>NC_089648.1:43518200-46018200 GCF_037042795.1 Molothrus aeneus
GGAGCATGGCCTCCTACAACTGAAGTTGAACTATTACAAATTGATCTGTGGGCTGCCAGCATTTATTCTGAAAATGAATGAGATATATATGTTACTTAAACATGACTAATTACAAATAAATAAATAAATAAATAAACTTGATTTACTATTGACCAAAGGGACAGTTGATTACGAAAGTTCTTACATCACACTGGACCCAAAGGAGTTTGTAATCACTGTTTCTGTGTCTCAAAAGAAAATTCAAGAGTAAATGTTTAGCTTCCATTTTACAGGCTTCCTTCTTTTCATATTTTCACCATTGAACCTGTTTAGATGACAATGCTCCCCAGGCTTGTTATTGGCACTTGAATTACTAACATGAAATGAGAGGATCAGTTATTCCTTTGAGCTACTCCAACTCTTGGCAGTACATTCTGTACACAGTGTGGTGATTGCAGTGTTGTTCTGTGAATATTTGTTTCTTTTAGAAGGTGAGTCCTCACATAGCAGTTGAAAGGATATACCACCAAAAGTCAAACTCTTGTGTAAAAATATGTCACATTTGTTTTTTTTTCATCTGTCAAGAAAACTGTGACTTAAATTTGATTTCTTTAGTATAATTTTGCTTCCAGGTTTACGTGACAGTAACGTGCATCCATCCATCACTGGCATGTCCGGCTTCCAGCTTCCCTAAGGCTTATTTACAAGCCTCCTCCCAACGCTACATTCGTCTCTAGTGGCAGCACATTTGCTTGAGTTTGAAAGAATCATCCCCCTACACCACATCCCCGTCCCGCTTCTCCTCGCCATGAGAGACAACTCAATTTTACTGAACTCGGCCTGGCTCCAAAATCATCCCTCCCCCCGGGGCATTTAACGCGTCGGCTGGGTTTGTTTGTGCGTCTGTCTCTCTGTCTGTCTATCGGCCACGAACGACAGACGCCCGCCGCTGCCCTCACGGCAGGGGCAGCGCTGCCTGCCCCGCGCTCGGGGCGGAGCTCGTGCGTCACGGGCGGCGCGCGGGCCCCCGGCCGCGGGCGGTGACGTCTCGGCAGCAGCGATGGCTCCCACGGGGCCGACGGGTAACGGCCGCGAGCGCCGGGGGGCGCGGGGGCACCGCGGCGGGGGCGGCCGGGCGGGCTGTGAGGGGGCGGCGGCCGCGCCCGCCCTTCACATTCCCTGGTGCTGCCCGCGGCTGGGTGCAGGCAGGGGCGGCACTTACGCACCGCGTGTAACTTTTCTGCAGAAGCTGCGTGTGGCGTGTCGGGAGTGAGTGAGTGAGTGAGTGAGACAAAGAATGAGTGAGGGCGCTTTTTGGTGCCGGCCCCTTGGAGCAACTGCATCCTGCCAGGGAGGGGCTGGGAGGGACCTCCAGGGTACCCGCACCGACCCGTCCAGCGGCGTAGCTATGCCGAGAGAGTAGCTGGGTGGGAGGGGCTGGGTGTGCTCCAGATGCTCGGGACTCTTGAGTCAAAAGTGTCATTTCACGGGTTAAACAGAAGTCGTTGGATGGGGAGGATAAGTAAAATTACAGCTCCTAATTGGCGTTGGTGTTTTAAAATGGACTGGTCTGTCAGTGGCTGCTTTCACTGGTGCTGCGGCCAGCAGAGATCCCAAGAACTTCCCCTTTTAGTACTTGTGAGAAGCAACTGCTCACTTTGAAAATTTAAAAAGGTTTATTAAACCTTGACAAAAATACAACAAAAGGACTATATAAGGAAAAATTCGTAGCGCTGGAAACTCTCGTGGGTACCACGTGGCCCGTTTTCTTCAAGATGGATGCTGAGTCTTTTATACCCCTGGGCGGTGCATCAGCCAGCCCTGGCCCCTCCCAAAGTCTGTCAGTCAGCTCTTCCTTGCAATTTATCGGTGGAGACTGCTTTCCTGTAACTTGATTGGAGATGAGGTGTTGCCACCCCTTAAGCAGCAAGCTTTTCTATTCCCAACTCTCCCGTGTGTCCCTCCTTTCTTTTTACCTGACTTAGGCAACCCCGGCTGTCTGAAGGTCACAATACAGGGGAAAAGGGCACTATGGGGAAAACAGAGGACATCTAAACTACAATAACATAACTATACATCACTAAAGCTTTTCTTAATATTCACACAATAGTTATCCCTTAATTGTGAGAGCCAATCTTGTCATTATCCATCTATAACAATACTCGTGAGGGAGTGCCTGGTGCTGAGCTTGTGCTTCAGCTCGGGCTGCATCCCTTGGCATGTGAAAACAGGCCTGCAGTCCTGCTCGGCCCCAATTCCACAGCCAGCTTCTATGGCCTGAGGTTTCTCCAGGTTCCTCTGGCAAAGAGGATGTTGACATGACCTGCCCTGCCCTGCCCTCTCTCTCGTGCCACTTGGGGTCCAGCTGTGGGCTAGTGACTGCCCTGCTGCAGATCCAAATGGGTTTGGCTGAAATGGAAAGTGTGAAGGTGTTGTGGCAGCAGCTTGAGAAGCGGTGGCAGTGGGAGAGAAGTTCTGCATAGAAGCACAAATTGCGTGATGGGGGTATTTGTGGAGCCCCAGTGAGCAGGCATGAGGCAGTAGGTGGTGGTGTGTCCCTCTGGCAGCGAGGCAAAGGACCTGGGTTCAGGAGTGGGTTATGGAGAAGCTGAGCACAGTGTTCCTCAGGAGCCTTTGAGGGGCAGGGCGTCCCCCAAAGTGAAGCCATGCAGGTCTGTTTCCCTGTGAGTCCTGCCTATAATGAATATCTGTTGTGGACAGTTTAATGTCAGAAGATGAACAATCGTGGTTCTAACACAGGGAGCTTTCTAAACCTAGGATTTGCATGTTTAGCTAGAGACAGTGGGCACAGCTAACAGGGCACTGCTATTTTGAAAATTAGGTGACTTTTGTAGTGGTTGTTTGCCTCTCAAGCTGACTTTGTAAATGCATTGGGTATGTAAGTATCTTGTCTGTCTGTTCTGTAAGAACTGAATGGTTCATAAGACAGCTGCCAACATGGAAGTATTAGCAAGGTGCACATAAGTGCCCAAGGTGAAGTGGTAAGATCCAATACTTCTCTCCTTGGATAGGCTGGGTAACAAATAACATAGCAACAGGGCACTGCTGCCCACTGTTGCAGAGGACCTGTGTAACATCTGTTGCTACAGTTCATGAAGCTCTTATTGTTGCCAGAGGGCATCCAGTTGAAGACAATTAAATTAATTGAGTAGCAAATAATGCTGAAGTTCTCATGAGCTGTCTGTGGCAGGCTGATAGCAAGAGCATTCTTTCTAGGTACTAATACTGTAAATTCTGCATGCTGCACAGTAATTTTTTGAATGATGGGCAGACTTGTGCTTGGAGCTGTTGGGGGGAATGCTGATTTGTTGAATTTGGATGTGCAAATATAGAGAGGCCCTGTTTCCAGTGAAGAGAGGAGCTGGTCAGCCTAGGAAACAGCGGGTCCTGTAGGTGCCTCTCTCTCTGCATAGTTCCTCAGCTTGTGTTCTGGCACATTAATGTGATGAAAACACTTTAATACTGTCACAGTTGGCTTGCTCCTTTAGAAGAGCTTTGGAAACAACTTGTAATCCTTTATTCTCTTCAAAGTACTTCTATACCAGACTATTTTATAATAAAAATAAATTTGTAATGGAAGCGCATCAATAATAAAAAGCAGTACCTTTTGAGAATCATTGCAAGCATCACAAAAGTTTGGTTTAGAGTAAATTGCAATCTTTGAAGTCCTGTTTCTTGTGGAAAACACACATCCCTTCGGTTCTGCACATGTGGTCTGTATGTGATTGAATTGGGATAAGGACATGAAGGAACATTGTCTTGCCTTATTCCCTGACTGTTTAGTTGCTTACTATGTGAAAAATGAAAGGTTACAGTTGGGAGAAGTTTATAATTGTTGGTGAATGACTGTAGGGGTGAACAGCTACTCTACAAGGAGTAGAAGTTCTTGTAACTCAGATAATTTCTCTGTTGTAGACAAGTCATTCCCTTGTTCATATGATTTCAAGACAGAGTGTTTACCTTGGGGAAGTGAAGCTGGGAATTAGGATTTTTTATTTTGCATTCTGTATCCCATTGACTTTTAGGCCAGTGCTGTTATTTTTGTTCATTTGGTTTGGTCCTCTAAACTAGTTCCAGCCCTACAGCACTCTGTGGTAATGGGCTCTATGTTTTAAGTTTCAGTAGAGTGTAAAATCAAGGTAATTGGTCCTGGGTCCTGTTACCGCTGCTGGTTTCCTTCTGTTTTCTTTTATGGCAAGAGAAGCAGCTTATTTTCCTGGACACTGCTGAATGGAAAAGGATATCCATTTCCCAAAGCTCACCAGTAACCTTCATTAAACAAAATTTTCATCAGCTCCTGGCTGAGCAGCAGTAAGAGCAGGGTATGTAAGCAAAATCAGCAAAAAAGAAAAGGCTGACCTGATTTTTCCCTGCTTAGGAATTTGTCCAAACATTTTTTTTCTTTCATTTTGTAATATTCTGTCATACCCTCTTTGTGCTGGAGAGGGGAATTGCTTGAGCTGAATGCTGAATTAAGGTTATGGTACTTGTTGGTAGAACTGACTCCCAGCTTCCTCCCTACTTTTGTTCCAAGGATGGAGTTCAGCACTTCCTAGCATGGCTTTTTGAATCCATCTTCTTTGATTTCTGGAGTGTTTTTGGACCTGTCTGCAAACTTTGTTTTCAGCTTGAAGTTGCACCATCAATATTCCAGGGCATGACAAGTAGTGCATGCTCCTGTTGGAAGAAGAGTCTGTTGTTATCCGTAGCCAGGACAGGTAAATTGGGTTTTGGTGGGCTTGGAGCTGTTGCATCCCTCTGTAAAGCACTGATGGCCACCCTCATGATTCCCACCCTGTTTCCTTGTAGAGAGCTTTTTGGATAATTGGTTAGCTGAGAAAGGACATTTCGATGTGATACCGATGGATAAGGATAGGGGAAACAAGCTGGGGATTATGTAACCAGTGTCCAGGCACTGGCAAAGGTCACAGTGACCTTCGCTGAAACGGGAAGATGGGGGAGAAAATCGCTTGCCAGAAAATGTAGATATCCTAGGCAGAGAAGCTAGAAGAATGCAAACATAGAAACAAAATAATCATTAGAGCATAGAAGTAGGTGTGGTTGATCTAAGTGTGCTTTAACCAATAATGAGCTCAGCTTTTGCAATATGTATGGCTTCATTAACACCAATATAAATATGTGTGATCTTTCAATAAACTGGGATTTGTCATCCACGCATATTGTGTGCTGCAATTCCTCCGCCGTTCACGACATTTCCTGCAACTTTCTGAGATGCTGCTGAAGAAGCACAGATCTGAAACTTCAGAGTAAGGCTCTTGCAGCAATGAGGCAGGATCTGTGCTCCTATGAGCAGAAAACCATAGGCTGCTCATTGCTTCTGTTCCATGAGGCAAGCAGTAGAGAAAACAAGATGGACCAGGTGAGGTTCAGGATTTCAGCGAAAGGGTAAATCTTTGCTTCTCAGTGTGGGTGAGATAGTTGGGATGCACATAAGTTAAAGCCTATGGAAAACAGGACTGGTTCTGGGAGGACTCCACTAGCCTGTCTCAGCTGCCTGGGATGCAGCTCTCAGGGCCAAGGATTTCGCTCAGGAGGCTTGTTAAAGCACCAGTGAGCTTCAGTGCCTGTGTGTCTCACTGGGCTGTGGCTCTTGGAAGCACATGAGTTACACTCCATTAGGACTCTGCACTGCAGACCTACTTTCAGATACAGTTTTTCGTGTCTTGCTTCTAAAAGCCTTTAGCTCAAGGATTAATTTTATTTTCATGAATAATTTGAGGGTTTAATGTGAGTAGATTTAAGCTCTTATGTAAGAACCTGCTGAGCCTGCCTGTGTGGTGTTAAAACTTTCAACTTGAAGCAAGGGTGGCTTACTTTTTGGTGTTTTAATCTGCCTTCAAATGCTTCATACTTGTTAGAGAGCACATTTTCTTTGGCTTCTCTTCATGCTGAGCCTACTTCTGATTTCGAGCTGTTTTTCCAGCGTTGGTATAAATGTAACCTTGTAATGCTTTCCTCATGGCCTCAGCTTCTCTCCAGCACATGGCTTTTTTAACAGTACTGATGTCAAAACATCAGAAGATGCATTGCACAAGTGCAGAAGGAAGAAAAGTCAAATCAGTTAGCAGTTGCCAGTGATTTTTAAGTACCATTGTGTGTAGTAGTAAGTTATGTTGTAATGAGACATGTGGATGTTTTTGTGCCTTGGAAATCATTCATTTTTTTACAAGGGCTTTGATGATAGTTCATAACCTAAATGCAAAACAAGTCTTTAAGAGTAAAATGAAGCTGAATGAATGAAACAGATGAGGAATAGCACATCATTCACATGTTTGTGAAACATCTGTGGGGTCCTACTCTTGTAGTTTGCATTCTTGGTAAAGAGGTTGTTTGGTTATTTTGCTATATGTACAATCTTATCAATGCCTGTAAGTATCTAAAGGGGGCATACCAGGAGGATGGATCCAAGCAATTCTTGATGGTGCCAGCCAACAGGAGAAGAGACAACAGGCAGAAACTGATGCACAGAAAGTTGTGAGGAAGAACTTCTTCACTGTGAGGGTGAACAAGCACTGGAATAGGTTGTCCAGAGAGGTTGTGGAGTCTCCCTGTGGAGATGTTTAAGAACTGCCTGGTTTCAGTCCTGTGCCATGCACTCTAGGATGACCCTGCCTGATCAGGGAGGTTGGGATGGATGACCCCCTGTGGTCCCTTCCAACCTGATCCACTCTGTGATTCTGTATGTGTGCTTGCATTCTGAAATGATTCTGTGTATGTTCTAAAGGGGAGAAGTAGAATTACTTTTGCTGTGGTCTTGGAGGTTTTATTGGGGTTTTTTTTGGTTTGGGTTTTTTGTTTGTTTTCTTAATGCCTCAGATTAAGCTTTTTATTAATGTTTGGGATGGGCTGTGTTTGGGATCTTGAAGCAGTACTGCATATTCATTTCTAATGATAGTGCTGAAATGTCTACAGTGTTTTGTTTCAGTCATGGTTAGATTTACCCTGCTCAATGTCTTAAAATTAACCATGTGATTTGCCTGATCTATTTTCCTCTGGCATTACTTAGGAGGAAAAGAGTATCTTGTTACTTTTGTGCAAAAGAAAGTAAAGCCTGTAAAAACAGATATTATCTGTTGGCGTATCTTGATGTTTGTCAAGTTGTCATTTACTACTGTAATCCTGAGGGAATTTAGGACTCAGTTGAAAAATTGTTTTTGTTTGCTCAGTTTATTTCTCTTTCTCATTATGACATAGGCAATAAAGTAGATGTGGGTATTTGTTTGTTTGTTTGTTTTTTTAATGAAGTTTAGTAATTTCCGCTTTGTGCTTGTGTACCACTTATACACAAGTATAAGTCTGGTGTCTGGTACCAAGAGGCAGCTCTGTATTGCTGTTCAGACATTGCTGGGGTGGAAATTATCACACTTTTCAGTTTTGGAAACTAGTTTATGTAGAGATTTTCATGTTTGCCCTTGTGAACTTCTGTTAATTTTTTCTGTGGTTGACTGTGTGAGTGACTGTCCTTAGGTAAAGGACCAATTGAGCCTAATTGTATTTAGATAGATGCAGCTGTTACCTCACATCAGGTGATTGGAACTGCAGGTGAAGTAAACCAGTTACTGTCTGATTTCAGTAGAGGATTCCTTTATTCTTGAATGGGAAGAACTCAAGTTGTCCATGTGTATAGATAGGGAATTTCAGAATGACTTAAATATTGGGTTTATCTTTTTCCAGCAGATCCCCAGAAAAGAGTGCAAGATGAAATTGAATCTATTCTGCAGGACCGGATAATGGTTTTGGATGGGGGTATGGGGACCATGATCCAGCAACATGCGCTGACAGAAGAAGATTTCCGAGGGCATGAATTTAAAGATCATTCCAGGCCTTTGAAAGGCAATAATGACCTTCTGAGTATAACTCAGCCTGATATAATCTGTGACATACACAAGGTAGGTGGTTCTGGTTTCTGTCTCTTGACAAGAGAAAGAGGGAGAGCTTGGCCTCTGCATTCCCATTTTCTGTACCACAGGCTCCTGGCTCTCCACTGTCCTTTGGGGATAGGGAAGAGAGAGCTAGATAGCCATGTGAAAAAGAATGAGCAGATTTGACTGTTCTGGTTGCATGAGCACAGCATTTTTATCTTGGTTTCTGATGTCACCCAAGCAGTGCTATTTTTAAATCCCTTTTTGACTTATGTCCCTGATGTATTTCTCTTAATTGCAGATTCTTTTTTATTTCATTTTTATTTTCTCTTTTTGTTCTCAGCTAGCACTTGAGATGCATCTAAGTAGGACATATCTGAATTCTAGATGTGTTTCTATAATTGTGTATTGAAGGGCTGTTAAATGTGGCAGCCTGAAGCAGGCTTGTGTAGTTAATGAGTATATGTGCTTCCACAGTCTTGTTTTTCCCTAGAATATTAATGTGTGGCCCACAGAATAAAACAGTCTAATCTGCTGATGATTAGGAATTTGCAAACAGATTTCATTGTTTTCCTGTCTTCAATTAGACTTTAAAAAACAACTTCCTAAGTCTATTTATTGAGCTGCAGGTATTCATAGGTCTTACTGTAATAATTGGAATGCTTGAATGGTGTTGCAGCTATTTGTTATTCAGTTGAAGCCTGTATTTCATTGATGAGAATCATATTTGGCTTATGTTGGTTAAACTTGGAAAGTAATCTATAGTTTTTAATTAAGTTTTAACTGCCATTCTTTGGATTTTAAGAGTGATGAGCTGGAAGGAATCAGTCTTCGACCTATAAAAATTTCAGAAGGAGGTATTTGTAGATTGAATTCAACTGAGCAGTAGTGCTCATGAATCTTGGAATTTATAATAGTTTGTGGTTTTAATAATGTAAGCTGCTTTAACAGTTGAATTTAGCAGGTTTAGCAGAGCAATATTGATGTGACTTGAGAATATATGTATTGATTCAAACCAAATAACCTGTTGGTATCTCTGTAATGGCCAGTTATAGGTGCTTTAGGAGGAGTGTTGAAAAACCTGTCTTTTGTGGTCCCCATCCCTGCAGCAACTATTGGGTCAGAGGCCTTCTGGGCAGTGGGTAGTGACTTCATATTTAGAGCTACCAGGGGGTTATTACTTCTGAGAACTGGACAGAAGGAACTTGCAATAATAGATGAAAATATTTCTACAAAGAAATACTTTGTTCAGGTTTTTTGTTTTGGTTTTTTTGTTTTGTTTGTTTGTTTGGATGAGTTTTTATATTTTTTTATTTTTTGTAAATGACCTAGTGAGTTAGATCTCACAGATACCAGTAGCTCAAAAAGTAAATGTTAGCTGTGCCTTGGCTGGCAAAGTCGGATTCAAAGGTTAGAGATGTGATGTATTTTCAAAGGCAAAAATTAACTTCCTGCTTTGAGTATGTTATTTCCTTCTGTATTTGTAGACAGGAAAGTTGGTGAGCTTTTATAATTTAACATGTTTAGATAATTTTCAGAAAATTAATATATTGTTGATTGACATTTAAGAGCTTGTATATTTTCACATCTCTATTTGTAGATATTTTTATGTGTTTTCAAGAGGAGTTCAGAGAAAGCATATTTGTTTGCAGCAAAACACATTTTAAAACAAATTTATTTTCAGCTGTCATTTGGATCAAGACTTTTTTTGCACTGTTGAACTCAATGAGTTCATCTGCTTCTTGTAGGAAAATTTGAGAGGTTTATGTTTAATGGTGGCATCAGTATTTTTGATTAACTAGCATTTCAAGTGTTTTAATTTCCTTGAATATGATCATGCCAGGGTTTAAAGGGGTCAAAAAGATGAGTTAGGGAAAAGGGCAACTGATAAAGGTTATACAAATGCAAGCTAGAATCTGAAAAATTGTTTAAGTTTGCATTGATTTCAGTTTACTTCAGTGGGAATTAGACAACGAAAATGGAGTAGAAGTCTTAAATGTTTTGTGAATCTCTGTCATTAGTTAAACTTTTAATGAGATCTGCATAAAACATAATTCTCCTAAGCTTCTATTTGGTCCCAGTGTGCTCTTGTCCTGTACAAATCTCTTCAGAACATTTACATTTTCTAATCTTTTCTGTTGTTTAATTTGGGCATTTTCTGAGACTGCCCACAGCAGCCCTTGCTTGCTGAAGGTGATTGGACTGTGTCTGACCATATCCCTGTGCAGAAATCTAGAATGTGCTCCAGTGGCAGAGGTGACTCTATATATGTTACTTGTTAATAGAAAGTGTGACTGGCACTGAAATTCTGAAAATTCTTTACATGGAACACTTCTACTGCTTTGGCCCTCTGCTTTTGAATAAAGCCTTTAAAGTGTGATCAGATTTGAATTGGGAAATTATTTGTGACCTTTTGTCAGCTGGATGAGACAAAGTAGTTGGGTTACTTGCATTCCATAGCTCAGGCTTTGTTTCTTTCGTGTCTTGCAGGAATACTTGCTGTCAGGCGCTGACATCATTGAAACCAACACTTTCAGCAGCACCCGAGTTGCACAGGCTGACTACGGCCTTGAGCATTTGGTAAGAATGCTTAACTATTTACACATTAAATATTAATTATGTGCTTGCAGCCAAGATTAGCTTAGTCCCAGGATTCATTGGTGTTGTGCGTCTTGGCTGCATGCTGCCTCTTGAGCCATGTGATGGGATTGTAGCTCCTTTCTGCTGCTGTGGACATTGCACTTGCTGTGTCACAGACATAGTGTGCTTCTTGTTGGCAGAGGTACAGGCAATAATAATCAGTCCTAGATTTTTTTTGAGCATTCGTAGAATCTATCAGTTCTGTGAACAGGGATGTTTTGCTTCAGTCATTCTAACTTACCAATGCCACAATGGAACTGCTTTTTTCCTGGATATTTCTTATGTGTTGTTTGTGCTGATGTATGTAGAAGTCCTTTCTAGTTTGCATTTATTGTGCCTATTCTTTGTTATGTATTGTTTTGAGAATTCCATGTGAAATATGGAAAGTAAATATTATATGGGAAATATGTGAAAGTAAATACTTGGAAATACACTACTTGAATAAAAAGTGGACTTAAGAGTAGGCTAATTTTGTCACCAAAGTCCTGTCTTTCAGCTTCTGTTGATCTTAGCAGGATTTATTTACTACCTTAAAGAATGAAATTTTATGATTAGCAGCTGTAGGCCGGGGCATGTGCAGGATGAGCCTGCCATGTAACTTTGTTGCTGAGATGTATTGAGCTGTTCCTTTTGAAGCCTCTTGATAGTGCTGATACGTACTTGTGTGGCTTGGCACCTTTGGAGTGTACTTCAAGCTGCTGGATGCAAGTGTCGTGTTTCTTTGAGGATGAGTTACCCTGGACTGAACTAAAGGTTGCTCAGTAATTTTCTGTAATTGTTCCAGGCATATCGATTAAACAGAGTCTCTGCACAGGTGGCCAGAAAAGCAGCAGACACTGTAACTGCTCAGACAGGTTAGTATTATTTTAACTTTTTACTTGTTTGTAGTTTTGACAATGCTGCTGTCTTTGAAATGTCACTAACTAGAGCATAACTTGATGGTTTACATTATGGGGACATAAAATGACACTGTGCATGTTTGCAAGTTACGCACAATAACAACAATTTCATATCTCTGTTTATATCACACTAATTTCATTATGTTTGAAGGATCTGGTCCTTAAGGTGTTCAGCACAGCTGTTCTGTGCCTGCCTGGTATAGACTGCAGGTGATATAGATCTTCAGATGTGTTTTAGAGAAAGTAAATTCAGCAGGGACTGTTAGAAGTTCCTTAGATTTGTACAGCAGAAGTCTTTGTACTCCAGAACTAGAATAGCTGATTGTAGGTAAATGTGAATTACCAGTTAATCCTAGTGTTTGTCTAGTAGTTTAACTTTATTTGGCAACTAATAATCTTAGTATTTTCATTTCATTTCTACAGATGCCTTCCAGGCATTATGTGAGAAGGGTTAGAGCTCCTTTACACTGCTGTAGATGATGCTGTCTTTCTAGACTCATTTCTGCTTGTATTCTACAATCAAACTGTATTTCAGGCTAACAGTGCTGCTGCTGTTTAGATAGCACCTTGCTGATGTGATTTCATAGTATGCAATAAAAAAGTAAGATTTGGAACATACTTTTAAAGAGTGGGGCTTTTATGACACATGCCAGAATATTCAAATAAGGTTATGTAGTGAAAAATGCCAGAACAGTTCTATGCTGTGCATTTAGAGTAATTAAATGAAGTTTCTTGTGTTAGAGACAAATGATTCTTAGAAGAAAAATTAATTGAGATAGCTGACCTTTTCAGAAATGTTCTTCTGTCCTGTGAGTATATATTGGACATCCTGTTGGATTGAAACAAAAAAAGTCAGCTGTGCTGGATGATCCTGTGCTGACTAAATTCTAGATTTGAGACAAGAGTTTCCTGTTTTATAGTTCTTCATCCTTGAATGATATGTGTGCCTTGGTGTCCTCTGAGGTATTTTACATTGACTGTCACTGTAAAGCCAGAGGTAAATAATTTAGGGTTTTTTTCCCCTCCTGTGTCTTGGTCTAGGAATTAGGAGATATGTTGCTGGAGCCATGGGTCCAACAAACAGGACACTCTCTGTGTCACCATCTGTGGAGAGACCAGATTACAGGAACATAAGTAAGTATTTATAGCCATCAAGTTATTTGACTTAGGCAGTAGTCTTGAAAGGTTTTTCTCCAGATGAAGTTATCATTCCTGTTTTACAGCTTTTGATGAACTAGTTGAAGCCTATACAGAGCAAGCCAAAGGACTTTTGGATGGAGGAGTTGACATCTTACTGGTGGAAACCATATTTGACACTGCCAATGCTAAGGTGAGACTTCTGGGGAAAAAACCCTACCACACTAATGTAAGTATTTGGTCTACTACCTAAGGAAATTCAGGATAATATTCTTTGAGCTATCAGCTACTGTTTCCTACATATATGAAAAGACTCTTCAGTTGATAGCAAGTGGGTAGAATGTGAGAAGATGGTTTTTAATCAGCCTTTCCCAGAAGGTTTCTCTTAATATGTGCCATTTGTATCTTTCTGGCTGTCTGTGCCAGCTGTCCTGTTATTCCCAGAAGCTCTACTGTATTGCTCATCATCTCCAAATACTTCTGATTGTATTTTTCACTGTAAGCATGTCTGTCCAAGGGATGCCTGTGATGCCCACTGGAGAGGGAATGTCCAGTGAATCTGGTTTCAGGTGTGGGAAGGCTTGTAAGGCAGTTCTATTAAAAGGTGTCTTTTGGGGGAGAACTCTGCCATCAGTTTTAAGAAAGAACAATTTCGAATAGAAGATTAGAAGGGTAAAATAGAAGGAATAAAATGTTGAAATATGCCACAATTAATGGGATTTAAACACCTCTTTCTTTATCTAATAACTGCTCAGCACAGGGGGTGAAGTTGTTAGGGTACTTAAAACTGTCTTACGATTTTATGGGGAAAAGTGGCTGGATGTGTTACACAGTGTTTCTTTAGATTTTTGCCACAGGCTGAATAACATGTGCAGTGACATCACTTGCCATTTGCAGATCTGACCAGTCATTGTGGAGGTTTGCCTAGGAGCCTGTAGGCTTCACATAATGCTAAGGGCATGTTCAGGGGTGACTTTCTTATCCTGAGGAGGGAGGACATTTTCAGGACCTTCAGAGGAGACATTTGCAGCTCTTATTGTAAAATTTGTGGTGGTTGGAACCCTTTGGAAACTACGTGTCTAACCATACTCAAGGGCAGTGAATGTGTACTGGGAAGAGTACATACAACCATATTTGGGGTGGGGATTGTGCTGCAGATGAGAGAGGGAACCACGTGCTGATGTGATTTGGGTTTCAGGGTAGTCTTGGTCTTACTTGGTTTCCCTGTGATGCTTCCTTTCTACTCGTTACCAAAAGAGTATGTGTTGTGGAACATCTGGAAGATGCTGGGGGTAAGGGTAAAACTTACTGAGTGTAGTAACTTCTGGCAGGCAGTATGATCTAGCAAGTTGCACAAACAGCCATAGAATAAATAAATAAATAAAAAGGGCATCAATCCCATAGAAACAAAAAGAAATGAACAATCTGAAGAACTCTCAAAACGTCATTAATGTTTTGCAACATATTCTTCTGTAGGCAGCTCTTTTTGCACTCCAGATGTTGTTTGAGGAAGAATATGCTTCCCGGCCCATATTTGTAAGTATATTTCAATACTTTACATATCCTTAAGCTTCATTTGTGAACTAGCTGAGATGGCAGTTGATTAAACTGCTTTGAAGTGAAGGTAATGAGTTTATTGGAAATGTACTTTTTTCCACATGATTGTGAAAATAAAACCTCTTACAGTTTTGTCAAATCAGCCTTGGATAGCTCTGTTCAGCATATCAAACCATAGTCTAAGGAATGACTTTATTCCAGTGTGCATTCATTCTGTGTATTTCCACAAGAAAAGATCTAATCATGGAGTTTTTTTCAGGCCTGCTGTCTTGAGGGTGATAGGAACCAGTGCTTCAAGGAGGAAATTAAGCAAATTCTGACATATTTTCAAGTAGAACGAGTGGCCATTTGAAGTCAGAAAAGTCTGTCTTAATCCATATTCTTTTTCTGATAGTTGCTGCTCATGAATGCATTGGAAGAAATACAGAAAAGGAATAGTTCTGATGTATTCTTCCAGTTTTCTACAGTTTGCAGTCCAGGCTTTCTGATTTGCAGTTGATGGCTGTTTGTAGGCTTTTGTTCAATATTTTTACTCCTTCCTTGCATCTGTGTTCAAACCGACCAAGGTATCTACAAAATAATCTGCCAGTAACTTTCACAGCTTATGAATGTGCTGGTTTGAAAATTTGCTTACTTTTGGCCTGTCCACCTGATAACTTCTATTGTGTCTTGTCATTTATCTCTTGAGAATGATAATGAGCAGCTGTTCTATGTTCCCTTTGCTGCGTAGTCATGGCATTTCTAGTCCTTTGTGAGAGCCTCCTTTAGTCATCTTTTTTTCAGCCTGATGAGTCCACTTCTATTTAGCTGTTCTATTTGGTTCATTCATTATTCTTGCATTTTTGTTTTCTATTTCCTCAAGTCAGAGTGGAATGACAATAGAGCACAGTTTTCAAAGTGCAGACATCAGGGATTATGTGATAGCCTAGTGATGTTCTCTGCCTTTTCCATTTTTTTCTTTGTAGTTTCTGATGTTTTGCTTCACTGCTAGTGAGCTTGGAAATTTCATTCATAAAAGTCTCTTTTGTTACTTAATTTAGCTTCTAGAACAGTAAAGACTGGTTTGGAGGTGTCATTGTGTAGAACTTCTGTGTACACAATTTTATACTTGGCCAGTTAGCACAGGGGGTTTTCTGAGTTGACTTTTTGTCTTCTTTGCCCTGAACAGAGAGGTCCTTGAGCCTGGTTCCTTATTCTTTGTTCCCTGTTCAGTTATCCTGGGAAGTTACAACCCTTAGCACAGCTTTCTAAGATTCCGCTGATCACCTTTCTTGACTGAGTACTTTGAAGGCAGGAAGTAGCATCTATATGAAAGCATGCTTTGGAGTAAATAGTGGATTTACTTTTGCATGGAGTCTTCTAAACCCATTCCATCTTCTGGAAAAAAAGGCTTTTATACCTGGTGTTGTGGTGTAGGAATGGTACTCTGCAAGTCAGTGCCCTCACTGAGATTCTTCAAATCATGCGCTGCATTTTTTGCTCCCCCACTTTCTTCCCCTCTCTCTTTCCCTGCAGCAGGAGGGAGAGGAGAATTGGAAGCTCAAAAGGCAAAGATCAGGGGTTGAGGTAGGAACAGTTTACTGGAAACAGAAATAAGAAAAGGAACAGTAACAGCAACAATATTAATAACAGAAGTGTATAAAAGAGTGAGTGACTCACATGCAAAGATGCTCACCTTGGAGCTCAACCTGACTGCAGCCATGCAGGTGCTCCCTCTGGCTTGGGACCAGCGTCTCCCAAATCTCCGGCTCAGAGCTGGTGTTACCCCACTGCCCTGTGCCACTGGAAGGAGCCCCTTCTCACTGGAGGGTCTCCCTTCTCCCACACCTGGCAATAATGTGGTATAACTGTTGTCCTGGCCATGTCCCCTCCTGGCTTCTGCAAGAATTAACCTTATCCTGGCCAGAGCCAGGACATCTGAGGAGCCTTTCCTGGCTCATCCAGATGCCTCCCGAATTCTTGACTTCATAGTTAGTTGAGGTCAAGATATTATTTGCACATCTCTCTGTATACTGCTGAAGAAGTGTGATTATGCAGGTTAAAACTTACACTTCCACTACTAAGTTGCAACATTTGATGTTCCCTTGTGGCGAAAGGAGTAACTTGTTAAGGTCAGACCCACCTCTCCCACCAACCACCACCAAACAACTTAATAGCAGTCCTGAGACCTGAAATAACTTAAATGGGGATTAAGTGAGGAGAAGGTGACTACTGAGAGCTGCCAAAACAAAAAACCCCTGTGGATTGGTTCAGAGGCTGCCATCAGAATGATACCATGGTACTCATGCTGCCTGGCTGCTGGATGGTTCAGAGTAGTTTTCTCCCTTTTGTTTTCTTTTGTTTTCTTTCTTCCCCCCCAAGGAAGTGAAACACGGACATAACAACTCTCCAACTAGTTAAAGTTGAAAAGAAGGGTATTTATTACAGCTCCAGAAGCATGTGGAATCTTTTCCAAAGACATGCAGGAGGAGTTTGAGGCTCCTGCTCTGTATTTATACAGAAAAGGTTTTACATATCTGAGCGGTTTCTAAGGATGCATAATAAATAATCGTTACCTGCCCACTTTGTTTTATAATCAGCTGAAGATCCATTATGGCCACGCAATTGTCCTCTTTAATTGGGTTGGTGGGCTTCTGGGGAGGAAGTAAGACATCTTCCTTATGGTAAACTCTTCACCTATGTCAAGTCGGCAGGGCTCCTTGATTTGCTCATCACAGTCCAAACCTGCTCTCATTTTTAGAAGTCAGTGGTATTTATGGCTTATGCACTCTTACAATACTTCATAAATCACCTGTCATTCCCAACCTTGTTTCAGGTATCCCCACCTGGTACTGACTGATTTTCTTGTTAAGCTCTAATCACAATATACGATCTTTGCTAACTACATTTCTAACTTAACCCCTTGACTCAGAGGAGGGAGAGAGGGAAAGACAAAAACCTTTAACCAGTCTTCTTTCTCCTAGAAAAATATTTAAACATTTATATGGTGAAAAGGGTTTAATTTTCTGTTTGAGTTGTGCCTCATCACTTTGAGTGGAGCACAGGTCTCTCTACTTTGAATAACAGCAGTTCATCCATTTTAATTTTCCATTCTGTTGTGCATTTAATTCTTCTTTCTCTGTGTTCAATTGATATTTAGGTTTCCGGAACTATTGTGGATAAGAGTGGGCGTACCCTCTCTGGCCAGACAGGAGAGGCATTTGTCATTAGTGTTTCCCACAGTAAGCCACTTTGGTAAGGAAATGTATCATTCATTCTCTTTGTTAATTAGTTGTAGATTGGGATTCTTTTCTATTTTAACCCTTGCTTGCAGCTAAATGGAAGCTATACAAATTGTAATAATACATAATCATGTGCATTGCTAATGTGGTTTTTTAATCATTCCCTCAACAGAAATTATTAAATTAATTAATTAATTAATTAAAGAAAGCTGAGTTTTTAATTCATTGCTTTAAATAATCTGAGGCTTTGTGTTTACACTGAAATCACAATTAGGTCAAAATCTGAAACTGTAGTTTGCCATCTCCTACTGTCTTGGGCTGTGCCAAGAGCCAATCCCTGGTACAGGCAGGACTTGTCTCTCTTAGAGGGAAGCAGTGCCATCTGAGAGTGTTTTAGAGTGTCTTGAAAGAGCAAAGCATAAAATACTATTGCAGTGTTCTTTTTACTGAACTCTTAGAAGAATGTGCCCTGAGTGATTTTCTCAAGGATGTGCATGGTTTTTTTAAGAGCTCCTGATGCCTCAATTTATTTTAATTCTTTTCTCTCCAGGCAGAAAAGTTCAAATAAATGTGAGGTTAAGATCTGTGCAAATGGTTAATGTGTCAGATTTGGTCATTGTGCAAGGTTTTGCATGTTCATTTAAATACCATCCCCTGGTTATCTACTCTTTTATGTTGCTTTACCCTGTTCTACCTCCTTGTCTTCACTTCCTTCTTTACCTTTTTTCACTCTCAGGTTGGGTCTCTTCACACAAAAGCCAGAAATAGATGTTTTTTTATTAGAATATTCTAATTGAAAGCACTTAGTTCGCTGTTAGTAGTGCACACCATTCACATTATGATGAGCCATTGTTTGTTTTTACAACAAAATTTCAGCTAAACCACGCAATCTGTCATCTCAGTGATGCAGAAGCAGAAGACTGCATTCACAGTTTTCCTGACTGCCCTTGAGGCTCCACTTTCCCAGACCAGACGGTGTTCCAGAAGTAACATATGGAGCCTCTTGGAACAGGGTGGTAGTTGACTTCTTCTCTCAGCATCACGGCCTCGTGATCCATATTTGGCATGAGTCTGTCTCAGATAATTTTGCTCTAACTTTCTTGCTTCTGAAGAAGAGAGAAGGGCACTGGAGCAGAAATCAAGAATTTAATAAAGCATATTTCATAAAAGCTGTCTTATGGATCTCAATGTTTGAGGCCTGTTTCTCATTTGTGAAAAGGCTACTATACAGCACTGTAGCAGAAGGGTTTTAGTGGTTGGAACAGATTGCGTTTAATGTTGTTTCTGTGGCCAAATTGGTGCAGAGTGGCTTTAGGGTTGTGAAAAAACTGATTAATGGTCGGATCCTAGGAATCGTGTTATACATGTTCATGTGTTTCTGTTTGGGTTGTGTATGCCCCAATTAGGGTGATATGTCATCCTTAATTCAGTTTGGTTTGGACCCCACCCTTAAAAATGTGTACTTTGTGTCTGGATGAGGGAAGTGGTAGCTGAGAAACTCATGAGCTGTATTTAATAAGTGCTGAAAGATATGTGTCAAGCTGCTTGCCATGAAAGATGCTCAGATGTGTTGTTTCAGATCCTATGATTATTTCTACTGTGGCAGCATTAAGAAGACATACACTGAATTTTGGGCCATAATGTGGATTTGTTCTGGTCCCAAAGGGCTCTGCAGCCTTATCTTTCACAGGAGTTTATGTATGACTGCTGTGGAGAAATGAGCAAGAGAGGGAGGTGATGTTTAAGATGGGCGTGTGATGCTTATTTACGCTAGAGTAGCAGGGACAGAATATCAGCTATTTGCCTCAAGGCTGCTTGCTTTTATGACATGCTTAACAGTTTGCTTTTATCAGATGTTTTCTTGCATGATGTTGAGTGCTGTGAGGAGAATGATACTGGCCACATGAGTTACTTTTTGTTTCTGAATGAATGTGCATGTCTTTGGTACAGTTCTGACAAGTAATGTTTAGATTGTGTCATGCTCATGAATATACTTGTCAGCAACTCCTATAATGGGTAATAATTCAGGCAGTTTGGAGTGTGGGGAGTATGAGCTGGAAGCTAGTAAATTGAGTGACTTAAGAGTAGGAAATACACTGCATTTGTCCTCATTTGATAAGGGCAGGCTTGGTAACTGTTCTGGACTTGCTTTGCTTTGAAAATCTTGAGGGTGGGGGAGCCCATACTTTGAAATGAATTCCAGAACCTCATTGCTGTAATGAATTGCCTATTCCTTGGGCTTGCTATTTGTACCCAGGGAATCTGTATGATGGATTTAAAGATATGTAAACATCAAATCTTGATGTGAGGAAAAAAAAGGTTATTTTCAAAATTTTCTGGCTAGTATAAGATGTATTAGAGTAAGCACTTTGAAGGTGGAGGTTGCTGTTTAAGAAAACATATACCCTCCCCCCTCAAGCACCAAACCAAACCAAAGAAACAACCAAATCCTTACTCATCTCACCCCTAAGTTATTTGGAGAAGGGGTTTGTGTGTTATTTGATCTTGATCTGTGACTGTGATATTCAAGATCCTTGGTTTGGATGTTGCTGTGAGCCCCTTAGATTTCAACAGTTTTTCATTCTGTTCAACAAGTAAATCTGACTGCAATTGCTACTACTTACGGAGTTACCAATGCCCTGCCTACTCCTTGGAAACAGGAGAAAAGTCAAAAATCATTTTATGCTCCCAGTCTTGTGTGGGACTTTTCTGCTTTTGACCTCTGTGAAACTAAGTGGGCATACAGGCACTTAATTATCTCGGCTGCCTGTGGAGCTCAGTCAGTTGGGAGATGTGGCTGTTGTGCATTCCTGTTTCAGTGGGTTAGCTTGCATCCTCCCCGAGACTGTTATTCCAGGAAAGGAGAAAGCTTTTTTTATGTCTTCCTCTTCCAGCAGCTCTATGAACACCTTCTGAGTTCTGCAGTGCTCACAAGGGGGTTTCTAGAATGGTGCAGAAAGATCAGGAAACATGTAAAAGAAATCTATGTACTTTCTGCAAGAGAAATTTCTGTATTTAATACAAATGGAGATATTTTGAGTGCAAGTCTCATTTATTCATCTGTCATTGAATAAAAGAAAATATTATTATATCTCATATACTGGTAAAATTGTTTAGAAACTTATTAATGGAAAAATTCTTCTGCTGTAGTGCTGTCTTGGTTAGTAAGATGTAGCAGATTCAGTTGCTCAAGCTTAGTGATGCCATGAGGCTTCTTGGGGGAGGCACTTGCTCTCTTCCAAAGTTGACGGAATTTATGTATAATTTGTAAAGGAAATTATGAGTTAGCAGCTTGAAGCAGGTCTTGCCTTTTCAGCCTTTTTTCATACTTTTTCCTGCAGCACAAGACTCCTTTCCCATCTGCCATTCTCATTCCACTTGTTCTCTCTCTTACCTAGAAAACAGAGTCGTCGTGTTGCTGCAGTTGCTGTCAAAATGCTGCCACTTTCCTCCTGGATTTTGAAATGAAATCTTGATTTATTGTTCCCAGTTCAATTCAGCCCAGCCCCCTTCCCTCTTGTGCTTTTCTTCCATCTGAGGGTTCTCCTTTTGCACAGTCATGCTGTATTGATGATGATGATTAAAGAAATTGGAGATCAGGTTGGTTTTGTTTTAGATGATTGTGGGAGTTAGCAGCTGCCAGCACTAACATTTATCTGTTCTGTGTGTAAAAGGTGTTTTTACTTCAACATAATTTTTGAAAATTTATTTTCCAGTATTGGCTTAAATTGTGCTTTAGGGGCAGTTGAAATGCGTCCATTCATTGAAACAATTGGAAAATGTACAAGCGCCTACATCATCTGTTACCCCAACGCAGGTGTGTTGGTGCCCATGTTCCTATGCTTACAGGCACATGAAATGTAACTAACCTGTTCCATCTCCTTAGCAATAATAGAGTTGAAGTAGCTTAAAAACATGATTGATTTTACTATTAAAAAGAAAGTAAGAATATTTTAAACTGCTGAAAGTAACTGTTGTTAGTTCTGTGACAATGAATCCAGAATGCTTTCTTGCATAATTAATAATCTGCTGAGTAGTGATTGCAAGGGTGATGAGGCATTTTAGTCCTCATCCAATTGTAGCTGTTTTAAATGTGCCTTTTATGGAATTAAGTTCTGTTCTTTTGGACTTTAAACAAATTGTAATACTGAAAAAAATTTATGTTTTAAGGTCTTCCCAATACTTTTGGTGGTTATGATGAAACTCCAGAAGTGACTGCCAAGCATATAAAGGTATAAAATACTTCTGATTATGTCACATCTGATCTACTAGTAGATAAGAACTCTGCTTGTATCCTGTGCATACTTGTTACAATATTGGGGATGGATTTTTTTCCTTCAGATAGCTATGTATGTCATTTGGATTGTTTATAGACAATTTGCTCAATGATAGTGATTTGAAGTATCACACTAGGAAAACTACTTAGGAAACTGAAAACCTTAATTACTTCCATGTACTAAGCTAAGGTTTCCTGCTGCTTGATCTGTGCATGTTACTCATTGCACTCCTGTGTTCTTACTGTTCTATTTGGGAATTGTTCAAAAAGCTGAGTGGTGTTTATGAACTTGGCACAATTTTACAGAGTTGTGTGTACAGGAACTGCTGATGTTGGGGGTGTTACAGAGCAGGGTCTTTCCCCATGCCACTGGATCTGTGCAAGATAAAACTGTGTTTCTGAAACTGCAGTGTGTCAGCAAGAACACAGTATAAATAGGCCAGTTTCAAATGTAGTCTCTTGAAATTGTCTGTTGAAATTGCTGGTTAGCCTTGGGAATCCAATCTCAAAACAAATCCTGAAGAGACAATATAGTGCAAATTGTTTTTTTAATTTAGTATTTTTCTTCTGAGCACCATGAATTGCTTCACATGTGGAGAAAAACAAATAAATAAATGTATATATAACATAGCTTTAATAACTCTGAACAAAATGTTCCTTCCTCTTACAGAATTTTGCATTGGATGGTTTGGTCAACATAGTTGGAGGTTGCTGTGGTACCACACCAGCACATATCAGGTACTTCATGTGCTACAGCTCTGGACTGCAAAGTAAATTTAAGTGCTGCTTCTCTGGCACAATATTCCATGACTTGTCTTAGAGTTTCCTGAAAAGGTGGATCACTCGAATGCCAATAGCAGCAATATATGAAGTGGGAAGAACCTGTTCATATCATGAAGAATGAGTTGAGGTGTGGTTCAGACAAGGATTAAACCTCTTTGGTTTTGTCATCTAAAATTGTTCTGGAATTACTTCTCCCTTTCTACTGATGAATAGAATAGACTCCTCATTTCTCTCCTTTATTGTGCTGTATCCTCTTTCTCTTTTTTTGCAATCTTAGCCACAAGGTGAAACTTAAGGTTTCCTTTGATGGTAGATGGAAGGAAGGGATGTGTGTGTGTTTGTTGGGGAAATTCCTAAACAGAAGTTCTGTGAATGCTGTACAGCTGGTGCTGGTCCTGACTACTAAGCAGGAGCATTGGATGTCTTTGTCTCTGCAAGTAGGTCAGAGGGAAAGCCTCGTTTTTTCACTTAAACTCAAAAAAGAAAGGGCTGTTGTGATTAATTTTTACCCTGATATAGACTGGGAAGAAGTGCCATGTAAACTTGTAGAGGACACTGTGTGTCAGTCCTGACTAGTGTGAAGAGAAAATGAATATGAAGAGCATGAGTCATTCTGGCATCTGAGAAGTGTGTCTCGATAGAGAGCAATGTTTGTCCCTTGGGTATTTGCTTTTGTTTTTTTGTAGAGGGTGATTTTGTTTTTGTTTTGGTTTTGGGATTTTGTTTGATTTGTTTGCATGGGGTTTTGTGGGGTTTTCTTTGGTTGGTTTTGGTATTTCAGTCATTAGCAGTTGCTCAGCTCAGCAAGTCATGAATATGGTAAGAGTCAGTGTGGTTGAGCACTGATTCTGAAATCCTTCAAGTATCCCATTGTATCTCATTCTGTACTTTAAAAACATCCAGCATTGTATATTTCCTGCAAAGTTATGTTAGAATCTTCTGGGAGTATGTTTTTGCCTTTGGCCTCACAAAGTGAAACTACATAATTAGTCTTGTCTCTACAGGGCTAAATTGGAAATGTAGCTATATGTCTAGTATAGATGCTGTTTGAGTCTTGTCTGGAGTAATTTAATTTTAATTGAAAACTTTCTTATTTCTGTAACTCAGAAAAATTGCGGAAGCTGTGAAATTCTGTAAGCCTCGTGTTCCACCTTCTCTCTCTCAAGGATGCATGCTGCTGTCAGGTAAAGTGTGTAACAGTTTAGTTTCATAACTAATGCAAGTTTCCTTTATAAATTTATTGGCTGTTTTCTGCTGATCAGAACAATGCTGTGAATGTCTGGTTCTGCCTGACTCCAGCAAGCTTATGGACGTGTAACCACATCTAAATCTTACTGTTTTGCTTAAAGGAGTAGTAGAATATTTTTGCTGCCATCTTGTATAACATAATCGAGCCAGCATATTTACTCTGCAAGTCTCAGGCATGTTGTAATGGTGTATGAGTATCTTTGTCTTCACTTTACAACAGGGAGGGTCAAACACAGAGAGACCAGGTAATTTGGCTACAGTTATTGGCAGAGCTGGGATGAGATCCTTGTATACTAGCTGTGTGAGGGCTGTCCTGTCTCACGTCAGATGCTGATTCAGTCATACTGGGACTGTGTTCCAGCAATATATCCAGGTCTAGAACATGTTTTGTTTGTATGTTCCACACTTTAGGCATTCTTTTAAGCGTTTGAGCCATGTATCTGAATAAAACAGTACCATCTTTTCAGTCGGGCATTTTAACCTCAGGTCACATCAGTTTAGCATAAATAAAATATATCATGGTTGGCCTGGGATGTCATGCCTTAGCTTATTTGGTTCTGCTGTAGAGCTTGTTTGCCTCTGCATTGCCTGCTACCCAGGGGCCCAACTGGCCTTGTTTCTCCGAACTAGGGTATGTGGTTATGAGCTGCCCTTGTTGGTCAATGGGCTGTTGCTTCTTGCAGGGTGTCATGCATGAGGTAAAATAGTTGAAAGTTGAGAGGACATGCGCACAGATGTCCAAAGAATCATAGCTTAACTTCTGTATTGTAAAAGGTGGTTGTTATTTTTTGTGGGTCAGGTAAATTATTGAATGTCATTGAGGAAGAACAGACGATTTGGTGTATGTATTGGCAGCTGTTTCATTGCATTGCTTTTCTAGTTACTCATTAGAGCACTGATGTACTGAGAAATCACTATTTGCAGAGAGAGAGAGAGACCTTTATTTTACAGTTCAGAAAAGAGATTGTGTCTTTCTTACGCAGTTTTTTTCTTTTCTGTTTTAACAAATATGTTCAAAAATATCTTTTTAAGGTCTGGAGCCATTCAGGATTGGGCCATACACCAACTTCGTTAATATTGGTGAACGCTGCAATGTTGCAGGATCACGGAAGTTTGCTAAACTCATCATGGCAGGCAATTATGAAGTATACATATTAACAATAAACTCATATGAAAAATAATCTTTATAGCTGATGCTCTGATTTTCTATTGCTCCATTACACTATTACTGTTTGTTTTGCTGGCACAAAGCACTATTCTACACCAGTTACAAGAGTAAGAAAATGTGGAGGATTTATTTTTTCTCTGTTCTTTGTTTCTCTGCTTGCCAGTTACTAATAACTGTGAGAAGGGCTTTAAAAGGACTTCTAATTTTTTTGACAAGTGTTACAGGCAACTTTTAATTTTTAATTTAGTTATACAGCTGGTAATGGATTAGAAAATGTCCTGGTCTGTGCTGCATGTAGGGGCTTGGTTTACAGAGAAGAGGGGAAAAAGGTGGGTGTAATCCCCTATTTCAAGTTATGAGGAACATCTGACTGGATAGATTGTGGCACTGTGCAGCTCTCACTCTTTCTCCCCTTCCTCACTTCCCCAGTTCGGCTCAGCATTATGATTACATTTAATTACTACCTACTTTGATCTCTGAGTCCAACATGCTACATGAGCATTGGTACAGAAAAAGATGCTTAGAGGGTAATTGCTTTCTTGAAACTACTGCAGGGCAGAAATGAAGAGGCCGGAAGACTCATTCTTTACTGGTGTGAATTGATGCTGTAACATTGAAACAAATAGCAGGGTGACTTTTCTTGAGAGTTGAGACTCTTTTCCAGAGTATACTCTGATGTTACATCAAATCAGAATGAAAGCCTTCGTTGGTATTTTTGGAAGTCTGACTATTAGGCTAGTAGAAGTCATGAAGCAGGTTAGGCTTATTAAATGAAGAGACCTTTAAACACAGGTTGTTAGGGACTCTGCAGAATGACAGAAAAGAGAAAGTGAACAGACATGGGTGTTCAGATAGTTATCTAGGCTGGGGGAAAAGCTTTAGTTTTCCTTCTTAGCATTGGGTTATTATGCAGCTTGCAAAAATGTTGAACAGCCTTTAAAAATCAAGTATCCTGTTGCAAAACACCAGAGCTTGTAATGCAAGGCCTTATTTCATACTATCACAGAGACTGTATTTTCCTGTCATCTTGTGCAGTCACAAGCCTTTGTTACCATGCAAATCTTAAATTATTCAATTAAGCATATGACCAACTTTCTACAGTCAGTGATGCTACCAGCACATCAGGTCTCTGATGTCATGTTCTGTAAACAAATTAATTATAGGTTGTTCCATATCAGCAACTTTTTTGTATTGTTGTACATGACAGACCATTTCCTTATTTTCTTATAGGATGTCTTACAAATTTTTAAATTTTTGACTGCATGCTTAGTTTGCAGAAATGAAATGTTATCCTGAAAATAACTAGGATTTTTTCTTCTCAATGTTGTTTTGGTTTTTGACTTTCTTCTTTAGGAAGCTCTGAGCGTAGCCAAATTGCAAGTTGAGATGGGGGCCCAGATTCTTGACATAAATATGGATGATGGGATGTTGGACGGCCCCACTGCAATGACCAGATTTTGTAACTTCATTTCTTCGGAACCTGATATTGCCAAGGTTGTAATTGAGTCACAATAATGGACATGTTATTGACTTGTAAATTGCATGCAGGAGATGTTGATACCGTTTCATTTAAAAACCAGTTTATGTGCTTAGGCAGGTGTATTTGTCCCCCGAGAGGAAGTGACACTGTAGTAGGGAAGGCCTTTGGGTGAAACAGAGGCTTTTCTGTCTGTTTTCACATAAATATATGCCAGTCCTTTTCACTGGCTAGAAAAGCTGAATGCAGGTTCATTCTGGAGCAGTTATAAGCCATAATGTATATGTTAGCAGTGCATAATGGTATTGCTTTCCACAAACCTTAAAGTTGCTATGGATATAGAATGGCTTTAAAAAAATAGTTCTGCAATGTGCTTTCTCTAAAAATGAATATCTAAATCAGAAACACAAGATATTATAGGGAGAAGTAGAGATCTCTATATGATATATGATGGAGCTGCCATTGAAGCTCTTGAAATAAATTTGCTTGGAGTTTTGTATTTAAAGCAAAGTGAATCTCAGAATATAATGTGGAAACATTTTTTCATAAATACTTACTAATGTTGTGTGCATTTTTATGTCCGAATGGACAAACAGCACATAGAACTGTAATTCATAACTTCTGTGTATTCTCCTGGCTTACTTCTCTATTATTTACAGGTGCCATTATGCATAGACTCCTCAAATTTTTCAGTGATTGAAGCAGGTTTGAAATGTTGCCAAGGGAAATGCATTGTAAACAGCATCAGTCTAAAGGAAGGTGAGGAAGACTTTCTGGAGAAAGCGAGGAAAATTAAATTGTATGGAGCAGCTGTGGTTGTTATGGCTTTTGATGAAGTGGGGCAGGTGAGTGTCACTTTAAAGGAGAAGTCTTTTTCTTCTGAAGTGTAAGGCTTTCTTCCTCTTTTTCAAGACAAAGTTGTTTTGTTTCATTTACACGGTTGATTTAGATATGTTCTGTATAACCTAAGCAGTTATGACCTTAGTTTTGACCCTAATTTGTAAGTATTTCTTATGCTGCTCAAATGTTTGAAAAATCCATGTACTGATCTAAGTGGAGCTCTGTAAGTTCAATAGAATTTCTTGCTATTCAGACATACTGAACTGTCCCTTCATAAAAGATATTTTTAGTTCAGAAACTGTCTCTCATGAGAGTGAAATCTTTGTGAATTAATTTAGTTATGTCAAAAATCACATATTACGCTTTGCATAGGATGATGAAACATTGGGCAGTGAGATTGCTTTTTATAAACTGAGTGAAAACTCCAGGTATTGGGGTGGTGATATTTTAAGTACAATATTCTTATGTATAATCCTTTTTTAATATTTGTGATGTTCACATTCTGTCTTGAGTCACTGGAGCTGTAAATGATTTCTGGAGAGTTTATTTTTTGTGTGGTCTATAAGTTTCATGTCAGAATTCTTTTTCTTCACTAGGCAACAGAAACAGAAACCAAGATTGCAGTCTGTTCCAGAGCTTATCATCTCCTTGTGGAAAAACTGCACTTCAACCCAAATGATATAATATTTGACCCTAATATTTTGACCATAGGAACTGGAATGGAAGAACATAACCTTTATGCCATAAATTTTATCAATGCTACTAAAACCATAAAAGTGAGTTGTAAGGTTATTTTAAGTTGAAGTGTATTGCTGAGATGACTTAAAACCCTAAACGCCTATAAAACAGAAAAAACACCCCACCCCCCTTCAGACAACAACAAAACACTGCTGAAAAATGTTACACATTTTAGCCTAGTGAGCAGGACTACTCTTCTGAAGTCCAGACATTCCCCAATATTGCTGTATTTCCAGCAGAACAACTTCAGATAGTTCTATAAATATATTTCAGTCCATTTGCTGTACTGTAAATATACTAGCTTAATTAAATGAGATAACGATCACATTTATATGCAAGCTAGTAGGACCTCTTTGAAGGTGTGCGAAAAGTGCTTTTTTTCAGTAAAATTCCTTTTTCTGTGGAAGGCATTTGTTTGGCAACCTGACTTTTTATGTAGACAAAATATGTGTAAAGAAGTATAGCAGTAAGGAACGTCACCTGCATGCAGCCAAGGAAACCGCACTGTTGTGTTTCACAAGACACCCTGATAGATGTGGAGATGCTCTGCCAGTAGCTGTCTAGGGGTGACACCCCACAGGCTGCTTTGTCACCACAGGGCCCCTGGAAGCAGGGCTGCACCCTTGAGTTTGGCTGCTCAGCGGCAGCCTGCTTCTGAGATGTGCAAGCAGGCAAACTGGCTGCTCCTGTTTCCAGAGGAGTGGGGACAGGAAGAGCCAAAAGTAGGTTTGTATGGAGAAAATATGGAATGCTGCAGTGGGACAACTGATGTGTTCAGAATAGCACCTGTGACAATGGAAACCACAGTAGCTGCTGGATCTTTCCTTTATTTGTAAATTTTCCTGAAGATTTGAATTGATCTTTATGAATTTGAGTAACTAGAAGGATATAGAACAGGGAAAAGAGAAAGGGTACATAGGCAATGCACTGAACTCAGTGGCCAATTGTTTTATGAACTGAATGCTTTCTTACATTTCCTTT
The DNA here is from genome assembly GCF_037042795.1 of Molothrus aeneus. NCBI lineage: Eukaryota > Metazoa > Chordata > Aves > Passeriformes > Icteridae > Molothrus > Molothrus aeneus. Next base: position 43,547,049 of record NC_089648.1, read on the forward strand.
TTGGAAAGCACTTCTCTAAAAATCTGTGTGCAATTCCTATAGGAAACACTGCCAGGAGCCAGGATAAGTGGAGGTCTTTCCAATCTGTCCTTCTCCTTTCGAGGAATGGATGCCATTCGAGAAGCAATGCATGGAGTGTTCCTTTACCACGCAATTAAGGTATGATGTGCTTTTGGCTTCCATATGTTTGCACTTGGCAGATGTGCAGTGCTATGTCTGACAGCCTTTCTGGAGGATTCTCTATGTTTTTTTCCAGTATGGCATGGACATGGGAATTGTGAATGCTGGGAATCTGCCTGTGTATGATGATATCCACAAGGAATTGCTACAGCTGTGTGAGAATCTAATCTGGAACAAAGATCCTGATGCAACAGAGAAACTTTTACATTATGCTCAGGTAACTTCCAGTTTTAAGCTTTGAACAGTAGTTAGCTTAGCACCTGAGCCTTACCACCTCCCTGCAGGTGATAGGTAAAACAGCCTATAAACTGCATGTGTCAGTATAACTGTGGGTGTGAAAATTTCCTGGTGATACTTCAAGTGGTTCAGTTATTAACACAGAATAAAATGAGTAATCTGTGATAGATCAAACCTCTCCAGTTTCATACTGTGGAAGAGCCCGTGCCAGAGCTCTTCATATGCTTCAGGAGACCAAGCTGAATGCATAGGCATTCTCTACAGGAAAAAAACCAAACCCCCAAAAAATAAGAAGCAAAAATTCCAATCAGACTTTCCCCTGAAAAAAATGCTCACAAACCAACAAATACCAGAAGAAAAGGCCAACTCATAAGCAAGCTGATCTTGGTGCTCGAATTTTAATGACAAGTGCACTGTGGGAGATTAAGAGTAAACCTCTCTCTCTCTGGTGGTAATGGTTTGCTTGGAGTATATAAAAAAGTGAAATAGTTGCTTGTGATTTGTGGCTCTGCGTAGACTTCCAGTTCATGTGATGTGTCAAGATAGAGGATCAGGTATTTAGTGGTTTTGAGATGTTTTAATGATGGTGGTGATAAAGGACAAAAGTTACAGTTTTCTGTAAGGTAACTGGTGAAATTCTGTTCTGAATGGGAGATACAGAAAAAAATCTCACTGGGTTAGGTGGCTGTTAGATTTGAATGCACAAGAAGATTTGCATGTCCTTTTCATAGCTCCTGGAGACAGTGTTTCTGCGCAGAGCCTTACTTGGTTTGTATTTTGCCCTGTGGTGGTGCATGGTTTATAGTAAGAGTGGTGACATGTTAAAAACTACTACAGGAAGACTCTCTTTATCCCTTGTGCTTAGGCTATTCCAGATGGTGTTCTTGGTGTCCAAGCAATTCACCTGGGAGGGATCTTGTCTGTTTAAGCTGAGTTGCACCATTGGTGTATTCAAGATTGCCTAAAGAGGAAGAAAAATAAAGGGAGCGTTAGAAAGGGATTACTTGAGCAAGTGTTTCTGCAGAAGGCTGAATGTGAATTTAAATGGAGCCTTAAAAGTAGAAATAAAAGTGGATGTTGAGTCCTAGGTCTCTAAGTTTGGGAAGCCATTGTTGGAAAATCTGCTTTTATTAGTGGTGGTAGTTTTACTGAGGGAGTGAAATAGTCTAGTGGCAAAAAAGAGGAACTTTTTCCTTGCAGATTTAGAGAATCAGTCTTCGTTTGAAGTTTGAGATTAAAAAGCATTTTCTATGATGTATGTAACTGCAGACATTCTCGAACACTTTTCCTCCTGCATGTCCATCTTCCAGTGTCATGGGTTGCTTTTAGGCTGGAGTGGTTCCCTTGTTAAACTTTCTGGCCAGAGGTTGAAGAGCACTTGGTATCATTTCAGTGAATCACATAAGGTGATTCCTGAAGTGGATAGAGACTTCTCGAGATCATCTGCTACAAGCCCCCTACTCAAATCAGGGGCCAGCCAAGATCAGGTTACTCAGGGACATGTCCAGTCAGGTTTTTAATATAACTAATAATTAATATAAGTGTATATTGTCTCCAGGCAGCATTTTATTCCTTCCTTCATTCCTTTTTACAATCTAGACATTTGAGGGGAATAAGATTAGGAAATGAGAAGTTGTGAAGTTAGCTAATATTTGTATAAACATGAATGGAATCTGTTCTGTTTTCTGTTCCCATGAGTGAGGTCTTGTTTCCATGGCTTTATCTTTAAAAACTTGCTGATGAGTACTCAAAAGTATAGGAAGTTCATAAGACCTGAGAGATGTCAGATTATGTCTAATAACTGAGTAAGGAAAAGAAATTACTTGCCTGAAGTGTGTTGGATAAGGTGCTCTTCCATGAGTCTTCCTGGGGTGGGTGCTTGTGAACTTTCTTGCACTATGAAGCCTTTTTGGCCTCTGTGTTCATAGCCAAGGGGAGTATGAGTGTGAGACAGAGAGGATATGTGGTAGCTTGGGGCAGTCTATGTGTGTGACAAACAGTAGTTTTGTAGGCTGACTGATGAAAACACGTCTGTGATATGGAATAACATAACCTATTCCAGCAGAAACTGAATTAGTGCCAAATTAATTAGAATTTTAAAATTAAATGTAATGTGTGGGCCAGGAATCAATTTAAAATATGTTCCCAGAAGTAAATCCCTTAGGATTAGTCATGTCATCATTTTTATGAGCGCAAAATTTGTCAAACTGCTCTCTCTTTTTAAAAAAAAAATATTTTGTTTATATTTTCATTGAGGTGTATACCTATTGGGATGTAGACACCCTGGGTGCATGTATTACATCACAGGTGTTTGCAACATCATTTGCATGTATATAAACCTTTTGTATAGTCTAAAATTATTTTATGAGTCACTACTTGGAAATATCCTCGGTTTTCTGAATGTGAAGTCCATAATTGTACCTCTTATGCATGCAAGCTCCTATGGAGGTCTTTTCTTTTCAGAATCATGCCCAAGGAGGAAAAAAAGTTGTACAGACTGATGAGTGGCGTAAAGGCTCTGTGGAGGAAAGGCTGGAATATGCTCTCATCAAGGTAATCTCGCTGGAAAACTATCCTAGCCATCAGAGCTCAGAGCCATGAGCTCAGCTCAGACCTTAAGGGACATATTTGCCTTTAAAAGTTCTTCAGCTACCATTTTTTCACAAGCTATTAATTTAACAATGAATAATAAAGGCAACTGATCTATTTAATTTCAATAACAGAGAAAATTAGAGAAAACTTATCGTAGAGGTGTGTCTTTAAGCTTCAGAAGTTGAAGTCTTTAACCCTTAATATTTCATTCCACTAGTGTTGGTAGAAACATGCAGCTTTTGCTTTGGAACACACTCCTTTTACTTCCTAGGGCTGTTTTTGGTCCTTCAGTAGTACTGCACTGAGTGGCACCTGGACTGAGGAAGCAGCCTTTTGAGTGTTGGGTTTTCCTGATGACAGAGTTAAGAAAAATGAACAAATTTGTTAATACTGGGGAAATGCTGTGAGTAGCTTTATCTGCCTAAGACCTGCAGTGTTTTGGTTCCTTTGAACCAAAGGAAGAAAGACTATTTTCAATACACATTTGAGGTATTTTTAAAGACTATCAGTATCTACAGTATCTATTTGTACTTTCATTGTGGGGTTTTTCTGGGGAGAAGGCAACTAAATAAAAGTTGTATTTCTAGCAAGATAAAAGCTTCTTTTTTTTTTTTTTTTCTCAGGGCATTGAGAAGTATGTCATTGCAGATACAGAAGAAGCAAGATTAAACCAGGAAAAATACCCTAGACCTCTAAATGTAATTGAAGGGCCTTTGATGAGTGGCATGAAAATTGTTGGTGATCTTTTTGGTGCTGGAAAGATGTTTCTACCTCAGGTAATGAGGAAATAATGTCATATATTTTCCTACTTTACAAAAACTAGCATTGTAAAATGTAGGAATTGCAAAAATTCAGGTACTGCTGAGAAGCAGTCATTTTCTTACTTTACTTTGAAACTCAACTTTCTATGCGTATGATTTTGTTTGTTTCTGTTCTTCCTGAGAGTTTTTGCTTTATTTGAAATGCAGTTTTAAGTCTTTGGCCATGAAAAGTGCAAGAGAATAAAAGCCCAAATAAAATTTGCTGTGTTTAGCACCTTCCAAGTCTGGGTCTGTCTGCAGCTTTCAGTTCTATTGTGATTGGTCTGGGAAGCTGCACTGTGGAAGAAATGTTTTGTGTAGAGCCTTAGCCCAGTAAGGTCAGCAGCCTGCAGCCGCAGAGTGATCTGAAAACTGCCACCTGGGGCTGCAAATGAGGTTTCATTTACTGCCTGAATGAGAAAGCTAAAGTAAAACTGGGTTTATTCCTATACCTTGTCTTTATTGTTTATTCTGCCCCCACCTTTACCTGTGCAGGTGATAAAGTCTGCTCGAGTTATGAAGAAAGCAGTTGGCCACCTTATTCCCTTTATGGAAAAAGAAAGAGAGGAAAGGAGAGCCAAGCAAGGCAGCACAGAAGAAGAGGCAAGATACACTCCTTTGTGCTGTATTTCTTTCATAGAGTGCTATGACAAATATAAGAATTATTTGTTGCTATTTATATTTATTATGCTGGAGAGTTGATGCAGTCACATGGAGACTGACAATCTCAGTCAAAATTTGAATTACGTTTGAAATTCATGATTTTGTGGAACTCTGCTTGGTGTGTGCCTAAGTTCACAAAGTTTTCTGAACTATGCCAGTGAGCCTTTGTAAGCCCTTTATGCTAATGTTACTAATTTCTTGTGTTTTTACAGACATTTAATTTTGGTGTTATTTATTCTAACTTTATGGCAGATTTTGCTGCTTGCTTGTAATACTTCTGCCCTGGGCGAACTCTCTAATTCTCCTTTAAAATTTTTAATGGTTCCTAATTCTTTCCTTGATATCTTCTTAAAATGTATTTGCTGTGTATCTGTTGTGTGATTGTCCAGCACAAATGTAACAAATACAGGAAATAATTTGGAAAGAAAAATAGCCTGATAATTAAATCTGACTGATCTTCATGAAAGAAGGAAAATGCCTTGTCTCTTCTCCCATGCTCTTTCCAGATATGAGGGTGTCTTCTCTCCTGTATCTCAAGTTAATGTGTTCTCTGGCTGTCACAAATCACCTTTCACTTCATCATCTCTCTCCAGCTCATGCTATTCTCTTTTAATTCAGACAACAGGGCTGGTATTTCACACCCTCTGTTTTGTTCTGATGCTGTTTGAAGTTGTTTAAAATTGCTACCCCATTGATTCCATGAACAGTGGATTAGGATCTTCTGTGAACCCTCTGGCACTTAATTCTCTGGCTAGAAAGATGTGAAGTGGAATTTGAGATGTTCTAAAAAAGATAGCAAACACTCTAAGAGAGTGAGTTAGGTGCTCTGTGTGGCTGAGGAGAGCAGGAGAAAAAGGCAGGGATTCTGTCATCCTGCCTTCTCTACCTTCTGCTGGGCATGGGATGTAGTTCCTTCCTCTTAAAAAGACATGCTACTATATAGAGAATCAATGAAAGAGATAAAACAGCTGCATCTATTCCCAAAGTACATTGGCTTGAAGGAAAAAGATTTGCAGACTCTGGTAACTGATCTGTCTGATGTTACCCAGGCCACTGTACCCTCCAGGACAGTTTTAGTCACAGACTGCCAGGAAATGCAAAGCGTTGATAGTGACATTTGAGGATAAATAGCTGTGGCTGTGGATCTCTATCAAAGATGAAAAACAATGAAGGCCTGTTGGATGTATGCCCAGAACTTGAGGACCTCCTTGCTTAAGACAGTGGAAATAAGTGTGCCTTAAATAGGGTTTATTTAAAGTGGTATGTGCTGTTTCCCATGTTGTTTGCTATCCAGCAAAGATTTTCCTTCTTATGTGCAAATCCAATTTTTTTTTCTTTTGTATCAATCACTAATGAAATCATCAGTAATTATTAGGTATGATTAAATGTGATACCTAATGTGGGCCAGCATGTTTTGTTCTTCTCCCAGTCCTTGATTAATCTCTTACCCCATTCCCCAGCAGTATATTTTCAGCTGCAAAATTTTCTGTTGATTTACTGAGATGGCTGACTTACAGACCTTCATTTTTCTTCCTCTGTTCTCTGGCCTTGTGTAAAACAGAAGCTCTGGGGAGATACTAGATTTTAGTAAACAGCAACATTGGTGTAAATCCAGGGATTTTATTCAACAAATGTGTTAGAACCACAGGAAAATACTAATGTCACTCTTGATAATATATCAAGATTTTTTAACCCATAATATTGCAACTACAAAAGCAATGTAGGTTCATGAAATAGAGAGCTGCTCTATGTGTCCAGAAATATAACATGCTTTATAGAAGAGTTCAGTCATCCAGTTCTGCCATGTGCAAAGGAGATGAGATACTGTCTGGAAAAATATTTTATAGTTTCACATACAATATGCTCAGATTTCCACTTTATTTAAATTCTGTGCAATTTATGTAGTTGCTTACTGGCATCTGATGCTGCAGCAGCTCAGACATACTACTGTTATAGCCTGGAGCTGTTCCAAATGACAGCAGTGATTACACAACTAAAGAGATATTGCCACATCCTGTGTCCTGGTGGAGAACCGCTGTGGGAAGTTCCACTGTTGTGCTGCTGGCAGCACCCTTTGTCAGGCTGAATGCCATCTAGCCTAGGACCTGCTTGTGACAGAACAGCTTCCTTTCTTCAGTTGATCCTTCTTCAGCCTGTTTGTTCAGCTTGGGTAGTCTGAAGTAGCCTGATCACTGCACTGAAAACTCCGTTGTTATTTGTGTTGCATAAAAATGAGCCTCTTCTGCTTTTTCTAATTGCTCTAATTTCTCTTCTAAGTTTGCTAATATCCTGTTTTTCTCAGCATTGCATCAAAGGATTGATCTTGATGCACAAACAGACATGTAATTATAAGTATTCATGCCCTTCTGTTCTAAATATTTAATCTCTTTATTGGCAAGGTGTGTATTTGGAGCAGAAGAACCTCAGGAGTTCAGTTATTGCACTGCAAAAAATGCTATCCAGATCTGAAATGGTTTTATGTGCTGTTTTGTTTTTTCAAACACAGATTTTTGAATAACATCCATGGATTTTTAAAAGAATAATTCATGTGCAAGTTTCTATTACCTGGATCTTTTAAGATGGTTTTTAATACTTACTGTATTATCTGTACTACACTTTGCAGTACTATAATAGAAGTCTGGGTCGTGGATTAGCATTGCAGTGTTGAAGGATGTGTTCAAACATACCAAGGCTTCTGAGTAATTTAACTCATGCTACTTCAACTTCCAGGATCCTTACCAGGGTACAATAGTTTTGGCAACTGTGAAGGGAGATGTACATGATATCGGCAAGAACATTGTGGGAGTTGTTCTGGGCTGCAACAACTTCAGGTAAAGAGACATCAGGTAGCTGAGAACACAACTGTAGAAGGGTCAGTAATTAGTACCTCTCTGTAGCTGCAGCTGTGGTGATAACAGAACTGGGCATTTCTTGGGAATTGTTCTCTGTTCCCCAGGTTGTGATTGGGAACACAGATCATAGCAGGTATTACTAAATGGGGGGGCAAGAGGGAGTATTGCATCCTCCTTGAGTATTGTTTTTCCTAATAAATTAACATCTGAGGTGATTCTGCAGTTGAACATCAATTGGAATATAGATGAGAACATCAATTTTTGTGTTTGTTTTATATCAGTTAAATATAATAACTGTGATATTTTTGTAATGTCTGAAGAAATCAGATATGACAGTTGCAGTAGGCAATACTGTATATGGCTTGTGTTGGGAAAAAATAGTCTTGTAAGATTCAAATGAATCTTGTAGTGTGTTTTTCACGTTGTTTGTTAACTATGAGGTTTTAAAAACTTGCTGAGGTATGTTTTCTTAAATAAGAGATGAGATTCTCATTCTGTTTCTAAACTTCAAAAGTTAGAACTTCAAGAAAAGTCTGGTCTTTCATGGCCTGTGTATGTGCAGAAGGCTTGGCATCAGTGTTGGAATGAATGGTCATGTTCCCATCAGTGTTTTTTTCAAGGGTCTGTCAGACATTGTGCAAAGCTGAATTGGTTTTGGAACTCAGTCTTATTGTTCATTCCTTTAGTTTAGTTTTGACTTTGGGTTGTCATTTGCTCTGGAAAGAGCCAAAATTATCCCTTTATTTCAAAACACAAAGTGTTGAAGTCAGTAACAGTGCTGTATATATGCACTATATTCCATTGAATTTTCTCTTGAAATTCAAGATTGGATTCAGGCTTTCTTGAGCTTTATTTAGATTTACTGAAAGGAAGCCATAGTGTTCTCTGTCACCATGAATATGAGTGAGGCTGAGTGAAATCTGCAGGCTGGGGCGGTTTACTTGAAGAAATAAAAACCTTAGCAATGGCTAGGGTTAATAGCAATAAAATGCTAGAAAGGGAAGTTCAGTGTCCTGTTTCATAAAATGTATGCTTTACTAAGGCAAACAAGCTTGGTGTGAATCATCTTATATTCCTGATGTAAGATATAATGTGGTATTTGCAGGGGTCCCCAGGATGAGGTGAGAGATGAGTGAATTTGACTCCATGTTTTTGGAAGGTTAATTTATTATTTTATGTACTTACATTATATAAAAGAATGTTATACTAAAACTATACTAAAGAATAGAGAAAGGATACAGACAGAAGGCTTAACAAGAATGATAATGAAAAACGTGTGACTGACTCCTCAGAGTCTGACACAGCTGATGGTGATTGGCCATCAAGTAAAAAACAATTCACATGAAACCAATCAAACATGCACCTGTTAGTAAACAATTTCCAGACCACATTCTAAAGCAGTAAAACAGGGAGAAGCAAACAGATAATTATTGTTTTCATTTCTCTCTGAGGCTTCTTAGCTTCTCAGGAGAAGAAATCCTGGAGAAGGGATTTTTCCAAAAAATATGACAGTGACAATACGATGTCCACAAAACATTTTTGTATTATCCAGATGCCTTCAGAAATGCTACTGCTGTGGGTAGCCTATTTGGTGGCTCAGCACCACACAGCATTCATTCACTTCCACCCAGCCAATCTCAGTGAGATGGGAAAAGAGGAAAGGAAGAAAGAAAGCAAGAAAAATTGTGGGTGGAGAAAGAAAGCAAGAAAAATGGTGGGTGGAGAAAAGTAATAACTGAATACGAAGTGGAAGAAGAGAGAAAGAAAGAAAAAACAAGTGATGCAATCCCCTTATCACCTCCTATGGACAGACTAAGTGCCTATCCAGTTCCTGAGCAAAATATGGCTAACCCCTGCTGTGTCCCTTACTCTCCCTTTTATTGCTGAGTTTGACTTCATGTGCCATGGAATATTTCTTCGGTTAGTTTGGGTCATCTGCCTAGCTGTGTCTACTCACAGTCTGTTTCTTGGGGTGGTAGAGTAAAAAACAGAAGAGGCCTTGATGCTGTGAAAGTATTGCTCATCAACAGTTAAACTTTAATTTGCAGAATTGTTTTGGCCGCAGATTTAAAATACAGCACCATACCAGCTGCTGTGAAGAAAATTAACTCATCTCATCCAGACTTAGTACAACCACAAAAATTTATTTTAAAGAAAAAACTCCTCTTACACTTGAATTTTCTTAACTGTTATGCCATCTGGAACTCTTACTGAAAATTTTACCAGACCCAGAGGTATTTCCTATGTAAAGATTCCCCCATTTCCCAAATAGTCTTAAGAGAAACAAACAAACATCTCAATCTTAATATCTATTTTTAGGTCAGTTGTTTACAGCAAGAGGAATGTATTTGCCCTGTAACAGAAATTTGATTTGCTATTTAAAAGATCTTGTGTCATCTCCTTTCTTTCCACAGAGTTATTGATTTAGGAGTCATGACACCATGTGATAAGATATTACGAGCTGCTGTTGAAAACAAAGCAGGTATAGAGAGACTTCATTAGTACTTCTGAATTGTTTGATTTTTAAATCACATTTTTATTGCTGCTTATTGCATTCCTATACTGTCTATGATTTGATCAGATTATCTTCAGAGAAATCAGAACTTCAGCTTTAACCATGTTAATTATTTATCGTTTGGCACTTCTGTGAAACTTAGCCTGAGGAGCTGAAACGCTGTATCAGATGGACAACTCTGAGAGAGATAGTGTATTTCTTTTACAGATGGATAAGTGGAGCCTTGAAAAGGTCTAACTAACTTCTTTTTGGGTCTTAAATCAGTAAAAAGAACTTGGCATTTGGCCTGCCAGATCAGTGAGTGTGAAATCAGGAATGAATTGTTCTAATAAATAATGAACTTCCTGATACAACTTGCAGTTGCTTTGGAATAGTCTACTACATCTTGGAAAAGATGAATGGTGTGAAACATGGTGAAGATTGAAAGCACTTGCTGTTTCTAAGAGCAGAACTTATAACTATTTTGTCTTATTTCCCTCTTCAGTGCTGAACTTCTGAGACTTGGAGCTTGCTAATCAAAAGTGCTGTTTATTTATTGCTGAAACTAGAGCAGTAGGTGTTCAGCAACTGTGAAGACTGAGAAATATCTTAAACTGGGGATTTGGAATTGCTATCATTCTTGGAAAGCTTTCACTTTCTAATTGGGTCAAACATCCCTTTTAGACTAGTGACTATCCTGCTTTTCATCTCATTATTTTCTATCTGATGCATGAGGCTATCTGATGTATAAAATAAACTTTTCTGTAGTAATTTCTGTGTCTTTCTAGAATGGATTGGCTAAAAGTTTTGTGCATGTGTGTTTGTAAATTTGCAATAGATATAATTGGCCTGTCTGGTCTCATCACCCCATCTTTGGATGAGATGATTTTTGTCGCCAAGGAAATGGAGAGATTGGCAATAAAGATTCCTTTGCTCATTGGAGGAGCAACTACTTCTAAGTAAGACATCTCTGTTGGGAAGATGGGCAGCTTCTATGCAAACAATATTATTACATATAAACAGATGGGCAGCTTCTATGCAAACAGTATTATTATTATATATAAACAGTATTATATTATATATAAACTATTTCACTAGTTAACTAATGAAAAAGAAAATTTATAGCCATTTCTTCCCCCCTTTCTCTCATTTTCCTGCAACACACATACTGATATGTATTCACCCTAACATTGACTGTTATTTCTTGTTTCAGAAGTCCTAGATTATTGAGGTAAAATCTAGTTAGTACATAACAAATAATGGACATCTTAAATGTTTAATTTTTGCAAGTATATATTATATGTGGAAGTACTGTGTTTTCTCCAAAAGTTTTTGCTCATATGGAAATAAATATAGTCCTGTTCTTCTGAGGGGTTGGATGATCTATTTTGATTCACCAAAGCATTTTAAAAATGCAGGATTTTGAGACTAGAAATAGTTGACATCAGGGAGCTCTTATCTTTAAGGAAGTTACTGTATTTTCCTGGATCACTGTTCAATGCGGTGATGACTGTGTTGAGCCTCCAGTGCTGCTCAGGCAGGCTGGTAGGGGATAAAGCCCCACTGCTTGCTGGTGAAGTACTTACCATGTTGATTTCGATGGACTGAGCTGTTAAAAGCTTGTTCTCTCAGATCTGTTCAAATGAAATAATACAGCTGCTGTGATTTCCTGAAGACCACGTTGACAGCTCAGTGACACCTAGTATTAGCATTACTGCAGATGTGTTCTGGGCACGTATAACAGCCGTGGGTCACGCTTTGCTGACTGATTTGTGTACAATATACTTGAGGGGGTGACAGCTCAGAAGACTGTAGAGGTCATTTTTTGTCTAACTAAAAGCTGTGAGCAGTGTTGCTTTCTTTATCAGAGCAGCACGTACTGTATTCTGTATTTTTGGCTTTAGCAAATCATCTCATCATTTGACAGACAGTGAGAGTAGGATCACTACCTGCCTTTGTTGTTCCTGTGTTCCTTTTCTCCTTTTCCATACGAGCCTCTTCTTGCTGCTTTGATACTGACAGCAAACGTGGAGGAAAAACAAAAAAAAACCAAAAAAAACCCCACCAAAAATATGGGGAGTCGAGGGGAAGGCTTTATTCTAAGTGGAGGTCGTAGGAGAGCCTTTTCAGTTCTTTTCAGTTTTTTCACCCAGGGCATTTTGGCCTAGTAATTGATGTCAAATAACCAGCATCAAACAGTTCTGCAGAATTTATTAGCAGAGAGGAATGTAGCTAACAGGGAAGCTGCACTACTTTTATCCTTGAATATGGAAATTACTAAAGGATATATGTATACTTTTGAGTACAAAAATTGATTTTATTCATGTGAATTATATATAAATATATACTTGCACATATGCCCAGATACAATGCAGTGTCTATAAAATACTGTCCAGTAAAGGTACTCTTTATGGAAGACTGGATTCTTAATGTATATTTTACGTTACTTTCCTAGTCTTCAATTTAACCTCCCATGTGCATTCTTAAAGGTTGTGTATATGTCAGAGGTTGCTAATGAAGAACCATCTGCATTTTTTTCACTATAATAAATAGGCATTGTTATTTGGAATAAGGAGATCATGAGTACTTGAAAGAGTGTATAGTGAGGTTAGTTTGAAAGAGAGAGAGAGGGAGGCTGGATTTAGTCTCCAGAATCCACACAATGAGAGTTTCTTCATAATTTACAGTAATGATGATTTTTCCATTCATATTATGCCACTTTGGTAAATTCAGGTGCTGAGAAATAATGGTGACATTCTCATTGCCATAAAATTTACTTCAAAAAAATACAAAAGTTAGCATGTAATGGTTGATACAGTGCCATTTTAGGACCATGTCTTCTTTTGTTTCCTCTGTCTGTTCCTATCAAAACAGATGAGATACCTTTTTGTAAAAAATAGAGCTGCCAAGATCAAAAATGCATCTCCTAGAAGCACATTCAGGGGATGCTGGACAGTTGTTTACACAGCTGTGTTGCACAGTCATGAGTAAACCTCCATATCCAAGTGCTTTAAATATTTGACAGAACCTGAAGAAAAGGGGGATCTTACCTTTGTTAGGGAAGATTGCTTCTTGGGCTCTGATTCAAATTTAATTTTAGAAATGTTGTTTGACCTTAGTATATAAAAAAGCAAATTATAAGGCCTATAACATCTTTGCTCCTACACTTGCTTGCAGAGTTTTGGTAGGACTGAGCAGAGCTCTTTTTGCATCACTAGAAACTGTTAGCAGTGTTGCTTTCTTTATCAGAGCAATGCATATTGTAGTAGATCTATTACAGTCTATATTTTGTAGCTTCAGCAAGTAGTCTCATAATTTGACAGACTTTGAAGAGAAGGGTCTGTCCTCATTGCACTTATAGTTTCAATGCAAAGTTCACTGCATCTTCAAGGTGCAAGTTTGTAATATTTATTGGCCACTGGCAGAATTCGTTGTTCAGGTGTATAGAGGAACTTGTGCCTCTGATATTGAGAAATGGGATAATCATCACTGAATTAGGTTAATGCTAATCCACAGACCCAAAAATTAGCATGCGGGAGGAAAAAATGTAAGATGAGCAAAAAGGATTAAAGAAATGGCTAGTTCTTGGTAGGCTTAATTTGGAATATTCTTACTGATTTCTGAGACTCAAAACTAATGAGTTGCTGATTTTCATTCAGCTGGTATGACATTGAGGGAATGTGAGTTGGCACATTATTTATGAAGTGTTCTGATACTCTTTGAAGGAAAATGTTTATATACCTGTTATTAAAAATCTGTGTTTAATGATTCATGGATAGCAGGTGGATGAATGAATTTCTTCGTTTGAAGTTCTGGTCTGTGCATTAAGTCAGGATTTATTTCCCTGGGGATGTTGTCTGCTTTTTTTGTTGGTGGGTTGCTTGGGGTTTTTTTTTTTGTTTTTTTTGGTTTTTTTTTTGTTTTTTGTTTGTTTGTTTGTTTGTTTTTTGTTTTGTTGTTGTTGTTGTTTGGTTTTTTGTTTTGTTTTGTTGTTTTTTTACTTTAGTTGTAAAATGCTCACTCTTTCTCTTTTTCACTGAAGAACACACACAGCTGTTAAAATTGCCCCACGATATAGCGCACCTGTAGTTCACGTCCTGGATGCATCCAAGAGTGTTGTGGTTGTAAGTTCTAAATTCTAGTTTCTTCTCCATGAAAAGATATGTGCCCTGTTTTTCTGTTGTCCCTTTCATCCTTTCCTCTAAGGCTTAGTGTTGTGGCAGAAAATTAAAAGGGGCACATCAGAGACAAGTTTCTAAATTACACTTGTTTCAGCTGTTTTGTGCTGCCACATGGTTCTCAACTGGCTTGTGACAGTTGCTGTCACTGGGCACTTTCATTTAGATGTCCATTACTCTAGTGAGGGTGACATTCACTGAGTCCTTGACTGTAGTTTTGTAGTGAAACTGATGGAGTTCTATGTGTACTGCTGTTCTGGCTAATTTGAATATATTTCTGAAGTTAGATAGCAACATTCGTACTGAGAAACATGTGGCTGGAGTTTTTTGGGATGAATTCTCTTTCAGAGAAATGGGTGGTCTTAGCTGGCAAATACATGGTGGTAAAGAGTAGGCCAAGCTGTGTGTTGCTTCCATGACTATTCAGTCTCTGAAGTTTTGGAGTATACTCCTCTCAGGTCTTGCCAGACTTGAACTTCGCTCTGCTAATGTTACCTGTGTAGTAGGGCAGAGATCTCAGTAATAATTGTAGTCTAAACACGGCTAGTTTAAATGGAGGTTGCAGATTAATGGTAAGGTTTAGTTTAGTGTTGCTAAGAGAGTCCAAAAGACAGGTTGCCTAGTCTGAAACTTATACTCTGTCTTTCCCATAGTGTGTTACACTAGGTGTAACACTTAATGCTTTTTCCTCCCTGTTCTTTTCAGTGCTCCCAGCTCTTAGATGACAGTATGAAGGATGATTTCTTTGAAGAAATATTAGAGGAATATGAAGAAATTAGACAAGAACACTATGAGTCTCTCAAGGTACAAATATAATTGATTATCTTCTTGTTTGAAGTGGTTGGCACTTGCTGTTCAGTTATTATGAATAACTTGCTGTTCTCTTACTGTTCAGCTCCTTGTGAAGACCTTCATGTATATTTGTTTTGATTTAAAACTTGCAGTAAAATGGATTAAAAACTTCCAAAAGTGCTTATGAAATCACATTTTTTAGCCTCTAAGACCTTGCTGCATGACTCTTAATACATGCTTGGCAAATTCTTGGTTGTCCTCAATGGCTAATCAGTGGTATCTAGGACCTCCATGGAGCTGGCAGTCATGTCATCTTAATCAACCTTGGGAGACCAGTGCTCTCCTGGAGCAGTAGCAGGATATTTGGAGCTTCAGCTGGGGTAGTGAAAATGGCACTGGTAGCTTTTGCTGGTTCTGAGCCATACTCTATTGAGAATTTTAAACCACCTTGCTTTCCTAATGTCTTAGTCTTGTTTAGGTGAGTGATCAGAGCAGTAGGAGAATATAATTTTCTGCTTGTATTTTAGTGTATTGTGAAGTATTAATAGAACTTCTGGTGTAGTTGAGAGGAACCAGAAATCTTGTAGGCCAGTTTCATAAGCATTATACAGGCAAAAGTAATGATCTGCTTGTGATGTAATCTTACTTTACACATGGGAACTCAGAGTTGTTGAGGCTGAAATTATCTGTTGTTGGATTTATCCTGAATAGTATTTTGAGTAAAACTCTACCATGAAGTCTGCAGTTACAGTTTGAGTCTGAAAGGTGGTGTTCTGAAATGAACCTTTATGTCTATATAGGAAAGAAGATACTTGTCTCTACAGCAAGCTAGAAGAAAAGGTTTCCATAATGATTGGTTATCAGGCCACATACCAGGTCAGCTATATGTTGTTGTGATTGCTGTGCCTTTATTGTATTTTGTGTGATTATTTTGGTTGTATTTTTAATTCAAATATGCTTTAAACTTCAGAATGTAGCAGTGTAACAGCATAAGTAAATTGGTATCTGTCTAAACTGAGATTTTTTTGCATTACTTTTAACATTCTGTTTCTGCTTTTTTACAGCTCATTTAAAAAATATGTTAATATTCAATAAATGTAACTGAAAAAAATCCCAAAACAATGAGTTACCCATCACAACAGATAATCAAAGAAAACACTAATGACAGCTTTTGAAAATACTATCTGCCTGGTTTATTACATTGCACACCTTACCGTACCATATTTGAGGAACACATGCTGTAACATGGCATTTTAATCAAATGCCTCATTACACTCTTTCCTGTCCCTTCCCCCATCAGTTTTTGTACTGTTTTATTTTTTTTAAATTATACTAGAAGTATAAACAGCATTCAGGTTGCATCCTGCAGTGACATTAACACTGCTTTCTGTCGTTTCATTTACAAGATTCAACAAGATGCTAATTTTCAATAACTTGCTTAATGCATTACAAAGTATTGTACAGACAAAACAAGTGTAAAGCTTCTGGCTTTACGCAGATAGATCCATCTTGCTTTATCACTTGTGTGTGTGCATCTAAATGTGCAAAAGTTCTTAGAAATTACATAAAAATAAGTTCCAAAGTCCAGCAGCTAAAAGCTGTTTATTTACGTGGAAGAACAAAAGGCCTTAATTTTTCCATTTCAACTTTATATGCCTTTTATACTTTTTTTTTTGGGTTCTTTGTAACTGTGGATTATGGTATGGCTTGGGAAAATATGACTATGAGAATTTTAGGACAGTTAGTTTGGAAGAGGTCATTTGCAGAGGTGGAGGCTGCTGGACATCAGTTACACTGCAAATGTTAAAGCAATTTTAAATTATTTTCATCATGTCCAATTGTACTTCTGTTTCCTACAGTTAAACCAAAATTCATTGGCACAAAAGTCTTTGAAGATTATGACCTGAGGAGGCTGGTAGAGTACATTGACTGGAAGCCCTTCTTTGACGTCTGGCAACTTAGGGGAAAGTACCCCAACCGGAGTTTCCCTAAGATCTTTAATGATAAAACTGTAGGTGAGTACTGAAATTGCATTTACGTCATATAACGAATTCTAACAGGCCCAGTGTGCTGCAGTGAGATTCCAAATGTTTAATGAAGTACATTAGGAATAGTACAAATACATGCAAAGAATGTCACTGAAATAATTTGTTGAAAGCAAGGTTTAGTGAACCAATTGTTGCCATGTAAGGCTGAAAAATAAGTGTGGAAAAATGCTTGGTCATCTTATTTAGCATTCACCTGCCAAAGCACAGGGAAGTATTTTATTAACAGAAAATGTCAGCCGAGCACTTAATGTATCTGTGGGTGAAAATGGCAAGCTCCTTTTGAAGCTATTCAGTAGGCTTTGAAATGGGTGATAAAAATGCCAGGGTGACACTGAAAGCAATGTTCTGGGTCTGCTGCACTGTGGTAATGTAGGTACACGCACCGGGTCTCTTGCTCATTTTACTCTGTGTTCTCTTCCTCTACTAGGTGCTGGCTGAAACATTTTGTGTTTTGTTTGGGCTTTTTTATTCCCTAAGATATATGTTGTTACAGCCCTGTGATCACACTGCAATCTTCCTATTTGCTGTAGCTGACAGATCATTGCAGTCATTGGACAATTATGTAGAAAATGAATCAGTCTTCAAACAATTCTTAAACCTATTTAGCCAATTATGAAAGCATTCTTTTTCTAAGGCAATTTCTTTTTTTATTTGTTTTTAATAGGTGAAGAAGCAAAGAGAGTTTATAATGATGCTCAAGATCTACTTAAAACATTGATTAATGAAAAGAAATTACAAGCCAGAGGTGTGGTTGGGTTCTGGCCAGCTCGAAGTGTTCAGGATGATATCCACTTGTATGCTGCAGAAGAGGCAGTGGGATCTTCAGAACCAATAGCAAAATTTTATGGTTTGAGGCAACAGGTACAGTGACAGCACATTTGTTAAGGGACTTTTCTTCCCCCTGAATTTCAGGAATGTAATAGAAGTGCCTTATTAAAATCTGTAGAAAATTGTTGTAATTTCTCTGCAGCCATTGTCTTGTCATTTCTTTCAATAATAACAAGATTCTGTTATTGATGAGCCAGGTCTTTATATTGTAATATTTTGCATTTTAATAATTGTACAAAATGCTTTGTAGTTTGACATCTTCAGATATGTTGTGCATTTTCTGTTTCAATTTTAAGATGTCCTAAAGCAGTATGTTGTATAAATTAATCACATGAATCTTGTTCCAATATAAATTAGAACCTAATGAACCTTAGTTCTCTAATATCACTGGATTCTACTTTAGGTGAAGAATTCTGCTTGAATGTGTTAATACTTAAACCCATGTATTTTAGCTGCATCTCTTCCAGCCTGGTGTATACAGTAACTCAAGAGAGTTTTCAGCAGAGCAAAGTAGAAGAGAATAATTGTCTTCTGTTTCTTATATAAAATGTTCCTTTTAGTACACAGAGTTCTATCCATGACATTGATGCTAATTAAGGATGTGATACAAATTTAAAAGTTAGAGATGCATGTAATATTTTCCTTAGCTCTAAAAATTGCAAATGAACATTAAAATTAATATAAATTTCACCTGTGGGGAAAAAAGGTATTTTGTTAATTTTATGGTACTTTCTGTAACTTTGCAGGTTAATAGATTTTTTTTTGTTGTTTTTCAGGGGTAGGAGTGTTTTATTTGCTTTTAAGATGCAGTTGGGAATGGGTGAAACACACTGCTAAAATATTGTCATAGGTTAAAATAATCAATCTTCAGCTAAGTGACAGCCATTAAATAACTTTACTCTCTCTGTAAGTTGGGAAGATTTACAAGAACTGTGCCACCTCTTAAATAGCAATCATGCTTCCACAATGAATATACTGCTATGATTCAAGATTTCTTTTTGGGTGCTCGGGTACCTCTTTCTGTTACCTTTCTTCCGTTTTGGAAAAGGATCCAGTGAGCAATATAGTTCCCTATTTCACAGAACCAATTAGTTGGAAAAGACCTCTGAGACTGAGTCCAACCTATGATTGAACAACCCCATGTCAACCAGACCGTGGCACTGAGTGCCATGTTCAGCCGTTCCTCAAATATCTCTGGGGATAGTGACTCCACCACCTCCTTGGGCAGTCTATTCCAGCATCTGATCACACTTTCTGTAAAGAAATTCCTCCAAATGTCCAACCTAAACCTTTCCTAGCACAGCTTAGGACTGTGTTGCCTTGTTCTGTCGGTTACCAGGGAGAAGAGACCAGCCCCCACCTGGCTACAGCCTCTGTTCAGGTGGTTGTAGAGAGCAATAAGTTCTCCCCTGAGCCTCATTTTCCCCAGCTCTCTCAGCCACTTCTCATAGGATGAGTGCTCCAGAAACATTACCAGCTTCGTTGCCCTTCTCTGGACTTGCTCCAGCACCTCAGTGTTCTTCCTCAGTTGGGGATCCTAAAACTGAACACAGTATTCAAATGCAGCCTTACCAGTGGCAGGTACAGGAGAAGAATCACTTCCCTGGTCCTGCTGGCCATACTGTTTCTGATGCAGCCCAGGGTGCCATTGGCCTTCTTGGCCACCTGGGCACCCTGCTGGTTCCTGTTCAGCTGGATATTGACCAGCACCTCAAGGTCCTTTTCCATTGGGCCCCTTCCCTTTGCATAAACCCACTCAAACTTTGCTTAGGATTCAACTTTCCAGTACTGATACGTACATACATTTTGTTTGGGCTTCTGTGAGATTAGTAAAAAGTCTGCATCCTGGGCACTGTTTTTCTGGATTATTGAGCACATAGCTTGTAGCATAAGGACTGGTTATAAACCCATAACCATTCTACAGTGGGAATTGCTGGAGAATTCTTCAGTTTCCACATCAGCCATCAGTTTTGTTAACAAATGTGGAATCTGTTAAGGGTAGAGATGAAATATTCCTCCTCTTACCCAGCTGTTGGCACAAGACTATTCCTTACTTTTTAATAATTTTTTTGCAGTATAAGCTGTTAAATCTTAGTAGCTGTCAATAGAAGCATCCCAACACTGTGTGTTCAGTGCTGCATCTCTCTTCTTTGGTGTTTTGTTCTTCAGTGGTCCAAACATCCTCAGAGTAAGAGAGGTGGTTTTCTTCTAATTTAACTACAGAAAAGCTACCATGGCTCAAAAACTAGTTAGGTGTTTGTCAGAAATGCCCTAGGCCCTTTAGTCTTAAAAATGCTGGTCTTTAGCTTAATACTGCACTAATGATCTATTTTAAGGTGTTCTGATTTATCGCATTGATTTTGTTACTTTAGGCTGAAAAGGACTCTGCCTGCACAGATCCATATTACTGCCTCTCTGACTTCATAGCACCACTGGATTCTGGCATTTGTGACTACCTAGGCCTGTTTGCAGTGGCCTGCTTTGGTGTAGATGATTTATGCAGTGAATTTAGGAAACAGGAGGATGAATACAACATCATCATGGTGAAGGCTCTTGGTGATCGGTTGGCAGAGGTATGAGGTTTTATCAGGTGTTTCCTTGCAATTTTCAGCAAACTTAGAGCCACTTCAGTACAATGCAAGTGGGGCTAGCTCTAGCTGGGGATTTCAAGCTATAGCAGGGTTTCAGAAATTATGATTATTATTGTTGTTGTTGAAGATATTTACTGAAGTGGAAATTCTTCCTGAGGGGCAACTGGTGCTGGTAAAATCACATAGGTTGCAGAAGCAGTTCAGAAAAGCTGTTGCCCAGTTTGAGCTAGAGGAAAAGTCCTCTGCTAAAAGGAGCAGCAGCACGTGCTTGTATCTGATGGTAGCATGGAGGCAAGAATGATGTGGCCTTCTATAGCTAGACCTGGGCGAGACACCCAGATAGTCAAGACCTAATGACCTCAGTGCTATAATGCTACCATAGGTTAATGAATTTTATCTTTTTGCGTTTCTTGTCCACATCTTTACCTCTTTAAAGCAGGACAATCAAAAAAGCACATCCACCAATAAGAGAAGTAACTAACATACTTGAATTGGCAAAATAAGTGTTTCATGTGAACTTTAATTCTTTCAAATGTCTCACCTATGTTAAGAGCTCTCTTAAAAACGAAAATGGGAATGCGAGAAAGCATCTATCATTGTTAATCAATCAGCTATTGCATCAGTCTGTACAAAGTAAAAAATAAAAAAAAACAACTTTTCATTCTATTCCAAGGCATTTGCTGAGGAGCTTCATGAAAGAGTTCGAAGGGAATTCTGGGCTTACAGTAGTAGCGAGCAGCTGGATTTCTCTGGCCTACGCAAAATTAAATATGCGGGAATTCGCCCTGCCCCTGGATATCCCAGCCAACCTGACCATACAGAAAAACTCACCATGTGGAAACTTGCAAACATTGAGGAAACAACAGGTAACTTGGCTTTGCTAAGATTCTTAAACAGCTTTTTATGTGAAATCAAAATTCCAACCAAAGAATAAATTGGCTGTTGCAGAGTTACATAGAATACTAAACTGAAGTGCTTCTGGGAATTGCTGTCTTCCCCTTTTTATTCCCATTCTTATTTTGCCTCATTCAAGGAAGAATTTGCAAAACATTGCCAGTGCTTTTGGTGGAGGAGTTGTGTCCCTAATTAGCAGATTGCATGCAAACAGGGTTCTGCTGCACAGAAAAAAATTCTGGCATCCTTATGGTGGTAAGAAGACATTCCAGATAGAAACAGAAAAAAAGTCAATTCAGTAGAGTATTTCCTGGTCTGCAGGAACCTTGAGATGGTAATTTTTAAAAAGGGATTAAATCCATTTGTTTTCTTCTTACATTTTGCATGTCAGATGTTTCACTGTTACTTCCACAATTCCAAAAATAATTTTCAGTGCTTCAAAACTTCATTTGCCAAAATGTCCAAGTTTTTTCCTTCAAACCATGGAGTTACTCTACAGTAATTGTCATGAAAGTCTGTGGTATGTTTAAAGTTCTGAAGTTTTCTTAATGATTAAGTGGAAAAAGGGGTTGGTTTCAGCTTTCATCTGAAAGCTGCTTGGTTTTTTTTGAGTTTGCTTGAAGCCACCCAGCATAAAAAAAGGCTCTGAATTTGTGCTTAATCTTAATTCAAAGAATAATAAAATCCTCATTCTCTTTTTCAGGAATTGTTCTAACGGAATCACTAGCAATGTTACCTGCTTCTGCAGTTTCTGGCCTTTATTTTTCCAGTCCCAATTCCAAATATTTTGCTGTTGGCAAGATATGTAAAGATCAGGTAACTAACACCATCAATTGTAGCAGTGTTAGAGCATTCAAAATCATCTTATGAGCAGATGTCTTAAAAATTTTGTAAACATTTAAAGCTGGTGTTTCAAAATTTTCATCATATTTTGTGATCCCTTTGCAGGTTGAAGATTATGCACTGAGAAAAAATTTGTCTGTGGCAGAGGTGGAGAAGTGGCTGGAACCCATTTTGGGATATGATACTGAACAACTGTGATATTTGTGGGTGAACTTCCTTTTTTGATGGTCATGTTTGCCAGAAGGAGCAAGAAAATTCTTCCCACTGGAAACAGCTTTCTTCCATCCACCCCAGTAGCTTGTTTGATTGTCTTAAATTTTTTATCAAGGAACTTAATATTTCAAATCAAGTCTGCCTGGTGCCCTTGGCTTGGGACCATGAATGTATTTAGTTTCTCAGTCACAGCAGCATACTTTTATTTATTTTTATGTTTTCACAAAGACTCTAGCAGAGAAAGTAGATGTAGGATGAGATGGGGAACTGCAAAGCTTTCCTTTTCTCTGGAAGATTTTGAAATCAGGGGCAAGAATTTCTCTCCCATGGCTGTGGATATGCATAGAACAGAATTTGACTGCTGTTATTTTAGTGTGTTTTGGCAAGTCCAGGGACAGAAGTATGATGCAATTCTTCTGCAAAGTCACAAAATGTTTTATACTGAGTGATCAAGAACAACTGAAGTACAACAGATCTCCTTTTTAAAAATCATCTGCTCGGTGTTTAGTCTTGTGCTTGGGAATACACATTGTTCTCAATGGTAGAACTATAAGAATAATACCATCTTCTGGAGTAGTATCAGAGATCTGTATTGGGAAATGGGATGACAGAGCCCATGGAGTTGTCTTCTCTGTGCTTCCTCTTCCTTTCAGCAAGTCACAATCTGTCTATTCTGTATAAAGGGTACTGGCACTTCCTACCTTTCAGTTAATGTTGTCAAGCTTAATTAATACATAAACAATCATTTGTACATGAAAATTAGGAGAGTAGCATATTTGCTGCTGTAGACAGCTAGAAAGCTTGGAGCTGACCATTACAAAATTTTAACTTTCTAGAAAACTGGATTTTAAAAGCAAATAGTACTGTCATATGTAACAGCTAATATTGTAGACTATTCTTCAGATTTAACTGAGTGTGCTAATCGTTCATAGCTTTCAATAATTTCTGAAATGTGTCTCAAGTATTATTTAAATGCTAATTTGTAAAATATTAGGACAGAACCCCCTCATTTTTTGGTCTCTAATTGTAAACAAAAGACCAATATTGTAAGGAAGGTGTTCTTTTAATAGTTTATTGCAGTCTATTAATAGCTACATAATTTTTGTAATGTCTTCATCTAACTTTATGCTGAAAGAATCATCTTGTATCAGCAGTTTAATAAAGATGGTGTTATCCTATTAGAATTCTTTAAATGGCAACAATAAAATGTGTGCAGTAATCTGAACAGATAATGTCAAAATTAATATGTGCTTGTACCATGAACTTGAAATTACAGAGGCTGCTATGGGGTTTTTAAAGTAGTTGTGTGTGTTCTTAACTGAATCTTTTAGAATGGCTCATCCTTTAATGATTTACAAAAATAATTTCTAAATGGATCTCCCCTCCCCCTGCCTCCCTCCATGTCAAGGGACTTGTCACAAGTCCTTGCTGAGCAGCTGATTTTTGTAGTGGGAACAGTTTCTCAGTAGAACACTCATTTAGACTGCCAAAAATAAAGTAAAATGCTCTTAATATAAAAGATTATTTGTTCCTGAAATATGCAGCATATGAAAATTGAAATCCTCTCTGCTGTGTTTTTGGTAATTGCACTTCTGCTGATCATTTTAATGCTTGGACTCTCTCCTCTCCGGCACTCTTCCATATTCTTACATTTGGAAGCAGAGTACCTTATTAGTCTGAAAATTTTATTGTGTGAATGGGGTCAAAGTTTGACTTGCTCAGCTTGGTTTGTTTATTGATTTATTTTCCTGAAATCAGTGGCAGCCAGTTCAGTGAGTACAGCTGGCAGCAGGAGGTCCCTGCTGTCTAACAGTGGTGGTGTTACCTGGTGTACAAGCAGAGGGTTTCAATGGAGTGCAGTTGCTTTAGCCCTTCACACATGGCATCACACACTGAGAAAACCTTCATGTTTGCCTGAAAAAATTGTCATTGGGAGAATCTGTTTGGAATAATTACTCCTTGTTATTATGCAAATGTTTTTATAAAGAACAATTACTTTAAAGCTTTGTTATTTTAAATTGTCAGTTGACATTTTGAGTAAGACAAATTTTCATTCTTATCTCCAGAACTAAGTTAAATTGTGAAGCAAAAGAGTCTTATAATTGTACCAGGTAAGGCTGTTTTACTTGAAAGACAAGTTTAGAATGCATAAAATATTTTTTGCAGTGCTTTTCTAAATACTGCTAACAAAGTTTCTAGATGTAAGAGATGATGGAAAATTTAGAATGCATTTTAAATTACTCTGGTTTAGTTCTTGTGAGTAATGGAGTTTGGATACTGTTTTTTTTTTTTCTTGTAAGTCAGGCCAGCAGCCTGGAGATTAAGTTTTGAGGCACATAAATTTTATGACTGTCAGGAGGGAATACTACCCTTAAACCTGCCCCTTCATCACCAGGTCTGTTTCAGTGCTGCTGTTACTCCTGGGAAGAATCTAGTGCAGCTTATTTTGTCATGAGAGTGCTATCAAGGTCAGTCAGTTCATGTCTCAAAAAAACCCCTAAAACTCAGGTTTGGTTTTTTTTTTTTTTTTTTGCAAGTATTTCTGCATTTTTTGTGAAGCTTCTGCTTTCTTGTTTAATAGTGTGAAAGTTATGCACCCTTTCAATTAATTTCTGCTTCTTAAAACACAAGTCATGTCCAGAAAATGAGGGGAATAGTGAGAGGCCTATGAAGGCCTTGCCTTTTCTAAAAGGATTTGTTTACTAGTAATGGTGACTGGGTGTCATTAATTTCCCTTTTAAAATCTTTGTCTCGTTTACCTGAGCATGCCTTGAAAAAGTGGATTCAGGGTCTTAAAATGAAGAACAGGAAAAGAAAAATGGAAAATAATCCATTGATTAGTTCAGGAGGGTGGTTCCCTTAGAGAAACAGTAGCACATGTTCTCAGTCACTGAGAAATGGATTCCTGTGCCCTCAATTTATCATGGTCTTGTCACAGAAAAGCCTGTTCAGCCCAGCTACTAAGTTCTTTCATTTGATTGTCAGGCTTCTGAAGTTGCCAGTTTTCAAATGAAGATGCACTGTGAACAGAATACAAACACATCCACCCTGCTTTCACCCAGCATTTGTAAACTGTCCAGCTAAAGGCAGCACTGAAAACCCAGTGGAGTTTGCCCCCATGTTTGTTCTAATAACACCAGCATGGCTGAATTTTGTGAGTTTCTGACCATGCCGCATGCCTGACGTAAATAGCTGTGCAAAGGAGACCTCAGCTGAGATTACCAAACTTGGTGGTTTGGCTTTGTGATTCAGCTTCAGCCAGGATGGCAAAAGCAAGGTAATAATTATCCTTGCTGGCCTGAAGCTGCCCTGATGACTGTGGGATGAAAGGCGTCGTTTTCTTCCTCACTGCCCTGGTGTGTCCTGTGCCTACAGCTCCTGATCAGGCAAAGGGGAATGATCCCAGGCCAGGGTGGGGTCGTCTCTGCTGTTCCTTCCTACAGAAAGAGCACGAAGTATGTGGAGGGAGTGTGGAAACTCAAACTGACCCCATATTAGTTCTTAGCTCATGGTCTTTCCTGTCCCAGCTTCCTGTCAAATTGGCCTCCTCTTCTTCCTTTTCCAGTAGTCCTCCTCTATAGCTGCACGTCAGGGTTCTCTGTAGGTTCTGCCAAAATTAAGCTGTAGGAGTCTTTTTAAAAAGTTTCTTTTATGTCTGAATGAGTTACTGTTCCAGAAAGAGAGGATTTTTCACCTGGCAAACATTGGATAATATTAATAAATGGTGCTGATAGCTCTGCCTATGGGAGACTTATACTGTGTATGTCAGTCATTCCTAAAATACTTACGAGAAGGCCACACAATGGGATAAACTATTCCCTGTGTTTTAACTGCATCTTAGTTACATGGTGGTTTTCATCTAGATAAGAA
Organism: Molothrus aeneus; assembly: GCF_037042795.1. Lineage (NCBI taxonomy): Eukaryota > Metazoa > Chordata > Aves > Passeriformes > Icteridae > Molothrus > Molothrus aeneus. The sequence goes on from NC_089648.1 coordinate 43,573,124, forward strand.
AACCAAAATGTGTGTTAATTGCATCCTTTGTCAGTGTGCTGTTTTAAGCCCACAATTAATAATAAGCTGCTAGTAAAACTAAATAAAACTAATGTAATTTTCAACGGAAGTATTTTAGTGGTATGGACTACTTAGAAGTAAAGAATTTATCTGTGCCTTGCTGTTACAACAAACGCTTTTAAAATTCTTTAGGCAGCTGATTACTTAAATATTTTATGAAGCAAAATTTATCTTGACTAAAAACTCAGGTTACAAAACACTTATAATTTGATTGAAAAGGCTTTATCACTGCTTTCTAGAAATAGCTAATAAAAATGATTTATGAGACTGGAAAGTTTGCTGCACTAGCTGCAGAAATTTCTATGCATGTACTACATATGACAAAAGAAGATAGAGTAGTGTGGGATTCACAGAGGGTAACTTAATTGCAGAAGAACAGGCAGTTTTTTCAGGGAAGAACTGAAAGATTAAGTTATGGCGAATGTAAATCTCTTACAACCAAGATATTCACAATATTAGTAATTGCAGTAAATGAAAATAAGGGAAACATTTTTATGTATACATCAAAGTATAGGAAATGCAATTTGAGAATAATTTTTAAGGAGCTTTCATAAGTCTAATGCATACTTGGGATTGATGAGTTGTATTTGCACATTTAGAATGGGAGAAGGAGGAGGAAATAATAATTAGGTCGTGAACTTGTTCTGGGGTTAAGTAAGAAGCTGTTGAAAAAAAAGGATAGCCCATGTCATAACACCCTTTCCCCCATTTTGAAGTTGTTAGATTCATTACTTATATGATTGTTTCTGAAAGGATTTTCAGTGACACTGGCATTCCTTGACTCTGGAAACATATTGGGAGAAATGAAAACAAACTAGCCAGTTTTTTCCACCGTTTTCAAAAGTTAAAACTCTGCATCAGCTCTGTAGCTGCACATAGGTAGGTGTCAGTGCAATTTTGATCCAAGAATTCCTTTGGTCTAGCAGATAAAATGGCTCTGGGTGTGTAGGTGTAATGGATTTTTTTTCCTTACTCAAGGTGTTGAAAAGATAAATTCTTCCTATTGGAGTGCAACTTTTAGAGGATGTTTCGTTCTTACTTTGCTTCTTTATATGCTTGATCTGTACTTGTTTCCCCTTCTCTGGCTTCATAATACAGATGTGGAGATGTGACTGAGAGTTCCCTAATGGCCTGTGAATGCCATAAGTTTGTGTTTTTAACTAAAAATACATATTATTTTCAGGTTTTGTTGAATTTCATCAAGGTTCTTGCCAAATAGCTTCTTCCCAGGAAGTGGACAACTTTATTCCTTTTGATCCGGCCATCAGTTGGAAATCTAGGCTGAGGTTCAGAAGTGGAGAGCAAATATGAGGTCTAGAAAAGGTGTCAGTTCTCTGTGGTTGGTGGACTCCTTCTGTACCTCTGTTCCTGCTGTGACCTAGTGAGAGCAGCTGTGTTTGTCTCTCTCTGTTGATGAGGGTGGCGGTGGGACACCAAGTCAGGGAGATGAAACGCTGCCCTGTACGGCCAAAGGACTTATTTAGCAAACTGTCCTTTGCAGGTGCATCAGTACAACGTGTGCTCCTGCCTGCCTGGTCAGGGCCTATTTTCAGCTGCTGTCTCAAGCTCATCTGTACTCAGCTGCTTTTATTTCAGGAAGCTGCTACTCGTGAGATCTCCTGCTAAGCGCTCCACGAGGCCCTCTTTCCATAATCGGTCATTTGTAATGGCTGGCTTCACACTAATTATCTGCTGGTACAGTTTTGGCCTTGTTTAGTTTTTCTGTAACCAAATAGATGGCTTTCTTCAGAATACTAATGCAGAGCACATAAACACATTGTTTCTCTCAGGCCCATAAGATCAGATTTTACTATCACCACTTAACAACTTTACTCATGTGGTCAAGGATTTGCATGACTTTGTTTGTTCTTTATTTAGGAAATAAATGTAAGCACTTGGGTTTATTGCTTTTATTTCTTCCAAATATTGTTCCTCACCTCTCAGGGCAGCTAAAGGAATAGAAGTTTTGATTCAGTTGTTATAATACCAGATATACGCATGTGATAAGGACTACTAAGAAAGACATTAAAAACTTAACATGATGTAGGAGCGTACAGGGTACTTAGCAATTATCATCTTGTCTCTAAAGATAAGCATTAGCTGAAACTACTGTAAGACAGGAGTGAGCAGTCAGCTAGGGGTACATGAAGATAGACTTTGAAGTGTTGGATCAGCAGTATTTCATTAGGCATTGTATTGCATGCTTTGCCTCTTTCTGTGTCACTGTCTCCCTCAACTGGAACCCGCTACTCCGTCCAAATTTCTGGTTATTCCACAAGAAGGATTTGACATGGGTTTTGTTGAAGTTTATGTGCATTTGCAGGATTATTTGTCCAAAAGTTTAAAGTACCACACTGGAGATAAATGATTCAAGTTCTTGAACCATAAAATACTTGCTTTTCCTCAAAAAGTTCCCAGGTACTGATACATTTTTTATTTCTTAGTGAACAGAACCAAATATCTTGCATTTTCTCAAAGCTACAAGTATGCTGGAGGAGGGAGTGAATATCAGTGAGAGGACTTTTTGTGGTGCTGTTTTATTCTCAGTTCTTGATCAAGCTTTTGGGTGTCATATTCATTGCTTGAGAGCTGAAGTGAGCTAGAACACCTCTTAGCAGGTTTTCTAGTGCTGACCCAGCTGCTATTAAAGTGTCAGGAGAAATTATTACCTCTCCAAAACACCAGTTTGATCAGTCCTAGTGCAGTAATCTGGAAAGAATATTCGGTCGAAAATACCTGAGAACTAACAGGATGAGCTGTTAAACCTCCTTCAGTGCTCAGCTTCATTGAAATAGATGGCTGGGACTTTGAAAGTAATTTTTACTCTCATTCTGAAGCACTTACCTGAGACAAAGTGCTACCCTATCAAGCCAGGAATAGATGAGCTTTCCAGTCCAGTGTGATTAATGGTAGCTAGCCATCTCAGGGAAGCTTGAGGGAGATTGCCTAACAGAACCAGCAACGTGGGCATTGATTCTATTCCGTACTCTGAGTGATGGAAGGTGTTAAAGTGCCTTGGTTCAGCACATGAAGATTGGCAAACACTCCAAAAATATTTTTGTGTTTTTAAATCTTGTGATTTTTTAAAAAATATTGTTTAATGAGAGTTTGAACTCCAGAGTCTTTGATAGTTGTGAACATACATTGTGCTAACTTTCTATATACTCTTGGAGTTTCACTTGGCCATTTTTTAAACAAGAGCTGCCTTTTAGTTTAACTTCCTTCTTAAATATATGTTTCATGTTGTGTAACTCTACAAATATCAGGAAAATCACAGTACTGTCACATATTTCGTGCTGTTCGTGCACACAAAGTGCTGAGCAATGGCAAGGCAGCTGCTGCAGTATGGTTATTGCTAATCAATCTGAATAAATTTGAGAATTTTATTGCAGTTTCTCTCCAGAACTGTCAGCATGAAGTATACAAAATCTCTTGCTTTTGTAGCTCAAATGAAGCCTGTAATGAGGTGAAATTCTTAATGTTATATAAGACATCTTATCATGTGGTCTCTTGATCTGTCAGTAAAATATACCTTGATTATAAGTAAACTGAGAGAGCTTTTTCATTTCCTTATGGTACTTTTATTTGCTCTACACTTCTGTGGAACTTTTTTCTTTTTAATTCATCATATTTCTGCTGCCTCTGCTGCTTTCAGTCTTGCCACTGGAGTTTTTACTTGGCTTCTAGACCATTACAATTCTCTTTCACTCATGTGTATTTGCCAAGTGTCTTGGATGTCATACTTAGCAGTTTTCATATCTTCTGTAGGAAATGCCACCATGCATTTGCAAAGAGTCCATGCATTGCACTCAGCTTTATTGTACCTGGGAATCTTCCTAAGACAACTAACTGCTGACTGAGGAGTTGAGGGTACTAGAAAATTAGGTGGACCAAGTAAGTGTGTGAACAATGTAAATGTTTATCTCAGTGCAGTTGGGTTACAGGGATTTCTTTTTTACCAAAGGAGGCCTGATATTCCAGAGCTTGTAACAGTGTATTCACTGATTGCTTAGAAAAAGAAATGCCTGAACTGTGCTCCTATCTCTTTCCCAGGTAAGAATCACTGAATTTACTACAAAGGTGATAATGACAGGATTTGAGGTAATTAAACATGAGACTGCTGCTAAAGTTAAATGTATTTCTTTGCATTAATTTGACTGAAAAGTCCAAAATTAGCTTAAGGAGAAACGTGAGTGGTTTTGGTTTTGTGTCTAAAATAAGTTTTCCATAAGACATTTTGTGGGTGTGGCTGCATGGCTATTTCCTCGGAAGCAAAAACTGAAGCACTTCAAATATTTATGTCGCAAACATTACAAGCTTTTTAGTATCTGTGGTGGAAGATATTTTCCCTTGCTGTAAGGAGTACACCTGTTTATGGGTATTGGGTAAAAGCCATTATTTAATCATAGAATCATAGAATATATTGAGTTGGAAGGGACCCTTCAGGATCTTTGAGTCCAGCTCCTGACCCTGTGCAGGACACCCCAAGAATCACACCATATGCCTGAGAACATTGTCCAGACACTTGAACCTCTCCTAAGCTTGATGCTGTGATGGCCATGATTGAAGGACAGCAAGTACCTGCACAGATTATTGTTCAAGTCCTGAAAATCCCATGTTATCAAATGTGAGATTTGTCCAACTCTGCTATTGAACTTTTAGGCACTTTATTTAAGTATACTTGTTTTGGTCATTTGCTAGTTCTACCCAGTACAGCTGACTGGTAGTCAGTAGTAGTCAGTAGTCACACTCTGCTTTGTCAGTCTCTGAAAACAGCCATGTAAGTAGGAAAATGTTTCGGATTAAGAAACGTAATCTGTCACTGGATGATACATTTCCATCCTTCATAACCACAAGAGCCACTTTCTGGGTTTAGTTCTGCACAATATGGTGGAGAGTTCACAACACAACAAGTTCTGATATGTTTTTAATTAATTTTTGAAGACTGCAGTCATTAGGGCCTCTACTTGTACATATTTAAATGGTTGTGAGTCTTGGATTAAGAAATTCAAACAAACCAACTAAAACAAGCACAGAGAACCCAGCAGCAAAAAACTGTAAATTTAAATGCTAATCTCCAGGCTAGTCTGTGGTACTTGAGTCCAGTTAGTATTTCCATTAACTGGTACACTCTTCACATGCACTTATGTAATATACATGGAACTGTAACAGTTGTCTTTGCAAGGGAATATTTCAAACAAATCATTCCTAGATGGCTACTGGTAATGACAAGCCAGTATTAACTTATATAAAACACCAATACCTATATTGATTAACATTTTTTGGTACCACTCTAATGGCAGAGATAAGAACAGGAGTCAGCCTGGTTTTAGACCTCAGCATTTTTGCTTTCAGCCAATTAAAAAACCGCAAACAACCAAAAGAATCTATGAATGATAAGACTTTGTTTCAGCCTGTTGAGTGCAAATGGGTCAGCATTTGCCCTGCAACACTGCTGCAAGGGGTGATGGGCTGAGTGTAGACTGCAGGATGCATCAAGATTCTGGTGCACTCAGCTTCAGCATGGCCCTATGCCCAAATGTATGCAGGGAGGAGAGCCAAGTGTGCACTTGGAGAATGATGTAGACTCATCCTGTCTGATGGCTAGGGATCAGTGAAATCCAGTTCCCATATGTCACCTCTTGATTTACTGTGAAGCTACTGTAGAAAATTGTCAGCACACAAAGCAGATTGATTTCTTCTAATAGTTTGTGTGAATTTTATTCTCAATTCTTGAGATTCTTAACCAGCTGTTGCCACAGAGTAGCTGCAATAGTGCATGAAAGCATTCCCTGTAGAAGCAACTAGTGCAGCACAGTGTGGAAGATACCACTGCTTATAGGATTGGGGAATTGACTGCTGGATAACCTTGCAACAGAGCACTTGAGATATGACTTAGCAGCCTGTAATTTGTGTTCCAATTTGAGCCCCAAGATGGTTTTTTAAAACCCATGGATATGGCTCCTTAATGAAAACCCATAGATAATATAGTTCCTGTAATCTTCTGATTCTTCTGTCAAAACTCAATGATTGGCTGAAGTCCAATTTATAATATAAACCTGATCCATCTTAGAATGCAATTGGCCTGACTTTAAAATATATTCTGTTGGTAGAGACCAACCATGCTGCCTTTTCCCAGTAAAATGAAATGTTGCTGAATACAGTTACCCACTTACTCTGTAGAAGCCAAATATACTGTACTCAAGGTTGTGCTTTATTAGCCAGCAAAATTCTTACTGATCCCAAAGTCTGAAATCTTCTACATACCTTTTTGAATTCTAGAATGTGTGAGCAGTGGGTTTTAGATTATTAGACAAAAAATATTGCTGAGCTTGTTATATTTTCAGAGGCACAATAGTTTTAAGAAATAACTTTTTGCTGGAAAAAATTATGAATAAGCATAAAATATTTCATTCTTCCGGTGAGATAACTGGGCAGTATATATGTAAGCACATGAGGTAAGGACAGTGAACACTCAGGTTGGTTTTCATTCCATAAATATGTATTTAGCAGGTGTGTGCCATCCTACAAGCACAGCCTTATGCTCCATAAAGGAGAGCTGGAGGAGCACAGTGTAGTTAATCATCAATGCTTGTGTGAAGCAGCATGAATAGTCTTTAGAAAGAGTGAGAATTCTATATTCAGCTTGAGAGTTTACAGCTTTTATACAATATTCCTTTTGAGTAAAGCTAAGCACACTTCACATGCTTTGTGGGCAATTTTACTCTTTGTTGCATGTGAAATGGAGAGCACCAGCCTCTTCTGCCACAGAAATGTTAAGTGAAGTGATTAATTTTTCTTCTGGAGTGGGAACTTAGTCTCACAACTTTTGATTATGTAAAGGATCCAAGTGCCATATAGGAATGGATAATTACCAAGAGATGCTGTTCACATGGGAAAAACAATATAAACTTTTTATTAAGGTTCTTACTGAAGAATTCTTATCCTCCATCAACCAAATAGATTTGCTTTGAGCTGACAGCAACTATATATTTTTTTCTTTCATCATTCTTGATGTTGTAATAAATATTACAAATTTATAGAAAGCACTGTGATATCAGGTACACATTTGAGAAGCTGCTGGGCATCAGCACATCAGAGTGTAAGCAATAAAATAAATGCATGTACCATGCATGTGGAAGTCAGATAAACAGTTTGAACCTCCTCCTAGCTGACTAGAAATAAAGGTTTTGAGATATCCATAGACAAATTGTGAAGATAAGCACTTTTTAAACACACTTTCACAGATACCCTTTGAATGGTGTTATCTGTACGCCTTTGTATTATTTTAGTAGTTACCTCAGAGAAATGCAATATGAGTTCCTTTGTTTCCAAACCTTCTGGTTTTGAGACTGGATATGTTAATTCCCATGCATGTCATTACTATAGTAGTTTAGTAGGTTCTTTGCACACAGTTTAAAATCACTTATGTTTTCTCTTTCTTAAAACTGGGCATATACGTGTCTTTTGCAACACCATGACTTATAATGGAATTCTGTGAAAGATTGACTTGAAGTTTATTCTTGAGTAGTGGAGACAAACTGTTGGGAGTTTCAAGATTTACTTCTAATACCTAACATGGGACTGAGTTGGATCAGATTGTGTTCAGATTTATATTCCTTTTTGACTGCTTTGACTCTCCTTTTTCTGTTTTTCACTGTATTGTAGTAATCCTGTAGAAAGCAGTGGAGCTGTCAGCAAGGTCTGTCCTCTGAAATCACAACTCTTGAGGCTTCTCTGCACTGTTGCATCAAGAATTGTGCCTTTCTTTGTTGTTTCCTCCTTGAAAAGGGATGCGCTCAGTGCAGAACTAATGATGACATTAAGGAGTGAGATGCTCTCCTATGAGGTGTTGTGAGGCTTGCCAAATGCCTATTTAGACTGCACTAATGCACAGTGGGCTGTTCTAAGTGGAAGCCTGCCAGTGACCTACTGGTGCTGCTCGTGCCTGGGAGCTGCTGCTGTCATTGCCTGGCCCCGTCCCCAGCCTCCCCACTCATCCCTGCTGGCTCCAGTGCTCGTGGCTGCAGGAAGGTGCCTCAGCCACCTCAGTGCCTGCAACTCTGACCCTCTCCCCACACTGCCTGGGAAGCCAAAGCACCTAAATAACGCTGTCTTGTTTCACTATCCAGCTGCTTACTGTGAATGTTCAAGGGAGATGCAGAGACAAGGTGGGCAGGGTATGAGGACTACTTTTATTTTGTAGGAGTGAGTGTCATCTTAAATATATGTTAATGCATAGCTCAAGTAGTTTGCTAAATGGCAGCCCTGACTCCACAGCAATTAAGGTTAGGAATGTGGGAGAAAGGGCAAAAGAAACCATCATGTTTTGAGGTGGAAGGTATAATGCTACTGACAGGACACCTAGCTTACCCTGCCAGTGTTCATGCTCCTGGTTTGCTGGTGGTGTTCAAACTAATCTGAAGTGCTTTCTTGAAAAGAGTGGTAATGACATCTGGCTGAAAAGTCCACAGTTCAGACATGCACTCTTCTTTGACTAAAAGGATAATTGACTTAGATTCTTATTGCTCCAGTTTGTTTATTCATGTTGAACCACTGACATCCAAGGACCATGTTTTAAGTTATGGCATTACTATGAATTAAAAAGCATAGTAAAAATACACATGCCAGGCTATAAATTATAAAAGCAAGAAGTACTGTGCAAAGAAGTATTTTGGGCTGTCAAGACTTTCTTGCATTGCACTTATTCTAAGCACTGAAAATGAAAGCCTTCAGAAGCTCTGAAGTATTTGAAGGAGTAAATGTAGAAACAAAAGTTTTGACAGTTTTGCAAAATCTTTTCTTGTGGCAAGAAAGACTTCTTGATAAGATCTAAAATGAAGTCCTGCCCAAATATGGCCATGGAAGAGTGCAGGAGCACAGTGATTTTCACAAGAGCCAAAATGTTAGCAGCAGCCATATTTCAATGGGGACAGCTACATCCTTCCCACGTTCAGCACAAAACTCTGTAACCCTTGTCTTGAATAGCTGTATCATGTTTTTGTGACTTAGCAAACACCAGCTGGGCAGGGCTCTGCTTTGCACAACAGCATAAGAAATTTGCTCTGTATGGCACAAAGAAGCTTTGCCAAGACCAGTGCTGCTTTCCTGGTGCAGCTACGGCTGGAGTCAGCTTTGCCAAGACCAGTGCTGCTTTCCTGGTGCAGCTACGGCTGGAGTCAGGGATTTGTCTCCCAGGCTGTGTCAAAGAGGAGTCTGCTTCCTCCTCCCCATCTTGCAGAGCAAGGCTGGCAAGAGCCTGTGGATCAAACAGGAAATGAAAGACAGACCTTTATTTTTTTTATACTCCGGTAAGTGCCTGATCAACAAGTCACCAAGTCCTGATATACTAAGGATTTTCTAACACAACTAATTTACTGAAAGATATCAGACTTTTTGTCTGCAATTACTCTGCAAGAGTCACATAGTGAAATCTCTGTTGTGCTATAGAGAAATGACATAATATGGTCAAAATCTGAAACTTGTAACTGGGATGGTACATTGTGGTGGCTCTGTCAACACTTAATTTTAGGTAAAAACTTGTCCCTTTTTTCCCTTATTTTGTCTTAATTGTACTTATTTTTGGCCAGACTAAAGGACTACTACCCCAAAATATCTCTCTGCTCACTTACCAAAGGGCAATCCAAAACTCCCAGGCATGGAGACAAACCATAGGAATTTAAGATGCAGAATAACTTTCTAGAAACAACAGGAAGGCACCCTAGACTGTACTTTGGAGCATAGTAGAAACCCAGTCATTTCACACCACTTCCCTGACTCTCTTCCCAGCAGCAGCAAAGGGAGAAAGGTATAAATGGCACCCAAATAAAAGGGAAAAAGAACTAAATCTCCCATGAAAGTCCAGGTCACTGACATTTTACTTTGTTCATTAAAAAAAAAAAAGTGTCCTTTTAGCATATGGCAGAAAGAGTCCATCAAGCATACTTACAAGGAAGGAAGGAAGGAAGGAAGGAAGGAAGGAAGGAAGGAAGGAGAAGGAAGGAAGGAAGGAAGGAAGGAAGGAAGGAAGGAAGGAAGGAAGGAAGGAAGGAAGGAAGGAAGGAAGGAAGGAAGGAAGGAAGGAAGGAAGGAAGGAAGGAAGGAAGGAAGGAAGGAAGGAAGGAAGGAAGGAAGGAAGGAAGGAAGGAAGGAAGGAAGGAAGGCCTGAAAGGATGATTCTCAGTGGCTTTGTGTCCTTACTCCATGGGTCATGCAAAGAGCAGGATTCCCTCCTTGTCATATGCAGGGACACTTAGGAGGACAGGCTGAAGGCAGACTCAGGGGAAGAGAGAATTGATGGAGGGGCTGTATCCAGACTGATCCCCATGCCCTACACCCCATCATCCTGCTCTCATCCAGGGGCTGCCTGAAGCATGGATTATTTCCCTTTTAGGGATTTCCTCACCACAGAAATGAACCAAGGGAAGACTGTGGGGCTGAAATTGGAATATAGACAGAGCCTAGGGTGGAGCTCTACAACTGCTCACAGGTCTACTGCTGAAAGTGCAGCCCAGCAAAACAGATCCCTTGTAAAATATTAATCCTTGGTCCTAAATACTATTATTCCCTTTCCTGTATTTACCTTCTTCATGCTGCTGTCTGGTCTGAGCTCTTTCTCCTCCAGCCTGAAGTTTCCCCTCATACATCATCGTAGGCTGCTTGCAGAGGTGAGAGCTGGGGGAAGAGTGATTTTACAGCACAGTGACATTATCCCAGACATTCTCCATTCTCCTGGAACTGTGTCTTAGGAAAAATAGGTACAGGCACCTTGCTTTGAAGGTGTCTCTAAGCCTACTGCTGCACCTGGACCTTGTATTATCCTGAGAGATGAAGTTTCCCTGGGCTCCCAGCTGGCCATGTAGGGTAAAAGCCATAGAGCACTTTCTGGCAGATGCATGTAGTGCACACAGGTTTCTGCTGAATTAAACTCTGCCAGTGCATGAGAGAAGCCTGCTGGGAGAGTGTGCTCTGCTGTCTGCTTCAAATGGCAAAAGGCTGCCTTGGCTGTGGATGGCAGTGTGTGCTGTGCTGAGCACAGGGCAGTCACGCTGCCTATGGGCACCCAATTTAGCAATGTAGCTGTGCTCGGTTCCCTGTATGGGCTATGGAAAGAAAAATACTTATTTGGAGAGAGATTCAGAACAGCAGCTGAACTGCTCTTCCATCCAGCACAATAAAATAGAGACACTAAAATTTCCAAGCAAATAATTGTTATAAAAGGCCTACACAACATTAACTGGTCTGGTGAAAGACTACATTTGCTGTCTTGTACCCAGAGCTGTAAGGTCTGTGTTTCTTTACAGCTACTTCAGTCTGTTTTGGATCTTTTAGCAGACTGTGGCATATGGAATGGAAAATTAAAGCTTTTGATTTATATGTTGCTGCTTTCCAACTTTGGCCACAGTAGAAGACTCACAAATGTGAGATGACAACAAATATTTAGTTGTACGAGTAACTGAGATGGTTACATCTGGGAGCAGAGGGAATGGATAATTCATCACTCTAATAGTTTCTATGTGCTGGAAGGGGCTCTGTGGTTTGTAGAGGAGAATAAATAGAGAAACATTCCCAGCCCCCCCAAGCTGCAAGGCTAAAAACTGAACTGCTGCAAAACAAGTTTACATGAGCATTGCCAGCCTGATGGACACACTAAGAGCTAGCAAAACAGCAAGTGCAGTGGGAAGAGACAAATGCTGTGCATGAAAAATCTTGTTAATACATTCATCCTCTTACCTAAATTTTCTGTATGGCTAGCTTTTCAATATTTTCTTTTTCTCAAAAGTTTTAGGGAATGTTCTAAATTTTGAAAATCTGTGCAATATCTGTATTATCTTAGGACTTGTCCCAAAAATATCAGGAGGCACTGAACTCTTGATGATGAACTTCAGAAAAAAAAAGCAGGCAAGGCCTTCATGGTTTTTAAGATCAGAAGAGACCATTAAAATAATCAGTTACTCTAATTTCTTTTACAGAATAAGATGAGGGTACCTTATCAGTTAATTCAGCATAATACCTTTACCTCTGATTTAAATTGCATCTTTCTTAGAAAGCCATGTAGGCTGTGGGGTTAAAATATCTGTCTTTAGATGGTGCTTGACTTTGTTTCAGAAATACCTGTTATCTATGGATAGTATGATTCTTCTCATGTGCTTGCAGACAATGACACAGGGGGAAACCTCTGGCTATAATTTTCCTCTCCTGAATTTTGCAATTCCATTCTTTAATATATTCTTGCTGACTTGTGCCCTCTTAGAAAGACAAGATCAGGAAAAACACTACAGGCATTTCTTGCTAGCTTAGTCATCAGAATCTGTTCACTGTCACACTGAGACCTCTGAATAATATTTATAGATATAAGAGGAGAAACTCTTAGATTCATGGAGTTATAAGGAGGCTTCACTTAAGTTTTCTAGGAGGCAAAACTTAATATGTTAAAGTTAGCTTTTGAGAATTAAAGCAATGAGATTTTTCCTTAAGAATTTAGATTTGCAGAGGCTTCCCACTATGCATTTATGCATCAGTAGTTGGAAAGTCAAAGACAGGGCATAAAATCCAAACAAATCAAGTTCTGTCTTGGTGAATGCATGGCTATAATTGTGTTGTCTTTAACAAATTTTGAAGACTAGGCATCCTTACTGTTCAAGTCTGTCTCTACAGTATTATATATTTAAACTGACTAACAGTAAATCAAACACAGAACCCTCACTTTGGCCTGTTATTAACAAAAAATCTTGTAAAAGTCAAAACACGATAGGCTAAAAGTGCTGAATATTCTGCCTGGGAAGCCTGGTATTCCTCTTCTCATATAGTCCTTCAAATTTAGGAAAATTACTCTGAAGGCTAACTGGACAGGATTTAATATGAAAATTGGATATATAGCCAGCCATCTTCTCAATTTCAGACAAACATAGTTCTTGCTTCACTATGTGACAAGTTAGTATTTCTAATCAAAATGATATCTAATATAATTTTGAAACAAGTCACTAAAAATACCTGTTCAACTAGATGCAATTCTTATTATATATGGAGTATAACAACCAATTTTTTAGCATGTGGTGATACATATATGTGTACCACTGACAATTCAGAAACAAAACTAAAGGTCATAAAAACTAAAAATCAATGGCCTTTGTGGTAGAATCAAATTTTGGATAATGATATATTGAGTGGGAGAACAAAACAGGCATTCTGAAACAGCAATTGTTATAAAAATAGTAAAGATAGGTAAGCAAAAATTTTACATGGTTATATGAAGCTTCAGAGTGACAATACTAGAAAATACCTTTTGAAAATGGAAAGGAACACTTTGATAGTCCCTTTACCTAGATAGAATCACTGAGATAGGGGCTATTAATAAGTCCAAATAGAAAAGAAACAGGACAGTCAAATATCTTATTCACAACAGTCTTTTAAATAGGCTCAGACTGTAATTCTCTTTGGGCTGTTAATTGCATGTCCACCTGATATCCAGTTCTGAAATTAGGTTTTTGTGTTCTTGTTAAACTGGTTATTTAAATACTGAATAATATGACTGAAGGAAGTAAGTCTGCTTTGCATTGAAAAGCTTCTTTTAACAGGACTAATTTTTTTTTTCATTAAAGCAAAAGAAAAGAGTACATCTCCTTAGAGATAAAGATTTCCTCTGTCAGTCTTCATCCACTCTCAGGCTACAAACAAAAACTGTTGCCATTCACCTCATTGTGGGGAGCTCTTAAAAAGAAAGGATCTCTTTATCTCCTGCAGCTTGTTCTCAGGATGCTGCTTTGGCTCAGGGGACTGTGAAGGGCAGTGGAGAACTAAAGTTTGGGGTTTTTTTTCACATTGCTTAAATTTTATCAGAAATTCAAGTGTTTGTGCAGGCATCACTGGACGTACCCATCTGGGTTCCAGCATCTTTGTAAAATTTACCAGAGGTCTGGATAGCACTAGTGTATTTATTGTGATTCTTTTCTGTGTCTGTTATAGGCTTGGCATGAAATAACATATTTTCTTTTACCAAAAGTTAGCAAATTGCATGTGGATATGAGAAGAAGGCCACTGCTACTTGAGACAAACACAGAAGTAGTCATGGATAAGGAGATGATTTAGAAGATGATAATTTTCCACATCTGTGTTTCTTAAAATCTTTCAAGAAACTTGTCATCTGTCATCTTCTCTACAGTGTTTGTATATTCAAAGATGTTTACTGTGTTCCTTTCCTCTTGGTGGTTTTAGTTTGAAAACAGCTACAACATGAGACATTACCTTCAGTTTCAGTATCTCTATTGTTTAGAAAAGTAGAGTCAAGTTACACTTGTCCATGTCACTGTCTGTCCTTAGCTTAACACTGTTTCAAGATAGTGTTGAAATTTTTGTACTAAAAATATCCACTATAGCTGACAACTAAATGGAATCAAACCTATAAGGTTGTTTTATGTAATAACACTGAAAGGGAAAGCAAATACCAAACCGAGTAGGAAACATTCGGTCAGTTGCATAGCAGACTTTCAGATTTCAGCTCGTTGTGTTTATGTCTACTGCCACCCCTAAATACATGTATGAGTGTCTGGAGAAGATTATCAGTCAGGAGGCACACAAATATAAAAGCCTTCTGGTCACCTAAAGGAAATTTTATAGCTCTGTACTTAGCCAGAGCTCTCCCTGGGTGGAGGAGGGCCAGAGAACAGCTTGGAGCTACATTTCAGCCATAACTTTTGGATCTGTGGCTGGGACTATGTAAGCTCCAATGTCTTAAAATTCATGTTAAATAAAAATGGGAAATTCATGGGAGTAGGAAAGAAACAGAATGTATTTGTTGAGCAGAAGCCCAGCACATACAGTGTAATGGCCTTTATTTTGAGATGAAATATTAACCATCTGTACAATGAAACTCATCCTGCAAGCAAAATATGTGTTCAGATCTAAGTTTCTATGATTTCCTCACCCTTTGAAATTATCAAACCTTCTTTTACTCACTTTTATCTCTCCCGTTGTTTTGGTGTCTCTCTAGCCCTACTGTTCCTCCTCTGGCATGTGGCGTACAGCTCCACAGTCAAACGAGGCATGGTTTCACACTTTCCTGCTGTCAAATACCTCCTGCTTCAAAAACTGCTCTTAGCACCAGGCTCTACTGTTGCTTCCTATGATGCACACACTAAGAGCAATCATTCAAGTTTGTTGGGGCAAGGAACCTCCTCCTGGCTTTGTTGTTAAGCATTACAAAATTGCATCACCTATATAAACTGTTTTATGAGTTGATCTTTGATCAGTAATGCATTGCTGATATCCTCTTGGGTCTCTTGGTCTTCCTCTCATGACAGTGGGAGTTTTTGAAGTTCTCATCTTGTGATAAAAGTCTTGTTTGTTATAATGGGATTAAGTGTGCTTATGCAGCAATGTTCTTATGGATGCTCCTGTACCAGCTGTTTCCCTTATGGCATTGGTTGTCCTCAGTGGCGATGGCTCTGTTACAGTCATGTGTATCCATGTGCTTCCAACTTACACTGAATGTGTAGTTAAATTTCCTAAATTAACAAAATTTTGCAGTCCAAGCACTGTATGTTTGGGATGGCATGCAAAAACAAGTCCCAGGTGTACTGAGTATCCAGGGCTAGAACTGCTCTCCTTGTCACTGCAGACTTCTCTGTGGGAAGCAGCTCTGTGAAGGAACTTGCAGGAACTCTCTGCTGCCACACTGAGACACAGACCTGGCAGGTGTGGCTCCAAGCAGCCCAGAGCAGACCCTGTTGCTTCATTTCCCCACAGGGCACAACCCTTCATCCCACAGACGTAACCTGCTGCTCCATACCTGCTTGTGCCTGTCACATTGCCTTTTCTCCTCATGGAGTGACTTCTGTTTCACTTTAGAAAATGGGTAGCAAGCATATGAAGAGATCTTTTTTAGCTGCTAATGTCACCACAGATGGGAGCACAGCTTCCCTGAGAAATCTACATTGGATTTATTCCACTAAATGTAGTGCGAGAGGGCTTTTTCAGTAGTATGTAGTTTGTGTGATTCATATTCTGATCAAAAAGATGGGACTCATGTATTTATATAGTTTTTTTAAAGTCAAATGTCTTGTCTATTCTTGACACGTTCAATTGCTGGGCCATTTTTTCTGCACATGAATTGATCCTTGTATACTTTCAGTTGCATATGAGTGAAAAAGTTGTTCACATATCTTTTGATTTGTCACATTAAAAAGTCTTATTTTTGCAGTCTTATCATAACAAAGCCACCCAGAAGAACATGAGTTGTAGTAACAGGCCCTGTGTGTGCAAACAAAATTCTAATATGCATTCTGCAGAATCCTTAGTAATAATATCCTAAATTATGTATACCTAAAAGGATTGTTTTAGCATACTAAGAAGAATTAATAGCACAAAAATTTATAGATATTTCAGATGGATAACTAGTTTTTAAAATTTCCAATACAGTTTCTATTACATAAATTAATATCCTGAAGGAAGCTGATAGATACAAATAAATCTCAGCAAAATACTAAGGAAGCTGCAACTGGCAATAATACTGGGATGGCTGAAAATCTTTATTATCTCTAGATCTAATCTTTATTATGTCAAGATTCTGTGGGATCAAGAACAAATCTAAGGCAAATCCAATTGGACTTTAAAGAAGTAACTTCTGTGTGCTCAAGGGCAAACCTGATAATCTAAGAAAACTGAGAAAAACAGACTTTTGTACTTTGAAAAAGGCAGTTACTGAGTGCTGCAGGGTTTAAGGAAATGACACAGTTATCTCAGCTTGTGTTTCCTTTAGTACAATTCCAATGATCTGCTTCCTTTTGCCATGTCTGATTAAGTCTTTTTTCTTCTTTTTAATAATAGGGAGCAGAATATGTAAAATACTCCATTGTGTAAAAACAAACCAAAATACATTAGTGACAGATCTTCCTAAGATAACTAAACATCGTAAGTACATCCACCATCTTTCCCCCATCATTGGTTCTTTGGGCCAACAGATATTGAAATGAAGGGAAGGGACAGATGAGGCTGATGGACAGTTGTCATCTAATCCTGACAGATCTTCTGCCCACCTCCTCTGAGGAGAGACTGAAGGGTGCTGTCATTCCCCTGAGTTAAGCTAAATCCATGGCACCAAGCGGAATCTATGCAATACAGAACAGCTGAGTTTCACCATCACCTCCTATCTCGTTTTCTTTTCTACCCTCCTCTTAGAGGTCTTTTTCTGACCTTTGTGTGTGAGTGTTTTCCTAGGATGTGTGACTTAGCTGATTAAGGCTGTGGCATGTCTTGTTTCCCTGCTATGAACCCATGATTAAAAGGGCAGCTAAAAGCAGCATTGTAGTCATCAGATGCTGCTCAGAATTTGCCAGGTTTTGGAGTGGCTGATAAGACCATGTGCTGGGTCTGTCTTTTTCCAAGGGCAAGTGAGTTGAAATAGAAGTTATTTTTCCTTTCTAGTTCCCATGCTTTGCTCCCCTTTGCTGTGGGGGTCTGGTTTGCTACAAGGAAGTAGTACTGATTTAGTAGTCCTGATTTCAACTAACTGTAATTTTGGCGCTCTCTTTCACAAAAAGTAAAATTTTCCCTTGTAAAAACCTAAAGACTGTAGGGAAAGGCCAAGGAAAATCCTTTACTATTCTGCTTAATGTGTTTTATTGTGTTTTTTTTGCCCCCCTAGTTAAGAGTCAAAGCATTTTAATTTTTACTGTAAAACCAAGTGGATAGTTTGAAACTCTTAATCCAGATGTTATAGACTGTCATATTTAAATAAAGACTTTTT
Organism: Molothrus aeneus; assembly: GCF_037042795.1. NCBI lineage: Eukaryota > Metazoa > Chordata > Aves > Passeriformes > Icteridae > Molothrus > Molothrus aeneus. The sequence continues at coordinate 43,590,927 of NC_089648.1, forward strand.
TTCCCTTCTTTTCTATCAAACTTAATATACTTCTCTCATCATTTGACAGAACGAAATGTGTTTGGGGAATGACCAAACCACTTGGACATCTGGCTGGTTCGTGTCCTACCCTGGATACTTCATAAATCTTACTTTGTACCTCTGACTAGCAAGAACAATTTTATTCAATACCAAAAAATGTTACATAACCTTAGACATAAGTCAAATGTGCTTAGAGTAATTTTTGCCCAGCCCTAATCAGAGACCAAGATGTCTTCCACATGCAGGAATCTCCTCTAACATTCATTTTTTAAATTCAGCATACAGTAAGTACGATCTAAGACTTTGCTCTCCACTATTTGGAGCATGGGGCATAAGTATACTACATAAATTTGAGGGATTTTGCTTTTAGTTTGGCAAAAATTAAAGCTGTGCATGTTGCCATATGCAATGAAAGAAATAAACTCAGCTCTGTTGATGCAGCTAGTTTTCTGTGTCAGTTCAAGTGTACTAAATAGTACTGCACTTGCACTTTGAATGGGCAGAGCTCAGAAGGGGAAGTTTTAAAAGCACCACAAGCTTTTATTTTCCACAAAGGAAAATAAATGAATGGAAATATCACTACAAATAGTTACCTCCTTGAAATCCAGTATATATTTTGTTCCTAGGTTGTTTTTTTGTTGGACCAGTAGTGAAGGATAAAACTTCAGGGACTGTGGGAACCTGCAAGTGAAACAGAACCGTGATATCTTGCAAAAATAACATTTGAAAGGACAATGGGGAATCACACTTAATGGGAGAGGAACTACCACTACCAGTGTGACTATTTGAATGCCAGAACTTTATGTCAAGACTCACTAAATGCCCTCCTTTGTCCTCAGCCAGGACTAATGTTTCATTTGAATGTTTTATCTTGTCTGTGAAAATTTGTATTTATGAACTCTGAGAGCAGATCCAAAGTGCAGGGGCTACTGCATGCAAAAGTCACAGTTCTTTCCCCTGTAGCCAACTGACATCAGAATATCTATGCAATCTGACATCAGAATACAGTTGAAGAACCCAACAACCAACTACTGATCGTACAAGCTGGGGTGAAGAGACTGAAGGCAGCAGCAATATAACTGCAGAAAATACTGATCCTAAAGCTAGTGTCACTTGATTTGGGCAAAAATTGTTAAAACAATTTCCTCCCTTATGGTCTTGCTTGGATTTAATTAAAATAAGTTCAGCTGTCAGTAGGAAAGATCTGTCTTCTTGAGCAGCAATAAAAGCACATTTCTGCAACAGGAGAAAAGCAGTCTTAGTTCTGTCACTCCTAAAGTCTAATTCAGAGTGGATGTTGCAGTTGGTGCTGCTTTATTTGTACTGAGATCTCCATCCTCACTTAATGCTGACGGGTATACCTACATTCTTATCAGTGTGTATTTGTCCTCTCATTATATCTATTCTGTGTGCTAGGATAGGTGAAGAATGTTAACATAATCCTTTAGGATCACTAGGCAGGGACTGAAATGGATTAGCAAATTATGTGTTTCTGTTAGGAGACAAGCAGTGAATCACCAGCAAATTGTTGCCTTCTGCTAAATCAGCAGAAACATGAGTGTCCCATTGTTAATTGTTTATGAGCCCCTAATAGTTTCCTGTAACAGTTAGCTCAAAATCTACCAGTATTATTCCAAAGCATAAAATCCTTATGCTCTGCTGCTTTGTAGTGATATACATCTGGATAATGTGTGTGTGTAAAATGTTATCAGTCTGTTGTGGGGGAGCTTTACACCCACTTTTTTGCTAGTGACTATATATGCTAAGAGGGAAGCATGAAACCAAGCCTTTAAAAAACATTTAATAAGCATATTAGGCAGAGTTGTCAGAGAAACCGTAGTGCTGCTGTTAATGCTGGAAATCATGATGCATTGCTAAAAAAGAAAATGTTAATTGGACAATTAAAATCTCTATTTATGATATACAGAAAAGCCTGGGGTTCTGCTTTAATGTAAAGCTGCATTTTTCAACTGGAACCATCCATGCCTGCCTTGAAATGACGTGTGGCAATTTACTTATGTATGGTTTATAAATATCTGTACGTTTATGGATTTCTCTAATTTCTAGGTGGGTGACACTGCGGTGCAGTTTCCCTTTCTTGCTGAGGAATATGCTGGCCTGTTAGAAATGTTGGAACTGGATGATGCTTCAGTCATGCCATAGTGTGAGAACACTCACTCTGCTCAGACCGAATCATCCTGCCCTGAGCTGCCCTTTTCACACTGCGATTACCAGGAGGTTAGCCCAACTGCACTGGAGTTATACAATCTCCAAAGCTATTGAAATGACCTCAGTAACCTCGAAGAGAAGATGATTTTAAGTGGATCACCTAAGTGGAGTAAGAGTGATTTTCTTGCTTTTAATGAAGTAAAATCATACTGCTCAGAGTGTCTCACTAACACCACTTTTCAATTGTTACTTCATGGATACAGATTTTAGGTGATTATTTTGCTGTATCCTAAGGCACACAATGCAGTGTCACATAAACAGACTTAATGGGCTGCACAGTGTTTATTGAAAAAGAGCTGTGCACTAAAAGGAGTGAAAAGAAAGATACTACAGTACTATGATATTATAATATGATTAATATTAAATAATATTAAAATCAAAGAGAGAAAATCAGTAATAAAGATGGAAAATACCTGATATATTACCTAATATTGTCCTTCTGTTTCAGTGACTACAAAATTAGTCTCTGCTGTCAGGAAAGCAGAAGCAGCTTAGTTAAGAATTTGAGATAATGCAAAAAGGAAACAGTTCAGCTGGTTTTCACTGGTCGCTTGGTGAGATACCCATGCAACTGGCAAGAGTTGTTCTTTTAAAATGCCATGTTCTGGGCAATGTCATGGAACTTTGCCTGTGGAATCAGTCTCAGCTACAAGAAGTACAGCAGAATCCAAGAACTGGGAGGGAGAACTGAACAGGAAGTGTAAGGTCTGGAAGAAGTTGGTATTCTTGAAAATTATGTGAGCAGTTCTACCAAATACCAAATAGTCACATCTAAGATTTTCGTGATGGTACAAAATGATCCAATCAATCAAGAGGTAGAAAATCAATCAAGAGGTAGAAAATATTTTTGAAACAGTTAATGATTTGTGTATTGTTTGACCCAACAAGAGTCATTGGGTTTTAAGTAAGATTAAGTTAGAATTTTGTACATAAAACAGGAAAACCCATTTAAAATCAACTGAACAAAATATTCAACCAAGATGAAAAATTTATGACTGGAAATGAGGGAAGAACTAGACAGTTTCCATTTGCATCAGTTCTTTGCTTGCCACAGAAGCTGACTAGAAAATAGCTCTCACAGATTTTAGGTCCAGTTCAGCATAGCAAAATATATCTGTCTTTAAAATAACAACACAAACCCCCAAATCCTTCCTTTTCAGAATTCAGCACATTCTACTCTATAAATTTTGATTTAGGTACATTTCAGCATATGTCCTTATTTAGTTCAGTGAACAGTCACAAATAGATGGTGTTTCCAGTTTCTAGAGGTGAGGAATTTCTTTAGGGCTATGGGATAAAATCCTAGGTACCTAAACTAAATATTTATGTAAGATAGTTTCCTCACAGAGCTTCAGAAAATGGTTTTCTTTTTAATTATAGAAGTAACTGAACCATAGCAAATATAAGTTTTGTGCTCTAGCAAGAATGCTGTAAGTACTGTTAATGTCTTAATTTATTCCTGGAGTGTGATACAAGACTCCTATTCAGGAATTCTGCTACTCCTTTGTAATAAATATTATTTTTCAAGAAATTAATCTATTTTTTTCTGCTTTACAATTGTGTTAATGACTATTTTCTTTCATGTTAGTGAAACAGACAAGTGAATGTCAGTTATTTACTATATATCATTTCCCAGATACCTTATCCACAACAGTTAAGTGCTTGTTGTGACTGGAATGTAATCTCAGTGGTTTTGGTTCTGTTACCTCCATGGAGCTTTCACTTCTTAATGGCTGCAGAGACTAATCTTGAGTTAAGAGCCAAACATTTTTTCCTCTGCAATAGCGTAATGATGTTTAGATTTGTGGCTTTTAACATCAAAAGGAAATTATAGCTCATGCATGCCTTTCCAAGCAGAATAGCTCATGTAGAGGACATTAGAATAACTTAAAGGAAGGCTGGAATAAACTCATAATAATCAGAAAGAAAAACAAATTATGTAACCTGTGTAATTATCCTATGTTAAAGAAATTAATAATTAACTGTATGTGAAAACTGGGAGCCTGTGTTTATGCTGGCCTGTGGAATAATGGTGGGAAAAAGTAGCCTTGCTACAGATTTCTCTGAGGAGTATGTGGGGAACATCTATTTTTTTCCTCAGTTATCTGCACTGGCATGTGCACAGTGTTATTTGTGCTTACGTACGGTATGTAATGCTTGTGCTTCTGACTCTGTCACCCAGTGAGGCAGCAGAAACGATACTCTGTCACTTACATGACACCACAGACATCACAGAAGCTGTGGGAAGTATTCTAAGGAAAAACCCAAATGTATACCTCTGAAAACTATGGCCCTATATTTTGTTAACAATGCTGAATAACCAATATATTGGTGAATGACTTGGCACAAAATTTTTGATTCAAAAAAAGCTAAATTAAGTTCTTCATGCAGAGGGTGGTTGGGCACTGGAACAGGCTTCCCAGGGAAGAGGTCATAGCACCAGCCTAACTGAGTTCAAGCACTGTTTGGACAAAACTCAGGCACTCTTGGGGTGCCCTGCACAGGTTCAGGAGTTGGACTTGGATGATCCTTCCAATTCAGCATATTCTATGATTCTGATAATTTGTTCACAGTGAATAGTTTGCCTGGTAACAGTTGTAGTTCTGCACTTGTGTTGCCATAATCACAACTCAAATAAGATGTTCGCATTATGACCAGCTTAAGTTTTAGTTTTAAATGCTAGATGGTTTTGTGTCTTGTGTGAATATTCAAATCTTGGGCTTTATGTTATGATACACTTGAAGAAGTGCACTAGAAAGGCAGACAGAAGGTGAAAATTAAGACATTACTTTAACCATGTTGTGGTACACAGGTTCAATATTTATGACTGGAAGACCTTGAAAGTTTTCCCTTTCTCTTTCTTTGTTTCCTTTCCCCCCCTTTTTATTCTGGCAGCTTCTCCAGGCTACCACATCATCACCTCACATAACATTTATGAGAAAAATACATTTCACCTGCTGGCATAAAAGATATCCAGTTGGAGAATGGTCAGTTGGAGTTTTGCATTGATTACCAAATTCTTTTACCATTAATTTATAAACATTTTAAGTAATGTAAATATTTCCCCATGGAAGAATATTCTTTTTATTGCCTCTAAAGACAAAAGAATTAGTTGTTTCTCCAGAACCTGCCAAAAACTTTGACCTTTGGTAGCTACTGTCTGATTAATAACTGTAATGAATCCTAGCAGCAGTTTCATGTTGTTCCTAGTATTTGTGCTGTCTACCTTCATCCTTCCTCCACCTACAATTGGTTGTCTCAGCAGCCAAGGAAAAAGTATTCTTTATCTCTTTAGAAAAAATAAAATGCAAGTCTGCTGTATTCCTGAAATTTCATTTTTTGGAAATGAAAGTGGGAATATAATGCCTTCTCAAACAAGTTTGTTTTTTGGTTTTTTGTTTGTTTTTTTTTTTTTTTTTTTGAGGAAGACAAATCTCTTAACAATTATTTGCATTACTGAAATTTCAGATTAGCCCTATGGCTACTCAAATCTCTCCCAGAAAACTGCCTGTTTCTTTAGAAACAGAGTTGTTAAATATCACAGAACTGTACTTTACAGCAAAGATTGTCATGGTAGGGAGAGGGGATGAAATTTTTCTGGTTCTGGTTTTATAAGTTTACTGGAAAATTGTACAGTGGATTGCTGCATATTAATAAGAAGGAAGGCTTTCCCTGCCTTTGTTGTGCCTTTATAATAATAATGGAATTATTTAAGTCCTCAGATATTAACTCAATGATAATAAATCAGGAACATGGAGTATCTAGAATCTTAATTTAAAAGATTTTGGAAAACCTAGAAGGGCTGATTTTCTCCAACTATTTGCAAAAGCATTGATTTTTGAGACTGACGTATGGTTAACATAAATTATTAACAAAATTAGAATTACCTTCCTATTGATTCCTTTTCACTGGCTAAAAACTGATGGTATTTCATTTGCAAGAATGCAAGCTGAAGAAGGCACCAGAAACATCTCCATTTATCCATAAAAGTGTGAGATAGATATATCCTTATATACATTATAGTCATATAGTACATGTGAATAGATACATAATGACATAACCTGTTACAAGAGTGAGAAAACCAGGAAACTCTATTCTAAAGATGCTATTTGATGTATTCTTTTAATTTAAACTACATTTTTTTTGAAAAATAATATGTTATTGCCCCCAAAACCCAAAATGACCAGAGGGGAAAAAAGGCCACCTTCAAAACCCCACTTCTTCTGGATTTGTGCCACACCATAGATTCCAGTGATTTTATCAGAGAGTACACAGAAAAAGATTAGAAGAGCAATAAAAACCTAAAAGGATGCAGGAACATGAAAACACAAGCAAACTGTTTTCCCCCAAAAGATAACCAACAAGATCCATAGTTCCCCCTTAATAATCCCCCTCCCTTCCCCCCACAACTCCCCATCAAATAATGAAGAGAGAAATTAAAAGCTTTTAGCTTTGCCAGGAAGGGTGCTTCAGACAGTGATGGTTTCTTGTTCTTAGGTGAGAAGTGTAATTTCCAGCCATGTTCCCGACTACACTTAGACATGAGCTCTGTAGCTGCAGAACTGAGGTTTTTATAAAAGGAAAAGCTTTGCTGTCTAAATTTTATTATAGCACTGTATCCCTGTATAAATCCTCGCATACAGGCTATATATAGAGTACAAAACATGTACCTGATGACAGACATGTAATTAACACTTATACTGTACTTTATGGGTTCAGGATAAACACTAATTGAAGATAATGCAGTATATTATTGAATTCCAGGGTGATCATGACAAGTATATAACTATGTGATCTTAGACATAATTACTCTCACTTAAACTCTGCTTATCTGCAATAAAATCTTATAAATTCTGTGCAGAATTGGGTCTACTAATTTTATTCTTTCTAAGTCACATTTGGGACCTAACTGGCATAGATTTTACATTGACTCAATTTCATTGACCACAGGGTGTTGATTTATGACATGTGATAGGACATGCCATCTTGCTAGTTTTACAGTATTTGGAATAACATGTTTGCAAGATTGATATTTGGCTGAAAAGTCTGACATACTGCAAGAAAGAGCAGCACCAAGAAGAAAGGACAGTAACTGCCCCATTTAATTCCTATTGGCATTATCTTATTCTGTGCTCCCAAGAAGAAAAAATAGTGTGGTAGTATATTCTGTTATAAAAAACAAAGAAACACCTGGGAGTTCCCCTCATGTTACTGAATACTGAATGTTCACAATACTTGTTATTATTATAAATAGAAAACATTGTTTGTTTCCTATAGATTATTACTTTGAGTGTGTGCACACAAAATTACCTATGAATCTTCTTCTAATATTTAATTTAGATGATTAAAATTTATGAAATGAAAGTGCTAAAATTCTTATAATGGTGTAAATTTATGTTCAGTTCAGAGTCCTGCTATGATACCTCAGAAGCGCTGTCATGCTGGTGCTGCTGTACTGCCTCTGCAGCACACAAAGAAACCTGGGTTTTTTGTGAAAATTGCTAAGGGCATATTATGGATCTTCACAGTGCTGCTGCCTTGATAATCTAGGCTTGCAGGAACAAGAAGCCCTTGCTGTGCAAAGGGAAAATGCACTAAGTGAAGTATCTGTTGTAGTGACAATTACAGACAGCACGGACATGGGCAGATGGGAGAACTGGACCAAAAATTTGAAAGGCTGCTTCTAGATTGGGTGAAAAAGAAGTAGACATAGTACATGCATGTCATGCAAGACAACTAGATGGCTAACAAAACACAAACTGGAGCTGGAAGCTGGAACACCAGTTTTCTTGTGAAAACTTTTTGTTAAGCTTCAGAAGTTGTGTTAGAATCTTTAAATTCATAAACCAGTACAGGATTGTTTTGGCAGAAGTAGAAAGTTTTGTTCTGCATTTGTTCTATGGAAACACAGTTATCAGAGATAAAAATCGTCAGAAAACATTGTGGAAAGTTGTGGAAAACTGTGGGTATGATGAGATGTAATATAGACTAAAAATGATCAAGTAACTGGGGAACACAAAGTGAATTGTCATGGGGCTGACTGGCATCTTGAACCTTGGGACTTCCAGTCCTGGAGCAGGGAGCCCTGTTCTTCCTCACCCACACAAAATATGCAATTCTCCTGAATTCCACCTGTAAATATCAGCCATGGAGGATGTTCATTCTTTCATTTTTCCACTAGTTCATCTAAGAAATAATTCTGTGAACTTTACATTACTTCCTGTTATGATAGAAATGATCATGTTTTTCCATTTTTAACTATTATTTTCCATTGTTTTAACAAATCAGTCACTTTTAATTATTCAGTGCAGTTAACCATAACTGCTGATTAAAACCTCACATTAGCTAAAATGCTGGAACTATATTTAATATGTATTTTGCACATGTACATATTCTATGTGTACTGCACATATGAATATTTGTCCCTGATGAGTAATTTAACAAGAAACTTCCATCCGTATTAGGCCTTTATCACCCTGTTCAGAAAGTTTCTAGAAGAATCTTTACTATTTTTAACTTTACTTCCTAAGCAAATTATCTAATGTGGCAAGATATGGTGCATGTGTCTCTGTTACTGCATAATATCTTTTGAACTAAGTGGAAAATTCCAGCAATTTCACAGAAGGTTAATAGTATCATACATGCTCCTAGCCATTTCATTAGAACAGATGCATGGGTAAAGAAGATACCAGATAACACTCTTTGGTCTGAACAACTGCAGCATGCATTTCACTCATATTTCACTCACGCACCAACAAAACTGTGTGTTAAAGAAATATTACTGCCCTAGCATGAAAAAGCTTCAGATGGAGTTTTCGTCTTCATAAACACCAAGGAGTCTAATTATGAGCTCCAAATCTATAAGAAACCAGGTAAGAACTAGTTATGAGCTCTAAATCTGCAAGAAACCAGGTATGGTCAGTTCCACAGTTCTTGGAACAACTTCCATGATGTCATAATGTGCTGAAAACTACAAAATGTTTCAGGCACTGATGTTGTAGTGAACTATTTTTTTAAAATTTCCTTTCTCTATAATGTCATTGCTTTACATGCAGCAAACAAAAAAGGTATCTAATCTGATACTCATCTTCAAAGCCTTATGGAAAGTACCCTGGATGTTCTATGATCCAGAACTTTGACCAGTTGAACTGAAATTTACAACCATATGAAATACATTCAATACAAATACTTGTACTGAAACTGACTTGTGTGCTGAGCAGGAGAAAGAGATAGGATAGTATGATAAAATACTTTTGTTCGGGGCCATTTCATGAAACCTATTTTTTTTAAACTTATCCAAATTCAGGACTTTTCTTCATAAGTGGGGTCTATTTCAATAAATTTCTCTCAGTCTCAATAATTTGGAGAAGAGATACTTAAGAGGTTTGAGTGAAATATGAATGAACAACATCAAAAAAAAGTCTTTATTTTATCATTCTTAAAAAAAAAGTTTTCAGTCAATATTAATCTTGAGAGGTAAAAGTCACTTGAAGTCAGTAGTAACTGAAGCCAGGATATTACAGAGGAAAATCTTAAGCTGTCACAACTCTGGAGTTCATCTTCAGAACCTCTATATTAAACATTTGTGCATTGCTTGCTCTAGAGGTCTTATGGGTCATGACTGCTCTTGCAGTTTCCAGTCTGTCAGACGAACAGGTTTTCCACTGCTGGAAATAATGATAAAATCTCACACTGCTGCACTTTTTCATGATGTCCTTGAACAGCATAAAGTTACAGATTATGGGTATAACTTCTCTGGAAGCACTTTCCACGTATTTTGCTATGCTAGCCACACAGTCTGTTTAGCAAAATAATTGTGATTTCATTATGTTGGCCAGTTTTGGTCCTTGAGAAGCCTTCTGCAGTTATACATCCCGCACACATTTCACTATGTCAATGATCTAGTGTTAATTTTACTCTTTTCTGAGATAGCCTGCTGTCCTCCCCTCATGACCATTGCATTGCATTAACAGAGGCTCTCTGCCATACACGTGTTTCAGAGTGCTGTTGCTGTTAGTACTCTGGTGGCTCTTTGGCTTGCCAGACTTCTTTCTGGAGGCCAAGCATCCTCCCTGATGGCCATAGGTGTCCTTGTAAACGTATGATCTGCACGAATACTCATGAAAGATGAACTATTCCCTGGCAACCCTCGACTTCACCCTATGGAAAACACATGGTAGCTATCCTTCAAGGAAATGGTATTTTAAAGCCTTACATTTACCCCGGGTTAAGCTCACTCACACGATGGTTCAAGTACAACACCCCCTGAAGCCATGTTGTACTTTCCATCTCTTCTCCCCGACAGTGCAGTCGGCTGCCAAAATAACTGGCTCAGAGCCGTTTAGTCCTCCCTTTCCCCGGGTATCTCTGACTGCAGCACATCACGCCTAACTCCTGCGGGACAGCCGTGCCCAGGCAGGCAGGCAGGCAGGCAGGCAGGCAGGCTGCCGGCCGGCCGGCCTTCCCCCGGGCTCCCGGAGGAGCGGAGGCAGCCCGAGGCTGGGGCCGTGAAGGTGACGGCGGGTCGGGCAGCGGCCCCGGGCGAGCCCCGAGCCGGGCGCAGCCGCCTCACCGCGGAGCGCCGGCAAGGGGCGCTGGGCGGCGCCTTTGGAGTGCGGAGGGAGCGGGCTGCGGATCACCTGCAGCGGCGGGGGGGGCCGGAGCTCCGCCTCCCCTCCTCCCCCGGTTAATCGCATCCCCCTCCCCGCGGCAGGCACAGGCAGCCGGGCAGCGCTGCCAACCTGCTGCAGGCGCACGGGCACCCGCACCCCGCTCGCAGCCAGGGCCGGGCTGGGGCCGCCGGCTCCGCCGCCCTCGCACTTGCCCCAGCCCGGTGCGGCGCGGCCGTGAGCCTCCTGCCGCCGCCGGCCCGCGGGGAGCGACCGCCGCCGCCCGCCCGGGCACCGGGAGCAGCGCCCGGCAGAAGGAGAGACAGGGGCAGCCATGGCCGAGGGGGGCGAGGGCGAGGACGAGATCCAGTTCCTGCGAACTGTAAGCGCCGCGCTTGCCTCCCTCACCTCCGCGCCGTGGCGGGGCGCCGGGCGGGCCGGGGCTGTGGGGGCGACGCCCGGACCGGCCGGGGTGGGAGCCGGGCGGGGGCAGCTCGGAGCGGGCTCCGGAGCCCCGGCCCCGTCCCTCTCCACCTGGCAGCGTGCGGCTCCGTGGCCGGGCGGGGAGCGATAGCCGGCTGGCCGCGCCGGGAGGAGCGGGAGGGGCGGGCGGCCGTGCTCGGCCCGGGCGGGGGCACCCCGGGCAGGGTGAGGGCCGGGCGGGCGGGGGCGAGCGGCGCCTCCCCAGCAGCAGCCCCTCTCCGCGCTGCCTTCCCAGCGCACCTCTCCGCGCTGCCTTCCCGGCCGCGATGTGTGCGCCTACTGCAGGGACTAACCGAGCAGCCGTCCCCAGCGCGAAAACTGCAATCACGCTCCCTTGGCAAAAATAGGCTTGGGGAAAAACCCCACCTCTCTCACCCTGTCCCCTCCCCACGGAGGTTCCCACTAACTTGCAGGCGTTCTCCTCACCGGGCACGGACTAATACGGCTTTTTCTGGCGTGCGCATCCTTTCGTTACTTCGGTCCAGAGCATGTTAAGGCGCTAGAGCGCTTCTTCCTTCCGTTTAATTATTGCATCGGGACTGCTGCATCTAATGCTTATCTGGATTATGTTTCTTCAAGCAATGCTTTTATTTATCTTCTCGGCCATCTCCCAAGTGCCTTTTATATGCACAATCCTAGCAAGTTTACAGATAGGCATCTGCATCTAGAATGGTGGTGTATACAAAACGTGCCACAGTTTGAGGAAAAATTGCTGAGACATTTGTTAAGTAGAGCTGGAAACACTGAGACTGTAGGATAAAGCTTAACTTCCCTTTTATTTAGTACAGTCTGATTTAGAAAACGTTCACGTTCAGTGGCTTGTAAGAAAATACATCTAAATGGGGGTGGAAAGAAAGCAACATAGTGTATGTGAAACATATTCATGTGCTGTTTGCGGCATTAAGAATCCTGGTTCTCATTTGTCTTCCATTTCTATCAGAAACCGCACAATAGTACATGTATACCTTAGTGTTAATTTTTTTTTTAATTTGTTTGAGGATTCTTAGAAAATCTGCTTTTACAGAAAATACAGCTGTTATGCAACATTGTCATGAAGATCGGCAACTTTTTTTTCCTGTCAGCATTATGTGACTTGTATTGTAGTGTTGCCTAACACCTAAAGACAAAACAGAAAAATATTTCTGTGAATGAAAATTTGTCATCTAAATTTATGGGTGTTTTTACTTTTCACTGGTAAAGATTTTTGGAAGACTTGTACCGTGGCAGCCTTACTGCAGGCGTGAATGTTAAGCTTAGTTCGTGTTATCTGAATGCTTAATAGGGAAGGAGAAGCATTGAGCATGCTAATACAGCTCAGCACATCTACAGTGATGTTAAACTCCAGCACCTGACAGCAGCAGCATGTTATGTAAAACAGCACTCCTGATAATGTGTGTCAGGCTTGATACAGATTTGGCAAACCCAGTCTTAGATAATACTTGAAAATGTTTAGCATTTTGCACCAGTGGTAAAATGACCTTGAATATGGTAAACTGAGGCTTTGGGGAGGCATGTTGTGTAGCTTAATCAAAAAGGCCTGAGAAACCCTTATAATCTGTAGGGGTGTGTAAGCAGTGATTTTTACTCTTCTTTTCCTTCCACTTTGTCCAAGTTGTGAGCATTACTTGGAAAAGTCAGTGATTTTTTTTTTATGTAGTCTTCCACTTTTATTGTTAGAAGGCTTGGATCAGTGGTCTCTAAAGCTATTAGATGTGTGCAACTTTCTGCATGCCATTGGTAGAAAGCATTGGAAGTTTGATATTACCCTGGTAATTACTGCAGCTTTCCTTTTTATTTATTATTATAATACTGATTGGGGACAGATGGATTCATAAACGTTTTGTAGATAAACGAGAACGTTTCAAATAACACTGTATGCAAGCAAAAAGCATTCTGTGCTTTCAATACTTTGAGGATGACATCTGTAGGCCTACTACCTGTAAACAGTGCTCTTCATATTTTCGTTTTTTGGTAGGACCTGATAAACTTCCTAAAATCTTAAGAGGCTACTCTGGAATGTAAACACTGATTTTTTTTTTAATGTTTAAAATTGCACATGAGATTTTACTCAATTAAAAATACCCTTTATTTGCATGAAGCTACTAGACTGAATTTGTATTTTTGCCATATGTTTATTGGAAATTCCGATTTTTCTCTCTTCTTCACACATTCTTATATAGCTAATGATTCCTCTTCTTTACTTGCTTCTTTGCTTTTGTAAAGTGGCATTAAGCATTACCTCCTGCAAATTCTGCTGCTTAGGATAGATTTCTGTTTCTTTTGGGAACAATTTGAGTTTGATATGTCACTTCTGAGACATGAACACAACCTATTAATGCCCTGTATTTCTGGAAGCATCAGAGCTTACACTCTTTGGGACAACTTTGGACAGACTGGAGCTCAGCTCTCTGCTGTTCAGTTCTCCTCAAGGAGCGCTTTTGTATTCCTGTAAATTACTTGCTTCTCTGGAAACAGGGATGTCCCTCATTAGTTTGCCAAATGCTCCAGGTGGAGGTGACCTTGTATTATGTGTGGCCTTTTTTAGGCTTGGATATACATTCTCCTGACTTCTCCCACGGAATAAACACGTACTGTGCAGGAGAAGTGAAGGGCAACAAGTATCCTGCTGTGTGTTTATTAGTTGTGTGTCCAGGCAGGACCTCTTCCCTGTAGGGGAATTTGTTTTTTATTTTATAATACTAGAAAGATCAAGGGTATATGTAACATAGATTTCACTATTTGGTCTTTACAGTGAAGAATCTAAAATATTCATAATTAATACGGAAATCACCTGGGTTTTTTTTTTTTTAATTTTTTTTTTTATTAGGATGTGTAATTTGATGAGAGTGAAAATAATTTCAAGTTCCAGGAGAAAATGGAAAATATTTTCCCCTGAATGCATAGGCTCCTTCTTTAACATACACGTGCAAGGACTGTTTTTTGTGACACAGAACCCCCATAAGGGAAGGCCTTTGCAAAAAATGGGGTAGCAAGCTGGTGAGAGGATTAAAACCAATTGCAAGATTTCAAAAAAATATTGCCTGTATTTGTCCCTTATATTTTTTAAAGGTCTCCTGACTTTGAGGAGCAAGATGTACCTAAAAGTGATGGGAAATGTGTAATTTAGCTATTTGATCTTGTGATGTTCCTGATGCCAGTTTGGTTTTCTAGAGTTGTGGAGTTTCTTAAATTAGAGGCAGGTCTGCTTTCAGCTGTTTATGGTAGGAGACACCAACAGGACATGCTGAAGTAGGGCTGACAGGGTTATGTTTTTTTTCACTGTCTTCTGAGGCAGTGATGACTACCATGCCTGTCAGGAATCAGGGGTGTAATCAGCGTGAGCAGCACATGTTCCCCAGGACCGATGGAGTCATCATCTCTTTGCATCTCTTTATTTTTTTCTTTTTAAAGACTTGAATGCTAGCATTCTATGTTGCACTCTCTTTTAATGCCTTTTTCAATTTTTTTTTAATTAGCTAGCAGTAAAGCAGAACCTCTTGCTTGTGTGAATGTATTCTGTGGTGCTTTATTTTCTACATGGATTTAATAGTTCGGAGTGTTACTGCCAGTGGAAAGTGTAAGTGTGCTTTGCAACACTGGAAGAGTAGTTTGAAACAAATTTAAACATTACTTATTATTCCTGTTTGACATGCAAAAGATTTTTATTCACTCAATGCTGGGTTTTAGAATGAAGTTTATGGCAGAGAAGTTTGAAATGAACAATGCTGTGTTCACATTTCAAGGACAGCAGTTCTGTGATTTCAGAGTCTCTTCTGTTCCAGATATTCCTCATTAGAGCAGCATTTAAACAATGTGTGCCACTTTATATCTGACTAAAAGTTGTACGCTTACATGCCATCCTACATGAAGATTCTATGGAATTAGAGGACATGAAAGGAACCAGAAGAAACAAGATCTGAAGATTATTTTAAGATATGTAACTCAACAGTAGAAGAATTATGCAGGTCTCTCAGTGAAACAGAAAAGAAAATTTTTTTTTTTTCTTTTTTTTAAATCCCTCACTGCTTTTCATGTGCTGCTTATCTTTTAAAGGGGTTTATCAAAATATGTGAGATTCTGGTAGCTGCAGTCATCAAACATACAATTGTCAGAATGCACAAAAAGAAAATGCTCAAAAGCAATCTTGGCTATTAGAAGCTATTTTAGAATTAGAATGCCAAAACCCACTTTGGAAATCCTTTGTTTATTTAAAAAAGTGTTTCTTGTACTTGTCAGTATGTGACTTTTGAAGATACACCAGCGACTGGCACATGAGCTGTTTAACAGCTCATGTGAGGATGGCGTGGCTGAGATTGCAGCATTTGTACCTTCCTCTCTAAGGCACTGCACTGCAGTACAGATACTGAATATGATCTCAAATTCTATTTTGGAATTGTGCTGGACAGCTTGTTTGTAGTGAAGGGGTTTTGGCTAGGACATGCAGTCCATTTCTTTTTTGCAGATTACATGTGAACCTCTCAGGTATAATTTTTTTTATTCCAAAATTGGTTGCCAAGCCAATTTTGGAATAAAATTTAAGATTACATTAGTGGATGAAATCACTTGTCTAGTACATGTACTGTCTTGTCCCATGTTCTGCATCTGGAAGTTGTCTGTATTTATGTGTGAGAAGGCAGCTGGGGAAACTCTGTAGCTAATAGTTGGTCCACCAGGGAAGTTTCTTGATAGCCCTGTGAGTTGGCTGACTGATATTCTGAGAGACAGAGCTACATTTCCAGTCTGAAGATGTTTTGATGCATCCTGCTTTTTGGAATTGTGAAGACCTGAGGAGAATCCATCATAGGAACTTAAAATGTGGACAGACTGTAAAGAGAGAATACCACTTATTTCTGACCCAAGATTTAGGATGGGCATGAGAGCTATGTCTGACTTGTACTTCTGTATTTATGTGCTATATTATTACAGGAATATTTTAAAGGTGGATTTTCCTCTTACATGCTGTGTGCAAAGTGCACAGGATGATTCTAATTCAAGAAAATAAGCCGATCTTTCTTTAGCAGGGATATGGATTTATTGAAGTATTTCTCTGAATCAAGGTAGAAAATTGGAAGCTGTGTGGAGAAGTACTGACAGTGGACTGACCTCAGGAAGTATGGGGATTAAACTAAAAAGACAGAAATATTTTTCTTCTGATTTTTGATTTGTGTTGAAAATCTGCATTAGTTTTGGTATTGTTTTCTGAATTACCCCTATGCTCTTGCTTAAATTTCCTGATCTGACTGAAATGAAGCTTTGTGTGGATGTCAGAAGGAAAATCAAGAAGTGCATATGTTCCTATACTTCCTAATAAAACTTCAGTGATGTAAATTTCTTTCATTTGGTAATAATACATCCATAACTGAACTGTAAAATGACCACATTTTACCAGGGTGATTGAAATAATTTGAACTTCTTACTGTGCTTGTTTGACATAGTTGTATTCTGGAATTTCTCCCAGTAGCAAAGTTAGGATAGCCTGGCATCATTTTCTGTCTTCAGTTTGTATTCTGCTAGACCTGTACTATGTTTTGCAGGTATATGGCACTTATGCCATGTGTGGCTGTGTTGTCTGGACCACTCTGGAAATGGAGTACCTCTGAGTCTGCCTGATGCATCTCAGTGACTGAGGAAAGGCATAAAGGAACTAGTTTTGATAACAGTTTAAGCCCTTTTTTTATAGGCACCAACAGCAATATGGAACTTACTGCAATATCCTGTGACCATCAGAGGCACAGCTGTGGTATTTCTTTGTTCTCCTTGTAAGACATAGAGCAGCTTAAGGGCACTGCCTGCACCATCACAAGAGGTCACCCCAGTTTCCTAACAAAGACTAGCAAGAGCTCCCATGTGGTTTTACTGCAGTGTAGTTTTATACTGTAGTCCCTTGTTATTAAGTGTGAGATTCATTAACTAATTATAATAACCATGGAGCAACTTGTGAGGTGAAGGGCTTAAACTCTTCAAATATGTTGCTGCTTCTTGAGCCCAGTGATGTTACTCAGCTACTATAGGTTGGAACAAATGTTTTTGAGGCATGTGATTTAGTAGAAGCTTTTCATAGCTTCTCAGCATTGCTAAATAAAAACAAACTGCTGTCTAAAGGCCTCCTGTTAGTAAAGGGAAAGATATGATAGGTAAGGTGTCATAACATGAACTTACATGTTAACTTACGTGACAGCTGCAATTCCTCTGTAAATGCAGTGCTGAAATGGTCAGATTTAAAGTAATATTGATGTGTTTATAAGAACATTCACACTAGCAACTACATAAAATTGTAAATAAAAAGATGATGTCATTCCTTCAGTGTTGTGGCATACTTTAATGTTTATCATAGTCAGGAATGACTTCCTTATAACTGTCATGTACTTGAAAAAAAGTATATTAGACTTCCAGAGGGACTTTGGCAAAAATCTACAAGGTACCATTCTGTAAGATGCGTGGGTCAATTAATTTTTAATGTGAATGACATTTTGGTTCAGGACAAGTTTTTTTGTCACTGAGATGGAGTGACAAGATCATTGTGTTTTGTGAGATGGCTTCCCAGAGGATTTGAGTAATAATGCTGCATCACAACAGACCTGTGTTACCTAGTTGTGTTTTACTTGACTGTGGGAAATAACATCTGAAGGATATTAGCTGGCAGAACCAAATGTCAAACACTGACATGCCTTATCTCTCTACCTCTCTGAAAACCTCTCTGGAATTCTGATGTGAAAACTGGGTGCACTGAATTTGAAGTATATCTCTGCTTAAATCCTTTTTTCAAAGGAATGATGAAAGAAAGCAACACAAAATTTGCATTGGCTGTCTGTGAGTTTTCCTGGAGCTTGCCAGAATGTGGAGTTGTATTAATGGAATCAAGCCAGAAATGGCTGTCTCTTACAGCTATATTTCTTCCTTTTAAACCAGGCAAAGCTGGAAAAAACAAGTACCTGGGATTTGTGTGGGATGCGTTCTTTGGCTTCAGAAAGAGGAATATATTTTCCTTTGCTGAATATGCCACATAATTTCCCGTGGTGTATGCACATCTTCATTCCTGTGATGGGCAAGCAGAACTCCTTGTATATAAATTTAGGTGGAGGAATGAATGGAATTGTGGAGTTTTCAGAGTAAGCCTAGGCAATTGGATAGATCTGCAGTAAGACTCAGAAAACTTCTGGATCGTAGGATCCATTCACTGGTAACTGATCCTCATTGTACATCAGGCATGTAGCCATGCTGATAAACATTTGAACATCACTTACTGTGTGTTTATTTCCTAGTTGTGAAACTAGGAAATAATTTAGTTAGAACTAACATGCTAAGCACAAGCCAGATCGTTAAAACTTTCTCTGCAGACACATGGTCTTCATCCTTAGGCTGTCTTTGTGAAAGCACTTGGTTCCAATGGGGACAGAAGCAACATAAATACCTGTACAGATAGATAAGAATCCCTAGCCCTGCAACAGTCACAAGAATTCTGTGTGTTCCTAACACTGGGGATTTGCCAAAAAATAAGTGTCAATCTTACGACTTCATATTTTTGTCTATTTTCTGCCCCTTTATGAAGTGGATTTTGCAATGCTAATGCATAGATAGTTATGTGTGTTTGTAGTCTTTATGGCAAGTACCAGGGAGATAGAATGCATATTCCCTTTTCCATGCAAGTGGAAAATAAAAAAATTCACAGTATGTGATGCAGGGAAATACTCAGTAAGTTCTCTCCATCCCCATTTCTTTCTTTCTTCTGGTGTTACGGACAATTTAATAGCTTTTTGTTGCTTAAGAGTTGGATTAATCTTCTCTTAAAAGCTTGTATTAAATAAATGTGGTTTTTTGGTTTTTTTTGCTCTACCCCAGCTAACACAGAAAACGAAGGTTTATCCCATGCCATGCCAAGTCTGCTGGGCTTTGACTTTTTGCCACACCAGCTCCACCAGGCTCTGCTGGGCTCAGCCGCCTATGTCAGCAGTGTGCCTTGTCTATTGTAGTCTTGGAATTATGTAGTCTTGGGTCCTTCAGAAAAGCTTATAAGTGAAAGAAAAACCACTATACTACTATTTAGTAATTGCAGGAGGGTGATAGCTGCACAGGTAAATCCAGAAAACTCAAATGTCATCATTGTTAACTGAATTTCAGTAGGGTAAGTTTGTAAATTGATGAGTCAATACCCCAAGATGTTTTTCAGTAGGTCTTTACATGATGGTCTGACTGCCTGATCAGATATGTCAGCCTTATTATTTAGTCTTTAATCACTTCTAATGAGTCTCATGTAATTATGTATTTTAATTATGTATTTAAAGAGTTACTACTTTTGCTAGACGTCAATGGCAGAAGAATCAGTGGAGGCCTGGTCTTCATTTTGATCTGAGCAGGGTTCTTGTAAAAATATCATATAAATTTTCTTTGATTTGAGAAGGTTCCTGAAATCCTACAGAAGAAACATTGCATTTTGGATTGTTTCAGAATATCGTAATGTTGTGCCTCCAAGTCCATTTCTGGAATCTGTTAGCAGTATCTTTTACAAGAAGGGTACTGTGTTTGTTCTCTGCCCTATCTTCTGGTTCATTTTAACTTACTTTTCTTTGGAGTTTCAAGATCTGAGTCCAAAACTTTGTTTAATCCCTGTCACTTTTCCTTGGTCTTGTCAGAGCCACTGAGATCCTTCTCTTCCGGTATTGGGTTTGATGGCTCTTCCTGATTTTAAGTGTGGCACAGCTTCACCCTAAGCCTGTGGTAGGACTTGCTATTGTCTATAGTTATGAATTTAAGAATTCATTCAAAATGATAGAAAGTTATGAGGTTTTTTGGGTTTTTTTTTAAATTTACTCTTGGTCTGACAAAGGTCAAGGTTTTGTTCTTTTGCTCTCTCAGAACAAGAAAATAAGTATTTTAAAAATGTCACACAAAGTTTACTAAGATATCGTAAGTTATCACAAGAATTTCAGTAAAATGTATTCAGAACATCATTTGTCTTGATGTATGATTAGTTTGCATTTCCTTTCTCCTTTTCCTTTGCATGCTTCACCTCTGGAACGCTTCATCTTATTGAACTGAAGGACTCTGAAATCTTCAATTTCAACTGAACAGAATTTGTCTAGAAAGGGAGAGGGATGGAGTGTAGGAGGGAGGGATGCCATAATTTGCAGGTGAGCTTTGTCATCCTTTGGAGAGGCATAGTTTGTTGCCTGGCTTTTCAGAAAAAAAAAAAAAAGAAAAAAACCAACAAACCAGCTTTTGCATAGAAAATGTTATTTAAGTTTAGATGCAAGAAGAAACACTTCAATTTTCCATGAGTGGGAGGTGAAAAATGAGCAATTAGGTAGTGAGAATTAGATTTTCATGTTCCTAAAGGTGAATAGAGGTATCTTTTTCCAGGTGAGATGTGTTGCTCAGTTCAGCAAAATACTGTATAACTGCATTTTAAAATACTGGGATATTTCCACTTGTTTATTGGCTTCAAGCAACTGAAAGCATATTTGATTTTTTTTTTCACCCATCTGACCTTGGAATTCTCATACCTTGTTTAATCTACTGAAAACTAAATGAATGTGGTTTAAAGCTATATCAAGTTGCAACATTGACTTATTCTGTTGAAAATGTTACAAGCATCACTTTATTCTGATTATGTCAGAAGTAATGTATTGCTGTTTTTTCTTTTGAAATTTCTGGTTGGATTCTATCTCATAATTTGTATGTCAGCTGCAATTGCAGCTGAATTTTCTGGATTTCTTCCTTTTTATACTAGAAATCTGTTACTGAAGCAGAATTAGATGCATTCTATTTTATGCCCATTTTTTATTCTGCTTTCTGTTCTACAGTTTATTTTTCTCTTGACAAGCTGTAAAGATAAAAGAACATCAGTGACAATATTTTTCCCTTCAAAACCAGTTTGTTTTGGGGGGCTGTCCCTCAGACTTGATAAATCAGCTCCACACATCCTGTGCCTGACTTATGGAATAGTTTACTTTGCCCCTCTGCACAAAGGTACTTTCTGCTGATGATAGGAAAACCTCGAGGTGAGAGTTACTATATCAGTTTTCTGAGGCTGTAATCCTGTAAAGTAATCCAATTAATATGGTGTATGAGAAGTGCTCAACCTTCCCAACTTGATGGGGGACATTTATTTCTTATGCATGGCATTTGCACTTCTGTTTACACAGGAAGGCCTTGCTGCACGTTTTTGATTTACTAACAAAATAAACTAACATGGGTCAGAACACATATTCAATGAAGGAATGAGGTTAATTGGTGGTGAACTGTGCGGGTTTATCGGAGCTAACAAAATTACTTCTTTATGTACCTCTATAACTTCTGTTGATGAGTGAATTTTTTTATGATGATTTATGTCTGTTACAGAATTACAGTGTGACAATTGGAACCACATCTAGAGCTTGGGAAGCGCACTTTGTTGTAGTAAGTTCTTACTCAAAAGTTACGGTTTGCTATTAGTGGTTGTACCCTAGTAATTTGTTTTATTGGGAGGGGCAGAGAAACAAGGAATTCTGTGAATAAAATGGGTATACCTTACTGTATACCTTTCAATTACAGAGTAATCAGCTGAAAAAAATAATTATATTCCTTTCAAAATTTCTAGCTGGATCTCATTTTTCTTGCCTAAGGAATAAATCTTTTCAATGAAAGAAATACATAAAACAGGCAGATTGGTATAACAGGTTGTTAAAGGTTATTCTATTAACAAAAGTCTGGAAGAAAATACTTATGGCACAAATACACTTTTTGGCTAGAAGCCTAAAAACAAATCCTCTATTACAAGACTGCTTCAAATAAAAAGCTGTCTCTCTTACCTCTTGCTTAAATGATACTGCAAATCAAATGTAAATTAATTGATTTTAGTATTTGTCTAGCAGAATAATCTACTCTTCATCTGTTAAACATTCCAGTGAATGTTTAAATGAAAATGATTTGTTGGTCTATGACTGTGATGTCTCTATATGGCCATGTATATTTTTTACAAGTCTGGTTCTGTTCTCACTGATGTTTATGTCAAACCTCCTCTAGATTTTAACCAGAGCTGAATCATACACTAATTGTGTTGTGTTGTATGTAATGGCCTAAATGTGTTGAATTCATGTCCTTGTCTGCCATTTTAACACAATTACTATTAATCTTCCTTAGGTGCCAGAAGTGTGTGACCTGGCTTTTGCAAAATTAGTTTAAAATTGTGTGCATGTTGCTAACTGTCTGTCAAAATATTTACATCTAATGGTTAATTGTTCCAATTTTGCCACTCAGATATATCATCTTGTCCAATTCAGTAAAGATAATAATCCCTCATGCACTTTTCTTTTCTGAGAAGAAAGTAAGGTTTTTCTTTTTCTACAAATCTCCCTGATGTCTTCGTTAAGAAGATAAATATTCTTGCAGAGTTGCACTTGCGTGTTTTTTTGTTAACAGTGTGCTTTTGCTGTGTCCAGCATAAGTTTTATTATGTCCACCATGGAGCCTGAAGTCAACTCTAACCTGAATTTGAGATTACAAATACTGTTTCATTTTCTCAGGAAGTTACCTATGCTGTGGGGGAATACTGCTTTTTAGGTGCTAGATACATGCAAAAATGCTGCTTCTTACTATTTATTTTTTACACTTTCCATGTCCTATTTTAATTAATACCTTTAAAAATATATCTTTTTACTGGGTCTGTATTACAAGGTTGTGAGATCTGTTTGTCTTGAAGCATTTACCGCTGCAATTACTTTTGTTTAGTTACTGAGGAAAGTATCAATTATACTTCAAAGTAAGAAATTATCTTGTCACAAAGTTTCTGAAACATCAGCAGTGCACCTGTGGTTTTTATTTGGTGTCTGCAAGCGTAAGGAAAGTCCATTTTAGGAATATCAGCCCTTTGTGGAGCTGAGCTCTTGCTGTGAAACATTGCTTTTTCAGCCTCATAACTGTGGCAGTGGCGAAATAGCTAAAATTATGTGCACTTTCAAATTCATTGTAGAGATCAGGTAAACATTAAAATGCATCTGCTAGTTTTCTGAGTTCATCTGAGTGATTTGCCTTGCACTTGGATTGGAGCAGAATATATAATGAAAAAAATATATAGGCATGGGAATATGCTTTCTGCTCACATTTGTCTAATCTGCCTAGTCCAGCACTTGAGCTTTTGTCTTCCAGTAAAACTGCAAGGTTTAAGTGGAAAGAACTTCAGCCAGTTTTCTTGATTGCACATGGTTTGCATGGCAGTATCTGGTAACAGACCATTTCCAGCTTCTATCCTGCTGAAATAGTCTGTGAGTTTCTTCATATTTACGGGTTTTTCCATTCACATAACCAAACTTTCTTTGAACCCTTGCATATGTTTTATTCTACAGTTTCCAGCTATCTTGTTCAGAAACATCTATCAGAAACTAATTACTCCAAACTGTGGCATGGTCTCATGACTGTGCTTATTTGAAATGCTGTATAGCAGTTTGTGGTGGTTTTTTTTTTTTTTCTCCTTAAATGCTGGAGTTAATTTTATCAGAGTTCAGATAACAGTGATACTTGTATAAAAATGTGCCTTGTTTTCTCTTCTGGTTTTCTTGGTTCTTTTTGATTTGTTTATGGGGTTTTTGGAATCTTTTTTTGTGTCTAAACTAACCCATATCTGGAATTAAAACTTTTCTTTCTAAAACATGTATCTCTTTCATTGTGAAGAGCTGGAGTGGTGAGCTCAAAATGGTAGCATTTTGTCTTGAAGAGGATGATTTTGAGAAAAATTGAAGCATGTATAAACAACCTCTTGGTATAAACTGACCTACATTCTTTTCTTCTTCTAACCCAACTCTTGCTGAAGTAAAAGTTAATATACTTCTTGATTTAAATTTAACATTTGTTTAAAGTGTAATATATTTTCATAATAAAGATTTTATACCCTAAAGAGATAAGGGCATTGTCTCTTAAACTCATAGTAGTTTTATAGTTTAACAAATATAGGTTTCTTTTTTTTTTTTCTCCTCAGGGTGGAAAGCAAGTTCTAGTCTGTAATTTGTGTTTCTTGGTAAGGAGCTACAGCATAGTAAAATCATAAATGACTACATTTTTTAAGGCTGGTCATGTTTTTCTGAAAGCTGTACTAAATCTTTCTATTCTCTGACATTAGTTTGCGTCAGAGAATAGAAAAGAATTTGGGTGTACTTCGATACTACGGGTCTAGATGGTAGCCCAAAATACCTACTTTTCCCACACCTTATGAGGTGAGGGAGATCTTGTTGCAGACAAGAGTTACATCACTCCTCTCAATCCTGCAGGATGGAAAACAGGTCAGAATTGGACTACACAAATTTGGTGCTAACTTCCAGGAGGAATTTATCCCCCATTTGCTTTTAATTGCAGTAACTTCAAACTTCTCATCAGGAAGAGAAAGCTCATCAGGAATGGATTGTGCTTCTCCCATGCAACCCTCTGGTCTATGGAAGGCAGTTTTGTCAGGTTCAGCTGGAAACATGAACCTTTTACTTCAGCCCTAACAGAAGCTCCTGAGTTCACAACTCCTGGTGGCCAAGGATTTTTTTCCTCTGGATGTGCAAGAGAACTCAGATGAGAAAATGAGCAGTGTTAGAATTCACTAGGTTTTCGTTGTGTGACTTTGTTTACATCAATAGTAATTCTTTTAATATCCAGTCTAGGGATGGTGACTCCTGCTCTTAGCTGTTGTTTGCCTATTTTGTTTTCAGATTCGTCAGTTGTGCCAAGAACTGGATTTTTACATGCTGTATGTTGAAATAGTTTTAACAAGTAGTAGAGGCAAGGAGCATACAAAAGCCAGAGCATTGTGATGAGCCCAATGCTGCAGAATGTTGGTAATTGTAGGGAGGCACATTCCTAGCTGAAGTTAGCACAGAGTCCATCATGAGCTTTTGACAGTCAGAGATGTGTCAATTCAAAATATTGTAATTGATGCAGCACAATGTGGTGCTCATGAGCTGATTCTGGATGTTGACAGAAGGTACTGTTAGGAGATTTGGAGATGATCCAGGGGACAAACAGTATTAGTAGAGATTAGCTGACAGAGGTATCGTTCCCACCTCTTTGGTCAACTTGACATCTATGAAACTGTGGTACAGCTTGCAATGCAGTGTGTAACTCTTCTCTCCAATATTGTTTTAAACTTAAGACTTTTCTTATGTGGAAGTACTACTTGTAGATTCTGGCTTTGTTTTTGAGGGGTTTTGAGTTCTTTTTTATTTGTTTTAACAGCATGTTATATTTTTAAGGTTGCTTCAGGGAGCTGTTAAACTGCTGAGCTTCCTGAGAACTGTGGAGTTTTTTGTGTGTGTGTTTAGCTTTTTGTTTGTTTGTTTTCTTGTTTTGTTTTGTTTTATTCTGCAGACTTTGGCCATTAGAAATCTTATTGCATTTTTCTGATACATTTCAATGCATTAGTTGCACAGCTCAACTGGCATAGTTTTGCTGGAAAACTAGGTTAAACAAAGGAGTGAATCAAGCAATTTTTTAGTTTTGGAGGTTGCAAGATGAAGAATAAAAAGGTGGTTTTTTTTTTTTTGGAAGATAACTAAATCATGAGCAATGTGATGATTTTTGACTGCTCTCTTAACTATTTTACTTAAATATGGATTGATTTTTAAACAATAAATATTGTGATATTCATTTTTCTCTCGGTTTAGCTTTTTCTTTGTATCAGGGAGGGAAATCTGATTGGAGGGCTTGAAAGATACTGGGGTCCAGGAAACTGAGAAATAAAGTGCCACTTTGTTTAGTTAGAGGCTATAAAGATCACCCGTGGTGCAAGTATTATGGATTCAGGCTACTTATTGCATAAGGAATTTGGGATCTTTGAAATATATTAAAAAATTTAGTCTACAATGAGCTCTCGCCACTATATCCTAATACTTGGCGAAGAATCTCTGTAGAAAGCACGTCTATGAGTATCGGTGTTTATGAGTGAAGATTGGGGATACAATGACAAAATATATTTTTACTGCTAGAGACAGTGTGTGGTCTAACTGACAGCACACTGGCTAAGGCAATCTGGCTTCTGTTTTTTGCAAGTTCATCCTCTGAAGAAGCAGCTTAAGTACAGTGTTGTTGAAAAGTAGAACAATCCTCACAACCCTCATTAGGTATTGAAAACCTCAGCTAAACCAAGACATGCAATCATTATTTCCTCTACCTCTGCTGCTAAAACTGGATTTGGTAAAATGCATATCACTGTGGGAATTCAAGCCCAGATTTCTATCTGTAATATGAAGTCACATTCCAATCCCTGTAAATTGTCTGGAGACTGATTGATCAAAACGATCAAGTCCAAATTGATTATAATGATCATTGTTTTCCTGCTGATTTTTGGCTGTTCCGAGGGACTGAACAGGTGTTTGAATTGAACTGGGGTTGTCCTGGTGATTATTGCAGTCTGAATAGTCAAAATTATTAGTGATGCAACATTTGACATTTTTTGGACTTTTTACTGAACCACTGGGGTTGAGAGGAACTTCTCAAGATCATCTAGTCCATTTTGCTTTTGAGCTCTCCACAAATGCAGTTCACAGTGTCTTGCAACAACTTATTCCAGGGTTTGGAATGTCCACTTAGAGAGAGATAAAAAAAGTAATTTTTGGACTTCAGCCTGTCTCATCTCAAGGCTCACCAATAGTTTTAGAACCTGTATTGGTCCGAGCAAGATGCCATGAAATGTCTATGACATCATGTACTGAGCCCTATAACATGACTATAGGACTTTTTCATAATGCATAAAAGTACCATTTTAGAAAAACTTAATTAAGAAAAGTTGTTCACATGCAGAATTGAATTGGTCAGTGATTAGAGTACTCTTACAGGGTCAGAATTCCAATTGTCAGTCCATATCTACCCTGTTCCAGCTCTGGACATTGGAGTGAATTACAAGACCTCTTGACACGTGGCTTTTCTTTATTTTCCAGAAACAACACCTAGAAAGCAACAGAAAAAATGAGTATTTCTCATTAGGAGGCTAACTACATTTTTTTAAGAGCGGTAACTAACTGCTATATATATCCTCAGAAGAGACTTTGTTAGGAGAAGAAAAAGATTACAGGAAAGAACATTTAGAAAATGTAAAATACGTATGTGAAATATTTCATCACTATCAGAGAAATGAAAAGGCACGCACAATTAATCTGATGGCCACAATGAATAAGCAGAATTATTTCTGCAAATATGTAAATAAGAAGATAGAAAATTTAAAGTGCTTAAGTCAGCTTTGATTTGAGAGAAATAAATGTTGGAGTGTCTTTTGCAGAGAGATATTCAGAGTCTTCAGATAGTTGCAGATACATTGCATCACTTTGCATTTGCATCCTCCACCGTTTGAATGGTCTAAGTCCAGTTTATGAGTTGTCACAATCTGACTTTTAACCTGAAGCAGGGAAGTTTCATGTTTTGGGTTCTAAACTGAAGCAATTTTTGTCAATTTCCTGGGTAAGGATGAGGTCCCTAAGCTGTCAGGCAAGCTGTAACAAATCTGGCTTTGTTTGGCACTGTTTCAGTGCTCAATGTGGTACTAAGACAAGTACTAAAACATTAAAACATCTTCATGAGATGTTTTACTGTTTCTTGCATGGTGCCGTCCTGGTTGACCAAGCAACCAAGTGGTAGTGATGTGATTTGCTAGTGCAGATGACCTGCTTGTGGTTTAACCCAAATTTGACTTATTTTTGCTCAAAGTGTCCTGTTGGTAGTCACTTAAAATAGTACAGGTTGCTTGTGATTTCTCTACATTCATGTCTCTGCTGCATAATGGGAGCTCTTAAATAGTCATTTTAGAGATAGTTAGGTGGAAAGAACTTGAATTTTCTGTCTAGGAACAGGTACTCAGTGTTTAAGAGACTGACACACAGAAATTGTTGATGACTGGTGCTGGCACAAAACACTAATTTTCATTTGAGGTTTGTCTTGCCAAAAGAGCTCTGGCTTTGTTGGACTCTTGACAGCTTGTGTGGGTGTGTATGTGTTTATGAGTATGGGTGAAAGTACATGAATGTTTCTTCTGTGCATTTTCCTGTGTTTAATGTCAATAGGGATCTTGAAATAACTTAAACCATTGTCAGAAGGCCCAATCTGTAGTGGAAGATCTGCCGTGGTTTCAGATTTGTACTTGTCATCTGTTAGTTTGATAAGAGATTATATATATATATTGAAAAAACAATTTTCCATGTAACATTGGTATTTTAATTATGAAACACTTCTTGTATTCGTCTCTTAGTTGTTTAAACTGTAAGTTTGAAGTAGTGCATCCTACCTTAAATTAGTAATGAAAGTTTATCTGAAGGAAATGAATCTTGGGACAGAATTTGAATAAAGAGAACCAATTGCTTTAAAAATACCAATTCGGTATAGGTAGGCCTTATGAGAGGAGAACAATAGATATCTTTCTTAATGGGACAAAACATGAGGAGCTATGATGTATATTCAGTTATCAGAGGAAAGACCAACACAGTTGGATAAAAGGGGAAACAAGGCACAAAATTAATTACTGTTATTGATTGCATTTTGTAGTGCCTGGAGGGCTCAGCTGAGGCAAGGGTGCCGCTGTGCTACTGTACAAATGTGCAGTGTGTCACAATTCCTGCCTCAAAGAGCAGAGGAACTCTGAGATGAGACCAAGGGACAGGGAAATGAAGTAGTGTGCCCAGGAACACTGAGGATATCTTGGGGTTCATTCCAATCTCCTCTGGATTCCTGGTGAATTCGAATATGGATAATTGGAGGGCTGTGCCTTTGAAGATGAGGACATACAATGCCGACATTATGTGGGAGGATACTGGAAGTCAGTGCATAGAGTCAAGGCTTCCTGGACAGAAGACTGAACCAAAAAAGGTGAATTTATTTGCAACTTATTCAATGGTTGTTATCAGAAACATGATGATGTCTTTGTACAAAATGTGTAATACTTCTAATAATAGCAGAGTTGGATAAAAGATACATCACAGTTATTGAGTTGAAAGTTCTAAATTGTGGTTGCCTGATTGGTTTGAGACAGTTCCTGATCTTTAATGGTAATATTTATTTTAAAGTAGAATGCATTGCCTGTGTTCATGGCATAGTGCCTGGTCTTTAATGGTAATATTCAATTTAAAGTAGAATGCATTGCGATTCCTGTGTTCATGGCATAATAGGCTAAAAAGGCTAGAAAGAAGTTCTTTTTGAGAAGCTATTCTTAAAGGAAAAAATGAAAGGGGGACATGGCAGTTATTCTGAAAAACTACATAGCCAAATAATAATTGTAAAACATGCATCCTAGAGACCTGGAAGTGTTGAGCCCTCCTGTACTGGGTGGTGTGGGAGCATACGCATCCTTACATAACATAATACTTGAGTAGAATGTTTTACATAAATGGGCAGGAACAGCAACCAATTTGTTCATTTAACTATCCAAAGTTTCAAGTGTTAATGGATAAGCTCTGTCTGCTCCATCCATATACTGTAAAACCTGAAAGGAACTTTGGCATCTGTATAGTCTTTATGAATTTATTTGTCAAAAGTTATTTCTTTTGATTTCATGTAACCATTAGAAGAAGGAAGCTAGGCTAACAAGGTGGAGGGTTTTTTTTTGTCTGCTGATTAAAAAAATTGGAATTTCCTGAAGTGTCTAAAAAGAAATTGTAATTAGAATTGAATAAATGTAGGAATTCTCAGATAATGTTTTCAAGGAGATGACTTTGGAGGTAATTTTTAACTCTTATGTTTGTTTTTTGTGTGCACCTACGAAATGTGTTGTGTTCCATGTACATAGAATTGCTTTTCATCCTATGTTATATATGTACCAATATTATAGGTGGTCAGTCTGGCTTTTAGTTGTACTTAAAAGTTGGCTTATTTACATGTTATTTCCTTGCTGCTGTATTATGTCAATACATGATGCCTTCTGGATGAGAAGTCAAAGCACATTGCAGGTTGCTCTTGAACGTAGGATTGACCATCCTTAGTCATGGTGACATATGCAAGGAAGAAAGGTCCCTAATGCTAGCATAAATGAAATTGTTAATTTGGACTCTAAAATCCTGAATTGTAGTTAGCTATTTGTTTCCCTTCTTGAACTTCAGTATATTATGATTATTGTAGAAAATTCTGGATTAAATATTTCAAGTGAGGGTAATGAATTCTTACAATCTGGTTATTCTGTCTGTTCTGTGAAAACTGTGATATTTCAGTTTGATTTTTTTTTTAAATTTGTTTGAGATTGTGATTTCTTGGTACAAACAAAATAATGAAAGAACAATGAATTATAAGACCTTACAGGTTTTGGGTCTTGTGTTCTGGTAGAGCAGTGAATTTGTAGTTAAAAACTTGAGTGGTTTAGCTCAGTTGATTTGTTTAATTTGTGGAAACCGCCTTTAGTAAGCTTTGAATAGCTCAAGATTTTCACATTTTGTTTCAGTACAGTTCAAGGATGCTCTTCTAGCCAGATCTTCCTCTAGCCAGACTTTATTGTCCTAGTCAAGTTACTACACAGATGTCTTCTCAAGGTATTACTAGGTTGTAAGAAGAACAAAAGATGGTTTTGTTGTTGCCATTAAGTCTGGTTGAGAACCAAGGCTGGCATTTTAACTGGACTTAATGACTCACCTGAAATTGGAATGCAAATCTGTACTAGTGAATAAGAAAGGCAAACAGAAGCAGAGATGTGCAATGTGTAATACATTGTTTCTAAAATGAGCAGAAATACCATATGAAGATGGAGTCTGAAGATTTAAGCAAAACGGGGATGTCAGCATGCAGTACCAACTGTTTTCAGCTTATTTAGTATGCAAGAGCATAGTTGCAGATGACTCACAGTTAAAATGCCTTACATAAAATTGCCAAAGTATTTAGTTCACATCAGGTGATGGAAAGACACTTTAAAAATAGTAGTAACAACTGTATTCAATTACTCTCACTGGTTTATATTTTTGTGGGGTTTTTTTTAAGTCTTTTTTAAAGATGCCTTCTGTAGTCTTAAAATATAAAAATGATGCCTTAAAAGGAATAATTAAAAGAAATTATGCAAGACTGCATTTTTTACTTGTGATTTAGTGACAGAAGTTTATCTTACTCAGGAAAAGCAAATTCCAGTCCAAAGCAGACATTGCTATCTGAAAGGAAGGACTATTCTAAAACTCTTGACTCTTGCTATCATATTGTGTTCCAAAAATCTATATATCTTCTATACACTTCATCAGTGCTCCCAGAGAAATAGGCTAGGCTGCTTTTGTCCTTAATAGCAGTGCTTTGGGGTGCTGTATTTATGTATTTACTACAGATTATATAGCAGCATAAAAATAACTGAAGGAATAATTGAAAGTCAAGGGGTTCATTTAGTTCAGTATTTTATCTCCAGTAGTGGTCAATAACAGAAAGGGAAGAGGACAAGAATATACTTTCCCTGTCTTTGTTGTGTGCTGTCAGTCCGTAGCAATTTGTGTCTCTTGGGGGAATTAGTCTCAGGCTTGGTGACACTGAATTTGGTAGCAAATTGAGTTCCTCAGGTGTAGTGGATGTTAAATAAGGAAGCATTGCTTTTTGTTTTGAAGCCTCTGTGTGTAACTCTTGATTGATAATCTCTAGTTCTGGTACTAGAAAGGGCTGTGAATCATAACTGAAAATAGTACCACATGTGTTTGCAACTTTTGTGATTTTTTTTTTTTGTAAGCTTGTACAAAAGGTTCAGTACTTTTTTAAATCTGTTGTTCACTCTTGAAACAGAATCAACTGTTGAAAAAACAGTGGGATTTATTTTACCAGTAAGTGGGGTACTTTGTGTTTTTTTTTCTGAAATCTCACATTCCCCCTCCATTTTTCCCTTTTTGTAGTTCTTAATTTGTATGTTTGTGGAAGGCTTTGCAGTTCCAGATTTTCTGACTTTTTATAGTCCTAACAATTGCATTTGTGTGTAGCCTGCCTTCTGGGGGCTTCCTGGCCCTTTGTAGCAGCAGCAGCCTCTTTGTCTCTTGTTTGTGGCTATTGGGAAAGGTGTTTGGGGAATT
This sequence comes from Molothrus aeneus, assembly GCF_037042795.1. Classification (NCBI taxonomy): domain Eukaryota; kingdom Metazoa; phylum Chordata; class Aves; order Passeriformes; family Icteridae; genus Molothrus; species Molothrus aeneus. The sequence goes on from NC_089648.1 coordinate 43,623,217, forward strand.
AGGAATATTGTCAAACATGCTTATGATTTACACCTGATTTGAGATAATTGCTACTTGCTTTTGTGCTTTCATTGCTGTACTGAAATATTTTTCCTCATGGATGCAGTGCTGCACACTTTTGTCTCTGCATCCTGAAATGGGGGTTGTGTTGAAAAGCCCACAGAAGCATTTCTGGGAGTGCACAGAGAGGGCCATGGTAGCTGATGCAGCTTGGGCACAGAAATCCAGTCTACTGTAGCAGGGTCGGGGGGTGAGGATCAGAGTGCCTCAAGTGAAATGGTATGGACTAAGCACCAGTATGTTATTTGGGGTTCTAATTGCTGACCCTCTCCTTTGCCCTTTTGAAAAGTTGCTGCTGTCATATATTTGAGAGAGATGTGGTTAAGCTGGAGCTTAAGAAACCTGAAGTTGTGGTATGCAGCTCTTTTTAGCAGGACAACATAAGAAGTCAACAGCAGCTGTGTCAGATAGTTGTGGGCAACGTTGTGGCCAGATGGAGGAACAAGGTGTGATCTTCCATGGTTGCACAGGCTGCCTGTTTTGCACAGCAGGAAAAGAGATACATCCGTTATTATCCCCCTGGCATTCCTGTGTTCTGAGGACTGGCAGGATGAGAAGGGATTCAAAGCCTGACCTTCATGCATGTGTAGGTGAGCAGAGCAAACAGGGAACAGGCGCTGGATTACGTGGTGCTGTGAAGGGACAGGCAATCTGTAATATGCTACAGCTAAATGCTCACCCTTTGGTCAGGGTGGAGGACGAACTTACAGTCTAAATGCTTTATTGTTAAGGTAAAATGGTGAAGTTAAGTCTATTCTTGCATCCTATATAGTTTTACAGTAATGGTGCTTAGCAATTATATCTTGTCTTTGAGTGCTGGAAAGTATTAGCTACTGCCAGTGCTCAAAGTAAATCTTAGAGGTGAAAAATGATAAAAAATTATCATTCCATTAGCTGCAGTTTGTTTTAAAAAAGCAACCAAGCAAAACCCAAACAGCAGTATAGATATTTTTAATTTGACTTTTACAGTTCAATACTCTTTTCAATAAAGTGGATATTTTTTTCAAAAGGAACTCTGAAAGATTATTGAATTGATTAATGTTCAAAGTGGGCTGCTGTCTTGAATGTAACAACGGTAAGAAATAAGAATTCCATTAAAACTAAACATTAATAATTACTGCTGTTCCACATGCTTAAATTTAATTGTGATGAGAACTTCCTCCCAGTCAAATATTCAAATGAAGGCTCTTGAAGCTCCCAGTGTGAGGTTAGAAACGAGATGAAGAGAATGTCCTCAGGTAGCAAATAAAATGATGTTGCTCCTTCTATTGCTCCTTTTCCATCCAGGCAGCAGACATGGTTTGCAAGTCCCACAGTAAAGATTTAGGGAAGCGAGAAAAATCCAGCTGCTTGTGGTGTTAGCTGTGCATTGCAAATAAAAGTGTCTGTAAGTACGAGGATGGTAATTGAGTGGTGAGCATTTCTGGGCTTCTGAAGTTCTAGAGTGGAGGTCACTAATTCTTACCTTTCACTGATGGCCCCTAACACTTGGAGATCCTGAGGGACGAAAACTGAAAAATATAAGGTTGGCTAAAAATAGTGCTAATTTCAGGCGGAAAAAAATGTTAACTTTTAGTTTTCCATTTAGTTATGATTTTAAGAAAGCCTCGTTTTTAAAGTTTGGTAGTAGATCTTTTTTCTTATATAAGGTTTAAAGTTAAGATTCTTCAGAGCACCTCCATTCCATTTTCAAAAGCAGTATTTACTGGAAAGGACATATTTCATTGTAGTTTAGGGGCAAAAAAAAGTGCACATTATTTTTAATTATTAAGGTATAAGAGCAGAAAAGTCTTCAGCTTTGGCCTTGAGGGTGTTATTGCCATTTCAGCTTTGGTTTTTATAACTAAACTTCTTTATCTGAAACAGAATGATGAGTGGCCCCTAACTTGTTTCCTTTTTTGTTTTTTTTACCCACTGGAATGTATTTTTGTAGATGGGAGGCATATGTCCCTGAGGGATTATAAGTACTCCCCTCCTCCTCAGTAGATGGACTTCTCACGTCCTTAGGCTAATAGGGAGAACCATGCATTTACATTATTGCTTCATTTAAACAAGAACTGTTGGTAAGAAATAAATACTTCATTTCCAAATGGCATCTGCAGTATTTAAAGGTTTGGCCAAGTTTTCAGGAGGATAGGCATGAATTCAGCGCTAAACTGCTGCTGCCTCTGTGGAAAACAATGAACTGTGTCATTTGATCAGGGACAAAGTGACTACTGAGCAGGGGTGATTTTGAGGAAGTAGCTTTTAATAATAAAGAAAGAAAACAATTCCCCATGTGAAACCATACCCATAGCTTGTTTGTAAAGTAGATAATGTAGTTCATGTGTTAGGGTGAACAAACAGAAATACGTTGTAACAAACAGTCACTATCTGTTTCCCTAGAAATCCTCTTCTGGCTTTTTGCTTCTTGCTGCTTCTGTATACTTGTCCACTGGTTTGTTTTGTGGAAACACCTCCTGTATTCCCTTGCAGTCCTCCTTGCATAAGAAAGATAAAATCTTTTTTTTTTTTCTTTTCCCTTTATTTTTCCATGGAGTATTCTGTTGCCTCTGTTGAACTCATGGGAAGAGTGTTGCATGAATGAATGGAAGTCAGTTGCTATTCTGTAAAAGCATAAACTTTATCTGTTATCTGTTATTCTGGTTTTTAACAGAAACAGTTATCTGTTTTTCTGGTCTGATTTGGCCTGTACTATTCAGTACAGTTCAGTTTTACTTTGTAGTATGTGCTGGTTCTGACCAGGACAGGGACAACTTTTGCAATAGCCAGGAGGGGACATGACTAGGACCTGGAGGTTTTTTTATACCACCTCACATCATTGCCAGGGATGGGGAAAAGGTTCTTGTCAGGTTGAATATGTATGATGGAGGGAAGCCAAAAAATCTGGTATTTGTCCATTATCAGGGGGTTTATCTGTGAATTGTTTCTTTGTTATACCCTCTGTCCTCAGCATTTTTGCTGTTACTGTTCATTTTGTTATCTCATTGCTGTTTCCAGTAAATTGTTATTTTCTTAACCTGTAATATTTGCCTTATATGCCTCCAATTCTCCTCTCCATTCCACTGCAGGGGTGAGAGGGAGGGGAAGGTGGGGGTGCACGAGAGAGGCAGTGTGGCTTGAACAGTCCTGGTGGGGGCACCGAATTGGAGAGAACCATTCTTAAACCACAACATACTAGGACAATGTAATAGCTCTGGCAGATTTTGCCATATTGCTCTGAACTGGGCTAAGAATGCCTGGATTGCTCACCAAAAGCCTGTGAGACTTGTGCTTTATACCTTGGACAGAAACAGTCTCACACTGAGGCTTTTGCTGTGTTATCTTCTCTGAGATGATGCTATCTCAGAACTGCCTGATGCTGGAGGCTCTCACTGATTTTTACTGGCAGCTGTAGCTACCATTTTTTAAAGTCAAACCCTGAATATGTATGATCTGTCTAAAAGTGGTTATGGTAGGCAGAGTTTGCCATGCCTGCACTCCCTAAACAGCCTCTACTGTCTCTTGAGCTTTTCATTCTTTCTGGGAATGCCATAGCGCCTTTGAATTGAGACACCTCATAGGTTTAGCTGGGGTTGTTGGGGCTTGCAGAGCCGAGCCCACTGTTGCTCTTTGGTCTCACTTCCCATCTTAGCACAAGGCAGTTTTGCCCAGTGATTCCACTGTTCTGTCATAGGTCATCTTATCTGTCTAAGGTTGAATATTCAGTGACTACTCTTAAGTCCACTGCAGAACAGCTAAACTAAGTCACATCTCTTTGAAAACAAAGCCCAAACCCCTAAGCAGATAATATTCTGTTATGAATTAGTAATTTCCTTTGACAATATATTCCTGTGGCTATTTACCCTCACAGTTAAAAATCATGCTTTCTTTTCCTGTGACTTTTTAGCCCTTATTTGTCCTCTGGTGATGTCTAATTACCAAAAGATAAATTTAGAAGGCATTTATAACCTACAGTGGTACAAATACTTGCAGTCTCTCTGTGAGATATGACAGCAGTCTCATTTTTACCTTCTCAGGTTTAGTTTTATTTCTGTGTGGAGTTGGTTTTTCCATACAGTGGCTTCACCATAAATTATATTTAAATAGACACAATCACTTCCCATATCCTTTATTGTATGGGATAGTGTATCTCAGCTGCTTCCAGTAAATTTTTCTACCTCAAGATTTTGTACTAGAGGTAGCTTGTCCTTTAGAACAATCTCTAGTTTTTATCCAGTTGTAAATTGTGGTTTGGGGCATTTTTTCCCCTGTAATTTCTTTATTGTTTCAGTTTTCTTATATAATTCAGTGATGGTTTATCTTAACTTTTCAGTTTCCTCACAAAATAGAATAACTTCTTTCTCATTTAATTGCTGTTATAATTTTTTTTTCTCAAATAAGGATCATTGATGTACTATTTTAAATTTTTAGAAATAAGTAAATGGGCTAATATTGGGTTTCTTTTCTTTCCTGGTTTACATCTCTCAGGTTGTTTACATTTTCTCTTTATCTGGAATAATTAAATTATCATCTATGTATTTCAGAAGAAATGCATTATGTGCTTTTTATCTTTAAAAAATCATGTCATCTGTCACGAGTAGGGTGCAACAGTATTTTTGCAGGTGTCAGAATGTGCCAACACAATTCGGGTTATGTAGCATAGTAAAAAAAAGAAAAGGTAGGATGTTTTTCAAGTTGCATGACTATATAAATTTTATTTAGTTATTTGTCCTACAGATCTCTGCAGCAATCAATCAACTGCTGTTAAAGCCTGTGGTATTGATTTTGATTTGTAATATCACAAGCAAGCCTGAAGGCAGTGGTGGTGACATGCTGCATGTGCCCCAGCAGTGCCTGTTAACAGAGGCAAGCACAGCAAGGCTGGAAACTGGTTCAATTTTCAATTTTTAGGTGCACGATAGAAAGTGAATGAGCTTATAGGAGTTGGTCTTGCACTGTATATTTGGGCTCATTAAACCGTAGGACTTTGGTTTCATGACAGATTTAATAAATCCATTCAAATTGGAGATTTGTTTTCTGCTGTTGCTTACATAATGGTGATCTCACCTAGTTCATGTCAGTGTGAAGCTCCCAGATGTGCATGAGTGCTTGTGTCAGTTGTGAAAAATGTCTATGGGGGCTGAGTACATCTGCAACTTGCCAGCATGCACTAACTTAAAATTAGGTGCATGCATATGCACACATGAAATTGTCGAGGTTCAAAATATGCACATCAATATGGTCTTCAAGTTTTTATTAGTGAATTAAGCTAGGCTAGGGCTGGAGAAGTGGGTTAAAATCAAGTAATGTAAGGACACCTTTTCAAAAATTGTACTCCTTGCCATGGTCATCTTTGTACTTGTACTGTGCTTGGTTTATCGTTAATTCTTCAATTTCTTTCATTTTCTCTTGTGATCAGGGCACACAGTATAGCTTGAGATCAAAGTGCCAACAGCATTCTGTAGTCATAGAGAGGATCAATAATATGGTGATTTAAATTTTGTGAAACCCTCCAAAAGAGATTGAAGCAGAGAAAGTTTTAGACTCTTATGTCTTAAAAGCAATAGTATATTCATAAGCTACTTCAAATTTTACAAAATGTTAACGTTATCAGAGCATTCCTTTGCTGTATCTCATGATGCTGAGTCTTCACCAAGCCTGAAGTTATTTCTCCTTTGCTGCCCAAGTTGTCAACAGCTGTTGTACAAAGTCTGCTCTCCTAGGCTAAACTCAAATGTCCTATGTCATGTGCTTCCTCTCTCTGGGGAGATGAAGACGTGTCTCTTCATTGCAAAGAGCCTTTATTTGCTTAACTGACAAGCTAGTGCTTTTTAGCATTCTTTACAGTGTGTTTCAGCAAAGGATATGCTTAGTGTGTCTTTTCACCAGGGCTGGATAAAATCAGGCTTCTGCCTTCAGGTCTGCTTTCAGTGCAGTTGCATTATGGTTTGTCCAGGTCAGGTGCTGACATAAATGAGGATGGTTTTTTTTCTCCTCCTGTCAACAAATATTAAACCAAGAACGCCAAGATTCTTTTCCAAGCCCTGGGCTTACTTTGCCTTGGTTCCAGGCATTATTGTGGGGTGTGATGTTGGAATATACTCTGTTCTGAGACTGGATTTTGCAGTGTTGAATCCCTCAATGACATGAACAGAGGAGGCAAATATACTGCAGCATGGGTTGATACTGTTCAGTTTTGATTCTGAAGTTTGATTTATTCTTAGGTCTATCAAGTCTCCTTCAAGCACTCTGCATAAATTAGCATGCTGAGGGCTTCAGTGGCACTTTCAAAGATTTGTTCTTCTTTCCATAATGAAAGCTATTATCCATTTAACTAGGTGTTAGGTGTTTATTAGGCCTTGTCTTATTGATATCTGGTTGTAAGAAATGAAGAATAATAAAATTAAAAAATTTTATTGATCAACTCTTTTATTGACCAGCTAAGGGCTTAAAGGCTGTCAGATGAGCACTTATCTTTTGATTGTATGTCCTCAATTTGACTTCAAGTCTAACCTATTAATTCCAAAGGAAGATTTTCATATGTTCAATTTCAGGCCCTTGAATCTATTTGAAAAGTTTATTGACATTCTCTGTTGTGACCTCTGTGGGAAGAATAGCAGCATTTAGACTGTGTTGTCTGAATCTGCCCTCTGTAACTCTTGAACATGCTGTGCTTGCTGAGACATCATGAAATTCAAGAGTAGCAGCATTGATTTGAGTTCTCTCTGCCTTAAAACCCACGACTTCCAAAGCTGTATATTTCTGTTTGTCAGCTCTCAGCTGTCTCAAATACACAGTGTAAACAAGAAAAATCCAGGGTTCCCATCCTGCACAAAATGGTGATTTTTCTTCAGTTTTAAAACCATCAGTGGCACGAACAGGGACACTGATAAACTTGGCTTTCTGTCTGCATGTCTGTGAAGCCTGCCTGAAAGCTCTTAAAATTTGTTTTTTAAGTTCTTCTGTCAGTGTTAGAATAGGTTGAGTTATAATCAGATTATTTTAAAAATCATGTAAGTGTGTGCAAAAATTTGTAAATTAATTTTTTTGGTATTTTTTATTTCCCCCTTTCCCAACTAGAATGAAAATACATAGTGGATTTGTAATTTAAATTTCACATCCCTGATAGCAGGAGCTACATTTATATAAGTATAGTTTGCTTTTACATAAGCAATATCCTATGGTTTGCTTTGCCATCAGACCAAGTCACAGCTTGCCTGGTAAATTAAAGTTATTGCTAGCCTTTTTTCATACATCCAAAAATTTGGATTAAGTCTCTTCAGCTAGGAAATTTAGGATTAATTATTTGCTTTTTGAATTCAGATTGTACCAGACTGTGACTTCCATCTTAAATCCTGTCTGTCTCTAGGATGTCCAAGAGCTTGACTGTTTGCTCTGAGTGCAGGCCTGGCCTGAACAGTGGGAATTTTGAAACTGTGCACCATCAGGTTTTGGTAGCTAGAGCTGCTGCTCCTCCACCCCTTCTGTGTAATGCTGAGCACTATTTGGACTAACTTTCATAGATGGTTGTGTTTTCTTGATTATCGGATATGAAATACCTGGATCTGAGTTGGAGAAGTGCTGAGTGCTCACAGAATCCTGAATGGGATGTGTTTGGAACATGTAAATTGTTATTTAATCATAAGTATTCCAAAAGCACTGCCCCCAGGCAATGCATGTTGGACGCTCAAAATTAGCAGGTCATTTTTACCTTCAGTTGGTTTTCCCTGTTTGCAAATTAAGGCAATGACATTTTACCTTGGAGGTCTTCTGCATGGGATTCTGCAGTGCTTGTGAAGCTGTGAAGTGCTGGAGTGCTGTCTGCCTGGCAGGGTAAGAATATGAAATATGAAATACACTGGTGGATGGAATAGCGTGCAGTAAAGGTGGCAAGACATCGGGGCACGTACTGAGCACCAGAGGCAAAACAATCTATTGAACATCTTTCACTCTGCACTGTTACAAGACTTCATTCGTGGGGGGGGGGGGGGGGAAGATATTTGCTCATAAAATTAATTAACAACTGCTTTGTAGTCCATATCTGTATAAGACAAAGGATGCAGTGATACTAATTGCAGAAAATCCAGAGGGAATTGTCTAATGCTATGGTAATTGTACACATATAGAATGGTCCATTGGAGCAGTTACAGCTATTACGCACAGCTTGGCCCTCTGAGAAGTCTGTGCTTCCTGAATAGGATTAGAAGCTCTTTTCCCTTTCTCTTTCCCTTCAGTTAAATCAGTGCTAGTGCATTGGTCTGGTTTTTCCTTCTTGCTACCTTATCTACAATCCTTTTCTTCATGCTTTTTTAATTTGTGTTTTCAGTTGAAGGCAGGTTCTACATAATTTTCTTGACTATGGGTGAAATATAAAAGGTACAGTAACTTGATTTAACTCTGAGAAATAAAGAAATCTACAGGAATTGCATCTCCATGTACATTGGCAATGTAAGATTGACTTGTTAAAATTTCTTTCATTCCCTTTCACCTTGCTGGAGGCATTAGCATAGCAGAAAGTAAGTGTAGAATAAGTGCAGTGTAAGCGTTTCTACTTATTTAGCATAAGTGTAAATTACAATTTACAGGGTGCAGGATAACAGAGATTCAAGATTTGTATCTCTTTTTGTGCAAGTAGCTACACTCTTACATCTGGTATATGGAAGTGTGCCTTGTATTTCCCATTCCTGGTACTAGAAAACTGTGGATTAAGTTGTCCATTATTTTCTAGTATTACGAGGCATGGATCCAGCAGTTAGGCTTATAGCCCTAACAGAAAGCGTAAGTTCCAATACCTATGCTGTGTCAGAGGAAATGAACTTGTTTGCATTTTTTAATTGTGGTGGGTTTTCTAGTAATTAAGCAAGTTAAACATTTGCTGCAAATTAATATGCGAACCCCCTGCCATTTTTAAAAACAGACTTTGCTCTAATGTTTTCTAAGAAATGGTACAATGGGTGAACAAGATGAATATTTGGAAGCATTTTATTACTCTCTAGCATCACTAACATAAATAAAATAACCAATTTTATTTCTAACACAGATTTGGATTAAAAACTAAAGGACATGTGACTCAGTACATGTACTGATTTATGGAGCAACAGACCTTTAGAGATGAAATCAAATCTGTAATATGTGCCAAGTGAGATTTTAGGTGTGGAAACATTAGGTGAATTCTTCAAGCCTTTTGGTAGGGCCTCTCTGCATTGTCTCTTCTAGCAGTCTTTGTCTTCTGGAACATGTGGACCAAGTTTGTGTAAGGGGAAGCTGAGTAAATGGGATGGAATTGAAGACTTTACCTCTTTGTTCATTGGTGCATTTTTTTTAGATGACTGCCTAAGAAATAGGTGTTTTTAAGAACAGTTTTTCTGTTTTCTATTCCACACGCTTTAGTTTAAGCAAGTATTTGTTGTGTATTGTGACAACATTTTTGCTTGATGAGAGGTTGATAGGTTAAACAGTGAGTCTTAAGGGGTTCTTTTTTATACAATTAGCTTAGGTCTTTCTCCTAGATGTTTAAGATAAAACTCTCAAATTTAAAAGCTGTTGTTCTGTCTACTCCAAAGCAGTACCAGGTGACGGAAAAAAAACTCCAAGGCAAACAAAGAGATTTATAAATTAAATTTTCATTTCTATCTTTTTTTCCCCCACAAACTCCTGGCTACTTTGACTGTCTCTTGGAAGAGATCTTTAGAAATTCTCTGCCTCCAGAGAGCTTGCTTTCATAGCATCTCTAATTTGTCCAAATTGACTCATGTAAAAAAGTTAGTCTTAAAATCTTCTGTCCCATCTGCCAACTTCTCAACATTTTACAGGAAATGCTTCCCAAGAGAATCATTACATTCACCCTAGTGTGCTGGTTAAAAGGACTCTGGCTGTCACTGGGATACTTGCCATCTGGAATGTAGAGAAAATTACTCTTTCTAATATGGTAACTACTGGGAACCTCACTGTAAGAGTGGGCCCCCTTTGTGCTAGGTGATTCACTTAAAAGCAATGGAAAAAAAAAAGCCTAGTTACTGATCTTTAGAGCATGCAATTCACATTTTAGACAGAATGAAATGGATTAAAGATATTAAAAGTAGGGAGGATAAAATAATTAAGCAGAACTAGAAAACTTAGTTTACCACAGAGTAAGCTACAGTTAAGAGTAGTCAAATGATTTGTTAGATGGACAGCTGTGGTAGGCTTCTTTATCCAATAAATAATGGGAGAAAACCTCTCTAAATTAAGTAGCTTTTGAATAAATTGCTATTTCAGTTTTTCAGATGGTGTTTTTGTGTTGTTTTTTTCTTCTGGCCAACCCTGAAGGAATTGTAAAAGCAAAGCTTCCTTTATCTGTTCTTTAGCACTGCCAGCTGCTAGACATTAACTCATCCTACTGTTAAGAGTAGCAAGTCCCTTTATTTAGCACCTGTTTCTGTCCTGGGTTTGAGTCCAGCTGGTACCCAGGCTGCAGGAGAGGACTGACGGAGAGAAGCTGTTACAGTTGTTAGCAGCAAAAAGAACTGCAGGGCTTCTCTAGAGACTGGACACTTAAGGTGGTGTTGTTTTTCTGGACTCAGTTTTCAAATGGTTTTTGCTTCACTTGATTTCTATGCTGCTGAAGTAAAAAACAAGTAGGTAATTGTGTGTTTTATTTCATTAAGCTAGAATTTGAATTCTATCTTAGATATATGATGGTTAGGACTAATATTAGCTCAGATACCATCCCTACCAGAAAGTTTTCAGGGATGTAGGAAATAGTTACTCTAGTATGTTTTTCCCTAGACAATATTGTATTTTCAGGTTTTGAATGATTGAGTAGAGAACATACCCACTAGGACAATAAGGGACACTTCTCATTATTACTGTTCTTTTGTGTTTCCTGGACACTGATTTCAACAAAATATATTAGGTTTGGACTTTTTTTTTTCCAAGAAATTTAATTCTAAATGAAGACACTTGCTTCATATTCTTTAGCGTTGCGTCCAAAAATGGTTGCAAACTTTAAAGACTAAACTGGATGTTAAGTGTCTACTGCTTTTAAAAAATGATTGAGATTTTCACATCAGGAAGAATTACTTTTTTCCTTAGGAATAAATATCTTGCCAAAATGAAAATTTTTCAAAGTTAATTGTAGAGTGAGAAAGCTGACATAAGTGGTATCTGTGGACCTTTGAAATTATTTTACTTACAATCATTTTGGGTTTGATGTAGAAACATGACTAGGTTTTCTTCCAGCCATCTTACCATGGATCCATTTTATCTCTGATACATGGTTTTGTCAGGAGTCTATTCACTGGTAATTATCATATAATACCTTTTCCTTTCCATAGTTCATTTTCTAGGCTTTGTAGCAAACTAATGGAATTGATCACTGGTGAAAATTCTGAAGGCTAATATTCCTTAAAAAATCTGATTAACTTCTTTATTTGCTTGTATTGATTTCATCTACTTTAGAAAAGGGTAGGAAGGAAGATAAATGCTTCTGCTTTCAGTACTATGGAGGAAATATATAGCATATAATAAATGTGCATTGACAGCAGAAGCACAGATGTATATTACAGTGGGTGCTGAGAGTGAAATTGAAGCACCCATTATATTCTGGTAGATTACTTGCCTGCATTCTGGTTCACCTGGAGGACATTGTTTTCATCCCAAGTTCTCCCACATAACTTCCAAATCTGTGCAGCAAGAAGGAATAAAATCAGTATTCAAATGAGGACTTTATATGGGAATCTTAGTGGTAGGAATGAGCAAAACTTCACTTGTTCATAAAATCATTTAGAAGGTGTAGCTGCGTGTAGATGCATCTTTTAAATCTGCAAAACGTCAAAATATCAGAATTTATTAGATGATACTGTTATTTTGGGGATGGGTTAAAATATTTATTATTATAGTGAAGTGAAAGTCAATCTTGAATCTAGTAATTTACTTCTTTAAAAATTTTCTCAGCCATTGCATGGTATTAGTTTTTGGAGTTTGTTAGTCAAAAATTGCATGCCACTGAAAAATAAATAGCAGGAGCATGAATAGACTTGAAAAAATGGGAATGGAAGCCTAGAATTAATATCAATCATTCTAACATCTGCCATGTCTCCACAATGAATTGAAGAGAAACATTATTTTTTGTGTTCTTGTGAAATTCTTATTTAATGAGAAAAATGTAATTATTGAAGTACAGTACATCTATATTGTTTCTTTTGACTTTAGCACTGGACATGAAGACTTTACATCATCTCTTTTTAGGGGGACTTTGGAAAAGGTTTTTCCTATTGTGTGAATGCATTTCCAATGGTGTCAATAACATTTTGAAATTTACCTCTAAAATAGCATGATAGAGTGTATGCACAAACTAATATAGGAATATCTTTGTATTGATGACCCCACCCAGTATGTATAGACATGATGTTCTCATGTGAGCATTTGTTCTTATGAGGATTTTATTGGAGGCTTGTGTCAAGATAATTGTGGACTGATGTAATTACCAGAAAGAATTCCAGTACTCAAGGTATTAAGAAGAGCTGTTCTAGCATTTTCTTATGCCATACATTCAGCCTCTTGCTTAAAATATATTTAACAATCAGATAAATAACTCTATTGTTCTTTTATTAAACCATCACTTGCCCTTTAAGTTCCAGCAGTGCTTTGACAAAACTGCGGTACAGAATGTTGTATGCAATAGGACTGCTTTATTTTCTGCAAGTTTTCAGGCATTGAGCATTAAAAGAAGTGAGACAATTTGGCCACAGGTGAATTTCTTTCCTAAATGTCCAACAAGAAAGCGTAGCAAAAAACTCTGGACTGGGAGAGCTTTGAAAGACAGATGCCCATGAGTAAAAAAAAAAAAAAAAAAAAAAAAAAGGAAGAAAGAGCTGCAGGGTTGGAAGCTTTGCTTTGCTGAATATTTGATGAACAGACTGCCGATCTCTGCAATGTGAATCTGGTGAAATCCCTGATGGCATTTAACAGTTAGTTGTCCTTTCTGGGATTTGCAGTGATTTGATCTGTCCAACATTCCTGTCTGATAGAGAGGAGGGGGCATAGCAGAGACAGCAGTGAACAAAATGAACAATTAAACAGCACTCTTTGCATGTGGATCTGTCCAAGTAAAAATAAATTACTGGAAGTTTTCTTAGTTCTTAATCAAGGATATGATTTTTGATTTGTAAATTGAGTAGGCCAGGATCTACAGAAGATGTTGTGATATTTCTGTCAATGAAATCTGTTGTTGGGAACTATGTTTTGGGAACCTTGCTTCTTGATTCAGAAAACCCACTTAGAATCTTACTCAAGGCCCAGTAGACTTAAGGGAGCACTTGCTTGAAGCCAGGGTGCACTTCTTGAATAGATGTACTAATGATAATGATTCTATGAAAAGACAACTCTGTTTTGAGAGAGAGAGAGCTGCTTGCTGAGTTTCCAAAGGTAAATTTTAATGAATTTACACCCTCAAGGACTGTTGTACAATAGGGATAAAAAAATGAGATGAGAAATGCTGAAATGATTCCAGTGTGATTACATCCAAATTATACTGCTCGTTTCTTTCAGAACAAAAAACAATGGCAGGCTAATGAGAGCTCTACTCTTTCTTAATAGAATAAAGCTATTAACTGACTGGTTCTGCAAATTTTTGTTTCTTGCAGTTTGCATCTGTTCAAATGGCATTATGGAGATAAAACCAGTTAGATTCTATTAGCTCCTGAAGTCACATAAAAGCCTAGAAAACTACTGTGGATGCAGTTATATTTTCAGTGATGCATTACTTCATCCAGCCTTAGGTCAAAAACATAATAAGTCACTATCTGGGCAGTATATCCTTTGTGTTTTTTCAAATCCCATCATAAAATTATTTATAGATTATTTGCAGAATTAATTTCCTTCTTTCTATCAGGGTTCAGTAAAGATAATAGCAGTCAGATACAAGACAACACTAAATGCCTTCATGCAACACTGCTTTGGAGAAGTAAAATAATCTTATCCCTTCAGGTAAGTGATAAGAAACAACCTTATTACCGAATAGGTTAAATTATGGGCAGGTAAGCTTGAAGTAGAATGCAGGTATTTATGTGAGTAAGCTCAGTAGTGATTAAAATATTTAAGTCAGCCAGGCTTGTAATCTGAAACTGATGTTTTCCTATTAATATTTAGGAGTGGAGGATAGGGATGGGCACTAGGAGGTGTCTTTTTCCCCTAGCTGGGAAATGTCAGCATTTCATTTTGAAATGTTCAAATTTTTGTTTCTTCTTTGGTTATAATAAACTATTTCAAGGGACTGCAGAATTAGAAGGTAGCTTTTGAGAGAGGCAAAGACTATGTCTTCAGGTGTTTTCTTTTAAACAGAGCTCTGACAGTATGCGGGGCTGCAAATCCCAGTGAAATGCTAGTTCAGTATCCCAAATCCAGTGACTCACTGCTACCTGTCTGTTCTGGTTATCATAGATGAGGAGGAGTACTGGAAATCTTCTGTCAATCTACACCTTTGTACTATCCACTCCTAGTGTGTGTATGCCTTGTGCCAGTGAGAGGTTTGGGAAGCAGATGGAATGCAGCCCTCATGACACTGTGGTGCAGCCAGATCAGTCAGTAAAACTGCTGAGTGTTGGATGAGACTGGCATGCGGATGAGAGTGACCTGAATAAAGCTGAGAAAGCTGAACTTAGAGAAGATGTTAGCTGGCAGTGTGAATTGAAGGAGGCCTGCTAGGCATAATACCAGATGCTGTGGCCAAGTACTGAGTGCCCTCTGTCAAGTGTGTTCTGAATCTGGGCCTGTGGTGACTCCTACCTGCTACTGGACTGCAGCAGCAGTGGCCACCAGTGTTCCTGTTTGGCCAAATAGCCTGTGTTACTGTTCTTGGGCAGAGCTCTGCACAAGGTCCTGCAGTTCTTTTTTTAATGTTTGTTTTTCCATGAGTTCATTAGGTTTAATCTACAGTGTAATTACTCTTCAAATCGGCAGGGTGTGCAACCCGAGTATTCATATTGTAGGAGATAATGGATTATGAATCACTCAATTATTGAAGTACCTATAAAGAAACTATAGGCAAGAATGAATGCTGTTTGTTTTTGACTCTCTTCAGGAGCTCACTCTTCAAGTTCTCATTAGTTTTTCTCCCAAGTATACACTGTATTGGATTTGTTCATTCTCCCGAGACAATCACCAAGAGCTATGTATAACCTAGAAATATATGTGCTATATTTCATGATGGCTTTGTCACAAAGAAACAATTCACATGAGTTCATGACAGTCAGAATGTGTTGGATATTGCCTTTCATTAGGGAAAAAATGACACCATTGCCAGTTTGTTCCATCTAAAGAATGTGTTTAAAAATAGTAAGTGGTTCTAGAGAATTTCCAGGCTCGCAAATAGCAGATATGCTACAGTTTATCTCAGTTTCTAGAGGAACACCATCTGAGTGCTGAACTGAACTTTGGTCAAGATAACAGGGTGTTAAGATTCAGAATAACTAATGATGAGACATGAGAAATACCAGGAAAGGTTCTAATCATTTTAAGTATCTTGCTGAATGTGTTGGTGGGATTTGTTTTGTTTGTTTTTCAAGACTGTCATTGCTGTTACAGTAGGTTCAAAAGCAGTATTCAAGTATTCACAAATTTACTCTAAGTCATAAAGTATCTCTTAGCGATAGAAGAATTTTGTCCCTAAGATACATACATTAAGATCACTAAGTTTTATACAAGGTATGTATCACTAAGATACAAACAAGAATGAGTTGTTTTGTTTTCCAGACATAGTCAGTAATTCAGACCTTTATTATAGTCCTTTTAGTAAGAAACTGGGAAGAGGTATAGAGACTGAAAAGAGTTATTTCATTTTTATTGACTAATTTTAACAGATAGGTAATATTTTGATTTTCAAATATCACTGATTATTCAATTTATATATGATAATGAGGTAATATTGTCTGAAGCACTGGGCTGCATGATTGGGCTAGGAAATGTTACATACCTTGGCTTCTGTAAATGGAAGGTGGATAGCATGCTCTCAGCTGCAGTGCTTTATAATGCTCTTGATAGATCTGTATTTCTCTTTAATTAGAAAAGTATGGATTGAACTTAATGGTAAGATTTAGTTGATGTTTATGTCAGCATGATCCCTGAGAACTGTGTTTTCTGGATAGACTGTCAGTAGAAATGGAAAGTGGAGCCTGTATGAAACTGGTGGCAGAACAGCTACAAATAGTGGTAACAGAGAGGGACCACTCTTGTGCAGCTCTGGGAAATGCTAAGGCATTGGAATGGTGGAGTTTTGTGAAGCTTTTTCACAGAATCAGTTAGGTTGGAGATTACCTCTGAGATCATCAAGGCCAACCTCTGACTGCTCTGACTGAACACCCCCATGTCAACAGGACCATGGCAGTGATGTGCCACATCCTGTCTTTCCTTGAACGTCTCCAAGGGTGGTGACTCCACCACCTCTCAGGGCAGCCCATTCAAAAACCCATTTTGTAAAAAAGCTTCTCAGTCCTAGTAGGCATTTTGAAATGGCAAAACAGTCATGACAGTGAATGTGCTCTCTCCTTCTGTGGGCATATGGAGGTTTAAATTATTTCTTCTTTAATCTGTTTCTATGAAGGCTATGCAACTTGTGTTCATATGGATTATTCGACTGTTGTTCAAAATCTTCTGGAAGTTGTTTTGTTTGTTTGTTTGGGGTGGGTTTTTAAATTATTTTCTCTCTCTTAGTCTAGTATAAAAACTTTGCCTAAAAGCCTTGCTGGTGGAAGTGCATAATTGTATATATTAATAATTGCATCTGTTACCATACTAGAGTCTTGATTAAAGCAATTTCATTTGCCAGAGGGCCTTGTCCTTCTTTATCATACTCAGACACGTTGAATTTGCATTCAGCTGACTACAATCAAAGATTTCTAGCGAAAATAAAGTCCCAAAACAGAATCTTCTCTCTTTTATTAATTAAACATGAAACTAGCTGTTTCTGTTCCCTCCATGTTGACTTAAGAGATATAAGCAAGAACACAATAACTTGAAAGCAACATTTTACTCTGACAATCATTATATGCTATGTCTCTGAAGCCTAAGAATATCCAAGAGACAGTGCTGCCTTTGAAAAAGGCAGAATCATCTACTTGAGTAAGATATGTGGTATTTCTGGAATGGGAAATCTTGACAGAGATGTTTATACTTATTAGTAAAGTTTTTGTTCAGTTAAACAGTTTGATATTCTGCACAGCATATGTTAGGTTCATGTGTATGTACCACATAAATGGGGCATATATTTACTTCTTAAATTTCCTTAGTTCAGCTGTCTTATGTATCCCAATGTGGTGGAGGAATCATCATATTCACTCCCTTCTTTTTTAACATGGCTTGTGGTTAAAACTTGCCTTCAGTCATGACTTTTATTTCTTGGTCCCGTTGTACCATAGGCACTGTTCTCTTGAGCAGGGAGAGCCCTTCTGTGACCTGAATATTCTAAAGCTGAAAAGAGAATCAAGCTCAGAGCTTGACAATAATTGTGTTCTTTGGATCACTTTAATATTTTTTTTTCTTTCAAAACTACCTGTTTTTCCATTTCAAACAGAAAGACTAGATGATGACCTAGCTCCCTTGCACCCCTCTTTGAAATAGGACTAATTAATTGATGTCTCTTCTTGCAGCTACATTGGCAAGTTCTGTCAGCATCTTTCCTCTTGCTGAGTTCCTGCTGGGAGAGGCAAGGCTCCTTGCCAGCCTAGCTCAGGATTGTCTCCCTTAAGAATACCTCCAGTAATTCTCTACCCTCGTTAGAAACCCCAGCTTCCTTTTAATTGCAGTATTCAGGAGCTCTGCTGAAATCAAGAGTGTGATGCTGGTGTGCAGATGAATGTGAAGTTCTAAGTGTGGAGTTCTTAGTCATTGCTTGGCTTTAGCCACAGTCTTGACACTCAGAAAATCAGTACAGCTAAAAGGAAAAGAACATTTGAAAATGAGAGAAGATTGATTTGTACAGAGCCTACCTCTGGAGGCTTAGTGGATTGTGTTCAAGATCCTTCGAAGAAGGGTCTTTGTATTAGAAATTCTCTGTAATATAGTCTAATTAGAATACATTCTGTCTTTACTCCCTTTGCTCTAAAGAGTGAGCAGTAGGAAATTTGGCATTTGTGGCTTCTATAGCTTTGAAAAATTCTAACACTCTTCATAACATACCTTATGTGCATGAGTTAGAAAACTTTAACAGAAATGCACTTATATAGCATTTGTGCTGTAATTTGGTGAATTAGGATTTGTAGTTTGTCACCATTATGAGAGGGATGGTTGTATTAAAAAATCAGAATAGGAAGTTTACCCCTTGGTCATTGAGCATGTGACTCGCTAGGATCTTTCTCACTCCAGACTACAACGATGCAATTGTTTCCTAGATATTTGGAAGGGTTGCCATCAGAACTGCTCTATCTTCCTGTCAGAACTTGCTTAAGTTCACCATGGAATATTAGGGGAAGACAAGCTCAGTGCAGTGTCCCATTGCACGCGTAAAAAGTGTGTCAGGCAAAGCTGTAAAGCTGTGAGGTCATTTGAGGATTATGAAATTACTCCTTGAATAAGAGAGAGCCCTGGATTAGTCCATTTGAAATATAATGGGAGAAGTATCCCCTTGGCAGCATTTGCATTCAGTAATCAAATGGAGCTTGAATTACAGCCCCTCAGCACACAACTACTGTGAATGCAGTGAATGCTATAGCAAGCAGGTCATGCCTGGGACAGTGCTTATGCTGCTTGTATGGTACCTAGTGAGGTATGTTCTAAATTCTCTAAGAAGTAGAGAGAGAGAAAGAAGCAGCCAGCCTCTTGTCTGGATATTCTTATCCTTATTTAAAGCTTGCCCTGCTGCAGGGACTGTTCTACCCAGCTCCACTTCCCCTCCCCTGCTGGATGTCTGTGACAGTGTAGTGAGAGGATCCAGAGAACAGTGTATCATCAATTTATCATTAGTAAAATATATAGTGTTTGAGAACTAAATTAATGCCTAGCATGAGAGAACTTACTGAATACCCAAGAAAAATGAGAAGACTGCGACAAAAATGCATGTACCTATACATCATTAGTTGCAGTGTTAAGAGTGGAGAAGAAGTAAATTCTGAGAATCTACATGAGTAGAAGATGAGTGGATTATGTATGAAGGCATAAATTTTAAAAATAGTGTAATTGTGATAAAAAGGTACTTATGTTGTTGAGATTTCTGTCTTTGGCATTTGCTGAATTTGCAGTAATTTCTTTTAAATTTCTAAATCCTTGTTTACTTGCAACTTTTGGCAGGGGGAATTGATCACTTTCTTTCTGGAATTCTTTTGCAATTCTTGTCCTTTAAAATCAGTGAAAAAAACCAAACAAAATACAAAACTGTGCAGATGAATTAACTTAGTGGTCCAATCTATTTAGAATCCCAGTTGGCAAACTTTTCATTCTCCTTCTCTCTGACTCTCAGTGCAGACAGGGAATAAAAGAACTAGAAAACTAGACATCCAAACATTTTCCTCTGTCTTTATGGTCCCTGAATTTTGGACACCATTGTAATGCAAGATATTGTCAGTGAATAGTAAAGTATGAGGAAAAAGAGATAAAGAAACATGATGAAGATTATCAGCAAGACAGAGATGAGGAGCAGGTAGGCTGAGAAGAACAGGAAAATGTTAAGATTGGAGAAAAATTCTTTGGATGAGGTGCAGGTGAAAAAGGGAAGCAATAGGAAGATAAAGAAAGTGAACAGAGATTGAAAAACAAAAGTTGGAGGAAGCTATTCCAGGACAATAAGTGCGGAAGGCTTTAGAGGATAAGATTCGAACATAGCAGAAAGGGGATAAGGTGGAAGGACTTTCTCTCCTGTAAAGAAATGAATGAAAAGGATAAAGAACCTCCACACTTAGAGAGTGAATGATCCTTCAGTGATTCCACAGCCAGTGTTGTGTAGGAGCCATGTGAATAGTAAAGAGAAACTAAATTAGAGAGAAACCAACACTGCAGAAACAAAAGATCCTCTGCCTTATGAAGAAAAGATCAGGAAGAGTTCAGCTTTTTGAAAACATCCCACCACAAATCCATTCATTTATGTCTGCCTACACTGTAAGGGCCCTGCAGACACTCTCAGACACTGCTGTCCCTGCACAGCCCCTCAGGGCTCCCCTCCCAGCCTGTCCATGTACTGGGACGCCGTGCCAGCCCCCCAGCAGTGCTGCAGCAGGGTGAGTCTCCAGCTGTCCCCAGCCCTGCTCTGCCCAGCCACTGGCCATGCTGAGCCAAGCTCACTGGTGGCCCACATCCCAGCCCAGCTTTGGACTGACTCTGGGGGGGTGCCCAGTGTCTGGGGCTGGGATGTGGGATGAGTCTTGGCTACCAGACCTAGAGCTACACCCCTGATGAGGATCTCCCACTGCTCCTGGGCCCTGGCAGCCATGGAACTTTGTCTTGGCATGCACGTGGTTGGCATTTGGTAGCCTATTCATTTTTTTGGCTGCTTTAAAACACTGTGAGGTAAGCAATGTTGTTGTTGGCATTCATGAATTATTGGCAAAATGCTGATGGAGTTTCATGGAACATGCAAGGTAGAGGAGCAGTTTGTAGCACCATATATTTATTAGGCTAGCGTAATGTTTGGATATAAAGTAGTTTTCCCGGGTCTGCCTTTGCCTCCCAAAGTCCTAAAGGCTGTTTGTATTCTCCCAAAACTGGAGGGGAGTTTTCCGAAAGAAGAATACTTTCCACTAGACAGCTGAGGGCTTTTCTTTCTGAGGAAAGTTACTGGAAGCAGTGTTGCTGGTGAGCTATGAGGAGAAAACAGAAGGTTTGCTGGTCATGCAGAATTAATTTATTTGTAGACAAAAAAATCTGTATTTTCTCTCCAAATGGTTTTGTTTTAAACTTTTAGCCTTTAAGTTACTTCTTGCTAGTTGATCAGGAAATTTCTTTACTGTGCTTCCAGTAATACTCAATTTATCAATGTACTTAAGATGGTAGCTGCAATTATTTTCTTTTAATTCCAGACCTGAGTGTAAATGGTGTTGCACAGTTGAAAGTTTCATAGCTGGAGAAAACAGAAATACTTATGGAAGTGGGGAAATATACTGTGCTACATATGGAGAGAAAATTGCATTTCTCTTTTTTTTTTGTAATGATAAAAATAACAAGAATAAATCTTGAACTACATTCACACACTTGCACATGCAGTGTAGACACAGAAGAAATATTTCAAATTCGATTTTTGTTTTTTGCCAAGCCAGCACAAGGCATGTAAATTGCCTAATTTATAAGGCTCAGGATGAACCAGTAATGGAATGTAGTTATGAGGAAGGGAAATGCAAATACAGGATATGTCACAAAAGATATTTCCAGTAGAAAATAATATTCATACTATTGTATTAAGTCACTGATGAGAACTGTTCTGTAATTTTAACTGTAGTTCTTTCCCCTTTTGTTTAAAAGCTGAAAAATTTGACTATGGGCTGGTTATAACAAAGGGAAATTGGCTGGGGAGAGCTTGACTTGTGTAGCCTAGGACAATGCAACTTAGATTGTGGCCTTTAAAATGTTGAGGATATAAATATCAGAGAGGAATAAAAAATAGTTAAAGACAATGTTGACACTAAAACCAAAAGGAATAAACTGACCCTGAATAAACTTAGCCTGAAATTAGAAGATGGTTTCTGATTCTCAGAGGAGTAGGACTTGATGCTGCTTCTGGATACAGAGATGAAGGGCAAAAGAAAACTATGGTAAAAGTAGACCTTAGTAGGTTGGTTGATATTCTCAGATGATGTCTGTGATGTTAGAAGCAAGGATGGAAACAAAGGCTCAGATTGTTAGGGTTATCTGGAGTACTTTGCTTATCATCCTGAAGACAGTTTTTGTGTAAGATTCCTATTTGTTTTATTTTTATTCCAAACTACTGAGGAAATAATGAGATTAGATGACTGTGATCCGTAATTGTCAGTTGGTGACAAATGCCTCATGGGCATGCCAACATTTAAAGTGAACTTTAGCAGGCTGAAATACTTAAGCTAGTGCAGGCTCTTCCAAACTTGTGAGTCGGGACTCTGCTCTGGCATTGTCTCCAACAGTGGCAAGAGTAAGGAGATATGGAAGGATGCAAGAAATGCAAACCATTCTATGATTGATGTCTTGATTGCACTCCATCATTTAGTAGGGGCACAGTTGATTTGCTTATTATGCAAACCTTCTAATGAGAAACTCTTTGCTGTAAGCTCTGTAGAGGAAGCAGGATGTTCTTTTATTACTCTTGTGTTCTTTAGGAAATCTCTATTTAATGTGTATTTTACACTTAAACTGTATCTCTGTGCTATGGTTGCAGTGCTCATGCATTTGTAGTTGGTTGAGAGGGCTGTACTGTGGGCAGTAAAAACTTCACATGGACATGTGCAGTCCCAAAATGACACAAGTTTCCTCAGTGCAGCCTGGGAAGCAGTCCATCCTCAGCTGTCTTAGCATGGATTCACAAACCTGTATAAAAATGACCATATACATCTGACTCTGGCTGTTGTAATATATTGATTACTCTGACACTTGTAATATATTGATTACTTTCAACAAGTTATTTTATCAGGGAAAAAACAAAAAGACAAACTAGACTGGCTGGTATATGTATATGTGTCTTTCCTTTTTTTTTTCCCCTCTGTTCTTGAATGCCTTGCCTTATTTTCCTTAGCATCTCTAAGAAAAACAAAAGCCAACTTTTGTGTAAGACAGTGACAGCCCCTGACCAAATATGCACCATTTAGGCCTTTCCTTTTCTTTGAGCTCCCCAGCTCTGTTTTTTCCCCTCTTAACCCAAAGTGGAGCGTCTGAAAAAAAGAAAATATAATGCAGAATTCATAGAACTCTGTTTCTTATCAGGGTATAGAGCTGGAAAAACAGTACAGTGTGTCATGGCTCCTTATGGATGCTGTAAAGTCCTTGAAGAAATCCCATAGATGATAAGGATGTATATGTACACATATCCATGTATACGGAAAATGTCAGAAAGAGACCTGTTGAAAAAGAATGCTGATTTTCAATTCTTTACTCTTAGGTGTAAGGTCTTGTGTGCCTTTAATAGAATTTGATAAATTAATTTTTGGAGGTTCCTGTGTATTATCTGTTTTGTTTTTTACTCATGAAGAGTGATCTTCCTGTAAGTAATAATAATAATAATGAAGTGACAGTTGTTGGCAAAGGATTTGCTACATTTATTAAAGTATTATGCTAGTCTTTCAGACATAGATATATAAATTAGCATGTCCTGACAATTTATTACTGACAAAATGCTGACAACTTTCAACTCATTTTAAAGGCACAAAAGTGAAGAGGAAATGAGAGAAACAGAGTGGTGGTCTCTACAAACTTCTTTTGACTATATGAGGTTAAATCAAGAGTAAACATTATATTGTGTATTCTTTTACAGATCAGCTGAGTAATGTTATGCATTATATGTGGACTACACAGATTATGTGCGTGAGCTATTTATAAGGATGTAGTTATTGAAGATTATTACCTTATTTAAAGGTATACTGTCAAGCTTGAAGATAGGAGTATTTTTTCATGGTTTTTTGTGTCACTTTCAAATCACTTTTATTAACAGCTGGTTACTTAAGCTTATGTAAGAATGTGAATGACTTATATAATCTGGTGATTTTCCAGTTTTACAACGTAGAGCTTCTTACTCTTCCTCCCAGAACTATTCTTCTGCTGTATTGCTCTTCAGGAGTTACATTAGAGTGAGCCTTTAGGACAGACTCCAGGAAACAGCAAAACAAGAAGTGACTCTCAGAATGTTGGATGCAGCTGATAGCTGAAAGAGCTCTTCTCAGCCAGTTAACAAGGATGCCATTTTGTAGTCCTTAAAAGGTGATGGAATTTTGTTTGCTGCTGCCTTAGGATGTGTAACTATTAGCTGTGACTAGAGGTTTATCTAGCCATATGAGTGCAAAACCCAAAGAAAGCAGTATAAATATCTATTGAACAGAGTACAGTTATGTAATTGGCACTTAAGGGTTATGACAGAGGACAGTGGTGATAAGCTAACGAATTCATGAAGGGAAAGTTAAGTGTTACCTGAATGTTATTTATTCTTCTTTGGTGAAGGGTAAAATACAACTGATGCTTAGCAATAGCAGATGGAACTCTCTTTTTCTTCTTAATGTTTCATTAAAAAATGACACCGCTGATAAGAGCTCAGAAAGTTTATTCTGGGGCATTATTATCTGTGTTGATTCAGGGGGAAGAGTGCCATCTGCAGAATCCTTAATCTTCCCTGCTGTAACAGCTCTGTCATGCCAGCAGTGCTCAAATGTTGGTGGACAGGATTTACTCTTAGCTTGTGAGATCTGATGTGCTCAGCCTTTTCTAAGGAAGCCGCCTAAAACCTGCTACAGAGCAGACTGCTTTTCTGTTGTACTAAGAAAACTTCATCTATAAGCTCCTTTCCCCAGTATTGTCCAAAAAAGATTAAGATTCACATCCTTGTTGCTTTTATAATCTTCTCTAGATTAACTGTGAGGAAGCAAGGGAAAAGAGATGAGTATTAGGTCAAAGTGTTTTAGAGGGTATGAAAAAAGCAGCTGCTGCAAAGCAAAAGAAGCACACACTCCCAGCCAAAATCCCACCACTCAACCACCCAGAAACCTGCACAGAAAAACCTCAGGGAAAAAGAGAGAGGTAGGCATTTTAATTTATTTTTGTGGGTGTTTGTCACCCTACACCCAACCCAGCCCCCTTTCTGGACATTAAACTCAAGTTACACTATGCTGTGGCTCTCACCACTGTTTCTTAGTTGAGGAGGGACATGTTCATTTTACTGCCATGAATATAATGGATATTGAAAGTCTCTTTTTGAAGAAGCAGTCATCTAGGGCAAGTTCTGTAGCTACATTTCTGTAGCCTTGTATTTAATATCTAGGCTTCTACTGATGATTTCTCCTTCCAGAATGTGACAAAAAAGTTAAATGAAAGAATGAAAGAGACATTAAATGAAATACATATAGAGAACTTTTTGACTTAGTAAAGCAAAATGGAAAAACTGTTTTTCACTAGAAAAACAGAATTAAGACACAGTGAAGGAGAAGAATCAGGGGAGCCAGAAAACAAGACTTTGACTGCAGTGGCCAGTGATGTAACACAAGATAGCTCCTCACCTAGCATAGGTTCATGTTGGCAAGATGCAGAGACCTGGTGCATCTTGCCAGGGCTCACATGATGCTCACAAGCACTCTGCAGACTGTCAGATAGCTGTGACTCTCAGTGGCAAATGCCTGGAAGCTGAGGATTAGAGCACTGTTTCTGTATTTATATAACTATTTCTTCAGTGTCTTTGAAGCATGTAAGAAAGGAAATGTGTCTGAATATTGTCTTTTCATCTTGACAAGAGGGTCAGGGTCATGTAAGAAGTGAGGTTTTCCTTTATGAGGAAAAGAGATATTGCTGAAAGTTTGTAGCTTTCATTGTGACTTGAAATTTAAGCTCTTTCTGGATTCAGAGGAGCTGAAGACAGAATCCTAGAGAATCTGTGTGCCTTGCTGTAAAGCCAGGCAGCTGGCAGAACAAGCCCATGTGACACTATGCTTGGTTGGTGGGTCTGGCAGCCCCATGGACAGAAAAAGGCAGAGAAATGCAAGAAAGCAGGAATGCTGCCAGCCCAGAATGTTCAGCTGCAAAGTAGTGAGCAAGGGGCTTGGAAAGTCCAGGAATTCATTAGGTTTGGTGAAGGAGTGGGGCAGTTCAGTTGGTGTGCAGTTGGGAACCAGCATCCCTGGGTGCCTCTAGGCAGAGAGGGTAGGAAGTTTCTTCAGCTGTCCTAAAGAAAATGGAAAGTTTTTCAAGTAATACCAAAGGCTTTGTGTGCGATGATTGTTTATTATTGTTGTTAAGGCAAGAAGGAAGAAATTTTTTGTGATAAGAATGAAACACTGGAACAGGTTGCCCAGAGAGGTGGTAGATGTGGCCAAGATAGTAGATGCCTCCTTCCAACTCAAACCATTCTATGGTACTGTTGCTGGTGCTGTTGTTATTATTATTTTTATTATAATACCCCATTTTCCCCAAAGAAAAGAAAATTGTGTTTTAGTGGAAAAATCCTGACCTGAAAGTTGCATGTTTTGATAGCTTGAAAAGAATTGTGTGTATTTTTCCTTAAGCTTTGGAGGGGGTGGATATGCAATGGTACTGATTTTCTTTTATGCACCCCTTTGATCTGTTCATCTTTCTGGCCCACCTCACCTCCATCTGTAGGTTTGTTCCATCTGATATGCAGATTTGAGCCTTCTGGGATTGAGTTGCTTTTCTGTTGTGCCTTGCCTGGTGCAGTGATATTTATTAGCCAGAATCTGTATCATCTTTGACAGTATTTCAGGTAACCTCTGAAAAGTAAATATGTAGGAGGCGTTTCATAGTCTTAGGAAACATATGATCACAGGATAAAATCAATTGAGGCCTTTATTTTTGCATCATAGGCAAAACTTGTCCATATTGTGATTTTAGTGGTCACTAACAGACCCCCCAAAAGCATTTTTCTGAGCTGATTTTTGCTGCTCTATCAACAGTAGTTTCAGTAGTTACAGTGCTGTGTCGATGAGATGGTGGGGAATGCAGAAGAGTGGTGATGAGGCAGGACTTTTAGAAAACCTTATTAGAATGCAATATGATTTCTGGAGTGAAATAATTTAGGAAATTGTAGCTTAAGTAAAATCTGTATGCATAAAGAGATTGTTATTAAAGCAAAGCATAGAAGATCTAGCTGGTATGCTCATTTCACTTGTATCAATTTTCAGTCTTTTAAATTCACAATTTGAATAAAGAATGTCCTATGAGTATCGTAATTTTCCAATAAGTAGCTGGAAAATCTTGAGCCTGGAGATTTATACTGCCTGAGCTCATGTGGATGAGATGCCTGTATGCTTTGGATACATTGTGTGCTGCACAGTATCTGTGAAGTGACTTTCTTCATGCTGCTTTTTTTAGCTTTGTTTTTTTTTTAAGTTGGATGTACAACACAGTGAATACATAAGTGTGAGAATTAGGCATGTATAAATAAGAATATTAATTGGCAAGACACTGGCTAATGAGTTTCAGTAGTGCAAGAGACATTTCCAGGTGGTCAAATTAGCCTCCAAGAAGTTTTGAAATAAGGATTGATGGATTCCAGAAGAGAACTCAATTGGTAGTTTATTTTTTAACACAGCTTTTCTTACAGTAATGCAGCTTAATTTAGCCAATTGAAGTTTTTTCAGTTATTTAAGTGTAATTTAAATTTATGTGAAAGTATAATTGGAAATGGGTTATTTTTGCCAAGTCATCAATGAAATGTTGCTTTAGTAAAGTATGCAGAAGATATTCCTGGTCTCTGTATAAAATTTAGCTATGCTGTAGTAAGCAACATGCTTAAACATTAACTACAACTGCAGATAGAAAAATACTATGTGATGTAAAAGAATTGTGGGCAGTGAGAAAATATTTTATATGGCACCTAAGTTCATCGGGGTGGAGAGGAGATACAAAGTCTTACACTAGCCCTATTAAACTTACTAGACAGGGAGAAAATGAGATTTTGTGTGTACAATCCCTGCTTTTTTTCACTGTTTTCTTTCATTGTATGTGTTCGCCTTACCTTATGTTCTTAGCCAGTTATAGCTACATCACAGTACTGTTGTGTAACATGTATGTATATTGGTCATTTTTTCAGGTAAATTAAAAAAAATGATCAAACTATGTTGGATAATAATTTTCAGAGTTGTGGGTGGTTTTTTTGAATTATAATTTTTTATTCTTCTTTTATGTATGTACAGGAGCTAAGCTCTTCTGGAGATGTCTTAAAATGAAAAGTTCTGAGTTCTTTTAAGGACTCTGTCCCATTTCAGTTTGAAAGGTGAGACATCCAAAAAAAAGGTGGCCTTTGCCTAAATTAACAAGGTTAAGTTATAAATGGAGTGAATAGTAAAAACCATTTTTTGTGTCTTATTTCACAACCTGTGTAATAACCCAGAAATAATCCTAAGTGCTCTGAAAATCCTCAAAGGCAGTTTACCTCAGCATTATTTTGACTCTTAGTTTTAATTGGAAAAATAGGTATAGGATTTTTAGTCCATAATTTTAGTGCTAATTTTCAAAATATTGCATTTGGTTTTTTAAGTCAGCACTTGGCAAATACTTTTCAGCTCTCATAACATAAAAAATAAACAGATAACTGAAGCACTCAGGAAATACAAATTTTGAGTTGGACATCTCATTTCATTTTTTCTGGGTTCTAAAACTTTGTGTGGTTGTGCTTACTGGGAAGAAATTTTGTTTGTCACATTTACCTGGGTTTCAGATAATAACACATGGACTTGAATAAATTTTCTTTTCCAAAGCTTTTATTTGTATTTATTGAGACTTGTGGTGATCAGCACCAACACTCTCAAATGCTTTGCTCAGTGTGCAGCAGATGGGAAGTTGACTCTATAATTTCCTTCTTGACATTAAAGCATCTCATCAATTTCAGTGTGCACTCAAGAGCAGCTGCAAGTTGAGCCCAGGATATTGATCTGGCAGACTCTGGAACCCCTCAACTCTTCTGTCATGTTATGTGACTCTCATCCATTTCAAATACAACATATTCATTGTGATGACAGCTTTTACAGTATGGTTTCCCTGAATCTAGCTCTATGGCCACTATATATGTCATATAAATATGACCATGTATAATTGACTACACTTTTTTCTTTTTTTTAGTACTTTGACTCATTACAGTGTAGGCCAGTAAGGTTTATAGTATTCAAGGGCAATCTTTTATTTTAGAGATGCCTCTTAAAATGATGTTATTAAATTTTATAATTTAGTTAGTAAAGACTTTAACCTTCATAAACCTATGAACCCACAAAAATCCACATAGGCTTCACACTGAGAAACTAGGGAGCTTTACTTCTCTTGACAACTGTTTTTGTTCATCTATCAGGAACAGATATTAAGCCTCAGTGGAACAGGCCGTTTTTAGCCTTACCTCTTAATTTGTGGTAGGGACTTTTTAGTGTTACTTGCCTAGAATGAGACTCTAAAATTGGAGCGTAATTTTAATATGCTTGGTCATAAGACTTCACCTTATAGCCTTATTTCATAAGAAAAATGATATTTTAAAGCTAAAAAATTTGAAATTGAACTTCATTCTTTTTATGTACAAACAACTAAGTCAAAACTTTAATACAGCTTCATGTACTGTTTTTCTCTTCCAATATTTTATTACATTCCATAGTTTAAGAATAAATGCCTTGAAAAACAAACCATCCTTTTTCTTGAAAGTTAAATAGTCATTAAATGTGTGCTCCTTAATTTTCCTGTGCTATGTGTTTGCCTTTCTGGGATGTACAATTATGCTGATAATAAGGTGTTTATTGCAGTATAATTTATTCATAAAATATGAGAGACTCATGGCATTTAAATTTTTTATATAATTTTCTTACTGTAGATAATGACATTAAAGGTAATGTAATTACCTTGATGATGTGAGTAGAGTTGTATTATTTCCTGTGAAAGCTGCAGCCCTTATGGCAGCTGTGTGAGTTAAGTATAGTGATGTACAGTAATGGGGATAAAAGGAGTGAGTTTATCCTGCAAAACGAACATCCATTCAGATCTCTGATCCTTAAACCTTGTGCTCCATGACCCTCTGGTTACTTCATTCCTGCATCCTTGCCTGGTACCATCTTGGTTCTGCAGAAATTTTCATTGTGCTTGACTTCATGCACAAGGGACTTCAGTGTTGCTGTTCAAGCTCCAAACATGTAAGTGCCTTTGTAGAGGTTTGCAGGAAACCTTTACTGGAATTTGCTGCAGCACTCCTTTCTTTTCTTTGAACATTCTTGTTTGAAGCTATGAATCTCCATTTACCAAAAGCTGCAAGTCTTTAGAAGTAAATTAAAAAAAATAATATTGGGTCATGTAAGTTATGCAGACCTAATAGAAGTAACCATGCAATTTTTAGTTGTGTACTTGTCCTGCATAATAGTATATCATCTCTTTATTGGTTTGTGCATGAATTGAGAATCACCTAAATTAGATGACCAGCACCTCTAAGAGGGAATCTTGTTCTTTTTGGCTGTCAGAAATGAAGCCACTGAACACTGTACATATTGCTGCTTTACTGAAGGTCTTTATATGAGTAGAAAAAGTGTTCCTAAATTAAAGATGTGTTTGTAATAAATACTTAGGCTGCCCTGAATATTAGTATTATTTGATGGTGACTTATATGAATCTGATTCTATGACAGAATTATATTGATATTACATAATTGTCTTGTTCCTCCCCTTCATAATCTGCAGCCTTAAAATTCTTGCTCTAAAAATTTGTTGTCTAAATATTCATGGGAAATCTTTCAGCTGACTTCTAAGCAAAAGGATTTCTGGGAAGCACTGTTTAACAGGATCAGATATCTGTAGTCTTTAGTAGTGTCTGCTGAAAAATTTTTAATTGTTCAGAGGAAAAATAATGTCATACAACAGTAATCTGAATGCAAATGCACTGAGAACTAGATACCTTTAATTCTTTTTACATACGCAAAGTTACTGATTGCATTATTTCTTTTAATGGCTGCTTGTGTCCAGTTTAATTCCTAGAAATTGCTTTTCTTGTCCAAATCTGCAGGTAAGCAGCAGAAATAGTGAGGACAATGCTTAAATGCTTTTCTTAACTATATCTAATTGCAATAAGGTGGCACCTACATAATTTTTCTGTCCAGCAATATTCAGTTAGAACTTTTTTCAGTAAAGTATATGAATGGTTTTTTTCACAGGAAACTCTCTACCTTTCCTTTATTCTTAAGATGAACATCTAAGAAGAGCCCATGTTTTGTCTTCTTTTCTTTTGATTTTCCCTTTTAGAGGGCATATGACCGTATCCAAAGCCTGCAGTGAGTGTTCAGCCTCTGAATGTATTTGTGTCAAGCGGCTGCAGTGATAATAGGCTGCGGGTGATGCAGTCTGCATTGTTAAGTCTTCAGGGAGCTTTGCTCTGATAAACCAAGCTTCATTCCACTGCTGCATCTCAAAGAATAAAGGGAGCAGAAATGAGCAATGTTATAAGTCCCAGATTAAGTTAGAGAGATGCACAGTGTATGAAAGAGCTTTTTGGTCTGTGGCTAAATTCACAATTTTTCATCTGTGTTGTCTGTGCAAGAAAATAAATGTTATTGTTTTGCAACTGTCTTACCTCCCCCAGCTCCTTGCAACCTTAATCTGGGTTCAGTAGCAAGCCACAGTGGCTATAGTATTGCTTTATTTTTTAATGAAACAGAAGGAAATGTATCCTGCCTTTCTTTACGTCTTGTGTATTGAATTTACTTTGAATTCCTTTGCTTTTCTTCATTTTCCACCAACAAGTTGATATAACTTATATAATAAAAAAGTGTAATGCAAATCTCTGCCTAGCTACTAAAATATGGGTAACATTTGGTGTGGAATTAGTTGTCTGTTCCTTTGCTTTTTTGCTGAGTAATTGCCTAAATTGCTGCCAGCAAGGCTTTGGATTAGCCCCTGGCTATGGCTGTGTCAGATGCTCCCATACTCTTAACAAACCACACAAGTTGGTACGTTAAGAATTAGAGATTTTGACCTTTTCTGGATATTCCCTGTTTGAACAAAATTTGGTGGTGTGATGGTAGGGAGGTATTTTAGTCTGCAGTCTTACGAAAAATGATTCTCAGTTTCTGAATAAGGGCTGGTAACACAAAGTACTGATTGGACTGCAAGCTTTGACTCAGCACTTCTGTAGTTCTCCAAAGAAGTGTTTCTACTCTCTTCTTTTAGCTCTCTCAAAAGATGCAGGTTCAAAGCGCAAGTAACAAATAGCAGGAGCTGGGTGCAAGTACTTAGAGTGCCTTTAACAAATGCTAACTTGTTTCAGCCTCAAGTCCTTGATCCTAGGGTTTGCCACAGTGTGTGTGGAGACATTGGTGGTCTTTTTCTGTAATTCCCATCAGCATGAAGAAGCTCAAAGCTGCAGAGGAACCCTTGAATATTTAGCCCTTTGTTAGCAAGGTGTCTTGTTTATCAACAGAAAATATTCATTTGAAAGGCTCAATTTCTCAACAAGTATTAAGAGAACATAATTTTTAGAAGCCTTGATGGTAGTGCCTTTGTTGGAATAAGGATAGAAGTGATATTGGAGAAACAAGCTGTGGCAGTTGTAAAAACTGTAGCACCCATAGACTTTCAGAATTGTATTTCATTTTCAATAAATAAATCTTGAAAGAGTAGTTCTGAAAGTCTATGTGGGATTTTTTTTGGGTTTTTTTATGGTTATACTTGAACATTATCTAATTGTTGTTTTCTTATGTTTGAGTTTTGTGCCTGTGTATTTCTTTATATGGAGACTATGAAAATTATGAATAGAGTTTATGTAAATTTAGAAAATTTTGGGTTTCATGTAAATAATTTTATAACACTTCAAAATTTGTTTTGGTTGATATTATTATGTCTGTCAACCTTTTTTCTTGATAATGCCCAGACTGGTATATCACTGCAGCATACTAGGAAATTTAGCAAGATTTTTTTTAGGTTGGTTTATGTTATTACAACAAAATGAAACTTACCACATTACTACTCCTTTAGTAAAAAAATTATACAAACACTTGGTGGTATTAAACTTCTAGAGGGGCAGAGTTTCATTTTCCTGTGTGGTCAGAAATGTAGCATAGATAATAAACAGAGATGGCTATTTTGATAGACTTTACACTCTTTAAAAATCTCTCTGTAGCTTTAATATTTAAAAATTGTAATTCTGTTGCCAACTTGAGTCTGTTATCTCCTAATGACAATTCCAGGTGCCCAAATAGTGAATTATATGCTTATATGATGTTCCTTCATAAGAAACAAGTGAGTTCAGCTGCTTTTGTGAAATTGAGATGGAAAGGAGCAGTGGAAACTAAACACATTTGTAGATGTATGTATTGAAAAAGGAGCAAGCTGTTTAGTCATTCAGAATCTGTGAATACATGTTGCAATATCAGCATAGCAGAGAAGCAGTGAGTGAGTTTGAGGTCCTGGATGGTATTTCTCACTACTAGCAAATTGTTGCATGTAGGTATTCTCAAATAAACAAGAATGTAGCTAGTAAATGCAAGAGGACTGTGCTAGTTACCTGTAGTTTGGACTATTTGGTGTTTTGCTTAACTTTTTATTGGTTTAATGTGCTAGTGGATGGAGTATGTAGGATTACATTCAACTAGGTGAAATTTTTTTCAATATTTATCTTTACACCCCCCCCCCCCCCCCCCAGTATTTCTTTCTGAAGGACTATTGATATTTTTATAAGGTATTTGATCAAAAGTGCAATATGTGAAAAAAGCAGAGATTGTCCAAAATTTTGCGGTAAAGTAGTCAGATTTATTTTTCAATTTTTAAAGGAAGTTAGCAATGTAACAAATATTTGGTTTTCACTGCAAGGGATGTAATTTTAGTTGTTAACTGAGGCTCTCTGTTCAGTTGCTCTTCCTTTGCTTTCTTTTTCTGATATTTGTTGCTTTCTTAGCCTGTGTCCTGTGGGCATGGCA
The DNA here is from genome assembly GCF_037042795.1 of Molothrus aeneus. NCBI lineage: Eukaryota > Metazoa > Chordata > Aves > Passeriformes > Icteridae > Molothrus > Molothrus aeneus. The sequence goes on from NC_089648.1 coordinate 43,656,764, forward strand.
GCATCACAGTGAACAATAACAGCATAAAAGGTAGCATAACATATTTTGGGACGTCACAGGCTACATGGCCACGAGGATTTATTGTAATTTTGTTGTCTATCCTTTGGGTTAGCAGAGAATTAAGAACATCAGTCAGTAAATTTAATCCCAAATTGTCTCTAATCTTTGAACAGAATAAAAGTTTCTAATCAAGTATTTTTCCTAGTCTTATAATAGAGCCCATATAAGGTTATATTTGCATATCAAATATGGATAAATGTTTACACTGAAATTGTCCTTACTAGCATTTAGTATATGTGCTATTTAACTTTAAAATCTCAGAACAATAAAGTTATGTGGAAGTCTTTTGCACAGTGATGAACTCTATTTTTCCATTATTTATCTGTATTTAATCTGAAGAGCTTCTGTGATTGCTTACTGCTTTTAGGGTTTATGTTTGTGGGAGTTTTTTGTTTCTTCATTTTTTGTTATTGTTTTGGGTTTTTTTTTAGGCATGGTATGCTCTTTTGAGAGTCATCTGATTGCTTAGCATCTGAGATTAGAAACTCAGGAAGGATTTTGAACTGTTGCAATACATTAATTTTTCATAATATGGAAACTGGGAGGATAAAATTGAGGCAGCTGTAATATTTTCTCACCCTTCCTTGAAAGCAATGTCTCTGTTGTGGAGAAAGTAAAATTCAGAGTAGGAGAGGTGATGGCAATATGGATTTGACTGAATCAAGCCTGGAAGGGTGGGAGTATCAGTGCAGAGAGAGAAGAGCTGAGATCTGAGTTTCTCTGCTGATTTTTGGGTCCTGCATCTTATATAGCAAGTTTTTGCTGTTTCTTTGTTCTGGCAAATGCTTTTTGCCTTCTCCTGCTAACCCAGAATTTTCTGAAGTAACACCCAGGCTTTTTGTGAGTGGTATTTATCCTGCACATCACTTAACAACACTAATGTGTTACTGGATTAAACAATGGCTAAAGTGTAAGAAGTCAGTAGGTACAATGATTTTCAGATTAAAGGTGGCAGAATCCATATTAAAAACATTTCATTAATAATGCCAATTTGTGTGAGCAAGAGTTGTTTAAAATTGACTGCAGTGGATTTGGTGTTTACTTACCATTTGATCAAGGTTAAGCCACAAAAAGGTTCTGTCTTGTGGTACAAAATCTAGTCTTTATTAAAAATAAATTAGCTGTCATACAGTATTTCCTTTGCTATTTGTATGAATCATCTGTGAAAAGTACATTATGTTCAAGTGTGAAGTTCATCTTGTTATGGTGATCTTGATTTTCTTTTTTTTTTTCTTTGCCTTGGAATGAGGTAAATGCACAAACACTGTTGGAAGGCAGACCTAATAAAATGCTCTATATTCTTTACTAAGAACCATGTATTTCAGATTTCAGTTTAATTAAGGTGAATAAAAAAAAGTGGATCTCCAGAAGGGTTAATCCAGCCCAAGAAATTTAGTAGAGTGATGGCAGATGAAAGTTAGCAAAGACACAAGTGAGAGACTGCTTATGATTCAGAGCCTGTATGTTTTTGTACTTTCCTGATCGAGGAGGTTTCATCAGGAAACATTCCTTAGATTTTTAGTATTAGAAAAGCAATGGGAAACTATAAAAACTATACAGAAAAACAGTTATTGTAGTAAGACTGATTTGCTGTTATCACCACTTCAGTATAGTATTAATGAAAGAAGTTCATGTACAGATACAAAGCAAGTACTGTAACCACAGAACTTCAAATGCAGACAGTGTCTGATATATAAAAAGCAATTTGGCAATGATTTAAGGATCCTTCTTTTGCTAACTGTACCACTGAAGTTTAAGTGCTTATCATGACCATCCATTAGCACACTTGCATTCTAAGAAATGGCTTGGATGCATGCAAAGTAATGAAACATATGGTAAAGGGTGGTCAGATAGTACCCTTGATATGGTTCTTAATGTATGGTAGAGAGGCATGCAATATTACTGCATTGTAAATCTGAAGATAGAAAACCTTGTACAGATGCCATGGGACTGGAGGTGTCTGCAATGTAAAGACTGTTTCATGAACCCCAAATCTCATTTTGTGGCTTAGTTGCTGTCCAGGACCAGCCCAGTCACTTGCTCACTCCCCACCTTAAGTGGGGTAAGGGAGAGAATTGGAAAAGCAAAAACAAGAAAAAAAACTTGAGTCAAACTAGTAGGAGTGTAAAGTAAAGAAAAGAGGTGGGATACCCTTTTCTAGCCCCAGTGATGCAAAAGCCATCTCACCACCTCTCAGATCAGACTGAGGCCTCGTGAGTCTCCAGGCAATGGCTGCTTGAGAGAGGTTATCCCTCAGATTTTATGGCTGAGTGTGCCATTGCATGAAGTGGAATATGCCTTTGGTCAGGTAAGTTCAGCTGGTATGGTTGTGCCCCCTCCAGCTGCTCAGCTGTCCCTGATGTGCCTGTTGTGGTGTCAGAATGAGGAGCAGAGACACTGTGACACTGTGCAGGCACTGTTCTGCACTGGCTAAAACACTGCTCTATTGTTCCCACACCAGTTCAGACACAAGTCCAGAACACAGCACTGCATAGGCCACTGTGGAGAGTTAATTCCATCCCAGTGAGACTCACCATAATCACTTCTCTGTCTTAGACATTCCTGAAGCGCACCTTCTGTAGTAAGAAATGCTGAAAATAATAAAGTATAGACTTGTTAACTAAGGTTTTAGTTCTGTATCTGTGTTTGTGAGGAGTAGAGGAGTAGCAAATTCATTTTACTTGTTCAAGTTCTCCATAGGCTGGGACATCTTATAGTGAAAGTCTCAAAATCAGCTTTAGACTGTAAAATTGGTCATAATCAGTACCTCTTGTTTCATCTTCTGTGGCAGTGCTGTCTGTGGCTATGAATTGCTCTGAGGCTTAGATAACAAAGTATTTTAAAACTGGATTGATTCTTGGATTAAGGAAGTTTTACAGTTAATTTAAGAAACTGTGAACTTTAAGCAAATGATGTTGTATTTCATATCTGCTCAAGTTTTGTCATATGTTTTTACAACCTACAAAAGGCTGAATTATTTGTGGAAGTAAAATTTTCAGGGAAGCTGTTGCAGTCTAACTATTGCAAATTGCTGTAAGGGGTTAAATGTCCTTGGTTCTCGAATCTGTTTCTCAAATGTTTTGACCTTGCTTAGAAAAGGCATTGTGAAATAGTGCCATTTTTCTTCGCCATCAAGGATATATAAAACTGTTATCCTAGTTCTCTTGTACAGAGAGTCTCTTGTGTCTCTGCTGGAGAAAGGAGGGCAAAACCATGGGATGGTGAAGATCAACCATGTACACAACTGCCTAATTATTTCAAGAGAGAAGAGAAAGCTTTAATAAAATGTATCTGTTAACATTATTCTAATATTTGGACCAGGTATATGCTAATTCGGTTTTAATTACAGATGATTAACTTCTTCAGTCTTGAGCACATGGGATGTCAGGAAAATTGTTTGCCTGAAGCACCTTTGTTTAAATAAGCAATGACATGATGTATCAACATTAATCATGACCTTAACTGAAGGTAATAACATTTTTTCCCTGTTTTGGGCACAATTTTTGGTAGCACTGGAGAATTCAGGCTGCAGAAGAATTAAAGATTTTACTTTCTAGATATTACTCATTTTAACAAGGAATCAAAGTTCTTCTTAGCCTGCTAATTCCTTTTAGCTATTTTTATTAAAATTTTTTCCTTTTCATGTGTGATGTTCTCTAGGTCCCAAAGAGTTTTAGAGATTTCTATTTCTAATTTAATTTGCAAATGAAAAACTGATTTTTTCAAAATTTTTACAAGTGCACCCTTCTTTAAGGAGAGTTTAGATGCTAAAATGAAAATTTGTAGTCTACCTACTAAAAGTTACTATCATTTTCCTGAAAATTTGCCGATCACCTTGGGTGGAATTTATCTTACCTTGATGTAGACATTGAAAATCAAACAAATTTCACCCTATATGAAATGTTTTCCTTGTTCCAAATGAGAATGAGCTGCATGTTAATAGGCCAGATATGATACGTAATAGCTGTCTAGAAAATATGTTTCATCCCCTTTGATTAAATTCAGGTAGGGGAGATATCTTTCAGAGTTCTTGAGCCAATGTTCATTGTTTTTTAATTTTAAACCTTCAATCATCTTTTTAGAGGAGACTGTTTATAGAGAGTTTTACTGCAACACATGTATGTACTCTTGTCCTGCCACTTCTTTTATTATCTTTTATTTTATGTTTCTATCTGTTCTTGTTAGGACCCAGGACTATAATGTTTCAGGAGTAAAAAATATAGAGAAAGTGAAGATAGTCCCTCCATCAAAGGGGTCTAAATTTAAAAATAGGAAAAGAAACAATGGACAAATATGTCAGCATGATAATGATAATCTTGTGCCAGTACTCTGAAAGTGACCTTTAGGTTTTGTGTAGAAGATGGAATTTGCTGAAAGCTTAATTGTAACACATTAGTTATTATGGGGTGACGGAAAATTATTTCATGTCAAAAAAGTGCCTCCTGTTTTGCACTGGAAAGCCTGGTGCTTGTGTGAGTAGTGGCAGTGTTGAGTCACATCTCACATGGCCACTTTTTGGTCATCTGGTGGGGAGCCCTGCTGAATCCTTACGTGAATACTGTTGTGTGCCAAGGGAAGCTGTTTGGTGCATTTTACAGTGATTGTCATTATTGGGCACAGATAGCAAAGCAAATGTGTACAGATGAGATGGCTTTATAAGGTTGTAATTTGCTTTCAGGGAAAATTCAGAGCTTTGTGAAGAGGCTGGCAAAAGTCTAATGGTGCAGAAAGCTTTATTAGAAGAGAAGATAGTTGTACCTTTTTAGCATGCTATTTCTTCTTGAGCTTTCATTAGGATTAATTTATTTGAAGCTGCCATTGCATGAGGAAGAAAATTGAACATATTTTGTGGGAGTCTCTGCATTTAGGTTTTAGACCTGCCTACAGCTTCCACTGACATTGGTTGAACCCACACGTGGTCAGTACTTCTGCAAAAGTTTTTCTTGATCTAGCTTAAAGAGTAAACATGTGCCTTGAATCTGGCTTCTACCTTGCTGGAAACAAACAAGACAGAAAAATGTTGTCTTTTGACTTGGGAGGGGGAATGGTTGGTGGGCAGTATTTTTATGCTGCCCTAACTGCTTCCTTCCAGCCTCCTTCTGGGGGTTGCTACAAGGATTCAAGTGCCCGTGTTGTTGCCGCTGATTAAAGTAGTGGTCACTGAATTCTGTCCCTTGTTTTCCTTCTGTCACTGGGCTGTTTCACCCTGGTGCTCAGTGCTCCATGGCTGTGCTGTTTGGGGGCAGTGTGGGTGGGGGTGAGCAGAGGTTGGGGAACTGGAAGAGGCCAAGGGACAGGATGAAGAGGAGCTAAAGCCCAAGGGGAGAATTGGGGCTGCTGGAGGAATTGATGCTCCTGCTTGTTTTAGTGGCCCAATTTGATGTGAAATCGTGTTTTTCATGCCTGTTCTAACAGACAGATCTGCTTCTGATATGATCTCCTGATTCTCAGTTATACTACCAATGTTTGAACAACCATATGAAAGATATTCTGATGTTATTATTATTGCAGTAAAAAGTATTTTGCCATTGAACTTAAGAATGAAAACTTGGAGCATGGCTATAGCCCTGCACAGATGGGGAGTGGTTTGATTACCCTCTGATCCCATCAGATTGTGTGTGTTTACTCCCATGGATATAGAATCACTCAGGTAATTCAAATGTTGCAGCATTTGCTTCCTGCCTGCAATTAACTAGATTGCAATATGATTATTTCATTATTTGTGAATATTGTCTAAGCTATTTGATTGTGTGGTAGCTGGTTCTCATATTAAAACCAGGAAAGTCACCCATGAATCCTCAATAATTGTGTGGTTGATATTTTATCTAGACAAAAGTAATTTCTCTAACACTTGAAAATTGCAGTTCTCTTGTGTGTAACCCAATCAAAATCAACATAGAATATACTTCAGATAAATTTATCTCAGTTTTGAAACATCTCTATTCTTGTTAGTTTGGAAAAGTATGACAAAATATTACCACAGCTCAACCTATTTGTAAGTGTATGGTGGGGGGGGACTCAAATTCCAAGCTTTTTGAAGTCTTTTACTGTTATCAATAATTAAACAAGTGTAAATTGAATCCTTGGAATGCAATAAAACTCTTGGTCACATTATTTTCACATCGCTTTTATTTTTGTGCTGAGTGTGGGAATGTATTCACAAAATTTTGCTGTGTCATCTAGCTTTGAAGATCCAGACTGGTAATATAAAAAGAGATTTTCTGTCTGCCTTTGTCTTGAAGAGGAAAGAATTCTGATTCTCTTTCTTCCTTTGCTAGTGTGATAGGCTCAAAGAACTGAAGTATGCACTTTATCTCACAAGGTGAGTTCAAAATGCACAGCAGTGCATATTAGTATCAGAATTTTATAAAATTTGTTAGTGACTGTTCAGTCATAGCCTTTAATGAAAGACACGTAGGTTTTTTAACTGCAGAGTTTGCATTTCAACAGTTTATACTGTGGAACCACTGCTCTTCCCTGTCAGTTGCATACAAGACATCTGGAAATTTTAGCAATTATGTGAGGAATATGTATTTATGTGAGGAATTTATATGCAATATATCCTTTAATGAGCTTTAGCTTCATTGGAAGAAGTTACTGCGCAGACATAAAGTGATTCCCAGAGGTACTGGCTGAAGTTCTCCAGTAGTCCTTAGAACATCTGATTAAGGCTGTAAGAGAGTAAGTAAGGAGTAAGGTATTAATAATAGAGGCTTACAGTGCTCAGCAGAAGATCATGGATTGATTACTGAGTATTTATAATTTTCTACTAAAATCAGGCCATTTCTCAGAACTTGGACATTTGACCTTTTTTCCCAGGTTTCCCCACTTTTTAGCTATAAAAAATGGTATTGCCGTTAAATGTAAGGCCACTTTTAGGGATTATATTTTCTTTTTGAAATGGACGACAAATTAGAAAATTTATGCAAGTTATTTAATATTAGACCATTACTTTTAGATTCATTTTAGTGGAGAAAACTTTGCATATAAATGGTCAATGCAACTCTCTGCTGTCTGGGGTGAATATCAAAAAGACAAATTCTTTGATGGGGATGGTGAAATTTATTTGATATGGATGGAGAAGCAATGCACTTCCATCCATCTTGGCTTGGTTTTTTTAGGATTTGAATTTGATTTGATGCTTGTTGATGATCTCTGTCTATTAGCTTCCTTTATTTCTTGACACTGCTTTTCTGCAGGTTTTCCTTCAACAGGGCTGAATAGTGGTGTCTGTCAGTTTTGTTGTTAAAAAAATATTGGACAGATATGTGTTTTCTATGCAATGCATAAATGTTGGATACTATAGAAGGGAAATGTGGTAGTTGGTAGTTAGTGTTTCTCGCTTAGTATTCTTTTTTTTTCACTACATTATAAAAGTTAGTCTGTTCTTGGTGCAGAAAGAATTTCCATGATCATTGACCTGTTTTGCATTTGAAGTCAGTTTAATGTTTATGAAAGGCTTCAGGAAGTTATTGCCATGGACAGAAATCTGTCTGAGCATCCTGCAGTGTACATGGATTTTTTTTTTTGTCTGTTTCATGGTCCACAGCTCTTTCACTGAGGAACCAAATGCATGGATGAAAACTCATAATTGTCATGGTGGTAGGTGTTCTTTTGTTTTGTTTCTTACCTTGTTACGGATTTGTGTGAGGAGATGTTTTCCCCCCTTTTTCCTTTTGTATAATTTAGTTGGTTTTTGACTGCTTGAAGACATGGATGTCTCTAATAGTGTTACTATCAGAAGTACTAATTAAATATAATGATAGTAGTTATTTTTAATTTAATTTGCTAAGCAGAACATGAACAGTGTTAGTTTTCCCTGTAACATCCAGTGAAAGGAAATCTTTGCAGCCACTCTCCAAATTCAGTAGTGAAAAGAAATACATATTTTGTGAACTGACAAACAAGCTTATAATGTGCAATAGAATTTTACTTCCTGTGCCTTAGACATTCTGTAGCTACAGAGGACAGAGAATGTACTATCTCTTGGCATTTTATGTAAATTATGCTTTTCTGTAAGGCTAATTGTAATTTTGTACTTCATTTTGATATAATATTTGGAATATTTTATGTGCATTAATTAAGTCAAGGTTACTATGTAGATCATAATATTTAGAAAGTAATGTGATATTTGGAATCTGCCTTTTTACCTGGCATGTTTTTTCTCCAGTGAATTGGTTTTGTTTCTGTAGAGCTATAACATATGTCCTGCCTGCTGCTATTATCTGCCCTTATCACCATTTAAAAAAGACCGTGGGGAATATTAAGCAAATGCTGTTTTGCAGTCACTGCTCCATTTAGATTGAATGGGCAGGATTTATACATAATGCTCCCAAGGTTTGTTTGTATATTATGCGTGACTCTTACATAGCCTTGGAATACATGTAATAATACTAAACCAAGGTGGGGAGCCAAAAATATGAACTATGGAGCCTTTCATGCCAGACAGAAGGGAATCAGGTTGTGGGTTTGGTTTTTTTTTTTTGCTAGATAAGGTGGAAAAATACTTCTATAATATAGCCAAATCTGTTTTTCTTTGAAAGTGCATACACCAGTATCATGTTCTATCAGATAACCTTTAGTATAAACTGAGATGATGTCAGGAAACCATTTTTTTGAAAAATAAACTGAACAATGTGTCAAGGAGAGTTTTTTTTTCCTCAGAGATATTGGGAGGAATTGAAGAAATGAAGTGTTCTGCAATCTAAGTGGCTGGATTTTTTAGGTGTTATGAAGGAGGGCAAATAAAATGTTCAAGCTAGTTGTGAGGCAGCTTAAAGCCTTTAAGAGGCATTAAGAAAAAAAGTTTGATGTATGGAAAAATGTTTCTTGGGATTTTGATTTTCTGAAAAAGAAAACCCCAACAAATTGTAATGTTATTGATATGTGAGGAGTGCTGAAATATCTCTTCTTTTGATTGCAGGTTGTAGCAGAGGAAAAGCAGTATTTGCAGTTACTCAGTAAATACATCCAGGGATATGAGAAGGGAAAAAGCTGTGCTAGATGCTTATATCTAAAAACAGTGGGTGTATTGTTTTGTCATTGACCTTGCCGATCTCGTACTTTGGGTTTGCAAACCTGATTACAGATTCAGCCAAGTATCCCAAAGCAGGGACGTGATAATTGTGATATTAAAGTTATTAATTCAGCTTTTTAATTGTATAATGATATTAAATATTGACATGGATTTCATTTCTCTATGCCATTAAAATTATAGAAGTAGAAAAGATAATTTGCACTTCATCCAGATTTATTTTGCACTTTTAACTTTGTAAATTCTATATTCTGTGTGTTCTGTTCAGAGTATTAATCTCCCAGTAGAGAAATATTAATGCTGTTGTGCAAATTGTTAGCAAAAATCAATCTGTTTAGTGAAACTGCAAGCAAAATGAAGCAGAGAAAGAGGAAAGTATGATGGAGAATTTATTTTATGAGGTAAATAAGAAGACTGCAGCTTCTTAGTGGAGGAAAGTTTTAAGGCCAAAAGTAAATCTAATTGTTCTGAGAGGAATAATACATCAGGGAGGGAAAAAACAGAATTATGGAACCTTGAGAATTTTTTTTATGTGACCATATATATTATATAAAATTAAATATATTTTTTAATAAATTCCCTAACCTTCATAATTACTAGCTTCTCATTTCAGATCTGTGTAAGAGAAAGTATGTGTTTAAGATGGAGAGAATTTAAGGAAGTAATAAGATATGATACAGGCAACACCAGGGGATTTATTCACTGATCCAGGAAATCCCTTATAGTGCTTTTCCTACTCTATATCCTTGTCTATTACTGGACCTATTGTTTTTTTAATGTTACATGATACAAAGTATGGATTAAGCACTAAAATTCATTTCTGAAAATATTTTATTTGATTGTTAGCTTTGTGACTGTCTTTCAGTGCTTCATGCAGATATTTCACCCATGCTGAATACTACCATGCAAAATTTTGCTACTCAGCTGTACCATTAAGGCAATGAATTCTGGCCTGACAGAAAGTGATTTCTGACTGACCCTGACCAGTGCTTCTCTGCAAATTTATAAGGAGAAAGAGTTTATGACTCTTTTGATAAAACCCAAGAGGCAGGTCTGGATGCTTCTCCTGTCGGTAGGCAATCCATGTGAGGACTTGGACAAAATAGGGCAGTACTCTCTGCAATAAATTTTCATGGAAAGCTGCATGAAAAGTCAAAAAACCTCCGATAGAAGCATAAAACAAGTCAGTTGAAAGCATAAAAAAACACCAATACAAGCAGTGGAACCTGTTAAGTGATGGCTCTCTTAGTCTAAGCCAAGCAGGGTGCTGTGGATATTCTTTGTTCATGGAATTCGCAGATAGACCCAGCACTGATTGCTGACCCAGCAGATTTACATTATTCTAAACAGACTTAGTAATAGATTTGCAATCAAGTGTCATTATTTTAATGTAATTCCCAGTACAGGATGATTGAGAGCCTTTATTAGCTTTGTGTCACAAAGTCCCAAACTAAAGATTTTCAAAATGAAAGAAAAGAATGAGTTTAATTACATCCTTTGTATACCTCACTTTTTTATATTACTTATTTGACCAAGCTGATTGAGTTGACAGATGTGAAACATAATCCTGACTTTAGAGGTTTTGGCAAGTTATGGATGGCCTTGGTGGCCCTGTTGTGTCATCTTTTGTAGCAGTGTCATCTTTTAAAATGTTTTATGTATTTGCAAAGACAACAGTGTTATGATGTATTAATGTACTGCATTCTTATCCCCATAAGATAAGGGGCCAATATTTCTACGGTTAAGGAACTGAGACAGAATATTTGCTGTCATCTGAAAGGAGAAAATAGTCCATTGCCTTAGCCAGAAAGCCATCACTTCTCTGTATGTGCGTTTTCTGTTTCAGCTACTGTAGTATTTGAAGAGTTAATTGGCATTCACTCCCTTTTCCTGTGATAGTGTTTGTGAAATAGAAAAAATTCCATTTTTTCCTGTTACTTTGTCAAAATACTGAATGAAAAGGGCATCAAGCTGATTAAGGATAGCTGCTGCTTCTGTATGTGTGGCAGCTGTGCTTCTTGTCTGCTGAATAAGTTGTTTGTTGCTTGGTCAGTGTGAAAAACACCAATCACTTGCTTTTAAAATTTCTAAAATTTTAATAGTAATAAAATGGTTAAAAAAATAGTAACACAATTAGAGTAATAACAATTTGGACATTTGGACAAATTGAATTAGGACAATATGAGACAATAAAAACAAAGAGTTATGGATGTCCAGATACCTTTTTCTGGGCATCATGAGCCTGACAAAGGACCCCCATTAACAAAGGATTAACCCTTAAAAGCAACAGCCTGTTGCATATTCACACACTTCATACATGAGGCATAAATTCCATTCAAATACAGGATTCTATCTGGTCATCGTCAGCTTCTTCCTCCAAATCCTAACAGCGCCTTCGAGGCGGGAAGAAGTTTGTTTCTTCTGAAAAGAGGGTCATAAATTCTTTTTCTCTGGAAGATTTAGGTGTCCTGTGGCTGCTATCTCGGTGCAAGTCCTTTCTTTAAAAAAAGTATCCTACATAGCATAGCTTCTATTTTAACAATTTTTATAACCTAAAACTATATCTAACACAGTACTTAAGAGAATTAATACAGCATTACTTTCTAACACAACACATATAATATTAATTTTAATATTTGCGAAAAGCCAATCATAAAATACATGCATTTTTCACAGTCAGGACTGAGACACAGCTTTTATCATGTCCTGGAAAAGGGGCAGCCAAGTTTGTTTTGCTCCGTCCTGGCTGCAGACCATGTTTATGCTGTGAGCTTACACTGTGTGTTTTGTTTTGAGGAGTAGGTTGAATAAAATTACTATTTTGATTTTCCACCAATTTTCTCACAGGGGGAAGGATAGTTAGGGTGGCAGAACAGGAAAAACTAGGTTGAACTAGTCTCTTGAAAAACTAGGTCTCTTTGTTTCTCATTTTTGTGGGATAAAGGACTGTGATAATTTAGTCCTAAAAGTCCTCTTCCCAGTATGATGAGACATTTCAAATGCTATTAATGTCATGAAAGGTCTTGGTGTATGTAGTTGTACCCTGGGAAATTATAGAGAGGTAGCCCTTGGAGACATGTATCATACTACAGATCCCCATTGTGTTACACACTGCACAGATGCACAACAAAAATCCAGCTCTTGCTATGTGTTTATGTCCCAAGCATAAGGCAAGATGGATTCCAGAGGCAGCTGGGATGGAGAGATGCACACAGGAAAAGCAGAGACATACACACAAACAGATTTATCTTTATGATCCCTTCACAGACTGCCACGGCTGTCCAGAGAAGGAGCAAACACTGTGGTGGGAGATTATTTTTTTCATCTGTCACCTTTCAAGTGCAATGTGATCAAAGCTAATGTTGGAGCAATGCAGCATGTAAAGGAGTCTGTTTTCATTTAGCTCGGCTGTCTGATTTTGCATTCATTACATAAGGTGAATGTTAATTTTATGACAATAACTCTGGTACTTCTTGCTAGAATAGTTACTTGGTTTCTGGGAAAAATCCTGTATCTCCAGGAACACTGATGCCCTTCTAAGAGAAACTGTCACTTTGAAAATTATTTATAACACAAGTGAAAAAATGTCATCACTTTTATTACTCATGATCACTTACCCTTCAAATATGTTCCTATGAAGAAGCTGCCTTGGGGACCCTTTTGTTTCCCTTACCACAACTGCATAGCAAACACTAGCAACAATTGCTTACTCATGGAAAAAATTAATGTTAAGTAACAAATATTTGAATTGTGAGTTGTGTAGCATGCTTTTCTACTGCTTTTATTTTTAATGATATTTCCCTGTTCTGATTATTTTGTTCTTTAAATTAATTTTAAATTGACAGTGATCTACCACAAATTTTTTGGCCATCTTAGGGCAGAAATATACACAAAGCTGATTTTTCTCTTCATTAAAAAAAAAAAAAGCTGAAATCAAGAAAAGAACATTGCTGGATGCGTTTCCAAAAACTAGGTAACGAAGTGAAGCTCATTACATCAGGGACTGGCTTATTATACTCTGAACATAGTAATTGTGACCTCTTAACTTTCAGTCTTCTGTTTTTATGAAGACTCTAGACTTTTCTGTTTTTATTTTAACATTTTCCTTAAGAAATGTTCTGTTAGGTCAGACCACTGTTCTGTCTACCTGAGGAGTCCTGGAGACTGTGCTCTAGATGGAGACTCCCTAGGGCTGAGTAGAGGGGCAGGATCATCTCCTTTGACCTGCTGGCCACCTTGTTCCTAACGCACCCCAGGGTACCATTGACCACCTTGGCTGCAAGGGCCATGGTTAACCTGCTCAGCAGGACTCCCAGGTCCTTTTCATGGGAGCTGGTTCCCAGCAGGTCAGCCCTGAACCTGTCCTTGTACATGAGATTTTTATTCCTTAGGTTCCTTATATGCCTATGCAGTATCCTGTGAGAAATTCCAGAAATTATAGACTCTGTTCTCAAAACCAAAAAAAAAAATCTCAGGAAAAAAAAAGAGAGAGAGAGAAAAAACCATGACTCCAACAACTGCTAAAATGGGTGGGAAGTATTTCTTTTAGTCTGTTGTAAACTTTGCAAGGATTTCTTAGAATTTTCCTCCACTTTTCCTTTATTTTCTGTATATTTGATCTCTCATGGTTCATGTGCTTTCCTCTCCCTGTTTGTGTGAGTTTTCATGTTTTTTAACTGTTGGCTTTTTCATTGAGATAATCTCTACTTTTGTGTTGAGCCAAGAAGGTCTCTATCTGTTTTGTTTTCTATTAGAAATGTTAGGCAGTTTTATCTGGTCATCTAGCGCATTGTTTTTTGAATAGCTCATGCTTGCATTCTCTCATGCTTTTTTTTTGACCACTCCTTTTGGATTTTGTTCATTTGATTTGTCTTCTTGTACCATTTCTATTTGTGTCTTTTCTTGAAATTGAATATCATTATACTGGATTTATTGGAATATTCATTTTTTTCAGTGTTATTTTTAATTTTGTTGTGATTACTTTTAAACATTGTGTTTTCCCACTCACAACTTGATACAAGTAATTAGTTTCATTTCTGAATAAAGCCTGAAGAGCTTCTCTTGGGGGATTTAAGATTAATTCTTCTAGAAACCAGTCACTGCATCAAAAAATTGTATTCAACTTGTCCTGATTTGACATTAGTCCAAACTGCATGTGGAGAGATAAAAATTGCTGCATCTGCATATTGAGTTTTTTGTGTCTCACATAAAATCTCCTGATCAAAGTCTCCTATCTAAAACATTTCTAGTCTTCTAATACGGTTGTACAAGCACTTACAAATTTTACCTGTACTTTGTTATTCACTATTGCAGGTGCTGATCAGCTGACATTGCAAGAGGTCAGACTTGCTTTCCTGGTTAATCCTGACTTCCCCAGTCCTTTGTATATCTCTTCTTATTCCCCTTTATCTCATGGTTTTATTGAGACAGCCTATTTCTTGGGCCTTGGGCAAGGATTTTTAAGCATTTTGGTGAATGCTGCCATGGAGGTCCTTAGCTTCAGTTTACAACTAAGAAACAGAATGTAGTCTTCAAATACCCTTCCTACACTCCCCTTCTTCCTAAAGTAGCAAAGAGAATGGTGACCACGATGCCAAATTATAAGTAATCTAACTTTTTGCCTAGTGCTGCGGTCTTTAGACTCAGTGAAGGAATTATTTGTCAGTCCCCTGGGACTTTGCAAACCATCTGTCAAAATCTTCCATTGCCAACACTGGCTTTTGCCTATTGTGGAAATTCCCACAACTGCAGAACACCCTCGGTACGTGGGGTTGCTGCAATACTTCCTCTCAATCCAGCTTTGGCACCACTACTGCTGCAGCATTTTGAACCATCTCATGTGTGCACCTCTCTCTTTGTGAGTGGTACTCATGTAAAATATGCAAGAGATAGGACAGGTATCACTTCTTAGGTCAAAATGTCATCTGTGTTTCTGTCAAAGAACCCATATGAACAAGTTTCTTTTTTTTTTACTTCACAGTAAATTGGAACAATGACAAATGGAAGTGATCATTGTATAGAAAATGCCTGTGCTCTGAGTGTGTTTTTCATGTAATTCTTTTTGCATAAGTATTCATACAAAGTAAGATGAAGTAGCTCTGTGATTGTGCTCAAACATTAGGTTTGGCCTAATACTGGTAGTTGATCATAAATTTGAACTCTTGAATATTTGAAACTTATTCTTTTAATCAATCTCAAAACTTTGATGAATTTGAGTAGTACCTTTTAACCTATGCCAGTCTTACTTGTTCTGACTCAATATATTTTCTTTTCATTAAACCCACATAATTGCTTCTATTTATTGCTCCCATATGCTGGTATGTTCTGATATTGAAACAGTGAATCATTATTTTCCATGTCAATAATTCAATATTTTAGCTAATACTTTATATTATTAGTGTAGTACTACTTATTTGGAGCATACATTAGGATTAAATCTAAAACCCAGAAATGGGTAGGAATACAAGTATTAGAATATTTGTACTTGTCTGACAAGGTAAGATGTGAGTTAAATATATCTTCTGTATAGTTTCATTTTAACTCATTATGATTATGAGATGGATATCACCTCTAGAGGAGACTAAAGAAAAAATAATTTGTGTTATTGTAGGAAAAAATAGATGTTTTTATTTCCTTCGTGTACTCAGAAAAACATTCTTGCACAGCTCAGAATATTTAAAGCTATTGGAATTGTTTTTGTCTGTAGTCAGTATTACAAAGAATTAAATTAATCACAGTCCTTTTTTTGAAAATGAGCTCTGTTTTTCAGCTATCTGCATTTAACAATATTTACAATACCGTTTCAAATTTTGGTTCAGTGTGTTTATTAGTTGGAAATCATACTTAATACAGAGGACTTACAACTGGATGGTCTTGAAGAGCGAAAATTTTACTTCCACTATTAGTGCCTTGGAAATTGCATTATGAATCAGAGCATTTTATTATGGTGGTTTTGCCAGCTTAAGTATGAGATTTGTTGTTGCTAAGCTATATCTGAAATCTCATGCCGAAACCACCTAAAGTGTTGATGAACTCTGTTCATAGAACAACAATCATAATAAATGTTGCTTATTTATTTCTTTTATCTCAAGTTGCTTCAGAGAAGAGAGGCAGAAGCCCTTTAATGTGAATGGGAAAAGAGACGTGCAGAGAAGCATGATCTTGTGAGGATATATGACTGTGTGCATACTTCATTGAAGTTTGTGTACTGACTTTTTTATTTATGGTTTCCCATCAGCCTTGTTCTGTTTTCACCTGTGGTTACACATAGCCCAGTCTCAGCAAAATATTTTTACTAACTTCCCATGTATTTGAAGTGATGTAAACACTGAAGAGCTAAATCCTTCTTTAAACCCAGGCCTCTGGAGTTGTCTTCTCTTCTTTATTTCAGAATCCTTCAAAGAGACTCAGTATATCACAGGCAGGTTGCTCTCTAGAATTATCTAATGAATTGCTGAAGACAAATCAGCTGTCTGGGTTGCTTGGTTGGCATATCAAAATCCTGCAGACTGTTACGCATGTATTGGAAGAAAGACATTTATTTTTGTGTCCTTATTATTGCTCATTTTGTTGCTTAACTAACACAGACATTTACCTAAACAGTTATGTTTAATAGATTTTAATTGTGTCCAGTTATCCAAGCATAGTCTACATATTTCCACAGATAGTCCACTCTCTTGTAAGGAGGAGGGACCATCTCCTAACATTTTTTAAATTAATGAATCTGCTAATTCAATCAAAAGAAGAGAGGTTCCCACATTACAGCCATCCTCCATCCAGGTGTCTCATTATGAATTTCTTATACATTGGACTGCTGGATGTCAGGGATTTTCCACCTGGAATTGTGGTTGTTGTCTTCTGAAGAACCAGGATTGTTTCCTCTCCAATTCCACCTCAGCTTTTTTCCTTCTGTACTATTTTAATAATTTATAATACGGGATATGATTTTTCACATAGTTGCAGTTTTAATCTGTACTTGTCCTCTGTCTTTAAGTAGAAGTTTTTATTTTTCTTTGACTTTTTTTAGCATATGAATACTGTTTTGATTTCTGAGAGTTGTCTGCTGTTTGGCAGTTTAATGTTAAATTTGCGTAATAGCAAAAATGACTAAAGCACTTTGATTTTGAGGAGGAGGAGGAGATCTGTTTTTTTTCTGTGAGTGAAAAGATGGAAAAAGAAATGGTCTACCATGCTTACATTGGTTCCAGCGTAATTTTCTTTGCCATTTGTAAGAGTTTGCATGTTATTGTGCATGTTCTAGAATAGAGAATACGGTTTACCATTAAACTATAACCATACTTAAAAGCCTGCAGTCATTATTTTAGTTTCCTTTTTGCTGCAAGAGGGTGGTGATTAAAAAAAAGGGAGAAAAAGCCCTTTCAAAATTAAAATTTTATCTTATTAAGTTGTGAGTTTTTTACCCTACCAAAGCAGTAAGTCTTGTCTTGAGTTTCAGCGACTTTCAAGACCTAAATTTATCAAAAGACTCTTCAGATAATTTCCTGCTTTTGTGGCTTTCTGCAAAGAATATATAAATTATTTCTCCATAATCTTTAATTATGCTGAGCCTGAGGAGCTGTTAGAAAGCATACTGGAAAGTCTTCCATAACATGCTTAATTCTGCATTGCCCCTATTTTGTGACTGGGTTGAATGACAAGAAGACAGAAAACACAAAAATATTCTCTCTTTCCTGCATTTTCTTGTTCTGCCACCCTAAATTTCACTATTCTTAGAATTTCAGAGTTTTCTTCCTTTCTTTTTTTTTTTTTTTTTGTAAAAGACTCTTTGTGTTATCTTTTAGAATCCTTGATTGTAGGTGGGTCTATAGCATCCTTCTATAGCAAGCCAGGCCTGGGATGTATGGTGTCCTCAGTTTGCTAAGCTGTGTTTGTGACACATTCCTGTAGCTGCTGGATAGTGGTCATGTGGCCACATATCTTAAAGCTTCCAGCTACTGTGCTTTGAAGAATATTTTTCTCCATTGTACTCTCCTTAATCAGTAAGTAGTGTATTAATCCCTGACCTCTATTTCCCATGTTATTACATCAACAAGGAAAGTTTGTGGATTTTTTAAAAGAATTTTTACCTCCTGTATGACTTTGGTTGAAGTAAAAAGGGACTCTTTAAACTAGGGCAGTCTGAAATGTAAGGAAGTCCAAGGAAAGTGCCACAACTCTGGTGAACTGCTTTTATTTTTGTGTTTGTTTTGGCTTCTGTGATTGTAGATGTAGGAGTTAGATGGAGGAATATGTCTGGATATTAGTTCCTTTAATTTGAAGAAGCCACCTGTTATTCTACCAGTATACAAGGAGAATTGGAAAATAACTTATTTTTAATGTGGATTATTTATTACAGTAATATAGCTCAGATTTTTTGCTATAACCAAGGTGTAAAATTCTAAAGGGAGAGACAGTTGGTTTACCCAGAGAGCCAGGTCTGGAAGGACTGGACATATTTGTACGAGATTTGCTGTGCAAAGCCTGAGCCCTGACTGATAGGGCCCATTCTGCATGTATTGGAAGAACTGAGGATCAGTGTGAATTCTTTCACTGGCATCTCTGTAGAAGCTATAAGGCCTTGCCTGGAGTTGACAGCTGTAGTGCCTTTGTTTTGAGATGTGAACATTATCTCTGTTTGTTTCTTTGGTTTTGTTTATTTTGGGCTCATAAGGCAGCTATCAGAAGACAGCTGTCATTTACTGTCCCTAGTGACTGGTTTAGGTAGGACTGAACAGCTACAGTTTTCTGTTCCCCAAACTACTGTGTATTCTTAATGCCTTCTTGTCTTGTCAGGAGGAAAGGAGGCCTGCCATTAAGGAGTTATTACCATGAAGCTGGCTGTGGGAATGACTGTCACCAGGCTGGTGTCTGATGTCATGTGTACATTAATGAGATGGAAATGAGGGTTTGCCTTTCTGTCCTTTGTAATGAGCGTCTTTGTGGTGACCTAGGCATTTCGTTAAAGAGAGAAGAAGATGTATCAATACATTAAGTGACATTTTAGGGCTTCTATCTCACCACCCTTCATTCAGCGTGGAATGGTCTCCCTGTCTTTGACTTTATCTGCTTGTTTTCCAGCAATTACAAAAAAGAAGGGTCGTATTTTCTTGCCCTTCAGTGCTTGCAGAAGTTTATAACACAGCACAAAGGAGAGGATTTGCAAAGCTGCGTTTCTAAGGTCCAGTGGTAGTCATGAGATCTGAGTTTGAAATAAACACAGTAAGGTTGAGGCAACTCCAATTTGGGGTGTTTGGTGTTGAACAGTGCAGTCATGTTGTGGTGCTTAGCCAGAAGATTCCTTCAGCCTCCAGCGATTAGCAGCCTGTAGAATCAGAGGGGACATCCTTGTGCTTAACACAGTTCATCTAACAATGTAAGCAGTGTTCAGCTGTCTGCTGGGAGTAATGTCAGGGTGTGCATGGACAAGCCCATTAGCATTTTGTGGACAGAGTCCAGTGTCTATTAACAGAACTGTCTTGCCAGTCACCTGAATCCTACATGCAGTGACAGTGAGTTTGCCTGGCTTCCTTCCCCTTCTGAAAATTCTGCATTTCAGCTTTTCAAGTGGCCATATGAGGGTGATATCCTCCCTTTAATTTACTAATTACTAATTTACTTATGGATTATTGCAGTGAAAGGTAGTTCATTGCTTTTGCTGGTATCAGTTCAAGTATTTTTCCTGGCTTTTATTTTTTCAATTTTTTTCCCTCCAGTGTATTCCTGCTTAGTTAAAGAACATTGCCAACCCTATGTGGGGCCCTTGGATGAGATTTCCTAACAGTAAAGTCACTTTTAAGAAATACCTGATCTCTGTCTAAAAAGACATTTGAAAAGAGACAACCTACATAATGCTGATTCATATGATTACCACAATTTATGTACAAGCTTAAAGTACAGACATTTGCTTTCAAACTCAACAGAATACTGAGGATCTTGTTACTGTGCAATGATTTAAGTAATTTAATTATAGTTCACCACATTCTTTATTACTGATGGAAGCCAATTTCTCAGGGGCCAAACTTTGAGAGCTGCATGGTTACAGATCAATAATATTTTTATTTTCTTGAGACTCTGTGCATCTTGTTCAGCCCATTAATTCCTCTATTCCAGCATTTTTGCTAATTGTTTATTTACTGCTTCGGATTTCAACTGTCTTACGAAAGCATCAACTTCATTAGTATGATAAAGTGCTTTCTTATCATAGCTCACCACTGATGCAGCTTTTCTTTAGATTCTCATTTTAATGATGTTGAATAAAAGCAAATAAGCTTACCCTAGTAATGTAAGAAATCTGAGACCTTAGCAGATTTTCAGTGCCAATAAGAAAGGACATCACCCTAAATTTTACACTTAAATAATTTTCATGGTATGAAATCTGGCAGTTGTTTTACTTACAGATTTAAAAGTGAATGGAAGTAGCTCTTTTATGCATATGATCACAACATAGAGGTCATATTGCTGTTAGCATCATCTGGTATGCTGCTTAAGTTCCATTTTTGTTTGGTACACAGATAAAGGTCAAGGCGATTGACTTGGTTTCACGTTTCTGTAGCTCTGAGTAGGGATGCCCATTGCAGCCCCTTGAATTCAGTGTGGATGTTTCTCCAAGATCTGTCAGAGGTGTTTAGTTGTGCACTTGCCACCAATGCTGGTCTGAATAGAAGTGTCCTCACTATGCTGGAGAAAGACCTGTGTTTGAGTAACTCTGATAATGTGAAGATACGGGGTAGCACATAGTTTGAGAGAGCTGCCTGATCCTCAGCAAGGAAGGGGTTCCCCCATCCTGGTTCACAGTGTGAATGGAGAGGAATTAGGATCTTGAATTTTGACTCTGTGAGTAGAAGCATGGAAAAGTGGAGCTAAGCAGCTTATCTGTCTTCTGTGCTCTGTGATGGCTATTTCATCCTGCCAAGGACTGGAATAGATTGTTAATAGAGCTCCTGAAAATATTTTTTAAAAAAACCCAAACAATGAAACACCATCTTAAAGGTCTCTTGGCAGGTCAGTCAGCCATTGGACCGGAGCAATAGTAAAAATTCTTTCTTGCGTTGCTTGTTGCTGTGAATTAAATGCTTCATTATATATGCCTTTGCTGAATGGCTGCGTTCTACAAGTTTAAAAACTGAAGGCATGTAAGAATTTGGCAAAACCTGAACAACTAAATGCAATCACAGTCATTTTCTCTATCTGGAGATCTGAGAGATTTGCTAAATTTAACACATATATAGGAGATTATGCCAAAAGATAGCAGCAGTGGTGAGGCAAAAATGAGTCATCTCCAGCTCTTGAGAAGCAGATGGAATTTTCTTTTTCTTTTAACTGGAGGTCAGTTTTATACCTTTAATAGTATCAGAGCTCATCAAAAATATCTCTGAAGACATTTTTACCTCAAAATGGTTAATGTTACAAGGATTTTTTTTTCTGAATGAAATGTTTCAATTTTCATTAAAATTTATAATTTTTATGCAAGACAGAAAATTACGTATGGGTTTTTAAAAGGCAGGTTTTTTTTTAAAAGTACAGTTTGCAAAACCAAGGATTTTAATGTCTGTTTCTCTTAAATAACCTTCAGGAAAAGTTACTCACAATAAATTAATTTCTATGGAGTTCTGTAAATTTGTGCTAGGCAACTCTAGGATTAAAAATAAGCTCAATATTGTAATTACTGTAAAGAAAAGAAGAACATCCTGCTTGCCCTACGAAAAAGAAATTTTTGGTTTTATGGTTTCTTTTCTGTACTCTATAGAGAAGGTCTTGTGATTAAACTTTTGGGGGCCTCTGGCTGTGGGATTTAGCAGTAGATAAGACAAAGCTGTTTTATTTTCAGAATAAACAATGTTCACGGGCTGTAGTTTAAAAGCCCCTCACAATTTTTTATAGATTTGGAATTTGCAGAACAGTGGATTAATAATCTATGGTTTATCCTGGGAACATCAACTTGTTAAAATTGGGAAAATATGATTCTAATTAAATTTTATGAAGCCAGCAGTAATATTTAGACAATCATAAAAACAAATGAACATTCATACTGAAAAAACCCCACAAAAACCCCTTCCCCTCCAAGACTATTTTAAGAAAGGGAACGTAACAAATACTGGTTAAATTCAAAATAAATCTACTCTTTATTTTTGTCAGCTTACTTCTCTCCTATTCCAGGAATACCTAGAAAAAGTGGTCACTTTATTTTTTTTGTCTGAGAAACCATTTTTAGTCATAAATTTTAGGAGGATTTCAGTATCACACTGTATTCATGACACAGGGAAAAAATGAGTGTAGTTCCATTAGCCAATCTTGCAGCTGATTTTGTCTCAGCTGTGGTGTGGAAGACAGAAGGATCTTCCCAAGCTCTGGTGTTGCTGGTGCTTTGCAGTGCAGCATGTTTTTCCTCCCTCCTCGTGTAGTTGCATATGCTCGCTGCCTTCCGGAGACGAGAGAGGCAGACTGAGGTGAAAGGGGGATTTGGAGCAAGACATGAGACAAGAGCTGCAGGCATTGCCCTGGTGTAGCTTCCTCCTGTGTCCTTTAGAAATGCCTGAGGACTTGCCTAGTCTTAACTTGTAATAACAAGTGATCTTTTATTGGCCCTACATCCTTTATGACTGTTTGGGAATCACCTGTCATTCTGGATACATGCTGCTAATTGGTATACGTGAAGGTGATGACTGTGTCTGTATGGAAAGATCTGCCAAATAGTAAGATCTGCCCAGCAAATTAGTGGTTCTGGAGGGTTTTTTCTCCATCTTTGGATGTGTTTTTTCATATTTGGTTGGAGGTTTAATAGGAATTTTGCATAAGCACAAACCACCCGCTTTTATGTAAATATTTACTTTCACATTCAAATATCTATTTAAAACTGCTATGGTTCTTAAGGATCTAAATTCCCCCAAAAGGCATCTAACTTGTGTGTAGTTACTCTTGGAGAAGTAACTTGTTTTTTGGCTTTGCCAGGGAGATTGCTTAAGCACACTTAGAAAAATTATATAAACTTTTTAAACTGTAAAAGCTTCTTAGGCAGCCACCAGCAATAACAGTAAATAAAATGCTTGGGCTTTATTTGCACATAAACTCTTATTTTTACATAGGAATTAGGAATTTATATTTGATTTTTAATACAAAATGTTTCCAATAAATGCTAAGGATTTCAGTAATGCAGAAAGCTGCTACAAGTGTTTTTTTGAGCGCTATGGAATTTTCCTAAAAGCTACATGAAGGCAGTAAAGTGTGAAATTACATGAAGTTTTCTTGAATGTAAAAGTGATTTTACATTTGTCATTTGCTATTTAGCCCTTCTTAGACCCCACTCCCCAATAATTTTCTTATTTACCAGGTACTACATTCCTTGACCATCTCTAATGAATAACAGAATTAGGCTATACATAAAAATTGCCATGAGGAAAAGCAAGAAGGTGATGAAAAAGGTGATGAAGGCTCAAAGCAAAAGTTTAAGGAAACTCTTATATTTTCATTTTACCAAGTTAGGAGCTGAAGGAGAATGTGTTTGTTGAGGCGAGAGGAGTGGTTTGGTAATTCAGATGCAAAGGAGCACAAGCTTGGAGAAACTGGTACAGAAAAAAAAATGCAGTGGCAGAGACATGTTCCTGAGAAAAGCCAGGACAGAGTACCAGTTGGGATGTCTGAGGAGCAAGTGAGGGATCCAAGCTTGACACAAGGAGTCGAGGCTCTGCCTGACTGGAGAAATCAAGAGTTTGGCACTTTATTGTACAGATTATATGCACAAGCATATACCTTATTTTGGAGAAAGGAACACATCTGATGCAGCAAGATCATTCCAGGTGTTACCTGTTCGAAAATGGTAATTGAATTGATAGTTATGGACAGTTTCTTGGCAGTTAGAAAAGTGTATCAATCAAATAAGCAGGACAAAACAAAGGCTTGTATGTTTAGAGTCATTAAGCTTTGTGGCAAGTCATGTAGAGAATCAGTGTGTTTTAGGCAAGGGTGTTCTGCACTAGTTTTTTGTGTTATTTCTTAGTATTTGCTTTATATTAATGTTTATGCTTATTGCCCTTGTACTTCTGGGTAGGTTTGTAAGATCTGTTTTCTTTTTGATCAGCATGCTACAATTAAATATTTAATTCAATGGTGTTACTTAACTCTGTTTCTGGGAAATATTGCTGGTCTGGTATTTTTCTCTGTTTTAGAAACTTTATAGACTGTTATTTCATGACTTGAGAATAGAATGGGAAGGAACATGGAAGAGGGACTTGAAAAAAGTTGATTTTGGTTTTTGGAGATAAGACTAAGAGAGTTGAATCATGTGTTTTGGAGAAGACCATTATAAAGCCTAAAAATATTTTGTTTTGGTTTGGTTTTTTTAACAAAATATTTTGCTTATGGTGAAACTACATAGGCATAAACTTCGGGATTTTTGGAAGCATTCTGAATTTGTGTAAATGTTATTAGAAGCTGCATTCTGATAAAAAAATTAGACAGCACATCTAATTGCAAGAATTAAAGGGAATTGAATGTTGAAGGACAATCCTTCCAACCAGCCCTAGCTTAACTGGAAAATGTCAAAACCCAACCAAGTCAAACCAAGAAAAAAAAAAATTATCTTTTTTTCTTCCTCCTCTTAAGCTGCAAAGTGGAACTGAACAGATGTGTAGACCTGTCTGGGTAAATTAAACAGATGTGGTCACCAGAGGATATTCTTCAAGCTGCTAAAATAAATCTAAATAAACATATTACTGTAATCTATGTATCTCTCTTTTCTTTATTATTTTTTTAATAGAATATTTCTTGTAAAGGCACACCTTGATTATTTTCAGTTTGTTATTCCATATTTTAGTAATGATTTAAGTCTGGTTTTGTTAGGCTCTACCTACCATTAGCAATGTGATATAGTGCAATGTGTTTCTGCCAAAAGCAGCACCTTCCAGAAAGCTTCTCAGTGTGTCATATAATAAATATAATCAGTCTTACAATGTTATATTATTAATGTTTGTTTTTCTTGAGAAAGCAAAAACTGAGTTGGAGCATCTGAGCAGTTTTTATTTTTGCAATTTGTGATTTTGCCTCACTATTCTTATCATTGCATCAATATAAGCTTTAATTTCCTAGTTAAGTGTGACAGATTTCAGCCTCTCAGGTCCTAAAAAGCCCTCTTAAAATCATCATTACCTTTAAGTAAAGACCAAGTCTGAGCATTTCAGAAAAAAATAATACCCCTTTTAGAACAATTCAAATGCAGACCCTGCCTGTTTGAGTCATCAGCAGCAATAAACCATGTAATGGTGATGTCAAAAGTTTGTTTCATATTTTGTGTATTTGTGTTGTCCATAGCAGAAAAGTATTTAGTCAATTAACTTGTAGTTCCTTGGGCAACCATAGCAGCTGTTCCCTTCTGGAGCACTGAGGCCAGTGGTTGTTCTGTAGGGTTGTCTATGCTGTGCTAGAGATCTACTGGTTTAAATTGATTTAGTTCCTGCATGCTGTAGTATTGTCAGGTGGTAGGGCACTAAGAGGCCTATATAATTTCATTCTATAGGCTTCACTTTCCTTTAATTTTCACCATTTTTCTAGTTCAATAGCAAATGTGGGCTTTAGGGTGAACCTAAAAGGAGGTTGGTATTGAAGTAGAGAATAAGCTGCATTTATGTAAGCAAAGTTTGTGGTTCAAATTATCTGCCCTCGTCTATATATCTTTCTTTCCAAAGAGATTTTTTTTTTCATATTTTTTTACCTCTGCAGTATTGAGATCGATGGCCTGTTCAACAAGGGTCAAGAAAATCTCTACCTAGCCATTAATATTCTTAAAATTTATGACAGCATGTGGGGAAAATACAAAATTTTTATGTCTTATCATTACTTAAGATGAATTATTAGCTGGAAGCCAAGTCAAAAAAGAAATCTTGAATTTTAAGTTTTAACTGCTAGCAATACTGATTTGCTAATGATATATGTGTATGTGTGAATGTGTGTGTATGTACATATGCATACTTTAATCTTATTCCATGGTCTGTAGACTGTAATCCTACCAGCATGCTCTGTCATGCCTCAGGCTTGCCAGCTTTCATTAAATATCCTTTTCTACTGTGGTACTCACTGTGAAAATTTGTGATTGCTGACCTGTACTTTAGTTCTATTACCTTATTCCTGCCCATAAAAATTGGACATGAGGACAGCTGGTAATGCTGACCTAACATGAGAAGTACAGCAGGACTTATGCCAGCTATTCAGTTCAGGTGGTTTTTTTTGCCTTCACATTGGTTTCTTTCCTAATGGCACTAGCTTGGACAGAGATGCCTAAAGCCTGACTGCAGCAATTCCACTCCTCACCCTGGGACAACCAGTTAGGTGGAAGCTGGACTGCCAAAGCCTCACAAAATTTATATTTTCTTCACAGAATTTTCATATGCTTTTCCTGGTTCATCTAAATGTTTTGGAGCAGCTGACAGAGCACTGGAGAGTTGGCTGGCTCACAGTTTGTACTAGCTGAGGTCTGTAAATCCTGAGTTGCCTCAGGATTTATTCAGGTTGCCATCATGTTGGTTGTGGCCACCCTTTAGCTGTTTGGAGGCTGAAGGCTGCATTGCATGTGCTTTTAAGTTAATACCAGAACTGGGGAGAAAATGACCTTGTGGCCCAGGACTCAGGGGTTGTGAGTAGAGATGGAATAAATGACAGTTTCTTTTGAATATCCAGATATGCATGTGATTCAAGTTGAACTTAATAAGCCAAGTATTCTTTGCTTGGTCTTTACTTGATTTGGTTGAGGCACTAGGAAACGAAAGAATGTGAAGATCCAGTTCACGCTGTGCTATTTGTTGTTAAGATACAGCTGTAATTTCAATAGTTATGCAAAGCTTGTCTACATTTCTTGCCATTTGATGCCTTCAGCTCTTGTGAGTTAGTTTTTATCCTCCCTCTTCACTGTAAACACAAGAGTCTTCTGCAGAAGGTGAAAGTTTCCCTGTTGCCTCTTAGTGGACTGGCTACTATAAATAAGCATGTTTAGGCTGGGATTCACCTCACTTAAACTGGGACACCTAAGTGTTGGTCATACCAGCCTAAGCTGATCATTGAGACAGTCCAAGGAGAGGAGTAGATACCTGCAGAGGGTGGTTTACCAGGGCTCTCTTTAGTCCTGGTTTCACAAGGTGTATCGCTTTCTGGAAAACGGATGTCCTGCCATCCACTGCAAAGGAAGCTGAAGCTGAGTAGCTGTGAGTGACAGATGTAGCTAAACAGACTGAGCTGAGTGAATTTTAGGTGCTTTAAGGGTGGTACATCCTAGTCTAAAGGGTTTGCAGGGGCTCAGTGAACCAGATGGACTCAGCAGAGCCAAAAGAAACACATAAGGGCTCATGGTTCTTAGTCTCTTTGGTACACAGATGATTGTCAGCATAGCTTCGCTGCCATACTTAAAAGTTGTTAAGGTAAACACTACAGTTAGTGAGTTTA
Source organism: Molothrus aeneus (assembly GCF_037042795.1). Taxonomy (NCBI): domain Eukaryota; kingdom Metazoa; phylum Chordata; class Aves; order Passeriformes; family Icteridae; genus Molothrus; species Molothrus aeneus. The sequence goes on from NC_089648.1 coordinate 43,684,281, forward strand.
GAGGACAAGCATTGAAATGTAATTGTTTCCCAAAATGAACTTACATGAATGTACTGTGTTTGATTGTGAAAACTTCCATGAAATTGTGGATTATGTCTTTGTTTTAATAATAGATGCTAAAGCATCAGTTAAAATGAAAGAACAAAAGTAGTAATGAAAAGTGAAATTCTTTGTAATAAGTATATGAGTTATTATGTTGTATTCTGTGAGTTAGACATATCTTACATTAAGAGTTAAAATTTAAAAATATTCCAGCACAGCTCTTGAGCCATGTAACAAATGAAGAAGATTAGAGAAAAACTGTCCAACATTAAAAGATCCAGCCTTGATTTTCTTTGGCTCAGATTGAAGCCATTATTCTAAATCCATTCCCTGGTTAAAATGTTCTTTTCTCTTTCTCAGATGTCTCTGATTTACAACTAATAGTGTGATTTTTAGCAAGCGTGGCACTTGATAAAGAACAGCCTGTGGAAAAAAAGCTATACATAGAGCCTTATACTAGAAATAAAAATGTTTATTTTTCTATTGTCTTTAGTAGCAATTCTGACATATTCTGGAAGGTTTTCTAGTATTTCAGATACAGCTCCTGTGATAACATGATACTTTTTACTGTCCCAGTATTCTCAAAGTACACTGGAAGCAATGACAGAATTTCTTATTCTAAAGAAAAATGGGAAAAATGGCATTCAGCATATGATCATGAAATCAGTATTTGAGAATTTTTCCTTTTAGCCATTATTAATCTACTTTTTTTTTTTTTGGTGGGGAAAATGTAGGGTTTAAAATAATGTAATACAGAAATATTATTTCCAATGTATAAACAGACATGGCAAGAATTTGTTGATGTTTGGGTTTTTTGCCCTTTCTCCTAGTTGGGAGCAGAGTGAAGCAGATAATTTATCCCATGTCATGTAAAAAAATATATATATTTTTATGTATGAAAGAACAAAACATGAATATACAAATATAAACTAATGTTTTATAGGTTTAAGTTTGTCCTTGTGCACAATTCTGTGTGTTGAAGCATTTGAAAGAGTTGAAGTAGCTGAAACATATTCCTGCTGTTTCAATATTCTTGATGATAATTTTCCATTTCACTGGCTCATGTACAATAACTGGTGAGTTTGTTCAAGGGAATAAACAGGAAATAAAATCGAGCTGTCTCTGAATGTTACATTGCAACATGTACACAAGCCTGAAAGGTATTTTTGCATCTGCTTAATAACATATTTTTGGGACTCACAGTTCACTGCAGCCTTCTGTCACTGCACCTGATTAAAATCTGTGAGGAGTTACCTGCTGGCTTGAGAACATGGTGATAGAAAGCCATTTTCCTGTGTGCCTGAAAATTCCTTAGTGTTTCTAAGTTAGCAGTATACAGTGTGTTGCTTCAATCTTCCAGCTTTTCCTTGAATTGTTCAGCTCCACAGGAGGACTGTGAAGGACTCAAGATAAATGATAAAATAACTGAGTACCCTGAAAACTGTGGTAAAGAAAAATTCTTTTAGGAAACCCTAATTTTTTACTGTTTCAAAAGGCAGGATCTGCACAGAATGCATGGGGATCTGCTTACTATTCTATTAATACCTTCACAGAGTCTTTAGTAACCAAGTCTTCTACCTCAGGGTGCTTTCATTTCTTATGCAGAAATTGTCAATCCTATGCTACTATTGCACTGAATCTTTCAGTCTTTGAATACAAAAATTACTTTTCATTCTATAAGAAAAAATGGAAATGGAATGGCAATGCAATTGCTACAAAATGAACACCGTATCCTTCTCTGGAGGAGGCATTCTCTGGTGTTCTCCAGTACTGATCGAAGAGTAGCAAGTTGCAGCACTTGGTAGAGTACAGAGCAATATCCTATGCTCACTAAAATGCATGGCTATGGGGCTGCTGGATGATCTGGACCTAAATCCTGCCACAGAAATCTGACCTTTGGCAGACCCTGCCTGTCAGCTTTGGTGTAAAATAGAAAATATATTCTGTTTGAGGAGGGAATGCTGCAGATAAGACCTGTTCAGGTGTTTGAATTTTCAAGGTGTTGATGCTGGAGATGTGTCATTTCAGGATGCCACAGATCTGCCTCCTCATCCCCTATTTCACGGCATTTCAGGAGTTGCCAAGAAGTAGCCTATTAATGTCAGAAACAGCAAGCCTAGAGGCCACCTAGAGCACTTGGCTCCTGTCAAAATATTTTGGGATTATTTTCACACCTTGCCTATTACATCTTGTTGCTTCCATGTATCATCTTCTGTACTGCTATTAGGAAAGAGTTCTGTCACTTTACAGCCCTTATACACTTTTTTTACATTATACAGAGTAAATGGGTCATAAGTGGTTGAGAAACTGCTGCTAGGGAGAGCTCTTGCCAGGTAAGATATGTGATCATGATATGTCATGATGTCTCAAATAAAACAATGAGTTTTTACTTAATTATATTTTTCCTGGGATATATCAGGGCAATTTTATGGATTATATTGCATTGGTTTGAAATATAGTTTTAAAAACAAAATACTATTTTTTCAAGCTTTCTGTTATCATAAAAGTATGGCAAAAGTAGAGCTGGCAAGTTAAATAAAATGCTCAATTACTATTGTCCAGAGCATCTTTTTTGAAGCAGAGTTCACTAAAACAGGGCTGCAGTGATGTGGCTTGTCATATAACTTGATTAAAGTTGAAATAAATACAGCCTAACTACTGTGATTCAAAACTGAGGTAAAGTTAAAAAGAACTGTCAATATGGTCTGAGGTTCCTGGCTGGAAGAATATTTTCCTGATAACACTTTCCTTGTAAAGCTGAGACCATTACTAGGACTTAAAATGCCTGACAATAAAAAAAGGGCCCTCTCAACCTTGCCTAGCAGGCTTCACATCCTTGGCTATCCCAGTGCTGCTGCCTGGGTTGGCACCTGGTATTATGGGTAGAACATCCTCCCCCCAAAACAAAAATTGTTTTATTTTTGTCACAAAATATACATCTAAACTGTAATATCCTAGGTTATATATTTGTTTCTAAATGAGATCAAGATCAAGCGTCCTCTGTTTGGCATTTTGTCTTTCTTGTAGTGACAACCCTGGGTGTATGGAAAGGCCAACACTTTTCCTTTTTTTCCAGCTGCTCAGTGTGGTCAACTGTGTGTGCATCATTAGAACTGAGGTAGAGGAAGTATCAGTGGGGCTTTTAAAACTGAAGTTTTAAAGTGGTGGGGTTAGAAAATCAGGGCATAACAGAGTACACCTGAGAAGAATAATTTTTTATGAGATATCTGGAAATCCAGAGGTAAATGCCATGGAATTTTTTTCAGGGATAGTTGGATAAGAAATTAAAAATTTAATTCATAAAAAGAGTTACATATTCAGAGGAGGATAGTGGTCTCCTGCTGTTGTGTATCTCTGACTTGAGTCACTGGGTGTAGTCAATATCACTAATCACTGCTGTTTCAATATATCAGTTCACATTTATCCTGCTACCTCTTTTTACCTTCTTTACTTGTTGAGAAGAGTAGTAAGACTTCAATAATATGATTTTGCAAAATATGAGTACTGTTCAAACCTGATGATAATTGTGCTAAACAGGAAAAATATCTCAGCTGCAGGCCACAGGCAGCCTTGGAACCAAGCCTCTGACCTATTCATTTTTGCCTGGTCCCAGGGTGCTGCAGGTAAGGCCACCAAGCAGACTTCCAGCTGCTTTATTGTGTTGTATATATCTTCCTAGCACTGTACTTATGGAGACTTTTTCTTCTGAGTCCTTTTTTAAAAGGCTAAACACAACCAATAAGTTGGGAAAAAGGTCTTAACCACAGGGGAGTAACTTGACAAATGAGAAGTTTGGTGGGAGATCTGGGAATGAAATTCATCTGCCACTTCTGTCAATTTAGTGTTCTTCCTGTCAGCTGCACTGTTCCTACAAAAGACATTTATTTCCTGGTATCTAGGTGTTATAGTTTCTTAGATATAAAGTTTATAGTGTTGTGTTTTAAGACTGATGCAGTTTTTATTTTGTACATCGATGTTTTGCGAAATAGGTACATTGGGGCAGGTTAAGAAGAGATAAACGTTGAACAGCAGCTCTCTTTAGAGACAGTGGATATTGGTCCCTTTTTTGATGGTACAACCAATATCTTTAATGAGAAAATGGAAATCTGTTTTACACTTGATTATATAGTGAGGATGTCTAGGAACTGGGTTTTCAGTGTAATGATTGCTTGGGGTTTCATAATATGGTTCAGGTCCAGCTACATGATGGCCCTTGGTGGCATTTTAAGCTGGGTAGAGATGGAATATTGGCAATAGCTCTTTCAACATGTTCATGGGAGGGTACCACATCTCATCTTAATGATTTTATTAATGGTCTACAGGAAAGAATAGGTCATAAATCAAAGATGCTCAGAGGAGAAGTTGTGAACTTCTGCAGAGTCTGAGAGAATTTTTAAAAATGGATTTGCTCTAAGAAGAATTCAGAAAGGTGATAGACTTCTCATGGAAATGAAGTATCTTTCAGCAAATGTGTGGAGTGAAAGGGTTAATCTCATAAATTACAGCAGTTTCAGAATTAAAGCAGGGAAAATATTGACGGAGGGTTACATGGCTGAAACAGATGAAGATGGGAATGAATCTTTGCCCCTGCTTCAAAAATAAACAGAATGATAGGTGAGTTTTTGGGAATTGGAGGGGAAAGTCGCATGATTGATTGGGCTGCTGAAAAATATCTGCTTGTCAGAGCACTGAATTGGAACAATTCAAGAAATACTGCCGATGAAAGATGAAGGAAAGAGAAAGTGAACTAGGATGGAATGTGCAGACTCAAGCAGATGGTCATATTACAGACTTAGCCGCCTGAGACTGCTCACAAGATCCAAGACTGAGGGCTGATAAACCTTTTCTCATATATTCTTGAATGAAAGGGATGGTGTTGAGGGGAAATTTTCACAGTCTGAATTGGAGTGAGAGGACCTGGTTCATGAAAGGTGTGTTCCTAGAGCCTTCTTGCTCTGGAACTCATTAGTTTCCATATACAGAAAAAAAAGTGTGTTTGTTCAGTTTGAGTCTCAGTATTTTATGACCTTGAACAAATTATTTACTTTAACAAGTGCCTCTGTTTTTCAGCTGAGATTAATGAGGTATTTCTCAGAAAAGTGTTGTAAAATGAAAACGCTTCAGTGATTATTTTCAGATACAGCATTTTCAGATACTGGTGAGGCTCAGGATTTATTAGCTATTGAGTGCTGTGGAGTTATTAAGTCTTTGATATTTGTTAAAGTCAGTTTTCTACCTTCCTAACTGACTCAGATAATAGAGATAATCTTGTGTTTGCCTGCAGAATATTATGGACACCTTTTCTAGCATGCTCTCACCTCTGTCTTTACTGCTACTGTTATTCACACCAGCAAAATCAAATATAGCATGGAGATCTCCCATGCTGTGATCACACTTTTGAGTGCAGAAGAGGCATAGCCTAGAACTAGTGAGTGAGGGTGGAACACAATAGATTCTTACCAAATTCCTAAAATAGGTGAATTACATCAGAGATAAATTTGAAGTACTGAGGCTGTTAGAAGCTGAAATCAGCTCACCAGATGTTTGTGTTTAATTTAGTAGCTACACTTCATTGCAGATGTTTTCCACCACTCCATCAACTTTATCAGATGCAGAGTTAGCCATTGCTAAGTATGGTAACAAACAAATATATTATTAGACATTGACAGCTGAACTTGGCATTTTTTAAAGGCTGTAGGACCACAGAAGGTGCGAAATAATAAAATGAACCATCTTATTTGGGAATATGATCATTAGCAGACACAGCAGAAGTCAATCAAGAACATGCTAGCACATGCACATGAATGCTGAAACTAAATTTGACACTATTTCATGATGACTCAGTGGAAAAAAGAACTAGAGAGGAAGCATTTGGATTATGTGTATATAGAACATCTGCTTTCAGTGTTGTGTGCACGTTGCTATCACTAGTAAGTAGTTTGCTTGAGAAGGTGTCTGGCTAGCATATGCAGCTGAAGGTTACAGTCACCTACAACACCACAGCAGTGCCCAGCCAGACCAAAGCCAGTGCTATGCTTGTTTCTCCATGGAGCACCTCTCAGAGCACACAAGGTGCCTTGTTACCTGGTTGTGCTGGAGCTGTGCATTCTGTTTGTTCATTGCCTTCTGATCATGCCTTTCATTTCCCTTGGGTGACTGTGGAATGCACAGACTAGGATGGGCACTGTGTCTGAGACACTCTGCAGTGTTGAAGCACAGCTCCCAGATAAACTCTGCTTTGCCATATAGCATCACACTGTTCATGTGGTGTGTAACAAGTTTTTTCCCTTGTATTTAGTATTTACTTTCAGACAAGCTTTTTGTGTCATTACTTCAGTGACAAGTAAAGATTAGGAATCTATGTGACTCAACATGGGCTATTTTCTTCAGGTTTGGTTTTCCTTTTTATTTTTTTTTTCTGCCATGTGTCTTTAGTCCTGCAGATTGCTATGACATTGCTGTAATGTTGCAAATTGTTTTGATGACTAAGTTAGAACTTTTTGGGGAAGGAGGAGGAGGTAACATGGTTATTGTACTAGCAGCTGGCTTCATAGTCCTGCATTGAGAAATACCAGCTAATCTGGTCCTTTGGAATTCCATCTGTTCTGCCTGGGGTTTTCTTTCTCAAAGGAGGATTCCATTGGAATAAGGTTGAATTCTTAGGAAATTACTCCTCCTACAGGATAAAACTAAAACTTGTACAATTAAATGTGTTCAGACCAGTTAGAATTGCGTGACCAGAAAAGGCATCTCCTCTTCTCATCCTAAGACAAGTTCAGCTATGCATAAATCATCCTGAAAAAAGCTTTCTTGTGCAGTTTTTGCAGTCTTATAATGATTAGGCTTCTAAACAGGTCTATAAAAATGCTTTATTTTCTGAAAACTTTTCCCCAACTGTCTAATGCTTATTTCTTTAATTCATTAAGAACCAGTTTAACCTGTCCCCTCTTCCATGTTTTAGTGACAAAAATACCAGTGTTGCCAAGTTTTCCCACCACCTAAGCAGACTTCATCCCAGCAGTATTCCTGAATCTTTCCTTTTTTTTTTCTCCTGTAAGTATCATTCGTCCTTTTGCTCTCTGTCCTTCCCTTATGCAAAATGAAGAGTCTAAATGGCTGAACTGCACTATTGCAATGGTGATCTGCAACCAAAGAGAGTGTAGTTGTGGTTCAGGCTCAGGTAGAGTAATCAGAAGTTTGTCACCTTTTCTTACTTCTGTCACAGTCTTTGTGTTCAGATGCCAGAAGCTTTAGAGTCATTGTCCTAAAGTGGTATTTAAAATTTGGTAGTTTGTTGACTGGCTGATTAGTCAAGAATAGAATTAACAGTAACGCTTCTCTCTGAGTGTTCTGTTGCTGTCCTCTGTAGAGTTGTTGAAAAGCTATTTAATCTCTGCAGATCACAGTTCTTGCATGTTATGTACATGGTGTTTTATAAATCTTGGTTTCTATTTGTTGTCTGCAGGGACTTGGAGAAGGAAAAACACCATCTTAACTTTTTACTTGACTTCTCTGTTGTAGCCTTTTACCTTCTAAATCACAGAAGGAAAAGGCTCTGGGGCAATCAGTAGGACTTCTGTCAAGACTCAAAGCATGTTATGTATGTTACTCAGATGCCTAGCATAAAAAAAAGTCACATCTGATTTTTTTTTTTTTTTTTCTGATCAGATGTCTAGGATCGTGTTAGGGGATTGATTTGTGGACCCTATTATCCTGTTAGCAGATAGCATATGGTTGTCTGCAATTGTGTCTTGTGCTTGATGGCCCATAGCTCTTTCAAACCTTTTATTCTACTCTGTAATCTAGTGTTTATCCCAACAAGACAAAGGGAAGTTGAGGTGAAGTTTGTAAGTCAAGAAGGTATTCTACAGTTTCCCTAGGCAGAAAGCAATTTGTACTAGCTAAACTTCTATTTGTAAATCTACAAAATAGATTAAAGTATGTGTGGCACCTATTCCTATTGCACCGTTCAGTTGCACAGCTGAACAGTAAATTGGACGCAGTGAAGCAGAACTCTGCCTCTGTGACCTATTAAAAATTGAGATATTAAAATAAAGTCTGTCCTGAGATCCTGATTTATAGCATATGGAAGTTGAGGGAACCTTCCACTAACTGCAGTATTTGTCATAAAAAACAACAGTATGAATTTGAATGTACAAGCATAACTTACAAAGTTTAATCTTTGAATGTTGAATTTTGTAAATGTGACACTCTCTGTTCTCTATTCAGAATTCATATATTGTCAGGACACAGAAACACAGAGTCAGCATTATATCTTTGAGAGGTAATTATGTATAATCAGATTGTGAAGAGCACAGAAATTTATTTAGATTAGTAATAACTCATGTGTTATTTGTTGCATTCTCTGCAAAGAAGTAAAATATAAAGTATAAAATCTAAAATAAAGGAAAATACTTGGAAAAGGTTGCCTGTTTTTGTCATGAAATGGAAGGGAAACACAAACATCGTAGTCATGATGTGATGAGTTAAAGCACCTCAGGCTGTAGCATACAGTTTTTCTAAATAAATGTATTACTTGTAATATATTGCTACTTTGTCTTCACCTTTTTCTGCAGAGGATTGTAGCAAGAGTAGAGGCTCCAATGCTCTGCTCTTCTTGCATGGATAAAGTAAAACACTTGGAGGTAGTAATGGGATAGTTTGTAAAACAGGAGAATGACATACTGTAGGAAAATGTATTTTGCATTCCCAGAGAATGGAGAAAAAAAAAGAAATTATTCAATCTTTTAACTCCCCACTAAACCATTAGCAGATATGAATGAATTCAGAAGTTATAGAAGTATGTGAAATGATTAAAAGCTTAAAGGACTACAATGTGCAGAATAAAAATAAAATAAAAACAAACATGATGAATGTGGTATTTTAAAAAAACCCAACCAAACAAACCGACAAGTATCAGGTTTCCAGGAAAATGCCACAGCAAGTACTCCACCCTCTAAATCCCAGATACATCCATGTTGAAGAGGTACTAACACTGTAGATGTGCCCACCTGTGGGAATTGCCAGACACTTGTTCTTTAATGGAACTACATTGAGAAGGTTAAGGATTAGTCAGAACTGACTTTACATGGGAGATGACAATTTTCAGGGTTTAATAGGACATAGTAAGACTATTAAAAGAAAATATATGCATGCATATATGTGTGAACAATATGACGAAAACATATCTACATAGAGATGTTGGAAGGTTGCCATGAGGTCTCCACACAACTTCTCTTCAGGAAGAACAGGCTCAACTTTCCAGTCCTGTCTTCATAGAGATGGTGCTTCAGTCCTCAAACCTAGGGGGGGAAATACCTTTTTGGCTCAGGTTATCAGTCAGCTGGGCAGTGTGAGTGCCAGTTCTGTCTTCCTGTGGGCATGCTCTGTTATTGTAGCTAGATAGTATCCTCTTTGCTCCTCACATCCATATCTTTGGGATGGAGATTAATTACTGCTCTTCTGAATTCCTTAGTGTCATGAAGCACCTCAGATTGTGAACTGAAGCATGAATGAGAATGGATAGAAGAATCATTCATTGAAGTATCTAAACTAAATGGACAGCTTCCCAAGTTAGATTCACACTTAGATGCAGTAAATGTAATACACCTGGGACTGTGCTCCATTGTTGTTATAGTGACTGACATTTCCTTGTACATTTGATAATTGTGTGCGCAGAATTTGTGTGGTTTTTGGGACCTACTTTCCCTTGCTCTTGAGATGCCTCTTCTTTCAGTATCCACACCCTGGAAAAATAGAAGACAAAGCAGTGTCTTTGGACTTACTAGTGAAAGATGCTATGATGACAGGGAATTGGGATGGAAATAGTAACATTTCAAATTTCTATGGAGGAAACAGACAGATGTTTACCAAAGTGATGATTAATCAGCAAAACAAGAGTAGTAAAAATACCTGTCAGTGGAAAAGACTGCAGGGATTTTGGGTTTGTGCTACTGCTCTTTCTTCCAAGCTGTACTGAAGCTTTTTCAAAACTATGAGAAACTTTGTATAATCTTGAATATGTTGTTTTGAATATGAACTTTAAAATAAATTTGAAGTTCATATAGATACTGGTTTTTATTTGCATTTTAATGAAATCAAGTATATACTAAACTCATTTATTTCAAAATTATTGAGACATGCTATTTTTGTCAAAGTGTGTTATTTTGATCTATTACAAAGACCTGTAACTGTACGATAAAAGACTAGGTTTTGTTCTTTTGGCTATGCACTTCATATCATCAGTGCAGCTATGCACAGATATGCACAGACTTCTACATGTCTTGAAACACTCTGTCCAAGAGTTTATATTCCATATGGATAAAAAGTTTGTACAAGTGATTACATTTTAGCATTAGACACCTGTGCTTGAAGGTGGTTTCTTGAACTCTCAGATCTTTGTCTGTTTAGTTTGCTGCAATATTAAATAATGTTCTCAGATGTGTTTAAAAGCCACCAGCATTATGGTCAGGAACTTTGCATTGCCTTTTACACCTTGAATTTTCAGTCATGTGTGAAGAGAGTTGATGTATTTGCTTAACTTTTGAAGGCTACAGTTACAGCCCTTTGAACTATGAATTATGTTGACCTGACAGGAAAAGCGATGATGATCTAATATCAGAAGATAATAGGAAGGAATGAGCCAGTTTGAGACATCTCATAATTCAAGATGTAAAAATATCTGAAAGATATTTTTCTTTAATAGACATTTAGTATGATGCATATTGTGGTGTTCTTTGTATAAGAACAAGGAGACCTTCAATGAAGGTCTCTTTGGTGGTGTGACTTAAGATAAGGAAATTTAGCTCTCTTCATACTGAAACTGCTTATCATTTCCTGATTTGAAAACAGTTTAGAAAAACACTGATGAGATGGTTGCCCACTTACCAGTCTGCTTTAAAGAAATGTAATGTAATGGAATTATGTATTTTAAAATAATTCTGCAGCACAGTCAAGTTGAATATCTATAGGAAATCTTCTGAACACATAGTCAGTAAGTGTTGGAAGACTGAATCTAATGTGAAGCCTATATTAGACAATTCTATAATGATTGGCACAGAAATGCAAAGTAACTTAGAGCTCTGTGTGTGTGTGACACTCATTATCTGTAATTACCTTTCATGTGATCTGACAATGGCATCACATCTTTCTTAACCTCTGTGCCAGTTGTTTCAACACTACCTGGACTAGAACAGTAAGTTCCACAACACTGTGACTCTGAGGCCTGAATTAAGAGAACATTTTTTGTGAACATCTCCATAGAAAACAAAGAAAATATAACAGAGTTGAAATTTAGTTTGTTTTAATGAACATGTCCTACCAACCCTGAAACAAACTTTGGAAAATGGTATGGGAGAGTGATTGACTTTCATTAACTTGTAAGCATTTATTAATAAAATGTCTTTTTTTTGTTTGCCAAGTATGTAACAAAATAATCTGTGTATGCCACACACTGCACAGAGAAGGAAGACAAAAACGTTTGCAAAATGTATCGAGTAAGTTTGTGTGTCAAGAAATTTAGCATTTGCTGTATTCCTGTTCTTAATCCATTGGCAGTCAGCATCTGCATTATACATGTGCGCCTGGTAATTCAGCTTAATTGGTTTACAGGGAAGTGTATAATACATTAGATCATTAACTAAAATTAAGTATGTTAGGGACTTGCTCCAAACCAACTTATATTTTGCTGCTGTCAGCATGCAATAATTTTTGTAGATGGGGTATGTCGAGCACTTTTCAGATGTTCTCTAAAAACCTGGCTTACAATGGTAGAAAATGGGGCAATACAAAACAAAATTAGTGGTTCATTTCAGTAGAAAGTTGCCTTATTATGTTGTTTGCTTCTGGCTGTGGAGGTACAATGTTCGAATCTTCTTTAGTGCTGCTTTGTGGAGACAATTCTAGGACAATGGTGACAGGGTTACTGAAATTTTGATTCTGCTGGGGTGGTTACTTCAGGAAGAAGTAGGCTAGGAAGAGAAAGAAGAAGGAGAGTGTATTTCTATAGCTTCAATCTAACATCATTATTTTTAACCTGAAAAGAAACTTTATTTTAATCAAATGTAATTAAGATTAGGAAATAGTAATTTAGTGCTTTAAAAAGTAAACATAACCAACAACTTGCTCTCCCCCCCAAATGCTCTGGGTTTTAAAAGATTTAGCTTTACAAAGAGTACACAACAAAGCTGTTAGGTCTGTATGTGTGGTCTTTTCCATCCTTGATATTGGCCTTCAGGGATTTTTCTTTGTTAGCTGTGATTTTACGTTGTGAGCTTCACCAGTAGCGTATGCATGTTTTACGTTTTTTGGATTTAATGCCTGACTGGAAGCAGTTATTACTTTTCACCTCTACAATTGACTGTGGATTGCAGCATGGGCACTTCTGCTGGTATACAAGGAAAATTGCTTTACCTACACTTACCTTTTACATATGGGAACAATTAAAAAAGGGTAGCAGAAATTAATTTTTTCGAGTGTCCGATTAAACCCTATGTAAGCTCCTGTTCTTTTCTGATTGAGATACAATTTAATTTAGTCTAGTTAAATTATTTGTGTGAAGTAAATGGAACAAATGAAAAACTAGCTTAATTCAGGATAAATGTTTATGGGTGGCTTCAAATGATTCAGTTCAATTTAAATTCAGGCATTCATTTAATTTGATGAACTTTTCTGAATGTCCCTCTGTAGCAAACTGCCTATAAGAACAACTCCTTTGGTAAACATTCCTGCTTTAATGCATGCATTTTTCAAGTCATAGCCTGCTTCCAGTTGCACACTTCATCCTGTAGTTTTATTGTTCTATTTATTGAATTTTATTTACAGTGTTCAATATGTCCTCTTCATAGTAATTAATTTGAAATTTATTATTGGAAACTCATAAATGAATTGGCAGAATGCATAGAGAGATGCTATTTTTTCTATTCTAAAACAAAAAATCTTTGCTAGAAAATAGATTCATTGCAACACAATTTTCTTTCTTTAACTGGAACCATATTTCTACAGAGATTCTTAAGCTGCTGATTGTGTTACTTAAAAGAACTGTGATTTAAATAAGGGTCTGCCTCTGTTTTTTAGGGCTTGTTGATAAGATCTTTTACTATTACTACACAGTAAATAGTCTTGTAAAATTTTAGTTAATACATATTAAGGACTAAGGAACACACTGTTTGCTTTGCTGTGTACAAGATATCATTGCTTTCTCCTAGACCTTCCTTTCTTTGAAATACTTAGCAGAGCCATGGGACAGCTCTCCCAATAACTTATTTTCCCTTTTAATTCTGAGTATTTCCTGTCTGTCTTTATATGCTTGCACATTAGGATAAGCACAGAGCACTTAATAAAAAAGTTCATTAAGTCTATTAAACTCAGTATAAGATAGTGGTAGTACTTTCTCTGATTAGCTTCAGCACTCTGCTTAGTCATCATACTTTTGTTATCTTCTATCACAGTTTTTCTTGCTTGCAAAGGTCTCAGCAAGTCACCACACCTCCTTCTGTTAAGAAACTGTGGGTAGTTCTCTCCACAGCTTTTACAAGGAGCAGCAGTGAATAGGCACTAGCTTTTTGGAAGTAAAATCTTTTATTTATACAAGATTATGCTTTTCAACTAAGTGCAAAAACCACTAATTTATGAACTATTTGTACAAAATGACTCTGAAGATAGGAAGAATATTTTTTCCTTATTTCCTTATTTCTTTACAACCTTCTAAGCAAATTGCACTAACTAGAATACATGCAGTATATACAAAACAAGTTAATTCACATGTATATGGTACCCATCAATTAACTGATTTGAAGCTTTTCTACTTCTTTGCATTGTATGGCTGACCTATGAAAGAAATACTAATTCCTGTGTACTTTGTGTGTAGTTAAAATAAAACTCCTGCTCTGACTTTTATTACCAGGATAGGTAAACAGAAAAAATTCTTTTAATTGATTTGCTCACATTTACAATTCAAAATAAAAAAAATATGCTGGGGTTTGATTCTGCTTGTGTTCAGGGAAAACAGTTTGTGCATTTAACAATTATTTTCTAAAAGCTTCCATAGGTCTTACTGGGTCAGAAACATAACCCTAGTTCTCTTTTTGCTTTTTCTTTTTGGTAGGATGATGAAGTGGTTCTGCAGTGCACTGCAACCGTTCACAAGGAGCAACAGAAATTGTGTCTTGCTGCAGAAGGATTTGGCAACAGGCTTTGCTTTTTGGAATCCACATCAAATTCTAAGGTACCACTGAGTGTTTTAATTGTCATTTCATGTCACAAAGCAACAATAGTTGTAACATTGCTTGCTTTGATGTAATATACACAAATCTGTGGAGGAGAAGGGACAAATCAAGTCTATCAAGAATAAAAGGAATATTTAATGCCCATTAAATGAATAATTTTTCCTTTGTCCTTTGGCTGGAGTCTAGTGTGGTGTTTTCAATTGATTTTAATTTACTTTAAAACTAGTTAGCTGCAGAAGACCACCCCAAATAATATGCTTGTTATTTTGCTTGTCTGAACTCAGTTGCAGTAAGCCACAGAGCAACTTGTGTATTGCAAATTGAGAGACAAGGTGATTGCTCTGATTCTAACTTCACAGAAAAGAAAGCGATTATTATATTTGTAGCAAGTTTTTATTCTGTGTCATTTATGTTGAAATGGTTATTACTTTGAGACCTGATTCCCTATCTGAGCATAGTGCTACTATCAAAATGGCCTCATCTAACACATTTTATCTAAGCCTCCTCTAACTGTGGTATATATGCAGTAGATAGTTTCAAAAATAACTATGCTGTTTATTGCAAAGAAGGGGTTGTGTTTCACAATCACATATGCTCAAATAAATATTATGAAGACAAAAATGGGCCTCCTGAGGGCAGAACTGGTTTTGTGGACAAAGAAATGGATATACTTGGACATTTATTTCATAGAAAGGAAAGAATGTTGTTTAACATACTTTTTTCTTTAGTTAAAATATAAATATTCAACAAGAAAATATAATAAAGGTAAAGCATCTGAAAAGACATCTAGAAAGATTTAGAACAAAAAATGATGGTTATCTTGCCAGCTTTCATAACATCACTTTGATTTTCTCTGATACTTCACAGAGTAATGCTTCATTTTCTGTCTCATCATTTTGAATGCATTATTCATAATAATAAATTTTTCACTAGGATATTAATGATTCATTATAATAGCAGTGATCTTGATGAAGTAATTCATGCTACTCTGTTTTAAATGAATCTTTTTAACAATAAAAATGTCCTAGGATAGAAGTGGTTGTAGTTCTATTTGCCTGTGAGGCCTGAAAGATTTATTTAATGAACTTCTTATCATCCAGTAGGTCTGGATATTAGATCTAGTCTCTCTCTTCCCATATAAAACTCCTGAATATTCCTGTCTTTGAGGAATACAGTGTAGATTTTAAATCAATTTTGTATGCTTGTTTGCTGATGCTGCTTTTTCTCCTTGTTTTATGAAACAATCTGTATTCTTCTCATTCTTCATGAGCTTGGGGCTAAAAAAAACAAACAAAAGAAAGCCCATGCAGCTCATCTGTGTTTTAATTTTTGAGGGCTGACAGTTGCTAGGATGAACTCATCTGAAGTCATTCGTAGATATAAATACTAAGGGAGCCATAAAATTATCAAATCCTTAAAGCAAAGTTGACTATAAATAACAGTAAATAAATTTATTTTTTATCCCTCATGTCTGTATCTGTAGAATGTTACTGTTGCATTATATAAGGAGGAACATAGGAAATATTCAAAGAGGTGTGATAATCTGAAAATAGTTCCAACAGAATTCTTGAGCCTGTTAAAATGCATGTCTTAGAGACTGTTTTCCAGGTAGAGTGGGATTGTGATGCCCTTTAATGCAAATAGAAGTGGAGCATCTGATTTACAGGCAAGGATCAAGGCTAATAGACTTCAGCTATCATCTTGGACTTGCATTTTTGAGAATGCTTGTTGCTGTGCTGTGCTTTTCTCCAGTGTCTTTCAGGATGTGGGTCCTCACGGTGTAGCTGACGTTTTATTAGCACAACTTCTTTGTGTGCACTTTCCTGCCCCAGGATCACGAAATAACTCACACTATTTAAGTAATGGTCAAATTGAAGATATATCTTGATAAAATAATTTGCTAACAGTGGACTATTAATACTTATCTCTGTACAGCAATAACACTGGGAGATAAGGCAGAAGATTAATAGGCAAAGTAAAACAAGTTCACTCACCTGTTCCCATGAGCAGCCAGGTGTTCATCCTGAGGAAAGCAAGGCTTTACTGTGAATCATGGTGGCTTATGAAGACAAATACTGTCATTCTGATCACTCCCTGCTTCCTTTTTCATCTTCCCTCCTGAGCATGAGGTCATATGGTCTGGAATATCCCTTGGGTTTGTTGGAGTCTGCTGTCCTGGCAATGTCCCCTCACAACTCCTTGTGACCTCAGCCTGCTTGGTTGAGGACCAGAAAGGTCTTGTCATTGAGCAATTTGCAGCCTTGCACTAATTGACCCTATATACTGAAGAGTAAGATAAGAGATAAACAAGACATCAGGTCTAAATTATGTGTAATTTTACTAAAAGGAGACAGTCCTGCATATAAAACATACAGGCTTGCCCAAGATAGACTCATGACTACCTCATCTGTAGAGGTATAGTAGCTCAAGAAAAAATATTTCTATATCAATTTCTACCAATTTCAAAGTAAATCTGTCTCAAAAGAGATCTTCTAGGAATAGGTTGGAAGTGTCAAGTGTATAACAATATTAGATTTATAAACCATCAAAAATTTTTAACATTGAAAAAGCTGTAGCAGCAAGAACAAAACCCAAGGAGGACATGCTGAAGACAAAATTTAAAATGCTTACTTTCCTCATCTCATGTGATTATTTCTTCAGCAAGTTTTGTCATATATATAGCATGAATTTTTATTTCATGAAGAAGAAAATAAGGGATGGCTGTCTTCAGGAAAAAAAAAGGCAAAAGTCTCATTGTCATGGTTTGACCCCAGCCAGCAACCAAAGCCCACAGAGAGTGCTCGCTCACTCCCCCAGTGGGGTCAGGGGTGGGACCAGGGAGAGAACCAGAAGGGTAAAATTGAGAAAGCAGAAAAGGCCTTGGCTCTGTGCAAGACCTGCTCAGCAATAACAAAAACATCTTTATATTATCAACCCCGTGTTCAGCACAAATCCAAAACACAGCCCTGTACCAGCCAGTGGGCAGAAAATTACCTCGACTCCAGCCAAAATCAGCAGACCTGTAAACTTCTGTTTAGGCAATTGTCTATAGGTAATTTTGCTTTATCATTGCTTGCTGTACTTTTAAATTCATCCCTTTTATTAAAACATGAATTAACTTATCTCAAGATCAGTGAGATCTATTTCTTTACATTTGAATGTTAGTTGTTGCTTTCTTTATATAAACATATTGGTCATAGGAGGAAGTCTCTTCATTAAAAGATGATGTTGTCTTGCTAGTGAAGTAATTTTTCTTTAGACTTAAATAGTGCATAGATTGCTGAAAAGGAAACAAGGTGGAACTGTGTTTTAACAGCTTCTGAAAACTATTCCTGTCCATAGTGCAGAATGAAAAATATGAGGCTCTGGGTCAGTCACAAAGGTGGTGTTGATCCCTTGTGAATGACTGCAGAGCAGAACACTGAAAACTAAGTTAGGCTTTTCTAAATGGCATAAGGGTTTGGGTTTTTTTCCTGTTTCTATGGCAGGTGGTAAACTCTTATTCATTTCATTATGCCCTGAGGTATGGCCCTACTTTACATCATTAAAAAGTACTGATAAAAACTATGTGTGGGGCTTTTTTCCCTCTTGAAGTCTCTCTAATTTGAACTTGAGAGAGGGGAGGATAACATAGTGAGGGTTTTTGAAGGTCTAAAAAGGCCACCCAATTTTTTTTGGTGGTTTTTTTTTCTCGCCTTCATTTAACTTTTTGAAGAAGGCAAGAAGGCAGTGCAGTGTGTGATCCTATGGTTTGATCTTTTTTACATATACTAAGTTTCAGTGCTGAGAGCAGAGTCCAGAAACTGATAATAATTCTATTTGTAAAGTTAAGGAGGTATTTCAAATGGAAGACTTTGATAACTTATTTTCCATTTTGCTTTTGAAGAATCTCTTCTGTATCAGAGCAGAATGGTTCTTCAGACTTGGCGTATGCCAGTTGGTTGTGAATTCTGACTGCATTATCCAGAGTATGTCAGTGATGCTCTGTTGTTTGTTGGCCCCTAGATGCTACTGTTGTGTAAGGAAGTAGAAAAAAAGCCTGATGGTAAGAGTGACATATTGCTTCTTGTGCTGACAAATAAAAATAATTAGATTTTTATCTTTGCCCTTTTTTTAGTCAAATGAATTGGCTGGAGCTGGACAGGTGGCCATGCTTAAAGGGAAGAGGACAATGTGGGGAGGGTGACTGGAGGCGGTTATACCTGGCACAGACCAGGCTACATGGAAGTATGATTCTTTAGGTATTTATGCAAGCTGTGTCCATGCCAGCAGTCAAATTATGTATGGATGTGTCTGGAGAAGGATGTCATCCTGAATGGTGGGACATTGGCCTGAACTCCTGTACCCTGATTGCCTCTGGGAGAAAAAAATCTTTTCTCTGTTTGTCTTCCAGAACGTAAGATCTGAAGGCAAGGGTTGCCTTCTTTTTTTGTCTTTTACAGCAAACGTATTCTCAGTGGCCAAGACAAATAATCTGTCTCCAGAGAGACTGGGTCTGAAATTCTCTCTGACAGCTGAGAAACAGTACCTGCATTGTGCACAGTTTTTGATTGTGTAAATCCAAATAGATAAAAAAGCATGTGGTGTCTATTAACATATGGATGCAAGCAGATACTTTTTGAGCAGTCAAAAGTTTGGTTTGTCCTCAGAAATTAGATCAGTGTTGTTTGCTTGTGTTTACATTGGGTCATTCTCTGAATATGTCATTTAGTAAGGTGGTTGGTGGAATTTTTTTTAATGTAATTGCTGTGGTTCATTTCTGTACATGAGTTTCCACTTCATCCTTTTCTAATAAGTAAAAAAATTTGTAGCTGCACCTCTAGGGCCATTTAAATTGCTTTTGTGTCATATTGCCAAAATGATTATTCCCTTTTAATGATAAAGATAGCATTTAATCTTCTGTTCAGAGGACTCCATTTAGCCAACTTTGACTAAAACGGGTGATTTAAATAATTTAAATTGAGAGAATTTATGAATATTTGCACATTACTTGGCCTACTTGGCATACATAAATTAGACACAGGTAGATGAAGTCTTCATAGGTGTAGATCAGACAGGATTTTGTTCAGTGAGTCATTCTTTCTCAGTAAAATGCTCTCTAGGAGTAATGTAAATAAAAACAGTGTGTTTCACAACATTTTATATAGTTTTATGCAACATAGGGTTTACAAATTTTTGAAAATTATCTTTATTATTTATGTATATCCAAATCAGTTTTTACTTCTTGTAACTATTGTATGAATTTTGAGCCTAAATGCAGATGGGTAGTTATATTCATCAGACCTGATTGTGATCCTTGCAATTAGTCCCAGAAACCAACATAAGTTTATTGAGATGGAAATTAAACAATTTGAAATGAACATGAAACATTTGGACTGTGAAAAACACTATCAGATCTCCATGGCTGTAAAGCAGCAATAGAAATATGGCTTTTATGTCAGCTGAATATTGTGGGCATTGGTCCTAGGTATAGTAATATAGAATATTTGTACTGTCACCTGTAACTCAGGTAGTTTTTAAAAAGAAAACAAAATGTGTCATATCAAGCAGGTCACCAAAGACTAAACAGTGTAATCATCATAGATCCGATCTGTGAAACCTTAGTATTTTCATTTTTCATTATATCTCCTGTTGAAGCAGATATTTGAAGTTTTAAATTCACACAGGAATCGATTATTTCTGATCTTAAAGAAATGTTTTTTATCAAATCTAGTTTTGCCTGAGATATACATTGAGTTTTAGCTTAATAAGGCATTATTTGCTACAAAATTTGAATTTAAAACTCTTCCTATCTTCAAACTACATTCATGAATGGAAAAGAGTTTCTTTTTAAATGATGCTCACTTACTTAATATTTTTAAAAGTAAGACATTATTATAGGCTAGTTTTCTGGTTTTGGGGATAACCCTGAATGCTTAATACTAATTATTTGGAACCCATGGAGTTTTATTATAAAACTTTAAATGTACTTTAATGTATTGTGTACTTGGGATTTTCTAGTCAAAATGTATTTTAGAAATATGTAACACTGTAATCGATAAAGCACCTGGGAAAACACTTCCAAAGGAAAGTTCTGAATTCCTAAATATGCTGGTAGAGTTCATGACATGTAACCTGAACATACAGTGACAAAAACTGAAAGATAGAATCAAAGTAATATTGTAGGTCAGTTTAGTTGATGATAATACTCCAAGTGATGGCACTGAATGATAGGATAGTGCATATGATATCTATGCAAGCATTATGTCTGCTATTGATGAAACAATGCAAGAAAGATTTCAAAATCTCATTTTTTAAAATATTAGTGAGTTGTTTCACACTATTAGTGACATAGGCCATCCATTCAAGAAACTTAGCCCAAAGTTATAAAATTTATGAAATTTAATGAACAAAACATGAGTTGTAATTTCTCCAATTTCTCCAGATGAAATGTGGTTTGCAACTTTCATCATTATCTAAATGTATGTTAAAAACAAACAAACCCTAAATGTTTACAAACCCACATATAATGTATAATGTTTGTAAACATTTCTTTGTTTGTGTAGGGTTTTTTTTGTTGTTTTTTTTGGTGTTTGTTTTCATTTGTGTGGTTTTTTTTTTTTTTTTTTTTGTAGAACAGATGTAGGAATTCCACTTTTGGTCTAAAATAAGTGAAGAAAACCTGAAAAATCCCATTAAATCAATTTTCCTTTATAACTATATATCCCAGTAACTGTTTAGGCATCTTATTACTTAAAGATTAAAATGTAAAAAGAAGTAGATATTATGCTGAAAAATCTTGTCTGAGATATGGCTGTAACACAAACACTGTGATCAAATGAAGTCAGATATGTGGTATACAGTCCTGTAATTGGTTTGGTAAGTTTCTACAGGCTTCTAAAAGCCTTCCAGTTTGCTGTGATTTATTTCCTGAGTCCTAACATTTTTAGCTCAGTTCCTAGTAAAAAGGAAAGTTGCTGTCATTGCATGATCGGTTTATCTATTTGCATTTTGAACAGTCTGTTCAAAGCAGTGCCTTCATCCAAGTGCACAGTTGATGGCTTCTGATGGTTGGGTTTGTCTTTTCCCCCATTTAGTATATAAACCTTGTGACTCTTTAATAATCTTGGGACTATATGTTAAGGACTACAAACAGATTACTCGTCTTCACCAAATGCAGTAACTGTAGTAAAATACAATAAGAAAGTCCTTGAAAGATAAATAAGTGATATATAGAGGAAATCAAAAATATTTTGAGGTAGGAGTTCTTATTTGGGTACATTCATGTCTGATGGGAGTTTGAGTGCTGGTTTTTCAGTGCAAGCTCCCCCCAGAAGCTTCAGGCTTGCTGCCTTACCCTGGGAAACTGAACATCACAAGGTTACACAGCTGGCATGTTCTGCCAAGTCCCCCGGAGCTCAGCATTTTAAATATTTTCTCTGAAGGGTTAGAGTGAAATGTACTTCATTAGTACATGCAGAGTAGTTACAAAGCAGTCATTTGAGTTTTAATTAGACTGATATGCAGCCACACATCTGAAAACCTGAAAAAACATTAATAAATCTGTGTTTCAAGCTAAGAACACATAAACGTATAAATGCTTATTTTAAGCTTTTCAGATGAACGTTTGTCTAAAACAGCAGTTCCAAATTAGCTTTGTACCGTCTTTGCACTTTAAGTCATGGTATTGCTACTTTGTACTCAGTATTTTTAAGAACTGTTAGTCTAAATTTGGTCCAGCAGACTCTTATGAATAATCTTAGCCCAATGGGCTCTCAGAAATTAGGGCAAAGAAATGTGGCCTATTAATGAGAAAATCTGTGTTTGAGGTATCTAATATTGATCATATCCGAAACAAAATGGAAAAAAGAGTATAAAATATTTTTTTGTTTATGTCTTAAGACTTTTTGAGACAGATCTTTTAGGTTGTGATTTTTAAGATTTTAGACTTTACCTCCTGTTTACTTCCCCATGAAAAAGGAGGAAGATTATTTGTGCTTTTGTAGCAACTGACAAATGCTGTAATTTGTTATCATAAAAAGAATATTTTCATCAATAAATTGAGAGTTTTAGTTTATAAATAGTCTGAATTGGATGAGCGAAGTTCGGCCAGTGGAAGTAGTTTGGAGTTTGAAGATGTATGCTTTGTGACCCTGTATTTGAAACCCAAATGCAAATTGTTTTAGTAACTTTCCTAGTGCTGACTGTTGGGTTACCATATACAAATACAAGATTAACTTTTTATGGTTTCACAAACAAAAGAACAGTTGCTTTATTTTGCATTAAAAAAAACTCAGGCCAGATGGTAAAATAAGTTATTATGCTCCTGAAGATTTTGTGTAAATACTCAAGGTTACAGTTCAGGCTGCTTTTCCTGAGTGTTTAATTGTTTCTGAATAACTGCTGAATGTCTGCTGTTTGTTTGAAAACCTGTACATAATAGAGATGAATGTGAATATGTGAATAATGCTAATGGATATTATGGAGCTTTAACTCCTTCCAAGTTCTCTTTTTCTTCCCTACGGGATATAAAGAATATATTTAGGAGTGGGAAGTTTATTCCATCTTCCAGGTATTTGTACTCTTGTCTTGGCATATTTACGAAGACACCTCGCACAAAAGTGTTGCCTTTTTGTGAGCACTGACTTTTTACGTGTGATTAAAAATCAGGAAACTAATGTCACTGGGCTGATTTCAAACATCTGATACAGTCTTCCCTTAATACTTCAAACTCTGCTTCTCTCCCACATCTAAATGTCTTTTAATGATAACCTGAAATTCTTACATCCCTGTTTTCTTGGTGTTTCTCCTAGTATTGACCAATTATATTTGCACAGTACAAAGTTTACAGCTGGCGATAAGGCAATAATTGACAGAACTGCAAATTAAAATAAAGAGTTGTTCAAATGGCTTTAGATAATGTAGGATGAATTAGTTTTGATAGTTTAAGATGCTTTAAACAGCCAAGGTATGTATTGATCTTTAAAGGAAACAGCAGGGACAAGCTATTTCTACATGAAGGAAAATTGCAAATCCGTGACATTTTGAGTACTGCGAGAGAAAAAGAAACAGGGCTAGCACAGGACTTGCATGAGAAGGTTGGACAGAGGTCCCAGAAAGCAAACAAATATTCTGCTCAGTGCAATATGAAATACGAACTGACTTTCTAAGAAACCATTTGAGTGCCCATTATTCAATAAATTAGAAAGCCCGTCAATACAGAATTTCTCTTTCTAGTGTATGTAAGTTGATTGAGTATTAGCAAATAAAAAGGCCAATAGAAATTAAGTCAAATTGCAATAAGGTCTTATTTTTAAATAAGAAACATGCCTAGTTTGATTAGCTGTTTTAAGAATAAAGCTTAATAAGCTTTGAGTGCCATATTTGATTTGGTTGGTCTGAAGTACACTAACAATAAATTAAGCCTCTTTAGGCTGATACATTTGAAAAATGCATCATAGATTAATGACTCTGCAAGTCTTCATTAGCTCAAATTGGCAAAATAATTCCTTTTTGTTTTGCGTGTTTCTGCCTAATTTATCATGGAGGTGATACACACAACTGTCTACATAATTCTTACTAAATTTTTTTGTCTATAGAAAGGAGAATTCCTTAGAATAATTAATGAAAAAAATTGGTTATTTTGAAGAACTTACAATTATGTGGATTTTTTTGGTCTGTTTTTTAGAAAATAAACCAATACCAGACAATTGAAATGTTATTTTAAACCCCAGCATAGACAGGGACCTGAGTAAGGGAGTGAAACCTTTCCCTGGGTAGTTGAAAGTTAAGTTATTGGCAAATTAAAATTAGAACCATCTAGAAAATGATATGTGCTTGTGTGTAATAGGTGTCTGCAAAGTTCTGTAGTTATCTTTTTATCTGATGTCAGAATGTGAAATTTTGAAGAAGATGATCTTGACTCTCTGATAAGGGAGGAAACTCCAGGTTGGTCAATGATCTAAACGAATGCCATACTCTCATGTAGGGGTGAAATCTGTGAACTTGTTATACTCCTCCTCATTATACTCCTCACTGAACATGTATTCAAGTGTAGCAGGAAAAAAAAGTCCACAGGTTGTTTAGGTCCTTGAGACTGTCCTTACCATATCTAAATTTTTAAGCCTCTTGCTTTATTGCTTCTTGCATAATTCACTTCTGAGGCAGGTGGGAAATGCGTGTGGGTATTTCTGTCTAGACAGTACTTTGTGGAAGCTGTTTGTTCTGTGTGTTACTGAATGATAAGTAAAAAATTATTTAAAGCAGCAGTTGGTTTTATCTTAACAGCTTAGTAGCAATATTTGGGCACCCCAGACCAAGAAAGAACAAAATTTGAATATTAAGGATAAATTACTCTTGCAATTGTTCTATTTGATTTTGTAGTTAATAGGGCTGTATACTAAAACAAGTGTTTGTTTTCATATCATGCAGTGGATGTTCAGATGTAGTGCCATGCCCAGGCAAGCGGGGGCTTTATATACTTAGATATTGATACATAAGCCGCAGTTTCTAAGTATGCATGGTTAGCTTTTTTTTTTCCAAAGAGATATTTATTCCTGAAAGTATTATTGCACTTTTTATCAGCAGTGGAACCTTGTCAGTATAAGCCCTTAATTCCCAGGAATTTTCCTGGCAGGCAGTCTTTGCTTTTAGGACTTTTCAAATCCTTCTGTCCCTGGCCCAAAGTATCTGCTAGAGTCTCTCTTGAACTGCAAGAACTTCATTATTAAATATAGATTTTTTTTTTTTTACTAGAAAACTTTCAATATATGATTCTAATTGATTTGCTTTACACTTCAGAGGTGGATGTATATATCTTCTAAGGTGATGTATTTTTTTAAATATAATTTTAAATTGTCTTGCCCAGGAGAGAGCTGATGATGCATCTCCTTTCCTTCATTTAAGGGCAAGTCAGAGGTGAATCAGAGCATAAACTCCCAGTGCCCCATTGAGCAATATTTGATTTTCTTAGGTACACAGGTTGACCACTGATTTCAGCAATGTACAATGGAAAATATAATAGTTAAAACTTACAACAAAATCCTAAAAAGTTAAAATTTGATGTCTTATGTTTTTTAGTTGACAATTTATGAGATAAATAAGCAGATTTTACTTTTCTTAGACATAGTTTTTCATGTTTACTGCAACATAGATGAATTGCTCATAACAGTTCGTATTCTGGGAGGACTAGTGTTTATGTTATTTGGATGTACTTTTAAATGTGAAAATTCTACTGTGAAGATTTCAGATATGGGATAAATTTAACAGTAAGAGAATCTCAGCAAATAATGGCCTATTGGTTATTATGCAGGGGCAAGAACTTCCACTGACACAGGTCAGGCTGTTTCACTTATTACAGGCACAAAACATGTGCATGTCTGCCCTCTTTGTTTGATCCTGAAAGGTTACAGGGTTGCTACTTAGAAATATGACTGCTGTAATGTGTTTGGCTTATATTAA
Source organism: Molothrus aeneus (assembly GCF_037042795.1). Taxonomy (NCBI): domain Eukaryota; kingdom Metazoa; phylum Chordata; class Aves; order Passeriformes; family Icteridae; genus Molothrus; species Molothrus aeneus. Next base: position 43,709,987 of record NC_089648.1, read on the forward strand.
ATCTAGTCAGGGATTAGGAAGATTTTCCTTTTGGCTATCTGGTATGTTTTTCAGAGAGGGACAAAATAGTATTTTATAAAGGTCATCTTTCTGATGCTGCAAGAATTAAGGGTAGAGTGCTTCCTTCCAGGTTCTAAAGCAACAGTACCCTCCCATGATAATAATCATTCTAGATTTTTCCATTACTCATTGCAGTAGCTACAAATACAACATAATCTCTAAGAATAAAAGGGAACAATAAAGTTTTGAATTATACACATAAGATTAGCATAATAAGATAGAATTTTCAACATTAATATGAAGATAAACAAACCATGTTTTTAATTTGGATGTGTGCCTAGACCCTCTGTAGTGCTGTTGATCCTATGAGCTTTTCTTATTTTATTAATCAGCATGAAATTTTCCTAATTACCTTAAAAATTAACACATTTTCACTGCACTAGGGTGATACACTATTAATTAAGTTCATCTAAGCTTCTGGCTACAGCAGCAAATGTTGTGATGGAAGTTGAGCTGATTGACCAAGTTTATCCATCAATGCTGAGGTGTAGTTGTATGGCTCCTTACCTAATATCATTTCTATCTGTTGCAAAGACTTTTAAATTTTCAAAAAGGAGATAAAAAGGAAACAGCTCTCAGTAATGTAGATATGTGGGACTTATGTCCTTAGGTTAGAAAGGAGACTAGAGGGAAGAGATGGAGGGTAAGAGGAAAAAGCCTCTTATCCATTTAAAGATGGAATGTATGCAGCCCTTAATCTATACAGAAAGCAAATACCTTACCAGGAATTATAGCTTCCAAGTGATTAAGATAGTCTGCTCTGTTAATAAAATGGCCTCAAGACCTTTGACAGATTTCAGGATCAAAGCTATTTCCAAAGAGCAAAAACTGAAAAATTGTAAGATGAAGCTCTGTTTTCAGCATAAAGGAAAATACTCTAATTGTACTTTAGTAAGAATATCTTAAGTAGAAGTAGATTTTTTTAGGGATTTTGAAAGAAGATTGTGAGAAGGAAAAACCCCAAGTAGCAGTTTCCTTCTATGCCTTCAAGTTTGTACAGATTAAGTTTCAGGCACACACAATTTTCTTTGCCAATGAGCTCTGCTACACAGTGACCAGCAGATGACATTTCACTCTCTGAAAATGAAAGTGGGGAAGGAGTTTTGTCTTCACTTCTGTGCAAACTAATAGAGAATAAAAACTAGTAACTCCCTGTAATCATACAAAAACTCCTGTAGAAGAGTGTTTGATGTGTCAACAGAAAGTATGCTCAGTGTATCAAGGTTTCTTCCACTGCTGGTTTTATTAAATCTAATGCTTCCCTTATGGGAGACTTCTGTACTCAGGGATCTGGACAAGATGGTAAAACTTTATATATGTGACCAGAGAGAGTATTTTTAAGAAAATTAAACCAGTTGGTTGTTTAGGTCAGATTAACAAGGAGATCAGCATGTGGCATAGGAAACCAACACAATTCAAGAGAACCACTGAGGACATGGACCTGTCTTGTATTTTAAGATTTGCAAGTGGAATGATTGCAATGTATTTTTGTCTGACTTCAGTTCCACCACTAGCTGGTTTTCCCTGTGTTTGTCTCCTTCTTCCTTTTCTTTTTTTTTTTTTTTATTTTTTAATTCTAGACCCTGTTCTGATTTTATCCTCCTGTCATTTTCTAAGTTTTATCTCCTGAAACAGCTGAAACAGTTTTCCCGTGCAAAAAGGACACTTTTGAGCTTTCAGATGTTAACAAGAACTTTGCACTATGTGACAATGTTGTTTTTCAGGAAGTAGAAAATGCCCAGATTTTTGAAGTATTTCCTAGAAAAAGTGAAAAGTGTGCTTGTGACAAAAAGCCACTTCCTTGTCAAGCTGCTTTTCCAAAAACATGAGGACATTACAAGTTTTAGGTAGAGTAACATGAAAAGCTTTGAATGCTGAAAATTTCTCTGCTTTTGAGGGAGACAATTGCTTGGGATGGAATGTCCTATAAAAGCCTCATACAGAAAGTGATGGTTTCAGACTGAAGTTGTCAGAAGCAGCTGATAGCAAACTTTCTGTAGGAGGTGTCCAGGCAACCTTCACAGTCTGGTCATGTTAAACACATGGAAGCTTGACACTGCTCCTGGAGGAGTTCTAGGGAGCGGACAGTGTTATTTGGCAGTCTACAGAACTGAAACTGTAAGGCTCATGATTCATTCTCTGTCTTTTCTGCTTTGGGATTTGATGAATATGGTTCATTCTGTTTGGCTGACGGGACTTGGTTTGTCAGACCCATATATTTCTGTTCTGTGTGCATGTTGCAATGACAAGCTTGAAAACAAGGAAAGCTGGGCCTTCTATGTAGAGTCCTAGAAACAGAAGTTTTTCCTTGGTTATATATTGAGTGTATTTCATCACTGTCACCAGACAGAATCTCATTTAAATAGAAAGGGCTGCCAGAAAGATAGAGATGTATAAATTGAAATGTAACTTGAAAATAGCTAATGGGTTCAGTTTCTTTCAGACTACTCCCACAAATAGGACTACAGATGTTTTGCTTAAATTCTGTACTAAAATGAATTTTCTGAGTCCTCCTACTTGGATTCTTGAGGTTAGGCATCTAGTAAATGTACTAGCATTAAAAAGAGTTATGAACATTCACATCTCATTTTTTAACATCAGGCTGCTTAATTAGATGATTGATTAGGCACTGTTGTGTGAATTCTCAGTATACAGTTAAACACGAAATACCTCCAAGTCCATTTAATTGGTAATTCGGTTAGAAAAATAAGAAGCTTGCAAATATCTAGGAAGGCAAGTAAAGCTGAGGTGAAGCTGCCTATTCTGAGAGACAGAATTCTGTTTGCTGATGCAATTTATTATCCTTCAGTCTTGTAGTAATATTTATGAGAGGCAGAAGTTCAGTTTACATTCACAAGATTATATGCAACATATTATTTGAGCAGCTTCTACATTCCAGTGGCTTGTTAGCACTGTGTGATTGTCAGAGTAATGACAACAGCACTGAGTTTTGTGTCTCAGCCTCTTGCTTTCCTTGGAGTGTGTAAATAGAAATTCTCTAGAAAATTAAACTGAGGGTAATTAATACATCCAGTACCCATGATTCACCTGTGGGTTGGAATGCAGTTAGGGTTATTTTGAAATATATTTTAAAAGCTTTACTTGAAACACCTTTTTAATAAAGGGTATGATTATCTAATTTGCAAATCTGCCTCCCACAGAGTAAAGCGTAGTTTAATATGCAAATATTACTACAGAAAACTAGTGTCCACAATAAATGTAGTTTAAAATGACAGGAAGAATAAGGAATTCACCAGTTTTCTAAATAATCCAGTAATTACTTCAGTAATGGGTATGCCTTAAAAATTCCAGATGACCGTTACATTTATTTTAACCTCTCTAATTTTGCTGATTTTGGGCTATTACAAGCCGTGATGAAGGAACAATAGAAAAAGGTAATAATAATTTATTCCTTTTCTCCTAGAGGTACTCAGTGTCCTTTTGAAATGTAATATACAATTTCTATTTATTTATGTAATAACATTTAAAAAAAATTGAACTACTTGCATATTAGGCTGTAATTATGACTGAGTAGATTTTCTAAAAAGAAAAATTGATAAGAGGGCAAATCTAAACATAAACTGGCAGCCAAATCAGTAATGCTTTAATTAATACTGAGATAAACTGGAGTTACTACTATTTATCTTATAAGTCATTGAGTATATTTTATAGTCAAACCCATTTAAGTATGATTGATTTTGCAAATGTGTCAGAAATGGACTGAAAATAAATTATATTGAATACTGCCATTGCTTATTAGAATTTTCCACTGATCATATGAACTGAAGTGGTACAGATTCCCTAGATTGTCCAAGACCATTATATGCTCTGTCACAGAACAAACCAATCTCCACTTTGGAATATGAATTAATTTTCTATGTCTTCAATTAATAAGTTACTGCAGCAAATATAAATATGATGAAAATTGGTGGAAAAGAAGGTTGAAGATTGCCAATAAGGTTATTTATATCTGATGAGACCTCTGCTTTTGAGCTGATCAGTGTTTGGGGTTATAGTTTGTATTCTGTTATCAAAATAGAGATGTATCGTTACCATTTAACTGTTAGTAAAACCTGGTAATTTTGATGTTTATTAAAAGTGCATTTGTGGGTTGTTAGACGTGTAGCAAAATATTTTCTTTAAAATTACTAAATATTTAATAGTGTGTTTATAGTCTAGCAAAGCAGTCGCTGAAATATCTGCCAACACATTTCACCTGTCCTCAAAAAAGCCTGATGTTGAAAACAAATTCATGCAAGTTTTCCTTGCAGCCTCTAGAATATGCAGTTGCTCTCCAGGCTGGGTACTAAAATGTGCTGTGTACTGTGCATGAAAATATTTTTCAGTAGAGAATGTTAGACTGCCACAGAATACCTTTATTTTTCATATGCCGTACTCTGTCTGTGTGTGAGATAATTTGACAGAAAATAAGATAGATAATCAGAGGTCTGACTCTGGTTTCTTTCCTCATATTTATTTTATGCTTTGAAGAGATGGAAAAGACACTTGTGAATAATTTTTGTTATATTTAAATGACAGCTTTAAAATTACTTGGAATTACTGTCTTTGGAGGGGGCTATTCAAGAGAGGAAACTTCAGTCTGTGTCTGAGGCCCAAAGCCTCATTCTTTAAATCCATAGCGTTAAAAGCATCAGCATTGAAATAAATCATAGAGGGATGAGCAGAGCTGTAACTGAGCTAAATACATTGGCAGTTCTGCATCTGTCTCCTGTTTTTCCATGCTTTGATTGTTGTACGTGCTGGGATTGATGCAGTCGTGCCTGTTGGATTTTCACTAGAGCAGAGCTGGCTGAGGAAGTGCCAGAGAAGTTGGTCTAAATCACATGCTTCCTGCAAGCATCAGTGGGTGCATCTTTCCAAAGCTCTTAAGGGAAGAACATTTCTCTCTGAGGGCCACCAAGTACCCAGGCATTCATGCAATGAAGATGAGGTGGGATAATGTGCTCTCCCTTTTGCCTCATGAAAAAAAAGTCTCTAACATTTTGCTAGACTGTAAGAACACAGTACTTCTTTCACTTAATTAAAGCAAAACATCTCATACATTTCTCCTTTTTTACTCCTGAGCAGCAAAAAGTGTTCCTTACTCATCTGCAATGAGAATAACTGAGAAGTGTTCATTGGGACTTCATGCCTTAGTCTTAACGGGTAGGAAAGGAAGTGCTCATGGCTGTCTTGAACATAAAGGAGAATTAAATGGATGAAGGAAAAGTGTCCTAGATATGTTGGTTTGATGAGTGTTTGGAATGATGCAGGATTTTCGATATTATAGAGTATATAACCTGTGGGGTAGGTTCAATAGTAAAACATTTGATATGTCCAAAATTGTATGTGTGAGACATGTTCTGCCAGCAAAAATGCTACTTTAAATAACAGCAACAACAGTGGGAATATTGTTAGGGAGACTTGGTTTGGTTATAGATGCAGTGACTCATTTCTGAGCACACTTTTCTCTTTTGTTTGTACTCTTGTTTGTCAGTTTAACTGGGCAGACTGGAGGGCGAGCTGCACTCTTAGGCTGTGAGGCTTTCTAGACTGGAAAAATGTCCTTATGTTAACTGAGTAGAAGCAGCACCTTGCAGCCTGAGATCTCTGAGTGCTCTCTTTCCTGCTTCGTAACATAAGGGCTTGTGATGGTACTTACATTACAAGGATGTTTTGAAGACAATCTAATTGGTTGTTTGTTGGCCCAGTCTTACCATTAAAAGAACTGTTGTAGTGTCTGACTAGCTATATAAGAAAAATGGTAACAAGAACACTGATAAATAATGAGAGACCTAATTCTGAAGGAGTTGGCTGAAAAAATATTTCATGCCAAAGTATCATTGCATAAGTCAGTCAAAACCCATGCAACAGAAGATGCTTTTAAAACCTTTTTATCTGGCTGAAACTTAAAGTACAATTTTACATTAATTTCATTGAAATATAGGTATTGGAAAATAATGAAATATCTATTATGTATTAAACAGACCTGAATTGCTGTGTTTAGTAGGGATGAACAGAAATATAATAAGCTAGTAAGATTGTGAGGCATTCTGAGAAAACAAGCTTTTGTATGGGGGGGAAAGATTTTGCAACTAACTTTTACAATTTGGCCTTGGAAGTTGCCTGTTCACTTTGTACACAGTTTGAGTAAGTGTGCAGTTTTACAGCTTTAGCAGCAAAAGAATTCAGGGTGTAAAAAACTGAATTCCAACAGTCAATAAAAGTATTCCTAAACTAAAATATGCAACTAACATGAAAAGAAAATAGAGAAGGGATGCCAAAGAATTTCTGGAGGCAAGTAAAGGTGCGTAGGAGTTGCATGTTCTATTAACAGAAGAAAAGATCCCCACATAAAATCTAATTTTACTTTGCTACTTTGCAACTTAGACATTGCTATTAGAAACTTCTTTCAATTTTATATGAATTTTTATAATAGTCTGGAAAATTAACTTTTCAATAGTTCAATGATATTTATTTCAAGCATGTCAAGTTAACTAATAATTTTTGTAAGACTTTTTAGTTTTATCCCAGTTAGAGCAGCCTGTAGTGAAGTATAGTTCCCCGCAAGGCTTTGAAGCTGCTGACTTGGCATTGATACTTGGTGTCCACTATTTCTACTATGAAAATTCATCTTGACCTTCATGATAATCATGAGCTCTGGCTAACTACCAGTAGCCTAAAGACTGAATTTGGTTTTCCTCACAATCTGAGCATAATGTCTGGGACACATGTTCCATGTGCTAATGTCCAAGCAGAGCCATTATTGCTTTGCCTAGGAGCCTTTCCACTCCCAGTTGTTTTTTTTTCTGATTTTCTTTGTGCAATTTGTATTGCTGCTCCTATTCCTTCCAAGGACCACTCCAAGAAGAGTCTACCTCTATTCCCCTGTAATCACTATTAGATTTTTAAAGAGAATTGCAAGATCCCTCTCCTCCTCTCTGCAGACACACAGGGGGAGTGCACTAGCCCTGACATTCATGGCGATCATCTGCTGAACTTGATGAAATTCGTTGGTTTCTTCTTTTATTGAGAGTTTCTTTCTTTTTTAGAGGGGACCTAAATCTTTTTTAGATTCCCCAGGTATCAGCTTGCACATGCTGAGCAGAGCATTGCTTCCCTTTACTGGCTAAAACTTAACTGTTGCAGCCCAGTATGTGGCTGGATTTCATAGCCTCAGAGATGTATTAGATCTTTCAGATCCATGGATGGTGAGGCAAAATAGAGCCACTGGAAAGTGTGGCAAATGTGTTACTAATGTGATCTCATGGTTTTCTTTTGCCTAGAATGTTCCACCTGATTTGTCTATCTGCACCTTTGTGCTGGAGCAGTCTCTGTCAGTACGGGCCCTCCAGGAAATGCTGGCTAACACAGAAGAAAAGGCAGAAGGGGTAAGTTATTAAATATTCACTTTTCTTTATCTTGCAAAATAGTACTTTTTTCGTATGGGACCACAGGTTTCATGGCTGTCACATGCTTATAGCATGATTGTGCTGAATTTTCCTCCTTTGCTATGGGAATGTCTGTTTTTTTGGAAATTATAAGCACTTGCAGTGTCCACTGAAGCTTGCCAGAGTTGTAAATTCGCAATTTCAATGTGCTGTGAGTCAGTATAGAGTTACAAGGGTGTTTTAATTTGGCAAATCTCATAGTGTGTCATATAAAGCTTGATCACTTCTTCTGAACAAATAAACTTTCTGAGCATTCCTGCCTATATTGGGTGAGACTGTCAAAAGGTCTTAAAATGACTTGGATGTATGCTGGTTGTGTCTGGAAATAATCAAATTCATGTGTATGCTCTGATCTAAAATATGCTGTGGCAGACCTTTAAGCTGAAGATAAAATATTATTGAGCTTGGTGGACAAGAAATAGCAGTCTGGAAAATGAAGGATATAGGAATTACTTAAATCCTATAAGAATTATTATTATTATTTCTAATAGGAATTAATTTTTTGATTAACAAATAGTTATTTACAAATAAATCATAGTAGTGTAATTGCTGTTCCCTGCAGTGCAGTTAATTTGATTTGTTATGCTGTAATTGAGTGTTCCATATGCACTTTATAGTGTTCATCTGAATGCTATGCTCTAGCTCAAATCCTGTTAATTTTTGAGGAAGAGTGACTGTAAACATAGGCGTTATACAGGCAAAAGACAAGTAGGTGTTAACCATAAGTCCATCAGTCAAGAAAGCTGGCAGGAGATAAGCGTGACTCTGATATTTATGGGGATGCCTCAAGAAATCGAACTAATGTAAAGTAGTCAGTCCCATGAAATGCCAGGCACTTAGACTGAAAATGGTATTTGGGAAATTAAGTCTGGGAGCAGTCCCATGGATGATCCAGAGTGTGTTCTGCAGTGACAATTTGCTCCAAGAGAATGACAAGCATATCTGAGAGAAGAGGTGGTACCAGAGTAAGCAGATACAGACTTCTAAATCCCTCTTCCCTTTGTGAATACTGAAACCAGGAGAAGCAAATTCACAGGGAAAAAATAAAATCAAAAGAACAGACATACAAAGGCATAATGTCAAAAATCACAGTCCAATCCCCAGGATGTACAGTGATAACTGTGTATGGCAACATGTGTAAAGTAGAGCAACAGTTTTCTTTATGTTTATTCCCAACAGATGTGAGCAGGGCATGAACTAAAGGAAGTACAGGGGAATGCGTGATAAAGTAATGCTATAGGGTAGAATGCAGTGAATGAAAAAGCATTCAGTTTTTGAATATGAACTACTGAAACTTTTCTTTAAAACAAAAAATCAACTTGCAGATTTTCTCTTGCACTGTCTTTAGCAGAGTGCTGGGGCCATGTATTAGGAGAATATTTGCTTTTAATACAGAGATCACACCTGGAGAACTTTGGAGAATGAACAAACCTCTGCAGAATGATTAGACAATGTGAGCTCAGGTATTCTGCTGGGAACAGGGCAGACTTAAGAGAGCTTTGTAGGGGGTCTTAGGTGGAATATTTGCACTAGTTCTGGACTATTTTCTGCACTTGATGTGAGTAGAAAAAGATTTTTGTAGGACACGCTGACCAATGAGACATACTATGTTTGGCGGTAATCTGGTATTTTCTGGAAAAAATTGCTGATGTTTTCTGTGCATAACGATGAAAGTCAGAATTCTGGACACTTACACCCCTGCCTAAATAACACTGATGGCAGCTGCTCTGGTCTACAGTGCTCTGTACTCAAAGGTCTTCTGAGATCTGCACAGGAAAGATAAAGCAAAGTTCTGAGTGTGGTCATTACGTGGCTCTTGGCTGTTTACAAAGTAGTTTACTGTGCTCTCAGCACCTATTAAATGCCAACACTAGGAGAAGATACAGAGCTACAGCTGTACCAGCAGAGAGAGATGGTGTTCAGTAAATCATAAATATATTTCTACTGCAACAGCTTCTATAGAAAGGCATTAGGAATCTGCTTGTGTCTCTTGCATATTAATATACTAATATTAGAGGACAACAATCTTGAAAATAATGGTTTGTGGATGAACACAAGGTCATGTTTTCAATGTCTATATTTTTCTTTTTAGAAAGTCTCTGAAAGCCAAGATGGTACTAAAATGAATGACTATGTACTTGCTGATAAATTAATAGAACTGACATTTGGTATCTGTATGTGCATTCTATGAAAAATACATAAATTTTGCCTTTGCATTTATATTTGTAAGTCATAGGCCAGGTACTTATATAGACAGCTTCTTATCTGTTTGAAGCAACTGTTAAAAGAAGTTTTAAGATACGAGGTAATTTGTCTTGCCTGAAGCACTCTTACCTTCCTAGAGAAGCATCAATTCTTTTTATCAAAATAACAGTGCTTCATTTCATTTAGTAGAAGAAAGTATAGCAATTTTTTGAGAAATTGTTGCTATAAACTGGTTTCAGTGTGACCTCAGTTTTCTAGTGGAAAGAATCCTGCAAAAGGATGTCTTTTCAGTTCTCAGTTACTTTTCATTGCATTAGAAATCATTAAGGTGCTGTGCTTATAAGAGTGCTGGTTTGCCTTTTGTGTTGTGTAATCTCTTGAATGATATGTTTATATAATAGGTATTCTTGTTATATAACAGGTAAGTTAGCAGTAATGTAATGGCTGAGTACTATGAACAAAATCTCACGCTGACTTGAGTCAGAACAATAAGCAGCTTTCTTGTGCCTAAGAAAGAATAACTGTGTGCATTTACTGGATTTACTGCTATTTCTCAATTAGCGTGCATTAAAGGTGCAAGGTTTGCTCTGCAATAAACACCTACATTTTTAGTGCGAGAGTCCCAAAATGAGAATTTCCATACTTTGTGAGATCAGTGATCCATCTATCTGAGTATTCCTACTTGACTCTTCTGAACCAGCTAAATGTATCAAAGGCAACAGTGGAAAACGACTGAAATTTCCTAAGAAAGAATGTGTGAAGTGCTCTGTTTCTTCTAGGCACTGAGTAGTTATTTTGTGCTCTGAGGTTTCATCATTTCCCTGTAAAATAGTATGGTTAGCTCTGACAATTTATTAAAACACTGACATTCATAGCTTGCTTGAATGGTTTCGGTTTCAAAAATAAAATGACAACCTAGTTTATTTGCTTAGGTAGCATTATTTTCACTTTTAATTTTAAACAGGTATTTTTTTTATATTTGCTGGGGTGTGGAGTGCTACATGTATGTACCACTTTCATCAGTTCATCAGCAAGAAAGAAAGAAAAAACCAAAAACTAACAAACCAGAAATAGATGAGGAAAAAGGGAGGAATCTTGTGGAGATGGAATAGTAAATAATTGTATAATGAGGAGTATCATCACATACTTTGGGCTATGGTGTGTTAGGCAAGCAGAATTACAGGTGCACAGTCCTAAACAAGGGCGACCTACAGCCTAGGTATTATTTTGTAATATTTTTGACTCATTTTCTTAGTGTAACTTTTTATTATTAGAAAAGCAGATGTAAGATAAAAATGAAAGCCCTTATGTTTTTATAAAGCATTTAAGACCATAAAAAGCATTCAGGCCATCTATTCTTAGCCTGGTTGTTATTTGCAGTGAACCTTCTCTGGACCCAAGTGCCTTGTATTTCACTAAAGCTCATTAGTTGGAGTGATTCACCTGAGAAGGTGAATCCATTGCTTCTGGAGTAATTTAGGAATGGTCATTGCAACTTCTTGGAACTGTGTTTTGCTTCGGATTCTTTTTCCTTTATCTTTTTGGATAGTTTGATTTTTTTTTATTGTTTTTAAATAATTTAAATCACATCTTCCTTTCCTAGATTCAAGACCTCTATCATGTAGTACTTTCTTCTTAAAGTAAAAGTGATTAAATGCCATAATCAAATCAGTTCCTGGAAATTTTCCCTAATTTTCTTAAGAAATGAAGCCTGGCCATCTATCCATTAGTGCTCTTGAATCCAGCAACTTCTGCAATTTCTGGACAATATGAACAACATTAGAAACAGGATTAGATAGTTCTTTCAGATATGATGGATATTGGGCAGGAGAAAGGGATCTAACTTTATATATCCTATAAGAGGAAAGGAAGGCAGAGTTTTCTCTTTTACCATCAACTGCTCTTGTGCTATTGCACCTTCTGCACAGTTTTTTTTCACTGACAAAAGGTGTCACAAGGACATGGGAAGGAAGTTGCCAGGTTTCAGGTGTGAGGGAGGGATTTATAATTTTGTGGCTTCTTTCAGTTTTGAGATTTAAATGACTTTTTCGTGAAAGTTAAGCAACAGACCTGTACATTGTATGCTGTTACCTGTCTCACATTTTATAACAAGGAGAATTATTTCCCTTTGTGCTGCTGTATACCCAGTAGAAAAGGGTGTCCAGAAGAAAAGGTATCCAGACATATTTGACATGGAAGAATGCCAGGTATTTACTTAGTCTCAGTTGGTTCAAAAATGATTAAGATTTTGTCTGAAAGGTTTTTCTTTTTAAATAATCCTCAAACAAACATGCTGCCTGACAAAAGGTATTAAGATAAAAATTTGCCAACACAGTGTGCAAAATAAAATTAAGTGGAAAGTAATCTTCATAAAGCCCATTGCTACTAACTATTATTTGAAATGTATTTCAGAGGGTTTTTCATATGATTAAATATGAATTATTTTTTTCTAATGGGATAATCTGAGTATTCCAAACACCATTACCCTCAGTATTTATATAAAAAGGGGCTAGTTTGAACTTTCATTCTATTCTAATGCTTTTGTTTCTTCAAAGAGATAAAAACCAGTTTTGTGCACAGTGACTAGGTACAGGAAATTAAATTAGTTTGGCACTTAAAGGAAATTTTTCTGTAAGTGGACAAGCACAAAATAATCTATCATCTGTGTTGGCTGGAAAAAAGAATTCTTGTTATTATGCTGAGTTACACTTGGTTTGCCTGTGTTTTCTGAAATATATCAAACAGTTTCATTCTATAAATAATATATATATACATAATAAATAATATATATATATATTTTTTCCACCTTGTTATGTCTTTTATAGTACCTCATGATAATTGTAATCAATGATACCACTGAAATGTGAAGATTTTGGATTATATTTTACATGCCATACCTGCTGAATAGACGATATACCTATGTGTGTATTTATATGTGACATATAAATACAGGTGTACAGGACTTGCTTTCACATGTCAGTGTGTTGTACATCTGTGTGTAGATGGGAGACCTTGTATCCCAAACAGGGGTTTGCTCTTAACTGCACCATCCCAATGGAGTGATTGAGAACTCTATTAATAAATTGTCCTTTACAGAGATATAATTAGTTTTTGTCAGCAGTGGTAAAACATTCTTTTCACTCTGGTCTACCTGAAGACTGGTGAGTGCCGAACCATTCCAATTCTTCTGCTGTACCATACATCCACAGGAAAATCTCATATCATTGGGAGGGTGTAGAGTAAGAGACATCTATTTTGGTGAGAACTTCTGGAGCTGCTGTTTGTTGATCCGTGCTTTGTTCTCCCAACACAAGGTATATGCACGGGCTTTTTTTTTTGTTCAGGTATTTGTAGGAATTGAGACTCCTCCGGCTTTTTTTGTTTTGTTTGGTTTTTTGGGTTTTTTTGGGGGTTTTTCCCCCCCAGTTTTGTCAGCAAAGTATTTGGAACATTCAATTCCTTTGCTAATGGGTAGGTTTCATGCTACATGAACTGCTTGCTGGTAAAATCATCTGCTCTTGGAGTGTAATGTGTTTCCTTTGGAATTATGTTTTAATGACTCCAGCAGGACAGATACACCAAACTCACTTATCCTCAATGGAACCCAGTGGATTTCCCTCAGCTGCTTTTGTGGCCTTTCAAGTGTCAGCTTTTTGATTGTTTACTAGAATAGAGTGCAGTAGTGAAATAGGTAAGGATTTCTTTGCATGCCACCTGTAGAAGGAAGGTGAATGTATAAGTAGTTACAATTTCTGTTTTGAATGACATGATAAACTAGGTACTAGAATACATTAGGAGAGCTTAGGACTCTCTAGAATTTATATTGAAATTATTTTAAGTGCTTATTCAGAAAATCACACTGTATTTGGGTTTTTTTACTTCTGAGAAAACTTGAAGTATTTTTTTTTTGTATTTGTCTTTCTAGACTTCATTATAAAGGGGGAAAATTTACTCTCAGTTGTCTTAGTAAACTTGAAATTTATTTACTTTTAGGCAAAATGAAATGTAGGTTTAAATCCCTTTTTAGTTTCCTGCAAATTGATCTTAGTTGCTGTATTATCTACTGAACACTTCAGTGTGCAGTTTGCTGCATTTTCCCCAATATTTATTTGCCCAGCAGCTGTACTATTCTAATACTGCATGCCATGAAGATTTGCTGTGCTTAGCAGCTCTATCCTGTCCTCGTGGCTGGTAATGAAGATGTGTAACTCTGTCATGCCCATATCAACTCCTGAGGGCTGGTCTTCCAGAGAGCTGCAGGTTCAGAGCTGGAAGCAGACTTCTGTTTGATACTTTTGGGTGTTCTCCCAGCCCATCTGAAGAAGAACATTGGTTATGGAAGGAAAAATCTGATTGTGGAATGAGTACTCAGTGGAGCACTCTGGCACTGTTGCAGTCTAACTTAGGGAGAACTGTAGCAAATTCGATTCTGCCATTGAAGCGGAATGGAAAAGTGAGGTATAGACCAGAATTGGTTCAGATTCCATGTGATCCTAGGGAACAAACTGAAAATAGTTGGACTAAAAGTTGCTGACTGAATAGAAGCAATGTAGAAGTCACTGAAACTGGCATTTCTATGTATTGAGCTGCCATGAGGACAGCTGAGAAATACTGGCAGATAGATTAGAATGAGAAACTCAGGGTGTAGTGTGTATCTTTCTACCTTGGATGAATAAAGAAGGGGATTGGTTTTTTTTATGTCTTTTACCTATAGGTAAAATTTTAAAGGTATTATCCCTCTGCCATCTATAAGCTATGGCTTGTTAAAATAAAGTATGGCAACATGCTGATGCTTTTCAGTAAAGATTCCCAGTTAATTCCTGAAAGAGTTTGAGGGTTTTTTGGGATGAAATTTAAGCACAGCAAATTGAAAATGATACAGTTAAATTTATCTTCAGAATCAAATCCCCTTTTTTTTTAATCAGCAGTTGGAATTGATGTACTAAAGGCTATTTAGGCAAAATGATGAAAAGATAAACTCCACCAAATCCTCAGATTCAGATGCTGTTCTAGAATGTTGAAGAGTCTCAGTTTTGCTGCTCAGTCCTATATAAAGCTGAGATAGTCTCCTAAACCATTAATTTTGTTAATTCTACCAGATGTCTCAACATAGATAGTAACATACTGAGTTTTTAAACCAGGCTAGTGTAGATAAGCAGTTGGAATCAATAGGCTAAGCAGTGATTGATACTTGCATTTTTTTCTGATTTTGTTAGTCTTCATACCTCAGGACTGATTTATGCATGTGTTTAGGACTGTAGCTGATGAAAGCTACACATAAAATAGTGCTAGAAATTGGGTCCTAGTCATATCAGACCAACTTGCCTGCTTTGTGTGTCACATTGATTTTAGTAGATTCTTTAAATCTATTAGTATGTCATATTGTGACATATCAATATTTCACAATATTGTGAAAATATTTTATTGTGAAAATTGAATTAATATTTGTGAGGTTACCTCTGCAGTAGTGAATATCATAAAATGAATAGGATTTATTTGTTTTGTGTTTGGAAGACTTTTTTAAAATCAATATTTAGTACAATGGTTGCACAATAAGCTGGAATGAAACAATATAGTAAGTGACCACACTCTCATCTATGTTTTGCATGAGGAAGATTTGATGTTAAAAAGATTATGGACATGTGAAAGGCTGCATCATAAAACAGTGACATTTTTCTGTTTGTCTTAAATTTGTTTACTTCTTTTTTAAAAGTTAGCATAATTTTTTGAAAACATCAAAATCTTAGACTTTAGCTTAGTCAGAAGTGTTTTGAGATACTAAATTGTTCATGGTATATATGATTATTGTCTGCTACAATTCTACTACTACTGATTGTACCAAGTGCAGTTTTACATTAATCTCTCAGCTGAGGCAAGGCCTGGAAAAAGTGACACTCAGACTTGGTATTCTCTGTTGTAATGTGCACAGCTGTAAGATGAATTATTTGTAAAGCCCAAGACCTTAAATTAAAGAAAACATAACTTTTACTTTTGTCCAGTTATATTGAGATTGGAAGTAATAATTATTCAATGTTTTTAAACCAACTGCTTATACTCAATAAACACCTCATAATATATATGAAAGCTCTCCATATCTCTATTTGTCTTGTAATGGCTTCTTATAAGGGTAGCTTCTGAAATGTTTTGCTAGGTTGGTTCAAAATTTAAAAAAGGAAGGATCCTTTTTTCCAACTCATTGACTTATAATAGCAAATTAAAAGAATATTTTGGTGAGTGGTGTAAAATGTTATCAGTGTAGGAAATGCATAGCAGTGCTACAGAGGCTGGCAGTGTGGAAAACGTTAATTCTCTCTGCAGTTATGTGCACCAAGAAACTAGACTCCTATCAGACAGCTTGGTAGGATCTCAGCAGCTGGAGCTGGGAGATTACACATGGGAGTCTCCCTCTTGAAATGTGCTCAGTGTGCTCAACCATCAGGAGTTACCAATACCTTCTGTGGTAATTAAAGAAAACAACAGAGCACCCTTATCCTCAAATTCAGTCAAGATTTTTGTAATGGGAGTTTGTTCCCAGCTCTCCTTATCCTGCAGGGTTCAGCACCTTGGGGTGCTTTTGATTCTAATGGTGCTCTATATGCATCATAGACTCCCATATTGTTTAAGTTTGGATGTGAATTGTCCTCCCCAAAGGGGTAACACTTGAGCAACACCAACAAGGGTGGCCTTAAAAGAAGAGATAGAGCTGGTGTAGTGAGACTGAGCAGGACTGAACAGACTGGATTCCTGTCTTGAACAGGAAATGGGAAGGATTTGATTTTGGGCTGGGTTCATCTCTATATTGCCTCTGTGGTCTCTGTATTGCCTCTGTGGTGTGTCTGTCACTTGCTGATAAACATGCACAGTTTGTTGCTGCTGTCAGTGAACTCTGTTGCTGAGCAAGTCTGGATAGGGATGTTCTGCATGAGGATTCATCTGCATGTATGTAATTGCATCTACTCAGGGCAATAGTAATGTTGAATCCATGGTAGCTGCATCACTGAGAAAATCTATGATATCTTAGCAAAAATAATAGGTTTAGTGAGAACAGGTGTTATTTCACTTCTCCCTGGAACAACCATTAATCTGTGGAGAAATTATTTCTTTTGATGCCCACCTGTTCCTTAGGGACTCTGGTAGTGTTGATTCACACAGAAGGTTTCTGGTTTTGTAATGTTTTGTTGGAGAGTCAGCAAATGGTTTGTTTCAATGATTATAATGAGACAAGCCTTCCAAGCAGGTGAGTGTATGAGTCTTGTATCTAAATACTACTGCAGTGTGAGAGCTACACTATTTCAGGTCTAAAGTTAAAATACCTATGTTTTGTTTCTCTCTTATCATAGAGAATTACCATTTTTTAATTACTTATCAGGATGGTAAGAACTCTTGAGCTGGGGGTGGAGGGAAGGAAAGTGAAAGAAATGAAGAGGTTTAAGACCAGGGGTGTTAACTAAACAGAGAGAGGCTGGGAATGGGGAGCAGCTCTGTAGGCAGAGTTGAGATTCTGTCTCTGGCCTCCACATGCCTTTTCTGTAGCTGAATCTGGGACCTGAGCACAGCAGAGAAACCTGAGTGAGCAGTCAACCCCTGCTCTTCACAGGGGCACTGACTTACCTTTTTGAGTGGTAGGATCATCCACCTATAGACCATGAGTTTGCCTCAATGTCAGGATCACTCAGCTTTTCCTAAACCTGGATTTTAGTTTTTTAGTGTTTGAGTGGCCACTCTTGTGAACAGAGCCTTGTTCTCTCAAGGTTCAGTCAGAACTGCAGGCTCGGGGACAGGGAAGGGAGCTGCCCCTGCCTGCAGCATCCTGTGCATCCAACCTGCTGAGCTGCCTCTGACTTTTGTGGTGAGGAGTGGGTCCCACGCCAGGAGGATCCATTTTTGAGTGTTTGCAGGATCTCAGCAGCAATTAAGGCTCCTGCTGTGTTCCTGCAGGCAGTCTGGGTTGACTTCTTCCTCTTCAAAAGCATGCCTGATAAATATACATGTACACACACACACACACGCACACACACACACAGATATATATAAAAAGACAGGATGTGCTCTCTATGATGCTTCCTGACCTCTTTGTATGCACCTGTCCTTCATTTTTCCAGTGAAAATTGAAACCTATTTTTTAGAGTACATGGTAAGTGAGAAAGGGAAGTTTTATCCCCACATAGTTAGGTTTTTGATCTTGATCCATAAATATTTTTTTTTACAAACATGATAATTGCTGAACTCTGAAAATTGTCCTCCCTTTCCCCTACAGTCTCCTCTTTCTGCCTAGGCTACAGTCTTTTTAGCATTTGCTAGTTCAACAGTTAGTTGAACTAACCCTATAGTCTTTTAAATAATAGCTATTCCCTCTGTGTATAAATAGATAAGACATTGATTTCCTTTTTTATGTGATAGGGGTGAAAGCTCAAGCCTTATTTTTCTTTATGGAAGTGATGTACTTCTAAGTAAACAGAGCAAAGAAAAGAAACTTGACAAGAATAAAGGGTATTCAGGCTTCTGCTAGTAAACCTGTGTTCTAATTACATTGGCTGGTGTCATCTGCTTCAGTTTGGGGAGTCCTGTATTGTTGTATATGATTTTAGGTAATGTAGGTAATGCTTGTTTCTGCAGACACTGCTGATAGAGTGGATTGTGCTTGTAATGATGGTGGTACATGCAGCTTCCACTCCTGAGGCAGCCTTTGATAGCTGACAGTCTGTTGACAAATATGCAGAACACTCACTTTTTTTGAAAGATGTTTCTATTTTAAAAAATAGTGGGATGAGTCACAAGATAACGG
Organism: Molothrus aeneus; assembly: GCF_037042795.1. NCBI lineage: Eukaryota > Metazoa > Chordata > Aves > Passeriformes > Icteridae > Molothrus > Molothrus aeneus. Next base: position 43,728,488 of record NC_089648.1, read on the forward strand.
TAAGCGAATAGCAGAAGCAAAGTGACAAATTTGGAAATCCTGTTTTTTCTTACTGGTGATTAGTTAATGTAGTAAATTGACATAGTCTAGTGTATATGTAGGTCATTTGGCAACAAACTATTTTAGTTATCTAGGTATTCATGCGTTTTGCTCTTCCTGTAAAATTCCATTTCCAGGTGGTGTTTGTTTGTAAGAATATAAGTGATTTACTGGGTATAGCTTGGCTTCTTTAAAAGAACTTGTGCATTTGCCCAGATTTTAATAATGTCAGTAACTGATTAAATCCTTTGGCTGTTCCAAGAAATTTCAGGTGGGGTTTCATATTCTCTCTCCTCAGCCATATGCCACTATTTTTTAGGTACATTACTTAGGGAAATACAAACCTTTTCTCCTAAAGAAACAGCTTCTTGGTGGGTTTGGAGATCTTCATAGGGACATATGAGGCAGCTGGAATTTGCCTGTGCCCAGAAGACCACAGTTCTCTTTCTGTGTGCTTTCTTGGTGTTACTGCAAGCAATATGAGACTCCAGTGCTTCTTGTGACTCTGAGTATTCCAGGATGCTGCAAAGTATAAAATAAAACATTTTTAGGGAACTGAGAGCTTTGGGTGGAAAAACACAGACTTGCTGAGTTTTGAGACTGCACAACCTTTTTGTACCTCAGATGTCTGACCCTACCCAGTTTGAGTCCTTTCTCAACTCATGTATGCCATGGTATGAGTTGAGAGAAGAAATAGCACATGCAATAAGCTTTCTACTGAGATTTCTTCTTTAATTCCAGTAACTTTTCCAACTTTTCCCAGTGATATTAGAATAATTTTCATAGATCACTTCAAGATTTTATTGTTTTGATGTAAAAAGTGTAAAGAAAAATAATGCCTTAACACAAGTAAAAGCTTAAGCAAGAGATTAATGAAATCTGATTTGTGGATCTACATGGTTAAAATTGATAATTTCTGCTTGATATAGTTTATCAGTGAAGTACAAAAGTTATTTTGTTACATGAAATCTCTCTTATTCTTATTCTCATTCTTCCGCTTTCTTTTTTCGCCCTAGCGTCTTATACACAATGTCTTTTACCACAGGTCACTCTTTGAAACCTTTTGTAGATAGGATGGGATAGTGTTTAGGGCCTTTCCATGTAACGTGACATGTAAATCTCTTGAGGATTCAAAGCTGCAAATATAGCTGTTGGTTTAAATATAGTAGAGTAGGAAGCATTTTCTATATTCTTTCTTACATGCTTATTCTGCTTGCATTTAAAACAGTTGGGAAATTTTGGTTCATAACGATCTCCTTTTTATAGTCCAACTGCATTCCACAAAGGGAAATTTCCTTTCTTTCGCTTCCTAATTCTGACTGGATTTTTCATTCCCAGCACTTTCTTTTTCTTTTGGCTTATTGGATCACTTCAAACTGAGAGCAAGACTGGGCTAATCACGAAGTCAGATTCAGAGAGCCAAAATGGGATTGTCAATGTGATTATTAAAGGGAGTGATGCAAACACATAACATTCACTCATGTCTGAGTGAAGACTTCAGTCTGTGGGAAGTGCTTAGCTAAAGGTTTCATTTGTTCTGCACCTTGGCATAACCAAATAAATGGACTACTATTGAGTTAATTGTCTTTCTAATATAAACCTGACACTGATTTTTGCACTGATTTTAGAGTACAACATTTAAAAACAGGTATCTGTTTATTTAGTGTCAATATACATTTTTTCCTTTTTTTTGTTAATTTATTTTAATAGCTTTTACTTCCTTTATTTATACTGTGATTTTTTGGCTCTGCTGCATGGTTTTCCCTATCTTGTGAGACTGATTGTTTCTATACATTTTTGTCTCATTCCTGTTACTAACAGGAGAGCTTAAATTTGGTGCAGAGCTGATTGACTTACTGACAGAGCTGTCTGCTTACTGACAATAATATCCATATTTTCTTTCCTTCCTTAGTAACATTACTTCTAGAATGTCTGTATTTTCTTCCAAATATCATAATCTTTGCCTTGCCCTCCCCTTTCCTCTCCCTACTCTCCAATCCAATTATGTTAGAGAAGCACTGAAACGGATACAAAAATAACTCATATACAACAGGAGAAAATAGACATCAAAAATATCTTTTATTTAAAAGTCTCAGTAATATTATGGTAAAGCATTTTAATTAAGGCTAGGAGTTTTTTCAGACTTGTGTACTCATAAATCTACGTCAGATTTTATTAGGAGAATGAAAGCATTTGGTTGCACACGTTGTGTATGAATTCAAAGCTGAAGTGTTTCTGTAATATGAAAAAATTTAATTTCACAACCTCTACTCCAATAGTTGACAACTTCATTTTTCAGGAAAATGCTGTCTGCAAAATACCCATTGGTAAGGCAACGTTCTAGCTAAATTGCATCATGAGCTTATTAACTCCCATCTAATCATCCAGTCATGGCTGATTAATCACTCCTCCTGGTGCCTTGTTTTATTAAAATCTGTTTTCTGTGCCACTGGCCAGCAAACTGCTGTCTAATTTCATGTGTAGGATAGTCTTTGCTGTGGATTAAAGCGAAGCCCTTATCCTCTGATCTGAAGAGCTGTGTGAAGGAATCATCACATGCAAGTGTCTTGCATGTATAGTTATCCTTCTGTGTTTAAGGGATGGGGAAAATGTGTGCGTCCTCACAGAGCTGAAAAGCTTTCCTGTGCTTCTAAGACAGAATGGAGCCATTTTGGGATAGGGATGCAACTGTAGCTGGTGGATTTTTGAATATTCAAATCACCTATCTCCAACTGTGGAACTCTGAATTCATTAATTACTTTGTATTAGTAAGCAGCAAGATAACACAGAGAGCTGGCAAATTTGTCATTTTCTCAGCATGGGAGGAGGGCAGAAGTAATTTCATCTCTCATGCCAGTGGAAAGAGGTAACACCTCCCATTTCTTTTAATAAGTGTTCTGTATGTTAATGAATAAGCCAAGTTACCAAGGTACTTCCTTAAAAAGAAGTATGAAGATTGGCAGTTAAATGCACTCTTGAAAATTTAAGCTCTCTGATTCACACTACAGTAGCCTAGTTAATAACCTATTTGAAAGCTAACAGCAGCTGTGAATATGACAGGCTGAAAATGTTTTCATTTTCAAATGTTTGCCAGAAGAACCCCCACATGTAGGAAGAAAGAAGCAGAAATGAACCAGAGGTTTCTTGATATAACAAACCAGAGCTGTTTTAGTTCCCTATTACTGACCTGAAAATTTTCTTAATCAAACTTTTGGGCAAAAGGGCCAAGTTATAGTTTTTTTATTTCTATACTTTGAGTTTTTTTCATTAGTCTAAGGGTGGGCTACAGGTACCAGTCATAACTCACTTAAAATAACAATGTTCAGTAATTTTCTTAATAAATGATTTGAGTAACTCTTTATCAGATGGTGGTGTGTTATAAAGAGGGACAGATTTGCTATGTCCAACAACTTTAGCTTGTCTTTACTGCAAGGTTGGCCATCCCAGGCTTTTGAGTTTACATGAATCAAGTGCTTCTTACTGCAATGAAATAAAGTGACAGAAGGAAGAGGAAGGAGAGGAAGAAGATCTTAGTGTTTAATGCTGTGTGGGTTTTTGTATCATGTAGATGGACATACATACTTGATACCAGTAGAAAACTTTATGAAGAGATGAGCTAGAGTCTTATTCTACTTAAAATACTGACTACACATTTTAGTGATGCCATACTGCAAACAGGAACTGGAAGTAAAACAGTGGGGAAAAAAAGCATGGAGCTTTTAAAGAGAAACACATACTGTCATCTCCTCCTCCGTGCACCTTATTTAGCAGCCGAAGTGATTGTTAGCAGGCCATTTCAAATAAGGCACAAAAAGAATATGGCTTGGCTTTGATCAACTGCACTTTGATCAACTGCAAGTACTGGAAAAGATCAAGAATGGCAGGCACAGTGTTTTTGCACTCTGCTTATCCTCAGGGTCAAGCAAGGACAGGAATAAAATCAGCATCTATTTCAAATCACAGAATTGTGACACACAAATACTTCTGGCCTGGCACATGGGCCCGTCTTTAATGTATGTACCATGTTTGGGATGAGGATGCCTGGCATGAAATAAAACATTTTTATTATCCTAGACAAGTTTCCTATTTTGGACATAGATAGCAGCAAGCCTTTTTCTGGCCTTACAATGACCCTTGGAGTGCTAATATGCTCAAAGTTTTCTTTCTAGGGTGATGGTCAGTAGAAAATGATGTTGGGGGGAGAGAAGTTATTTTGTTTCTACCCAGTAACATTTTTTGATCTAAGTTACATGCAGAGAAGGAGTTAAAGCAAATAGACATGAAAGCACAGCTCTTGCAGTGTCTTGATGACAAAAACCTACACTGAAAGACAGCCTTGGGCTGGAACAGAAGGCATATCATTAATTAGCTTGTTAGATATTAAATTCAGGAAGTCAAGGTGTCGATGAAGCTAATCAAGTGTTGTAATAGAAGTAAAGAATACAATTCAATTTGGAATGTAGTTCAATTCTACTTATTCTCACCTTGCTTATCTTTATTAAAGTTTTAGACAAAGATTTTGCTATATGTTCTCAGTTTCCACAAGAGAGAAATGGAAAAAAAAAAGCAACTTTTAAAATAAGAGTTTGGTTAAGATAAATGAGTTTAAGTGCAGGGGAAGGTATAACATCTACTAGTGAATGATACACATTTCTTCATTGAGATTTCAGTCACAATCCTGTGTGTGGATCATGGCAATATATTATAATTATCATGGCAGTCCTCATAAATTGTTGTAGAGAATGTGATTATCCAGAGTCAGCTGAGATTCTCCTATACACTGTGAAATAAAATTCCTTAGTGTTTTTGTGTGCTGCTCAAGGAGATGAAAGAAAACAGAATACAGAAGCCAGAATTAGGAATGGGAGGATGTTTTCATGGCTTAAAGTAGCTTACTTTGTAGCTTGTGCACTCATAATTAATGCCTCTATATTAGTGGATATTCAGCACATGTTCTGTGATCTTGCTTTCTGTCAAATTTAAAAAATGAAAAAAACTCCTTATAATGCCAGCAAGATCCCTCTTTATTTCTCTGCAGTTAGTTCATGGCTCCTTATGATAAAGAGAAAGTTGGGGGAGCAGAATAACATTTCTGCTCTTTTAACTGGCTTTTATGTCTGGTTAGTGTAGTTCTGGGTATCTGCAGTGCTTGGGAAAAAATGATGAAAAAAACCAGCTTTCTAGTTTGGATTAAATGCATTTAAAATGAAAGCTTGACTGAAAAGATTGGAGCTCTGATGTGCCCCTGAAGAGGAGTCAGCAAGTGCAGATCAATCTGAGTTTTCTGGATTAGCATAGCAGTAAATTATTAGCCAAATAATTGGCTGTATGTTCTTCTTACTAAAGCAACCTGAAATTTTAAGGGAAGTATTAAGACTGTAGTATAGTGCTCTCTTCTAGTTCAAGGAGGGAGATTATTTCATCATTCTAAATGCCATCTTTGATCTTTTGCTTGATTCTTAGAACAAAACTTGTAATCCTTGGGTTTATTTTTATGGCACTACTTGTATATTTTAGATGCCCAAATATATGGGTGCTGTACCATTTTATTATCCACTGCTCTCCAGTTTCAAGTGTCATAATTTTTACTCATTAACTTAGGTGGATGGCTACTTGCTAGCAGTAATTCTTTTGAGCTCAAATTAGTAGCTTTCTGTAAAATGATTATTGTAGTATAAGTAGCTCACAGTCACTAAATAAATCCCAGACATGATATATCCTTCGGTCTTTTCCTAACTCTCATGTTCTCATGGCAAGATAATAATTCCTGTACTCAGAATTGTCATATGGAAATGTACTCACTAAATTATGATATCCAGTGTTAGATAGGGTCATGTTCTTTTTTCTTTTTTCCTCCAGAAAATCTTTGAGTACTCAGGTGCATGAGGAAAAAAAATTTTCTAAGTAGCACACTGCCTTTGAGGTATATATGTTATAATATGGATCCTGCATCCTCTGCTGGAGGAAGTGTTGTAAATCCAGATACTCTTTGGGTAAAGAAAAAGAGAAAAAAATCAGTATATACATACGTAAACGTTTTATTTTTCCAAAAAATATGACTTAATGGTCAGGAGACAAAATGAGCTGGATGAAAAAATGTTACTGAATTCCAGGGATCTGGGTGTTTTTTCTGATTAGGCAAAAATTCCCGTGCTTTATTAAATAAATGATGGTACTGTTCTTTTGGACTGTGTCTAATGTAAAGTATGATTGGAATGAAGCAATTACTGTGAGATGCCACAGCGGGAGGTAACTTCAGAAGTGACTGCCAGTCCCTTCGTACTATGTCCCCAGCCCATCCTGAGTTTTAAACCATCCTAGACTAGTTGAAAGATCTACACCTCCTAACAGGTGAACAAGTCGGCAAAACCTGAATTATTTATGTAGAACAGGTAATTTCAAGTCCAAGAAAATTAAGCATTTCAAAAAAGAGAGGTAATAAAATGTGGTCTAGTAGAAGAGAATGTTAGAATTTGTTTGCTTGTTTGTTCACTCTCTGGTGTGTATGTGACTTTTCTGTTTGTTTTGTTTTGTATGTTGGTTTGTTTTTTTTTTTTCACTTCTCCCCTTGGATTAATGACCAATGCATATATAGCAACAGAAGCTTTGAATCTTAGTGTTTCCTGAATTTGGATGGGTACTGGGAAATCCAAGGGAAGAGGGTCCCTGTGGCTGCTAGTCTTGAAGGCAGACAAAAGATGGAGGTGTCAGTGTGAAACAGAATCTGTATTTAGATGTGCTGTGAAGCATTTGCTTGCTTGTTTTCTGAATCATAGCTTGGATCTTAGATACATGTGCTAGACTGAGGTATCAGCCATTTAATTTCTGTTTATGTGAGCTTTGCATTTATTTTGTGTACATTAGGACAATTGCTCTTGGATATGAGTAATCTTATTTATCTTTACCTAACCTGTGTTCCTAGAAATTTCCAGATGAGTAAATATAATATTCCAGCATGCCTTTTTCCTCCTCCAAGGGAGATACTAAATGACAAGGTCACGAGTCTTCCAGAATAGGTTCCAAAAGCAGACAAAATTTTATTTGAGTAAGTTACACAGAAAAGTCTTAGAATATGTGTCAAAGTGGCCTGTAAGAAAGAAATGTCTTTTTGTGACTTGAGTCACTCAAAGGACTCTCCCACAGATGAAACAGGAGCACAGCAAGACCTGGGAGGGCTCTGACAAAGCTCACAGCAGAAGGCCTATAAAATACAGCTGTAATTACATATGGAGGATCTTATTGTGCTATGCACTGTACCACACTTTCAGAATCAGATCTCTGGATAAATTCATAATCATTCCCATGTAGGTGTCAAACTGTACGCTTTGACAAGTGTACATGCACGATTCAAGTGGCTGTCCTGAGACCCATTCTATTTAAACATGAATTTACCAATGCAGAATTAGTGTGTGCAGTGTATAAAAACTTGGAAAATATTGCACATGACTCATGAAGCTATCTGGTGTCCATAAAAATAAAGTAAGTGGACAATTCAGCAATTATAAGGCAATTAATTGTGAAACTGATAATGGCTGTTGAGCTTTGAGTGGGTTCTCTGATAACAGTTGAGGCTGCCTTGTTCACTTACGCTTTGGGACAGCACTTTCTTCTCAAAGCAGGGCAATAAAGCATGCATCACCTCTTTCTAGCATTGTCACATAGGCAAATTGCTTGCAGTGCTGTTTTCAGAGCGTATAAAATTTTAGCAACACAAAGGATGTATCAAAGGCAGGGTAATAAAAGAAGTACTTGTACATAAATCTAACTTGGCTATTCTTTGCTCCTTTTTTTTAAGACAGTGTAGTTGCTTTTAAGAAAGTGTAGTTGCATTTAGATTTAAATCATTGCTTACTTTTATAACTTGCTGACATCTTATCAAATAATTTCTTATCTTGTATCTGTTTTAATATATTTAGCTGTCTTTGAGGAGGCATTTCTGCAGCTGTGGTTGATAACAAAAGTCACAGTAAAGATTGCTAAGAAAATAAATACGGGCAAATCAGAATTTTGTGTAGCACTGAACAAAAACATAAAGCTGCTCTTTAATTGAAATATATATTAAAAGTGAGAAAGTTCACTTTCAATTGAGCTATTTTAACAGATGAGAACTAAATACATTGCCTTTTATTACAGTAATTTCACAAGCAAGTTGACATCCAGATATTACTGGTTTTGAAAATTGCTCCTGCTTTTCTCTAAGCTATCTTAAATTATTTAACTTTTATGTGGCATCTGCTAACAAAAGGTCAATATGTGAATACTGTAAAACCACTGAAGGCATGATATCCTGCAGCATTTTCTGTGCAAAGTCCAGAGAGCAATCTGCTACAGATATACTGCTCTTGGTGCCAACAAAGTATTTAATAGGCATACTAACTGTTCTAGTAACTGAATTGTGTTCTAGTAGATATTATCAATCCTATCTGAGACTGTAAAATAGTCCAAAGACTTTTTAGAGAAAGTAATTTAAAATCTGTTTCCTTAATGAGTCCTGAAACAGTTTTGGTAATGTAAAACCTTAAGCTTTTGGAGCTATTCTCACTTTCCCTGTAGAAGAAATGGATGACATTTTTATGTGCTGTTCTCTGTTCTTATGCAAGATATTCTCATATGCTGCAGGTTGTAGGGTCAGGGTTTTACAGGTACCCCTAATTTTAACTTTAATATTATAACATTCTTTAAAATGACAAATCATGAATAGCAGCAATGAAACCTTTTCAAGTGGATGATGTTCACTAATGGCAGAGCTTTACTAAAGAGGAAATGGAGAGACGATTTGTAGGATATTCTTCTATATTTGTAGGATACTGTATTTTTGACTGGTTGGTACTGAATACAGTGTGGAAATAATTCAGCATCAGTCTTCCTTTGCTGCCTGTTATCTGATTTTAGAGGGACACTTTTGACTTCTAGAATTTGAAGTGCTTTCCACAAAATAAAGACAGAAAGTGAGGTATTGGCATTTTAAAGAGAAGATGCCAGGAGAATATCTTCATTACTAGAAGCTATAGAATAGAACACATTTTCTTTCATACTAGATACATTTCTGAAAATATGAAATGTTAACTTCAAAATAGACTTTGATATGCTGTACTTAAGGAAAGAGATTTACTGATTTCTTGCTTTTTCTTTCTACAGCTAGTTGATGTGGAAAAATGGGTATGTGATTCTGTCTTTTATTCACTTGATCCCAAATGTTTCATGTTGCCACTGAGTCTAACCTGTCTGTTTTGATACCTTGTGTGTTCATGACCCTTCAACTTGCACGGCTCAAAAAAACTAAAAAAAGAGGCAAATACATGATCATGTAAAATCTGGTCACTCCTGAATTGTCCTACCAAATTTCATGTTCCCACAGTGACTTTTATCTCTTTAAATTTGATCACAGAGTCATGTAATATAAATGTATGATTACTGCCTTTCAGTTTTGAGCCCTGCTGTCTAATGTTATAACTCCATTCTGTAACCCACCCTGTCTTTTCCAGTATAGACACTGTAATCTTAAACTGCATGACAGTAAGATAGTTAATACTGATAAATAATGTGTGATGCTGTGTGTAGCTGCAAATATACAAAATATAGTGATGCAGAACACCTGCTACAGAATAAAAGCAATGTTTCCTAGATATTAGCAAATAAAGCACAATTCTCTGCTTAATGTGTTGTTAAGGCCTTTCCTAATGTGTCTGTGTATACCATGCATATTTGTTTGGGCATCTGATATAACTCCCCTCCGTGGGACATGTTTATGTGTGTTTTTCTTCAATGTAATCTCTAACACCAGTGTTATGTAAGAGTTAGTGGATGTAAAATGTATGTAGAATTGTTTGTTCACCTTGAAAATATTTGAGGCCTCTCTGAAAGCTTGGACTATAATAGGTCTCCTTGGTTTCATATTACTTAGTTTGGGCTGCACATGACCAGAGGCACCCTCAGGTGTCCTCTGAAATATGGCCAATAACATAACTATAGCACTGGTCTCATTTTATTTCAGCCAGAAATTACAGAATTTTAATCTGTGATTATTACATCTTTGTAGTAAGTAGTGACTCAAGTTAGAGCTTGCCTGAGACTCCTGTAGGTAAGTACATTGTTTAAATAGTGCCTTAGGCTTTTCTGCACTGTTTCTACTGTACTCAAAAATATCTGTGTCATCTCACATAAACAGGTAGATGTTTATAATATTTATTAAACAATAAATGCAGTTAAGTATTAATTTTTGCTAATTGTATCAGTTATGACAGCATTATCCATATTGTGGATCTAGTATTTATGACAACCATCAATTGTTATACAATTGATTTTAAGTGTTTTTAAGACATACTGATGGTCAAGTTTTCTTTTCATTTTGTCCAATTTATAATTATGACTGAGAAAGCTTGGTTATGCATCTTTAGATTCTGTTGTTTTATTCCTATGAAGAATTTTGCTATAAAGAGAAAAAACGGCAATAAAAAGCACGCTCAGTACTATACAGGCACCTCTGCTCATACTCCACAACACATGAAATATTATTGCCAGTATTTTATTTGTGACACTGATATGGCTTTTTTTTGACTGAAGCATTCATAATCTGTTAATGGAAAATGTAGTATTACTTGCATAAATAGAAATCAGATCTGCTGTTTTCGTGGTTTGGTTTTGGGTTTTTTTTTGGTGGTTTTTTTTTTTTTTGGCTGTTTGTTTTTAAATTCAGAACTTAGTAACATCAAAATCTTGCTTCAGAAAGACTGCTTCATCAAAATGTGTCCTTAAACCATTTTTAAAAGAACTGGTTCCCATGAGAGCAAAGCTAAATGTGTCATTCCAAGTTAAATTGGGTAAAGACTTTTCCTAATAGACTGATTCTATAATCCAGACAACCTCTCTGGTGGGGGTGGAGTGCATACTGGCTTTACTGTCATACATGAAATTATTCTCTCTGATGAAGCTCCAGTCTGGCCTGTAAAGCAGCTTTTAACTCCCTCTGTAACTCCAGAGTGTTACCAGAGGTCTTATGGTGGACTGGAAGTGCAGTGAATTAATGCAGTAGAAAGCTGGCTGCTGTAAAGCTGCATGCTCACAGGGGCAGACACCTCACTCTAACACATGTATTTCTTGATAAGCCATTTCCCAGCATAGCGCACACAAGGTTAATGCAAGTGTGTTTAGTTATATCTATCTCTGGAAACCTTAAAGCCCAAGCCCAGAGAGAAGCTTTGTGTCAAATTAATGAGCAAATTGCTGTAGGCAGTTTCATGCTGTTCAAAGGATAAGCTAAAGTCGTTCACTTCTGAGCTGTTCTAGCCTATGAAGTGTACTAACAAAAGTTTTAGAAGAAATTACTCCAGTTCCTGTGTACTTCTGTCAAGTGACTATAATTTTTCTTGTGATTTTGTTCCAAAATCATTATTCTACTGAAGGGATGTGCTCTCAGTTGAAGCTGGGTACAAATTAAATGGCTTTAAGATACTTGTTGAACTCTTGGCTTCATCCTTTTGTCTCTGAGCAGGTATGAGTGAAGACTTGTAGATCTGCTTCAGTGCAGACTCAAATAGATTAAAGAATCTTGCCCAATGTAAAACCTAGTGGAAGTAAGGCATCCTGGTTCCCATTTCATATCTGAAAAAGGCTTTTCGGCTTTTTATAAAACTACCAAGGTGGGGAACCCCCAGCACCTGATCAAAGGGATTTATTAAATTTGAACCAAAATTTAGAAGACCCTGAATGTATTTTCTTTACAGAGAAAATGACAGTAATGCAGTAAGATGAAACTGAATAACACATAGTGAAAAGAGTTCATTTAATCTCCCTGACATTTTCTCTCTTTTAATGTATTTATGAAATAAGGGAAATAATTTTATAGTGTCTTTTTCTGTGAATTAGCAATGTGCTTGCAAATTTGTGATCTCAAGGGAGGTGTTGTATACTTGCATACAACAGGACTAATGCACTCATAAAAGCACCTGTGTGTCTGCCTTGCCGTTCAGGATAACTGCTTAGCTCTACAACAGGTATCAGTGTAAGGATAAGAAATTTCCTTGAGTATCTCTGGTGAAGTAATAATTTGGCCTTTTTTACACATTTAACTATATCTAGTTGGTAAATTATTTTGAAAATTTGGCATTAAGAGCCATCCAGAATTATTGTTTTCAGGAGGGATTACTCTGAAGAGCTTTTTACCTGAAAGCAAATGAAGTGTGTTGTTTCTTAAATACAAAGTGCAAGGTACAAGAATTCTCACGTTTATCCTGGCTGATGGCAAAGCTATGCTAGTTACAGCATCGTACGATTGTCTCAGTTTTTGAGACAGAGAAACATCTTTTGCTGAGGGTAATGATAAATTTTTTTCTCTTCTCCTCAAGTAGTAAGTATGTTAGCTCAGCTTTATGCCACTAGTGAAGCTGATTTTCAATTTCTTTGGAGAAAAGAAACTTGCAGAATAAGAACACCCACTTTAGACACTTTTCAAAAGAATTGTTTTCATTACAGAGACTTCTAAACTGAGAAGTAGTGAATAAATTCTCACTTTGATAGTGTGGACTGGATAAATATAACAAATGGAATTTGACTAGTGGAAACAACCTAGGGTTCTTGTGGAGGCTGAAGTGAGCCACAAAACAAGGCTTCATCAAGGCAAATTATTCAAGTAATACATCTTCAATTCTATTAAAGTAATTAAGTGCACATCAGTACTTAATAATCAGTATGATTTTCAAGCATTAAGTGAATTATATAAGGACAATTTTTTCTTATAATTTCTTGCTCACACTTTGTTAATTTGCTGAAATATAGATTGACTTTTCATATTGCTGTGGGAAAATACATTATTTGTGCACAAATATTTAATCCTCAAATATAAAGAATTTGCATTCAAATTTTAGATGTAACACAGACTGCAGAGGTGGCTCAGTGTAGGGAGTAATATGAGCAGTGTTAACTCAGTTTCATGTACTGAGAACTCAGTTCTAATACATGTCTTGAAGGAAAATGTGAGATAATACTGTATGATGTTGAAGTGAACAGGCATATCAAAATGGAGTGACTATGGAAATGCTGCTTAAAATGTCACACCTGCAGTGATAGTTTCAACCACATCTGTAATTCCATTCTTAGAGTATTGTATATTTTAGCAGATGCTAATTGCAGCCCAAGTCTAATTCACATCAGCAAAATAAACTGATACAAACATTTTCTAATGTACACTATTTAATTTCAAAAGAAATCTATGTGCATATGTATTTAAACTTATCCCAATCAAATAGTGACATTTCCAAATGCATGCTAGGGTTTCTTTGGTGTTTCTCCTTCAGTCCATATTACAGTGCTGAGAATTTCAAGCTGTGTTCTAGGTAGCAATAGTAATTTCTGTGAATTACAGCAAAGTGTCTCAGTTTACTTGTTTTCAGTATTTGTTGGATAAGTTTGTGTAAAGATCTAATATTTTTACGGAGCAAATGGAATACTATAAGAATTCCACAAAAGATATAGTCAGGAGATGATCTCTAAATTAAAGGATTTTTGGCAACTTTTCTATTAAAAAATTCTAAATAAAATAGAAATAATATTTTTTATCTTTGCATCTAGCCAGAAAGCTCAAGAATTATGGTGAAATTATGATAAATTAGAATAGTAAGTGGTAAATTACCTGAAAGCTGTCCAAGGAGCCAAGGAATATAATGGCCTCAAACAGCTGTAAATATTTATATTAAAAACACATCCTAAATGTGCTCAGATAAACCTTCAGTAGGCTTTAAATGTCAATTATCTGCTTTATTTTGAGAAGGAGGAAGTAATTAGGAGGATGAATAGAATGATGGGTGTTATATTCCTCAAATATAATGATTTGAAATTCTGCAAAGGCTTTTCTATTGCTTTTCCTTTTTCAAGTACTGTTCCAAGCCAGTAAGGTATTCCAGCTGCTGAGTGCTCAGTGCATTTTCTTCATGAGGATATTTGTTTGATGCTAAGCACTCACATTTGTCCCTGAAAGGTCAGATAGCATATGCAACTGAAGACTTAATGAGAGGAATATGATTATCCTGTTGTTGGTTACATTCAATCACCAGTCCTACCTCTCAGCACAACTTCTGAAAAAATTGAACACTGAAGAGATCCATTGCAAATTAGAGGACACTGATTTCTTTAACAAGAGAAGGACAAAGTGGTAATTTCAATGCATCTAGTCATCAAATTTGCATTGGTCTCACTTGTACAGGATTTACTGTACTCACTGCTTACTCACTCCCTTCACCCAGTCACAGTGGATTGCTCTTGCCCGTCATTCCTAGTCAGGCTCACTTCGACCTCCAATACAGTCAATTGTTGGGATCTCCCTGTCTCTCCAGAAATACAAATGGGAATTGAAGGTATTAAAACTGGTGTGTACTAATGTATACTAGAGCATTTTATCACTGTGGGTCTGATGAGACAAACCGTTGGATCCTCACAGTTCCAGTAAAATCCAGAAAAGTCCAGTTGTCCTTTTCATCCATCTTTCTGTGGGCGAGGTCCTTGTAGTCCTAGCACTAGTTTTGACTACTCACTTGTAAATATGAATCAGAAGTCCCTTCAATTAAGAGTAAGATCAGCCCTTCTGCTCTGGGGAATTTCCCACAGGAAACTGGACCAGCAATTTTCCTGGAAGAACCCCATTTGTGATTGTTTTTCCTTGCAACTCACATATTTGTGCCTCTAGGACTGAGGCAGGTTTTCCTCCTTAGTTCTCCTCTTTGTGGTCACTCAGGTCAAACTTTAGGGTGGAGTGTACTCACTGTGTCCTCTCTTTTGAGCAGAGGAAAGCTTACTCCTAATAGTTGAGTTACTGGTCCATACAGGTGGGGAGTTGGATCTCTGTGCTGCTGGACCAATTTTTCCACAGCTGACATGATAAAGGAAAAACGATTTTCTTCATTTTACTGGAGTTGGCCAGCTAGTTCATCCACCTCCAGCATGGCTAATTTCCTCAGGTACTGGATACCTTTCTCAGTGGTGGTCCACTTGCCTAGGTGGCATATAATATCTTTCTTGAAGGGATACTTTTCTTTCACATCGTATAGAAGTTGCCTTCAGAACCTAAGGACTATACCCTTTTTCCAACCACTTTGTTTATCAAAGAACGGAATCCCAGCTGTTTTGCTTCCTGACCCTCTAATTCTGGGCTGCTGCTCCCCTTTTCCCAACATAGGAGCAGGAAGGTGACAATGGGCTTACCTAGACACTAGCTGAAGGCTTTTCACACATCTCACAGCTCATTCAGGGAAAGAGATCAGTGGTCTGCACCTCATTTGTGAGTTTTTGCTCTTTCTTCTCCCTTATCAGTGTCTGCCTCTCTCCCTCCTCCTGTTCTTATGGTGGCCCTGCTTTGGGATAGTCTGCCTAGTTCATTTTTTCCTCCTGCTCCCTCTTAGAAGATGCTCTTTCATCCCTTACTAAATGACCTCACTTTTGCTTCCAATATTTCTTTTTGTCTACTGAGAAGACTGACACTGGCATCTGTTGGTTCTTTGGTTCAGCTGCAGTGCCAGTGCTGTGGTAGCTGCAGAGCCTGTCCTTTTGCCATCAGATCCAGAGACCTTCTCTGCCCCTTGAGGGTACTGAATAATGTTGAACAGAGCTCAGTAGGCCTGAGTCAGGCTAAAGTATGTGATTTGTGTCTTTCTGGAATCACCAGGATGACAGAATACCTTTTCCAAATATTTTACTAGTTTCTCAGTATACTGCACTTGTTCAGAGGTGTAATTGCAAAATGTTGGAGGTGACCATTGTCCTAGGCACTTGTGTATTCTATCCCACACACCCTGCCACTCATAACTATCCAGCCTCAGCACAGATCTCTGGGTGGTATTCTTAAATAGTTGTTTAACCTTAAGCAAGACCTGAAACACATTCAGGAGTTCTAGCAATAGGAACATGCTGGTTCGAACATCCTGAGAATATTCAAAATTCTCAAGCACTGTTGTAATTAGCCTGGAGAAGGGGAAGATGGAAGAAGGTATTTCCCCATAGATTGGCTCTCCTTGAAGTAAAGATAAACGATGTAATTATTAGTAATTTCTAATAGATGGTTCCTGTAATACAGAGGTGGTGGCAATGCTGTGTACCAACCCCAGGTTAGTCTCACAACCCTCAATTTAACCTGTCCTAATGCAGTGTTACAAAATACAACAAAATAATGGCATTAATCCAGCCCCCAGAGCTGATAAACAGCATGGCAGGGAACATATACCTCAAGTAAGATATGTTACATAGTTCAGCTTTGAGAACATGTACAGCAGCTGTAAGAAAGATGGCCTTTTTATCAAGGCTGGTTTTAATAGGATGGGTGTGATAGTTTTAATCTGAAAAAGGGTCATTCTATATTACATATAAAGAAGTTTTTTATGATGAGAGTGGTGAGACACTGGAACAGGTTGCCCAAAGAGGTGATGGATGCCCCATCCCTGGAAACATTCAAGGTGAGATTGGATGAAGCTCTGAGCAACCTGTTCTAGTTGAAGATGTCCCTGCTCATTGTGGGAGTTTGGACTAGATGATCTTTTAAGGTCCTCTACAACCCTAAACTTTCTATGATTCTACATTTCTATGTACTCTGAGAGTAAAAAAGTCAACATTGTGACCAGAGACTAATAAACTAATAAAAGGAATGCTTATAAATAATTTTTATAGCATGCTCTGGTCAGATCTATTCTTATCTCAACCCTTTGTGCCCCATTTTGGGCTCCAGAAAGACTGATGGGTTTAAATCTGCAGGCAGTTAAACACCACACTGCTAGCTCACTGCCTCCCCAACCACCAATAGGATGAGGGCAAGAACTGAGAGAAAAAAAGCAAAGTTTGTGGGTTGAGATAACGACAGCTTAATAGGACATAAAACAATAATAATCTTAATGAAAAAAGAATTAGAATATTCAAAGCAAGTGATGCACAATGCAATTGCTCAGCACTCACCAACTGATGCCCAGCCAGTTCCTGAGCAGTGGCCCCAGGCCAACTTTCTCCCCACTTTGTATATAAAGCATGACTCTATATGGTGTGGAATATCCCTTTGGCCAGTTTGGGCTGGCTGTTCTGGCTACGTCTCCTCCCAGCTTCTTGTGCTCTCCAGCCTGCTCCCTGGCAGGGTGATAAAAGAACCTGAAAAGTCCTTGACTTACTATAAACACTGCTTAGAAACAGCTAGAATATGTGTTACTGACACTGTTCTCATCCTAAATTCAAAACACAGCACTGTGCCAGCCACTAGGAAGAAAATTTACTCAGTCCCAGACAAAACCAGGACAGGAAGTTAGAATGACTTTAGAAATTTGAAATTATATGTGTGTTCTATCTGTTTAATTTTCATATATGCATTCTGAATTGCTAGCGTTAGTCCAGAAGCTTATGTGAACAATTGTTCTGAGACACACAGAACAAGTGTTAAGGAGCAGGAAGTTCTGCCCTCTGCAGAGAATGAGTTGAAAATATTTCTTGTGTAACAGCTTATTGCATACATAAAGTACATAATTTCTGCTGGTTTTTTTCTTTCTCTCTTTTTTTCTTCCTAAGCTGAGAGTTAAAGTAAGCATTCTCATTTAGCTAGCAAGAGATTTGGTCTAAAAATCTTGGAGAATGTTCTTGCAGAACGGTATGATGGGAGCATGACAGGAGTGTCCAGAAGCCTCTGTGCTGGCCATTTGTTTGCAGCTGTGGCCCTCCCAGGTCATGATATGTAACTTTTCAGGCTTGGCCTGAACTTTCACAGGGCATTTGCTTTGCATTTGTGGGCATTAGTTATGTTTAAGTATTTGCGATAACATTTCAGAGTATGGTGTTTTTTTAAAGCGATATATAGACAGACAGACAGATAGATAGATATGTGTTCAAACTGCCCTAACCCACTGTTGTCTTTCAGTTGTTTCTTGTGGGGATTATTCATAGCACATTTTAGCTCTAAGAATCATCTGTAAATTATCTTAAAAATTATTAAGGAACCAAAGTAGCTCTAAAGCACATGATATGACTGACCCAAATAGATGACAATTGCTCGCATTTGCTATAGTTCATTTAATACTTCAGCTGAAGAGAATGAATTGTTCTATCTGGTCCTTCAAAAAATTCAGCACAAGAACCTGCTGTATCATTTTAGTAATCAATAGAAGATACAAATTATTCACTTTAATTTGAAGGTAGTTAAAAGATTACAATCAAGCATTTAAGTAAATTATCAAAAAGAGAACCAGAAGATTTTACAAGACTGTTGTTTATAGTACTTGTAATGTGAGGAAAAAAAATGGGGTTATATAATTCACAGAATAAAATTTTATATATGAACGGCAGCTGGAAGAAACTGAGGTCTTTTGATAGATCTAATGTCCTTGATAAACTGACAGCATGTTGGCAAGTGAAAGTCTCTATTGACAAATACAGACTTTCACAAATAGGAAAGGATTAATTTGAATTAATCATCTACATAAATTGTTTATGTAGTAATGAATTTACACACATCCCACTGTAGTAAGCTCAGCAAAGATTCCTGGTTAGTTTCTGGAACCACCCAGTAAAAGCAGCAAAATTTCTGTGATAACTCCAAAGCTATACTGATAACAACCAAATAGCCCTAAAAGAAGAGAAGGAGAGAAGTCTTTGAACATTTTAAGATTATTAGATTATAGGGGTTTTTTTTCTTTTAGCTCGAACATCTTGTACATCTTTGAGAACAGATACTTCTTTTTAAAAAAGCACATACGAAATGAAAGCAGCCAGCCTTGCTTGGAAGCTCTCCAGCTAGATTATCTTTTCATTTGGGATAGAGACAAACTTCAGTCCTCAGTTTCAACCTTTGTGATATCAGAATATGAACTGATGAGGTCAAAAGGGGAAAGGTGGCCATAAATCTCTGACAAAGAAAAGAAAATCACTGCATGTAACACATTACTCTCCTTTTATTCTTAGGCAACCTTCATGAAAATTTACCTAAAAATTTCCATAATCTTCTAGCATCAGCCATGTGGCACTTAATTTTTTTAAACCGGTGCATGAAGTCTTACTAATGTTTAACTTTTCTTAATTTATTTTTCATTTGCATACAATATGTTACTACAATAATGGTGTTGCTCTTCAGCAGTGCACTTTGAGTGCAGGATTTAACAACTCACATTGTACTTTTTAGGAACTCATCAGAACAAGTTGTTTAAGATGATCAGACATGGCTCCTGTTTTGCTTGTACTGTGTTTAATCTTTAAGCAAAGGGAGTCTCATGAGCTATATTATTTCAAGTTAAGAAAAATCTGAAAAAACTATTGCAACAACAAAAAAAGGATAAAGTCTTGTTCAGAGTAGCTGTTTTGCTTTCTAGCATGAGCTATAATTATGTTAATTGCAATGATAAATGTTCCTTTTAAATGTGGTTTCTAGTGAGTGTATCCTACTCCCTTTTTCAGGGGAAACAAATCCCATTTTTATGCACCTGAAAGCAAATGTTCATTTCACATTTTCTCTTTTTTTTTCCCCTTCTCTTGGATCTACAGAAATTTATGATGAAGGTAAGGAAGTTAAACATTTGGTATTATACTTCCTATGTATTCCTACAATTTAATGAATTCTATTTATTAATTTTTAACAACAGCATCAAATTCACTTTCTTGAACATAAAACATACTGAATTAAAAAATTGAATTTAGAAACTACGATGACTCTGGTTTGTTTTGGGGTTATGATTGTGAAGGACCAAAGGCAGACTGTGGAGAAAGGACTTTTGTCCGCTTTCTCTAATTTTCACTTCATACTAATCCTTTCAATGGCAGTGTAGCATTACACGGTAAATACAAAGTCTTGACACAATGAATAAATAAAAGAAGTTACCGTAAAACTTTTTGGAAAGCAGGGACAGCACATTGTTTCTTCTGTCACAGTAATACTGTTTGGATGGTTTTGTGTCTCACCTGTGGAGTGGTTGGGCATTTGGGATGCCCATTTGGATGCCCGTTTTTGGGATGGGGCTGTCACTGGCATTTGCTGGTGCTCAGTTTCTTGGGGCTGTTGTTTGTCTTTTTTTTTTTGTCTCATTAAAAATATGACAAAGCACTTGAACCTCCAAGCATTTTGAATAACTGGCATTAAACAATTACCTGCAGTTTTCTCCAAAATGTGTTGCTTATCCATTTTCTACTTTAATTACCAGTCTATTCCCAATTCAACATATAAACTGATTTCTTTACTGATTTTCATCCCCTAAGAGTTTTCTTTTCTATGGTATGGTCTTGCTTCACTGTCACTCTCCAAAAGTGAGCAATTCTTAGCTAGATAAGCAGTTCTATTTTAAGGGCTGGATTTAATGATGTCAGAGGAGTTTTCTTAGCATGATTCCTCTGCTGATCCATCTTTTCTTCCCACTCGGCTCTCTTATTCTTTATCTGTGAGTTTCTTTCTTGAGTGACAAGGATGATTCACATTCCTTGTACTGTTAAACAACAGAAAAAGCTTAGTCACGATCCTTAACCTGCAAAAAATGCCTCCCTCCTCCACTTATTTAGCTCTAAAATAACCAGGAAGATTTTTATTATTTCTTCTATGTTCTATGCAGATAAGGAGGAGGAGAATAGGAGAAGAGAAATCCTCAGTAGGCTAAAGGAGAAATCGATAAATTTTATCTTCCCGGGTGATTTCTTTTCCAAAACACTGGAAGTGCTTGAAAGTAGGCATTTGTAATGGAAGTATTGCCTCACCCATAAATATAAATCTTTGTTTTACATATAAATCTAGAAGCAGACAATCAATATTATTTACTTTTGATTAATTTTTACTGCTGTGTCTGCTATTCATTGTTGTGATGTTTCCCATTGCTAGGAAAGTGAAAACATAAATGTAGTGTCAAAAATATTAATAATGAAGTATATTTGAAGTGTTTCTAATTCTGCCTTCCAACAGGTCAATATTAGCAAAATTAGGATCGTTTAGCATGGTGCTGGCACAACTATTTGTCATAATTTCTAATTATCCCAATCTTTTTAATGTATATAGTAAAATATTTCTGTGTTCTGTGAATAAGACACGCTTATAGGGTTTTTTGGCCAGCTGATTTATTCAAATTCAGATTTTTATGTGATATTTATATAGAACAAAATTACATGTTGTGATGCAGCTTTAGATTCAAGCCATTTTTAGGAAACCTATAGTTTAGCTGAAGTCTTTTTTCTAGTTCTTTTGGTTTTTTGGCCTGCCACAAAATCAGAGGTAACTGCTGATCAAGTTAATAAAAGAAGTTTGTTTTGTTGCTTTTTTCTTGCTTTTTTTCTTACTTTTTTTTCTTGTTACAGCGGCCATCATTATCTGGGAGTAGGTATCAGCAGTCATCAATCATACTAATCTCTATGGCTGAATTTTTTCAGCATTTGCTGTTTGATAGTGAATTTCACAGAAAGTCTATAGTTGTTTAAGAGTAAAGTATCAAGACATGAATATGTATTGCATATGTAATGTCTTGAGAGGTTCAACTTCCTGTTTGTTTTCATGTAACGTGGTGTGTAGGCTACAGTGGGACAAAGAAAGGGATTTTAGGCTGTTTGAATTCACCCTTTGATATTGCTCTTATGTGATAGGAGCAGAGTGAGGGAATATTTGCTCGATGCCTCCTGTCAGTGAACTGATTTACTTTGTATCTTTAAATTTTAAGCAACCAAATTCTAGTTGTTTGGTGCCAACTACTGGAAACAGCAACCCGAGAGCACAGTGATTGCAAAAGGGTTAGGATTGTTGTTTTCTTCCATAGAAGAATTCAAGGGTTCTGGGCCTGGATGCTGTAACTTTGGAAAGGAAATTCTGTCTGTTTTGTATCAAGATTTTAAAATACAAATGTATACTTCTATGAGCAAGAAGAAGATGTAAAAATTCTTGGCTTAGTCTCTGTAGCTTTTTAGTCTTTACTGCTTGCAGTATTTTCAAGTTCTCTGATGTTGCTAGAGATTTAATTTCCCAGTGTTAGTATTCCAAGCATCAGTTGTTTAGTTTTGCCTGACTAATCTTGTCTCGCAAGCCTTCTAGCTCTGTTCCAGGGTTACTTCACAAATTCTGCAGTGATTCAGCCTGTTTCCACACACTCTATTTTTCACCACTGCTTGGGTTTTCTGGACTCTGCTTGGCACTCATCTGGCAAAACTGAAATGCCAGACTTAGAGCCATGGCTATCCTCAACTCTCTGTGTAACCACAAGCAGAATGCTCAGATTTTAGGTAGGCTGAATTACTGACCAAAAGGGCCTTTTTTCTATCTGCTGGCTATTTAGTTGCCTTCAGCGACATTAATCTGAGTGTTTTGTCATCAAGTGTATTAGGTCTGGCTGAGATGGAGTTTGTTTTCCCCACAGCAGCCCTCACAGTGCTGTGCTTTGCATTGGTGTCGATAACACACCAGTGTTTTGGCTATTGCTGAGCAGCACTGGCACAGCATCAGCACTGTCTCTCCAACATTCCACCTCTCATCTGTGGGCTGATGTCAGAAAGATCTTGGAATAGGACACAGCTAGGACACTAGACCTAAATTTACCAAAGGAGTATTCCATACCATATGATGTCAACTCATATATAAAAGCTACGAAAAGGAGAAAATGGAGGCATTTGTTGTTTACAACATTTGTCTTTTGGAGCAACCATGATGCATGTTGAAGTCCTGCTTCTGGAGAAGTGACCAGACATTTCCTGATGATGGGGTGTAGCAAATAAATTTTTTTTTCCCTTGTATACATGCATGACCTTTCACTTCTGCTTTAGTAAACTGCTTTATCTCTCCTGTTTGCCATCTTACTTTTTCTCCCCTGTAAGAAGATGGGAGCTGAGATGAGGAAGTGACAAAGCAGCTTAGGGGCCACCTGGCATCTAGCCAAAGTCAACCCACCATATGAAAATTTTTTTTTAGCTTTTCATTTCCAACTTTTCATGTAATTGATCATAGTAGTATTAAGAGAACAAGCCTTCCTGTGTTTTCCAGCTGGCTGTTGCTTGGTATCAGAAAGAAGTTCTCATTAGTAATTTGAAGCTGTGTTCAGAGTGAAAGAGTTTAGACAGTATGTACTTGTGGGGAGCAAGAGGTCTCGTTGAACACTTGCCTGTTGTGGCCTCCTATTCTACGCAGCTTGTAGAACTGCATCACTGCTGATTTTAGATAAATACTGCCCTCCATCAACATTGGTCTACAACAGATTGAGAAATTGCACATTGATAATGAAATCAATAGGTGAATAGATATTACATTGCTATGGAAATATTTTGAGAATCATCTCCTCTACAAAAATTATTGTAGTGTCATTCAGATATTTATGCGTAGAATCATGGTGGGATGGTTTTAAACTGTGGGACATTGTTCCCTCCTATCCCTCCCAGGTCCCTTTATTAATTTCCTGATTCCTTTCACTTCATGACTAATTCTGCCATCTGGGGTTTTCCTTCTTCTAAGTAAGGATTCAAAATTTTCAAGATTTACATGTATTCCACATCCTTTCAATAATTTTTATTTTCTTGCAAGTTGCTTAAATAGAAAGCTTTAATTTGCTTAAATGTAGGAAGTTGCAAAGAATTTTATATAAACAAAACACATTTCTTGTGCAGTCACTGTTTCTTTCTTCAGCATCTTGAACTCCTGAACTCCATGAAACTTGAAACAACATCCTTGTGATGGTGAATATGATGCCTTTTGTATTCATATTTGCAAGTGTTTTTATGGAAGTATTGGTGTCGCATGTTTAATGTGCTGTTGTCTCCAGCATCTAAGTTCAAGATGGCCAATGTCAATATATTCCATTTTAATGAAGTGTGAGTAGTCAAACCTTTAAAGGACATTGTTTTATTCCAATGTACATATGAAACAACCATTAATAGTCATATTTGAAACTTCTAATGGTGTCTTACAGTAGTTGCCTTGAAAAACACTTGTGAAGAAAAATGGGGCGCATGTCGCTTCTTTTATTTTACCACCACTTTACCATATTCAGTGCCATGAAAGCAGTTGTGTAGTATTTTTTAGAAACCCATTAAAAGCAATATTGGTTGGTCATAAGTTCCATCTAGACTATTAGGGCTGGATCTGGGGCACAGAGGAAATACAAGGCTGTACAGCTGATTGTGGTTAAGGCATGCTATACTATAACTGTAAGTTGTATGGACTGCAGTTTTGAAGGATTTACTGATGTAGTTCATTCTTTCATTTGATTTTTAAAAAAATATTTTTGAAGTCTATCAGAGCTATTTTTCCTCACACTTTAGTCTTTGTACTGTCATTTTCCATATAGCACATCAGTAACTCCATTCTAGTAATATGGATCTCTCATGGAATGAAGCAGGAAAAGCCTTTACATTCTTCTTAAAAAACTTGCCATGTTATTTTGTATGAATGTTTCTGGAGTGTGAATCAGTTCCTGTGTGACACATTCAGTATTTTTAAATTGCTTTTGTGGGTGACTAGACTTGTTTGAATAATCATGTGTTAAATGTAATTACTGTCAGGCTTTCTTAAGCATTTTATTTCTGAATAATAGCATTACAGAAGCTTTTTCTTTACATATACAAAACATTTAAATAATTGTCTTATTTAAATACTTCTAAATGCTTTTACATGGTTCTCTCTCTGGTACCTCCCTGAAGATCAGAACTTTTTCCTCTTTTCTCACACATTTGAAGCTTGTGCAGACCTGTGAAGAAAATTCAACTAAAAAATCAGCATTTGCTTGCAGTAGAGTTCTCACTGGTCTAAAGGATGTTTTTGTCTAGTAGACATAAGGCTGTTAGTATAAAAAGAATGGAAGGGCAATGGCTGACTCAGAATCATGGATGCCACAAGATTATTCACCATCCTCTAAAAGGTCTCATTGTGAGGTTCCCAAAAGCACAAATGGTTTTAAAACATGTATTCATGTGACCATGGTTAATATCCTGCAGCTTCTCATGTATGTCCAGGAATGCAGCAGTGCAGCCATAGGCACAGTAGTGCAGGTGCTGTTGTGTGAGTCTTTTGGTCTGTGAGGGGATGGATTACATGTCTGTGCCTGTGACAGTCATGTATGTGCAAAGTTGCACTCCTACAAAGGGGTGGTTGAATCAGGTATAACATAACTTACTCCATATTGGGTTGGTATTTGTGGTAAAATTGATCTTTTTTTTCCTTCTATATTTGCACATTTTACTACATAGCTTTCGGGTTGTAGGTTTTGAGTGCTTTTTGGCATTTTAATCCTCTTTCTATTAAGAAAACATGGAAAATATATTTCCAAATTTTAGCTTATTATTTTTGATTTTGGTTTACGATAACACTCTTTTCATCAAATTAAACAGCTCAGATCTTAATAATCTGTCATCGCCTGGTCTTCCACTGTATTGAATTTGAAAGCTGTTTATATTTTTTGAATGCTAATTTATTCAGCTCTAATTCTTGTTGTTCTGTTCTAAATTGCCTTTTCTTTAGAAATGACTTTTGGGTAATGAGATGACTCCAAATTAATCTTGTATTCCAGCTGCAGAAATATTGCATTAGAGATGGGCAGTTTACATGAAGTTTTCACAAGCAGTGTGAATTTGTCAGTCCCGTATGCTTTCAATCTGAAATGATTATCTTTAGTGTTTGCCAGTTCTGAAAACTTTTTTGTATACCCCACATTCTTGGGGAATAAAATGAAGAGTTTTGTGTTAATATAATTGACACTCCTGAATACAATAGCTTGTAGTATTTCAATGGATAAGTTATTCTTTGAAAACAAATGTATTTTTATTCAGCTTGATTTTATTTGAAGAATAACTATGAATGTATTGTTCAACTTGGAAATTACTCTGAAAATTGGAAATTTTGAACATAAAGAAAATAAGACTCATGATAAATAATGTGGTTGTTAGTAACTGCCTTGCATTATAATGCCATTCATACATCTGTGCAAAAATCTGTGGGCATTATGGATTGAATTAGTCAGCATTGTGGCTTCCAAGTATTCTTACTTGCAGGGTCTTCTGAAATGTTATTCTTGCAATATTACAATAAATTTGGTAAAACTTTAGCATCAGATATCATCTTGAATGTAGCATCTTTGCCACAGAAGTCCAGTTATTAAATTTAATTTTTTTAATGTAGAAAATTTAAAAGTTTTCTGCTGGAAATGGAACAGATAATTTTAAAAATCAAAGAGTATTTCAGTAGGCAATCATGGTCCAACAGCTACTTGCTGTGCTGGTTCTGGCATGAAGATAAATGCTGAGTATGTAGTTATGAAATGAGCTGTTAAAATAGGAAATGAACTTAGAGGTATGTACAGTCCTGGAGGACAAGCTCCGAAATGGAAGGCAGTTTCATGGAGCCATCCTTGCTTACTATCCTTTTCTGTATTTTCCTGTTTCATCTTTTCCCTTTGTCTCCAAAAGAATGTTTTTTTCTCAGAAAAAGGGTTTCTCTTAGAAACCCTTAAGTGGAAAATGCTGTAAATGTTTTTTACATTTAAGAAACAAACTGCAGACTTGGTTGCATTCTTCTAATGGACAAAGTAATACTAATTAAAAAGAATTGCTTTAATCCTCTTGGAAAAAAGAGGATTGGAAAATCCTCCATTTTTCTCAAAAGTGTTTGAATTTTTTAGAACCTACCTTTCTTCTGTTCAGCTACAAGTGAGAATTTAACAAAATAGGTGCTAGACAGACAAATCAATATAGCCAAAGTAAAGGCAAGCTAATATTGCTGTGATTTTGTGGGTTATGCTGTTCTCAGCTTTTGTGCAACAGGCAATCAAATCTTTATGTTAGATATCTAATTTATGGGATAGTAAAATAGAATACTTTTGATAAAAATACTGGTGAAATTTTGATGTTTTGTTTGTATTACTGACTTTGTTACTTGGGTACCTATGTGTGCTGTTGATAAAGTTTGCAGATAAATCTGAAATGCTGGTAGGGCAGTGTGTTCACAGCAGTTTTTTCTCTCTTCCATAATGTGATGAGTAGCAGACATTCAGTGCTCATCTTTGGCACAGTGGGCCTGGTATTATCAAATGCCTTTTTCTTTCCTTGTGCCTTTGGAAAAAGTGGTGGTGCTAATGGTAGTTCAGAGCTAAGTCTTCATATCTTATTGTCAAGACTGTGCCTGTGACAAACTCCATGACTTTGACTATTTCTTAGCAAAAATTCATATCATTCAGTCTTCCAAAGAGATTTTTCAATGTGGCTCCCTGCATTTTGGCCACTATGCAGTTTGTTGACAGTCAAAATGTACCTTGTGTCCATCAAGCTGCTCTTTTCTCAATAAACGTAAAAGCCGGAAACTCTTGGCAGTTTCTTAAAAATGCTAAAATTGTTACCTTTGAAGTGCTTGGTGCTTCACCACCTACCCCTCTTGTTTTATTCCTTGACCAAGTAATTAAAAGTTCAATAAATGCTAACGCATAAAAGATAAAGAAGGACAACAAATAAACAAGGAAGGGAAATAATTGTGTGTTGCTATCATAGCCATTCAGTTAAATTGATCTTCAGCACTGAAATGTAGCTGCCAGAGATGTAAGACAGTATGATTTTTTAAAATGTATTTTGTAATGAATCTGATGTTCCAGTCAAAGAGAAGATCAGTATTCTATGGTAAAAGAAAGGATATAAATACCATAATAAGAAATTAAACTCTAAATTAAATATAGGATTCCTATACGAAAGAGTAATGCTGCTTATGGTGTTGTCACATTTATAGACTCAAAAAATATTTACTTATCACTGCTTCTTGGAGAGTGTGCTGTGCATAATGTTACATGAGTTATTCTGTCAAAGTATGAACTTATGCTCTTGACAATGTCTTGTCAGACAGTCTCTGCTCCTGTCCAGTGCTAGTCATCTGCATTTCAGCATAAGGAATACATAAATCTTCAGAAGAAATTGAAGGCTTACTCATGCCTTAACAAAATTTATTTATTCTTTCATGAGTGATTAAACTGATTATTGATAAATAGAAACTGTAGTAAAAATATTGGGGGAAATAGTTGTAGTTTCTTGGAATACAAGTGAATTTTATCAATTTAATTTTCTTTTACTCAAGATTTATGCTATTTCTCAAGAGGAAGAATTACTTGGATGTGATTCTGAATTTTCAGAACCCCCAAATACTGTTGAGTTAGCTTGGATGTCTTTGAACATTTACCTATCCTAGCAGATAAAGAATTCTCTCTGATAGTATTAAAGCAGTGTGGGACAAAGCAATTTGCAGGTTGATGGTCTTCAATGTGGTTGAAGACCACATTACTCTGGTAAAATAAGGAGAATATTAAAAAATCTCCCTCTGCATACCATCTGTCTTGGAAAGATATAATTTGTAGGAAAAATGGGTGAATATGAAGCCATTTAACAATAGGTGAGTTTGTAGAGGGTAGCATGACACACATCAAAGCTGCTCTTAGAGGCAGTTCAGCCTCTAAGCTGAACTCCTTTCAGCACAAGGAAAAAGGATTCAAGATTCTAGAACATATTTTTACCAAACAAGTGATGGCTCAAAGTACACAGTGTTCTTTCATCTTTCTTTCTTTCTTTCTTTCTTTCTTTCTTTCTTTCTTTCTTTCTTTCTTTCTTTCTTTCTTTCTTTCTTTCTTTCTTTCTTTCTTTCTTTCTTTCTTTCTTTCTTTTCTTTCTTTTCTTTCTTTTCTTTCTTTTCTTTCTTTTCTTTCTTTTCTTTCTTTTCTTTCTTTTCTTTCTTTTCTTTCTTTTCTTTCTTTTCTTTCTTTTCTTTCTTTTCTTTCTTTTCTTTCTTTTCTTTCTTTTCTTTCTTTCTTTTCTTTCTTTTCTTTCTTTTCTTTCTTTCTTTTCTTTCTTTTCTTTCTTTCTTTTCTTTCTTTTCTTTCTTTTCTTTCTTTTCTTTCTTTTCTTTCTTTTCTTTCTTTTCTTTCTTTTCTTTCTTTTCTTTCTTTTCTTTCTTTTCTTTCTTTTCTTTCTTTTCTTTCTTTTCTTTCTTTCTTTTCTTTCTTTTCTTTCTTTCTTTCTTTCTTTTCTTTCTTTTCTTTCTTTTCTTTCTTTTCTTTCTTTTCTTTCTTTTCTTTCTTTTCTTTCTTTTCTTTCTTTTCTTTCTTTTCTTTCTTTTCTTTCTTTTCTTTCTTTTCTTTCTTTTCTTTCTTTTCTTTCTTTCTTTTCTTTCTTTTCTTTCTTTTCTTTCTTTCTTTCTTTCTTTTCTTTTCTTTTCTTTTCTTTTCTTTTCTTTTCTTTCTTTTCTTTCTTTTCTTTCTTTTCTTTCTCAAAAGGCTCCATTTTATTAAAACATACCAGTATATCACTTCTGTTTGCCTTTCAGTCTGCTCAAGGTGGTGGACATCGAACACTGCTCTACGGGCATGCAATCTTGCTGCGCCATTCCTACAGCGGCATGGTATGTAACTGTGTTACATCAGTTGGGAGCAGCAGTGATTTCTTTTTTGTATGAAAGTTATGTTTGAAAGTGACCAGAATATTGCCATTTACTGATATCTGGAGAATTACTCACATCAGAGGCATTTTGCTGTGGTTCCTAGAAACCTTTATGAAGGATAGGTGCTTAGAAATACAAAACCAAGCTGGTTGTATCTGGCTAAGTGCCAAAACTAAGTCTGGCTCCCATAGTGCTGAATCCTCCATTTGTCAGTCTGAGCTGGTGACTTTTCATTTCTTTCCTCTTGGATTTTCCATATTGCATAAGCTGTGACTGAATCTACAGCTGGCACCTTGCTGTCAATCTGAGCATGTTAGGGACTGAGTGGAAAAGGAGATTTCTTCTTACATGTATTTTGGACAGAAGTCTTAGTTGGAAATTTTCTGATGAATTATACAGGTTCCAAACTCCTAACCTAAAAGTGAGGCTTCATGGAACTGAAATCTGATGCAACTACATTTTTTCCACTCTTAGTATTCCCATCTCAGTGAAACGATAACCTGGGTAGACTGAGAGGTTATTTTAGAACACATATTTTTGTCAAGACTCCTTGAGTGCACTTCAGCTTATCAGGCATACATGTTCTTGGTAATAACTAATGGGGATAATCTAAGAATATTTAATCATGTGTTAGTAGTTGATGGCGTTTTATATTATTTGAAGTGAGCAGAGAAAGTAATGTATGCTTTTTTCTTTTGGTAGTACCTTTGCTGTCTCTCTACGTCTCGATCATCAATGGATAAGCTGGCATTTGATGTAGGATTGCAAGAGGACACAACAGGTAACCACTAGTTTAAGAGACTATATAATGAGGAATGCTGTCAGTCTAAAAATAAAAGTCTTAAGAATGGCTTAGTTAGATTATTTGCTTGATTTGTAAAGCTTTGCTTTAGATAGGAGTAGTAAAATAACAGCTGCAACAATTTAACAGTTCACAGATGAGTTCTTTTCTGAACAGCATGGTTTTAGTTAAAGAAGCCCATCTGAAAACAAGATTTATCATGGGAACAGAATTTTTGACTTCAGTATTTGCACATGTTCTGGGGGATTAGAGGCACTAACAGTCAGTAAAAGTTGAAGAACATATTTGAGTTTGGATTTATGTGATCGTTCAAATATTATTTTAAGTGGTATATAAATGCTTATTTTCATTGCCCTTAGTTATGGATTGCTCTATATCTTTGTCCAAATTCTCAGTAGACTATTCTTCAATGTTTTTTCCAGAATCTGTAATGAAAGTGACAGGGAATTGTTTAGCAAAAGTGATCTGGACCAGGTTGCCTAGAGAACACAGAGAGCCATCACCTTCTTCAACTCTGGAAGAAGTAGTCACTGTTTCAGAGTGACTGTTCCAGTTACTCTTTTGCTTATGTGCATTATTTTAGAGCTGAGTTTCCAACAAGGTGATGCAGGAATGATACCAGTTATGGAAAACACATGGACACTTGGTTTAGCCCAGTGAAAACTGGATCGGAAATTTTAAGACTGAAACAAGAGTGACAGTAACATCAGTAACATTGGGCTCTTTCTTTCTTGTTTCATTCTTTGCTGGTACTCGATCCTGACACTAGGTGAGGCTTGCTGGTGGACCATACATCCTGCTTCCAAACAACGATCAGAAGGAGAAAAAGTGCGGGTTGGAGATGATCTGATTTTAGTCAGTGTCTCTTCAGAAAGATATTTGGTAAGTTGTATAAAATGATCTGTACAGTGGTTCTTCTACAGGAAAAAAAAGGCAGTTAATGAAAGTTTTACAGTAAAATCTGGCATACATTTCCACCTCCTAAATGTAAAACTTTCGGTTCTTAAACTGTTTTCTTAAATAATATTTTGCAAAACAACATACTGAAGGTCTGGAAAGTGTGATATATGGCTAATCTAATTTTTGTTCATTTCAGCAGTGGAATAGGAGTTTAAAAATTTGCTTAGATGAAAATAAGTGATTACAGAAAAACCAAATAATTTCCAAATTTCATGATTGAGATGTGTAGAATCCGTGTGAGTGTTCCTAAGTTAACAACACTACCATATACTTTAAAACTTTGTACAAAATTTTGGGATACCTAATGTAGGTACATTGGATTTGTGGGCTTAGAAGGTTCATGAAATGATGTACAATGTAATATATAGAGCTGACATGTCAAATGAAATATAATTGAAATAATAATTAAATATAATTGAAATATTTTACAAGTTATTGTACTAGCTGCTATCACTGGTTTACACAGCTTTCTTCTTCACAAAAGGATCTCCCATTTGTTCTGTAACGAAGCAGGTCAACACTTTAAGATGTATTTCCTTTTTATTCTTGGTGTAGTAAACGCCTGAACTCCTCTTTATGGCAAAAAGAAGGTGAAAATAAGAAGAAAATAATTTTGCTGAAAGCTTCTGAAAAATCAGCCCTAGTGATTTGGCCCAAAACTTAAAAAAAGATTCTTTATTGAGGACGTGTTTTGAGTTTGTCAGAAATCTGTCTCACATCTAGGAGGGCAATGAAGATGTTGAAGGGCCTTAAGGGAAGGCATTTGAGAAGCAGGTGAAGTCGCTTGGTCTGTTCAGCCTGGGGTAGTCTGAGGGGAAACCTCATTGTAATTACAGCTTCCTCAAGAGGGGAAGAGGAGGGGCAGGCACTGATCTCTTCTCTCTGGTGACAGAACCCATGGAAATGGCCTGAAGCTGAGTCAGGGGAGGTTTAGGTGGTGTCATGGTTTGACGCTGGTGCAGTGCCAGTGCTCCCATGAAAATACACTCTCCCTGGTTTCTGCTGTGAGATGTGACCAGGAATAAGCAAAGCAGGCCCCCACTTAGAAATAAAGAAAAGAAAACTTTATTAACTACACTACAACTATATGTAAAAAGGAACACACAGGAAAAATGAAAACCTTACAAATACATTTCCTTCTCCCCCCACCAAATTTCCAATACATCTATCCCCCAAATTTCAACTCTCGGTCCAGCACTACCCTTCAGACAATCAATTCTCAGTTTATCAAGAGGAGAGGAGTCTTTCTTGTGCCATGGGCTTCCCCTGGAAACACTGTTGAAACCTCATGTGTTTCCATGTCACTCGTGGCATTGCCCGGAGATCATTGCCATCGTGACTTCTTCCTTTCATGTCCAGTGCTCTCACCACTGAACATGGACCAGAGCTGCTTCTAGGGTCGTCTTTTAAGGGTGCTTTGTCCCGTTCCAAAAAGAGTGCAGTCTCACTTTTGGGACACCTGTCCCCCCCAGATTTCACCTCCTGGGGCCGAGGGGTACCAACACTGAACCCTCTTGGTCCTGAGGCATTGCCTCCCCCTGGATGCAGTCTCTGTGTCACAAGGAACATGGTTCTGTCCATGGCTATAAGAAGAAGAGTCCAGCTAAGCCACTCCATCATCTCTTCCCACCTAAGATTCTTCTCTCCTGACATCTTTCACTTGCCCAGACCTCTCTCACACTTGCCCATTTCCTTCTTCATCTTCAACTCTATCTCTCTTCTAGGAAAGGTCAATGTTCTGTAAAGTTTTCATTGTCCAAAAAGGGGTTAAAAACTCGGGCTCTGCCCGCCCGGAGACTCCCACAAGCGGCCGGACACCTTCTCGCTGTACCGTGCACCGCCCCCCCCCCACCTCCCCCCCACCTTCTCTGCAAGACGGGCTGCCAGGACATGATATCAAATTTTAAGGCGGCAGAGACTCTTTCTCTCTCTCTCTCTCTGTCTCCTAGTGGGGGCTGCCCGATGCCTCTCGGTGCTCTCTCTCTTCCACCCTTCCACCCTCGGGCCAGGCCTACGTCTCCCGGCCGCATGGCTTTTCCCCTCCTCCACCCAGCCAGCAGCTGGGCCGGGGGAGGTCTGACCTGCTTCCCTCGCGGAAACCCAAGAGAACTTCCCCTGCGAGTGCTCTGCTTTTTACCCCTGTGTTCTCAGAGGCGTATCCATTGTCCTCAGTGGCCACACCAGGTGCCAATATTAAAATCTGAACACCTATTGGTGACTAGAGCATATCCCAGAAAACCTACTTCCTGTCAAACCATGACAGGTGGAATATTAGAAAAGGGTTCTTTATCAGAGAGTGGTTGGGCACTGGAATAGGCTCCTCAGAGAAGTGGTCACAGCACCAGGCCTGACAGAGTTTGGACATCGCTTTTGGGTGCAGGTGTGATTCTTGGGGATGGTGCTGTGCAGGACAGGAAGTTTGACTTGATGATCCTTATGGGTCCCGTCTGACTCTGGGTATTCTATGATTCTATGAGATGTGCATATAACATTAAAGTCTATTCTCTATTATTCACTTTTTTTAAAATGAGTTTTTTAATTTTTTTTAAAAAAGTATTTAAATAAGAACAAAGATATTTAATAAAGAACAAAGTGAATAGTTTAATAGGATGTCAAGTATAAAATTGAAAATATTCTCCCTTCTATTGGAAACACATAGGAAAATAAGAATACAATTGTTAGAACATAATTGTAACTTCTAATTAGAAGCTCAATAGCTCATTTAATTTTTTTTTTTTGTAATTAGATATTCTGAAAACTTTCTGGTCATCTTTGCATTTAAAAATTATTTTAAATAATTACTTTTATGACAATTGTAACTACACATAGTGAAAAAACAACTTCTTGTGGACTGAATTTTTGAGAAATCCAATTAATGGAAAGATTTTATTCAAAGACATTGGATTTCTTTGAATTGCTGAATTGAGTTGCTGAAGTTGAATTTTGGTCCAGATTGTGTCTCTGTGTAGGCACGTCCTGGCCTCTAATTAGTAATATTCAGCTCAGCCTATTATTTAGGGTTTGTGCCTCAGCTGTTGATTCTGAAAGCTGTCACGTGTACTTTTATACATCAAGAAGCACAATTCTGTCTGCAGAGACTGAATTTCCTTAAGATGTGGATTTAATGCATGTACTGCGTGTTCCATGCAAAATATCAATATACTAAAAATAAATAATATTTTCAGTGCAGAGAGAAATAATACTGTATTACATTCTTAAAGTGTTTTAGAGCTAGATTTTAATGAATAGTTATTAAGCCTATTTCAGTTATATAGCTCTGGTTTGACAGTAAGATGGAGCAAGGATTCAGCAGATTAATTTTGCTCTAACATGCACTCACACATTTTTATGATCAGATTATTTCAAGACTAGATTAAGAGCTGGAAAGCTATGTAGCTCCACAATCATAAAAATATTTGTGGCTTTGCTACTTATGCAGTAATTATATTAGCACTGGCAATAAAGCAGAGAAGTTTTTATAAAAATTGAAAAAGTCAATAAAGAATAATCAGTGAGTTATCAATATTTTTCATGAAAGCTGTCTCTCTGTCTTAAACTGTTTGTCTTAATCCATTTGGCTGTTTCCAAAATAACTTCAAAGGATATAAGTTTGAAAATATTCACAATTCATTGTTTACATGTTGAGTGCAGTGTCATGTTGTAGCTGCTATTTTGTACAATTCTTAAAAGAATGTAACAACTGATATCCTTTACAAAAGTTAGGACTGTAGAGAGATGAAGTTATTTTTGTGAATCTGCTCCAATAGTGAAACCAAATAAGCTCTGTTGAATCTAGTTGAGGAGTGCTTTTTCTAAGGGAGTGGAATTCCTCATATGGATTCCTTGACAGAAAATGACATCCATCAGGATGCTGAGGGTTGGGTTTATGTATGTTGCATACTCTACAATTAAAATCTTAGGAAAATGTAAGTTCTCCATCAAATGTTTTATGTAAATATGCTGTTAGGAATAGGACTGGGATGTCACCTTTGTATATTGCAGTATTGCTCTGTTTTCAAGTAATTTGCTAATTCTTTCTGAATGAATTCAAATAGGTTAAGCATCCTGGGGCAAAGATGTGCATGTAAAAATAACAAATGAAAAGAGTTCATTCACAGGGCATGGCTTTTTCAAAATGTAGTCAGCTCTTAGTTGAATTTGTGTAATGCAAGAGGAGAGAAGAACTATGTCAGCTTCCGAAGTTCATCTTCCAGTTGTTTGGCTTTAGCTTAATTAATTTAACATTGACTTTGACACTTTATGATCTCAGTGTAATCAGTAGATTTTTGTTTAGAACTCATTTGGTTGCCAACACTCTTAAGTATTAGGAAAATATCAAGACTTTAGTACCCCTTCTCCTCTTTCCACAAAATGAAATATTTTGGGACAATTGGCTCTAATTTTTTCCCCAAAGAGTTTTCTTTCTATTTACACCAATCAAGTACTAAACTGATAGGAAGATCAGTGTTAAAATTACAAGCTGAAGGTCCAGAGAGGTGCATTTTGACTCACAGCAATGTCCCAGGGCAAGTCATTCACTTTCTATGACTCTCATTATCTACCTAGACAATGGGATTTTGGATCCTTATTATGCTATGTAGCATTTCTGAAGAGAAGCACTTACATAAGTGCTTGTGGCATTATATAATGTCTGAGCTGTGCTATTGCCAAATACTTCAGAGGGAGAACTTGGCTCTGCTGAACTCTGTTAGCATAGAGCAAAAAGATGTTCTGCTATAAATATTGCCACCATTTAAGCTCAAGCCTGGGTTGCTATGTTTCCTTTCTTGAGGCAGTACAGCCTGACAAAGAACAGATGTGATATTTCCAGCATGTTTCCCCAACTTGTACATAGTAGTATCTACCTCAGCACTGAGCTTTGCCTATGCCTCTTGTTAACTCATATCCTGATTGCTTTCAATATTTCCAATTTCCAATAACTTAGAAGTTCAATTAGCTGCAATTTCTTTCAAATTCATGAAGTCTCTAAATAGCTTTTAAGCAAAATTCAAGAAAAAGTCCTTAGACATGAAGCTGAAATACAATATGCATAAATGAAGAAAAAACTGAAAATTGTTATCCATCAGGCTGGTGTTATTCCGGCTGAGAAATCAGGTAAGAGAGAAACCCCCCAGCTTTGAATCTACAGTGCACAGATTTCAGTATAATACAACAGTTGTATATACCCTGTGGTTTATATGTAGTTACTGAGTTACTGTCTCAGTGACTGCAATGCTGAGCTGCAACTGCATTATGCAGATCTGTGAACAAGCCTTGGCATTTATTTGATTGATATGACTTTTTTTTTTTTGGATACTGACAACTAATAAGAAATTAATTGGGAACTGATGGCAGAGCTCCCTTTCAAAAATGATAGCATCCAAATTAGATTGATCTATTTTAAAGGTGGAGTTGATATATGCCATTACTTCTGGAAAGGAGGACAGGTTCCTAAATATTGCAAAGGCACCACTTCTGTATCCTTTTGCGTCAAATAAATTGTCTATTTTCAGCTCCTAGTTTTATTTCTCTTGTCATCATATGCTTGGAACAGCTTCCAAGTATCTGTATTGCTTCTTGGTGCAGTAGTATCAGGAAACAGCAGTGTGTGAGGGTTTTTTTTTTTTTGAAACATAAAAAGAAAATTATTCTTCCCTTTCACATTTTTTCTAAAAGCATGAAACTCAGTATTGGACTTTACTCTCTTCTGTGTAAGTTCACAATTCCATTGTTTCTCTTTGCTGAAAAAATATAAAAAAGGTTTTTGTGAAGCATAATTTTAATCTGCATAAGCAAACCTGAAATTAGTGGAACCAAGGTAGTGTTGAGCTGCTCTGTTACACTGATCATAATGCAGTTCCCATGGAGTTTTTATACAATGATTTGAAATGTTATTGTGGAGGCTGGTAGGACTTTCCAATAATTAAGGCTGTCAAGCTGCTCTGCCTTATGGAGTCCTGCTTCCAAGTGCTTATAATCAAGTACATGTGATGTAAAAAGTCACTTACTAGAATTAGTAGCATCTATTACTGGGTTTTTTTCCCTTTATAATCAGTCTGAGATAATTTTTTTTATTTCATCCAGAAGAGATCAAAGACAGGAATGAAAACAAAGCCACATGATTAAGAAAACTGATGTAATTTCCTTGTGTACTACTTGGTAACTTATAAAAAACCCCCCAAAACCAAAATGAACTAACAAACTAAAAACCCCCCAAACAAAAAACCCAAGAAAATGAATAAAAAGGCAACAAATCTCTCCCTGGTTCAATTTAGTAAAGAAATGTTCTCCTGAAACACTGGAGCTTGATCATGACCAGGGAAGAGTGTTTAAATTTTCTTTGAGTAGGTAGAAGTCTGATGACTTTGTCTATTTTACATAAGCTAGCACCTCCTGTGTGTTAATGAACTGTTTAAACTCCCTCTACAGTGAATAATTACGTACATGCCAACCCTGGTGGGAGCAGATATTCCTTGAAATGGATTGCTCAAGGCAGGAATGAAGCCAGGCACTGTATTGACAGCTGAGAACTCAGTGTTGTGTGTGCTGCTGGTGATCTGTCATTTAAGATATGTGGAGGAAGAAGCTGTGACAAAGTAGAAGGAACAAAAGGCAGGTGATGTATCAGTGACAGGAGTGGGACTGAATTGGGAAGGAGGGAAACTGAGTGGGACTTGATGAGTGGCTGAAAAGATTGTCAACTGAAGGTAGGCAGGTAGTTAGGGACTATCCAAATTGTCTGGGACAAGAAGCTGGAGACAAGGGAAGAGTAGGCACCCACTGGTTGAAGTTGTGCTCAAAATTAAGGATAGAAAAACTGTATTGTTTTGGCAGAGGGAATTGAGAGAAGAACCAGTGGAATGAGAATGGAAATGAAGGATGACAAGAGAGATTTGCAGAGGAATGAACTTTCTGGGGAGAACAAAACTGCTGGACAAAGATCCAGAGAGAAGCCAAGAAGTGAAAAGGGGATTGAGGGTTAGGAGAGAGATTGAGATTCTTGTGAGATTCTGGAAAAAGTCTAATGCTGGCTGATGTGGTGAAGATGAGCTTGAGCAAGAAAAAGAAGCTAAAAGACCCTGAGTAGGCTTTGTAAGTCTAAGGAGAACTTCTTGAAGTAGGTGGAGGTCCTAATTCTGGATGATAATGTGGGCTGTAATTAGGTCAGGAAGCAGGTTTGGCTAAATGGGAGACATAGAATTGTAGATTCTATGTTTGGGTTGGAAAGAGCCTAGAAGATTATCTCATTCCAACCTCCCTCCTGTGGGCAGGTTCACCTTCCACTAGAGCAGGTTGCTCACGGCCCCATTCAACCTGGCCTTGAACATTTCCAGGGATGGGGCAGCCCCAGCCTCTATGGACAACCTGTGCCCGTGCTTCACCATCCTCACACGAATTTCTAGTGAGAATGGGATAAAGATTTGGAAAGGAAAAGAGAGTGAGAGAGGCCTGGACCCATTAAACTAGATGATAACTACTACCAGCAACTATCCAGGAAACCCATTGTATTAAGGCACAGCACTTGCATGGGGTTTGCTGACAATTCCTGTCATTATTTTTATAGTAGTATAAGAACAAAATGTCTGAAAAAGGGTTTTCAAGTTACCCATGTGGACCACAGGTAGAGAACTGTAATAGTGGAATTTGTTTTTGACCTTTTTTTTTCAATTTAGGAAAATTACATATAAATGATAACATAAAAATAATTTTCTTACATTTAAAAAAGTTACAGGCATTCAAAAATGCAGAAGTTTTGGTACTGGTATATTTTTAGGACGTCTCCTAAGTATACAGTCACGCTGGCTTTTTATAGAATGCTATTTTGGTGATGATAAAAGTTCAATGGATGTGTCAGGATTGTGTAGCAGGAGAGCTGTGGTATGAAGCAACTTTGAAGATGAAATTTCAAGCTGGGAATTGCATTTGGAGTATTGGTACAATTATTTTCCTGAAGAATTAGATTCTGTACCAGGCTCTGCTGTGGAATTTGCTGAGTAGATGCTCTTGTATACTAGGCTAACTTTCAAGTG
The DNA here is from genome assembly GCF_037042795.1 of Molothrus aeneus. Lineage (NCBI taxonomy): Eukaryota > Metazoa > Chordata > Aves > Passeriformes > Icteridae > Molothrus > Molothrus aeneus. Next base: position 43,767,672 of record NC_089648.1, read on the forward strand.
GTCACTACTCATCCCTTACTGGGAATATTCCGTACTGGAGTTGTGTCTCTTGCATCTCCTCCTTCTATTAGAGGTTGAAACCTCAGAGTTGCTCAGTATTGATACCTGCAGCTGAGGTGAGTGTTAGATGTGGCTTGACCAATAAACTACATATAATGCAGTCACCTCAGCATCCTAGATGAATGAAAATTTCTTAGTTTAATCTCTGTACCTCCCTTCCGCAATGGAAAATGGACTACAATACTGCTTCTTTGGGGTTTTGAGAAAATGAAATCATTAATATTTGTTGTGTATTGTGAAATACTATAATTGGTGCAAGAGAAAAGCCTATGTGGAAATTAATAATTCTCTTTTCAAAGCTTTTTAGAATTGACTATATTGAATAAAGCATGAGGCTGCAAATTGAAGATTGAGGGGAAAACAAAGCACTGAGCAGCTGTTGACAAAGTGAGCTCCATTATCCTGTATATACAATGAGGCAGCACATGTGCAAAAACATCATATATCATGCCATTGGAGACTGTAAAGGGGCCTGTTCACTAGAAGCCATTCTTTTTCCATAGGGTACTTTGACATTTCCTAACTTTTAATGCTTGCTTCTGTAAAATTAATGCTTTGTTAATGAAAGCTCTTGTGACTAATCATGCAAATTTTTGTTTGGAAGCACAGTAGCTGATGTGCTTCAGGCTTTTCATGATCCAGTGCAGAAGGAAAGCTATTATGAAGAGGGGAATGCAAACTGCCTCCTTCTACCCTCCATGGATCCCTTATGCTTTTCCTGCCATGCATCTGCACTTACCCATGCTCTGCTATGAGGTAGCAGAGTAGATGGTTTTCATTGTAATGGCAAATTTCCAATTATCTGTGAGTTTTAGCTTCTACTCTCCCTTTACTGATGGTAAATTTATGATGAGTGAAGGAGTTGGAATCGTTTAGGACATTGCTGTAATTTTCTGTCTTTATCAATGAAAAAAATTCCCTCTACTTTTGGGTTTGCGGGCCAGCTGTTTAAGCACTGTGGAGAAACGTAAAGAAGCCAGGATTGTTTTAGTACTTTAAGCCCTTTGAAAATTTCTTGGGCTTTGCCTACTTTGAATCAAAATTTAGATACTAATTTTTTGTTCAGCAGTGTAAGTTTACCCTTTTTTGTTCAAACTTTTTCAAAGCGTTCATAGATGTTTCAATGAATATAAATATATTGCCAATATAAAACATAAGCACAAACCCCTAATTCTATAAAAATTTCACACAGATGCACTTTTTACTTTTAGTTCTGTCCAATATATTTTTTTCTTGTGAACAAATATTTGTATTTATTTTGAATATTTCTATATAATTCTCTGTAACAGAATAATTTTTAAATTACTCAGGTAATAAATTTTAATAGAAATGACATGTCATAAGTAGGAAGTTAAAAAGTGTTTTTGTTTCTAGAGACTGTATTTAGTTAAACCTCTGAATTTTTACTGAAGTTTGCTAATTCATCAGGTTTTTGATGCAATTTTTTCCCCTTCCTAATTAAAAAAAAGAAAAAAAAATTAAAAATGTAAAGGAATATAGTTTGTTTTGTTACTTTTTTGTTTTTCTTTAGTTATAGATACAAGTAGATTCTTGTGCACCTGTTGTGGGAATGGTGTCTGTCCAAGACTTGGAACATCTCAGAGGTTCTTGGGTCAATTGAGGATAGGTGCCTAAATAGTTTGAAACTGCTTTTCTGTTGGGATCAGTGTAGTAATTTTAAGTCAGGAATCAAGGGCTGTCAGAGTGTCTGTGTACAGGAAAGGAAATAGCTTCCATCTATCTCTGCACCAGCTGGTACTAAGAAATCTGAAGGAGTGTGGTTGATGCTGTGGTTGTGCAGTACTTAAACATTCTGAGAAATGCAATGCTTTATACATAGTTTTCAAAATCTACCAGTAAATAATATTTTAGCTATTCTTGCTATTTCAAATGGCCTGAGATTGAAGGCAGAGTTATCAAACTGCAGCTAATATTGCTAGATGAACTATCAATATTGGCACACCTTAGCCAAGAGGAAGCCTGAAGCAAAAATTTTCCATTCTTTATATTTTTGTCTTTTCACATGTGCATGTTTTGGAGAAGAGAAACTTTCTTGCAGACTGTGAAATTTAAAAGCTCTAGTTATTCAGAGCTCTTGTAAGTGCAGCTATGCTGCAGCAATCATTGCTGGAGGGTTCTTGTAGAAATTACCATCTGATTCCCAAGCTCTTCAGTGAGCTTAAAAACACTGTGTTCATTTTGAAGACCCAGGGACAGAGTTATGATTATGTTCCTTTGCTGCAGAGCAGTATAGAGTTTACAATATGTCATTAAATTCAGTTGGGAAACCTGCAGTATTCTGAGAGATGGGTCTTGAACTTTATCCTTGAGTTAAACTGCGTGTGGACTGTAGTGATAACTCATATTCATAAAATACCATTATTTAAATCTGAAAACCCTATTATGGGTTAAATGCTGGTTTAGGAGATTATCAGTCTATCAGCAGGGAAGATAAATCTACCTCTTTGCTTGAATTTGGACCAGTGCAGAAAATATATTATTTGGTTGAGACAACCTGCCTGTAGCGGGGAAGACCCATATGGAGATTAGACTGGACAGCAAGATTCCTGAACCCAACATATTTCTGCTTTTCAAATGCTACTACATACCCAAATACATGCTATGCATGTGGTCTTCATCAACAGTGGCAAACTTCTACTTCTGCCAGATGCACGGATACGCCAGCAATCAAATCTCTGTGTAGCACATTTGGAGGCTGTTCAGCACCAGTCTGAGTGTTATGTCCACGACCTGGACATCATGTTACTTGTTTCATTTTGATAGCTTCATTGTGCTGAAAGTAGGAAACCAAGCAGGTAAACTCCAGTAAGTTATCGACAGAAAGCAGATTGCTTTAAAACAACATTTAGATAGTTAGAATATAGCAGTAAAAGCTTAGGCAATGCCAGGATAAATAATGGCATCTCTAATATTTCGGGATTTTTCAATGCATTTGACATAACTGAGTTATTGGAAATCCCTTAACAATGTATTTTCTCTACATGGCAAAAGCTTCCTTTTGCCGTTTTCTATGAATTTCTTTCCAGAACACCATAGTTTATCGAATTGTAAATGGTAGGACCCCTGCTCTCAATTGTAAATTTAAGGATGCTGCAAGGAATCTAGGGAAGTGAGGATAAGAAGGGAATTGCAGAACATACTCTGCTTTGGAAGTTGTATGTTGTATCATTTGAACTATATTTTTTAAAGTTATAATTCACTGGTGACTCACCTTGAGACATCTGAATTAGAGTTGGAACTGGAATCCAATAAATGGATAAAAAGTACAAATACTCTGAAGAGAGATGTCAGCAATGTATTTTTTGTTCAGTGTCCTCTCTATAAAAATGTAACACTTATTCAATTGATACTACTATGTGTGAAAATAAGTCAATTAACATGTACAGAGCACACAGTTAGAAGAAGTGCTCTGTTGATGCTGTAGATGACAGAGGAGTTCTCCTCCTTCTCTTTTGTCTATCCTGAATGAAGTGTTTTCCTTAAAAATAATTTTCCTGCTTTGGTTGAATTGCTGGTTGCCACTAACTGGATCTATGTGGTGATCTTAGAAGAACCCTAACAAAATAAAGACCCAAAGGGCAAAAATAGAACTGGAGCTGTGCTGCAGATCCTAATCTCCCATCATGGCCTGCTGCAGTTATATAACTTATAACCATGTTATAAGTTATATAACTGCAGTAAGTGAAGAATAAAAGGCAAAGAACTTGTTTGTTCACTAATGTTCTCCATGATGTGCTGAGTGGCACTGGTGCAGTGTAAACATGGCTTTTGTGAGAACTCTTACTTTGTAGGTCATTAGCTGTTATGGCACCCTTCTAAATGAGCTGATGTTCTACTTCTTGTACTTCTGTACAGCCAGGAGGTGTGCAGTCAGGAAGACAGAACTTTGCACGTGTCATGAGAATCTATGCTCTTCTGACTTCCACTGACATTTTTGTCTTTCGTATCATTAACTAGTTTACCCAGAATTTGTTAATGTTGGTCACAACATTTGGAAACAGAGACCAATACTACTCTATAAACAGAGTTACTTTCCAGTAGTATAAAATAAAATTCTGATAAAAGCATCTAAATATTACTGCACTTGAAAAATTAGTACCTGGTAATATAAGCAGTATGATTCAAAACAGCTGCTTATTCACAGAATGCTTGGTTCCATAATCTTCCATAAGGTTATGTTGTTTGGCACTGACAATAGAAGTGGCTGATAGTGTGGGAGGGACAAACGTAGGTGCAATACAAGATGCTTTGAGATAAGAATTTTTGAGACCATGTCACTGAACTAAGAGGAATTCACACACACAGAATTTCTGAAAAGACAGCACCTGTTGCACTTATGGCAAAGATCTGCAACGTTGGCAGAAGGTAGGGAGTAACGCAGCCAAAGAGCACCCATTGAATGCATAGGTAGGAGGTGAGCCTTACAAGCCTTACTTGTTTCAGTTCTGCTTGGATCTTGAGAACTTTGTTCAAGAATGTATTTTGTGAACTGTCTTAAGTGACTTACAAAATCAGTAGTTTGTTTATGTAATTTCTTTGACCTAATGGGAGCTTTAAGAAGCCAGTGGCCTGCAAGAAAAATTCAAGTGGTGAGTTACTCTTGAAATGCAGATTAGGGTGATATCCCAATATTCAAACCTCATGGAAATTCCCATTGTATGTGGAAGGAAGAATACTAGAGGAAGAACCCCACAGCATTTAACAGTTAATTCTTCAGAGTCTTCACTAAGTCTACAATGCCCAGCAGCTGACTCTGTTCTGTACTGTTCCTGTAGTTTTTTGGGGCAAATATGCTTTACTATTCTAGCTTTACTTCTAATGTCCCTTGAGGAGTACCCAGGTCGATCTTTGTATTTACTTATACAGTCAATGAGAACAATTAATGTTTGAAAGAAACAAGAGAATGTTTGGTATTATTTTTGTATACTGTAATGAGATTTTCAACTAACCTCAAATAAAAGCCTCCCTCTTTCCTGGTTCTAGCATCTCTCTTATGGCAATGGTAGCTTACATGTTGATGCAGCCTTCCAGCAGACGCTCTGGAGTGTAGCACCAATCAGTTCAGGAAGTGAAGTTGCCCAAGGTAAGATTGACTCAACTTGTATTATTGAAAGACTGATAGTAAATTAAATACTTAAAAAATAAAATTATTACACCAAGTGTTGGAGTGGTTTTGTCCTATGTAAACATTGAATACAATAGCTAAATAAATAAATAAATATTCCCTGAATATTTCTCTGAAAACAGAGGGAAGGTTATACTGAAAGTAACAATGATAGTTTTCTATGTATTTTTGCTGAATTCCAAACAGCTCATTCTAATCTCATTTTGCTAAAGATATGAAAACATTCATAATATGTTTTTTGAAATAGCTTTTGGTCCTGGTTTAATATATTATCTCAAATTATTCTGATGTATGCAGTCATGGCTACATGTTTCTGAGACTGAGTAAAAAATGGGCAAGAGGCTTGGAAGCAGGATGTGAAATCCTAAGACTGAATATGGGAAATAGTTTTATGGGTAACATATGGTTGGAAGAAAAACAAGAGGAGGGTAAAGACAGAAAGAGAACAGCTTTCCAGAACTATTTATTTTCTTTAGGAATTAGGAAGGAGTTTTAATGTAATTTCTAACATTGAAAGGACAAGGATCCCTGAATTTATGCCATACTGGTTCCACAGACAAGAACAACATTTTTCTGAAAAGTCTGTCACAATGTAAAGCTTAATGATTTCTGCTTTCCTGCAGACCAACTGTTTTGAGTGGGTGTTGTAATAGAATCTAAAGAAGGTTAAAGCTTCAGGTCATTTCATTTTGTGTGATTTTTGGATACTGTTTTTTAAAGAGGCAATAGTCTGAAATTTCACATCAATTCTTTTTATCTGGCATATTTTAAAACTCAGTTATGGAATGTTCTTGCAACTTTGCTAATTAAGATATTAGGGAGACCATTGCCATCATCTCTTTTTTATATAGCCATTTGGTTTTTACATATGAGAATCACTCTGCACATACAGATTCTCTGACATGGTTTATAGCACAAACCATTATTAAAAAATAATAGTGCATTGCTTGGCAATATCCTAAACTTTATGGAGAAAACCTTTCTGTTAATGAGAAGAGAAGACCTTTTCCTTTTGCTCCTTTCTGTTAATTCCATTCTCCTTGTCCTCCCACTGCTGGCAGCACTGGTGTGTTATTCTTGCTAATAATCCCAGCAAGGTTCATGTGCTGAGACCACGATTTCTGCTATGCCACATCTCTGCCTGGTGAACTTCACTACTGAGACCTGCCTGTCTCTTTGAGAAGCAGAAATCCACAATGACACAGTGGCATATTATGTACTCATACTCCCAGGAAATAATGAGAAAATGATGTAATACAGTTTTTGTAGCTGTGCATTTATCTGTGTATGTGCCTGCTCTTTGTTGCTATTTTTTCCATTTTCACTTTGCTCAGATACAGACATTATCTTTAAGCTAAGCATGTTTTCTAGAGAAGTTCAGCTGGCTAGTGTCAGAAAGGATTAGAGCTAAGGCCTTATTCTTGAAAAAGTGGCAACTGTTCCTGTAATCCAGTCTTGTGGTGAAGGGAGAGTGAATCTCACACTAAGGCCTTATCTCTATGTCCTCTGTAAAACAGCAGCAAAGCCTGAGAAAATTACCCCAAAAAGAAAGAAAAAGGAAATAAACCTATTTCTGTTAGTATCTGTAAAATGCTTTGTCATATTGATAACTAAAATATGAATGTATAGGAATAACTGCTCTGCAATATCCTCTCTTAATCAAAAACTCCCATTAAAATAGATTAATAAATTAAACTATTCAGTTTAATGAAATTATTTTGATGTGAAAATAATGGATAATTAGTCTGTAAGATGAACTAGGATATTGGAGGTAGTTCAAAGAAAATAATTTGTTTTTACATGCATTTCTGTAAAATTGGCTTATGCAGAAGTCAATTTATTGTTTCAATCAAAACAGAGCTTTAGAGTTAAATCAAGTCATTCTGCTAATTCTGTATGATGAAGTAGATGGGGGTCACTTTAAAGACAAAACCTAAATTATAGAATTATATTGACACAGATCCATGTAAAAAGCAATGTATGTAACAACAGTTCCCTGGGAATACCCTGCTGTGTCAAAATCATAAATTTAAAAAATCAGTGCTAAAATTTGCCACATAAATTCCAATTTTATACTGATCTCAAAGGTTTAAAAATTATATCCTCAAATATTACCTGATATACTCAGGTAAAAGATGTAATGTAGTTTCAAAATAAATTCTTGAAAGGTGTTCAGTGTGACTGAAGGGTCTTCAACACCATTTCCCCATAAAGATCTGTCTTACTTCACAGCATTACTTGTTAGTGTAGACATTGCTTCAAAATATAATTCCAGGTATGACTTTTTAAAAATCTTGTTGCTGTAACACTAAAGCCAAGGATTTATGTTATGGCATCCCCCTGAAATGTAGAATTTGATATTAATTGTTTTTAGCAAGAAGAGAAGGAAACAAAGAAATGTTTACATTTAGCTTGTCAGACTAAAAAATACCATGGAATTGTGCTTAAAACCTACGAAGTTTTAGGATTCTTCACTTGCTGATTATAATACAATAATTGTAGAATAATATTAAATTATATTTCTTTTTAATGTCACATCTCTAATGCAAAAAGACTGATGAAAAAAGATCTATTTTGTTAACGTCTTTACTGATTCAAATTATGGCCATATTTTCAGCTTCTGGCTGCTAAGTCCTGGGACTTCAAATATTGTGATGATGCTGTGTGAATGGTCTATGCCTTAATTTGTGAACACACACACCTGTAGACTGTAAAGCAAAGTGCTTGGCTGTGAACCTGCACATGCAGTGGAAGTATTTGCAATATAGGAGTTTCCCTTTGGTGTCCAAATAAATCATGATTATTGTTTTGAACTTTCTGTGAAGTAGAGTTTGGAGTGGATCTTTCCAGAAATTTTTCTCACAGAGAACTTCCAAATACTCCAAAAAAGTGCTTTAAAAATAATGAACTAACTAAATAAGTCTTTGATTTTGTATTTTAACTAGAATTCTTACCCTAAATAAAATGAAAAGTGAGTAGGTAAGATGCAAGAGTTTCCCACTTTTACTGTTGTAATCTGGGAGAGGAGTACTTGATTCCTTGTTTTGGTTGGCTCAGTCTTTTTCTGAGTTTTGGTAACTTTGTAGGATTCCCTGCTTGTGGCTTCTCTTTATCCTGATCCATCCTTCCCAAGCTGCTGACTTGGAGCTTTTTTCACTTGGCAATGTTCTGTGTTCTAATGTAACTGGCTTCACAGAGTATGAGATATCTTCCCCTTCTGGCTCTTTTTTAAAAAAATAATATAAAATTTCAAACAGAAAAAACTGAAATCAACCTGATAGTATTTATTACATATTGAACTGTAGTTGCACATGTTACTGTATTTAGAGAAATGAACTCGATTTTCTCCCTTTATTCAAGGATACCTGATAGGAGGGGATGTTCTGAGATTATTGCACGGTCACATGGATGAATGTTTGACAGTGCCTTCGGGTGAACACGGAGAAGAACAAAGAAGGTAGGTTTCCAGCTTATAACAGAATCATAGTAATGAATCTTGCTGAATTAAGTGTCAGTCATAGTAAAGATGCTTGAGAGATGTTGTGATGATATTTATTACTCATAAGAACAAGAATTGTTGAGATAAACTTTGGATATGAGCCTTTTGTATTTTCTTTTCCATATTGTTCAAGTCTGACTTCACTTACCAGATGTAAAAGGAATAGTGATTTTTTGATAAATTATTGTCCCTTTTCCTGATTTAAAAGCACTGTGAATTAAATATGTTGGGTTTTTCATTACTGTTTTTTTCTGTAATTACAAAAAGTTCCCCAGGACAGGGTATGTAAGAATACTGCCCAATCTTTCAAAGCAACTAATGCAGGATTAATCTCAGGTCTACCTGTCATGGCAGTCTAGAACTTGATTGTTATTTTCTTGACTCAAGGAATCCTGGAGTGGAAGTAGTGATGACAACCTGGTCTGTGTCTCTCTCTGTTAACTAAGAAATCAAAATAGTGAGAAGACTGACTCAATGAGTGGCATGTCTCAGTGGAGTGATTGCACCGGTCCTCTTTATTTGCTCTAATAACATATGCCCTAAACTTTCCAGTAGGGCAGTGTGGTATAATTTATTTGTACCTTCAGGCTAAATGTTGCTAAATGTTACTAAATGGTATTTTAGAATAGTTTGCTTAATGCAGCATATTAGATAGCTTCATTTCCATTACAAAGGAAGTGCTATTCATTAACTTACTCATCAAAATGAGTTTTCTTGGTTTGCAAATAGAAATGTGTTTTTTATTTTATTTATTCTCATTTTTAAAGATAGGGACAAGATTCTGGAAGCTCTCATCGCAAAATTCTTCTATGAATTTTTAAATGTTAATGAGAAATGAAGTTATCTCAGAGTTTTCTTATAGAGTTGGTGACCAACACTTCATGGATATTTCTAACTTCAGACAAGGGAACAGTTTTTGAATGCATAAAATAGTTTTTAATGCTGATACTTAAAATGTGATCTGTTCAGGTTTTAATTTTAGTTACCATGTGAGAATCATTACCCCTTGATCACTGCTATTATTATTCTCAGCCTGAAACAGGAAAACTTAAGGTGATAAATTAATAGGATGCTATAGTGTTTGCTCTTACATCAGTCTAAATCCTGCAAAATTCCTTTAAAAAATGTAGTTGCAGAGTAACTTCAGATTTATGGGGTGATCAAACACTTCAGTAATGAACTTCAGTGCTTAAGAACACACTAAAAATCTGTCTCTTTTCAACAAGCCTAACATCATATGTAAAACACAATAATGGAGTGTGAAGTTGCAAATTAAGAAAAAAATTGATTTGTTCAACTTGTGCATTCGCATGGTGCATTTTTCTGTCCTATAGTATGGGAAGAATATGGTTAAATTCTTAATCTGCAGAGCAGTGCCTGTAAACAAATTAGAAAATTGTATTTCTTTCTGTGGTGTCTGCGGTGTTCTGTATTTCTTTATGCCTTTCTCGTATCTGTCTAAAACCCCAAAAGAAGCAGAGCTACTAGGCAACAAATAGGATGTATGTCTTTGCCTTTATTTTACCTCATAGCAATACTGAGAAACATTGCTTCTATGTGCTTCTTAAAAGCAGATTTGATCTTCTGAAATGTACTGTTTTTCAGGAACTTTCTTTGATAAACAAGCAAAATAAAAAATAAGTTTGTTTGTTTTCCGTAGTCTCATTTCTGCAATTTTTCTATTTTTCTGAAGTATTTAAAAGTATTTTTAACTAATAAACCTAGAATATAATCTATGTTTAGTTTTAATTATATGGAGTTAGTTATAATCACTCTGTAACCCATGTTTTCTCCTCTTGAATTATTAGTAATTTTAGCTATTGCTTAAAACATCTCTAATTCTATCTCTAATTAATACTGTTGCCTATTCAAAATAAATTGTGGCTCCTTTCAGTTTTGAATATGTATGCATGCATCATTTTGATGGTTGTGATTCAACGTCTGACAGAATTATGTGTAAATATATGTGTAATTTCAGCAGGTAGGAAATTTTAAGACAAATTATTTTTCTTTAATTTGAGTTTCAGTTCTGTAACATTTGCACATGAGGCATAAAATGATGTGTGATATGTTTGAAGTACAATAGTTTCATATCATCCTGTCATTGCCTCTTGAAGTAGTCTGATTGAAGACAGATTGTGATTTTGTTTGGTTTGTTTTGCTCCAGCATACACCTGAAGAGCAGGTCTGCTCTGCAGATGACAGCATAAAGGAGCACTGGAAGTACCATCCCTGTTATGACTCACTAATTCCTCTATCTCATTTTTATTTTTCTGCAGAGGCTTCCTCTTTATGCCTTTTCAAATAGATAAAAGATCAGACAATTCTAAAATAACGATTTTATTCTATAATATCACCTGGTATCTATTTCAGGGAATAAATAAATAGTTTAGACATGAAGTATCCTCCTAGGCAGTGTCCAAAAATAACTAGTTTTACTCTATTCTTAGAACATTGATACAATTGCAAAAGTTTCAAGTATAAAAGTGCTTCAATGAGTACCAGGAGTTCAAATTAAAGCACGCATTTTCAAGATGTTTATGCTCTTGTACATATGAGAGTTGGTACTCTCACTTGGCACAGTGGAGGCCTATGAAGCAGTGACAGTGCAGGCACTGTCTTCATGATTACAGTGCCTAACAAAGCTTCCTCTGAGTCAAGATCATCCAAATCTACACTGGAGGAGGCCTACTACAGTGGCAGAAGGAGTCACATAAAAAGCTTATAAAATAATTTTCTGCATCTCAGTTTTTTTTTCTGAGTCTGTGCTGTGTTTCCTTGCTTAATTGTTGAGCTTGTGTGTCCCTCCATGTGGGCCTTAGATTGTGGTACAGTGATCCTTATAAGGTGGGTGGGACTCATATTGTGGAAGAGGGACTTTGCTGTTGAGTCAGAAACCTAACTTTCCCTTAGGATGCAGGTTTAAGTAGAAGCTCTGTGAAATTGCTAGATTAAGTTTGCTTTGTAATCAAAAAACATTCTAATTGGAAGCAGTACAAATGAAAAAGTTTGTCATAATATGATGGTTTACTTGATATTACAGTAGAGGAATACAGCGGTATTATTTTAAAAATGCCACAGGCAGGGTGAAATACACCCTGGTAGTCTTCACTCACTGGCCCAGCCAAAGAACAAAAAAAGGAACAGACAAAAGATCAAGTACATACATTTTCCCTGAATTAAATACAATTTGCTGCATATTCTAGTTAGGTATGTTGCTGTTTTAAGGCAGCTGGTTTAAACCTTATGCATAGAATCCTTAAACTGTGTTTTTACTCTTCAAAGTGTCTCAGTTATGTCTAGCAATCTAGACCAAGTTTTGCAGAGTAGCTCTTTAAGTGAAATTTCAGAAGCATTTCCAGGTAGAGTGAAAAATAGATACAGACAGACCAGAGAAGGCCTTATATTATCAGTTTGGTGTTGCTAAGGTGGTTACTTTGATTTCCATCTGTCTTCAAAGCCAGGGGAAACTTCTGCAGCAGCACAGTAGCTGGGAATCCATATTTATCTTGACTCCTTTTCCTTTAGTCTCTGTCTGTGTGGTTTGTGATGTAGATCCCATCATAGGAGCTGATATACCCAGTTTGTCAGTAGGAATGAGGCAAACCCACCACAGTTTCCTTGATTTATGTATGGTTTTTAAATTTAAATAAAGGATTATATAGTCTTCTTTTACCACCTCCCTCCAGTTTTATAGAGGAGAAATTGTTAATTTTTAATACTACCTTTATTTTGGTTGGAGGGTCATATATGATTATCCAGCAGAAGATTTAAATCACTTTTTGTATTACAGGTACCTTGAAATGGTCTTTGCTTTCCTTTGACATATTTTCCTGTTAAAATTCTGACTTTTTTTTTTCTTTTTTAAACCTGTTTGGTAATTATAATGTCAAGCCTTCATTTTGAATTTATAATATCAAAGGAATGAATATATTTATTTTAATTATGATGAGAGTTGTTATTTAGAGCATGTATATATTAAAGTGCTTCTGTGAAGTTGCTTTCCATTGGTTCAATCTCTGAAAAAAATATTAAAAATATTCATAATAAGTTTATCACAATTTAATCAGTCAGCAGTTCCCTCCCCCCCTTTCTTTCTGCAGTTCAATTAAGTGAAATCGTTTTACACTGTTGACATGGTTGTATTATGTGTATTATTTTTAGTTTCCTGCAGAAATGTAAGCTGGTTTTAAATACAGACATGACTGTAGAGTTTTGGATTGTTTTCTTGTGTTGGGGGGATATGTTTTGTAGTTGTGTTGGGGTTTTTTTTTGTTGTTTGTTTGTTTCTTTTGGTGGTTGGTTGGTTTTCTGTGTTTTTTTTTTTCATAGATGTCCCCAAAAAAGCTTATGGCAGGTAGTAGAACTATGTAATCAAAATTATGTGGTGGGTTTTTATTTTTTGATTGGGTTGTGGAGCTTGCTCTTGATTATACCACCATCTTTCATATTCTTTTAGAACTTAAATACTTCACAAAAGTAGGGCTCTTATAGTCATAGTTCCCAGTCTAGAAAGGAACTATGAGGGTTTCCTCTGCAATTAAATTGCATTTTGATTTGCAATATGTGCTTTAAAGTGATGATTGCAGTGCAATTTGGACCCTTCAGAAATATTTTATTATGGAAAGAAATTACCTGTGACCGAGAGAAAAGTGCTCCTGGCTTTTCAAAGTATCATTTGGGCTGGAGCAGACTCCAGTTTCTCAAACCATCCATTCAGAATAGGCCTTCATGGAGGAAGGGATAAATGTAGCCCAATTTCAGAAGCAGTTTTACCATTCCTACCTTTGAGACTTTGTTTGGGTGAAAAATATTATGTTAAGGCTTTTGTAAATTACATTGAACACTTAGTCTCAGGGATGGACAAGCTTTTAAAGTGACGGTCAAAATCAGTATGACTTAGCTAATCCCTTGGTTATTTTCCATGCCATTCTCTGACACCTTTTCTTACGGCATTATGCACTAATGAGGTCTGTTGTACCTCAGAAAATTTGGGATCCAGCATGTGTGGAGCATGATCTATCACTAAAATGTGAACTCAGAAAGTTTTCAATCAGCGTTAAGTCAATAACATTTCCCGTGCACCCCAAACACCCCTTGAGCCTTGAATAATGATGGCTGTGCTTTTAAAAATTATTTTGAAAACATACATAGAGATCTTCATGACTGATTTTTCAAACTAAAACCAGGCTTGCCTGTCATTGAGAGGACTGGAAAAAATTCTTTCACTTGAACTTTGACATTTTATTTGGATTTATTCGTTTGTGTGTGATCTAGGTACACTTTCGTTCTTTATATTGCCCTGGTTCATTCCAAGCAACTGAGATTTGTTCAATTATTTTCTTGGTGTGGAACTTAAGATTTGCAGTTTCTTCAACCAAGATTACTTCAGCAGTATCAAAAAACTGTCATTTAATCTAACTTCTTTTAACCTCATTTAATTCCCATTTGTAGTCAGTGAGTTTCGGTGAAATGATTGCCCTCTCTCTGCTGAACAATACTTTAATAAGAATATAAATTCAATAGTGGTTCTCCAGGGGGGTTGACACGTGGTAGTCTATTTTAAACCTGTGTAATTAATTCATGATTGAAATTAAAGATGATAGATTCAGATATGGAGCTTTTTTATTGATGTTGACTGTCTCTTTGCTCCTGCATCCCCTCTTGGAGAGCTGGACCAGAGCGCTGAGAGGGTGCCAGGGAGAGCAGGACCCGGTCCCGCCAAGGCCATGGCGCTGTCCGTGGTGCTGCACACACAACCCAACCCAGACTCGGGGAGAAAAATGCCATGTCCACTCCCAGCTCTGGTTTGGATAAAGGCGAATTAATGAAATGAACAACATAGTCAGGAAAAGGATGGTGTTTTAAATTCAACTTACAGTCATAGATCAGACCAGAAAATGGCTTAATCATAACAACTAATTAACTAGAATGTTAATAATACAAATTTACTGAAAAGTCTCAAAGGTTCTGAATTGCTTATAGATACTTTATTTTGAAATTAAGGTGGTTAATATCCTTAATCTATACATGTAGAATATATGGATAAAATGCATGGGAAACAATAGAAAAAAATGTCACGAATCAATATGGTGGGTATGGCTCTGAAGATACAAGGTATCCCAAGCTTTGAGGAAAACTGACTCATAGATTGTTGTCCTCTCTTATTTTTTTTCATCCTGTCAATGTAAATCTGTAGTAAATCTAGATAGTCAGAGAATTTTTGTGCATTACTTCATGTCATTAAAAGCAATGTTTCCTTTGACCTAGCAGTACCAGTACCTGATATGACCTACTAGTATCAGCTTCCAGAAAAATTGAAATGTTTTGAACCATCCTTCCTTTTCAGCACTGGACTGTCATCAGAAGTATATTAAAAAAAAAAAAAAAATTAGGTGCATCGCATCAAATAATGATATATTGAGCAAGTACTAAGGAAGTTGGTTTGAGCAATCTCAGAGTAATTTACTACATTTATTTTTATGAAAAGAACTAAAAATGAGCTTCCAATTCCTTAGCATAAAAACTTTTGAGATGGTATGGGTTATAAACCTATGCATCTACTTTGGGACGATGTTCAGCATGCATGCTGTTATGGTAAAGGCAAAGTGCCTCGCCCTTCATTGAAGAAATCTTTTATTCATCCTTTTTTAATCATATTTTCTATAGCAAAGACAGTATCTAGTTAAAAACACAAGGGCTTACACCCCATTCTAATGCTTTGTGCCTTGGTTTTTTTTTTGTGTGGCATGTATCTTCTTTCCTGTTCTTTCAATGTCTTGCCATTTCATCTTTTATTCTAGTTTTCAGGCTTCTCCTTTTGCTGCCTTCTAGTGATTCTTTATCCCTAGCCCTCCAGTCACCAGTTCTCTTTCAGTCGTCCTCCAGATTGTTGTAACTTGTTCTTTTGCTGAGGCTCAGCTTCTGCCTCTTTGGCTTTTGTCTTTAAGGTTCTATTACTGTCTTTTAGCCTTTACTCCCTCTCTTGCTGCCATACCTGGTCATTCATATGGAACTAACAGACAACCTTAGAATCATTTTTATTTCCTCTAGTAAACAGCTCATATGTTTTTATTTAGGATTTCTTCTATCTCTTTCCCATTTTCTCATCTTATTTGACCATTCTAAGACTGATAGCTCCACTTTGAAGGAAGAAAGTAAAAAAATAATTGGATAGACAGTCATGTAAAAGTAAACTACTTCATCCATGAGAAGCCATTCTTTTAAGGGTAAAATGGGAGGTTTTTTAGATCTTTAGCATTACAATGACCCAACTATATGTAATCCAAAACTAGCTTCAAAAGGATAATCAAACTGAGAAACTGGTGACAGCTTTGGGATTTCCATTGTGAGAAAGAACTTAACCTCTGAAAAGTAAAAAGGTACCAACTTAGGAATGAAACATTATTATGAAATTAGACCTTTGCTTCCACCTGATTTTTTCATATAATGAATGACTTGAAAACTGCTGAATAAAATTAAATTACATATTATGCAATATGCAAGTGCAAGGATTCCAAATGCATTTTTGTGAGTGCAGTTCATATTGAAATAAGCCAGGATGTAATCAGAATGTTTCAGCTTTAAAAAAAACCAACAACCACCACCCAAGCTACCCAAAGAAACAACCCACATCCTCCCACTCTCAATCCAAACCCACCAACCAGGGTGACATCTGAGCTATTATTCTTGAGATATTGCCACATAAATCTAGTCTTGGTCTGTTAGCTGCAGGAGAAGAATTTAAACAAATACCTGAAGTGCAAAGAGAATATCTGAACAGAGAAATAGCTAAGTTCAAGGTTCTTTAGCAATTACATTTTACTGTAATAATAAAGGTAAATTTCAATTAAAAATAAGATTGCATTTGAATTTTGTTTCCTTCAGTGAGAGGGAAATGACTGACTTGCTAGCTGCTCCTAGCATCACAAACCATTGCAGCAAATGGCTGAGATAATACTTGGAGAAAGTGGATATAAGGTCAAGGGGTGAATATTGTACATATTTATATTCAACTTCTTCTTGTAACTTCTTGCTATGTGGAACATGTACTGTAGTTTCTATTTATACCTGGGGTCATGAATGTTCAGTGTTTCTGATTCTGTAATTTTAATGAGATGTATTTATTTTGTGTTTGGACTAATTTTTGCTCTTGTATGGTTCATCTTTGTTCTTTCACAATGTCTGGGAGTGTTTATTTCCATAATAGTTCATTCAAAGATGAATTTTAGCACATATATACTTTCATGTATGCTTAACAGTTCTGAGAAACATATTTTATTTCTTTTGGTTTTGAACCATTTCTTTCAATGCTGGGTCTTCCTCTGTGTTAAATGTTCAGTCCTTCTGTATTATATCCACAGGAGGACTTTGAAAGGTAAAGCCTAGTAAGTAGTATGTACTTGATTCCAAAACTGTAGTTGTCAAAAATTGCTTTTAGCAAAGAATGGGGAATGCCTACAATTTTGTTATTAATAGTCCCTTAAGTTATGCTGCTGGCTATTTTTGGTGGTGCCTGATCTTGACTGAAGTTCACAACATTTACTCAAAACATTAGCTCTTCCAGGATCTATAAAACTAGGCCATTGTTTGGTAGTCTTCTCTGAAATGCTTGATCTGATAAGCATGGTGACATCACTTCTTTGCTTAAGTGACTCTTTTATGTATTTTCCCAAAAGGAAAGGCCTAGGCTTTTAAATTCTGTCCATGTCATAGGGCAGAAATATAGGTACAGGCAGGACACAATCAAAGAATGGCTCCCTAAATTTAGAATGGCAATGCTCACTTTCCTTAGTGTTTATTTTGAAGCAAAACAGGGTTATCTGCTCAGGGCTTTTGGTTACCATAGGTCTTAACCATGTTGTACATCTAATATAGATGACTTATCTGTGTGTAGAATAATGGAGGAAAAAAATATATCTTTTTTAGGCTTAATTGACGTTTTTCTAGAGATACTTAGATTTCTGGTTATATCCAGGAATTTGAGAGGTCATTACATATAAAAGTTTGTAAATAAGAAGCTGTTAACATCTGAGCTGTATGAAGACTGTGTCACTGTGGTTGTTATATCGTAGGTGTTTATGGTATTAAAATAAAGTGCTAAATAAGTATATCTTCAAAATTCAGTGTCATAAGTTGCAGTTATTTTAATAGTATAAGCTCTGAAAAAACACTACCTTTCCTGGGAGATACATGCAATGCTCACAAATCTTAATCATTACTTGATACTCAGTTTTTGTTAGAATCTAGAAATGTTGTAATTATCAGGTTAATGGTACTATTTTCTCCCCTGGATTATTTATCCTTAAAACACTAGGAAAAATGTCTAAGCAAATGCTGTATAAACCTTGTTAGTATGAATGTTACAATTATGGATGCTAAGGACAATTAAAACAAAATTTAAATAACCAAGTCTGCAGGTTTAATTGACAAGACTGGGTTTTGAATCTAATAACCTTTGAATCTGACAAATTCAATAATTGTTTTGACAATCTTAAAATGAGAGATGTGGTTAAAAGAACAAACACATATGATGATGAATTCTGCTGAACATTTAGTCTGTGCCATTGCTTGGTTTTCAGAACTGTCCATTATGAAGGTGGTGCTGTGTCCATTCATGCTCGTTCCCTTTGGCGACTAGAGACTCTAAGAGTTGCGTAAGTAAAATCTATCTCAGAAAAAGAAGGACATTTGGCAAGACACTTTTTGAATAGTAAGAGCAATCCTATAAAATCAAAAGCATAATTATAAATCCAGATGAATAAAACTAAAATAGTCCTTTAAAATGCTTTATATGACTTTCATTGAATATTAAACAAGTTCCTAGAGAGAGAGTGTGTGTTTTGATTATTTTTTAAAGTTGTTATAGCTGTCAGTGAATTTACAATTTACATTTTTAGCACATAAATGACAAAAACAGGACTGATTTCCTTAAAATAAAAATCACTTGTGACACTCCTCCCCCAGCTTGTTTAAGTCATTTGGAAGACTTTAAAATAAAAAATTTAAAAGAAAAAATTCAATCATGATTTATTGGAAGTGTTGGAGTAATAGTAAGGAATTGTGCCTTGTTTGTTAAGGTAATTGCAGTGTAAAACTGCATTTAAATCATATTAAGATATGTGCTCATGATAAAGTTTCTAGTGAGGAATAAATGATTGCTCTTTAGAGATTAAATCAGAGAAGCTTATGAAAAGGTTACATTCCAGTGATGTTGTTTTCTCTGTGTGCATTTTATTAATAGGATGACATTAAATGTCAGTGATAGGGCAGTGAGATTTTTCCTTTGGACTAAAGTGGACCTTGAGACAGTGATGACAACAATGAAACTGGAAGGATCTCTGGCTTTTTGCTTTCCCCATGGCATTTACTTCCCTAATAAGCAGTACAGGATTTACGTGGGGGTTCAAGTAATGACAGCTTTCTGTTATGACCATCATATATATCACTTTGACAGGCATTGTATACAAACTCCTGAAGGGTAAACATTTGAACATACATGACTGAAAGAAATTGTAAGAATTGTCCTAAGAATTATTACAAAGGGAGTGGTTGTCTTTCTTCTTAAAAACCAGGATTTTCTTACCAGGAAAAAAAAGAACCAAATAAAATCCCAAGAATAACACTCTCTCCCTACACTTCCCTCACCAAACTATTTTCCAGTATGATACTCTAATTGCCATATACATTCACTGCTGTATTGCAGTCCATTAATATTCAGGCAAATGCTTCAATTTGTAGCTTTGTGTATGCATGCCTGAAGTTCTCAATCAGTTGTAGTCCTTCCCAGAATGACTGCAGATATGCTTTGTGGGTTCTGCATATTTCTAAAGGAACAATTTTTTTTCCCTCAGCTCTGTTCATTATTAGAGATCTCTCATAAAAAATTGCCTGGGCAGTCTACATGGACAGATGCCCTTGGGATGCCCTGCCACGGGACACCAAATACTATTGCTCAGCATTACTTTCTTTCCCAAAACGTGGCAGAGTTCATGCTCACACACTGCAAAATATATTTTTAGTAGCCAGAAATGGCTTCACAAGATACTTCCTGCTCAAAAGGCTTTTTTGTAAGTGCACATGAATTGGTATTTTTCCTATCCTGCAGGCATGAACTAGAAGCATGGCTCAATTATGCTACCTTTTTTTTTTTCTTATGGTCTGTAGCTATTGGGGCCAAAAGAAAATTGAATCAGACAAAAGAAAAGGCAGCTCCCCAGCATGACCTGTAATATAAAAGGTGCAGAACCGATGTAATTTACCAGACTCGGCAACACAATAGCTGAGATTCATGACCTGACATTTTACTGACTGGAGAAACAGAAGTTATGCTAGAACACTGGACTCAGATGTCCTTTTGTGGAGTATATGGACTTTGCTGTGCAGAAGACAGAAAAAGATAAATGTGTTTCTAACATATAAAGCTTTCCTATTTCCTTCTACCTCAAAGCTCCCTCAATTTAAACAGAATAGATTCTAGATTAAAAAAAATAAATAGTTGAGGGCAAAAAAACCTTTTTATTTTTGTGTTCTCTCTAAAACCAATAACTATAAATGTTTAGAAGTTTAATCACTGAAGTGTAATAAATCCTGTTACAAAAAAGAAGCATTTTAAAAAATGCACTTTGAAAATGTTTGCCAAATTGGTTTTGCATACTTTGCATCCAGTATGGCCAACTCTAAAGACACATTTAAACAAGTGGATGTTGGTGTTAAATAGGTAAGTGCTTTAACCTGCTGCATCTGTGTGTCAGGGAAAATGAATTTAAGTTAAACCTGTGTAAGTACTAGCTAAAGGGAATTTCAGACTTCCATGTGGATACATACAAAAACATATACATAGATATACAGAATAAATACATGATTTCCTCTCCAAAATGCAGCATTCACATACATCTGAAGTGCAAACTTTTGCAGATATATAACTGAAGAAAATTCTGTCAAGACTAGAAAAAGTTGTGAAAGTTTTCCAATCTGAAAAGCCTTTGTGAAGTACGTACTCCTTAGTAGCCCCTACACAAGGAATTAAACAGGAAGAGCAGCAGGGCTGAATTTTCAGTTTACAGCAAGAAGCTGGAAAGCTCTGACCTGTAATTTAAGGTGAATAATTTTTGGGGAGCTTAGATAAGATAAGCTTTGCCTTTCTTCCTTCTATAGAATATGAAGAACCTGGGCCATATTTTGCTTAATAACTTATCGTATTTATTTTAGGAAGTTTTCTATTTTTTTTAGGCATTTTATTTTGCACAACATTTAAAGTGTGCTTAAAATCTGGTGACTGCTAAAAGGTCTCTGGGAGAGTGAAGAATGGCAGCTGCTGGTAGATGAAATGTTGGAGAGGGAACTGGCAGATCTAAACTCTTTGTGTACAGCATAAGCCTCCTTTCCTGTAGGCGGTCTGTACCTTCTCTCAAGAGGAATTCAGTCTGAACAAAGACAGCTTGTGCTAAGAAGACCTTAAGATTATTTATTAGAATGGTTTTATTTGGGATAATCATGAAGTAGCCACTTTCTTGCTGATAATGCAACATGGAAATTTTATATTTTGTAGCAACTAGTTGGCAATATATTTTACTTTAAAATATTATTGCCTGTAGTTAAAAAAAAAACCAATTGAAATAAATGTTTCTTTATGGACTCTCTTAGGTGGAGTGGAAGCCACATTAGATGGGGACAGCCATTCAGGCTAAGACATATAACAACAGGAAAATATTTAAGTCTCCTGGATGACAAGAGTCTTCTTCTTACAGACAAAGAGAAGGCAGATGTAAAATCTACAGCATTCTGTTTTCGGTCTTCCAAGGTATGGAATCAGTGCAGCATTGATGTTACTAGTAGTAATTCCAATCTCTTTAGAAAGCAAGATTAAGATACTTTCTGTTTGTTGTGATTGCATTAATTATTAAAAATTAAAAAACTGATTAGAGAATACAATGTGCAGTATAATGAATAAATAGAAAGCTTCTTTTACCTTACATTCTCTATGTATTGTTAGCTGTCTGTCTGTTTGTGAGTTTCTTTTTTTTTTCGTGTTATATTTTGATGTTTTGTTGTTTTTTCATTGGTTGGGTTGAGGTTTTTCTGTACTGCTTTCCCACTTTTGAGCAGTATACTCATTTCTCATTTGTTGTTCTAATTAACTTCTCTGCTGCTTCACTGTTTATATCTGCTGTCTGACATAGGAAAATTTATAATATTGTGAGTTACTGAAATTAAATGGGAAATTCAGGATTTCTCTCAGCAGATACTTTACTGTAGTCTAATATGAAGTTACCAGAGTTTGACTTTTCATTTTGACAGCTTCAATAAGCATTTTGAGTTTAAACCAGTACTTTTGTAGTGGGTAAATAATACTCTGATAAATTCTTAAATATCCTTTATTTCTCATACTTTTAATCTGTAGCATTTTGTCTGAAAATTTTCCAACAATAATTTTGTTATTGTAAAAACTGTCTTCTAAAATACAAAGTAACAGTAAACAGAATTATACAATAACTTCTCGTACCATTGAATTTATATATATATTTTAATTATTTGCCTGCTTGGAAAGACAAGAAAAGAAAAGATACCCAAAAGAAGGCATATAGCCTTTTGCAATTTGATTACAAAGAACCTCTAGTTTAAGGTGATGATTTTGAGATCCAGAAAATATATCTTTTTTGAAACCAATTAGAAAATCATAGAAATGCTTAAATATTTTAGGACAATGCAGTGCAACCATACTGGGAATTTCCTGTTGCAGCTATTATAGATTTCAACACTTGAAAGCAAGAGGAGTAGAATAATTCACTCACTGATTTTTAAGATGGGTTGTCAGCAGGGATTGCTCCAAAAAGAGTGGAACAATATACTATTACATTGTTTATTTAGTCCAAAAAATACTCGAAGGCCAGAATTTTTAGCAATAAAGAATGTCAGTCACCTGTTGAAATGGATAAGGTGGTTTGTCTCTATTTTTTATGTAGCACATACACATGTGCTTTGGAGACTAGGTGATGTTGTATTTGAAGTTTCTTCTTTTTATTCTTTTTTCCCAGTCTGAATTTGGAAGTCTCATTTGAAATTATTTTGAGATTTTATATTTTGAAATGGTTTTGTTCTGCCATTCTCAAAATGAAATGTTAACATTTATTTTGTTTTTAGTGGCCAATCCTATGCTGAGCAGAGCAGAGACAAAAGGCTCTGGGGCAGGTAGAAACTTGTTATGGTAATCAATTCTTTAAGTAATGAGAGAATTTTAAGAGGGGTATATAAGCTAATCAGCACATGACAAATATAATCATACTGCTGTTTAAATATGGATTTTCAAAGAAATTGGAAGTCTGGAAGATCATATTTGATGTAAATGTTGTGGATATCAATATTAATTTTAACAAATGACTTACCTGGAGGAAATTATAGATATACCACAGAGGAGGAGGAGGAGTAAATCTTTTGCTGAAGATGAATTGAGTCTGGATGCATTTCTGTGTCACGTGCTTCAGAATGACCCTGCTTAAGCAGGGAAGTTGGACCAGATGACTCAGTGTGGTTCTTTCCAACTGCCCATTCTGCGATTCAGTCTCCTGCTCGGGACTTGTTATAGGAGTGTCATGTTTCACTTTATTAGGCTATCAAAAACTTTAGGTGCCTTCCCTCTCTGGGAAAGAGTATTAAAAAAAAAAATTCAAATTATAGGAGTGCTAGAAAGGCTTCTGTAAAGAAGGTATGCAGATTTAGGATCTCTTTTCCTCTGAGTATGTTTGAACAAACCATCCAAACTTTCATTTATATTATTGTATGTGCTTAGCACTCAAAAAAATTAATCATGGATAAGAGGGAGCCCCTAATCATCTTTATTGAGTACAGACCATAAAAACCTGTGGGTGTTTCAAGTAGCTGGGTCTTTCTTATTGAAATTTCATCCCTTTTCTTGCCACAGTCATAATTCCTCCTTGCAGTAGCTGGAAAGAAGTAGGAAGAATTGTGAAGCTCTCAGTTGTTGCACAATAGCAAGTTTGCTTTAAATAGGCAAAAACAAACAAGGGAGAGGAAAGTGTTAAAGAATCAGTTCCTTCAAGCATGTGAGTAGATAACTTCAATTTCTGTATGAAAAGCAGCTTTCATGTTTGCAGAGATACTGCTGAAAATGTATCACCTGCAAACCTGAAGATTCACATGCAAGTATAGAGGCTCAACATTTATTTTTATACCCTATTTTTGCAAGGGCTCATCATCTTAAACATTGCCAGTACCTTGCCAGTGCTTCGTTTAAAAAGTAGCCCAGAAGAGAACTAGAAAGCTAAAGGGTTTTAGTTGTTTGTTTGTTTTGTTTTATTTCTTTTTTATGAAAGCTTGAAAATATCAGAAAGTGTTTCCAAAGAGCACCCAGAAGATAAGGGCTTTCTAAGGAGCTTAATTAACAGTCACTTAATTTTTCTTTCTGGTAATCAGCCTTTGTTCTCTGGTTATCATATATTACCCTAATAATTATCATTAAATGCAAAATATATTAGTGTGACTGTGGTCACAAGAGTTTTCAGGATGAAGAAGAGACGAGAATGTTGACTCCATGATCAGAAGGTTTGATTTATTATTTTATATGTTACATTAAGACTATACTAAAAAGAAATAGAAAGGAAAAAGTTTCTTGAGAAGCTAGCTAAGCTAAGAATAGACAAGAATGAATAACAAAGATGTGTGTCTCAGACAGAGAGCAAGAGCCAGCTCTGCCATGAGTAGTCAGTAAATCCAAACATCCACAGGAGACCAATCACGGGTCTACCTGTTGCATTCCACAGCAGCAAATAACCATTGTTTACTTTTGGTTGCTGAAACTGCAGCTTCTCACAAGGAAAAATCCTAAGAAAGGATTTTTCATGAAAGATGTCTGCGACATATTAGCCTTTCAAGAATCTGAAATTCAGAAAATTTTTTTTTCTTTTTTTTTTCCTCCAGTAGTTCTGCTTCATTCAGCACAGGATGTCCACAGATATCTACAATTTATTTCCCAAACATACGGCTCCTTTAATACATTTTGTTTGAAGAGATCAAGTTTTGTGGATTTTTTTTCTCTTCCATTTACTCAATATTGATTCTTTTTGATAAAGAACATTGTTTTAATATCACTACTCCACTGAAATAAGGTAATTTTACCAATTTAGTAATGTTTGTACATTCTGTACCAAGTCTGTTTTTCCTGTCTGTATTCTTTTCCAGTGGACAGGAACACATCAATTTTAATAAAATTTTATGGCTTGTATTTTTATGCCTTCAGCTTTTTCTTTCATCTTTTTTCTTCTAAAATTTAATGGAAATTATATTAAATTAAAAAGCAGCCATAAATAAGTTTCTTGCAGTTGGTGAGGTCTTAAAATACCAGTCTTGAATGTGTACCACAGAGAGTATGGGTTAGGTTGGATGACAAGAGGTAAAGTTGAAAGGACAAGCCTTAATCAAGGTAATCCATTTTGGAATGTTATAAGGAATTAAACAGAAACATTAGACTGAAATAGTGGTTAAGGTAAGACTTCATAGAATAATTTTTCAACATTAGAATGAAATAATTTTAAAAAATTGTTCATTTAGCCCCAAACAGAAGTGGGAAGATTGACTTGTGCTCTTGTATGCGTGGAATAAACACTGTTTATAAAGAGAACAGCCTTCTGTAGAAAATCTGGCCTATTGTTCAGTAAGCCTGTTAATTTCCAATGCATTCTTGGTTTGCATTACTGAGATGGTTTACAGACTGTTGCAAAACCCATTTGTTGCTGTTTGGTCCATTGTAATAAATGAAGATTTTTGATCCTTGTTTAGACAAGGCTAGCATCAGAGAATGGATCTAGATTACAAATAAAACTGAAGAGCATCAGAGAATGGATCTAGATTACAAATAAAACTGAAGGTTTTCTTTGTAAAATGTAGGAAGAGTTAGCAGATGGTTCAGTAATGACAGGTTACATATGTGGTAAGAGAGTGGCTGGAAACTTGTACCATGTAATGTCTGTGCCAATGCACCATTACTAATTAGCAACATGGTGATTTCTGATATTTTTCAGATCCTCATTTTTGCTGATGAGCTATTGTGCTGTAGCTAATGAGATTGATTCATTGTGTGTACTTTTTCAACTACCTGCTGTTTATTGATGTGAACTGAGCACTCCATTCAAATCTTCCCCTTTATAAACAATTTGTGGTTCCTGTTCGCTCCCACAAAAAGCTCAATGTGTTGAAGCTTCCAAATGACTGGTGTAATGCCTGCTGCCCCCACATCATCCTCTAGTCTTTTGTTTCTCTCCTACATGTAATTCAACTTCGACACTATATAATAGCTTTCCTGGCTACTACATTTATTTTGCAGAGCTCATTTTAATGGGATTAATATCAATCTGAGCTTTAAATATACACACAGAGATACATCAGTGAGAACAGAGATCTTCTTTGACAAATTGTTGGCACTGCAATTTTTATGCAAATTAAATTTAATTCTAATTGGAATGAATATTTCGGTATCAAACCCCTTCACTTTCTCTTACAGTAGATTTTAACAAAGAATGCAAAAATATGTTAAATGAATAGTCCCTCATCTTATTTATAGTGCTTTATGAGAAAATTTGTGATTTCTGGTATTCACAACTAAAGAAATTAATTGTGAGACCTGAAAAAAAGAAAATCTTACAATGTAGAAGTACAGTATATGTTCACAGTATCTTCTAGTTATAAAGGGAATTCAAAAAACTGGAACTTGAAATCAGGATCTAATTTATTTTTTCCCACATCATAATTTGTTTGCAATGTCATATTATAGGTAGCTTTTCAATTTCCTACTGTTAATACATTCAGGTTATTTGTGCTAGCTTTTGAAAGAATTGAATACAACATTTAGAGAAATTATATGAGAAAATAATAGGTTAATAAGGAAATAGAGGCACGCAATAACTCATATTGGCATCAGATTATTAATAAATCAATTACTACAATGTATCAATGGACAAGACTTTAATAAGAATTTCAGCACTTAAGAAGTGCTGAAAGTCATTTAGTAGGTAGTGAAATTAACATCTGTATCCAGAAACAATCAGAAAACAAACTGAATTGGTCAATATATTATATCTGAAAATTTAATATAATGAAAAGGAATAATAAGAATTTCACCTCCATACTATTCTACTTTTTTTTTCAAATGCTTCAAAATGAGTTCATGACTGTAGGCTGAAAATCTAGTTACAGGACATTTCCCTTTACTTAAAAAAGGCTTTAAAAAAACCTTTAATAAGGTAGAGATTGTTGTCTGTTTGCATACATGTAGGGAGAGAGAATATAAGAAAAATAAAGATAGTGTACAAAGTAATCTTACCCCTAAAGAGTTGCAGCCTGGCCAATTATCAGAGATTAGGAACAGGCCTGACTTCAACAGGCCACAGCTATAACCCATGAGAAGAAGAGTGCTGTAAAAGAGTGGGTTGGTTGGTTGAGAAGGGAACTGGAGTCAGTTGGTTGCTTTGTGAAGAAGAGTCAGTGCTCTTAGGAGCTGCCTGGGAGAGACACCAAGAAGGTATGAAAATTTTGCAATAGGTGACAACAGTATAGAACCCCTTCAATAAGGTGACAACATATACAAACCCCAATCTTTCTCAACTTTTATGTGAAACTGTCTTCCCGCATTGTCAGGGGTAAATGGGTATGAAGTAATCACTTTTCTGATCTATCCTGATGGTAGACAGGTAGAACAAGAAGTTGTTTTTGTCACACTATTTGTAACATTACTCTGAGTAGCTGCAGGAAGATGCTTGTCATCTCCTGCTGATCAGGAGAAGCCCAGAATGTTGAAGCTGTACCTGGTTAAGGGGTTTATGTTGCATACAGAATGTACAGCCAAGAAGGTAAATCTGCCAGTTGAACTTTGTTTTTGGAGAGATTAAATGGATCATCTGCCAGGAAGCAGGATGCGTGGGCTGTATGTCCATACAAGTCTGTTCAGAAGTAGTTTTTGCTTAGGAGAATTAAGCAAAAAGCTGTTTGGGGTACTGCATTTCCTCTCCTGAAACAATTTCTGTCTCTACAGGACACCAGCTGGAATGATGTGCTGTCATGCCATTAATAGTTTGCAGGCCAATCATGCAGAAATAGATTGCTTTTTTCAGGAAGTACTGAGCCCATTGTTGGGCAGTGACAGGTTAAAGGCCATCTCTCAGTTGGATGGAGCTCATCTTTTCCAGGCTGGGAAAAACCACAAATGCTCAAGAAAAGTTTGTGGAGATTAATACCTTCTACATCTAAGGGGAGTCAATGTGTCTGGGGTTGTTTTGCAAGCTCTTATGTTTCAATAATATCATGTACTATCAATTATGATCCTAATTCTTTCCTGTGCAGGTGAAATGAATACACACAGCCTTTCAAGTTTAACAGGCTAGGTTTTTTCATGATATTTCTCTTTGTCTTTAAAGCCTAAAAGTTACACTTTCCTATTTTTTTTTAGTAATATCTTTGAAGAATTATCTCAAATATTCTTTCAGGTCCTGTTCTGGATAATTTTCTAATATTTAATTTTTTATGCAAATATTAACACATTGGTTATTGTTCATATATACCTTTTTTTCTTCATCAGGAAAAGTTGGACATAGGGACAAGAAAGGAGGTGGATGGAATGGGAGCACCTGAAATAAAGTATGGGGATTCAATATGCTTCATACAACATGTAGATACAGGCTTGTGGCTCACATACCAGTCTGCTGATGCAAAGTCTGTAAGGATGGGTTCTCTGCAGCGAAAGGTAAGCTGTAAACAGGAATATATTTCATTTACTCATAGGATGGGTGGGGGCTGGGGGGTTGGGAAGTGAAGGAAGCTACATGAACCAGCTAATTTCTGAATTTCAAGTATTTTAAACATGCTTGCCAGATGAAAGACTGGGGTTTTCTAGTCACATATTGAAAAGTTAAGTGGTGTACTGAATTCTCAAACTCAAGACCTGAAGAAGGCTGTGTGTTAACATTATCTCAGAAATAATGATACATCTCGATATATTTGATTTCAAACTAAAGTATTAGTAACAATGTATAGAATATGCAAGATTCTCTTCAATGTAGTTTGGATTGAGGAGGCTTTTAGTTGAAAGTATTTTTTTTCACATTGTAAGTGTATTGCCTTTTGGGCTAGAATGTTCAAGTCTTGAGTCCTGAGAGTTTTCTTTATAGAATAATCACAGCCAAGCTGAATGCTAGCTCAGAATCATAAAGTAGGGAAAAGATTCTTTTGCAACTTAACACTGTAGTGTTTTCCATGTCTATTTTAGGTAGCAGAACTATACAGAACAGAAGTTTAAAATATTTATGTGGAATGGATTGAGCTATCCAGTCCATTAGAGCCATGATAACTAGACATGAAAAACCTGTAAGTTATTGGAAATGACTCAAAGCATGATCAGAAAAGACCAGTGGCACCCTTAGAAATGAGGACCAGTAAAGAATATCTGTTGTGACCTTTTCTGCTTTAGGGATTTGCTGCTCTGTAAGGGAAGTGCTTTTAGTGTTGATAAAGGCAAAGAGCAAACAAAAACCCCTCAGTTGTTTTTTTTTTAAACAAAGCATGTTGTTTGCAAAAAGCTGTAACTTTGAAATTATTATGGCACTGAACCTGCTGGCTCAGTACAGGTGTGTTCTTGGACATGAGAAACTAAACCATGGAATTATCTGTTTTTAATAAAATTGGTTTTTTTGTTTTATGTGACTTCATAATTTCCTAGCCTGCCTTCCTATATGAGTTTTCAGACTTCTTATTTAAGGTCTCATTTTGCAGTGACTGCTTCTTGCTTTTGTTTCCAGGCAATAATGCACCATGAAGGGCACATGGATGATGGTTTAACACTGTCCAGATCTCAGAATGAGGAATCCCGTACAGCACGTGTGATCCGTAGTACAGTCTTCCTTTTCAACAGGTTCATAAGGTGTGTTTTTAAAATGATCTGTTCATCACTTTTTTTTCTATTTAGTTTTATTCAAAGTTGCCATTAACACAACAGGGAACAATTTATCCTTCAGAAAAAATAGATCAATGCTTCTCAAACTGGACTTTATGTCAATTCTTTGTGTTCTCAGCAGATGAGCACTTCAGCAGATACTGGTCAATTTTTTTTCTCTATCTTCTAAAATTAATTTATTGCTCAATCTTAATTTAAATGCATAAACATACTGAAAATACAAACAAACCATAAAGAGGTTTTTCCCTGCCAAAATTTGCTTTAAGTCATGTGGTGCATAAATTAGCTTTTTCTTTTCTAAAGGTTTTTAAAGGTGATCTTCCTTGAAAAACCTGGAAGAGTGAGATAGCTGTGTAACTGCAGATCTGTAAAAACACAAATATACTGAAGAAATTCATAGTATCAAGGAGAAGTTTTATTTAAAATGATACCTTCTTTCTACCAGCAGATTACACTTTGCTTATTTGTTCCTTTTTAATGCTGCTTGTTTCCTTAATATTTTGAAACATGAAAATTTTATAGTGATTAGCCACTTAAAAATCCTGTCAGATGTATGCAATTTGCATTTATCTTCCTATTCCTAAATAATGCTGATAAAATGCTAATTCTCAAATGCTTGTGATTTCAGTAATTGATGAAAGGCCCTTTCATCAGTGTAGCTTGCATTAGAAAAAGAATGATATGCAGTAAGACTGTCTGGAATGATAAGAATTTCATAAAAACTCATTTGCCACAAGAAAAATACAATGTGGGAGATGGTGACCTGAAGCAAACATGTTCTAAATAAGGGCACAGACAAAGACGCAGACATATCAATTTGTTGAAAAGCATATTACAAGGTACTTAAAAAAACCAGGATAAAATCACCTGTCAGGAGAATTGTCTACAGTATGACATTTGAAATACAAAAGAAATGTAAGCCGTAGGTCACTTTGTAAATAATACACCTTCATAGAAGCTTCTAAGAATGCTATAAAAGATAAAGACAGAGAAAGGCAATTTAATGATAAGGTTTACAAATCAAGATATTGCTAAATTACAGTGGAGACTTTTGTGGAGTGCACAGAGAGTCCAAGGCAGTGTTTAGCAGTTTAGTTTTGGCAGGATGTTACTTCAAGAAGAAAAAGCTCAATTGAAGAGGATGAAAATTATTCTTTTATGTGTCTGTTCCAGTTCTTCCTACTGAAGTCAGTAGAAAAATTGTGCTTTGGATAACATGCTCACAATAAAAAAATTAAGTTTTAAAGGTAACTTTTGTAGCTATCCTTTTACAACTTTGCATTATTTGCAAAGGGATTCAGCTGAGCAAGGGGCAGGTGCAACCTGGATAAGAATAGTCAGCCCTTTACTTCTAAGAGAGAATGTTCATAGACTTCAGCAAGGCTAAGCTTGAATTGGATATCAGGGAAACAAAAAAACTAATGAAGTGCTGAGACAGTGTGTGTACAAGTGCTTCATCTTTCCACACTGAAAAGGCCTTAAAAACAGGTTAGTAGGTTAGAGATGTGTTTGAAAGCCTCCGTGGGCAGCCTGGACCCTCCACAGCACCGCAGGACTGGTCTTTTTAACTTGCATCCATTCCAGTTTCATGATGTTTTGTACTGGTTTACAAACTTCTCTTCCTTTTTTGCTCTGCCTCTGAAACTGCTACATCCGTAGGTAGGATATTAAAATGAGTTTTTTGGATTTGAAAAAATATTACCAGAAATAACATTTTTCGTGCTTTCACATTTTGGTTGGGAAAGAAAGACTAGGTTGTTAAATGGAGAATGGGCAGATATGAAGAATTTTTGACAAGCTGCTGAAAGAAAGTGAGCTGAGGCATCTAAGCAAACTTTGCTTTTAAATAAATAGTTTGAATGATAAAGTAAATTATTTTCAATTCTCAGGAGAGTTTGCATCTTCTTGCAGGGGCCTTGATTCTCTCAGCAAGAAAGTGAAGTCTTCCACCATTGATTTGCCAATTGAGTCAGTCAGTCTGAGCCTTCAGGACTTGATTGGCTACTTTCACCCCCCTGATGAACATTTGGAGCATGAAAACAAACAAAACAGGCTCCGAGCACTGAAGAATCGCCAGAACCTCTTCCAAGAAGAGGTACTTCTCTCAGTTTTACTCCTGATTTTCTACTACATTGTCTGCAAGTATACTTTCACAGTATCTGTAGTGTTGATGTCTAATATGGATTATGCTTGCAGTGGGGTTTTTTTATCCTATAAGAGTCAAACTATTTGCTACATTTGTAATCTCTCTAGATCTGGTGTTTTTCCTGCATGTTTGAAGAAATACATTTATGGCCTTACTTCTTTTTCCCTTTTTAATAAGATTAGATTGTGCCTTGAACTCTACCCATAATTTTCTCCTTATGTGTGAATCAATTCTTTCTGTTATAATCTCTTGATGTAGAAGGGTGCTTTGGTTTGCTAAGCATTCTTTAAGCATTTTGTTTAATATCATGTGTTATTTCTCTGGTAATAATAGTTGCCTATACTTTGTCAGATGCCTAAATGTCCTACAGAATAAAATCTTGCCTAAAATTATGTCGGTAATACTGTTTATTTTTGCTTTAATTTGACCATCCTAAATGGGAGATGTTTATTACCTCCATCAAGGAAAATTTTCTGTTGGGATTGGTTGTTTGACTTCATGCACATACTCTTGAGTTTTGCATATCTGGTCTATCATGTTTTGTTTTCTTAGATTTTTGAAATCTTTTGTGTTTGCATCTAAAATGACTTTTTTTTTCCTCTGATGATATAAGCTTTTTTATTTTTAGGGTATGATCAACCTTGTTCTTGAATGTATTGATCGCTTGAATGTATACAGCAGTGCAGCTCACTTTGCAGATGTAGCTGGGAAGGAGGCTGGAGAAGCATGGAAATCTATTCTGAATTCTTTGTATGAATTACTAGGTAAGACATATTATGGATTACTTGGATATTTTTAACTCAAAATAGTAAAGTATTTTGAGTAAAAAGTAAAATTTTTTCTGTACTACATAACTGTTGTAGTACAGAAAAATTTCCACTGTTTAGAAACTTAGAATACAAATTAGGTAAGATTTTTGAATTTGTAGTTATTTGGTGTATTGACAATCAATTAAAGAAGTTGTGTCAAGAATTATAAACATTTTAAAGTATCCAAACTAGGTCCAGAGAGTGAGCATCTCCATTAAATCAAATGATGACCTTTTGGGCTGTAGGTGGTAGATGATGGAGTCTAAAATTCTGTGGTTTGGTTATTCAAAGATGTAGGGTAGAGTTGAATTTTTTTGTTACAGTTCAGTTAATCTCTTGTTACATTAAGCACAATGCAAACTGGAGAGAGTAGTGGCTTGATTTCCAATTGGCAAGGCTAGAAAATTCCTTCCGAGGAGTCTGCCTGTTTTGTACAAACCATTGCTTCCATGGACTTGTAGTGATGAGACAACACAAGCTTTTGTTGACTTCCCAGTCTTTGTGCCCCTCCTGTCCTCTGATGTTACTTCTCTAACTGCATTATCTTCTGGCAGCTAATGCTCAGGAAGCTTGGCTTTGATCTGGCTATGATGAATTTGTACATTGCTCTGTTCTGAATAGTGCTGGATCTGTACAGTAATTACATGGATGACAAATGGATATTGCTTGCTCAGTCTTGCTTCAGCAAAACAGTACTTTGTTTTTTGAGTCTGTACATAAATAACAATAAACTGTAATGCCAGAATTCATGTCTTTTGTCATGTCATTGACGTTGTGTTGTATTTCACTGTGATGAGAATGAAGGCATTTATAGATGCTGAGACTGGATACTATCACATATAAAAATCATATAATCTTAGAATGGTTTGGGTCATAAGAGAGCTCTAAAGATCAGCTAGTCCAGCCATCCTGACTGGCAAAAAATACTTCCTTATATTCAATCGAAGTCTACTGTCTTTCAATTAGAAAAAATTGACATATGTCTACTAAAGCATCTGTCCATTCTCTATTACAAATACTTACATTCACTGTGAACTTGTACTAGATCCTTTTGCATTACAAAAGAATGTGCAAGAGTATGTGCAGTGATGTGATGTTAATGTCTGACTGACCACATCATGGTTTTTATTTCTTTCAAACTGAATGCGGGTCTTGTTTGGAGTAGTAGGCAATAAGAAAAGCAACTGTAGGATGTTATTTTTTGTTTGCAGTTTAAAGTGTCTGTGTGCCTCATTGAATGCATAGCTTTAACCAATGAATACTAACCTTTCACAAACTTGTGCTGAGCAGCATTTATGAAACTATCTGTGTCTCATTGCTATTAATGAAGTTAAATTTAGTGGTGTGTTAAGCACTGAACTGTTACTGCCTTCATTTTATGTTCCTACCTGAAGCACAGTGAGATTGTGTGGCTTGCCTATAACCAGTGAAAAAGTCACTGTCAGAAACAGGTGTTCCTTAGTTCTGGTCTGTGTGTTTTAACAAGATGTTCCCCTTCTTATGATTTCCAAGTATTTTCAAATAACTGTGGTCGTGATTACTCAAAGGTATAAGATTACAGGGTGCAAATTTTTTTCTATTATATAATACAGCAATAAAATGGATTTTGTTTGTTTTGTTATTAGGTTTTCATTTTCCTCATCAGAAAACTGGTGAGGAAACTGCCAGTTTACAGAACTGTCAGTGCTCCAACATTGCTCTTCCTCTTTGCTGATAGAGACTTACAAGATATATATGACATTAAAATAAGTTTAGCCTGTTATAAATAAAGCAGCATAAAAACATAGTAAAAATATACTACAGTGAGTTTGTGCAACAACAAAACACAGATTTTAAGAGGCTGTTGTCTCTTAGCTGGACCAGAAGTCTCTGCTCCTGGAAATAATCACAGAAACTTCAGGTTGAAATAATTTGTTGGTGGAACTGGAAAAAAAAGCTTAAGAAAACCAGTTTGTGCTGTTTCACACACTGAACAGAAATCTTTGTGCCTCAGTCCTTTCTTGGAGTAGAGCAGAGGCTTCTCTGAGAGCCTGTGTGTGCACACATATATCTTGTTTTACTCCTCATTACTCCTGCACAAATGTATTGTAACAGTTGAAAATAATTTGTATTTGTCACCCATGTTGTTGGCTTCTCATGCTCTGCTTTTGCAATGTTTTCTGTCATTACAAGGATACTGTTTTACAGAAACTTGTTTCTATAGTAGCAGCTGACTTCTGTGGTGTAAGTATGGGCTTCTTCATGTAGAGCATTTGGTATGGATTATTGAGATGATTGTAGAGCCAAAATAATTCAAATAATTCTCTAAAGGTCAACTTGATATAAAAGGTATTTTTTATGCTGAATTTTATCACTTATATTATTTAAATTTAAATCTAAACATCAGTAATTAGAGCTTAAGACTCTATCTTACTGGACCCTTTCTGACAAGAGAAGACAGGAGGAATTATTTAAATTTAAATGCACTTATAACTTTGATTTAATTTCTCTCTCTTGCTCTCTTTTCCCAATAGCGGCTCTGATTCGAGGAAATCGTAAAAACTGTGCTCAATTTTCTGGATCTCTTGACTGGTTGATCAGCAGATTAGAAAGACTGGAAGCCTCTTCTGGTATGCTTTTTAGTATTTTAACTTCCTTATTTGAGCAGTTCTAAATTCTTTAAAGTTGGCAATATACTTGTTCAGCCTAATTATAATGAAGTTCTTATGAGACCATAAATTATGTTAATAAAGTGAGATTTATATTTGTAACATTTTTTTACATACTGATTTCAATTGTACTTCTACTTTAAGTTCTGGCAGTCTTGCCATTTCCTTGACCAATTGGATATAGTGTTACCTTTTAATTCAGACAAAGCATTTGATAAAATAGCTGTTCAATAGTGTAAGTTAGTATTGAGTTTTTTTCTAATTCTGCAAGTCTGCTTGTTTTCCAAGATTTGCATCAAACTAAATATGACAGAAATCATATGGAATGGATGTAATTTTTTCTGCCTAACAGTGTTTACCTGTTTGTAATACATTTACATTTCCTTTTGAATCACCTCTTTTGCTCCTGAGGTGTAAATTTCTATTTAAAGTTAACAAGAACTATTTTTTCAGTAGCAGCTGAGTCTGTTTTGCTTTAAATATAGTACTTTTTATAATTTGTTTAGAAGGTACCTTCTTGAGACCCTTTCAAGACTTCTTTTTTGTAATAGTGCTAGAGTAAGTTGAAAGGCCACGAAGATTTGTAGTCAAACCAGTGGGAAATATAGTTACAATAACAGTGTTACATACCTCTCCAGTTACATATTTGTAACTTCTTCCCATCATCTTCTTGGTTTAGTGTCATGTGTTATTCCATGAACTGGAAGGAACATAATGATTGAATAAAGAGTTGTCCTCAGGAAGTGAAATTGCATTCCCTGTATGATTCTTTCCTGTCCTCAGTCATGTGTCTGCCACAGATGGATGGTGTGCTCAGGAGTCTTTGAAATATTAAGGCCAGGAAGGAAATATGTCCCCCATTGCAAAAGTTCTTTGTTTTACATTAGAAAATGGTAAACATAAAAAAGTCACAGGCAGAGCACAGCCTTTTACAGTGGCATTAATAAATGAAAAATACCCTGCTATTGCTTAGTATTTCACATAGTTCCAGGAGTTGTCTCAGTGCAGGTCACCATTTGGCATGCATTAATAAATTTCTTACCCTGGTTGAATTCAGTGGATCAGCAGCAGTGAGAACAGATGTGTCCTATAGTAAATGAGGTGTTTGTATTCCCCTCAGCTTTGTCATTAAACATTCATAGGCATTTTGTTTATTTGCCATGAATCTGTTCCTGAGATGAACTGACCAACAACATGGGAAAATATTGTCAAATGTCAGTGGCAGGAGTGCTCTCCCTCTCAGAGCTGAGGGTAAACTGGCACAGCATTCACTAGCTGATTGACAAGATCTGCAGTGGTTCATTGCTCTTGTAAAGAGCAGTTACACACTGATGCTTCTCCTCTTGCAGGTTTTTCCCTTTGTCAACTCTTGGGGCAAGCAGAGAGTTTAAAAGTCATTTATTCCCTGGGCTGAGAGTGGTATAGAGACTTTGAAGCATTTGCCCATGTAAGCCCCTCCAGACAGCAATGTTTTATGGAAGTACTTTTGCAGAGTTTTCTTCCATGTTTTAAATGCAGATCTATGGCCTTAGAGCAGGGGACCTGTTTTACTGCAGGATTACTTCCTACTCCTGGCATGCACCTGATCTGTTTCAGCCTGGTTTATTTATGCTCTGAATGCTTGAGCAGCTCAAAAGATGAGGCAACAGAACCACGAGAGTCTTTGCCTGTATCACTACTTTAGTTCTCAGCTAGTGACTCAGACAGATGGCTGCTTATAGCATGGGTGTCTAGTTAGAGGTTTGCAGATCGTCCTGTCATTGCAGCTGGTACACTAGGGTTGGTGATCCTAACTAAACAGATGTCATAACTGAACATAATTTGTGTTGGTTTACATTATTGTTTGGGGAACCTGCTCTGCAGATGATGCGATCTCCTTGCTCTATTGAGCATTTGAGTAACTGAATTTAAACTGAAACAGACATAGGAAAAATGTCAAATTCATAGGTTAAATTATTTTTCCACTATGCTCCACCTTTCATGTGACAGCATTAATTTAAGGAGAATGATCTCACAATTATGCATTTGCATGGGATTTGATTGCAACTTGCTTAATTTCAATGTATATCACAAGATCTTAATGGTGAAACTATTTCCTAAAAGACCAACTTTTACATCTGAAACTCTCAGGGTAAGGGCTTTCAGAAATAATGCAAAACTTTTTGCTCAGCTTTTAGAGGTTCAAGATGAAATTTTTTATGACAGCTCTAAAAGTGCTGTGTTATGTAGTTTCTGTTAAGTACATATGTATTTTTAATCTCAAACCACAAAGATTTGAGAATTAAAAACTTAATAGTTTATGATAGTATAGTAAGGTATGAGATGCATTCTGTAAACTGCAGAGTATTCTGATACTGGTTGCTCTGGGTAGTGAACCTCCTGACATGCTACAAGAACTCTGAATGTACTAATGAATGTACTAATGTACATTCAGGGTATGTACTAATGAATGAATGTACTAATGTTTGAATGTACTAATATTTGCAATACTCATTTGTTCTGAGTTTTCTTCTAGGAACTAGGCCACTTGTACTCCATCCCCATGTGTATTGGTAACATAACTTCTATGTTGCCTCCAAAACTGATTTTATAATAAAGACTTTTTTCTGGTTTTGAGGGAGTCAGTTATAAAAGATGCTAATTAGGCTGTCCTTTTGTTATCTTGAGAGGCACAGTAGGTTTAGCTTTTAATATGTAAATGTAATTTTCTGATTTTTTTTTTTTTGTGGGATGCTTGCTTGCCAGATTTTAAGCTTTATGGGCTGAGGGTATTCACTGTTGTAATTTGCAGTCATAGACCTTCAATAGGGAGAAATACTGGCTTATATTAAACCTTTAAACTAAGAATACTTGGATACATATATTCACATAAAATAATTTTTTTTTCTAAGATACAGTGTTTATGAAGAAGACCGTAACCACATTCTGTTAATCACATCAAAATGTTCACCTTCAACATTAAAGTTGTCAGCTATGTCTCCTGCATGTGTTTTCTTGAATGTATTGCAATAAAGATTTGATGCTACCAGCTATTATGTATAAAATTCCTGTTTTCACTTTTTTCTTGTCCTGGAACTAAAAGTGTTATGAAAACAGAACAAAGCCATTAAACATATAAACAGCAACAGTGAATTGATTGTACAAATTAGATCAGGAATTGATTCATTTCCCAAGCTTCACTGAAGCAAAACAAGGAAAATTACTATCTGTTCAAGTAGAAATATGTCTGAGACT
The DNA here is from genome assembly GCF_037042795.1 of Molothrus aeneus. Classification (NCBI taxonomy): domain Eukaryota; kingdom Metazoa; phylum Chordata; class Aves; order Passeriformes; family Icteridae; genus Molothrus; species Molothrus aeneus. Next base: position 43,806,170 of record NC_089648.1, read on the forward strand.
AGACCGTGTTAGAAGTGAGATATCACACAGCTGCAATGCAAATGCTTCAATTTTCTCTTCAATCCATAAATTAAGATTAGATTAGTCTTTCACTTTGAAATATATTCTAGATGGGATTAACTAGCCTTACTATAATTTTTATAGGCAGTAAAACACAGGTAAAAAAATAGAATACAGCAAGTTAATAATCTAATGTTGAGGAATACATTCAGTGCAGGAGGCTCTGTTTGCAGCATGCAGTTGAGCTGCTGCTTGTGCTCTGGGTGAGGTGAGAAGCCTTGAACTGCTGACTCTTAGCACAGCAAAGTAACCTGTAGCCCAGGCAGCTGACACTCATAGGCACAGAAGGAGCCAAGGATCCCCAGATTTCTGCATGCTTAGACTGTAAGGGTATAAAAGCCTAGGAGCCCACAGACTGTTCTGAGTTGAACGGTGCCAAACAGGATCACTGTGTCCAACTCTTACATAAATGATCTGTACAGGGATTGAACCCACAGACTTGGTATTAGCACCATGCTCTAACCAGCTGCGATAATCTCAGGTTCTGGTGTTGGGGATCTGTTCTTGGTAGCACCCAGCTGGAGTTAGCTTGTTAGTCATTGTACCATAATGAAATTATTTTAAGGATTGGGGCATCTGAGATTCTGCTATGAAAAACTTGGGGTTGAGCTGGCAAGGAAACTTGGTCCGACTGTGTAAGTGTGGGGTGTGTAGCTCTAAAGGGGCTGTGGTGCAAGAGTGGCTGCCAGAGCAGCTCCTGAATGGTTGGACAGGGAAGTATCTCTGACAGAATTATCCTCTAAGTATATTAGATTCAAATGCTTACTGCTTTACTGCCTTGAGTAACTCCAATGAAATTGGAACAAGTCTGATTGTCTTTAATATAGATAATCTAAAAGTGAATCAGTCTGAACAGACACTGTACACTCACATGCAATTTTTTTGCTGAAACAGAGGGAACAAAGCATATTTGGTAATTAGCATTCAGATGCTATAGTAATTCAAGGAGGTGCTTGGGCAGCTGGACCTAATTTACAGCATACATTTATTATTGAATGTTTACATCTTCAAAGGATTTTTAATTCTGTTATTGAAAATATTAAGACTACAAAATGAATCCTGTGTACTATTTCAAGACAAAAGGTTATGACTCTACCTACAGAAAATTCCAAGGATATGGTTGCCACACTTATGGGGTGTCATTTAATGCTGAATTACTATTTATATTGATAAATATGTTTCAGTGCTAGAATGAGTGGTGGCAAATGTCCAGTTACCATGTTTTGAATGACAATTTTGAATGGTGATTTTTGTGAATTCGCAGATCACTGTGACGCACAAAATTGTTAATCTTGTTCTAGATTACCCCTCTAGATTAAGCATCCTTTTGTAACACTTTTCTCACCTCCCTAGGTTTACCCCTGATCTCATCTAGTTTGTAGGCTGGGTGGACTGTGCTACTGCTATGTTGCTACAGAGCATCTGCTCTTTTAGCTGGCTCTCATGACTTTTAGGTTTTTACCCTTTTTAACAATATTGTTACTGACAGTATTCATAGAATCATAGAATGGTGGAGTAATGGAAGTGCACATCTATTGCAACACAGATTATACCACTGCCAAAATGAAGTTTAGTATGTTATTTTATTTATCATTAAGGCTTCTTGTGCCTAAACCTTCAGGGCTATGGAATCACTTTGGGAGCTCACCCCTAGCTCATTACCCACATGTGTTTTCTCTTTGTATATGCATTATTTTGTCTACAAATATATTAATCAACACACTTTGTTTGAAACCTGTTAACTGGATGAATCAAATGATCACTTATCTGTTGTCTTTCACCTTTTCTACATTTCAGTCCTTGATTAATCCCTACTGTTTATTAGTGATGACAGCCTATGTCTCTCAGACCTCTGGAAAAACCAATAAATAGTATGGGGATAAATGGTGATGGTAGTGTAGGTTATCTGTAGCAGCTGATGTTCTCTTCCTCACAAGGATCAAGAAGAGCCAGAGCACTCTCACTGAGAACCATCAGACAAAACCACTATTTTTCCCACATGAAGGGGAGTTTGCAGCGCTACAATTTCCTTGAATGGAAAGAGGGCATGGCAAAGAGCACAAGACTCATACTATGGATTTTGTTTGCAAGGATTAAACTGAGTGTTTGGAGATGTGGCTTGAATAAAGGGCTGAAGACAGAATGAGGAGAGCTGTACATTGCTAATATGCGTTGCATATCTCTAGATTGAAGGCTGCTTCTCAGCTTTCCTTCAGCTCCTTTGTTTTCTCTCATTGTGGCCTCAAATGTAGCAACAGAGAATGATGAACTACATGTACAATATTTCCCTTCCCCAAAGGCAGAAGATCCCAAAGCAGGTGTTGATTTGGTCCAGTACACATTTTGGGAGTTTGTTTTATTTCCCCATTGCAGAGAAACGTTTTAAGGCTGATGATTCTTCATGGCAGTAACTGCTGCTTTATTGGGTTTGTTTGTCATATACGATGATTTTTGGAACTATTTCATGTTCATGAGCAACAGATTGCTAACTATTATGTATAGTTATGACATTATATGCACATCGATGAAATAATTCTTTTTTTTCCCCCCCCAGGAATTCTAGAGGTTTTACACTGTGTGTTGGTAGAAAGCCCAGAAGCTCTCAACATTATTAAGGAAGGACATATTAAATCAATCATCTGTCTTTTGGACAAGCATGGAAGAAACCATAAGGTAGGTAAAGACTAAACAAGTATATTTAGATGAACAAAGCAAGCTCATTTTTCTGTGTGGAAGTTAATTTCAAATACTTTAATGCTGTTTTGATAATGAGAAATAAAACTTATCCAAAAATGCATAGAAGCAGTTGGAAGAAGCAAAGAGAAATATTACCTTCTTTTTGGCAAAAACATTGATACATAACAATTTGTGAGGGAAGTGATTGTTTTAATGTTAGGGGAATTTCAGAATTGTTCTACAATAAAACCACTGTGTTGGATAAATTACATGTCATTAACAAGGTATAGAGTATTACATTGCCTGACGTAATTAACCATGACAATGAAAAAGTATTTAAGATTAAAAAAAAAAATCTCTTTTTCAGGTTTTGGATGTTTTGTGTTCCCTGTGTGTTTGTCATGGAGTAGCTGTGCGGTCTAATCAACATCTAATCTGTGATAATCTCCTGCCAGGAAGAGATCTGCTCTTACAGACGCGCCTTGTCAACCATGTGAGCAGGTACAAAGAAAAAGAAAAAAATCTCTATCTATGAACGAAGAAAAAAACCCCAACTTGAGCTTAAAAGAAATAGTCACTACAGAAAATATCTTTTACTTCCAAAACTTTTGTTGTGATTTGTTATTCTTTTTAAAATCCTCTTTAAAGGATTTTAAATTCCCTTTGCTGTAGTGAATAAATTTGAAACGTGGCTCAGTGAGAGCTGTCACAAACTATAGCTGCCCTAAACTACTTTAAGCCTGCAAAGCTGTAGTCTTTTCTAAAGATTATGGTCTAGATCTAGCTGTGGATTCAAAGTATTGTCAGCTAATGTCCTGTGATTGCCTTTATATTTATGATCTTGAGGTCAAAATTATGATTCTTTGGTCAAAGTTAAGAATTTAGTGCTAAACACCTTCATCACTGCGCAGAATATTTAGAGAGCGCCTTCACCCTTCCTTTCACTTTTGAAGCTACCTTCAAGCAGACATTAATAACAAGATGAAGCTAGTAACATCTTAAATTGGTAAAGTATCATTTACAAGTATTTTTAAGTAAATAATAAATACTCTTTTTCGAGAGTTTTAATTGATGCTGAGGCCAAAGAATGTGGCCTTGTGAGAAGATCTGTGGGATCTTCTATCTCAAACTTGTTTATTTTTAAAAGTCTCAATCATTGATTGAGAATGAAAATGGAAATACAGAAATAGTACTTATAATTCAGAGTGTGTAAGATTTACTAGAGGCTGAAAACCATAAAAAACCTACACTGTATATTATAAGGAGGATCTGGGGAACTGATTGTCTCTCTTTACTTGGCATTGGTGGGGCCACACCTGGAATACTGGGTTCAGTTTTGAGCCCCTCACTACAAAGAGGACTGTGAGGTGCTGGAGTGTGTCCGGTGCCCAGCAATGGAGCTGGGGAAGGATCTGGAGCACAGATCTGGATCTGAGGAGCCTGTTTTTTTTACTCTGGAAAAGAGTAGGCTCAGGACAGAGCTTATCACTTACTACAACTCCCTGAAAGGACGCTGTGGCCAGCTGGTGGTCAGCCTCTTCTCCCAAGCAACCAGTGACAGGACCAGAGGACATAGCTCCAAGCTGCACCAGGAGAGGATTGGACATCAGGGAGAAGCTTTTCATGGAAGGGGTGGTTAAGCATTGGAACAGGCTGCCCAGGAAAGTGGTGGAGTCATCATGCCTGATAGTGATCAAGAAATCACACGACTTAGAGGCACTTAGTGCTGTGGTTTAGTTGTCATGAAGATGCTAGATCAAAAGTTAGACTTGTTGATCATGGAGGTCTTTTGCAGCCTTGGTGATTCTGCAATTAGTGATTGAGCTTCTGGGATGACTTTGGATCTTTTACAAGGAACACAGACTTGTCTTTCCCAAAAAAGGTGATAGAAAAGCATATTAGTTGTTCCATATTTTTGCTTTGCATCAGAAAGGTGTGAATGAGAAGATTCTTATTCTTGCAGTTATAAAAAAAAATATTTTCTTCAAAGGTCAATAAGAACAAGGAATCATTGAAGAAATTTAGTGTTAGACAAAGACATGTATACTTTGATCCGAAAATATTTGCAAAAGAACTTTCCAGGGTATTACTGGAACTTTCTAAGATATTGCTTTTTAACATACTTTTTCATGGAAAATTCTATTCACAAGCCTCTTTTGAGCAAGAGGAATTTGGCTGATAAGGTTGATTAAGTTGTGAAGTCTGGGCAAAAGCATAAAAAGGTGCTACTCTGTTTAGGCTGAAAAGAGTAATAATTTACAAATAATATTAATTTTCTGTAAGATAGATTTCTCAAACACATTTTGGTTTTAAGTACATTAAATTTTTATCTTGGAACAATGTGAATAGTATCTATACTTAAACATTTGGAAAAAGACAACCCATGTGCTTCTAGAAGGACAGTGTATTGGTCTTACCTGATAAAACTTGTTATTTTATAAGCAACCAGATCAGTAGAGTCTGCTTTTACACTGACTTGTATTTAGCTACCCATACCAGCCTTTCTTCCCCCCCCCTGCATTCCCTCTACCAGAAAGCACACTGAGACTAGCTTAGAGCTAAAATTTTTTTGATTAATCAGCACGAATGGAGAAAGAAAATATTGATACAAGTAATAACCCAATCTAGTGGAGGAATGTGAAGACTACATACACTCAGTCTAGAAATTTAAAAGATTTTTTACAATATGGGTAACCAGCCATTGAAGAAATATAACTAGTATTGATTTTGGATGCTTCTGTGCTCTATGATTTTAATTCAAGATTGAATGTCTTAGTACAAAGCTGACACAGAAATGACTGCCTGAAGAGAGATTTTTTTGGTATGTGAGTCTATCTTCAATATTATCCCCAAAATCAGATTAGAAAAGCATAGGTTTCTTTCATTTTTTTTCCTCCCTCATGACCTTATGATATGACTCTACATATTGCTCTTCAGCTAGATATTGAATAAGTACAGTAGTAGCTTGCCTTTTTAAAGTAGCCTTGTGAAGTACTGTTAAACCAGCAGCAGTAAGAGCATAAAATTGATATTAAGGATTTCTACAACCACTGCAAATTACTGAGTTATACAGGACTTGGAACAAAGAAGGAAGGGGTACAAGAGAATTTTCAAACAGAATGACTCTTCACTTTTGTATCTTTTAAAATGTTACTCTCTTGAATGGATAAGTGTTACAGAATGCAGTTTGCTATGTAAAATTAAACCTGCAATGTGTACTTACTACACTTACGTTGGTAACTGGTGAATAGCTGTGGGGTTTTTTTTGCAGGATTTAACATCTACTAATTGTTCAAACACATAAACAAATTACTATTTGCATCTGAGTGAGAATACTGTTTCAGTTACTGAAGCACACATTTTTTTAACTTAAAATGTATAGACCGTTTTTCACCAGAAAAAATGAATGAATAAATAACTAAATATACTGCCTTCTGGGAACTAATGTCCAAGATGTTGCCTAGAGGGTGCCTCAGCTTGTTCAGCGCACAGATTGCCATCCATTGTTACTCTTCTCAAGGGGGCATAAATGGCACAGCAAGCTGAAACCTGGTAGAATCAAGAAGGACTATACAGATTTGGGAGTGCAAGTGAAAAGTATTGGAACTGAAGATACCTCTTTTTTTCCATTTTTCCAGTTAGAGGAACAGGTGCAGCCAGGAGTCACATGCAAAAGCCAAAGGGTAATGGGTACAAGTATCTCCTGGGGAAATTCTGATTGGAGAAAAGAGTAACATTTTTCAGAATGAGAAGAATCATTCATTGGAATAATCTTGCTGGGGAAATGGTGGATTACCCAACATTGGGCACGTATAAAATTTAGCAGGACAGTATGCTGGGCCATCTTGTCCTGACTGTGCTTTCATCAAGAGAGGTTGCACCAGATGCTCCTTGCAGTCTTTTCCAACCTGTGTTTCCGTGAAGTAAAATTACTTCCGTTGTTTTAATTACACAAAACTAGCTTGAAATTTCAGTCAATGAAAAGTACCAAGCAGTTCATCTTGTCCATGAGATAAGATTTTAATAACTACTTTTATTCTTTCTGTTTAAGCATGCGACCCAACATCTTCTTGGGGATTAGTGAAGGCTCAGCCCAGTACAGAAAATGGTACTATGAACTTATGGTGGACCATCTAGAGCCCTTTGTGACTGCAGAATCAACTCACCTGCGAGTGGGCTGGGCTTCAACAGAAGGCTACTCACCCTACCCAGGGGGAGGAGCGGAATGGGGAGGAAATGGTGTTGGTGATGACCTATATTCCTATGGCTTTGATGGTCTACATCTGTGGTCAGGTATTCTCTTGGGTATTTTGTGGTTATTGGTTACTTTTGTTTAAACATTATAATTGTGTTTGCAATCCCAGTGAATTTGGTTTTAACAGCAGCAAAGTGAATCATTTATTTCAGCTGACACTTGAAATATACAGAAACAGTACCCTATATCAGAATATGATTTAAACTGACAATGTCCATTGAAAAAAAATTGGTTTGTATGAAGTAATGCAGGTAGACTAATAATTTAGATTTCAGCCTGGGATTTTGGGGGGTGGGTGGATAGGGGGACTGTGTGTTCATGGTAACTATGAAAATCTTATTTAAATCTTCAAAGCTGCAAAAATTGAAGTACAACAAACAGTCATCTGGATTTGTAATTCCTCTGTGGTAGTGTAAGAACAGTCTGAGAGATTTAAGTAACAGGACTCTTCATTTTAGATTTTTGGGTTTTTTTTCATTTTTTTTCAAGCCAGATTTTTATTATGAGTCTTTAGAAGTTGAGAGATACTTTAGAGGTGAAGAAGATTTTAAAATATGTTTTTTGCCATACATTTAAAACAAGGTATTTTTTATGTAGTGATGTTTTATTTGCATACATTAGGACTGATTACTGCAAAACTTGCAGAATAACATTCCTAGCTTGCATGTGATATATTTGCTCAGGTATTCATCTTTAAAATGTTCTTGGCTTACTTTGGATCCAATTGTTAATAGTAATTTATGCATGAAGATTCTAGGTTTAGAGAAAGCCGAACTGAGTATCTAAAGCATTTTTATTTATTCTTGATTCCACAAATACCTTATTCTCTCTTCAGACAAGGTTAGCTTAGCAAAATCAGAATAATGATAGCTTGTTCTCTTTTTTCTTAATCTTTTTCCCAATTTTTGACTTTTGTGAAAAGATTCCCAGATATAATTTAGTATAGGTAGTCCTACAGTTGGACAGTCCTGAACTTTCTGAAAGGAGATTTTACTGTGATTTCACCTTGCTGAGAAGATTTTTTTTTTCTTTTGATTTTTGAGAGATTATTGGGTAGTGGTGAACTAGAGAACAGCCTGGAAACTGTGAAAGGCTTTTTAGATTGGCAGTTCTTTCCACTATAAAGTTATGAGCAAGTTTTCTTAAGCACCTTAGCAGACAAGAGAGATAATTTAGAGAGTCAGCTCCCTCATCCAAAGTTTTTGCAGTTTTGAGGCATTGAAGCTTGATACTTGGAAATTAATGTAGTTTTACATTTCAAAAGAACTTTGCAATCAAAATAGCAATGGATTTTATTAATAAATAATAGCATATCAACTGGAGTGGCATCTTAGGCAAGAAGCTGCTACTTAGCCTCGCGTGTGTAGTGAGAATTACTTTGGAACAATGATGCATAATTAATGGTCTCATTACAAGTGTCGTGACTGAGTTTGACAGAAAAAGTATTATTACAGAAGAACCTGAAAATAATGAGCTAACCAAGATAGCTTTTGTACTTAAGGTTACTTTTAGGGAGGAAACAAAGGCTAACTGAAAATCAAAATTATTTTTCTACCCACTGCAAACTTTTCAGTGAGAAATGTAACAACACAAAAAATTGTTGTTTGTGGTTCTCAAGTCCTCCTGAAAAAAAAATAGGTCAGACCACAAATGTATCTGCAATTTTTTTCATCTGTTATGGATGTGGCTGGTAGGTTTGAAAAGATTTGGGTCTCCTTTCTTTGCTGATAATATTGTGTAACACGTACATACCTCTCAAACATGGAAGAACTTTAAGTTGTTGCATATTGAAAATAATGGCCTTTTTTTGCTTCCACAATTCAGGCTGTGTCTTGATAATCTCTGCAATGGCATTTTAAGAATAACCTTCTTACCATGAAACATTTACTGTATTAATGAATAGCAACAATAATTTCTGCCCCCAAATTTCTGTTCTGGACCAAGCCTGTACAAGAATCACAAACAATTTACGTTTGGTTCTTCAGTCCTGAAATAACCTATTATGGAGAAGTGGAACTCACAGATCCTTAAAGCCTAGGGCCAGAAAAGACATTTAGATAATTTCTATACTGTATATTCATCAATGACAAATACATATTTCTGTTAGCAGTCAGCATGCATTGATTTCCATAGCCTATATTTGCCACAATTTTAGTGTCAAAATGGCATCTGGTCTCAAGTAGTATTCTTTAGGGGAATGAAATATCCACTCTTCATTGGTAGCTTTTTTTGTGTTTTGTTATCCCTACTATTGATTGTTTCTTTCTGTGATTTATTTTATAGTAACTCTCAGCTGTGATATTTTCATCTGGCAGTATCACAGTCATTTTTCATATATAGAGTTTTGAAAGTGTTGGTATTTTTTCTTTTTCCTCGGGGGTTAGGGAGATACGTGCATGAAAATTAGCTTGTAGAAAAATTACTATGATTTCATTATTTCTGCTTCTGATAAAACCCCATGCCTTCAGCTTCTTCCTAGAAATGTAGTGCTAGTTAAGTCTTTCATGTTTACAAAAGTTGGATGCCCTAGTTAAAAAGTTAGTGCTCTGTTCTTAGTATGCATCATGAAGTATCTCTTGCAGACAGTGCATAAGTTATTTTTGGAAAACATATGTAGACATGTTTTCAAACAGCTTCCATGTTTTTTCAAAAATTTTGTACTGTAGATGACAGTAAATTTCAGACAAAAACATTTTCTACTTCTGAATTCTATAGCTTGTTTCTCTTGGGAAGCAGGTGTGCTTGTGTACACTTGATGTAAGATAGAATAATCCTCTAGAATTCATAAAAACTGATTAAAACATACATATATTACTGAATATATGTGCCTTCAAAATGCAGCTGTCTTTGTATATTGCTGAAAAATGCTGGTTTGCAGTTTGATGATGAAACTGAATAGCATATATTCTCATAAAAGTTTGGAAGGGTACCATGATATGGCCATTAACAGGGAGTACCTAATTTTCCATAAATAATTCAAAGTGAAATAGTTTTCTTTGTCTAAATAATGAAGCATTCTCTAGAAAAGTATGCTAGGTTTCATATTAGGTACTAATGGTTGCAATGTGAGGAATAAAATCTAGTTTTCTTGATTTTGACTCTTTATATGGATATCAGTAATTATTCTCACATTAAATGTAATTGAGTTTTATTATTTATTTTATTATTTGTTTTGGTTTGCAAGGATTAAGCTGAGTGTTTGGAGATGTGGCTTGAATAAAGGTCTGAAGACAGAATGATGAGAGCTGTTTTGATGTGACTGTATGCTGCTATTCACGATATTGCCAGATTAAAACCAGGTCTTGGATGTCTTAGGTTAGATATTTGTGTATTAATGTGCTTACGCTCTAAAGTGATGTTTTTCTCTTTTTTAGGCTGCTGTGAAAACCAGTGTGGTTTTCATAAGTTTCACTAAATGTGTCTCTGTTACTTCCATAGGTTGTGTAGCACGATCAGTAAATTCTCCCAACCAACATCTATTAAGAACTGATGATGTTATTAGCTGCTGTTTGGACCTGAGTGCCCCCAGCATCTCTTTCCGAATAAATGGTCAGCCAGTTCAAGGAATGTTTGAAAACTTCAACATAGATGGCCTCTTCTTCCCAGTTGTCAGCTTCTCTGCAGGAATAAAGTTAGCATCCCATGGAGTTGTTTGGGGGGGGGTTTTTGTTTGTTTTTTTTTTTTTTTTGGTTTTTTGGGTTTTTTTGGGTTTTTTTTCTGTATAGATCAATATGCTGAATATTTCCCAGGATGTCTGCTCTCATTTCTCTTTCTGACAAGTTGTTTTTTTTTGGCAAATTTCCAGTTCTTGAATAGTGAGAGCTACAAAGAAGTCGTGAAGACGCAGTGCATCTGTTGCTTTTTAGCACACCAGCGTATTCTGGTGGTTTATATAATAAAAATATCTTAATAATTTCTTTGCTGATACATTGCTACACATTCACTCCAGGGCAGCATTTTGCATCAGCCTTTGATATTAAAAATATATTTTCCCTAATTCACCTGTTATGAGGTAGTAACTATTATTAAAAGAGGCATTATCTGCACTTACCTTAAGAAATAGTGGTCATTCACTTCCTCTTCTGCAGCATGAGTTAAAACTAATTCAATCTGTATTCTGGTTGCTGTATTGGTTTTTTGTAAAATTTCAAGTCACACTTGAGGTGCCAAACATCTGCTCCCATGTATTGAGCAATTTGAAACTATAGTATTAAAAAAGGTTTTGTGCTGTTCCAGTGGGGAGACCAACATTATTAGGACTGGCGATAGAAAGGTGGAGGCTGAAAGTTGATTTCTGTTGGAGGCGGAGCAATGTTCTCTGAGGGATCATTCAAAGGATACCACAGAAGCTAAAAGCTATCACACAGAGCACACACCCATCCTTTGCTCCAGATGCAGAATACACTCCTTTAGACTTTGATTTTGACAGTACAGGAGAGAAAATGTAGTAAAATCATAGATCTGCATGCTACAAAATGCAAAACTATAAACCTGCATGCTTTATTTCTGTTATCAGAGATATTATTGACAGATATTATTTTTGTGCTGCATACAGTTTTTGAGTGGGTACTGGTATAGCATTAACAAAAATCATATAAGATACTCAGTAAACAGAAAAGACACAAAATTCTTTTAGGGAAGGAAATTTAGGAGATTTTGTATTGTGTCCTGAAGATTTAGTGTTTTGTGAGAGAAAAGAAAGAACCACAGGGTTTTAGGTTCATTTCTCAAATGAGTTTGAATGGAGACCTCCTCAATGGAGAGAGTTCTGAAGTCCTTGATTGATTACTCTGGGTTTTAATTTCTGCCTTTGGAGACTTAAAAGGCTGCTGCTTACTTTATAGGTGTGCTGAATAAACTGATTATTCTGTCTCTCAAAGATTATTGGTCTTGTGATTTAAAATATCTTCAGTGAAGTAAAATTAACTAGAAAAAAGAATCATTTACTTTTTCTGTGTTTTTTCAATCTCCTACATCATAAACCACCAGCAGTTAGAGAAAATTGAACTGTAAACAATGAAAAGAAGCTGCAACATTGACATTCCCCCCCCCTTTTTTTTTCCCTTTTTAAAATAACATTTAATATTCTTTAGGCTTAGAGACTGATTAGGCTTTCCACCAGAAGTGTCTTGGTTATCTAAAGTAATTCTGATGTTTACAGGGTTCGTTTCTTGCTTGGAGGTCGCCATGGAGAGTTCAAGTTCCTTCCTCCACCTGGATATGCTCCATGCTTTGAAGCTGTCCTGCCAAAAGAGAAGCTGAAAGTGGAGAACAGCCGAGAGTACAAACAGGATCGTAGCTACACAAGAGACCTATTGGGTCCCACTGTTTCTCTCTCACAAGCAGCTTTCACTCCAGTTCCTGTAGATACTAGCCAGGTATGGCAATGAAAGATTGCATTCTCCTTTTTAAACACATACATATTACATGTCTATTTTACTTCATTTGTTTGAATTTGCACCTTGTCCCAAACTTGCTTTTTTTCCTTGGGATTTATTGAGATCCAGTTTGTATGAAGCTTGTCTGTTATGAATGTTGGGATGGCATGTCAAGCAACTTATTTGTAATAGCCTCTTCCTCTCTTATCTCTTCTCTATTTAGATTGTTTTGCCTCCTCACCTGGAAAGGATTAGAGAAAAATTAGCAGAGAACATCCATGAGCTTTGGGTTATGAATAAGATTGAACTTGGTTGGCAGTATGGACCAGTATGTACCTTCCAACTTAATTTTCTGTTAATTGCATTGTATGATTTAGTACATTGGTTTCAATGTACTAATGGAACTGCATTTTTCATCATTGCCCCCAAAATTAGTAAGGTTTTAAACACTATCCTACCAAAAGCATGTGGAAACCAATGGGACTTGGGAATTTCTGAACAAACATTCTGGTATTAAAGGTATTTAGTGTGACTGTGTTCACAGGGGTCTCAGGTTGAGAGAAGAGACGAGGATTTGACTTCAGGTTTCAGAAGGCTTGATTTATTATTTTATGATATATATTACATTAAAACTATACTAAAAGAATAGAAGAAAGGATTTTCTCAGAAGGCTAGCTAAGAATAGAATACGAAGGAATGATAACAAAGGCCCATGGCTTGGACTGTCTGTCCGAGCCAGCTGGGCTGTGATTGGCCATTAATTATAAACAACCAACTTGAGCCAATCAAAGATCCACCTGCTGCATTCCGTAGCAATAGATAACCATTGTTTGCATTTTGTTCCTGAGGCCTCTCAGCTTCTCTTCATTTTTTCTTAGGAGAAAAAATCCTAAGGAAAGGATTTTTCATAAAAGATGTCTGCGACAATTTGGTGCTGAAATTTTCAGTCTAACTGTCAGCACAGAAAGCACATAGTGAATTTTTCACCTCCTATTTGTTCTTGGAGCAAGATGTTCAACTGACTGATGGAATAAGCCAATGAAAACAGCTATTCTTGGTTCTCTTTACATGTGCTGACATGACTCTTTCAAAGTTCCAAATAAGTATTGCCATTAGAAAATTCCGTTAAATCTGATTTTTGCTTTCCTTTTCTCCACTTCTTCAGTCTCATGTCTGTATTAGGTGCTGTACATAACTATTTTCTTATCTCTTTCCTACTTTTCATGGAGTATGAAAAAAAATTTCTTTCAACATTCCATCAGTAAAAAATGATCATGTTATTATGCTCACTATTTATTTCCCAAATGCTGCTTTATGAAGAAATATTGCTGTGAAGAGTATATAGAAACATGCTGTATGTACTAAATATAAGTGTAAAAACATGCATGTATTCTATTTTTGTTACTAAAAAGCTTTTGGGCTTCTGAGGAGTTCACGTTGCAGATTTAAGATAACTGGGCATAGGTGTTTATTTGGTTTAGCATACAGCAGTACTTAAAAATATATGATTACTAGCGAAGATCTCTAGATTTTGTTGTAGTTAATTTCCCCACCAAACCAAACGCAAAACCTCAGTTAAATTAATGTATGAAAACATTTTAATTGTGGTGTAATCATACCAGCTGTGCAGCAATCTGCAGGAACTCTTAGTGTACCATTACATATTGAGAGTCTAATTGTACAGTTGAACACTATTTAAACCATATATGATAAGTACCAAGTGATAAAGTTAGTTATGTTCAAAATGAAAATAGGTGTTGAACATTTTAAATTACCTTGCTTTAATGCATTGTGGTAGGATGCACTCTCTTTGGGATCCTGATAGAGCATATGCTGATCATTTTCTGGAGGTTGATTTCTTAATCATACTGGTTCCTCACAAATGATTTTATCAGTTTCATAGAATACCCGGAGTTGGAAGGGATCCACAACGATCATCAAGTCCAACTCCTGACACTGCACAGCAAATTACCCAGAGTCCCACCCTGTGTCCAAGAGTGTTGTCCAAACACTTCGTTAGGTCTCTCAGGCTTGGCACTGTGATCACTTCCCTGGGGAGCCTGTCCCAGTGCCCAACCACCCTCTGCGTGAAGAACCTTTTTCTAATATCCCACCTAAACCTCCGCTGACACAACTTCAAGCCATTCCTATGGGTCCTGCCACTGACACTACAGAGAAGAGATCAGTGTCTGCCCCCTGCTTCCCCTCCTGAGGAAGCTGTAACTGCAATGAAATCTCCCCTCAGTCTCCTCCAGGGTGAACAGACCAAGTGACCTCAGCTGCTCCTCAAATGCCTTCCCCTCAACATCTTCATTGCCCTCCTTTGGACACTCTCTAACAGTGTCATGACTTTATGTGGGTTGTGGCACCCAGAACTGACTCTGGCGCTCGAGGTGAGATCACCTCAGTGCAGAGCAGAGGGGACAATCCCCTCCCTTGCCCAGTTGGTGATGCTGTGCCTGATGCCCCCCAGGACAGGGTTGGCCCTGCTGGCTGCCAGGGCACTGATTCATCTCCAACCGATTCATCTGCAGCTTGCCGTCAACCAGGACTCCTAGGTCCCTTTCCCTGGCACTGCTCTCCAGTGTCTCATTCCCTGGTCTGTCCATACATCCAGGGTTGCCCCACCCTAGGTGTAGAATCTGGCACTTTCCTTTGTTGAATTTCATGGGGTTGGTGATTTCCCAGGCCTGTAATTTGTCCAGGTCTCTCTGCAGGGCCTCCCTACCCTCCAAGGTGTCAACAGCTCCTCCCAGTTTTGTATTGGCTGCATTTAAGCCACTGTTGCCAATTCTAGTTATCTGAATTCATGCACTGCAGTTACTAAGTAGTGGGGGAAGGCATGGCACAGAAATTAGCTTGGTTAGATGCACACAAGCCCTCTAATATTAGATTTTGTCTTTTTACTTCAGAGCAAGGTGCATTGTATGTAGTAGCTAGTGGTGTTTTTTCATTGTCTAAAAGTTTAAAGGCTAATAGATAGACTTTTAAAATGATCCTCCAGATTATCAAAAATTTCTGCTGTAGACTTTTATATTCCTCCTACATGTCTGCATCATTAGATCTGTATGTTGTATCACCAAACTGATACCCACTATTGCATGTCCTATTACTACTGCATTCTATGCATGTAACAAAGTAAAATAGCAAGTTAATGTAGAAAAATAATTTAACTCTGAATATGTGTGCTATTGAAATAATCAGATGCATCTGCATATCTTTTTTTCTGTTCAATGTCACTGCACATTTAAAATGAGCCACAGAAATTATGAATTGATGGATGAGTTCTGCCACTAATGTAATTTGTTTGCAAGGTAGTAGATTTTTATTTTGTTCTCATAAAAAAACAGGAAACTACAAGGTAACCGACAAAATATGTTTGCTATATGATAGAATTATTATACATTGTAGTTGTAGGACAGAAATAGTGTCACTAGGGGAAATAAATTAATTTGGATTTCTGAGGAAAATACCTGACATCCAAGACTTAAATTAGCTGTACACAGATCTAAACTCAGAGACTATACTCAATTTTTTAATATACAGATTACCAAAGATTTTAGGAATCTGTAAATAAACATTTTCACTGCTAGTAAAAGACATTTCTCATTTTACCGTCTATTAAATTTTTTAAGTGTTTGACAGTTGAATTGCTTGTGTTGTCTGTCCAAGAACATTAATCCTATCAAATCAAGATAAATACCCCCTGGAGACTGTAAAGATTTTTTAGTCCAAAACATAAATAAATGACTGCTGTTCAATTTGAGAATTATGTGCTTGGATCAAAATGCAAAAACAACGTTACTCAGCAATGTTATAGAGAAATGTGTTTTTTTTCATGACATTAAATAAACTAGATTAAGTAGTAGTGTAAATATCAATTTTGAAAAATTATAACAATTAGGCTTTTTAACTTCAACTGTTAGCATTCAGTTTTCCAGCAGAATTATCTGATTGATCGAAAATCAATAATGTTATTTTTCAATAACTTCCACTTTGAACCATTAAAAGTTAGTATAAATGGTGAACTTGTGGTCCTTACAAGATTGACACTAAAATGTTACTGGGCAGATGTTAACAATTGCATTGGGGTCTTTTAGTTAATGTTTTCAAACTAATGTATTTTATCAAGCCATAGTAGATGTTGTTGGCTAAACTCTAGCTATGATGCTAAGTTGATGAGCTATAGAGTGCTTGGTTATCACAGCCTCCGAGGCTGCCTTTCTAGGTTATGCCTAGTGTTAGATTAAACCTTTGTAAAATAGAGGAGGTTAAAAATGTTTCTGATTATATTTGCATGTTTATAAAATGTAGGATTTTGTAAATTAGAGTCTGTATGTCTCTTCTATCACTACACTAAAAGTAAATTCATGTTCCACTTATATGTGACTTCCTAACAGTCATATTCCGCTTCTATGTACTAGAAATAACTGAGAAACAAACATTTTCAGAAGTAAGATATGGGGAAGATTTCTTTTACATTGTTATTTTCATTGGGTAAGGATTTCAGTGCTATCTGTATCAACATATTTATACAAACTGGATGTAGAATTTTTGAAACATGGGGTTGAAGATGAGATGCTACTTTATGGCTATATATTAAAACAATGTAGATTGCACTGTTATTGAACTTTGCATATTTCCTGTGAACATCTGTATAATAGCGTGCACAAATTTACATTTATTCCACTTCAGATAGGCAAATCTGAAGTTTATTTGCAAATGCAAATTCTGCCTTGTTGAACACTGATCATGCTCTGAGAATACAGAATACTTTCTGTTTTGAGGTGTCATCCGGTTTGAGTACTTCTAACAGGATCAGCTTTAAGTACCTTGTGGATTGGACTGGTTTTAAATTTCTTTTAGTTTTTGAGGCATGTTAAGCTTATTTTTTTACTTTTTTCTCAGGTTAGAGACGACAACAAAAGACAACACCCATGCTTAGTGGAGTTCTCCAAATTGCCGGAGCAGGAAAGAAATTATAACTTGCAAATGTCACTTGAAACACTGAAGTAAGTTGCTAGAACTTTTGAAATTTATAGTTAGAGTTTTGTAAGAAGATGCAGTTTCCAGAATTATAAATTGAGATGCGAATTAAAATTTGATGTGTAGGAGAGGGTAATAATATGCAAATGAGGGAGTGAGATACATTAATGAATTATGTATTTGGCACTGAAAATGACTTTGATAGTCTTTTTAGAATTATTGTTGTAATGCTGGTTGTGAAATGAAAATTCAGACAGTCTTTATCTAGGATGAAAGAAATAGATCCAAAGTTTGAAAAAAAAAATCTTTGCTTCTTTGATTTTATTCAATTTAGTTTAATTATTTCAATTTTATTTATTGATAAAACACACTTTGACACTCAATAGATATTTAAATTAAGAACTTTGCTTCAGGACCCCTTGCTGCTATTTCTGTGTCAGTGTGCATGTTGCCACAGAATAAACTGCAGCAGGCATTCCCTCCTTTTGTGGATGAGTGGTTAGATGTGTGAATGTCATGGAAGCTCTTCAGCTGGAATGCTAGAAAATTTCAATGGGACATTAAAGGGTTTGTTGAAGTAATCTAGTTTTGTGGTTTATAAGGATACAATTCCTCACCTCAGGTTTTTCAGTCAAGGAGGTGTGAATTTTTTGCTGTGAATTAATTGAAAAATCTATTAGTGTAAGTAATTTCTCCCATATGTAGGATTGCATGTAGCCAACATGTAGAAATATTTCTCAAACTGATCAACGCTTGATGGTAGATGTGGTTCTCCAGTCAGCCATACTTCTAGTCTATTCTTTCTTTTTTTTTCCTGTTAGAATATAGTTGCTTTTTACTATTCAGAGAGATTAAAAAGGATGAATGTCTGCATGTGATTTTACTTTTCTGTGAAAAATTGTCCTATATTAAAATCCTTGCCATGTAAACTGATGGTGCAATATACTGTCCTAAGAAAAGGCCTTTATATCCTCATAGTGGAAAGCTATGTAGAACATTCCTTCTACAACTTCTTGCAAATTTCTTTTCAGGCCAGCTTCTCTGCACTATTTACTGATCTACCATTCCCACAGTAAATAAATTACTCAGTGTGAAACTGAGTACTTAGGGTCATATCTATGACCCTAATAGCTTGCCATTATTTAGAGGTAAAGCACTCAGAGAGAAATTGAACTGGAAGCAAGAAAATAAGTTAAAATTTTCTATGGGTAGATATTAGAATTAAAGGGAAGTTTTTGAGCATTTCTCATCAGCAGAGCAATGTGCTAAGGAGTCAGAATAGATTATTCCTTTTTAATGAAACTACAAAAGATGATGTCATTAACTTCCACTATGGTTAGATATTTTCCTAGAATACTCTGTATAATATGGCTCAAACAGCAGAAAAATCATGCCCTCATAATTAAATGCACTCTGCTAATGTTCCACTAAGTATTGAACAAATTTAATAACTCCGTAGATGATTATTGGTTCAGGATCCAGTGCTTTTTTAATCTAACCCTGTAAAAAATCCCCAAGTTTTTTTTTTATAAGCATACATGTTATGGATTACTTGGATTGCTCTTTTTTAATTAATTTTATTGCTTACTCGAGAAAAAGTCTTTCCATTAAATGGATAATATCCAAAATATAAAGCATTCAGTCCTTCAGTGGGTTTTAAAATGTGTATGCTTAGTGAACTAAGTCTTCCTTGCCTCCTTGGATTAGTCCTTGTTTTCTGATAAATGAAGTTCTAATTTTGTAGTATTGCGTTGTATTTATCACGTAGACATCTGTTGTGCAGGGATTTAGGACCCTCTTGCTCATTTTGTTTCTACATGCTTGAAAATGTTGAAAAATCAGTGAACTAATCAGTTCTAGGTGATCCATAGATGATGACTTGAATTGTAACCTATTTTGACTATTTCTGTACTAGATGTGTCTCATCTACTAGCTGTCAATCTTGATGGGGGGGGAAAGGAAAGAAAAAGTTATTTTAAAACTTCTAATAATTTTCTTTACAATTTGCATTAAATTGCATACTTGAAATAGTTGCAAAACATGGAGAATAATGCTGACTGTAATCTTGTTTTCCTTTGTGGTTTGTTGTCAGTTTTGCTGCCAGATGAGAGAGTTAGAAACCAAGGAAGATCTAAGTCATATTATCTGATACAACATTTATTTTTCATATACTGGGATCTTTGTTTATTTTAAGTAAGATTGAATACTTTTATGAGCTATAAAAATTACATACTGTAGGAAATGTCAAGATGCAGGAATGAGTTGCCTCTGAAAATGTCATGGGATTAAAATATGCTTGCTCATACTGTTTCTGCACGTGCTCATATATATGTTTTATTGTTTGGTCTTGCATATTTTTCTGGTTGTTCTTGCTTATTTTTTGGGACTGACTTTCCCATTTTGGTGTGTTTACTCAGTTTTGTGTGACAATTACATCTACCATTGTGATGATGAGAGCTACATTCAGCCACTTTTCATTTTCTTACTTAGGTTTGAAGAGCTTTAATGGTCTTTCAGATTCTGCCAGTACAGTCTGTCATTTTATCCTCCTGTGGCAGTCTTATTTGAATTTGTTTTGTTTGGGTAGAGATAATTCCTGGCTTACATTACAGGAAAATTAGGGTTACCAGAGGTTACCTCCTCTGTACTGCATTTCACTATTAGATATGTTCTCCTACTTATGCTGATGATAGCTTTATAGGAATCATATACTGTTTATGCCAGTTGAAGTCTAGCTGCATGGAGTATTCATAGCAGATAGTGTGTTTTGCAGGAAGGAGCCACTGGATATTTCCTCATTTCTGACTCTACTGTCTAGTTTTAAATCAGGGTTCACAGTCCATAGGAATAGGACTTACTTCATGTAGCTAGCACTAAAAATATGCTGCAAGAATCTCCTTGAAACAGACAATTCATCTGCCAAAAGAAATACTGTTAGAAGAGTATTTATGCTCTTTCCCCCCCTGCCCCCCCCAAGTCAGTTCAAGAACAGTAAATATAGTTGAAGTATACTAGAAAATATCATTTTAGCTAGTGGCAAGAACAAATAAAAACCTTGTTTGACACCTTTCTTCCACTTCAGGAAAATTTGGAATGGAGTCTAAGGTATTTACACCTGTGATTTCTTGTGTAATCAGTTTCTTTTAAAAATATGGTTATCATCCTCAGGTTTTGAGAAAATTCTCATCTGACTCCAAAGTTAAGTCTCTGACTTTTGTCTAGGATTTCTATTAATTTTAATGTCAATATTTTATCAATGTACCTAGACTTAAGAAAGACTATAAGCCAACATTGACTATAGATACAGGAACAAATAATTAATACTTTACAGATCAAGTCCTGGAGACAAATGAGATTTTAAAATTTATGCTCCTGAACAGTGTGGCTATAAGGAAAGCAAGAAGTCTGAAGTAATCAGAAACCCAATTAATACTGTTGACCCTGTTTTAAGTTTATATAAATAGTGATTGTTTTCTGAAATGACCTGAATTTTGCAGATTCAGGCCACAATGGGCTGGTTCAGTAGCTGTGTAGTATGAGCCTCATGGTAGGTACAAGACACACTGTCTAGATCAAATAAGATGGCACTTTTGGCCTAATGTTTATCATGCATTCTGCTGTGAATTCTCTCTTCAGAAGTGTGTCCTAAAAAATTCAGATCCAACTGAAATCTCTAAATAATAGCTTCTTCAGAATGAAGATACATTCTAAGGATAAGTGATATTTTATGCCTTTTTTCTTTCTATGACTGTGACATAAGTAACAAAACATATAAATATGTGGGTATGAAGCAGTATGCGTATGTAAGCAGTATGAATAAGTATATAAGGCAGAAATAATATTTCAAGGGCAATCTTCAAACTGATACCTCAGATTAAACATACTATATGATACTACATTTTGAAGTACCTTACTCATATTTTTTGGAACATCTTGTGGCATTTTCTTAACACTATCAGAAAGCTTATTACATATACAAAAAGGCTGGTGTTGATCTTTCCATATTATACTGTAATAATTTCCATTGGTCTCATTTGTTTTATATTGCCATTTGTAGGCACTATAGTGTGACTATAAACAGTAGGAACTCTAAATATCAAAACACTATCAGTAATTAATCTCTGATTTCTGTGCCCTAGAACCCTGCTGGCATTAGGCTGCCATGTTGGAATTGCTGATGAACGTGCTGAAGAAAAAGTGAAAAAAATGAAACTTCCAAAGAAGTAAGTTCAGTGTGTCTTCTTGTTAGGCAGTGTGAATTAAGTGAATTCTATTTTAACAATTCAATATTTACACTTCTACTTTTATTAGTTCTTGGGCATGCATGTACATGCATGTATTCTCAGGAATATTCAGCAATTTTCACATACCATAATTCACAATTTTTCTTCCAGATATTTGTCACCTAATGTGTAGACAAATTTTAGGGTTTTTTGTGCTATGTTGTAATGTCTGACATTCACAGTTATTTATTTCTTTTATATATTGTGTGTATCACAGAGGCTTTGTAAAGAATTTTTACAGTAAATTTGCCAATGTATTTTACAGTGCTGCAGATATTTAAAGGTGACCCTTTTGAAAGTTCTCAAATGGCCATGACTTAAGGTGTAGAGAACCAGTAAAATCATCTGACTTTTTTCCAAGTGATCTTGGATGTTGGCATCAGCATTGGTAGGACTGGGCTTAGCCTGGTGTGGTATAGTGGCCTCTACTACCACAGCTCGGAAACCAGCTCTCATGGCCCAGCCAAGTTGCCCTGGCTTTTTAGCACCAGTATACGCACACAGAGTTTGGGAATAAAGAACTTGGGATCTTGGATACAGCTGAGATAATGGAACTTTAGTTTCCTATTCCTATCTGACAGCCTTACTGCCCAGCATACACCTGAGCCCAGGGGATGAAGGAAGATGATATAATATGTAAAAAGTCAGAAAGGTAAATGCCACTGTTTTACTAGGAGCGAACTTCTGCATGGTCTGTTATTCCTGAATTTAAGACAGTAACTTAGTTTCCTTGGTTATGACTCAGAGCAATGGTAAGTGCTGGTTGCTGTGTTCCTGCCACCAGTAGCACCTCATTGCTCTTTGCAGGGATGTGTTCTGTGCGGAAACAGCTGTTCCTCTGATATTGCATATCTCCATTATTCACTGAAATCCTTCACTGACCCATAGCTTTGTGTTACATGCAGTCCCTGAGGCCAGTGTAGCAACCTCCAGCACGTTTAACTAAAGCACATCTTCTTTCTTCCTTTTGTGAGCCAAAAGCCTGTGCCTCATTCTGGCAAGATCCCTGCAGGCTTCTAGGTAATACTTGACAGCTACGAGGTAGCTGTAAGAACCTGGACCATCAAGTCTTTGGTATCTACCATAATGCACAGATTTACATACCATTGATATTACAGTTTCAGAATCCCTGATGTGGTGGTTTTGCCAGAATGAATGGGAATAAAAGCACGGTATTATTTTAAGTTCCCCCCCAAATTGTTCTTCAGTTTCGGTATCCCAAAATAACTGTATATCTCTCAAAGAAGAAAAGATATCTAGGGCCTTCTGTATTTTTGTTCTGAATTTCCTGGGCAGAAGTATATGTACATTTGCAAGATTGTTCAAGTGAATCAAATTTCCTGCTTTTGAAAAACTGCAGCTAAATCTCAAGTCTGAAGAAATTATAATTTGTAATATAAGAAGTCCAATAATGTTGAGACTTTCTAATGTCATTAACCATCATAACTGTAGAAACCTGAAGTCATACCATACATAAAAAGTTAGAATTTTGATACCTCACATATAATGGATTGAAAAAACTAGCAAAAAGGAAAGGAAAACATTGTGGCTGTATTCTTAAAAGCTTGTGCAGGGGAGTGTGACTGGAAAGAGCACAGTAATTGCCAACCTGACAAGTGTGCTAATTCCATATGTTTCACTGTTTCCATTACTGTCTTGTTTTACTCATCTCACTGAAGTGACTTCACAGAAATTTGATGAGAGGTAACTGAGGGCAGTGAACTCCTGTGGGGGCTTGCTGTAATAGAAACCTGCAGATTGGAAACTATGTAGAGGGCTGATTTTAGAATGATGTTCTTGAATTGTTATTTTCTAGCCTAAACTTTTTCTTTTTATTGTGGTAATTTTGAAGGAAGATTCAACCTCTTATTTATCCCTCTTAAATACCTGGTTGTTTTAAATTATTATTTTCAACAAATAATTTGTCTAACTGTTTTTTAAGATGGTTGTTACAGAAAAGAATTAATTAAGATTGATAAAGTATTTGAATACTTTAGGATATAAATGGGGATAAATACTGTTTAATTTTATGGGTTCTTCTTTGTCAGTACAAATAAAGAAAATTACAGAATTGTTTAGGAAATAATTGAGCAATTATTTAAACTAGTAATTCTTTATACACCCCAGGGTGTAAAATTTCAATGAGAGAATGCTGTTGCTTGTTTTCTAGAGACTCCTTTTGTTTCAACCAAAGTAGTGCTTTGTACGCTGAAGGAGAAATAGAATCATAGAATCACAGAAGTTGGAAAAGACCTTTAATGCTTTATGTCCTCTCTTGAAGGTTTGCTCATAAGTAAAGTAGGAGATTTCTATAATTAATGGGAAGGGAATTACTTTATAAAAGTAGCATTCCTAGGAGTGTTTAAAAAAGTGAGGAAGCTGTCTTTCTCTTCTGAAGTCATGCTTAAATTTAAGCCTTTGCTCCTATGATTTGAAGGAGAGTTAAGGTATGAATTATTATGAAAACATTTTAAGGTGGATTTCAAAACTGGTCTTGAGTAAGCCATTTGACCTGCTCTGTCTCTTAGCATCCCTTTATGCAACAGGAAGAATATATTTTCTTGTTGCAGTAGGAAGTAGATAGAATTTAATAAGTATTGTCATCTGCTCAGAGGAAGAAATAATATTGTTGATATAAGCATTTAGATAAACAACATCTTAACCTACTACTTTGACTATGTGGCATTAATAAAATAGTTTAAGAACAATTTTAGTTTAGACCATTTTGTGTAGCTTTCATTACCAGTTACTTCATCCCATCACGATGCAATTAGCTTGAAACAGAATCAAATCAAAAACAAATCAGTAATCAAATTTAAATTATTATTCTTTATGTTCAAAGGCAGATATCATACTTATATAGATATGTTGCATAGATGTTATTTCTTTATTTTGTGGTTTCTCTTACTTTTCAGCAAGAAAAAAAAAAATTAACTGCAAGTTCTGTTTTTATTCAACAGCTATCAGTTGTTGAGTGGATACAAGCCAGCACCCATGGATCTGAGTTTTATCAAACTGACCCCCTCTCAAGAAGCTATGGTGGATAAACTAGCAGAGAATGCTCACAATGTCTGGGCAAGGGACCGTATAAGGCAAGGCTGGACATATGGCATCCAGCAGGTAAGTGCTAACTTCAGACACTTAAAACAGCACTTATCTATTGAGATATTTCACAGCCAAATGGAAATAATGGTGACACACAGTCAGGAAAAAACAGCTAGTGAATGCAAGTTTGTCGGTCAAACAAAACCCCAACATAATTTAAAGCAATCTTGCTAAATAGCAGTATGAGACTCTTTTACAAGCAGTATTAAAAAACTTGGTGGTGTATTCTTGTATGTTATCTAAATCTCAGGGTGAGAAAATTGCATGCAGGAAGCTAACATGCTCTCCAGTACGTTAGGATATGTAAATATTGACTTTCACTAGGGGAATCATTTAAATGTTTGCAGATCTGAGAATTGAATAATTTTGTTTATCCAGGAAAATAAGAATGTAAACTTCTAGTAATAACTTTGCTGATATGTTTTATTTTTGGCAGAAGCCTTGAACTGAGAATAGTTAAGTCAGTCTCAAAGTTCCAGTCCTACTTTAGTTGTTCTGCTCCAGTGAATATAAATACTATTTGGTAGTTATCCCAATGTGTTACAATGGAGGAGAGTAAGAATAAAAACATACTGGATTACTAAAAGCAAAACTCAGGTTCTTTGGTTTCTTTAAAAACCATAAAATCAGTCAATTGGGTATACCATGAGCCTAATTTAGTATTTTCTAAGACATCAGTTTTCCCTTAAGATTTTCTAGTCTTTTTGTGATTGGTTGTGAATTTTATATACAGAAAGGTCTCTTCATTTGTGTTAATAAATGTGTGGTGGCATTTCAGAATGAAATTTTAGGACAATTTACCCCTGGGGAAAAAGAGTTTTCATGGTTTTGTGCTGAGAATAAAAGGTCATTATTTTTGCAAAAATGAGTTGGAGCTGTTTTGTAGGTACATACAGCTGTTCCTTGTACCTTCTCTTCCTTGTTTTTGACAAAAATTTGAGTTTTACATTTCAGTGCCACATATTTCAAATTTTGTTCTTCTACAGCACCAAAATTCATTTTATTTGCAGAAATTTTGTGTAAAATAATAAAATAATCTGAGTTTTTATATATTAAGTTAAGCACTTCACCTCATCACATACAGGTATGCTTATGTGGCAAAATATGCTGCATATGTGCATTTCAGTATTGTTCATTATAGTATCTTACTTTGAAGCTGTCGTGTTACTCTGTAAGCTATTTAGGAAATCTATGTTCTCTATTTGGGTCTAGACAGAAAGTGAGTCAATTCTTCTGTTTGCAGACTGGAATATATGTATATTCTCTACTAGGAAAACACTGAAGATAATTCAGTGTTTGTGCAACTCCCCTGCTTTCCCCAGGATCAATTTTTTCCCTAATACTGCACCTTTAAGTAAGAGGTGGCCTTTTGAAGTGCTGTTAACATTTCTGATGGAGCATGAATCATGAGAAATGTTGGAAGTGATGGTTTTCTGTTGTCAGGTAGGGGGAGGGGATTAATTACTTTTGAACTCAAAATTTCAATCCTGTGTTTATGGAGTCAGTGCACAATTCATTTCTAGAATGAAAAACTGTATGTTCAAAAGAAATATTTCTGATATATAGAAGAAGGCACTCAAGAATTTATACCATGTCTCCCATATTTTTTATTCTTCTAGAAGCCAATCATTTTCAATACAGGACCTTGCCAACTGGAAGCTTTGAAACAAATGAAAGTTGGGAAATGGTTACAACTTGGATAGAACTTGATATAGCCCAAAATTAAATTTAATTTTGCAACAGAATTTATTGGTTAAGATAAAGTTAAGAAGTTTCTGGAGTCAAATGCATCTCTTAGCTAATTGTATTTCTAACTAGCTTTGGGAAAATCTAATCTTATGATTCACATCTAGCAAATAAATTTTCTTAGATCTTCAAGACAGTTTAACCTACCCTTTGTATCGGTATATCTTTGAAAAAACCCACAAATAATTTTGCCATATTTATTGAAGTGAATTTGCAGTTAAATTGCATGTTTTCTGAATTAGTGAGGTATTAGGTAGGAAAGTCACATATATAAGCCATATATAAATGGTGATGTCAAAGACCTTCCCAGTGTTACTGGTTTCAGAATAATACATAAAAGATGTGTGGGTGGAAATGAAAAAATGTCTCCTTTACATCTTCACAATATTTTTATTATAAACTGCCTTTATGTATGTTTTGGTGTGCCCTGTTGATATAGAAGGTTTTGCATTTGACAAGGTGTGATGCGATAGCCATAAATCATTAGTTTTATTGTGGTTCCCAAAAGGCAGTGAATTTTCTCAAGGCCACAACTTGGGTTTTAAAAAACACCCCAAAACCCCAAAAAACATTAATCAGACAAATCTAGTATGGGATATAACCTAAAATTAAACACTTCAGAAGAATCGTGAAGTCTGTTTTATGTTCTCAGTACTGTGCTTAGGGAAAGAGACTAAACTGACTGTTGAACCTAAAATGTTGTAGCCCTGTGAGAAGACATTTTTGAGCCCCACCAGGAAAGAGCAGAGGGGAAGAAGGAGAGGACTCTGATCTACTCGCTGAACAGCTCTCTGTATTTTATCTACTGACTCCTAAGATAGTTTCCTGGGGGAAACTCTGGGAACTCTGGCCTTCCCTAGGCTCCCTTCCTAATAAATGTCCTACTTGCTGGATGATGAAGTTTAACATGAAAATTAAATCTCTGTTCACTTATTAAAATTTATAGTCTGGTGTAAGAAAACTCATGGCAGCTAGAGGTTTTGTTTAAAACCCCTTAGCCTTGTAATTACTGAGTGGTACATTAGCCATTTTTCAAGAGTTTCAAAAGATTGACTCCATAGTCTCAAAGATGTTTGTCTAGACAAATAGGATTTACATATCTACTTCCATTCTGATGGCCAAGGACAAGTTTTTTGTATAAAAACGTTATTGGAATGGTAACCTCTAGTTAAGTTTTCAGATATTTTTTAAGCAGTCAGTGTGTATCAAGCTCTGATACACACTCTGATACACACTCTTTTGACTACCAGGTTATGCTCTGAAAGAGTCTTAGGCAAATGCTTCTGCTCTAAATCTTGACTGGGCTTGGGTATATATGATGAATATTTAACTGTTCTTCCTTATCAAGACAAAGACAGGTATGGACATGCTGAGAAGAGTCTGGAGAATTTAAAACTAAAAATCTTAAGTGCCTATGAAACTGATCACATTTGGAGTTGGAAAGACAATCAATTGGAGGGTTTTGCAGTCCTGAGTGCTTATGCTTTAAACACCCAAGAATTTTTTCACTGACTAAAGACTTTTGTGTGCTGAGTTGTGCACTGTTGTTGAGAATGCAGTGTAGTGGTGCAGTGAGCAGTGTCATAGTTATGCTTTCAGCAGAATATGATTGTAAATGTGGACAAGAGCTCAGAAATATTCATGACCTTCAGGAAGCAGATTTACAAGGTCAACAGTATACTTTACTCCCTAATTCCTGGCAGACAAGTTACCACAGTCTCATGGATAATTAAACAGGTAGATGATGACCTTTTTCAATAATAGTATGTCTTGCAGAAGGTGCTGTGCTTTGGATATTGATGTTGAATTGTTCTTAATTATGTAATCTTTCTCTTTCAAATAATTTTTTTTCTTCTGGTAAAAAGACCAATAGCTCAGTTTCAAGAGTGCTTACAATATACAGATAACAAATACCATTTATTAAAACCCATGAGAAGAGAGCAGAAGGGCAAGATGCTCCTTTCTGAGTGCAGTGCAGAGATGCCTCTCATTTAGCTGGCATATATATCACATGGCAAGCTGCTTGCTCTAGATGTTATCCACACTGCTACGTGCTTCTGCTTGACTCCAATGGGTTTATTTCATGGGCTACATTTTGTCATCCCCTCATATTACTGTGACATGCTTCGGTACTGGAGTGATACAGTGACATGGTGTTGTGCTGTATAATACTATAAACAGATCTTGCAGAGCTGTAAAATAGTTTCTTAGGGGAAAGAAGCTTACAGATGTTTTAAAGTAGATGAATTAATCACTGGGAAATATATTATGAACAGCAATCGTGCTGTGGCTGTAGGATGAATTGAATAATCTAGTAGGTCTGTTCAGTATGAGAGCCTCATCATTTTGGGATTATATAAAATGAAAAAATTAAAGGGATACTCTCAAGTAGTTAAGGTACAAACTATTTCTTTCTTTAAAAACTGTTGAGGAAAATGCCTTCCAACTTCCAGATTCTTTTCCTCTTTCTAAATCCATTACTGCTTGTCAGGCTTTTTTCTTAACAAGATATAACAAATTACATTTTTTGCATGACTATATACAGTATTTTTGTTCTGCTACTGCAGAGCCAGCCAGGAGAGGGAGCACAAGTTAGCTAACAAATCTTGTTCCCAGAACTGTCCTGACAGCTGTGATGACACTGATCCTAAACAAGTATTTTTTGGTAGCACAGACTCATAGTTTGTTGCTCCATGAAGGGAGAAAGTATGAGTGAAACAGGTAGGAAAAACATGTGTTTCTGCTTAAAAGAACACATTCAGTAGCAAGAGTAAGTGGAAAAACAGGCAGAAAAATCAGTATGAAAATACTTGACAGTGTCCCTTTAAGGGAGAACATGATTACCTGCAAGTTGGTGGTCTTGGAACTGGGGAAATGGTAAATGTACAAGGACAGATACAGGAGTTAGATCCAGGAAAAAAGCACTTGCTGTAAGTGAATTAAAATATTCGTGCTATGAGAGAAGGCTTTTTTTTTTTTTTACCTTTATGAATTTTGATATTAAGTTCTGTTGTAACTACATGAGTTTTTTCATTTGGTTACTTTTAAGGAATTTTTCATAACAAGATAATGGAAAACAATCTAATGGAAAATATTCAGAACTCATATAAATTTATCTATGAACTTAGGGTATATTTTGGCATATCCATGGACTTAGTGTATTTTTTGACATTCATAAAACTGTGATTTTATGCATACAGGAGAATCCCAACATCCATATAAGTAAGGGAAAGACAGAAAAGAAAAGAGTCAAGCTTAGAGATCAGAAAGCAAATGACAAAAATTTAAAGTACATTGCCTGCCTCGTCCCTTTTCCTGAATACACGACACCTAGATCTCCCCACTGATTGTAGAGATCACAGGCAAAGATTCTTTCATATTTTGCTTATATACATTGCCACATATCCTGATAGCTTAATCAAAGGGTATCTTGCTTTTTCTTCATATTGCATTGTGGTCTGGCTAGAAAAGCTAACAGTCAGAAACCCCATTTATACTGAAAAAAGAAAAAGTATTAAAAATCTCCCAGCTTTAACAATTGTTTATAAATATTGGCAACTTAAAATTTTCCTTCTGCTCTGTGAAAAACATCTTAAAAAAGATGTTCTGAAGTTCCTGTCCTAGAATAGTCAGTTGGTATTGCTAAGCAATTATATGAAATCTTACTTCTCTTTGGCCCAAAAGTGCAAGATATTTTGGTCTTTTAAAGTCAAGATCTTATTTTTTCAGATGTATGGAAAGTATATGGATTCATCAATTAAGACCAGGTGTTGGTCTTCTCAGGCTGCCTAAGCCTGCAATGCAGAAGAGGCATTGTTCTGGAAAGTCAGACTGGGTGAAATATGCATGCGTGGGAAAAATCAAGTTGTTGCTTATTTTTTCATTAAATATATATATAAAGCCAGCATCTTGTCCTTGTAAAAACCACTTATGCTACCTCACTTTGACATTTTACATGATTTGTACTGATATATTAGTTCCTTCCATTTATAGTCAGGGCACATTCTGCCAGGCATTCCATATGGCTATGGTTCTCAGTGAAGATGGCAGAAGCTGTACATGTATTGCTAAGGATACACATACTTCCAAGGTTAGAACTCAGCTGCTAGTTGTATTCCAGGTGAGGAATACAACCTCTTCTTTGTTTAGGTGCATTTGGATTATTAACATTGTTAAGAATACAGCTTTGTCAGGCTTTCTGGTTCTAATGCTCTGGAGTTTGAAAATTACTTCTGTAGTAAATACCAATTTACAATTGTATTTTTCCTTTTCCCCCATAAGATGTTTTTATATTTTCATGATTTCTGGTTAAACACAAGCTGCTATGATAGGTGTGGAAAAGCTAGCCCTCTGGCTAGCGAGGCATGAAAGGTATGGTGTGGGTAAATGATCCTGCTGGCAGTGCCCATGCTGCACATGCACATGGCGGCTCACTGGTTTTCTGGCAGCACTGCTGGCAAGCTTGCCCTGTACCATTTGTTGTGGCAATTGCTCAGAAATCTTTGTGATAGTGAGAGGTGTGGATTTTGGGTGTTGGTGGAGATCTAACAGCAAGCAGAATCAATTCACAGCTGTGGAATGAGGGTTTGCTAATGGTGCCAAGGGAGCTGAGAGAACAGCAGCATGTCTGTCTCACTGGACATGTGCTGAAATACATTTGTTATGTGCTTGTAGTTTAA
Organism: Molothrus aeneus; assembly: GCF_037042795.1. Taxonomy (NCBI): domain Eukaryota; kingdom Metazoa; phylum Chordata; class Aves; order Passeriformes; family Icteridae; genus Molothrus; species Molothrus aeneus. The sequence goes on from NC_089648.1 coordinate 43,837,339, forward strand.
CAGCCCTGCTTATGAGAACAAAATCATTTTAGTACCACACAGAATATGTATCTGTACAGGTTTTATACTTTAAATCACAAAATGTGTGTTCCCAACTAATTATCATATTTTTGCTGCACTCTTCCTACTATGTGTTTTAACTTTTCAGTCTTTTCCTATCTTTCTTTCTATTTAGCACTTATCTACATATGTTTCTGGTGACTTTTTATTCCCTTTAGTCAAGTGGTCTGTGCTGTTCCTGGACGTCTTAGAGATTTGGGAAGGTCCAGGAGTGCACAGCTTTGCAATACAGCAATTATAACTCTGAAAACTACATTATTATTTTCAGATGTCTTTTAGAGGTTTATATGATGCTTTGTTTTTTGTTACTGAATTAATGCTAAAGCACAAAACTGTATTACAACTGCATCTCTTAATAGGTTCTTTTAGAACTGTTTGTAGAATTTGACTATGGTTTTCTCTGCTGCTGTAGACGGTATGGGCATTCCTCATTTCATTCTTACATGAGATCTGTCTGTGCAAGTTCCAAGACTTACCTGTCTGTGTAAGTCCAGTGCCTCAAGATCAGTTATCAGTTATAGACATGTCACAGGCTCATTGAACAAAAGAATGCACTTTACATCTGACATGTGTTTCCTTGGAGTTACTTTGCAGCAGTGTTCTTTACCTGTCATGGAAGTTTTAAGAGGCTTGTTTATATGTTTTGGTGTGTGTGTTTAGGTATTTTTTCTGTAGTTATTTTCCTTTTAAGAGCTACATGTAGTTTAAAAAATTTTTGCAGTTAAATTGGCCCATTGTTGACCAATTATTGCCTAATTGACATCCTTATATACCCCACAAAAAAGTGTATGAGTTCCCATTCAAATAGTTGTTTGTCATTTGCTATGTATATCAGAATCTGTCATGTACACTGTGAAAAGTAATACTGACTTTTCATGGTCAGTGCTATATCACTGACATTTAACATTATTACTTCCATCCAGAGCACAATCTGCCAGGCATCCCAACTTTTTATGGTTGCAATGTTTTCCTAAGTAAATTAAATTCTAAATTATTAATGGATATTTGTCACGTGAAATGAAGACAAAGCTGTGTAATAAAATTCATAGGCTTTTTCCCCTTTTTTTTTTCTGTGATATGATAGGTTCTGACTTCAAAACAAAAGAATTATATAAATATCATGTATGCTACCCAACTAAAACCATTAGTCTATTAACAAGTAGTTGCCAGACAAGCTTTGTACCAAATAGTCTTCTGATGAATCATTAGACTGTCAAATCTGGAAAATTCTGGCCAAAAAAAAACTTAAAAAAATTAGGTTGAATGTTCAAACTTATTTTAACAGTCTACAATAACATCTTTGTATTGAGTAGGAGGAATTCAGTCTCTGTACTGCTTGGAAATGTACTCAGTAAAAATTACCACTCTTAGCTAATCAGTTTTCTTGTTGACTTGATTGCGAATGTGCAAAGCTCAATCACTGCACAGGATCATTCTCTACACTTACACCAGAGAGGTGCAGAAGGTCATTAGCACTAAAACTTATGATGAATATAACAATAAGAGTGCTTAATCCAGAAAGTATTAACACATTCAAAATTTAAATAGATGTGTAATAAGAAAAAAAAAAAAAGAACCAAGTTGTTAAAAGAAAAATCTTTTCTCACATTCAAATTTAAAGATGTAGCCACAGTCTTGAATAGGTGAAAAAGGTCACAATGTTATTAAATTAGATCCAAGGAAAAAAATCTGTAAAATCAAGTTGGTATAATACATTAAATTTCTGTATTCCTTTTTTTTTCTCTCCTTGCTCTCATTTTGTGCTTAGCCATTTTAAAAGCACTTATACTATATTTCATTTTATACATTGGTATCAGCTGATTGCCTTTATGTTAATTTGTGTTAATGGTTGTTATGGCAACTACAAATGCATTAGTCTAACATTGTATCATTGATAAGAAGTTACATATTTATTGTTCCAAACTTTGATATTTTTAGAGACAGTATTTCACAATGGTTTTTGGATGTAGAATGCTTAATAGGAAATTATTTCTCTTTTTGTGTCCTTTCAATCACAAATAATCAAACTGATAGTGTTGCATCACCTCAGATGATCTGAGGTTAACTCAGATGTTAATTAACATTAACTCAGATGTTAATGTGAATACTCTTATATAAAATAATAATTTCTCATAACATTTACTTCAGCATTTGCTTGAAGGACACAGCCCTTTTACACATATACCAAATTAAACATTGGATAAAGTACGATGTCAGCTTAAGAATTTGGAACAAATATGAAAAGTGGATCCCTCAAATGGTATTAGTGTTGGCCCTGCCACTGTCCTTTCCACAAAATAGAATTAGAACTGATATGGTTTTGTAATTTGGGTCACCAGCAATGCGTTACCTTTATCTTTCTGTTAGCACTTTTAGCATGTAGGTAATGCCTTAATATTTCTTCTCCTAGAGTAATAACTTGTAGGACAGATTTCATCAAGCATTGGTTTATAATTAACCTTTCAATATCTGCTCACTATGACAAGGCAAGAGGCAGATAGTCCCTCATCTAAGCATTTAAAGAGTAGCAAAAGATGCCTGAAAGATTTTTTTCAGAATGGATGTTCCATTTCTTCTCTTCTTGAAAAGATTGAATTGAAACCACGTATGTTCCTAAAACGAGATCTGTAATGCTGTAAAAGAAGTAAGGTACTTTCACTGTAGACACTGTCTTTTAAAATAATAGGCATTGGTTTTGGACAACAGCAGCTATTTTTTATATGCTATGTCCATCTGTAATTTTTTTAATAAATAAAGATATTAGGAAAAACACAGAGAGTTTTTTGCATGGCTTCTCTTATTGCCAACAAATTCTGACAGGATGTGAGAAGACAATACAGACAAGAAAACAATTCTGTTAGTCACTAAAAATTAGATTAGCCACTTAAATAATCCAGTTAAACAGTGCTTTCAAATAAGATAATTTTGCAGTAGAGGAAAACCTAATCAATGTTTTCTAATAAACCTAAAATTCAAAGATTAAACATTACCAATATTTTCATTTCAGCTGGAGAGTGATTAGTTCAATTACCTATTGCAAAAACTCTACACGTGGAACACATAAATCATACTCTTGCAAACCCCTTTATTTTTGAAAAATACATGTCTTAAATAGTTGTTATAGTAAGGCATGCATTTATTATCTATTCTGTAATTTATTAATTAGTGTTGCACACCTCTATTATTTTTTATTAGTGGTATTTTGTTCTTTTGTTTTTATCACATTTACTATTTGGGCATTTTGTATATTTATGGTACAGTAATGTCAGCTTTAGTTAGAAACAAGTTTCTTCTTATGGTAGCTGCTTTATAAACAGTTTATGAAATATAATGCTTTTGACTTTTCTGTCATTCTCTTTGGCTCTGTCCTTGTTTCTGTGGTTTGTATTGTTACTGTATTAAGTAAATTTGACAGAAACTTGCAGCAGGTAAAATAATAAGAACTTTATTTATGTGTGTCACTTTTTTTAGTGAATTCAGTCTTGTAGTTTCTAGACTATTTTTCTCTGATTCCTTGCCATATTTGAAGTTACATGATTTCAATTGGTATAACGGTAATTTTTATGGTGTTATTGAAGAATAATCTTGTCTGTAAGATAAAAAGCAGAGTTCCTGAAATTGAACTGGTTTTTCATACTAATGCAGGATGTGAAAAACCGACGGAATCCTCGCCTTGTTCCATACGCTCTTTTGGATGATCGAACAAAGAAGTCCAACAAAGACAGTCTTCGGGAAGCAGTCCGCACCCTTCTAGGCTATGGTTACAATTTGGAAGCTCCTGATCAAGATCATGGTAATTAATTTTGAGTTTTTTTCTCAAAAAAAGTTTAGAATTTTCCACTGTGCTATTGAATTTTTTGGTCCAATAAAACATTTTGAATAGATGTTTCCAAATATAATAGGTGCTTTTCTCCATCTTCTCTTCTCTTAGATCTTAATTTCTTTCTTTCCTTTTTGTTTCCTTTCCTTGTCTTGTGGCCTCAAATGAATATTTACAAAATGTAACATTTTTAAATTTAAAAGCAATTATTTAAAATTTAAACCAATCAACAAATTTTTTGGGAATAGTTTTATTTAATGCTATATTTGCTATTTCAAGACAAAATAGGAAAAAAACTCTGTAAACTCAGTAGATGTGAATTTTATATTCCTAAAATTTTAACTTCAAATAATGAAGAATTCTACAGTTTTTGTAGTCTTGTATGTAAACACTTAAAGATACAAGATGAAATTTTCTAAAATGAATGATTGCAAACCAAATTTCTGTGAATGGCAACCTGCAAGTCTATAATTAGATAGTTTGTTAGAGCCTTTAAGTTTCCTGGTCTTCCTCAGGTGTCTAAACCTTATTTTTTCCTCTTCATATAGTGATAGTGGTTATGTTTTGACCCATTTAGGCCATAGACCTTTAGTAAAGCATTTCTGCAGGAGACAAAACTCATGTCCAACTTGTACACAGGGAACGTACCATTTGGAATTTCTTTTCCAAAGCACATGCATGCTCTGATCCTTAGGTTTTATGAGATACTGCCATTAAATTACACTTAAATATGAGGCATTACTAAGACCATGAATGTGTAGCAAGGCTGGATTGCTGAATAGGTAGAACAATGTTCCTCAGTGGAATGGACAGTGTTGGTGGCAAAATGCTGTGGTCACACTCTTAAACCTGCCAAGATTGGAGAGTGTGACCCTGCTGCATAACCCTAGAATTTCTTCCCCTCCCACTGTTGGAAAGGATATGCTGCAAAGAAAGACTGAGCATGTGTCATGGTTTGACACTGGCACAATGCCAGTGCCCCCATGAGTACACCCTCTCCCTGGTTTCTGCTGTGAGATGTGACCAGGAATAAGCAAAGCAGGCTCCCACTTAGGAAAAAAAAAATTATTAACTAAACTACAAGGGAAAGGAAAAAAAAAGAAACACACAAGGAAAATGAAAACTTCACAAATACATCTCCTCCTCCTCCCCACCAAATTCCCAATACAATACATCCCCCAAATCATCAACTCTCGGTCCGGCACCACCCTTCAGAATACTCAATCCTCAGTTCATCAAGAGGAGAAGGAGTCCTTCTTGTGCCAATGGTGACCTCTTCCTTTCATGTCCAGCGCTCTCACCACTGAACATGGATCAGAGCTGCTTCTAGGGTCGACTTTTAAGAATGCTTCGTCCTACTCCAAAAAGGCACAGTCTCAACTTTGGGACATCTGTCCCCCCATATTTTTCACCCCCTGGGGCCTAGGGGCACCAACACTGAACCCTCTTGGTTCTGAGGCATTGCCTCCCCCTAGAATGCAGTCCCTGTATCACAAGGAAACATGGCTCTGTCCATGGCTATACAAAAAGAGTCCAGCATAAGCTACTCCATCATCTCTTCCACCTGAGTTCCTCTCTATTTCTCTCGTGGCCCATTTCCTCTTATCTCCTCTATATCTCTCTTCTCATTCAGCTCCAGGAGGATTAGCATTTGTAAGGTTTCCATCATCCAAGAAAAGGGTTAAAAATCTAAGGCTCTGTCTGTCCAGAACTCCCACGGCTGCCCTGCCGGGCACCTTCTCGCACCCCCCCCTTCTCCTTCTCGGCCGGCCAAGCACAGGCACAGGCTCTCTCTCTGTCTCTCCTGGGGCGGGGGTGGCTGCCCGATGCCTCTCAGGGCTCCTCCTCCACCCTTCCATCCTGCAGGGGCCTTCCCCTCCCTTCTGTCCAGGCCCGGCCTACCTCACCCAGCCCCATGGCTGCCCCTGCCCCGCCCAGCCCGCAGCCGGGCAGGGGAGCTCTGAACCTTTCACTGACCGGAACCCAAGAGAGCCTCCCAGGGGAGAGCCCTGCTTTAACCCCGTGTTCTCAGAGGCGGATCCAATGTCCCAATGGCCACATCAGGTGCCAATATTAAAATCTGAGCACCCATTGGCCTGACCACAGCATCCCAGAAAACATATTTCCTGTTAAACCACCACAGCATGACTTCTGCTTGGTTCTGAGAAGGTGGGTTGGCTGGTACAGGGGACCTTTGACTCTTGTGAAAATATAGGGGCTGTCTAATGGTGTAGGGAAGAGGGGGTGAGAGCACACTCCTTTTCCACAATCTCTTCCATATCCTGCTGAACAATAGTAATCCTCATTTTCATTTACAGCTCTGAGAACCATATGCTGCTGCCTTTCCTTGGGAATGGACTGTTGAAAACCACTCTCTTTTTCCTTAGAATTTTTGAGCTGGTTCTGTGAATGGATTTAGTAATGCAATGTAAAGAACACTAGTGCAATCCCTGAATCTGAAAGATGTGATCAAGGTTGTTGCAAAATTCCCAGAGAAAAGGAACTGCAGAACAGTATCCCACGAACAGGTCTTTCTCCATGACTCAGTCTTCTACAAAGACTGGAATTGTATTCAGCAAAAGATTTTTTTAGTCATTTTGGGGATTTAGATTTTGCAGTTTATGAGCTTCTCAAGTTATGGAGATGAATAAAACATGTCAGAAGGATCGTTGTTCATCAGCCAAAATTCATGCTGTTATTAAGGGATTTAGAGCCCTCTAGTGGTGTTCTGCATCTCCAATCAATTTTTACTTAAACATTAATTTTACAAAGTTCTTAAGTATTAGTTTTTATGGGGTTTTTTATTGTCATTTTTTACTGGTTTCCCACAGCAGCTGTATTTTTGGGACTGATTAGACTCCAGGAAGCATTTTCTTACTTAGAATCCAAAAAGAAAACAATTTCTCAGGTACCATGCTTTGTAGTGCTTCATCTGTATAGGTGAGGCACTAAGGGTCTTCAAAAGTGTTTTTAAGGCATTAATTGCATAGACTATCAAAGAGAAAATTTTACTGATAAAGAATTACGTGGCAGAGAGATGTGTTGCTTAGAGGAAACTTAATGAACCTCACCTAACTGAAGTCAGGCATGGTGGCATGAGAAGTGATGGTTAATTCTGAAGGATGCAATTTTATAGACTGTCCTAGTGATATTGGAAATGTTGACCTTGATGTGTATGAGAAAATAGAAGAGAAAGGGAGAAGTTCTTAGCATGGCCTAACAAACAAGTGCAAGTACGTGCAGACAAGTTTGATCTTATAACAAACTCAGGGAGAAGTGGAATTGTGGTGATTAAACTGGAATGCTGACTTTTCAAATGTTGCACAGACTTTATTTGATACATTACAAATCTGTGGGAAAAGATCCATGCATTTGGCCTTTTTTCCCCCTAATCTGAGAAAAAGAATTGGAATGATCCTTGAGTCATCTATTTGTAGCTGCATTCAGATTTTCAACTTCTTTCTTTGTCTTATTTTGTTTCTTGTGTTTTGTTTTGGTTTTTTTTTTCCTTGATTCCCAGAATGGGCAAGGACACTTGCCCTGCATGGCTGTTTTGCAGGCACATTCTTCTTTTCATGTCTGTAATCAAAGGGATTCCTTTTGCTTTTGCTTTCAATATTTCTTGTCAGTAATTGAAAACAGTACTTTCTGCATTGGTTTTTTTGTCCCTTTGTACCTATTTTTATTTTTTAATCCTTTTAGCAACAAGACTGGATGTGTGCAGTGGAATGATGGAAAAGTTCAGGATCTTCCGTACAGAAAAGACCTATGCAGTGAAGGCTGGGAAGTGGTACTTTGAGTTTGAGGCGGTTACTGCAGGAGACATGAGAGTTGGCTGGACCAGGCCTGGTTGTCTGCCAGATCAGGAACTTGGCTCAGATGAAGAAGCTTTTGTTTTTGATGGCTTTAAGGTTTGTATGTATCTGCAATAAGATGAGTGGCTGCAAAAATTTTAGTTTTTGTGTCTCATTCCATGTATCATTGCCTCTATTGCCTTCTCTGCTTTCATTGATGTTTTATGACATTATTTCTCTGTCTTTGAGGGTCTAGGCAGAATAAATAGAATCAGTGTCACCTGAAAAATTAATTAGCAAGGTCTGGCACTTTTATAATGTTTTTTCACAAATTCACATGTTTCTTTCTACACTATATATAAAGAATTGATAACCAAAGTGGCTAAATCAAATTCAAAATACTGGCAGAGCTCTAATTAGCTATGAATAATTTCTTTTCAAGTTTTACTCTGTTGTTCTCTCTATAAGATGGGCCATTAGGGAATAAATATGGTTAAGATTATTAACACTATGTGTTTGAGGAAAGCTTTGAGCCAAAGTAGTTGTAAAAATGTAAGCTTTCCAAAGAGTATCACTAGGTTTTCCAAGAAATCCTTACAGCTTAAATGAAGTATGTTAGAACCACTAAAATTTGTTCAAATTTAACTCTGCACAAAAAAAAAAGACCGATTTAAATCTAGTAGTAAAAATATGTAGGAAAACAAACCTTTATATTACTATCATCAGAATAGATTAAATGACTCATTGACATTTTTAATTTCAGTATGAGGACAAGTGCAACTGCTGTCTGAACCTTAATTGTTCTTAAGGCTACTGATGACTCATTGTCAAATTATTTCTTGTATCTGGTATTGGAATTAATTTTCCTAATTGCTGTTAAAATATGTAAGAGAAATCAACAGATTTCTTGGATATTCCCACCAAGATAAACTTCTCCAGATGTATTTTATTTATGGTGTGGGAATTTATTTATTTCCTATTCCTGTGTTGCATGAGAAGATGCCTTGAAATGAGAACTGGAAAGTTTTTTTGTAAAGTGTTTTACATAAACCACTTGAGTCCTCTATTTTTACTGGAATAGCTGTATAGTTGCCTTCTGAATCTTAGGGTTTGATGTTTAGGTCTCAGTCCATAAAGCTATTTTTGTTGTGTTTGATTTTAATGGGTTCTTTCCTTGGCTGGGAAAAAAAAATGACCTTCAAGATACCAAGAAAGGTTCATTGGTTTTATACAGCTTCTAGGATGGATACAGAACATAAACATCTACTGGTGATGAAATACTTGAATAGGAATCCTATCTGTTATTGGTTATTAGCACTTTTTTTTCCTGTGCTTGGTTATGATAGTTCTTAACAAATGTTAATTTATTTGAACTCCAGTCCAAGACCCCATTGAAAGCCTTTGCAGTCTTTGACTTGAAAGTCAGTTAGAGGAATCATGCCCTCAGCTACTCTGGAATCTATCAGAAACCCAGTGCTTGTCTCATTCACAGACAGTTCTATTCTTTCCAAAATCTGATATGAGATAAAGATTAATTTATTTTGCACAAAATATTTTAAAAATTATACTTAAGGGAAAAATACAGATTGTTTGCAAGTAATGAATTTTTAGACTGCTAAAGTAAATAAAAGCAATTGCTTAAAAATGGTTTGTGGAGTAGCTATTAAACATTGTAATTGATAGCATATTATTGTGATTAAAAGTCTTTCATGGAGCTTCAGCAGAAAACAAAACCATACTCTTACCTTTTACTAAAATGTTGAAATAGCAATTTTCTCTATCAGCTCTCTTAACAATGCTTTATAATGCTGACATGAGGGGTGCTGTCAAGAAGTTAATTGTTGAATTTTCATATTCAGAGTCAGCTTGGAGTACTCACAGACACAGTTTTGGAATGATATTCTGTGAAAGTGTTAATTTTAATGCCATCTTAATTGAGGCAGTTAATTATTAGTTCTACCCATGAAGATGAGAAGAACACATACATTGTCACTATTTTCCTTTTAAATGCTTTTAATTATTTCAGGCACAGCGGTGGCATCAAGGTAATGAGCATTTTGGCCGCTCTTGGTTGGCAGGAGATGTTGTTGGATGTATGGTTGACATGAATGAGCACACCATGATGTTCACCTTAAATGGTGAAATCCTGCTTGATGACTCAGGCTCAGAACTTGCATTCAAGGACTTTGAGGTTGCTGATGGTAAGTACTGTAATACATCATGCTGTTAACTTGCTATTGCCTGGTTTTTGCTCTGACTTCACTTCAGTGTGTTTCTTTTGTGTTTCATCTCCCTGTTCTCATCCCTGACCCTGCCTCCCCTGACTTGTCCTTTTTTCTATGTGATTAGTATTAGCCTTTTGGAAAGGGAATTTGCTGGGTGTGACAATGAGGAAGGGGTTTTTCTCTAGTGATCTTTGTGGCTGTCTTTTGTTGTGAGACCCTTTAACTGTTTTTCAGGGATGTGTCTGATGAGACAGATTCATGACTTTTAATATTTCATCCTCACTGCAGTAGATCACCATATGCTGTAATAGAATTATAGAATGTATCATAGAATGGTTTCAGTTGGAAGGGACCTTTTAAGAACACCTAGTCCACCCACCTGCCATGGGGGGCAAGGACATCAGATTTTATCTAGATGAAGTACTGAAATAATACCAAGTGTCTGTCCAATTAGTGAGAAACTGGTAGTGAGTTAACCCATCTTTAAAGTTTTGTTTTAACACTGGGAGGAGAAATGACACCTGATCCAGTCAGCTTATACAAAACTATCCTCCAAAATATTCTGCTTAATTCTAAACCAGCAGACTGAGCTTTGTGCTTATTTTAGGGGTCTTGGTGCAGGTTTCAGCATCCACAAGCAGGTGCTAGTTTACTGTCAAGACATAACTTAAGAGATTGCTAAAGATGGCGAAGATTGTGAAGGTTTTTCAGGTGGCAGATTGATTCTGTACCAAAGATGTATCTTTGTTTATAAATTTAATTATATACCTGTGTGCAGATAGAAACAGAAAACGAGTAAGAAATTGCAAGTTAACTGCCTAAAACTTCTGAACTATGGTAATGTCAAAAAAAAATTAAGCTTTAAGCTTTCATTACTTGGAGGTACATATATTCTGCCATACATATTATACATCTATTAAACAATACAGGTGCAGCTGAGAGATAAAGTTAAATTTTTTGAAGAATCAGAGTTCCACATGCTACTGTTGGGTTACTCATCCCTACCCTACTCCCATGGGAGATATGAATTTCATACTTCTTAATTAGGCAATTCACTCTTTGAATTTTAACCACTTTATTTTCATCTGGATTTCAGAGTATTTTACTTTCAGGAGTACTCTGGGAGATTTTTTTTCCCTTCCTTTGCTATACATTGGAACCAGAAATATTTGTATTTTATTTAAAATTACATAATTGCCATTAATTTTCTGGACTGGTTCCTGTTACTTTACTGCCTTTGGATTTCCTTAGATGCTGGGGTAGCATGATGAGGGAAAGGGATATGAGAACTGGCTTGCTGTTAGTGTTGTATGCAAAAAAAAATCATCTCAGTGCAATTAAATTTTAGTGGCATTCCAGTTATTAGTTAGTATACTCCCATTGAGGAAGAGGGGATTCTGAAAGAAACTCAAATTCCATGAAATTCTGAGGCTGCATTTATTCCAAGCTGATGAAATCACAGTGGTGTACTTTGTGTGGTGCTTGTTTCTAGCTGCAGGTCCAAATTGAAACAGATCTCTCTGCTAAAGGAGTTCTTGGCTTGGCACAGAGCTTGAAGGCTTTGGTAACCATGTCAGAGACTTTATGTCAAACATCTCAGGTTTTCCACAATATCCTTGTAACTCACATTAAGTTCCTTTAGTATTGTTTTTGTAGGAAAGAGCTTTGCCTTTGTAATAAGATGTCTGAGTTAATTTTCAAGGGAATGTGCTGATTGATCTTATATTTAATAACTCCAAAGCTATATTTGAAATTATTATGGGTGTTTAATACATAAATATTGGAGGCAAAAGGAGAGGGGAAGGGAAGACAACTGAATTGTGTATTTATTGAGTGTGTATGTGCAAACACACATATGAAATACCCAAAATAAATTTATGGAGGTTTTTTTATTTTTTTCTTTTTGGAAGGCTTGCTGTAGTTTGATTTTGTTGCTGGCTCTTGCTTAACAACACTGAGACCTTTTGCAGGTCACTTCAATCAGTGAATCATGTGCATATTTTATTGCTGCAAAAAGGGACCTTTCTCTTTAGGAAAAAAGTTAGAATTTCTGATGCAGCTGTACAGTAAATCAGTCCTGTAGATTTAATTTACTTAGGAACAATGAGAAGGGGGTATGATGCTCTGCCAGCTAAGTAATACAGCTTGTGCTGTGTGTTGGGTTGTACTACCAACAAGAAGAGCTCTTTGGGATTATGGCAGATGAATTTATTTAAGAGATATCATCTCAGTAGTAAAATGGATAAACATAATGGCGTCTTATTATGCATTTGTAGCAGATAAATTTGACTGTAGATATGAACAGGTACACTTGTACAACCCAAATTTTATTTTGTCGAGTCATGATTTCTGAGAGCAGAAACTGTATTGTTTGACAGATTGAATCAGGAGGTTCATGTTGTATTCTTGAAAGCGGGGAACATTATGGAAAGTGTTGTCCTGTGCTTTTGCTATGTGTGAGAGACAGTGCTAGAGGGTTACTTTTCTTGGGATAGTGTTTAAATCTTTTTGCTGTTTCATACAGTGAAATAAAATTTGCTCCATAGCCCAGTTATGTATCTGGAGATGAGGAGCCAGGTTAGGGGTAAATTATATTTTTATGTAGCCTCCAGCTTGCAAGGGTTACATGGTATCTGTGAATAATAATATTTTAAATGGCTGGATACCCATTCAAAGTTTGCCATTGAAATTCATTTTTATTCTGTAGAAAGATATGTAGCTGTCTTAACAGCACACCCCCTATGAGATGCTCTGTCTTTACCATGTAGAGAAGAGCCCTAAAACACCTAAATAACAACTAAATAATTGGCAAATTGATGCAGAATTTCACCAGAGATGGAAGTAAGGTTTTCATGGTCAGGACTGGGACTGGTGTTTATATTCCATTTATAAAGAGCCACAGTTACATAATGTTCAAGAATCAGCTACATGTACAGTGCCTTCTGTTATCAGTGAGAACTGCATTGGTGAGAGGGACTGTCATCTTGATTTCACATTGCCTCCCTTGGCAAATTTCATGTGACACACTACATTGAGTAAAAACATCAATGACAGGTTTACATGTGTAGGAGTGTTTCTTTGTTTTCTTTCAGGGACTCTGTCAAATGCTATTTTACATTTTATTACATTTTATTTATGTGTGTCTGTTTAAGAGACTTGCTTCACACCTAATCTATCTGGGAGTTTTGGGGGTTTTATGAAACCACAGGAAGGTAGAAGAATCACTGGTTTTTGGGTGATGAAATGAGAATTTTAAGGTTATTGAAAACAATTTTAATTTTGCTCTGCTTAGGAACTTATGCAACAGCTTGTGGATTCCTTTAACTCAACAGTGAGCCTAGTAAATTGTCCCTGCTAGAGCTGCTAGGCTTTATCATGGCACATATCTCTATATGTAAAACTGATTTTCCTATTTATGTGTTGTTTAATATTTGGAAAATATTTGCATTATTGTCCATCTCTAGATTTGCAGTAGCAGAATTGACATTTATCATGTTGTCTATTATAGCTATGTTATCTGAGGAGTTGATGCCTTGTCGTTTAAGAGCCAAGCTGTGAAGATAAAAATATGGACTTCAAATTATGGCTAATAGTGTTATGTCATTAAATTTATCATGTCTAATGTAAATACACATGACAACAACAATGACAAGTCTTGTGTACGTGTAGTAAAATCTTCCAAAAGTTGTGCTGAAGGCTGATAATTTATCTGATGGACAATGATTCCTGTAGATGGTGCTCTGGAGTTTGCTTTGTCTCTGAAGAACAAACACCAAGAATAGACTTTTTTTTTTTAATCTGGGCAGCCTAAAGAAAAGTGAGGAACTACTTGGTATTTTTTCCTTATATTTTTCAATACCTGTTATGTTCATGTGACTCAGAATCACTGAACAGAACTTCATGTTTCTTGTTGATAGAAAAGAAAACATTTTGTTAATGACTAGGTCATGTGAATCTGCATAGTAGTTTATAGCTGTGAAAATAAAAAAGCAGGATGAAAACAAATAGAAGAAATAAAAGATTTTCTTAGGTTTTTAGACTGTGAAGCTGAAATCAAGACAAAGAAAAATAAGAATGTGCCTGCAGGACAGCTGTATTGGGAAAGTGCCCTTTGCCCATTCTGAGTAATCAGGGACAAAAAAAATTGTAAAAACCCATCCACTTCTCATAGTATTTATTTCCCTTCAAAATGGCAGCACATGATTGCAATGCATTAGACTGTTGACACCATGGTGTTGCAGGTTTTGCAAATCATGGATGCTTATTGTGGAAATATAAATTGAATATTTACATGGTAGAAAAAGGTAAGACAGAAAAAATAATCCCAAATCAAAATACCTAAAGTTTCATGAAGCTATGGTTTCATATTGTCAGTTCTCATTTTCCAGAACCAGAGTTGTCTGAATTTTAAAAATACATTAATTTTATTTTTTAGGGAAATCTATGACATACACTTTGTGCATATTTGTAGGTTTTTTCCACTATTATAGCTGCATGGACAAGCACTGTATTACTTTTGAAGTAAGATTCTCTCAAAGTACAATGAATAATGACATTTTAGGAGGAATACCAAAAGTAGTGAGACTTAAAGTAAAATTGGCAATACTATGCTGGCTCAGCAGAGAGATTAATGAAGAACTGGCTGTCTGACTCTGTGGAGTAGGTTGGGTGCTGCCTAAAAATATCCATGACTATTAGAGGGCTTTTATTTTCAGAATTATGTTTAAGATATGTTACTTGATGACATGCAAGATGTGACATGCTGTTGATGATTGCTTACCTTTATAATGTTTGCTCTTTGGGTTTTTGGCTTTTTTTCCCACAAATGGTTTTGTATTCAGTTACGGAAGAGAGCAGTTCACCAATATTCATTCTGTACAACCCATGTGTTCTTTCCTCTTGTTTTAAGGATTTCTACCTGTGTGCAGCCTGGGCCCATCTCAAGTGGGAAGAATGAACTTTGGAAAAGATGTCAGCACTCTAAAATATTTCACTATATGTGGCTTACAGGAAGGGTATGAACCCTTTGCTGTTAATACAAACAGAGACATCACCATATGGCTGAGTAAAAGGCTTCCTCAGTTTCTACCAGTGCCACAGAACCACGAACATATTGAGGTTTGTGATCCTAGTGAAATGTTTCTAGACACTTTAATATGTTTGAGTTATGTCTCTACTTTTGTACTTCCAAACAAGACTTAAATGTGATATGTTGACCCAATTTTGGATGAATCTTACACCTGTTACAAATTTCTTACATTCAGTAGGGTTGCAAAGAATGTAATTGTTTGATTGGTAGTTTTTCTTCCTACAAAACCTGTGACCTGGGTTAATGTGACAATCTGAGAGACAAATTATACAAGATGTCCTCATTAAGAGCTCGTTGTGCAGTGAGAGCTGTGTAAGCAACTTCCAGAAACAGGGCATTTTGAAATAGCAAATACCATGTGTTCTAGTGCACACACTTTTTAATTTTTCCATAGCTAATTGGTTTTGATTATAATAAATATTTATTAGCCAATTGTGTCAACACTTATGTCTCAATCAGTTGTGCATCTTGATGGAACTGAATTCATGCCTTGTAAGTTTGCCATGAAATTCCTCTGAAATGATACAATAAGAACTCTTTTTCAGCTGGTGTGTGGTATTTAAAAAACAGTTTATGTTCTTTCATATGTGCATGCATGATTTTTATTCCTTGGTTTGTGTTGTTCTGGGCAGAGTTGGATTTATGTTGCTAAGAGTTATGGTGAGAGGCATAATTTCTTTGTGACTTTTTAAAAATTTTAATAATGGAGCAACAAAACCCATCCACTTCTCATAGTATTTATTTCCCTTCAAAATGGCAGCACATGATTGCAATGCATTAGACTGTTGACACCATGGTGTTGCAGGTTTTGCAAGTCATGGATGCTTATTGTGGAAATATAAATTGAATATTTACATGGCAGAAAAAGCATCAGCTTTAAAAAAACTGCATCTTTATGTTTCATAGGTGATGAGAATTGATGGCACCATAGACAGCTGCCCCTGTCTGAAGGTCACACAGAAGTCCTTTGGTTCACAGAACAGTAAAACAGATGTCATGTTTTTTCGATTGAGCATGCCCATTGAATGTGCTGAGGTGTTCTCCAGATCAGCTGCAGGAGGGTTACCAGGCTCTGGTCTTTTTGGCCCAAAAAATGACTTGGAGGATTATGATGCTGATTCTGATTTTGAGGTTCTAATGAAAACGGCTCATGGTCATCTAGTTCCTGACCGGACAGAAAGAGAAAAAGATGCCACAAAACCAGAGCTGAATAACCATAAAGATTATGTTCAAGAAAAGCCCTCACGTCTTAAACAAAGGTTAGTAGCTTGCTACCTTTTCCCACTCCTCCCCCTTCTGCTTCTCAAAGTAGAGGAAAATGCCACTCATGTCTGACAAACCAGTCAAGTAACTTTTGAGTATACAGTTTAAGGTCAGAATTAAGTGCTTTTAAGAATAAGCTTGTATCTTCCTATTTTCTGAATAATTTGCCTTTGTGATTGGGCTTTTAGTAGATATTTTAATTTTAATTTTTTTATTGCAGATTTATGCTCAGGAGGACAAAGCCAGATTATAGCATGAGTCACTCTGCACGGCTTACTGAGGATGTGCTAGCAGATGATAGGGATGACTATGATTATTTGATGCAAACTTCCACGGTATTGTAATATAGGATTGATGTTTTAGCTGTTTGGGGGTTTTTAGTTGTTTAGTTTGAGTTTTTTTAATACTTACTTTTTTTTTTGGTTGTTGTAAGAATTCCAGAAACAGTCTAATTTTCAGTTTAAATGTCTGTGATAGCTCTGAACTTCTACTTAAGTTGAGAGTGTTTTGTTTATATTATTTTGATTTGATTGTCAGACTAAAGCCGTTTCCAAATGAAAACCTATAAACTGGTTTAACCTGTATTTGAAACTACTGTTGATAACACTAGACATAAAAGAGGACAATTAAACAGTTTTAGAATGATGGAATAAATTGGAAAAGGTACATTAAACTAGTAGGTCAGTGTTCTGGACCATTTGAAAACATCTCTACTAATTCTTCAGAACATTTATTTAATGGAATTCCATAAATTCCGTTTATTTAATGGAATTCCATAAGTTCCATTTATTTAATGGAATTCTATATATTCCATTTATTTAATGGAATTCCTAGTGAAAGTTTTTTGCAGGCTTTTTAGATCTTTCTCTGACAAGATCAGCTCCATAAGCACTGATTCCTCAATGTTCAAAGGAAAACAAACACTCCTTGTCTGAATGTCGTCTTCTCTTACTAAAAGATATTAGAAAATGAGTTACCTGCAGTATAAAAATTATAGTTGCTGTAGCAATACAGCTTACAATGCTATGATGCAGAAGCCTTCAATAGAAGCATATAAGCTACATATTCAATCTTGTCCATTTTTTTGTTTTAAAATGCATATTTTGTTGGCTGTGTTTTGGTTTGTGTCTACAGTCTTTGTTGCTTTGCTTGGTGAATTGCACTTGAACAAGCCTACGCTACTTTTAAATAAGATGGCATTTTCAGATTTAGGGCAGCAAATTCTGAATCAAACTGATACACTGGGGAACAAACACTAACATTTGATAATATTATTTTTTTATTAACAGTACTATTACTCTGTGAGAATATTTCCTGGTCAAGAACCTGCTAATGTCTGGGTGGGCTGGATTACATCAGACTTTCACCAGTATGACACAAGCTTTGACTTGGACAGAGTGCGTACCGTCACAGTAACACTGGGAGATGAAAAAGGGAAGGTTCATGAGAGGTTGGTTACAATTTGCTTAAAAAGACCTGTATTTTATACACATACAAGCAACTTGCAATTTATAAGGTGTAAATCCACTCCATTTAATGTAATTGGATTGATGTAGAAAGAATAATTAAAACAGCAGTAGTAGGAAAAAGTGTTAATTGTTATGTGCTCTTGCTTGTGAAGAAACAGTGAACTAATAGTCTAGTCAAATCAATAGGTACTGAAAAGTGAAATAGTGCAGCTTTCTATATAGTTTGAAATTATGATCCTGTAAATATTAACTTGTGAGGCTCAGTACATGAGCTCGTATCAGCACTTCAGATTATAATGTGTACCAGAAGCTTTTCTTATACTTAACATTAAATGATTTAAAACTTTGACTTACAAAGTCAGTTTCATCTTTGGTATTTTACAAATGATGTGGACTTTTTCATACATTGTCATTTTAAGTTTTTATTTTTCTTTCAGTTATGATGTCCATGTTTCATTGAATTTTGGCAGTGGTTAGGATGTGATCCATTGTTTTCAGCCACAAGGCCCTGTATGTTTGAAGCCATGCGAGGTTGTTCTTAGTATGTTGCAGGAATTTTGCACACCATTCATAAATAAATTTATCTTTTGACATTCAGTATAAAACGCAGCAACTGCTATATGGTGTGCGCAGGAGAGAGCCTGAGCCCTGGACAAGGACGTAATAATAATGGTCTGGAGATTGGTTGCTTGGTTGATGCTGCCAGTGGCCTGCTGACCTTCACAGCTAATGGCAAGGAGCTAGGCACGTACTATCAGGTGAGTATTTTTTAGGATGTATTGCAGCAAGAAGGGTGAAAACTGAATCCTTAGCCTGCAGCATTGGAGGCTTTAGTACAAGATTGTAGAGAAAAAGTAATCATCACTGCTACGGCAGTAATTTTTCCCTTTGTTTAATCTAGGTTGAACCAAGTACGAAGTTGTTTCCTGCTGTATTTGCTCAAGCTACAAGCCCCAATGTTTTCCAGTTTGAATTGGGAAGAATAAAGGTAAATAATGCTGGGTTTTGTGCAGGTTTAGGACTGACAAATCATACAAAATAAGTTTATTTTATTTTTGCCATTTATTTCCTGTGATTTGTTCTTTGTATTTGGGACATTTCTATGATTCCAAGTGTTTGCACTATTGCTGTTTTTATTCTTAACTCAGTTTTCAATACTTAATGAATTTAAAATACAGTACATTGAATTAAAAGGGTTGAAACTAATCAGAATTTTCTGAGTCTTGTCTTTCATGGTGAAACAAAATCACTTGGGTTGGTAAAGCAAATCTCTTAGTTTTACAAACAGAGAATGGATGACTGGTGTATCCGAAGAATTTGGTTAGAGTTTTAAAATAATTTTTAAAGTACATTCAGGCAGAGCACAAGAAAACTGAGCTGAATTTTTCTGTCTTTCTTTGGATGCTTGGATGTCTAAGAAATCAGAAGAGGTTAAAAAAAAAACCGTGGAGTCCAAGGAAGTAACCACATGTGGCAGTCAAGTTCTTAATAAACAAATATGGAAAATGCTGTCTTGCTGCTAATCTTCCAACTGTTGCTTGATTTAAAAACTAGTGAAAATGCTGATTTCCTGTTTTAAATGACTTTACTATATGTTGAGTATATTTCTGGAAAAGAAATGCAGTGTTTGGTAAGGATGAGGAAACTGATTGTCTCTTCCATTGGAATTTTCCAGAATGTAATGCCATTATCTGCTGGATTATTCAAAAGTGAACACAAGAACCCAGTCTCTCAATGTCCCCCACGTCTCCATGTCCAGTTTCTGACTCATGTGCTTTGGAGCAGAGTGCCAAACCATTTCTTGAAGGTGGACGTGTCTCGGATCAGTGAACGTCAAGGCTGGATGATACAGTGCTTGAATCCTTTGCAGTTCATGGCCCTTCATATTCCTGAGGAAAACAGGTTGATGTTTGTTTTGTACTGTACCAGAATTATGTCGGAATTACGAACTAGTCATACAATTCCATCTATGTAAGAAAGGCCCAAGGTCTTCTCTGTGTTTATAACACAAGTAAATACAGACAGTGTGTTTTAATTAATGCTAAGAATTATATAAATTTCAGTGTTTTAAAATCTCCTTTCTTTTACTCTGTTTCCAACCTCTCCCAATTTCTCTCCAAACATGTCAATAGTACATGTAGATTTGCAAAGTAAATTAAAGAAACACTGCTTATATATTATTAAAGATAATCTGTAAAATAAGCAAAAATCTGGTTATGTTGAGATTTTTCAAGATTTGTGACCGATTTAATTATTCTGTTTCCTTAATTTTTCTAAATTTAATTGAAACAATTGAAGAATTTAATTCTGTGATTTCCTTGATACCCAAATTTCTGAGCATTTTGCCAGTTCCTAAACTGAAAACAAAGTCACCAAGAACCCCAACACTGAACCTTCTTCAAATATACTAGTTAGTCTGTTGCCAGTTGCACCCCAGATTTAAAGCCAGTAAATGATATAAATATCTTAACTCCAACTGGCTTTAAAACCCTAATTTTCAATTACGTGAATTCTTGTTCATAGTATAAAAAAATATTCTGTGTTAAGTAAATAATTTGCATTTTTTTCCCACTGAAAGTAGTTAAAGTAATGATTTTAGGAGTGACTTGAATAAATTTGATACTAAATTTTTTTATTAGTCTTGATTATTACATTGACAATATTTCTCACATGAAAGCTGTAATCCCTGGAACTGATATTGTGCTGTTGTTATCCTTAGGGAGAAGTTTGAATCCCTTAAAAAGACATTTTTGCCTATGTGATTTACTGTGTTATTTTTTCCTCTCCCCAGAACAATTGATATTTTAGAGCTGACAGAACAAGAGGAATTGCTGAAATTTCACTACCACACCCTCCGATTGTATTCAGCTGTTTGTGCTTTAGGCAACAACCGAGTGGCCCATGCTCTGTGCAGCCATGTGGATGAATCTCAGCTTCTCTATGCTATTGAGAATAAATACATGCCAGGATTATTACGTGCAGGATATTATGACTTGCTCATTGACATCCATCTCAATACCTATGCAACTGCCAGGCTGATGATGAATAATGAATTTATAGTTCCAATGACAGATGAGACGAAGAGTATTACTTTGTTTCCTGATGAAAACAAAAAACACGGCCTTCCCGGTATAGGACTCAGCACTTCATTAAGGCCAAGAATGCAGTTTTCCTCTCCGAGTTTTGTAAGCATTAGCAGTGAATGCTTTCAGTTCAGTCCTGAATTCCCTCTGGAAATTTTGAAGGCCAAAACCATAGAGATGCTGACTGAAGCTGTCCAGGAGGGAAGCCTCCACGTCAGAGATCCAGTTGGAGGTTCTACAGAATTTCTGTTTGTTCCTCTCATCAAGCTCTTTTATACCCTCCTAATTATGGGAATCTTCCACAATGAGGATCTGAAACACATCTTGCAGTTGATTGAGCCCCGAGTTTTCAAAGAAGCAATGAGTCAGGAGGATGAAATTGATTTCTCAGAGAAAGAGTTCAGTTCAGATGAGCTCAAGTCAGAAGAAGGAGAAGAAGAAACCAGAGGGGAGCAAATGCCAAAGGAAGGACTCCTTCAGATGAAACTTCCAGAACCTGTTAAATTACAGGTAAAAATACTGTCTTGATAGTGATAGCTCCTGGTTTTTTCATGTGGTAATTTATTTATTTTCAAGGAATAAAGCATTTTGAAATTAAAGTTTTCAGTTAAATAGAGATGTAATTTCCTTACAGAAAATGAGAAGATTTAGTATCTTTCTGATGACATAAGCTTGCTCAGCATAGAACAAGCAACTATGGTTTCATTAAAAAGAATTACTTGCTCAATGCCATTAATAGTGAATTCCTCCTTTTTGTGGATTCAAACAGAAAAGAAATTCCCTAGAAAGGGATAAATCCATTCTCTTGTTGCTTTAGTTATGTCTGAGGCACATGAATCCCTTGCAGATGTCAGATATTCCTGG
This sequence comes from Molothrus aeneus, assembly GCF_037042795.1. Taxonomy (NCBI): domain Eukaryota; kingdom Metazoa; phylum Chordata; class Aves; order Passeriformes; family Icteridae; genus Molothrus; species Molothrus aeneus. The sequence continues at coordinate 43,859,006 of NC_089648.1, forward strand.
TGTAAGATTGCTTTACTTGTAGTAAATAACAGTATGAAATGATCCAGACACTTTATTTGATAGTAACTTGCTGTAGGAAATCCATCCTTACTTGCCTAATATGCAGAAGATATTTCTTGGCTTGCCAACTCATGTCTCTTACAACATTTTTTTCTCAGATGTGTCACCTACTCCAGTACCTGTGTGACTGCCAAGTGCGACACCGAATAGAGGCCATTGTTGCATTTTCTGATGATTTTGTGGCCAAGCTCCAAGAGAATCAGCGCTTTCGGTACAATGAAGTGATGCAGGCCTTGAATATGTCTGCTGCCCTGACAGCTAGGAAAACAAAAGAATTCCGATCCCCTCCTCAAGAGCAGGTACAGCTTACAGTGGACAGTTTCTTTCTTGTTGCACTTTATTTGCTTTTTATGTTGCAGAGTTCTGTTTGATTTTAAAGTTTTTCTTTTTGGAGATCAGTGTAATTTGCCTTTTCTTTGTATTCTCTAAGATTAACATGCTGCTGAACTTTAAAGATGATAAAAATGATTGTCCTTGCCCTGAAGAAATTCGGGATCAACTCTTGGATTTCCATGAAGACCTAATGACACACTGTGGTAAGTCTTGTTACTGAATATTTTTACTTTATAAATTTTACTAGCTTTAGAAGCAATTTTAATAAGAAATTTTATGTAAGAAACATCAACTGAATAGTCTGTAAATTACACTGTAAACATTTTAATTATTATGAAATAAAAATAATTAGCTTTCAGTCAAAACCAAGGAAAGATCCTTATCCTTATCTGGTTAAACTAGAAGGGAATGTTGTATGTTTTGTTTTATAAGCACCTGTTTTGCAGGCTGACAAACTCAGTTCCTTCATTCCGTCCTTATGGGGCAAGCAGTACAGACATCAATTGTTTGATGCTTTCCAGCTTTTCAATATTTTTCTTGTGTTTGGTAACAGGAAATGCAGATTAAATAAATAATTTAGATGAACATTTGAAAGGAAAACAAGGTTTATCTTTTGATTCTTTCCATTTTTCTTTAGTTGTGTTCCATCGTTCTCCTCTGTTCAAATTACTTACCATAATTCTTTTCATTACCTTTTTCTGGTAGGGGAAAATAGAAATTTGTATTATCTACAAGTAGAAAATTAATTTTGTGGGTTAGAGGGTGCATCATCATAGAGCAGAACTAATTACTCCATGTATTGCACAATAAGTAAAACAGTTACACATCCTAAGTCCAATGTTTGCTTAGTCAGCCACCACTTGGGGATTCACATTTTGTGGAATGGTTGAGAGACAATATATTGAAAGTTTGCAAATCAAAAAAGCACAACTAGAGCTCAGGGAGTAGCACAACTGTGGAAAAACAGACATTTCATTTGGGTAATTTGAGACCATCCCTGTGTTCCAATTGATATGACATTTCAGTGTCTTTACTGTTAATTAGTTTGGTAGAGAGGACTACTATCCAAATAATTTTGTAATATGATTTAGTGTCTAATATGAATTTACTGATGATCATTGAAGTGTAGTGTAGTGTCAATTGCCCTGTTACAACAAAGTGTAACAAAATAACTTTTAATATAAATGGAGTTGTATCTAATGCAAAAAAATCAGACAACTAGAACCAGATGCAATAAATTTAGAAGAATGATGTTGTGTCATGAAGAAACATCCTATAAAATTAAAGACTGCTAAAGAACTCTCCACAAAACCCTTAACTTCAGAAATTATTTTGGAAACTAAAAAATCCAGAAAATGGTTGAATGACATTTTTACTTGGACTTAGTGTGAGTAATAGGTGCGGGTCAAGATTTTGAATTCCTCTGCAATGTATGCATGAATCAATAAGTTTAAGAGAAATGAGCTGATAGGAATCCCATGAAGTTCAGCATTGAGAAGCATAAAGTTCTGCACCTGGGAAGGAATAACTCCTGCAGCAAGGACAGGATAGGAACCAAATTAGAAAGTAGCTTTGCACAAAAGGTGGGGTCTTCAGTACAAGAGAGACATGGCCGTACTGGAGTGATGTCAGGGAGGAGGCATCAAAGATAGTTAAATTCTTGGACTATCTTTTGTACAAGGAGAGAATGAGAGGACTGGAGTTTAACTTGAAGAAGAAGCTCAAAGGGGGGTGGTATCAATGTACATAAATACCTGTTGGGCAGGGGGAGTTTAGAACACTAAGACACACTTTCCTCAGAGATGTCTGGTAACACAAGTTGAAAATCAGAGAATTCTATTTGTTTGTTACTATAGGATGCTGGAACTCAAGGATAGGTTGCCCAGAAAGGTTGTGGAGTCTCTTCACCTTAGGAGATATTCAAAACCTCACTGGACATGGTTCTGGGCAGCTTGCCCTAGTTGGACTTGTTTTGAGCTGGGAGGCTGGAATCTAAAGGCTCACTGCAAACACAACTGTTCTGATTCTCTGAATCCTCACATTAATTCTTTTTACATTTTTATAGCTTGTTATAGTAATGCCATGAAAGAGCACTGTATTGTGAGGGTGGCTACTTTTTTCTGACTGATCACTGGAAAGTATATTTGTTGTAACACTTCTACTTTCACTTCTTTTATATGTTTTACCTAAAAATCTTTACTACTATCACTTCAATCACACTGTATCTCTTGGGACTTTATCTACACTTTTGGGCTACGTATGTCCAAAACACAGGCATCAGTGTTAGTGCGGAAAAGTGAATAAGGGGGACATATGTTTATTATATGTTTTATATGTAACATCACACAAGTTATACACTAAATTGCCCAGGTATCTGTACTTTCCTGCTTGGCACTTATGTCTGTTCTATACTTGTTCCAAATGCTGATTAAGCATGTCCCATATAAAACTCAGAGCAGAGCAACAGTTCAGTTTAATTATGTTTGTACACACAAGAGGTCCGTAGCTTGCTTAATTTTATTCTTTCACTACTTGGTGCATTTATTTAATTTCAGGAATTGAACTAGATGAAGATGGAACCTTGGATGGCAACAGTGATTCAACCATTAGGGGTCGCCTCCTATATCTTATGGAAAAAGTTACATATCTGAAGAAGAAACAAGATGAGAAGACAGTTGATGAGGAGGAGAAGACATCCTGTAAGTAAAATTAGATCAGTTTATTGCAACTTAATTACAAAAGGGAAAAAGAAGCAGACCAGGAAGTTCTTCACACATTTTCTGCCCAAACAACGTGTATTTTTAGTGAAATAGCTGTGCACTTTAAAGTTTGTAGCTTAACTCAAAACAAGCACAGATGGATTTATTAGGCAGATTTGTTTCCCAGTGGGATGTAGAGGAAAATTTCTTTTAGCAGCACTTTTGCCCCATATCCTTTGTCGGCTCATAAATTTCTCAGAATATATCTTGCTTTTGATAGAATGAGTATAGACTTAATAATTGTAGCAAGGTCCTCTTTTATGAGAACTTCCTCAGCTGCAGCAGCTTCAAATCAGTATTTGCATGAAGATTACCATGTGAAATAATCTGCCATTAGACTGCAATTAGCAGAAGCCTCCCCACCCAACCCAAAATTCAAGATTTGCTGACTGTAACTGCTATTCTCATTTTCTGATATTTTCTGCCTTTTTATCTTGATAAGAATCACTGCCAGTGGCATCCTAGTTCTGCAGTTGGTGCCAACTGACTATTTAAATTTTATATATCTTTTTATTTGTCAGTATTGCCTTTATTTTTATCTTTTTTCCCCTTTTTTTGTTGTATGTGGCACTTTCAAATGTCCTTATTTTTTATGTGATAATTAGAGGCTAGGTCTGTGCAGAATCTCATGATGAATCTTATCTCTTCCTTTTTTTCCTCATAGTAAGTATAAAAGCTCTATAAAACCTGATTCTCTCTTTCTCATATTAGTAGAAAGACTATTATATTAAACAAATAGACCCACAGTATAACTGAAATACAGTATTGCAGTTATCAAAACAGGAACAAAGTGATTGCCTGCTCCCAGGATTCTTCATTAAAAAACAAAACCAGAACAAACTGACCCACCCAAAAACTGGATTGTGTCCCTTCTTGCTATTTAATTATTTCAGTCCTTCTGAAGTATCAGCCCAGACACCTTATTTTAAAAGTGTTTCTATTCTTAAAAAATGCTATACTCTATATCAATGGAAATACCTATAGTGCAGTGCCTGGACAGTAGCAATGAAATACATTATTGCTATTTTTTTTTACTCCTTTCCCTCTATTAGCATGAATTCCCTTTTTTGTTGAACATTCTATTTTCTGTAAGCTCCTATTTCTTCAGTATCTTTCTTTAATTACTTTTCTTTTTGTTTGTTGGTTTGAGTTAACCTGGAATTACCTTAACTGCAATTACACAGCTTGTCTATATCAACATATCTTTCCCAAACATACATATACCCCAACTAATAGAGATTATCAGTGGCACTACCAGATACAGGTTTCTTGTTGCATTGAAGACTGAACTGGGAATATGCAAATGATGATCTCTCATTTATTTAATATTAGAGTCTTTATTTATTTTGAAAGGCCTTTGTCTTCGGCAAAGGAATAAGTTAAATTATTTTGATGTGTACATTATAAAACTTTGAGTGGATACAGAGCTTGGGCATGTAAATAAATATCATTTACATGTGCTACCAGTATAATTTTTCTTATAATTAGCCTTACTGTTATGTTAACTGTTTCTTATAATTAGCCTTACTTCATAATAGGCTAAAAAAGCACTCAGACCTGTATTCATAGAAAAATATTGAAAGCAATATACAGAAATAAATCTAGTGACTTTGTGAGCATCCTGTATACCTTCATAACTATTATGTATTTCATTTTAATTTTTAGTATAGGCTTTTGGTTTTGAGATATTTCTGCTTCTCTCGTGCGGTTTTATTTTTTTTTGATAGACTGCTGAAAAAATGCTTAGAAAGAAATGCTTCTTAGGAATTAAATTAATTCAAATTCAGGTTGCATAGTGGGTTCTGAGGGACTAGCAGTAGGGAGATGAACAATTAATGGTAATTCTGTGATTTATTTATTTTCTTCCCAGCTACTCTCCAGCAGTTGATTTCAGACACGATGGTGCGTTGGGCCCAGGAGTCAGTGATAGAAGACCCGGAGTTAGTGAGGGCCATGTTTGTGCTGCTCCATCGCCAGTATGATGGTATTGGTGGTCTGGTTCGAGCCCTACCAAAGACCTACACCATAAATAGCGTGTCTGTGGAAGACACCATCAATCTTTTGGCATCCCTTGGCCAAATCCGTTCTTTGCTTAGTGTCAGAATGGGGAAGGAAGAGGAGAAGCTTATGATTCGTGGATTAGGGTAAATAACTGGAGTGTAACTTCTCTTTATTTACAGATTTTGTTATTTGCTGTGTGGTTATGGCTAAGGTTGCACCTGAAGTTTGAATCTGAATATGGGTGTAAATGCAGGCACTGCTCTCAGTTATGCAGTATATCCTCAGTAGTAAGATAAAGCCTTTGCAGAATTATAGGCATCATATGAGGGGAAAAGTGGTTGACATCTGTAAGACTTCTGAAAAAAGTTGAAAAGATGTATGTAATATTTTATGATATCAGAACCTATCTTATTAATGCATTTTAAATAGTATGACTCTGAAGAATCCTGTCAAGAATACTACCCATTCTCTATGAATGCACTGGCTATTGGCTCTTGACACATAGGATTTCCCACAGCAGTCAGTTAATGGAGTTGTGCTTATCCATCCTTTGTTGTACATATGCTGTCCTTTTTATTGCACTAAATGTAGATAACGTGTTTGAGCTGGGAAGTAGTTCACACACTGTTATTCTTCCTAATTGTATGATTAATAATAGTGAAGTATAGGCTAATAAAGAGGTCAATTGGAGGAAATAATAAAGCAAACATGATAGTCTCTAGCACAAAAGAGGTTAGTTGGTTTTTTTCTCTCATGTTTTTCAAAGAGATGTCTTTTGATTTTAAGCATCAGCTGTGATCTATTGAAAATCTCCAGTCAGCAAGAGCAATGAAAACGAAAAACAGCATTATATAAAGAATGTCAGGAATGCAAACAGAAGCAAAGCTTTTGTTGTGCAAAATACTTTTTTTTCCTTCTTGCTTTTTGGCTTACTGAAACCTCAAATATCCAAAAAATGTCTATACATGATTTTGCATTGTCATTATAAACAATGCCTACTTCTCAGGTTACCAGCAGGTCTCATCAGTGTTTCATCGTTGCTGAAGTCTTTGGAATACTCATGGTAAGGCTTTGGCAAAAGGCAGAGTTTGGCATCTGTCAAGAGACATGAAGTACTGGCATTTCCAAATCTACCTTTTTATACAGATTGAAAATGTTTGATTTCACTCCAGTTTAGGAAGTCTAAAATGAGTGAGTGATTACTACATTTGGTTTTCATGTCATGTTCTGTGTTTAGTTCTTATACATTTTTTTCTCAACGTTTTCTACTGTGAATTAAGAACCAATATTTTCTGAATATATTGAATGTTAATGGTTTTTTTGCTGATTCGTGAAAGTCTGGTGTAACTTAAGCCACTGTTGTCACTATCTCTTCCTGTCACCTTTCTTGGTAGTCTCCATAATATCTTGTTTAACTTGTAAGTTACCCAGCTGTGGTATTTTTACCTTTTCTAGGCTAAACTGAGCTCCAATGCCTTTTCAGAAATGCCAGTTTGGTGGTTTTTTTTTTTTGTTTGTTTGTTTTTGGGTTTTTTTTTTGTTTTTGGTTTTTTTTTCGATGTGAGTGGTATTCCTTTCTTTCAGCTGAGAAATTGAAGTATCACTTAATGCTGCTTTAAAACTCAGTTTCCTCAGAAATACAGTTAAGATTTTTTTCCCTAAGCATGACATTTTATAATGCAGTTCACAGTTAAACAGAACACTGAAAGTGGATGTAATTTGCAAAGTAGGACAATGTTGCTGGCCAGCCCTTGAGGTGACATTTTGACTTCCTGTACTGCTTTCTGTAAAAGAAAGCTGCTGCAGATAACCAAGAGTTTAGAATGTCTTGGAAGATTGATACCATTGAGGTCCTTTTTCAACCCTGAAGCATTAGTGGAGAAAGGAGATGAGACAGCATTTGGAGGCATCATTACTGATGTGAAATTCAGTTTTAGGTTTTAGGGAAAAAAGTACTGGAAGTCAAAAAAATCAGTGTCAAATAGTCTTCTTCACAACTCATCTTTTAAGATGCTGAATTTTCCCTGCCTGAGAGAAGGAGTTTTAGGTCAGGAAGAAAAAAAAAATCAAAACTGTTTAAAATGTACAGTGAAATTTGAACAGTTGCCAACAGTATTTTCTCTAGTGACCTGCTAATCCTTTACTCCCATGGCCTAATTGCTTTCACAGTTATTGATGGGTTTTATTTGATTTCAAGACTAATTATATTTTTTAGAAATTTAATTACTCTTTAAACTGGACATTTTTATTGGCTATACCATGTCAAATAAAATATTGACATTATGATCTTAAAGTCTGATTTTAAATATGAAAATCTGTTCTGATTAAATATGTAGAAGAGTTCTGCTAAACAGTAAATTGTGAATAATATTTGTGCAGCTTCTGGTTTTGACACTTAGAAGATAGCTGGATACCTCTTTCCCCTAGGATTTTTTTATTGCTTTCGATGGCAGATAGCAAATGTCTTCATGTTTTAATAATCTAAAAGGCATTTTGTGTCAAAAAATATTGCATGATTGAATTTAAAATATAAAATAATATAGCAGTTTTGATGATGCTCTTGTCAGAACATAGTTTTAGATCTGAGCAGAATTTCTAATAAGAGTAGAAAACTCTTCTACTCCAGTGTAATCAAGGGGTAATTAATGCACTAACTATAATATGGGAAAATAAAGGTCACGTTCTTCCATAGTGTGCATAGAAAATAGACAGGCGAGATTGAAACTCAATGGGAAAAGTCCCTGAGGTAATTTTTTACTTCAGGAGGTGGTGAAGAATTGCACAGTAAATCAGCTTTGCAAATAACTTAATAGGTAAACTACTTGTCCATAACGTTTTTTAATTTTGTTTTCCTGTAGAGACATCATGAATAATAAAGTATTTTACCAACATCCAAATCTCATGAGAGCTTTAGGCATGCATGAAACTGTCATGGAAGTGATGGTGAATGTGCTTGGTGGAGGAGAATCCAAGGTAAAGCATTTCACTGTTAGAAGACAGAGGGTTTACAGTAGAGCTGTTCAAAGCTTTTTCCAATAATGCTCTGACCTGTCACTGGAGGTACTGGGATCATAACTTCTTACTAATTTCCATTAACATAACAGTTGACTAAGTTTTTTAGAAGAATCTGTCCTTCCATTCCAGAGGAAGGTATTATTAGCATTGTAATTTTAGATGCTTTAAAGAAAAAACTGTAGCACTTGCTATGTTTATTATGTTTTAAAGGGGAGATCTTTTTATCAACTAATTAAAAAAACAAATCAGTATTACTCTATGAAACTGAGTATACACCTTCTTTCATGTTTGAATTTAGAATCTGTGGGTGATCTCAGCTTTAGTTTTTAAAGCCACCGTGATCTTTGACACTCAAGGTATTACTATCTACCTGTGAAAGTCCTGTTGATTCCAGTGAGAAACCTAAGCAGTTAATATCCCTGGGGGGCAATGAGTACACCACCTACGTATTAGTATGTTAGAAGGCTTTATATAAAATGATCCTTTGCATGTTGTATGTCTGTATTAGAGTTTGAACTTCAGTCTGCTTTTATTTGCTTCTTAGGAAATCACTTTCCCAAAGATGGTGGCAAACTGCTGTCGTTTTCTATGTTATTTTTGCCGCATCAGCAGGCAGAATCAAAAAGCTATGTTTGATCATCTTAGCTATTTATTGGAAAACAGCAGTGTTGGCCTTGGTAAGTATTAAAATAAAATTTCAAACATCCTGCTGATTTATATACAAAACCACCTGTATCTTTCTTCATCCCTCTATTTACTCACTGTGTATTGAAATTTCTCATATTTCCAGTGCAAAATATCTTTATTAACTGTATTGATAGCTCTAAACAGCTCCCTTGACAGTAGCATTAAGTTGAGGTAATTTACTACACTTTGTTGTATATGCCTGAACATTTAGAGAGACTCAGTGGTTAGCTGCTAATGTTGAGTAACAGAATATATTCCTGTTTTCGCAAGGAGAATCATTGATATGGTTTGGCAGCATTTCTTTAAGGCTTACCTCTCACTGCACAAGCTTGCACCCCTAGGTTTTTTTTCTGTATACTGGTCAGTATACAGCTATTGCAGTAGGAGAAACACAGAGCTCATTTGCTTGATTAGATGCATGATTTGATGCCCAGAAATGAACCTTGAAACTTTCTTAACATGTTTGCTTCCTTTTGCTCACCTGAAATGTTGTAGAGAAAATTTATTTCTCCTTATGTAATTTTGTAATTGAAATTGACAATATATATGTATTTAGGAATCATCATGGTAATTTTTTAAATGATCATGAATGTTTTAATGTAAAGGCATAGAGCAGAAGTGTAAACTCAAAATCTTTTTGAAGAGGAAGAGCCCAAATCAAATGCCTTTGGAGAGTCAATATGAAAACCTTAGATTTTTCTAATGCTATATTTACTGCCATTTAAAAAAATACATAATTTATAATCTTCTATTTTAAAGTGTGAAGGTATTTTCTATTTCTGTGCATTTGGTGGCATGTCCATGTATTAGACATACAGTCATTACTGCATTTTCCTCAAAACAGAGTTATGTCAGTTAGGAAAATGAGAATGAGATCTTAAAGTATATGGTGAGAAGAGGAATGCACAAGACAAGCTGATTTTAGCTTGAACATTCATATTGTATTTTCATTTCATATCAGTGTCAAATTTCATGCAAGTGTGTGATGATGTATTATAAAGTGATATTATAAATTATATATTTATAATCATGTCCTAACTAATGACAAAATGTTGTATCTTATTTAAAAAAGTTAATGCATTTTCTGTGACTTTGTTGGGGTTTATTAAATTGGTGTTAAAACTAAATGTTATTTTAACAGCCTCTCCTTCTATGCGAGGGTCCACTCCTTTAGATGTTGCTGCAGCGTCTGTAATGGATAACAATGAGCTTGCTCTTGCTTTAAGGGAGCCTGATCTGGAGAAGGTTGGTATCCTCTTCATCAAGCAATTTTTTCCCCTATGGAGAGGAGAAGATACCCGTTTCTTGGAGTGAGCAAAATCCAAGATTATATGGGAGTTTCTGGTACTTTTCAGGGGAAGACTGAGACCCTGGTTAGTTGTTCTTTCTGCTGGTGGTCTGAAGAGTTGAGCAGAGTTTGCAGTGATTACACACACAGTTGTAGCCAGAAGGAATTGCTTCAAAGGCAGCTCTTAATTTTGCAGTAGTGGAGTCCATATCCAACAAAACTTGGTTGCTAAAATCTTTCTTTGTTGTTCTTTTGAATGGTGACATGCAGTGGTGACATGAGGCAATAAGGGTTACTAGGAGCTTTGTGACAACTTGTTACAATATATGACAAATTTTCGTAGAGATATCTGTCTATATCTGTTGTATTTTCCCCTAACATTTAAACCCGTTTCAGAAAAGTTTAAGAAATTTGGATTAATTAGACTAAAGAATGAAACACTCAAGAGAATCTGTGACAATTGTGCAGTATGTCTAAATTGCTGCTGCAAGGAGGTTTAGAATAATAGTTACTCTGTGAGTAGCGGATAAAAAAAGCAGACTAAATAATGGAAAGACAGATTCAAGGTAGACATTAAAAACTCATTCTGAAGAAAAGACAGAGGAATTGCAATATCTAATTTCTTTTTGAAGACCTCAAATTCTGGAAATTATATAATCTTCAAAGGAAAACATCTGTCAGAAGTAATAAAAGTGCAGATGTTCCTTTCTTGGAATCGGAAGATGGACCATCTGTATTTAAAAGGACATTTTTCAGTCTTACCATTCTTATAAGTGCTCAGCAAGAAGAAGCTGTCAAAACTGGCTAAAGGCTGTGCTTAGAATTCTTACAATTCAGAAAGGAAAGGGCCAACTGAAGACTACTACTGAGCCTACAGTCCTGAGTTACAAGGAGCATAATTCCTGCTGTAATTACTGCTGTGCATTTAAAAAAGAAAGGAAAAAAAAAGCAAGTGAAAATGAGTGGTCAAAATGAAAGAGTGGACCTTTTATTTTTCATGAAAGAAAAGATATGCTTTTGATTATGGATGGTGTGTAGTTGGAGGATATTGCAAAACTGACTAATTTGTAATGCTCAGAGTTGCAAGAGAAATGAGAAAACAGGTAGAGAAGCATATTCTAGAGAGACAAAGGATGAAATTGAGATAAGTAGGTCATGCAGTTCATGGCAGGAGTAAGAAAAGACTAGAAAAGTGAGCTAATAAAGAGGGTGCTCTTCAGACTTGCACAGAGCATGATACAGTTTTGTCAGAATAAGAGATTGAGGATACCATATCTTCACAATGTATGAGGAGGGTTCCCTTGAATTTGCGCTTCTCTTCTTTTTCACATTTAGTATCTTTTTCATCCACCTTTGCTTTTAGGTGGTTCGCTACTTGGCTGGATGTGGGTTGCAGAGTTGTCCTTTGTTGATTTGTAAAGGCTACCCGGACATCGGATGGAATCCAGTTGAAGGGGAAAGATATTTGGATTTTCTTCGTTTTGCTGTTTTTTGCAACGGTAGAGTAGATGCCTAAACATTTTATAACTTCTTCCAATATCCAAATACGTTTATAATTTTAAATAGTAAGACAAGCTAACTTGGTAAGTTACTGTGAATTAAAAAAACCTGCAGAAAGAGTAGAATTATTCAAGACACACATTAACTTAGATGATTTGTGAAATGGGCATTTAGGGTCCTGTGGACCTATGCCCCATTTTTTGGATCCAGCTTTGGTTTTTGAAATGCCCATGTCTCCTTTGGAAGTAGAGCAGAGCTTGCTAAATCTTTTTGTGATAAAATCATGGTAGATACAGAGCCAAAGCCCTATCTTTTCATGAAAATTTAGATAGTCCAGTTTTAGTGTCCAAGCAATTATATTGGTCCCCTCATTAACCCTTGCACGTGACTGAATCTTTACTAAAATTCAGTAGTTTCAGTGGTGCTTTAAACATCCTTTATCACATAGTTAATTCCTTGGCTTGAATATATCTTGAATAAAAACATGTTTTTGGTTTTTTTTTCATTCCATTGCAGTAATAGAGGAGTATGTGTGTTTATGTAACTCTGTTGTGATGTTTTAACTGTTTTGTAGTAAAAAGTATTTATGTGTTCTGCTCTTTTGTGTGCCTTTTTTCTGATAATATTTCAGACATCTTTTTGATATAATCTTGCATTTTGATATTTGTTCTGTGTGGTAGGAGAGAGTGTGGAGGAGAATGCTAATGTTGTAGTCAGACTGCTTATTCGCCGACCTGAGTGTTTTGGTCCTGCTCTAAGAGGAGAAGGAGGCAATGGGTTGCTTGCTGCCATGGAGGAGGCAATACAAATATCAGAAGATCGAACAAGAGATGGGCCTTCCCCAAGTAATGGATCTAGTAAAACCCTGTAGGTGCAGTAGAATTGCTTACATTGTCATAATATTTGTTTATTTGTTTTATAATATTAGATGTGAAATGACTACTTTGTTTTAACACCTGAATTATCAGTTCATTCTTCCTTGGATTCTGTGTTGGAGAGAGATTTATCTTTTGCTAAACAGTGCTTCCTCTTCACTATTAATTTAAGTAACTCTCTCTAAATGTTAAGATATCTCTAGAATTCTGTTTGTTCTTTTTCATTCCATTAAGAGTCAGTCCACTGATGCAAAATGAGACTGATAAATGGTACCAGTGGTTACAATGGAGATGTTGCTGCAATCTTTTAGGGACAAAATACATTCTGTCTTAGTCTGCTGTAAGTCCATTTGTTGACAGAAGCCACTCTCTGTAAGCCGTTACACCTATGAGAAAATTTTGTTTCTTTATTACTGTTGTTAAAAACACTTTCTTTTTTTTTTTTTTAATCTTTTGTTTATTGTAACATCTACCTAATTACAGTGAAATAGAAGAACAAGAAGATGACACTATTCACATGGGAAATGCAATAATGACCTTTTATGCTGCCTTGATTGATCTCTTAGGACGTTGTGCTCCTGAAATGCATGTAAGTTTTATGTTCTTCATACACTGGAAAGTAAAGTAAACACATACTTGTTTTACAGGTTACAGGTTTGCCATTCATTTTTTTCTCAGGTATTAGGTATAGGATAGGATACCTCATGCTATCAAGTATTAAAGCAGTGGTATGGCCACACAGTATCTTAGTGGACATAATGTCCTGTTCTATTCATTGACAACAGGAAAAAAATCCTCAGAAGCTCTTCTTTTTAAAGGAATTATTCCCTTGCCTTTTTTTTTTTTTTGTTTGACTGTCCATTGTGACAATAAACTTCCTCAAATGTCCCTATTTGCTGGAATAGTGTAGAGTGATGTATTTTTTATAAACTAAAGTTTTATTCTTCATATACTTATTTTAAATAGACTTTTTAAGTTGCATGTAAATGTAAATATTATTGGGCATTTTTTAAAATGTAGGGATAAGCATTATACTTGGACATACGCATCAGTATCTCAAAAACTATTCACACCAACAAACCTTCTCAAAGAAAAGGTGTCACTATTTCAGGCATTAGATACAAAGAATTAGAAACACTGTAAAAACTTTATCTCTTATTATGTTAGAGATTGAAACTACTTGAAAATATTTGTTGTTTATGATTGAATATGCATTATTATTCTTCAGAAATTTAGTTATACATAGTTTCTTATTTCACCCTGGAATGTGCCCTAATTAATATACATTAGTATAGATCAGTATCAGATTTGTGCAGGGATAGATAACTTGAGAGAGAAGGGATATATGTCGTTAGTAAAGTCAGTGTATGAATACCTGTTTCGTTTGAATAAAAAATTGTCTTGTTTTCTCCCTGTCTTGCTGCCTTTTTTAAAAAGCAAAACAAACAATTGAGATACTTGAAAGTGTCTTATTTGACTAAGACAAAACCCCTAATTTTTTCCATCTGAAAATCTGCTTTTGTTTTCCTTCCCACCCCTCCCACCATATGCTGCTACATTTTAAGGCTTTGTTCACCAGCTTTACCTAATTTCTGTTCTGAAAATGAACTTAGTTTTATTTAATAAGCGAACATGTAGATTTTTAGAGTTTGCACATTTGCATTCACACTACAGCAAATCAATGCAGATTGCATGAAATTTACATTGTTAATTATAATGCAATTTTGAGAGCAGTTATTCTTTCATACAGAAGATAAAATGAAGATCTTGCTACATTTTTATTTGTCTTTTTATTAGCTAATTCATGCTGGTAAAGGGGAAGCCATTAGAATCAGATCAATTCTACGGTCTTTGATTCCACTTGAAGATTTGGTGGGAGTAATCAGTATTGCTTTCCACATGCCAACCATAGCAAAAGGTAAGATTTTTCTGCAGTTTTTCTCCCATCCTAGTCTTATGATTTGTAATTTACTGACATATTGACAGCCATACTTTTTTCAGCATTTAAAAAATATGGAAATTCAGCTATTTATTATGTAAATTAAAAGACAGATCATGTGTATCTCATACATGTTTCAAAAATCTTTCTGCATGCTGTAGTCAACAATTCTGTGTACCCCTAAATCACTGATATAGATCCTGTTAAATTGAATTATGAAAATCTATTACAACTTTAAAAAGAAATTTTAAAATGCATGCTTTCTGATCTTAGAACTATTTTACAATACTGCAGTCTCGTTTCTCAGTAAAACAGTCCATAGCTCTTGCTGTTCTAACCCTATCAATTGCTTCTAGCAGATCTTACTAAGACACCAGAGTTGTTCTCCAGCAACTATGGTGAAGTGATAGGTGTGACATTCATAGGCAAATGCATTTCTTTGCTTTTCCTGCCGATATGCAATTGATTGCAATAGTGGGAGCTATGTGAGCACCTATATAAAAGGGAAAGGGATAACCTCTGCTTTTTTGTGTGTTTGGAGAGAAAACATTATAAATGCAACCCAGATTGTTTAGACACTCAGAGCACAAAACTTTCCAGTAGGTTACAGTGGAAGAGATAAAAAGATCAATCAGTCTATTTTACTATTACTTATTTATGTTCCAAATAGAGATAGACCTATAGGTGAGATCTCAGTAGCAATCTGCAGCTCATAGATACAGAAATGCTTTTTTCTTTTCCAAAATGGAAGTAACAAAGTTTTAAAATATTTCAAGGAATTCCTTTCAGATATTTTGAAAGTTTTAAGATATATAGGACTTGTTAGCACATTCCTAATTCTTTGTCATACATTAGAGATATGCTTACCAATGCTGCATTTCCAGGATCTCTGATGTAGCGTTCTTGGAATTTTTACTTTCCATCTGCTTCTGCTGAGAACTAGGTAGTTATGTGGGTTAATTATTATGTTTTAGGTACTTAGCATTTAGAATATCAACTGTTAAGAATCTCTTAATATACAAAACATAAACAGAAAAGCATGCAGGGCCTTTGAGGTCTCTGGGTAGAATTTGTCTTATGCATTCTTTTTGATTTAACTGCAAATATATTTCCTTTGTCTAACCAAAATATGGGGCCTAGGTGTTAACAGAGATTCAAAGGCTCTGTCAAGTAGCAGCATGACTGCCTAGTCTGCTGATGAAGGAGAATCCTTGTCACTGAAGTCTTATTTCTTCCTTTTAGATGGTACTGTGGTGGAACCTGACATGTCTGCGGGGTTTTGCCCAGATCACAAGGCAGCCATGGTTTTGTTCCTTGACAGGGTCTATGGAATTGAGGACCAGGATTTTCTTCTACACCTTCTTGAAGTTGGCTTTCTGCCAGACCTTCGTGCTGCTGCCTCATTAGATACGGTAAGGGTTCCAGTCTCTTTTTATGTTGCTTCTCTTACCTTATAGAACACTACAGAATTTTTCATCCCTTGGAAAAGCATTTTTGATGTCTTCACATCTTCTGTGTTTCTCAAATGCTGGCTGAACTGCATTGCATGTTGCTTCTTCTGAGCTTTGATAATTTTTCAAGATGCATCATCCAGTGTAATGCTCACTTTTTAAGAACTTGCAGTGATACCCTTATCTACAAAAGATGCAATGCTTTTCCCCCAGGAGACTTTTTGAGCTTGTGCTATGGAATCCAAATCAGATGAGCTGCCAGTGAAGTGGCAGGGAAGAAGTGACTGGGAGACTCTTTCCAGAGATAGACAGAAAGCATTCATCTCTGTGCATTTGTTAGGGACACCTACACTGTTATTTAGAAAATTGCCACATTTCTATTTTAGTTCCTCCTCACTGTTGCTGCCTTTTTGTTTTCCTCCTGTGAGTCTTATTTTCTATCTAATTTCTTTTAGCTGTCTTGGTCCAGAAAACTTAGATTTAGAGAGCTATTATGAGAGCTAAGACATTAAATTTGGTTTTCTTATTTGACCTTTTATGACAACAGTTTTTTCTGAAAATAATGATGTTGTTATTTAGGATCATAGAATCATACAATTGTTAAGGTCAGAAAAGACCTCTGAGATTAAGAAGTCCATCTGTCAACCTAGCACCACCATCATGTTCACCATTAAATCATATCCTCAAGTGCCATATCCACTTTTTGGAATATATATTTTGTTTTTCTGAACACTTCCAGAATTATGACTCCACCACTTACCAGGCAGCGTATTCCAATGCTTGACAGCCCTTTCTGTCAAGAAATTTTTGCTGATACCTCATCTAAACCTCCCCTTTGCAACTTCTGGCCATTTCCTCCTGTTCTGTCTCATTACTTGGGAGAAGAGACTGACACATCACCACCACAGACTCCTTTCAGGCAGGTCTCCTCTGAACCTCCTTTTCTCCAGGCTAAACAGCCCCAGCTCCCTCAGCTGCTCCTCATGGGACTTGTCCTCCAGACCCTTCACCAGCTCCATTGCCCTTCTCTGGACAGACTCCAGCACCTTGATATCCTTCTTGCAGTGAGGGGCCCAAAACTGGAGACTGAAGGTGCAGCCTCACCAGTGCTGAGTACAGGGGCATGATCACTGGCCTGCTGGTCACACTATTGCTGATACAAACCACAATGCCAGCAATCTTCTTGGCCCCCTGGGCACAAGTTCATGTTCAGCTGTTCACCAACACCCTCAGGTCCTTTTCTGCCAGATATTTAAGAAAGAGCAGGTGAGGATTTTTAACTCACATGGAACTTGGGCTTGTTCATAGCAAAAAGATACTGACTTATATTAACTGATTTTGGAGTGTTCTGTTTAGCAATTATGACATTTTTCAATATAATCCTGAAAATAATTTTTTGAATGGCTGCATTTACTGTTTTTGTTTTCGTTCATGAAAAACAAAACCAAACTTTTCTATGAGACTTTAAAAGCAGCAGAAGAAGGTAGGCATCTAACTCTAGTAGGTATCACATCCTCCTTTCTGTGTTTTGGAAATTTCCCCTTTTACAACTGTAGAACAAAAACAACAATTTATTTTCATTTGTAACTGCACTGATGAGACAAGTCTAATTTCTGTCCTGTTTAATTTATAGGCTGCTTTAAGTGCTACGGACATGGCTTTGGCTCTGAATCGATACCTTTGCACAGCAGTCTTGCCTCTCTTGACCAGATGTGCTCCCCTGTTTGCTGGCACGGAGCACCATGCTTCCCTCATTGATTCCTTGTTGCACACTGTGTACAGACTCTCAAAGGGATGCTCTCTTACCAAAGCTCAGCGAGATTCTATTGAAGAGTGTTTGCTGTCCATCTGTGGGTAAGAAAATACTCCTGGCTGCGCAGAAATGCTAAGTGATAAAGCAATCTTTGATATTTATAATACAGGAATGCAGAACTATGCCACCAGTAACATAATTAGGATTTTTTTCCCCCTGTAAGATGATTGTGATAGTTGTTAAGATACTGTACTCAATTTGCAGTTTTATTAATTACCAGTCATTCCTCAGTTCTCATTCATTCAGTCCTCAGTTATTCTACCATCACCAAATCTTTTAAATTAAAGCCTTGGTGATTAACTACGAGAATGCAAAAAGAAAAAGCTCTAGAGTAATACATAGACTGAATTGCCATTTAAATAATTTTAGCTGTGAAGATTTCTGGTTTATATTCAGTAACTTATCTAATTCTATGTAGAGGTTTGTTTATGGTGTGTTCCATTTGAAATCCTAATCAATGACTAGTATTGTTATGTCTCCACTAAACAGCTTTGTGACAGATTTTGTTTGTGTGTCTGCAGGTCAAAACCAGTTGGTTATTATCCAATTTTTTATAAATCCACAGGCTCAATGATGAAAAGCTGACTAGGCAAATATGAATTCAGCTTCTAATTTCAGTTAGCATTTAGGTTTTCAGTTCACCAGAGGATTTGTTTTTTGTTTTTTTTAGTATATCACTGTGACTTTTTTTTTAATAGTGTGCTTGTGTGCTCAGAAATTACAGACATTTATATTATAATACTGTAAAAATACCCTAAAAATATATTACATTAGATGGTATTTGATATGACCCTTCAATATATACATTGCATTGATAGGAACCAATAAAATTTACCAGATTTTGCTATTTATCTGGAAAGCTTTAATGTCTATGCCACTCTAAAATTCATATTATAACAATTTCTTCTCTCCAGTTAGTGCCCTCTGCCATGTCTTGTTTAAGACATCTAAAGAGATAGTGCTCTTACGTCTTCATTAGCTTCTAAGATATTTCAGGAGTCATTGAGATATATTACAAGAAATTAACATTATACCTTTTTTTCATGAGCATAGCGATCCTAATACACATTATCAAAATGCAGAGGTTTTTTTCCTGGTTTTCTCTGTCTGTAGATCAGATGTTTTCTTGGCTTCTTTGAAGCATTTGATTTTCAGCTTGTTCGGAATATTTTCTTTGGTATACACTTGTTTGCTTTCTTCTGGACCCCTAGTGCCACAAGGAAAATACTATTTTATGCATTTGAAGAATGTTAACAGCATAGAGCTGATATGTTGCTTTAATGTATTTATCAATTATTTACATGAAACTGTGCTGGTACACCCTTTTGAAATGGTTTGTCTGCTTTTAGGCAGTTGCGGCCTTCCATGATGCAGCATTTGCTGAGGAGATTAGTATTTGATGTACCTCTGTTAAATGAACATGCAAAGATGCCTCTCAAGGTAAAAGTAAATATTAGTATTCAACACCATTCTTTATGCAACAGAAAATAGTTGCATGGAGAAGATTCTCTGTAATATTTGTTATTTCCACTCTGCAGTAATCTAAGACCATTGTTTTTAAGGATAAATTGTTGGTTTGGGAGAAATTCAGTCTGATTTACATCCATCCATATGGAACTACGAAGTCTGGGTCTAATGTTTGCTTCTCCTTTAATTATTTCCTGTTTGTTTCAGCCTATGTGGAAACAGAATAGAAAAATCCTTAGGGTCAGGGTGCAGAATCCAGTGCACAAAACATAACAATTGACAGTTTTGTATGTGCTCTTACATTTCACCTCTGCATTGGTTTTCCTTGCTTTTGGAAAAAGGACTCTGTTGGTGGTGGCTGGAAATCTGTGAAGTAATAATGTTTAGTAGTAATGTTGCATTTTGTTTTCAGCTCCCAAAAGTTTAGCTGTATCTTTTTATTCTGATTCCTAATGCATAAGAAAAATGAGGGTTTTTTTCCTTTTGGAGCTGACACATTCTTTAAAGATTCCTGACATCATCATTACTTTTCATAAACATTTGCTTCCACAACTTCTCTACTGTTTTTCAGCAGTCCTTTTTAATGCTTTCCCACCACAGTTTTGCACTGGATACTTAATATTTTTTATTTAATATATTTTTATGCTTTAAGAGCACATCAGCACATCTGCAACTCTGGTGAAAGAAGAGGAATTTAAATTGTTAATCTCAAAACCAGGGCCTGCTGCTGAAGTCCTGCCAAGGAGTTCATAATTTGGTTATGCCCTCCCAGAAACCCTCAATCAAACTAAAGATTCTGGAGCAGCCATTCTTTCACGCTTGTGAGAAAAACAGTCAATAATTCAATATACTGCCCTGAAGGGGACTCTTCTAATGCATTATGGCATTTTATGTGTTGCTAAAACCAAATAGTAACTTGGCACTTCCTGTATGGCTGTAATGCTTTGGGGTTTGTTTTTTTGAGGGGGGAAGAAAAAAATCCAGCTTCTTGACATCTGTTCATCTAAAAGAATAGATTTTATGATACCAAGGGTCATGACTGCAGTGAGCTGCCCTTGTTGCTGAACTGACCAGTAAGGAAATAATAATTGGATCCTTTTGGCTAGTCAGGCTTTGTGAGAGTACAGATGTGAAGAGAACCATGGTGTTAGTTTGGGCAAAGGATTTTGTCCATTCCTACCAAAAAGGCTAATACTTCTGAAGAATTGAATCTTTATCTGAAGATAGACCTATAACTTTGAAAAGGTTTCACTGACAGTAAACTGATTTCCAGTGATTTAACAAGGGACTCCTACCCATATCTGCTGTGTTCTGATTTGAAAATATGGTAGTACTGTGGTGTGCATTCCTTACGGGCATGGGCTGGCAAGCCAGTTATAGTAATGTAAAGAGGCAGCTGTAAGTTAATCAGACATCTGAAAATCTAATTTTGAATGGGAAGAGAGGAGAAAATGATGAAGGCAAATCAGAATACAGTGCCATCTACTGTGAATACATTTGCTGGTTTCTACAGATAAAAATTGCCTCAGGTTTTAAGCAGCATGCAAATTCAAATCTGTGATGCTGTTCCTGAATTCCATATAGTTCAGACATTTTGGAATAGGACTGCCTTATTTTTATTTCCTCTTAAATAATTTCAGTGCTTCATCAGGTATTTCTCTAAGACTAAACCTACCTTACTCTCTTGACTAAGTTTAAAAGCATATTCATATATATTATTATCCACATGTAGTCAAAAAGCAAACTTGTCTGGCCATTACATGATTGAGTATAGTTTTAAAAAATATTTTAAAATACATTCAGCTCTTAGAGTCCATATTTCTGAGACTCATGTGGTTCTACATAAATAATAAAACTTCGGTCTATTTACATCTTATATGCATCTAAGTTCTTCTCTGCATTTTTTCTTTAGTCATCCAACAATTTAAATAGTAAATAAATATTAACAGAATATTTAAATATGAAGATATATAAATACACTGCATGTATTGTTTTGGGATTTTTTTCCTGATCTGTTGAAAGTGTAAAAGAACAGTGCAGTATCAAGGTTATATTTTTGGCTATCAAAATCCTCACTTCTACATATCATGTTTTTTTTTTTTTAATTCCTGTCTTTTTTTATGCACATATACACATTTATGTTATAAATGGCTGCATTTTTCCAACTTGAAGTTTGTTCAGACTTGAAAAAAGGAAATCATGTCAGCTCTCTACTGACTGTGACTTGGAATATTTTCCAAAAACAAAAAAGCTTTGCAAAATGGTATTGAAGCAAAGATGAAAAAGCTGCTCATTCTGAGTGTATATGCACCAGTGATTAAAAAAATATATAGACAACATGGCTTATTTATAAAAGTAGAAATTTTTCTGGTAGCATCTGTCTAATGTTTGAGGGCCAGAATGGAAGAACCTCAGCAGTTATATTTCTATTTGCTTTCAAAATATGTTCTGTTTTAGTTACTGACAAATCATTATGAAAGATGCTGGAAGTATTATTGTTTGCCAAGTGGATGGGGTAACTTTGGTGCTGCCTCAGAAGAAGAACTTCATTTATCCAGAAAGTTGTTCTGGGGTATTTTTGATGCTTTATCTCAAAAGGTAAGTAATTTTAGTATCCATTACTGTGAAATCCTTACTGTGTAACCTTTTTTCTTAATCTGTAGTTTTTACCCAGCTTATATCAACACTGTATCATGCACTTTGAAGGAAAAAAAAATACAGGCTTTAGTGAGTTTAAATCTTGCTCTTATAGCTTCTAATTTAATGTAGGTATAAGATATTATCTCCTAATTAAAAAAACCATGACACTAAAGCAATAATCTTGAGATGTATCTGTACAGATCTGTACACTTTTCTGCTTAGTAGTTGTACTTTCAGCACCCTTGAATCAATTCTGTGCTATACAGTAGTTTAATAATATGTATTTATTGTTCATTCTGTGACTATTTTAAACAAACCTATTTAAAATGTCATGATTTTAATTTCAAATCTAAGTGTTAAGGAATGCTGTGCATATTCCTCTGCTGTGCTGTCTTCCTGGCATCTGAAAAATGTTTAGCGTTGCTACCGGTGAAGTCAACGCTTTTCCGATTTACTTGAGCAAGATTAAGACTTGCATCTAACTTTCTGCTTTGGAAAGTCAGTTCTCTTTATTTTCAGAATAAAAACTCAGTTTCACACTGAGTAAGAGAGCCGTTCTCTGGCTGCTTGGTTTCATCTACCGCTGCATCAGTTTCACTGGTGATTTTGAGGGTTCCCTTTCACTCCTCACTTTCTGTCCCCTGTGTGTTCCACAGAAGTATGAACAAGAACTCTTCAAATTGGCTTTGCCTTGTCTGAGTGCAGTTGCAGGGGCCTTACCGCCAGATTATATGGAATCAAATTATGTCAATATGATGGAAAAACAATCTTCAATGGATTCAGATGGGAACTTTAATCCTCAACCTGTTGATACCTCAAAGTAAGGAATTTTTTGCACCTGGAGGTTTTTTTGATCATGTGTGTTGAAAAGAGGGGGGGAGTCTGTTGTTTGGCATGATGTGAATTTAAAGCTTCTGAATGCTTACTTTATAGATAAAATGGAGATCTTAATATTTTTATTTATGTATTTATTTTAAATCAAGTAAAGCAATAGCTAGCAAGTTACATCATTAATTTCTTGGTCCACTTAGAATGTTTTTAATGCATTTTTACCCAGGAGATAGAACCATCCAATTGTCTTTATATGTCTGCTGCAAACAAACCAGCATGCTCTTAGAAGCTGAAAAAGTAGACAAGTCTACATCATCCCTGTCATTATTAACATATGTCAAGACACTAATTCCAATCTGTGTGAATGACAGTGTACCTACAGAAAATTGTTTGATTGTGCCTTCATATAATCTTTTAAATATGAATAATGGGAATTGGACAGAATAATCTTCATTCCCTCTAGGCAGCCAGACGCTCGCCCTGCTTTTTAAAGTATACTAGCGTGAAAAAGCATGTATCTGAATGGAAATTTTCTGCTCTGATTTTTGACAGCAGCAAGCATGCCATTTCCCTTTGTATAGAATAGTCTTACAGAAGCATGGCTGCGGATTATATTTTAAAAAAAAACTGTTGTAAAACATTTGCTTCACTTGCCCCTGTGAGTTTTCTGCCTGTATGCTGTCAGTAGATTGGCACCTTCCTTACAGCATGTTTGTACATGTATGCACATCTAAATACTGCAGTAAAAGTCATAAACTAATCTGGAGCATAGAAAGGACATCAGTGACCATTTAAATTCATTTTTCTAAGATGCAGCTAAAATTTATGAAGGTTTTTAACAAATTTTCTTAAGAATATTATATTATCATTTAATTGAGTTTTTATCTGGTGTCATTTCAAAAAAAATGTGGATAGCTGGAATAGATTTGAAAAAATCAGAAAATGTTACTTGATATTACTGAAATTATATGTCACTTCATTGCTATAGGAGTCAGCAGTTCTGTGATGTATCAAGACAAAGAACTGCTGCTATCATTGTAACCTCCAAATTATCCCACATTCTTTTAACATGTAAATCCAGCTTTGCATTGCTTGCTAGTACTGGACCTATTTGTATGAAGGTATAGATAATAGGATGTTAGTGTGCTTGTAATTTTATTGCATTTCTGAAATTATTTGAAGTATTATAGTATTAATAGGGTTCCCCTCAAAATACAATCTTACAAACAATAAAAACCTGCTGACAGTGCTGGATGAATGTTTTCTGACCTTTGTGTGACTGTGAGGCTCTTGCAAACTGTTACTCTGACATAATTTGGTTTTACATTTCTGCTTTTTGAAAAAGACTGAAAATCCAGACTTCTATTTCACAGTAGATGGCACTCTAACACTACTTGTATTGAAATTGTTTGTTAGGAGGGCAAGGTATTACTATTTCCTCAGTGATCAAAAGTAGCTATACCCTTTCATTTGTAGCAATGCTGATGAAGTAAACAACTGATATTTGATAAATATTTTTGGAATATATAAAATAGATAATGTTTCAAGAAAGACTGTTAGCACACTTAGTTTATAATGGACATGTGCAATAAGTTCCTACCATATTTCTGAAACTATACGTTGTAGTTATGGCTTTAATACTAAGAAAATACAGGACAAATAGCACTAGTGCTTGATCTCATTACTGATTTTCCCCTGCACGCATGTTTCAAAGAAGTTAAAATTCCTACAGCATCTGTGGTTGTCATTCAGTGCCCATGAAATAATTCCAATATCTTCCTTGATTTAATTGGGCCTTGGAGCAAACTGTATGTGAAAAACAGGAAAGGGTGTATGCATTATTTATTATTTTGAAGTTTTCTTTACAACAGAAGCATTAAATTTTAGCCTGTGTGATATAATGTTGATTTTCTTTTCGCTTTCAGCATTACAATCCCTGAAAAGCTAGAATATTTCATCAACAAATATGCAGAACATGCTCATGACAAATGGTCAATGGAAAAGGTAAAATCTACCTTTCTCTTAAAATAAAATCATATTTTTATTTGAATCAATTTCATCTTTAAAATATTTTATTCTGAATGTTATTATTTTTCATGATGTTACAAGTTGGTATGTAGGTAAGATATAGATATACTATTTTCTTGAAATATATTTGCAGGAAAGTTTTTAAAATGCATATAAGTATTTAAAAATAGTGCTTATCATTTAATAATTTTTTTTTGCTGACTTTTGAGTAAATATACTTGGTTATTGTTTTACAGTTTTATGGATCTGAATTTTCTTTTTTTTTTTTAAATCAAATAAGCTCTTTATCCTTTTTATTCCTTTGTGCGTTTTGTTTGTCCAGTGTTAAAAAAAATAGTTCCTCTGCTGTAGTACAGTATTCTGCTTTATAAAAATAATTGAAAGAAAAATGTATCCATATGGTTGCTTTGGTAATCGTTATTTTGCAAAAAGATGGCATGCTGCATGATCAATATTTTAATTTGTAAATAATATAAATGTTGGTTGAGAAAATAGTAGAAAGGAAACTTTAAGAGAACAGCTCTGCAGAAGCATTATTCAGTTAATTTCTACCAATGGAGAGGATTTTTCATAATTTTCTGTGTTTCCCCATTTTATCCTTATTCAGTTTGCCAATGGATGGACCTATGGTGAAACATTTTCTGAATCTGCAAAAGTGCAACCATTAATGAAACAATATAAATTACTGTCTGAAAAGGTAAGGGACTTGTTCATGCTTGATGGATGGTTGCTGAAATATCATTGAAAATATATTGCCTTGTCTTTTCATTGTTTGAAGAAAAAAAATACTTACACTATGTCACTAATGTGTGGTTGTTGCCGTTCTCAAAATCCTGAAAAGATAGAGAAAGGTTTCATTGTATAATAAATAGGCCACTCAAACTTTTTCTCACAAAGCTGAATCTACATGGCATAACTTACAGTGAAACCAAAATGTGATATTGCCACTCTATTTTTGCAGTAAGGTCACACAGGAACGCCTTCTTGCTTAGTGGTTTAGGTTTAGCCTTTGTCTGGTCTCCAGCAGAAAACCACGACATCTGGAGAACTTGATATAAATGAAGCAATGCTGAATGAACTGGGTTTTTTCAGCTTAAAGGGGAGAAAGTTGCTGGAGAGATGGTCTTGGTTTCCTGGTTCCTAAGCATTAGTTACAGAGAAGATGGATGGATGCATTCTCTTCACAGGGTGCACAGTGACAGGAGAAGGGGCGATGGCTGTAAGCTTCTTTAGCAGAAATGCTTTCTAAAAATTCTTCTCATCTTGAGAGCTTACATATTGAAATAACCACCCAAAAAGGTGGTGAAATCAGCTGCATGTTGAAAGCATGATGCAGCAAGACCTAGATAACCTAATCTTGATAGCCCAGTTAGGTACCTTATCTGAACTCAACAGAAGGTAGAGGCAGATGTCCAGAGATCTCTTCAAACAGACTTATTTATGATTCTGTGATTATGGTTTTTGGTTCATGTAGCAGATAAAACACTGCATTACTCCTGATAATTTCTGCTTTACCCTTGATTTCATGCTATTAACACAATTTTCCCTGAGATCATCAGCTTCCGGCAGGGCCAGAATTCTTTTCCCCACCTCTGGAATGATAAATAAACTTTTTAAATCTATATGATTTATTTGCATAATTTCAATAACCCTGAGCCATAATGGTTGAATTCAGCACATTTCTTTGCATCTCAGTATAACCAGGAATAAGTTCAATAGTTACTTTTTGCTCTGTACAGCATAAACAAATTAATTACTGCATGTACTTTCTTCTAGGAGAAAGAAATTTATCGATGGCCAATCAAAGAATCACTCAAAACCATGCTGGCATGGGGATGGAGAATTGAAAGAACACGGGAAGGAGATTCCATGGCACTGTATAATCGGACACGTCGCATATCTCAAACCAGTCAAGTGAGCCATTTTCCTAAAAACTTTGTGTTATTCTCTATTATCAATAATAACTGCCTTTTGAAAGGAAGCCTTTCAACTTTTAGGGCTCTATATGCTCATATACATGCATATGAAAATAATGTCACACACATAGGAAGAAAAGCCTGGATACTGTTCTTTTTAAAGCAAGAGGTACCTGTTACTGCATAATCCACAGAGGAGAGCCTGTCAATGCCTCTTTTCTAGCCACACTTCTTGTGTCAGTGTCATCCAGGAAACCTCTGTCACTTTTTATCCTCCTTTGACCATGTGTCAGTGTAATAAGCAAACCTCTGACAAATTTAGACAGTAAAAACAAAGAATAAAGACATGGTGATATTTTCTGGACTGGGAGGAGGGACAGAAGGTAAAAGAGAACTATTTATAGGTTCTAATCTTAAATGTAGAAATAGGGTTGAAAAGTTAAATTAAAAGTTTGATTTTTGCCTGAATTCACCTTAAACTAGATTGTGTGAAATTGCTGAAAAAAAAAAGAATCTCCAGATAATGCAGAGATTTAATCATAACTTTATCCTTGTTTACAGTAAGTTCAAACTCTAAATGAGTTCAAGTGAAACTTGTATTTAAATGAGTTCAAGTGAAACTTGTATTTAAACTTGTATTTAAATTTAACTTGTATTTAATATCAGTGTCTGATAGCCATCTGTCTTTGGGAACAAACTATGTTGCCCTTTGCCTAATTCTCACTGAAGTTTACTACTCCTGATATATTTTCAGCTGGACCACAAAAATCTTCTTGCTCTCTAGAGATCTACAAGTGACTTTTTCTTTAAATTTCCTAATTACTTTCAGTGTCTTGTTAGCGTTAACTTCTTCATAATAAATGCTTGTGTAACTCCCTGGTTTTGCACATTTGTCATTCAGATCTCTGTAGATACAGCCCATGGTTACACTCCTCGAGCAATTGACATGAGCAATGTCACCCTCTCCAGAGACTTACATGTAAGTCAAAAACACCTAAAATGCTTATGGTTTGTTCTACAATTTAATTTTGCCTGTTTTGCTAGTTTATTTTAAACAATTTGGTACCAAATATTACCTATTTTGATATACTTTGAATTTGGTGGGGGCTTTTTGGTCTTTTTCATTGTTCCTCTCTGATCCTCTGTTGCTTAAAATCATGGTTTATGTTGAAAACCTTTGAAATTTTGTTTAGTTCTGGATTGATTTTCTTGTGAACATTTGCCATTTTGAAGAGAATCCTGTTCAGAAGAGGTAGCAGCATCAAATTTTTCTGTTTCCCATTCATTTCTCCACCATCTTTTCAAAGCATTTTGTCAACGCTCTTTATCTCTAAACTGAAGGAATGAGAATCAGAAACCATTAAGTATTATGAGAATAGAGAATGAAGGAATTGGAGGTAGGATTTTGACAGATGTGTCAGTAGGTTGCTGTTATTTGGACCAACATATGTTTTAGTTGATGGTCTGTTCCTGGCATTAGAATTTTTTTCATGGTGCTTGCTGGAGTATGGTGCTAGGTTTTACAGTCTGCCAATTTCCTGTGAGTACAATTGCAATGTAATGTAGGCATATTCTAAATAGCTTTAAATGAGTTGGCATGAGTGTTTGTACCAGTGTAGTGATGGCAACATGGTGTTCAAAGCTGACTACAATTGAGTCCTGAAACACAGGCTTAACTTTGCCCATACTGAGCTTTGCCATATTGCAAACAAGCAGTGGTAGTAAATTAATTGACTAGTGCAGTATATACTCTACTGTACCTCTAAACAAATTCTCACATTGGATTTCCACTCCTTGATTACTGTCTTGCAGTTTCCAGTTTCATAGTTGTAGCAGTTTTAGATTGCTGACTAACTTTAAAAGAATTTTCTACCAATTAACTGTCAGTAGATTGCTGATCATTCCAAAGAGTTCATAAAATTGATAATTGAATAACTGCCTCTACTGTTGTGTTCTTAAATTGATGAGAAAAACTTCTTACAATTATGACATTTAATGTTTCTATAAACTCAGTATAGTTGAAAGGCTTGGCAGACTTTGTTTAATACTTAGGAAACAACTCATGATGTGAACATCATCATAATATTATGATGCAGTAAACTAAGCCCAGATGAAAGTAACCATCCTGTCACAAGTCACATAGAAAGGGCATTGGAACGTCTCTTCGCCCCTTGCTTATTTTTTTTATGCTGTACCCTCTTACTCTTGTCATTACTTGTATTTCCTTTGTAGCCCTTAGCTATAAGGCAGAGCTTGCTGGCTTTATGATTCATTTGCCCTATGAAGAGAGGTCTTCTTTGAAATGAGCTTCAAAATCTGTTATTAAAAGCTAAGCAAATTTAATTCAAATGTAATTTCAGCTATTAATTGTCCTGATATAGATACTGAGGAAATTTATACACATGTTGGCTATTAATGAGATCTGAGTTTTAAAAATCAACTATGTGTAATTTTGAACATTTTAGAAAATGTTTAATACCTTTCAAGTTGGAGTTCAGGGTTAGCTAGCAAGACTCATGACCATGTCTTAAATTGTACGAGTGCAAAATACTCCTCATTTTGGTCTTAAGTCACCTGGTCACATCCTAGCTCCGTGAGCAGCTAGGTCTTGCTCTAAAAACATCTTCATAGCACTCTGCTTTGCTAGGTTCTATGAAAACACAGATTACTGTGCATCCTTTTAAGGTCCTAATTTGGATTATCAAAATACCAGGATCAGAGTGTGCATGACAGAAGGCACCTACCATACACAACAGAAATATATTGTCATTTATTCAGTGGACAAATGTTCATGAAACAAATTGTCTTGTGGACAGATAAGATATGGTTGAAAACTTGCTCAATTCATGAGTATTCTCACAAATAAAGAAATTGGTATTGAGAAAATAAAATTACTCATTACTCAAAATCCTTACTGAAGATGAGAAGGTCTCTGTAGGTTCATGAAAGAAATGTAAAGTGAAATCTGCAGTAAATTCCACCACTCTCTACATATAGAGTGTACACAGACAGGAGGACAGCAGAGGTGAGTTTAAAAAGTCGTTTCATGTTGAAACGCTTCCCACTAGGTGGACACTGGAGAGCTTGTCTGTTTTGTTTAGTTCAGGGTCTAGCTTCTAGTTCACAGGTCTGAAGAAGTTTGTTTTGTAGGAAAAATATATGGACTAATTTATGCTCTAAATGATCAGTGGCTTTAATAGTGTGGTCACACAAATGAGCACAGTATCCACAGAGAAGAAGCTATATCCATGAGTTTATAATTAATCTGCCACAGACAGCAGTAACAATGTTGATTCGGTGCTCTGGCTTGCTGTTCTCTCTTCCCCTTGACAGTGCCTTCAGAGGGTTCTTTTTGGCCTTGTTTTCAGAATGAAATCCCCCCATCTGACACCCCAGTACTATTTCCAGAACTATTCTTCTCTTTGTGGTTCCTTGTTGTCTGCAATAAGAATTCTTTCTTCAGCACCAGGTTCCTGACTCATACCCATGCTGATTCTACCCAAATTCTATACAATATTTTTTCAGTAAAAACTTGTTTCCAGTGAACCATTACAGTGTAATTGTATTACACTTCCCAGAGAACAGAACTTGTTATTTAATATCAGCCAGAAACTTGTCCTTCTTGAGAGTTATTCATTGCAGCAACCCACATCACTAAGCTCTCCGTTTTCCCAAGGCTATGGCTGAGATGATGGCTGAAAACTACCATAACATATGGGCAAAGAAAAAGAAACTGGAGCTTGAAGCAAAAGGTAATGTTAACTCTATGTATTTACAATATTTTAAGTTTTCTGTGACTACCTTAGGTCATGCATTTCATAAAAAATTAAAAAGAGGAAAAAGGAACAGCAAATTTAAATTGACAAAGAAGAAACAGTGAAGTATTTATTCTTGACTGTGATTTTTAGTGCCTAAAGTTTTTATAGTACCCATTGTAACTCTTGTTTAAGTAGTCTACCAATCCAGATATATCAAGGGGAGGAAATTCAAAGGTTGTAAATAAATTTAAGCACATTAATCCATTTTCCTGCTAGCATTAATCTTTCAGACTATTACCCAATGGGTTATGATTTCATTTGTATTGCTTCTTTTATTGCAGGTAGATCTGAAGAGTGTTTACTGAGTACTGCACTTATCATGTGTTGAACAGATAAGGGGAAAAACCTAGACCAGATGCTTGATTCCATATAAAAATTGCATGTGCTTCATGATCTCTGCTTACCTAAATGATTTTTTTAATCTGTTGTGTAATTTACTGTTTTTCCTCTGTGTTAAAAGCATTTCTTTATTTGTAGTAAAGCTGATTTTTTTTTTCAGGTAACGCTATATTAGCAAATGGAGAAAACAAGTTCTCAGTCACAAATTATTGAAGCTAGGGTTTTACCTTATTTGAAGGTGTCTAGTTGTATATTGTATGCACTAAAGTTGGCTTAAATTCACAAAATTCCAGAAAAGGTATATCAGTTACGGTTTTATAAAAAAGCCCAATTCTATCTGGAAGTACCTTTGATAATTACTTTATATTTCCATGCCTTTAATTATATTTCCCCTTTATATAATTTTTATATTATTCATTTTCTGTAAAACCTTCCTCAGGATAAGTAGCCTCAGGATTGGTCAAGTTTGGGAAGTAATAGGCTACAGAAAGATGAGATATTTCAATATTTCAACTGCATTTCACAGCTTTGAAATCAGAATTTTGCCTATGAGAAGCGTTTCAATGAGAATACTGTATAGTGTTTGTTGTGTTGTGCACTGTGGGAAGGCTGGAGGTGGCTGTAGTGATTGAAGGCTTCTGATAGACAGATTTTGTATGTGAAAAGTAGATGAATTTGTCAGCTGAGCAAAACTTGGCCTTCAAAAATTCTGAGCATTTTTCTCCAGTATATTCATACGCTAGTATTTTTATTTTTTTACCCATATGTAAAAAAAAAAAAAGCATCATGTGTACTTATGTGCATTTTGCTGTCTTCAGCTGTCCTGTGGTACAATTACATCATGTTGGTGATAAGAGAATAAAATCCAATCAATCCCAATGTTAAAGACTGTACTTCCTAAGACAAATCCAGACTAAACAAAAAAACCCAATCCACCATCAGACTTGCCCACTCGGTTTTCATTTTGCATGTACTTAAATAGATTCAGGCAGAACTAATTGAAAACTTCAGAATATGTACATTTAAAAAAAATATCCAGTGGTATGTCTCCAGTACTTTCTATAGGGAATTCTTTCCTTTTAAAAAATTATTATTATTTTTAGATACTTTCTATAGTGGCTTTTTTTCAGAGATAAATCTTATCATTACTCCTACAGTTTCCTGGGGTTTCAGAGAAGTTGCAATAGGAATTTATTGTGTTATGTTATGTGATAGTGATTTAGAAGTTGAACTTCTGAGAATGTTGCTTTTTATGCAGATATTTATATTAAGAATAGAAACTTTATTTTCCTTCCAAATTAAATATCTACATGCATTAGATATCAATACATCAGATTTTAGTAAGCAATACAGTGAAGTTTATTCTTTTTACCTGCGGTTTTGCAGCATTCTTTGGATTTTGCTGCATAGTAGTGAGAACCATGTTTGAATGATGTATTCTAATTTTCTGTCTTTAATTTATTACTATATAGTAGAACTGTATCACTTTAATATATTTTAGATATTTGTGTATCTTGCTAAACTTGATGAACCCTGTTATTAGAATGTTTAAAAGCAGAACTTCATATATGCTTATATATTTGTTTATATACAGGTTTTCTTAGGAAATTATGTATTATGAAATTAATGAAATATTTTCAGTTGCATTAAATGAAGTTGCATTTGTAATAGATGTTTGTAACCATTAAGCATTTTTTTCTTCTTTAAGTGTTTTTTGCAATAGGTTCAGCATATTTAGCTTGTACTTGCAGCAAATATGTTAGAAAGATGTAATCATATCTCAGTTTCTATCTGGATTTTTTTTAAGGTTTGTGTAAAGAAACAGACAAGTATGTTGTTATTTCAGACTAGAATGTAACATGCTGTGTATTATTGTGATAGTACTTTTACATACTGTGACTTACCATGTCAACAGATAACTCTTTAATTTTAATTCTCTTGATGCTCCATAGTAGGAGGAGGCAACCATCCCCTTCTTGTCCCTTATGATACACTCACAGCCAAAGAAAAAGCCAAGGACAGAGAAAAAGCACAGGATATTCTGAAATTTCTACAGATTAATGGATATGTTGTCTCCAGGTAATTCTCAGTTCAGTATTAATATCACAGAAGGTTTTCCTCAGTGGTCTTTTCTGTTTTGTTTTGTGGTTTGGTTGGTTGTGGTGGGTTTTTTTTGTTTCTGTTATTGCTTTTTTTGAGGTTTCTTCTATCAAACCAGAACTCTGTGATTATTTTTTATGTTTCAATACCTGGGAATAAGGATGAGCTCCTTCATATAAAACATTGTAAGGAAGAAATGAATTACAAAGTTAGTAGCAGGGGTTTTGGAAGGTATGAACAGAGTTCTCCAGAATGTCTGCATGTCTTCTACTTTCCCTCTCAATATTGCAGCTTTTTCTTTCTGGCATGTGTCCATGCATCCAACTGTTAGTAAACTTACTAGTTTTCTACAAGTGATGGAATTATTAAGTCTTAGTTACAGGTTCATACACATCTTCAAACACATGTCTCTCTCTAAAGGAATTTCTAGACAATTGGTAAGATAAGACAGTTTTATTTCTAAAACATACAACTACTTTATTTCAATTGAGTTCATTTAAAGTATTATTTTTTAAACAATCCACAGTGTAAATGTAATAATAGTTGAATAGTCTGCTGAATAACATGCATAATTCATTTTTAAATGGTGTATATACCTTCCAAATGTAGCATGAATACATTTTTAATTAATTTGTAATCTTTTCTGCCTTATCAGCATGACTTAGGAAATCAGAATCTCTAGAAAAGGCTGAAAGCATATCTGAGCCTTGCATTACTTGAACATTAGTGAGTGAACGAAACAGTCACTGAGATCAATTTAAGTAATCACTGTGAATTGGCCTTGCACATCTACCTAAAATCTGCCTACTTCCTTTCTTTTCTATCAAATATGAATTCCAGCCTGTTTCTAGAGTCCCACAGTTAATCTGATAATTTTGGTAAAATCTTACAGGTTAGCTGTAATAATTGATTTTATTTCCTCTCAGTGCAGTAGGATGTACAAAGAGGGATGTCAGACAGCAAGGGTTTCTTTCCTTATTCCCTGTCAATATGATCAACTGCATTCAGGAGTAATAACCTTTTTATTCCTGTTAAAGACAAGAGAAAAGTGGCTTTTGGGGTTTTTTTGGGAGTGGAAGGCTAAGAAGGATGGTAAAAAAACTATTAACTGGGACACACCCATAGTCTTGTTACTAGTTCTTGCTACATCTGCACCCTCCTGTGCTGGTTAAATGCAGCCTTTTCCACGATGTTTAACGCAATGTATTTGCTGCACCTTTGATGACTACCTTGTCTAAACAAACAAGGGCCTGATTCATGTTTTAATTTGGTCTGCTCACTACTGTGCTTTCCGTATATGCCTTGCTCCCATTTCTTTACAGTCTTTATTTGACAGTGACCATTCAGGTCTCTGCACCCCCATGCAAAATGGCTTCAGGGAAGATAGAAACATTTGCCCCCTACCGAGCATGTAGCACTCTGGCCCACTTCAACTGCTGGTGCAGAAGCCCTCTCTCATCTTACTGACACTGCTCTTTCACATTAGCTGGAATTTTTTTAGACCACAGCAGTCCCACCCCAGTGGCAGGAAGCTGGGACTTCCGGTTTCTGGAGTTGCAGACCCTGCTCTATGACCTTGACTGTCTGACTCCAATGGCTGCGACCAAATGCACTTATGCCAGTGCCCTGCTGAAGCTGCCACTCTGGCCTCAAGGTCTGTAGGGCTCACAGAGCTGTCCCCAAAGCTGTGGCATCTCTAACTACTAATTCTTGAGACTTTCTTTCACCCCACTTGTCACAGACCTGGGGGCACCTACACCCCAAGCCTGACTCCAGTTGCTGGCCCAGTATCCAGCTCATGCTGGTCTTGCCGGTAGCTGCCATCTACTTCTGGCAGCCGATGGAATAGTGAGTGATAATACATAGAGATACAGCTATGAAAGCATTTAATAGGAATTTAGGACAAACTCTAGTGATAAGGTACAGGGCTCAGCCAGTCAATTGATTTGACAGTTTACATGTGACCAGCTGTTTTGAAATCAGTTTTCGTCCCTTCTGTACTTTGCTTTTTATTCTTCCCCCCTGTACAGTCTATCGTTGCTTTGTGTACTGAGCTGCCTCAAATAATCCAAATTCTCATGTCCCTTTCTCTTAGGAGTTCCAAAGTTCAGGTGGCCCTCTCCAAAGTTGTGTCTGAAGTTTCTCAATGGTCCCTTAGTTAGTAAACTTGAGAATTTTGTTCTCCGGCATTGTTTCCTTTATATTTTGTCTACCAGATTTGTGTCTCTAGGCATATGCTTTAATTTAAAGCATAAATGTGCAATACACAGGCAATTCTATTCTGTATGTACGCAGTAGGTATACTTTTTCAACTTGCAACCTAGCTGAGTACCAATTTAACTTGGTGCATAAGTCAGGAAGATGAGGTGTGACTGATTCCCTTGCTTATTTAAGAATAGCTGTTTCATGTGCCATCAATTAAGTCCTGATCCTGCATAAACAAGGCTTGTGTCAATGCCAGCTTGTTGCTAGGGGTGTCAGTCATCCCATGACATGGATTCATGCTTTGGAGTTTCATTCTTGTAGAAAGATGGTTTTTTTGTCAGACTGGTAACTAACATGGATGGAACATGCTGGAAAAGTCATAGTGATGGATATTTAGATTTATTTCTAGTTTGATTGTTTAAATCAAAGTATTTTTTCAGCTTCCAAACTTCCTCACCCAAGAATCAGTCCTTGTAGGGAAATGTAAGATATTACAAGTAATGGAAAGAAATTATAATAATAGTGGATTATTTTGATTGACAAGTGTAATTTTTTTTCTAGACTTCTGGTTGGGAAATCTACTTGTGTCTTAACAAATTGCTCAAAATCTAAGTGTGAGAGTGCTGTTTGCATTAAACACAAAAAAAATCTTATATTAATAAGCACATGATCATTGCTAGAAAAAATGGTGTCAGACTACATGGAGAGGTAAGACTACTTGGAGTCCTTCTGTATGTGTAAAAATTTATTGTTTCCTTTTACAGAGGACTTAAGGACCTGGAATTAGACACGCCTTCCATTGAGAAACGCTTTGCCTATAGTTTCCTTCAGCAGCTTATAAGATATGTGGATGAAGCCCATCAGTACATTTTGGAGTTTGGT
Source organism: Molothrus aeneus (assembly GCF_037042795.1). Taxonomy (NCBI): domain Eukaryota; kingdom Metazoa; phylum Chordata; class Aves; order Passeriformes; family Icteridae; genus Molothrus; species Molothrus aeneus. The sequence goes on from NC_089648.1 coordinate 43,894,953, forward strand.
ATAGTACCCCTTGCACATTTTTTAAAACAATTATAAGCTAATATTTCAGATGTTATAAAAATAACCAGAAAAATTTTTTAAAGATTGATACATTTCTGGATTAGTTTTCCCTTTAATTTCCTGTAGTTGATGAAGATCATGAATTTTGGAGTTACGAACCTGCCATTCATTGCAATTTCCCATATTCATTCATCAGATTAAAAATTTTCAGCAAAAATTTATGACTTTCATTCTTTGTAAAAGAAAACTATCTGCCCCCTTGCATTTATGCACAAAATTATAATCTCTCACATGTGCACAATAATACTATTCACATGTAATCCCTATTGTGTGCACAGTAATACTATTCACATGCAATCCCTTTTTCAGAGAGCAAATGAAACCAGTCATTTGTACCATTGTGAATTTTTCTCTCAAAAAGGGAGTAGAGAAACATCTTCAACAAACTCCCACAATAGGAATGTTCTTTCGCAAATAGCCAGCACACGTTTTGTGAACAACACTATGAAAGATTTATCTGCTTTTGGTGAAGATAAAAAAATACAAAAGTTTGGTGACCCAAGCCATCTTCTTATATGAGCAGTAAAAGCCAAAAACACCTGGCCAGATGCTGCTTCTGTTGTGAACATGGGAGTTGCAATGACATATAACATATACTGTGCCTCATAGTGATATATACTGTAAATGACAGTAACAGGAACATCAGGGCGATTGAATAAATCAATACTCACCTAAAAACCAATCTAGTTTTAATGTGGAAATTTGGCAAATTTGGGAGTTATTATATGCCATGGTTACTTACAGTAGCAAAAGTCTGGTCTTGATAACTCACCAGGCTACTTCTGCTGCTAATGCTTGATTACCATGGCTTCATCATTCCTAATTACATAAATTTGAGCTAACTGCAAGAATGATAATGATTAAATACTGAAACACTAGAAACATTGGTGGAACAAATACTGTTTGAGTCCCTCAATAGATTAATGGAAAGAAAACAGTAAATAAACTAGAAATAGTTTGGGAGCTGTAAGAGATTTTATTTTGAAAGAGATTTTGTTTTTTATGGTAGGGGAGGAGAGAAGCATTTTTAATTTTAGTTGAATAGATCTAACCATTAATTTTGTTCTTTAGTACCAAGTTCATAAATAAGAAATGAAAATTCATTAATTCCATTTCTCCTGGGAACAACTGGAGAAAGGTGTGTTATTAGAATCTGAGTTCATGTTTCCAAATTGTCACGTGTAACAGGAACAGATAAACACAACACCAGATTTTTATCTCACAAAAACATCCATATCTCTTTGTACTATGAGATGCCTACCCTTTTATGAAGATTTGGGCAGTTATTATTTATACATTTTATTTGCTGTTACTTTTCCTCTAATGAGGAAGTCATAAAATGCCACTTTAACTAGTGCCTATACTGTTTGAGGTGCCTTAAATCTACATCTAAAGATGACCAGTATTATTTGTTTATAGTGTACACTTCCTAGAGAAAAATGCAGAGTAGACTGTAATTAGGATACATAACAAGGAACTTATTTTTCTTCTCTCTGCAGATGGTGGCAGCAGAGGCAAAGGAGAGCAATTTCCATATGAACAAGAAATTAAGTTTTTTGCCAAAGTACAGTATATTTTTGCTTATTCTTTGTCAACATAGTGATTAACAGAAGTGAGAGCATATTTTTTAGTAACTGTTATTGTTATAGTGGTGTTTTTCTGTGTTAAATTCATTCTTTTATTAATTAAAAACAGCAGTAATAAAAATAGCTTGAAAACAACGTGGGATGAAATATAGATGTGGGAAGATTACAAGACTATATTTTTTATTCTCATTATTTCCTGCTCCATGATATGCAGCTACTCATATGATATTATTCAGAAGCTCCCTACATTTTCTGTTTTCTGGCTTAGTCTAATTTTGAAGATTTTTCTCTTTTACAATCTTCAGGTGGGTTAATGTGAGCAATAGTTATTGGAATTAACACGGCTGTGTATCTGTCAGTGTCATGGTAGTTATTTCTCTTGTTTTAAAACCGTGTTGTTGTCTCCATCACGGAGTCAAACAATGGCTGAGATTGGAAGGACCCTTTGCTTAGCACTTTCAGAGAGCCATGTCAGACATCTTTTGAATATGTCCAAGGTTAGAGTCTCTCTGCTCAACCTGTGCCAGTGCTCAGTCACCCTGACAGTAAAAATGTGTTTCCTGATGGTCTGAGAGAACCTACTGTGTTCTCTTGTACTAGAGAGCCCAGAACCAGATACAGCACTTCAGATGTGCTCTCACCAGAGTTGAGTAGAGTGGAAGGTCTAGCAGGTCCTCCCTGGACCTGCTGACAAGCACTCTGTCTAGTTCAATCCACACTGCTGTTGGCTACCTTTGCAATAAGATTGCTTTTTTGGCCCATGGTCTGTTTGCTGTCCACTGAGGATCCCCTGGTCCTTCTTTGAAAAACTGCTTTTCAGCTGATTAGCTCTCAGTGTGTCCTGGTAACTGGACTTCTTCCTCCCCAGATGCAGGAATTTGCACTTTTCCCTTCCTCTTCCTCCTGACGGCCATGAAATTCCTCTCAGCACAATTCTCCTTTTTCTGTCATGATTTTACACTTTATAAACCAAGAAAATCTGCTATTGCCTTTCAAACATAAAATCCTGTATGATATTTGCATATTTAAAATGCCTTTTGAATTCATTAATGAGTAAGAAGATGTGACTGCTTGCAGCATTTTCTAACTCTGGTGTCCTTTGCAGTAAGTTGTTATTTCAATGCCTTAGAGTACTTCCATGTGGTATTATTTGTCAAGCTGATTGACTCAGAAGCTAGCATCCCACTCTCTTGTGAACCATGCTCCAAAAAGGAAGCAATTCCATATTTTCTTTTCGGCCATTTGTTTTGGATCAGCTGCTGTCTGACACCTGTAGTGGGCACTGAGTAATAATCATCACAGAAAGTAAACTGAAAAACTTCTGTGGTACAAGCCCTTAGTAAGTGATGTTATTTTGAAAAATCTAGAAATAAGTGCTGTTTGCATGCTGACAGTTGTAGGTGAATTTTTTTAAACCTACATTAAAAGGACCAAAAAGCAATAGTTGTATTTGGTTATGTGGTATAGGAAAAATCTTAAATTGTGAGATAAAATTAAATGATACTTTCTGCCTTGTACTCCTCCTAAAAACCCCCACAGATAAGTCCCAGTGATAATGTAATTTCTTCTGCTGCCTTACTTGATGACATATTAAATGCCTTGAATATTAAATAAATTCAGAGAAATTTTAAAGAAAAAATCCAAATAGACAAAAGTTTTAAGACAGAAAACCTGTTTGAAATCTCTTGTCTTTAGTTGTGACCTACAAAGTATAATACAGAACATAGTAAAGAACATCCTGAGATAACCACTCTTTCTGATATAATTTCAGGTTGTGCTTCCTTTGATTGATCAGTATTTTAAAAATCATCGCCTGTATTTCTTATCTTCAGCAAGTAGGCCTCTCAGCAGTGGAGGCCATGCCTCTAATAAAGAGAAAGAAATGGTGACAAGGTAAAGCTTAAAATAATATTAATGTCTATGCATATGTGTGTTGGTCTTTAAAGAGCAGCAGTTGAATGTGGGCAAGTGAGAAGTGGGAGGCACAGAGATATTTTTATGTACACAGAAATTAAGCATTTTTCACTTTCTTTTTCCATTAGGAAAATTCATTGTATAAAATGGAGAGGAATACAGAGTTACTATATGCTGTTTAAAAGGTGATGATTTTAGCATGCAGGGAACTTCAATTTATCCTTATATTCAACAGCAAAACACTTGCACATTCTGTGGCACAGGCTATACAGTTATGTATCATTTTTCTGATATTCCTAACTGTTAGAAATAGGTATACACTGAAATCATTGTTCCTGCAAAATTTTCTGTTAGATTTATAAGCCAAACTTATTTGTAGCCGAGTTTCAATAAGTATCGTTATTAATGTCCATAATGTCCATGTCATAAAAATAAGGGAGTTGCAATCTTTCTGCTCTATAGTTTTATAAATAGTAATGAGTAGTACTATCACAGAAATACTTTATTCTTTCTCTGAAGTTACTCTTTTTTGCAGACCATCTCTCTAAGATGTTTTAATGTAATTTCACTTCTGGTTGAATTGAAACCCACATTTCCCCTTTAGTAAAGTGGATTACAAGCTTCACACAGGATCTCTTGAGTACCTGTAACGTGGGCATGTATGATGATTGCCTTCTTGGCTGTTCTTGGGCATGACCCATGCAATATTGAATTGCTGCATTTTGAGGCTGACAGCCAGTTGGTGGTCATTCAGACATGACCACCATGGCTTGCAAGATTGTGTGAATGCTGAGTGAAGTTTTTATCACAATATTAAGCTCAAGTAAGTAATGGCTGTATTGACTTTGCATCATCTCATGGACTAATCTGAACTGGCAGCTTATCTCAATGCTGTTCTTCAAGGGATTTAAAAACTGTATCAAAATGCATGCATGTAAATAATTTTCCAGTCTTATGAGCTGCTAATTTTCTGTCTGTAATGTCCTGGATAACGGTATTTTTACAGATGTTAAGTCATGCCAATAAACTCCCTCCTTCTGGAAAATGTCAGCTATATCAGCATACCTGCTGTATAGAGATTCAGGATTTATGCACATATGCTCTGTAGCTGTGTGAGATTCCAGAACTTATAGTCCTGCAAAAAGATCAGAGCTTCTGCCATACTTGATTGGGTTATGTGCCATCCAGATGTGTCAGCCAAGGAGAAGAAAACAGATGCAGGGAAATCTTGGATGAGTAATAGCTAATTCCATTGAGTGCACCTCCAACACAGAATTTGTTTTAAGCTAAGAGCAATTCCTGTCTGCTTTCCTTCTCCAGTGACAATAAACTTGCATTCATTAAGCTGTGGAAGAGTATAATTTTGGATATTGATAATGCAGTGAAAGTCTTGGCATATGCAACAACCATTCCATATTCAGAAAATACAGTAAATCCAGATCTGTTTTGCTGACAAATATGGGTCAGACTTCTTCCTGAAATGTGGTGGCATTATATGCTGTTGTATTTGTAACCAACCTCTTCATGATTGGGTTTTTCGAATTTCTCATCCAGTAGACCAAGTTACAAGTTATCTAACTACTGTAGTTGTATGAAATTGGTTCTAAATATCAATCTAGGTATTGGAAATTTGGAGTTATTTATTTATTTATTTGCCTCAACTAAAGGCACTGTAGATGATAGTTTCAGTCTCACTTTGTGAAAGCATAGCATCTGCTGAATGGTACAGTCAGTTGAGCAACATTTGTCTGTCAGAACATAAGATGGAGTGGTGAGCTATTTATGTCTTTTCCAGAATGGACACAAAATCTATATGATGCTAACATGCTTCTCTACATCTTTTCCTGTTGGATTTGGTGATTCAAGATCCTCATAAAACAATATATAGTCTGTCTGCTTCATGGAATAAAAAGTGAACTGAGATCCCTGAACATGCACCAAGCAGGCTCATTTCTAAAACAGAGCAGTTGCTGTTGCTAGAGTGGATCACTATGCATTATCTAATTAGCTGGATTCAATCCCACATTAATCTGGCTGTTGTGATTCTGGACATAAATGTTTCCATTTGACACTGTGCTCTTGTCTGTCAATGGAACAACATGTTCAGATCTCATCCATAGGCTGTGCAGACATGCTTATTGTATCTTTTGCTTTTAAATCAGAGGCTAATAAATAGCTAGTATACCTATTAATTACGTAGCTTAATAAAATGCCATGATATTGTTCATGTCATTTATAGCAGATGAAAGGGTTTGCAGCATAAAATAATACCACAAAAATGGATGTTCCTGGTGAAAATTCTCATGCCAAACCAGATCTTGAAGATTGATATAATTCCAACTTCAATCTGGAGCCCAGGTCAATTTGGATAGGGTAGTTTGCTCCTGCTTCTATGATTAACAGAAAATTTTACTCTTCTTTTTTCTCAATGGAGTGCTGTTTATCAGCACAGGAAGTAGTTCAAACATGCAAAACAAAATCATTGATCATATTGTTTAAAACCATGTAAGAGGTGATATTGAAAAAAAAAAAAACTTATTCGAAGAAAAATTCTTACTGTGTTCAAGTTTACAAAATCCTAATTGAACTAGTTAAACATTTGCCATCACACACCTCACTTAATTTGATTCCGTTGCCTTGTGTTTTCAAATTGTTAGTGGTATCCTGTGTAGCACAATGACCATGTTTTACTTTTTAAAGCTTTGATGGTTATTTCCTTGTGGGTTATTGTATAGAACGCTTTTATATTAATTAGCTTTGCTTTTAATTTTTTGTTTGTTTTTTTTAATTATAATATGTGCTTATTTAACCATGTTTGTTAAGGATATGCACTTGAAAATTCTTTCTTTAGTATTCTGTCCCACATTCTGCTCAGACAATTGATTCTTTCTGCGTGACATCATGTTGCTTTTCCTGCTCATATATCAGCTGTTATTTTTTCTTTCTTCCCCCCCCCCCCTTATTTTTTTCCTTTTCCCTTCTCTTCTCTTTTATTTTTCTTTTGTCTTCAGCCTGTTCTGCAAACTTGGAGTTCTTGTCAGGCATAGGATTTCACTGTTTGGTAAGGAGACCCTTGACAAATACTAGCATGGCCATCACTTGGTTTTCTTTGCCATTTTTGCATTGTGTTAAGTGCTGCTTTGTTGCATGCTGCATGGCTGAAATGCATGGTCTACACAGACCACCGATTGTTTAGACTGGTAGATCAAAGACTATTTTAGATTGAATAAAAAGCTTTTGTAGTTTTCAGTTTGGGGGGGCTGATTGGGGCTTTTTAGTTTTCTGTGTCTTAACTAATATTTGGGTTTCATTATCATATCGAAGAATTTTGATGAGTAAATTAAAATTACTGATTTGTTATGTTATTCTGAATAATTTAGGAAAAACATTTGACAATCAGAACTGAACATTTTTATTGGAAAGTCATTAAGGAAAATTAGAAGTGGGCTGAGGTGCTTAGTTATCGTCTGTGGAATTCTTGAATATTCTCAGATGTGCTTGACTCCACATACGCATGTGTACCCTCTTTCTGGTATTATGTGACCTTGGCAGGAGCTTGGTGTTTGTCTTATGCCATGTGAAAATCACTGAATTGAAGTCAATCTGAAGTCTGTATCAAGTGTATACATTATATGCAATGTTTGGCATATTTTCTTTGCAATTTTCTCTTATGCCGTGGTGCTAGGAGAGCTGGAATAGTACGTCCTATGCATACATGGCTTCAATGATGGATGCAGTGCAAACTTCAGCATCCATGAACATACCTAATTGGGTAATTATCTAGTGAATTAGAATTTGATTATGTTAACATGCACCTAACTCAATTCTGGCATATTTCATTCAATTTGAAGGGAAAGAACTCGCTGCAGCAGTGTGGCGTTTAAAAATTTTACAGACCATTATGAAAACCATTAAACTAAGAAGAAAGATTGGAAGTTTTTTAGCATAATTGCTTTGAAATATTTTGGAAGGAGCTGAGAGGATTTGCCTATAAAGCCAAAAGATGATAGGAGGAATGGAGTTATTTCTGCAGCTGTGTGGCATTGTTGCATCTTTTTCTGGAGGGCGGAATATGTCACAAACCTACACATAAGCTCTGATTTATGCCCTACGTTGTTTCTTCAAAGAATGAACTAGCTCAGTTATGCTATTAACATTTTGGAAATCTTTTTTGTTATTTGCGCACTTGGTTTTCAGATTTTTTTTTCCTAAAATGAGTCATGGTTGAAATTAAAAACCTAAGTCAATATAACTTTCTTCAGTACTAAAGAAAAGATCTTTTCTATTCAACTTCTCAGCTTGCTTATTTCTTGTTGTTTGGCTGGGTTCAAAGGCTAGGAGGTAAGTCAGATAGGATCAGCTGATTATTTGTGACAGCTACAGTTTGTTTTTTAACTCTTTTCCCAGACTACAGTAACAACAGATTACAAAATCTATGCCAACACAGTAGTTTTGGTATGAACTGTGACAAGGTGATTGTGAGACTATGGAGCATGAGTGGGTTGTTTACTATGGACTTAAAAACTCAAGTCAAAATCCCCTTATAGTTTGCCTTCCCCTGCAAGTGAATTGCATGATGTGAGAAAATCTGATTAAGAGAGTTGCACTTATTCCAGCAATGACAGAGACTGTGCAGAAGAGGAGAAAGTGCTCCTAACTGAGCACACCTGGGGCCTAGAAAGTTATTTGTGCATTTTGAAGACATCTTCTGTGAGCAAGTGTTGCTCAATAATAACTTTTATGTATAGTGTGGAGTTTGCTATAACAATTATCAAAATTCTATATAGTTTTGCTGTATAGGTACTTTATATTACTGTGAATATGAATGGTACTTCTGAATATAGAGCTGCATTTCTGAAAATCATTAGTGAAAGTCATGTAGCTTAAGATGTATATAGTAGTTTGTTAAAAGGGGAAATTAAGCATGTCTTACAGAGTGAACTTAGTCACATTTGATATCTGAGAGTGTCACTAAGATTATGGAATTATCATTCAACATAGAATCATTATTTGTTTACAATGTGAAAGCAAATTTTGGCTACAATAATTTACTGTTTGAGAGCTGTGGCTGTACGTGAGGAAGAATGTATTGATTTATTTTCATTAGTATTACTGGGTAGATATGGAAAGATTTTGGTGAATAATTTTGGTGAATTGAGCATATTAATTTATATTTTCTCAAATTTAAGTAGCTTGATTGTATAAATTTTGAGTAAGCCATTCTATTCTGGAGCAAGTTGCTGAGAATTTGTGGCTGCCCTGTTCCTGGAAGTGTTCAGGCTGGGTTGGATGGGGCTTTGATCAAACCTTGTCTAATAGAAGGTGTCCCTGCCCACAGCAGGAGGTTGGACCTAGATGATTTTTAAGGTCTCTTCCAACCCAGGCCATTCCATGATTCTCTGGTGGTCTAACACACAGTCTGGTGTACTTTGAGCACTTCCCTCCATACCTGCTGTCATTAGCACTGGTCTGCACTCTCTTCATCAGCACAGGCATTCCTATCACCAGAACATCAAAATAATAAGGAAAAAAAGTTTGATCTGACAAAAAATCTTAGTCTTTTGGGGTAGTGATTTTGGTAGGATTTTTTAGGTTGCCTCAGCTTTGTTATCTGCTTGCTTTACCATTGCATGATCACACATGCCAGTGAAAAAAAGGTGAGGCTGCCTGGCTGAGGCAGCTGTGGAAGTTGTGCTCCAGGTTTTTTAATCTGCTGTGGATGAACACCACAACAGTATTTCCTAATTTTGGTAGCATAGAACAACTTTTTCAGTGCTGCAATGAACCTCCCACACCTTTCTTGCACTTTATCTTTTAAAATCTCTACTTCACTGAAGCAATTACTAATTTTACTTGAATGTTTGCTTGTATTTTTAAGAAATAACCAGCAGTGAGAAAATACAGTATGCAGACAGAAGTATTTTCAGAAGTCTTTCTTAAACATTTGATTTGTTTCTACTTTTTTTTTAATAAAGAAAATTTAAAGAAAAGCAAGAAAAGGCAGTTTTATTTTTGCATAATTTTGTTTCAAAAAGTAAATTTTAAAATAGGCTGTGGTTTAAATTTGTATAGCATACATCTGTTCTGGATTTAAAAAGTGATCTTAGAGGAAAGAGGCTTCTACATGGCAGCATTTTGGGAAGTACATATGTAGATATGTATAGAAGGCTTCTTGTATGTATGTCCTCTTTTTAAATGGGAAAAATAATTATAGAATATGTGTATTATTTCAGGGACTGTTATTTATGTGGACCCAATTAAGCTATAAATATCTGTAAGCTATGGGGTACACCAGGGAATGGACTTTTTTAATGACATTTTTTATAAGTGTTCTCTTCCTGCAATAGCAGGAAGTTGCAATAGCAACTTGGAAAGTTAATAGCTTTTATGTTACTGAGAGGGGGAAGATAAATAATCAGATAAACTTGAATTAATTAAAGCAAAACTTAGAGAAATCAAATGGAAACCAGAAAATATGCTGCAGCTCTAATTAACCCCACATTTAAGTACTTCCATCTTGACTGCCTCAGCTATTTTATGAGATGCTTTCCTGCCTCTAGTTACTGCATTTGTGTAAACAAGGCTAAGACAAAAAACTGCATGTTCTTTAACATGAAATGATGCAGAAGTTCAGTTGCTCTTCTACTATGTCATTTATTCTTTCATTAAATCCAAGGGTACAGTTAGGAGTGTGTCAATAAGCTATGTGCTATGCTCAGCTTAATTGGTGGATAATTTTCCTCCCTCTCTAGGAAACGATGCAACATCAATAGTCAACTGTCTTCACATACTGGGACAGACCTTGGATGCAAGGTAACACTGATTGTATTTTCTAAAGTACAAGGAAAATCACTGAAGAAAGTAATGTGCAGTTACATTTGGTCTACCTGTGTAAGGCGACAGAATTTCAACACTTGAGAAGTTACAGTGCTGAAAAGAATTCCCATTGCAAAACAGGGCATTTACTAGGATTTGACAGGATAGTATTTGTAGGTTACACTTTAAATTTCATTATGGATCAGTGCTGTCCAGAAACTTCTGACTGTTAGTTTATGTGGTTTTAATCATGTGACTTTCTCAGAACCAAAATAAATTTAGAAATAGTTTATTATTTTCCTTACCCTGTTTAATAAAAAAATTCAGGAGTTAAATGCACAGTAAATATGTCTCAAGGAGTGGTTTTTTTTGCAAATTAATTCAGGTTCTAATTTGAAAAAAACCCAAATCCTTTGCCTGAAGTCAGTGCTACTTTTATGTTGAATTGAGCCGCTTGAGCTATTATTGTGAGGTTTGTGATGAGACAGCATTGATATATTGGAGAGTAATGTGTTGCTTTTCATTTGCTGTAAAGTCAGCCATCTCTGCTGAGAGCTGGTTTTTAGATTTTTGCATTTTTAAACAAAATATGATAGCTTAAACTGCCTCCATGGAAACTTTAAGGAAAATTTTTTCACTTTGCATAAAGTCTCAAAACAATTGTCTGTATTATGTGCATATAGTTGTCTTTCTCAATATCTTTGCAGTTGCTTTTATGGAAAAGTTTTATATTCCATTTGCTAGGGGGTAGAGTCATGATCATGGCCATTAATATGGCTCAGCTCTTGCATGGTATGCCTTTAGTTTGCAATATCTTGGGTTTTTTGTCTTAAATTATCTATGGTCCATGCAATCACACAGACAGAATACAGACACAAGTGAAGGTCACTAATTCAGCTCTTGGTAGAGATGTGAAAATAGCTCCAAATAGAGATTAAGGAATTAATGGATGTAACATGGAAGTTTAAAGATAGTGCTCTTGAAACTGTACATATCCACTCTTTAAAATAAAAAATCAGACTAAAAGAACTGGGCTGATACTGAATTTACAAAAGAGCATCACCTAAATTTATTTCACACATGCCTAAAGAGATACTTTCTTTAAACAAAGGATCTTTGTAATTGAGCTAGTTAAATCATATAATAATTCTCTTGGTTTGCATCTTCATATTGTTGATTATGGTGCTATAGTTACATAATAAATGCATTTATTGATTTATTGATTTGATTTTAACAGATGTGGTTGTTTTTACTCATTCCTTTCTCATGCCGTTGTTCTGGAGATAGAAATGTTACTGCTTTAATTAGGAAGATTTTCTAACTTCAATCTGAGACAATTCTTCTCTTTCTAGAGTCAGAAATCACAGACTTACTAATTCTTATTTTTGTTATGTAGTTTTTGGGTTTTTTCCTCTCTGAAGGCAAATGAATCACTTTATAAATTCTGAAAGACCATTTTCTTGGCAGGAAAACAGATAAAGTATCCTTGTGTTCTGCAGGATACCTGTGAATCTTGCTTTCAGTCAGTTATTCTGCTCTGAGGAGATTTTACAATGTCAAAAGATGAAATATTTTTCTTTGGATCTCAGTTATCTATTTCATATAATCCAAGGCTAAGCTTTCTTCCATGCTTGTATGACATAATATTCCTTTTCATTCTTTTTGCATGATATAAACAGGACTGTGATGAAAACTGGTCTGGAATCTGTTAGGATGGCATTGAGAGCATTTTTGGACAATGCTGCTGAGGATCTGGAGAAAACGATGGAAAATCTTAAGCAAGGCCAGTTTACACACAGCAGAAACCAGCCAAAAGGAGTTACACAAATCATTAATTATACCACAGTTGCTCTCCTGCCAGTGCTATCTTCATTATTTGAGCATATTGGACAGCACCAGTTTGGGGAAGATTTGATACGTATGTATCGTACTATCATATATATGTATGCAGAATGTCCGTGCCATTAAAATATCTATAGTGTCATGCAGTAAGCGTTACTAGCTGCTCAATTCTATTAAAGAAGGACAAATCCTATGTCATTTTGGCAAAATTTTTATTGATTTAATCAAACATTTGCAGCAATTGACCAAAAACAGTCTGCAGGTTTTAGTGGACTCTGAATAAATATTGAAGCAGATGTGTCCATGATTACAAAGTCAGAAGGATCAATTTTGTTTATAACTTTATCATAGATTTACTGTGGCTTTCTTCACATGTGAGAATTCACTTTGTGTACGTTACTTTGTCTTTACTCCATCTATAAATACTACAAGAATGGTGTTGCAACATCATACATGCACCTCAGTTCAGTTTAGAGGGAATCTGGGTGGCTTCTTAAATTCTGAAAATTCTAGGGAAAAGGGAGAAGTGGAAGGAGACCCTGAAGAATTCAGACACCAGAGAAGGGAATGTATATGAAAGTGTGGATATTGGATTTCTGTAAAGGTTCTGATTATAGTGGATTCAATGGTCCTTTATTCTCCCAAACCCAAAATTTTGCAGCCAAAATTTTGCAGACTTTGCAGCCTGCACACAAAAATTGCATTTTATATATTTCAGGAACTCACAGAAGTATTAGTGTCCAGATGGCACTAAAGGGGGAAATCCTACCCTCCATAGCTAACTCTGAGACTCAGTTATGAAAATCCATGAGAAGTACTTGGAGGAAAAGAATACTGAGCTCCATTTTTTTTTCCTTTTAAAATCTCTAAAAAGTATTATTTAAAGTAGCCCTAAAAGAACTGTTCAAAAATTTGGAGTTGAATTCTTGGATCTGAAAGTAATGAGATGTAAACTTCCACTTATTTTATTAAACTATTTCTGTAAAATTCCAGAGACTTTGATGGTATCCAGAAAAAGTAGTTGGTTCATCATAAACCACTTTTCCAATCATCAGCATGTTCATGCCTTGTATAATTTTTGGTCTCTGGTATCCCATGTTTTGGAATTTAATATTTAGCTTTGAATGCTTTATCACTTAAGTTGGTGTTCTTAATCTGCTATTCTACATACATCAGACTGGTGTAAACCACCAAATTTAGAATTCGTGAACTGGGAAAGAAGAATTATTTAAAATTGGGCCTATTTATTGTGTCTAGAGCATAGAAGAAAGACTAATTTTTCTTACACACAACTTCTCTTTACATTTTGTTAAGAGTAAGATTTATCTTATTTGTACAAGCGTCTTGACCTGGTGCTTGTACCTGAGAGTACTGGTTAGAGTATACTCCATGGGTGGGTCATGTACAAGGATGGGTCAATCTACCTGAGGTTGCTATTATGATGTAAAAAACACTGAACTCTGAGATGATCTGAACTCAAATCACAGTACAATAAAGGGCTGGACTTGTAGTTTGATACAGTATCTTGTAGGCTCTCCCAGCCCATGCCGTCTTTCCCTGTTTTACTCACAATATTTCATTAATTTCATGTTGAGGGATGAAATTAGCACTGTAGGAGAGACTACAAAAGATATCTATGGCAAGAATCTATGGGAGTGTTGTCCTTCTTGATTGTACTTACACTGTTGTTACACCGTTACTGCAGAGTGCACTACAAAAGCATTTTTTCAAATAGTTTTTAAGGTTACTCTTACAGTTTTATGACTGAATTACTTGATAATTTTAAAACATCTTTTGGTGAAGTATTCATATGGAATAAATAATTAATTATTGTTTTTAATCCTTTGTAAGTTTAAAGTGTAAATTAAGTACATGCTATTATCTGCTATGCGTGCCTAAATGAAAAAAAAATTATAAACTGTTATTAAAATAATTAAATATCTGTTTAACAGGATTGCCTTTATTTTGCACAGTGGTATTCTGTTTGTAAAGGTGTCATGTGTGAGCAGTTGGTATGCCATTAATTTAATAAAATTAATGTACTAGTGAAATAGGTTTACTATTTTATGTATTAACATGATATTTAAGTAAATGGAAATTTCGAGTAAAAAGTCTAGCACTTGGACATCCAAAGACTTTGTATTTAGTGGGTAATTGCTGTGGATTGCCTTTGTTAGCTTAATATTTTTAATTCCGTTATTGTCTGAAATAATTTATTTTAATTCTTTGGGAACGTATTGCAAAGAAAAATCTCTTTGTAAATATAGTTTTCTTCTTCTCTTTAGTGGAAGATGTTCAGGTCTCTTGTTACAGAATATTGGCCAGTTTATATGCTCTGGGAACTAGCAAGAGTATCTATGTTGAGAGGTAAGCAGGAAAATAATTCTTCTGTTTTTAATATTTGCATTTATATTTAGCATTATGAATTTTTAGTTCAGAAATTAATATAGAAGAGTATTATTGGAAAGATATCTTGAAAGAAAATATAGATGTGCTCAGATGTTAAGTGGAAAGCAGATGCATTTACTATAATATGTTTGAAATATTGCATTATTTGTTTTTCAAAATACTTTTCCTAATTAAAATAAAAATTTAAAATTATCTGACTTTATAATGAAGAGCACTTGATTTGAGGGTTAACTAAGGTATTGTAAAATTATGTCATTCAGCTCAGGAGTTGTTATATTCTTCCTTCTATAATGTTTAATTGTGATGTATATTTTTTTCTCATTACCCTAAATTTAATTTTGTCCCTTGTAAAACACTATATGTTTTCTAGCTGTTACCCAGGTAAATGAGGCATTGCAATTGCTGTTTTATATATCTCTGTATCTGCTAACCGCCTTTCAAGTTACATTTGGTCATTGTAAGCCATGTTTGATCATAAAATAGAGACACCTAGAAATATTCAATTTTTAAAACAGAAGAGTTGCACTGCAGTGACTAACACTGTTCTGAAGGCAGCTAAACAGAATGCATTCATTTCAGATATTGGCAGCAGTAGTCTAGGAAGTTCAGTGTCTAGGAAGTAACACTCTTGAGCAGATCAACCTGTACATAACTCTAGAGCAGCCCTATGACATACCCTTGCTTACTTGGTGGTGGTATCACAGGCAACAGTATGAAAAATTTTTGGGACCAAAATTTAAGTAAAGAAACCCCCCAAATATGTGGAAAATCAAGGTCTCCTTGATTTCATTAAGGACATAAAATTAATTTATTTTCCTGTTCGGCAAATAAAGGATATAGGATTTCTTTTGAAGACAAAGTATATCAGTATAACCAATAATTTTTGTGTGATTGTCTGCCACCAAAATCAAACAGCACATGCTGTTCTGAGGTGTGTGTGATGGATGTATGTTTTGCTTATGAAGACTTAATGAAAAGGGGGAAAAAAGGAAGGAGAAAACAGTATGAGTGATAATGGGAATGAAGTAAGATTTAACAAAATCAAGTTTAATGAGTTAGATCTAGAAAGAATAAAATCTTCAAGACTGAGATAAACTATAGACCAAGGATGAACCTTGTTAAATCACAAGGTCAGTTTTGAGGTATTTTTTCCTTTTAACTTGAAAGTTCATGGTTCTCCTGAATTCAAATTCTCTTGAATTTCTGTCACATCTGTGATTTGGTCTCAGCTAGGGATTTCTCACCTTTCTAAATTCTGCTGTGATCAATTAAACTGAAAATTAGAAAGACTATATAGCTGTCATGTGAAGAACCCAAGTGAAGTGATGGGGAGAGCATCACTTATTTCTTCCTAGAAGCAGGCTTTTTAAAATTTTGACACACAAAGAATTTTGATTATCAAATAAATGTCATATAGTTGAAGATATTAAAGCAATGGCTTTGTGATAAAATTTCAGAGCTCTTGATCATTAGAAACAATTTTCCACTAACAGAAGAACTTGACTTTCATACTAGACTAAGCATAAAAGTGATTATCATTATTTCTTAGAAAAGTGAAATATCACTTAGATAAAATGATAGTTGATTTTGTTCTCTTGTTCTATCCAGTGGCTTTTTCTTAATACTAGGAATTATACAGTCAGTAAAGTTGACAGGAAAGTAATAGAACAGAAGGCACTTTTATAATTACTTTGGTTTCCCCTGTATATTTTTCATTTTCTATAAGCTGTGTAGGCCACCTTTGAGATTTTATGTCTTTACATATCATTCATATATTAGCAGAGGGTTGCTAGACTTCTCTTCCAAGTACATGTCCTTGTGTTGATGATCCCAGTAATGTCATGGCTTCTCTTTGAAATGCATTGATCTCAGAACACAACCCCAAGGTGTGGTCAGTCAGTACTTAACAGCTGACTCCACTGCTGGTCCCTTCCAACCTTACCCATTCTGTGGCTCTGTGATCAAAGATGTGTGTCACTAATGGTGTTTGTCAATTCACAGGCAACGATCAGCACTAGGAGAGTGCTTGGCTGCTTTCTCAGGGGCATTTCCAGTGGCTTTTTTGGAAACTCATTTGAACAAACATAATATCTACTCAATCTACAATACCAAGAATGCAAGAGATAGAGCAGGTATTTCCAGAAACTGACATCATGATTATGAAACCATGATTTCACTATAAATGCTGCTTGCCTTAAGATGTGTGATTTTGCATACATTTTATAATGCAAGAATTTTCTTGTAATTTCATGGATTAATTTATTTTCTAAATCTTTCTTTCTAAATCAATTTTCTAATCAATTTCTTTTCTCAATCTGGTAAAACTGATCATTATATGTTCCTAATGCTACTGATATGTTAATTTTGAGATACCATTCTCAAAATACCATTTTGGAATTTAATTAATGAAGAGACTGCACATTTTTAGTACCTCAGATATTCTATATTTGATCATAAAATTAAGCATTCTTGTCAGGAGCTTTGGTTCCTCAGTTTACATAAACAGTTTTGGGTCCCTAAAACATGCTTGCAACTGAAGGAAAATAGCTTTGCTATATTAATTACATATTATGCCCTTATAAATTAAAAAAATAGCAGACTAGTATGTAGATTGGTTGTAATTTTGTTTGACATAAAGGGCAGTACAGATATTTTACAGTGACATTATGTATGTTTAATTTACATATATCTTTTTATTCCATTCTTGATGTTTCATATGCTGCAACATGATTGTTGAATAAGGTCACATGCACAAATTGTTCCTGAAATAAATAGAAGTTGCAGTAGAACTTCACCAGCTCTGCATATATGCTGAGTCTGTATCATACTACAGACACACAGAGATGACAGTGTATGTTTGTGTAAGATGTCAGTTTATAATGGCAATAATTTTATAACTTCACCTTTATTTTTAAAAAAAAGGGAGCATAACTGATTTTTTCTCCAAGGAGCTCTATTATCCAAACTTTAAAATATCAAAAATTATGCATGCTTACTATATACATATAAAGTCCACTCTACTGTCATGACTTTTAACAGAAATTTGAATGTTTTTTCCAAATTTCATAATCTTTAAGGAGGCTATGTGATGTCAGTGTAAAATATATTTGCTCTAAATAGGAGAAGATACTGCTTGGCAAAAACAACAACAAGGAGTTGTGGGATGCTGGTAGAGACACTTGTATTCACAAGTTGCAGGCTAAATTTTTGCTCTTTAGATACCTGTGTATGTCATGGTATGTGTCTGTATGTTAAACATGCAGGAGCTACAGATTGTGCTCGCAGAGATTTTTTTTGTAGATGAAAGAAACTGCCTCAAAAATCAAGGCAACTGCAGTGCCTTTTCAGAGGAAGGAACTAAAAATTCAAATGAATTCAAAAGTAAACATTTACAATCACATATTCATCTCTAGAATCAGTTTCTCAAATCTGCTCAATTTGTTAGGATAGGTAATGGTTTCTGTTTGTTCTATTAGAATTCCAGGTCTCATCTGATGTATTCTTGAGAGATATTTCATTGTATCAATTTGTTTTCTCAACAGCAAAACTTACACGGGAAGGGATTTTGAAATTTAAGGTTTATTTTTTATATAGAAAATTGCATCTGATTTCTGTGAATTCATTCCACAATATTTACATTGTTGAAGGTTTCATATAGAAATTTTAATTACAGAACTGTTAATATAAACAGTTTATTGCTCAACAGTATGAAAGAATGTGTTTTTTATTGTTGTGTTGGGTATGTTTCCTTTGTATCACAAGGATGCAAATGTAAACAGAAAAGAGAAGTTGTATTGAATAGCAGCTGACGAGAATTGTTCTCCTTTTATGACCTGGTTTATTGACATTTGATTTTTTTTTTCAACAGTTCTCAATCTGCCAACTAGTGTAGAAGAGGTTTGCCCAAACATTCCTTCCTTGATGAAGCTGATGGAAGAAATAGTGGAACTGGCAGAATCCGGTATTCGTTACACACAAATGCCACATATCATGGAAGTCATACTGCCTATGCTGTGTAGTTACATGTCACACTGGTGGGAGCATGGGCCTGAGAACAATCCTGACAAGGCTGAAATGTGTTGCACAGCCTTGACGTCAGAGCACATGAACACTCTGTTGGGTAACATATTGAAAATCATCTATAACAACCTTGGTATTGATGAAGGAGCCTGGATGAAGAGGCTAGCAGGTAAGATGTGAAAATAAATCAACTATCAAACAAATGTGTGTGTATATTCAGAATGTATATACACACAGAGAGACTCTGAATCTCTCTGTATTTACCCTTTTAAAGCTGGAATAGAAGAACACTCATATTTTTACATTTTTAAACAATACAGATCTGGATGAACCAGAAATACCAAGTATAAAGAAAAAGCAGTGTAAGCAGTGTGTTTTAATCTCTCTATAAGTAATGTAGGAAGTACCTTAGAACATTTCTTTTTCCATAGAATATACACATGTACCTTTTGCAGTAAATTAAATTCAAGGACTATAGTATTTTAGCCCCATTTTCATTACATAGCAAATTTTCATTTGCAGGCATTATACAGTTCCTTGCTGTTCTGTATGAGTGCTGGATCCTTAAAACCTGGGTTTGAAGGCATATATCTAACATATATTCATTACAAAGAAATGTTGAAATTCTCATGTCATTTTAGTAATAGTTACATTGACTATCATCTCGTGAACACTTGAAATTAATTTTAAAACACTTTAATTCTCAGTGTTACAATCTCTGAGGAAAAGTCACTTCAGTGGTGTAGATTCAATTTTTCAATTAGACTTTCTTATGACTTTCCAGTATTTACTGTACTAGTAATTTTATTCATGGCAGCATTCAGAATGCCTAGTGTTTTGAGAGTTAGCAATGTAATGCACTCTAAGAATAGATAGCAACTGCCTAAAATTCTATGTAATTTAATCAGTGTGTTACAAATGGTTTAGTACCAATGGGCCCAGTTGAAGTGCTAATTTACATAACTGCTATTATGAGTAGATTTTTAAAAAGCTTGTACTGACAAGTCTGAAATGAATCAATTGAATCACTCCCATTTGTGTCTACATACAAGACTTAGTGTGCAGAAGAAATACAGGCAAGATGTTTCCATGGGTTTTCAAATAACCAGAGCATGCTTTCCAGCTCCCCTTCGCTCAAGCAAGGTTCAAACCAGGAGCCAGCAGCTGAGAAAACTTGTGCATGCGCTATGTAGCTATATTTGTATCCATCCATACCATTAAACAACTTTGGCATTGCTCAATAAAACTATGCAGACAAATACCATGCTGACAGAATTCCAGTAAAGAGGTGTTTCAAGTTTTATGATTTTGCAGCCTTAGTCTGTGAGGTTGCAATTTCTGCCCTCAGACAAAGTGAATTGACTTTGTGAAATCCTGACCACATTTAATTCTTGGCAAAACTTCTGCTGATTTCAATGGGGGCAGGATTTGGCTCTGTAGCATAGAAGTAAGATTCAAGAAAGCAGGAAAAGGTAAAAGATTTTAGTTATATTTTGTGGCCAGGTATATATTATAATATTCATTGCCTTAAATAGTGTTTTCCCAGCCCATCATAAGTAAAGCGAAGCCACAGCTCTTAAAGACACACTTCCTTCCACTGATGGATAAACTAAAGAAAAAGGCAGCAGTGGTTGTATCGGATGAAGAACATCTAAGAGCAGAAGGCAGAGGTGACATGTCGGAGGCTGAACTGCTCATCCTAGATGAGTTCACCACTTTGGCACGGGACCTCTATGCCTTCTACCCTTTGTTGATTAGATTTGTGGACTATAACAGGTATGTGGAGAGGAATAGGTCAATGAATCTCATAAAACCTTCCTTTTTATTGATACCGCCTCTTGTCCCTTGATGTGCCTAGCACTGAATTAAAGTGGCTTTTACTCAGTCTGACAATCTTGCAGTTGCTCAAGCTAATGCTTTCTGACTTTTAGGAGGAGCTGGGGGCTTTTTGAGAAGAAAACAAAACAAAATTTCAGTCCAGATCTATTGGATTAGAATTAGGATTAATATTAAAGGTTTGTAAGGGTTTGAAATAGGACATCAAAAAGCCACAGCTACCAGAAAGGATTAAAAGCATATATTATTGGTTTTGTTGACTTGTATCCTTGTAAAATGTTGAGAAATTATTTCAAAGCATTAAGACAATGAGGATTATCCCCTTTTTCACCTTTTTACCAAATTTTAGGGCAAAATGGCTCAAAGAGCCCAATCCTGAAGCAGAAGAGTTGTTCCGCATGGTGGCTGAGGTTTTCATTTACTGGTCAAAATCTCATGTAAGTAATTCCTTTGTAAATACTTCTTTTTAATGAGGCTTCTTAATAGGTAGATCAGTTATTTAGTGGTTATATTTGTCAAACACATTTAATTACAAGTGAAACCGCAGATGGGAAGATATTAATGAGTCACATTTCTAATACTTTTGAAATGGCAGAGAAAATAAGAGAGTTGGATAGGTTTTTTGTAACATAGTAAATTGATTAAAGATATTTTTCTTACAGATTCTAGTTTGTTTGTTATGGGTTTGTTATTTGGGATTTGTTTTTAATGTGTTAAACTCATTGCATTTTGTATCCTTACCATTTTTTTCTTTTCAATTGTTTTAACCCCATAGCCTTTTTGTAGTCACACCTAGTAAGTACTGATACTTCTCAAGTAAAACCTGATTCAGTGAAAACTGGAGCACAAAGAATTAAAAACCCAAAAGAATCAAATTGCTTTAAGGCATTAGATCTTTGTATGGACTTTTGTCTATATGAAATTTCTTTATTTGCTATAGCTTCAATTGTCTCAAGTCTGGGGAACATGATACCTTATAGCTTCAGTACTTGTGCCTGAATTTGGCTGTAAGATTTATTGTAAACAACACTGTGCACAAAAAGTGATTACACTGTAGGTAGATACCAGATAATGAAATCACCTGTATATTCATAATTTCAGTATTTTATTTAAGTATTTTCTTGTGTACCTGAATATAGTGGAAGTTTATAATGGGGAAAAATGAATTATGAATTTATTAGTAAGGGAAAACCTGTACAATATTTTAATATTGAATTGGAGGAGGGGTGAGATTTTTATCATGTCTTTTTCATAGCTAGAGAAACATTACCTTCTCTCTAACATGGAGAAAATCCCCAAACATAGACTACCTGAGTTATGCAATGTAAATGAAGCTGAAATTCAAGGACATTGTTGATCACCTGTTAATTTTTACTGCCCTTGTCTTAACTTGTGGATTTTACAGATTTCTACTTAATTTGTACTTTTATTTAAGGTATGTTTAGATAGATGACTCATATAAATGCTTCTAACTGAGATTTGTATATTTTCAGAATTTCAAAAGGGAAGAGCAGAACTTTGTGGTACAAAATGAAATCAACAACATGTCTTTCCTTATCAGTGACACCAAATCTAAGATGTCTAAGGTAGCGTAATCATATTTTTCTCTTTGTGACGGGAAGGAGTCAGCAAGATTCCAGAGAAGCAGCTTTTATTGTTTAATTTTTTTGTTTGATTTTTTTTTGAGGGGAGGAGATTTGCTTTTGGTTTTGTTTTTTTTTTTTTTTTTTCTGGTGAAGAAATCTATTGAAAACACTGGGTTGAGATGCAAAAGGTAGACATTTGAGTAACACATTACAAAATATTGGCAATGTTAAAATGCCAGTTCCCCTGGATGAGGTCACACCTGTATAGGTAATAAGGAAATTGTCAAACCAGAGACAAGTGCAAAGTTGCTAGTAAAATTCTTTTATCTAATATTGGATTTGGTTTCTTTTTAATCTTTACTTTATTCTGCAGGCAGCAGTTTCTGACCAGGAAAGGAAGAAGATGAAGCGAAAAGGTGACCGCTACTCTATGCAGACCTCTCTCATTGTGGCAGCACTGAAGAGATTGCTTCCAATAGGCCTAAACATTTGTGCTCCTGGAGATCAAGAGCTAATTGCACTGGCCAAAAATCGTTTTAGCATGGTAGGTGCTCTTTTTGCACTTCTAAAAGTTAAAAATATTTACTAATCTAATTTTTTTAATGTTTCACCCTGTGCTAATTCTTACAGCTTGATGCAGAGATTCAAGATTATAATTCTGTTTTATAAGGGCACAGTGAGTGATTATGGTTTATATCTACATATTTTCCTCATGGCTTAAAACATTTCAATTTGAACATACTTATGATCAGTATGGATGTATTTCAGAATAATAGGATATGAACAGAGATAGCATTCAGTATTTGAACTAATTATTTCTTTCTCCTAATTTTTAATGCAAAATAGTGGTTTTTATATTTTTATGAAGCTTGAATTTAGTTGGAGTTGATCTCTAAAGTCTTTTCTAATCTGGTTGATTTTGTGACTCTCATAAAATTAAGAACTAGCTGTTTCCTAACTTCTGTGCCCAATATAACTAATTCTTTTTAATCACTCTCATGTGAATGAAAGAATTTCTGTAGGGATAGACTGTTTCAGAAGTGATTCTTTTGGGTATATACTCACAGTTCAATACTTTGATTTAAATTTTGAATATACTCCTTTTCTCAAGCTATAATACTTTATACACTCTAGGGGGTTATAGGATCATTGGACTGCTGAACTGAATCCTATAAAGGATGCTATGAAAGAGCTCTGCAAAAAAAAGAGAACTCAAATCATAAAAGGCTCTGTTCATGTTACTGACTTTATTTGGTCAAACTTTCTGTCTGTGTATGTTAGCAATTTGAAGTCAGGCTCGCATTTAGTGTGTTGCTGTGATCAGATATGTATGATGGCATCCAGTACTTGATCCTGCAAGCTTGGTTAAGAAAAGGTTTGTCTCTGATATATTTCTCAATCTTTCACATTGTCAGTTTCATTCATCATCTTATGAAGCCCAAGGTTGATATTTATATGAATCATAACGTTTCCTAATTACCTTCCATTCTTAATTTATATGATTTGTAATCTATTGGCAGAAAGACACTGAAGATGAAGTACGAGATGTCATCCGTAGTAATCTTCACCTTCAGGGCAAGGTAATCTATGTGCAGCTTTTAAATTTGATTTTTCTTCCTTTATATTCATTTGTCGGCGCTGTATAATGGCAACCTGCCTTGGTTTATTAGGATAACTTGTAGTCCCTTATTCTCTTCTGTCAAGTAACTTGTTAATATTAACTGTTAAATGTTAGGTTTTTAATGTGTGTTTATGTGCACTATATACAATGATATATGGCCCTTCAAATCTCTCTCCATTCACACCATTAATACAAAGTTGGAGATGGAAGGAAGTTCTATCACTGTTTAAACTGCACCTGCTGCTATTTGAGATAAAGTCTGCAAAATGCTCAAAGTTACTTAATATCAGCTTGAAGTGTGAATGAAAAGAAAGCTGCCATTTTGACATACTCTGTAAAGTGAAAAATCTCCAGTTTTCTCAGTTTGGTTCCTGCTTTTCAGCCCTGGGAAAATAAGGTATTTTGGGAAAAAGTATAGATTTCTGTTACTGAATTCCAATTAGTGCCAGGTGAATAGCTTTAGGGGAAAATCTTGAAATGGCCAGCATAATGGAACTGTTTTATTGATGCTTCAAATAAAGAAAAAGAAGCCAGAATATGGAAGTGTAAAAAAATTATGCATCTGTCTCTGCTACTGAAGAAAGATGGAATCGTACCAATGGATCTTGCTTTACTTAGGATTGTCCTCTACCTCCTCCCCCTTCCCCATCTTTTATTCACCTCAAGAGAAAACTGAACTACTGTTTTCTATGCTTATTAAAAGGTCACAAAAGAGTAAACCTGATTTGAAAATCTGGTGCTGTTTTTTCTGGACTGTTACTTAAGAATCATTCAGAAGTCTAGATTCCACTGCAATCAGTGCATGGCAGTAATAATTTTTTTTTGATGAGCTGGTAGTGGGATGGTTCTTCCTGAATAATATGTGAAGATTAATTTTCTTCCATCATATTTTCCATATGTCTCTGCCATGTTAACAACAAAAGTATTTAATCCAGTAGCTTTAAATTATAGAGTTTGCACATAGAAAAGTTTACTCAAAAGCAAAAGATTTGGTTAAATCCTAAAACCTTGAAATACTTATCCTTATATAGCAAATATTGTTATATACTGAGAAGCAGAAAACAAACAGGCAAGTACTAGGAAGAAAGCAGTGTTTCTGAAGATCTTAACGAGCAACAGTACTTAAACAATGTGAATGCCATGAACATAAAACCTTTGAACATGAGGTGATTTTGTGTATAAACTTCAATACTGTTTTCTTAGTGAAAGTGATAGATATTTCTGTTCTGGCTTTTTCAGTATGTTTACATTGTAATTTTGTGAGCCATGCAGTTACAAGTCTTGCCTGGGATGTTGGTGTTTAGCACTTACCCTCCTGTTTTAACTACTTCAGTTTCTGTTTTGTTTCTTCAGTGATATGTTCTGCTGTTAAGAAATTTCTGCCTGTTACTGCTTTGTTGCTGGAAGTCATGATACATCCTAATACCTTGGTCTGTGCTTTCTCTTCAGAAGCTTCCTATGCTTCAATTAAAAGTTTGCTCTTGTTAAGCAACTTACATCTTCTCTGTTTATACTACATGAGAATAAAATTTCTTTTAAATGTCTTAGATTGATGCAATTTCACAATGCCTTGATAATTAAGACAAAAGTAATTTTAGCTAAATCAAAATCCACACTGTTGGATTTTCCAATTGTAAACCTTTCATCAGTGACTGTAGAAGTTCCTATATTTGAATGAATTCCCAGTGGAAGATGAAAATCTGAAAGAGAACGACATAAAACATAGATAACAAAACTAAACTGCTGTTGTAGTTAGCTTTATTTTACAGCTGTTTACATATTGCTTTAATAACTTTTAAAAGCTCTGATTTAGACCTGCATGTGACAAGTAGTTAACTGCAGACAAAACTGTGATTTATCAGTGACACATTCTAGAGTTAACACTAAATGTGTGTAGCTAATTACTTGAAGTATAACGTCTAAAGTTAAATTCAGTAATTATGTACAAATTGCAATACAATTTATTCCATAATTCTCTGATGTTGTTAGGTTCAGTCACTATACAGTCAAGATGATGTTTCTTGTTACAAAAAATGATGCCATCATGCATAACTGCCCTTTTGTTGTCTAATTGAATCAGATATAATGGAATGAGGGCCAAATGGTCTTATAAATTGAAACTATTATTTTCTACTATGAATTAATATGTAACTTAGTTATAGTGGTGTTTGTGTAAAGTGGCTTTCAAAATATGGGAAAAATACTGCTTTTTGAAAGGCTGGTTTGCTTCCAACCATAGCAATATTCTTTCTTTAAATGGTGTTTTCTGTTAACCACTTCTTCTCACAGACACCTAACATTCTGTTGTTTACATTTAAGAGCTAAAATGTAATTTATCTAGATTCCTTTTTGGAGTACTACACTGTTAAAGAATCATCCTTCTGAATCTTTAGCTATTAATGTTATGGCGTCTATTTCATGCATTTGTCTACCTTTGTCTACATTTGTCTTCACCCTGTTTCTGTCTTTCCTTTCCTTGCATGCCTGCATGCTGTTACTCAGTACCAAGCCTTTTATTTCAAGAATTTGATGATGAAACTTGCATTCATTTTGACATGGATGAAGCTCAAGTCACCAAAATCTTCTTCCAGCCATTCTAATTCACACCTTGAAATGCCAACTACTCATGCCCTTAGAAAACTACCTATACAAAAAAGCTGTACCTTGATAGAATGTGAGGAGTCCTCAGATCAAAAGACATCTCCACCTGTGATTAAAAAGTCTTTTGTGGACTATCCATTCATGATGATCCAGTCAAATGCTCAAACAAAGACTGTGGATGTGCCAGTTGTTAAGAAATGGAAAAGCCGAAAGGTGGAAGAAATGCCTGCAAAATGTGGCTTTCTAGGTTGTAATAAACTATTAATGAACGACTGTGTAAGTTTTTAATCATTCCTGGAACTTGAGTAAACCTTATATCGTAATATGTTTTGAGGAGATGAATTAGCATTATTGTCTCAAGCACAAATTGAAATCTGGGTTCACAAAGAAATTTTAGACAAGTAAGTGTTGAGTTCAAGCCCTAGGGAAATCTGTAGGGTTAAGCCCCCTGAGTTCTCAAGCCATCTGGGCCAATGTGTCTGCAACAGCAGCTGCAGAATCAGGAATGATCACTTGCCACAGTTCTCAGTAAAATGGGTCATCAGTGTCATTGGCACGGTAAATGGTTGCAAAGTGTGTTGCATTAGTCTTGATTAGCAGAAGGACTGGGGAGACAAAACAAACCTAAAAGAAAACACCAGTTGTAAAACAGAGAATTACAAATTAATGAAGTAGAAAAAATTAAATGTAAAGGGAAAAACTTGGTAAAAACCGTTTTGCTTCTTAAAGTTCTTTATAATTTGTAGGCTGATAAGCAAATGCATCTGAATTTCAGTTTTCCAAAGTAACTTCTAATTTTTTAGCTAATAATCAGTAAAATGAGGATTTTCTAACAATTAAAGAAAAATTTTAAAATAGATGTAAATAATAGCAATACTACTAATTTCCATGACTGAAAACCAAGTAATCCCAACTAATAGAGCAACTCTTAGTGTTGTTTAATTTAATAATGGGAAAGGCAGTATACTACATTATGTCTGTGTACCTCATACTCGTTCCTTTTCCTCAAATACTATATTCATTGCTGGTGCCAGTGCTATTTGTTGACCAATGATTTTTTGCTATTTGTATGGTTATTAGTGTTTTAGTTCTGTGGGACAGATCACCCATAGAAACTGTGGATACATCATCTCTGGAAGTATTCAAGGCCGAGTTCGACATGACTTTGAGAAATCTGCTCTTGTGGAAGGTGTCCTTGTGTATGGCAGAGGGGTTGGAAGTAGATGGCCGTAAAGTTGCCTTCCAACCCAAAACACTTTGTTTTCCGGAAGCTCTTACAAAGCATTGCACAAATTAGTCTTGTTCTCACAGTGTAATGGATGCTGGATGGGTGATGTAAATGTGTAAATTAGCCATATAAAGTGTTTCAGTTTACCTTTGAAGCTGTTTCTCTACTAATTAAACTGTTTGGAACATCTTGCCTTGGTGACATGTGAAATCTTTCTCCTGCAGCTTGAGGATCCTGCCATTAGATGGCAGATGGCACTTTACAAAGATTTGCCAAACAGGACTGAAGATTCCTCAGATCCAGAGAAGACTGTGGAAAGGGTCCTTGATATAGCTAATGTGCTGTTTCACCTGGAACAGGTTAGACACATTTTACCAATTTCATTGCTTCTTAATCTAAATAAAATTATTCACACTTTTATTTGTACTTTCACCTGCTGTATTTAATGTTATAATCTTTTTTCTTTCTTTTGATAGCTACTGTTTACATGCTTAATCCTGTGTTTTGTAGTCCAGTATTATGGTCATATCTATCTTGCAGTGTATTTGCAGCAGCTCCAACAATTTGTTTGGCCAATATGGAAAACTCATATATTCCTTGCTGCATTCGAGAAACAGCAGAAGCAGGTTGGAGGAATTATTTTTTTCTGAAAAACTCGGTCAGAAACTTTAAGTTGCTTCAGAATCTGGCAAAAAACTCTGTTGTATTATTTAATGGTTTTTGCATTAATATATGAGCTTCTTATGTGGCCTGAACTGCAATAACTTTTACTTATATAATTTTGTTTTTTATTTTCTGTCCTTTCCATATTTTTTAAAATACGAAGTTTAAAAATCTCCTATATGAATACATCTTACAGGTCAAAGACTAGCTGATAAGTTATTTTTGTGACTTTTCTTTGAGTTATTCCCTATTATGCACTTAAGATTTATTATGTTTTTTTTCTTTTTAACATGTAGTGAAAAAACAGGACAATAACTTGAAGGTGTTCCTCATAGCAGACATGAATATATCTGGTTGCAGACCATACGTTACAAACTATCTTCATATAAATTTTACTTTTATTTTTTCCTTTTCAAAGAACATTTGAAAATTCAAGGTTCTCTTGCATTCTCATTAGATTAGTTGGTTTCGTTCAAAAAGTTTTCAGATCCAATGTCAAGAAGTTTCCTCACTGTCAGGAAGTCACTGGTTCAGTCAATAGGAACCCGAGAGATATGTGAATGTGCTCTTATACACGCTCTGCAGAAGGTGTGTTGATCTGAATATCTGTGTCCTGTCTGTTGCATCACACAACTCTTCTTCATATAGTTTGCCAGCTTTGATATGGATTTGCTGCAAGTTCAACAGCCTTACACAGTTTTGTAGAAGAGAATAAAGAGGAGTCACTAATTTTTACCTGTTGCTGAATATGCAGGGAGCAAGCAAAAAGGGATAGAAGTATGGAAGTAAATCCTTGTCAATCATGGTTTGCCTCTGAGAGAGAGCGAGAGAGGAGAATGGGTGCTGATTTGAAAGGATATAGGTTTGCTCTGAGGAAAGAAGACTAGAGAAAAGCTAGAAATATGAGGGGGAGGGAGGGAAAGGTTTTCTCTTCTACCTTGGTTTTATCAAAGTTGACTGAGATGATCCAGCAATAGTACAGAACAGGATGGATTCCCATCCAGATCAACATTAAAGATCAATACTTCTGATCAGACTTAAACAATGACTTGTTGACAAGTTTTCTGCCTTTTTTTTTTTTAATGGCTGCCTTGCACCTATTTCTCAGGAGCTTTTGTTACCTAAATGGGAAATCTCTTTAAAACTTAGTGAATATATGAGCACTGCATGTGTTTTTATGACAATCTTGAGTAATCCTTTGCTCTTTGTATACAAATACTCTGTTCTCCATCTATACTTTAATAGTTTTCTGTATTGCACTGGCAATGAATGCCCAGTCCATTCTTTGTGTTTTCTTTCCATGCAGACCTAATTTCTTTGTTTTTACTGTTTTCAGAAATCTGCTTGTGTAGGCCGAGGCTATTTCTTTTGGGAAAGTATTGAGGGTTTTATAATTGTTTGTGAAGATATTACTAATTACCTAACTTTCATATTTGGATTTGTCTGACTTTTAAATAGTAGTGCTGGCACTTGTTTTTGTGACTGTAAACATGTTTGCAGTGAATGTTTTTTGTCTTTCCTCTTAAAAAATATTTTTCTTTTCTATTTTACCTTTTATGAAGAACCTATTTAAGATTGCTCCTATTTAGTCTTACAAGTTTAATTCTATATTTCACTGAATGGCAGTGTTTTTGTCTGTTTAATTAAATGTTCATTGTTTAACTATTAATATTTTTTTGTATTTCACTAAACTTGATAACCAAATTTGGATTGAATTTTGAGTCTACATAAATATCAGAATTCTCACTGCATTTTTTCATATAATACTTGATTTTATTGCAAGGGAGAATTAGCAAGACTTTTGGGGTAGAAATGCTAACTTCCACTGGCTTCTTTTGATGCTGTTGGAACACAGAGCAGTGTAGTTGTTTGTAAAAGAAACAAACCACCCATAAAAAACCAAACAGCCCACTCCAAAGTTCAATTCCCCTTAACTCTACAATAGCTGCATAGGTTAAATCAAATTATATAATTTTTATGGAAGATGTGTGAAATAAGTCACAGAGACTAAATAGGCTGTGGGAAAGGAGTGATCTGTAGCACAGTCTGCAGTCATGGTTCCCAGTTATCCAGTCAGGTTATATACAGAAGTATGCAGGTGCTCTTCAGCACCACAGCAGTGATTTTCTTGGGATGGAAAAAAGAATTAAAGGTGGAAGAAGAAACCGTAAAGGCATAAAAGATAAAGATGGAGCACACCCTATTTCATCTCATGCTGCTGTAGAGCCAAGATGCAGAAAGAGAATATATTTTAAGACAGAGCTTTAGTTTTCTGTAATGTAGCTAAAGTATTTTGAAGTTTTGATGTACATTTGATGTACATTCTGTGTGTGCTACTTCACAGGAAAGATTTAGTCTTGAGTCTTTGTACTTGTCACTCTTTCCTGAAGTTACTTCCTTCCCATCATAACTGATTATGGTAAATATTACAAATAAAAGATTTTTTGTATCCATGAAAATTTCTTTAACAATATTGTCTGAGGCAATGTGAGAGTACAATTTACCTGTACATGTGTAAAGAGCTACACATAAAAGCTGGAATGAAAGAAGGCTCTTTGCATTGAAAGTTAAGGCTTCCTGAGAGATGGCCTTATTGATGATCGTGTGCTATATAAAAGATAGCAAAAGTAGAATGAAGTGAAAAAGAAGAATATCTACATCGTACCAAGAAAGGGAGATTTTTGCTTTAAGTTTATTTTCTAATTTCTGATTCTATGATTTGGCTGAATGCTTGAACTCTGTCTAGAACCCTTTTTCTGATCTATTCTTCTTCTGTTGCTTTTCTACTTGATTTATCTGTTAACTAACATTTTTACTAATATTACTGTTTCCTGACACTAGGGACATTGCCACATTATTTTTCCATGTGTATTTCATGTAACAGGTTGAGCATCCTCAGCGGTCCAAAAAAGCAGTGTGGCATAAGCTGCTGTCTAAACAGAGGAAAAGAGCAGTAGTGGCCTGCTTTAGAATGGCACCATTGTATAATCTGCCAAGGTAAGAGCTGTATTGTTCTTTCACAAATCCACTGCAGTTCATACAGAGCTATTTGGCAAGTTCAAAAGGAAAAAAAAAAAGAAAGCCAGTAATTGATAAACTTGATATTATAGCTTGTATATTGCTTTATTTATTAGGTTTAATTACTTTTCCCCATCTTCTGAAAAGAATAACAAAAAAATAAATTTTCAATTTCTAATTTCAAGTGTAATCCTCAGCTTTAAAAAATGCAATTATTTGAGCACAATCCAAAGTTATCCATTTCTGTTATCTTAATATTTGTATTAAAAATTATAAAAATATTTTATATATAAAGAACATGAAACTCACCAATGTGGTAATTTATTTTTATTTGTTGCATTTAAATTTCTTTACAGTTTTATTTATTATCTATTCCTAAATAATTATTACTATATTTTAGCAAGTTAGTGTGACACAGTTTTAAATAAAACATTTTAATGTAAATTTTCTTTTTAAATGGGTGCTGTGATAGGTTTTAGCATAGAACTTTTTCTTCCCTTTTAAATTATTATTGTAATGACTGGACAGTTGTTCAAGCTAAATGAAATTCATATTGGCCAAAACTTCTTTTTACAAGTTTACAGCTTTTGTTTTAAATGTTCCTTTTTAGACACCGAGCCGTCAATCTCTTTCTTCAAGGCTATGACAAATCTTGGATTGAAACAGAAGAACACTACTTTGAAGACAAACTGATAGAAGACTTAGCAGTACGTCTGGGTAAAAGGGTCATAGGAATGTATTATGGATTAACATTCTCCTTGTATAGTAATAATTATAAATCTCTGAAGTAGCTAAGAAATCACTTAAGCTCTCTCTACCCAAAGGGATGAGCTATAACCAAGTCACTTTGACAGCTTTTTAAAAATTACACATGATGGAGATTCCAAAATCCTCTCAGGCTCTTTGCTTCAGGGCTTCAATAACCTTTTATAAAGCTTTTTTTCCTAAATTACATCTCAATTGGTGTCATTCCCCTATCTCTTATCTTCTGCCCTGTGGAGAACTTGAACAACCTATTCCCTCCTGTTTTGCAGCTAACTTTTGTGTATTTGAGGACTACATAATCCACATTAAAGCCATTTAAGTCAAAAGGATAGAATATGAAACTAGAGGAATCTAGTCTTAGATCAGTCAGTTCCTTAGAACCTGTCAGAGTCTACTTCTTCACAGAAGAATCCTCTTGGCAGGGACATGAAGATTTTTCCCAGTAGTGAAGTGTTAGAGCCGTGTCTTTTGCCTTGCAAATACCTACAATGATTTCCATTTAAGTCTGGGGTCCTCATCCCTTTGCAATTGTCTCTCTGAAAGGTAGCTTTTTCACAGCTTGGGCAAGAAACTAGGAACTGATTCAGTCCCTGGGAGGTCCAACAGAACACTATCTGAAATAAGTCTTTTTATTGTAAGGGGAGCCTGCTCTCTGTAATAGAGAGAGGAAGAAAACCATAAAATTTCGATTAGCAAAAAAATTAATAGTCTGCTTTTACTGCTTAAAGCTTATGCTTAAAACCAGTCACCCAAGTTGTAAACAATTTTGAAAATTAGGATCGAAATAGTCAAAGGGAAATCAGCAGCAACGAGCTCAACACAGACAGACTTTGGAAGTTCAGTTTTGCCAGCACATGTGCAGAATTAATTCCTAGTGGCATCCTTATTTTACGAACAATATTATTCTTACTCTGAAAATACAAGAGACTTCTACAAATGTTTACTTTGTATACAGCCTTTTAAACTGATATCCTTATGTATCCCAACACAATGCAAGTGTTTTAAATAGTGCAGGTTCAGTCTCAAAAATAATTCTATTTTAGCAGTTGGGAGCATGAGTGTGCAGTGGAGCAACATAGGTCTCTGCACGTGTGCGTGTATGTGCAGGTGTGTGCATGTAAGGAAATAGCCCAGCATGGTAATTTGGCTTCACTGACATAAAGGATTATCTCCTTACCTCCATGATGAACCCATATATCTGCTAAGTTTATTAATAACTCCTTGCCAACCAGTAGCTTGAGTGAAAAACTTTCTCAGAGGACAGAAACAGACTGACCTGGCTTTTGTAATCATCCTTTATTTAAAAAAAGGAAAAAACCCTACAGTAATTCCCTTTTAACTCCTCAAACATATGGATTTGTGTGTTTCCATTGCTCTCTTCAGGAGACGTGTATTGCACCTTTCGTTAATAAGAGTGCACTAAACTCCATCTGTCTTTTAAATAAATTTGCATCACATTCTTGCTGCCTTAGAGCACTCACTCACAGAAGTGTGAGAGTTTGAGTTTCAGCTTTGTGGATCTGACACAGGATGTTTTGTAGACGTCATGAAAGATGTGTTTGTGTTGCTGGTGAAGTTTCCTCTTAGGGAAACTATACCCTGGTAGAGCAAGGAATTAAAAGTTTATTGAACTGTCAAGATGGAATCACAGCCTAGGCTAGGGTGGCAGAACTCATCTGGAAGGGGAGAAAGGGGGAGCCTTGGGCTCTCTGATGTATTCTTGAAGGGTTGTCTGAAGTTTCTGGACTGTTCACATATTAAATGGAAAATTAATTGATCCAGGACTCAGAAACCATAGGCTAGATCCCTGTCCTTTAACTCTCTCTAGTTAGTACATTACAATCTTTTATGCCATAGTGAGTTCTTTCTCAATACTGAGAACCTTGACCATTCTTTTCTGCTAAGTAAAAATTATTGGAAGGACCAAATACAGTCAAAGCTATTTTACTGCTGCCTTTGCCAGATCCTGGTGATTTATAGACTGGTGGTAAAAGCTTTTTCTGGGATTTGGGAATTAAGCATTTCCCTCACATAAAAGCAGAGAACTGAATTTACACTTGCAGTTTTTCTCCCTGAATCTTCTCTCCTTAAGTCTGTTATACAAAAGTGAATCTTCTTCTTCCACTTATGAAGTTAAGGGATAAAAGAATTCACTTGTGCTCTTTTTGAGGAGTTTAATTGTGCTGATTCTTAATTCTGATTCAACATATCAATCCTCTGAGGCAACTAGATTTTTATGTTTGATGTTAATATCATAAGGTATTCAGCACTTTTTATTAATTGTAAAAATCCTTCCGCTTAAATAAATAGGATATATGAACACTTAAGCTTATTTGACATAATTGTTGGTGGATGTTATTTGACATAATAAATTGTAAGAACAATCTGTTTAATAGAAATTTAGATTATATAAAATATTAATAATACAATTAAATTATATAAAATAATATTTTTTAAGTCTTCAAGATTTAGAAACGGCAGCCAAAACTTACCCAACCTATTTGTTTTACCCTCTTATGTTACATTCAGGTAAAGCTTTTTGTTTTACACTTAAATAATTATAGGGCAAATGTCTCAAGACGATGAATATTAAGCATACTTTTTTGCCAGAAATGCCAGAAAATCACTGATTCTAGTGTTCATGCTTAATAATGTGTTCTCCTTCACTCAGTCATTGGTGAATTTGATCCTCCATTTAATTTCCATAAATCTATGTAAACTAGTAACACATTAACACAACTTCTGCCCTTTTGTTTCATCAGTTTTTAAAGCATTAAGGAGATATCCTGGTTGATAACATTATGAAGTACAGAATACTGCCAGTTAATTAAAGAGAAGGTCAGCGTTCTAAGTGAGATTGAAATAAAGAGCAGGGGAAGACATCCATAATTGTTCTGGTCTTGTTATTGATACTGTAAATATTATCACATACTGAAAAATGTGAAATGAACCTTGTATGGCCATCATAGAATGGCATGTGGAACAACCATTTTGCATAGGCATCAGCTGAAGGGAATTCTCAGCTGCAGCCAGTCATGTTTGGTACAGCTGCATGAGAAAGGTGGACTTCACAGGCCCATAGAAATAGTAGTATTCATAGAAAGCTATAAGCATTCCCACAGGAATCTCTCTGGCATGCAAAATTTGTTTTCTTAATAGACAACAATCCATTTTCCTCGTATCTCTGAAGTGGCCAACCCATCCTTATTGCTTAACAGATAACATATGGTGATATAATAATGTATTACTCATCCTGTCTTATCAATGCATGGAATTCTTTTTATCTGTATTTTGGAGTATAGTGCTAGATGAAAACAAGGGCAAAGAGTGGGCATATTTTATTCAACCAATTTTCTTTGAGATTCTATATTCTTCATAGAAAAAAGTGTCTGGATGAAGCAATTTTTTTAATAACTTGATAGGCAAAAGTTGCTTTCTGAAAATGTCTTTTGGCAAACATTAAGAAGTCAGAGATTTGTATAGATGCTTTTCAGAACACTCCTTTTGTTGTTGTCATTCTAGTATTTAGGACCACATTTTCTTTCAAAGAAAGCCAACTGAAGCTGCCTAAAACTGAAAAAAAAAATAACCACATGAAAAAAGAACCCTCTTTATGCATTTATATTTATTATTGAATGATATCTGATATTTTTTGTACATTATTGATTGTACATGTCCTAAAATTCTACATCCTGCCAACATTAGTATTGTTGGTAGACTGGAGCTGTCTAAAACTGTCGGTAAGCTTCAGGTTTGGATTTCTTCTCCCTCAAAGTTTCTCAGAGTTTCTCAGTGAACATTATACCTAGCATAGACTTGAAACAGGATTCTCATTTTTATCTGATGAAGCTTGTTAACATAGCAACAGACAGTATAATAATAAATGATGGCATGTGGTTACCACTAGTTCTGGATAACAGTAAGACTGAAGTTGTTTTCTGAATCTAGGGAAGAGAGTTGATTTTTATGAGAAGAAATCCAAAGCTTTGCAAGGGACATCATCTTTGTAAGTCTTCATGGTCATAAACACAGTTGGGGTTCAATTTTGTCATACTTTGCTTGGAAGTTGCTTCCTCCTGGTTGTTCAAATCAAAATTACCTATGTTAATATTAAATGTTTAGAAAATTGCACAGAGTGAAACATTTTTCACTATAGAGAATTAAATATATTTTTAAATTATTTTTTTTCCCTAAAGAAACCTGGAGAGGAACCACCAGAAGAAGATGAAAGCCTTAAAAGAGTTGATCCTTTACATCAGCTAATTCTGCTATTCAGTCGAACAGCCTTGACTGAAAAATGGTAGGGATGGTGTGAGACACTTCAGAGTGTATGTAGATTTTCAGATTACTCCTGTATTTGGAGTCATATATGTCTCTTTTCAAGTGAGATTGCATAAGCTAGGCCAAACTGTGTGTATGAACATACGGTGAGTTTGAGTTACACTCAAACCTCTTTAGCTTGTGGTATGTAAAGAGATTTTAATATGACTTTTTCCACAGCTATGAATACTGTGTTCAGGGCTCACTACTCCTCTGTCTTCTATGTTCCCTATTGACAGTTACATTCTGAATATGAAATACATTCCAAGTATAATTAAAAATTAACTATATTCACTTTACTGGAAGGTGTTTATGAATTAATGAGTACTGTATTTGTAGCTGGCTATACTTTTCTATTTGTATAAATTAATAAAGTCTTCATTTTCCAAAAAAACTTTAGTAATTATTTATGAGCATAGAAGTTATTTTAAAATATTTTTAAGATGTTTAAAAATATTTTGGCACTTCAGTTCTACTGTAAATAATCTTCCTCATTTTACCTTTCCTCTGTCTGTTAACCAGCAAACTGGAAGAAGATTTCCTGTATATGGCTTATGCTGACATTATGGCAAAGGTAACTTGTTTGATACCTATTGCTTATTTTGTGTTTTAATTAAGTTAGTTTAGAAGATCAAGATAATTAATTTGTAAAGTGTTATCTGTAAATTGTGAGTTATCAGCAATGTTTTCTTTCTACATGGTATCAGAGTTGCCATGATGAAGAAGATGATGATGGTGAAGAAGAAGTGAAGAGTTTTGAAGTAAGATTATACTTGTTTTGTTTTTCTTGTCATGTTAGACATTATTTCATAGCTTCCAGCTGACATTTATGTTTTTTGGTTCATGGCTTACTGCAGCTTATTATGCCAGTGAACTGCATGTCACAAGCTGGATATGGCAGATATAAGTCCCCAGATTAATATTAGTGAAATAAAAACATGCACAGTATTACATACGATTAAATAAAGAATAATTTGTAGATCTTACGCATTTATCTCATTTAAATTTAACTTTTTAGTTAGGTATTACAGATAGTAACTTAGTCTAAAAGTCTGATAATAACAGACTGAATCTTTTAAATTATTCTGCCCTACTATTAGTTCACGTTTTTAAAATACCATAATACTACGTTTTGCCGTAGTCATTTACATTTAGTACCTATAATTCATCCAGTAGTTTTATGTTCATATATGTGTTAGTGCTTCTTAATAAAATGTGGTGAACTTCTGTTCATTGGTACTGTTAAGAATTTTTGCTTGTGTTGACAATAGGAGCTTTATATTTATTACTGTTTAATGTTGAGTTTTTAGTGATCATCACTGTTTAAGGATATAGACATGAGTTAATTACAAGTGTAAGAGATGAGTCCTTGTCCTGTGTTTGCTCTGGGATCTGTCTCTTTTTCCATTAATAAAAAGAAATTTGTCTCTATTGAGGGGCACGGAGGGAATTAGCTCTTAAATATTTTTAATATTTTAATGTGTTTTGGCATATTACAATTCTGACATTAAAAGGTGTCTCTTGTGTCTTTCAAATCAATTAGTATTTACATTTCATATCTCTACTAAAACACAGAAACATGAAATAAATACTTTTATTATTTTTTTTTAATTCTAACTATAAGGATTGATTTGCTGTAAAACTATCTGTGCTGTTCTGATTATTGAGGAGTGGTTTGGGTCATTTTTACTTTTACTCCATTGTTTTATGGACATAGAATGTTCTGTATGTTTTCTATATGATGCTACATGATATAGCACTGAATTATTTAAGTACATATTCCCTATTTGACTGTATAAAGAAATCAGAAAGAATATAAATACTAAATTCTTTTCAATCACTCAGAAGTCCAGTTGAGTTACAAGTAATATCCTCAAAATATAAAGTTTTGTTTCTGGGTAAATATCTCATTATGAACCCAAATTTCAGCGTGTTTTTCTGAATTTTTTTTCTTTTCCCCTGGGAATGCAGTATATGATATACCATTGACAGAGACTATTCATTCCTATAGGGTCTTAGCAGTTAGCCTCTACATGCCTGTTAGATAT
Source organism: Molothrus aeneus (assembly GCF_037042795.1). Lineage (NCBI taxonomy): Eukaryota > Metazoa > Chordata > Aves > Passeriformes > Icteridae > Molothrus > Molothrus aeneus. The sequence continues at coordinate 43,933,286 of NC_089648.1, forward strand.
CAAAAGTCTCATGCTTATAGATATGAAAATTTTTAAATAGGAAGTCATTGAGGTGTATGAAAAATCTATCAGTAAGAATTTTTTTAGTGCTCCTTACGTAAATTGTAACGGGTTCTTTGTTTAGCGTTCAATTTTTTTGTCTTGAGAGAAGATCCTATTCATTTGTTTCTCTTTATTATTTTTCCTGTAGCTGTGAAACTTATGTTTAAATAATGTGTTTGTATGTTCAAAAGACAATTTTGTGTATGTATTTGGTCAGTCACCTGCAGAAAAAAATTTGGACTTCTTTTTCTTATTACTATTTCGCTTCTTGTCCTTGCCCTTCCTTAAGGTGACAGGATCACAACGCAGCAAGGTAAAACAAAAAAAATATGTGTGTATTTGTCTGGGTCTAATTTTGTGATTTTTTCAGGCCCACCATCTTGGATAAGTTCAACTAAGGGGTCTTGATATAATTTTTAACATTTCAGTTTCAGCATGACATCTCTACCAAACCCTTTTTGTGCGCAAGCTCTTTAAAGATTTCAGGAATTACTTATGCAGAATATGCCGTGTAAAATTGTGATACTGTTTTGGGGAAAACAGAGTGTTGTTTGGCTTGTTCATGTTGTTTTGCTGTTCATGCCTTTTGTGCATCAGTTATGTTTCTGGTTTTAACTTAATTTTAATTAGTAAAACAACTTATGTGGTTATCAAGGGAAAGTTGAACTTTTCTTCTGTATCTTAGCAGAGACGTGTTTCTGATGTAGTGGTAGAATTCTGTTTCCAATATTTGTCACAGAGAGAGCATCAATCATAGTTCATGTCTGATTTAGATCCTTTGGAACTGAGTTCTCAGCCTTCCACATTATAGTTTTTGACAGAAACTCCTTAGATACTCCTTACCTTAAATGATTCGTAGTTCTATGTTTTCTCTAAGAACATAGAAGCAATAGCTCTGAAACTTCATTGTTAATTTTTTTATTGGCTCTGTTTCTTACTCAGCCTTTTGTGTGTCATCGTGACACACCATTTGTTTCTGAAAGGTGTTCCATGGCTATGTAGCTGACTACTTGCCTGCTTCATGCAGGTCAGTTCCCACTGTTGACTCAGGCCACTTGCTGGTGGTGCTGCAAGGCTGATATTCTGGGAGAAGGTATGGTGTGTAGAGTAGCTAGTTTTTGGTTCTGAGGTGGTTAAATATAGTTATTTGTTCTGTGGTTAATGACAGCTAGAGTAAGTAAAGATGACTTGCTTGAGATTTGAAATGCACAGATTTAGCTAATGGCCAGACTTCAGTCAGTAACTTCAAATTTCATTTCCTATGGCAATTGTAACCTTCTCCATGGAAAGGAGGAAGGGGATTTTGGTATTTTGTTTGCTAGCCTTCTATTAACATTCAGACCACAAAAGAAAGAGGTTCCCCGGCATCTGTGGGGAGAGATGATGTATTTCAGGATCAGCTTTACTCTTACACCTCCAAAAATTTGCACAGGTCTGTTCCATCTTCATATGATAAAGGCGTTATTCTGGAAGATGAATGTGGTCACAAAAATTTATTTAAAAGGTATTGTAATTATTTTGAACAAAGTGCATATCAAAAACCCCAAAGGAAATATATAAGGAATCTAATAATATAATTTCTTCTTTTTTCATTCCAATAATTCAGCTATTCAAATGCTACATATCTATCACTCTAATTACCTTGTTACCACTAAATCTTATATGCTCCATAAAAAATTTTTTCTTGCTGACTGTGAAGTATTTTAAAAGGGAAAAAAAGCACAACAAGAAATAACCTTTGCTTTCTTCATACATGGCATCATACAGTTGTGCAGATGTGAAACTGTACATACCAGATGCGTGTGTATTTGTGTGTGAATTTGTGTGTTTCTTTCTGTCTAGTGATCAAACGTCAATGTTGAAGGCAGTTCTTTTATTCTATCCTGTGTATCCATGTGAAAAGTGTGACTGTTCAGTTTGTTTGGGGCTAAAAGTCTACTGCTCCTCTAGACTTTAAAAATGTGTGGTGTTGGAAGTCTTGGATCCTTTTGCACTCAGAGCAATAGAGATATTTGGGCAAGCTTAGAATGTGATGAAAATGCTGAGTGTATTTTATTGACAATTCTGTTGCTCATATCTCATGCAGGGTAGTCTTACTTTTGTACAATTAATTTGAATTGGGTTAATAGTGTGAACAATAGAAGTGACAATAATGTTCTCTGTATGTTAGTATGCTCCTGTCAATGTTTACCTGCTAGTATTTGCTTTTAGTTATTACAGATGTCTTTGCCCCTTCCCCTTTGCCTCTAAGTTAACTTTATGTCTTGTTGAACAGATGCTCAATTGAGCAACCTGTAAAGTTGGTGTCACTGTCTCCTTTGATTCCATCTGATAAGAAATTCTTTTAAATCTAACTGTTTCACTAGATAAATGCAAATAATTTTCTGCATTTGAGTCACTCCTACATATTAATGTGCACTAAATACTTGTAGGATGGTAATTCAAAGAAGGAATCAAAATTTAGCTCTTATTTTTAAACTCATTTGTATTAAATTGATTTAAATTGACTCTTCACAGGAAGAAAAGAAATTGAGGAAATAGAGCTTCCTATGTCAGTTCTTTTCATTCCTGTTACTGGTAGCAACTTTTTTAGTAGACTTCTTTATTCACAAATTTTTTGACAAAATGATACATTGTGCTGTCACTTTCCTCAGACAAAAATTTTCATGTTTCTTTACATACAAATAAGGTCCAGCCCTTTGAAGATGGTCACCTGTATCTCTTACTATCACAAATCCTGAATAAACCACTGAGTGTCCATATGCCACATTTTTACAATAAGTAGCTATTTATTCTGTTAATTAAGATCAGACTCCATATTCAATTTATCAATTCTAAGAAGGTAAACATTCAAATAACTATGTAAAAATGTGGTTTTCATCAGTTTTCCCTACATGTAATGGATTGTATGGAACCTAATATATGGTTTCACTCCTATGCTACAGAATACGTTATTTATTAATAGAATAGTTTGGGTTGGAAAGGACCTTTAAAGGTCCTTGAGTCCAAACCCTCACAACAAGCGGTGATACTTCAATGATGAACTCCAAAAGAGGGATTTAGGAAAAAAATCATATTTTTTTATAGAGCAGAAACCAGCATATATTGAACTTAAAGGATTGAAGTGTTTACAAAGATGTATATATAAAAAGGTACAGAAGTATTATGCATGAGTACTTGATATTTTAATTACATAGCTTATACTTATGCATGACTAAAATTGAAATGAACAGATGTTTTGCCAGTGTAAGTCCTGCATAATAGGATTTGTTTTCTAGACTAAGCAGAAGTCTTGAAAAAATATGAAGACAATTCAAAGGAGAAGCATTCATCTTCTAATAGCTGAGTTGAAAGCAATTCCTGTTCTTTATATAATTTTTTTTATTTTCTTAAACTTAATTTCAGGATTTCATGTTAAAAAAAAAGCTCTGTAAAAGTAGGATCTTATGCCAGCGGTCTGTATTTTGGAGCTTAGTGGTGGCAGCAAACAAACCTCTCCATATGTCCTAGCTCAAAGGGAGACTCCAATAATCAGTCTCTGTATGAATTACAAGAAAGTTTAAGAATTTCAGTTGTCAACTGAAATTCTTTTTCAGTTAAAGTTTCTTTTTAGTTTTAGCAAGTTTGTTGTCTACAAATACAAACTAAAATTTGTGGTTTTGCCTGATTTATTTTGGAGTATGATTGCTCATAATGATTTAAACCCCAAAAAACAGAATGAAGTAGAAAATATTTGGACCTCTACTTTCAAAGAATATGATTCAGATGTTTCCTTGGTTTGGTAGAATGCTGGAAAAAGTCTATAATACACATGTATGTACATTTATAAGTGATCAACTTTTTCCTATATGAGTGGAAATCATCCAAGATGAAATAGATTTGTTCCTCATTGAGGATTGGGGTTTGGGGTATGTTTCTTCTGTGTTTTTGTTGGTTGGTTGTTTTTTCTGTTTTTTGTTTTTTGTTTTTTGTTTTTTTTTTAATTCTCTTCAGTTATTTTAAGTTTATTTAGTTTTTAATTAAGTTTCATGTAGTGAAGTATTTTTGCTATTGTTGTAATGGCTTGGTGAATGACAGAAAGCTCAAATCATTGGCTAATTAGTTTGGTCGTTTCTTGACTTCAACTGGCTAGCAAGTGGATAAAGTGCAAAAAGCTGAAACTGGTAGCACAGATAACAGCGTAAACAGTAAGCACATCTTAGAGAAATGGGGATAACCTTATTAATTTAGTATGCTTTGTAGGCAATGGGTGGCCCTCTTCATGTAAGTGCTACCATCACATATATATTTATATATATGTATTGAGCTGGCAGGGAGAAAGCAACAGTGAAAATGCATTGTGAAGCCGAAGAAGGAACCATGATCTTTATGGGTTATCATCAAAGAATGGTTGCTTCTAAGAGAAATGCTTGTGGTGTTTTTGTTCGTGAATTGGTTTGGTTTTTGTTTTCTTTTTTGTTCTGTTTTGTTACTAATATCCTACACATCTTGATTTCCATGGGAAATGCCACTTTTCTCATGCTAAGCTGTTTGGCAATGCCTCTTTCTACTGTTCTTCTATACTGCCATTGCAAGAAGTTAGTCTGTAGATTATGCAGATTCATCCTCACTGTAAGCATTCTTGTAAATATTTGATATTCTTATAAAAAATGTTGCACAGTGAAAGTAGTATAGCTGGTGTTAGGCTTGCGAATAGAAAATTTTGCAATGAAAGAAGGATGAAAAGGTGTTGGGTCTAAAACTAAAAGTATCTAGAAATAGGAAATCGTTTTTAAGAAAGGAAAGGCTGATCAACTTTCAGTGGCTTCTGAAGCAATTGAAAATATTTTATTGTAGCTATACTGAACCTGTGATGTCATGGTTTTCTGGTAGTTTGTGTGTGTGTGGTGTGTGTGTGCGCGTGCGTGTATGTTTCTGTTTTGTTTTTGTTGAACTCCCAGGAAGAGGTTTAAACATGAAGGCAAAACTTTCAAACCCTAGCATGGCTAAATACAAAGCAACGCTGCCATTTTTTTTTCCTTTTTGTGCCTCCATCTAGATCTGTCACATAATTTAAAGCAAAAAGAAAGATACAATTTAACCACAGGAGAGCTAATAGTGTGAAAAAAAAAACCCTGATGAATTTTGTTTCCGCAGCACGATATTATCAAAGATTTAAGAAACAAATTTGCCAGCCTCGGCGAGAACTCTCTGGTAACAGCATAAATGTCTGTGTTGGTTTGCTTTTGAGTTAAAGGTTTCTTTTTCATTCATTTGAACATATTTCTCTTTTTTACCTCTTCTTTTTTAATTTATTACTCATATCCTCTATTTAGCAAGCCTTCATTTTTTAAACCTCTTCCATCTTCCAATGTATTTTTTCCGTAACTTGGATGGAAAGTTTATGGCAGCAAAGCTGTCATTCTGGCTACTTCTGCTGCAGCTGTTCCTGCTTCTAGGTCATACATGTTTTGGGCGTTGTGTTTTTGGACATGATACTAACTGATTGTGTCATGTTCCTTTTGAGTAAGCTTTTTACCACGCCATCTGATGGACTCACTGTCATAGGGCTCTATGCAACTTCCATTTTGCAACTTATACTGCTTAGTCATCCTCAATTCTCCAGCAAACTTCAATTAATGTGATGAAAGTTGAAACTCTTCTGGAATTAACTGTGCCTTTATGTTTGCTCTTTATGCTCGTTATGTTTTCGGTAGTAGTTTAAATTACAAAAAAGAAACTTCACCATTGCTCAAGCAACGCCATGCAGTATTGTTTGTTGCCGCTAGAGAATACAAAATATAAAAGCACAGTGTATTCTATCAAATATTCTGTAAGTAGGGGGGCAATCTATATTGTAATATAATGATATGTTTTGAAAAAAATTCTGAGATGTTTCTTTTACTCTGGTATTCAGCAACGACTTACAACTCAAGAGTCACATACTGAGCAGTATGAAGTTATGGTCACACTATGGAAGATTATTAAGAGTATGAACTGTTGCACAAAAACACAGCGCAAAAGTGCAAGTTTGATACATGCAGTATATATCATGAACATGGGCTTTGAACTAACCTAATGATTCACAATTGAGATGACTCTTTCCAGAGAAACTGCTAAAAGCATAATCAAGAAAAATACCAAGTGGAGATTATTACTTGAACCTGTTAATTATTTGTCCAATAGCCTTGTATGTATTAATGGTTCATGATGTTGCCATAGAGCCCATATACTAAGAGAAAACCAAGAACCTTTGGAGGATTGATAGTAACTCAAATCTCATGTTAAATGACCGGAATTTTTATTCAGGAAAAAGAAATGGAAAAGCAAAAACTTCTGTATCAACAAGCCAGACTGCATGATCGGGGTGCTGCTGAGATGGTTCTGCAGACAATCAGTGCAAGTAAAGGTAAGGTTTTGGTGTGTAGATTAAATTTTAAACCTTATTTCTAGTAAACTTTGAAGTGATTTTATTTCTTATTGAGCACAACATGCACATGTTTGGCGCTAAGATTCCCTTTCAAAATTAACTTGAAATTTCAAAATTTTTGACAGCTAATCCAGAAAAGTATAATGAATGATTTTCATGCGATTATTGTTTCTTTTGTAGTTTTAATTAATTATTCTAGTGCTAATTTTGAGGATGTGTGAATTACTTCATAGCTTTAGCAGCACTGAATGACAAAATGACCCTTAAATTCTGGAATGTGTACAGTTCTGAAGTAGGTGTGGACTTAAGTTCTTTTGTTATTTCCCATTTGTCAAATAACTGCTTTATTGGTGTACTTTGATAAAACATTTCAGAACTTTAAATGATGATTTTTTTACCCTTAGAAACCATCTTATTCTAAGGTTTTATGCTTTCATTTTTTTCTTTTGTGATTTGTTTCCACAATAGTGATGTTTTAAAACCTCCTGATTACAAATTTTGTTTATGTAGTTAAATGCTTGGGTCACTGTCATTTTCTGAATAAACCAGAAGGAAACATCCAGATTTTCATGCAGCGGGGACATACTGTTAATTTTGAAAGCTAGCTTATCATTGTGAGCCCACCCTTAAATCAACTGTTTGATGCTCTAGTGATTGAAACATGATTTATATTCACTGAACTTAGTTATTCCTGCCTTATATATTGCTTCTTCTGTGTACTTTGTATGCATTACACTATGTCTGTAGGCACTCATGAAGAAATTAAGGAAAAATAGGTCAGTTTTACATTTCATTGAATGGATAAAATAATTACTAAAACATTATTATTTTTTATATGATCCAAAAATATATTTTATAATATTTTAAGGTGAGATGGGGCCAATGGTTGCAGCAACCCTAAAGCTAGGAATTGCAATCCTGAATGGAGGAAATTCTACTGTTCAGCAGGTAAGGTACTAGTTTCTTCTACCCATTCTAGCCAGTATAGGTCTTTATACCATGGTCATTATTGCTGTAGTAGCAAATTATGTAGTGTGACTGTCACACACTGTTTATCCTCTTACTCCTGTTTGCAGCACAAAATCGTATACAAAAGTAGCTTGTTTGATGGGTATTTATTATTTGTTTACATGGCTAAAAGATTTGTTTTGCACTTCAGGTGAAAGGCAGAAATTTTATGTTATATCATTTACTTCTGTAGGAATTCTTAGTGAAGGAGGGCTTTCTTGGGAGATTGCCATTGTCCTATAGCCTATAGAGCAAAATTGCTGACCCCAGTCTTCACGAACTTCACAACTTCAGAAGTCCTTAGCTTGTGCAATGAGACTCTTGCTGATAAAAGCAGAGAAAATCCTGAAGAACTAATCCATTGTAAGATAATTTGGTTTCCAGTGGACGAGTCTGATATGTTAAAAGAATCCTGCATTGTTGAAGTGAAGAGGCTGATATAGGGTACGTTCAGGGTTCTGTACTAGCTGAAGATTCCTATGTTGAGAAGGGTTTATAACTGCCATTATTAAATTATTGCAGTGCAGTTTAAAGTATGCAGACAACTGGGAGCAGTTAAGGTCCCAAGTGAAGCTGGTGAATGCAACCAAAATAATGTTCTTTTCAGGGGCTATCATTGTTAGGAACTGACATGAAAGACTACAAGTAGTGTAGAAATTATTTGCTTGAGCCACTGCCAGTTCTTTGTGATGTCATAATATTAAATTGGAAAATCATGAAATTTCAAATCCTACCATCTATTTTTAAAAATCATTTGGTAAAGACTTAATGAATCAAAATGCAGGAAACAATTCATATTTTTAGATTGGTAGCAATGCTGCTAGTCAAAATTAGATTGTTAAAACATCAAAGCATCAGTAGTACAGTTAGAATTCTTGGTTTTTTTAGTTGTCTCATGTATACCTGTTTCTTCTGGTGTATGCTCAACTTTTCAATTTTCCTTTGGATCCTAAGATCAGAAATGTTGCTTTTGGTTTTGATATCTATTTTTTTTCTCTGCAAGGGTCTTTAATATTAGAGATATTTCCAAACACCAGCATCACTAATAGTATTGAATACATATAGTCTTAAGTTACCTAGGTTATTATTATAATAGGAATATTAACTCTCTGTGTAAATTATTTGTGCTTGCTGCAGAAAATGCTTGACTACCTCAAGGATAAAAAGGATGTGGGGTTCTTTCAGAGCCTTGCTGGTCTTATGCAGTCCTGTAGGTAAGAAAGTATCAACTTGAAAAATTTATTATTTTGCATGTATGTTTTATTCTATGGGATTTATAGTTCTGGAATGATCCTCTACATAGTCCTTGCAAACAGCACTAGGGGTTTATAAAGAGCTAGATTTGGGTTAAAGGACAGGATGATGCTCGTGGTGGAAAAATCTTGGTGATATGGATCTGCCTTTGTAAGAAAGCTCTTTCCAAAAATATTTACAGAATTTGAGTCTACCTGAGATGTGGCAGAAAACAACTCCAGAGTTAGGAGCATTCCTCAGAGGCAAATCCTTAACTCTGGAGGCATCCAGTAATCCTGCAGAGATCAGGTTGATGATCAATGTTAAGTAAACACAAAAGATTTTGGGAAACCCCAGGTTTTCTATAACTAATTCTAATTGTTAGAATTAGTCATAAGACTTCTTAGAAGTCAGAAAAAGTAATGAAATATCTAATTTCATATTAAATTGATGAATTTTAATAAATTGAGGTGATGAATTTTAATAAATTGAGGTGATACTATGACTTTTTTGTTCATTCAGGTTTATTTATTATTTATATTCATTCTATATATAAATGTATGTGTTTAAATGTTTTTTACATAATTTCTAAGAATAAACCATATCAGTAAATGATGTATTAGTGAACATGAAACACAGGACTAAAAGGGGCTCCCTGGATCAGGTGATTCAGTCTTGTTATGTCCAGGGTATCATGTTATGTATTCTTTTTTCTTAATTATGTATTCTTTTTTCTTAATGCTATCTGTGGCCAAGTTTCATTTTGAAATAAGTGAGGTTTCTTGCCAGCAGAGGTTCTGTCATAGTTCTGTGTTAATCTAACTTTTATAACCATTTTTGCTTGTGAACAAAAGTTATCCCTGGCCAGCTGACATGCAAAGCCCTGAAAGGCAGAATCTAACAGGTTCACAAAAGAAATATGTCAGGTATTGTCCTTCCTTGAATCTGGTTAGTTGAATACATATTCCCTTTTGGCAGCTTCAGTTTTTCAGAATGTGGAAGGAGAGAAACACTAAATGAAACTAATAATAGCAGTTTCTAATAATGACAGTAATGGACCTTGCTGCTTGGTATGAATTGGGCTATAATACAAAATTAGTCAATAACTTGGCTTCCTTACAGCACCTAAAAATGAGTATGTGTATCCTAAATGCATACATTCCCCTTTTTTTTGGTCAGTCATACAGAGCTGAATTCTCTGGTCACATTCAGGGCAAAAGCAGGTTCAGGCTGTTGAGCTGAGATTTGTAGTCTCGTAACAGACATATGTATCAAGCCACTGAGATGTATCTTTTTCATACTAGTATGCTTGTAAATTTCAGTGAAATCACACATCCTTTTTAACTTCCACAAAATTAAATATTGCATTTATTTAATTAATCACAGGACAAATGTAATTTTTCTCACCGCAGTGTTCTTGACCTAAATGCATTTGAACGTCAGAACAAAGCAGAAGGCCTTGGCATGGTGACTGAAGAGGGATCAGGTACTATTGATTCAACAGAAATTATCCATGATCTTTTTGAAGTTTTGCAGAAGCAAGCTGAATTTGAAAGAACCCAGGGGAGGTTTAAGTTAGGCATAAGGAACAGGTTCTTCACCCAGAGGGTGTTTGGGCACTGGAACAGGCTGTCTGGGGAAGTGGTCACAGCACCGGCCTGGCAGAGTTCAAGCAGTGTTTGTGTGGACGATGCTCTAAGGCATATGGTGTGACTCTTGGGGTGTCCCATGTGGGGCTAGGATTTAGAATTTGAAGATGCTTATAGGTCTCTTCCAATTCAGGATCGTCTATGATTCTATGAACCTTGTAAATATATATCTAGAGGCTGGAACTAAAACAGATTTCCTAAAAGTGATTTATATTTAATTGACACACCTAAGCCAGCCCTTGTCAACAGTAAATCATTAGTATGTGTTGAGTTTCAAAATGGTCTCAGAGGACTCTTTCTCATCATTTTGAAGAAGTGAAGACATTACATGTAAAATTGAGAACATATTCCAGTTACGAACAGCAGTGTTTATGCATGTAAAACATTTCAGAAGTCCCCATCCAGTTTCAGCATAGAATGAAATTAAAAATTCCCACCTGATTTCTTGAACTGAAAACCACACCACTTACTTAAGCCATAAATTAAATATAAGAGGTGGATGGAAATCTATCTGCTCTGTGGGAAAAAGTCTGGGAAAAGTTTTTTCTTTGAAATTTTTTTTTCTATTTGTCTTGGGGGAAATATTGCAAAATTTTCACTCTACTTTTGACTTTGAACCAATTTGGCTTTTTACTCTTGGTGTTGTTACTTCACTTGTCAATTTCTTTCTTCTACTACTCCTTTACTGTGATTGTCTGAGTACATTAAGTTCGTTCTTGCGTGCTTAATAGAGCTACCAAAGCACATTTTCTTCCCTTATATTCAGAATTTTTTACAGTGCATTTTTATGTTTAAATCCTACAGTGACCTAACCTTTTAACATGTTTTTATCTTAAAAGCAAGGTAAAAAAGCTTGACTGTATAATCCCTATTGCATTTGAGGGATCATAATTCATACCAGCAACACTGCATATCTCATTGTCCCTTGTGCCTGTAGGTCTTTTATGCGGCCTTTTTCTTTAATATTCAACTGCTTAAATAATGATTTTTCACTAACTATTACATTTGCCTGAATGATTTCAAGGCCAGTCAAAAATTCTGCATCTCTAAAAGTGCTCTCACAGTTTAAATTATAGATTAAATCTTTCTAGACTTACATGAATGATAAAAAAGCAAACCCATGTGGATAAAATTTGGTTACAAGATGGTAAATCGAGCTATCTGACATATAATTTTCGGCCATTACTCTCATGTTTTACTGAAGATTATTCTGGACAACCTTTTGTTCTTTTGGACAACATTTCTACTAGTACATAACTAAACTTATTCAAAATGTTGGATTCTGAAATGGACTCTCAAGATACTGGCTCATTATTCTTTTGACCTCTGCCTCTGTTTCTAGAAATTACTGTTTTTGCATGCAAATATAAATATATCTTTAAATGCTGCATAATTGACTCTACTGATGTTAAGAGTATTTTTGTGCTTCCTCATTTGAGGGATTTTTTTTATTTTCTGTTTATTTGATGTTTCTCTTTTAGTGCAGAACTAATTTTGGCAAAACCAATACTAACTATATTTTGTATTTCCTAAAACAAATTCTCACCTTTTTTCTTTTTTTCTTGTTTCTTTTTCTTTGAACTAATTGTCCTGTCCTCCTTTCCTCAGTCATCACCCATGAGCGTGGTAATTATTAAAAACAACTGCCTATTCCTTATTTTCCCTGCTCTTAGCTTTGTGTCAGCATTGTACAGCTCCTGAATATCACTAGATTTTCCCCTGTAATACTGCTAAACTAGTGTGATTTTTCTGTTAATATTACAATTTTTCATCCTGAAATTCTTGGTTTACACATCCAAACTTCCCATTTTGGTCTTCCTCTCTTTCTCAGGATTTGCACAGTGACTGACACAGTAGATGTAAGAGCAACAAGCTTTTTTATACTTTTCTTTCCTGTTCTTTTTTTATTTGTTTTCATTTTATTGAACCCAATATTTGCAATGGATGAATGTTAAAAGGAAAAAATAGTAATATCTACATATACTAAGCCTTGTGCTTTAGTCCTCCTGTAGCCTTTTTGTTGTGTATTGAATGTGGCTTTATTGCTGCACTGGTTTGTGCAAGCACAGGAATCAGTGGTGGATCCAGTGAGGATTTGAGGGTGGATAGTGAGGAGAGGACTTGCCACTGGCTAGGTTTATCTAATGCAGTCAGGAGTTGATGATACAAGAAGGAGGTGGCGCATTGCTCATTTAGAGGAATCAATTCTGTTTACAGGTTTACTCTTCCTTATTCTGAAAGCTACTTGGTGTGTTATGGTTGCTATACCTCAAAATTTCCTTACTTCAAGTAAAAGAAGAGCTTTGTAGGAGCAGTTGCCATGAGATGTTCACCATGTGAAAAGAGAATTTAAAATACAAAATGTGTATACCAGTCAGCAGAAACAATGAACTCCAACACAGCAGATGTCTTTTCATTAGCCAAGTGTTGGCGAGGAGGATGATCTGGCATTTTATTTGTTTTCTCAGTGGAAATTTTCTGTTTGGCAACTTAACAAAATTCTCCGCAGGGATTAAGTTTTTTTTTTGGTTTTTTTCTTTGTTAGTGAGCAGTAGCAGTGTCAAGATACAGTAATCACTGCGTCAAAGATTACTTGGCACAAAGGGATAATATTTGCAAATACCATCTTTTCCTACATATTAATATCCAGCAACTGAAAATTCAAGACAAAAGAAAACCCAATCCAACCAAAAAATACTGTATTTTTCCCTTTCAGAGTTATATGTTCGTTGATAATATGCTACCTTCAAATAGTAATTTTTTTTTTTTTATATTATGAAGCACGCATTTTTCAGTTAATTGAACAGTAGTTTACATAAGAGCTGTAGAGGTACTGGTATTAATACCTGATAGCATTAAGAAAGCCAAGCCAGTGTGTCTGTGAGGAACTCCTGTAGTGAAGTTTCAAAGTATCCTAGATTTTATAGGATATCTGAGCTCTTATGTCTGCAATCCTGTAAATTACCATCTGTAAATACTACAAAGGAAGTACCAAAGATGAGAAAGATTTTTGCACTGGTTTTTATTAGTTTTGTTTTTTTGAGAATTATGCTTAGTCTATGAATATTTAATTAATCCTCAATTAAAAATAATTTTATTGATTCCCAAGGAAATTATGGGATGTAAAATGTGCATTTTTGCCTGTTTTTCATTTCGTCAGAATCGGCTGCAGAAGCACATTCATGAATAATTGTCATTGACTTTGCAACCTACAAGCCCCAAACTATTATTCCCAAAGTCAAAGAAAAACTGTTGAAATTTATGGGAATAAAGTCAACCTTTCCTCGTGTGCAGTTCTTGTTTCTGGTCCCATACCAACACTAGCAATAGATAGAAAGCCCTTTATTGAGTCAACATGGATGTGAAATTTATTGCTCTATTCCAATTGTTTCTTTGTGCTGTCCACATCGTAAGTGCCTTGTCCTGATATTCCTCTGACTGGTACTACCTTCCCTTTCCAAACCCTGGAACCCCCACTGGTAACAACATTGATGGTTCTTTAGCAAATGTGTTTCTTACTTGTTTTTGTGGTGTACTCAATGTTGTTTCTTCTGTATGTATTTTGTTTTGATTGTTCTGTTTCCTTTTCCAAAAAGGGGGGTTCAAAATCAAAGACATGTAGAAATACTTACTATTTTGCAATGTTTTTTCATTTAACACTCATACTCCTTGCCATTTCACTGTGAGTCACAAAAATCTTGAAAGTGCAATGTTTTTCTCTTTTGGAGAGCATTGTTTTACTTCTATGAAGTACAAAACTTAAGATGTTTGTTATGTTTACACTTAGATTATTTTAAATCTTTTCCCCCTTTATCAGGAAAGCTTTTTTTTAATGTTCAATTTTTTAATACTTTGTCATGTCTTTTTTTAATTTCTCTGTAAGTTCACAGAAGTCTTATTTTTATAAAATACAGTTTTAGAATGAGATAGTAGCTCTTAAAGGACTTTTACCAATCTGAAAGGTACATGTGATATAATAACTAGCTATACTGTGGGTTTTCACATCAGGGCTATTTTCAGCCATTAATAATGTGGAACTAATAAATATGCTTTTGACCTTCACCAACCTCATTACACCTAAAGCAGTTGCTTAGATTCTGTGTAATCCACTGTAGCCTGTATTGGAGAGGTGTTTTCCACCTTCATAAAACTGTATTTGAATCAGTGTTTGCATTTAGAAGGGGACATAAATAACTTATGAGAATTTCACTCACTGAGGAAACAAGTGTATTTCTTACTTGAATTAGATTGTTGAGATGTCAAAGGCATGCAGCATTCACAAGCCAACCCAGTACTGTCTGGATCTTGTGATAAGAATAAGTTCACTTCTTTATTATGGGGCAGATTTGATCTTAACAGGCATCATAAAAAAGTCCTGTTCACATTTGAAAGCTGTAAGTATTTTTATATTTCTGTAATATGTACCATCGAACCCATGTTTCTGAGTAGCAAAAGAAGCCAGATCTTTTCCACTGGCGATTTAAAAAAATAAAATCAAGAAAGAGGTAGAGAATCATTGAACTTTGACACATGCACTTTCAATGAAAAAAAACCCATGTATTTAATTTTTCATTGACTTTTATTTTTGTTTCCTACACATGATACCTCTGTTCCTGTATATCACAAACATAAACTGCCAATTTTGCAAAAGCTGCAGGCTTAAAGCCTTTGTGTGTACAGCCATCCCATTTACCTACAGCATGAGCAATGGCAGCATTTTAACATCTGAACAAATATTTGCCAGAATATATCCAATGTCAACAAAAATTAAAGAATGTTTTTTCATAACAACCTAAATAATTCTATATGTAGTGTGTATGTTTCTAAGTAAATTCTTTGCAAATCTTTGTATGAACTGGCATGAATTTGTGTGCACAGCAGCAAAGGTTGCTCTCCTGAATTTTATAGAAAGAAATGGATCTCCATTTCAGTTCTGTAGTTGCCAGTGAGGTACCACTTGTAGTCAGTAAGTACAATCTGAAAATGAAAATTCCTGACCATACCGACATTGGTTCTTGTCTGATTTTGATCAGATGTAAAAATTGTAAAGATGAAAATGTAAATCTTAGTGTGGCCGGGTGGTTTGAGATGGGCTTTTTTTGCTTCATTTTAAAATATGTAAAAATAGTTTTAAAAGTAACAGGCCTTTCAGCTTTTGTGCAATGCTGCACTTAACACCTTCTGCTTTTTAAGAATTTTGCAATAACTTGTGTTCAAGTTGTGATTTATTTACAGTAGAGATAATTAAAAGACACTTCCAGGCCCTTCCAATAATATGAATGGACTTTATTTAATAAAAATTCCCGAAGTCCGGTAATTGTACTAAAACACAGGATCTGTATAACATTTTAACTTAAGACTTGTTTTTCTTCTTGTTCTTGAATATTTTACTCCCTAAGAGCAAGAAATACAGGGGTCAAAAATATTAAACTGTAACTTATTCTGTAGTCTTATTCCTACAAATAGCTTTGATTCAGTGGTCCTTTAATACACAAGAAATAGATGATTGGGCCTTTCATGGGCTTGATTTTTCCAAGCAAGTTTCCTGATGAGTTATTTTATAAAGTCATTGCCATCTCAGCAGTCAAGCTACAAGCATTATGTGTGTGATAGAGGCTTCACCAATTATTTGGCTTTCTGTAATTCTTATTTTTGCACCTAGTTCAACAAAGCATGTGACCCCACATGTAACTTTAGGTGTGATAGGAGTTCAGTTATATTGAAAAGAAGGAAGTAACTAACCCTGAGAAATCTTCTCTACTATGGTATTTGGCCAGCAGCATATGAAACGCTCTTGCAGAACTGAATCTGCATGTAACATTAAATAATATTCTTCTAGGAGCCCAGCCCCCTCCTGCTTTTTATCTTCTTGGGCCTATATTGCATGTATATGTTCATCATCACCGACAGAAATAGTAATTTATTTTCCATTGTTTAATTAAATTAAAGGGCTTTCATTCTCCTGTGACTGAAAAACTGTGTGCCTGGTACTTATATTTTCAGTGCAGGAAAGTGTAATGGAATGTCATTGAAAGTATTTGACTCATTCTTAGAGAAACAATTGGGTATTTTTTGTGACTGCCCTGAGTACATGTCTAGAATTAGGAGGAAAAGCATTTTATCTTTCCCTATGGTACAAGAAATTATGTTGGCATATGCCTTAGGGGTATATAGCCTAAGTACCAAACTTTGTCTTGAGAGCAACAGAAGACTGTGAAATTATGTACTATAAAATACTCACATCAGTTTTCAAAATGCTTTTGATTTCTATTCTTAGTGTACTGAAGATTCTCACTTTAAAATTCACAGTCTGTGGACTGATAAGTCCATTAGCTTGAAATTATAATTGCTCATGACTTTATGTAAAGTTAAACTTCTGATCATGTCCATTTTTACTCCAAATTGCACTAAATGCTGTTTACATTTCAGCTAGCTAGTATGAAGAAAATTAACTTGATCATAGCCAAATCTAGCCCAAACAGTGATGATCTAATTATAATAACATAGTAATCTGTAAATGTGGATATTGTAATTAGAATTATCTACCAGTAGAACAGCATGGAAGTAATTGTTAATTTAACTAAGGTTTTTTTTTGTTTCGTTGGGTTTTTTTTGTTTGTTTGTTTTGGTTTTTTTTTAATTTTAATGTCTTTACTCACTTTTCTGGTCTCCTATTTACACACTAAAGGTCTTCTCTTAGTAGAGACTAAATTATATCCCCTCAAAGAAAAATTCTTTCAAACTGTTTTGCAGTTTGCTTACATTTTTATATCCCTCCTTTTTTTTCTTGTTTAAAAATAGTACTTGTTATATATTAAAAATATGTGTATTGTTAAATAGTAGAAGTTTTCGTGACTTCCACCTTTGCATACATAGTCAAAATACTTCCCCAGTGTTCTATATGGGAATTTTCTGACTTTTGATAGGTGGCTCTTACTGCTTTAACACCTATAGTGTTGTCCTTCTGTCTCATTTGATAAGCTGTTCTATGTTTTCCTCAGTTGTGATTGTTTTCCTGGGTGAATGGTTATTTCTCCTCATGTCCCTGTACAAAGTTAACTGTATGTATTGATATACTTGAAATAATGATGTGTTAATTGAGGGCTTTTTAGTATACTGTTTCCGGGGGCGGAGGGGGGGGGGGAAGGCTTGAAGCTTTATTCATTTGGATGTTAGTTGTTTACCAAGAAATTAACTGAAGGGCCTAATTCAGCAAAGCATTTTAGCATTTTGGCACTTGGTCTTAATTCATTCTATTTATATTGCTTTATTTTGTCAAAGGAGACACTTCTACTTTGTGTCAGCGGCAGACAGATAATAAATCCTCAAATATTTCAGTGTAAATAGTTTTTGACAGTGCATATAGCTGTAAATTTCATGGGTTGTTTTAGAAAAATTTAAAATCTAGTAGTTTACTTGAGGACTTATTTCCATAACTGTTTGATTAAATCTCATTCTGTATTTTAAGTACCTTCTTTTGTGATGAATGGGAAGGAAATTGATCCAACCCTAACCTTTGTATGTGACACAGCCTCCATGCCCAGTGAAGTCAAACAAGAATGTAAATCAGGGATTATTTGTAAAATGTTGCCAAGCTCATGCTGCCATATTTATAAATCAAAAATTAAGTTTTGTAATTGAATTTTTTTTATAACCAAATAACTATCTGCCAAGCACAAGTCATAGGTGCTTCAGATAGATTGGTGGTTATAAATTTTCTCTCTCCTTCTCTCTTAATATTAATTATGGAGATTTTCTTCAGGGCTGTGAGGTGTTACTTGGCAGACTGTGATAACTGGCTTCCATCTGGCCTTTCTACAGGGGAAAAGGTGATGCAGGATGATGAGTTCACCTGTGACCTCTTCCGCTTCCTCCAGCTGCTTTGTGAAGGACACAATTCAGGTTTGTGGGCAGGAGAAATCAAGGTGACAGTAACTGATGATAAAAGCTCTTAATTGTTGGAGGATTGGCAGCCTTCATAAAATATTATGAAAGGTGGAATAGCTGCTAGACTGTACACAAAGGGAAAATCTTTAAGTGGAATTAAGTTGCCAGTGTTTTTTAACAGCCCTAATTTTTTAGATAAGATAATTGTTTCCAAAACAATGAGTTTTGGATCTTGACCTACTAGGAAAGTTAAATTTACATAGGAAAATGTATGTGGTTTGTAACTTCTAGACATGGAAGATTCAGAGGAAAATGTAAGAGGAAGTTGTATTGATTGTCCTTTGGCATGTGTCTGCTTTCTGGTGCACACTGTTTTCCACTAATGTCAGTTTGAATTGTATGTGAAGTTACAAGGCACACAATACCTTTCTTGAAGAAATGACATATCTTTTAAATATAAAAGAACACATTAAAAGTGCATAATTTAATTTTTTTTTATCATTAAGTATATTCCTATGTGTTCTCTCTGTCATTCTTCAGGAATGAAAAGAGAAAAAAAGGGATATTTTTCCTTTTTAGGCATTAGACATATTTCTGACTTAGTCATCAGGATTTGTGTAATTATTTGATTTAATTTTACTTAACAAAATATATTCTGAGTATAATTGCATTGATATTGATGTAGTTCTAGTCATAAATAGATTAAAGAAAGACCAAGTTACAGGTGAAGTATGTAGACAAGGTTCTGGCTTTAGAAGTTCACTGGTATGTGATCTCTGCAATAAGATGTCAAAACTCTTACAATGATTTATTGACAAAAACAAACAAACCCAACTAAAAATAAAAACAAGGAAAGAGAAGAACATCCAATCCATGTCTCTAAGCTAAACTTTTCTAGACCATCGTAAACCATAATTAATTTTCTGTATTGTTTCAAAACTTAAATAAATTTAAATTAAAATTCTATTTGAATTTTTAGATTTTCAGAATTACCTGAGAACTCAAACTGGTAACAACACAACTGTTAATATTATCATTTCTACTGTGGATTACTTATTGAGAGTTCAGGTAAGTAATTTATATATGAGGACATAGATGAAAATATTACTTACTTCTATACAAGTTTTATTAGAGGAACACATTTATTTGTCATCATACTTATTCTGGTCCCTGTAGACCAAGCTGACGAGAAAGGCTGAAATTCTCTAGTGGCTGTAGTTCTTTAAGAATTGCTACTTTGTTCAGGGAGAGTGAAAGGCAGCATAGGTGTGAAAGACTGGTTCCAGGCCTTATCTGCAGGAATGTGATGGAGGCTGTTAACCAAGGAGAGCACAGAAGATGGGGCCATGCTCAGTGGGTCCCTGAGCACAGGTGTTGACTGAAATTACCCTGTGAATGAGAAGCTTTTTGTATTGCTCAAGTTCAGTTTCAGCCAGCTGCTTTTTCATCCGTATTCTGATTTAGGCTGAGCACTGGCCACTCTGTAAATGAATGCCCATGTGCTGGAGTAGAGTGAAGCATAAGAATAGCACATTTTCTGAGAAGGAGAAAAAAAGGCAAAAGGAAAAAAAACTGCAGAAGGCAGTGCGTTAAAAACCCTTTCAGTAATCTATTTTTAACTATCTCTCAAATCCTTTTAATATGAAAACATTTAATTGTCACAGGAATGTAGAAATCAATGAAAAAAAATTGCTTTGTATCCAGATTACAGCATGTGAATGGTGCAAAAACATATTTTGTTATAAATGTTCATAATTTTTACCTGTAATTGTCTTCTTTCTGAAAATCACTGCACATGATAATATATTATGGTTTGTTTTTTTTTTAAGTATTTATCTAGTTAAGTTCCCTTTAGCCATTCATTTATTTGCTCTGAGAATTCCAGACTTTGAAAATTCTTTTTCTTTTTTTTTGTTTACACTGCTGCTGTTATCAACATTGCTTTCTATCTTTTTGCACTCTGTAGAAGTTGTGGAGACAATACAATGATTTTCATTCCATTGCTTACTTTGTTGAAAATTTAATAAGCTTGCCTTTGGGGAAGATGGAGAGAGGAATCATGCACACAAAGCAACATTTGCTCCCACTATTGACTAGGTGTCAAGCAGGCAGTATAAAGAGACATTGTTTAATGAACAGCATGCAGCATGGCAGTACTACTGAGCACTCCCTTTCAAAATGCAGGTTGTTATATTTCTAAGATCAGATACCAAGTCATCTAATTTTAATTTATTTTATTTTGAGGTTTGCTGTGGGGTATTTAAGTTATTTCTTTCCCTGTATTTGTTTTCCTATTGATTCCCTTGAGATGAAACTATAATTCTTGAAGTAGTATTTGAGAATCGCTGGGTGGTTAATTTAAAGCCTTTTTAAACTAAATAAATTCTAGAACTAGAGCTGTCTAACACTGTTTTTTCTTATATTCATATATTCTATATGAAGCCAGTTTGGCCACAGAATCTCTTTATGCTTCTCACAACTGTTTTTTCTTTAGGAGTCCATCAGTGATTTCTATTGGTATTATTCTGGGAAGGATGTTATTGATGAACAAGGACAAAGAAATTTTTCCAAAGCCATCCAGGTTGCAAAACAAGTTTTCAATACTCTCACAGAGTATATCCAGGTAAATTGATTTCCTCAGAATGTTATGAACTTGAAAGAAAATTCATCATACATTTAGCATGAAGATATAAAGTAGCTAGGTATAACATAGAAATATAATATAGATGCATTTATTCTTCAACATTATTTTAGTGCATTTGTTTATATATGAAGCTAAAGAATGAAATATATGTATATAACTGTCACTACTCTTTAGAATTTTCTTTAAGTATTTTTTAGCGCTGTGGTCTACAATATGCTGGGGGGAAAACCAGGAAACTGATTCTCTAATCCCTTATGTGAATTTTGCTTTAACCTTCTCTAAGGTTTTTCCTAATTTACAGAACTACATAAAGAAGAAACAGCTTGAAGATTTGTATCCTTTCAGCACTTATTGTTTGAAGTTGCAAACAGTTACACACTTTGGGGGTCTGAATTAGTATATTGAGACTTGGCTAAAACAGGCCAAGTTATTAGGAGTAATTATTAGGTTATTTTTTTACAGTCAGTGGTGTTATTAAATACATAATTCTAGATATGTTTAATATTTCATAGGAGTTTCTAAAGGACAACCCTAAACTATACACTTATGTGTATTTCTTCCTCTTTTTGTTGAATTTCTTTCAAACAAACTTTGGTTTTCTTTTTTCTTTTTTTTTTTTTTATGTTGCCTGAACAATAGGGGCCGTGTACTGGTAATCAGCAAAGTCTGGCACACAGCAGGCTGTGGGATGCTGTAGTTGGTTTCCTTCATGTATTTGCCCACATGCAGATGAAGCTCTCTCAGGTATCTTTTTAGTTTACTTTTTCCTTCATAAGTCACTAGCATTTTTGTAAAAGAGAAACAAACATTAATAAAAGCAGTTGGTAGAAAAAAATAAAAGCCAGAGATGATAGAATACAATAAAATTGAGGGAGAAAATTTTAAAACTAGAACGGGTGTGAATAGCAGACCTATAAGGGGATCACTGGCCACTGGTACAAAGCAGATTAGATCAAACTGCAAACAAAGTATATCACTGATATTCAAAAAGAACTCTCAGTTCCGGTCTTCTATACCAAAATTCTCTCACAGTGTTTTCTGCAGTTTCCTTTTATGCAGGACCCATCATGTTCATTGATAGCTCCTGCACTGAACCCTGATTCATCTTTATTAAACCCTAGTTCAACACATGTCTGTAAACCTTTTTCATATAAACCTTTTTCACTCTTAGTAGAGAGTAGTCAGACCTTATAATGAGTGAATTTCTTTTGGACGTGAGTACTCATTTCATAAGCTGTAGAAAGAGTGAAGGGGACTGGCAGAGACACTTATTTAGAGTGTGAAAATGAGGTGTGAGGAATCCTATCCTTAAGAAGTGCAATTTTCAACTTCTTAAATTTTTAAAAGAATTACACATTTTAATTCAATGCACTGATTCTGATTTTTTGCATAATGTAATATGTTTAGAGAAAAATGTCATAAGCTTGTGAAAGTGTTATTTAGAAATACAGCTCTGAAGTCTCTGAGGTTTTAAATTTCATTATTTGTCTCCAGAGGTGTCCATGTAAGTATTCTTTGCATAAATTGAAGTAGTCTTGATCGAATTATTTTTCTCCCTGCCCTTGGAACTTAATGGATGAAAGTAGGCTGCTTGCTGACACTTGTGGACTTTGAGCTACAGGTACACTTCTCATTCTTTATGGCTACATAGAAGTCTTCTTCCCACAAATGGCATCACAGTAAAACATGATTTTCAAGATAAATGCATTGAATTTCTCCTGAAGTGCATTTAAAAGTGCCTGTAGATACTGTTCTGGTTTTGAAACATCTTTGTTATTTAAAGAATTTTAAAATAGTCAGTATTTTGGTAGGCCACAGTGAAGGCTATTATGCTTCTTCCTATTCCACTAAAGCAAACTGGAAAGAGGTATTTAAGTAGTTACTGACAGTAAGGCAAGCATGTGGTAGCTATGTGCTGCTTATGAAATAAGATGTGGCTATTGGCAAGATTTGCTTTTACAGTAATGACAAGTTTATAGTCTCAGCTGTGCCCAGAATGGCTTCACAGCATCTTTGATTACTGAATCTAGAAAATAACGATACTCATCCCGCCTCTTCAAAGATAGCCCAGCAGCTGTGCACAACAGGAGTGTGCACTTACTCCTGATGTTCTCTGGGATGACAGAAACACTCCAAGTGTATAATTCCAAATGCATCACTCTAAATGATGATGGTTTCTTTCTCTTGCTTGGAGTTCAAGCTTTTGGCTTTTGAAAGCTCTTTATAGAGTCTAGCAGGAAACATCAGAATAGTTATGGGCTCTTTTTTTCATTTATATTTATTACAAGAATATTTCAATGTGTTTTTCAGATTCTGTTGAAATACCAGTTTTCAAAAGTGGTGTGGCTAAGTGGAGTTATAAGGAGTTGCTGTATGGCTTTGGTCTGTAAGAGGGACCTGCCTAGACTGAATACTTGGGGTTTTTTTTCAATCATGAGTTTCCAGAGCACTTTTGGAGAATATTTGAAGCAAGATTTTAACAGGAGAAAATTAAATCACTGTTTTGTTTGGGTTTTGCACTTTATTTTTTTTCCTTTTTTTTTTTTTTTGCATTTGAATTCTCTATCTTGTACCAGGAAGGAACAATGTGATAATAGTAATATTCTTAAGAATCTAAGGTAGAAAAAGAAAGTACAGTTTTCAATCCAAATGAACAAAGACAATCTGGGTTGTAAATAACTTTTGTAGTTAAAAGTTTTGTAATGAAAACTTAGAGGGCAAATCAATTAAAAATCTTGTTATTTCCAAATTATGCAGTTTTCAATCCAAGATCCAAATTGTCATCGTTGATGGTGGAGTGGGTGCTTTAGACAATGTTTATTATAAAATCTTTTTATTTGAGTCTGAAGAACAGAAAGAAAACCTTTTTTGTATTTTAAACTCCTTCATAGAAAGGGGTTTAAATGAAAGTAAACCCTTCCTTAGCTTCAGATATTTTTGACAGTTTAAATTTAAAGAATTACAGAGGTGTGATTAAATCAATGTCCTGCAAGTTTTAATGATGATGAATTTATAAAAGATGAGTTAGTTATTAAAAAAATTGAACAGACAGATCTTAACCAGAATTACTTACTACATAGTATAAAAACTAAAACCACTGGTCAACTATAACACTTATTGTCAAAGCACACCATATGAAAGCAATTCTGTTAAAGCAATTATATGCAAGCTAGCAGAAGAAATATTACATAGAGTTGAATGAATCTTATCACACTCCATTTTGTGGTGTACTTCTTCCTCTTTCTCTCAATCCTTGTAAAGTAACTGTGGAGAGGTGTCCCAAATCCAAGGGAGAAATGCCACATACATCAAGTTTGTGGAAGAATCTAACCATGAAAATGGCATGGATTTTTGATAGCAGAAAGAAGTTGGCTGGCAGTCATAGGCCTCTAGGTCAGTTCAGCAGCTTATCTGTCAAGTCTGACTTCAAAGGGACAGGTGTGTGTTTAAAGATGGTAAGCCAGCCTTTTAGCATATTGACCACTAAGAAGCAGCACTATGGTAGCTCATCACAGATGCTTGCACTGCTTTATCTCCTGACTGGGTTCCAGGCCAAGCAGATAAGCTTTATCAGGGCAAAGCATCCTGCCACAGCCATAGAGTACCTTGAGTTTGTTGTACCACTCACTGAAGTCCAGCAAAGCTCAAGTATTTGTTATCAATGGCATGATATAGCAGTGTATCACTGAGGAAGTAATTAAGTAGTTGAATAATTCTATCCAGACAGACTCCAGGCAAGTGATATAGTAAACTCGGTAAACCCAATGAGATAAGAAGTGGCTAAAAATCAATTTAATTGCATGTCTAAGGATATATTAATGGATCCTTATCAATAAATATTTTAACATTTTATTTCAACTTTTCTTTTTCCCTCCGAAAAGTTCAGTGACCTATAATGAAATTGCTCATTTTGAATCACGTTATACTTTGAGCTCTATGTGCTACTGCTGTTGCTGTTTTTACAATTTTCCATGGCTGTAAACGTGATGACACCAAAAGTGACAATATTTTAGTTGACACAAAACATTACAGAAGAACCATCTGTGACCTTGACATACCCAGTTATTGCTTTAAATCTTTTATCATATTCAGTTTTCTCTTTATTTAATTACTCTTTCTAAACAGATGATGGTGTAAATATACTGTGAGAATTTGAGCAATTAATTATATTTTCACTGTATTACCGTTTTTGACACTTCTAGCTTTTTAACTTCTAAGTCTGCTTTTTACAAGGTGAAATATGCATGCACATAAATAAATGTCAAAGAAAGCAATATATCATTTATATTTATATACTGTTTTGTTGTTTAGGATTCCAGTCAAATTGAACTATTGAAGGAATTAATGGATCTTCAGAAAGATATGGTTGTCATGTTGCTGTCTATGCTGGAAGGTAGTAAAAATGTGAAATCTCTTTCGTAGTTGTTCTAGCAAAGTTTTTACCTTCGTAATTTTCTTCATTTGAGAGATAGTGCTCTATATTTCTTTGCATTTTTAATTTTCATGTCTCAATTGTGAGAAGACTGAAAGTCTTCAGGTCTGAAAGTAAATGGGAGATTGAAGTGGGGTAGTTGACATAGGTTATGTTAATTCTGAATGCCATAACTTTATAAAATCTGGAGCTAACAGAAGTTCTGGGTTTTTTCTGTGAACTTGACTTATCTTTTGGGTTAGATGGTTAAATGGCTTTTACATTTAAGTTGAAATCTGGAATTCTGGGGATGAAACTGTTGGCCAGTCATTTTATTAACAACCTTAATATATTGCATTTATTTTGGTAGTGATCTTATCCATAAAGAACAGCCTTTATTCATCTAGTGACTATGTTCAAGGTCCTGAAATTTTGATTCCCCAGGCTTTGGGCTCATAGAACGTTACTGAAAAGCAAAGTAAATTCTTAGTACTGTAGGCTGTGCTCTGTATGGACCCTACTGAGCTGCTCATCTAAATATTAGTGAACTAGTGACATTAGATCTGTCTGTGCTGCACTATAGGGAAATTTATTATATGCTACCCCACTTGTAGTACTGCATTAAATGTATGATCTCTCTCTCTACAGGCCTTGTTAATTCTTCCTTTCTGTAATTGCAAATACTTAGTCACATTTTTTCCAAGTCTTAGGGTAGAGTTGATAGTAAAAGACTCCAGATTTCATAGCTAGCTTCCTCATGTAAGTGTGTTATCCAATAATTTGTCATTCTTACTCTTTGATTGTTTCACTGATCATTATAATACACTTTTCTTTGCCAAAATATTTGCTGATATTATCTCTAATATCCTGTCATTATCTCTAGGTAATGTTGTGAATGGAACTATAGGAAAGCAGATGGTCGATATGCTTGTGGAATCATCCAACAATGTGGAGATGATTCTGAAGTTTTTTGATATGTTCCTAAAATTGAAAGATTTGACTTCCTCTGATGCATTCAAAGAGTATGACCCTGATGGTAAAGGGATAATTTCGAAGAGGGATTTTCACAGGGCAATGGAAAGCCATAAGCACTACACTCAGTCTGAAACGGAGTTTCTGCTGTCATGTGCTGAAACAGATGAGAATGAGACTTTGGACTACGAGGAGTTTGTGAAACGATTTCATGAGCCTGCAAAAGACATTGGTTTCAATGTTGCTGTTCTCCTGACCAACCTGTCAGAGCACATGCCCCATGATACGCGCTTGCAGACTTTCCTGGAGCTCTCAGAGAGTGTGCTGAATTACTTTCAGCCTTTCCTCGGACGTATAGAAATCATGGGCAGCGCAAAGCGCATTGAACGAGTTTATTTTGAAATAAGTGAGTCAAGTCGGACTCAGTGGGAAAAACCTCAGGTAAAAGAGTCAAAGAGACAGTTTATATTTGATGTTGTAAATGAAGGTGGAGAGAAAGAAAAGATGGAGCTTTTTGTTAACTTCTGTGAGGATACCATCTTTGAAATGCAACTGGCTGCCCAGATCTCTGAGTCAGATCTGAATGAAAGGTCAGCTAATAAAGAGGAGAATGAAAAAGATAATTCTGAGGAAGAAGATCCTAGAATGGGTTTCTTCTCTCTCGTGACCATGAAGTCAGCTTTAGTAGCTCTCAAGTATAATTTAATGACTCTTATGAAAATGCTCAGCATGAAGAGTCTAAAGAAACAAATGAAAAAAGTGAAGAAAATGACCATGAAGGACATGGTCATGGCTTTGTTTTCTTCCTACTGGAGCATTTTGGTGGGCTTACTATATTTTGCTTGTAGTGTTGTCCGGGGCTTTTTTCGCATCATATGCAGTTTGCTGCTTGGAGGAAGCCTAGTAGAAGGAGCCAAGAAAATCAAGGTGGCTGAACTGTTGGCTAATATGCCAGATCCCACTCAGGATGAAGTGCGTGGGGAAGAAGAAGAAGGGGAGAGGAAACCATCGGAAGCTGCATTGCCTGCAGAAGACTTGACGGATCTGCAGACTCTAACAGAAGAGAGTGATCTACTCTCAGATATATTTGGTTTGGATTTGAAACGAGAAGGTGGACAGTATAAATTGATCCCTCACAATCCAAATGCTGGTTTGAGTGATTTACTGAGCACTCCCTCCTTAGCCCCAATGCCCGAGGTACAGGAAAAAATCCAGGTAATTGTATCTTCTATTTCTGATAGCTATTTCTCTCTTTCGTGTATTAAATGTAGTCTTGAAATAATACTTGCATCTTTGCTTTTCTGGGTTTTCTGACTTTTTTTTTTTTAAAGAACCATGTATAAT
This sequence comes from Molothrus aeneus, assembly GCF_037042795.1. NCBI lineage: Eukaryota > Metazoa > Chordata > Aves > Passeriformes > Icteridae > Molothrus > Molothrus aeneus. The sequence continues at coordinate 43,960,885 of NC_089648.1, forward strand.
TACTAGTGTTTACTCTTTCTGATGTCACAAACCTGAATTTCTACAGCCTTCTCTAAGGACATATTGTTTTGGATTGCTTTTAATTCAGTGCTAAATTGCCTCTCTTCATTCATGTAAATCAAATTATCATATTTTTTCAGGTTTTCCATTGTTTAACAAAAAAACTCAAAGCCCCCTAAGATTCTGCATTCAGGGTATTCTTTTAATTAACTCTGTACTGTATAATAATAATATTTACACATGGTTTTTAATCCTGGTTTTCTGTAGGAGAAGGTGAAAGAAGATGAAAAGGAAGAGAAAGAAGAAACAAAATCAGAACCTGAAAAAGCTGAGTATGTATTACTTTAACCTCTGATCCTACCAAAAAAAAAAAAGTGTTTTGTTTTACTGAAAAAAACCTCAGAAAAACCTCAGGTTTGTTTGTACTCCTTTGCCTTTAATTTTCTATCAGTTCTCATTCCAATTAGGCTGGGGTGCTTTTTTAAACAGTTCTCATCTGTGCACATTTGCAAGGAAATGCCCTATAAGCACCACTATGATTCTATAATTTCCCTTCCCAGAAGCATCCTTTGTAATCTCCATTTAATTTCTATTTAATTTCTTTTAGAATGTGCTTAGTTGTTTTTTTTTTTCCTTGGCAAATCTTAAAACTGGAAAAAAAAAATTTTGAAAACTTTCTAAGAGCACCTGAGTTGCAGAGACCTGCTATCCATCAGTGATAGAGACTGAATCTGCTTTACTCTCTCCCATTTGCTATGACATGTTTTGAGTTATTTGCATTTTGCAAAACCTTAACATTCCAGTACAATTTTAATGAATTACAGAGTACTCTGACATCTTTATGAAGATATTTGATCAATAATAATTTAAACCCTTTTAGGACATGTTAAAATCTAATGTTAATGCCATTAGCTCAGAATAAAATAGTGGAAAGCAAAATATAGTGCTTGGTTTTAACCAGTAAAAACTGTGAATCTCCATCCCTGTATTTTATGATTCCTGATACGTGTACATTTCTATGTACAGTTTCTGTATCTGATTTATCACTGTCAAAATTCTAAGAAGATCCCTTAGTCTCAAACTCTAATAATTACTGCTCTTCTGGGATGACAAGCACTTGTCCATAACAAAAACTCATCTTCTTAACCAGTGCAGCAAATTTCTAACTTGGCCACTATAACTTTGTGAGGGGAAGTCTTCCTGACTTTTGAAGGTCATTCACTGTTGATTGCTCTGCTTGACTGTGTGAGTTGCAGTAATACTTGTATTCTCTGCCAAGAGTACAGTACCTGGCACTATTAGCTGCCCTGAAGCTACTCCTGACATGACAAACTTTCAAGTGAAAGTTTATCAAATGTCTTCTAGGAAGAGGAGCCTGCTTTGGACATCAGTCATTCTGTTTGTAGATAGGAACAGAGAAATAAATAATGTAATTTAGAAGTTGCCTCTCACTCTGGTTTGGCTTCAAATAGACTTCTGTGATCTTTTCATCTATCATGCTGACAGTTCAAATTAACTTCTAAGACAATTCACAGTTCTTTAGATCATGTATTTGGAGAAGGCAGCCTGTGAACTCTGACTTTCTCTAATGAGACAGCATGGTGATACTCGCACACCAGATGCTGACAAAATCTTACTTCATCTCCTCCTGGAGTGGGTACTTATGACTTCATCAGGTGGGCAGAAATGCAGAATTTAAAACTTGAGGTTTGACTTGTAAGGGCAAGAAGAACCAAAGATTTCTGCAGCCTTTGTGGGAACTGGATTGTTTAAGTGCATGAGGTTGGAGGGCAGCATTTAAACATGTAGGCACTCATGCAGACATAGAGCTGCCAGCTTACAGACATTTTGTCACTGCAAGAATCAGCTGCATAGTTATGAAGAACCTCTGATAGCAAGGTTGGCAGATTTTTGTTTACCTGCCTCTACCAGCTAACATTTCCACTTCAGGGTGCTGAACCAGTAAGTTCATCTGTGGCCTTAACCAGACTGTCACCCTTGCCAGCACTTTGGACTGAAGAGGGATATTTGTCATGTGCATGAACTGCATGAGTCATGGCAACTTGAGCCTCATTAAAAGACAGAATTTCAGGGTGTTTTTCACAAAAAAGTCTATTTCAGGGTGTGATTTTAATTTATTAATTTGACATACTATTTTGCCTTTGTTTTTATCCTAAGAGGAGAAGATGGAGAAAAAGAAGAGAAAACCAAGGAAGACAAGGGGAAACAGAAATTAAGACAACTGCATACGCACAGATATGGAGAACCAGAAGTTCAGGAATCAGTTTTCTGGAAGAATATCATTGCATATCAGCAGAAACTTCTTGTAAGTTGTTATCTAACTTACATGTTTAGCTGTTGGCCAAGACACATACCACAATATTCTAACAATATAAAGACAAATAGCATCTGGTGGACCATATTCTTCTATCCACCATTGTCCTTAAAGAGAACAATGAAGAAAAGGTTTAATGGGAATATTAGAGAAAAGAAACACGCAAATAACTTAGTATACAAGATATTAATTCTTAGGAAGACCATTATTATTTCAAACCTAGACATTCAGAGATGCCTGTGTATCATGGAAAACATCCATGCATTCTTATGGTAGTAAAATCCTGAATTTTTAAAGCAGCCAGTGAAACAGTAGGAGTTCTCCTTCCCTGAGAGACACCTTTGGGAAATTACAAGCTTTCCTTTAAAAACAATCAACTAAGATACAATGCTTAACCTGAAGTGAATAAGAAAAGATGTTGCAGATTTTTTTTTTTTTGTGAAATAGCAGATCAGTATTTTTTAAGCTTTTCAAAACCTGTAGAAAATAAGACCATATGAAAATGTAAAACTGCATCTGAGAGTCTCTCAGTAAAATATCAGATAACATTTGCTCCATAGCTGCTTAAAATCCATTCATATTCTCTGAGACCAGAGTGAAATGCAAAGCAAAAAGAAGTACACTTTTGCTATGTATATAATATATAATTGTGTAGGGATGGCCTACTTCTAGTATGAGAACATAGCAAAGCTACAAAGCTGTAGTCAAAATCTTATTAAGAAATTAAGTGTTTAAATTTGGCTTTTGAACTGAGATTCACTTTTAGGCTGCAATTCCCATTGCAATCATGTGAATTTAGCTAAATTTTTTTCTAATAGTCTCATTTTATATTTCACTAATAGTCATCTATGATTAGGGCTGAAAAATGGCAGAATTCCTGTAGGAGTGTTAAAATATTGAAAAACGTGTACTGTAAAGGTTTGTGTGTTGTCAGGAAGGGAAAAGGTACATTTCTGCAGTCCTTTTGATAGCATCAAAATGTCAGAAAAGCTTTCTATTCATGGTACTCAGGTCACATGTGAATTTTTGCTGGCCTGGTAAAAATGCAGTTGATTTAGGAATAGAAGATGTTTAAGATAAACTTATATGCAGAGGGTTTTTTTTTTGGTAAAAGTAGCAATTTGCTTTATCTATGAATATTGAACTACAGGGAAGATAGAGACTTCTGTATTATTACATTCCTCTTATATTGTCATGTCTCTGTGTTGTTTCCAAGTGTATTGAGAGGATAATGAAAAATATGTAAGAGGCAATTAGAAATCCTTCATCTTTTATGAATGGAGTGAAATGAAAGGTCCTTTATTCATTATTGCACATGTCAAGTAGGAGAGAACTTGTACATCATTCAAAATATTTGTTAGTTGTTTTTTTTTATATTTATAATTCTATTAAAAAGTTCCATTAGGGAAAAAAAAACCCACAAAAAAACCCCTCTCAGCAGCAACTTACTAATGATGGTTGAATCTTTATTAGGCAAAGTGTATTTATGTTCTGTCCTCTTTTCAGAATTATTTTGCACGAAACTTTTACAACATGAGGATGTTGGCGTTATTTGTTGCTTTTGCCATCAACTTCATCCTTCTTTTCTATAAGGTAAATTTCTAAAAATATAACTATTTAAGTTGTACACTGGAAAACATCTGGATTTTGTAGTCAATATGTTATGGTAAAACTGCCTAACATGTTAAATACCTGCTTCATCCTACCACTTCAGAAATCTAACATGGTAACAGCTGAAATGTTTGTGTGAAGTAAAAATAGATTTCCAGTACACAGATAGCTGTTGACAGAGCATTGTGCTAGGACAAAGGCAGCAGGCTGAGAGGCACACCCTTGCCTCAGATGCTCCATTTCCCAGTACAGTGAAGCTGCCAAGCTGAGCCTTCATAAGTAACTTAAATGAATCCATGTCAGTTGAGCTGTTTTCTTGTGCCATTATGCTCTCCTGAAAGGGTTTTTACAGCCGAGAGTCACATGATCTTAAGCTACCTAGAATATCACTGATATTGTCAAGATTTTAGTAACATTAATGCAACTCTAGAGACTTTGGACTTGAATAATTTTTGGGCAGAAAGCTGTGATGATAAAGACTACTGTCAAGCATTTCTTCTAAGAGGCCTGTGCCTTTTCTTGAATTTGAAGTGATAAAATTCATCATGGACCAGATTTGGTAACATGGACAGACAGTGGAAAAAAAAGGAAAGAAAAAGCACATTTTCACAGACTGGTGTAACAAGATGAAAAGGTCTTGCTGAAGTATTCTTTCCGGACATTTTTATGCAAAAGCAAACATTCTTTAAAGTTTCTTTACAGTTATATTGTCTTTGGTATCATTTTTTCAGCTCAACAACTTAACTTGTAGTATTGTAAAGCTCCTGTCAAAAGAATATTGCAATATTGTTTTAAACAGGTCTCCACATCTGCTGTGACAGAAGAAAAGGAGCTTCCTGTGGTATCTGATGGTGAAAGTACCAAGTTGAACATCCTGGAAAGTGATGATGAGAGGGTCATTGCAGTGCATTATGTCCTGGAAGAAAGCAGTGGCTACATGGAGCCCACACTGAGGATTTTGGCCATCCTACACACAGTCATCTCATTCTTCTGCATCATAGGGTATTATTGTTTGAAAGTAAGACAAAAAATTAACTCTTTTTTCTGGGTCTAAACTTTCTAATCTGTCTAGCAGTATAACTTAAAGTCAACCTGCTTAAGCAGGTTGGGGTACTCTGTGAAAAAAATCTTGAGTTGTTAGCGTAATGTACACAGAAAGTGTGTGTTAGGTGATGTGTCTGTTCAGGAGGCTGTAGGCCAGAGTCTGATTTGCAGTCAGTCAGACAGTTACAGCAGTAACCTGCTTCAGAAACTGCTTGTGACTGCCAAAGACAAGATGTGAACACACATGACACAGATGACAGTTTTAGATACTGCATTACTAGTCTGTCAATTAGGTCATTTGAAAAGAATGAAGCATTTTGGACTACTGCTGCTGCATATTGTGGCTCTATAAGATGCCTGCTGTTCCTACACACACACTCTGCTGGTAGTGTTTTGGCAGGAGCCTAAGCATAGCCTAAAGGACTATTTTGGAGAAGATCTCTGTGAGGGATCTGAAAAGTAAAGATGCCACTTCGGCTGGCAAAATGCTGATTGTGGTTTAAGAAAACCAAATTTCATAAATCTCTGGAGCTGGGAGAAGTGTATCTGACATGTACTTCCCCCATTTTTACACACTTCCAGGGCAAAAGCTGTAAGTCAAAGTGCAGGATAGTGCTAAATTAAATGGACCCTTGATATGACCCAGCTGCTCATTTGTCCTTATATCTCTGTATATTAATATTTTTCTTTTCCTCTTTCAATGGCTAGTAATTTGTCCTGTGCTAAAAGACACAATCTGCATTTGTAGCTCAAGGAAACATTCATCATGTCACTACTTTTAGTGTTGATTTTCATCTCTACTTTAAGTATGCCTACAGGTCAATAGATACTAAACCATTCTTTTGTTGCATGAGTTGCCATGCAGCATGAAAGCTTAGGTTTCTGGGTTTTTAGATGTTTTCTTCTGCCTCATGCTTTTTTGTTTGTTTCTACTCTGACCTTTTATATTACTTTTTTTTGGAACATTTATTCTCTGACTAGAAGGGAAAAACATTGTTATCAATATTTATCTTCATTAATTGACTTCTTTCCAATTCTGAAATCAAAATATGGTCCAAATATGGTTTCAGTCTCAGTTTTGGAGATCTTTAAGTCCAAAATCTTCTGAACTGCAGGCCAGTGTATGATAGGTTTGCTTCTAAATATTGCTCAGCATGAAATCCATTACATTTTTCTCATTTAGCAGTCTGAAAATAGTGTTGGAACTCTTTTTTATTGTATCTAATGTAATTGTATTGCTGGAGTAGTCTTGATTTTCATTATTACTATTTCAGTATATTCATGTCCATGAGTATACTGAAATAGTAACAATCTTGACTACTATTGCAGTCAAGGTGGGTAATGCAAGGTGGGTGAATTTTGGGGATCTGTGAAATAGTTCCAGGAAAGAGTAGGATAAAGTAAAAAGTTTACTTTTTTTTGGTAGCACATTTCTTAGGAAAATTCACTCAACTTGGACCACTATTTACATCTGCCTTCTTGAAATGTACTTTTGAAGTCATCCAGCTGATGAAAGAGGGTTGTAGATATAGCCTGGCTAGGTGTCTCGGCTGCTGACAATTCTTTTTTGTTGCTCACAGTCTTTGGTCTCTGCAGCAAAACACTTTGTTTCCCACTGTGAAATCTCAAAAATCCTTTAACAAATAAAAGGAGCCTCTAACATCTCTGGGTATCAAAATGAAATCAAAAAATACCATCCCAAAATAATATGTGGAACTAGAATTTTGAAGGATTAAAAAAAATATTTTAGGTCTCTTTCACTTGACTACCTCTAATCCTTTTGTGGCACTGAAAAACTGTTTTTATTTGAAGGATCCCTCTTCAGGTATTTTGACCATCTTTTTACGACTGTTTAGCACACTGCAGTTTAATGAATCTGAATTACCTGCCCCTAGTGTATCAATATATTTTCTGTGTTCTAGGGAATTGTTAAGTCTTTTAATTTTTTCAAGTACTATTTTTTGCTTTGTTCAGTTTTGATACTTGTTTCTTCATAGCAACCAGCTTTTCTTAAAGTTTGCAGACATATCAGTGCATTTTATATAATTCCTGTATTTTCTTTCAACTGCAGGTTCCACTGGTTATTTTTAAGAGAGAAAAGGAAGTGGCAAGGAAATTGGAATTTGATGGGCTATATATAACTGAGCAGCCATCAGAGGATGATATTAAGGGACAGTGGGATAGACTTGTAATCAACACACAGTGAGTTTTTACTTACTCTGTCCCATTATAACCCTGCAAGTAATTACTCTTCTGTTTCCCCAGTTACATACTTATCATCCATCTTGTCTAAAATAAATAATTATTAGAGATATATTTCTAGCAAGGATATGCAAAATTTTCAGGCACCTACAAGGCTAATGTTTGCTGTCATTTTTACTCTTACTATTTAATCTTACGCATTCTCAAATTTTTGCCTTAAAATTATTTCTCTTCATAAAAGAAAAAAGGAAGAGGGATGGTTTTGTTTTGGCAAGGACAGTGATGATAGTTGTGCATTGCTGTAAGTTCAAAAGTGAGCTGTGCTTTGCATCACATACTCAAAGCTCTGTTTCTTTGCCTGGTGGGGCTGTGTGTGGGATGTAGCTGCTCTAGAATCCTGAGTGCAGGCATTGGCTCTGCTCTGCTTCTCACATTTACATGGTAGGCTGAACACCATTTGGCAACTTTCACTCCAGAATGTTCATGAGTGACTGACTGGTGGTAGCCACCACATTGCGACTCATAGAAACAGAATTGTATATATTTGTCTAAAATGTAATCTTGTTTATCTGTGGTTTTCAGGTCTTTTCCAAATAACTATTGGGACAAGTTTGTGAAAAGAAAGGTAAGGCTTCTTTTTAAAGAGATTTATGAGGTTAAAATAAAATTTTAATGCATATTTCTGTTCATGTTGGGAGAAATATGGACTACACTTCTTTGAAATATAACTGATTCACTGTAGATTTCAATATTTACAATTTTGAAATACTCAGAATTCCTTACCAGATTCTTAAAACTATTTTTTTTAATATATTTCGAACTTTTTCTACATACAGATTTTGTATTAATCAGGAATTCAAATACATTTATGAAATTACATGAAGAATTTTGTGTCTGCTTGTACATATAATGCAAATTATGTAAAATGTCCTGTCCGTATTTATGTATTCACCTCCATACACAGAAAATGGTGTTGTCTCTCACCCAATAGGTTAAAAAGTATTAATAAGAAGACAGAAAAAATTGAGATATTTAGGTACACTGCATAATCAGGCAACCATAACTCCCTGAAAGGTATATACATGCACTGGCCTTTTTTGTCCCTTACCTCTTTGTTTTCCCATGGTTTTTCTTCCCCAAGTCACCTAAATCCATCCCTTTCTCCATCTTTGCTTTCTCCCTGTAACATCCAATAAAATCCCATTTATGGGATGCATAGTGTATGCATCCCTTGGCAGTAATCCTCTTAGTCTCACAGATGATCTGGAGAGTTTTACCAGTGACTCATTTTGATGGATTTCAGATTTGGGTCTGAGGCTCTCCTGAGGCTGCCCTGGGAGGGACCAGGCAGAGCATCCATTCACTGTGAATCCATATTTTGGGTTCCTGCCTGCCCCTGTGCCACTGTAGTCCTCTAGGCTTGAGCATTCTTACAAATGGTATTTTGAATGTTTTCTCAGCTTGCTCTTAAGAAATAAATCTAATGCTTGTACAATAGCTTACAGCAAAAAGAATCTTTTTAGTGTGTTTGGTCACAATTGAAAAAGAGAGAGTGCATGTTATTAGATCAGATTTACCCCTCCTTCACACTTTAATGCCAATCTTGTATCATAATTTTGGAAACCTGCTTTTTAATACTCTTAGCTCTTCTGCTTTGTAAATCTTAGGTCAATCTGACCAAAAAATTCCTTTGAATTGTGTACTCATTTTGGTATGGAAATTTTTTTTTCATCTTTTAGGTTATTATGTAGAGATTTCTACATGTCTGTCTAAGCAAAGGGGAAGCATTAGCTCTCACAGAGTTCTTGAGAAAGAAAATACAATTCTACATTGGTTCTGTCAATGTAGATGGTCAAGAAAGGCTTAAATCAAAAGGAAAGGAGTATGGTTTTAAGTTGTGTGGAAGACTTTAGCTTTGGCTGAGGAACTGCACTGTGTGATTTAACTGTCTTCAAATATACTATTTGCAATGAATGTCTTCTTTTATATATATTTGTATTTTAATCGTCAGTCTACAAAATAGTACATATAATGAAGCAGTGTTTCCAGGCTTGCTACAAAAAAAGCTTCTCTAAAAATCTGAAAAAATATCTATGAATATTTAAAGCCTTTCCTATTAGAAAGCTGGAAAAATACCTCTTCACCTACAGGAGTCACTGAGTTATGATCTTGTTATTAAAAAATTTTGTATTTGACTATAATTTTTGAAATGAGAAGAGACAGATAATATTTAGGAAGGAGCTGTGTGTTCAGTCAGAATGAAAGCAAGTAAATATTTATTTCCAGGAAAATTACTTAGGAAACATGTTAAATTTTGTTAGAAAGAGATAGGGCCTAGTTTGAGTTCACTGAAAATTGTTTTTTGCCACAACTCTATGTTCAATCTATGTTCAAGATCTTGTGATGACAATGTCATTCATAATCATGAAGCACTGTTTTCAGGCGCCTTATGTGTTAAACCTCTTGTCTTCAGATCCAGGCCAAATAACTGCTGATCTACCCCACTGATGAATATTTTTGAATATTCCTTCTAACTTTAGGTAATGGATAAATACGGTGAGTTCTATGGCCGTGACAGGATCAGCGAATTACTAGGAATGGACAAAGCTGCTCTTGATTTTAGTGATGCTCGAGAAAAGAAGAAACCAAAGAAGGATAGCTCCTTTTCTGCTGTGTAAGCATTTGCCTACAGTTTGTAATTGGGATTTTTAGTTTGTTTCTTTTTTTTTTAAATTTTGTTGGGTTTTTTGTAAGTTAAAATCAAGCATTCAAGTTTGTCATTCAGACAAAACATCTGTTGCTCACGTACACTTGCATAAGAAATCAATTCTTATGTTGTGTGATACAGTAAATTTAATTAATTATAGACAATGTATATGCAGGATTTCTCTGGTTTTTTATGTATGAAGATTTAGTTTAGTGCACAGCAGCTTGAATACATTACATTCCCACTCTTTGGATAGTGTCATCACAGCTGGTCTGGAATCTCCTTTTCAAGTTCTCAGTTCAGCTCTGCTGGAAAGAATGGGCAAAAATGGCCCTGTCTGTTCTGATTATAAGGAGATGATGAAATAAATTTAAGTGCTAGTGACCAGTAAAATCTGGGAATTGGATGATTAATCTTCACATCCTTTTATAACTTGTTTTCCCTAAACTGTGCATTTATATATCATTTGGGAGACGGAAATGAAGAGAAGCCCCTAGAAATTCAGAGTAGTAAATTCTCCTTTGAAGAACAGGCTTTTATAAAGCACTGCAAAAAATGTTTTTTCCAGTTCTGCATTATAAAAAGGTATTCAACTAGATAGAACATATTTTAACAGATGGAATTTTAATGCTACAGAGATTCTGATTTAAGGGTTTATTTCAAGTTCTCTCTAAAAACATTTTATCAATGGGTGTGCCAGAATTATGAGAAGTAGGCAGTGAGACTACTGGTAGATTAGAAGTGCATTGAAGCAAGAGCTGATTTTGTAAGGATGGCTCTTTTATCCATCTTTATAAAAGATGGATATTAATAAATCAGGAGTCTGTCTGAACAATCAATCAGGTGCAGTGTAAAAGCTCAAGGACTCTGTGGCATTTCAGTACTAAATAAAATTTAATATTGTGGCAGTAGTACTTTCCTGATTGCTTTCTTCTATGCTGTTTTGCTCCTGCTGGATTGCAGTAGGACCCATGCTTCAGTTTAGGAAAAAACCTACTAATTTTATTATTGGTATAAAAACCAAAATAAAACTACTTTCCCTTCCCTGTGTGCTCATACTAATATGAGGGGAAAAATATTTAAATAATGTTTCTGTGAATAATCTTGAAAAAACAGAGCAGAATAAAGCAGTTGAACAAGGCTGATGAAATATTTAATTTAAGAATCATGTCTAAAGGATGCTTTTTTTTTTAACATCTCTAATATCTCCTCCATGTTATATACAGTAAAAAAATTTATGACCTCATCCATCTTTCCTGTTCTCCCTGGAGGAGTCATTTCATATTCATAACAGATTAATATGTTGCAGGAAAATAAAAAACTATTATAAAAATTTGCAGAACCAGTCGCATAAAAAATATACTCTTCAGGAAGGTATGTTCATCCACTTTTTAACAGTTTCAAAAATGAATACTAATGGAGCTACTAAAACTTACACATATTCCAGATTCCAAATTTGACATGTATTTACCTTGCAGTGAGGAAAGAGGTAGAAAAAAACATTAAAACTGATCCCTTACTGCAATAATTTGGGAAGAAAATAGAGAATGGTGCAACCTGGTGTAAGTTTCAGCTCTGATACTTCTGCCTGTGCCAGGAAGAGGTGGCAGAGCCCAGATAGCTGTGTCTCACAATACAGGAGGGAAGTGCACTGAGCAGCATTTTCATCTTCAATGCAATTGAACAAGTCTCCTTGACCCCTAGCTCCTACTTTTTCTCTCCCTTTCCTTTGGAAAAATAGCCTGGGATTTGCATCTGTCTTTTTGCAAGGGACTTAAAGCACCCTACTTGCAGGTGACCATGCTTCAAAAGCTTCTGCAGTGATAATACTGCATTAAAAACATCTGTATTTTACTGACTCTTCAAAAGCCATCCAGCTCATTGATGCAGCCTTGAATATTTTTAAGTGTATTTATTTAAATGTATATATATATTTTAATATTTATATTATTTAAATATGTTGCAGTATTATTTAACTGTAGCCAGCTTAGAAGGATGATGTGGTTGGAGCTTTCCTGTAGATTAGACAGTAAAGACAGTTAAATTTTGCACACTGAGATGGAGACAGTGCTGCTGTTTTTCCATTGAATTTGTTTCTTCTTTTGGGTGGATGGTGTTAAATTAGATGCATCATGGATGTAGAATATTTGAGAAAATAATGTGGAAGACACAAACATGAAAGTTAATTTTCAGAGGGTGCTATTGTTATTTCCCTTTCCCTTTCTAACTGCTGTTGTTTGTGGGATCATTAGTTTAGTCAGAGTCAATAGAAGAGGCAGATAAGGCTTAAGCATCTGCAGCAAGCTTTGACATAAGGCTAAATAGGAAAATAAGTAGGGCTTCTGTCAAATGCTCCCATAAGTCATCCACTTTCAAGAATAGAAAAATTGTAAATAATTTTCTCCTGGAAGATCTGAAGTTTTTATAGGTTGGTGAGAAACCATATCCTAAATATGAAGTGTACAAACAATGAATGCAGTTGGCCTCAGAATGTGGAAGAATTTGAAAGGTCTTGCTCTTCCTTTCCATGAGAAACAATGACCTAGGTTTTCAAAATATTCTGGAGTGGGTAACCCCCTTTTTAGTATTGTAGTTTCTCAGAGAGCAGAATTATTCCTGGAAAAATAGTAGACTTTTCCCTCAAGTGACAGTATATCTCTTGCCCATAATGGCTAGTGAAAAAGTAAGGACTTTTACTTGCAGTAGTTTTTTCACCTGAAGTCTCAAGATTTGTACTTGCTATGATGACACTATAGGATTTACAAAAGTGTGGATGTGTCTGTCAGTCTGAGTAGAAGTGCCTATCTGCAGGTGGATAGGGACTTCAGCTGTTGTGGTTGAGAGGCAGGCACAGTCACTGTTAACGTCCAAATTCCCAGCCTGTTCCTTTGATTCACATAAAGGAATCTCAGTTTCAAACCTTTCCCCTTATGGATGCTAATGTAAAATAACTCATGCTTTGATTATTTACTTGGGAATCCTCAGCCTAGCGGATCCTTACAGAGGCTTTGTGCAGGATACTTCAAAATAATCTGTTCTGTGTTCTGTCTTTGAGACACACAGAAAGCTGACAGACATCATATAACTCATTGGTTTGTTTTGGTTCAGTGGTTTCTTTTTTGTAATGGTCAAGGGGCAACATTCTTGATGAAGTATCACCTGCTGATGTTGTTAAGTGTCTGGCACAAAATTTTGAGACAGTGCAATAAAAAGGGTATTTCCTACCTAGTTTACAGTTAATAAAGAATGTTTTTTATCTGATGAGATGCTTTCTACTTTTAAAAAAGAAACATTAATAGAAGATTTTCCTAAGTACCTATGTCAAAACTCATTAACTGGTAAGAATTATCCTGTTTTCGTTAATTATTTTCCTTATATCCTTAGAAAAATGGGTCAATTTTCTGAACAAGCTCTGAGATTCATCTGATCTAAATTTGTCTGTCTTTAATGTCATCCAATTGTGTCACTCAAGGTATGCTATAATAACTAAGGTAAAGAATTGGCATTTTAGGGTGCAAATTCGGTTACCTTTTTTTACTAGCTACTTCAGACTTAGGTGGGTTGCACTAAAAAGAAAATAAAATATTTTTTTCTCCATGGATTTTAAAGACAGCTTATGTCACTCGTATGCATGATAACATTTTCGAAATCAATCAGCAATAGGTCTGATGAATTCAAAACAGTGCTTTTGAATTTGATTTTTGCTTTTTTGTTTCTTGCCAGATTCATTCCAGAGTAAAAGCCTGAATTAGAACAAGGTTCTATTGTATTTCAGCTTTTGAAGAAATTGATCAGCTGTTGACTCCTGCTATGTGACAATGCACTTCCTACAGATTGTGTTTAATATTTTCCAGTTGTGTTTTGCTATTAAATGCTTTTTTCCTTCATTTTTACAGGCTAAATTCCATTGATGTTAAGTATCAGATGTGGAAATTAGGAGTTGTTTTCACTGATAATGTAAGTTTATCAGTTTATACATACATGTATATATTCATGTTCTGAAATGAACTAAGCACGTGTTAATGCAAAGTGCTTCAATGAGAGGTGTGAAATACTCTGGAATGTATTTATTTTACTACAAGAAGAAAATCTTGAAAGCTTAAAGAGGCATTGTCAAAATATTTTCAGTTACATTGGTAGTAGTTAATAGAACCTCGGTCAATTCCTGCCCTATTTCTGATAGCTTTATTAGAAGCAATAAGAAAGTACTGCACTGTAGAATTAGAAAATTTACTTTATAAATGCTAAGTGCCATTTTTCCTGTTCATAAATATAATGAACACTTGAATATTCCTGGAGCACAGTCAGATCAATATAGTTACTATATCTTGAATTGCTAAATTTGTATTACTGAAACCAATAGTAAGATGTGCAACAGAATGATACAAATTATTCCAATAATTTGAAAAAGGGAGTCTTTAAAAGAAAAAAAACAAGGAGAGATAAGCAAGAATGTTAAAATGCAATTTAATTCAGTCATCATATGATTTTTCCGTCTTACAATTATTCGTTTGCCTATTTACTTATTTTACTGGTAAGGAAAACAGTTGGGGAAAATTATTTTGGAACTATGACAGATGGAAAATGAAAGGCTAATCTGAAGGTACTCAGGAAAAGTGGAAACAGTAAGCCTCCAGGTCTAGAGACAGCATGATCTGTAAACAGTGTTTGTTTGGGACTAGTATTTTTTTTAAGGGATGAAGTATAATTTCTCTGATAAGTACTTGTCTTTAAGTTCAATAAAAATTAATTGATAGAGGATCAGATGAAATTAACATTCATGGTTACTTAAATATACTTAATTATGAAATTCCTTTTGTTGCCTGCACAGTTCTGTAATTGTCATTAGCTAACATTGGGCATTAATATTTTAATGTAATTATTTAGAAATTATTTTTAAAAGTAATTTAAATCAGATTTTATTTTACAGTAGAGACATTTACAAATAAGGGTTTAAAAATTCCAAAATTAGTTTTATAGTATAAATTCTGAATTTCTTGATTTTGCCCATATCTTTTTGACTTTGTGTTTGAGGATTTAATATTGTTGCATGAATAGAAAATTCTCAATAATATCTAGAAAATGCTCTCTTTAAAAAGAACTTTTTTCTATTTAAAGAAAAGCATGTTTGAGAAATTTTTACTTTTCCTTATTGTCTTGAATTAAGATGAAAGCCATAAATTTTATTTTGAATGTACTTGTTTTTTCTGTTAGTCTTTCCTTTACCTAGCGTGGTACATGACCATGTCAGTCCTTGGCCATTACAACAATTTTTTCTTTGCTGCTCATCTCCTTGACATTGCAATGGGATTCAAGACATTACGAACTATCCTGTCATCAGTTACCCACAATGGCAAACAGGTATCAACTGTCACTTCTTTCCAGTTTTTTACTTAAGGAGTACACAGGAAAGATCACTTCATTACTTGAGTCAGGCGCTCTGCAGGTTGACAACAGAAATGTTCTTTCATCATGAGCTCTAGAACTTGAGTTGATGACGAAGCTAGACAGTAGGATTTGTAAGCAAAGGTATTCTCCCTTCTGAAAACAGTCCTGAAGTTTTAGAAAATTAACTGGGGGCATTATTTATAAGGAACTTTTTCAGTCTGGGAGCTACAGAAGTGAAATATCAATTTACAGAATACTGAAGCTCCCTCCCAGCTGCTTCCATTAAGCTCAGAGCAAAATCAGAATGATGCTACAGTTGAGCAATGGACTGCTTGTTGCTGCTTTTCTTAGATATCAAAATATTAGGAACAATGTGCTTTCTATATGTAATTTCATACATGTAAAAAAAAAAGTTGCTTTCCTATTAAATTAGTAGATAACTGTATTTCAATTAATTATGTACTAGATGATAGTAATATTATATTAGGTAGTGAATTTTCAGATCTTCCATCTGATTTTGGGGAATTCATATGATTCTAATAATTGGATTAATGATTATTTTTATTTGTCCATAAGATTTGTCTTTGTAATTATTTTTCTGTGTAATTTGTCTTTTTAATTATGTTTGATCAAAAAAAAAAAAAAGGAAATACACAATCTTTGTGTGAGAATATGAAGATATATTACTCTGTATTACAAAAATATATAAAGAGTAAAAGTTGTCCTGCTGCTACTACATACAGTTTATTGTTAGTTTCCTTTTTTTTTTTTTTTTAAAGAAAAGATAAATCACAATTCCATAGTGGTGTTACACCCATTCTGTAATTTTGTCTTCCAGCTTGTCCTAACAGTGGGATTACTGGCAGTAGTGGTATACTTGTATACAGTAGTGGCATTCAATTTTTTCCGCAAGTTCTACAACAAGAGTGAAGATGGTGACATGCCAGACATGAAATGTGATGATATGCTAACAGTAAGTCTTGTTTTGCTTTCTAGTTTTTAGTTTTTTTTGTTCGTTTGTTTGTTTTTCCCTCAAGCTGTTATGGTTTTGTCCTGACCTTCTTGTTAATTGGAATTCATACAGTGATATCATTAGCCAGCAGGCAGGAAATATTGCAGTTGAAAACAAAGGGACAAATATGATGAATATCCTCAACAAATAGATAGATCTTGTGTACACTCAAAAAACTCCTCTATAAAGGAGTAGAAGAAATGTGGTGCTGTACTTTGCTGTAGCTGTTCAAAAAATGCAAAATAACTACAAGCTGTGAAGCTGAGCTGGCTGAAGGGCAGCACTTCTGAATCTCGAAATTCAACAAGTTATTCATAGGCAAGCATTTTCATAGGTTATGAAAATACTTAAAGTCTTGTTTAAGCTTTGAAATCTGTCAGTTTGTCTTAGATGAATTGCCACAGTTATCTTTAATAGACAGTTCGGTAACTACGGTGTTCAGAACTGTCTTAAATTATTTTATACTAAGACAGTGACAGGCTTTGGGGTTATGACTGGTAGAGTTTAAACCAAAAAGAATTTCCAAGATGCATTGCACTTAATATCTCTCAAAAAAAAAAAAAAGTAAAAAAATCATGGTACATGTATTTCAGTGTGTATGCAACATGAATTGAATCTCTTCCAGAGAGTCAACAACATTTAAAAGCCAAATAAACAGATAAACTATTTATTTGATAAAATAAATAGCTATATCTAAAATAGATAAACTAAACTAAATAGACAAACTAGAGTAGTATATGTTTATTTTTGTTGTGTTTGGGACATTCAGCGCACCAAAACCAGATAAAATGGAATGTGAATCAGTGAAGGGCTGTTAAACTGTCAGGTGCTGGAGCACTTGCTGTGGGAAGAGGTGGAGGGAACTGGGCTTGTTTGGCTTAGAGAAGAGAAAGTCTCAGGGTAGAGGGTGGGTAAGAGGAGTTCCCAGTGTCTGCAGAAAGATTATTGGGAAGACCCATCCAAGCTCCTAACAGGATGTGCATGGCAGGAGACTGGACATAAAGTGGAAAAATGTGTTCTGACTTAGGGGAGCCAAAGGATCACGTTGCTCAGAGAGGTTGTTACAGTCTCAATCCTTAGGAAGTTGTATGAATTAACTGACTTGGATAAAGTCTAAAACATTTTTTCTGAGGTTGTACTGGGCCCTGCTTGGAGTCGAGATCTCATGAGATCTCATGAAGTGATCTGATCTGACCTGCTCTGTAATTCTCTGAAAATACTCTCATACCACAAGGCTATAATATTGTACAGGAATTAGTTAGAATAACATGTGATATGCTGTAAAATCAGGGTTGTGTCTTGTAAAAACACTAAGACTTGAAATGGGATTTAAAAGAAAATTAATATACATAACTTTTTAGAAATAAAAAACCAAAACCTTTTAAATAAGTAACACTACATTCACTCATTAAGTTAATAATTACCTTTTAGTCTTGGAGTATAAATTATCTTTGGAAATTGTTAGATTTTTCAGGCAAGGGTCACTCAGCATTGTATGGTATTATATCAGTTTCTTACAGAAGGGATTTTGGGGACAGTGTGTCATAGAAATAGAAGAATGGATTTTTTTGTATGGTAAGGTTTTAGGAGTTACTTATTGTCATTTCTATTTTTTGATAGAGGGTGAGAACCCTTTACCTATAGTTTGCAAAGGTGCTTAAAGAAAAAAAAAACCAATCACCTGCTCTAGACCTCTAGAGAGTGATACCATAATTTTCTATTAAATTGTAACATGGTAAAATTGGAAATTTTGTATTGTCAGCATCCCAGGCAACTGTTCTGACAGACCTATTATAGCACTTTTCGTATAATAGTTTCACAGTATTATTCTCAGATATTTTCAGTGATTAGCACAGGCTAATTCTCTGCACAAGCATTCACAAAGATGCTTTGCTTGGTTGTGGGTTTTTTTGTTGTATTTTTTCTTGAGGAAGAGGGTTGTTTATTTTTAAATTTGAATTTGATAACTAAAACCAGGGAAAATCATTCACTTTTGAGCTGGGAAATTGGAAAAGGAGATGATTATGGTGGTGGTGATATTTCCTATTTACACTGCTGAAATGATTTTGCATGAATCCTGGGGTGCTGCTGAGCTTCTGGTAGTTGAACTTTTGATCTTATTGAACTCCTACATCCTGATAGAACATTAAATACTGCAGCTTCAGAAATGCTACTGCACAGTAGCATGTCCCCTCCATCAGAAATATGCATAATCTCAAAGGAGAGAAAAAGATGGTTTGACGTGTCATAGTTCCTAGACCATAGACCAGTTCTACCAATTACTGAATTTGTAACACTGGGTATTTCTGCTTTTAGCTGCAAACAGCCTTTGTACCCCTTTGTTTTGTCTTTTCTAGTGCTACATGTTTCATATGTATGTTGGAGTACGTGCAGGAGGAGGAATTGGTGATGAAATAGAAGATCCAGCAGGAGACGAATATGAAATCTATCGGATTATCTTTGACATCACTTTCTTCTTCTTTGTGATTGTCATCCTGCTAGCAATTATCCAAGGTATGCTTTTGTAACCCACAGTGGGACTGAAAGCATTATTTAGCAGTACAAAAATCTCAATGCTGTGGTAATCACAAACCTAAGAATCAGACAGAACAGCAGGGCAGATCACAAAGGATAGGTTTATATAGAAAATCACACCCCACTGACTCTCATACACTGCTCTTCCGGGTCTCTGCAAAATCAACAGGCTCTAACTGGATCAATAGAAACAAAATAAATGTTTTGCCCTAAGAATACTGATGTAACTGCAGTTTCTGTCTTGTCATTGCTCTTTCTAAAAGCCTCCTATAGAAATCTTGTGGCACAACTTCAAATTGTCCTTCAGTGTAACCCATCCTACATGAGCTTCAATGGACAAAATCACTACTGCTGTCAGTATTCCCTCTGCCAACATCATAAGTTCTTGACCATCTGGTAGATCTTCAGATTGGTAATAGTGGTGTGAAACTTGGACCATAGCTTTAAGTGGTTAAATCTTTTCTTACATAAAATTGCTCTTTTGTACAATGCTTCCTTATCTGAACAATGTATAAGAGTAAAAAAGTGCTTGATACGAAACAGCTTTAGTATAGCCTGGTTAATGACAGTGGAAAGTTAGCTGCCATTAGTTAGCTTTGGAATTTCAGTGATACTATTTGACTGATAGTGTTTCTCACTGTTATAATCTGGATAATGGATACCTTGGCATGTCAAGGATTACATATTTTGGCATGTAAAGGATTTTTAAAATTATGTTTACATTAATTATGTTTATTGATATTACCTGAAGTACTTAAACCCCTGTTTGTTTCCCTTCTATAGCTTTAAAATATTGTCAAGAATGCCCTAAAGGTCATTTTTTATGAAAGTTCACACAAGTTAACAGAATTATATTCTCAATTTTGGAAAAATTGATGAACAGTTTTGCTGGGTTCACTTGCTGTCATAAATACTGATACCTCATTGCTTTCTGTCAGCTGACAGATAACTTAGGATAATTTTGACAGCAGTAAGGGTGATTTCACCCTCACTATGAGGAAATTCAAAAGGCAACTTTTAACTTCTGGTAAATTGGTTATTACTGTTATTCAAGTAACAGGGTTTTTTTAAAGGGCTTGGGGAGGGTGGGATTTTTTTATACCCTGAGTTGGCATATCTCACGTGGTTCATTTCTTCATTTTGTGAGTGGCTGAAGAATAGAGTCCTTAACTGTCCAGATTTGGGTACAGGAGTGTCAATAGTCATTGTGGAGTTAGTCCTTAATTGTATTGGAGTAAGTGAAGGGAAAGTTATAAGCAGTTTACAGAGTGAGCCATAGTCTGTGATTCTTTTTGTTCTTCTTTCTGGATCTCCCTCAAATGACCCCTTACTTTTGTCAGAGCTCCAATAGTGGAACCTTGTACTATATGACAACCATCTTGAGAGAGGAGGCGTGGAGCTCTGGGCCTCTCTGCATCTGCCATGTAATAAGTATCTCATCTCTGTTAAATGTACAGGATTATTTTTTCTTTTCAGCCACTGTAAACCCACGTATATCTTAATGTACTAAGTCAAGATTAGAGCACTGGGAATAAAAAGAAGTTTACTTGTCCCATTTTATAATTCAAAACGGTACTGCCAGCCATGTTAGCTTTATTAGAGATATATTATCCCTGGATTTCCAGATATTCTTTGTCACGATTGTTATTGAACATTAACCATCATTTTAACTTAAACCCTAGGTTTAATTATTGATGCTTTTGGTGAGTTAAGAGATCAGCAAGAGCAAGTTAAGGAAGACATGGAGGTAAGAACATTCAGTTGCTGAACCATACCTATTTTCAGATTTCACGAGTATATGTTTTCAGTCAAAATATGATTTAGCTAGTGGATGGTTTTTCAAACTAAGAGAAAAATACAGTCCTGTACATGGTCTGATACCATACAATGTGAATTATAATGAATTGCATGTCTGTGGCTATTTAAATCTTTTGGATCCTCAAACTAGAGGTTTCTAAAGCAGGGTGTTAACACTGTCACGTTACATTTCATCTCAGATGTAATTTTCTTTGCTTAATATATGTGTGAAAGTATCTTGTACTTTGTGGTTTTCTATTCTGTCATTGAAGTATATGTGTAAGAAGTCAGGAAAGTGTTGCAAACCAGCTTCACTTTGTATGTGAACTTGGAGCATATTCAGTTTCAGCTGGACAAGCATTGAGGTAAATATTGTCCTGTGTCACAGTAAGTGCTGCTCAAGATTAAAAAAGTCAGCTGTGATCATTGTATGCCATTCTGTCTCCTGATACCTGTTCACTTAGAGCTGGCAAAGATTTGTTTTTTTAAACAGTAAGAAGCTATTCTGATGGTAGCTAAGCTGCTAGTCATGTGTTTTTACTGAGGTATCCAGTCTGAATAATTTAAAGAAAAGCCTTTTTGTTCAGCACATAATATATATGCTGCATTGACATTTTCAAGAAAATTGTCACTTTTTTTTGCCTTTTCTGAAAGCAGAGCAGGTGTTTTATGTAGTGTTGAAGTGCTCTGTATTCTTTCTTCTAGACGAAGTGCTTTATCTGTGGAATAGGAAATGACTACTTTGATACAGTGCCTCATGGCTTTGAAACACACACACTACAGGAGCACAACTTGGCCAATTATTTGTGAGTACACTAAAATGCACTCCTCACTAACTCACAATCCTTGCAGCCTCCACAGGTACCTGGTTACTTCTTTTGCACAAGTAATAGTCAGTGCTATTTGGCTTTGGTGTGCACTTGTACTTTCTGAATATATTATTCTGGGGCAGTGACAGCAAGGAATTAATTAATTAAGTTTCATATCCTGCTTTCCAGCTTGGTTGTGGCACGAGAAGTTTGTATGAAATTGTAGGTAAAAATGAACTTGATATATGGTTGCAGAGGTCACATAAATTGTAAAATTGAATGAGGGGTGTAAGGTACAGAGGAGCGGTATGACCTGGCCTGGAGACTGATGGAAAGAGAGAACAAACACAGCAGTAAGACAAAAAAAACTTGCATTGGACAAAATATTTTGTGTGGAGTGCTGAGGCTGACTAAGAGAACCAGGGACAAAAGGAGGTAAGGGAACTGTAATGAGGAACTAGACATGAGAGGGATCAACCAAGGGCATTGGGTCCACCTTTGGAAAATCCAAGCAGAGCACCAGTGACCACTAAACTAAATAAAGCCAATTATCAGGTCTACAACCACTTTATCATACTGTTCCTCTCGTGTATTAAAATCCAGTGCCAGAGTGTATTTCATACTAGTGCTGTCAGTATGAAGCAGGGGATGGATTGTGTCTTTGTGTTTTTAAACTGGCATTGTATATGCACAAAATAAGGAGACTGCAAAGTCAAACATGGCTATAGAAACCTTCCACCTGAAAAACAGGTTGTGCAAACAAAATACATTGGAAGTACTACCATACAGGGTTTTGTTTCTATTTAATAAATACTGAATAGATAGTATACTATAGCATATTTGCTTTAAAGTGCCTCAGCCCGAGGAATTGTTTTTTTTTCTTTCTGTGCATGATCCTATTTCATGTTTTTACATATATTTGGAGAGAATGTCTCTTATGAGTGGAATTCTGAAATTTTCACCCAGTTAATGTCAGCTCAAACCCTCAAGACTAATGTTGTTTTTTTTTAAATTAGAAATTCTTTTCTGCTCATGTTGATCTTGTGTACACTACTAAAATATTCCCAACCTGTAATTCCAGCAGTAGAAATCTCTTAGATATCTTCAGCATTTTTTATTCAGTGTGGGAAGAGAAAAAGAAGAAATTTCCAATGACTGTTTTCTGTCTGCTTCCAAGTGGGTTTTCATAGGCAAGAAAATGTTGTCTGTTGTAAGTTTTGGAATAGAAAGTTTAGAAAATCTTTGTTTAAACTGAGTTGCTAACTACAGTGAATCAAACTGACTATCGTGCATTTTAATATACAACTCGTTGAACAGTGAATGTAAACAGGAAAGTGTTTAATCTTTCTCAGAATATTATCATAGATAAAAATCTGGAACTTGTAAGTCCATGAACAGCATTATCACTGTACATGCTGAAGAATTTCCCTCTCCTTGTAGTTTGCCTTATGTTTCCACTCTATTGATAGCTGTTTCTTTGCTTGTAGGTTTTTTCTGATGTATCTTATTAACAAAGATGAAACCGAGCATACAGGACAGGTAGGTTGAACAACTCTATTAATGTCAGCTGATTCTAAAATAAAAATCATTCAGGCTTGGAAAAACTAAGATTTTTCTGATGGATAGCCCCTGTATGGTATGGAACCTAATTCTCATTCTAAGCAATTCTGAAGACTTTGGTTGCTTTATGTTAGGGTTTATCAATTCTGAAGCACTTTCCATTCCTTTTTTCGTATCTGAATGTGGTATTTTTAAATTGTTATTTCCACAAAATATAAATACAAACAAAAGTAATGACGAACAGAACATTGAAGTATTCTGTGAAAGCAACACTCTTAATTTCTCTTTTTTGATCCTTTTTTTAATAGTCTTTGTCTTTTATTATTATCTGTATATAATCTTCTATGTCTACATTCCTGAATAAGTCCATATGAAAGAACTTGTGCATATATCTAAAATGAAAAATATGTGAACTTTTCTGTGGAGGTTTCTACTGTGTTCTTCTCCATTCTTTCAGATTTCTGGTGCCCCCTTCAACTTCCTTTAAATATACTAAAAGTGACCAATAAATGTATGACATTTACAGTCTTTTTCTTTCCTAGTGATAGTCTTTCAGCTGACTAAGCAAATGTTCCTGTGTTGCAGATCAAAACACAAAAGAACTGAATAGTATCACATAAATAACCCTACAGACTTGGGTCAGAAGGATGATTTGCTATAAATCTATATAGTTTACTCTTTCTGAACTCTGACACGTCTGCTGTAATCATCTTCTTTGCATAAATCTCAGCCTTGTCCAGTATGAGATTTTATGTGTCATGAGAATTTCATGCTGAGATTTTTGAAGGTCTTTTTTATATGCACTTTCTGTTTTCTTGGCAGTATGTCCTACTGTATTCACTGAAGACAGGTTTCTACTAACTATTCAGTTTTGATACTGTGATATTGATAGGTGATAATTTGAAAATTGAGCGTACTTCATACTACATAACTTCTAGGAACATGCTTTAGTGGTAGACTTGGCACTAGTTTATGGTTGGATTCAATGATCTAAAAGGTCTTTTCCAGCCTAAATAATTCTATGGTTCTCTAACTGGTGTAACCTATGTCTTTTCTACCATGAAATTTTCATAATAAAAACCACATTTAAGTGGTGTGATTAAAATAGAAATAAAATGACATATTCTTTATTATTCTTTGGAATGTCTCGAGACAGAACCCTACACAAACAAATAATCAGAAAGGAAGAACGCCACTGACTCAGAAAATACTGACAATAAAGGTCATTTTGGTTTATGTATTTTTTGTAGACGTGTTTCGAAATGACTGATGCAGAAATTCAGTCAAATTTCTATGACAGAAAATATTCTACGTACCCTATCTGTCTTGTGGCCGACTTTAACGAGCTTTACAGTGCTCCTTGATGTGCAAAAAGAAATAAACTACCTGGTTCTCTTCTGTGCATTTCTATAGTGCTTTTTGACCAGGTGACAAAAACCTAAAAGCTATTCTCAACTAATCAAAATCATTAACATGATTCTTGAAGATTGATGTTCAACAACCTTGCATGCACAGAATCAAAAAAAGTGAAGTGATATATAAATAAAAGAGAAAAAAAAGTAATGGTTGATGATTTCTCATTAAATCAAGTTAAATAATTTTAACTGTGTTTTTTTCAGGAATCATATGTTTGGAAAATGTATCAAGAACGATGCTGGGAGTTTTTCCCTGCTGGTGATTGCTTCCGAAAACAATATGAAGACCAGCTCAACTAAGCAAAAATGAGGATTTCTGGACAAAAATGTCCATTTCCCAGCTCTTTTTGGAATGTCTAAAAGATTTCTTAAATCCCCAAAGCTGTGTGCATTTTGGAGCACCAAAGCTCTGTTTTTAATGACCCAACTGCGCTTTTATTTTCTTGTGTATTTGCTTTGAGGACACTGGAGTAAAGAACAATGAAAAATTACAGCAACTTTGGAACCAAACCAACCACTTGCACAGACAAAAGATGTCCCTATACATAACATGCACACACAAGTAGAGACTTGAGACAGCTTATTTTTGAAACTGCCAGATGATACCCTTGTCTAAAAGATCACACATGGGGTGACATGGTAGCAACACTCATTTGGTCTGTTTATTTCATCATCCTGGAAGGAACTATATATAGTTCACAGAGCACCATAAAAAGATTGTTGTGGACACTAAGTTGTGGGGAAATAGTGCCTTACTATATGTGGGTTGAGCTATGCAGAAGATGAGTGCATGATGACATAATTTTTTTTTCTTTGTCTTCCCTTCCAATTTAGCATTTATTTTGTGGTTTTGGTGGGTTTAGGAGGAAGGGATTTGATTGTGCACATCTTTTTAACAAGACTTGAGTGTCTCAGGACAAGATTAGGTTATTCTCATCAAGTTCATTTCACATTTACCTTCCTCTTTAGCTTTTTGCTCTTATTTTGGTAATGCTCTGATACAACACTGCTACTTTATGAAATCTTTGTATGAATACAAGACAGCTGCAAAAAACACTTTAACAAGAAATGTTTCATTGCATGTTTATTATGCAAGTTTAAAACAATCAAAAAACAACCTTCAGAAACAAGTTGATCAACATGAAAAAACATTCACAATAATTATATCCATAGTAATAAAGTGTTGTGGGCTTTATTGTACATCTGGAACAAGTGTCATCAACCAACAATATGAATATATGTTATGAATTTGACAGTAATTTTAGTTTATTTTTTTTCTTTCTTTCATTTCTGCCACCTGTGATCGATAGTGGAGTTGAAGATTTTCTTGTTAAATTATTTTTTAAAAGCAAAGCTGAAGCAATATCCATTCAGGGACTCCATCAGTTACATCATGAAACACCAATGATGTGTACATTACTCCATTTTGAGTCCTTTTCAATTGTAATGCCAGTCTTTACAAATAAAAAGAGACATTCAGAATGGAAACAAGCTGGTTTTGGTAGCATTTGAAGTCTTTGTTATAGAGTCTTTTTATCAATTCCTAAATTAATTTCAACTACTTCAAACCAGGATTAAGCTACTCTTTCCTTAATGAAAGGTTTTGGTACTGTTTTTGGTCTTCTCTGCTGGACTTCTTGCTCTTCTGTTGCTCTCTCTCATTTCTTTACACGTCCCATTTTTGTCATAAAAAAAATTCTGTATCAATATTCAGTTATAACTAAAAAAAAGAAAAAAATTACAATTAAGGGTATAGTCACTTAAAAATGCTAAGGCTGTACTCTTAAAAGCTAGGCTTTCAGTTCTGTGAATTTTGCTGAATTTGGTATCCTATTCACAGCTCGGGTAAAATTCTCAAACTTGCAAGATTTGAAGACAGAGGCTGGGCAGGCTGGTGACAGTGCAAGGGACAGGTACAGCAACCACAAATCATATTCAGTTTTTAAACCACTTCCACCCAGACTGGACTGTTCAGTACAGCTCTGTTTCCTCCCTATTTTGAAAAACTTCATAAAGCACCTTTATTCAGCCTTTCTGGGATTTGTGTCTAAGATTTAGAAATGAGGAGTTGTAGTGATGTTTCCTTTTGGATGTACAACATGAGAATAATTGTTATTTGACACACGTAGGTACACAGGCCATTTAAGTTTTGCACGTTTTGTAGAAAAATATGTAGCTAATGATTTTGAGAGATATTTCAAGATTCCTTTATCTTCAAAACAAATTCAAATGGGCTTTGTGGGTAAATACCAGAATAAATGTTACATGTTTCTTTAACCTCAAGTTCAAGTCAAAGAACTCCTGAGGCATCCTTCCTGTTGAATCCAGTATGCTGTTTAACAAATACTTGTGAAGCCAGGCTTAAACAATAGAGGTTTCTTTTATGATGAGACCAACTGATTATATGGTGGTGCAGTAAGTTTAGGTATGAAAAATCTTCATTTATTAAATCAATTATAGCTTTAACAGAAGCAAATTCCTACATCTAGGAGCTGGTCAGGAGAGTTTACAGGATTAGTGTTCAGTGCTGAAAAAGGACTTGGACTTTCTTTGGCAGACCTTCAGACTCTGGTTTATACAGTCCCCTCTGCAGTGGCTGTAGGCTTTCTGTGAGTCCCAGAAATGTAGCATTTCCTGTTTGATGCACTAAGTTTGCCATGGAGAGCCTTTATCTTAACAGGTTATTCAACAAAAAAACCCTCTAATGTGCACTTTTAACAGGATAATATTATTCAAGCAGTCCACATACTATATAATACACACTGTGGGATACAATTTAATACAGTTAAATTTATTTTAGCCTTAGACAAAGTTGAAAAACTTTGATTTTACTGAAAATTATTGAACTTCCTGAGACTGTTCCAAATGCAACTTCTTTGAATTTTTGTGTTGTATGTAAACAGCCAACTAATACAGACAGTTCACGCCTTTAATAGTTGCATCAGAAGAAATCAACATTGACACAAGTGTGCTGTATACTAGCACAATGTACAAGAGCAGGTGATAATAACATGTCACTTGAAAACTACAGTTTTAGATCCAAGAAATTTAAAAAATTGGTGTTTATGCATGTTATATTTAAGGTAAGGTTGTACTGACACATCCATTTGTGTATGCTAATTTTTTTCAACTGTTAATTAAATTTACTGATTGTGTCAGTAAAACAGTAACTTTCAGGGGCAAATAAAGTGTCTCCCACCCTTTATTGAAAAAAGTAAAGACAGAATTTTTACTGTTTATCTCTGAATGTCAAAAAAATTGAGAAGACCTCCAAAACCGATGATCCCAGCACATCCATGTTGATTTCAGCAAAGGAATGAAGCAATGAAAGGCAATACTGACACTGAATTTATTTTCGTCACTGGTTCTTTATGCTCAGACAAGTGTAGAATTAATAATAATTTAAGTACAAAAATGTAAAGATACATCCAGAGAATGAGGAATTTGTCTCTCCCTGATTTAGCTTTCATTGTTCTTGACTGTAATGAGGCAATTTTTATTTCTATTTGTTCAGACTTCTGCCCCATATCAGTAGGTTAATACCCCATACTTTGTAGTACTTGGAAGTGATAGTATAAAAAGGCCAAAATAATCCTGGATCATTTCAGAAAAAAATACAATATAATTTTCCTAACTAGTAGTCCTTGGCAATATATTAAGTCCATTTCTTGTTCAAATTTTGCTTCTGCATATGCTTTCATAAACCCGCTTGTATGTCACAGACTGGAAATCATTCTTTTATCTTTTTCCAAATCTTTATTTGTCTTAATGATCCTTAACATCTAAAAAGCATGCAAATATAAATTAGGGACTTCCCAGTACTGAGTGTTAATAGCAATCTCCAAAGTATATAATCAATAATCTATAAACTTTTCACTTCTATATGCATTATGGAGCTCATGTATAATTACTTACTAATTAGTTATAATGTTTTTGTGAGGAATCTTTGTGCAGTCTGAATTACAGTAGCCTCTTATCTGGACTTACTTGGTTAAAAAAACAAAATAATCAAAGTAATTAATATGCATGCAAGACTAATATGCACATTTCACCTACATCATTTTATGCAGGCTATAGGTTCCTTGCTGTAGGAATACAACAGAGTTACAAAAGGCTGGTTAAAATCAGCTTCTGAGGAGCAATCTGAATAATACTGCTCTAAGTGTTCTGCCTGGGAGAATTGCTAAAAAACAAGTCACGTCAAATTCTCCTATTGGTTGCTGCTTAATTGGTCAATTGCAGCAATTTAAGTATGAGAAACTGTAACTCTGAAAGGAAATTACTGTACAAGGCTGTTTTATAGTTAACATTTTGCATATATGAGCAGCTCTTGACAAACTGTGGCCCAATTATACAGTTTGCAGTTTAACCATTATTTGTGTGTAGCAACATCTGTGCAGGTGTTGTTTTGACCAAGTTGACCTAGATGGAGTAAACAAGCTTATTTGCTCTGCTTGTGGTCTTGCCACTGTAGGCTGGTGAAGTTCAGATGTCCCAGAGCCCCACTGATGTCTTTTTTTGGCTTTGCATCCTCATTGTATCTTGCTGTGGCTTAATTTGTGTTCTCACAGTTTGGATTACTTTTATTACCTGAGATGCTCTAAAGTTTCTTCACTATATGTAAATTGTTACATGCTCCAGAAACTCGAAAGAGTATAGCCAGGGGGTCTAAGTGATGCACCAGAATTATCTGAACAGGGAGATGTTGGGATAAGATGGATTGTGGCTCAGGCAACTGGACCTAGTGTACCATATTTCTAAGTCACATGCCCTCTTCTGTGGACAAGACATGCACAGAATAATTATACAAACCTGTCCAGTTGCATGGGAGCAATGACAGTTTCAAACAATCATAAAAGCAGGAAGTGGCAATCCCTTATAAAATAAATGAACCAACTCACAAAACCTTATACAAACCAGGGTAGTAAAGGGTCAGGAGCAGGCAAAATGAATTATTTTGAGAAAACTAGCATTATTCTAGTAATATACCCAGAGACAGCTGAGGAACATAGAAGAACTAATGTGTGTGATGATATTTAGGGAAGTCTCAGACTTACTGCATATATTCTGATTATGCTATGCATGGATGGCACAGTAAGCTATATTGCAGTGAAAACACAATTACCTGTATTATAACATGTGTGGTATGACAAGCTGGAAAAGGGGAATTCTGGCATAAATACTAATTAGAGAAGAATTAACATTTTTAGTGGAAAATAAGTCTTTTGGGTGCATACAGATATTGTTAAATACTTAATCACTGTTATTACATGGTGAAATGATATAGTACCCTCAATATTCAAAATTAACTTACTCAATATGGGATCTGATAAGATTGATGTTTCTGTATATTGCTTTTGCAATATACCTGTATTCTTAATATAATTCAAATTAATTAATCTGGTCTAATTTCTAGGCATAAAATAAGCATAAGAATAATGTTGGGAAGAAATGCTTTTTTCATTTTGAGTCTTTTTACAGTTTAACTGAAAGAATGAATTTCCCAGATTTTCTCATGAGTAATGAGAACATATAATGTTGCAGCCACAAAAGGAAATCAATTTCTAAGGAAAACGCTGTCTTAATTTCTGAAAATTCATGAGGATTGTATTGATCTGATAAATTTTTCGTACTTTTCTCCAAGGAGAACAGCCTTTGAAAACTATTGTTTCTGTGTTCTTAAAGACAATTCTTTTCTGAGGGAGTAGTGGGGGGAAGTCAACAGTATAACAGTATATGAAGCCTAATTTTGTTAAATCATAATAATAATGGCATCTCATACTTAGTTTTGTTAAAGGTTTGACTAACCATCTTCTGAGCCATTTGCACTAGCTTTGCAGGAAGGGCAGTTTCATTGGACAGGATTCTTCCATTTATAGAAGAGATTATTTTGGAAAAATATCATGCCAATTAAATAAAAGAAACAGAAATCTAGAAAGTCATGAGTATCCTGCTCAGAATGTATGGGAATTGGTTGTGCTAACCCTAACCCTAACCCTACACACAATGGACAAGGGGACCAAACAGTGGATCACGGGATAAAGGCTGGAAATTAGAAAAAAATCTTTTCACTAGGAGAAGGGTGCAGCACTCTAAAAGTTGTCCAGGACTCCCATCCTTGGAGGTGTTCAAAGTTCATCTCTGAGTAGAAGCCTGGGGTTAAATGCTATTCAAAAGTGCTATCCAAGCAAGACTGCTTTGATTCTGTTGGACAGAGATATCAAAAGTGTTTTTAATGTTTCCTAAGCCTCCAGTTATAGGGTCAGTTAATTTTGGATGCAAATTACTGGGCTTCACGTCCATTTAGTCAGATATAGTAAAGCCACTGTACTTTTGTGCTTTATTATCTGTCCTAAAAGTTTGTATAGACCTTTCTTTTTCTCCAGAAGTTCTCTATGATTTAGAAAGGTCATGACAATGGGAAAGGCTTTAAAAACTAACTTTTTTTTTTTAATCTGAAATAAATCTCTAAGTTCTCAAAAAATTTCAAAGTTATCCTGTGGCTTAAATTTTATTACTTTAATCCATGATGTGGAATAGCACAACTCCTTTTGGAAGGTAATAATCTGGGTATATAACTTCTTGATGACAAAGCCATTGTTGTGGATCTGTGCCTGTTTGAAGAGATTGAAGTGTGTCTGACTGAAGAGTTAGAATGCCTAACAGAAGGCTATTAGGGAACAAATTTGACAATAACTTTCATTTCTGCTTTCTTCTGCTCCCTTTCAGCTGTCATGGTCTTTAAAATTCTGTTTCCCAAATATACTCCTGTAACCTATTACACTACTATTCACTGCATGAAACTCTTTATCCTTAAAACCAGAAAGAACAGGCAGCTAAAATGACCAACATTCTTTTAAAAAAATGCAAATTTTCGCCCTGTCAAGATTAATTGCAAATAACACTATCAGAAACTAATATTGCAAATTACGTGTAAGGGAGTCTTTTGGTCATAACAGGTTGTACAGGATAAAACATGTCTATGCATTCATGGGGTTGCAGAAATAAATAGCTGAATTCAGTAAAATAAGACTCACAAAAGATCATAATCAATAGAAGAAAAAAAGATCATTAATTATTATCAAAACCCTTTTTTGGAAAAGGAAATTAGAATAGTTATTAAATGACTTAGACAATTAGATGTTTTCTACAGAAGTGGAGAAAAGCATTCAAAACTGAAAACTCATTTATAAAGCAATAAGGTTTCTGAAATTTATTTTTTCTTTGGGGAAAATAATTTAAAATACAGGGTTTCTATTAGACTTCTTTAGAATGGTTCTTTTTTTAAGCAGAACAGGGAGCAGCCTCTAGCTAAACAGGACTTGGAAAAATAAATCTAGAATACAATGAGAAAATGTTTGTGTTGCCCTAGCTTTAGAAAGAGCAGGATTTGATAGAGGGCAGATATACCCCTGAGCACTGTTTTGTGCCAGTATTTCTAGCATGCCTTCTGCTTGTGGCTGAAGAAATTTGTGGGATGGATTGCAGCTGCCCTACATGCTGAGAAATGCTAAGCCTCTTTTATATGCTTGACTGCATGCCATCACCAGGCATGCAGCAAAGACCAACCAGTGGGGAATTAGAGACATAAAAATTATCTTCTCAGCTTCTCTGGCTTGTTACAGACACAGGTAGAACAGAATTATTACCAAGATTTACCCACTGGGAGCTCTGCAGGCTTTGTAACCAAAATGAAATAATTGAACCATGCAGCCCAACTGTTAAAAGAGTTCTGGAAAAAAAACCACTGAAAAAGTACAAGCCTTCCATACATCTTAGAGAGTTTTGAATAGGCTTCTAGGCCTTATGACAGTGAGCAGCTTGAGGAGACCTCTTCATTTTTGGAAAGGATATTGAAGAATTTATCTGTTAATGTGGTGAATGGTTAATGTGGTGAATGGTTAATGTGGTGAATGAAAACTTCCTTCTTTACACTACAATACAAGATAGAAAGATACAAAAGTAACCTGAGCTCTCTGATTCATAAGAATAATGAATAAATAATTTGTGTGTATAAAACTTGAAGCTTGATATTTGCAAGTAATTTCAGTCCTTTTAATAATGTGATAATTGCTTTAGGAAAGTGACAGAAATATATCTTATTAAAAAAAAAATCATGGCGAAATTACCAGGTTGTCATTTTCCCCCTTCATTTAAAACTCAAAGTCCATTTGAGTTGTGGAATGTCTGATTCCCAGAGTAAGGTGAGTTCCCAGCTGAACGTGAGCTGCCATTCAGGCTGAGACCCTGGTGAGCACCAGAGTGGGGTGTCTGTGGTAGAGCCTCCTGGGGACCCTGATGTGTAGGTGTTGCACACCTCAGGGAGATCAGTCTGGTAAATTAAATGAAGAATACCCTGGCACCCTGGAGCAGAATGAGGCACAGTTATACAGATTTTAGTTTTTACTCCATTGTTTAAGAAAGAAAATAATTTTAAAAGCAACTGTTGCTTCTTATATTCTTAAATATTTTTATTCTTAAGAAACCATGGCAATATATGACTGTGTTGTCTAAGTAGATACATAATACTTACTTTCTCTGTTTGTTGTGTGGAAACCAATTCCCAATTGTCAACAAGCTGTGCAAAGATATTCTGGTATTTTTTCCTGTTCACTGATTTTCAATTCGTGATAATTTCTTGACTATCAAAAGAGTAAAAAAGATTTCTATTCAGAACTACCTACCTTTTCTTGAAACTTAATAGCAAATGTATGTTAATTTGCTTCAAATGCTTTCTTTTCCCAATCCTTTTTCATTGTTTCAAACGCTAATTCTTTTTTCTGTGTCATATGTTTTTGCTTTGTTAGTGGTTAAACTTTTCCCCCCAAGGATTTTGCCAGTCACAAAGCTGTTGAACTGTCTCCTGGAAAAACAGAATTATGACTTGTTCACCTGAAAATTTGTGAGGCTTATGTTCTCATATCTGTATTTATTATTTTGTTATTTCTGTTAAATTTTTTTTATTATTATTTAGTAATCGCTAAACACTCTCTGGATACCAAAGTTTTAGAAGAGAAAATTTAGAGTAACATGCCTAACACTTAAATGAATGTATTGTGTATCAGACATTAAGAAGGAGAATGCAATTGAAAATAAGGATTCAAAGCCATTCCAATTTTTTTTATTATCTCCAACAATCACTAAATTTGGAATGTTATCACATACTTACAACTGCAATGAAAACATGTCTTAACTTAAGTAGGCTATAGTGTTCCTGTTAATGTCAACTGTGTGTAGGTATTAATACATTTTCACTTAAAGATTTAAATATAAACCAATGAAATAAAATTCCCTCTATAAGATTCTTTTCATGCCTCAAAAAAAAGCGACAGGGAAGAAACAATGAGTCAAAAACTCACTTTTTTTGCTTAGTATCTTTTCATGCTTTGCTTAACAAATATTATGTTGTATCAAAGCAATGAAGACTTGCTAATTTAATATTCTTTAAAAAATTCCAGATTTGTTGATGGGGGGTGGATTTTCTCATAGATGTGTGTGTATATATATATATATATATATATATAAAGCTGAGATCCCAGTTCTTGATATGAAAAAGACTTTAAAAATCCTAAAAGAAGTGAAAAAATCTTGAACATGAAAATAGTAGCATTCAGATGTGGGACTTTGCATTTCATATGTTGTCCTTATGAAATATATTTAGATTTCTTTACACACTATTACTGTTTTATGAATTCAGACTAGCTGGCTCCTTCAATTGCTTGTTTTGGTTCAAATAGAACCTCCTTCAGCCTTTTCCAGCCAAGGAGGTCAGTGACAGCTTTAAAGGAGGACAGGTTGTGAGAAAGAGTGGCCTCTGAATTTTGTAAGATTACCCTGATTGAAAATGTTGAACTCCCATTCTTTCAGAAATTTTTGAAAGAAAGAGCCTAAATTTAATATTTTGTTCTGGTTTCTGTATAGAATGGACTTATGTTTTATACAGTGCACATAACAAATTTTATTTGAAGAGAGCATATCTCTCAAACGTCCTACTTTTTTATATTAAGGTAACAGACTGTACAGAAACAAACTTTTCCTTATTTATTTCAATGCTTGATTAGCCTCAATTATAGAAATTAAAACCTTATTTATAAAGGTGCTTTGTCAAGTGCAACAAAAAAGAATTTTTTTATACTTTGCATATCTTCATTTTTCTAAAGCACTTTTGCATACTCTATTTTTCATGCCCACACAGATGTATTGAGTCATCTCTCAATTTTGTTTTGATAAATTAAGCATGCTGAATTCTTTACATCTTTCTCTGTAAGATGATTTCTTAAGATCTCATCAATTTTTTGAAAAGCATGAGCTGGAGAACCACATGCACTGCAGAAGCATACACAGAGAATCAAGTGAGCACTCATATGACTTCTTTATGCTGTCAGGGTTTGGTTAAATCCTTTTGAAAGCATTATGCTGAAAACATGACTCTATTTGCTCAAACACATATTTATCACATTTGCATATTTTCAAACCCCACTGCTTTCCAGGTTAAGGTGAGATTGTATTTGTTATTTGTGAACCTGTGATTTCAAACTATTCAAAATGACCAGTCAATATACAAACCCTTATGTGACTGTCTTGTCTTCCTTGCTGTGTTGTTTTCCTCTTGTAAGAGGATTTGAGCTGTTTGGCAACACTTTTTAAACTAATTTCCATTAAAACACTGCTGCTGGGTACTGAACAGTAATTCCAGCCTTAAATATTTTATGGAACTTCTCTGTCTTCTAAAATGTCGCAAGTAAATATTCTAGGTTCAATTTATAAAAGGAAAATAATTGATAGTTTATGTTCTCTCTTTATGCAAGCAGTCAGTCTTTTAAAGGTGTCTGAAAATTTGGATATCAATATTCATCACCAATCCAACAGCTCCTACCTTGCCTGGCCCAACTACCCCTAGGTTCTTTCTCTTCCTTTCCTCCTGCTTGCTTTCTGTAGGGTTCCTTTGGAGGACCTCATTTGGGTAATGACTTCTAGATATTACAGCCTTTTGAACTTCATTAGTATAAAAAGGGTGCTTTGCTTAACATTAGCTGAGTTTCCTCAAAGGGGGTGATAATGCATTTTCAAGAATTATATTATGAATAGAAGCCATACTTCACCTCTTTTGATGACACTTCTCTTCGAAGGATCTGATCTTTCCATTGACATCTGTTATTGTCCCCTCCTGAATTCCTCTAAAAATGCTTAGGGGGCCCAGAGGAAAAGACATTTTAGCTGACATTTGGAAGTCAGGTTTTTTACTAACTTAATTTCTTTTTTGGTTTGGGATGCCTGGCATTCTTGTTTCCATTCAAATTAATTCCTGTGTGTGTAGCTGCACGGATATTTTAGCTGATATTTTGTGGCACCAGATGAATTAATTCCCTGTGGAAGTGTGGCAACCACAGCAGCTTCCTCAGGAAAGGCAGCACCCTCTGTGGGACAGAGCATGTGACCAAGTGTCAGACCTGCCTCCTCCAGACTGTTTCACTGGTAGCACATGTGTGAGTTGTAACAGAGCCATTTACTGCCAAATTCCTGCCATAGTGTAGCAGAGCAGGAAGATAGAGGTCAATGTCTTCAGTAGCTCTGTTCAGGACCACAGAGGTGCCATCAAAATCCTTTACAGCAGTGTTCTATTCTCCACTTTCTTTGCAAGTACCATACAGCAATACCAATAACCCCTAAAACTGTTCTATTTAATAGTTCAGGGCTATTTTACTGGACAATTTGTACTTATCTCTTCCATAAACTTTGGCTACGGACTTTAGATGTTAGTTGTTTGATTGCTGTTATTTTTCTTTGTGTCAGAAATGTTGTATCCAACTCCTGAGCTCTTGCTGTGAATACTTCACAGTAATTCTAAAACCAGCCTGTCATGTTCATATGGTGTTTTCACTACAGATTTAGAAGCCATTAAAAAAATTACCTTTATAAAGGAAACCTGATTCCAGAGCTTAAAACAGAGCAATTTCACATGTGAAAATAATTCAGTAGCATATTGGTTCTTAAAGACAAAAACCTGCATAATAATTTAAGCATTTAAGTAGGCCTAACATCTTTTAATGGGTCTGCTAGAACTGCTTGATTAAAGATGCCCAAAGAAGATTAATGACTGCAGTAAGTATACGACCTTATGGCATCTCATAAAATTTTTCTCATTCAGTAATTAATGTAGGCTTAATAAACAGTAATTATTCCTTCCTACCATATGGCTGATACCAGATACATGAGGGTGGAACCCACTAGAAATACTATTCATAGTCTCAGGTAAGTTGAATGAAAACATTACTTGTATCATGAAACATAAGAGGTGATTGCCCCTAGAGGAAATGTCATGTTAATAAAAATACTTGCTTTCAGTGTCAGAAGAGTTGAGAAATATGAAGAATTTTTATTTCTGTACAGATTCCTTTGTGAGAACATCAAAGCATTTGAAAGATGAGTAATTATTATTTCAATTGCAAACAAATTAATATGAGAAATCACAAAAATTAGAGAGAGAATTTAAAAGTTATTTTTTGAATGTAAAGATAGATCTAACCAGGTGAAAGATGCTGATTTTATCAAAGTGTGCCTAAGAGTTTGGATGCTCATTCCTTTAAGATTCCTTTGGATGCTAATTCCTTTAAGTATCCATTGATTTCACTTGGAGGTAATCAAAACCAAATTTAGTGGCAAGCTAAAGACCAGGATATACTAACAGAACAATAACTCAGATATTTCAGATTTTTCTGGAATTGGATTACACTGCTGCACACCAAAATCAGGAATCCAAGCCCTGGTAATGAACTGAAATTTCTGAATTTCTGTATTAGTTGTGCCTGAAAGTAGCTTTACAGACTGCTTGACTTTAGTTAAGCTGAGGTGATAAGAGCCAAGTGGTCTCCATAGGCTGCATCTATGGAGCTTCCTTCAGATTATCCGGTCCATCCTCTGGAGAAGGGTGTTTTTCTCTGGTTGTGGTTTTACATTCACTTCAGACCATATAGCTCTCCGTCAATTGTTCATACTTTCACACGGGAAAATACAATATCATAATTTATTATATCTTATTTTATGTGTGAAGTAATGGTATGTTTTGAGTCAATAACACAATAACAAAATAGAAGAAAATGCTCATTCTCTTCTGGGATTTTTTGTTATGTTACTCTATCTTAAAATACTCTTGCATGGTTTGAATTCCCTGCAATAATAATAGTTACTTACTCAGTCTCAAAAAAGTGAATGTTTGTCAAATCATATTAATCAATATCTGTCAGATTTATTTATCCTCATCATCTCTCTTCAACCTAGAGCTTGTTTCCCCCATCTTGTTTCTGCTTTCTTTCTTCTATGAAAGTGTATCAGATTTCTCCTGTGAAAAAATGGGTCAACAAATAATTTAAAATGAGAGTTTGACATAGGGCCCTTTAGAGAAATGCTCTTTCGGTGACTTTATAAATATAAACACACCAGCAAAGACCTAGTTTTGTGGTCAGAGGTAATATATCAAATGCTGGCACTAACTGAAGACAAAATGAATCCCACTTTTTAATTCAGTAGAAGCTGAGTTAGTCTGCATGCATTAGAGTAAATTGTTGCCCTTAAACAGAGATGGATCTAGCTTCATTTAGTGGTTATATTGGTGTTTCAAAGTACTTTTTTCTGCATGTGAAGTATGTTGTCTTGGCTTTACAGATCAGATGTGCTCATTTTAGTGGATCACAGGGGAAACTTGTCCTTATTGCTGCTGTGTTAATGTTGGAAATTCATTTGTTGCAAAAGTTAATCTTATGGTAGCACTTTTCCACTGGGAATCAGATAGACAAAGTGAGCTGTCTTGTGAGTCCTGCTTGCTTGTGTACCAGCTGAGGTCTCACTGAGGTTGGTCTTTCTGCTCTCAATTCTGTCTGACTGGGGTAGAGGGCAGGACAGTAGTGCCAGACCTCAAGGCAGGCCAAAGCAGGAAAGGTGTGGTCCAACAAGCTGTCCAAGGACTTCTCCCTGTCAGTGGAACAGCCTTCCAGTTTACTATAGCTCAGTGAGAAGATTGTTGCTCTTAACACTAATTCCAAACCTTTTTGTCACTTTGATTTCACATAATCATCAATCTGAAAGATAGTGAGTGTTAACTAGTCTTTATTCCATTCTGCATTGCAGGGAATCACACTCCCCCCCAACAGAGTTACCAGCCCTGAAATAGACATCTGTGAAAATATTCACTGAAACTATTGCAACTTCTTGTACAGCAGAAGTTGAGTTGAAGTGTTGAAGTGAATGTTTATAACTACCGTTATTAAATCCTTGATGAATATATATTTACATATTTATATAGACACATGGATATTTTAGTGGTGGATATGCTGTGGAAACTTTGAGATGAAAGATCTGCACTAGCAATTTGAGAAACTTGAAAGCATTGCCAGTGGAATCTTTTGAAACATGCAAGAAGGAATGTTCAAATGAGAAGAGCAAGGAGCATAATGCCTGCTCTGCTCCTTCAGACACATGTATTCATTTGCTTCAACACATTTTTAGATCTACTTTTTCCAAGTGGTGTGCAATTCTGTATGTCAGTAATGCCAGAGAGATGTAGTGGAGAGTTCATTAGCCTTATTAGACAGGGCAGCTGCAGCCCAGGATAATAGTGAAAGAATGAATCACGCTGGCAAAACAGAAGACAGGCAGCATTGCTTCACTGGCTTCATGACACTCTTCTGTCACTTTTGAGGTGGTGCCAGAATTCATCTTTGGTTGGAAATCGCTCTTGTTAGCAAAAACAACTGTTTGCCTTTTCCTTCTTCACAAGTGTTCTGCTTTGTAATGGTCTAAAATCTGAGGGTGGGAGAGAGTCATGGATCATGTCCCAGGTGCCTGTTAGTGATAGCCACACAAGCCTCATTATAAAACCTCTTTTTAGAATGCAAATCAATTTATAAACTAATAACTCCTCTCTGTATATTCCCCATCGACTCTATAATTATCTTTGCTACTTAATTATTGATTATTAGTGTGCCAAATCCTGGCTTAATTTCAGTGAGGATTATAGCCACTAGCAAGATAAGGATATAATTTGGAGATATTAGTACATTGATTTTTAAATAGCAATCTTTGCTTGAATGGAACAAAAAGATATTTATGTTATCTCTCTCTGTGGTTGTGTATGCAGTAGCTGCTGACAGATCTGCATTGGCTTGCAACAATCAGATGAGAAAGGTGCAGGCTGTAGAAGTTATGTTTCAGTTTGTTTGCAGGTTTGTGTTACTTCTGTGAGATCGAGATTAGATTTTACTCAAACTTCCTGCTCATTAAAATCTTATATATGAACCTTCCAAGATTTTTCCTAAATTTAAGAAACTAACTGTCTTCAGCCTGTACCTGAGAAGCAATGGCACAGGTTGGGAGAGTGAGTTTTTCTAACTTTAGGCAATAAACAACAGAAGAGATGCAAGAATAATTCTTTTGTCTTTTATTACCAAACCTGTGGTGTGTTTGTTCCTAGAAAACACTTGCAGCATCTTTGTTCTGTTGTATGAATGTCTATTTCTACTTGCCAAAATCTGCCTACTGTATGACCAAGTATGTCAAACCCATGAGCTCTATGTACATGACCCAAATGATACAAGTCTCTATACTGAATGTTTGTCTTGGGTTTTTTTGTGGAATTGGAGATTGGTTCTTCGGAGTTTGGTCTGTCTGACAGAGGGATGTGGTCTAGACTGATGTCAGAATGAGTCATTATGGGGGTCTTTTTTCTTTTTCATCACAGTGAAGCCTAAGTACAAGATGTGATGACCAGGGGCTTGATGGTACTTGCTCTGCTAAATGTTAAAGCAGAAGATGTGATGCAGTTTTTGGAAAAGTTAGGGTGTGTTTGAAACAGCTTTTGAACACTTGGGGTTTGTCCCTGTTTTAAGGATACATGGCCTGCCATCCATTAAACTGGCTCCAGCCTGTCTTGTAGGTTTAGAAAGTCTAATTTCAGGAAGCTAGTTTGCTTTTTACTACCTGATGTCTGTTTCACTCACAGCTTTCAGTGGTTTCTTAACAACATTTAAACATGAGCAAAAAAAACCCTCAATCTGTGCTTACACAAAGACAAGGAGAAGAGCAGAATAAAAGCTTACAGAGTAAAATGAACCTAAATTTAACAATAGTAATGTTCTTCCTCTGTGAAATGCCAACAAAAGTATTGTTTTTTTAGTCTATTCTGGAAACTGGTTGTTTTGAGAAAGGATTATCTCAGTTTTCTTACCTTGAACTTTATTTTTAACAACTACAAGTAATTCAAGAATTTATTTGAAACAAATGAAATGCTCTCTGTTTAGGAGTTTAACATAATGAGGCAGGATAAGAAGGCATTGAAACAGCTGCAAATTATATTTTCAAAGGCAGGACACTGAGAAGTTGCTCTTTGCAAACAAGCATAACACATTTTGTGCCTTTCTTGCTAGAAGAAGTTTTATAATTACTAAGTGTGTGGCTCTTTTCATTCTTACTAATTAGGACCAAGAAAATGTCCTACAAAAGAGGAAGTTTTCCATCTTGTTGAAGTATTTTGGATATGAAATATAGGCAATTTTTATATTTTTAAAATTTTAATATTTTTCCTTTAACAATATAACGTCATTGTGTGTGAAATTCAAGTCATATATATTTTCTCAGAGTGGAGAATGACCACTCAGCCTTAGTACTGTTATGTGTTCTACAGGTAAATCTCATTAGTTTCACAGCAAAAAGTGTTTTTTTAAGTCTCTAAAATTTTATCTGTCTGTAACAATCATTTATAAGCAGTACTTTCCTGCAAATAAGACAATTGTCTAATAAACATAGACTTACCTGCAGGATTTTTTCAGCAGCTGTGATTCTTGGTATTGGGCTGTTATTTACTGCTTTGCTTAATTTAAAGGAAATTAGTAGTTGTAGAAAGTAGTACTGATCAAACAAAGAAGTACCTTATTCTGTTCCTTTTGATGTCAAATGGTTTTATTTGATAAGTAATAGTAATTTTGGAGTCCTGTTCTGAATAAAGCGTTATCTTCCTTACTTCTAAGTCTCAAGCAATAACGGTGTCAAAGATTGCACTCAAGGAAAAAATACACACTGCAGATTGATTCTACTCTTTTTAAACCTGACAGACAGCACTAGCCCCACTCTCCCAGGCTTGCACTTATTGCTGTAGCTCCATGGCAAGGATGCAGCCACTCCAGATGGGGTTTGTGTCAGGGGAGCTGCTGGGGTGCTCACAAGCTGACAGTGAAGCAGAAACAGCTGTGCTGCAGCTGTGCAAGTAGAGAAAGGCATGTGTGGGTGTTGATAACACAGTTTGTGTTCATGTCTGACACCAGAAAGCACACCCAGAAACTAGACTGGCTGCTTGACTGCCCTAAGGGGTTACCCCTTGTCTGTCTCCACCTCCAGTTAAGTCATCAAGTCATCAATTCCTTTGTCATCTTGTCCATTCAGGTGACTTTGTTCAGTGCTGCGTTCTGCTAAGTTGGACTGTTCCTTTCCCCCTGTTGTGTAGTGGTTCTGCCCCGGTTCTCCCTCCTCTCCTGGTTACTGTCAGTTACCCTGACCCCTCTTCTGTTGTCTTAGTAACCAATGTATCCTTTCCT
The DNA here is from genome assembly GCF_037042795.1 of Molothrus aeneus. Classification (NCBI taxonomy): domain Eukaryota; kingdom Metazoa; phylum Chordata; class Aves; order Passeriformes; family Icteridae; genus Molothrus; species Molothrus aeneus. The sequence goes on from NC_089648.1 coordinate 44,002,882, forward strand.
CAACCCCTCCCTGGTACCCTGCCATCACTCTCCACTCCCACCTTTATTGCTAGAAGCTTCCAGCTGGAGAGCTGAATGATTGGCTCAGGGACTGGGGCCCCTCCTTCGTATTGCTCCTACTGGTGTTTTCCCCATGTCAGTCCTCCCGCTCCCCAGTGTATTCTTATTGGTCCAGGGACTGGCTCCTCCCTCATATCCTTCACCCTTTAAAAGTTGCTGTAGTCCCTCCCTCCTGGTCTTCTCCTGCTGGTTCCCCTGGCATCCATGAAAGCCTGGATTAACCGCAGTTGGAGTCCACCCTCTTTATTCCGCTGGTTGCAGCTCTGATGTGGCCATGTCCTGCACCAGGCAACGTCTACAGCTCTAACGCTGGGCGTTGGCCTTGAGCGCTGTCCTGAAGCCGAGCTGTCGGGACAAGTGCCCCCCGTGCTGCTAGCAGTGCTGGCCAGCTAGCTGGATGTCCGAAGAGGACAACTCTCTCGCAGCCACACTGCTGCAGTTCAGCTTTCTCCTCACTGGTGAATTGATGATCTGTCTCCAGTGCTACCTCATCTAGATCTCTTCAGTCCTGCAGTCCAGCCTCTTTGGTGTCTGTTCTTGAGCTTGTTTGGGGACTTCATGGTAATTCTAGCCATAAATTTAGAAGAACCCTAACTCTAGAATAGGTAAAGAAAGTACAAGCAGTTTTCCATATTCCCCTGCTTGTTGCCTTTGTACTGTTCCTCTTCTTTGTGTGTATTAGCACCTATGCATAGTGACTATAAATCCATGCTCTTCCTACATGTAACTTTTCACTTAGTTCCTTTTTTGGTCTTTAAAGTGTTGTGTGTGGATTTCACCCACAATGTTCTTCCACTAGAGAATTTATTGCATTTTATTTGCAAGATGGCTCAGTTTTCTAGACAAAATTACTTTTTCATAACTGCTTTAGTTGTGCTGCTTTAAGTGGATCTGGTTGATAAATACAAGTTGCATACTATTCTCCTCTTTCATCCTGTGTTTTTATGCTTTCTGTATTTTGTGCATCCATCAACACAAGGATAATGATTTTCTCAATGCTCAAAGTGTGCCTAGCACATAAATCTCAATTCCTGATGTCTTTGGAATGAAGGTGCTGGTTAGGTCACACAGTGATAAGTATTAGCACCTATTGGATCAGCTTTGATATATATTTAGTTGCAAATGAGGAAAAAGGGCTTATTGATCTCTTTGTTGTACAAGTGCTCTCCTAGGTCATCAGTACCTCAGATTTGTAAAGGTTATCCAAGACACACAGAGATTTTTCCTGTTTTTTTTTCTTTTTTCCTTTTTTTGACAAGCAGCCTTTTATACTGTATATATTTCATTGTGTGAACTGTTTGCCACTAATATACTGTTTTCTTACTCTCACTAGTGCATCTGATCCTGCTCATTAATCCCCTTTGTGCTGCTGGTTGGTGGTGTCATGTCCCCAGAACAGCTACACCTGGGTATTTAATTATCTTTTCAATTTCTGTCTTGAGACTCTTTAATGTTATTTTAGCATGCTCAGAAGCTTTGTTCCTGTCAGCAACAGAAGAGTTAGAGCTCAAAATTTTCTGATATGTATTAGTAAAATCACAGTGTATAGACAGAAGAAAAAAGGAGCCATATCTTGCACAGATATAGGTAGAATAGGGTTCACACATGGTAATGTGTAGTAATTTTTTATTTTAAAACAGAGGAATTCAAAATAACGTAGAATTCTATGGGATTTGGCTTCTGATATTTCTGCTCATTTTCCCATGCTGTCCTTCATTAGTGGTACATCTTATAAATGTCAAATACTTCCTTCCCACCTAATACCTGCTGGTCAAATTTTATCTAGTTTGTGCAAGGTAACTAGAAGTATTCCAAAAAATAAAGCAAGCTGAACTTATGGGAGGACATTCTCTTATAAAAGTAATACCAGACATTTTGGTAAGCATGTTTTCTTTTTTACGTATCCACAGGATTCTGCAAACTTGATTTTATTTTCAAGCTGATTCTTGAATGAGAAATGAACCTTAGTTCTCTTTATTACATGAGATTTTTCTAGATCCGATATAACTGAATCCTGAAATTAATATGAAGATATCTATGATATCCACCTGCCCAGTAGAGAACTGGAGAAAGAAAAGGTTTCTGTTGCTGCTAATTTTACAAAATAGTAGCTGTGCCATTTGAAGGAAACACTGGCTAAATGAGAAATCCTAGGATATCCTATACACTTTCTTTGTGTGATGGGCTGTAATGTTTAAGGTGGCACAAAAAATTACAAAAGGCAGAAGGATATATCATTCTTACAATGAAAGGCAATTAAACATGGAATATATTGAAATCACTCTGCTTCATTTCCCTTCTCTGCGTACAAAGTAATGTTTCTTTTATCTCAACAACGATGGCCTAATGGTGATGCTTGTTATCCTTCATCCAAGTCAGATATTTTTTACTAAAGATCTTATTTCTTAGTGGCCCTTAGCTTTCTGTCCAGTCAAGCATGCAACTGTGCAGGCAATTTCACAAAAATCAATCTGAGAGTAGAGACTGAAACTGGGAAAAAATACACGGATAGTGCAGGAAACACAACTTGTAAATGAAATAAAACAGCATTGTTTGGAGTTGGGAGCAACAGTTAAATTGTACCTCAAGCTAACAGAGCTGTGAAGACATACCATCTTGTTGGCTAATGGTCTGCAAAGGTTTTTGTTTTTCAGTCTGCTGGGGCTATTCTGAAACAATCAATGCAGTGCTGCTCTTCTCCAGATGTCCCTATTCATCTGCAAAACTTTTAGCACAGATTGTTCTCTTATTTGTAAACAAATTATTCAACAATCCCAGTGTATCACGAAAATGACAGACAAACAGATGTGATGTGCTATCAGAAGTGGCTAATTTGAGATTGGATAATTCTTCAGTGCATAGTGCCAATTAGCCTTAAAGAGTAAAAAAGCGCCTGGTGAAAAAATGCTTCATTTTACAACCATCTGGTTTGTTACTAAGCCTTGAGAATCTTGTACATATTGATGATAAAATAGAAGAAACAATTTAAATACCTTTTCTTTCTTATTCTTCCCAGTCAATGTGATTTTTAAAGAGCTTAAGTGATTTAGGTTGGGCCTTCTGATCTTACTGCAAATTTTCCTCAAAGTTACCTTGTTAAGAAAAAAAACGGAAAAGAGTAACAAAGCCTGACATCCTTCACCACTTGCTATTGCCTATAAATTGTCATTTTCATTTAGAAAAAAACAAAGCTATTGCCTATATTTGTTTCATGGCCTATTCTTGGGCATCCCTTACTGTCTGTAAAAAATGTTACAGCCAGACAAGGCTTCTCCCTAGAAGACAGCAAAAGGTTAGATTTAATGAAATATATATTTGTGCTTGTGTCTCTGAAGATTATATTTCTGCGTTTTACTTTTAAACATTCCCTTTTCTCTGATTCTGCAGACATTTAAAGATCTTAAGATCTTATTTATTCACTTTCCTCTTACCTAGGTAATAGATGCATATGTGATCTAATAGCTTAAAATATATTATCTTCCATTTTGATGAACTTTAGCCCTGCTACACATAGATATTGCTTTGAGCAGGGAAAAGCTAGGCTGCCTAGTTTAATTGTTAAAGTCCATGGATGAGAGTGGAGAAGGAGGAATCTGGAAACTCTAGTTTTCTATGCTTTAAATGTATTATGCTTTGCATTAAAAACTCATATGGAAGAAGGTTTCACATAATTTTGCTTCTTTCTGGCTATTTTCTATTGTATTCTTGGCTGCAAGTCTCAGTGGAATAAACTGGGATTTAGGAAAGGTCTTAAAGGTGGTGTGGGGAGAGTGGGATTTCATGCAAAAGTGAGCAGCATTTTCAATGAACGTGGCTAAAAAACTCTGCTTCCAGTTCCTATGAATTTTTAGTTGTAAAGTCCAGTAGCTGCTGGGTCTGTGCTGTCCAGCCCATGACTGTAACTGAGAACCAGATATTTCAGTTATCACCACCTCACTTTTCAGCTGTGTCATTTGCTTGTCTGCACAGGAGTCTCACAATTTGATTGTGCCAAATCTGTGTAATATCCTCAAGTTTTCTGGCTCCTGAAGCCTGGAATTTGAAGTCTTCCATCAAGGATATGAATTCCAGAGTCCTGCGTTAGAGCTTGTAAAGTCTCTCTAGATTAGTTTCTGTCTAAGAGGTAAATGCATTAAGGACATTTAGGCTGTGCTTTGTAATATTTGAGGTGTTCAGAGTACAGAGAAAGAGACTGAGAAAATGCCTGGTGTGACTTTTGTTGATGAGGAAGAAGTAGGCATCAAGTTCTTTATTGTCATTTATTGGCAGACACATAATTAACTCCAGGATTCAGCAGCTGTTAATTAAGAGCAGCTGGTTTGGACATCTAAACATCAGGCTTCGGCTTCATGCCCCTTGCTTCAGATACTTAAATCTCTTTGTTGGTATAGCTCTCAACTATGTTGTTCTACCAACGGTGAAAAGGAAACAATCAAAATCTTCATGTATGCTCAGTTTTGTTTCATTTCACTCACAAAGGTGTAAATGAGCAGAAGTTGATGAAGCTGCAAATCTAGTTCCCTAGTTGAAATAAACTGATATAACTTTGTTAAAGTTTTTTTTCATCACATTACATTGGATAGACTTTTATTTTATTATTACAAACCAGTGTCTCACAATTATTCCTACAGTGCTTAAGACAATAATGGGAGCAGTGCAATAATGAAGATAAAAAATGCAACCTTAGGATGCAAAATGAGCATAAAACAAGTACTTGATTCTCTTTTCAGCTAGGATTAATCTTGTCTTATTTCTGATAGATACTTTTTGCCAATTGCCAGAAATATGCCTCTGGCTGAATTTTTAACCTTTTTTGTACTTAATCAAGGAGTTGAAAGCAAAGTAAAGCTGATTCAGTCTGCAGTGAGACTAAGGTAACTCAAGCATAACATGGAGAAGGAGAGCTCTACTATTACAAACTCCTTGCCTAAGAATCAACCCAGACATCAGTTCATGGGTACACCCAGCTTTGGTTCAAGCTGTTAATTCTCTCAAAAATTCTAAACCAATCCTATGCATCTTTCTGCTTGTTAAATTCTATTTTAACAGTCCTGTAGACAATGATTGAATAATGAAGGAGAGATGTGGATCTTTTCCAAAGACTTAGGGTTTTGGGTTTTTTTTGCCTTTAGCGGACTTCTGGAGATTTTCTAAAAGTTTGTTGGAAGAAGAGTTCATCATGATCCATTCTGTGGATCAATCTAAGAGATTTCCTCACCAGAAGGGATTTTTCCTGAATAGAATTTTTGCAACCTCCAAAACCCACCAGTAATCTCTCTAGATATTAGATGCCTATGGCTTTTATTTTCTGCATAATTTTCCTTGACATTTTAGTGACTAAGAAATAAAATTTTAAAATTTTAGCTCTTTAAGCAGCAATTAAGAGAGAAAGGAAAAGTTGCAGTCTCTGGTGACCATGTTTTGCTTATTGGTCATAAAAAAAACCCAAACATCTCTCCCTCTGCTCTAGGTATCCTTTACATTATTTTCAATGCAGTAATCAAAGCATCAGTCACCATTCCCATCTAATCTCTAGAAAAATGAAGGACAGTGAAAGAAAGAAACACTTGTTACCATGTTCATCACTCACTTCTTTTGTAGCTCATCTGTCAAACTTTTGGGAAGTAGGAAAGAGGTTTCTGCACTATCTCTTGGATTATTACACAGATGATGGAAATAAACCCTTTTTAGAGGTGGACTCACAGCCATGGCATGATGTATGGTCATTTGGACTGCATGGGTGGGAGCAAATTGTGAGCAGCTGGGCAGCAGTCCCATGGGAGTGAGAATACAAGTAATGCACTTCTGAGCAGTAGAATGACCATCATTTTCCCAGGTTGCCTCCCAGGACAAAGAGAGAAAGCTGGTGAAAATTTACAATGGTCAACTGTCTGTTCAGGTTTGCCAGGTTTAATTTAGCCACCCCTAGAGGTTTATCATGTTGAAAATGTATCATCTGGTGCTATAATCCTAGGGCAGTGTTTTGCTGTCTTTCTGTTTAATAAGGATGCAGCTGCTACCTGGTGCCAGTAATGTCTGTGGTAGGGAGCCTGTGATAGGAAGCCTGCACTGATGTATAGGATTGATGATATTTCACCTTCCAGAAAGATTGTCCCCACAAGGTGCATACAGGAGTTAGAGTCTGTCTTGTGTGTCACACCATTCATGCTTCTAATTGCTGTGCACTCTAAGCACTGAATGTGCCTAGAATTCTTCCTTTGCAGAGGAAGTCAGTCCCAAGGACACATCAACATAAAAGCAATTGACTCAGGCACTTATTTTAGCCTGGAAGTGGCTTTAAACACTGGATGGAGCCACAGAGGTCCATCGTCGTTCTTATAAGTCATTATACTGTTGACATCTTCATGTAATCAACTTATGGACTATATTTGATCTCTAACTGAGCCCATGGCCTTCTGAATTAATAGGTGATATGTGGATAGATACAGTCTGGATCCAGATTTCTGTTTTACATTTAAACTCTTTCTAACCTGAATGGGAGAAAAAAGTGTTTGCTTATTTCTTGTGTTATAAGACCCTCAGCCTGTTGCTTGAAAAGTGCTCCTAAATCTAGAAATTCATTTCCTCATTAGTTAGACAGTGTATACTTTTAGTGTGCAAACAGACTTTCATCTTAAGCATCTTAGCATTAGAAACCTGTGTTATTTCTCTTTAGATGGTCGAGATAAAGCCATGATTGGAGTTAATTCTGGTAGTCTGGGATGAAGGAAAATCTCAACTGCATTGCAGGGGAAGCACTCTGTAAAGAAATTCAGCTGCTTTTTTTTTTTTTCTAATAAATAGTTGTATTGCACTAAGGGCCATTGGGTAACCCTTTTTGTTTTGCAGATACTTTGCTGTAAATTTTAGTTCGCTGTGAATTTTTTGTTTATTCCTTCTTTAAATAGCATTGGCATAATAAATAGGAAGCTCTAATTTGAAGTACTAAATATGCTATCACAAATGAGGTGATCAAAATTTGTTAATTAAACCTAAATATTTATTTTGCTATGAGTTCCTGTTTTCTAAACAAATCAGCTGAGATTGGTCCATTCTTTTGCTATGCAAACTTTTTAGAATTCTTCCAACAAGACGGTTAGAAGTGAATTTTGTATTCTGGTGAATAGAAGGCTGGGCTTCTAATTCCTCTTCTATACCTCTTCTCTTTTGCATTTTTATGTTATATGCAGACAGTAAATTTGGTAATGTGCTCTATTTGTTTCCCATGAAGAAAATCAATGTGCTGCTACTTCAGACTGTCTTCAAATTGTCATGAAAGAAATTAATCCCTAAGCCTCAATACTAACCTCTCAGTTACATTTTCTCTTCAACCTGTTCCATTTACTGCAGACCTTACTTTTACTAGCAATGTGTCACCTTTTTCCCTTTAAACTCCATCTGTGTAAGCTTGCTTTCTCCTTTACTCTCTCTGCTTTGTCTCTTCCAGGAATCTGTTCTTTACTTTCCGAGTAGATTTCAACCATTCAAATTTCTCCTTACCAATGGAATTGGTTAGAAGATTAGGTCTTATTCAAAATTTCTTACTGTTTTTCTGACAGAAGGATGTGAGGAAGCAGGTCTGAGCTGGAGACAGTGGGGTCTGGCTCAACAGAACTGGCTTTTATAAACCACTTCTTGCTCATTCCTCAAGCAGTGCTGACTGCAACCATCAACACTTGATTTCTTCTGTTCTCTCTCTGAGAGCATAGTGTAGGCATTTCCACTCTTGTATTTCAACTCTGATATTTTATATGAAGTGGGATTTGCTCAGTGCATATCTGTCAGCTTGTTTATGTGAGAACATTCAGGAAAATTAAGCCTAATTAATTTTCTACATGGATTAGTTATGCAGTGTTGAATGCCTATATAGATGCCTCAAGTCAGAACAGAAATTATTCCAATGCTGATCAATTAAATTTGCTTTGAAAATAACAATACTAAAATTTAATTAAGGCCCTTTTATCCTGAAGTAGTCTTTGGCATGGTATATAAAAAACATTAAGAAGGAGCACCTTTAGATAATTTGGATTAATTTTCCTGAGTGACTCCATGTTGCTAAGTCCCTGTTTGCAAAATTCCATCAAGAAAAGGGATCTTGATGACTAATTTTTTTAAATCGCTCTCAGGTTTTAACAACACTTTTTCTGACGTGAAATTTGTTTTCTGCATTCTCCAAACTGAAATATCTGTAACCACTGCTGGAGCAATGTTCTTCTGTGACATTATGCTGTAACACAAAAAGAAACTGCCTGCTGAAATCAAACACGTTATGATTTTAAGACTGATAAAGAATCCAAGACTAATCTATGACAATTGTACCTGGGTGGTAACCATCTGAGAGGAGTTTTGAGGAATTTTGAGAGGAATGGTAAGGGAATTTTTTTCACAAGTATGTTGTGAAAAAAATTCCCTTACCATTCAGATGTAAAATAATTAACTGTCATACAGGAACAGGATGAAAACAGGGGTTAACAAATGCTACCTGCCTTTAGCTGCTATTTTAGCATGGGCAGAAACAGGTAGAATGGCAGGAAAAAATCAAATCCATAGAGTTTTGAAGTAATTTTAAATAAAATAAAAATAAGCTTAAAGATTGAAAATTCAACTTGAACAAAAACAGCACTGAAAAGGAAACATAAACACTTACCCTGTTACTAAAAGTCTGATAAAACCTGGGAAAATTATGTGCTTCAAACATATTTTGTCAAAAAGGTTCAAGACATAAAGCAAATTTTAAAATTATGTGAAGAAAAAATAGAAAAGTAATACTTTTAGGCATTCTGAAAATCTAAGAGTCAAAGATCTGAATTCCAGCTTCTCAAGCACAAAAATATCACCGCAAGCTTGTTTTAAGTTATTCTAGGAGACTGGTCTCAGACAAGGTCGTGTGTGAATAGCCAGAATCTTCTGCCATCATGCATACGAGCCCATCATGGGCCCATGATACTTGCAACAGAAGACTCTCCAAGAAATATCTTATGGTGCTTGAAGTGCAGAACTGCTGAATTGCAGAAATTTTTTTCAAAATGAAGAGATGTCACAATTCAGTTACTGTATTGTGGAGAAGAGGAGGCAGAGAGCTATGCATCAAGGGGTCACTAAGCTGGATTTTTCATCCATTTCAGTTTTATCTTGGCACAAGAAGAAATAATGGCCCTATTTCAGTGGCTGGCAAAAATTATCTAAATGCAATATGTTTAAGTAGTGTGAAATTTAAGTGACTTGTCATTCACGTACATGAAAGATACTACAGAGCTGTCAAATCTTTGTCTTCATTATGACAAAGGATCATTGTATTGCACAGAGTATGAATGATAAATGGAAAGACAGCCTGTTGGTTTGTGGTAGAAGTGCTTCAGATAGTCCCACAGTAAATATGGCAAATACACCCACTATACTGTGGCAGGAATCTGCTTCTCTGTACTTAATGTCTTTGCTCAGTCGTTTCCCTCCAAGAAGAGACACCTGTCTATAAAGATGCTACACTTATTTTCTGTTAACCTCTGTCACTTCAAGCATTTCTTTATACATATTTACCTATAGCAGCAGGGAAATTTCTATCTCTACCCTGGAGCAGATTTTCATTATTTTTCAACAAATCATCATTTCATCTAATCTATGTGGTATAATCTTGTAGACCAGTGAAGGACCAGTGGTTCAGTATCACTTTCAGGGTGAAAGATTAACTCTTTCTGGTTCTTTTGGATGACTGCAAAGGGGAAACTTCCTACCAATAGTAACTTTTTCCACCAAAACAGCAGCCTAACAAAAGGCAGGCATAGAAATCTCTTTTGTGTTCTCTTTGGTATTTATCAAATTATTAGAGTATTTTCAATTCTTGAAAATAGTAATTCATAAGTTATCAAGGAAGGAAGCCAAAGATGCTTGCTGTTTCCTGAATCTTCTGCATGTGTCCAAGAGAACTGTTTTCTCTAAACTTGTCTTTTCTCTCTCAAAAGGACCTCAATTCTTCAGGAAAGAACCAGACATTCAGAGACTGTGCTGAAACACTGCTTTTCCAGTTCTATCACTATGTGTTTACATTTGCCTCATGAGGAAAAGTTCCCAAGTTCTCAAAAGATGTAAAAATGATTTTTTCAATAGTCACTTTTGCTGTTTCTGTGCCTGAAAAGTTCCTGGTTTAGTTGCCACCAGAAAATTATATGCTTTCCATGGAGTAGATAATGCAGCCCAAATCCAGTGTTCTCTTTGATCTTTATTTTACTTATAGCAGCTTTCAAATACTAAATACTTTGAAATTTGTGCAACTAATATATTGTTGCTCATTCACCAAAGAAATTAAGAATTTGCTTTAATTCTGTTCTTTTATAAACCAGGTTTATATAAGCTAGGCACAATCACATACACAGTCTCTGTCATCTGAACATAAGGAATGCCAAATATAAGGTCATTGATGTCACAGCACAATGTACTGCATGAAATACACAAGACAGAAAAATTAACCTGTGTAGGTGACTTCTCTGAATGTTCTTGGCTTTCATGTACTCAGAAAAAGCTTGGTTATATGCAAATAGAATCAATTATTGAGCAGCTGTAGCAAAAAAAAAAAAAAACCAACAAAAAAAAAAAACAACAACAAAAAAACCCACCCAAGAGACTTGGGTCTTACTACTTCTACATTATCCAAAAGCTTGCCAAAATCCAGTACTTTGCAGAACAAACAGTACAAGGTGCTCCATGTTTGGAACACTTAACTTCCTCTTTTGTTATTGATGTGGCTTATTTGAACTGATTTTTTTTAATATAATGCTTTTCACAGGTTGCTTTTGAAAGAATATCTTTAATAATTGGATAGAACTGGGGGGAGGAAAGGGATAAAGAAAGGAATCAAAGTAGAAATGGATTTTTCCAGAAGGAGTTAAAGGTGCTGACCTTTTCTGAATCCTAAAATCAGAGATTAGCCAAGGAAAATAAAAAACAATATTTTTCAAAATAACAAAAGATTTTGTTTTTTTTCCAATAGGAAAAGGCATCTGAGAAGCCCAGTTTTGGAAATTAGGAATTTAATATTATTTCAGAGAAAAGATATTTGGATGGACATTAGGAATACTACAGTAAATTTCCTAGGTTATAAAAGATGTACTAATCAATGCTTTTGTTTATTTGTATGCATATTACCAAAGAATTAGAATTATGAAGAATTCCTGCCATTTGGATGTGACTTCATATACTTGTCCCTGAAACACATTAGTATGTTTCCTACGAAGTAAATATCCTAATCAAGATATAATTAAAGCAGATTTTAGTAGAAGGTGTTAACATACATAGGTGAACAACCATCTGCCTTGAAAATCACTGACAAAAGAGTGACAGTTAAACAATTTTGATCCAGTGCAGCCTTACACTGCTAAACTTTGAGTCTTAGTGACAGGATGATTGTGGTCTCACAGCATGAGGCTGAATTTTACATTATCTCACACATTTAATGCTGAGAAGTGCAGTTTTGTTTTAATTCTACTCCATAACATTAATCTCTGTATTAAGATACCAATATTAATGGTGCTGTTAATGGTATGTTAATGTAATTTCAAGGGTCAGATGTTATGTAAAGGGGAACGATTAACTGAAGAAAGAGCAGACCATAAATCCTTCAAGAAGAGTCTTGTACTCAATGAGTAGGAAGCTTAAGTCCAGGTTATAAAATTATAGAATCATAGACTGTTTTGCATTGGAAGGGATCTTAAAGATCATCTAGTTCCAAACTCTGCATTTTTCTGTTAAAAGGGAGAAAGACTACAGTTCGCGCTAGCAATTAAATCAAATCTTAGAATATGTACAGTAGTCACGCACTTTTACTTTCCCAGCTTGGTTTTCACAAGTGAAACAGTTTTGTCTGTGTTCTCTATGAAGAGTTTTGTGGAAATACACAGGAACAATCTTTTATGTGTGTGCCGTGGGTAAGCTACTGCCTAGGCCCTCCTTAGTCCACAGAGCTCCACTTCTGTCTATATGTACTACATATGTGAGTTACTAACTAGAATTATGAGTTAAATATTAGAAATTAGAGATGTCTTCCTTTTCTCCTTCAGTCCAAATCTTTTTGCTTTCTTCCCCTTGTTTTCAGAGTCACCATAAGCTCTACTTATGGTGAGAGCTTTCTTTTCTTCACTTAAGAAGTGAAGAGCTTCTTGAGTGAGCTTTCTTTTCTTCGCTTAAGGGTGCATTTGAGCCCGTGTCTCCAAAGGTAATGAAATGACAATACTATTATTGACTTTCAGGAGAACAGGATTTCATCTGTGTGGTCTTCTGAGAGAAATTCAAACAGTAGTTCATTATGTTAGCAATCTTGGGTGGTTGAAACATCCTCGTTGTTACACTTTATGTTGAGGACGTAGGGTTTAAAAATAGGATGAAGAACAAAGTTTTTTGGATTTGAATTCCAGGGATTAATTACAAAAGCACAGCACCTAACTTTTAAAAGCACTTCAGTATTTAATGGTCCTGAGAGAAGCAGACTGCAGTATTTTTGCAGAGAAAGCTGTGGACCGAAAATGCTGTATTATATAAGAGAGTGATCTACCAGAGCCAGAAAGCACTGGTCAGAAGCAGTAATGTAATATGAATGCTGGTACCCACTAGGGCTTAAGCACCTACTTAAGGTCCATTTCTTGGCATCTGTGCAGCTCCATAGTCCAATTCATGATATTGATGTAAGCACTTAGCATGTAACTTAATAGGAGGATCTCAACTCCAATATTTCTGGTGGTGGATCTCACCACTAGGCTGAAATGTCACATATTCCTTCACTCTTCTTCTAATCCAGTGAGGTAAGCGAGGTAAGATGGAAATCTGCAGTAACAGGGGCAGAGCAATCGAAAATCAACATAGATAATGGCATTTATTCTGCAGGTAGTTTCAAGGCTCTCTCCAGTCTTCAGGAAAGGATACCTGCTGACCTGTAAAGGGGACAGAACCAATAGTAACTTCTCTTAAACCATGTATGGACCTAGCTGTAGGAATAAGTTATTTTAGAGAAATACTGCCATGCTCAGCAATCCCAAGACTTACACAGATCTCTGGGTATTAAATCAATCAATCAATCTAACACAATTTTTACTAAGTCCTATTTAATAAGGGCCTGCTGGCTTCAGGTAGCTCTTGAATAAGTTCTTGAGGCTAGAAAATCTCAATTTGTATGCCAAAAGGATAGTTCTGTTGTCTAACCCAAAAAATGCGAGTGATTTGGAAAATTTCATTTTACTCCTCTTTGCTGGAACATGTGTCCCATCCCGCTGTAAGGGGAGTTGGGGAGGATTCTTTTAGATACATTTCTTGGATGAAAATAAAGCCCAGAAGCAGCAAACAGTATCTGAGAACTGTTTATTGATAAAGGTTATGGGTCCAGACTGGAGGAGGATTCACTGCTTTTATGTTATAATGCTCCTCCCACAGCTCAATTCCCGGGGAATTTTTTCCCAGGCATCCAGAGGTCTTCCTGCCTCCAAGGAATAAGTCACTAGCAGCTTAGCTGTGGAAGTTTTCTCTCCCCTGAAGGGCTGCCAGGCAGAATCTCCCCAGAGACAGAGCCTCCCTTGATTTTCTCCCAAATGCTCCCTAAACATGTGGCACCTGCTGAGGGTCCCAGCACGTGTACAGCCCCTGCAGTCATTTTTCACCCCATGTCAGAAAACAGATTTGTGACATATGCTGAGGCATAAATAATAATGAAATTGGTTCTTCACAATATGTAAACTGCGAGAGAAAGTCAATACAATGAAGTGGTGTTTACAGAAAAGTAGAAAGAATCTGAAATTGGTTTAGGGCATTGAAGTGATAGAAATTACCATTTTGGTTGTACTCTCCTGCTTTTAATGAGATTGTTTTGTGAAAATAGGGAAATTAGTTTTATGAGTGTGCAGTGACTAATACACAGATGGCCCATGTTTTGGAAAAGAAACCTCTAAGAAGACACACAGACTAAAAACTGACTTTGTAAGTTTTAAACAATATTGAGACAATACAGCCTAGTCCACTTAGTTATACACTTAAAAAAAAAAAAAAAAAACAAAACCCTCACACATTTTTCACAACCCACAGAAACACCTGCTGTTACTGAAATTTTGTCCCATGTTTGCTGAAACTCTTCAACTTTCTATATCTTTTCAGCTTCCACCTGCAGGTGCAGGACTTGAAACCATTGAAATTTTGTATCTATTGGCATGGGAGCTTTAAATGCTTTCATTTATGGTCTTGGGATGTAAAAAGAAAAAGATTTCTGGAACAAAGTAATTTAAATGGAAAGGTCTGTCCCAGAGGCGTTGAAATAAAGATGTATCAGGGTATGGTTTGAGGGAACAAGCTGATGAGCAAATCCTGTGCAACAGTTCCTTAAGCACCTAGATTCCATCTTAGCTTACAAAACCCACTAAATTAAATACATTTGATAAATTACGTGCATGTAGATCATTTGCTGTATTAAATCCATTTTTATATTTAGTTCCATTTCTGTAGATTAAATGCTTCACTTTGAGGATATTGTTCTGAGTATTTGCTTAACTGCAAGTCATATATCCTGACTGAAAGGTTTTCTGGATGAACTAAATGCCATTTGGTCTGTTGCTTTATTGTGTTTTATAAGCAGAGCTGAAATAACCAAAAGTCTGACTCCTGTTTCAGCCTCTTTTAAACCAGTTCATGCTATGGGTTCATTAAGTCTAGTGACAAAAGGGAGGGAGCAGTGCAGAATTTCTTCTGGTAATAATAATTCCAGGTTTTTCTTGTCTTCAACTCCTTTTTGTGAGGACTAGCATGGATATCATCCTCCCTTCCCTTTTCTTTTACTCCTTTGGTCCAGAAATTTGGTTCCTGTGAAGGCTTCATTTAGAGAAACACAAGAGAGAGGGCTGAAACTAAGTAACAGATTAATTTTTTATATGTGGTTCTGATTTAAATATAGAAAATTAAATTATGGATAAATAGCTTGCCTGCCATTCCTTACTGATGGAGTTATCTTTGGATATACAAGCACTCACACTTCTATGAGTGTGTATGCATAAATATAAATATACATTTACATATTAAATAACCTCAGGTACATAAATTTGGCTAAGCAGTTCTGTTGTCATAATAGACTGTTTTGTCTGTTTGTTTTAGCTTCAGCAGTAGAGGAAAAATACAAATGAAAGTGAAAAAAAGCAATGTGATGGCTGCCAGTTTGTAAAATTCAGTTTCAAAAATTGCTGTAAACTGTTAGTTTATCAAAGGCTTTTAAAAATATAATATATTTGAGTTTTATGACTGATTACCAACTACCAGGTCTTACTATTATTATGCGGGTTTTTGGAAACTTGAGATATGAAGTTATTTAACTGAATAATTAAGATCATTAAGAACAAAGTTAAATGCTTACTGCTTACTATAGAAAACATAAAAGAAATTCAATTTAATTTACAATGGAATCTTTATAAACTGTCATGGCACTATGGCTGCCCATACAGTTTTGTGGAATAAGTATAACTTTGAGTGTAAAAACTACTGTTGGCATGTAAGAAATGAAAGTGAAAATATGTTTTTAGTTATACTGTGATAAATCTATATGGTAAACATACAGTACTCTCCAGGCATAACAGTAAGACTAGTTGAAATATTTTTATGGGAGAAAGACATCTGAAAATATGATTATAAAAAATTAAATTGTTTCTTCTGCGTCATGATTGTACATGTCTAAAAATGCAATATTTCAAGGTTTAAAATTCTTTCTTCCCCATCTTTTCATGTGACTTAGGTTGCAAATGCAGTTTCAGTGCAATAGGAAGAATTAAAGTATTCCCAGATGGAGCAGTGTTGTATTCTACGACAGAATTGGCTTGGAAATTTAAGCCAAGCTCTTGAGCAAACTAAATGCCTATAGTAGAGGATATGTATTGTATTTGAATATCTGTATAGAAGCTTTGCCCCAGAGGTCCTGGTTGCCCTCGATGGGCTGCAGCTGCGATGTCCTTAATTGGGCTGCAGCTGTAACTGATGAAGATGACTGGGATAAAAGGGGGCGGGATAGCCAGTCAGGGAGAGCCTTGGAGGAGCCCTGACTTGAGAGAACAGCATACAGAAGAAAGAGTCCGTGCTGTGAAGATCTGCAGCCATGAGAATACACCCAAGAGGTATGGACTTTAGAAATCTAATAACAACAATATGGGACTCTAGAAATAATAGAAGAACGACAAATGCCAAGTAGAAAAATAAGCTAAAATAAAATATACAGTACTTTTCTACCCTATTAGGGAAGGATTCATATTTCCACACAGGAATCAAGCAGACCATGCCTCAGTGCTTAAGTTGCGCTGGTCCCTCCACCCTCAGCTCTGACACCTACCACACATCTCAAAGCATGGTCAGCCACATTGGTGTACTGAAAGTATTACCTATCTCCCCTGATATGAACAGGAGAGATAGGTAATACATGCTGTTCTCCCCCTGCTTCTGAGAACTTCGTCATCCAGGTCCTGTGGCCATACATCTTCCCATGCCAACCATCTCATGTCAGCAGGGCTCAGGAAACAGCTTCACGGGGCAGAGCTGGGCATCACAGGCGAGCTTGAGCTAGTTTTACCCTTTGTGAGAGTGGATAATGGGCACTGAGATACTGACAGGTTAGCAATCAGAATTTAGATGGCATCAGCACATTGATCAGGAGAGATTAAATAGTGATAGGATTTGGGAGAAACATTAATGTGAGGGTATAGACAAAGCCAAATGGCAGTGGCTGTATCAAATTTTACTCAGTGCTGCAGCCTCCTCCATCTTGCTGTGTTTAAAGGCTGAAGCAGAAAGCAAAAATTTGCATACACTCCTTAAAATCCTGACTTAGCCCTATTTATAAAGTAAAAGTTGTTGCTTTTATATGTGATTGCTGAATATACAGTGGCAAAATATGATGACTGGCAAATCAGAGAAACAGTTCTTACTGAGAGAGCAAGGTTCAGAGCAAGGTTACTAATCCTATTATACTCCCCTCATAAACTGTCCATGAGCTCATCTCCTTTTAACAGGTGCTTGCTCTATTGCCAGAGATCAGTCCATTTCTGCTTTCATTTTCCTGACTACTGCACCAGATTCTTCTGACCTGTCTGTGATGCTCAGATTGACATGCTGCTAGTTTGCCTTCAAAGTGAAAGACTCAAGAAATGTGCTAGTGCTGCAAAGTACAGAAAGACAAGTCTCATAGTCACTTGAAAAGTTCCTGTGTAGGGTGTGAAGAAAGAGGGAGCTGGCAGCTGGTTTTTGATGGGGTGGACAAAGAAGAGCCTTCTATTGCTGATTTTAATATTACATTGTCTTTGATGTGGAGTAATTTCTGCCTCTGGTGGTTTGTGTTCAGCCTATGGCCATTTTTCCTCTTCCATTGTGCTTGCTAGCTGGGACAGAAAAAAGTGTGGCTGCAGTGATGTAGACATCAGAGTGATCCTCAATCTTTTATTCTCCATGGAGTTCTTTGGTGCTTCCCAGCAGGGTGAAAGCTGTGTGACCTCTTCACATGCTGTGTTTCTTGTCTCTAGCTACCTTGAAATTTTCTGTTCTATGCAAATTTCTTGCTTTGTTAGAGATATTTCTCAGCCTCATGGCTGTTGAACAAATATCCAGTCATAATTTTTTGTTACTATAAGTCTGAAGTTTGAAAACACTAATCCAAATCTTCCTCTTTTTTTAATGCTCATAAGCAGGTATTGCAAGCTTCTGACTGTCTAATAGTACTACAAATTGCAAGACATTAGAAGCAAACCAACTCAAAATATTGTTATTGAAGCTCTAGAGATAAAATTGCACAGATTAATTTCAGAAGCAAATATCTGTTATCAAAATACCGAATTTAAAAATATTTTAATGGAGATTATGTGGAAGTTAAGGTGTTTAAAACAACAGCAGTAAGTCAGAGTATACTGAGGTAGTTTATATTGCTCTAATATGCATGTCCTGAGGAAGAAAAACAGAGAATCTTTATGACTCAGTCACTGCATACAACCAGATAAATTATCTTGATAGGATGCTCTCAGTTTGGCTTTTCTGAGGCTCTTGACTAGGGGAATTTTTTTTCTGTAAAGGTCACAATATCAATTTCATACCCATACTCCCTAACATGTTCTCTACATCTCATCAGTGGGATTAGATCCAACAAACTCATTGTTACCAAAAAAATTTCTGAAAGTTATTTAAATAATAGCTTTCTAAGCATGAGTTCCAAGCCATTATCTTATTCCAGGCTAAGAATAAAATTCAATATGAAATTTACTCAAATGGG
Source organism: Molothrus aeneus (assembly GCF_037042795.1). Taxonomy (NCBI): domain Eukaryota; kingdom Metazoa; phylum Chordata; class Aves; order Passeriformes; family Icteridae; genus Molothrus; species Molothrus aeneus. Next base: position 44,021,198 of record NC_089648.1, read on the forward strand.
AGTAAATGGCAAATTTTGAGTAATGGCGAGTATTTGTTTTGAAGTTCAGATAAAAATTAATAGGACAGTGGTTGTATATATCATACCCTACTCATCTGTCAGCAATGTTGATGATGTGGTCATTGAGATGTGTTCAAAATCAAATGCTAATTAACCATGGACTGTGAAAACAGAAAGCTGCTTTTTCCTTTCTTTTTTTGGTATCTTTCATAGGCTGACACAGGTGTATATGAAATTTTACCTTTTTTTTCTCCTCAGTGTCAGAAATCTCTCTGAAATATTTGCAGAGGTCAGGAAGTCTGTTCTTTCTGTCTGAGTAATCCTTGTAATTTAAATGTTTTCATTTTACCACTAGTTTTTCTCACCCCACCTGTTTCCGACTAAATCTAGCTTCTTTTTTTTGTTTATTCTTGATAATTTATTTCATTAAGAAGGAACTAGCTGATATCAAGTTGTTAATTGTCAGGACATGAAAGGACTAATTTTCACTCTATTATGTAAATATAATAATCTTTATACATCCACTCTGGCTATTCAGAGGTTTGTAAAACACAAAGATCTTGGGTACTATTTAAAAGAACATTTTGATGATTCCGCTAGTATAAATAAGTACCTATTTCCCCCCCACACACATTCATGGTATTCATGCTTATCACAGACTGTTAAAATGCTCTCTGAGCTCAGCTAAGTGCAAAGGAACCAGAAGTTCTTGCAGAGACTCAAAAATCCCTGCACCTTTCTAACCGCCTGGTTGCACGTGGACCACTTGCAAGCAAGGGAGGGCTATGGCATGAATTGCAATAGGAAAGGATTTATAGCCTTTGCTAGAAATCAGTAAATGGCTTGACGATAATTAAGTGCAATAAAGAAATATTTAGATATAGAGACAAATTATTGTCTCCTACCTTCTCATATGTTTTTTTTTTCTTAAGAATGTATGTATTAAAGGAAGAGAATTTATCTCTGGTTTAGAAATGTTAAAAGTTTAAATAATTGTCCTATGAAAATGTCATTTTATTTAAAACACCAGATCTCAAATCTAGTTTTTAAATATATACATACATACATATCTGCTAAAGACTTCCTAGGTGTTACAGTGAATTTACTGAAAGCTGAATTCCCTCTTCAGCCACAGAAATTAGTCTTTCACCAGTCTATTTCTGACACCGTGGGTTTTTTCAGTGTTCTATTTTATATTTAGGGACACTGGACTGTGCTGAAAGAAAAAATAGTTTTCTCTTTCTGATGCCTTCCTCATGGCCACAAAAGGCATAGGTGCAAGAAAGACATCACTCAATTTATTTCAGGTGTTACATCAGGCAAGAAAAAAACCCAAAAACTTATTCACTTAACTTCAAGTGTTAAAACTTTGGAAAGAAAATAAGGTAAGGTTCTGCAAAGAGAAGTGATAACAAAAGACATAGATAAACACAGAGATGTGTGGGTGTATGTACAGATTTTCTCTGTGGTGTCATCTTTTAGATGTCACTTTCTCTGATCAAAAATCTTGGAGAGAGTTCACTCAAGTCTGTCAGGCCCTGACATTGCCAAGAGAAGAGACACTAGGACCAGGCCTGGCCTGAGCCAAACCAGAGGTGCAGACCCCATGAAATGCCAAACTCCAGCCCCACTGTGCCACTAGAATATATGTCATGATAATTCCTCTCCTGTTCCTTTCAATTCTTTAACTGATTTCTGGATTTCAATGAGTATCATTTCAGTATGTTTGGGTCCTTTTCACTGCACCTCTTGTCCTCTCATTCTGTTGAACTGTATTCAGTCAATTTACTTTTTTTATTAATAGCATTTCATTTCATCAAGAAAGACAGAGAAACAATCTTGCTAGCAAAGAAAGCCATCTTGAAGAGGGATGAGTAGATAAAGCCATCAACCTACCATAATTATTAACAGCTGAAACCACACAGTCCTTAATATTGCATTTCAATGTGGCTGTTGGAACTATCTGTGTTTCATGGGCAAAAAGCCAGAGATTCTTTCTTTTTACATTTTGCCTTCCATGGCTTGAATTGGATTAAATGGGAAGTCATAGCCAATAGTATTTACTTTAGTATTTACCAACACGAAACTGATTCTGGTAAAACACTGGGGCATATGATTAAAATCATCAGTGTTCTGAAACATATTTCAGCAATTATTAACTTATAAAGTCCTCCTGAAGCCATTGGAATTTGAGCATGTGTGTACAGTTAAAGATATTGATGTGTACAAGAGGACTTTGCAAAGGAAAGACACTTTTTGTCTGCTACAAATATGCCTTTTTCTCTTGTCGTCATTGTATCAATCCTTATGGCACCAAACTATTTTTTCCTTTGTTTTTCACAGTTTTTCAAGATTCATGATAACATTTTACAGGGACAAATTTGAATAGTAGCTGGAGGCAGATTGTTTTGGGAAAAGAGACTGAAATTGGCTGAGGTACGAGATAATAAATGGGTGTAATCTGTGTGATAGTAAAGGCTTGCCTTATTAAAATTCCCCACATTGGGGCTGATTTGATAAACACCTCTGTTAGGATATATCACAGAGTATATTAAGAAAGCTGTTAATGAAAAATGAATATTGCAGTGTCTTTTTGGCAGGTTGAATCAATATGCTCTTTTTAATAATTCAGTTTATTCCTCAAAATATCATTTTACTCCTAGAGCAGAAAAGAACATGACATAATTACCAAACCTCACCTTTTCCCTTTCCTAGCAACGCACATCTGACTGGTGCCCACCTCCCCTCAGTTTTTCTGAAGCTGTGCTACTCTATAATGACTCAAGAAGGCTCAGTTTTTGGCATGAAGAAAGGTCTGTTATTTCCTGAAGAATGGCAGGTCTGAAGGATTGATCTTCACTTTTTAGACATGATGTGTTTTATTTTCTCTGTAGTGATCAAAACTTATAAATTTATGAGGCTTCCTGTGTTTCCTGCATTTAGGGGAAAATGAACATCTGATTTGACTTGCAGCCCATTTTCCTCTTTAAGAGGCCAGATAAAGTATGAACAGCAGAGATAGTATATCACCTCCTGACCCTGACAGCACAAAGTGCATAATTCTACTTTCCTGACCATTTATTTCTTCTGTTTATCTCTGTTCTGGCAGTCATATTACGGTATGAAGTTTCCTTGCTATTTTTTATGTGGATGTCTTCCTGGGATAAGAAGCTCTCTAGAAATCAGAGAAAGGTAAACGAATTAAATTGTCTGGGATATCGCATTTGTTGATTTACATATCACATTAGATTTATCTTTAGCTTGGCTTCCTAAGAGTTGGCTTTTCTGGCTCTTGCTATCAAAGCTCTGGGGACCTGAGAGGAAACTGGAGATGTTTTTGTATGGCTCAAGGGACAGAAGAGATGATTGAGTTATGGTATAGGATGGACACCCATGGTGTTCAAGGAGAAGCTGCATTTTTGTGAGAGCAGAGATAGTTTAGATTGCATAAGGCTAGATAACAAGCATACCAGCTAATAAAATAAGGCTCCTCTCCTCCCCTCTTCCTGGTGCACCAGTTTTGCCTCTGAAATGATACTGCAATTTCCCATAAATTAGGATACAGAACTGGTGGTGCGCGCTGGTTTCAGCTGCGGTAGTTAATTTTCTTACCAGTGGCGGGCATGGGGCTGTGTTCTGGGTTTGTGCTGAGCACAGGGTTGATAATACAGAGTTGTTTTTGTTATTGCTGAGCAGGCTTACACAGAGCCAAGGCCTTTTCTGCTTTTTGTAAAGCCATGCTGGTGAGGACATTGGAGCTGCTTGGGGCACTGGGAGGAGACACAGCCAGGACAGGTGACTGAAACTGACCAGAGGGACATTCCAGACCATATAGCATTACACTCAGTATATAAAGTGGGGGGAAAAAGGAGCAAGGAGTGGATGTTTGGAGAGATGGCTGAACACCCACCTGCCTATGGGAAGCAGGGAATTAAATCCCTTGTTTGCTTAGCTTTCATGCACAGCTTTTGCTTTTCCAATTAAACCGTCTTTAGTGCAGCCCATGTGTTCTCTACCTTTCACCCTTCTGCCCTCACTCAGATCCCACTTGTGGGGAAATGAGCAAGTGGCTGCGTTGGGCTTGGCTCAGTTTAAACCATGATATGGTGTAGTGAGTTATCCCCATTATTTATGCTTTAAGCATTGAAACTTTTCTTAGTGAGTGCATATGTTATACTTCAAGACACCTCAGACCATTTCAGAAAACTACAGGGCATGAGCTTGAGATTCTCTGCTTACTCACTACCTCTGAAAGTGTGTTTAGATTGGTTACCTAATGACAACCAAAGTATCTGAAACTGAGCTGGCTGTAAGAGTTGCTGTACACTTCTGCATTCAATATGAGCCTCTTGCTAATTGTTCAGATGTCTGAGTCATATATTGTAGATGTCAAGCTGTAGTCATTCAATTCCATATCCTGTAGCCTTAGTGAATCAGCTTTAAAACTAAAACATGAGAGAAATGTTTTGCCCAGGTGACACAAAGCCCAAGTTGTCCTTAATACATATTCATGTGCAGTCAGAGGAGAACTGAGGAAGAAATAAAAAGTGTTGTTTTTTGTTAGCAGTAAAGGCCAGAAATCAGAGTTTTGAAGATTGTTTTCCTTTAAGGTAAGAGAACAATACTGGAAATAAGACATTTTCAGCAGAAAATCATCACTAAAATGTAGCAGAAGCTGTTTTTATTTTAAAATGTTCACATTAAAGCTACTTGCAGGATTCCCAGCTGTAAGAACTGATGTGCCCTTAAACACTGCCAACAAAGAATTGTTCAGGAAGCTTTCTATTTTAGCATACTATAGGAATGTTAGTTTTGTTTCGTTCCTATTTGCTCTTCTCCCCTCTGGAGAACTTGAATTAGACAAAATTGAAGAGGTAATGCTTCTTTCATTTGTTGTTTTCATTGTCAGGTTTGGCAAATCTCTGAGTCAAAGGACATTTCCAGAAACATGTTATTAGACAAACACCTTCCAGGTGAGACTCCCTTCAACACTTTTGACATGTGAGTTACTGTTTCTGAACATGCTGAGCTTCCACAGCCCATGTGATAAGCTGGACCCATGAGCCTCACTGTGCTTGTCAGGAAGAGTCACTGCCTGTCTGTGCTAGATTTGCAACTTGTGTTCAGGGTGATGAAAGGGCATTCCAAGTCCAATGCATCTGCTGTCCTGCAGGGCAAGCCAGGGAATATAACTGACTTTCTTGAATGGAGAAACATGGATTGAAACTCTTGAGAGCACCAACCATGGAAGAAGAAATGGCTCCTGTCATGAATTTTTTATGGATGTTTGTTGTAGGTACCATTCACTCAGGTGACTGAGATGACTTTCTGTTATGCTGAAGGGGAGCAGTATTACCTCTGAATGCCTGAGACAGTCAGAATTTAAGGGCTTCTTTGCTTTGGGGTAAAGGGGAAGAACATTTATACAGTGTTAAACCAATTTCATCAGATGATGAACACACTGAACAGATTGGAATAGAAGTGTTAGAGACTGCCTCAAGATATGGCTGTCTGCTTAAAAATTACATCTAGCATAAAACCATTAAAAGTTCATTTCTCCTGACTTATTAAAGCCCATAGTCATCATCCATTTTATTGAACACCCCTCTCTTGCACACAAAGACACTATTTTTGCTGCAAGTGAAATTAATGTCCTGTTTACATGGTTCAGATTTTAAAAATCCAGCCTGTATTTCCTCAGTTTTACAACTTAAAGAATGATGAATTGTATAAAAAGATGTGAAGATACAACTTGCCTCCCCTGAATGTGTAAGAAATGTTGATACTCAGTTGGAATTAATTTCTTAGTTTCTAGAAAAAAAAGTTTTATGAACAATAGAGGATGCAAGAGAGAAAAAGAGCAAGGTTTGCCCTACTGTTTGAGGGCAAAAAAGACAGAACCTGTGGGAGACTGGTTTCTCCCTGGTTACTGCAGGTGACTTCTGTCACAAGGACTCAAAAATGAAAGAGAACCTCAGCCTTTTTCAGCTAACAACTTGAAGCCTTACATATAATTTGCATAGAAATTACAGAATGTGGTAATTATCACTGTATTTTTTCTGAATGCAGTTCTGCCTGACAAAGGCAAATGGGAACCCTTTAGCAGGCTTTTACAGACTCCAGTGAAGAGTCTCTCAGTGTTATCTATGTATGACCTTGGGAAGGGAAAAGAAGTGATTATTTTCAGGACTGTCACCCTGCATTCTGTGTATACTCTTTGTATTTCATAAATGCCCTGTACTTTCACTTGTCTCAAGATATGTCAGCTGAAGTGTGTGATCTTTGGATGAAAAAAGGATGCAAAATGATATAAAGCTTGAGTATATTTTTTGTTAGCAACCACAAACTGAAGAGCAAAAGTACCCTACATTTACTGTTAGCTGTTTTATGTTAGTTTAATAACACCCAGCATTGTTAAGAGGGTGATGGCAGCACCATCACCTTTTGATCAGTGAAAAAGATACTAAGGTAGGCATGAAGCTTTATTAATTGCTGTGTTTGAACTTGGAGTGGGTGGATGCTGGCTGGATTCTAGGAACCTACAAAAGCCATTCAGTCCCTCCCCTCCACAGCTGGACAGGGGAGAGAAAATATAACCAAGGTGCCATGGATTGAGATAAAGACAGGGAGAGATTACACACCAAAGGGAAGTATTACTTTCTTTATTCCTTTCTCTTTACATTTATATAGTATTAAGCATTTTCATGGTTTGACACTGGGACAATGCCAGTGCCCCCATGAGTATACCCTCTCCCTGGTTTCTGCTGTGAGATGTGACCAGGAATAAGCAAAGCAGGCTCCCACTTAGGGAAAAAAATTTATTAACTAAACTACAAGGGAAAGGAAAAAAAAGAAACACACAAGGAAAATGAAAACTTCACAAATACCTCTCCTCCTCCTCCCCACCAAATTCCCAATACAATACATCCCCCAAATCATCGACTCTCAGTCCAGCACCACCCTTCAGAATACTCAATCCTCAGTCCATCAAGAGGAGAAGGAGTCCTTCTTGTGCCAATGGTGACCTCTTCCTTTCATGTCCAGCGCTCTCACCACTGAACACGGACCAGAGCTGCTTCTAGGGTCGACTTTTAAGGATGCTTCATCCCACTCCAAAAAGGCACAGTCTCAACTTTGGGACATCTGTCCCCCCATATTTTTCACCCCCTGGGGCCTAGGGGCACCAACACTGAACCCTCTTGGTTCTGAGGCATTGCCTCCCCCTAGAATGCAGTCCCTGTATCACAAGGAAACATGGCTCTGTCCATGGCTACACAAAAAGAGTCCAGCATAAGCTACTCCATCATCTCTTCCACCCGAGTTCTTCTCTATTTCTCTCGTGGCCCATTTCGTCTTATCTCATCCATATCTCTCTTCTCATTCAGCTCCAGGAGGATTAGCATTTGTAAGGTTTCCATCATCCAAGAAAAGGGTTAAAAATCTGAGGCTCTGCCTGTCCAGAACTCCCACGGCTGCCCTGCCGGGCACCTTCTCGCACCCCCCCCTTCTCCTTCTCGGCCGGCCAAGCACAGGCACAGGCTCTCTCTCTGTCTCTCCTGGGGCGGGGGTGGCTGCCCGATGCCTCTCAGGGCTCCTCCTCCACCCCTCCATCCTGCAGGGGCCTTCCCCTCCCTTCTGTCCAGGCCCCGGCCTACCTCACCCGGCCCCATGGCTGCCCCTGCCCCGCCCAGCCCGCAGCCGGGCAGGGGAGCTCTGAACCTTTCCCTGACCAGAACCCAAGAGAGCCTCCCAGGGGAGAGCCCTGCTTTAACCCCGTGTTCTCAGAGGCGCATCCAATGTCCCAATGGCCACATTAGGTGCCAATATTAAAATCTGAGCACCCATTGGCCTGACCACAGCATCCCAGAAAACATATTTCCTGTCAAACCACCACATGGATATACAGTGAGTAAGGGAGAAAATATATATCAGAGAGGCATTTTTTTTAAGGATGACTCTTCAAAGCTGTCCAGAATTTGAAACAAAATTGTCTTGTAAAACTTTGACTTATGACATGGGAGGTGAGAAGATAAAAGATTTAACCAAAAAAAAGTATTAAAAAAAAATTAACTATATCTGTGAAATGTATCCAAGGAGTATATTTCAAAGTTGTGAATATATGTGTAGCAATGCACCATCTCACAAAGCACAGTCTTTTTATAGCACTTATACAGTGCATAACATAGATATTTTTTACTGGAAGATGTTTCCATCATCAAAATAATATATCTATTGGATTTGTGAGAATGCCAAGTTTCTATTACCAGCAACATTATTCCAAATAAAATCAGGGAAACCAAAGTTCACACTTCAGGGCATAAACTGAGACCTCACACAAAGGCTCGATGGCAATCTATAATGCTTGGTGAATAGAATTATCTTCCTCCCCAGTAGGAAGGATGCTGGACACAGCTAGCATGCTCACCAGTCTGATTGCCATGCATTTTTATACACCTTTCAACACTGCCTCTGACTTTCACCTCTCTGCTGTGCTTTTGGATTTTGAATTATTTGCACTTGAAGCTGTACTTAGTTTATTGATCTTCATGTTTTATCTTGATGCCCTGTAAACAATATTGACCTTTTAAGGTTTCTGAAATCTGTGGAATGATTTTACACCAAGGATGTGACTAACTCCTGTGTATTTGTGTTCCTGTCATGCAGAACTGTCTCCTTTATTGTATAACTGAAAGCAAGAGAAACAACAAAGAATTAAATGGAGCAGAAAAAAAATGAAGTGGAATAAAAAGGTGAGAAAATTGTGACACAATTGTGGATTACTGAAAGTTCACAAACCCAAGAGGACATACAAAAATACAGCCTTCCTGATGAGACTGTGTCTTCTGCGTGTCTTCTGTTTTCCTTAATTTCCATAATGCTGATTAGTGACCCATTCCTAAATAAGCAAAGTCAAGCTCAATCAATGTCTGGGTAAAAGACCTCTTAGGCACTTGCATGGATTACGGTAATGGAGTAGATTTACTCTCATGAGACATTGAGGTATTATTAAAGTGAGTCCTACTGCTTATGTCAGATATTTTGATTTTAGATGCATTACTGGGAACTCATAATTGTCCAGTTAATTCTTTTTTTCACTTCAGAACATAGGTTATTTCTGCTGTTGTGACAAAGTTTTGATTTGAAATTTTACAGTTCCTGTCTTCATTTTTGAACTGATTTATTGTATTGGTATCCATTTTCAGTCCTGGGCAGTTGTAGAATCTGTATGCATTATTTAAGCACCACTCTGTTTCCCTCCATTAATGCATGAGTGTACAGCAGAGACTATTTTAGTGCAGACACCTATCAACTCATGTTACTCATATCTTTGCTACAAATTCCTGCAGAGAAGCACAGTGAATTTTAATGTAGCTTTTACCTTTCATTATGGCTGCATGATTGACAACATTCTTCATTTGCCAGAAGCTCCTCCATTGCAATGCAGATTCTTGAAACGAAGTATATTTGAGAAATGGGATATGAAAAATTAGAGAGGAAAAGTTACTTGTAATCAACTCAAAAACCAATCTTCAAAAATTTTCAGGGTCCTCATATCTAGCCTATGTAAGCACAGTTTCTAATCTGAGAGATTGTCTTTAGTGTCGTGATTTGGCCTTGGATCTAAACTTGAAAAACATGAAGGGATTGAACTTGTATTCACTTCAGTTTAAAGGCTTGATAAGGACAAATGGCATAATGGCTTAACTTAAATATTATTCCCTTGCATACCACAGCTGCAGATTAAATTTTATTAATACATTAGCCTAGTGAAAGTGATAATGAGGTGACATAAGTACAAGGAAGGACCTGTAAAATAATGAGAGTTAGAGCGGTTGCCTGTCACTATTAAAATTAGAGGTAATTCTAAATGCAAAAAGGGAAGCCTTGTATAAACATAATCCTTTATAGCTCAAATCCCTCTGAAGAAATTATTTTATTTGTGGCTATAAACACTGTGTTCATAATAAAAATAATTTAACTAAACCACAACAATTCAAGAGACATATATATTTTACATGGTCTCCCTTTTTCCCAGTGCACTTTTGCCTGTGGCTGAGCTATATATTCCAGAACCACAGATCTCTGTTTCTATTTGCATTAGGCCTGGCTTACTGGTAGAGCTACTAGTGTGTACTCTTAACAGCATGTGAAGACAAACCACTCACACTTTCAGTATCTTATAGACTAGGAGATAGATACTGCATAATTTTGTCATCTGCTGAAGAATCTGGCAAGAGTGTGTTTCCATAGTGCTATAGTTTGTCACCTCTTGCAGAAGCTATAGGGTGAGAGAGTAAGGATCCCATTAAGATTAACCATAATTATGGCTGCTGAAAATTTTTGTTGTTGCAGAGCACCAGTGTACAAAATCAGATATCCTTGGGGATGTTGCTGAGGTGAATGGTAGAGTTCCTTCTGTATTTGTAAATTTAATGACTGAGTTCTTAATTCCATTTTCTATTTGTGAGAGAAGGACAAGTGTATTAATTACTCAAGAACAGAGATACCAGTAGATGGAAACTGATGTGCCACTAAAGGTTTTGAAAAACTACTTCCTCTGTTTTCACATATTTGTAGTTTTCTTCCTTAAGACACATATCTTACACATACTCCTAGCATGTGCTTGCTTTCTCTGGGGTTATGCCTACATATGTTTACAAATGCTGCTTTTTCACTGTGAATATAACCTTCTTATTGCAGGACAGCTATGATGTTGAGACTAGAGCTCTCTGGAAAGGAGGCAAATTTGTGTGCCACTTCAGATAATTTTACTGTTTGATTTACTGTTTTGGTGTCCTCAGTGTAAAGTGTAGGTGCTTTAGATGTGCATGTCTCTTTTCAAGTTGTAGAAATTTCAAGAAAAGCAAAAATCAAACACCTTAAATATCCATCTGGGTTTTACCATATTTAAAAAAGACTGTATTCATTGTAGAGGACAACACATACCATGCAGGAGAGCTGGGACTCACTGATCTTTAAGATCCCAATCCAAACTATTCTATGATTCTATGATATGTCATGCATATCTTTACACAAAAGGTATAAATGTAATATCTTAAATTTGAAAATTCTATGCTATTATGTCTGTGAAATGAATTTTTTTTTTCTTTTGGGCATATGTTTGTTGAATTTCCTGGCAAAAAAACTTAAAGCCTTTCAGAAGTATTTGCTCCCTTTGGTATCATACAGGACCTTTTGGTAAATAATACTCCAGGCACTTCAGTTATAAGAACCTTTGGTAAATAAATTATATGATGAAGTATACATGTGTAAATCCAGCTTTGTAATTAATTTTGCTATGCCTCTTTTGATTTACACAAGTTGCTATAGAAGCACGACTGCACTTTGTACAACTGTAAATGACTGCACAGAGTCGGAATTTTGAAGAATTTAATCATGCAAAAAAGAGTAGAGGTATGTGAAACTCAAAAAACTATTTGAACTTTAAAGTTCAGAATATACTTTTCTCAGACCTGCCCTTTAGGTTTTCTGAACCTCACTAAAACGAAGAGAACAACCCTGAGGCAATAGAAACTGCAGGGAGAAATTTCATAAAAGTTACACACAAGTAACTTTTCAACTGATGCATTGAGGAAAGTTCAGATATTATGCAGAGTCCTCCAAGAGTAGTAGGATTGCATCCAGAGCAGGCCAATAACATTTAAACCTTTCCACCAATGTGAAGGCTAAGAAATCTTCACAGGCTAAAAATTTTTTTTGATGATCCTTGTGAAATGAAGGCATTCTCTAAGAAATAAAATCAAGAGCAGGAGAGAGATGAATGACAATTACTGTGCAAGAAGTGAGGCAACATATATTTAACTACAGATGATGTTTTATTTAGGTGATATCAGCACCTTCCCCCCCCCCCCCCCATGCCCCCCACTTTCCCAAAAACCAAGTCCAAAAAACCCCACAAAGAGCAAAAAAGACCTGATGAAAAAATTTTCCTCCTCTAGTTGAAATGTCTTCAAGTCCTCTCACATGCGCAAAGAGAATAAATTCTCAAATCTGGTAAGTGGCTTTGTTAAAAATGTTTTGGATTCTTAGTTGATGCTACTAGCCCAACTCAGACCTGATGATTGAACAATGCTGACTTGTTTATATTCTGTTGCTTCAGGTAAAGTGGCAGAGATCGCAGTTATAGATATGACATGTTGTGACAAATATAGCATCTGGTATAGTTATGATCTTGTTGATCAGATTATACCACTGGCTTCCTCCTTAGGTGTTCCAGCTGTCTTCTCTCTTGCCTTATTATTTTAAAGTTACAGCTGAGGAAAAATGTCATTTGGAGGCTGATACTTAAATTATGATAACATCTATCTATCTATCTGCTAGCTAGCTAGCTAGCTTGCTAGCTACTTACTGACCTCTGACAGACAAATAGCTCTTCTCACAGCCAGGCATAAATCCTTGTATTAGTTCCAGTTTCTTGTTCACACTTGGTTGTCTGAACACACCCCCTCAAATGTCAGCTGAAAGTATTTCTTTCAAAGGCAAATGCAAGTGCTCGTTACTAATATGGTTTTAAAAACTTTTAGATGTGTTAATCTATGCCCTACCAAATTAAGAAAGAATGTGATCTTCCACTGTTCATCCCCTGCCCCATCTCCTCCATCTCAGCGAACATTTTGAGCCTCATCAGAAAGCTTCATCAGAAGGGGCTCTGCCATGGTTGCTGCGGTCAGTATGGAGGAAGATGGATTATTGTAGGTTCTAGTTCTTCTAAAAGTACTTCTATCCTGAATAGTCAAAGCAAAAAAAACCCCAAACTGACTGTGCTCAGCTCCTTGAAAAGGAGGCTTTCATGGTACAATAATCTTACAATGAGAAAATATGATTACAAAAAGTAATTTCCTCAGAGTAATCATGTTTGTAATATTGCAGAGTCAGACAGTCAAGTTTCTCTTAATAAAATTATCTTTCACAGCTCAGGTGCTGCTTTTGCTTGCTCCTTCCATCATCATTCTGCATTTTTGAGAGCATCTATCCCTCTAGTTATGGATATGATGTGAAAAAGTCCATGGTTAGAACAGTGGGCTATTCAGTTTACTGATTGCTTTTTAAGGGGCAAAATGTCTTCTAGACACCTCCTATCCAACTGTTTGTATAAATAATTGTAGCTTCTCACACCAATGATTTCACAGCATTCCCTCCAAATTTCAAAGGACAATGGTAACAGAGATGTATGAAAATATTACTAATAAGAAAATATTTTTGTTTTATTAAGTTTATAGTAATTTAGTCAAAAAGCACTAAAGACAAAGTATTTGTCTGTGAGCCCTGGACCAATGCTCTACAGATAAAGAATGAGCAGCATGAAATTCATTGTGTGAGTGAACTCCCTACTTGTGAGAAGGTATTTTATTCCAGCCATGAGGCTCTGTAACTGCCAGGGAAAACGAAGCAAATCCTGAAAAACTTTATACTTTTCCAGACACGGTGCTTCCATGGCAACGTAGCAGACCAACCCTATCTGCTGAAAATATGTTAAGTGATGCCATGATATGCCTGGGCACCACAGTAACTGCTTCTTGAGCTTTGTGAGGTAAATCATGAGGCACAGTAAGCATGTAAAAGCTGATTCATTCTGTCTCAATAGTTCTAAAACTATTAGAAGTTCTACAATTGTAATGTACTAACTTACAGGTTATTTCATCAAAGAAATACTGAAATTAGTAAGAATAATATTAAAAATTCTTTTGCCATTCAGTATTTATAAGCACCACATCTTCCCTCCATAGTACCTTGATGGAGAAAAAGGTCTGTGGCTGTGGTTAACTCTCACATGACAAGCAAAAAGTTGGTTGTTCTTTTGGACTTGTTTTGTGAACTCCTAAGATTATGAAGTTCAAACTGGCTCTGAGGAAAGAGGCAATCATTGTGTTTATAGATTTTTGCTCTTGCTAATTTTCTATGAAAATTCAAACCATTTTACAAAGAATAGAATATACTGCTGTATAAAGAGAGGTATATTCTAAGAAGAATATACCTCTATATAAAAAATAAGACATTGTAGATGCTTTTAAAATGTAATTTATTTTTGAGCAGAATGTGTGGCAACATTTCTTTTGTGATTATATTGGTATAAAAGACAAATAATGATATCAGAGGTAGAGTGGTGACCCTACTGTCTGGTAAAACGCAGCACATGGAAGTGGAAACAAGAAAACTTCAGACAATATATTTAGCTGAGAAGTCAATTAACTGTTGTAACAACTCACACATGTTTTTGCTGTGTTCTGTCACTCACTGGAAATTAAAAAAAAAAAAAAATAAGGGCTCAAACAACAGCAATTAAATTTGTCGCAAGGAGAAATTTTGTTGCGAGGAGAAATTCAGGGAAAGTCCAAGTGTTAGGTGGAAGACCAGAGTGTGGTAATAAGGTTGTTCCTGTCTGGCTTTTTTGAATCTCCTAATCCTAATGAAGAGTGCAAGTGTAAGCCATTTGTACTTGTCTGGTGAGTTCTGTTTACAGCTGCCTGAAGAGGAGATTATGTGTTTCTCTTTCTATATCCTGGACCTCTGTGGGAACATGGAAGTTACACGTAACTGAGCCAGATCTCATGACTGTCCTACCAAAAAAAAATCCCCACAAAAACGCAAATGAAGCTGCCAAGTTTACATGTCATGCTAGAGTTATTCCTAAGATACCATTCTCTGGTTGAGTGCTCCAGCTCCATCTGTAGTTTCCACCTGAGTGGGAATAATTTTATTGCATAATGGGGACAGGGTCCCTGTTAGATCATCAGCAACAAGGCAAAAAAAAATTGATTTGTGAAAGACTATGAACCAGGGATCCTATCTACCACTGTAGAGAATGGTTTAGAAGTGGTAAAGGCCAGATATATGGAAGAATATATGAAATTTTGAAAGTTTACATATGCTTTCACATTGCAGCTCTTATAAAGTTTTTCTTTGGTAGTGTTTAATTTAATCTGTATATTTAATTCACTACTTTTCATTCAGCAGCTGAGAAATAACAAAGGTATTGTTCTCAATTAGCTGATCTTTATTGGTTGTTATTATTTGTTAATGCTACTTAGCAGAGTAAGACAGTATGTCCTCCACAAATCAGGCCATTTAATAATTCACCTTTATTTCTTTCCCCTTTTCTTAATTTTTTCAAATAATTTCATTTCCTATAGCAAAATTTTTTTTGAACTTTATGTATAAAACTGTGATGGGCAATGACGTATAAACATTTACAATTAAAATTTCAGCTTCTAAGCTGAAAATATTTTGCCAGCTGTACATGCACAGGTGTGTGCCTGCATACACACAGGCATACTGGTGCTGGAGAAAGCAAGAGTGGAGAAAATATAAATTCTTCTGCTAATAAAAGTAGTGAACAGTCAGTACAGCCTAGCTGTACTGCCCTAGCTCTGAATAAGCTTAGGGAATCTTTTAAAACCCCTGGATTAGAAATCCAGGAGCTGCCTTTTGTATATAGACTTTTTTTTTTTCTTTAAGGATTTGCTTTTTAAAAGTCCAGAGATTAAACTCAAAGTAAATTACAGGTGCTAGATTCAGCACAAGGTTCAGGAGAGACACATGAATCAATATAATGAGTGAATGAGACTTTGCTGATGGAAACAGATACCCTGTCAGGTCATCGGTGCAATCTCCTGAGAAAGCAGGTTTATCCTCTGATGTATATCTTCCAGTTTTTCTCCTAGTGCATGGGGCAGATAGCCCATTTTATAGTGACATGTAACTCTGAATCCTGATCCTACAGTAACTTTTCTGTAGAACATATTTGCTGAACACTGAATTCCCTCAGTGTTAGCAGTTTGGGTTTATGTGACAAAGGCGCTACAGTCTGACAGATGTCATCTATTGTTCTTATGATTTCTGTATGTATTGCAGTGAGAACTGCTATAGTACCAGAGATATGAACCAGAGCTGACAACAGAACTGAATGTGGCTAAAGGGTTTTCTGGTTTTGTTGCTCAGAAAGTTACCATAAAGATGACTTTATTAATTCAGGTAGATGATTTAAGAAAAAGTACATGTTGTGTGTGACTCTTCAGGAAGACTGTATTTTATTTCCTCATATTTTGTATACCTTCTAAGCTAGAGGGTTTAGTCAGACTGATGAAAAGATTCATGCTTTCAAGTCTGCTGGCAAAAAAAGAATGGTTGATCACCATTACCCTCAAGAAATTAATCACATATTTTCTGTAAGTATGCACATATCCCCCTCATAGATTACCCTTAGACTTAAGCGCAGCATTCTTGTGAGTGCTTAATTGGGTAGCAGCCAGACTGCTCTGCAGTATGTAGGATACATGAGAGCAAAAAAGGGTAGTAGGCATGAAATTCATTGTTTTTGGAACCTGGAGTTCTATGGACTGTACACACCTGGGCAAGCTTTACTTGTCTGCAAACAGGGTCATACCCAAACTATAAGCGCACAATTGTGGTTTTTTTCTTGGCTAACACAGAGTGAGAGGCTGAGATAAAGACACTGCTGTGCAGACTACCCCAGCACAAACTCCTGCTGGGAAGGCAGTCATCAGCCAGGTGGAGAAGTGACAGCCTTGCCTGCTCCTTAGCACAGTTTGAAGCTTGATGTGCTGTCTTCTGACTTCCCTCTGTCTTTCTAAGGACTTTTTACAGTGATGTTGGTTTACTACTTGAGTTTCTACTACCTATTCGGAATGTTTCCTATTGTGTAAGTAAGAAAATATTTAATTCTCTGAATGAATGTGAAACTCTACCATAATTACCATTCTATAGAGACCCTAAAGTCCTTCTAGAAGTCCCATAGGCATATGTTAGGGTTTCACATTATTTCTTTTCATCCTTGGTTGAATATGAGAAGAGTCATTTTAAAGCTGACTGAAAGACAAGTTAATTTCACAGCTTTGAACCAAGTTTTAGAGCCTTCTTTCACTGAGATGCTTGTTTAGATTCATTCTGCATGAGTAGTCAACAAAATTCACAGCGAGGTGATTATCCTTAGGGGACTTCCATGAAATGAGTCTGCTTTTTGTGGCTAGTCCTGTGGGTAATTATTCCTGACAAAACTCCTGCTGTGGCTGATTCGGAGCAGGAGCATGTCCAATATGGCCATGATGAACTACTCCTTTTAATGGTGCAAATCACATCTTTCCTTTATGGAATGAGTCATTGATTAACCATTTTGTAGGTACTTTCTTTGCAGAAACCCTCAGTCAAGACGTATTCGGTATAGCCTCTGTTCCTTTCCCTTGCACCTCTTAAAACAGTGTGAAAATCACAGTTAAGTATTTGCAAAAAAATCCATGAAAAATATAAAAGCTATAGATGAGTCTTATTACCATCAAATCTGTAAGGGCCAGAGCACACAGAGGCAAGTGTATGTAAATAGGAGCACAAAAAAATTGCTAATGGTAATCTATGAATAATATAGGTCAGTTTTCCACTGTAGATTATCCTGCGGGTTAAATAATATTTTACCCTTTCCCGTCCTTTTGGAATTCCTTTGATGTATGTACTTTGACATACTAGACTGCAGTCTCAAGAGAGAAAGTGTTCATATTTGACACTCCACTGTGTACATTCAAGGACCTCATTTATGATTCTGGTTGTCCATTTCACACTGTGTTTCTGACAGCTTGGCACTGGCACAGGCTATGTGTCACAAACAGCTGAGGCAGCTCTGTGAAAGTGACAACCATCTGGAGCTTTCTGCCTTTTTTCAAAGTGGCAGCCTTGTTGTCCTCCTTCTTTGAGTACTTAATTCAGTTCTCCTTCTCTATTGCCAATGGAGATGAGAAACAATAGCAACATTTTGCTCTCCACCCTCCTTGCCATAATTTCTCTGGATAATCATCTGACATTTCTGTGCTTATGTGAGCTTTTGATGCCAAGTATTCAAGAGAGCATTCAAGAGCAAAGCTGTTGTTCTTCTTCCTGCTGTTAACCAGCAGAGACAGGATAAATGATTAACTTGGCACAGTCATGTCAGAAGAGTGAAGTGGTGGCTGGCTTCTTGGGTTGGAGTTTAAATCGTCTTGTATAACTGAAAAAACGCTATGCAAGCTTTATGTCATGCTTGCCTTGTGCTGGCAATAGCAGCACTGTGGACCACAAAGCAATTGAGATACAGGCCCTTAAATCTCATCGCTGAGGCAGCTCCACTGGTGCCCCATAATTGGCTTCAGCACCAGTCCTCTGACGTAATTTAGTGAAGCATGGTTCTCTTGATGTTGTGGATTATTTTTATTGTCCCTCATTGTACCATTGGCTTCCTCTGCTAAGCATTTCATTATATGTTCACACACACATCTGTTGCTGAACAGAAATATCCACTGGGAGCTGCTCTAAGTGCCATTATTCTGCTATGGCCATATTTTGGTAACAGTAACAATCTCAAGCAAAAACCAGGCATACTTATCTGTTTTGTTAAAGCTGGGATTCAAAACTGTAGCATAATATTAAAAATAATTAGCTTTTTTATGGGTATTCAAATATCTTTTTTGTTGCTCCATTGTTCTTTAGAACCTAATGTTAGAGACATTGTTTGCCAAGGCTCACCTTTGGTTCACAAGTGTGCTGTGACATTGGATAAAAGAAGTTATGTCTGCACTGACAGCTAGTAACTGTGAGGTTTCCTGTGCTGGAACTGTTGGTGTTATCAAGGACCTTGTGCAGAACTCAAAGTGTGAAATCTACTCAGATTTCAGTGGATGTGAAATAATTTATTTTATCTTTGGCTCTGCTTGTCCTATTTCTGTTTTCAGGATGTATTTCAGAACGTATTTCAGGCAGCTGTGCTAAAATAGCTGAGGATCTTCATCTGTTGGGAGTGCTTGAAAGTGTTAGAGACATTAAAGCAGTGACAGCTCTGTGGGTTGGCTGCACAAGAACCTCACACAGTTGTGAGGCTGGCTTCCCTGGTAAGACCTGAGTTCAAAAGGAGTAAACCTCACTCATAGCATCAAAGAAATCATAGTTACATATTCATTGTTGTGCTTCTAGATAGTCTGGCAGGTTTTTGTGGGCTAATAAAGTGTTACTTTTAAGACATTTTTCAGAAAATAAAGGTTAAGCATTGCTTCTGAAGAAAGATTAGTAGTCAAATTTGAGCAGATAACCTTCTCCTGGCTTCTGGAATCCCTGTGGAGGTGTGATAGCTCAGTACACTGCTGAGGGGGAAAGCGTGCTGGTACCTAAGGCTTCTTTTCACTTCTGCTATCAAGTCTTTGCACTCTGAGGGGAAAGTTCAGTCTGAGAGGACACTGCTGTTGTGTCATTCTCTTTTATGTCACAATGTAAAGCTGCCTCATATGAATTCTTTTTAAGTCCCAACTTCCCTTTCAGATGAGGTTCCTCTCAGCTGTTATAACTGTTCTTGTTATCAAGCATCCCTCAGAGAGCTGTATTAATATGTCCTTCAAAAACCTCTACAAAAAAATTTTTTGTCAAGTTTTTGTGACATCAGATATAGATATTTTTATTTGAAAGTCAGTTTAAAAGTGTGTTTTGATGGATATATCCAAATATTTATATATATATATATATATCCTATATATATATCCAAATATATATTTTGATATATATATCCAAATCATGGAGGAAGGGCCAGTGCAAGATGGTTTGCAAATCTCCCACAGAAACTCGCATAGGCACTGATATGCTCATAATTACTTATAGGGGGTTTGCAATTACTTTAAACTTCCTGGACAGAGGGACACATATCAGGGATTTTCTGGAAGGATGATAGTACTTTGTTTGGGTGAAGAAAGGTACCCTAGCAGGGATATAGAGGGTGTGACTAGAGGCAGAGCCAGGCAGGGCAGAATTAAGCTTGGCAAAACTGGTATTTGTGCTTTGGATACTACTAATGCAGAAAGAGGTACCTACAGTTTCACCAGAAATCACTGGAAGCAAGATTCCTAACTGTCTCTTAAATATGGAACTCAGACTCCCAGGTTACTCATTCACTTTTGAAAATATTTAGCATTTGCAAATCATTTGGGCTATGGTTGGGTTTATCTGTGGCAGGAACCTACCAGATGAATCTTCCTTTATACTTGCTTATTATTTTTTATTTTCGATTGAACAGACTTAGGAAAAGAAAAAAAATTATTACCAGATGACTTAATTAAAAGTCTTAAAGAAACTCAGAGGTCTGGGGGAAGAGGCTGGTTGAAGAGAAACAAAAAAAAGCAACTGTGTTACATTTATCAGAGGCCTCTCTAGTACTTCTGTATTTCTTGGCTGTGCAGTCCCAAAGCATAAAGTCTGTGCAAATAAATTCAAGTGTGGAAACAATCACACTTTCTTTCCTGTTTTACCCTTTCATTAGAAATAGAGAATGAAGCAAACAAGAAAAAAAAAACCCAAAAACCAAAACCCTAACCCAAAACCACACTACATTTCTTTGTGAAGTCATGGAAAATGAATCCAAACATAAAATGATGTATGCAGATCTTTTGAGATAGGCTTGCAGACAGTTTTTGATGGCTAGGGTAAACAAATAAGATAAAACCTATCTAAGTCTCTGTAGCACCTAAAGAAATCTGGGCTTTGCCATTTAGGAGATTGCTATTTCTTGCTTTATCAGGAATCTCATGACACTTGTGTATTCAACACTGGAATGGTGATTTTGTGGGAATCTGAGTAATATTTTTTTTTTCAAAAGATGTTTCTCATTGTAGAAAGTAAGTGGAAATCTTGAATTCTAAGAGCTCACAAGAAAATAAAAGAGAGACCACAACTTTGTTGGTTGGAGAATGAGATTTCAGCATATAATGGACTTGATATATGAAGGAAAAAGAAGAGAGCAAAACTGGATGGTTTGGAAATGAGATTTCAACATACGTGGACTTGATATATTCTGAAGAACATCTGACTCAAATTTCTAAACCCAGTAGGCCCCCTTTCCTCTGTCAAAGTGCAACTTCAAATGTTTGAAAGAACTCTTGGAATGACAGTTCTCCATGAAGAAACAGAGAATGATACTGAAAATGCCAAACCTGTGGGTTCAATCCCCAGATGTGCCAGTCTCTTAAGAGTTGGACTTGATGATCCCTGTGGGTCCTTTCCAGCTCAGAATATCTTATGATCTGAAAATGTTTGCTGAGGTTGGCTGGAGAGGGACACAAAGTCTAGTTTGAATGGCTCCAACCATTTGGAACCACAATCCTGCAGCTTCACTGTTCTGTGACTCTTTCTATAGTACCACAGTAACACTGAGAATACTTGGAAGGGTGCTGGTTTAGGTCTGTAATGTAACTCCAGCTGTGTATTTCATCTAGGTTAAGTATTGTCGGGAAAATGGGCTGGTTCCTTCTTTTCTTCTTTTTTTTTTCAAACTGCTCTCTGAAGTTTCTGGATGTTGTTCATGTCCTTCCTGCAGTATGAGCTGGTACAGTTTCTGTTTGCAGGAATAAGAGGCTATATAGATTTATAGAGATACATATATAATCAGGGAAACAACATAATTTTTTAAGTACTTCAGAGGCAGCCAAATTGTTAATAGTGAAAAATGAAAGGATTCAGTTTTTATTTTCAGCTCTTTTGCATTTGTACCACTTCCATGTCCTACAAAATAGCATCTCCTTTCTGAGGAAAGCTTAGGAGAGGTTTGGAAGCCATTATTGCAAGTTGAAATGCTTCTGAATGAAAGCGAGCATGTTTTTATTACAAAATAATCTTCACTGGGGGAAATGATACAGCATGATCTCTTCCACCACCGTGCATTCCAGAAAATAAAAACAGAAGGATAAGGCTACATTAATTAGTAATTTTCCCTCTCAAGGGCTCCTTTCAAGTCCTCCATGATGCTGGGAAGTTGGGGATTTTCTTGTTTTTTTTTCTTTTTTTTCTTTTGTGGTTACACTGCAAGTTAACGTAACCAGTTAGCTAATTCAGGCTATATTATCGAATTTGTGCCCAATATGGTGTTTGCAAAGCACTGTTAGAATGATTGTGTTGCTGCCATTAGTTTGAATCTGTTTTGTTTGAATCTGGAAGTTTCTCCCATTACCCATGGATGACTGGTGTTATAGGCAGTACCTGCTACATTCTCTCACTTTGCAGCCTATTAAACGAATGTTTAGTCCACAGATTTTGTATACAGGATGCTGTTACAGCTCTGCTGAGGCCCTTTGGGTATATCTTGACAATGCCTGCTTAGGGAGACATTAGACTGTTAAATATTGATGTGATACACTGCAATAGTTCCTTGGGCACAGTTAGTGTGTGTTATGTGAATTTAGGATTCTTTATTGACTGATGCAGAAGAATTATTACTTAGCATGGTAGATGCAGTTGTTGATTATACACAGTGCCACCATCATTTATAGGGGGTTAAATCACTCTATTCAGCATGTTATTTTTCCAGTATTCTGAAAGAAATTAACTGATGCAAAGGCTTTTTGCTTTCTAAATGTCCCTATGCCTACTTCCACTTATCACCTGACCCACAGGATCCTGCCACCAATCTTGTGCTGACTCTGGCTCCTTTCTGACAGTGTCCTCACTGACACCTACAGCTCTGTTTGCCCAGTTCTCTTGTGATGGTGCTACTCTGCACTACCCATAGGACTCCTTGGGTCTATCACTTTTTCTGTTTTTTGACCTAATGTGTTTTTTTTTTTTCCCCATGCTAGAAACATCTCATATGCCTGGTCTTTTTGCTTTTTTCCCAGATTCTGTCTAATTCCTTTCTGTCCTTTTCTGACTTTGGTCTTCCTTAATTACTCCCTATTATCTTTCCAGTTGCTTGTCTGGGACCCCAGGGACTGACATCATCTCTCATGTGTCTCTCTACTTTCTGCTTTCTTGAAGTGTGTTGAAGTTGCTCCCCTGACAATCCAGATCCCTTAAGCATCTGATTATGATTCTGCATTTGTCCTGGCATACTCTTTGTTTCATTCATTTCCTATGATGACTCTATTTCACAGCCCTTGACAAAAGGCTGCACAGCTGTATGGGAATGGAAAAGATTTTTTCCTTTTCACACCTGTAATAATAAGGACTAAAGAATTATGTGCTGCGTCTTCACAACAAAACCTGAAAATGAAACACATTTCACATCAGTTTTATTTTTCCTACTACTCTATTCCCTTTTAAACCTCACCCTTCTTGAAAACCTTGCAGTTAAAATGCTTTAAAAAAACATTTGTTATTGCTTGTAATAACTTGGCCACTTTCCTCCTTTATTCCTCATTTCTTCATGCATCTTATCCTCTTCCTCCTCCAGATCTGGCTGCTCTGTTTGATCCTTGCCCTCATCATCTTAGGTGGTGACTGCTGGAGCTCTGAGAGACTCTTGGCAGATTGAGAGCTCTTAGAGCACTGCCTGCAGAAAGAAAAATATCTGCCCTTTTTATCCTTTAAAAGCTGAGGTTTTAATGTCTTCCCTGGCTTAGTATCTTCTTTTTAGTACCTTACCTAGCTCACATTCAGGAAAATTATTGCAGCTTTCTTCAAGTTTTTGCTACTGTTGCTGGGACATTTCATCTAAGCCCCAGTGATAAATCTTTTCACAATGTGCTCTTGATTGTCCTTATGACACTTTCTCACCCCATTCTCAAATACTCATGGTAAAAACCACTCTCTTTTGACCTTTGTCTTCCTGTCTGACTTACAATTGATGTCCCACAAAACTGAGTCTGGTCTGGGTTGAAATATTATCTCACAGTCCTCTGTTGCAATTAATTCCAGATTAGTTAGGGTTGGAAGGGACCTGTGGAGATCATTGAGTTCAACCTCACTGCCAAGGCAGGGTGACCTTGAGCAGGTGACACACATGTCCAAGTGGGTTTTGAATGTCTCCAAAGAGGGAGAAGATTCCATGACCTCCCTGGGCAGCCAGTTCCAGTGCTCTGCTGCCCTCAACCTAAAGAAGTTCTCCCCCATGTTGAGTTGGAACTTCCTGTGTTTCAGTTTATGGTCATTGAAACTTGCTGTGTTTTAGTAAATTCTGTTTTATTACCTTTCTTATTCTAAAATACAGAATTGTCAAAACTACCTATTTTTCTGTTTCCAAAAGTGGCTATAGTTTTGAATTCTTTCACAGTGTTTTAGGCAAACAAGTGTTACTGTTAGGATTGTTAATCTCTTAGGGTCACTGAGGCAGTAAATTTTTATTATGCATGAATGAAATTTAAGGGCAGTTTGTAGTGTTCTGCATGGTCAAGAAAAATGGTTTAGCCAGCATCAGATGGCATTTCAGTCTAATAAGAACTGGCTGTTAATCTCTCACCAGCTAGCTTTCCAATGAAAACCCTCCCATTCTGTACAGGATAGAAGCAGGAGTTGACATATCAGAGTTTTTCTCAGGACTGAATTTTCATTTTAAACTTTCCTATAATTCAAATTTTGTCTCCTAAGCCTGCCATAGATATTGACCCTTGAAATAATTCCCTGGAAAATGAGAGTCAAAAGACTTTCACTTCACTTCTACTTGTGATCAAATATCTTCTCCCCTCTACCTTCCTGCTCTTTTACCATCTTACTCTAGCTTCTTATTTTCATAAGAGATTCAAACTCAATTCCTAATAAATTCAGGACAAAAATCACAGGTAAGTGAAACCGTTTAGTATTATCAGAGAAAACAATCTCAGTGAGAAATCCAGCATATGTTTAAAATATTTCTTAGTTTTCATCATTGAGACTGTTCAGTATATCTTGACATTTTGTTTTATGCACTTACTAAAGAAAACCTTGCTTCACTCATTACATCAGTTTCAGAGCAATTAATTTGATTAAATTTCTGCTCTTGGTTTAGGTACCAGTTTGTGAAAATTAGTAGCTGAAAAGCTATTATAGACTAGATAGAGTTTTCAAAACAATCATCCTGCTTCCTTTTACAAGCAAAACTGAGAAATTGTCAGTAGCCCTACTGACAAAGGTTGAGATACAAGAGAAAAGAGAAAAAACAAAAGTTAGCCTTTTCCTTGAGACTAGGAAAGGAGAATTAGTTTTAGAAGAACGTCTCTAGAAGAGCATTAGTGTAGGAAACAGTTTGTGTAGGATTTGCAAGTCATGCTGCTTTCCCTCTTGCCTCTAATGTGTGTGCCCTGGGGTTATGGCCACTTGGGGGATACTTACTGCAGCACAGACTCTTCCAGAACAGCAAGCAGTCAAAAGGACTCTCACTGAAAACAACCTCCTCATCCAAAATCAAGTTCCTTTCTCTTTTTTGAAAACAAACGAGAGTTAGTATCTCAGCAATCAGCTGATGTGAGTTAGCAGCCAATTGGTGATACTGGCACCTGGAACCTGTCTGTATCTAATAGTGCAAATAAAGGGTGGGAAGGTATGTTCCTGTATGGATAGCTTGGCAGATCTGCAAACAAATCCATGCATACCTGAAGAAATGTGGATGAAAGAGCACTGAGAAGATTTGTACCAAGCAGATAATTTAAATAATTTGGAAAGGCAAGGATTTGTTGTGAGTCTGCTTATTAGAGTGCTGGCTCCTTCAAGGTCTATGGGGACACGCACACAAAAACCCCAAAGGCAAAGAGTTTTGGTACAAAAAAATGGTTTTAGTGCTTCTGAAAATATAACCTGAGTTGCTCTAAAATGCTTAAACAGCTTTTATGGCTATCTTAGAGTCATGAATTTGCCATCCACCTTAAAAGCTGTTCAAGTTGCTGAGAGAAGGTAAAATATATGTCAATGGGAAAAGTTTGTGCCTTAATCTTTTCCAAGGTTTTCAGTGCATTTTCTTTTCTTTAGTTCACTCTGCAGCAACATCTGATGTCAATTGTTGAGGGAAGCTTGGCCCAAATTTGTTAGCTTGAATTAAATTTGTAGTGAAGGAACAGAGTGCAAAAGGACTCTAAGACCAAGGCAAATGTTTTTTAAATGGTTAGGAATGGCTAGTGTACAAGGACACACTATGAATAAATTATATGGTCAAGGCAGAACACTTCACCTCTCTTTGCCTACCTTTTTTTTTTTTCAGTTTTATACACATGCACATATATTCACACTCAAAAACTTTGAGTAATTTCAATCAGAATGAAATCCATATACAATTGAAGCCTTCACATATTAAAGTGATGGTAATGCACAAGAAAATTCCAAATAATACTTCTGGGAAATATAAGCAAACCCCTGAAACAATAAAAAGATTTCCTCTTCAAAGTACTATTTAAAATTTGTTTGGAGTAACTAATTTTAAATTGACACTCTCTTCTTTACTGTGCCAAAGCAATGTGGGGTTTTTTGGCTTTGAGAATTCATGCTGTGGGGCTTAAAAGTTATCAAGCTGCCTTATTCTACAGTGAGGGTCTCTCATCAAACAGCAAAAACCTGGTGGTGCAGGTCTTCCAGAGTGCTCCTGCATTGGCAGTGTGAGGAGGGAGAACTACAGTAAAAAATACCTTCTGTGTTGATCTAGCAGAATCTGAGAGGATCTGAGATATGCTGAGATTATGTGGAGGGACAGGATGGGACAGGATGACCTGCAGCAGTCTCTATGCTATTCCCAGGAGATATGCTGGAAGCATCTTCATTGTACTTGGGCATCTAATCCAGTAATTATAACACAAGTCCCACTTCAAAATACTGTAAATTCTTCGCAGCAGAAACAGCTGGATGTGCAGGGACTGAAAAGTTAAGTGGATACCCAAACCACAGAGTTAAAATGTGGCTGAGAGTATAAGGTGGTGTTTCTTCCAGAAAGATGAGACAAATGGGCAATCTTTCCACCAGCCAGTTGTGTAGCAACCCAGAGGAACACTTCAAGCCAGAAAAACAGTGGTTTACAGAGCCTGTAAAGAAATTAAATGCTGCTTTAGGAAAAATATTTGTTTAAAAATTGAAATTTAATACTCCAAAAGCATTTTTTGCATTGACTCAGGGATTCAATCCAGATGCATAAGCATTGCTGAAAATAAAGAAAAAACATTGAATATTTTTCTGTCAGGTGTTATCTGGATTTCTGAGAACAAGATCTTAATACAGAAAACAATATGGGGATTACTGTAGAAATGAAACAAAAGCAGAGATTCCCCTCTAAGTAATGAGGCCCAGTGGTAGCTTGGATCTGCTGGGTGTTCTGCACTGTGAGGAAGCAGAATGAGCAAGCAGCTTCTTCACATAGCTGCTCCAAGGTTTAATGACAAGAAGTACACATACACACATTCTTTGGATTTACATGAATAACCTGTTGTTGCTGGATTTTTGGCTCCTCTGTTCTCCTTCCCTAAAAGAGTAAAAGTTTGATTATTTTAAAGAAAGACAAAGTTGAAGATGTCATAAATTATGTTTCAGCAGACAAGCTGGGAGTGTTGCTGCCTCTGAGCAACGAGAAAAGGAGGCCAGGAGTTCTCAGTTATTTTTGAGGAAATTACCTTCTTTCAGCATTTCTGTTTTCCCACAGCTCTAATCAGACAAAATTCAATTTGTCTGTAGGAAAGGAATGAGAACAAGCTGTAATTGCAATTGAGGTACAAATATTTATCCTTCGAGCTCTAAGCCAGTTACAGTGTTTTGACTTTTTTCCACTAGAAATTGCATCTTTCATGTAAAATTTGATTGAAGTCAGCTCCCTTAAAAGATAAGGGTGGGGAAATAAGTCACATAACAGAGAAATGAAAGCAACCTTTTTCTTTCATGTCTAAATGAAATATTTCAAGTTAACCTAAAATACAATTTTCTAGAGTTTTTTTCCCCTGTGTTTCTTCCTCCTTACAGTGTTGGTTTTACTTAAACAATTACCTTCTCATCAACCATTTAAAATTCTAATTTAACCTCAAAACCAAAACACATAATGTTATAACAGCCTTAAAATAAAAGTTCAATTTTTCTTTCTTAGTCCACTTCCCAAGTTCATTATTTCTCTTGTTGTGGTGCACTTCAAAAGCTGCAACACCAGAGTTGGATCCAGCTGCACAGGCAGTTTCATATATACATTTGAATGAAGATGAGCTCTATTTCAAATAGCATACAAAATCCTCTTTAAATTTTACTGTTAAATCTGAGGAGGACAGCTGTTAGTCACACTGAAGGATTTTAGTTTAACCTCAACTACATGTTTTGTTCTGACCCTTGCAAATCCATTGAAATGACAAGAGTGTTCCAAAAGGCTGAAATTCAGCGTGTTATTTTCTGCATGCTGAAACAAAATGTTTTGATGCTGTCAAAATGTCTTCCCCTCATTATTTTTCTTAAAAGCATAACATTTGTGGAATTTAACCTTAACTATAGCAAGTGTTAATGTTCCCACATTCATGTGTAAAGCCTTATTATTCTAGTCACTGAACTGATGCTATAGTCTAGTTCATGACATCAGCAATAGCAGAATAAGAATAGAAAGAAAGAGCATCATGTTTAAGGGAAAAAAATGAGAGAGAATATGTCAGCTGGACAGAGCAAAGGCACAAAGATGTACTTTCATGGATACCCCTAAGACTGAAGTTGTCCCCCAATTTCTTACTACATGTTGGAGAGCTGGCACATGTTACCAACAGCCTCTGCAGGATGTTTCTGAGCCTCCTGCCCCTGATACTGCTTTCTGCCAGATCTGGGCAGTTCAGATGCATCACCTTCTGGGGATCCCGGTTGTGCTGGGAAGACCAGGTACAGTGTCCCAGTTATCCGTTTGTAATTTTGCTACACTCCTTTGAGGAGTGCCTTGTTTCCATTCAGTTAGCCTACGTGTAGGTCAAGTTAAGGAAAACAGATTAAAATTTGTTCAGAATATCTAGAACAGATAATGTGTTATAGCACATGTTTTTCTTTCATGCTTTCATTCAAGTTTATTTGTGGGTTTCTGTGACTGTGCTAGAGTAGATAATATGGATAATCAAAAGTGTGAAAGATTAGCCTTTTCTCTTTCTCATTAACTGTCATGCTGTCTTGCTACTGCATGGCCATGCTGTCCAATGGGGAAAATGATTTTCTGATTTTCCTCTGTTTTCCTCTGAAGCTAGATTGGTGAGGATCTTGTGAACCATAAGAAGAGTTTGAGACAATGCTACAAGCATTTTCTCTTTCCATCTTATGGCACATGACTAGCCACTGAATGGCAGAAACATACTGCTCAGCTGCTAGAATTGGCCACCAGTTTCTTGTTTCAGGTCTCCAATGCATTTTGAACAACAGATAGTGGCCCCTAGCCAGAGGCAGGGACTCTACTCTGTAAAGCTCTCCAACCTGTTGCTTACCCAGTTATTCCCCCTTTGGTTTTTCATATCTCTTGCCAAGCACTTCTTTTTTTGTGCCAGAAGTCAGTGCAATGCTTTCCTATTTTTGAACATGGCTGTCATGAGCTTAATAGGGCAGAAAGATAAGAGTGAATGAAGAATAAATTTTCAGAGCCTACTGAATAGAGAATTTTCCTGAGAGTGATGCTACAGGGAAACACAGAAGTCAATGGTGACAGCATATACTGGAGAAGTTGGATGACAATAAAGAGAAAAGGTAGGGAAAGCTGACCATTTCTCTCTTTCCAGTAACAAATAAAGCAAGAAATAATCAAACATTCTCAATTTAAAAAAGTGCTAATAAATTTTCAAATTAAGTGGTCCATTTAGACTGAACATTGGCAAAGCTGTAGCCCACCTTTGTACCACCTGTAACCAACTTTCTTTGGATTTAATCAGGCATTGTTGTATACCAATTAAATAATCACTGAAAAGAGAGTAAACTTACTTTAACTGCATAGGATAAATCCTTTTGCCACTTCCTATGTCCTTGGATTAAAACTAAAAAAAACCATTAAATGCAAAAAAATTATATCCTTTATACCTTGCTGCAAAATTAATGAAGGATGGATAGGTTCTACTAATTAAAACTCAAGTAGTAAATTAGATGGTATCTTCTCAAATTAGAAACTAGCATCCAAAAATGTATCTTAATGTTTTTCTTTTTCTATCTGTTATTTAGGTAGCAGTTTAAATGTGTTGAAATAGTATTTTTACTCATAATAAGGGCAAAGTTACAGTATGGGAGCTGCTAAAGAGCAAATTTTATTAATAGGGAAAGCCTGATAAAGCACTGGACTACTTCTTGAGTTTTCTTCTTTGTCTGCTTTCAAATCAGAAAAAATCATCTTCAGCTAATGATTTTGTAGAAAGAAATCTCCAGGTGAAAAAATAAACTCTGGCTCATTTTCCCTGAGAGGGGTGATTAACAGGGAGGAGATTATTAGGAAACCTTCCAGAGAGATATGAAATCCTCTTTTGTTTAGTGCAAGGGTTTGTATCACGATGTCAGTTTTTGATCACTTCTGGTTTTTCTGTCCTTGTTAGGGCCATCAAGAATCTTGTAGTGCCCCTGGAGTCTGCTATCTTGTGTGTAGAAAAAGATGCAATTGAGCAGTGCTTATTCATATCAGCCATCTTTTTGCTGGCTAGGTAGTCCAGCTTATCAGCATGGGATGGTCAATAGAAAGGGTAAATCTTTACTGAAGGTCAGCCTAAGCAGAAGCTGATTTTATATCCTTGTATTTGCTCTCTGGAGATCTTCTTTTTGGCTTTTTTTTGTTTTTTCCCCCACTAAGTAAATAGAGATATGAACCAAAAAAAAATGGTGGTGTTAAATGCACAATCCTACTTTGTGTGCATGTATGTAGATAAATTCTTGTTTCCACTGAAGAGTCAGCATGGAATTCTATTCTTACTGTTTTCTCCCAAAAAAAGCTCATGCAGCCCTGCTTGTTATGTCTGCGTCGCACATGCTGACACCAAGTCCTTTGTGATCTGCTAAGTGCTCTTCCATCTAGGCAGGAGATACTACATAAGAAACAGCTTGCCAGGGATTTTCAGATTATTCTGAGCCCATCTGCAGCTGAGGAAAGGACTTTATAAAAAAAAAAAAAGGCAGTTAAAGTGCTTATAAAGCTCCCAGTGTGTGTGATGCTATACATGGTTAACTTTCACATGAACCTATTAAGCTATAGTTTTTACCCTAATTGAACATTGTAAGATGCAACCTATCCCCAGGCCATTATGCTGTGAGACAACAGATTCAGAAGGAACAGTGTTGCTAGAAGTGGTGCACTCTGTGGAGATTTGTTGGGGATTTTTTGTTTGTTTTGTGTGGTTTTTTTCTTTGTTTTCTGTAGAAGAAAGTAGCAATGCTCAAATGGAGCTTTTGTGAGGAACACTTCAAGGTGTCTTAACTGAAAACTGAAATTAAGGATAGGGCACCCTGAGTTCATGAGAAGGAGTCTGAGGCCAAGGCTTAGTAATGAAAAAAAGGCACCTCCTGGATATGTAAGGTGACAGATTTTCACTCTGGAGACCTGTGCTTTTTAACATGCAGCAGGTGAAACAGATGTTTGGTAGAACATTAAAGGAAAGAAGCAAAGATCTTTCACCTGGAAAGTTTTTTGTGGCTTTGTAATGATTTTGTAAATGTACCCATTAAGCTACTGTGCTCCATATCAACAAGCTTCTGTCAATCTGGAGCTTAATAAGACATACTATTACACAATTTATTTACTGCATTGCGGGGTAAGTGGGCTCAAGTGTAGACTAATAA
This sequence comes from Molothrus aeneus, assembly GCF_037042795.1. Lineage (NCBI taxonomy): Eukaryota > Metazoa > Chordata > Aves > Passeriformes > Icteridae > Molothrus > Molothrus aeneus. The sequence goes on from NC_089648.1 coordinate 44,052,644, forward strand.
TGTGTTCTGATTTAGAGGGGTTAATGCTAAGAAGCACAGCCACAACTGCTAATGTAAAACACTCTATTTTTCCTATCCCCATATAGAAATGCTGATGCCTATTGCACTTTAAAGAATTTTGTTGTGTCATTTGTGTGGACACGAAAATTTTGAAGACAAATTAAAATCTTGCAGGTATTATTTTGGCCTTATATAAAATTTGTGTTGGGCTGAAAAAAAAGCAATTTGCATGGAATTAATGAACAAGAGATACTAATGAAAGGGATGTTTTCCTTATACTTTGTAAAATTGAACAAAAACCCCACTTACTAGAAAAATGGTCTGATCAAAAACTTATTTAATATTATTTACTCTTAATAACCCAGTATTGTTGTAGTGCTGTTTCATGACTTTGTGGGACATGGAATTTTGTTCTGAAAATTACTTCAGAAATATTTTCTAGCATATTAATTTTAATGTCACCCCCTTTGCACTTGAGTTTTAGTTATCTATCTAGCAATAGACAGGGAGCTCAGTTTTTGGAGCTGATTAAATCTTCACTTGCTTTCAGACCAATCATGACAGCTGTTTATTACATGGCTTACCTTAACCCCATTGTGATTAGCACTTAATTCCAAAGTTACATGGCTGTGATACAGCACACTCCTTTTGAAACACATAAGTACTGAAACCAGGACAACCTTAGAGTATCTAAATTTTTGGCTAGCCTTTTTTTTTCCCCTTTAAATATGATTTCATTCACATGATTAGAATGGCAGCATCTGGTCATGGTAAATTAAGCACGGCATATAAAATGGGAAAGAATTATGTCTTAATTTCATAGGCTTGAGGTTCTTTTATTCTTTCTTAGTCTCCTTGGAGAAATATGGACTATTTCTCTTCACAGGGAATCTTTTAGCGTGCTGATGGCTTTTTTGAAGAGATTCTACAAGATATGCTTCTGAAGAGCAGTCAAAGTGCGTCACTAGATTTTGGAAGGGTAACATGCTGACTCTGTGGAAACAAAGCTGGAGTGAAGAAAACTCCAAAGACAAATGAGTTAACAGAAAAAAAGTGATGGCAATTTTGATAGGGCTGTCTCATAAAAGGTAGACAATTCATTGAATGCTTTTCTCGTGTAAAAAAATGTGAGAGAGAGTCCATCTCATTTTTCTTAAGCATTTTTATGTTTGAATGAAAGTAATCCCTTAGTGCTACAGGAGCTGTCAGATCAACATTTTATTAGCCAGCTTTATTTCTATAAAATAAGCCTTCTTAAAGATGGTCCAAGTCTTCTGCTTCAGCTTTCTACATCTTAAATGCAAAGGAATGAATTCCCTGCAAGCTGGTGCTGATGAGCTATTGCTTACTTTTTTGACAAGCACAGTGTCATTGCTGACAAGTGACTCAATTGTGGCCAGGTAAGGGGCTGCTCTTCTGCAACCTGTGGTCTGTTACTGACCAATTACTGGAGATGTTTGAACTGCTTTCTTACACCTTAGCTTTTCCTCTTGCAGAACACTCTGCAAACCACAAAGATAAGAGTTAATCCATTCACTTTCTGTGAGAAATCCATGGGTCCATCTATTGCCACCTCTGCCAGAATCTTGCTCCTGAAGTAAAGAGAAATTTGTTTAGTCTCTACCCCTGAAACTCTCTACAGGCATTGCCTATCTCTGCTTTTGCAAGCAGTGTGGATAAGTAGACACAGATAAGAAAGGTGATAGATACCTTTGCTATTGAACTTGAAATGTCCACAATAGTTTTAAAGATTCTAGTTTTGAGCTAGAATGAAAGAAGATTAAAATTACTTTTTCTTAAAGATAAATTACTCTGTATTTCTTCAGGATAGCAGCTCCCTTATTTTCTCCTCAAAAATCTGTTTTTGCCTCAGGTGGGTGGATCACTTGGAATGCTTATGCTTAGCCAATAAATTATTCCTGCAGTCCTAAAGACACAGAAGACAAACAGTAAGCAAGGTGTTATGGTTGTCCTTGTGGCTTTCTTTGATTTGTTTTTATCAATATTCAGCCACCCAGGTGATGTTTCCTTTTCACTAATATCTCTTAAAGGCACTGTCCTTAACACATTTTCAGGCATGTGCATCAAGGGGCTTACAATTCTGCTAGGATTCTGAGCTGAGATTTTAAGCACCACAAAATAAAAATCATTTGTCCAATCAATGACTTCAAAATTAGATCAAGACATGGTTGTACAAAAATATTCCTAAGATAATGTGAGATGATTTATGAGATTCCTTGCTTAATCTATGTTTTTCAGCTTTTAAGGATAAATAATATTTGCATATATTTTGCAGAGGAAAAAGACCTGTGAAATAGTATGGCATGTATTTGTTTCTTTGCCTTGCTTTTGTAATTTTTTTTTGTGTGAAAAAAATGGTTTTTACAGTTTCTGGTAATTTATAGGTTTTTCTTTATCTCTGTTCATATGTGGAATATTTAATGAGTTTTCCTGTATAAAAAAAATTCAAATTAATATAAGGAGATAAAGTCAGACAAATCAACCTGCTGTTTTGCTTTTCTTACTACACATGTGAATGCCAGAAACAGACAAGATGAACGAGTTGCTCTTTCCAGTCTTGATTCTTGTACAGAGAGATGTGTGAAAATACCCAAATTTGGCCAATTAGTTTTGTTTATGAATGTGAGTAACTGAAAGTTTATCATCTACTCTGGTAATTGTGGGGTTTTTTTACTCTCAACACTCATCCCTGCAAACCTCTTCTCTGAAAAGCTGTTCAGATGTTACTCATCTGAAGGTATGTTGCTCCTCACAACAAAGACAACTGGCAATATCCAGCCAAATAATCTAAGAAGCAACATCAGAATTAAAAAAATAATATGGCCCAGATGACTGGCTTTTATGAGACTGACCCAGTGCCTTTTCAGGTCAATAGAAATTTGCTGTTTAATTTTCAAAAGACTTTTTATATCCTTTATTGTTTACTGGAAAACAGATAGAAGAGGTCTTTAGGCACTTTGAAACCCCTTTTCCCACTGAAGACCACTAAAATAAGAGACACGGTGGGATTCAGTTTCTTAAACACTGTGTTTGATGGCTTTAAAGCAGTGGCTTTAAAGCATCCTGCTTGTTCTCCAGCCTCCACTCTGGCAGGCCATGTGCCTCTCCCAGATCCTCGGGCAGGCCTGGTCTTCAGCCACATGGTTCCAGTTATTTCCAAACAGACCTTGTGTTTCAGGGACTGAGTTATACTCTCACTGTCTGAACTATCACCATTGCCTCTATAGAAGGATGCTGTTTTACTTTTTAAGAAAAAAACAAGAAATATTTTACTTCTTAAGAAAAAACCAAGAAAATAGGGATTTCTACCTTTGTGTATATAACTAGCTTAAATTAAAAGGGTTCTACCTTTGTGTATATAACTAGCTTAAATTCAATTTATCCTCCCATGGAAATGCTTTTTTGTAACCTGAAGACATGTTTGAAATAATTTTCAATTATAGCTGAACATATGTTCCTCCAAATATATGCTGCATGGCAGTTTACTGGACTTAGATAGCTCTTATTCCGATTTTGCTGAGACTTCATTTAAATCTAAACCCATGAATAACAATTATTTCCAAACACAATGTCAAATGTTGAATTCTAATAACTTGGCACCCTGCTTGGTTGTAATTGAGAACATTACCAAGAGCAGTAAAATTTAAATATTCCTTCTGATATAACCAGGTGGAAGTACTGCAATTTCAATGTGAAAAAAAAGTGTGATTATTTGTTTTTGTGGCTGATTCTTTCACATGCTGATGGCTACCAACTCTTGCAGTCAATGCTAGTGGAAGCCTTTGGATCCTGGCACAAAATGGTCTGTGCCTTTCAGCTCTGAACTCTGGGTTGCATGTGCATCCTGCATGCCTGTGACCTTTATGTAGGGAGGCAGACTCACAGTTGGTCCTGTCATGTCAAGAGAAATCAAATTTCCAAATCAATTTTGAACTCTCAGGTGTGAAATAAAAAACTTAAAATGACATACATATATTTTTGGTATCTCTTTATCCTAGCTCTGCTGTCAAGTGGATAGACTCCCATCAATTCAGTGCAGCAATGGAGGTTTGAGATTTTGTGTCTGTAATGAACAGAAGTAAGGAAAGGATTGAAGCCAGACAAGAGGTTGTTGTTTTTTTTTAATGATGAGTTTGGAACTAGTCTGCCTCCTTTCTAGTCTGTCTGGTCTAGTCCTGAGTTATGAGTTTATTGAAGTGCCTTTGAAAATGGAGGTCTGAGAGTACAGTTTATGAAATGTGGTGCATCAGGCAGAGTGGTGGGGACAAGCAGGCTTAACTTGTTGAGCTGCAATTCTTTCTCTTCGTCCCCAATGGTATATCTTTTTGTTTCCTCTGCACTTCATAAACAGAGATGCAGTAACAAAAGAGAAGATTTTTGGTTTGTGCCTTTGTTCTTTAATCCCTTTTGCCTCCAGGCAAGGAGAGAGCTGTCTTTATTTTCTGGAAGGAAGTAAAGCTTTCTCATGAACCCAAGAGACAAGATTCAGCTGGGTTACAGAATAAAAACTGCCCTGGTTAAAATAGCTGTCAGAGTAGTGTGGAATAGTCTTGTTTTTATTTTCCTGCCATATTTGAGCAGAAGTGTAGGGTTTGACAGTGTTGTGTTTTTGGGATTTTGTTAGCCTTTTTTTGAAGCCCAAAATTAATGAAAAAAAAATCACTTGTCCTCTTTCACAGTTCTTTCTTGGCTGTTACCTGGAAAAATTTCAACAGAAATCTGGAAGAAAGTGCATAAGAATTCTTGTAATAAGGTACTGTGAAATCTGCCTTTAGTTATACATAACTCTTGCTATTGGCTGTGACCAGTGAGAGAAACTCACATAGTTTTAGAGTGCTGACTGAATTGAACAACTATAATTGCCTGATCTCATTTAGGAGAACAGTAGAAATCTATACTTTACTTTTAGTTTACTTTACTTCTACTTTTTTTTTAGTATTATTATTATTTATAAAGATTCTTTTTTCATGGTAATGAGGCTCCACTTTCTGAGCTACCAGTTCTCCTACTCTTGTTGTCCCTTGTAAGATCCTACTCTGTTGGTGAAGCAGCTAAACTACTAGGAGCAATAGGGCACAAGGTGCTGGGAAATGGTCTTAGTCTGATCCCTGTCCTTGGTTGACTATATGATGCTTTTATCCCCAATCATCTCGTTCTGTTAATGCTGAATAATAAGTTTTGCACCTTTAAGCCTTGTTCCAGGGAGTGAAGGGGGGAGAGAAGAAGCGTGCAGTTTGTTTTCAGACACTGCACTCCTACACATTCCTGCTCCTGACTGTGTTATCTGTGGATGGACAGACAGTGGGACAGAGCTCTCCTTTGCTTTTAGTTAGCTTTAGCTAGCTGAGGCAAAGAAGTTCCCTGGACTGTGGGGTTTTTTTCCCTTTTCTTTGGACCTCTTGAAACCTGCTCTGGACTGAACACCAGAAGAGCACTGGCAGCTCACACCTGTGGCCCACGGGGCTGGGCCTGGCCTGCAACATTTCCAGGGCTGGAGGGACTGGTCAGAGACTGAGTGAGCTGAGCTGCAACCTGGGGAGGGGACTTCCTCAGTTTGTCATCTCTTTTGGAGTGGCAAGGTGTTTTATTGTTTAATATTGTTTAGGTTTTATTGTTTAATAAACAGTTTTTTTTCACCTTTCTCCAAGGAGGTAGTTTCTCCCGGAGTGGCTGGGGAGAGGGGCTGATTGAATCTTCTTACCTACTGGAGCCCCTTTGGGGATTCTCTCCCAAATTTGCTCTGAGCCAGGACAATCCCTTAGCTGTCACATATATTTTCTTGCTGGCACAGAGAAGCCAGAGAATGGTTAACTGATGTACCACAGGGGTTCCCCTCTCACTTAAGGGGGTTCTCCCAGACCTATAAATCTCTGAGTCAGCATCTTCCTGGAAGTGAAACAGGTAGGTGTGGCTTTGAGCATCACTGGAGCAGCATCACTGCTGCTCCCCTTCAAGGCAGGGGAGACCCGCAGAGGGCAGAAAGCAGAAGGCTGCTTTATCCACAGGAGCATGAACTTTGCCTTAAGGCAGATGTTCAGGCCAGTAAAGGCTTTAAGCCCTTATTGAGATGGTGGCCAGAAATCCAGGGGTGGCAGGAATATTACGCAAAGCTGATCTCTTTTCCCTTCTGACTAAAAGAAGCAGTGGTGCACAATAAAGATGTGTTGCACTTCAACAAACACACCCTGAAGCCTGGGAGAATGACTGGTGGCTTTACTATATTTTTGTAGTTGTTTTGCTCATTCTCAATTGGAAACAAGATAAATTTATGTAAAATAAAAATAAATAATTTTTCTAATATAAATATTTATATGACTGAATTGCAGTGATTGGTATTTTGGTAAAAAGTATAATTCAAAATTCTAAACACTCCTGCCCCAATGTTGACTGACACTTGAATTCCATTAGTGAAAACATATTCAATCTCTATATTTTAAATTTTCTGTATTATCCAACAGGCAGCAGAGAGTGATTGTTACTATTTAAATTTCAGTATTGACAATATTTTCAAACGATCTCTTGGCTGATATTCATGTAGACTTCGAAGCAATCAAAGGGAAATGTGAGAAGGTATGAAGCAGTCACTCAACAATTTCTTATCCTATGTGTGTAAACTCAAAGCTGTCCTGCCTTAAGGAGAAATCACTTCACAGACAATAAATATGATTAAGTACATGCCAGAGCAACTCAGCAGCTGTGGAACTGAATGCATCCAAGGAAATTTAAAATTCATTCCAAGATGTAGTGAACAAACAGAAAGGGCTTTTTCGGGGAGGGTGGGAAATGAGATTGTAGATGACTTGGCTTTGCAAACAAATTGCACACAACTCTCTCTTAACATTAGGCCTAAATTCATATGTGGTTAACAACTGTAAAATATGGCAGCCAACTGGTGGACTTTAATCACTTTCCAGGGAAAGGGCAATGCAACAGGACACAAATAATGCAGGAGGTTTCTGTGGTGCATTGTGGAAAATTTATGAACATTCATGGAGAATCTGATAAAGGAAGATGCTCTGCTGGACCTTACACTTTCAGAAGAACTGGTTGGGAATGTGAAGCTTGGCCTTTAGGATCCTGGCAGAAACATGCCTTACTCTTGGTGGAAGAGGGCCTGGTTAAGTAACATTTTTAAAAAAGTGGACACGCGCAAGTGTGTGCAACATTAAAAAAGACTTATGAAGCACGGCTAGAGAAGTGGACAGTGAGGTAGACTGCAAACTGGATGGATGGATGAATGGTGAAGCTCAAAGCTGTGTGATCCAGCAGCACAAAGATGAGTTGGAGGCCAGTCCCTAGCAGTGCTTGCCAGGTGTCAATGCTGGAACAGTACACATTAATGATATGGACAATGGGGCAAAATGTACTCTCAGTAAGTTCACAAGTGATGCAAAAGAAGGATGGGTGGCTTATACACCAGGTGGATTTGCTGCCGTTGAGAGAGATCTCAACATCCTGGAGAACAGGTTTAAGAGCAATTTCATACAACTCAACATAGTTTTGCATCTGGGGAGGCATAATCCCCTTGGAACATATGCTGTTGTAATGGAAAAATAGCTCTGTAAAGAAAATTGCAGGGGTCTGACCTGATGGTCAGCAAGGTGAACATGAGCAGCAGTGTGCCCTTGGAGCAATGGTGTCCAACTGCATCAGGGGCTGCATTAATGCATGGTGTTGCTAACAGGTGGAGGGAAGTGGTCCTTTGTCTCTGCTCAGCAGTGAGTGCTGGGTCCAGTTCTGGGCTCCTCAGCAGAAGACAAACTTTAGGGGATTGAGCCCTGTGGAAGATCATAGAGCATCTAACATAGGAAGAAAGTCTAAGAGAGCTGGGTCTAAAACTTGTGTGTCTTTGCTCTTCCACCCCTCAGGAAGCTGCAGCCTGCTGCATGCTGCACCACAGTGCTTGTTACCCCTCCATTTGTGTCAGAGAGTCCTGAATAGCACACAAGTGAAAGCTGATTCCTTGACCTTGTTTGTCCTTTCACTGTCATTTGACCTGTTCTCTTCCTTATTCCTTACCTTGCCCTAGGGCTCCCTGCAGACTTTACAGAAGTCTGGCTTTGGCACTCAGGAGAGTTAAAACTTTTTTTATGCCTCTTTGTATCTGTAGCCAAAAAAGGAGCTAGAGGTAAACACCTAAACCATCTGAGAACCGGTATGGCCCAGGGGAGGTCAGTTCACGTCTTGGAGCCTGGAAAAACTGTGCTCTGTCAATATTTCTCCCCAAACTGCATTGTAAACATCACAGGTTAAGAGGCAGAAGTTGCCTTGTCATCTTTGTAATTGTTTTTGTTAGACTTCATGTGTAGATTTTACATTAGTAACAATATTAAGTGGAGCTTAATATACTACAGCAGATATCACACTTTTGCCTCCCACAGGTATCATCCATAGAACCATTGGAAGAGAAGTAGGAAAGTCCTTTCTCCTGTTCTTCCATCAGCTCTCAGCTTCTACATTCATAGAGAATCACAATGTACAGTTAAAATTCAAATTAGATTTAATACTTCAATGAAATGTTTCGTTTTCCTTTCATTGAAGCATAATATAAGAATAATAGACACTGTTGTCTGTTTTCCCACTTACAAAGGAGATCAAGAGTTTGCATTCACAATCTTAACCAGGATTTAAATGCCTGGACCTGTTGCATGAGAACACTAGGAATGTAAGAATAGCCACAATTTGATACTTAACAGGTCAAGAGTAAGATAGGTGTATTTCTCTTGTGATAACTTGCTGAAAGCTCCTGAGATGGATGATGTTTCTATGTATTTCTGTATATCACACTCTTCCACTGATTTGTGTAGTGCCACTATCTGGCAGTATCAGGCTGTAGAATCCTTTATTATCCTTGACAGATTTGACAAGGAGATTAAGATTCGTGCCTATTTTTCCATCAGAATTAGCATAGTAGCACCAGGCAAAGGGATGCAGGATTTAAGGCAGAGAGAGCACATAAGGGACAGATCACAGTGCCTATGGCAATGTAGAGATGTAGGGATGCTGAATGAAAAACAGCTTTTTTCTCTTATCATAGATCACAACAATTTTCACTGAAGTTTATTCATAATTTATTTAATGCTACCATTTTCTGTTTTGGGAGACTGCACTTTTTTAAAAAATGTGGTTTTTAAAAAATTACTGTCTTTAATGAGATTTCTCCAGGCTGCAAATGACTGAGGCAGGTGTAGGTTCCCAGGCAGGTGAGTACAAATTGAAGTGTCATATACTTCTCTGTTGTTGTGTCAGAGTTGGACGCATTCATGGCCAGAAAATACCTAATTTGAAGTGCACTGATTCAAATCTACCTCAAGGTTGTGGGTAGGGGGAAAGTGGGGAAATCTACTGAGCAGAATATGTAGGGATTTCTCTCCTTCTAGCATGTTAGCTCAGAACAACAGTATCCTTTCAGTGTTGATTTTGGATGAGGATGCTGCTTGAAAATCATTCTTTTTTTTTTTTTTTTTAAGAATTTGAAAGTAGTTGAAAAAGTTATTCACCGGAGTGTTATAGCTTAAAGACTTGAGGAACTTGAAGCTGTCATCCTTGATTTCTGGTAAGTAAGAGTTATCAAATATGTTCATTAAGAACCTTCAAAGGGAGTATTATATCACTAGAAGGCTGAGGCAGAAGCAAGAAGAAGTTATTTATTGGGTGAGGATTAAAATCTATGTAAGAAGCATTGCAATGGGTACCCAGGTCATGGTCTATACATCACATAATACATTTGACCTCACTGCTAAGCTATTAGTCAAATTCTTTATTTCTCAATATTTATATAACTTCAAGGGTAATGTGTTTGATTTGTTATTAAGCCTTTGATTTTCTATTGATTTGAGAGTAAAATTGCATTTCATTTATCTGAATATTATATCTGTGTAAAAAGTTGAGAGTAGCTTAACTTTCATATAAAAGCAAAATAAAAAACTTGGTCAGGGAACAACTCTGGGTTTGAAAAATATCAATAGAGCAATAACAGCAAAAATAATTTTTAAGCTGGATCAGTTCCCTCATGGCTCTCAGTGTAGTGTCACAATCAGTGATTGCTGGCATTGCAAAAAAGTGATGAAGTAAATGAAGGGAGATGAAGGAAAGGGGGAAGGCTCTAAAATCTGCTTCAAATCATGGCTGAATGGACCGAAGTCTTCTTGCCCTACATAGCAGATTAGAGTGAAGGGTGTGTTTTTAACTATATAATTTCAGAAGGATGTTGAGACCCGAAGGGAGCATTGCACACTCTTTGTTGCATTTGATTCCTGCCCCACAAAAGGAGTCTAAGAACACATCTCAGGAAAATTACTTGGGATTCTCGGTGAGATGAATGATGATAGCCTGAGTCTGTGTTAGAATTACAGTGGAGATACCTTCTTAGGACTTTCCAAACTATATAGCAAAGCTGAAAGGATTTATTGCATCATTACCTTGGCTAGAGATATTCCCTGCTAAAAGCATATATTGCATGTTGAGCAATTTTTCTTTCAGTACTATCAAAGCACTACTGAAACTGTACTGGGGTGAGGATCTTGACCCCAAATTGAAATTTCTCTACTGTTATAATTTGCCATGCATTACACTGTCATCTATTTACCAAATGTATTCATGACACTTGAGAGATTTATTTAAACCATTTCTCCTAAGCCTGTTCTTTCCTATTCCATTGTATTAAAGCAAGAGCAACAGCTTGACAGCTAGTTGGCTGCCAGTCGTTACCGGAGAGTAAATCGCTCATGGTGACATCAGAGAGATTCCAAGCTATCATCTCTGAGATTTACTCATGTCATTAACAGAGGTGATACATGGCCACGTGGGAGAAGCAGTTTGAAAAGGTGTGTGCACAGGTGGGTAGGTGGAGGGATTAGAGGAGGACTAGAATTAGTTTCAAAGCTGATCTACATTTATTCTGTATGATTTTGTCCTTGATGGATTGATTCTTTGTGGGGGACTGACTGCAGCTCTGTGCTGCTTGAAATTCTTCTCTTTTTGATTTCTGTGTTTTATATCTTTAAACATCTAAAACTGTACCTGCTTGCAGTAATGATAACCATATCTTCTTAGCAACCTGTCAAAGGCCTACTAACTTTGGGGTTTGGGTATAAAGTCCACCTAAAGATAAAGTCATTCATTTAAATACCACTCCATTAGGTGAAAAGTACGGTACAGAGAGAGTTCCAGCAATTCCATGGATCCACTGTGACTTTGTTTTGAAGGGAGTCTGTATCCTGAAAATACAGTGAAAATATGGCTCTCATAGCCATACAACTGACTTCACATGATCATATGGATCACATCCACGAGTTTGTTTGAACAAACCAGAAAAAAAATCTTATTTCTTTCTTTCACACAAGTCTTTTCCTTAGAATTTTGAATAATTTGGTGATTTTTAATATGACATTCATTATAGTAGCTATAATGAATATTAATACAAATTAGCAACAAGGGTTATATGCTTGCTGTAAATGTATATATTTTTACAGTGTAAGTTAAGGCATTTAAATGGCCTTCCAAATACTAGATGTCCCTATTACTTAGTTCCTGATTTCTTACAAATACCAAGTGCACTGAAAAAAGTCCTTCATCAGCCATAAGAGTGACTTCTTTGAAATAAAAAAAAAGAACATAAAGTCTCAAATCTCAGGGTTTTTAATAAACAGATTTTTCCTTTTTAGAAATAGGCTTTTCAGCTACTGCATTTTCTCTTGTTTTGAACAGACTTCATGCTGGAAAGCCTCATCTCTTATTCCCCAAATACTTGCAACAATTCCAATGTTTATTGATCACAGCAGGGTTCCATAATTGGACTCACTTACTTGGGTTGCAGAAAAAGACCAATAACAGCATATGCAAATTGAGAAAAAACCTCCCACAGAAAAAGATTATGTCAGACTCCTGACCTTCCAAAGTCAGGATCTGCATATGCTCTGCAGCTCACACAGAGAAAACACAGGATTGCATGGAGAGGAAAGAAATAACATTGCTTGGTACTATAAAAGAGCAACTGTCATCATAAAATAATACTGTTTAACACTTTTTGTCTCCAGAGCTGAGAAAGAGTTATTTGAACAAGGTGGCAGTCATTCACTGGAAGATTAACCTTGTGCTGAGATTAGATTAAATTTCCTCCGGAGCCTCTTTGTCAGTGGCCATGTCTATCTACATAGAGACTGTCGCAGACATCTTTTCACTAAAAATCCTTTCTTTAGGATTTTTCCTTCTGAGAAGCTAAGCGGCCTCAGAGACAGAATGTAAACAATGGTTGTCTGCTGCTGTGGAATGCAACAGGTGCACCTGTGATTGGCTCATCTTGGATGTTTATAATTAATGGCTAATCAAGCACCAAGCTGTCTTGGACAGAGTCCGAGAGAGCTGCCTTTGTTATCATTCTTTTCTTTTCTATTCTTAGCTTAGTTAGCATCTGAGAAAACCTGTCCTTCTTTTTCTTTTTAGTATAGTTATAATGTAATATATATATATATATCTCATAAAATAATAAATCAAACCTTCTGATCATGGAGTCAACATTCTCATCTCTTCCCTCATCCAAGAACCCCTGTGAACATGGTCACAAGAGACTGCTTTCTGTATGCTAGGTGTGAACAGTGAGGTGCCCCTGGATAATTATGATCTGATATTAGGTTTCTAGCATATGAAAAATAACTCCACATCAGTATATTTATCTTCATTAGCATACAAATTCAAGAGTCTTTTTCTGTCTTTCTTTGTATTAATGAAGGAGCTGCATATTTTCTGTAATAATCAGTAGCATTTTAATGGATTTTCTTAGATTTGGATGTGATTTTATCTAGCATGGTAAATTGTATGCTGATTCTTTTCTTTCTCTTTACAGGTTTCCCAAATTTAACAGTCACTAATTTTTCTAAATTAGTTCTCCTAAGAGTAAACCTGATGAGCTCTTGCACATTTGCATTGATATAATTATTGATATAATTGCTATTACTATAACAAGTTTGACATGTCCAGTTTGGACAGTTTGGACATTACTGAGAGAACTGTATTCCTTTTCTGTCTCTTCCCATGGCTTGATGGGAGTGCCCTGCTACAGGGAAGACTTCAGATGTATCCTGGTGATGTTTTCCTCCTGTCCAGAGACAAAAGACTTCAGGAGGGCAGGATATTGGCAGAGGAAAGCAGCAGAAGTCATGACCAGCACAAGGGTAAGTTGTCTTACTTTCAGGGTTGCAAAGTAAAAAAGGAAATTATTTGATAGACAGCTCTGCCTTCCTTTTCCTTCCTCTCCCTCTCTGTCTTCTCCAGGGAATCTGAGAACTGACGTTCCTGCCAATACAAAAATCAGACTCCAAGTAAGCCCTGTTCCCCTTGCCTCATGCTCAAAGATACTGGAGTGGTAGTACATGAATTCCCTGCCCAGTCCTCTCCGTGTCATTTATGTCACAAAATGAATGTGATGAGGAACAATTTTTCATTTAGAGACTTGCTGTTAAGGCAGTGAAGTTAGAACGCACTCTCTGCCAATCTATTTAAAGCTTTATAAGAAAACTGCAGTCCTCATTGACCTTTTTTTCCTGTTCAGCCTGCACTTTTTCCTTACCTCAGCAAAGCTGAGAAATACTAATCTCACAAAATCCAAAGTGCTTCATGATAATTTATTGATTCTATCTAAACCTTCATATGAAATCATTTGGGAAGATGGGCCAACTGGCCCTGTCCCCTGTCTCATGTTTTTCCAGTCTTCCCTGGTTTCCAGGATGTTCTCCCTTCCCTCACCTAGCCAGGGAAATTTTGGTGCTTCCTGGCCAGGTGAGCAGGTGTGAAGGGAGGAGGCGCCAACCTGGCCCCTGCCTGAGCCCCTCTGCCCTGCTGATCCCCAGATTGTGTCCACAGAGCAGCTGCACATGTGGTCTGGATCAGCTGCCCTCTGGGCTGCTTAGCTTTCTGCTCTTTTTTCTCAGTGATCTGGATAAAAAAAAAGGAAAAATGTTGGCTCCCTATGCTGGAATCCTTCTTGCTGGCTCTGAAACAACACAATGCAGTAAAATTCTGTAATCTTTTTGGCTGTTTTTTCTTTTCAAATTCTGATGCAAGATGACATTGCTCTTTAAGATTGTGTGTTCCTTGAATAATTTTAGTTTTATTTCCAAATCAGCTGGGAATAGATCAAGAAAATAGTATTTAAATTCTTTCTAGATAAAAAAGGATGCATATTAAGCTATGTCCCCGCTGCTTCAAGAAGATCAAAAGAAGTAATGAGTTGTCTTAGCAGGAATAATTAGCTGTGGGAAAGTTAGTTGTGAAAATTGGAGATGATCTTTGTCTTTGATGTGCATCTTCTTCTCTTGAAACTGAGAAAGGATTTAGCAAATAACCTTTTTTTGGTTTTGCTTCACAAAGTTCAGAAAAGACCTTTAGATTGTGTTGAATTGAAAGAATTGCAATTTTTACTTTATTCCTCTATTTCCTTTCATTAGGTGACAGTTTTCCAACTTATTCCTTCCTTCCTGGTGAAGGATTTAGAGGATAAGCCCTATGAGGAGTGGCTGAGGGAGCTGGGGGTGTTTAGCCTGGAGAAGAGACCTTATTGTTCCCCGCAACTCCCTGAAAGGAGTGTGTAGCTAGGTGGGGGTTGGCCTCTTCTTCCAAGCAACCAATGACAGGACAAAAGGACATAGCCTCAAGCTCTGGCAGGAGAGATTCAGACTGGACGTTAAGATGGATTTTGTGATGGAAGAGGTTGTCAGACAGAATGGGCTGCCCAAGAAGGTTGTGGAGCCATTAAATAGGAGAAGGGCTTAACCCAAAATGCTAGGCAGCAATTTTCCTTCATTTTGATATTTAACTTCCACCGTGAGACTCTCCCCTGAATTCAAGGCCCCATCCAAAGAGAGTGGACAAACTCAGAAGGAATCAAGGGGAATCAGGAGGGGAACTATAAATTCCCACAAGCTGGGGGGGTGATCCTCGTCCTTACACAGAGGTGTAGCACCTGAGGAATGCCACCATCTTTGGCTTCTCTGCAGTCAAGGGACTGGTAAAGGCAATCATCTGTTTCCAAAGGGCAGGCCTGTGGGATGTACTGTAGTGGATTTTCTATACATCCCAGTTGCCATGGTCATTTCTCTTAACTCCCACTGAAAGGGCTCAGCAGGCATTTTTCTAATGTTCAACTTTTATGCTCTTCCTTATGTTCAGTTCCTACAAATGCCCAGTGTGATTAGAGAATATAACCCAACAGTGTAACAATCTGCACAATCACTGCTCTTATGCCAAATCCTGAAAAAAGGTAATTCCCAGAAGAAAAAGAAAAAGAAATGCTATACTACCTTCTCCTCTATGTTCAGTTTGCCTCGTTAACATTGCCAGAGCTCTTGGGATAATTAATATGTTGTCACTTTTGCACATCATTAATTTGGTAATTCACAGTAGGAGATGTATTCTATAATGGCTTAAAGTATAATTCATTAATTGAGGTCAATGCCTCCCTATAAGTATGGAGATGGCTCCATCACTATCTTAGCTAGCTGCCTAAATAGCAATATGTTGCTCATTTCTAAACGTGTCATAAAACATGAGTTATAGCAGGTAAGAAATGCCTTCTATTTATCTTACAGTCAATTGTAGAGTGTTTCCCAGCAGAGAAGAGAAAGGTCCCTGATTCTCACGTGCTCATGTGGAATTCAAAGCCCGGCCTGTGCCATGCTTGGTGTAATGCATCTGGAAAACCAGGCCCTTCACTAGAGAAGTGATCTAAAGTTATATGTTGAGTAAGGAGCTTGTTTAATGCTTCGAACTGCCAGGGTCATCATGCAAACTGATGTGATGAATCTGATCCCTGCTCTGAAAGTGTTTTTTGTCCCCTTAGGATGTGCATGGGGAGACCTAGGAGTCTAGTGATGATGTGAAAACTGTACGTGCTAATCAGCAAGTTTCTTGAATTTTTCAGTTGGAAATAAGTTAGCCACTGTGATGGCTGGACTGCCCTTAGCACAGGGATAGCAGTGGATCAAATACTCCAGCCCTGAGAGGCTGAAATTTCTTTGTTAGAAGTACCCCAACCTCTGGGCAATAAAGCAAGAGATGAGGCAGCAGGGTACTTTCATGCTGTTGTTATAAATGATCAAATCGGTAGCCAAGTTTATGAAAAGTTTAACAAAGATTTATTGGATCGATAACAAAAAAATAGAATTTCGAAAAAGAACCACCACAGCCAAGACAGCGTCAGCCCCGGGTGCAGGCACTGGATGAGCTAGGGTCCATTGACAAAGTGACAGTGTGTCCCCAGGAGTTCACCCCGAGTGCTTCCAGCGGCCAGCTTATAGACAGTTTATTCTGCCTGAGGCAGAGGTGACCACACGTTTCTTTGTGTCTCTTCACATGTAGAGCAGGATCCATACATGTGCAGGAACAGACAAAGACGAATCTGGAGGCTCAGACGAATGTCTGAGTATCCAGGCAGAGGCTGTATTCACATGTAGTAGAGTGATACTAGTTCCTGAGTACCGCAGATGTAATCATACCCAGGTGCAGGTCTTGTGAGTTTCTTGAGACCTTCCATTAATCATGGTCCAGGAGGTTTTAGATGCTATCTCCCAGGTGCAGATGCCAGGGGAAATCATCTATGATGATCCGGGACTGTCCCATTCATACGGTAACAGACCTGATATTATCTTAACGCTGTCCAGGAACTGGTTACAATGAGAATAGAAATCTGCTCCCAGCCAGAGTGGTCAAAGGCATAACTTTGGACTTTCACAATATTTTATACACACATATATCTATCTATATAGCATAAATTATCTCTACCATATATTACACTGTCCAGTTGAACGTAGAGCATAGTCCATCTGAAATTGCCAAATAATAAAACTACTTGCAGAATGAACAAAATGGAGTCTGATTCTGTGGGAAGTTACCAGCTTAGTTTCTGGAAACCTTGTGTTTTGGCCTCTGTTCTGAAGGGAAAAATCTATAAACTGCCTGAAATCCCAGAGTTAAAAAGAAAAATTAAATATGAATGAAAGAGGGAAAAAAACCCAGCATGACACACTGATTCTTATAATCCACTCTACATGTAGGGAAATATTTAAAGATTTTGCTCTTGCTGTTATAGAGCTCCTTGCTTTCCAAGGGTGAAATAATTATGTTTCAGCAAAAAGGCATACAGATGACTCAACCCTTTTTCTTGGAAGGATTTCATGTCTATGATATGTCTTTTCAAATACCATTGTCAGTAATACTGTATAATTTGATGGTACTCTTGATGGGGAGTAGTGTTTTGTCTGTAATGAAGTGTATTACTCATTAGTACTTTATTCCTGATAGCTTGTTTGGTTCTGAGAGCCAAGTTCCCACTGTGTATCATTTTCCTTTATTGCTGTTATTACCATGAGATAATCCAGTGTGATTCATAGATTAAATTTGACTTTATTGTTGTAGGTATTAGAGTGATAATTAACTGCAAAAGACATGGAGATCAAACAAATTTAAACTTTAATTAGTTGAACTAGTGTTACCAGTTCTACTTGGCTGTTTTCACAGCTCTAGTGACTATAACTGCAAAGAAAAACTAGCAATTAAAAATATCACAGAAGTATTGCAGTGATCAATAAATATTCCTCTTAAGTTTTGTCTTTAATAGGCTCGTGCCTTAGTGAAGCATGTGTTAGATTAATGATTAAATATTGAGTCTCCTGAGCATGAGACTCCACATCATTAATCTCTTCAATTATTTACAAGAACTTCTTATGAGGATGGGTATGAGCACAGGCTGACTGTGAGTGCACTTGCAGGACTCCTCTGCATCCCAGAGACTTATTTGACTGATCTGCAGCACAAAGGGGACAAAGGGGCAGAAAAAGGAGAGGACTTCAGGCTGATTTACAAAGATGTGGAACTGAGTCATTGCCACCCACTTTACAGGTGCTTTGGGAGGCATGGGAGGTGGGTGGGGAAATCTGTTGATGCACAACTTCGTGACTACAAACTTTAGTCATCCAGACCAAACTGCCTGAATCCAAGCTAAGAACCTTGTTTCTGTAAATTAGTCACTATCATATTAAAAAAATATTATTGAAGATTATTTTTATTTCGGCTTTGTTTTCAGAAATTTCAATTAAACACTATTCCAAAACATAAGCAATTTGGAAATACCTCTATTTTTAGTGCAATTTTAAAGCCACTATCCACCTATTCATTCTATAATACTACTTTTCTGCTTGGGGTTCTTCTTTCCTGTATATATTTGAAACAGGTTCTGGAACTGATCTTTCCAAGAATGTATCACACCAAAGAATAATGATTTTTTTGCCTGACAAATACACAGAGATACTTTTCCTCTTTCATTGCTTCCAATCTCAAAGGCTGAAGCTCACAGCAGAAGTTCTGTCTGTGTTTCTAATGCTTAGACATTTTGTTCTTACACAGTTCATGTCAGCCCTCAGGATTTGTTAGTTCTTTCTGTACGCAGCGATGCTCTTCTGAACTTTTAATACTGGTGCACTGCAATTTTGCAGCACCATTTTAAGCACTTTGGTTCTTACAAGAAGAAATTGCTGTATGCCCTTCTTTTCACCTGTCTGGGATGGACCAGAGGAGGTGAAGGGGATTTAGTTCACTGATTTTGTTCACTGTTGAGTTTACTATATCTCAAATTTACCTACTCTATTATGTTTAAGTC
Source organism: Molothrus aeneus (assembly GCF_037042795.1). Lineage (NCBI taxonomy): Eukaryota > Metazoa > Chordata > Aves > Passeriformes > Icteridae > Molothrus > Molothrus aeneus. The sequence goes on from NC_089648.1 coordinate 44,071,314, forward strand.
TGTAATTGCTGATGCCTTTCTGCCTCTTTTGACACTGTTGTGTTTGTCATAAAGCAGAATTTTACACTTTGTTGGCAGGAGCGAGTTGTTGATCCAGAAGGTTTCATTGGTGCGATGGGATTGCATTCACAGTTTCAGCTTTTAGCTGAGAATTATAAACATTCACACTAGCAAGAGGATAGTATGTATGAGAACTCACATGTTTTTTCTCCTTGCAAATTGTGCCACAGGAAAGAGCAGCTGACTTCTGCCACAGGCCAAATGCAGCCTGTACAAACAGTTCAGTGGTCTAGTAGCTGGTTCCTTCCCACCTCTTTCCTCAGTGGCCCATGGCAGCACGACTTGATGCACCAGCCCCCCCCTGATCACACTGCAAATGAACCATTTAGAGATGAACTTCCAGCTCATTAGACAACTGCACATCATGAATGGCTGTGAGGAGTGCCTTTTGGCTCTGGGACAAGCACACATCTGGTCAAAAATTGAAAATTTACAGTGCTGTGTTCTTCTTGAATGCTCCTATGAGAGGATATGAGGCATAACTTGGCCAAAAGTTTCAGCACCTCTATGCTGCTACGTAAGAAATTTAAAGAAAGGTGACTAAAAGGGAAAAATAGAGATGTCATCAGTCTTACTCTTTCAAGTTTTTTAAATTAAAAAGGGAAACATACATCCTATGTGGAATTATAACAGTCTGGCTTTTCTGTTCTATGGATTGCTCTTAGGAAAAGTAAGATTTACAGCAAATCTTTTCTAATAATGTTTCTTTAACAGCTGGATTTGTAATGGAAGAACTGCAATGGCAGCAGGCTAACAAACAAGGCAAATATTGATTGCAAATGTCAAAAGGCAGAAGAATAGAGCAGGGGTAGGTCTCAAGTTCTGTTGGGGATGCTATGACAAGTCTGAAGCCCTTGTGGTCAGATCAATGCCATTCAAATGCAAATGCAGTGCTATGGAATTGCAATACTCCTCATCCTATCACAACAGACCCTGCTGAAAATCCTGTCCCCATTTTCCATAGCTCCTTTTAAGTACTGAAAACCCTCAATATGGCTTCCCTGGAGCCTCTTCTCCTCCCAGCTGAACAACCCTAACTCTTTCAGACTTCAATGACTGGAGAGGTGCTCTGTCCAGCTGCTAATTTTTGTGCCTCTCCTCTGGGCCTGCTCCAACAGGTCCCTGCCTTCCTTCTGCTGTGGACCCACAGCTGGACACAGTTCTCCAGGCAGGGAGTATCTATGCAAACAGCAAAGGCTGCCAGAGGCATGACCATGATATGCAGGTTAGGGCTTTCAAACAGAGTGAGGGAGCAGCTCTTTCTAGCAGAGACAGACTTTTTAAGTTTGATTCTCTCTGTGCACTTGGGAAGCCATTACTCAGGACTTGGAGGGATGCCAGATTCACAGCAGTTGCACCACACAGACAGACAATGCAGACAGCACAGTTGCATTTGTGGTTTATTGTCCCTGCAGTCCTGGAGCTCTAGATCCAGATTCCCTGAGAGTGAAATATTGCACAACAAAGAAAAACTATGTTTTTAACAAAAAAAAATCATATGTAATCATCATTAGGACGTTTATGGGTCCTAATCAGCAGAGAGATATTCTCATCTCTGCTGACACAAACGGAACAATTTTCACTGGTGCAAATGAAATCAGAATCCAGTAGAACATTTTTGTGAGAGATCTTGAGAGTTCATTACTTTGGGATATGAATTATTTTTCCCTTTTATGGACCAAATTGCCAAGCCCTCTTCATGCAAGTAATTCACCTGCCTATACTGAGTGCACAGGAATTGCCTGTGGCCTTATGGGCTGTTAATGTTTGTATAGGTGCCTACATGGCCAGCAATTCTCTTCCAAAATGTACTGCCAGGGAGACAGCTCAGTCATTTTTTAGCAATATAGGTTAATTACCAAACATAACCAGTCAAAAGATGTTTCATCCTCTTTGATTACTTAATATCTTTGTTCTTTAACTTTCATTCTGTCTTGTTATTCCACCTTCTGGGTAGGGAAATGGAGGAACTCATGCACAGAAGCACAGATGGCACTTATCAAGATTGGTGCAATCTGCAAAATCTGCAGTTAAAAGCCAGTTCTTGTTATTCCTTGCAGCCACTATTAGAGATGCCTGCTGGTACACCACTTAGTTTTCTCTTGGGAAAGGTGCATCTGCATTCCCTCCCACAGGATTTAATAATGAAGATTTGAGGCCCTGAGAACTTCACATGCCTTATAGATGAGTACTGCTAGCAAAAGCACTCAGTCTGTTGTGATACTAAGGTAGTTTATTTACTGTAAAATGGCAAAAGTGCTGCCACAAATCAAAACTGCTGGAAGACCCAACAGTAATCATGTAGTTTTCTCCTTTGTATCTTTCTGTGAGCCTACTTCTGGGGCACTTGATACTTGAACATTATATTTTGCGGAGTGTAGATAGTTGCCAACAATTCTCAAACAAAACTACTGTAAACAGAGACTAGTTTTGTGCTGGCCTTTTTTAGAATGCATCATATTTTGATAGCAGCTATTACTGTTCTGCACGAGGGATGCAATAAATTGACTCCTCATAGATCTGTGAAATAATTCCCCACTGGATTCCACTCATTTGTTGTTGGACAAGCTTCTATCTGGCTTTGGTTCAATGAAGCAATATCAGTTTAGAGTTGCTATATCTCCTACCTGCTTAAGGCCTTTAAAAATTTAAGTTTTTGTAGGGAAGTGATTAAATTAGAGCTAAGAAATAGCCACCAGGTTGAAAGAGGGCTAATCAGGTACTACTATCCTGATGGCACCACTATAGGTCAGAAAGATTCTTTATCACTGAAGTAGGAAAGGGTTAAGTTTGACAATTATTTTCTGTCATAGGGCAAGATAACAGTGGTGATGTGAGAAGAAACTGAAACTGATTTGATATTAGGGAATTCACAATCATTTTTCAAAATTTAGCAACAGACCTCAGAAAATTTTCAGTCATTCTCCATAAGCATTTTAGTTTCAACCAAAAATGCATTTTGGACATAATTGTATGTTTCCCCCCATTTGGGGTATTTTGTCTCTCATCAAAGAATGGTTTCACAGTCTGAAAGTTAGATTTCTTTTAATTAAACTAAACTAGAAGTGTCCCAATAATGAGGTTCAGCCAGTAGAGACAGATTAAAACTAATCACAAGTAATTCCCTTAACTCAGAAATGTGTGAAGAATAGACAACAGGATCTTAGAGATTTGACACTGACTCCTTTCTGCCTTTAGATCTTCTCTTAGTGGGCTGTGAGACTTGTTGGTGTTAATATGATTTGTCATTTTAGTGCTTACTAAGCTTCATTTGGTTTCTCCTTTCTTTCAAATCTGCCAATACATAAAAACTTTCAGACAAGTTACACATTATTTTTTCCAGTCTTCCGCTTTCCAGACAGATGCCAGCTCTATCCATTTTTCTCACTGGAAGCAAGGACCTATGAAAAGAACAGACTTAAAAACACACGGAGTTGGGTGGTGATTTTAAAGTTAAATCAACTCATTCCACCTGTCTGTCTCCCTGTCACTGAAAAATGTCTAATTGAACACAGGCACTTAGTTGAGCAGCAATGACCTCCAAACCTCTTCAGCACTGGCTGTGCATGGTGAGGTGTACAAAATCCAGGCACTGCCACCCACCCCATTAGTGACATTCACCACAGCTGCTGCATGACAGTGCTTACTCCTCTGCGGAGCTCTTGCTTCAGAATTATTATTTCCTAGTTTTCACAGCTGGTCACCTCCTTGGAACATTAAAATCTGGTGGGAATATTTTACCCTTTCTTTGACTTATAGAAATCCCTTAGAACTGGGAAGCAAATATCAGGGGTGGATTTTGGTATGAAAATGCTGAACTTATATCCAGCTGTCATTTGAGTGCTTAATAAAGGTGTTAGTAGAATAGCTGTCAAAAAAGCAGCCAATTAGTTAACAATGGAATAATAAGCATAAAAACCTTTCTCCAAAAGGCTAAATGCTGTTTTGAATAACTATTGACAAAAAGAAACTTTACTAATTTTGTTGAGTTTTGTTCTTCCTCTCAGGTAAGTGGTCTCCATATTTGTCAATGAGTGATGTAGGATTGCCAGCAAAGGTATTAGCAAAAGTAATTTTAACATGAATTTATAAAAGTGAGACTTGACAAAACTCCATGGCAAGGTCCTGTAATTTACTGCATGGGTGAAACACACAAAGGACAATATGGTACCAACTGATTCAGAGTGAATTACACAGACTGAAGATGCAAAAGGGTAAGGCCCACCCTCCTGTTGAGTCATGAGGCAGAGAGCAGACCCCCTTACTTTCTAAACTCCTGATAGAGTTTAAGTCAAGCTAGGTCTAATCTTAGTCTCAGACTTGGAAAACGGTTTATATCTAGTGGAAGAAATGTATGAATTTCATTAGTGTTGATTTAGCATGTTATCAGCAACCTATCAAGGATCTGTTGTGAATAATGGGTCTCTGTCTTGGGGAAAGAAGGATCTCAGCCTCAGATAAGGAATCTCAAAACTGAAGAATTGTCCCAGCAGTGAGGGAGACAACAGCCATGCATCCACACTACTGTTCAGAGAGATCAAAGAAGGCTCAATTATTGACAGCTGTTCATATTTTTGGGATAAAGTGCTTGGCTAGTAAAGAGCATGGGAAGGGTATACATTAGACTCTGTTTACTGACATTTTTTGTTTGTGAGTCTTAGAAAAAGAATCTGCTATTCATGTACTGTTCACACAGTGTTCCAAGCTCATACATGCTGCTGCTCACTGGGTTAATTTGTGGGATTTCTGGAGGAGTTGTCGGCCTGACTATGCCTCAGGCCTTCGCTTCCTTTGGAGTCTGTACCAAACTATGGCTATTTTGATTAAGGGGATTGAGCACATCCACTACACTAACTTAGCTGTTTGAATCATATTAGTTCACATATTCTCTCAGAATCTGTCCTAATATTTTTAGCAATAAATGTAAAATTGAGTCAACTATTCCCCCCCCCCACTCTTAAGCTCCTCCAAACATGATGGATTTGAATATTCAAATCAGCCCAGCAGTTCTCAATAGTGCCTCCTTTTTTCTTGAATGAGGAAAAAAACCCATGTACAGAAACTTGGCTGGCAGGTAATGCTGAAGCTGATCTAAAAGTTCTACTAATAAGGCTCAAGAGAGGGAGAGGCAGGGAACCAGGAGGTTTGGATTAAAGCATGCATATGATACACAGACACCTCTGTGTATGTGGGAGAAGAGTCTCAGCTGCTCAGCCCACACCGTGGAGCTCAGCACTCAGCAACTCCTTATACAATGTTTAAAACTAGATTTTCAAGGAATTGGCAGTGGCACTGAGTGAAGGTGTCACTTTCCTAATAAAGAAACACAAACTTGCGTTTGGTGAGCTGGGGTTCATTTCACCAAGTTTTTAGGGTAGGCAAAGGGGAAGAAAACTAGCTGTAATTTTTCAAATTTGAAGTTAATAAGGTTTCAAATGTTTGATTTGAAATGAAGATTGTACCTTTGAGAATTAATTTAATTATTTTTAAGGTCAAAACAAACCCAAAAGGCTTGGGTTTTTTTACAGGTAGCTGAAAAATGTTAAATTTCTCATTGATTAAAAACATATTTAGGTTCAAAATGCTCTTTGATATCCAGCACTGTGCTCTTTGGAAAGCCTGATAAGAGAAAGGCAACTTGTCTTTGACTGCCTATTTCAGAATATTCTTCTGTCTTTACTCATAGAGTGTAGAGTAACCTTTTTATAAACTAAAAACAACAACAACAAAAACCCAAACAAAAAAAACAAACAAAAAAACCAACCAAAAAAAAAAAAAACCCAAACCCCCCCCCCCCCAAAAATCCACCAAAAACTTGCAAAGAAAGCCTGGAATGCAGAGTGACTTTATGCAGAATGCTCCTGTCCAGCGGGACTTGTGCAGATTGAGAGATAAGGATATAGCAGTGATGGATACTGAATGTGGGTCTGTATTCCAAAAGGAGAGTGAATTTTCTGGTAAATCCTACTCTACTTGGACTTGAAACCATTTCCTTCCCTGTACATCGTGGAGCTAGGAAGTCTTGCCTGGGTCTCTGCTGATTCCTGACAGAGGCATAGGTTATTTAAAACCTGTGTGTTTGGAACAGTCTTGTGCCAGACTGTGATCTCTGAAATAACCACCAGTACGTTTCTATGTTGGTCTGCATTATGTTCACATTATATAATACCCAAGGTTTACTTGTGTTAAGGAAACCAGAAGCAGTTAATTAAGTTGCCTGTTTTGTTTATATAACACAAATACTGAATGAATGCCAGAATTTCAAGGTATGATCATAACTGACATTTTTGGATGTAGCATTTGTATTTCTGTATTTTTAAAACTTTGTATGTTGGAGAAACTCTCTTTTATTTAAACTTGTGATCTTATTTATAGATAATCTGTCATTAACAAGCCTCTGCTCAGAAAATTAATTCTAGCTAGACCAGAGATGGCAATCTGGAAACCCTTACAGTGTTTGGGTTAATTAATGCATCACTTAATTTGTTCACATGTTAATAAGCTCTTGAGGATCAATAAATTCTCATTCAGTATAAATAAATTGGATTGGGGAAGCAGTTAATGCTGTAAAAACCATGGTGCCCATTTGGGCTGGTTTGTGTACATATTTCACTAGTTAATCACCAGTCAATTTGAAATGAAATGTGCTGCAGTGTCTGAATTAGTTTATTTTCTTTCCACTGGCTGAGAAACAGAATGGTCTGGTGTGAAAGACTTGGGACACTGCCTGGCAAAAAACTCAGTCTGACTTAACCACATAACCTTTTGGTTTGAGCTTAAAATGCATACTACTGATCAGGTAATTTTCACCTTTCAATCCTCACATCATGTAAATGTCTTTCATTTAAGCTTCTGAAATTTATTCCAATGGTTTGGGTTGAGAATATTTAATCCTCATCATGGATGCCCTGTGCACATTTTCTTTCTCGTCTAGATTTTTAAGACTCTTAAAAAAGACTCATGCACGTTGGTAATGAAGATTGGTGGAACACAGAAGACATTTTCATAAGGTGTTACAAATTCTTGAGGACAAATGTCCCCTGTGAATTTTATTTTTCTCTTAAAAAGTATTCACTTATTATTTGAGTGTGCTTGAAAGCTGCTGTTATGATAATTTTTTAGAGCAAGGGATCTTTGTCCCGTGTTTGTGACACCTCTCACATAAACAGAATCCCCACCTATAAGAAATGTCTAAGAAATCTTATCACAGGATAAATATAACATAAGATTGTTTATATTGCAATTATCCTAGAAATAGGAAGGAAAATGAATCCTAAAATTAAAAAAAGAATGACAAAAACCTAGATTCAATCATCCCACTTGCCCAGAATTTTCTAAATGTTTTAAAATGTGGATTATGAAATTAATGTTATGGAGATAATTAAAAGGTACTGAAAATCATATCAAGTCACACACCTGAGTCAGCTGATGCTTATCTGTCTTTGTAAATCTTAACAGTATCCAGTGAGCACTTATCTTCCTCTTTATAACTTTATTTGCATTCCTTTCTTTCTATGTACTTCACACAGCTCACTCATTCTACAGTCTTTTTGCTCTAAAAATGCTGCTGCTTCTATGGCATTTCTCTTCAAAAGCCTATGTACAATGACATTGACACCAAATCACCAGTGTACCTATAATTAGTATTTTTTTTATCTTGTACTATTTGACTGCTAACATCTCTGGTGGTAGGATTGGTAGATTTTAGGTGGATGCATTGCACAGTGATCTTTGATTCATTAAGTCTTGGAAACAGATCTAAGATCAGATGCCACAGTGAGTACCTTGGCTTCTGCAGTTCTTTGTACTTGCAAATAGCATGAAAATCAATCACCCTTCAGGACATTAAGAGGTGCTAATGATATTGACAGCTTATGAAGCTGATGTAAATGGCTGCAGCTAAACAGAAGAGATTACAGAGATCCATGCAACTACGCTCTTTTGCTAGTGAAGAATCTGAGGCACTGGGTTTTTTCCCCCTGCATTGCATTAGCATGTGTTCCCTCTCTTACAGGGGTGTCTTTGCTCTTCACAATGTAATTGTTCTTTTTCAAGATTTGCACTCTTGAAAATTCAAGCAGATGAACCTCAAGCTCATAACTGGAGGTCACAGCTAAACTGGTGTCACAGACTGAACATTTTGCCCTTATGTTTAAATAAAAGTGCCTTCAGTCAATTTTATACCATAACACTTAATTATTAACTTTGTGCCAGTCTAATTGTTATCTTAAAACATTAAACATAGCTGCAAATCATGGCATTAGTATAAAAACCCCAATATGCTGCTAAATGATTATTTTATTCACTGTAGCATGACAAGGACAGAGGAATTGTCCTCCACTGATTTCACCGCCAGGCAGACAGGATCATTTTTTCACCTTCTATTCACCTTTGCTGCTTGCCACCCCCACAATTTCCACATCTATGCTTGTTTCCCCGTTTTGGAACTGGAAGGTGATCAGGGATGTCAGTGGGAGCTGTGCAGTCCCCCTCTAGGGTGCAGGATCTGTTGCAGCTGCTGCAAAGGCTGAGAAGGGTCCCTCGTTGTGAGGGAGCAGAGGTGCAGGTAGGGGTGTCAGACACCTGCAAGGTCTCTGGGGGTGCGTGGGCATGTAGCCCTTAGCCAAGCCTGCTGAGCTGCTGGCGGGGAAAATCATCAGGTGTGATGTGCTACACAGCTGGCAGGTGCCATGATTCCTGTTTGTGGTCACACATTTTGGAAACTGGAGAGTGCAACAAAGCCGAATATTAAGGGAATCTAGGAGGGAATTTCTGAGCTTTGATTTTGAGTCAGTCTTTTTTTGTGTTTTGGTTTTTTTTAATGCCACAGTGTCTGATTTAAGCTCAAGCCAATAGGACAAATCCTGGCTGTCACAGTTTGAATGATGGGTGATTGTGACCTTTGCTGGAAGAGGAGACCTTGAGGTTTTCCTTTGCCATAAGTGGGTTTGTATTTAAGGCTTCCCTGTTGAAAGGGTTTTTTTTTAATAAAGATTATTGTTAAGGAAGAATGCAACTGCATTCTGCCTGCTGTTTTACTAACCAATTTCTATGGGAATCTTTCCTTGCTAATCTCTCTTGCAAATTACAGAGAGAGGAAGAAGAAAGCTTATATTGATCTCAAGTGTTGGTCAATGAGTTTGTGTAAGGAGTCACGTCATGTAGCGGATAAACTAACACTGATCTTTGTAATCAATTGCTCCTTGATTGCTCCCAGGAGAGATATGTTTTGATATGAAAAAGGGACTTGTCTTCAATTCAATTATGGTATGCAAACAAAGTTCAGGATTTATCTGAAGGAGATTGTAAAGGTGATGGGAAAAGTTCATGGTTTATGTTCACTTCAGAGAAAGCTGATTTTATTTGAAATTACCTACTGCCTATCAAGGCAAACACTTTCCAATCTACTGTAATGTAAAGAGCACTGTGCTTTTTCATGCCAGCACACTGCCTATCAATAAAAAAAATAATTTTAACAATTAACTAAGTGATTCAACCTAACCATACTTGCTGTGCTTGGTGTGGATAACCAGAAGCTCAAAAATTATGACTTTAAGTACCTGGAGTGAAGGCATAAGCTGGGAAGTTTGGGGCTGGCTGAGTCACACTATTCAACTGCATTTCTTTGAACTGCTTGATTTGTAAATTATTTTAGTTTGAGATTTCTGTAATACCATATTTGAATTAGCTGGAAATAAGTTTCTGGTTCCAGCTGATCACTGTGTTGAAAATGGTTATTTAATGCAATCCTACTTTACAGATCCCAACAGGTTACCCAAGCCAACAGATGCAAAAAGGTGAATTTCAGTTAACATCTATTCAAGTTGGATAACTTCTTGTGCCTGCTTTTACATTCAAAGAAGAAAAGGAATTCTTACATATAAGGCTAAGAATTTATATAACTGGAACCTAAACATTCTAATGAGATAACTTGTTAATGCAGATCTAAGCAGAACAAAATGAAAGAATGTTACTACACAGAAAAGGTCTCAACAATAAAAAGTAAGTAAGTGAATATAGATATGCATATTTTGTCATATTCAGCCCTTTCCCAGATGTTATGTTCCTCATGGCACTGTCCTTTGTGTTCTAAGGTTGATGGTGGGGTCTCTTTGAAAGAGTACAGTGGGAAATCAGCATCTTGAGTCCTTTGCCAAGAGGAAGATAGTGTTAAAGTAAGTGCTTTCCTCATCTTCATTCTAGGATCTGCTTGGTGTAATTTTTACATTTTTTTCTTACAGGTTTTTACATCCCATTATTTCTTCATTGGTCTGAAAGTCCAGGTCACTCAGTACTCTAGATGGTGAGTTTGGTAGGTGCTATTCTCATACAAAGAATGACTTTTACAGCTAAGCCAAGCAGCAGTGAAGCCACAGAACTTGGCAGGTGCAGAGTGGGACAAGCAGCAAACCTCAGGGATGACACCAGGCAAACCCTGGGCACAGCCTGAGGCATGAGCTGCATTATATGCCTTGGTGACATAGTGACATTTAGTGACAATAAGGACATGGCTTAGTATTTGACTTGACAGTGCTGGGTTAATGGTTGGACTTGACAATCTTGGAGGTCTTTTAACCTTTACAATTCTATGATTCTATGATTACTGAGCGGAAGGGCTGCTGTGCCTCCTGTGGGGGATGGATCAGCTAGAAAAAACAATAGCATCTACATTTATGAGGGCAGTCAATGACTGATCCTGGATGAATATCCCAGATTGGACTATATCTTAATGTTTTCAATGTGAAATAGAAGTTTTTTTCTTGAATAATTGCGGCTTTGATGGTGTCAATGTTTTGTATAAATAATTGTGTATTTTGTCCTCAAAGAATGTGACACACTGGCATCAACAGAATGATAAGTCTTCCCTTTGTAAGTTGTTGCAAATATAGGGAATTCCATAGGGACATCTTGTACAATATTTCTGCTCTAGTACACAAATTTAGCTATTAGCCATAAAATTTTCAAATTGGTAAATCCACTTATTATCAAGAAATAATTTACCGAATATTAAAAATTAAGTCAAAGTACTGTACAGATGAAGAAATTTAAGAGTTTAGGTGTCTGTGAGAATAATCCAGGTAATTTAAACACTTGGAATGGTAGAACATTCTATTTTAAACTCTGATTTTCAAAGGATTTGGTGGGATCAGAAAGAAATGCACTTGTCCTGATATACCCAAGATAACAGTGACAGGAAAGTAACCCCTGAATTATTTCACATGGTACTGTACCATAATTCCCACTGAAGCATTTAGGAGCAGCCCTTGGACTAGAGCAGCTGCCCTCTGGAGCAGGTCATCTGAACTGGAAGCTATGGAAAATTGGTGAAGGGTAGGCTGATATATTGCTTAGGTTTACTGATACTTTGCAAGCTCTAGCAATATTCTGTTTAGCTCCTTTGTTTTTCTTTTGTGCTGTACTTTTGTCCATTCCCCTTGAAGAAGCTGGCATGTGTCCTGTTCTCTCTATTGATAAATGTATGCATGGATCACAAAATTCCTTATCATTCTTGTTTAATGAAGTTTGGTCATTTTATAGATTCCTTACACATTGCATCACAGATGGCTGGTTTTCAAGGGATATCAGAAAGAGGCATTTTTGACATGGGCCAGATGTGCCAAGTAGCAGTGACATTGCAAATATAAAACATATGCTAGCAGGAATTTTTTTTCTTATTTGTGCACCTGGCAACTGTTAAATTCCAGACAATCCTTGGGGCAAATGGCAAGTGTCCCTTATTTCCTAAAAGACCTCAAATAAAAAAAGACATGTAAACACTGTTTTTTGGCATTGTTGCAAAGGTAAGTGTTCCTATTTTGGAACCAAACCCTGTTTGGTTTCTGTCACCCAAATAGCCTTCTTTATTTAAAAAACAATTAGAATTCCCTGCGTGAACATCTGGACATACAATTTCTATTACTGTATGCTTCTCTAAACAAACAAAGTATTGTTTGGTAAAGGATGCTGGTAATTGGGCTTCTTTTAAAATTTCTGATAGATAGAATGTCTTTTTTTTTTTTTCCTGCTGGAAGCTCTCATGTCCAATTTCTTCTTTGACCCTTTTCTTTTTCCTTAGTTTTTTGATGATGTGTCTTTTTTTTTTTTTTCCTTTTCTTCATGTTCCACATGATCCCTGAAGGAAAAGGAAGAGGGTGCTAGGGACATAGAATAATTCGGCATTCTAATAAAAAGCACGAGCAGGAACTGAGGTCAAATGCCACAGATTTGGAAAGGCAATAGAGAGTTTTCCCGAGGAATGAGACTTTTTAAATACAAGATAAGGATTTCTTTGTTTAGGAAAGAACTGCTCATGCAAGACTGCCTCTGTTGCTTACAGCATCACTTGTGGAGTTGTACAGTACCAGATGCTTAGAGCATAGATGTTCTTAACTACATGGGTTAATTGTTCCTATAGTGGTTGGGATTTCCAATAAAAAAAGACCAGGTGGTAATACTTCTCAAAACTTTCATCAGCATGAAAGAGGACTGAATGAGAAGAAAGAATAGTTTATCTGGGAAACACATGCTTGACCAGATACATCATGCAACTTTTTTTTTTTTTTTGACTGAAATCCGGGAAGAATTCCTTCTGTATGCAAGCCTGAATTCCTCCTTTACCCACTAGTGTGCGCCGTGTTTGATGGGAAACAGTCAAGCAACTTATCTGAAAGTATAAATCTAACAAGTATACATTCTTGTTCGACAAAAGATTTCCCTTTATGTACTGCACAGTCCAAACCTGTTAATTTTCTATCTTCACTTATAATAATACACCTTGTATTGCATTAAACTCTCTCCTATAAAGATATTATCTTGTAATTAGGTTTTTCTACAAAAATCTCACTATGGTTAACTAGATATGGGCCAGCTGTATCATATTTAAGCTTTCTAGGTATTTCAAGTAAATATGAATCTATCAACTTGAACAAAATATGTGAATATTTTATTTGTCTGCTTTCTTTTAAATTAGCTAACTTAGTTTAGAATTGACTGCACTAGGCAAAATATTAGTTAGTTCAAGGGCAAGATTAACTTAAGCAAAAATGCTACCACTGAATATATTTATGATCAGTGAAATAAGTCTTTGTCAAAAAAGCTGGTTCGGTTCAATTTAGAGGTTTACTACATGTGGAAATAAAAATTTCAAATAAAACCAAAAGATCTCTGGACTTCAGAAAATCTTCAGAGGACATGAAGAAAAGAGTGCATGATAGATGAGACAGAAAGTATGGCACTGTGAAAAGTAAGATCAAAGTTAAAATTCTTCCTCCCTCTCTTTTTGAACCTTGTTCCTAAGCCAGGAAAAATAAAATGTAATTTCCAAAATGCCAAAAATTGAACATAATAAAAGAGATTACTTGTAACCAATGTGAGATTTGAGTGCAGTGGTCAAGAATATAAAGAAAACAAAATATTTATGTTCTTTTCAGGGTTTTCTTCCTAGATTTATTAGTATTAGAACCTAATGCATTTTTATCCTGCTGCCAGGTTTTGACTGTACTGAAATAAGTAAAGCTACACTGATCTCAGTACTGGAAGATTCTGAGCAGTGCTCTCTTTGACTTGGAAAGTGAAAGGTACAGCCATATTTTTCATAAAGTGTATGCTCCTTTCTGAGCATTTTTTACAATGTAAGATAAATTAACTTTCAAATTATGAGTTTCTCACCAAAATGTGTACACTATTGGTTTAAAAATACTGAAGATAATTTAAACCCTTAAACAACAAGCTATAAATAGATTTTGCAGATGTCATTATTTTTCAATGCTGGCAGTGACACTGTTTCTCTTTTCTTTTTGCATGTCTTTCCTTTCTCTCTTCTTTCTGTTTTCTTTTTAGAGGTAGTATTTCTTCTGTCATTTTTTATCTTCAGTATGCACCATGCAAAATAGGAGAAAATCTAATTAACTAAATATTGAAAAAGATTGCTCAAGGGAGAAAAAAAATAACTCATTATCCCTACAAAGAAATCATAAAGTCCCAAAGATTTTGTTAAGTAAAAGCAAATATTGCAAAGAAGGCATCCAAAACAATGCAACACTGTTCCTCAGTATTCACCTAATGCCAGTCACCTGCATTGCCAATCACATTTATCTTTATAGTAGTATTTCTTTTTTATTTTTCATAAATAGTAATTTTTTTGATAAATACTATTTGCTTTAGATCATATTATATATTCTATAAAAGTTACATATATATATATATATTTGAATTTATAGTCTCATTTTTACAGTTTTGAAGAACAGAGAAAGCAGGTCTGATGTCTGGCTTAGCAGATTAGATAACTTGGGACTTGAACCATGTCTTGATTTCTTAGTTCTTCTGATATATGTATCGAAGACTCAGTTGGTGAAAGCTTAGTGAAACATTTTGCCATAGCAATGAAAGATAGGTTGTTGGTTTTGACCTTCAGATCTATAGCACCAGCAAATATGGCAGAACTGTCACATTTCTTTCTAATTTCTTGTAAACAAAGTTTCATAAGTTAGATCTGTGAAAGTTGTTTTTCTTTTTTTTTTTTTTTAATTTTAGGTCTTATTTCAGATCTTTCTTAAAAAAAAGCCCAGCAGCGAGAATAGGCTTTTTGAAAAAAAAAAAAAAAACAAAACAAAACCAAAAGAGCTCTGTAATTTTCCAGCTTACTTTCTGTTTTGTTTGTTGTCATACAGGTTTTTTATAACAAGTTAGAAGCAACATTATTTGTATAAAACCAAACATTTGTAATGAAAGTCACGGGTAAGGGTGAGAGATCTGTACAGTTTTGCAGCCTCTTACCCATCATTGACACAAGCAGATGTCACAGAGACCAGTGCTGGAGTTTCTCCCCGTCCAAAATGGGAGTAAGAATCTAGAACAAACATTCTAAGACAGGTCCAAAGTCTAAGTACAGACTTATTTCTTTCATAATTCTTCCCCTGTCAAGAGTTCATTGTGTAACACGATGTTCAAGTTTTTGGACATTCAAGGTCACAGAAAAGCCTGCAAAAAAGTCCAAGGCTTTATCCTGCTTCTGGTATTATGGTATGTTTTGGCAACCTTTGCAAAGGCTGGGTGGATCAAATAAGTCTAAACATGAGTAAAATAGGTCAAGAAGTAGAAAAAAAGCCTTAAATAATTTTTACAGAATTTATATGTGTGTCTTTTCTAGGTGTGTATGTTTAAGAATAAACTGAATTAGTGGCAAAAGTCCTTGGGAAGTGTATCATAAAATCCATGGTTGAAAGATTTCTACCAAGTGTTAGAGGCTTTAGATGCATATATTTTGAAAGCTGGGAATGAAAATGGTGATTAAGCTTTACTTAGCCTCAGTGCCTTCCAGGCTTATCCCAGTTTCAGGTGGATTGCTGCCCAGGAGGAAGAAGGGGAAGTTGGTTATTTTGGAGTGATTCAGCTAAAAGCTGAATTCAGGTAAAAGCCTGTTTGGTTATCGGCTGGTGGCAGAGGTACTGTTAGATGCCTACTGAAGGCACTGAATTGTCAGTGCAGACACAGGCTTAGCTGGGCTGGGGTGGGCAGAGCAAGTCCAGTGCTCTCTGGAAATCTGGCATTTACCACCAGTTCTTTTCCATGGTGTAGCTGCTCACATTTCTGCTCAGGAGATCACGCTAAAATGGGAGCCTGCATACAGTTTATCACTTAGTCCAAATAAATGAGTCATATCCCTAGGTTCTGTGTGCTCTCTGCTTTACCTTGCTTTGGATCCGTCCTTGAAGCATTCCCAATTTCCCAAAAAGCCCTTAGGAAAGCCTGGTGAAGACAGATCCCCTTGGCTTTGCCTCAAGACAGAAACAGTGTGCTGCAGTCTTAGCTGGTGAAAACAACCTATTTTTTTTTTTTTTAACCCAGGGTTTACTTTTAGAAAGTGATTTTGCTGTCTCTTCTCCATCCTCTGAGTCTGCTAAGGGTCTCTTTAATTTTTTTCCTCTTTTCCAAACTGGGCATTTTTCTGTTCAAGCAAATCATAACCCAGCTGAGTTGAAAGAAAAAGCAATTTATAGGCTTGAAAGTGTAATTCTCTCCAGTCTCTCAGGTGCTCGCAAAACAGCCAGGAGGTACAGTGGGACATGTGGTGGAATAGAAAATGGTCTAATAAATTTAGTTGTGATTACTAAAAAGAAATCCTGTGCTTATGCCTGCAGAGGCATTTTGTTTTCAGAGATAGTTCTTTATTTAAAAAAAAGGAGACATTTTCTTTGTCTGAAAGAATAGGATTTACCCAAGTAAGAGGATTTGCTAAAGACTATGTTAATTTATTTGTTTTCACTCAGTGGTGTCATTGTATTGCCTGCCATATTTGCATATTTCTGTTGCATACCTTTCAGGGGATTTTGCACAAATTAAGGGGGAGCTATGTGCATGTTTTTATTTTGGAAGTTCTGGGAATGAGAACACTGTATAAATGGGAATTCATTAGAATACAAGTGGATATTGTTATTATATTCTGCAGTAAGAACTCATCAAACTGGTGCTGCCCACCTGTAATTCTTCTCAGTTAAGGCTGAGACTGCAGAATGAACAAGAACTGGATTTAGCATATCATTAAAAATGAGCTGGGGTAGGGATTTGTGGCCCTGCTTCATTCCACTCATTCAAAACCAAACAACTTCCTCCCTCAAATCTTTATGCAGAAACCCACAAAATATAGAAATAAAAGCAAGGTTCTAACTTTTAATCTTTTGTGTAGCATATGCTGTAAATGTAGCTCTAACTCTGCAGGACTCTGCCCCTGGAGTAATTTTTGAGTTCAGGGAACGATGAGTTTCCCAGCAGTAAGGTGAGGCACTCCAGCCATATGGGGCTGGGGTATACTCAGAGATCTTCAGTCTTGAGTGTTTTACTTCTGATTTTTTTTTATTCAGGAGAAAATGTGCTCTCTCTTGCATGATTGTTTTCCCCAAGTACCCAGGTTATTGAGGAGAAATTCACGGTAGGAGCTCTGAATACTTTCAATGTACCCCTGGAGTTACCTGAAGCTCTCCAGCAACTGTAGGAAAAACCAGGAGACACCAGAGAGGTAGTGAGAAATTCTTGGCTTTTCTTTGTTCTCCCATCTTGTACTGCATGCCCAGGGGATCACCTCCATGTCTGAATATCATTAAATTTCTGTTTACCTGTTGTAATAAATTATAGGTTCCAACCTCTTCCAAGTCAAGAAAGATATTTGGCTTCTGATCATTACCTCAGATTTCTGCAAAACAAGGTGCCATATAAATTACAGCATAAAAAGAAAGGAGAAAATGAGTCCCACAGCACTGAGAAATACCTGTTAAATATGTGTAATTTTTCAGGGTTTGTTATTTTGGTTTTTTTTTGGGGGGGGGGGGAGGGATGTTGTATTTTTTGGGGGGTTTTTTGGGTTGGTTTGGGAGTTTTTTTGTTTGTGTTTTTGGTGGTGGATTTTTGTCATTGTTTTGGGATTTTTTTTAAACTTTGCCTCTGTAACTTGCTGTGTGGTAATGACTATAGTTCATATGATGCCTTTAATTCATGCAAAATCCATCCCAATGAGCAGTGCTGAAATGCTTATTCCAATTTAAGACCACTATTGGTTGCTACTTTCTACCAGTGGTAAAAGTAATTTTCTGTGCACAGGAACACATAAAATTTCTTCTATCAAGTTTCTTTATTTCTTCTCCCCATCTGAAAGAATCATGATGCTAGGGAGGAGGTGATGCCTCATCTCACTTTGCAGCCTCAAGAACTGTCCACTTGTGGAACCACAGCCAGCAGCAGCCCCTACCTCAGCCTCTGAATCTCTGCTTCCATAAGGCATTGCAGTCACTGAGGGCTTGACTCACATGCTGTGGATATGAATACCATCTTCCTTGAGTGTATGGGAGGGGAATGGCTATCTATGACAAAATAACTTTTGAATATGGAAGACAAAGCATGGTGCCTCACCTGGTCCTGTTCTGTTTTCAGTTAATTGTCATGATTTTTTAATTTCTGGTCATAAATGCTAAATTCTATCATAGATAACATGAAAACAAGGTATCAGTGAGTCAGAGAGGAGATAAAATAGTTTCTGAATTTACAAGGGTTTATTCTCTCCCTGCTATTAGTCACTATGGTTTTTTGGTGTCTTAGTATGGAGTCATTGGTCTGTTCTGACACTGCTATTTTGATTTGATTCCCATTTTGAGCAGAAGATTAATTTAATATATAGAAAGCTCTGTCTATTATGTTGTGGCTAATAGCAGAGCTTCCTTTGTTTTGTGAGTGGCCATACAATTGGTAGACAGAAGTATCCTTAACTGAGCTTATATTTTGAATACAAATAGGGAGAAAAAAAAATCTGCCATCTGGTGAGCAGACATTTACCCTATCTGTAATTGACAGTTAGGTAATGGATTTGGATCAGAATATTTTAATTCTGTACATTCCAATCAGTCTTCAGGCTGGTCATATGATGTGTAGCACAGGAGAGAAAGCTGGACCATCTTCCCACACCAGACAAAGAAATACCATTGAAGCAGAAAATTATGTCTCTAGAAACATAATTTTCTAGGTAAGAATTTAACTAGTTGTTAAACAATGAAGTGGCAGTAAATACGACATTAGTTTATTCTTTTAAATACAAAGAGGCTTAACTACCCTTCTCTATATAAATCAGGGACAATCTTTTGGTATGTAACTGCTTGGGATGGAGGAGGTTGAAATCCACCCAAACTTGAAATCTGACTAAAGTACTTTCTCACGACTGTTTTATTTCATGTGTAGGTGCTTATTGTATCCAGGTCAAAACACTGCAGCCATTTTCTGACTTGCCTCCCTCCTCTCCCTAATACACTCCTATATTTCTGTGCTATCAAAGCACTCTGCAGTGAGGAAACTCTTCCACAGATAAGGTCCTGTGCATATACAAGGAGGCAACTAGGGCTGGGAAGGAATGGGGTCAGAGAGTGTAAGGATGCTGAGATAGTATCTGCATCCTCAGAGGAGCTTTATTCCAAATGTACATTAAAGGGCAGAAAATATTTATGGTTTTGTTGATCCTTGAGAAAAATCTGGCATGGTAATGCTGTAAAAGCTTTTTAAAGTGGCAATAAATAATAATTATTTTAAATAAGCCTTGGAGTCATAAAAATCCCTCATTGGCCACCTGAAATCTTCTCTATTACCATTATTTCAGTATAAATAGTAGTGCTTTTCTTAGACCAAAATATATCATACAAATGAGTGCTTTGATCCAAGTCCCCTTATTTTCCAAAAGGGTAATGAGTGATACATTATTTATTGTAAGACTCCGGTTAATCCCAGTTTTTCCCGGTTTCTGAAGAGAAGTTAGGGGCAATCTCCAATTTTTTAGCTGCAGATGTTTATAAGTACAAGGAAATACTGGTGCAATCAATGACAGAATGTGTATCGGGTTTTTTAAATCAGACCTTTTTTTTAGAAGTAGAGACTGTGTAACAGTTCAAAGCAGAACAGAGTTGTCCATGAAAGGACAGGGTGTCTGTTCCTCTGTAGCAGCATGATTGATACTGAATAGTGTGGAAAACAGTTACCAGAGAGCAAAGCCCTTCAAGGCTTAAAGCTTTGATAACCAGGAGCAAAACTGTAACTCTTATATGTACATATACACTGCAGCACACTCCAGCCTCAGAAGCACTATCACTGTCAAGATTTTTATCAATATTTATTAAAATACCTCTATATTTATATATTTAGATGTGGTAGCATCAGGTCACAGCTACTCCTATCATTAGTGGTGGCTGTAGTTGGTCAACAACTGTATAAAAGGGTGCATGTATTAGAGCAAGTATTACAGTGACCTGGTGGGCATTTCTAGTTGGGTAGAGCATAAGGGCTTGTTGTGATCTGACTGGTGCAAGGTGCCTCTACATCCTTTTTCCCCATCTTTGTTAACCTCCTCCTAGGTCTGAGATAACTTCTGGACAAAAGTACCACCTTTACCTTTATCACAAGTTGCCATTGTGGTGGCTTAACTTACAGTTCAAATTTCAAGCCATATTTGGGGGGGTGAGCTTCAGTGGTGGACACAGCTGCACTCTGTCCCATAATTTGGGGTGATCTTTGTTTCACTGGTGCTATGCACACAAGCAGTTGCTTCTTTACACAGTTTGCCATGGGGGAATTTTTGTAAGGATGCATTACACAGTTTGTACTAACCAGATCTCTGCCAGGCCAACAGTTAGTGCCATCCTGTTGCTCCATTCTGTGCTTGTCCTATTGCAAAGTTCTTCTGGCCTTAAGAGAATTTGAGATGGGCAGCTGCGCTCTTTAAATCCTTGCAGGACTGTGTCTCCATGTAGAAAGAAAAGATAACAGCAAACTTTGAGTCATATGCTGGCTGCCAGCACAAACACTTTCAGCATTCAGTTTTCAGATCTCCTGTTTTCTTTTGGCACCTCAGTGCATGAAAAGCTTCCAGGAGCTTCTCAGTCCTTAAGATCGATTTCCCTAGGAACATTCTTGACAAATGAAATCCCTAGCATGCTGCCTATCCATGTGACTGTCAGTCAGTATGGGGAAACAGAGTGAAACACATGCTAAATTGCACCATAATTTTCCAGGCAAAGCTAAATGTTATAATGTATTTTTTCCCAAAATATTTATGTATGCATTACAGCATTCACAGAACTGCAAAGCATCAGTGGTTGGCCAACTGAATGTATCATATTACTACCCACATCACACTTCAAAATGACAACTTTAGCCACCAGTATGAAGTTTGCCTACTTTAGACTTTTGTTAAGAAACAGCAAATTTGTTATTAGAAAAACTGTTATTCATCCCAGAATGGACATACCTGGAATAGAGCACAGAACCCATTCTTTGCCCTTGAAACCAACCAAAATGTTTTGACTGTACCTATATCTTTGAAGCATTCAAAACAGAAGGGCTGTATCCAGATAACCTAGTGGAAATGGTGCCTGACTCATCAGAAACCCCAGATTGTCTTCCAGTGGTTATGCAGTGATTATGTACCAAGATGCCGACAGTAATGAACTTGCCCATTTAGATGTAAGAGCTGTATTCAGTTTTCTAGATTAATACAGCCTGAGAATCATATCTGAGTATAAAAGCACTTGTGTGCTGTCATGTGAAAGAGTGACTGCTGTGGTCTATACATTTTTTTCTAGTTGAACTGTTCCCACAAAGGACAGAATAGTTTCCCAGGCTCATTTCTGGTTGCCAGATCCTGCTGGCTAGACTACTACAACAGGCATTATTGTCTTTCTCTACAGTCCTTTAGACAATGATTGGGTAGAGGGACTCTCAACCCATTTCTCTGAGAGTTTTTGGGGTTCTTGGTAGCTTCTGTGATCTTGGTCTTGCAGGACTGCAGCACCTCAAATCACAAAAGCTTGGCCAACAGGGCATCTTGAATGAATTTAACACCCACTATTGGCTCCTGAGCTCTGATTCATTGAAGCTGTGACTCACCAGCACATCAGTAGGACAGGGATGATCAGTTTATTGTGTGTTACTGAGGTGCTTGTTCTTCCAGACACCTTTAGACAGCTTCTCTTTCAACTTCTGTGGCTCTTTTCTGACTGTTGGTCATCCTGGATGATCTGGAAGATAAACTGCAGGCTTCCTTCCCAGCTGGCAACATCTGGGAGATACTCTATCCTGAATATCCAGGTATTCAGCTATCTAAGTCTAGACAGATGAATTTCAGGATGTGTGCTTACTTCTGCTTTCTGGGGATCCAGCTTAGTGATGTATAACCACAATGAAGAGTACCTGGTCTCCTTATCCCTCCCTGCTACTTCCTTTCTGATCACCAAGAAAGGCACCACATTTCTTGTATCTCAGAATTGTCTTCAACCAAGCCCCTGCCCAGGGCTGACCTGAACTTCAGTTTCCTCTTGCCTAGTGGCTTTAAAACACAGAGGCTGCTCCATACCTTCCAGTAGCTACACCTTCAGCCTTTTCTGACTTGACTCCTCTCTTCTTGCAGCCTCCTCTCTTCTTGCGTTCCACATTGCTCACATTTATCTACAACATTGTTAGCTCCCTGCTTTCCCAGTTAAGAACTTTGGCCCGATCTTCCCTCTCCATGTGCCATTCTTCTTTGTTCATCTTTTGTCCATTCTTTTTTTGCCCATCACACCTCACAAGCATCTTGTTTTTGCTAGGAGATCATTATTGGCTCTGTTTTATCTGCTAAATGAACAGTGCCAGGGTAAAGGCAGAGGGACAGAATTAGGCTGCCTGCACTGTTAAACTGTTCAAAAGTCCCATGCACAGCCATGGTGCATAAGCAGTCTTCCAGGTAACTCCTGGAATAGTTTGAGAATTAATATAGGAAAAACTATTAATTCTGGGCAGTTTGGATATGGCGATCTTATTTCCAGGACAAATTTACCATTCCAGGGTGGATATGGTCATACTGTGCCACCTGGTCTCAGGACCAGAGAAAGGGCTCAGGACGTCTGTGGAGTGCTTCAGGGTTCTGAAGGTCTTAAAGAGTGGTAGATTTCTGCTGCAGAAAGCTAAAGTGCATAGTAAGAAGTAATTGAGATGTGTAATAAAAATTGTCATTGTAACATATTTTCTCTTGGGACTCCAACTCCCACTGTGTTACTTAATTACTTCTGCTTAACATCCCTGCTCTAAACAAGCTCTTGGTTCCCCCGAGATTATTTCAGTCACCTTTGCCAAAGTTTAATGGTCCAGGCAGTGATTATACTTTTGTTATTTAGTAATTATTCTGTAAAGAAAATGAGTCTCCAGACTTTAAAAATGCATACACATCTGCCTACAAGTTACCTTTTCATGAATAAAGGAAGGATACTTTTCCAAAAGATTCACCGGTGCCATACTTGAAATACTGCTGTTATAATCTCTTCTCAGACAGCCTCAGATTTGCCTTTTCCATGTGCAATTTAATTTATATATTTCACACAGATGCTTTATTTGTCAAATCTGTTTTTGCACATAAGGTATTATTGAATTAAAATTTTGCCTATGAAAGAATGGCTAGATAACTAAGCCTCATGAGAATAAGCCTTCAGAATGAAAACTTCAACACCATATTAATATATAGGAAAGCATCTGAGTGGCAAATTTTGTTACAACCTATTATGGAATTCAGCCATTTCTCTTTTGGTCATCACTGATTTGCATTAAAAATGTCCTTACAAACACTTGAGTGTCAGACACTGCAGAGACCACAGGACTGTAAATACCTAGTGTTTTCCAGAGGGCCTTTGGTTTCAGAGAAATGTGAATGATTGGGTAGAGTTGTCCTTTGGTGGCTAAGCTGTCGAGTCATTTACTGCTAAGGACAGAACACTGGGCTGGGATTCAGGAAACTTGGATTTATTTCCAAATCTGTGTCAGCCTGATGGATCACTCTGGGCAGTCACTCCACCTTCTGTGCTTTATTTTCTCCTCTGGAAAAGCAAGGCTGACCCCGAAACCTATCGATGAGAAGTGGAATATAATAAATGGCCACTTTTATTACTACTCAGAATATGTTACATAATCCTTTTTATTTTTAATTTTTTGGGATAGATGAGGAATTTCGCATCTCTTTAACAAAGTAAATGTGATGCCATAATGAGAACAGCCAGTTTTCTTCTGTTCCTTTTTCTGCTTTAAACAAAGCCTGTGCCTTTGAAACAAGCCTATGGAATCAATCCTTCATTAGCACGGGTTATTTTATGTATGAAAATTTGTAACAATTACTATTTTATTACAGATTTCACTTACTTGTTGGTACTTTTCCACTCTCTTCAGTCATCTACCTTAGAAGTAGTACTTATACCTAAAGACTGCTTACTGTATTCAAAAAGAAAGTACTTTACTTCTGTAGCTTAATTAGTGCTATAGATAGTATAAGTTGAAAGGTTATTGATCACTGAAAATGATTTACACTTCTATGGAGAGGAAGGGTGAGATGAATCTGGGAAGTCTGTTGCAGTCTGGGCTCTCTGTATGGTTCATCTTCCTCTTCCTTCTGAGGCTGCAGAAGTGGAAGACAAACTGAACTCTGGATTGTTACTGCTGATCTGAGTTGTGTAAACAATCTGGCAGATATTGCCACTTTCTCATCTCCTCACAGCATCATAGGGCTGTTTCCCTTGGAAAAGACCCTTAAAGTCATCAGTTACAACTACTGACCCAGAATTGACAAGTCTAGCACTGAGCCATGTCCCCAAGTTCCACACCTATACATCTTTTAAATACCTCCAGAGATGATGATTCAGCCACTTCCCTGAGCAGCCTGTTTCAAAGCCTGACAACTCTTTTGGTGAAGAAAATTTTCCTAATATCCAATCTAAACCTCCTCCAGTGCAACTTGGGGGCAAGGGACTCTGTCAACCAGTTTCCTACACAGGCCAAAGTGTGCCCTACAGAAGTGAACAGTTCAGCTAACTCTTCTTACTTTTCCAAGAATCTCTTACCATTTCATAGTAGCTGTGCCCAAGACAGCCTCCAATTGTCCCATCACCTGCCAGTCCTTCTCTGTCACAAGCAACAGATCCGGTGGGACACCTTCCCTAGTTGTCTCCCTCACTAGCTGTCTCAGGATATTGTCTTTCACACATTCCAGGAATGCCCTAGACTGTTTCCTCTCTGTTTTGTGCTATTTCCAGCACACATCTGGTAAGTTTCCCAATGAGAAAAAGGAGTGGCAATTGTGGGACTTATTGCAGCTTTTTAGAGAGCATTTCATCTGCCTGTTCACCTGGTTGGGAGGTCTATAACAGACTCTTAACGTGACATCTGCCTTATTGGCCTACCTTTCTGAACGTCATCATCCTCATCATAAACCTCTAGCTTTCTAACATACAAGGCTAACCGACCACTTCTTCCTTGCATGTTGCTTCTGGAGTGTTTATAGTCATTCATTGCAGAACCCTTAGGGTCTGGATCCTTCAGAGGATCTGTCCCAAAACCTGAAGGGCATCTTTTTACGTGGAATGGATGTGCAGATCTTTTGTGATTACTCACAGATGGGAACTGGAAGAGAGGAGAGAATATATTTTTCATGCCCTGGTTCTAACCCATAAAAACTTTTAGGCTCAGGAGAGGAATGTCTCTCATCCAAAAGGCAAAAGTTGAAAGTTGTTTGTAGTTTCGAAATGCATTTTTTTTCTCTCCCACTTAGGATCTTTTTACTTTATCATCATCACCTTACCCTAGAATGTTTTCTTTCTTAGCCAGCAGCAAATCCTTATGGCTTAGGCCACGTAATGATTGATGGAATTTTTCAGAGAAATGTGAGAAGTGCAGGCATTTGTGTGTTTCCTGTGTTTTTCTGTTTTCCAGATCAGTGTAGGTTCTGCACTGCTCTGAGAGATACAGCTGAGTTTGCCATGGGAAAATCCAAAGCCACATTTTGGCTTTGTGTGCTGAGATACAAGTTGCTGGAGTGCAGATTTTGGTGTGTGTTAGAGTGGTGTCTAGGGGCCCTTGTTACTGACCCAGGTGCTGTTGTAGTAGGTGTTGCAGAGACTCAGCTCTTTTTGTCACCTGTCTCCTCTCTGGCAGCTGTGTAGCATCATACAAAACCTTTCCTTCCCTGTGCCAGGCTGAGTGTGTAGGTGGGTGAAGCTTGTTTGGTACCATGCAGGGCTACAGAGGGATCAGCAGAGCCTTGGAACTTCATGGTTGTTTCCCATGCATGTGATGTCTGGTTCTGAGTCAGGACCCTTCTGAGAGAGTAGGATAGGAGTTCAAATATGTGTCCTTCTACCTCCTGTTTCCTCCTGGCTGTGTCTAAGTAGCTGTGGATTCATCCTTGCCAGCTGAGAAGGCAATGTCTATGTTCTTCCAGGCATGAACTCACAATTCCTGAATCCTCAGGGCACTCACAGAAGTATTTATATCTTCCAGTAGTTCCTTTACACCCAGGGAATGGCTTAAAGGTATGCTTGTGCTTAAATGATCTGCTATCCATTTAAAGTTCCATAACAGTAGTAAGTTGCAATTACTCAGGAACAAGACAAACAAACAAACAAACAAACAAAAAGGACTTTGGAACTCCTTAATAATTTGTGAAAGTCATGTGGTTAGTTGGAAATGTTGGTTATGTTGTGGGTTTTGAAAGAACAAATAATATGGTAGATAAGGAATAAAGTCTCTTCCCATGGAGGAAATCTGAGGAAAGAAATCTTGGAAACTACTGATCCAAGACTGGCTGCCTGGGCCTTGTCTCATTGTGAAGACACGGATACGAGCTACAGCAGTGACAGAAGAGAGTGCATTTGCCTCAGGTGCTGGCTTCAGGACATTGGCTATTTCCCGTAACAGATTGATCCAGATTTTTCTCAAGATCTGCACATTAGTTATTCATGGGAGATAGCTCCATTCCAGTTGGAATAAGCACCACAGGAAATCTTGTAACCTTCCAACAACATACTGCAAGTGACTAGTTGAGAAAAACAAACCAAACCAAAGCCACATGAAAAACCAAACTTATATGAAAAGATGTATTTGAAAATTCTGTATTTAACTATATTTTTGTGATATCTAGCAACTTGCTCTCTCCCTCTCTTTAACCTTGTTAACATATCTATCAAAAGACACTGAAGACCCTATTGATTGCTCCTTCTAGCACAGTTGTCCACGAAAACAAGACAATCAAGCAGCCTTTAACTCAAACCACTCAAGTTCAAATGAGATGTCTATTGCAGCATATGAGAAAAAAATAAAAAAAGGAAGACTTTAGTCTTCCTTGACTAATATTTTTACTCTAATAGCTCTGGAAAATTCTACAGGGAGGTATATGTTTCCATAGCATAGCAAAGACATCAGGCAGTACATATTAGAGCAGATGAAGCATGTTTCGGTGAGTCAGAAGCCAGCTGACATGAAATAAATTCAGTCTGAGGCTAAAGAAAAGGTTTGGCCCTGTTATTGGAGAGTGAAGGTTATTATTATTATTATCATTTTATCTAAGGCCTTTTAAGAACTCAATATATTGTGAGTCACTTTCCCTATTTTGAGTTATTTTCCATTTTCATAGTACCTCCCTTCCTGATATTAGCAAAGCGAGTTCCTAAGTACTGTGAGAAAGGCTGTGCTCCTAATGATAACACTCGTGATGTTTTCAGAGTTGGAAACTTAATGAGGAAACTTGTTATGCAGATTCAGAAGGATCAGATAAGCTTCCACTTCAATGGGATCAAAAGTGGAGTCACATTTTAAGAAAGCATTCAATATGTGTTTTCAGATTTTTGAGTCTATTTTAGGCACACATTTAGAAGTTCAGCTGAGATGAATCATGCTGGGGTGCTCTGCCAGTCTACATCTGCTTAATACCTGCTGCTGCAAAGTTCTCCCAGTGCTCTTTAGATAATAATTCAGCTCACAAAAAACACTTGGGACTAACTCAGTAGAATGGCTTAAATGATAATATATATAAAGGTGACTTGTAATGTCTGCAGACAAAGAAATCTGTTTCTTACATGGTGTGAAGTAGTTAGAGGGTATATAGGCAAACAAGAGAGATAAAAGGGATGCATTGCCTAGAAACATATTTGAGAAATAAAATTAATGGAATTTTGTAGAATTCACAATTCAGGACTTATTTAATCAAGAATGATGTTTAATCAAGTAGTGATGGGTACACCTAATGAAGAGGGACTTCAAAACTATCTAACAATTTTGGTATAGCTTTTACTTTATGATAGTCCACATGACATGAACAATGTACCGCATTCTACTTCCTTTATTTTTCTGCTTTGGTTGTTGGTTTTTTTTCTTTTTTTTTTCTTTTTTTTTCTTTTCCCATTACATATAAGTGACTGTTTCAGCAGTTTTAGAATCAGAACAGGTAGCATTTGCCTGCAACAGAGTACAGATTTTCCCCTTTAGTGCTTTAGACTGAATACTTTCAATTCTTCTAGCCATTAATTTCCTCTGTTAATGGGCTTTGCAGCAGGTGGACAAGTCTATTATTTAGTGAATATGTTTGATTAGCAGCTAAAAAATTTCTGTCATTTTCTTAATACTCATGATGTCTGCTTTCAATACAATATATATATCCTTAAGTCATCTTTCACTATATATGCCAGACTTCCAGCTTTTTGTGGCAGCCTATTTGTTTGCCCAGTAATCTAATTTATGATGGATACAAAGGAATCCAGGGTTGATAGCAAGATGGGTGCCCTGATTTATTGGAGTGTTCTGACTACTTGCATCTGTGTAGGCCTTCCATGGGCAGCAAATCCAAAACTCCACATGGTTCACGAAGTTTGGCTGCATACCCCTGAAGGTACTCTTTAGTTCTGGTAGTTTGTGATAACTGTGTAATTGTATGTATTAATAATAACATTTGTTATATAATAAGCTTTGCTTCATGAGCTGTTATTTATGACTGCGTAGAGTTGTGATAATTCTATGGGGCTTTCATTGTAATTTTTATCAATTGTAGCTTCCTGAGGCTAGCAGATGTTTTGATGCCATATCTTACTTGTGAACACACTTTATATTAGTTCCTGCTTTCATTCAGGGCTTCACATTCCAGTGCTTTTACTGAAGCAAAGTTCATGTATGCTATTGTGTTGCAGTTGTACCGGGTAAATTTTCACCTGACTGACACACCAGAAGAAAACACACAGAAAAGAAATTGAAACTGTTCGCCTTTTAATAGCGACTATGGAATTCTTCCTCCTTTCTGAAAGTACTTTGTGGCCACCTCATGAAAGGTACTATCTGTGTGACAGCAATAGGCAGTAAGTTATATAAGGAGCAGTTGATACGTGCTTTGAAATTCTTGAGACATTTTTACAATCAGTTGTGCACCCAGTTCTTCAAAAGTGTTAAAGACAGAGGGAAGCATAATAATCCTTTGTAATTCTCATGTAACAAATGCAATGTTCTGTACATTATCAAATATATGCTGAAGACTAAGAACAGAATAAACCTAAAGGGAGGGATCAGAGAGGGGGCATGGGCATGTGCCTCAAGTGGCTTTTGAAGCTCTTTGTTTGGAGCTCTTGGAGAGGAAGGGGTGTTTGAGGCAGGGCT
The DNA here is from genome assembly GCF_037042795.1 of Molothrus aeneus. Classification (NCBI taxonomy): domain Eukaryota; kingdom Metazoa; phylum Chordata; class Aves; order Passeriformes; family Icteridae; genus Molothrus; species Molothrus aeneus. Next base: position 44,100,330 of record NC_089648.1, read on the forward strand.
GGGGATAGGGTTGTAGGTGCTTGGAAAAGTGGGGAGCCCTTGGCTCTGGCTGTCCCTTCATCGTAAGAAGGCAGAAATTGTGGTGATTATTCACAAAAAGGAGGAACCTGCACTTTGCATCCCCTTCACATGCTGCTTTCTGGTACACCCATGACCTTTCCAGCCATAACAAATCCAACCTGTGACCATCCCAGCACCTCCTACTGTGTTTTGCCCCAATATATTTTATAGTGTTGTAATTTTTCCTCTCCACCAATGGACCCTGATCTGCTGGTTTAATATTGGACAGAACCTAAAGTGAGATGCAGGGTTATTTAAATCAAAGCAAGCTTCCCTGATGCTCAGGAAGGTGTGTTGGAGCCCAGAGCCAGTTGAGCTGGTTTTACTTATCTTTTTGAAATAATTGAGAAGCTAATCACACCGAAAAGCACATGTGCGGCTGCCTTACTGCTAAAAATATTCAGGAGGTTGGGAAGACATTCAATATAGGAATGTATCTTCTCTTGTGGAACTTACAGAGTTATTTCCATAAATATATAATAATTTACCGTAATGGTAACACAACACCTTGGGGAAATGACAGTACACATACATTAGTCCTGCTACCTTGACTGGGCATGTCTAAGGGGAGTAGCTGAGGAATACAACCCAGTCAGTGGAAGATCAGAGGTATTGGTATGAATCAATAGTTTTTTATAATGTAAAGTCATCAGATTGCATTTTACTGTTAATGAAACATGTACAGATATGTTTGATAGAGTAATAGAAACCAAAATTTCAATTCAGGTCCATTTTAAAAATTGCCATATACTTCTTGTGTTGTTCTAATTTTATTGCTGTGCCGTACTTTTGTCTTTTTATCACATAGATTATTTATTATTCTACACCCACTGTAGTCTAAAAAGAGACAAAGAATACTGAATCTATGCAAAAATTCTCTCCTTTTTTATTTTTCTACCAGAAAAGCTGGCAATAACTTCAAGAATATTCATCATTTTGTAACTTCTTTTGTAATCTAAAATGTCATCCAAAATTGTTTATTTTCAGAAGCATGAGGGATTTGGAGAAAAATTCTGTTATTTTCTTCTCTCAAGTGTAAGAAATTGCAAAGTGAAACATAAAAAAGAGTTGTTTTTGTTCAGTATAAAAGTTAACTGCTGCAAGTGTCTTAACTACCTGGCAACGCATGTTTCTATAATCTAGAAATTAAAATGTAGAAGTAGTTTTAGAAATTTCATTAAAAATAACATTTTTTAAACAAACAATTTTTTTAAAGTAACACATATGTATTACTGTAGGCAGGAAATGACAGGGAGAAAGAATTTGTACCAGAGGAAGTTAAAAGACCTGGGCCATATATGTAGTTCTGTTATTAACAAGTGACGATTAAGTTTTATTGCAATGTCTCCAGCTGAAAAAACAGGAATATCAAATACACGCATAATTTGAAGAGCTTCAAGAGTACAAATAGCAGTGCCTAAATGATTAAATGATGTTGATATTACAATGCATCTTACAATGTGTGTTCTAGGGTGGGAACAAACAGTGAAATTCTCCTTCCATATTTCATTTGTTAAAGCCAGATCTAACAGTGGACCAATATTGTGAAAAGACAGGTCTGATCTAGAAACCCAAGTTTTTAGTTAATGTGTTATTAGTTCCCCAAGGTGTTTTGAGACATCTACTTTCCTTCTGACCCAGTGTGAAAACTGGCACATAGACCTAATTTTTCATTCCCACAGAAAGCTAAATTTGTAAGGTGAATCACCTGATTGAGGAGCAAGTAATTGTTTATTAGAAGCTCTGAATGTTTCTTGAGATAGAGCTCGGTGCTTCATATTAATTTAAATGCATTTACCCATGAAAGTATCTACAGTCCTTCTGCCTGTCAGAATGGACTGGAAAATACCTTTTCCCTTTTCAAGCTCAATAATGTTCCATGGGAAGTGTTAGAAACTTCCTGTGATTTCAGTTTTCTCCAGTGGGAAGGATTTGCTGAACCTGGTGAAAGGAGAAACTCAGAAACCGCCACAGCAGCACATTATGATGATGAACAAACATGACACCAAGTTGTCTGTGTCTATAGAGAGGTGAGGTAGTACAGAAATATGCACCAAAGATGGTAGTGGACAGTACAGGAGAAATTAAAATAGAACAAAAAAAGAAAAAAAAATCCAGCTACTTTTTATTAAGTCAAAAAACCCCTACCTAGAGTAGTTGAAGCTTTCAAGTGCAGCTTGGAGTTTGGGGACTGACTGGTGGTTTTGAAGATTTCTTTCTGACTGTAGTAGGTGCCTTCAGATTTAAGTCTTCCCTTTGTTTTTGCTCACAACACAGGAAATGACTGGTATGTTCAGAGGCAAAATAACAATAGTCATTAAAATGGTGAAAAAATAGAACTGTGCTCTAAAAATATGGTTAATGGAAGTGAATGAGCTCTTTATCACAGAGGCCAGATTTTTCTAGCACATTGCTTGTACAAACACTTCTGTACGAAGTTGAATGCCTGACTCGCATTGCTTTTTCATTGCACTTTTTAAGATGTCAAATGGGAAAAATAAAGGGAAATTTTGAAATACGTTATTCTTTAAATGTATAGCAGGGTTCTACTGCCCATAATGAAATTGAATGTCCAAATAAAGGTAGGAAGAAATTAAAGATTGTTACTCTATCTCCTAAAGACATAAAATTAAACTGCTGTTTTACTAAAGTTTAGGCCTTTACACTGAGAAAATAAAAAGGCCTGTTTTGTTCCAAAAATTTTGAATTGGTTAGCTAATTGAAAATGCTTAAATTAAATGGTATTTGCTAGCAATTCCCAGGGTGTAGTTTGGGAGTGCATTCTTCCCTGTGAGCTGAACTGCTCAGGGGACTATACAGCCAAGAACATAATGAAGAATTCCCTCCTGAATAATGTTGTGCTGTATGCTCTAAGATGAGCATAAAAATGGAGAGAATTTGATGAGGTGGGTTGCACTTCAAGTCCTGAAAACCATTGCAATTTAACAGACTCAAAATAAAATCCTGTGCATCTGCCCTAGACTGAATTGGAAGTTTTCTTTTGCTCAGCATTTTTGAAATGAAAATTTTCAGCATATTTGAAACAAAAGTATTGGAATTTTTTATTGTATGCAAACATTTGATATTCTAGATCCTGTCTATGCAAACAGCAAGTGCTGAAATACAGATCTCCTGGACTGGACATTTGAAATTTGGTTGATGTTAGGTTGGCAAGTAGTCTGAGATTCAGTGATCCTAAAGGGGGAGTAAAATGTCTGCTGAAATATGTGTTTATTTATACTTTTCACTGTTGTACAGGGCAAAGGAGTCTGTATTCCTCTGTAAAAGGCTTTGCTAGCTAAATGATGGGGCTAAATGAGCATTTCTTTAGGCCCTTCCACAGAAGGGCAAAAAAGCCAAGTTTTCAATATCAACAATTAGACTGGCACTGAATATTCCCTGTGATATGAAGGACTTCCCTCAGATTTCTCCTTTGGGTCAACTCTGAGTGGACAAAGTAATTTCAAAAATGAAGAATTGAAGCCAGCATCTGAATTAAGTGACTCAGTAACTCCTGTTGGCTACAGTCACTGTGCACTTGCCTTGTTAGAATACCATGGGATGTGCATTTCAATATGTTCTGTGTAACCACATAGTGCAATAGAGATGAACTCTAGTGAACACTCACTAAATGCTGAAACAAGCAGAGCCAACGAATGCTGAGTATTGACAGAGTCACAGGCACTACAGGAACCAAGATTATGGCAAACATTTTCTTGCTTCTATAAACTGGAACAATTAAACTGTCAAGAAAACTATCCTTGTTTAAATTGTTCTCAGTAGCACCACTGTATGTTTCAGTAACTTGATTTGTGTTCCATATAACCAAGAAGGAGAGTTCTGATTTATGTGTTGAAAACATATTAATCAAATGATGCTTTTTCTGCAAACTTAGCTGCTTCCAATGCATTCTCAGCTTCTTCAGTCTCAAGTTATGCACTGAGCATAAGACCATAATTTCAATTTCAAAGTTATGATAATTTGTATCAGTTTAGTACTTTGATCCCCTATATTCCATAATCAGAGAAAAAACCCACAGATTTATGGAATTATTTTCTTTCACATCTCCTCAATTTCTCATTGCTGAATTTGTAATTGACTCATAAGCCAGTCTGAATTAAATTAAGTGTAATTACTGAGTCCTACCTCTACATCTGCAGCTCAGAGATTGCTTTAAGGGAACATTCTGCTGGTTTTTTTCAGTGTAAATCTACCAGATGCATCATCATCTCTAAATCCCCCTGTTTCTTCAGACACATGAGCAAAAGGAATTGGGAGTACTTTGATATGCGATATGTGGCCCTTAAGCCCCCCGGTTCTCCACTATAAGACATGTGCAGCCATCTACAGTGTTCACCAGGAAAATTATTGGAACTTTCTATAACTGACTTAGAAAGAACTGTCCAAAATAAGCAGAAGGAATCATCCTGTTTTGGTAAATACAAACTTCCAATGCAATAACTTATTCATTGGGGATAATTACTTTCTTTTTTTCTTCTATGAGTATAAAAAATGCTGTAACCAGAAGCTGAATCTTGGATACAGGCTGAAGTAATTTTTTTTTATTTTTTTATGATATGTTCACCATAAAAAAAATAAAAAAAAGACTATAAAAAAGATTAGACACCATAAATCTCTGCCAAGCACTTTTGTCATGAGATATATATTCAGTCATTCACTATTTGGAAAGTTTCAGAACAGACTTGATGCTATCTTATTTAGTTAAAATATGGCATAAGGCAGACCTGGATTCATTTTACATTGGAAAAATATTCCACAGACTCAGAGAATTTCCACAGATTCAGAGACCTTACCATGAGGTAGACTTAGCCAAATATTCAACCTATATGGACCTTCTCCAAGCTTCATCCTAATTATTTGGTTTATAATTATCAATATTGAAAGTTTAAATATTTGACTCCAACTCAAATTTTAAAACTAAAATGAAAATAAGAATAATAACTGAATTTAAAAATATGAGGTACTGAAAATGCACTTACCTTTTTTTTGTTATTGGATCTTAGATATTCAAGGACTCAAATCAGTTTTTTACAGGTTTTTGCCCTGTGTTACCATGGTAGGTTGTCATACTCTATGCTGTAGAGTTTTACCTACGCCTCTTTGTGAGCTGGGCTGCACTTGCAAGCATTTACAGAATTTGTATCCTAGTATAAAAACTAGGCTACATTTAAATTACAGTATCATTTGGACTGGCCAAGAGTACCCTATCAAATGATTGCCTTTAAGCCAACAAGATTTGTACAATGAGACTGTTAAAATCTACAGCAAACAAAAGGCTTCATGGCCTTTCTTTAATGGATGAGCTATTCAGCAGAACCATTTATTTGGGTAAAGAGTCTGGCCCTGGTGAGCTTCCAAGCTTCATAATTGCAATATTTACTATGATACACCAGTAGGCAAAGCTAGTGAAAAACAAAATTACATCAAAGGAGAACATTTAAACTAGAAGGCGGGCTTTGTATTAGAAGTTACTTTCATTTCCTTTTGCGTAATAATTCTTTTGTGATAGTTTTGTACTGAGACAGCCCAATGCACTAAACTCTATGAACTGTAGAAGCTGCACAAATGTTATCACTTGACAAAAAGTAATTCCCAGAGAAAGTCCCATGACAAGATAATTCACATTTCTACTGTTTTGAGCCATTTTACTAAAAGGGCATTTCATATTAAAGATTCACTTTAGTCTTAATCATGTTCAAAAAGCATTTTTTCAAAGCTAAACAGATAAATGTTTAATGAACACAAAATAAGAAAAATAAATTTGCTACTTTATAACACAATGAAGACAGATTATGTTTAGATTTTTGTTGATTCTTCTATTTTTTCTGCTAATCTCAGAACTGCTTTCTCTCTGATGAAAAGGCTATCACAAAGTGTTAAAACAGCATGCCAGAAACAAGCAGCAGGAAGTGAAGCTACCCTAATTCTACTATCCCTAACCTGCCAAAAACATCAAAAGATACTGCAAAAAAAAAAAGGAGGAATGTTTGTTTTTTTTTTTATTTTTTTAAAACTGTCACAATTGTGTTTTTTGTCAGAAATGCAAGCCAGATTTTGGAAAGCTTAGAAGGTATGTGATAGAATATAGTTTGGAATAAATACAGCACATTCAGGAACTGTGTTCACACAGACAGGGATGATAAGAAAATGTTTCCTCATTTTCAGAAAGGTTAAACAACTAAATTTTACTGAATGCCAATGGCTAATCATATAAAAGAGAAAGCCCAGATTTATTTCACTCTTAAGGCAATATGGCAAAATTTCTTTTGGACACATGGCTATGAAAACACATCATGGGCAAAATAACTTCAGATTAAATAGATGCCAGTGCATTTCTTGAAGATTTTATTGTGTCCGGATTTTCTTTTTTTTCTAACAGATGCATGTTGAAAATTTGCACTGTTGTCAGTAGCTCATGGAAGCAGCTATCTCTGGAGGCAGTCATATATCAGCTCATACTTGGGCTGTTCCTATTAAAGGCTGGGTTTTTGCAGTGTTTAATGACAAAAGAAAGGTCACACAAACATAAATATGAATAAAAATAATAAGAATAGGTTTTGTAGGCATAGGATTTTTTTGTATTTAATAACATTTACACAAAGGCTGCACTACCTCATTTAGTACCTCTGGTGAAAGGTTGTGAAGAACTGTTTCCTCTTTTCTGGGTTGCATTTTCTTCACAGATATTTGAAATTTTGGATTTATCAGTAACATTTTAGAAGAAGTAAACTTATCTGAACAGCTTGTTTTCTGGGAATACTGTACTACAGATCTAGATACCACCATAACAATCTCTTCTTTCAAATGCAAGATCACACAGGAGCTGTGTTGAAAGGCTCAATAAGAAGTTTATTAATTTGTCTTTATCAAAATAATGACTGAGATATAATTCATCACTAAATCTCTCTATTGAATACTAGATGTAAAAGGGTTTTAACTGGAAAGCAGTCTAAAGCACCCACAAGTAAGGACTGTCTGGTCTGGTCTTAACCTGGTGAAGTGTGTCCAATAATTTATCTGGCTTGGGATTCAATCTCTGTGAGCAGGATCAGTATTGCAACACTCAGTGATTATTTGCAAATAGTTGGGGTAATCATAATATTTACATAAAGTTTTTTGGTTGCTCTCTGAACACTGAAATTCTTGCACAGGCTTTATTTTATCCTCTTCATGAGAATCCCACCTCGCCTGACACTTCTAGCCTGTCTCAGGAAAGCAAATACTTAAAGATTTTTGAAGATGCGCTGTGCTCTGGATTGCCTTTCTTGTGCATCCACAAACAGTGTTTTACATGATGATCAAGAGGAAAAGTGATCAAAGACATCTTTACACATACCAAATCTGAGCACATTTGAGCAAACTGAGATTCCCAGCATGCTCCTTCTGATAGGAGAGACAGCATGAAAGACCAAGCGTGATGTATATCTTTCTAAGATGCATAAACACTGGGATGTGAAACTTGCTAAGTTATTGAAACTTGATTAGGTGATTGGGATAGGTGTTGGGTACATATAACTAAAGGGAAGAAACTTAAAAGAATTTTGTGATATTTTGTTGTAATAAATACATTCTGTATCACTTAATATATTTCATGAAATGTCTGTGATTCTGAGTATAGACCACTGGATTAAGGTTGACAGCAATAAGAAATATTCATTGTTTTGTTGAAAAATGTGTCTGATATAGGGGAAAAGGTGCACCAGGCAGCTTTAAAGTAAAGAAATGGGATTCTTCATAGAAAGCAGTCTCATTTTCTTAGGGGTTTTTTATTGGCAATTTATGTAATTTAAATTTTCATTTTCTTTTATTTATGTTTGATTTTCACAGTAATATTAATTGTGAAAACAATTCCTCCCTCTGTAGATTTGCAGAAAATATAACAGAGGTAGGATCTAAAAAGACTCTTGGAATGCAGGAAGTGCCACTCGCCTCCTCTATGAGTATGTTGATGGTGCCCAGAAAGGATAAATGAGAAAAAAAGGAGCTAATTGCACTTGCTGGTCATAGCAGCCAGATGGCCAGATGTCTGAGGCACTGTTTGCTGTGGACAGTTAATTTGAGTCGGTGATGTGCTGTGCTAGATCTGGGTAGGATTCAAGAGTCTTATTCCCCTAGGGAAAAAGGATCTCTGATCCTATCTCTTCTGTGTGTGCCAGGGTCCAGTAGAGGAAGAGCTGTGCCTGAGCATTGATGTGGTCTGGTACCCTAAGCAAAAATGGTAAAGAAATAATGATTTTGAGCAGTAGTTTATCAGAAACTTGATGGAGGCATGCCCACAATATCATGAGACCCCTGAGCTAAGAAAGACATCTTCCCTGTGAGAAAGCGTGTTTGTTCTGCTTCCCATCTGGTAGTGTTTGAATGGTAAGTGTCCCCAAACTTAGCTCCTGGGTTTAAAAGCACAGTTTATTTAATGTGGAAACAGTGCAAGCAAATCTTACCGTTTTCAGTTATGCTTGGGCTCCTTCACAATTTGTGTCTTTTCTGTGCAGAGCCAGGGCTGGATCCAGCTGCTCCATGGACAAGCCATTGTATGGCTGGCAGCAAAGCCACACTGGAGCATCCTGGTTCTCCCAGCAGGCTGTGTGTTTCTCTGTTTCAGTAAGTTTAAGATCTTTAAATATTTACTTGGCTTTTGTTTTGCTAATAGAAAATGGTGAAGCAGTTTGTTTCAAAGAGGCAAAGAATGCATACAGATGTTTGCCAGATCTTTATGCTTCAGAAATACAGTCAGGCTATAGAGACCTTGATATTCTTGACCCCAGTAACTGAAAAATGCTTCAGCTTTTTAGTCTTTGTTCATTATATTAATGTCAAATGTGTCTTCAGTAATCACACTACTATGTGGCAGATGGGGGAATTCAGACATATGGAGTTCAACGATTTCTTCAGTGAAGAAAAGAGTTTTCCTGGTGCAGATGCCATAAAAGACTAAAAAGTACCACAGCACATGCAGAATTATTATGTTCTGTATTTATGACTGAGTTAGTCTTGGCAAATAGAAAATAATACCTTACTGGGAGCAGACCAAGTCCTGGGATCAGATTCATTGGTATGCTCTGGCTGCTCAGGGCTCCATCAGAGAGCCCAGCTGGTTTGTCAGAGCAACAAGACAGTCAGGAGTTACAAGAGAAACTGGGCCAGCTTGGGGGCTTCTATGATTATTATTTTTTAAAATAAAATTAAAAAAAACAAACATTGTCAAGCATCACAAAGGCGATATTAGCTCTGTAGTTAATTTGATATGATAGACTGACTGTTCAGAGGCTGCTACCGTTACTTAAAAGCAAACTACTCTTGAATATAATTGCTGCAGCAAGTGTCCTGCCACTAGCCATGTGCAGGAATGTCCTTCACCATTTCTCTGCAAGCAACCAGGAACCTGATGTAGAGCCAGGATTTTCATCCTGGATTTGGTTAGGTATTTTCAGGCCACAATTCCTGCCCTTTCCGTGCTGTGTGAGCAAGTTCCCCTGGCATAGGGCAATTCAGATACCAAAGTGCTGTGCCAGTCCCTGAAATTCTGATTTAATGGGTACTGAAAATGAGGCTGTAAGGCTGGGAAAGGGTTAGCTGCTTTGAAAGTACTGATCTCTGTGACACATTGAGGCAAATGTGTCACCTCAATCACAGCTTCAGTCTCCTGCACCCTTTCCACTTTAAAGGTAATTTGTGATTATTTGTGGTTATTTACAACTGATTATATAAATGAAAACTTCTGGCAATATTATTGTTTTTGTTCTTGCCTTAAGTTTTCTCTTCAGAAATCTCTATTGCCTTACCTACCAGTAGAAATTCTTGTGTGCTTGCTTCAGTTTGCTCCAATTCAAATGACTTCACTTGCAGACATGCTGTGTTTGACTGCTTAAAGCAACCTAAGTAATTTTGACAAAAATAAATTATGGACTGATTGCCTCGGAGAGGTTGGCCAGCAGATGTGACTGAGAAGTGTCTTCCAAATGAGGTCAGTCAAAACCTTTAGCATCTTTATCCAGCATATGGGCCAGAGGACTGTGTGTGTGTGCTCATCAAGCCTTCTGGTCATCTGCCCTGTGCCAGCTGCTGGCCTCTGCTAGGGATTTAAAGCCCTGCTGAAACAGAAATAAAGGCAAACAATCTGGTTTCATTCATCATGCAAAAATCTTCCTGCAATTATTTTGCAAATTATCATCTCTTTGAATATTAACCTATCTCCACGCAGGGAAGACCAACAAAGACAATATTGCCAAATTTTGCAGAAAAAATACCATGGATGGTAACTGCATTAGGTCTAGGTGAGCAGAAGAGCCAAGAACTACTGTAAAGCAAATCCCCTGAACAGAAACTTTAGATGACAGTATTACTCAGAGAAGTATTGTCTCTTCTGTGTCAGATACCTGAGTAACAGAAAAGATTTTATGATTTTTTTCCAGTTAGTTGGATTCTTTTGTTTAGTTCTTAGATTTACAGGAAGTACATGCTTAAAAGCCCCACTTTTTCTATGCCTGAAAGATTCATAGCCCCAATTCTATGATGTACTCAGTACCATCCTGGTTAGCTGAGTCCTACCAGGGACATTGAGGAAGTAGTCACACTCTTAAAACTGGCCCTGTAAAGCTGGAAAATAGAGAAAATCTGGTTATGTCATAGTTGACACTAGGATAATATGTCTAGTTGACACTAGATAAGATACTGCTATGGGTTGCTATTTTTATAGGCATGCAGACAAGAGTATGAAAACCCTTGTTTTATTTTTTGTTTTGTTCTTGCTGATTAGTGAAAGCAGAGGGTGAGATGACCTAGTGATGCTTGAGATCGGATCAGTAATTGAGACAAATTCCAGACATGAAAGGACTGCCTGATGCTTAGAAATCATTAAAGGCTGAAAATTACTCTCTGTGAGAGAGGGCTGCAATGAAACAGTTCTTTGGAAAATAAACAAAAACTTTAGAAATTGCTTTCAGAAATTCTGATGTAAGGTTGATTGTGCAGCTGCTGGGTTTGTAAACACTTAAGTTGCATGCCAACAGGCAGCAAAGGGCAACTGATCTTGCTTCTAATTCTGTGATGATCAGCGACTCATTAATTGGCTTTGTAAAATTAAAATGTGGTGCTTATTTTTACTAAGCAGAATGGAGTTACTGCTGATATTACTGTGTAATGTATGCAAATAAACAAACGTTACCTTTTGTGGAATACAATTTGTGAATGATTTTTTGGCATTTTTTGACTCATTATCCTAATACCAGTGTATGCAAAAAGTCATGCCTAAGAGGGGTCCATTTGTTTTGCGTTTTGCTTTCTGTTTTCTTTTGTTTTTTCCATAGTTTCCATAGAGTGAGGGCTTTACACTAAATCCTGATAAAAATGAGTTTTGTAGTGTGTTTGTTCTTTGATGCATTTCAAAGAAATATCACCAGGAACATTTTACTTGGTGAGCAGCTTATGAGATCTCCTGCAAAAGTGTTGCAGTTCTCAAGAGAGCTGATTAAAAGGGAGGCATCACTCTCTTTTAGAAATAGAAGAGAGCAGTTGATATACTGCAGGACCTAATGTTATAGGGCATTACTTCCTCTTTCCTGCTGCAGGTTTTTACTTAGTTCCCTTAATAGCTCATGTAGCAAAAACACTTGCCAACTTATGGTAGGTTTTACTGAACCGGGAGACCTTGGAATTAGTCTGTGTTGGCTGAAAACAGGGCTGGTAAGCTGTGATGGCCAAGCTGACCATCTGGTTGGTGGCCACCTGGCTTTCACACTGTCAGGAATAGTGTTGTGCCTGTCTGTGGAGCCTGGGATGCTGCAGCAAGCTAAACTCTTGTGCTTTGTCTCCTGATGGATGTTACCTGGGGATGGGCTGGGGCAGCAGCTTCAGTCAGTGCATGCACTGGCTGCCTCTCTGTTGCCACATAACAGGTGAACCTCACTGCTCACCTTATAGTGTGTTCATTTTTATTTCTCTGGAAGTAACTTTCTTCTGGAATCAGGAGAGACAGCACTAATAAAAAAACATTTTTCCTTTATCCTTCCCCCTTCTCATTCACTTGTCCTAGCTTTTTCTTTGAAGTGTTACAGTTTGTCCAGGGCCTCTTTGTAACTTAGGGACAGCATTATGTAGAGATCTGCTTATCTCTTACTTCCCTAACAATCAGAAATCTTCAAGACTTCCTGACACTCACTCCAAATCTCCATCATAACCACAGTGACTTCCAAAACTATTAGCTCTCCTGCTGTATTATGTCAGGTTATAATGATATAAGGAGTGTAGACGTCTTTTTGCACAGGAGTTTTATGACCTGTAGAAGGTACAGGAACTAAACTAAGATCTTCATTATCTGCCTCCTTTCTAGCAGAACCCTAAGAGATATTGTCATGGGGGGATTCTCTGGGAGATGTGCCGTGGTAAATTTTGCCACAGTGGAAATTCAGTTCATTTCTCAGCATGTTAGTGCTTAGGACTGGGGCAAAGATCCATCTTGTGTTCCAGAACAGAGGGAAGGGCAGATAAAAACCCTAAGCCATTTGGCTGAAGGGTCAACCAGATCAGTTTTCTTGGCTGACACTTGTCATCAGTTTATCATTCTATTTCAATGAATAGCACTAATAACTCCCTAAAATAATTAATAATTAACCTAAAAACTTCATCCAAGAGCTGAAAGCAATGTAAATAGGTATTTGAGATTCTTTTCTGCTGTGAAACTGCAGTGTTATAGAAACAAGCAAACTGTGCAGCACAGCCAGCTGCTGGTAACCATGTGCAGCTTGTGCTATTAACACCTGGAAATTGTCTAAACCAACAGCTGCCTAGCAGAGCAAAATGGTCATACATGTGGATTCAAATACCCCAAATTGATCCTACTTAATTCATATCCATAAACATCCTTAGCTTCTGAAGTATATAATTATCATACCATAAATGGAAATATCATATAATATTGTAATATTGCATCTGAAGCTAGTGTAGACTGTTTAATGTGTTTTCCTTCTTTGGAGGTTATATAATTGGCTTGTTTTTATTCAGATGGCATGATGATTGACAGATAGAGTGAATGTAGCCAAAATACTTGCACAGTTACTAGATTATAATGAATTTTGTTCACCCACCTTTGCTTTAATTTTGGGTTTGTTTCTCACAAATGTTTAGCTTCTGCAGTTTCTAGAGAAAACGTTTCCAGACAATGGATTTCAAAACAATTTTTCTGAAATTGCCCAGCACTTTCCTCCCTGGATATCCCGACAGCACCTGCACACCTTGCTCAGGGCCAATCTGTCAGGGAGGAAGAGGAGGCCCCATGTGTGAAAAAGAGACCCAGGAGCCAGAATGGATAATCAGCCTGGCATTGTAATATAATGTCCATTTATTGTGGGAAAGAAATGCAATAGGTCTCTCCAGTCTGTAAAGCAAAGAGAGAGAGGGTGCAATTGTACAACAGTGACTTTACTGTCTCTAAACCTGTGCAGCTGGGTGAAGTTCAAGATGTTATGAACAATCCATTCTGCAAAGATCTAAAAGATAACCAAATGAAAATATTTTTGATTCTGTCACATTGTGAGTGGAGGAAAGAGCCAAATCAAGGAGTACCTTCATGCATTCGTGGTGCATTATTACTCACCTCTTGTCTTGCTTGCAGGAATTCAGTCAGTTATCTCTGCTTGTAAACATATTTCCACAGTTTTTAAGTTAAGCCTAAGGAAATCCAAAATGTTTTTAAGGATAAATTAATTTTAAAAATAATTAAATGATAAAAAAGTGTGATAAATAGAAATAGAGGTATTACTACATATTTTCTGGTTTTCATCTGTTCTTTGACAAGCAGAGCTGAAATTTAAAAGCAGCAATGGCCAATCTCATTTCCTTGAAAATCAATCCAAGTCCTCCAAGTCCTGTTGCAATAACATGAATTCAGGAGAGGATTTTAATTTCTGTAAACCCCAGAAGGGCTTCTATGTTTAATTTAAATGGATAGATGGCAGGATTTAAAGTTTTTATTGCTTTTAGTACACCAAGTTCTAATTAGACATTATAAATTGTCTGTAAAACCATGGTTAGATATTTGCACATAAATTTAAGTATGCTTCTATTTTTTCCTCAGAGGTGTTTGTCACTTTCCTCTCAAATTCCCTGCTGAATTAAATTTTTACTTCATACAGAGAGAATGATTGAAAGCATATATTACACATTTTATTTTATATATTTTATAAAATAAGAGGAAGAAGGCCTAGTCATTCTTTTAATAGCTCAAATGGTGGTATTTTTTCTTTCAAAAGTAGCTGGCAGCCATCCAGGCACTAAATGGCTGAGTCCTTTGGTGACAGTCTAGGGATGTCGTGGTCCATGAGTGCTTTAGGGAGAATCTGACTAAATGAATTCTTTTGCCAAAAGTGAAACAGGTGGTTCCCATTGCAAAAGTTTGTCAGATCTATAGCAGACTTAATATACAGCCCAAGTGGCAGTGGATTGAAAAAAAATGAGGTTTAGACTGAACCAGAAGAACACACCAGGCTAATGGTTGCAGTGATGGTAGGAAAAGAAAGTTCTTTGACTTCAGGTCATCCTTAAACCTCCCAGGTACTCCCTGGGCCATCTCTGTGAATCATGCAATCATACCTTCTGAGATATTCTAGATGTACACCTGTAAGCAATCAGTAATTTTAGAATGTGGTGGAAATAATGAATTTAGAATGCCAAACAGCAAAGACTTGCATAATTTAAAAGTAAAAGAACTGCAAAATTCATATTTTTTCTCTTCCACTACTGCATCTATTTCACCTGGTTTCATAAATTCTGCTGCTTGTCCAGAGGCCAAAAAACATTAAAATTCCAGGTTCACTGCACATAGGACAATGTATATTCACACAGTCACAGTGATGTATGAGGATGTAAGCCCATTCTTATACTGTCTGATATCCATAAAAGTTAGATTAATTAACTTTTTCTTACATCTTTTTATTTTGAGACTCTTTTAAACCAATTTATGTAAACCACCTAGAAATTAAGTATGCTCAGTTATTTGCTCCATGCTTTAAATCTGTTCTAGTCTGGATGCATTTTTTAATCACTCCTAATCCCTATGAAATGCTTGACAGTCTCAGCAAATAATGGTATATTGTGGATATAATTGAAGCTGAAGTAAAAATATTGTTTTCTTTTGTAACAATTATACCATGGGATGACTAAATGTTGACCTCATAACTAAGGGAAGATTGCTATTGTTTTATATCAAAATAGTGCTGTAATTGTTTTGCTATAGCTGTGCTCTTCATTGCCAAAGTCATATTTATCTTCTTCTCTGTCTTACCATCCAGTTACTAGGTAGTGGTTTTAATAACCAGAGAAATAGAATATCTTCATGCCACACCACTCTTTAGCTCTTACTGAGGAAACAATGAAATGCATAGCAGTATTTGTATTCTACCAGTAGTTCAGTGGAACTGTTCTTACTTTCTTGGCTCCTGAAAGGCCAAGAAAGCTGTTGTGTTTTTATTTCTAATTGCAAGTGTTTCCTCTACCTACCTTCCTCCCTGTGATGTCCATGGAATTTTACAAGTGCTCCCAAACAAGGGCAATATTTAGAGAGTTTATTTATTTTAAAAAATTCCTTCTCTCCTTTTCAACCCTACCACCACTCTTGATGCAGCTGATCTGTGCTGGGGCTCTTACCAGGATACCAGGTTTAGCTACAGAACTGAGACACAAGTTAAAGGAGAGGTACTGCACATGTGGAATTACTTTTACTATCTTGGTACTCTTGCTGCAATGACTTTATATAATTTTCCTCAGGCAGAGCAAGAGATATCTGTGGAAGCTGTTGTTTTTGTGAGGCAATTTACAATTTTTTGGGAGGGAGGAAATTCTTTAAGTTTATACTTTCTAGCCTTGGATTTCAGTAACATATGGTGAGGAAAAAAATATTGCAATTCTTATTATGCTGAGCTAGGGTTAATCTTGGCTCTGCTCAGCTTGCTTTATTTCAAAATCAACTGAAAAGTGGTATTAAGGAAAAGAAATTGAAATATAATGAATATGTACATATAAAAATATCGCAACCTGAGACATGCAGTCAGAAAAGATTGCTGGTATACAAAATACTCACTTATATACAGACACTGATACCAAAACACATAAATCATGGGCTGCAACATGAAACTTTTCAACTGAGCCTTTCTTCGATGTCCCAGCTCCTTCCAAAGAGCACCTTTGCTTTTTTACAGTAGGAAAGAAATCCTGTTAAAACAAAGCTTCTTTCAGCCATGGAGTCTGTAAAACCTCTTGATTTTCTGTCTCACTGACACCTGCTTCACTTCTTTAAGTTGCATGGCTTTACCTGCAGGCGAAGGGTGAGAAGGAAGGGCTACACTGCCCCAGAGGAAGGGTGGAGAGATGGTCTCTGGGTAGCTCTTAAGAGTGGTCACTCCTCTCTTGCAACAAAGGAAGACCATGAAAGGGAATCAGCATAAATCAATAAAGCAGGGAAGAAAACTGAAGAGGACTTCTGTTTCTCTGGTGAATTCTCTTACAGAATGAGAAACTAAAAAAAGTCAAGCTCTTGGTAATGCTCTCTGGCATGCATTACAGAAACCTGTCTTATTTTTGAGGTATGATATATATTCAGGAAGCACATGAAAAGTCTTTTCCTATTACTATGCAACTTTTTTTTCCCCCAGCTTCCCTACTGTATCTCACAAGTAGATTCTTAAAATTAATTCACTCAGCTTTCCCTAAAATCAAGAGAACAGCACGGTATTGATTTCATGCTAATAATTTCTCTGACTTGCACAAGGAGATAGCTAATTTATTTGCAGAGAGAGACATATCCTTAACCAGTTTTGATTACAGACAATGTGGATAAAATATTATGTTTGTGGCAAGAAAAATTTCTATAAATATTTTGATGAAAGTACATGGCAAGGAAAGTATTTCTTATGATGTTTAAAATAATTGTAAACTTACAAGGAAGTATAATAATCTCTTGAATGAGACCATTTGCATGCATTGTTAAAATACAGTGTACAGTATCAGCAAATTTGATGACACAGGACAAAATTTGCTCTAGGATGTATTGTTATCTACTATAAGTTGCTATCAGGATGGACTGGTCCTTTTTTTATTGGCATAATTATGCTTTAGTCAAAGCTGCATTTTCTCCCTCTTAATATGGGCCTGATACCTATTGAAATCAAAGTGTGGTGTGCTCCCTTATGCTTGGGACTTTGTGCTGTGTTTAGCTGTAGTTTCCTGGAGTAAAATGAGCTTTTCCCAGCTAGGCAAAGGCACTGCTACTGGGATTGATTGTAATCTGAATTTTGCACACAGAAGTAACTCACCAAGATCAGACAAACTAGTTTAGTGTCTGTGCCTTTAGCCCCATGTTAAGGCTGAAGGGTCTGTCTCAGCCATAGCTTGCTTACCCATGCAGTTCACACTTCCCTGTGTCTCTTGGTGAGAGGGAAAATGGTACAGCTATGCAGTGTGGTTTTTTTGTCCTTGATTGTATTAGTTTTTCCACTTGTGGAGTATTTTGAGCCATATCTGTCAAGAGAATGTGGCCATGGATGCTATTGACTCTCTCTCTGCACACCAAGGCATTGGGCGCCAGGCTCTGAGCCTCCGCCTCAGGCAGTACCCTCTGCCTTGTTCCTCCAAAGGGCTCCTCACACAGCAGTCCAAAATGTGCAAGCATAAATAACAGTTTTAGATGAAAATGTTTGCATCTGCATTAAAAATAGCATCTATTTGGCTCAAATCAGAAAGGTCTTTCCTAACTCAGAGAGGATCGTGGTATGGTTAATTCCATGTAACAGTCAACAGTACAGCAGAGGTACAATGAGAGTTGCTGGATCTGCACTTGGAAAAATGGTGAGTCCAAAATGTTTTCTCATTCTCCTAAAAAGAGGAAAAATGTCATGAATTTTCTGTTGCCTGTTGATATACTAATTTTCACAACCTGCTGACTGTTTTCCTTCTGGATTTTTTGTCTCACTATTATGTCTGCCTCCATCTTGAAGTTGCTATGTTTGGGGGTGGGGCTGTGCCTTGAATGCAGCCACCTGTACTGGAGTTTTCTTAACTCCCAGTGCAAGGCAGAATAAATAATTGGCAGAACTAACTTTATGATACACACCAAGAAACACAGATGCTCTGTGTTGATTTCTGAGGAATCACTAAAAGATCCAACCAGGCTTTCCAAATTCTACCTTAAGCCTCAGATTGCAAGCCAAACTCAGCTTTGGAAGAAGTGTGTTTATTTGTACACTTTCCAAGTCAAACATCCCACCCCAACTTTCATGGCTGATAGCAGATGTTATACCTTTCTAACATGTGCTCCAATATTTTAGAAGAAATAGAATTTGTGAAATTCTGCCATGTGAGGTCAGGCATTAGGAAATCCAACGGGGATGGAAGTGAAAGGAATTATACAACTTTAATTATGGAGCCTGCTGTCTGTGGTGTGAGGCAGCATCAGGGCAGCATAATCCTTTGAGAGAAAAAATTCTGTTTAGGCTGGTATCAGAAATCGGGTGAAGATGGATGCTGCTTCCACCTGCTTCAAATTTTTCAGATTGGACAGACATAATTCATAATTTTAAATAGTCTTTTGACAGCTAGAACATGTGCTGTCATTTGAAATTATACCACATAACATCTGTATCATTTCATGTTAGTTTATCCTGGTTATCTTTAAATGAGCCATCACTAACCATGCAGACATGTGCTTCTATATTAGAGGACTTGTTCCATGAAACAGAGAGAAATGCTCCATTACAACATCATTGGTATATAATTTCTCTTTCTAATGCCTTTTGTGAAAACTCCTATTCTGATTTTTCTAGTCCACCTAAGTCAGATTTGGCTTTCTGGGGTGTGAAGTAAGCTGTTGTTCACATGCTGGTTTTATGCCTTAAAATTTAATTTTCTGAGCTTTCACAGATTTATTTTGTGGTGTTACTATATTGTTGTCAGAAATACATAGGTATTAAATTGAGGTTTCACAAAATCTCCAGGAATGCATGCTAGATGGATTTCAAATCATTCTGTTTCCTCCTTTATCCTCTTCATTTGTTTTTGATATCCTTCATTTTGGCTTCAATTCAGGGAAGCACTCAAGCAAGTACTTAACTTTAGGAATGTGCTTAAATTCAGCTATTTTTTTGCTTTTTTTTTCTTTTATTCAGTGGAAATGCAGGCTAACACTAAGTGCTTTTCAAAGCAAGAAATGTTGCCATTTTTCCATAGGGTGTCCCCCATGTGTAATTCATGTGCTTGCTTGCCACTTATTTTCTGTATTTCATGTAGAAGTACAGAAACCTTAATTTAAAGGGGATTGGATGAATTCAAACCTGTTTTCCTATATTTATTTTAAATAAATTTTTTCCCTTTACAGGATTAAGAGACAGTTAAAAATTATGAGTAGAGCCCAACGGAGCTCTACCTTTAAAATGGTATTCCTATGCAGTTCTAACAGTGACACTTTCACAAGGGATACTATTTTCCTGGGAGTAACTGATCATCCCTGAATCTCACAAAATTGGACAATTTTTGTAATATTCAAATTTGTTCACATAAAATTTGCATGAGAAATTTGAATGTAGGCTGCATATTTTCTTCATCGCAGCTAACAGGTAAGATGGGAAAAAAAAAGCCACAAAACCAGATGTGGAATATTTAATAATCTGAATTCTTGCTATCTCTGGAACCCTATCTTAAACATGGTTTTAAGCCTTCAGTTAGGGGAATTATCTATACAAAGTATCTTCAAAGGGTTCATAATTGAGAAATCTTGCTACAGTAAATAAGATTTTTTTTCCTTTTTTAACAGCCTAACTACTGAAAACAGGGAAAGACAGCAGTCATTTAATTCTTTTCACTCAACAATTTATGGTGGTAAACAGAGCATTTATATTTTCTAGATTAAAAAATATTATTCAGAACTTTAGATATTTTTAATTTCTTTAATCAGTTGTGATAGGACTTATTTGAAATTATTTTGCTGCTATATTTGATATCTTCAGTCTTGGCCTGTCTGTTCTTAAAATGCTAAAGTTTTGTAGATGATTATTTCATTAAACAAAAATTCTGTCAGTATTTGGAGGTGGTTCTAGAGGTGAGACACAAATGTTGAGAAGAAACCATACTGACAAAATAAAATTACCGCATTGAAATATGTGTCACTTATTATACTATTATCAGTAATATCGTAAGCACCAACATTAGCACCTCGAAAATGAGTTGTAAGTATAAAGCAAGCAGTATCATTTTATAAGTGTATGAAGGGCTACACATGCATGGATAGTTTTCATTTAAGGACTGGTTGGTTTGTTACATGACCTTTTGAGATTTTCTTTAGTGGGGCATCAGAAATGGGAGTTTGGGGTGTGGAATCACTCATAGTTCTTGAAGATGATGGAAAAGCATATGCAAAGACTGAAAAATAGACTGCACAATACATTTTTGTAGGTGATAAACAAGCAGAAAAAATCCTTTTCCACATCTTCCTGAATAAATCATGATTATTTAAAAAATTTAAAAATACAAAATATTACAGACTTGAAAAAAAAAAAGCAGAAATGTAATTTACAGATGTAAAGTACAATATCTGACTAGATTTCCAAACAGGGACAGTTTCTTTCTTCTTTTTTTTTGCCTTTTTTTAAATTCATGAGAGCTATAATTCTATATATATATGTAGTCCCACATTTGATTGATTATTGGAAGATTTTTAATAGCAATTAAGAATATTCTGTGGATATCTGCACACATGCTTTTTTCTGTGCAGTTTCGAGTGGGTGAGAGCTAAGTTGGTTGTATTCTTACAGATGATTTTTGAAAGCAATTCTGCAGTTTGATTGCATGTCCCTGTGGGCAGGGATAGGCTCACTGCTCTCCTTTTGTACAGTCAAAGCATCTCTGGATACACAGAAATTAACAAAGACATTGTCATCCAGCCTCATTCGGCTCTTATTTAGACTCCAATTAACCTGCATGTAGCCATAGGAGAGGGATAATTGTTTCTACATGGCAATTCCTGTAGCCTGCTCTGGGGGCTATCTTGAGACAGATTACTGTGTCTCTCTCATAGCTGAAGATGCTCCTGATGATTTCAGCAGATGTTGAACTAGATGACATTTAAAGGTCCTTTCCAACTCGAATTATTCTATGCTTTTATAATTAGTAAAGGTAAACATCCAGTTTTAAAGCATCTATATTTATGGAAGAAAAATTGTACTGTTTAGGTACATCTACTCACAGAAGAGAGTAATTACTTCCCTGTTTTGGGGAATAACTTGCATTCTGAGTAATTGCTGTAATTAACGAGAAACACAATCCCCAATGAATGATTTACTTCATCACACCACTGAGGGCTGTCTTTAACAGTTTTGCATTCTCTTCTGCTCCTGATTAGAGGATGCAGTGGTACAGTAAACAGGACTTGTTTGTTTTATTTTTAAGCCCTGGGTAGTTTATTTGAAGATCGCTCTAGTGTAAACATTTTCAAGCAATCAGTTGTGTATTGATCTCTTACCCTTCAGGCAGAACTTGTGAAGATAATAGTATGTATGTATATATATTGTAAGTATATTTCCATTGCAAACATGGATGATAACTTTAAAAGGACCATCCTTGTTCCAAATACTCGTGGATATAGAACTGAAGTGCTGTGCAAGAAAAAGCAATGTCAGACTCAAAAAAAGGTGTTGAAGTAAAAAAGTTGTAGCTGCATAGGAAAACTGGCAGAAAATCGAGTTAATAGAACAATACCTGAAGACAGCTTTATCCACTTTTTCAGTTGATGAAGGATAGTATTATTCCCTGTAAATATTGTCTCAGACACCCTCCCACCATTGTGGAGGCAAAAGAATTGGTACTAATGAGCCTCAGAGATTGCTGTGAGAAATACTCCTTCAAGACTTAAAGGATGCATGGTGCTTGACTGAAATTATTCATGTTTACTTCAGCCAGGTTGTATCATAAACAAATGCAACTTATTGCAGCATCTGCCAGCAAATACAGTGTTTGATTACTCTACAGAAGGATATTTGGAGACATACTGGCATTCATATATCCCTAAAGGCAGTTCCTGAAACATGTTTGTTTCTAGTTTCCAGAATGCAGAATGATCAATAGTCTGGTCCAAGGAGCCAGAAGGAGGAAGTTAGATCTTAAAGACAGAAAGCAATGTGAAAGCAAATTGCATTACATGTCTTTCTTCCAAACAAACTTGATGTCCCACTGGCATGGAAAGATATGCTTGCTCAGTGCTACAGAAAATGATAATGTGCTTTCTGAAATGTGTTCTCTGTTACATCATATTCCAGAGAACCCAATGGTAAATTAGCCATCAGAAACTGGAGAAAGAAATTGGGTCTCCTGACACTTACAGCTATTATTCCATTCTTTCTGAATTAAGAGTTTTCTCTAATCACTAGTTTTTAAAATTATTACTATAATATGAAAAAGCATTATAGATTTCTGGATTAATGTTTTAGGTTGTGCAAACTAAGACAAGTGTGGCTGAATAGGTCCTGTGGGGGTGGTCAGGAATACAAGGGACTTGTGCAAAATGATTAATCGCTGGGGCCACAGTCTGCAGTGACAACTCTGCTCCTACAGGTAAGAAAATGCCCCAAATAAAACAGGCCGGGATTTTCCAATTAAAAGAAATAGGCATGAGAGATTTTGCTGGAAAAGTGCCATACACTTGATCAAATTCATCAGGCTAAATACTCTTTTTTATTTCCCCTGAAACATAGCAGGAAGCCTTTCTGCATAGGGCATTAGTTGGTACACAACAAACCTATTAAAGAGACAAAATTCACGACTGTAGGCAATGTGATAACATGGACTCCCTCACTGAAGGACAGACCTCTGCTGGAAGGTTAGGTACCCATAGCTTCCATTTCACCCAGAAGCCAATTCATATTGATAGATTGTGTACATTTTCCAAAAACACTGAAAGTGGGTTTCATCTCAATTAGCTTTAGACACTTAAAACATGTATGGGATATATCAGAGCTGTTCTGTTAGATTCCCTTTATTGTCAGCAGGGAGAAGTAGGTACCAAGAAAAATGATTCATCTGACCTGCCTTAGAAATCTGCTGAAATACAAGATGACTCATACTTGAGCAAATTGTATTCCTTTCCACTGATAGGGAAAGAAGTTCAGACAAGTAGCCTGACTGCAAGTAAATCTGACACAGGAAAACGACACTGATTCATAAATCTGGAACCAACAGAAGTTTTGTAATAAAAGGGAGAAACAGCCTCATTCCTACAGAAGAGCCTCATTCCTACAGAAGGCACACATTTTCAGTGTGCCTGCTTCAGACATTATTAAAACAAACTCACATAAAGAAGTAAATCAAAACTACAAGTCATAAAAGTTTGAAAATCAACCTTTTTCATATATTGAAGGTTTTTTTACCCTCAATAAAGCCATGGGAGATGAGAATGATAGTTTCTTTTTCAGAATCTTTATATATCTGAACCATATTACATTAGCTTTATGTATCTGAACCATTATTTGGCCACCAACAAGTTCCTTCTGAGTATCATCAAGTATAACTTGCAGCAAGTAGCAAAAATTAAAAGCTTCTTTGGAGCTCCCCTTGTTTCTCTCTGGAAGAGTGAGGTTCCTCCCAATCTGAAATCTATAGGGTACCACTCTAACCAACAAAGAGTTCACAATCAGCTCACCACAAGTCTTTCTGTTCCGATTTTTCATCATTATAGATAACAATTTCCTAGAGCCTTCTTTGAGGAACTATGTAATTGGGTGAAAATATGCCTAAATCTACTGCCTTTTGTCTTTTTTTTCTTTTTCCAAATGAAAAAACAACTCTCAGTTTTTTTCTCTGATGACTGCAGAAAGCCATCAGAGATTACTTGACTGGGAGAAAGTGCTCAGCCAGAATCAAAAGAAACACAGACAGAAGTCCCAGAGCTGCCCTGGTGGCCTGTAAGGCTGCCAGGCAGTCTCCCAACTCCAGAGCTCAGCATCATGCCTTGCCTAAGCCCTCTGTCCTCCCCCCTGTAGTGCTCAGCTCTGCTGCAATTCCAGCTGCCCAGAGTGACTTTCTGAGTCATTGCAGTTTCAGCACCACATAATCCTGAAAGGGATGTGAATGGAATAAGTTGAGGCTGTGGGGGGAAACGCACACATGCCAAAAGAAAAGGGAAGCCAAAATGGTAGGGACATGGTAAGTGTTGTCACTGAACAAAAACATGATACACCCAGAAAGCTGAGGAAAGGAAAAATTGTCCTGGATGCCTCCACAGTAACAATGCAGGGCCTTGAGTGTGACAGAGGGAGCACAACATTCACATGGATAGGTCATCACCTTCCCCACCATGGAGAAGAGTAACCAGAGAGGACAAACTTTCAACGAAAGGGAGGTGAAAGCTTCTAGCAAGTGATGATGATGATGGACATTCAGCAAACTTCAGGCTTATTTAGAAAAACTGCAGGAAGTTTTCAATAATTTATGCTGGATCTTCTTAATAAAGAGAAATGAAGCTTATTGTTGAACATAGTAATCACAGAAAAATGATGAAGAGTCCCCTTCTTTCTCAAGAATCTAGTAAAGGAGAAAAATCTGCCGTGCTGCTTTCTCACAGCTTAGCACATGGGACCAAAATAACAAAGCATCGGAGATGGTAATTTTGACCAGAGTGGCTGACCACAATATTGAGGCTGTGGTCACACATCCTGACCTAACTGCAGCAGAGCCAAGTGAAGACACTGCCAGCCCTGCCTTGTTCCCATCTGTTTATCTGCACTATTTGCTGGGGCTACTGACTTGTGGACCTGCTGGCATAACTACTCAGTCAAGTGCTCTCTGCTTCAATTAAAGCAAGTCAGATGAGCTGATATGTCATAAATATAAGGTCTTCTCTAGGCTGAGCTGTTGCAATTCACTGGGTCCTGAGGTGATCAATCACCAGCATTTCCAGGGATCTTGAACCTTACCAGCACTGCCAGGGATCTCAAACTTCAGCTACCTCTGGCCAAGTACTGTTTCTTAATGGAGAAAGGAGACTAACCCTTTGCCCCTCATGCTGCTGAATTCTAACATCTCCATTCTTTTCCCCTGACAACTCTCTCCCTACAAACTCTGCCTTTTAAGTCATGCTTAAAATTTTTCTCTGATTTTTCTGCTGCCTTGGCCATCAGCTTCTTTAGCTGTCCTCAGCCTGCCTCCTTCCCTGGTACTTTGTCCCACAATGTCCAATCTCCCTCCAGCAGAGGCCTACTCCCACTGTGTTCAGATCCTTGCAGCTGCTGTGCATTTTGACTCATAGTTCCCAGTGCTTTGGTTGCCTGCTCAGTAAAGAAGCTTAAATCCTTTTTGGCAGGGTAGCAAAGTGCATGGGTTCTTCAGGAAAACAGGAAATCAGCTGGTCCTTGCTGTACATTGAAACTAGACACAGAGAATTGCAATAAGATAGAAATTTCAGTAACTCTCCAGTCCAGGAGGTGTGGTGGGCTGGCTTTCAGAAAGGGACACTGAAAAATGTGCATAGGGAGTCCCTGTCTTTAAAGAGTCTTACCCATTCTTCTCTATGGACTCATCCCCCAGTGATTGATGGGTAATTCAGAGGAAAACAGACTACGTTTTCTCTCTGGTCTGAGCTGCCTTTCCTTATGTCTGAAGTAAAGCTTTGTGGCTGACGGGCCAAGCCTTGTTGACACCCTTCAGCCTGAACCTGCTGATGTGGGACCAGCTGAACAGGGTACACTCAGCTCCCAGCACTACACAGTAAAATTTGAAGTGGCAGAGAGATATATATCCTCACAGAGGTGCATACTGTTAAATATTACAGCTGGTTTCTCCCCAGAATATTCCTACACTGCTGTGTTGGTACATCTTAGTTGTATCTTAGTTGGTATGGTTTAACTAAGAAAAAACACTTGTAAATGCAACAGAAATCATCATAAAGGTACCACAAGTAATTTGTAAAACTAATTTTTTATCACAACGTATAATTAATGAGACTCAGTCTGCAAATACTTGTGTTCAGCAGATAAAACTATAGACTTTCTATTCCAGAAATGAGATTTGTGATACACACAAAGGTCTGAAAAACGGACCAGAAGTGAGGAAAATGTGCATTTGTCACTCATACCTCAAAAATGTTAGAAAAGTACGGACAATGATTTTTGAAACGGGCTTAGTCTTTTAACAAAAATATTGAAAAGGCTTAGAAATAGATGAATGCTTTAAGGGTTTATTAAGTTCATTTTCCCAGAAGTTCTGAACTAAATTCTTCTGCAATTCCAGTATTACAGTAAACCATTTATTCTAAATACAGCAGGAAAGGAATATTTATCACCTGGATATTTTTAAACAGTCTCCCATAATACATTCCTGATAAATGAAGCATTGTGAGGCCAAGCTATAATGGGAGAAGAGCACCACCAATGAAAGCACTATTGTCCTTGTGCTACCTTTCATCTCAAACTGCAGATGTACAGATAGCCTTTTTTTTCCTTGGGAAGAAAATTTTCTTTTTTCACTCCGTTCAATTCATTTGCTTTGAAAGCACAAATACATCCACAATATTTTTGTCTGACTTTTTCATCAAAGCACTTATCAAAGTGAAGAGACATTGACCTTGTGTTCCTTTAATATTTCACTCATATTGAGTTACCACCTAAGCAATGCTGAGTATTGTCTTAATTCTCAGTTATAGCCATATTTGGCAAAGAACCACACTATCAAAATACAAATTTTAGAATCACTTTCCTATTACTAGAGAAAAGCAAATAACTGGTAAAGTCAATAAATGGCATATTAAAAATAAAAATTTAAAAGATGTGCACACAATTAGGGTTCATGGAAAGTGTAACTTTGTCATTGATTTGGGATCTATTATAAATTTTAGCAGTTGTGTTTGAAGCTTGAGTGATCAAAGCACAAACAGAAAATATGCCCCATGAGCCCTGCTCAACAACTAAAGGTACTTCAGCCAGTAAAACAAAAAACAGTTCAGCATGAAGAACTCTCATATTTTATTTTTAACGAATATGGGATCAGAGCAGAAATCATTGCTTCATTAAAGTAAGCTTTCAGTTCATTAGATACACAAATTTGAAAAACTCCAAAAATGTTGTACTTAACAATATACCCAAACCTATTCTCCCAAAACAGTAAGTTTCAAAGTTGCAATAATTCATTGAGAAATGCATAAGAATTCCATAGAACTTTAGAAAATAAAAGACATTCCTTGGTTAGATTGAGAAACTCACAAATGTTGTCCAAGTTACATCTCAATATACTTTTCTATTAACATAATTGTTAGTCATGAGATGGAAGACAGTTGTGCACATCTTGAAGCTAAAGCATTCCTGGAATTCAGATTAGTCTTTGAACATGTGAGTAGAGTGCTTTTTGAAACAGAAATAAAAGATATGTCACTCAAAGCGATGAAGTTTTTCCTCATCATCCCACACACATGCAAAAAATCTGTTATAAAATGAAATATTATGAAATTTTTAATTACCCTGACTTCAGAGTAAAATGAAGTAAAAGAAGATGGATAAAAAAAAGAAAGGTCATACTGTATGTGTATGAACCAATGACATAGCATAGATTTCTAGTATAACTGAAGTGTCTCTGATAACATTTTAAAATGAAATAATAAGTGTAAATATTTGAGGCAACTAATTTCAATGGTATAAATGCCCAAAAATGTACAGTGCTGCAAATATAATTGCTGCAATATTCAGGTATACAGTTTTCTAATTACATATGCAAACTTTTGCTTAAGAAGTACTTCAGTCAATATGGAAAAGATTGAAAATTATTCCAAACATTTAAAAATTACACATTATTTCCTGAAAGCTACAGTGAGATGTTTAAATACAAATATTGACAAAATTCTCCATTAAAAATGTAATTTTGAATTATAATATATTTAAAAGTAATGTTAAATTTTTCAGTTTTATTACACTTGGGATGAACTAGATTTTCTTCATAATCTCAAAATCTGATTGTTTTCTTGCCTCAAATACAAATTTTAAGTCTTCATCATGTTCCAGTTACTCAGGTTTTTTGTCTACGCCCTCTTCAGACCAAATGGCAACTGACCTTTTCCTGAGCTGGAACCCATAGAACTGTTGCACACTAAATATTCTGTTCTGCCTTTGGAAGTCTGGGTGTCATCTTGGTTTGGTTTGTTTATCTGAACCAGCCCCTCTCATAATCAGAAAACAGACAACCGTGATCCTCATCCAAGCTGCAATTTTCCTCCTCTCCTTCTCCAGTATGGAAAAGAGGTTCCACATCTTCAAAACCAGCTGCTATGCTGTCACTTACAGTGTACTTTTATGGGATGGCCAGCAGTTAGTTGAGGCCTCTACACATGGCAGGCCATTCTCAATGTCCTTTTCAAAAACTTGATCCTGTCATTTAAATGCCAGAGCATTAAATTAATTAATTAAAGTTAACACATCCGGCAAACTGCCTACTGAATAGTGACACAACTTTCTCCTGTACTAGAATGAAAATCCCTACAAAGGCGAACTTCCCTTCCTGGAGCTTCCCTTCTCTTTCCAGAGCTTTCCTTCCTTTCCCGAAACTTCCCTTCCCAGGACTTCCCTTCTCTTTTCTCTCTCCCTCTCTCTCTCTTTCTTCTAACGTTTTCTCAAAATCAGTGTAACTTAAAGTTGGATGAATTAGAGTTTGCTAAGTCGGTGCCTTGTGGAGTTTTTAACTGGATGTTGATTTAAAATTTGCTAAGACCTTTGCTCTCTGAAGCTTGCAAGTAAAAGTTTGCAATTCAGCCTCCTGAGAAGTTTGTTGTCTTCTCCTGCACTCCACCCAGCAGTGTCAAAGCATTTAAGCCCCTTTAAAACACTCTGGGTGAACTTAGGGTGTAACAAGGCAGGAGAAAAGTGTTTTGAGAACATTTGGAGTCTTGTACATTCCAGATTCTTTCTGTGGGCCAATTAACCTCCTTTAGGTCCTGCCAGAATGGAAGCTGTGTGTCTGGGAAAGTCTCCATCATGGCAGAGGAAGTGATACAAAAATTTAGTCAGGTATTATTCCTTTCTATTGACTCAAGGACAGCATCTGATCATCTAAATGATGTTTTGCTCATCTGTTCTGCGCTTCTGTGGCATACATTCATTGGCAGAATCATTCATTGGCAGAAAATGGTTAGGAGCATGTTTAATTTACTAGACATGGCTAGGAAAAGCATAGAGAAACTATGTTAGGTGGGGACATGAGGCTCATCTCCTGACTGTACAGTAACCCACGTCCTCAGGGACTTTTCCTTAATTTGAAAAGGCGACTGGAACAGGAGGAAAAACAGCACACATACCTGCAATGTCAAATAGCTCTTCTGACAAGTTTAAACAGGCTGCTTTAAATTGTAAATGAAGCAAATATCAGAACTGTTATGTTTCAGTTTTTAAGATAACACAAAACACAACATTTGCCATAGTGTTATTTTCTGTGTGGGGTTTTTCATGCTGAAAGTTTTCAGACAAATTCAGACTACATCACATGAAAGTCAAACCTATAACTAAATTATGGAGACATTATAAGCAAATTAAAACCAGACTTCCTAATATAAACTGTTGCACCTATTTAACAAGATACAGTTCTCCAATGAAAATCTGTCTTAATCATTGATGTCTTTCAGATCCACTTTTAGAAATAAACTACTCAGGCCTTTGTATTTTCTGTTCTAATGCTCACCTATTCAAATAACTAATTTGTAATACAATTATTTGGGTTCCAGCAGGATGGCATAGGGCTTTCTGAGGTGTTATAATATATATAAAAACCAAGAATATTAAGATTTTTCTTTAAAATCTTAGGAGTTATTTTTCTACTAACATCAAGACTTTGTTGTATTGCGATTTTATTAATTATCTAAATTATTATTTTATGGTCTGAAATGGATGTATCTGAGACTACTTGAGTGAATTAATGTAGAAGTCAAAACATGGCCAATATACTCTGAGCAAGCTTGCCAGACAGTAATTAATTCATTATATGTTTTAGGTTAAAGTGAAATTTTGCAATGTTTAGGATGAAAAATGAAAACTTACCAATGGCATGATTTGTTACCATTTCCTGTAGACCCTTTTCGGAAGAAATCAGTGCTGCCGGCAAATCTGACTGGACTAGCTGACCTACTGAAAATTCAAAAGGCTTAAGGACTTCAAGGATTACTGCAAAGTTCCTATGAATATTTAACCAACCAACCTCTCTGACTGATAGATGCCACTGACACTTTTAGAAATTCATTTATTCAAAGAAATGCTGTGTTGTTGTCAGAAGCTGATCTAATAGACATGTCCTTCTTTCAAGGTGGAACTTTGATCTGTGGTTTTTAACTAAGTGGAAACACTTTTCTGGTTGGAAGATGCCGTGTTGTTTACTGGATTTCTCAGCATGAAACTGCAACCAAAAGGTAAGTCATATTCTTGCAAATAGTTACAACAAATTTGAATATGTTTTTTTTTTGACTAGACAATGGCTTCACTGAATTTGTGGACTGTTACAGTTGCTTTAGAACATGGTATATGAAATATTTGGAATTTGTTATCCAGCAGTAAGCTGTCTTTGCAAATATTCCTCTGAACAGGTTCACTCTTCAGCTGTTATGCAGTAAGCTGAATGAGCCTAAATAATTTTTTTACGAGTCAGAGGAAAAAAATAGGAGATATCTAAAAGCCAAAGTGGGAAAAACAAGAAAAGTTCTCTAGGGCTGATGTAGTTTCCATCTATGACTCTGCTGAGTGTCTATTTTTTGAATCACAGAAGCAGGTTTAACCTGCCTCTTAACCTTTGTAAAACTTTTCATGTTTTGTCTTCCCCAACTCTCTCAAGATTAAGCTGGGGAGGTAGGGCCAAAGTGGAAAGGTGATTGGGTAGGTGCAGATCTTATCAAGTAACTGCACCACTGACATTGGAAAGTGGGACAAAGCAGTTCTATTTTTATTTAATCATACACTCCTTTTTCTTTTGTTCCTCTACATTTTTTTATCATATTTGCTAAAGAAAAGTTAGACTTTCCACTTGGATTTTGGAAAGTCTTTAAAAAGAAGAGAAGAGATACTTTCTCACTGTCTTGTATCTTAAGTATGGTTTATTTGAAACACATTCAGTTTCAAAGTCTGCTATTTTTAAAGATAAGTGTTCTCATTGTGACTTGCAATAAAAGGTTTAAATCTAGATCAGACCTCACCTGGAACATTGTCTTGTCTCCTGAAGGCCTAAATTTGATTCTGTGTTTCAAACCCAGCTACAACAGTTCTGTGTCTACAATATCTACAGTATCCCTGAAGAGGGTAGATATGGAGAGATTTATTAATAAATAAAGAAGTAAAGGAAGACATTATAGGCAAAAATCAAACCTTAATGAAGTTATGACCCTTCAGTTTGCAGTTATTGTATGGCATAGTAGTCAGGTGGAAAAAACCCAAACATTTAAAATATAATAAAGCTGTATTAATGTGGAGGGATAGAATGTAAGAAAATAAAGATAGTGCAGAAGGTAGTCTCACACCTGAGGAGTTGCAGCTGTACCAATCACCAAAGATTAGGAACAGGCCTGCCCTTAATAGGCCACAGCTGTGTCCAATAAGGAGTGCTACAAAAGAGTGGGTTAGCTGGGTGAGGGGAGAGTTGGAGTTTGTTGGCTGTGCTGTGAAGGAGCTGCCCTATGCGAGGTCACCAAGATGGTATGGGACTTTTGCAATAAGATGACAACATGTTAATATTCCCCATTGTGCTATTCCAAATAATTTTTTAATATATTTCTGCTTGTGACAAGCATCTGGGACTATCCTAGATTCTTTATTGATAAAATCAATCCAAAGAATAAAATCATGATAAAAGCAAATTTAGAACTTCTATGATGTTAAAGCTTTTGAGGGTATCTAACTTTTTTATACTGATTGAAAAAGTGAAAATGCATAAATGGTTCTACCAGAACAGAGTTGTTTAAAGAATGCACTTGTCTCATGGAGGGGGTTTATGTAGAAAGGCAAGGGAAGGAAAAAAATCTTTCAGACATTGAATTAACTGTTACTCTTATAAATGTGTGCTTTTGCAGTAAAACATTCTTTCATGTAGCTAGAAGGTACTTTAAATTCATGTTCTAGTCAGCTGGAAGGGAACAAAAATTAGTCCCACAGTATTACAATGTTCTGTCAAGATCCTGAAGGATAATATGAAACTAAAAGTAATTAATGTGTTCCATGAAAAAAGTTGCTTTACAGTCAAAGCAATATTTGGTATCAATTTAAGGGACTAGCAGAAATACCTCTCACAGAACAAATGACATTTCTGATGGGGCATATCTGATGCTTAAAAGTAGTACTAGACTTATCATGACAGGCAGCCTGAAGGTCAGAAATACTTAATTGTCACTCTGTCAGCAACATTTTCAAGTCTGTTTTTGGCTGTAGCCTTGTAAGAGACTCATTCTTTGCAGATGATGATTTTTTTTTCAGTAAGAGGAACGTGTGAGGGTTCCAATAGCTTGTGAATGCATCAGCTGGGGAGGGAAAATCTCACCTGTTTTCCTCAACTCAAAATTAAAAGAAAATAAGCTGATTATTTGGTTGCTTAGATTAAACAGACTTAAGCCACAAGAAAAGTGGGACAAAACCAGGCAAGAATATTCAAAGAACTATTGACCTTTCTTAATGTCTCCTAGGTTTTTACTGTGAATTTTCTCTTTGTTAGAAATTTGTTTATCTTATGCCAAATAAGGCAATTTTTCTTCATTTGACAGGAAGTTTCTGTAAAGTTTTATGGCTTCAATCCATGTGGATACTTTTTTTTGTCCTTGCCCTCTTAAAATGAGTATGAAAGCAATCCATCTTTATTTTTTTGTTTGAAATTCAAAGAGAATTTCTCTATTTCACAAGGATTGTAGGAAAGAAAAATAAAACGCACTAGCTTGCTTTATTTTTCTGTTCCTCATGCAAAACTGTTTTGTCAGCAGTCAGAGCTACCTTAGAGTTCAGCAGAAATATAGATGCTATTTAATTTTCTTGTCTTGGACTCCTTGCGGCTTGCTCTCTGTAAAGCAGTGAGCCAGGACAGCTGAGAGAAATAGGTGGGAGCAAAAAGGGTAGCTAACAAGGTTGTAAGGGAGAGGTGACATGAGTCAATGGTTCACTGGCCACACTGCTTTTTGTGCTTCCTATCAAATTTTAGAAAGAGACTGGCAAGACTTAAAAGCTTTAGGGGAGAAATGTTCCTATTTCACTTTAAATTTGTTCCTCCTGTTACACATTTCTCAAGTATGAGACTTCCTTTGCTCCACCTTTCACTATTCCTTATCTTTTTTTCATTGAGTAGAGGAAACCCTCCAACTCTTCATAAATCAGTTACTCAGACTTGTGTGCCTCAGTAACTCTCAGAGGTGGGAACAATTCTGGGAACTTGTTGGACTGGATCAGCTCTAGGTGCTCTAACCTCTGCTGGTTTAGGGAACCATCTAACATATCCTTTTTTTAATGCATTCTACAGTCAGAACTCTGACATTTGAAGGATGAAGTAAACTCTTGTTCAAGATCTATGTACAAAGATGGAAGTTTAAGTTTTGCAGCTGAAATCTCATGGCACTACTGCACTGAGATCTGAAACTGCAGACAAGAACACTACTGAGAGTTTCTGCCAAATATGGAAATAAGTTATTACATGTAAAGACAGCATTTAGATATATTGCTGGGACTGCATCAGGGCATGGCATCTTAATCTGAGTTATTGATGCAAATATAAAAGGAAAGAAGAAAGTTTCATAACTCTTTCATATACTCTTCAACATTGGTAATGATGCATTTCCTTTGGGAGTTTGTTTCATTCTTTTCCAACCTAATGCATGACTGTACAATACTTATCAAAGTTTTAATGGCAGTCTTTCACCTCGTGTCCAGCTGTCCGTATGAGGGATCATAAAGCTGCTTTTTCATTAATTTATGGGCTTTTGCATTAATTTATTTGATTTTTTAAATGCTGAGTCATACAGAAGGTTTGACTGTTAGTGTCAATGGAAAGAGGAATGACATGATGCACGTAATTCCTCAAAATTCAGCTGCTGAACTATTTTAGTATATTTGGACCTAAATTCCTCTCCTTATCTTCATTAGTCTTCATTTCATTTGAAAAGAGCTGAGGAAGGTATTTCCAAAAGGAAGGATTAAAAGCTAATTTAAAAACACAGCCTCTAGAAAATTCATCTTGACATAAAATATGTAACTTTTAGCACAGATTGACCAAGAAGTTGCAGTATTCTTGTCTCAACAAAATCTCAGCTAACAATATTAGTTTTATTTCTTTAAGTAACACATCAATGCTTGTTATGTAGAAAAACTTCGGATTCATATGTTTCTTCCTAAATCTAAAAAGGGCATAAAAATCCCATTCATATGTGTGAGTAAATTACTCTACTTGCTGTTTTTATTTTTTTTCTTTAGGATTATTAATTTTTTTTAATAATTCTCATTTAGTTTAAATTTTGTAGACTTCCATCCATAATTCAAAATCTTTATCATGAACTAAGAAAATCTCTTAATAGTCTTGTCCCACAGAAATAGCATGATATTATTCACCAGTTTCTAGGCAAAAATGACAGGATCATTCTCAGGATGCTTTGTGGGAAAAAAATGAGTTGTAATGTGTCAGAACTTTTGTACTTGGATAATAGAGAAGCTTAACGAATATTTGTTATAAAGAGAATATTTGATACCTGAAAGAAGTCAAAACTCACATGCCATGTGTCTCCCAACAAGAAATGCAGTCATAGCATGGCCACTTGAGTGTTGGGTTGTTTGATTCCTCAGTGTCTTTTAACAGTAATTGTCTATTTTTTATTTCTGTCTTTTACTGGGTAATTGTATAAGAAGCTCCTTTCAACATTTTAAAGGCATCATGCGTTAGATTATTTGCAAGTAAAATGGCTGCCAAGCATTTGTTATGCAAATACAATTGATCAGGTTTCTTGTAATGTTGTTTTTTAGGCATGTTCGATTTTTCTCACTGAGAATCAAACAGTGGGTTCTATGCATTCCTAGTGACAATTATCTCTTTATACAAACAGCACTGGACTGCAGGGGAAATGCAATAATAGCTTTAAGTAATTTATTTCTTCTGTCATTTGTCAAAAAGCCCTTGAACTTCAAAATGCTTTCCTTTGTGTTGGCACTTAAATGCTTCATTTTCCTCGCTAGAAAAAAAATTGAAATACTAAAACAATTCTGTAAAGTTCTTTAAGTTCCAGCAAGTGCAGCAAACAGATTTCAGTGTCAGCTTTCTGCTTTCAAATTCATAATTTGAACTATGTGATCTCTTTGAGGAGCTCTGCAATATGGAATTGTCACCATGTGATGCAATGAAAATGAACCAAAGGGGAATGCTGAGTATAAACAGCGCACTTCAATTTCTCAAGATGACACATGTTTGGAGAAAGCAAATGCAAATATTGCTCAAAACCAGCATCAGCTTTAAGCTCTCCTTTTCAGCCACGTTGCTGGCCTTGTTCTCCACAGGAGCGGCTTCCTTCTTCTGAAACATCATTTATCAGTTGCCTTTGTTTACTGTTCTTGACACTTCACTTTGCCCATGCTCAGTGATTGGTTTATCCACTGGCTTAAATGAAGGACAAGCCAGGTTAGCAAATACCTAAACATGGTCATGCTTCATTCAGAGATTTTTTTTTCTCTGCATTTGTGATCAGTCTTCACACTCCCTTGGAAGTCCCAGCCCAAAGGCTTCCCAAGGGATCAACCACTGTGTCTTGTAGGAGATGAAGGATCTGAAGCAAGGCCATCCTATTTTCCTTCTACTGGCTCACTGGTCAGTCTGAGGCTCTTCTATCCTTCTCTGGGAAATCTGTGTCCTCCATCAGCACTCAAGAAGTGCAAGATATTTCTACAAAGCTGAACTACTGTGTCAGCAGGGCAGAGAAGAGCTTGCTGCACAACAAAATGCTTAACTTAAGAGTCCAGGGACTTTTTGATGGTTGTGCTTCTGTGCTTCTTTCTGGGCTTGCAGATGAGCTTTTATCACATAACTTATCAGGAATGACTCCAACCATGAATTTCATTCCATAAGATGATGAATTCTTATTTGTCAAAAGAGTAAAGGACATTGCTATGCAGGTGCATTTCCTATTGTTTTGCTGCCTTGCTGAAATTAAGTTTCATGCTTATGCTGCCCTCACCAAACTTTAAATGTGCAAAAATTAACATTTCATCCAGTGCTACTCTGTGCCAAGAACAGGACTGTTTTAGTAGATAAATAATGAATTCCTCAGCAATGAGCACTAATGCCTGCAAACACAAGAAGAAATTAGGTTTAATTAGCACTGTGTACAATTCATTGCCATTTTTAAGCTGTGTAAAAGATACATCTTTAATAATTAGTTTATGTACTAATAGTCTAGTGGTGTCTGTGGGTATTGGGAGGGCTGGCAGCAGAGCATCCTGCTCCTGGTACATCAGCCAGGGTGCAGATTTGCCTGGGCTGTCTTGGGTCAGAGAATACAGAACAGACTCCAAGTGCTGTGTATCACTAAGCAAGGTATTTGAGTACAGATTCTTTCCTCCCCTTGATAGACACCAGGCAGTGAAAAATTCTGTAAAACTATATGTGTGGGCTCCCCTTTTGATGTGCTTGTCCGGGCACTGACCCAGGTTGCCACACTGATGCCTTGAGGGTAGCAGGGAAGGTGTGAAAGGAAGAAATGGTGATATTCTGACTCAAGTTCAGGAGGGCAAAAAGATACTGTAACTTAAAACAATATTTTCCCCCTAGTAGCTCACTTTCCTCCTCACCGGCTGTTAGGGATATTTTGAATAGTAAGGCAGAAGCAGATGTGTTAGTGTGCCTTGCTCACTGCAGTTCAACCTGTTGTACTGGTATGATTCCAGCCTTCCTTGTGGTTAAAATCACATGGCAACTGCTTACAAATTTTCTTTTTTTTTTCTGCCACTGTTATGGCAGGGGTGCTTGGCAGGAACATGGTGTGGACAGATGGGACAGCAACCTCCTGAACTGCCCTTTCTAAATTCACAGCACCCCATGACTGTGATTACTAATGGAATACATGGCTTGAGATCACTCAGAAGTTCAAAATAGTCTGCACAGGATGCAGCTGATTATTTTTCCATCTTCTCCTCCTACTGGCAGTCATCAATATGTCTTGCAACCAGATATAAATTACTTGCTTTTCTAAACTGTTTGATTTAAGCTACTCTGCAAAAGGGAAGCCTAGCTGGCCTGTTTCTCATAGACACATGACCTAATTTTTCTGTCATTTTATTTTGATGATTGTCAAATTGAAGGACTTCCTTCAGTACACAATTTGATGGGGCCAACACAGAGGTCTGCTTTTGCAATGGGAAGTTTAAAATAAGTGATAAAATCCAAGATCATATGTCAAAGATGGATTTAGAGTGGGATTCTAAAGTCTTTTTTTGTTGTTGTTGTTTGTGGTTTGTTCTTTGGTCTTTATTTTGTTTTTTGGTTTTTTTGTAATTGAACATTACAAAACTAAATTATAAAAAGAAGAGATGAAAAAACAGAAACTGTCAATGAAAATGATGGCAAGACAGAGGAGGATTTCTAAAGGCTGTGCCAAAGAAACAGTTGGAGAGAGAAAAAGGGAATGAAAATTAGAAGATGGTGTCATGGGCACCAACAGAGTGTAATATTTTGGGAAATGGTGTTTCTGGGTAGTACTAAGACAGCTGAAGGTCCAGATGGATGAAACTGATCAGGTTTTGCGGTTTGGTGAAGAGAAATCCATGCAGATTTGAGAAAAAAGCAAAAAAAGGAAGGCTTTTGATGATTATGAATTGTAATTGCAAAGTGCCTAAAATGAAACTGGAAAATAAAGTCTCCAGGGAGAGCAAATTTACAGGTATGAGAAAGAAGGTGGAATGACAGGTATAGATGAACTGCGTCTGTGCTAATGTGGCTTACTAAAAAGGGTGAAAAATAGCCTGTGATGAGGTGAAAACTAGAAGGTATTCAGTGCAGGGATGCAGGAATGGGTTAACCTGTGGTAAGGCAAACTGTTCTTGTCATAAAATCTATGACCACTGTGAAACAGACCTTGGAGCAAGACACTCAGAGTGGAAAATTGACACATAAATTAATGAGGGGAATAAGTACCAGATTTCTAAATATGTGTCAGTTGGAAGTGAAGGAAGACAAGCTGAGGATACATAAAAAACCCCAGGTAATGTTGGGGATGTGCTGTACAAAAGCAGCAGTGAGGACAGGGAAGGTGGGCCAGTGCAAGGCAGCAGAAGTGCAGGAACTGCTCTGTGCTTCCCTGCCAAGCTGAAAGAGCTGTGCAACCCAGGGATCAGCAGGACTGAGTGTGAAGAGGTGTGTCGGAGGCAGACTAATGCAGGATTTCAAACTCTCATACTCTATGAAAGTGTTAGGATTTTATATAGATATATAAGTATATGCCTACATTATTATTATTGTTAATAATAATAGTAACAGACACTGCATTTAGAGACTATACATTTCAGTGAATCTCAAATCAAACTTTAGAAAATTAAAAGTAAAACACAGTCATGTTGAAAATGTAGTAAAGAATTGGCAATACACCTTCCTTGACCTTCTGACTACATGTCACAGGTGGTGTTTAAAATACAAAACCATCTGCAGAGGGTAAACTTCCTCTGTGTCTGCAGGGTCAAGATGGAACAAGCACATGTATTTAAGGGGAAATACTTTTCACTGTATTAATTAAAACAGTTG
Organism: Molothrus aeneus; assembly: GCF_037042795.1. Classification (NCBI taxonomy): domain Eukaryota; kingdom Metazoa; phylum Chordata; class Aves; order Passeriformes; family Icteridae; genus Molothrus; species Molothrus aeneus. Next base: position 44,139,138 of record NC_089648.1, read on the forward strand.
ATGATACTGCATCTCAAATCCCATGTCCAGTGTTTTTGGTCCCTCACTACAAGAAGGACATTGAGGTGCTGGAGTGAGTCCAGAGAAGGGCAGCAGAGCTGGGGAAGGGTCTGGAGCACAGGTCTGGTGAGGAGTCACTGAGGAATCTGGGGTTGTTTAGCCATAAGAAAAAGAGGCTTGGGGGTGGCCTTATGGCTCCCTACAACTCCCTGGAAGTAGACTCTTGCCAGGTGGGTGTCAGTCTCTTTTCTCAACTATCAAGTGACAGGATGAGAAAAAGTGGCCTCAAGTTGTACCAGGAAAGGTCCAGACTGAACAGTAGGAATTTTTTTTTTTTTCCACAGAAAAGGTTGTAAAGCAATGGAACAGACTGTCCAGGGAAGTGATGGAGTCACCATCCCTGGAAGTATTCAAAACATGTGTGGCTGTGTCACTTGAGGATATGGTTTGATGGTGAACATGGTAGTTATATTGTTGGCTGGACCTGATGGTCAGGTCAAACCTCAAAGGTTCTATGACTTTTAAAAGTCCAAGAAATCTTGATTCACAAACATCAGCTGAAATTGAAAATACCCTAGAATCATAGAATAAGCATAAAATGTTTAGGGTTGGAAGGACCTTAAAGATCATCTAGTTCCAACCCCTCTGCCATGGAAAGGGGTGCCAGTCACTAGATGAGGTTGCTCAGGGCCCATCCAGGTCTTGAACACTTTCATGGGTAGAGCACCTACAGCTTCTCTGGGCAAACTCTTCCAGCAATTCACCACTCTCTGAGTAAAGAATTTCTTCCTGACATCTAAACTAAACCTGTCCTCTTTCAATTTAAAACCATTGCCCCTTTTCCTGTCACTATTTGCTTGTATAAAAGTCCTTTGACCTCCTTTTTATGAGCCCCCTTAAAGTACTGGAAGGACATAATGAGGTCTCCCCAAAGAATTCTCTTTCCCCACGTTGAACAGAAGTTGACAAACCATACCATCTCAATATATATGTAATAAATCAAGGTCTGGGGAGGACAAAACATGTGGGTGTAGACAGTTTTAAGTACCAGATGATTCAAGTATGGTTACTGTGATGTAAATAATGACTCTTTTGAAGGCACATTTTTCCTATGGTCCTGGATGTTTCCAAATGCATGGGTAATGTAATATTTGTTTGCTTAATATGTTACATCAAAAAAGCTTCTGAAGCAAAGCATTCCCTATTCTTCAATGTTTTCAGTAACATCTCTCATTTTTTTCTTTATTATCATCACTAAAATTAATTCAGTCCACATTCTGAAATTATTCCAGAATGCTCAATCATTTGGTTTTGCAACTGATTATAAGGTGTCTCAGAAAACATGAATGTGTGAGAAAAGAGGATTTTTCAGAGCACTTCAATTTGTCTAAAATATTTGCTCAAAGTTTACCAGAAATTAAAATTATATGTCCAGAACCTTCTGCATTTAGAAGTCTTCTGTAAAATTTGTCAAGCACTTTGATTTGATGAAAGCGACAGCAGTTTAATAAAGCCAGACCAACAGACAGAAACATGCAAAACCAGGCCTAATAGCTTCAATTTACCATTTTTTGCATGCTCATTAATGTGCTCGACTTTCTTCTTAGAACAAGCCCAATGTCAGTGCAAAAAAGACCAACACTGTGATTTTCATTCAAGGAAAAGCTAACACAACCCATGCCTAACAGGTATCAAAGAGAGAGTTCCAGGAGTTTTGGCTCATATTTCTGTGCTTGACTCCATTTAGATAAAATTTTGGTTTAAATTAATTACTTGATTTATACCTTGCCAAATACTTGCTTTAGAGACTCAGCATGACATGACCTCAACATAGCAGAAATATCCTTTTATAATTTTTTCATGTCTATAATAGCAAAAAAACCCAGCCATCAGCATTCTACTTCAATTCAGACAACAGGTGAGAAAACAGTGAATTTTTATTTTGTGATTTTTTTCGGCCCACTTACATCTTATACCATCCTGATTACTTCACATTTCTGAAAAGCATAAGGGCTGGGCCCATTTATTGTAGCCTGCACTGCATGTCCAGATGGTAAATCTTGCATTTATAGAGATCAGAGAATGACAGGCCATTTTGATAGCTGACACCAATGAAATAAAAAAGTATCCAGCTGTCCCTCCTTTCTCCCTTCGGTCTTCCAATTCCACCTCCTACATATATGAAGAAAGAAAAGTGATGCAGGAGCTCATGATTTCAAATGCTCTATTTGACTGTCTTTGTGTCTGTACTTCCAATGACTTGATAAGCTTGAGAAATGCTAAATTTTGGGAGAAAAATTCATATTTTGTCATGACTTACAAATAACATATGCCCTTTGTATATTAAAATCAGAATATTTCAGTGATGAGTTGGATTACTAAATTTAGTTTCTGGTTAAATTAACTCACAAATTTATCCTGAACTTTCATTAACTCTATAAATTAATGATATTGCACTTGTCCTCTTATGCATGGCAGTGCAAAGCAAGACTTGGGCATTATGTGATACTGTAATTAATCAGTGTAATTAATCTGTGCTGCAAGAAAAAAAGAATTCATTTGGTATGAAATATGCATCCTTAATCTTGATTTTTCTCAACTTTTGACTGCTTACTTTTTATACGTCAGTAATATTCCTCTATTAGATAATACAATGCTCATGCATAGAGGAGATATTTGTATTACATTGGTTTCCTTGCAGAATATAATCTTTCAATGCAGTTTATAGGAGGAAACACTGGAGATCCAATCACAGCAAAAGAAGAAAGCAGTTTTGTTTTTTTGAATGACATCCACAATGAGCTTGCTGTTGAAAAGACAGTGAATAATCCCATACTTTTGACACAAAAACATTCAGAAAAAAGCATCATAAAAATAATTTTTCCAGCATTTATATATGCAAAATATCATAACTTCAGCCCAAGTTCCTGCCAGTGAATCCAGAGAATGAAAAATACATTAAAGAAATGCCATATGTAAACAAGGCAGATTGTCAGTGCTTCTTAATAGTGTGTTGAGAATAACAGGAGCATTTGCTCCTGTACTGCACACTGTATCTGATGTCATTTAAACGTGACTGAAATTTCTTTCAGGTATACATCTCTTCCTGGTGTGTACTTCAAAGTGAGCATTAGACTACACATATTGCAAAAATTAGGGCAGATTTTCCTGAGTCAAAATCTGTGACAGTGTTCACAGGGGTTCTTGGATGAGGCAAGAGACAAGAATGTTGACTCCACGTTCAGAAGGCTTGATTTATTATTTTATGATATACATATATTACATTATAACTATACTAAGAAGAAATAGAAGACGAGGTTTCCTCAGCAGGCTAGCTAAGAATAGAATAGAAAAGAATGATAACAAAAGGCAGCTCTCGGACTCTGTCCGAGATAGCTTGGTCTTGATTGGCCATTAATTATAAGCATTCAAGATGGCCCAATCAAAAATCTACCTGTTGCATTCCACAGCAGCAGACAACCATTGTTTACATTCTTTTTCTGAGGCCTCAGCTTCTCAGAAGGGAAAATCCTAAAAAAAGGATGTTTAGTGAAAAAGATGTCTGCGACAAAAATCTGCAAATTCTGAAAAATTGATAATCAGTTAAACTGAGAAACCTTATAATTACAGTTGTTGTTAAGAATAGGCTCAAATTTTCTTGAAAGAAAATTTGAGTGGCTGATTGGATAGTCAAGGTCAGGCGCCATTTGGTTTTCCAAAATTCTAGCTATAGTTACTGTGTCCCTCACCCTGGACTACTGTCTCTGATAAGGATGCAGATATATTAGCTTATCATTTATAGCAGCCACACAATATATTAATTTGAGCAGTTTAAAATATGCCATTACATGTACTGGATTTTGTACTGGATTTGCCATTACTGGATGTTGCTATGATGAAAATCCCTTTTTGAACCCAGTATTGTACCAAGCCAAGAGCTGTAGCTTCAAGAGAATCATATACATATATATGTATCAAATATTAGAATCAGTTTTAAGGCTTATGAAACAATGAAATATACATCAGTAAAAAGGATCTTTGAACTTAGATGGTTATAGATGGTGTATAGGCTGTAGCTATATATAATTTGAGGAATTTGAGTATTACTTTATATTAATAACTTTACTAATTGTGGTCAGCCCTGTATGTTTGGCATTAGAGGCTTCAGGGAACTGGTTGCTCCACCTATGTCAATTCTAAGCTAATGACTGTGCTGATTCTACCTATTTATTCATACTTCTAATTGGCAAATAGGCTCATTTCCATTCTTTCCTCTTTCCTGGAAGGAAGGAAAAGTTTTTACTTTTTTTCTGAAGAATATCAACAACAGCAGAAGCTGAGTAGCAGGGCAGAATTTACTTTTTTAATTGATTTTACTTTTTATCTTTTTCTTGATTTTTAGCCTGATTATATAGCTTTTAATCACTGATTGTAAGATGATATTAAGATGACTTCAAATGGTATCCATTGAGTACTTTATACTGCATTCTTCCTTTAACCTTTCAAATGAAATTGAATTTAGAAACATCACTCATTTGGCAGCAATTCTTTGTTGAAGTCTCTTTTCCTTTTTCTGCCATCAAGCTGTGTTTTGCTAAGGCTGCTACCTTGTTAACTGTCTCATATTCAGTAATAATGCTAATAACTACTACATACCTTGTGCCAACAAGCAGTTCAGAAAATGAAATATTCATTTGAAATGCACATAACTTAGCAGTGGTAGCTGAAAGGCAGCGGCAGCAGCAAGTACAGACAGAGCGATTTAATTAATTAGAATTATGCCCTTTGGGTTTTGTATGTGCTGTTGCAATTATAGGAATGTCTTTACTATTGCATCCTAAATATCAAAGGAAAATGTGAAATCTTACTGCATTTTCTATTAAAAGAGGTACATTTTTAAGACCTTTGTTACATATTTTGCTGTTCCTTTTCAAGTATTCTGGTTTACCATGGGCTGATTTCAGGGTAACAGTCAGCTGATAACTCACACACTTCTTTTACCTGTATGACCAACTTAGATCAAAATTTGGTATTCCCCTATTATCTTAGATGGCTCTAGTCAACACATTGAACATTGATCTTTAAGAAAGGAATCCTTAAAGTTTAGATCATATCAGTGTAACCACCTTCCTTTCTGATTTTAAAAGTTACCATGCGAAGCAATAACCAGTGTTCTTTCACTCCTACCAGGTCCACAAATATCTCCAAGAACCTACACTGAGCCCTTGTCTCTGTGGTTTGTCCAGCCTGGGTTTTTATGCACATATGGTGACCGTAATATTATGAAGTACGGAATTCTTTGAGACAGAAAGAACTCATTGCTGTCCTGGGGATAATAAAACACCAAATGTGAGTATCTGTTTTATTTGGTGTGGTGATTTGGATCTCTCTGTTGAGAAGTGGAAGGACTGTTTCATGGAAAGGTGACACTGGCAGCTTCTGAGGAGTCTGATTACTCTGCCTGACAAGGAATCCTTTAAATGTCTGACTGGGCATGACCAAAAAATATACCAATGTTACTTGTACTTGCTATTTGGCTGAGCATCCAGGTCAAATTGTGGGGAAAAAAAAATGTGTAATTTGGCATGCTAAACTAAAAGGGTTGAAGTTATATAGACTGCATCTCTAAAGCTTATAAATCAAAGTTTACTCCAATTGGCAAGGTTTTCTGTGCTCAACACACCATATGATATCACCATTGGAATCATTTTTATCTCAGGAGTCATAAAAGGAGATGCAGAGATTTTGTCAAAACAGAATTTCACATTTAGGCATTGTGTTAGAAATAATGGCAATGATAATGACAGACTAATGGCTCCAAACTAGACATACAACAATGACTGGACTCAAAAGTTGTAAGCAAGAGTGAAATTCCAAATGTTTTTCTCTGCTATAACTGCTTCATTTATATAGACACCAGGAAGCATTATGAACCTAGGGAAAGACTGTTCTGATGCAGGCAGGATCCAATTAAAAAAGGGAAAAAATAATTCTACGGAAATCTGTTGCAAATCCAAAAACTGCCAGTATATCAGACTGGAACTGCATACTATGAGAATGGTGCTCTGAAATTTGAAAGGTCTGGGTTCAGTTTCTGGCTTGGCTACAGATTTCCTCTAGGCAAATCACTCACATCTTGATGTGGCTCAGTTCTCCTGTAAAGGGAAATCTGTGAAAGGGAGATAATGTTTCCCTGCCTTTCAAAAGGTTTGTGAACATGAGTTCATTAATGTTTGATAGATGCAGTGCTGGAGACCATATCACTGTCAAGCAAGTGTGGAATACAGCCTCAGCAGTACCTCCTGAAGCTTGTGAAGTGCAGTCTTTTGGGGAAATATACTTTGTTTTCCCCAGTCTGGTGAATGGCTGCAGCTTTCCCACTTCATACAATGAGGCACAGGCTGTGGAGAACTGAAGTGAACTGACTGAACATCCACATGAAGACTCCAGATGTTTGAGGAGTCACCTTTCTGGTTTTCTTAGTCTTGTCTTTATCCAGGTTATACTCTGATTTTGCTATTTAGACTTGTTGATATATGCAATTGTCTGACACAGTGAGAGGTTTATCTGCTTCTTGGTGACTTCTCTCTACCCACTGCAGAATGCAGGAACTGTTGCTTACTCCATGAACAAAAAATAGATGGAATTTATTCCCTTTCCCCTTGCATTGCTGGTATTCAAACAATGTTTAAATGACACCCTTTTTAAAAATCTGTAAAACTGGAGAACTACAAGACTTAATATGATTGCTACATTATTTAGGTCTGACAGCTCTCTTGTTTTATATTCTAAAGGAGCTGACCCAGGACGATATTACATGTGCTGTCCATCAGAGCTGAATTTTCAAACCCTCCCTCTGTAAGTTTTAGTCTTCTGACCTGAAACACAGCTAAGAGGAGTTGGTGGATTCTCTTAAGAAAATCCATCCAGAGTCAGGGGGAGGAGGGCATTAGGCCTTGGACTCTTGCAATGCTTTACCCCAGAGATATTATACTAACTAGTAGTCATAAATCCTGTATGAATAGTATTTGTCAGAAAAGGACCAATGTTAGAATGAGCAGCCTTCAGTAACTATTATATTTATACAGAAATACACTTTACACTCCCTCTGATGAAACAATAGTAGCTGCAACATTTTAGGCATGAACAGTTTCATCTGAAAATGTTGTGAGAAGGCAGCACTGAACTAGAGAAACTAAACAAGATTCAGAGTCATGTGGCTGTCATTGTTTCCTCAGTAAATTCAGCTGTGGGAAAAAATAATGCCTTTTTTTGGAAAGAATGGTCCTGTTCCACGTAGTGATCATCCTGCACATATAATTTTTCACTGCAGAATTTCTTCAAACTTCTGACCTAAATCATAAAAAAAAGTCAGGTAAGTCAAGAGACAGAAGCGAATACATCTTGACCAAGGTGTTAATTAGTTTGAAGAAAAAATTGCTAGCAGCATGTTGACAGATTGTGGGTGGCTTCAATGATAGCTGGCAGCTTCTCTGTGAATATTACCCATTTTCCCCTCTAAAGGATGCCCCCAATGTCCATTTTTGGAAGGGCATGAGTTTGCGAATATTGCATCTGTGGTTCTTTTGTGCCTTAATTCCTTGCTTTCTGTAAAAAACCCTCCATAATTGGTACTATTACATAACCAGGCTTTTAAGATTATTTGAGGACATCTTCTGTTTATATCCTCAATCACCTGCCAGAGGAACAAAATCTTGCAAATCATCATTCTCCCAACCTTGAAAAACTATTCTCTTGCATATGATTCTTGTACCTCACTGATTATTAATAAAATATCAGTGCCTTCTATATTAACATCTATCAGCTGTAGTTCTTTTTCTTTTTTCCCTTCCTTTAATATTTCTCTAAAATATTTATATTAATGGGAATAGTTGCAGAATGAATCATGATATCTCTCAGAATGGGTCACATTGGAAGGGACCACAGTGGGTCATCTGGCCCAACCTCCCTCAATCAGGGTCATCCTACAGCACCTGGCACAGGATTGTATCAAGACAGCTCTTGAACTTCTCCAGGAGGGAGACTTCACAACCTCCCTTGAAAGTTTGTTCAGTGTGCAGTTGCTCATGCAATAAAGAAGTTTTTCCTCATATTCAGGTAGAACTTCCTGTGCATCGGTTTCTGCCCATTGCCTCTTGTCCTATTGGTTGGTATCACCAAAAAGAACCTGGATTCATCTTCTTGGCACCCTCCCTTTAGATACTATTAGACATTGATCAGGTCCCCTCTCAGTCATCTCTTCTCAAGACTGATTTGGTTCAGCTCCCTTGGCCTCTCTTCATAAGACAGAAGATCCAGTCCCTTGAACTCTGCAGCTCTCTGCTGGATCTGCTCCAGAAGCTCCATGTCTCTTCTGAACTGAGGAGTCCAAAACTGGACAAAGCAATCCAAATATGACTTCACCAGGGCTGAGGAGAGGGGCAGGATCACCTTCCTTGACCTGCTGGCAGTACTTTTCCTGATGTACCCCAGGATACCATTGGCCTTCTTGGCCACAAGGACACACTGCTGGCTCATGGGTGAGGTGCAATTCCCTGAGATGTGAGAACTGGGGGTGATATAATAAGGAATGAGAGAGATAAAATGAGAAGATCAAGTGACTTTCCTCCATCTCTGCTCTAGAGTACAAAAAGAGCTGTATTTCTCTCATTTCTCTCTCTTCTGCAGCCACTAATCAAACAATATGAAAGCAAACACAATGAAAGCAAGTTGGATCTGATGGCAATAATGCTGTCTTACCCTGAAGCCTGGCTTCTGTTCAGCAACTATTTGGAGGCAGCCTGTGTAATGGGAGACAGGCAAGACCTTGGTGTTTTTCATGTGCTTAGCAAGACAGAACAAAGACCGTGCTGTTATACTGTTCAGGCTTCCTAGAATCCCTGGGATGGTGGTCTGTGCTCCATAAAAGCACTGGTTGGGACAGTATTCAACCACATGCTTAGTCTTCTTTTGCTGTGGGTATACTTTTCTGTGTTTGAAATTATTGCTGGTTAGTTTTTTTTAAGCAAAGAAAAGTAGATAATCTGGTACAAAAGTTTTACACAAAATGTGTTGGAGAATATGATGAAAACGGTTTTTAGATGTTAAAAAAGTGTATTTGACACATATATATATATCTATGTATATATGTTTGCCAAGTTTGAGTCCTAGAAAATATCAGGTACTTATTCACAGATGAAAATATTAGATCAAACCAGGCAGAGATTGTCCTGCAGCAGTGCAAGCAAGGAATCTAAAGTAAGGCATTACTAAAGGCAAGCAGGGTAGAATTTCATTCGCAGTACTTGCCCATCAAATTATGTCTTTAAAGCTGCACCTGTCAGTGTATTTGATATTAGCTTGTCAAGGCAAGTTATTTCTTTCTCCCAGTTGATACTGAAGTTCACTATAAAGCCCTATCCTGCTGTAAGAAAAGTAAGTGAAAGCTGCCTGCGTTTAGGTCTAGGCAGAGGAATCAGCAGAGGGCAGGACCACCACCTAGAGAGGGGCAGGAGGAGGAACTCATTTTCTAAAATATAATACAATAGAAACTGTCATTCCTTTTCACTGGGATATTCTCCAGGTGCTAGAATTCATCTCACCCACCTAAAGAAGTGTAACAGCACTTTTCTCAGTAAATTTTGACAGTTTGGGAATTTATCCTCATTATGTTATAAATGTCATTTTTTTTGCTTGGTGAATAATGTACCAGCACATTTGCCTTAAGTTCCACCTGGGAGGTTCTCATCCACAGATGAGAGGAACTATCCCAGAAAGGTGATGCTGAAGGCAGGGGAGGGGGATCTGCCTCAACTCTAGTCACAGAGGGTCCAGAGGGATTCTCTGCTGGTGTGACACTGAGCCTGATGGACCGTTTCCACAGAAATCCACATTAGCTGATGGGGACGGGAAACACCTGCTGCAAGCAAGTAGGTGGAAAACTGATTGGTTTTTCAATGATGATCTGCACTCTGTATGGGAGAGAAGTACCTCATTGCTACTGAGCAGAAGTGCAAAAGCACTAGGGCACTGAGATGTTTGCTCCTGGTTGGGGTCCAGTGTTGCTGTGTATCTGGAGGCTGGGAGTCCAGTGATGCAGGGGCTCTTCTTCCATGGGATGGGTGCTGCTGGACAGGGAGGCTGTGGGGAACAGTGCCTTGGGGGAGGGTAAATGCCCTTATCTCCATCTCCGTCACACTTGTTGGTTTCAAGGCCAGGGTTTGCTGGAGCTGGACAATGGAAGTTCAAACACTGTTTTTAGAGGTTTCTCTAAGTCTCTGAGAAGGAAGGAACAGGATTTACTGCCAGTTTTGAGGTTCAGACAACACTGTCATGAAGTGGCCTCTGTTAACAGGTGTCTCAAATGCATCAGTAACCTCATATTGAAGAGGAGGAAATAGAAATCCCTGGTTGTAAGAGAGAAGCAATATACATTGAGTAAATAGGCCAAAAGTAAATAACAGCCATCAGACATAAGGAGACTACTCTAATGATCTCTGTTCTGTTCCTCAGGCTAAATGATCCCATTTTGCCAGAGAAAACATGTTTTCTTCATGTGTTTCCTTCATGAAGTGGCTTCTTTGCAAAAAATCCTTCTACATAGTTAAGGTATAAGTAATTGCAAGTAATGCTCAATTATTATAAATGCAGTAGAAGATATAAAGAATAGAAATTTAATATTTATATAAATTTTCTACCTAATATTCCAGCGAAGGCTTGTGTAACCTTAAACTATGAGATCCATGTGAATTTTCTTTGGAATTTTTATTCGGTCAATATTCGAAAAAAGTAGAACCAGTAGCTGGTTTTCAGACAATAGGAATTTCTATACATTTAATACTGTACTTCAGTATTCTAGAAAATAACATAATCGGTTTATATGTGTGGTGGTTTAACAGGAAATATGTTTTCTGGGATGCTGTGGTTAGGCCAATGGATGCTCAGATTTTAATATTGGCACCTAATGTGGCCATTGGGACATTGGATCTGCCTCTGAGAACACGGGGTTAAAGCAGGGCTCTCCCCTGGGAGGCTCCCTTGGGTTCCGGTCAGTGAAAGGTTCAGATCTCCCCTGGTCAGTGAAAGGTTCAGAGCTCCCCTGCCCGGCTGCGGGCTGGGTGGGGCAGGGGCAGCCATGTGGCCGGGTGAGGTAGGCCGGGGCCTGGACAGAAGGGAGGGGAAGGCCCCTGCAGGATGGAAGGGTGGAGGAGGAGCCCTGAGAGGCATCGGGCAGCCACCCCCGCCCCAGGAGAGACAGAGAGAGAGCCTGTGCCTGTGCTTGGCCGGCGAGAAGGAGAAGGGGGGGGTGCGAGAAGGTGCCCGGCAGGGCAGCCGTGAGAGTTCTGGACAGACAGAGCCTCAGATTTTTAACCCTTTTCTTGGATGATGGAAACCTTACAAATGCTAATCCTCCTGGAGTTGAATGAGAAGAGAGATATAGATAAGAGGAAATGGGCCACGAGAGAAATAGAGAGGAACTCAGGTGGAAGAGATGATGGAGTGGCTTTTGCTGGACTCTTTTTGTGTAGCCATGGACAGAGCCATGTTTCCTTGTGATACAGGGACTGCATTTTAGGGGGAGGCAATGCCTCAGAACCAAGAGGGTTCGGTGTGGGTACCCCTCGGCCCCAGGGGGTGGAAAAATATAGGGGGGACAGATGTCCCAAAGTTGAGACTGTGCCTTTTTGGAGTGGGATGAAGCATCCTTAAAAGTCAACCCTAGAAGCAGCTCTGGTCCATGTTCAGTGGTGAGAGTGCTGGACATGAAAGGAAGAGGTCACCATTGGCACAAGGAGGACTCCTTCTCCTTTTGATGAACTGAGGATTGAGTATTCTGAAGGGTGATGCCAGACCGAGTTGATGATTTGGGGGATGTATTGTATTGGGAATTTGGTGGGGAGGAGGAGGAGATGTATTTGTGAAGTTTTCATTTTCCTTGTGTGTTTCTTTTTTTTTCCCCTTTCCCTTGTAGTTTAGTTAATAAACTTTTTTTTTCCTAAGTGGGAGCCTGCTTTGCTTATTCCTGGTCACATCTCATAGCAGAAACCAGGGAGAGGGTATTCTCATGGGGGCACTGGCATTGTCCCAGTGTCAAACCATGACAATATGCTACAAAGTTATGTGTCCTTTTGGTGTCAACAATCTGTAAAGCCTGTAGCTGGACCTAGACTCCCTATTCTCAAGACTCATACAACTTCTCAAATAGGGAGACTTGTGGAGTTAGATGTATTTTGACCCAATGTAAAAAGCAGGATTAATTGAGAGGGAAGTGCAGACAATTGGTGAAAAGTTAGCAGCGTAGGAAAGCTGAAATTCCCACCTGCATGAGTTAGCAGTAAATGAGGTTATTTAACATCACTCAGGGAACAGAAGGTCACCCTTGCTCTCACTGTGAGCTGCCGTGCAAATAAATAGGCCTTTGCTTCCAACAGTGGAAACAGGCTTATCTTTTCACAAACTCCATGGATATTCATCTCTCTCTGTCTATGATTCATTCTTTGTAGTTACCTAAAAAGCTTTAATCATCTAGTGAGGAAGAACTAGCTAATGCTCCATAATTTAAGTGACCTGTCACACTACATAGAAAAAGCTAAAGCAGTTCACTGAAGCTTGTTTTTCAAGGCCATTTATAGACTCTAGGGTTTCAAGCCACGAGCCAAGTACTTCTGGGAGGAAAAAAAAGTGAAAATGACAACAGCAGCAACAACAAAAAGACAGAGACCAGAATTCAGATCAATTTATGCATGAAAAAATTTGGAATGGCAAAATATGCTGAAAATTTTGGAGGTTTATCTGGAATGAAAGGACAAGTAATGGTCACCTGACAAGTTAAGATGAAAATTTGTAAACATGAGACTACTCTTCCTACCCTCTGCTTGGCACCAGAAAAAGAAGTAGTTTGACTGCAACATTCATGGGGGCAATTAGCTTTGTAGTTGTGAATTAATTAAAGCTTTCACTGTTACTTTTGTTGACTAAATCATATTAGAAAACACAATGGTACTTCTCAATGTCCTTGGATTGGAATTTAGGAAATCTGCATCCTTGCATTAGAGCAATTTTGTTTCAAATGTGTTCTTATCCCTGCAAAAAGTGAATTACAGGCACGCTGAATGTACTGAGTTCAGCTGAGGACCAACTGTATAATTGGATGCTCCTCATTACAGAGTGGTTTGTATTGTTACCTAGTGGGACACTGAGTAGGCTTTTAATCCTTTTGACCATAATTGCTATCTCAAGAAATGAGCATTAATTCAAAATGTTCTGTGTCTGTTTTACCCTGTCAACATTTCCACTCAGTGTAAAATAACATATCATCAGTGGTGTTATTTTATGCTGCTGTTGTACTAACTAGTTACTAACCCTAGTTACTGATTAGGAGTTTCTGACGCTAGCCCAGTTCTTGTGTGATGCCCACAACAAATATTTTTCCAGAACTATAACAACTGAGCAGATTGCCTAGATCACAGTCAATAAATTATATTATTGCTACAAGCTGAACCCTATTTAATCATCACACAATGGCTGTTTGAAAGTGGGATGCTCGAGCTCCCAATTGTGATTGTTCTGACTGAAGACAGAAGTATAATGGCGAAAATCCATGTCAGTCTTTCAGTCTGAATAAAGTGTTTAAGTTTTCAAATAAACAGCAAAGAAATAATTAAACCTATCTGCTGAAGCCTAAAGCAGTTTGTGATTTAGTTTGTGATTTATGCACTTTTAGTAAACTCCTTCCTCTTCTCCTGGTGCTCTGTTATACTCCAAGTGGGACTAGATACCTCATAGTGGAAAGGTTTCTGTCAGGTAGTGTGAGATATGCTGGGAAGCAGAGCAAGATTTTGCTTGGGGAAAAAAAACCAAACCTATAAGCTTTTGATGAATGTTGCTTTTTTTAACAGTTTATTTGCTTTCAAAACTCCAATTCTCATGGGAAAGTTTCTTAGACATGTACCTTTAAAGCTATGTGGCAAAGGAGAACCTTGAAAACGGCAGATGACTGCTATCATGGAAAGGAAATAGGAGCTAATTATTAGCTGCATAGTAATTGTGACTTTTTTAACCTCTGTACCAAAAATAAAATAAAAATTCAGTGAAAAGAGCTTTTCTTAAAAGATTATAAGAGATTAAATTCAATTTTTCAGGGAAATGCTGTACCTTCCTTGCAGTAAATGCATCTGAAAAGATGTTTTCTGTTTGAAGCAGTGGTCAGATCTTCACTTGTCAGAGGTACAGAATAGAAAAGCTATAGAGTTAAAAAGGCAAAGGTTACTAGTCATTCTGAATTGCCTCAGTTTCTGTTTGATCAGTAGAAATAGCAAAACCATATGCCTTATCCTCTGTAGCAAAGTGAGCCAGAGTTATCAGGGATAAAGTCCAAGATCCACAAGTTCATAAGGGCAGACAGTAATTTACCTTAGCCAAGATCTAAAAGACCTAAATAACATCAATATTATTGTGGGGGTGCAGTTTAGAACTTCTACAAGAATATTTAAAAGGATCTATTTTTTCCTATTAAGAATTATGCATATCCATCTTTCACATAAAGACCATTATTTAATAGGTTGTTCTGAAGTACTTATTCTTTTACTGCTTTTCAAACTGTCTTTTGTCTGACAAGACCATGACCTTCAAAGCTATGAGATGTCTGGGGCTACAGAGGCAGATGTTTGTGGTAAGGTGAACAAGCACAGATTTGTGTTTTCCTGATAATTTTTTAAATGTAGTTGAGGAAGACAACTTGAGAGAAAAATTTTTTAAAACATGTGAACAATGGAAAGCCAGCAGCAAATGAGACAAGATGCTAACCAAGGGAAGGACTGACCTTGAAAAATTAGCAAACTTGTGAAGTTTATTCAGGAATTTTTATAGATTCATTGTTAACCTTTACATAAAATATTTTAGTGCTGATAATCAAATATTTACTGTATACACAGAGGTAGATCTAGTGGTCCTGGAATTGAAAAGGAAGATACCACTTTCTCATTCAATTTGTTGAAGCATCCTTCAACAGCAAAATTTTATTCAGTAAACTCAAGGTTTCGTTAGGGAATTCTTTTTGTTTTGGCTTGGGGTTTTTGTGAACTTTCAGTTTGCTTTTATACAGAGATGCTATAAAGCCTTTTTGTAGAGGATTATCCTCTGAGAAGTTACTTTCTGAAACCCTCCAAAAGTAATTTGATTTTCTGCCTGCCTAAGGGTCTTCTGTTTTCTGCTCTGATTAACGAAGAAAAATACTGAAAGAGAAGTCAAGTTTTCTCACTCAATTACATACATAATGAGATAGGAAACTCTTGATCCTATAGATATGTATGAGAAGGTAGGTATACCAGAAATGCGGGGGGGGTGGAATCCACAAGAAAGATATCATATCATGGAGTTAGTTATTTTACATTCTCACAATGGACTAGCAAATAGAGAAAGACAAAAGTGATAATTTTTAGTATCTGAATCATATACTACGTTGAAGATCTCACTCTGTTTTTTTGTGACACTTTTAAAGTTGGCATGCTCAATTACAGGGTTGAAGGCATGTTTCTTTTTTACTACTTTTAAAAATGCTGGTTTTCACAGTGTATTTTAATGAACAAAAAAAGGTCTTTTGACTGTTGGGTGTACTTTAAGTGATTGACTGTATTTCTGATGGAAGACTAAAATCTGTATGCCTCTGGTGAGCTGATCTTCATCATGTCAAATCTCTGGGAAAACTGCCATCCTTGTCCTTACTGACAGGAGCTGTCAGATCAAGAACAAGAATGAACTCCTAAGGAACCACAATGAAATTGCAAGGTAGGGCTCACCTGTATGTTTTACACTCTGACACCAGTCCTAGTTTAAGTATAGAGTCTGTGCCTGTTAAACCCAGGAAGGGTTGAGGAGGAAGCATAAGAGCTGCTGTTACCTAGTATGAACCAGCACTCCCAATTCATTGGAGTGCTCAGCCAAAAGAGGGTCTTAAGCAGAACAGTTTATGCATTAGGAATTTTGGATGATGAATTATCTGAAACTTCTATGTCTCTACATTAAACATATTTATCAGGCCCTATTAAAGCTTGCTTTTGTAATTTTACTTCCTTTCCAGTATTCTCCAACCTGCTCTCAGTACCTCTTACAAAGACATTTTGAGAGAGAGAGTTCATGTGGTAAACAGAGAGATTTCCTCTAAGCAGTGTTAAACCTGGACCAGGCTGGGTGTGCCCCTGCTCAAAGGTGGATTCCAAAGCAGCTATGTGAAGGGGCCTCATGGCAGTACTGAAACCATTTTGCAGTTACCACTGTGGTCTCACAGAAACACTTGTCTCTGTAGGCACTGAAATTTCTTTCACCTGAGTTTACAAAAGGATGTCAAGGAGTTGATCTTTTTGGCTGTAAATTAATATTCATATTACTGCTAAAGCACTCCCTAGAGGTTTCAACGATGCCAGGCTATAGATGTGAGAAATTCTACTGACCTCTGGAATGCTGCCCCCGACCCTGCAGTGCTCTGCTGTTTTCTTTCTCTTTTGGTCTTTAAAAGTCTGTGGAAGACCTGAATTTGGAGAGATAAGGAGGTCAATCACAGAAGCACTGGGCAGGTCATGGGCGAACAAGAGATAGAGGTTCAAAATGTTAAAGTGCAAATTATTAAAGACACAGTGAAAAAGACAGAAATCAAAATGTTAGAAAGTATGTTCCTTTCCTAGGATACAGACAAAAGATTTTTTCCTTCTAGTGCAAAATCCTCCTGCAGAAATTGAAGACCAATTTTATTTCATGCAAACAGTGAAACCTGTACCCATCTCCATCATTATGAGGTAAACCCAGATTAGATCAATAGAAGTCATTCAGTCACAGTGGAATAATTTGCTTTTTGAAGGTTTTGAACTGTGTCTGAATACTCTCCTGAGATTTTTGTCTTTCAGCTATGTTATTAACAACTCTTTTCTTTTTCTCTTAAAAACAGCTCTTTTTTAAAGTATTTCTTTTGTCCTTTCCTTTAAACCATTGCCTTACATTTTTCACAATGTGTTTTCTTGCTACAAAGGGAGATTTCATGATTATAGATGAAGATAAAGCAGCAGGAATGCAGAAATTGAGAAACAAAGATAGTACTGCTATACAACTGACTTTAGGGAAATAGCAGAAGAGTAAAAATAGGCAGTTACCTGAATTGACATTTATCTCAAATATTCTATTTATTTTCAACAGATCTTTCAAACAACAGCAAATTATTAACATTCATCCACTTCTTACTGAAAAGTATATTTAATATTTTTCATTTTTAGTAGGGAGATTCCAAAGCTATACCAAATATTTCAATCTACTTATGGTTACTATCAAAATTGACAAGGAAATTTGTATTGGAAGAATTTTATTCACAGTTATTTTATAGAATATCAAGAACAAAATTCCAAAGTTTAATAGAGTGATACAGCAGCACAAGTCTTACACATAAGCAATTTATACATGCTCATATAAACCTCTCTTAAATATACAGCTCTAGTTATAAACCACACTGTGTCCCAATCTAATGGCTGTGTGGGATGCTTGTGAGAATTTATAGTATGCTGTTTTGGGACAAGGGAATGCTAACAAACTCCTCCTTGGAAGGCTGTTCACTTTGCTGCATAACATGGGTTTTAAGTGAGTGTACATAAAAGCTAACCAAGAACCCAGTCCCATCCAATGCATCCAAGCCTCTCTGTGAGAGAAAACCTGGATACAAGCAGTCCAAGACCCACCAGCTCCTTTTTGCCATTTTTGAATCAGAAAGTTTCCCAACTTGCAGCCCAACTTCCCTTGCCTCAAGGAGAGCAGTCCAAATCTCTCTATTGCAGACACCCTGACTATCTCTGTGTTTCTTCCTTCTGTTTTTGAAGCCTCTTTACATGTCCATCATCACTCAGCAGCAAATGTGATGTTGCCCAAAGCTAATTATCCAGAAATTTCCACACCATCGGCTTAATATAACACTGACAACTGGCAAAGGAGCAGAAAAACAAAGAAATGACAGATACATAAATATATAATGGGAAAGATTTTAAGCAAATCATGTTGGGTAGGAATAAAAATGGTAAGCAGAACATTATGTATTTACTCAAGGAGTACCTGCCAATAGAACAAAATGCAGGAGTAAGATGATTTTTTTTTTCTGTGAGTTTTTTGTCTTAGAGTTCTCAGGAAGACACAAAGTATTTCTGCAAATATTTGGGTTCTGGTAGCCCCCCCATTCCCACATGTGATATTCTGTGCTCATTTGATGGCTTTCGGCACCTTTTCTGCACGTGATTTTGTGTAAATCCATAGCCAGCATGTAGAATGGGGTAAGAGTTTTTTTTAATAAATTCAGAGATGTAATATTTGGTTTGCATTGAAAGGGTCTTTTTGGGATGTGGTGGGGTAATAATAGGGGCAGGTCCTGTAAGACACCAGGAGCTGCCCCTGTAGAGGCCAATGGCAGCTTGAAATGGCTCCAGAATGGACGTGCCACTGGACACAGTGGCACACTGGGGGCAGTGCCTCTGTGATAACATATTTGAGAGAGGGTAAGAACATGCTGCACAGCATCTGTAAGAAAGGAATGAGAATATATGAACAAAAAAACCCTGCAGACACCAAGGTTAAAATAGGAGGAGGCAGTGGAGGGGCTCCTGGCACTAGAGTAGGGATTCCCTTGCAGTCCAGTGGAGAAGACCACAGTGATGCTGGGAGGTATTGGATTAGGGGAAAAAAGCTCTATTTATTTATTTTATGTTATTTTTTATTTGGGGGTTTGTTTGTGTGGTTTTTTTTTTTGTTGTTGTTGTTTGGTTTTTTTTTTTTTTGCATTACAGCTCTGTAAATAACTTCATTTTTCTTTCTCAAAGAGAAAAAAAAAAAGCCCAGAGCTAGACCCTCATGCAGTCATGTGGGCATCTGTGTAACAGAGGTCAGCTGTTCCTCAGTGTACCCTTGTTTAAGGCCAAAACTTCACTGTTTCTGGTGTGTCACTTTCCTAACCAAAAGGGCAGAAACACTGAGCAGCAGCAGCAGATGCCACAAGGGCCTGTCCAGAGAAAGGAGCAGGAGTTGTTAATGGTAGCAATTTTCAGCTAAAGTATTATAATTTTTGGGGAAAAGTATATGTGCTTTCAGTGGTTTTCCACCAGTAACTCAACTTTTTCTATGGAAAGGAAAAAATATTTCTTGTGTCCTTCTAAAATGAAGGTTTACTGTTATGGAGTTACTGCAGAATTTTAAAGTGAATACCCAGGAACTTTTCCCTGTGATTAGCTGAGAATAAGGATAGAAAAGAATTGTCTTGGGAGTACTTGAAATATAAGCTGTCATCACCACAATGATGAGAGCTAATTTTCCATTTCTGAAGGTTGTATAAGTGTTGTCACTGTGCTTTTATTTTGCCTTATTTTAGGAATAGGGTGCCCTAACTTATCCTTTTGGGACTGAGGCATTAAATCCCCTCTTTTTGGTTAGGTTATTACAGACAGCTAAAAGAAAGAGTAAAGAAATGGCTTTTGATAGCAGAGAATATCTTCGGGGATTCTTTTCAAATCACATTTGTAGGCTGCAAATATAATGCTAATTGCTTAAATTCATACCTGAAGGCTTTATAAATTTCACCATTTTCATTGACTGTTATCGGGCAATAATGATCTGATCCACAGCACTCCTCAGAAAAAAAAAAAAAACCCCAAACCAAAAAAATCAGCTTATTACCTTTGGGAGATTGAGATGTGGACTGTAAACCAAATGAGAGGAGAGAGTTGCAAGTATCTGAGCTTGGTTATGTAGTGTTCATTGGACACATAACTCACAGTTTTTTGTTTCCATTCTGTTAGCAGACTGTAGTGTAAATAACCATGATAACAAATAGGAATTTCAGATTGTGGCTAGTCTAATATGTGGTTAAAACACTATTTGTGCTACTATTCCTGCCACTTTTCTTTTCCTAAAATACCAGGAAGAAACAGAAAAAAGGCAGGAATACTTGTCTTGTGGATTTGTTTGCAAGTTGTAATTTTAATGTCTGTGGCATCCTTCTGCAGTGCTATATTGTTTGCTAACAATGTTTTCTTATGAAGCCATACTGGTTGAATTATTAGCAATGGGCATGGCAAGGCACTAAGGATAAGGAAATTGATGACAGTTAGTGCCAGCAATGCTACTAGTGAGGAAAACGTACTGAAAAATTTAAAAAGGAAGAAAAAAGAGTGCAAGCTTAAGAACATAATATAAAACGAAGGATTATTTTTAAAGTCTGTGGTGAAAGTAAGAGTAGTCAGCAAATATCTGTGGGAAGGTGTGCTTAAAATCGAATCAGTTATGGAAATTTTTCATATACATGCCAGGTAATCTTGGGAATATGCTATCTTAAATAGGCATAAAACACATGCTGTATCAAAAAGCCTTCTTTTCCACGGAGTGTGTTGTAATTATCTTTGGTGAAGAAACTGACATAATTTAGCAATATTTTGAAGTATTAGTGGATAATAAAATTGTTGGGAAACACTGCCATAAATTTACAGGCCTTGAGATATACCACGTGTCTGGAAAATCTCATTTCAGTAAGGATTCCACACAGGGTAAGGAGGTAAAAGAAATCACACTTTTGGGTTTTTTTTTGTCTTAGATGATTTCTTTGATGTGATGCTAAGATACTGTAGTCCAATGTGATGGCATCCTATGTCCTGTAGCTGAGAGAATGAGGTACAGCTGTGTTAGCAGGTGGGACAGGAAAATGGAATTATTGGAAAGTTCTGTATATTGGGACTTCCAAAGCAGCTGACATGAAAATCTAAGCTTAAGTATGTTTTACAGTACATCTGAAAAAGGTATTGGCTCTGCTCTTCTTTTCAGAGAATTGCATGATGTTCTCAGGAGGGTTAATGCTCAGAGACAAAGCATTGTCCTTAATTTCCATTGTGACACCTTGCAGCACTCAAAATTTAAGATCATGCTTGTTTTCTACCATGAATAGACATGGCCTAAAAATGTTTAAATGCTGGCCAAAAAAAAGCAGGCTATAATACAATAATATGGAGTATCATTGGTTCTCAGAAGTCCTATGACATTTTTAAAGTGAATATACTTGACATTTCATAAATATTTCTTCAAATGCTATGTAAAAGCCCAGGAATATTTGTGAGTTTTGCAATAACATGTAAAAAATGTACTTTGAACTACCACCTCAAATCCAAAGCCCTAAATTCCTTTATCTTGCAACAGAATGAAGAATCTCTATAAGACTGCCTTTTCTTTGCTTATATTTTTTGTTCTCTTGGCTTTTGTTGGCATACTCAATTTAACTGCATTAGTTCTCACACTGAAGGCCTTGTCAAAATGTTAACTTATAGTTAGATTTTATACTATTATTACATACTTGACATACACTTTTAAACTTAGAAATGCCAAGACATGATTCCAAATCGAAATCTGAGCAAAGACAGTTTATGTATGGTTTATGTCAGGTTTGCAGCCAAGTGGTAATGAGGTCAGCTGGATTCATCTTGAGACTTAAAAGATGATGCATGGCAATGCCTGAACTTACAAGTAAAATCACAAGTACCTGTTCCAAATTAATGTAAATGGGTACCAAAAAATGTTGTCTTTCTCACTGAAATGAGGTCCAGTGTGCTCAGACTTTGAAGCGAAGTGATTCAGCATTTATGCAGTAATGCTGAGCCCCAGCATGGGCTTATGTGCCAGTTCAGTGAGCTTTTTCTCTACCTACAGAAAGGCAACTCCCCTGCTCCCTTTGTAAAGCTGCCTGTGAGAGATTGGAAAAATGGGATGGACATGACTCAATACTTCTCATACACAAAAGATATGATTCAACAGTAGCATCTTCCCATGCGGTATCCAAAGCAATGAGATTGCCACTGAGAGTAGTGTTCTCTGTTGGCACCTCTTCCATTTCTGGATTTCCAGAGGATGCTAAGTGAAAAGAGTAAAGTATTATCATTTGCTAATTTCTGTATGGCAGCATCTTTGCACAAACCACTGCACAGAAGCAACTTTTCTGGGAGAAAGTGATCTTTGGAAGTTCCTAAAATAATGGTTACTTGAAAAAAATAAATAGAAAAATAAGTGATTAAATAACTGCTTGTGCAGTGAGCTGTGAGTACTCACCAGAGTTTAATTAAGGGAACACCTACAGTTCCTGAACTTTTCCAGTTGCTGAACTTAGTATTCAGGTCAACTTTGAAGGGAAAAGGATCTCAGAGGAGCAAGAGAAATAAATTTACACTGACTGAATCCTAAAAATGCCAGGTGCTATTCTTATATATAATATTTCTTATCACTTTTTCCCCTGAACTAGTACAAGAAGATATTTCTCCTTAATAGGAATATATGCATATATAAGTGTTAGCAAGAATCCTCCACTTAAGTCATGGTGTATGATAACAATCTTAATAATTTTAATGATGTTGCAATCATTCAGCTCATGATAGAATTTCTTCCCCAGAAGAAAGTGGATAAGACTTCACATGACTTTAAGCAAATTGGCTGAAATATAAACATGTGGTAATATTGTCCTGAAGTGGAGCTTTGAGCTACTTTACCTTTTTCATCACTGCAAACATTTATTCATTTTGATCCTATAAAAGGCTTTCCTTTCTGTGCTCCTTTGCCAAGTAACACCTTTTGTGGTCCCCTTTAGATTGTACTCAGGCTTACATGTTTCTTCTCTCACACAAGCCATTTGCATACTCTGAAGTGGGCGCCGACTTACATGGGATAAAATTCAGTGTGCCCAGAAGAGATTATATTCCAGCTATCTCAGCTGACACATTTTTGAGAGCTACACAACAGTGCATAACAAAAAAGATTTCTGTTCATTTTTAGAGGAGTTTCAAGGCTCAGGACAGAGGAAATTAAAAATCCTGGGACAGGCCCAATATTTTCTCTTTCTTGATGTTGCATTAAGGGAAATCCTGATGTCTTTTTTTTCTGAGCGAGCAGTAAGGAGCAATTACCTAATTCTCTAGTTATGAAAACTGTACAGGGACCATAGTATTCAAGGCCTTAAACATACTTCCCTCCCAGAGTCAATAAAAGTGAACAACTATGAATTTATTTCTTCACATCTGAGTGCCATTTATAGCTATGACATTGACCTCTTCCTAGTTTTCCTCCTTCTGTAGAGTTGGTGTCAGGCCCAACACAGCTGTTTCACTTTGACATAAGTTCAGAAGTTCAAGAAGTTCAAAACAATAAATTTCAAACAAAAGAAAGATAAAACACTTGCAAATCCCAATTCTGTGCTTGAAGTCAGGGTATTAAGGGAGACTGGGCAAATCTCTGAAGAAACTTAGGGGAGCTTTATTTTTGGCAGGTAAGACTCACTAACTAAGCTTACAGAATGTGCCTTTTAAATCCCAGAACATATGAGTCACTCCTGTCTGGCTCACGGCAAAAGGCTAGGGAGGAATGGTTTCTGAAACACAAAAACCAAAATGAGAGAAAATAGCATATGATGAGTGTATTGACTAGAGCAGAAACATGGAGATTATTACTCTAGTTGTACACAGAATTCTTTAACTGGGCTAAAGTACTTCTGCTCTCTTATTCTTTCTTCTCCAGCAGAAGACCGGAAGAGGGAAGGAAAAAACCAATTTTCAGAAGCTTCTTGTATTTACTGATGATTTACTTTGCCGAAGGACCATTTCACCTTGACAGTGTGTGACAGTAGCATTGCAGTCTCTTGAAGGCAAAGCAAAGTGTTAAAACATATTTTTTTCCCCTAACTTTAAAGCAGATTAGTTCAGGTTTTTATCTTTTGATCTTTTTGTTGCTTGTTTCTTTTTCTATCAAGTATTTCAAGCAGAGATGTAAACTCTAAACTGATGTTTTTTATGATTTGTGTCTTATACCTGCAGTTTTTCTGAAGACCTGTGATTTGTACATGGCAAATCAGCAGGTGAGATCCTATTGAGCATCCTAAGGTGGGTAATGCTAAAGTGTATGTTTTGCATTACATGTTATGCAGTAGAAACTGCAAAAGGCATATTTGACTTATAAGCAGGAGAATCATTTTATTGCCTCCTTCTGCTTTGTGAACATAACCTTTAATTTGTTTTAAGATTTGACATAGTCATGTATGGATTTTGATCTTTGAATAATTTACTGTGGTATAGTTACTCTTTGTGTGACTCTTGAGACTACCAAGGCTCTTCTTTTTTCTCAGACACAAAATTCATGTTAAACACTCAGATAGATAGATAGAAATGCACCTGTGCTATGGTAATTTCAGTTTTAACTTGAAAGTTTTCTTTCCCTTTTTTTCCCACTTTTTTTTTTATCTTTGATTCAGTACTTCTATATTATCTACTTTTTCAGAGTTTTGCTTTCATTGAGGCTGAGAGCTATTTAATGTATTTTTGTCATGAATTATTGGTTAATTTGCTAGCTTTCCTCATTAAAAACAGAGAAGAAAAATGTTCAGTCTTCTAAAGGAGACCTTTGGAGGGATCAACACACATGACTAATCTTACACCCCTTACCAACTCTTTTATGATGAGGAAAGTTCTTTCAAGACTTAGTCTTGATGCTGGCCTATATTCAATGGATATCAAGAAAATTGTTTTGTTAAATCCCATTGTTCTGTTTTTCTGGTTTGAAGAGCAAAAATTCATGACATCTGCAGCATGGAATAAAAGAACTTCATGTATGAAGAGTATCCTTCTCTGCAGTCTAGGACTCCTACCATCTGACAGCAGGGAGTGCTGCAGAGGTAGAGAATCCAAAGAGAATCCAGGCTGAATTGTTGCGCAGTTGATAATTTCTTTCAGAACAACATGAGTTTCTTTCTCCATATGGGCTAGGGTAGTATATAGTTCATTCTCCTATAGTGCCTGTTTCCTTCCTTCCTGTCCCTTTATCCCACTTTTTCTCTAAAAACTTAGGACATTTTCTGAAGAAATCCAAAGCCTGTATTTACTGTAAATCATTTCAGTGCAGAAGATATGACAGATATTATATTAAAAAATTGATTAGATTTTTGTCTATTTCCCTTGGACTTTCTAAGTCAAAGCAAGTCCCAGTTACTAGAATCATTATGGACAATTTTGCATTTAAACAAAACAACCCAACCAGCCCACCAAAAAAAACCCCAAACAAAACAACCCCAAGGAAACCAAATCAAAATCAAACAAAACAAGACAAACACAGAAAACCCACCAAAATCAAAACAACAAAAAACACACCAAAAAAACAAAGAAGGAAACATATCAACTGGTATCTAATATCTATTTAAAGAAAGCTTTTACAGAGCTGCAAAGGCATTCAGAACACTACAGGCCCTGTCTCTTGTTCTGACTCCTGCCTGTGTTTCTTTCTGATTCTGATCCTGTTGCACATCATTAACGTAAGGCACAGAGAAATGTTACAATTTGCTGTTTTTAGGAGAGCTAACCAAAAGGGTCAGGCCAGTTTATACTACATAAAATAATGCAGTGGATCATCTGGGGATTGTTGCATGTGAAAAGTGATTGTTTCATGTGAAAATCATTCTCCTGGCTTTCAAAAATCTGCCCTCACTTGAAAATTACACAGTGAAACTGAGTTTGCTACTTCACGTTGTGAACTGTAAGGAATCACCTGTGGTTTCCCCTATAAAGTTGATGGACTCTAGAAATGCCTGTGCTCTGATGAAATAACTTTTTGTCTTTCATTAATGCCTAGTGATGTTGCTCTGATCTTTATCCTCAGGTCTGACAGTCCTATCAATCACAACAAAACTGCCTGGGGTGGCTGAGTAAGGACTTGCAAGACATCTTACCTGAGATCTAACTCTGCCATGTTAGTATTTGTAATTTTTTTCTACCTCTATGATTTCTTTGCTGTGGCATATTGAATTTGTTTTCACAAAAAGGTGAAATAGATCTGTTATGTAAGACTTGCTTCTCTGGTAACATAGCAAAAAAACTCAACCAAAAAACCTAAAAGCTGTTTGATAATCTGATTCTGGCAGAAATCTTGTGACATTTGAAGGTCAGTATAATTAAATTTCACACAAAAAACCCCAACAAATATACAGTTTTATTTTTATATTTATATGCAGTTTTATTTTTATATTTATATAGTTTATTTTTATTATTATAGTTTATATTATACCCAGTTTGAATGCTATATTTAGTTACAAGGCTTAGGCAAGGAACAAAGCCTTATGATGTCCCAAGAGGAAGGTATTTGGTAAGAACTAGTCTCGTATGAAAAAAGGAAATTTCCTTGACCCTTCACTACAAAATGTGTCCTGAGTTTTACAGTAGATGAATGTCAGAAGTTCTAATTGATTTGAATAACACATAATATGCATTCAGAAAACATTGAAATGAGTCCGTAACTCCTCAAAACCATGTGTTAGTTACCTGATTTTAGGATGAAAATTTAGGAAAAGTTGATTTAAAAGTCTCTGAACTTGGAGTAGTTTATTTGTAACTTTGGGACCATGCTGCATTAGCAAAGTATTATGGAGATTATTCAACTAATCTTAAATGAGTTGAAGAAAAATTATAGGCTTAAAACTATAGAAATGGAAATAATCTAGTTACCCAATAATGTAAATATTTCTTCTAAAATTTTTAATCCCTGAGTATATTGATTTTGCAAAGGGGAGGTAACTGGCCTAATAAAGTGCTGAAAATTTCTCATATTTTGTGCTGTTCGATATATTTTGTATAGTGTGATGCTCTAGTTATTTTATTGCAGATGAGTATCTGTTACTATTTATTGGGCAAAGAACATACATTGTATGTTGTACATTGTTCTTTCCCCTCAGAATGTAGGCATTTCTGGCCCAGGGATTTTGGTACTTGCCAATTCAAATCCCAACACAAATAAATTTAGTGTCAGTTATGCAGGACATATTCTGACACTACAGTTGGTAAATAGAACATAAAATGAACAGAAAAAAATCCAAGCAGCCATCAAAACAAAACATAACCATAGCTGACTGTGGAGTGTGAATGTAAGATGGCAAAGAAATTAATTGCTGTCTTTGTCCCCTGAGCTCTTCCCTGTAGCACTGGATGGAAGTTCTGCAAGATTTCCAGGTGCCACTCAGCCATGTGCCAATCACTGCTTTGACAGACCCCTAAACTGTTGGGATGGTATTAGTCTTAGGGGATATTTTCTTGTTCCTTTCCAACCTTAGCTGGAATTGGAAGTCAGATGTTTAAATAAATAGATGCAACTCAATTATTTTTGCCATTTCCTTGGGACAGGTGATAATATGTGGGCATTTTTTAAATCTAGGAAAACTGCTCATGTTTTTCTCTTCTAAAGAGAGACTTCAGTACATGGTGGCCCTTACTTTGTATTTTGTTACAGCTTATCTGGTTTTAAAACATCTTGGTTTTATATCTAAGTATTTATTTGGAAAAGTGCTTGAATCAGGAGTTGAAGTCTTATTCTACTTCTACTGCAACTTCCTACAATATGTTCTCAAAATGATGATGGCAAGCACAGGACCTCCCTGTTTGGCTCCTGAAGCAGTATGTGTGAACTGAACTTCACAGGAAGAAAAAGGAAACAAGCACTTGTCTTCCCTCGAGGAGCACTCCAGCCATGAGGTTATCACAGCGAAAGAAGTATTACACTCCTACCTGCCACTCATTCCTTCAGGTAACATTTCAAAAGTGATAACTGGAGCAGCAATCTATGGTACATTGAATGTAACTGGACACTTTCTGGATTGAGCTCCCAAAAATTATTTTGGCAGTGGTATAGCTTGTTTCTGGATCCTACTGTGCTATTGGGATTTGGGATTCTCTGTCTAGCTAAGACAATTTAAGTGCAATTTAAGCTGATAGATCTGAAGAACAACAAAGCACTGATGGATTTTGCTTACTAACAGTTGAAAGCAGAATGTTTTTCCAAGTAACCAATTTGTATTTGAATGTCTAAATTCCATCCAACTCCAAATGATTCATTATTGAATGAGCAGCAGGAAAAGGAGCAGAACCATGAAGAGGCCCATAGCAGCAATAGCAGACACTTCGTTCTTAGAAGTCTGAGGAACACTAGAATAAGAATGCATCTTTAGGGGACCAGGCTGAAAATATAAATTTTTGGTTTGATAAGTCTGAGAAAAATATGAATATTTTCTCAGAAATTAATTAAAGTCCATTTTACCCCAGCTGGTGCTTAAACATATTGCTCTGGCCCATATAGGTCGCAGAAAGCTGTGAAGAAAAAATCCCACTCAGCCCAGTTCACCTCAACACTCTAGAATAAACTATTTCTGTGAAAAATTCTAATATAAAATTCAGACAGATTAATGAATTTAAATTAATTTTTAAAAATTTGTGTAATGAAACTTTTAAGGGGTTTCTGGTTTCAAATAAGAAAAATAAATAAAAAATATTCATGCAAAAGGTCAAGGGATTTCTGCCTCCACAGAAGCCCTAGAGAGATTGCAGAATAATGTCAAAACACTAAGAAAAGTTGATAAATTTTAGAAAAATAAAATTATTTTACAGGACCACATCCAGGATCCAATGAATCAAGAATAAATAGAATACACTAACTGGGTGTGGCATGGATAGACTCATACCGGAACAGTGAAGTCATACTGTACCTCATTTATCTTTCCTGAAATGACAATTGACAAGCTTCAACTTCGGGACTGCATCAGAGTGAGAAAACCACTTCTTGAGATGTTAATTATGTCACTCCTATTTTAGTCAAAAATTTATCCTTTCTGCTCTTTTTTCAAGCCATTTTCCTCCCATTCTGCATAATTACAAGTAATCAAAAGCATAAAATTTTGGCAAAAGTAGACTCATGGTTTTGTGTTAATCTCAGAAAGTTTTCCCTAAGTACTAGTATTGCTGTGGAAGAGGCAAGATGGCCTTCATGGTCAACTTGAAGAGTAGTATAACACTGACTGACTCCCTTGTAAAAGCACCAAATCACTGTTATCTCTTCATGGCTCTTGGCATTTTGCTTCTTAGTACTTTCTACACAATGTTTTGGTCACCAGAATGATATACAGGGCAGCAATATGGTTCCTAAAGACTCTTGATATCCCAATTCCAATACAGTAACTTGATAACCAAAGATATATTACTTCAACCATTTCAGTTCATTCAGATTTGCAAAAACCCCAATTGGTATGTGAAGAGAATTAAAGTGGTAATATCTAATCCTCACATGCAGTGATTGGTAAAGAAAAATTGTATGAATCAGCCTGGAATGATTTGGGCATCCAAAACCATTACAATATCATGAGGTCATGCAGTCTGAACAACAATGGCCCAGCATTTTATAGTGCAAAGTCAGATGACCTTTTGTTGCACAGTTCAATTGATTTGCTAGGGAACAATTTTCTCCAGCAGTATCATTTATCTGTGTGCTATACAAAATCAATGTGGGCAGCAATAAATAACTCCTGATTCCAATTACCATAATGAAGCTACTGGAAAACTCAGTGGAAGCTGTCAAACTGCTTTCAGCAGTACTTGCATGGAAAACTTGTGGAGAAGCAGCAGCAAGTGTGATCAGCAATTTCCAACGTAAAAAGCTTTGACTCCAGCCAGCCACTGCCAGTCTGTTTTCAAAGGGAAAAAAATGCTGTCAGTGTTAAGGTAAGGTTATTACAACTATTGGAGAGATGCCTCTGTGCAAATTAAAGGCAAATGAGGCCACATACTGAAGTTAATAGTATGATTTTACTTAACAGTAAATGTGAGGGAGAGAGAAAGAAATAGAAAGAAGGAAATAGAAAACAGGTAGTAAGGAGGGAAAGTGACAGAGGCAGATTAAGTACAAAAATATCACCACTCCATGGATTCTGATGGAGTCCATTTAGTCCTGTTCTTCTGCTCTTCTCAGTGGTGAGGGTCCCATGAAACATAGAGTTCAATGGATTAGTATATGTTCAGGACAGGTGGGAACACCCAGATGCCTCCCCTGGGGTGTGCATGGGAAATATTATAGTCTTTTGTAATAGCCTCTGGATGTGTTGCAACACTTGGATCATGTGCAGTCATCTGATGCAAGGTCTCAGGAATCAGTCTGAGCAATGCTTTGGGGGTCTTTGATGGTTTATGACACCTCCTCAACTGTCTTTCACAAAAATGTCCCATATGTAGGTGGCCTGCACAGGCTGGGGGGGAAGTTGAACAACCAAGACAGTTTGTGTAAGTGAAGATGGGTGTTTACTCCCTCTGTCTTGAGCATCACACCCTCAAAAACTCACTTTCTTCCCCCTCAACTGACGTGGACTGAGTGCAAACGCAGTCAAATGAGCAAATGAGTCTCATTTGCCCTCAGCAAATAAGTCTGTGGGCTTTGGTGGTCACAGCTTCTTTATATAGTTTTGCTATTAAGGGCAAAGTCCTTCAGTAATCTTAGCAATGTTTAAGCCATAACCCATTTCAGACTCTTATATGCAGCGAGAATACAGGTTTAGATCAGGTATTACGGAAAAATTCTTTACTGTGAGAGTAAAGGTAAACAGGTTCCTGAGGTGCAGGAACCTGTTGCTCAGAGAAGTTGTGGATGCCACATCCCTGGAAGTGTTTAAAGACAGGTTGGGTAGAGATCTGAACAGCCTGGTCTGGTGCAAGGTGTCCTAAATGGCCCTTCTAAAGATACTTTTTAATGAAGTTCGTCCTTTCAAATGGGCATCTGGATGCTATTAGAATCAAAATAGTAAAAAAAGTGTAACACTTAAAAAATTTAATAAAATGTTTTTGTCTATATATCTATAAAAGTGAAAAGTGAACACTCCATGTTTATTCTACTCACAACTTTTCTGGTTTGGCAAGAACAATTAAAAGGACACAAATCAGATATCTCAGCATGTGGAAGCAGCTTCTCCTTTAATGGATGTGTAAATGTATGTAAATACGTCCTTTTATCCCCAAGAACATCTGCTGTACATGTGGATTTCTGTTCACAAGTTAGACACGCTACAGTAATTCAGTATAAGGTTGCTCATATCACTTTGATGAAAATAATGTGTCCTCCCCTGCATTCACAATGAGCTCTTATATCTGAGATGCTGTGCCCATGCCTCTAATAATAAATGTTCTTCTGTGCCTGCCAATGATAGGTACAAAGGCACCCTAAAAAATGCCTCTGGCTGAGGGTATCCACAACCATTTTTCCAAGATACGGGACAAATAAGGACACTGATGGTTTTATTAAAATGATTTTTAAAGAATGATTGGTTTTTAAGGAATCAAAGAGTTTTGTCAATAAAAACTGAGAAAAACAAACCTCCTTCCACCAGTGAAACTGATGTTTAACAAAATCAGCCAACACACTTTTTTTTCCAAAGGTTTAGTGTTTTTCCTTTCCTTTTTAATTTCTGTTGCTCTGTTCACCTTGCAAACATGACATAGGAAAAGAAAAAAATGAGAGAAGACTGAGGGAAGAAAAAGGAAACAAAAGAGAAAAGTAAAAACTATTCTGAAAGTTTAATATTTTAGAAATGTGAGCCTTAACTAATTTAAATGGAACTACCACTTTGTGGTTTATCTGATCTGCCATCATGGAATGATGAAATAATTATGAATAATTATGAAATAATATTACCTCTAGATTGTACTATAGAAAGCCTGATCTCAACTTGCAAGCAGATTGAAGCCATTCCAACTGATTGAGATTTTAAGCCATTTGGACCATGTGACCTTTGAGTTACAGAGTAGAAGGGAAAAAAATTATGTTTTATTTCAACTTCAGCTAATGAATAATTCATGGTGAGGTTTGAGTGACTTGAATAAATAAATTAAAATATTAATTTCAAGAGGCTGAGATTGAATAATAAAGTAAATATAATTTGAGATAATTTCATCAGATATATTTTAATGGGTACTGCTGACAGAATCATCTTCCTTTTTTGGAAGGAAAGAGGAAAACCTGTGTGTAAATTAAATATGACTCAGGCCATTGGAATAATAATGAATTTCACCATTTAAAATTAAGACATAGAGCAAATTTTGAGACTCATAAATATAGTTATTATATATTCAGATACATATATACACAAAAGCATTTCAATATATATACGAATTTAGTATTAGAAATTTAGAGAACTGTATATATATTTTATGTACATTATAGATATACCAGCTGATCAGTGTTTGCTGCACTTTGAAATGAAGAAAAGTAAGAGGTAAAGAAAATTTAGTAGGGAAGACCAAGCAGGTATACAAGTAAATCAAAAATACACTCACTCTAAGAAGAGTAACCTACTACAATGTTGTCTATATAAAACAACCAAAAGGCTTTGTGAAAAGTAGGCTCCACTTTTTTTTAATGGAATAACACAATTATAGATATTAAAAGGAGCAATGATAAACTAAATTAAAAGGGGAGAAGACTTAGAAGTAAGAGTAGATCTTAATATACTGTGAAATCTTTTCTGCATTGCTTGTCAAAGCAAAGATCATAACACAGTTAAGTGGTTCCCCTTATTGAATGATGTCATATTTAAGGGAGAAGACAACAGCTGAAATGTTTTGGATTTTTTTTCTGGTGCTGTTTAAGGAACTGCGAAGCTACGGTAAAAACCCCATTCTGCCTCCTCTTTGCTTCTTGTGTTAGACCAAAAGCCACAAAATGCTGGCACAAGATCTACTGTCCCCAGATTTCCAGTTCAGAATAAATGACAGCAGTTTATAGGAGTTGAGGTTCTCTCACCCCCTTGTCAACATGATCTTGTGCTTGTGTCTTGTTTGTCTAAGTTTCTACTTCTCTTTTAAAATAACGAAGTTTATTTTTTTACAATAGCTTGATTTCTTTGGTTATAATGTGATGTCTCACTAATTTCTTTGCATAGCTTCTTTGGGAGGGGGAGAGTTTATGTGCCCTGGATTTCACCAGTTTTGAAGTAAGAACAATAATACTTCATTGCTGAAAAACTATATTGCCATCTTGCCAGTATTAAGCACTTTCAACATTTACAGTTGGAAAATGTAGGGGAATAGAATATAGGTAAATAAAGGTAGTATAGAAAGTAATCTTATCCCCTAAAGAGTTGCAGCTGGGCCAATTACTAAGGATTAGGAACAGGCCTGATGTTGACAGGCCGCAACTGTAGCCAATAAGAAGAGTGTTATAAAAGAGTGGATTGGTTGGTTGAGGGGAACTGGAGTCAATTGGCTGCCTTGAGGACAAGTCAGTGCCTAGAGGAGCTGCCTATGAGAAACATCAGGGAGGTATGAAACTCTAGCGATGTGGAACTTTTGCAATGTAATGACAATAGAACTCTTGCACTATAATGACAACAGCAAAATGCATATATAATCACTCATTTTGCCTTCTTTTGCTAAATAGCATTGAGTTATTTGCTAAATTGTTCTGCAACATCCCCTGGAATAGCAAAATATGGACAGGGATGTTATTATCAATATAGATATCTCAAAGTAGTCTTAAAAATAAGGTAATTATCTTAATAATAACTTGGATATATTTTAGCACCTAAAGCATCAACTTTATTGGAAAATTATTATTATGAATATGTATTTGATATTTCTCTTCTGAGCTGCACAGTGTTTGGGGCAAGGTTCATACTTTCTGTATATTGCCTAATTTTTTGTGCTCACATGCCGAACATAATGAGCAAAGGCATGTCATTAGAGCCAGATGGAAACATAAAGGATCTCTGTGTCATGGTGTTCTCAGCTCTCTTCAGGCAAAGTGCGCCTCACTCCCACTATTTTCAGAGCTGTTGTGCTAACCAGTATTTTTAGTGCAAATCCCACACTGAAAAAACTTGCTGGCTTATGTAGTCCATTTCTTCAAAGGAAATATTGCTTCATAATAAATTTGAACAATTCTTTGGAAGAAAACAAGAAAATCAATATTGTAACTGCATGCTCAGGGAAATGGATATAATAGTTTCACCACCTCTATATGCTGCGAAAGAAAAAGTATCAGTGCTTTTTTTTTGACAAGAAATACTTATTCACACAAAATTGCTCAGATCCAATGACTTCAGCTGACTACATTTTTCTTCACAGTTAATCCACTCCAGCAAAGTGAAAGGCCTGTAAAATGTGTGCACTTGGAAGGACTCCATCCCTTACCTTGAAAAAGTACCTTAATGCTCCTTAGTTTAAGGGAAGATCAGTTGCTTAGGCCTGTGAAAGGGCCATTCCTGTTTGTCAGGGCCTTAATCTCAAGTTTTCAAGGGCATTGATGTTCATTCACAGCATAAGGAAGAATGGAGAGATCTGTAATAATTTCACTAATGATGTAATAAGAAAAATGATCCTATTTTTGATGATCCCATGGAGGGCACATACTAAAAGTATTCTTTTACTTTCTAGTGTTTTGATTACCAATTAGGCTGTTCATTTGCAAAAATAAACAGTGGTGACAGGACATAGAGATATATTTCATTAATATACTGGTTCTGTTGTGAGGCATATTGTTAGCTAACCATTACAATTCCTGTTAATACATAGTAATGAAAATCTAAATTTTATACCTAATATTTGGAGCACAAAGGTTAAAAATAAGTAAAGCATCCTTCTTCTGGTGTAATTGTGCTAAGCAAAACATGATTATCCTTGGTAAGTTTATAAAATGTGAACTTCATGAAAAGTAATCTGATAAAATTGTGAAATTAATTTTACTCAGCTCCAAAAAGGGGATTTTCCGTGCATGTTAATGAGTGATACATCCTGTTCTCTTGCTCACTGAAGTTAAACAAGCTGAAAATTCTGTACTGTAGTATTGTAGTCTAGTCTTGGTTTGCTGAACATTTAAAGAGTCCATGGAACCATCTGACTGTACCTATACTTATCCTGTAAGACAAAATATGAGCTACAAAGGTCGAGTGAAAATATCTTCAAAACTGAAACAACCAGTCCAATATAGGTAGATCAGATTATATGTTTTCTTTCATTATAAGGGATTAATCTTAATTTTTCATTCACCTAAAGGACTTAAAATAACTTAATACCTAAAGTAATTAATTTCCAGTGCTGAATAAACTCACTGAAATATGAATGAGCTGGCATAGGCAATGAATCTGCTCTGGATCTTCTTGTGGCTGTGAGGTCTGTCCTACATAATTACTTTAGTAGAAGAACTTGATATAGCAAAGTACTAAGACTTCAAAGCTCTCCTCTATCAATAGGTGTGACAAAAAGCTATCTTTTCTCATTTAATGCAAAGATTGGAGTATGGAATTTGATGAGGATCTTTCCTTTTCAGGAAAAATATTTAGTAATGAGTATTCTCTGATGATTTCATGTTATTGAAGGAGTCCTTTCTTTTGGGAAGATTTCTGAAGCACTCTGGCTTACTGTAGAAGAGCAAAATAAACCAAAGTAAGCCAAGAGAATCTGATTTTCATGCTGTTGTTATCTCAGGGATATCCTTCAGTTTTGAGACACCTGACAACTAAGATCTAAGCCAAAGCCCAGGAAAGATAATGTGGCAGCTCTACCTGCTGGGAGAAACTTGTCTGTCAATAAGAGTAGAAAGGGCACTTGAATTCTTTACTAAGAGAATAAAGTGGAAATTGTGTTGTGTCTCCATTTCTCTAAGCAAAGTGGCCTCACTGGCCTCCTGCCTTGTATGTCCTAGAAGGAAATTGTTTAATTCTCACATTCACTGACATTGCCTCTAGCACACTTGACACATCTGTGCATATTACTGCTGTTTCTGCATCATACAGCTGCATCCTGGATACCTTTTAGTCCTGTTCAATGATTCTCACTACAGTTTAACAAGATTTTTCCTGATTTTTTTAAGCATTTTGATTTTAATTTTTACTCTGGGATTAAGAGGGCATTGTAATCAAAACTGGGAGGTCCTTATCCCACCCATAGATGGAGTCATAGTTCACTGGCATTGAATTTGTTTTGGCTTAAGAAAATGTATAAGGATATGTAGTGAAGTGGGGGTCATCAAGAACAGTTGAGAGAAATGCCTGCCAGGAATCATCCAACAGCACTTCCTCCAGAGGTGTGATGGGAGAGCAGGGCAAAGGGTGGTCTCTGTGATCTCAGATTTCCTCTCACCCTACACTTCTGTGGGTTATGTGCTCTCTTGAAGCCAGTTATCTTAGAGACTCTATAATTATTTCTCTCATGTCTTTTTGGGCAATGCTTTTACATTCGGGCAAATTCTGTTAGGTTAAAATCACACACCTTGACTACTTCCTTTATGTTCTAAGGATTCACTGAGCATTCCATATCTGCAATGCTAGTTGTCAGGATACATGCACACACATGTGCAGGGAAATGTGTTCTGATGTAAACATACTGTCCTTACAAGAAAGATGCTAAGAAAACATTAGCCTCTTATTTCTGATGTATTTTAAATTACCATGCCCATTTCCAGCACTCTCACTCTTAGAGGCAGCTAAACCCAAAAGAGTGGGAAAAATCTCTCCTTCTACCTTTCAATTCAAATGAAGCCAAGCACAAGATAAGTAATTTTGTACTATACATGCAGCCATCCCAGACATCAGAAAAGGGGGAAATGGTTTTCTGGACAATGTGATTTTTTACCAGGGTGCTTGGTTTATAAGTGTACTTTTCTTTCTACTTCAGAGATCTGTAAATTTATTCCAGAAAAAGACTGTGAAAAGATTAGAGGAGAAAGAACACATTTCAAATCTGGTACTTGTCATAAATGCAGAGCTTTTCGTAAACAGGACACTTTGAAGTAGAAGACATATATTTGTACAAGTTCATATACCACCCAACAAAATAGGCTTTTCACTTTCACTGAGGACTCTGAACTATTATGTTATAATTATTTAAAAATCTTTTTAACTGTGCCTCTATGTCTGTGTAATTTTTCTTTATACCTCTTGGGAATGCTGCTGTTTATTTATCACACCCAGCCTCCACTTAATGTTGATGTCAGTGGGCTGCAGGGCAGAAGACTTACTCTGCCTCTTCTCTAATTTACTGCTGTGTTTTCTCATCCAGCCCTTCTCTTACCAGAAAAGAGGGCACAAAGGGAATTTCTTCATCTGAAAAGAATGAATTTGTTTTATATGCATGATAGCACAGTCTCCAGAAGGTTAAGAAGCTCTGTTTAAAGTAGCAGAGGAGTATTCACACCCTCAAATCAGGTGTCTGTATGTTGATCACAGGCTGCTGTTATAGTAAGCATAGTTCTGTAGAATTTTAAAAAATATGAATACTTTGGATTTATGTTGTACTGAGGATTTCAGCTGCAAAATCAACATATGCATGCTTTCTCTCATTGCCTTTTTTCTTCCTACCATTTTCATGTTGCTGATGGCTTTGGATGGTTCTCAGTTGTGTTTGTAACAGCCACACAAAAGCTGCCCAGTGAGCCTGCTGCACCAGGGAGCCTGGGGGTTTTTTGGCACAAATGGGAAGCTGTGGTAGAGTTCACAGAATCACAGAAGGGCTGAGGTGGGAAGGCACCTCTGGAAATTGTTTGGTTCAGCCCCTTTGTTCACCCAGAGAAGGACATCCCATCTGGTTTTGAGTATCTCCAAGGACATAGACTCCCCAGCCTCCCCAGGTAACCTGTGCCAGTGCTCATTTACCAGTGACATTATTGAATCTATATTCATGTAACTATTACATCTATTCCAATGAGATAAAACAGGACATGTAACATATGCCTATATTATACTTTATACAAGCTGTTTTTAATAAAAAACAAAAGAAGAAAAAGAAGATAAGCACATTAGTTATTGCAGAAAAGCAGAAATATTACAGCACTGTTTTATAGAATGCAACAAAGCTGTACCCAAAAAAAAAAAATATCAAGCTAAATGCTTGGTTTGAAGAAAACAAAAGAGGAAATCCAAGTCCTTTGCTGGGGATTAATTTGAAAAGTGTACCTTCAAGGATAAGCAGATGCAGCAGTACTGGCATGAAAAACAATTTTATGCAAGCTGCTTTTGTCACAAAATTAACTGTTCTCAAAATAATGCTTGCTGTATTTCCCACAGGTGAAGTAATGCTTGAAGGTATTATTTGGACATAATTTCAGTGATCAAATAAGGTTTTTCTTATTAAAAAATATTTAAATTCTCATTTCCATTATTTATTACCATTTGGTGGGGTTTTTTTAGACTTTGAAAGGAAACATCTTATATTTAAAATAATTTTTCCATCAGTACTTATTACTTAAGGTCATATGAGGACTTTCAGAATGAGAATGAATGTTTCAGTGTGTGTGGTTTTTTCTCCAGCAAAAATTTTTAGTGGTGCACAAGGAATAGAGGAATACAATTGACACAGCACATCCATTGCACTGGACACTTGGACTTGGAGGATGATCCAGGTTCCTTTATTAATCTGTGGATCTCAAAATTTAGCACAACCTTTATATCTGGATGTAAGATGGAGAAAAATTTAAAATGGACAGAATGAAACCAGGATTCACTTGTAAGGCTTTGGACTCTGAGGGAGAATAAAATAGAGATCATATATTGTCATTGAATGTTTTTTCCTTTTATATATCATTTATTGCATGTGTGTCAGATACAAAGGTTTTACATGCAATGCACAGTGCAAATTCCCTATAGGCTTCATTAAATGGTTTAGTTGTTTTGAGCTATGATTCTCTTAAACCGAGGTGTTTAAATCAAGCCTTTTATTTATTGTTTTATCTATTATTGTAACATTCTGTATTTTGATCTTCCAATCCATTTGCTGTGGGAGCTGCTTTATAACTGAAAAATCATGAGCACAGCACTGACTGCATAAGTTCTATCAAAGCAAGGAAGATGAGATAACTGGAAATGATGATCATATCCAGTGGCCTACTTATTTTTATCATGCATAGTATGTGTTTAAGAGGTCCAGGTTTATATTCATGCATTGTGTCCTTGTGCGTGCATCTATACACATGTGTATATATAATGTTACCATAACATGGTAGACGATTTCTATCTGCTCTTCATTGTCCAGGGGCAAGCTATTATAATAGCCACAGTAATTTCCCAGGAGCCATTTGAAAACAGAAGAGTGTGTCTGCTAACCCCTCCAATTGCATATCATGTATACATAATAATATAGTATTATAGATACTATATATGCATATATGTGCTGACTATATCTCTTTATACATGTATTCTATATGTGTGTGTTCACACGTGTATATATGTGATAAGAATATCGTTGCTACAGACTGCTATATTCTCTAACTTTTGAAAAGCTTTTAGTTATTACAAAATTTGCAGATTTAATAAATTATACAATTGATAGTCTATGTTTAAATATAGTATATAGAATATATAAGTTAGAGAATTTCTAGACATTTGTAGTTTAATTTTGACTTTTTGTAGTTTAAACTACATATGCTTCTTGTTACCTGTGTTGAATTGACATTGAATACTAGAATGGGACTAGTTCAAATGAAATAAAATCACATTCAATTTAATAAAAATATGTATACTCTTTGTACCACAAATAATTAGTCAGTGAAACTGCTTCTCAGAAAATACTGTGGATAATTGCCCAATAGTATGAAAACAATAGGATATATGACTAATATTGTACCTAATTGCATTATCTAAGCTGGAAATGTAGAATGGATATCAATAGTTATGACGCACAACAAAATATA
The DNA here is from genome assembly GCF_037042795.1 of Molothrus aeneus. Taxonomy (NCBI): domain Eukaryota; kingdom Metazoa; phylum Chordata; class Aves; order Passeriformes; family Icteridae; genus Molothrus; species Molothrus aeneus. The sequence goes on from NC_089648.1 coordinate 44,178,645, forward strand.
AAATTACCCATTTAACAAAATAGAAATACTCCCTGCAGACATAAAATTGCATGATTATCAATCATGTATTTGGACAGGCATAGATTTTAAGGTCAGGAGGATTCATTCTAATTATGTCATCTGATTAGGTGATGACTAGATGTTACAAATTAAATATCAGTGGATCAGTGGACTAATCTTGGGATCTGTTTGTTTACATTTGTACATCCATTAATTGTTTCCCAAAGCATTTCACAGGTATACGTTTCAGTTCCTTTTTGATATGTGGCAGCAATGTTTGAAAATAAAGCACTTGCATTTTATAGGCAGATCACCTGCAGCCCAAATGGGTATTTTTTTTAAGATAAGTGTTTATATTTTGATTTACAACAAACCAAATCAGTGGTTACAAGACATAATGATTAAGAAAGAAATAATTTATGCAGTAGGTCTATATTTGTACTCTACTAGTCTAAATTTTTCTATTGTTTTAAAGACAAAGTACAAAGATACGTCAACTTGATGTAAAATTAAAATAACTTGTATGTAAAATTATTAATAATGGACAGTAGATGCTATAAAGCAATAGTTACCATAAAGACATGAAACCTGAATTTATGAGAGTCATGAATATATTTATGATTTATCATATTCAAGAGATATATAGTTTGATAGCCTCATGGTATACAAAAATTAAGAATATTCTTTAGCATTTGAGCTTTATCTGTATCTGTTGGCTGATTTATGCCCCATTTTTCATATCCTTCTTTTACCAGTTCAGCTTCTTTTAATTTTCATTTTCCTGTTTATCCATTTGTGTCTGCTCTATATCATATTCTATTGTTTTCTTTCCACATAATTGCTTTTACTTATTCATTTATTCCTTATTCTATTACTCAAGAATGATTCCACTGACAAAACATTTTTTTCCTACAATTTCTTAAGAGCACTCTTTGATCCTCTTGTCCTTGCACTTCACCCTGTGACTCGTTGCTGAACGTTTTTCCCCATTCACCCTTCTCCAGCTATGTGATCATCAGCTTTTTCTGTGCTTCCATTTCATAATCTCAGCACTTTGTATTTTTTGAGTTCTGCACATATAGTCAATGAATCAGAAACTACTGAATTCTCATATGAAGAAAATTGAGTACTTTTCCAAAACTCAGAACAAGCAAAGCTTTCCTTTTCCCTTCCCTCTGCCTCTTCTCTCTGAAGACTGCAGATTTTCTAGTGCTGATCCCCATATAATTTTTGAGACTCTCTTCTCCCCAGTCATTCTCCTCTTTCTAATCATGTCAGTAGAGTGCTCTGATTTTCCTAGTACGCCATTACCCCAGGTAATACTGTCACAGGAAAGATTTTAGTATTATTTTTATCTATTCTTTTATTTTATCAGGGACATTCCTGGTATAAGAAAGATGTGAGAAGTTGGATGTTTGGGCATGACATCCTTTGATGCAAAGACAAGAAGCAGCATGACATGAGATGGAGATGAAAGGCTCTGCCATGCTCTTGGAGCTAGCAAACTATTTGATTACAAACCAGTTGTAGCAGGGAGAGTCTGCACCAGATGCCCTTGATGATAAATTTTCAGATGCTGTGGGTGGATAATGAACACCTGCTTTGATGCTTAGATCTGACCTGAGGCCAATTTGATATTAATTTTATATCACACCCATCCAAGAGAGGATATTCATTTCTCTCTTTCAGTATTTTCTTTCACATGTCTCTACTGAGACTTCTTTTTCCTTACCATCCATCTTTTGTGTTGCTTTATCAATTTCTTATTTTCTTTCCTTCTACCTGCTTCAGGATATATTTTCATGTCTTCTGTGGAATTCTATTTTAACCAGTGTCTAATTTACCTCTCTCTTTCTTACAGCACTGAGATGTGGTAATTGCTGAATTTGTTCCAATATTGTGTAGTGTAAAAAAGGTTTCTCTTTTAATAACAGAGACATGACTCTGATCTCATATTGTTTAAAACCAATTCAGCTGATAATTTGCAAGGCATTCCTCTTGATTTACTCTAAGTGCAATGGGGTCAAGCCCTTTGAACACGGTATACCTGCAGCATTTCATTTTCTGTTTCATATGCTCTTAAAACATATTAAATGATGTGTTATAGACTCTGCTAACACTTATGACATTTTACAAGTGAAGACAAAGCTTGAGAACTTATTATTTTGGGGACAGTTTATTGGGAGGATCAAGATTAATTTTAATTTCTAGACATCAGTGATCAAGATACCAATATTTATTTGTAAATCACTTCAGACTTCGTCCAATGCACAGATTTTGCTTTCATGGGAATATCAGTAGTTAATGTTCTGTTCTACTATTTTTTACCTAAAAAGCAGCAATTATAACACTGTTTTAACACTTTGTATTTCAGTTTCCTGATCCACTTGAAACTCAACAGTTTGGTCATCTTTACACTTGACCTGACATACATATTTCACTCACAGATTTTAATCTTCTCCTGTGGCAAAGATTCTTCATTTACAAGGTGTTAACCATGGGGTCCAGGCTTTGAACATACCCTCTTTTATTTCTTAGAAAAGCTTGTTGGGCTTTATTGCTGGGTTTGTCTTGAAAATCTTCCAATCTCTAGCTCTATTAAATATTTTGTCCTCAAAACTCTTCTTATGGGGAATCAGTCTTCTCCCCCTGCCAGTGATAAATAGACACATCTTTGCTGTATTAGCAGTCTCCTCAACTTAACTGCTTAATCAAAAGTTCTTTAATACATCAAGATCTCTTCTTTGGCAGCTACATAGATTTCTTCAGCAAGCCTTAGATTTTTTTATCAATGTATAGATTAAAACCAAACTATATTAATAGCTTGCAATTAAACTCTTTTAATTGAGATATTTCTCAAAAAGAATCAGTTATTTGGGGCTCACAACAGGTTTGATGTGGCTGATGCCCACATTCTTAGGCATATTAAAAAAGTATTTTGCAAAAAGTTCTGCAAGAAAAGTTAATGAGTTTCAGATAGCCTTTAATTCAAACAAGAGTACCCTATATGCACTATATTTGAATGGCCATGGAATGATATTCGGAGATCTCCCGTGACTGTGAAGAAAACATCTGAATTTATGTGCTGCACCTGTAGGTTTTATAGATTATATTATTAAGGAGTCCTTAGCAAAATGAGTTTAAATTTAATAGTTATGAAGATATGATATTGTTACATATTCACTGCAGTGTTAGTGACAATGTACTTCTTTCAAAGACAACATTGGAATTAGAATTAATGCTTGTTTCCCAAAAATACTGTTCTATCCCATAGATGGGGACAAAAAAAAAAGAAAAAGCAGTGAACCTTTTCTTAGGAAAAGGAAATTCAGTATAGTAGCTTCTTACATATCTATCTTTTCTAAGACAATTGACTTTAACAGAAGTATGAGAATAAAAGGAAAACAATGCTGTAAAACGTAGGAGTTTGGTTTGGGTGTTTTCTTTCTCACAATACAGATTTGCCAGGGAGTTTGTGATTGATAAGATTCTTATTTAGTCTCCCAAAGGGCACACTCAATGGATGACTAGATTACACTGAGATGCAAAATTTAAAAGTAGAACATCAAAAAATATCAACTCTTATGCCTAAAGGTTTATATCCAAGTTTATTAGATTTTGAAGGAAATATATGTGGGGGCATATGTTCATGCATCATTGGTTATGGCTTCCTATAAAGCTTTTAGTACTAAACTCTAGAAATGGGATATTAAATTGGATAAGCTATCAGTTGGAAACTCTATGGCAGTTTTCTCAATACATGGCCATACTGTAGTTGCTGGCTGAGTTTTAATTTGCTTTACTCCTTGATACAGCAACAAAATTGTCAGTGAATGTGTATGTGTTAAAGAATTACCTGCCTCTACTGGTCACAAGTAATTATTTGTTTCATTTACAAGTGACTTTTTTTATGGGATGTGTTTTAGCTAAATAGTAAGAGATGCTCGCTGTTCTGCTCACATCATTGGCTGCACTGGAAAGAGAAAAACTTATTTTTACTTACTAGGATGATTCAGTTTCTAGAACACCTGTTTCCACCTTAGTCATTGATTATTCATGTTTCAGTAACAACAGATTAATGAAATGGAGGTTTACAATATCAGGATGGGAAGCCAGAGTGCAAACAGATCCATGCCCTCTTCATCTACCTGTTAGGTAAAATATGTGACAATTCTGTGACCTCTGCCTCAAACTGTGATTCTTCTGAAGATGATGTTTAGGAAAGCAGGTGTTCCTCCACCCAGTGAATGGTATCAAGGAGAAGTCTGAGTAATGGTCTGGAATATCATGTACTAAGACATAAGATTTATTTTCACCTGTATTTGCAAAGAGATACATTTGAGACTTCATAACTTTTTATTTAGAGAACTTTGAAAATACATTGAAAACAGAGTATAGACAAATGGTTTTCCTCCAAAATTGCCCACGTATATTCTATGTGAATAATTAAACTGAGATTGAGGTACATTCATTGCATTGTAATGGAATTCCCATGCTGTTTCAACTTATAAAATAAAAGTAAGAGAAAGTAAGCTTCAAGAGTACTCAGGTTTCTCCACCAGTCTCAGCACATCAGAATTCTCTTCCTGCAGCTATTGGGAGTGCAACCACTAACTGTGCCAGCACTAACTGTGCCACTACACTGAGGTGTAGTGATTTGATTTAAAACCAGGCACTGTGCCTTTTAGATACCTGGAAACCACACCATTTACTTACCAGTCTATCAGTCTTGTCACTGGCAAGGCATATGGTGACTGAATGATGTTTGAAGGTTTTCTTCCAGATGTGAAGAATAAAAACTTTAGAAATGCCAATCCATAGTACAAAAGAAAGTTTCAGGGGACAGTGGAGCTGGCTGGCTGGACAACTGGACAGAGGGTCGTCTTTTTAAATAAAGACAATAAAATAAATAAAGTTCCCTCATACCAGATGGCCTGATGTGAGAACTGTGTAACTTCTTCCTTGCCAAGATGCTGTACTGCAGAAAAAAATCCTACCTCCATTCTAAAAACAATGCTGAGAAAGAAATGCAAATCAAAAACATACCTTTTGAACAAGAGCAAGGAAAACGAAAGGCCCACTGGCCTCTAAAAAAACCTGATTTTTTTCAAGACATACAGAAAAAACAATAAAAATTACTTTTCTCTTGGTACTATAAAGGTTTAGATAATGGAAAGTTTTATGGATACAGGAATAAAATTGAAAGGGCATGACAAAGCTTCTTAGAATAATCTGCTTTAAAATAAATTCTCACTACTACTAATAATATACTGTTTTCTTTCTGATCCTATAACATTTTTTCAAGCTTGTACTGAAACAAAAAATAGTGTAGAAACATTTCAAAATATTTTACTGATAAATAGCCTTGACTGAAAATGTATTTATATTATTCATGAAAAAGTGGGATTTTTCTATGTTCAGGCTACAATTCAGATTTCTTATATAAGCAGTTGCTAAACTACTGTTAGAGATCTTCTGTGATATGAAAGCACTACTATTTATACCACAATGTTTACTTTAATGTCCAACAAGTGAAAAGTAAATAAGATGTTGCAGAGAACATAGTAGATTTCACCTTTCAGAAAATTATACAATTTTGAATTTCCTAATCAAATCTGCTTCTGTTGCCAACAGGTACAAATCAGGGATTAAGTCATGACAATAAAAGTCACCACTTAATGAGTTGTCCAGAATTGGCACATTAAAAATGATAAATTCCAAAGACAACTGCAAGTGTGTTGGTGCAAGAGGAGACCCAGGGTAGGAGTCAGAATATGAGTTAAAGAAGTCCTTTTGAATGCCTTACAAATAGGTCCATTCTGAAAAAAAGGATGTATGCAAACCATAAGCTTTTGTTTCTTTAATTTCCTAGCTTCTCTGCGTTGTATTGGGAAGCAGGTGTCAGTTGTAGAAGTAATGCTGTGATAACAGAAAGGATCAAGGCATGTGAGGAGGGCAACATTTCTGAAGAAATTGTTATCTCCTGAAGCAAGGATGAAAGAGCGGGGAAGAAAACAAGAAACAGAACTGAACAAGTATGATGGCATATTTCTTCATTAAATTCTCCCATGTCTTTCAAACAGCTTAATTCTTCCAATTGTTTCAGCCAGCTTAGCAAAGGTATATTTCCTTTCCTTATGGATGTTTCTCCTCCATTTTTACTTAGTTCATAGGGGCTTTTTTTTTCCTTTTCCTTACACACATTATGTTAAACAGGAGAATTCTGAAAAGCAATTGTAAAGTCAATTTTAGTGCTAATTATATGCTTCATTGTGCAAAGCAGCTGAACAATCACATGAATTTGAAGAGTGACAGGTGAACAAATCTTCTTCAAATCAACCCAAAACATAACTAATCAAATCTCCCTGAAATTCTAAGATCATTTTTCACTTTAAACACAGAAGATAACTTCATGGGTAATATTCAAATGTTTTCTTTTATTCAGGTGTTTTGATTGCAATGTAATTGTACTATATTTTATTAGATCCCTGGAAACTCATCAAACTCTTGATTATGTGGTATGTCTGTGCCATAAATATATAGGAAAAGAAAGAAAGAAATCTCCTTGTTTCACTGAAGAATAAAATTTTCTCCATAATTATTTCTCATATTTAGCAGTCTGAGAAGACCAGATGATCACCCCATTCTAATGTCTGAGCCTAACATTTAGGCTGGGAAAATTTTATGTGAAAAACTAACATTGTGGATATTTAATATTTTGTGAAATCTTCTCTCAAAGACCACAAAAAGCACAAAGTCCTTGGTGGCTTCAAGGAAAGAGGAAGATAGATAAATGCAATTGCATGTGGATTTAGAATTTGACTGAAAGTCTAGTCAGACATCAATGTAGATTATCATAATGTCTCAGTGCCCTAATATATTATTCATATCTTTATTAAATAAAATAAATAAAATTATGGATTGGGGTTTGGATTATACATTTTCCTTTCAAACCAATTTTTCTGGACTATATGTTTCATTAATTATGCCACTGGTAAATAGGCAAGTATTGAGCAACCAAGCAGTAAATATAATTATCAATATATGATTATTAACCTTTTAAAACAAAATTCCTAGACATGCAAAAATAGCAAAGCAGAGAAATTAGTAAATTGGAGAAAAGTTACAAAACCAGTATTTACTTAATCAGAGTAAATCTTTGTCATCCATTGTATTATCATTCCTCGTTACTTGTCATAACTTCTCCTTTATCTTCTTTCCTCTTTCATTTTCAGTTTTAGAATATCCTTACTGAGAATCAAAGAGCAGAACTGCATCCAGTACTCAACATGTGGGCACATATATGGATATTTTCCTAATCTTTTTTTAATGGCTTTCCTAAAAATTCGTAACATTTTAACTTTTGACAACTTCTGGAAATACAGAGACCTTACTTAAAGGTCTTAAATCAGTTTGTGTTATAAGACTATGACATCTCCTTATATGCATAAAAAATGGGAAGGGTGTATATGGATGTGGGGAGGTCCACATTGTACTTTAATAATTTATTTTTGGCTGTAGAATGCAAATGCAGAGAAAATTAATCAGAAAAATGTAGTCTGCTTTTCTCCATTCTAAATGACTACTTTTAAATGAACCCATTTAATTATTTTTCTTGGAAATATAATATTTTTCTAATATAACATACAAAATATTTTTAAAAAGGCTAAGAAAAAGAAAATAAACCAAATAACCTTTTATAGCCTGGCATCTGTTTTTCACTTGGTTATTGGAAAGTTAAGAACAAAGGAATATTCTGCTATGCGGCTTCAAATTAATTATTTAGGTGAAGTATTCAGCAAAAAAAGAGCATAATACTGTTTAAAACACAGAAAACTCCAGATAAGAAGACACTTTCTGCTAAACATATGCACACCTCAGAAATATCAGAAATTAAGGATATATACTGAATGTATTGAAAGAACCTAATTCACCTGAGATTTATGAGCTCATGGCAGGTCCTTTCAGGTGAGTCTGTTGTGAGGATACGGTCATGTAAGAAGTTTGGGCTACCATGTTCTACAGGTTCTAGCTCCAGGAAGAACTGGCAGAATTATCAGAAGATAAAAGACTTTTCCAATTCAAAACAAGCACTAAATCAAGAGCAATCTCAGGTTATTGGGTCCAGGCCTCCATAACCTGAAGCAAAGACATAATACAAAGCTGCTGCTATTAGATACACATTGGTATTAAGTGGCCATCCCACTTCAAGCCTTCAACCAAAGGGGTTTTGGAATTCTGCAGTACTGTCGCTTTTGAGGTTATACTACTAATTCTTCTCTTAAAACTGTCCTACAGTACTCAATGATCCTCCAAATACATGGATTTCTATATCAGCACAAATGAGAAACATTGTTGAAGAGTATTCACTCTATTTCTAGCACAGTTTGGTTCGTGGAAGGTAAAAATCAAGATCTAACTGCAAACAATGAAACAGGTTTTAGCAATGCATGATGGATATTGTGTTGTCTGTGTTTTCCTCAACCTCACCTGTGTCTTCAATGGGAACATGTTAGCTAGAAGTTAACTAATTAAGGATGTTCTAATTTTTACTTGTCAATCCATTTAAATATCCAGATTTTAAAAGTTTTCTTTGGTTGGGTACTTTTTTCTTAAAAAAATAATACCTGCCCATGTATTAAGACATTTTTAAAATTATTTCTTTCTCTAAATGATTTGCCTCAGTGACAATTTTGGAGAGACATGTTTGTGATATAAAACTATTAGAGGGATTGGCAAAATCTCAATCAATTCTTTGCCTTTCATTTCCAGAAATGAGAGATTTTGGAAAAAGAAGGTTTGCTTATGTGTGAATATACAGTTGATGATATTGAACATGAACATAGTTATAATCCAGACAAAAATTAACAAATCTGCAGATAGGCTCAATAACTTGGCTTTCCATTCTTTATGATAGAAAAGAATTGAGGTCTTAAAAATATTTTTGCTTTGAAGTTATTCAAGATTGAACATGATAAATCTAAAAAGCATAGGCTGGCTATAAATACATTGAAACTTACATATTGAACATCACTGATCAAAGGAGAGAGGTTTGAGGTAGAAAAAATGTAGTTGTTTTTACATGAAGTTTGATATGTTTTGTCAGTGCTATATAAAATGGATCTTGGTAAAGGAGCAAGGGACATACTGTCCACTACAGGGCCTTGGCCTGAACTCTAGAACCAAGACAGAACACCATGTCCAGCAAGAGGAATTGGCACATTTTCTTCAAAAGTCAGTCATGAACAAGGTGTCCTATATAGAGACACTGCTTCAAATATGTGAAGATGCAGGATGGCAGTATATAAAATGTTGTTAACTCAGTGAGAAGGAGAAAAGGAAAGGAAAGACTTTATAGGAAAGACCTTAAGCCTCAACTAGATTGGAGTGATCTTGATAAGTCTAGATGATCCAAAAATTCCTTCTGGCCCTATGGTGTTTTTCTTGATGTACTTGATATTGAGGATCATCACCAAATGCCCTTCACTGGCATTTCACTTAAGTGATCCGGGCAGGTGTTCTGTGGCTGTTAAAGACTGTAATTTCCTTTAAGTTAAGACATCTTGTTCAGTGAAGATTCTGTTGTCAGCCAGGCTTAAGTAGCAGTGATGCAATCCAAGATGCTTTCTAGCAGTGCCACCAATTCCTTGCCTAATGCTAATCTGGATAACTTGCTTCCTTCTGCTGTTGAAGATCCAAGTGACAGACTATCACAGTTTAAGCTCTTCCTGTCATTTATTTCTAAAGTGTCTTTTATTTGTGTCCTAGTGCTGTCAACCCACAAAAAAGCTCTTTTTCTGAATAACAGATTAGGCATGGTCAGAAAGCAGCTGCACTTCTTGATATTGAAATTCCTTTCTGTATTCAATCTTTTCCTTTCTGTCCTCACCTTTAAAAGAAGATATTTTTGTATATTCCCTCTGATTAAATAAATAATTCTTATGTTCAGGCTGAAGGAAATACGAGTCTGGATATTTCCGTGTTACACGGCAAATACTTCTAGAAAAGCAACATAGAAATGCTCAAGAAAAACCATCATTAGTAAAAGAATATCAGTAACAAATGCATACGTCAGGTATCTTGGGTTTTCTTAAATTCTGGCTGAAGGAAAAGAAACATTTTAAAAAGCTAAATATTAAGGCAGCAAAGCAGTCAGGGTGTGGGAGAGGACACAGGAGCTCCACAGTGACTTGAGTCTCAATGGGACCTTGGACAAATCATCCATCAGTCATGCAACACAACCCAGCAAGCAGCCTCAGCCTCATGTCTGCTCTGTCTCGATAGTGCAGCACATCTGAACTTGTGGTGATGGAGCAATTTGGGGTGACTGGCATGGCAAGTGCTGTGTAATAGGTAATAGAAAGGAGAAACAGATTTCTTATATGTGAAATTGAGGCAATGAGAATTACAACTAAATGAAATTGAAGTGCTGTCTTGACCTTTTACTATTTCACAACAACTGGCTTAGTCAACAACCTCTGACATCTTACCTGAAAACCAGACCTTTCTTTTTACCTTACAGAAGGAAAAGATTGAAATACAATCACAATCATACTTTGTGTATAACTGAATTTCCTCATGACTGCCAAATGATTTGTGCAGTTCTGAAAACAAATGGCCTGTACTTACCTTTCCTTTAGCTGAATACAGACTATGAATGTCTCCAACACCCTTTTTTCTGTGAAAGATTATTTCAAGTTTTATCAGCTCTCTGAAACCCAGAGACATGAAATATCCTACATATATTTTCCCTGTGCTCCAAGTTGCTGACTTTGCAGTGACTGTTATAAATTGAATTTTGTGACAGCAGAGTGTGGCTAATTATTCCTCAGCACAACTTTTGATTTGCAAAGACTTGCAGAATGACTCCTGTAAGGACAGCAATTTTGGAGGGCCGAGACACAAACTGGATTTAACCCAGACTTTCTCTGGCAACCACAATTATTATTTCCCTGGATTTGCTTCCAGTTCTCCTCTAGGTAAGCAGCAGCTCCCTTGCAGGGTGTTGTGAATGCCCCTGATCTTCCATAGCTTATTTTTGGTTTTATGCCACATATTGGTTCTATGTGTCTTAGGTTTCTCTGGTACAAGTTGGCACAAACCCTGGGTCTTTCATTCTAACTCACCAGTGGCTGGCTCCTTATGTGTTTCCTTTGGTGAACAGGAGCCAGCTGCTCTGCCTTCCTAAAACCAGCTCTGGAAATGAGAAATGTCTCAAAACTGTTCCAATCCTTTGTGAGTTACACTCTAAGTTCAAAGGCAAGCAAATACCACATGCTGTGGAATTTTTAAGTCTTTCCTCCTATTTGTTTAAACTATACAGCTGAAAGTAAATCTCTCCTGCACACCTTCTTCAGCAAATCTGTTTTTCAGACAAGACCTAGGTTTTGTGACTAGTTGCTTCATTAACTTATTCTTTACCATTTTAACAACAGATGGAAGGAGATGCAAGAAAGAGCTCTGCCTTATCAAGACTCACTATATATTATAGCATATAGTACTACTTTTTAATTTACTAGAATTAATGGCTAGTAAATTGAGAGCTACTTGAGATGACCACATCTGGTACAGATTATTGCCTCCTTTTAAGGACAGCACTAAAAATAATATTTGAGACCTCTCTAAACTTGGTTTTATTGGGCATCTTGTTTTAGTTAAAATTATTAATTATTCAGATTCTGGTCATGCAGACTTTAAATGCCAATATGCAATATGCTAAGAGAACAGCAGCAATATGAGAATGAGAATCCAGCAGTATTTATGCCTTATTTCTGTCAATTCATTTAGCAGGGCATTAAAATGTTCCATTAAGAGCTCCTAGAGTCAGAACTTCAAAATAAAAAGTAAATGTTTTCTTAGCTATAGGGATATCCAAAACATTTCCTGAAAGTAAGTTACCAATTCTTAATTCTTGTCACCTGTAATATAGATTAATTATTTAAAATCTAATCAGACAGAGATTTGCCACTGAGCTATCTGAATATATTCAAGAAGAGACCCAGAATTCCATATGTATTAAACCCGGGGTATAGGTCTTATAACTGACTCAGACTGCCTTCCTTAGTGGCACCTGATTCACACTAGAGGGAACACTGTAGTGATATTCATAGCTGTACAATTTGATTCTCTGAACAAGAATTGTATTTAATATTTATGGGATAGTAGCAATGTATATTCCATTCCAAGAAGATGCTATAAATTCTGTCAAGGAAAATAGAACTTTTAAAAAGGTATTTTATAGTTGCATTTATGCTGCTTAAGTTTTGTTCAGTATATAAATATTTATATATTGATACTGCTTGTATCAATGATTTGGGCTATAATATTAAAGCTTTACCCTCGAGGTGAAAAATTGTATGACTGATCCAGTAAAAACAAGAACTGAAAAAAATGCTTTTATGACATGATTTTCCTTGACTGTCACTAATATTCATTCAACAGGTACAAGAGCATATTATGAATGTTCTCATAAAAGCATTTTTTTACTTCTGTAAGTTGTGACATTTCCAAGAAGGTAGAACTCTTTTGTCTTACATATTCACCATTTAGGATACTATAGAGAGCATGTTTAAGACATAAGATATAGACAAACAAAGAAGTACAAACACCATTTATTATAAAGGAAGCATAGGAGTGCAATAGGATATCAGCGTGGCTAAACAATGGGTTCTTCTTGGACATCAAGACTTAAGTGGGAAGTTTACAGAAAGCAGAAACTAGAAGGTCGGATTCAAGGGGAAGATGACAGAGTAATAATAACACAAAGGAACAAAATCAGGAGGTACAAGGCACAAAAAAGACCAAGCTGGTAGGGGACATAAAAAGTAACAAGAGAGGCAACATAAGTGATAAGGGAAAATGATGTGGGAAATGTAATATATGCTGCAGGAAAATGTCATGCTACAGTTAAACAAAGATGGAAATTTATTTGTAAATGGCATAAAGAATGTGAACAGATGGATGACATTCCTTGCCTCAACGTTTTCTAAGAATGAATGTGATCTGCAATCGGGTAACTGATGCAAGTTCTGTTAATGACAAAAAAGATGCTACTTTAACCTAGAATAGGGAAAGTGAACACCTATGAAATATATATGGTGATACTGGATGACTAATGAGAAACAAAATAAGACTTCCCTGGAGCAAAGTATGGTTTGTGAAAGCTGAATTATAAATGCATAACTTTAATTTTTCAGGAAAATGTAGGAACAAACAAGCGTCAAGAAGAAAAAAAAGATGTTTAACAATCAACAAATATTTTTTGAAAACATACCATATCAAAGAAATCTGATTTCTTGCTATAATAGAGAAATAAGACTCATGAGAAGGGAAGAAGCAACAGATACTCATTACCATTACCATGTGTTAATACGATGGTATTTCTTGCAAACAACTTGGGGACAAGTGTTCTAGATACAACTCTCAGAAGCTGGCTAGAAAACTTGTAACTGAGATCACAATCAAATAGAAAAACATATGTATTGAGCTTATACAAGTGCCTACTGACTCAAGTACTGGCTGCTGCAGTTAAGCAAAATGAAATTTCAAGAGAACAGGTTAATGGTTAGAATTGAACTGGACCTTGATAAACTAAAGAAAAGACCAGAAAAAATAAGATTAAATTTACTAAGGACAAATATTTATATTTATATTTTGATATGAGCAGTCTGTAGAATAGCTACAAGCTATGAAAGGTCTCATTTGGCAGCAGTGCTACAGAAAAAACCCTTCTGGTAAAATGGATTACAACATGACTCAAACATTGACATTTTTAGAAAGGGCACATTAACAGATAAAAAGTATGTACAAACAGCAGTGTAGCTGTATCTTAAGATCATTGCTCAATTTTAGACACCTCGATTTATGAAACATATTGACCAGTTGGGCCAATCCAGTGAATGATCAAAGGTTTAGAAAACATCAAAACCAAGAAAAAATTTGAAATGGTTATTTGAAATCTAGGGGAGATAAGGTTGTAGAGGCAATTGACAGTACCTTTAAAAACATAAAAGACTGCTGCAGAGAGGAAAGGAACAATTTACAGTTTATCATGCACAGAGCAAGAAACAGTGCTCCTAAATGACAGCAAGAAAGATTCAGTTTAGATGTCAGGAAAACCTTTTTAACAATAAAGGTAGTAATGCACTGGAAAAAAATTACTTCAGATGCTGTAGAAATCATTTGAAGTGTCTGAGAATAGGTTAAAAAAGCACCAGTAAAGATAATTTAAAGATTATCTGACCATAAAGGAATGAGAAAGGATGAAGCACAGTTTTTTCCAGGTCTATTTTTTACCATTTCTCTGGACCTGCTAGAAAATTTTGGCCATCAACCAAAATGATACAAGGTTGTGTCAAGTACAACAGAATCCTGTAATGGATGTGTAATGCCAACAGCAGCAATGCAAAGTGTAAATGCTTGTCAAACTCAGCAGAGCTCAAGTTCAAGGCTGGGCTGCTGATGAGGTTATCAAGAAATATATTACAGGGAATGATCCTGATTCTGAGATGGAATGTTTCACCTCCAACCTGGGAGAGCTGCCTACAAATCTCAACATTCTCCTTTTTTCCCCTCTATAGTATTTGAAGACTCGAATGTACAATATTTGTACTAAAATCCCTTCCTGTCACTGAGGTTAGTGTCTATAGAGACACTCTAGTGACACTCTAAGCTGCTTTATAAGGCATATTCTAGAAAATCTGAAAAATACTAAATTTCTGTGACTTCTTCCAGAAAAATTGTTTGATAAACTATAGCTAAAGAGCATGATACCATAGTCCCTGCTGATGACTTGCTGTCAAGGATATACTCCTGCTGTCAGTGATATGCAGCTGATTCTGTATTACTTGCTTCTACTACAAAGTACAGTGAGATCTCCTGAAAGACTATCTCCATAGTCATCCCAAGTAACTATTTTATAATATTTTCAAGGTTATAATTTTAGACTTTATAAGAAAGATACTGGGGAAGAGTAAGACCAAGAAGCAGAAGGTAATATGAATCACCCTTTTCTCCTTCTCATAGGACACAACAGGCTAATATTTTTTTACTTTTTTCCTCATGCCTGGAGTCAAAGAAAAACCACTGCTGACAGAACCTCAATGTATGTCCAGCTTTGGCATTCTATCCCTGCTGCCTAGCATGCTATTAATACTTTAATGATACAGCAAATCCTTTCACCAGCCTCACCAGAACACCAACAATATCTCCATTTGCCTTCCTCACAATCCTACCTCTATCTTCATAACTTAGCACAGCAATTTCCCCTGTATCTCTTCAGCTTGCTCAAAACTTATTAGTGACTCAGATGTTTCTACTTTCAATATAGTTTGAACAGTGATGTAATACACATAATTTCAGTCCTCTGTAAAAAAAATTTATGGTCATACTCCTGGCCTTTGTGTTTTTGATACCTCCTACTGATAGAATTATGTGAATTGCTGTGCATGGTTTTTCAAGGCAGATTACAGGGAAGTTTTATGTGCTAGTTTATATAACTTTCACGTACTTCCTCACAGCACAGCGTACTATCATGGAAATTCCTGATTTATGAGAAGAAAATTATGTGCTTTTGCATGAACTAAGAGATAAGTTCTGGAAAGTCTCTTCTTAGGATGACATTATTCATTTATCAAAAATATGTTCAAGAAAATTATGTGTGAACTCTGAAAATATGATTAGCTTTGGCATGAATAATGGTTACTTCTTTTTGCTTTTGTGAACTCTTCAGCAAAAAATTACAGATGCACAAGACCAGTACATGAGCAATACTTGACAATCTGATGATGTAATAGAGCTACACTCTTGAGAAACCAAGACACACGTCATTCAAAATACAACTCAGAGGTAACCTACAAACATCTTGTAAGTGAAAGAGAGATCTAAAGCCCAATTAAACTAGAAGTAATGCAAATATAAAAGGAAAAAAAATGAGTTTACCAATAATTGCTTATAGCCTGAGGTGAAATGATGGCACAGAAAACTTACACAACCCAGTGGCCAGGTGTCCATTAATTTACTACAGGCTGCCTGGAAGCTGTTGACAAAAATGCTGTCAGAAATATCACTTCAGCAGATCAGCATTCAACTGATCTGTAGAATGCAGTCCCTCATCTCTCACGGAGTTCAGAGGTGATTGCATTCACTGGCTCTAATTAGTGAGGGAAAGCAAATAAATAAATCCTTTTTTATCTTTTTTTTCCCCAACACTGTGTAAAATCCAAACATACTGCTTAACAGTGGGGGATGACAAACATCAGAAGTGCCTATTTATATCTTTGTCTGTGTGCTCACAGACCTGTAAGGAAACCAGTTAGTACTGAGAATATTATCCTGTGCTCAGAATTAATTTCTCTCTTAAATAAAATACTGATCATAAAATTAATTCAAAGGCATAGTCAAACATTATTATCACTGAACTATCTAGGATTTTTTTATGTTGGAAAAGAACCCTAGAATCATAGAGTTCAAGCATTAACCTATCATTGGCATGATCACCACTAAACCATGTCCCTAAGAAATTAGCAGATGGATAGTTAATCACCACAAACACTCCTGGATTAAGCAGCTCCATGTAAAGATTCATTTTATCTGTAAGAAGGAAATATACTCTTATATTTTTATTGCAAAAATATTTGTCCTAAATTCAAACTATGTTTCCTTCATCTGGAAACCTCGTTAATTAAGCAAAATTGGTGAGTTAGTTTGCTTTTTATCTCCATGTATTTTCATTTCAATTAACTAAACTCCACTTCATTAATTTTCCTCAATAACTACTCTCTTCTTACTTTTGTCATCATTTAATTGTAACTACAATTAAATTGAGATGGGAGGTGTTTAAAAGCAAACACAAAACCAGTGAAGACTTCAAGAAACAAAAGATAGGATGATCATTAATGTCAGAAATGGCTAACTTCTTGAGATTGTCTCCCTCACAAGGCAGTAGTTGCCCATTCAACATTATAGGAGAACAGTGCTTTAAGGAGATTCAAGGTGTTTGTTTTCTACATAGTCACAGTGACCAGCCCTTTGAGTATTTTTGCAATAACTTTTACTTAACCATTGAATAAGCAAACTAAGCTTGACTGTTGCCACCAAGAAAGAAAGAAAGACATAAAGGACCCTCCCATCCTGTATTTTTACACTTCTATTCTAACTTTATACTCCATTGGTATTGAAACCAGCTCTTAAATATTATGCTTGAAATTCAGGCTTACAGTGCTTCATGCAGGTGTGTGGGACAAGAGAGCTAACTTATGAATTGTTGTGACTGACTAAAGGATAACAAGACTTAACAGTGATGAAGTTTAGGCTAAACACATGCTAGGCATTTGTTTAGGGAGAGATTTTAAGCTTTTCAAAGAGTGATTGGATTCTGCATTGAGATTATTTAATACAGAATTTCATGCCTACATTATTCATACCCAGGGTATATTGATTCTTTTCTGTTTAGAAATCACTCACTATATTTTGTTACTTATGGTTTATGAGCTACTAGCTGCAAAAAGGTAAAATTCTATGTGTAACACTCAGGGGATACAACCTTTATTCCACTTAAATGATTTTAACCTGCAGCATCAACAGAGGTGT
The DNA here is from genome assembly GCF_037042795.1 of Molothrus aeneus. Lineage (NCBI taxonomy): Eukaryota > Metazoa > Chordata > Aves > Passeriformes > Icteridae > Molothrus > Molothrus aeneus. The sequence goes on from NC_089648.1 coordinate 44,196,234, forward strand.
AGGTCACTGAATGTTTTTAGGAATCAGGCCAAAAGAATTCCAGTGTATCTACTGGGATGAAATTCTTGTCTATCAGGAGCTGATGTGAAAACTCCAAATCTGAAACAAAAGAAATACAAGCAACTGGGAAGAACATAACAGCTTGTGAGCTGAGGGGCTATAGAGAGATTCTGTTAAACTTCTATTGAAACAGACATCTCAAGCACAATTCTGGATACAACCTAAACCAAAACTAATTTCCCTAGCTAGTCACAGTGGTTTGCAGCCCCACTAGTAAATATGGTTAGTATATAAGAGCTTTTTCCTGAATCTGTTGTTGACAGTATTGGGGGGTGTTGTATTTTAAGGACTATGCGTTTGAATAAAACCTCACCTTTAACCACAAAACAGGATGCAGACTGGCTTTGGATTATACTTAATGAAGAGCAAAATCATAAACAGAAGCAAAGTCAAGCCCACTCATCTGGAAGGCATTATCTCTGAAAGTAGCCAGTTAGGACACTTAAGAAACAAAGGCAGAAATAAGGTGAGATACCATGTAAAGTCTTATGTGACAGGACTGTCCAGCATCCTCTATAGATATTTCTATTCCAGTATGCTAACAAGCATAAACTATAGAAAACTTGCGTTTCCTGATGTTATTTCTTAGATTCCTAAAACTAATCTTATTTTTTGGTGTTTATATGACTTAATGTATCTCCCCAGGCTTATTTCAAGTTAAAAACTTTTAATTTTCTTTTTAATGGAGAATGAATCTAATTTTTTCTGTATAACTTTGAGATTTAGCTTCAGCATCAAGAGGAATAGCTCCTTTCAAGAACATATTGCTGAAAAAAAGCCCCTTTGAAAACCGTGGAATAATCGACTGCACATTCTGAGTAGGTGCATATGGAATACATGGATAGCTCGTGTCTCTTGTCAAATGGTAAGGCGTACTGACTGACCCTTGATTTTTATTTCAAAACAATTCAAACTAAAAAGTAAAATCTCACTGTCTTGCTCATTAGAAAAGCTTCTAAAGGAAGACAAAACAAACCCATATGTTGGTCCTTTCTAGCATTTACCTTGGATTTGTGAACAGAAGGGAAAATAACTGTGTTAAGTAATAACCTGGCACACACTCCTCTTCCACAGAGACAGGATTTTATAGCTGGCAAACAAACTATCCCCTTGCAACAGAGCTTTAGAAAAAGCTAAAGCTGTCTGTTCTGTCCATTTTGGATGAGATGGCATATTGAATGTGTCAGGCTTGGACTCTGCACTTTCCTGAAATCTCATCTAAACCTAGTGCCTGAACATCTGAGTCAGATGTCAGGAGTGACGAAAGTGCCAGCTAAGTGCTTGCGGCTGCCCAACTGGCAAGCTGCTGCTCTGCTGTCAGAGAGTAATCAGTTTGAGAGGTCTTGTCACACATGGAAAGCAGTGATTTTGGAAAGAAAACCAACAAATGGAAAGCTAGGCTTAGAGCAAAATAGTTGGTGCCTCTATGGTTTTAAGTTACTGTCACATTTAGGCGTCTCGCCATATCCCTTGGATGGGATTATGAGCAGAGTGTACTTCCTCATTCAGACCTACACTCACCACATTTGTGATTGGTTTTGGTGTGAGAAATTTTAATATCACTCAGAGACACCACTTGGTTCATTCCTCTGAAAGGTGCTGTGAGACCACAGGCATCTGATCCTCATTGGCTTAAGAATTCATTCTCACTCACTCAAAGGAAGGAAACTGCAAAAGCGTAGATGGCAGCCCCTCCAACATACCTGCTCTTTGCCTGCACAGTGGACAGACAAGGACAGGCAGATGTTTGATCCTGCTGGTGGGAAACTGAAGACAGCAAAAGAGAGAAATTAGAGAACATGTTGTGTTTATTCCCTCCCTTCTGCCAGGCAAACACACTGAGGAGCTTTTGAAAGATCTGTGTCACTGTATGTGTCTTTGGACAACCAAATAATTATGTGTCCTTTCTCACTGAGCTACCTGAGGAAGGGGAACAGAAAACTTGGGTCATTCTCACTCCTGGAGGACAAAACCTTGATCCAAACAACCAAATCCAAAATAAGTGCTGTTTACCAAGGTCTATTAACCAGGGGGTGTATGTTACACAAAAAAATTCTAGGAATTAACGGATGTTTTAACACCACTTCCAGTCAAATTCAGTGTTAGTAAAATAACTTGTAAGAAAGTTAAATATCAGTGAGCTATTTGAGTATGGAAATTGTTAGATCCAGATGATTTAGATGCACATGGCATATAGGCACCAATTACTGATGGTGATTCTTATGGTCATGCCTAATTCTAAATGCTGAAGTTGTAATGAATAGAACTTTCCCACCCTTCATTGAGCAGCCACCATCCTGGAATGAGAAGACATGAAGATCTCCATCTTTCCACTATTTCCCAGCATACAGGGGTCAAGTGTGCTTATCACTATAGAAATTGCCATTCTCATTTATTAATTAACTGCTACCCCACATAACACCAGAAAAAAAAAGAGGTTCAAGGGCCTCCTCAGCTTCTCTTTCATTTCTCAGCTGTGCCCTAAGTCGTGTGACTAGGCTAGTTTAGCACTTGCTGAAGGACAGGTATTTTGTGAGATGGCTGCCTGATCGCAATCCTTGGAGCTGGGACCTGATGCTGCTCCTCCTGCCTCGTTCTGTTACTTCTTTCTAGAAATGAGTGAGAGAGTATTTTCCCTCTCTTTCCTTCCCAGCCCAGTTTCTACCTTTGTCCACAAAAGTGAAAGGTGAAGATTTAAATCTTTTCGTACTGAGGTAAAAGAACTGAGATCTTGGGATACTTGGTTTGATATCAGCAGAGTAAAAATCACAATGAATTGGATCAGTTGCTCTTGAATGCTTGTTTCTCATAAACAGATGGCATTTACCATGTCTAAAGCTATGTTTCAATTTTCAGCTTTACTACAACCTTTATTAGACTATTTAAAGGCATTATTAGTCTTCCATGGGGTTTTTCAGAAGGAAAATCCCATATCAAAATCTAAATGTAAATTATGTGAAGGATGAAAGTAGGTCAGTAATTCAAGGCTAAAACAAATTAGAATGAGATAAAAAATATTGTATTAAAATTTTATTCTCTACAGCTAGGAGGAAAATATTTTCAAATGCAAATATTGTCTGCATAATAAATTTTGTTGAACTTCATTAAAACAGGTATCTTCTAGAAAAAAAAGACTAAATTTTTCTGTGATTCCAAACACAGAATTTCAATATTTATTAGGCTCTGAAATAGAATTAAAAGTAGTTTGTCCTTGCCAAACTATAAATAATATATTCTGAGGAAAACTTATTCCTCAAATGTAAATCACATCCACTATTGGTTGCATTAAAACTAATGAAAAAACTAATTTAACTAATTTTAAAGTTAGGATATTGTATCTCATGCTCTTGCCACATGCCTTTGTATAGAGAAGGAAATGCAAGTATCATTTTTAGTAATACTAAATATGGATGCTTGGTGGGGTTATTTAATGATTTAATTAGCTTTTTTTTTCCATGTAAAGAATCATGTGTTTACCAGTATATCTGCTGAAATTTTTTATAATCCAAATTTTTTATAATCTCCAGCTTTTAAACCAGTCAGGTTTTCAAGTTTCCTTCAAATACAGATAAATAGTATTGCATTAATGAAAATACCAAGAATAAGGAAAAGAAAAAGTGCATTTTCATTGATCTCAGGTGAAAATAAATTGTTTAGTGTGTTGAAATTTTGTGAGCCACGGGGATTGCTCAGGCTGTGAGACAACATACAAAAGCTTGCTTGACTGACGATTTTAATCTGAAGTTTTTCTGTGGAGTCAGTTGTTGCTCATGTAACTTTTGGTGAAGGAAGAAAATGGTTTTATTTGGTCTCTGAACTGATGAATTGTCTCAGGTTTAATGGATGTCTCAGACAAATTTCAAGGGAGTTAGAGAAGGAAAGGGAGGTTGAAGACTGTGTGACTGCATATCAGTTTTAAAACAAGTCACTTTTTATAAAGCTCTCTAATTGCAGGGAAATTATCATTATTTGAAGCAACCTTAGTAGATAGTGGAATATAATATCGTTTTACTGTCTAAAATTTACATAAAGTGTTACAGGAGATGTAGTAAAGGACCAATAAGGATATTTCATATGAAGAAAACGCCATGTACTTCATTCCCAAAGAGCACACAGAAAAGGGACCTGTAAGCAGCACAGATGTATGTTTATAAAGTAAGGCATAAACATTCATAAAGTAAGCCAAAGACCTTTTAGCAATAAAACCAAGTAACAACAAAATGCTGATTGCTGGTTCTCAATCCAGCACTCTGTCTCATTAAGGGGCACAGAGAGACAACTGTTCCCTTGCTCTTTGATGGCTGAGTTATCTATCCTGGTTGTTCTGGATTTGGACAAGAATCTCTTGCTACCATTTAACAGCAAAGACTATTTTGAATGCGTGACCTAGAAGGGCAGTGATCTCTAGTCCATTTTCATTTCCATATGGCATGGCAGCAAGAGTAAAATATGCCTAAAAAGACAATAATGTGGCAAAGTTTTAGTATTGATTCATTTTTGCTCCTATATAACATTCTAAAATATTTGCACATCAATTCAGCCACTCTAATTTTGAATACATTTTGATGGTCATAGATGTTTTACTATAAGATTGGTACTCATTGAATTTTACTATAAGATTTACTATAAGTTTTACTATAAGATTGGTACTCATTGAATTTTACTTTCTTCTGAGTTTTTGAGGTTTGATGTTGTCTTTGTTGACACCATCTTGGGTACCTTTTGCTCTGCTTCATTACATGATATATGATGTTTGAACTTTTTTTTTTTCAGTGGCATTTAGAGACCTAATTATTCTCTTTTTCTTTGTTAAGCTTTGACTGAAATAATAGCTGAAATACATTGAGTGTTACTCTTTAGGTCTTCTTTTTTTTTTCCTCCAAGTCTCATTAAAGTGGAGTTACACTTCTAATGGCCTCTTTGTTTATTTCAAATAATTTTTATTTATACTTCTCTCTTTCTATCTGATTTTAATAATAATGTTTTCTCCATGTTTATGTATCTGTAGAGGAAGCCTCTGTTCCCAGTTATATGAATTTCTAGTAATATGGAGGGTTTGTGATCCTACACGCTGGATTTTACTGTACTTTTCTCTGGTTATTTAATTACATAATTCACTTTAATATATAACTTTATGTACTTTTGAAAAGATTTATATTCCAGTGTAAATCTACATCCCTCTACATCCTAATTTTATTACTCTAGTTTCTGTTGTATTTTCTGTCTTACTTTCTTGTCTCCAGCTCTCTAATTAAAACTGTCTGTAGTTTGTTTTAGGAAAGAGTTATAAGGGCAATCCAGGGAAAACCTCCTAATTTAGCCATTAGATTTATTAGGCAATCCTAGCAGTCTTTAAGGAAGAGCAGTTAACTATATTTTTTTTCCATATTGGTCAAAACCAAAGTAATCAAAAATTCATCACCACACTTGTGCCTGGTTTAGAAGACAGGTTACCTTGAAACAAATGGAAATACATTGCAGTCTGAAAACCTTCAAATCTCACCCTTACCACAGGGGAAGTCCTGATTCCTTAGATACCATTGGTGCTCAGCATCTTCCTGAAGATGCCTTTTGAAGCCAGGGTTTCAGGCAGGCCCCCCCTTCAGCCCATGCAGGCTAATAAGTGTTTAGATGTGCTCTTGTGTTTTGAAGAAAGGTGAAACAAGAGACAGCTGCTAGTCTTCAGTGATGCCAAATGAAATTAAGAAGTCTAACCCACATGAGTGCTTAAACACTGGAATTAATATGAAAGATGCTGACAGGCTCTTTTTGTCAGTCACCTTTTAAACGTGTAATTGGGATCACCACAGGAATATCATATTAATATGTAGAGGAGGTAATATTAAAGGGAACAGGTGAGATGAGATCACAATGGAATTTTTGAAGCTTCTTTTATCTATGAGGACCAATATACTGCAGCTGAAGTATGAAGTGCCCCAGGAATGGCACAGTATCATTAATCCATTTAAGTGGTATATGGGCTAAAATATAAAAAAAAAAAAAAAAAAAAATCTAACCTGAATCACCAAAAATTTCCCATAAACGTAGAATACAGAAATCAGCAGACAATGTAAGCAGTGTGCTGTGATCTTCATCCCTCACAGTGCTGGGTGCTTTTCCCAAAACAGGAGAGCTACTAAAGGCCTTCTGCATTATCTCCCTACTCCTCTGGATACAGAGCCCTACAGGGCTGCAGCATGCCATGGATCAAGCTGTTGAAAGACTGTTCTCAGCAGCTCTTCCTTTGCCCTTCAGGGAAAGGTAACACCACCCCTGTGACCAACCCAAAAGGTGAGAGTGATAATAGACTCTTACACTTGCAGAAGACAGGTAATATTTTCGACTGTTATTAGAAAAACTAGTGAGATAGTCAATTTGGGTACCACAGCAACATTTCCAGACATTTTATAGTAACTATTGTGACTCTTTATTAGGAGATCTCTGGTTTGTTTCAGGGATTTTTTTTTTGGTTTTTGTTGTTTTTTTTTTTTAATTATCATAAGAGATAATCATTTGCTAATCATTTTCTTTAATGAACAGAGTTCATTATCACCATAAAGTTGCTATCTTTAGATACTTTTTAAAGTAATGTCACAAATTCTAAATTCCTGATGAACTTTCTAAGATTAAATTGTATTGTGATATATATTGACTTTTTAGAGGATACATATAAGAAGCCAGCTCTCGTATTTTACAATGAAAAACAAACTTCAAAAAAAACTTTAACATTTTTTCTTTCCTAGTGAATAGTAAGTTCAAACTACACTGTCTTATTGTTGTCTTTTCTTGTGTGGGCAAGAAAAAGAGGAGTCATGAAGAAACAAAAATAATTAATAAGGACAAACCCCATTCTTTATTCAAAGAGATTAAATTAGAATCTCATTCAAACCTTATTAGTCTTATTTGGGGAACTCCCACTGGCTTTAGTCATATTCGGCTCCAGCTCTTTAGTTAAGTAATTAATATTCTGAATCACTGTTCTAAGGACCACGTAATTTATATTTTGGTATTCTTCTGACTTCCAGAGCATTAGGGAAAACTGCCATGAGCAGAAGTGTACACTTCATCTGAGACAGTGTGCTGTTTTACTACACAAATCTTGTTTTGTTTGTCTGTCTGTAAACAAGTTGCCTCCAGATAATTAAATGGAACTGTACTTGAAGGCAAAATGGTCCAGCCTTTAATTCTCTCAAGAGAACATTTTAACCAAGTGGATTTTATTTTCTGTCTTCCAGTATTATACACAGTCAGTTTATCCTGATACTGAGAATAGTTTGTTCAGATTCCCAGTAACAAATGCGACAGAGAAAATATGTTATAAGTCTTTGAGGCTGTAGGTGCCTCTGACAAAGTGCAGAGATTTCATTTCATGCGATTTCATAGCCCCCATCAGTGACAGGGACAATTTGTATCCTCTTCTACCTGTTACCTTTCTCTCTCTGTTGCAATTTGTATTTAGCTTTCTAGTATAATTTCCCAACCCTCCATGTATCTGGGAAGGAAGTTCTTCTATTCTACAAATATTTAGAATTCTTTTTTTTAATATACTAGTAGAAAACTAATGAAAACTTATGAGATGCTTTTCTACAGTCATTTGGATTGAAGGTTTATAATGGCATGAACACTACAGATAGAAAAAGGAGAGAGTGCATATTATGCTTTGTGATCAGGGAGTTAGCAAAATTAATTTCAAGTGCCTGGGTCAAAATATATTTAGGCTAGTACTACAGAAGAAAATTAGTCACAAAGAGAAGCTGAAAGAGGACATCTTCAGAGAAGCTGTTAGACTAGACAATGACATGACATGAGCTGCAGTACCCTGGTGTTTGATATAATTGGCTATACCAGAGATCTGTCTTTACTGTTTTTTACTGACTGAAAATATTTCCATTTAAAACTGCTTTAGGTTCCAGTGGTATTTATCTTCCTATAATTTATCCCTCCCAAAGGATAAGTGAAAAAAATATTCCTAATCTGTTTATGTGTGACACACAAATATGTTTCTGCAGATTCAAGTCTTGAGCACAGCTTTTCTTGTGCCTGTTTTCCTTAAATTTGCTTGTTGTTCATAAATAACAATTTGTGACTACTCAATCCACTGATAAAATACATTCTCAGAGATTTCAATAATTCTTAATGGTCTTAAGGATCTTTTGAGGAAAGACTCACAAAGGAGGCACTCAGCGCCTTCCTGAATATGTATTTCTCAGACCTTTCACTGGCCTTTGTGTAATGAGTTGAGTGAAACATCCTTTGAACTGTTACACAGCTAAGGTGGAATGGTACTGGCCACACTGGGAATTCCTACAGTGAACAACAAGAGCAATCAGTCATCCCATGACAAACTTGCAATTTTCTCTACTGGAGCTGTAGCCTAAGGAGAGCAGTATTGTTATTGCTGGAGTTTTGAAAAACAATTTTCCATGGCATTGGGAACAATTCTTTTGGAAACTCCATTAGTTGCTGACCTGAGAATGGAAAAAATACAGTTGGCTAAAGCAAGTCGTCCTGCGACCCTATTAACAGCAGTCCTAAATGAGAAGTTTTGAGCTCTCCTGGACCGCAGTGGACTGTGGCCATTATCTGCCTGTGCGTGGGACAGCTCTCAGCTCTCCAGTGTGGAATACTTAGAGGACCTGATGACAGGACCTGGGATGATACCCTCAATTCTTGATGCTCAATCCTTTCCTCACTGAGAAAGGCCAAAACACTGGCATTTCAATAACTCTTGAGGGGAATTTTTCACAGGTAAATTCACATTTGTACATACTCCTACATCTGTGTGGGCATTGATCTAAGTGCCTTAAAACAAGTACAGTATTAATATGAGGAATACATGGCTAGGTCACTGTTATAATTATAGTGAATTCTATTGAACCACTTTATAAATTAGTTAGTAATAAACTGCTGCCACAATCCTTTTAACATAAACTGCTTACCAGGTCTGGGAATAAGATGAGAAATAGACACAAATAGAATTCCCTCTGACAAGGAGCTCAGGTGGCAAGGTGGTCCTTTCTGAAACTCATGACTCAAAAGGATGGTCTCCTCTGCTCCTTGCTTTTCCCTAACAAATTCTTAGACATAAACCATTGACAAAATCTGGAACAAGGATTGGACTCAGTCACATCTGGACTCTCTGAGGAATTAGAAAGCAAGGGGGCCCTCTCTGAACCTTGTGACTCAATGGAGGGTCTCTCTCTTAAAAATTTACCCCTTTTTACCCCCAGTCTACACATAAATAATTCTAAATAGATACTAATTTCATATTCTTGTGTACCTTACATCCATGTAGTAATCAGTAGAGTGAACCTTGCAACCAAACTTTGTCATATTTTTGCAAATGTAGATAAAACCTGCTTTCACTGACACCTTTTTCACTGATGCTTTAAGGAGCCCAAACCACTCATTTTGCTACAGTACTGTCTCTTAATATTTATTTCAAAAGTTTTCTCATATTTTGTAATGTTTTGTTAATGACATTTACTTTTCATGTTCTTTTGAACCAGGAGTCTCTGAATTTTTGATACTGTTGGATACATTACTGGAAAGTGTTTTCCCTTATCCATCTATGGTCAGAAAACTTGTTCCATGAAATCTGGAGAAAAGAAATCAGGGATTCACTCATGCAGAGCTCTCAATGCTCATCCTGCACTAATGTTCCCCCCTGCTGCCATGGTTTGGGGCACAGACATGAGAGTCCAGTTTCAGGTTGTTTTGTCTTTTTTCCCCAAGTCCTCCATGGAGCTGGACAGTGCTTTCTGACTGCTGAGAGACCCTATGCTACAACAACTATGTTTTTTGCAAACAGTGGAAATGCCACAGAATATACTGAGGCTCATCAGCATAAAAGGCATCTCTTGTCAACCAGAAAACCTCCAGCATTCCAAAAGCTGAATAAATGGAACCTTTCCTTGAGCTTAAATTTAAGACAGATAGAAAAGGACCAAGTTGCAGGCCTAGGAGCTTCCAGATACAGAAAGAGAAGAAAGAATTTGTCCTTTAAACTCCAAACACAGGAAGGTGACACCATCTCTCATGCTCTTACACATTTCTATCAATGACTTCTGACCTCTGGAGACACCAGGATACCAGTACATTAGTAACCATAGCTCTATCATTACCTGTTTTGGACCACAAAGTAGATTTGATAATATCTGAATCTATTTTATTCCCTGGTCTCCCATATCCTGTCATCTTTTAATGACTTTTTTCTCTTCACTGGTCTTTGTTGATACTCAAAGCCACATTCAGTTTATTATCAATTCATAGCCAAGGCTAATTATCTGTCTTTAGAGAGCCAACACTTTAAAGTGCAATTAGCATTCACATAGGTCAATTATTTTATACCTTTGTGGGCAGTAAGGTTTTTCCAACATTCAAAATTAACAAAATGCTTCAAGTCTCAGCTATAAGGCAAAAAGACTAGTGGCAGTGCTATTGTGAATATAAAAATGAAATTGTCATTACTACAGTCAAATCAATTATGTGTGCCATTGTGACAACTTAAGTGTGCATATGTTATGCAAATGTATAAATCATAATCTTCCCTCACTACTTAGAATTTTCCAAAATAAACATATTCTGCTCTGGTGAGATTAAAATAAATGTAAAAAAAATCAGACCACTGTGAATTGCTATTTGGCCAATACCTTCTTCTGTAATCTTTTGTTCTTTAATTTTTAAATGAATAGATTGCATATTTAAGAAGGGGTAATTGACTGAGAGGATCTACTTATAGAAATTATAAAGAGGTCCTTTTTAGTCAGACAATTTTTGGGTTTTTTCCTGAAAGATTTTTAGTGTGTTCTTGGTATGTAACATTATTGAAGCACAGCTAGCTCTGGAAAATAATCCAAAAACTAGTTTTGTCATTCAAAGTTAAGCACTACCGTATTCATGTTTTTATTGTTCTGATTGCAAGTACCACACTATCATTACACCCCATGCTCACAAATCAGAGGATTTATTTTCATTCTCAATGTACCCTCGGGTGTTATTTTTTCCACTCACCTATTTTAAGACTCTCCTTTTTCAGAAAAAAATCTGCATTTGTAAAAGCAATTTGAAATATTTTACTGATATCTAAGGAATAAAATTGAAGTCTGATATAAATTTATGTCTTTACCACTCATGCTTTTAAATATTCCCTCTTTCCAGAATAATGTCTTTTGTCCAAAACTTTTATTTAACTCCTCATAATTTTTGCAAACAAAAAATCATCTTATCTAAAACTTCCATGCATAATATTTATAAATTTTAAGACAACTTCAAATATTAACTGTGCCATGAAGTAAACTAATGTGAATGACTCATTTCATGGTTATCATGGACAAGACAGCTTATGATAAATATTAATATATTTTGCAAACTTCAAAATTATCTTAAAAGCACAAAACCTTTTTAAAGAATAAATTGAAGGTTTGTTTTTTGTTGGGTTGTTGATTGAGTTTTGTTGTTTCTTATTTTAATTGGGGATGCGTGTCTATTGGTTGTTTTTCTCCCCAGGGAAATGCAATCAAGAAAAGTAGAAGGAAGATATAAGGCAGAAATTCTAATGCAGATTTTAGTTAAGAAACCAGTGATACATATCAATACTTACCTCTTTAATCATTAAAATAAGTACATAAAAGAAAATCTGTCAAGTTAGACTTAAGGAAGGCTACTACTCTGCCTATTTACCCTGTTAAACATAAATATGAATGCACACATTATATTAGACTTAGTAAAAACATTTTATGTACACTTACACACATTTGGGAAAATATTATTAGAGAAGTGTTTTATATCAGAGATTGATGTGATTATTTTCTGCAAACCATCACCCATCTAAAGCTTCAGTGATTTCCTGTGCTATTAGTTATTCTATTTGCTTAGCAAAATAATATGTAATGTTCATGGTTCATAAATCTTTTCTCTAATATTAACAAAGGAATTTATCAAGACTTTGTTTTTTTTTTTTTTCCCATGTAACCCTGACCCAGTCAAGTTGATTTGATGCAGATAACATTAATCTTTACCATCCTGACATTAATTTGGGCTTCTGCTTTGCATGAATGTCTCACTTTACTGTCTTGCATAAGTTTGACTATTGATTTAGAAGTAAGAGTGCATTCTTTGTAGAGGAGAAAAGCATATTTAGAAGAAAGCTCTTAGCTGACTGTATCCACAGCTATAGTACATTTTTCCCAGTGTGTCAGGAATAAAATATTTTACATTTTGTGGATAAATAAAAGCTTTGAAATTGAACCAGTGTAAATAAAAGCAGAATTTAATATATTTTACAGATTAGAAATATAATGCTTAATTCAGAGCTTCCTTTTTATTTTCCCCTGTGTCTGCTGATGTCACTGTTCCTCAAAGAATCAAAAGGACAGCAGTTTACACCTACCACTGGATGTGCAAGTTGAGATAAATCAAAATAATTGCTATTATGTTGTTAAACATAACAGCATTATGTTGTTAAATATGTACAATGTAGTACAACAGTGTAATAAAAACAAAAAAAGCTATGAAAATAATGTAGTAATAAATTAATTTCTATAAAGCCTAAGATAATTGGTTTATTTTTATCTAAACTGTTCTAATCCTTGAAAACCAGAAAATGAGTGCATCAATCCCTAAAAATAATAGTTTGCAGCACTAATAATATATTTGCATGTACTCTCTCTAATTACTGTAAGAAACAATAATTTGGCGTAGCAAAATTGTATATTTTTTTAAATAATACTATTTTTTAAATAAATAGTATGGAAAATGAAGAATGAATGAGCCTCTCTTAGAAGCCATCTCAACTGTTTTTACAAAGAAGTTAGTGTATTTTAAAGCCAGTAGGTGTAATGCTACCTAATACACCTGAACAGAAAGGACAAAAATAATGAAATCTAACAAATATTTAGAAATGACAAACAAAATTTAAAGTATTTCCTCATTGAACCTAGGTTAATTTTTTATTTTGGAAATTTTATACCAAGGAATATGAAATCTCTACGAAATTCACTTGGCTCTTCCAAACTTCCAGTCCCATGTTACTCCATGACTGTGTATAATAAACTCCTTGTCACAAAAGTCAGGTAAAAAAAGATACCTTCTCACAAAACAGCACTTTGTAAGCTGTACTGCAGTGTTATTGAAGAACTTAATGCTTGCATCTTCAGCTGGTTTGCTGAAACAGTTATATAGATATTAACATTTGTGCAGTTCTTCTCAATTTTACACTAGTCTGGAAGATTTGATCTGCTTTGTTGCACTGCTCCATGCATATTTAAAAGTTTACAAAACAAAACATAGGTTTTGATTGCCATGAACCTCTAAAACTGCTTCAGAAATGACAAAGGTTGACACCATAGATGAGTTGTAGTCATTGCAATGTAGTGAAGAATGTATTAAAGAGTGGTATACTAAGAAGAACAGACCTCCATCAAGTTTTAAGGTAGCCCAGTGCAGCTGATAGTCTCAACAAAAAGCCTGAGAATAAATCCATTTTAATTTGGAGAAAAGTCACTAAAAATTATTTAATTGTCAATATTCTAATGCTGACACTGATAAAGAAACAGTTGTTGTTTTTTTTTTTTTTTTTAATAAACAAATACTGGTATTCAAATGACACAAAAATCCCTAAGGCCTCACTGCTGAAGTTAGGTTTCTGGGTTATTCCTGGGCTGAGATTTTCTACAAAGTTAAATACAGCCAAAAGATATAGTTTCAAGAAAAAAAATCAGCTTTAGAATAAGAAATTAAAAAAAAAAAAAAGAAAAAAAGAACAGACTCCATGTATTACTGTCTTAGCTCTGGATCTGAAGTCAAACTGTGCTTTTGCCTGTTCAATTGCTGTGTCCTGAAATGAGAGTGTCTGAGCAGGGACAGTCTGAGTTTATGTGCAATACTGTTACCACCCAGGCATGACTTCATTAGGTAAAGCTCTCTGAAATCCACACAGCCTGAGCAAAATTCAAACCTCTGCAACTCATTGTACTCCAAACCTCTTCCTTGGAAAGAAACAAACAGAGAATGCAAAGGAAATGGACCATTTTAATCAACAAAATTAAATTACCCAGTTTAACTATCCCTTGCTTTAAACTTATCCAAGCAAGATTTTTCTTTCTAACTCGATGAGGCTCATAATCCTTTTACTAATCAAATGAAGACTGAAGAACCCAAATGCTACATTGCCATTTAACAGATGGTTATACAAACCAAGAAATCAATACCAGTTTTCTGAATAATTTAAGTTTTTTATCTTAGTAAGGACTAAACTACAGCACCTGAAATAACCTGATTTTGAATCAGTTTGTGGTTTTCTTGTACGCAGGAAAAGCAAAAGTGCTGGTCTTTTAAGACAGAATTTCTTTTTAAACCTGAAATATGGAATGAAGAAATTTCATCCAAAAAGGAATTACTTTCAGAAACCCATGAGCAATTTTAGAAGTGGAAGTAGGAAAGAGTTCTTTCTCAATTATAACACTGTCAGCTCCTGCTGTAATGCCATGTACTCACTTTTTGCTGCTATTGAAATTCTTATTACTTAAAATTCTGCAAAGTAATGCCTCTACTGATGGATGATGAGCCATCAAGTTATCTGCCGTCCTTCTTGATTGCTATGGATATTATTCTTATGGGCTATGGTAATAGGATGGAAAATAATCACTTTTAGGAACCATTTTCATGCATTTCATTGTCCTGTTTGCTTCAATGAGTTATTCTAGTTTATGTATCATCTATTAAAAATTGGCCTTGTCTCTGAACTTGATATAACAAGCTATCTTGAAATTATAATTGACATAACCAATAAAAATGTTAATCTTTTTTAAAAGCTTTGAATGTACAGTATAAATATTCACTAGTTCGAACTTGATAGTCAATAAGAAAATGCATTCTACTAATCCTTTTCTGGAGAAAGCTTTTTATGAACAAACTTTTTATGAGCAGGCTTGATCTTTTATGTGGATTTTTATTTACAGAAAGAACACCTTTGTGTTTCCCAAGCATAGAAATTGACTCCATGATTTGTGTATGTAATTCAGGTTGATGGCTCAAGGAAAGGTATTGAGACAGGTGAAAGGATATAAGATCCTAAAGGCAGGGGCCCCCACACACCAGAACCCAGAGCTGAGTAGAAGCAGGAGTTTTGTTGTTGGTGTGAAGGTGCAGCTTGTAAGTCCAGCTGGCCCTGTGCTGTCCACATTTCAAACATTTCAGGTTCTGTATTGAGACTCAGTCTTAAAGTGCTAGAAGATTTTGTTAATTTTTTTAGTCTGCACATTTTTTCCCGACTGACATGCTGTTAGGAGTGGACAGGTAGAAAATCCTGAAAGCAACGGAGCCCTTCTCTTGCAGTATAAAGTGGTGGAGCACTGCAAGGCTCCATGAGAGCTGTTTTTTGGGCTATGACACAAATCAGATACACCATTCCTTCCATTGGTCTTTTTTTAAAGAACATTGATCTACCAAGTTATGCTGCTCTGTGATGTCAGTCCTGTCAGTGCCAGCTCCACAGTGTTAGTAGAATGAGCTTTTCCAGGATATTAGGATATGGGCATCTAAATTTTCAACCCCAAGTGGACTTCAGTGTGAGGTAAATGTCCAATCAATGCCTAATAACGCAATAAAAACAACAATAACTCTGGTCATTCAAAAAAGCAACAACATAGGCACCTAACCCCTATCTGGAAAACCTAACTGTTCAAAAGGCTACAGAAATCCAACTAGTTAAGAACATATTTTTTTTTAGCTTTTTTCCTAGACTTGTTACCAAAAAATTTATTTGTGCTACACTTAAAGCCTGTATTATATCCATACTTATGCTGTATCCTGTTTAGTTTTTTCCTTTCCCACATTACAAGAACTTAACTTTTTCTCTTTTCTCTTCTTTTATATTCTTCTAGAACAAATTCACCATAATTTTGAAAACTACATTTTGGTATTATTATTGAAGCTATTATTTTCACACAAAACTACACATTCTTACTTTTGGGCTGATGCCAATTATTCTTCAATTTACTGCTGTGGTACTTAGAGCTGTAGATCCCTTAAGCCCTTGGCCAGTACTTAGAGGTCTGACGAAATTAGCACTATCTGTTACTTTCCCAGTAACAGGGTCTCAAATATCTGCCTGTGAGTTCTGCTCTCTCTAGTCGCCCACTGAGCTGTTGTCAATCTGTTCCCTGTGTTACATGTCTGTCTCAGCTCCTTGACTCCTCCCAAAGCCTTCAGGCAGAAGCTAACAACCAGGCAGGAAAGGGAGAAAATCTTCTAAAACTTGTACAAACTAAAGACAGGTTTTCAGGCTTTCTCAGCTGGGTGCTGGTGTTTCGCCCAGATGCGTGGTCTCCTGTGAGAATACAGACTGCTGAAGTGACCCTTTGTATACCAATGTGAGCTGTGGGTTCTGCTGGACTTGCACAATGTGGGGAGAAAACAGTGACAGCTGTGGTTTTCCCTTGCTGTCTACCCTGCTATGGCTGGACCAGAGAAAGACCCCTGCAAACCAAAGACTTCAGTGAATTAAGGCATAAATCATAAAATATACCTTTTCTTAGCAGAGAAGGAAGTGTTTTTTCTGGCACTTGTGCTTTGCAGAACCCTCTGCAGACAGGCATATCCATAGTGTGGATCCTCTGGGTTGATATTAGCTTTTGTTTTATAGACCTACCTTTTTTATGAAAGACCTTCTGATTGCAGAATTAAGATTAAAATCTAGACATCTCTCACTTTATGTTAGCTCTCAGTTAAAAGGTAACCTGGAAAAAAAAAATTTTGATTGCAAGCAAGACCATGAGAAAACAAAGATCAATTATCTATTACGAAGGCATGGAATTTCTTCACTTTCACCAATGATAGGTTCATTTATCTGTTGTATCTACAAAGACAGCTATGTACCCTCTGTGTTAAATTACTACTGTAACCTAAAGAAATATGTTCTGGCTGCAATGCCTTTTTTGTTTTCTTTGTCGGTGGATGACAAGATTCATATGAAATAAGAATCAGTCAGTAAAAATGTAAGCATCTGAGTCAAAAAGAGAGCAGATTAGGCTATAAAATATTGCCATTAAAAATTATCTTCCATAAACATTAATCTGAATACTATAAATCATTGGGTTGTCAAAAGGGAATTGGAGAAAAAGATACAATGATGACAAAGAATGACTTTCAACGTTTCTAATTTGTTTATTGCTGTGGTAAAATATTGCATTCAGCAAAAGTACTGGAGAGGAATAGCCTCCATTACAATAAGACATAAATGTTAATTCAGGAGGATGGATGGTTCTTTCTAGATGAATCTTATTTGTTATAGATTAAGATTACTGTGCTGTTTACAGAAGCATAATTTATACAAATGAAAAAGATAGGCACAGAAGACACAAAGAAGACAGAAAACTTACCTTTCTCCGCCTATACATATATACACAGGCATACATATGTATATGTGTATCTATAAATATGATCTATAATTTCAGAAGGCAGAAGCTAATAGTCCTTACACCTTGACTTGGGGAGCATTGTTTTAATCACACCAAAGTGCAGTCCTTACTTTGGGGGCTCCCACCCTGTACTTTACATATTTGTCTGAATCAAGTTGAGCTGATCTCTCCATCAACTGATAAACTCTTTAATTTTTTTCCTCATTAATTTTGTGCAGCTGTAGACTTTTTCAGAACAACTTGTAATTTCAAAATTAAATTTTCCAGATGAAAACAAACAAAAAAAAAAGCAAAAAAAGCAGAGTGGTGAAGGAGAGGAAAGGAGAGGAAGACTCTGTTAGCCAAACAGTGCAGAGCTTCCAACCACAACTGAACTTACAGGGGTGATACAATGGGAAAAAAGCTTTTTCTTTCCTTTACCTTCAGATCCTTTCTTCCCTCCAACAGCATTAAACACATTGCAATGTGGAGGAACAGTGCAGGTGCCTGACTGCAGAGCCCATGCCTCCTGTGCCACCTTGGAGGCCAGGCCCAGGCAGGGGCCAGGCCTGACCAGGCATCTCCTTGGGGCTTGGGGAGCCCAGCCATGGTCCCTGACAGGGGTCTGGCAGCATCCAGGGATGTTGGGTCTTGGAGCCTCTTCTCAGCAGGACCAGTCCTGCCCATCCCTCCTGTGGCCAAATCCCCAAGGTGTGAGGCTGGCTGCCAATAGTCCCAGTGGAGAAGCACGACACAAGGGATGTGAGTGCCTGCTCACTGTAAAGAGAACATTGGGAGCGGCAGCACTGTTTAATTAACTGAAACAACTTGAATTGGCATTTTTAACTGGTGTTTGGCAACATTTACATTAATTAAGGATGTCTTACAAGGAAACTGGTCTCGCAGCAGAAGTTTTATCAAACCTTAATACCCCATTACATCCTGCAGGATTAATTCTTTTTTCCAAAACCTGCGGGCCAGAAATTATGCTAATTAAACCAACACTTACTTCTCTTGTTTACAAGAAGTAATATAACAGAGTAAATTAGGAATTAAATGAAGGCTTTGCTTTTTCCTCAAATGAATTTCTCTCTTTTTTTCAAGAACACAGTGTGATCAGGTATATCTGAAATCAACAGGAAAGGTTGACCTACCAAGTTTCTGTAGAAGGAATAGCAGACTGGGCTCTGGTTTCCTCATGAAAATGCATGAAATGTCAGACATGAAAACACACACTCATTCTTTTTCGGGTGTAAGAGTATTTTCTTACTTGGGTTACTCAACTCCAAGATGTGGAGAATTATAACAAATGATGTGATCTAAGAGTAACGTTTCATTAGTCAAAATGAAAGTAATTTTTAATTTCTTTTTTTTATTTTTAAATTTTTTAGTGTTAATGGTAGGATAGGTCCTCTCTGCCCCTAAAGGGATTATTTGATGTTTTTTATTTTTTGGGCTTTTTTTTTTTATAAATAAGTTGGCAAGAAGTATGAAGGAAGAAATATAGTCATGATTAATCAGGAAATGTGAGGTTATATTCACCATTTTCCCCCTCTTCCTGTGAGGTATGCTGGCGAATGTTTGAAAACTCTAATTGAAAATAACTTATGCAGGGAAAAAGAAACAACAAAAAAACCAGAAAAGACTGTACCTACAGCCATGACACAATTCAGGGAAATGACAGTGCATAAAAGAGCTGAGATTTTCCAAGCAGTTATTCCATGATCAAAAGTATTGTCAAGTTTTTATTACTTCCTGAAAGTTTTTAAAGTTTCTTAAGCATATGTGTGTGCATCTGTGTGTGTGTAAAATGTTGACAAACACCCACTGAAGCTCATTACTTTTGATACATGCATCCATTTACATATACACATAATTATTCACACACAGACACACACATATATATACACACACATTAATAAAATTCACCCTAGCCAACAAAAAAGAAAACAAAAAAAATCACATGTAGCCAGCAAATAGTAATATATATAAAATAAGATACAACTGTATTTGCTGTTCTGTTATTCATCATCCTAGTTTATTCTCATGTAGGATATTAATTATTCATTTTTAAGCACAATAGGAAAACATTAGTACTGTTTAATGGCCAAGTGGGATTTTCTAATGAAAGACTTGTAAGAGGTTCATTGTAATGAGAAGCATTTTTACAAGAACAGTTATCAAGTATGAGAAGTAGTCATAACTTCTTTTTCAGACTATGATATTGTGGGTCATGAAAACAATTGCATTTTAGTTATTGACAAAGAAAATGAGAAGTGGGTGACAGTATTTTCTTTTTCTAAAATATAAATCATTGTACGAATAAGCTCCCAACTAGTAAACCACACTCACTATATCCTCAATAACAGAAAAGAAAAAAAAAAAAAGAGTGGATTGTTGAGCAATTCCACCAGCACCCCCCCAAGGGTACTGAGGGAGATGGTGGAAGAGCTCACCAAGTCACTTTCAATCACTTAGCAGCAGTCCTTGCCAGCCAGGGATTCACAGTTGATGGAAATTAGCCAGCGTGCCACTCATCTACACGAAGAGCTAGAAGGAGAATTCTGGGATCTCTAGGCCTGTCAGTCTGACCTCAGTACCAGGGAAGGTCATGGAGAAGGTAGTTTTCAGTGCCATGATGTGACATATGATGAACAACCAGGGATCAGGCCCAGCCAGCAAGGGTCTATGAGCAGCAGGTCCTGCTTGACCAACTTGTTCTACTCCTATGGCAGGTGACCTGCTTAGGGGATGAGGGAAAGTCTGTGGATGTTGACTATTTAGACATTGGTAAAATGTTTGACACCATTTCTCACAGCACTCTCCTGGGGAAACTGGCTGTGCACTGTTAAATTTTATCAGTGATCTCGATGAGGGCATCCAGTGCACTCTCCATCAGTTTACAGACAACACTGATTTGGGTGGGACTGTTGTTCTGCTGAAGGGTAGAAAGATTCTGCAGAGAGAGCTGGACTGGCAGGACCAATGGGCCAAGGCCGGTGGTAAGAAGTTCAACAAGGCCAGGTGCCAGGTCCTGCCCTTGACAGCACTGCAGGCTGGGGGCAGAGTGGCTGGAAAGCTGCCTCATGGAAAAGGGCCTGGAGGTGCTGATTCACAGTGGTTGAACATGAGCCAGCTGTGCCCAGGTGGCCAAGAAGGACAGTGGCATCTTGGCCTGGATCAGCGATGGTGTGGCCACCAGCACCAGGGTAGTGACTCTCTCCCTGTACTTGGCACCAGTGAGGCAGTACCCAGAATCTTCTGTTCTGTTGGGATTGCTCATTGGAGAAACTACCTGAAGATGCTGGAGTGTGTCTAGAGAGGGGCAATGGAGCTGGTGAAGCATCTAGAGCACAAATCTCATTCTAATTATAATTATATTTTCATAATATTAAAAGTTAAGAAATTTAAAATTTTACTATCAATAAAAATAATAAATACTAATAATGTAAACTTTTAAAGAAAATACAATCCTGGTTTTTTTTAATCTACCAGAGAAAAAGAAATGGCCTTAGTTTAATTCTCATTTTTCTTTTTTATAATCTGAAAAAATAACTTTCTCTTCCATTCAAGCTAGTATCATTTCGGGTCAGAGCCAAATGTGTCATTTGCTTGATTTATTTGCTTGATTTATTGCTTTACATGATCTCTAATTATAATCAGAATAATTAAGTACAATAATAATCTATGTATTAAGCTGATATGATTAATGAAAGGAAATCATCTGCTATACAGTTTTACATTTCTAGCCTATCCTTATTTAGAATTATGTAAGCCTAAGAGGTGATAGACTTAGAGATGTTCCATTCCAAGGCAAAAAGAAGAAATAAAGCTCCATTTTCACAAGCTATTGTGCAAGCAGATTTTCTTGTCCTGTTCTATTGCCTCTTTTGCCATCATTTTATCAAACTTTTTCATGTAAACTGTTTTCACTATGACTGTAACCTGCAAAAGGATCGGACAAGGTAAGTCTTACTGAAATAAGGTTTGTATACAATATAGAGATGGTTATTCCAAAGAGACCAGGGGGCTTGCTATTTGTTTCCTACAGAAAATGACAAGGTTTGTTGCTTTCTGATTAAATCTCTGACACTATTGCTGCAAAGTCAAGGATTTAACTGGCTCACGTGATTGTTAGGGTTTCGCCAAATTAAAACATAGAAGATAAAAAAGAAATATAAAAGAGCAAAAAATGCTAAGTAGGTATTTCTGAATGAGAAACTGTTTGACTTCTCTGAAAAATACTAGGGCAAATCAGTGAGCTGGGAAAACTTTGTGATACACACAACTACATAAGTTAAGCCTGGTCTTTAAAAAAACTATGAAATAATTATAAAATTATTTTACTTCCCCCTATACTCTGTCATTTTTCCCCCAAATGGGACATGTTCTAAATTAGATGAAAGTCCTTGAAAACTTGTACATGCTGAAATTTGATAAAACATACATATCACCACATAGCCTCAGGCATCCAATAAGTGAAAATCATTGAACCATTTGTTTTATCCAAGTCACAAAATGAAATCTGCTACAAAATGCCCTCTAGTAATTATACATCTGATTATGAGGCTTGATTCTTTCTAATTTTGCTTCCTGCAATTGTTATTTCCTTGTCACAGTTCAAAGTATTTCTCAATGGATTTTAAAGACATAAAATTACTTTTATCGTATCACTATATAATTACTGGAAAGTATCAGTAAAAATGTATCCAGAATTATTTTATTGTCATTTTACTATCTGTGTTTCCTTATGTACTTTCAAAGGTATATTTGTGAGAATGAGATGGATCTACAGGGAACTCTGCTTATCAATTTCCTTTGATCTCTCTGAGAAAGAAGGGACATGTTACTTCTGTAGTCACGTAGACATGCAAACATGTCCTTTGTGCCTAAGAGCTTTGGGAATTCAAAGTTTGAGACAGAAAAATGTATGAAGAGTAATACAAAATAGCTGCTGAATCATAACATGAAGTATTGCAACCTACAATTCAAGCTTTTCTGAAAGAAACTTGCCATCTCCCTTCCAGCACTGGTTCTTTGTCCATTATCAAAAAGTGAAGATATTCGTGTGCATCCAGAACTTCCCTTTATTAATGTGAAACAGTCCTAACTGATTGGATCTTACAGATCTACTGTCTGCACAGGCCATCTTTGCCATCCATGTGGGTGAGAAAATGTTGTTTACAATATAAACATTGTTTATATGTCATTCTGTCCAACTGTGTTTAAACAAGTGCTTTCTATTTTGAAAAGAAGGGTAGAATAAGATGAAATAAAAAGGAAAAGTTTAGACATAACTTAAAAAAACCTGTGTTAATGTGGCCTCAGATTGATTTTTTGCTTTGGTCAGTTTTAATGTGTGCTCTGTCTTTTGGGCTCTGTCTTTAAACAAAAATTATTTGGATGTACAAGTAGTATGGACTGTAAAGTAGATTTAGAAATAAATCTGAGTTGGAGAATTTCCTTTCAACAGCTCGTGAAAACTGAGCTCCTGCATTGTCTCTTCTGTGACTGATTTGCTAAATTAGGATTATTTTTTGTTTAATTGTATTTTTCCATTAGTATGTTATATGCTTACTTTTCCTTTTAACAGGCAATTTATTTGACTAAACTTGTAGTTCTCATAATGATTGTACTCATACACCAATAATCACATGCCTTAGAAATCTCTTGGTTACAAGAAAATAAGTGTCAACTCCAAGTGGTTTAAAGTCACCTAATGAGGCATGGAATGTCCCCACAGTTCGGTAAAAATCTGTGCTCAAGAGAGAAGTTCTAACACAGAAAATAACCCGATCATTTTTCCAATAAAAGAACAAGGCACATTTGCTGTTCCTTTCTTACTGGAAGCCTTTTTTTTGTTGTTTTTCCTTCTGGTATATTGACAATGACTAGTTCACTTAAGCTTCCAAATACTACAACAACAATAACAGCCACCTAAATAAAAACCAATTTAAAAAAACCAACTTTTTTCTTACAGGAAAAAGATTCTCTTCATGTAACAGTTTCAAAATACTGGCCAATAATTGCTGTAGCTGTGTGAACACAATCCTTGTGCTGCTCCTCTGTCCATAAAACAGGATATTTCTACCTAGCCAGCTTAAGCTTAGTAAAATACATGAACAGAAATGCCATAGCTTTTTTCCTCTTCTTTTTACTTTTCTGATTAGAAAATCAACACACAGTAAATAAGCAAGCAAATTGTAATAGAAGAAAAAGAAAACAACAAGAGCTGACAGATAGAAAGCCAATTCTGAAAGCCTTTGACTTTAACTTCCCCTGACAACCTATCTTGAAGTTCATTGTAAAAAGGTAGGAGAGATATTAAGAGAGGAAATCAGCTGTCAAAACTAATGCCACAGGAATCTGAGTGTGAAACCAGGCATGGAAGGCTGAATCATTCTTTGAAAAGTAGAGTTTTCCTCAACTATAAGAATTCTTGACTTAGAGTAGCCAGCTGTTTTATGCATGTGAGCAGTGTGTGTATAAGCAAATCACTGTAGAAAGTTATGTAGATTTTGAAAATTATCCAGATTACTCATATAAGAGAATTTACCTTAGCAAATGAAGAAGCCCAAACTGGAAATTCTTCTTTCTGCCATTTTAAAGGAGTGTATGAATCATTATTGGAAATGTTTGAACATATTGCCTTCAGTGTCCTTTTTCAATATTAAGGAGAGGTAAAAAAGGTGTTTTCTGTTTAACGATTTTTTCTCTGTCTTACAGAAAAGGGTCCCGTTTTATACAATAGCTTTATTTGTGCTATTCCTAAAGTAAAATATTTATAAACTTTATATTTCTAACCTTCTCAAAAGAACTCCTCAAAAGAGAGAAAAGGTCATACACATTCCCAAGGTTTAGTCAGAATTTACCTAAGAGTTTTGTTGTACTTGGAGCTACAGATTTTAATATTGTTTCATTCCCAAGGCTTATCTTCTCACCTCATTTTATGGGTATTTTTGGGTATTCCATTACCCAAAAATTTTTGGGTATTCCATTACCCAAAAGAAACTAAATGAAAGATTAAGCCATGATGCATGATTACATAAGCTTTCAATAAAAATGTAATCATTTTTAGTTCTCAGATAATTAGCAAACATAATGTATCACCTATTATAGAAGAAGGATAGTAACCTCTTTTAAAAGAGGTTAATTGTTAAATGTATTAACTGTGTTACTGATCCCAGTAAATGCTAAAAGGGAGTTTGAAGAAGGTTTCAAATAATGACAGTGATGAGTTTTGTAAAAACAAAACTTATTTCAGAGGAAGTGAGAAGAGAGGGAAACCGGTCTTGATTTAAGACAAAGTTTGATCACTACTGATGTGAAAAAACCATTAAGTAATCACTTAAAATAACAGGGAAATTACCTTTGTGACCCAAAAGGTCCCTTGTACTAGAATGGATTGGCAAGAAGAATTGCATCATAGATACATTTTTAGATGTATTGTTTGCTTCTCATGGGGTCTCACCACAAGATTCGAGAAGTGTGAATACTTGACCACAAGCTCTATGTGGTGGGAAAAAGAAGAAAGAGAAAAGGTGAGACCTCAAATAATTGTCTACAGTTGTCCTAAAGAGTTGGGGTCTGAGACTATAAAAATTAAAGACTGAAACAAGTCAAATGATATCAAATCATATGTATATTTTTGTGTCAATAATAATTTATGTATCTGTAGAGGACAGATGCTGAATTATACACAAAGAGAGTATCTAACTCCTCTGCTTCAGGACACTGCAGTATTTCTCAGTAGAAGTTAATATACTTTTCCAGTTGATGCGCTCTGCTGGACAAGCCCAAGGAGACGTCAGGATCTGGTCATCATTCTCTGTTTTCCAAAGCAAAATTTCAGGATCTTAAACAGAGTGAAAATCAGAAGTAATGAGAAAAGTAATGATACAGTGGCAGGTACTAAATACTTTCCTGCAATGATCTGATGCCCATTTCAGAAAGACTACTGAGATCTAGTCTTGATTTATTACAGTCCAACAGGTTTTTAAAGCATGTGGTAAGCACCACTCTCCAATGCATTCCTGTCTGGCCATAGGACACAAGCTTCCCAACCGTGTGGATACTAGGGATCAGGAACACCAGCCTGAACCACCTGCTCTACCAAATGTGCAGCCAAAGACCTTGGGAACCATGTCTGCTTGTCACCCAGCCTAACCCAGATGCCTCCTTGAGATATGGATGCAGGTTTTGTTTTGGAAAGGAGGGAAGTTACTGACATCAGTGTAGACCTCTTGTTTTACAAAAACATGGGAGCAAACAGCCCACCTCCACACCACTCAGGTGAGTGCTGTGTCTCACATCTACTGCTTGCCCTGCTCTCCTCTCATGTCAAGGATTTTGATTAATGTCAGGGGAAGTTGCTCAAACCCCAAGTATTTTACAAGTCATGAAGTATTGGCAGATGAACCAAAAATTTACTTAATTCTTGCAATCTTGAAGCTATTTGCCTCAAAGTCACTGCACTGAATAATTTTGGCAATAAATAATAAATTTTTGATACTTTAAAATTTGAGTATAAAACCACAGACATAATGTACCATGAGGCATAAAAACTTAGTAGTGAAAGAAGAGTTTGATGATGCTTTTCCTATCCCTTAAATCAAATATATACTCTCTTGAAGCCTTTTCTCTTCCACAAGCTATATATTTTGCATCCAGTAGTACACTATTAACATTAGCCATGTTCCTTGAAAGTAAGAAAGGAAAGAGTGCCTCTGAATCACGACTCTGAGCTGCAGCTGTTTAATTTAACAAATAGAAATCAATTATTTTAGAAATATCAGATGTCACATTACATTGGTTTCAATATATTAAGTTCTATTAAACTTCGTTGATTTCAGATAATTTTAATAATTCTTCCCCTCTGGGCAGACTGTCACTTCCATCTCTTGGAGATAAAGTTTTTTTCCAATTAATTTTAAGACAGTTTAAAATTTTGCTTGCAAAAGAAATGGTATGAAAAGGGCTGAGAGATGAAAAAGTATTTGGGTTAAAGGTTTGATTTTGAGTAACAAGTATTATATCCACTGCAGGATTCCAATCAATTTGCCTTTTGGCCTGTATACAACTGCTTGTATGCCCTTTCTGAAGAAAAAAATAAAGCTAAAATTATGGCAAACCCCTCACTTATTGCATTTATTTATTTCACTGTGTTATACAGACACTTCACACTGGAAAGACAGCCAGACATGCTTTATGTGTTATTGTTCCTTGAGAATTCACACACATTGACACATGTATTTTTTAAGAATTCTAAATTAACAAGATGTAGTTGATATGCTAAAGAGCTTTCTTTCTCCTGCTGAAGCCCTAGGACTTCCTTTCATCCTTCCAGACTTCGCTTTTCATCAATCACTTGCTTTTCTGGGGGCCTCATAAAGATTTGATTGGAATCATTAAACGCTGGCCTTCTAGGCCATGTAGCCAGTCCTTCATCTCTGAGAATAACAGATAAATGTAAACACAGGATTACATTGCTTTTAAAGAATACCATTCACTGCTATTATTTCCCGCACAACAAAATATAATCAAGTGTTTTCCCACTGTTAAAATGTGAACAGAATTTCAAGATTAATCTTTCCTTTATAACAGCTTGCTTCTATTTCACTCAAACTGGGCAGTCCCCAGCTGGAGTTTTAGGTCATGAGTACCATGCAGCACTGCCCATTCTGCTCTACAATATCTGCCTCTGAGATACTTGGGTTACCCACACCTGCTCTCCTTCCAGCTTTCTGGCTGAACCTCTAGGTTTCTCTTGAAGCTGAAAGAAATATTTTCACTCTAACTGAATAACTAGCTTGCCACCTGTAATTTTCAGCTGCTGCACATTTTCACCCTTCATCTCTCAAACTGTCTAACCCTAGTCTGAGGTTAGAACACATCTAATATTTGCTCCCATAGGGAAGCCTTTCTTCATGTCTCTCAGGGACAACCCATGGGATGATCTATTGTTTGATCTCCAGTCTTCTCTGGGAAAAAAAACAAAAGGCCTGGAGAAATTGAATTAGACTGTCTTTTTTATCACAGCTATACCAGTTTGGCTTTAGCAGCAGCACCTTCCATGACTCTTCAGACCTTGACACCAGAAATTAATCAGAAGCTTTGCCATGCATGTTTCCCAAGCTGAGCTGTCAAAGAAAGCAACAAAACCTCCTGAGTGGACCACAAGGCAGTTGTAAGTCACTCACCACTCTTTTTTGTGAGCTGAGTATTCCCAGCAGAGAACCACTTTTAACTTCACTTTTCCTGTTCACTCTCTTGTCAAAAAAGGAGCTATTCTAAACCTCCACAATAGTCTGGGAAAAGGAAACAGCTGGCTGTCTGCAGGAAAAGGCCAACTTTGGGAATTTCCCAAAGGACAGAAATCATACCCATCCTGTAGTGTGAGCATGTTTGATGCCAGTGTGAGAGAGTTCTGAAGATTAGTATCAAAGTTGACATGATCTACAGGCTTTAATTCCCCCATACTATAAATACCTTTTGACTGTATGCTTTCAAAGGGAAAATCACTGGAGTTGTGTACTGCCATGGTTTATCACTTTGCAATGCTGTTGTTTCATATTAGACCTGCCATCTAAGAAAGCAAGAAGAACTTCGTTTAATCTATTTAATTTCTAAGCTGAAGGACAAGGAACATGTCTGTTTACAGGAACAGAGCATGGTATGCTGTCTTCCCAGTGGCAGCTGTTTAAGCCTGTCCAGACAAGAGGGTTTCCCCTATTTTCACCAGCCAATTATTAATGCAGACAAAATGGACACAGAACTGAAAACACGTATATGCCAATTCAATACTCCTCCTTTCTCTTCTCTCCTGAAGCCACAAAACTAACTGAAACAGAATTTGTTGCTTTTTGCTATAGTGCGTATTCTTGCTAAAAGGAATGGCAAATTAAGTACTGGTATAAAGGCAGGAAGAATAACTAATACTGGGACAAGGAAAAATGTTGCTTAATCTTTATGGAGTATTTAACACTGGTTTCAATTATACAATACTATTATTTCTGTGTGAAACTGACACTAAATAATTTAATGCCCATTATATTGCCAGAAAATTATCTTAGTCTAATAATGGCAAATGAAAATTTCACCATTGTGTCTGTACTTAGTAGTCCAGAGTATTCAGACATGTTTTATGCTTGATAGATTTTAATTATGATTCAGAAATAGACCTTCAAGAAATAAAATATTATTCTTCTGAATGAGAAATTGTTCTTTAAACTCTGCCTTTTTAATTCCTTCCTCTTCTTTTTTTAAATTGATTTTTTATTCTCATCATCCAAATGGTAAGTGACAGAAATGTTTCCTATCTCTGAAAAAAATACTTCTAATAAGATTTAAATGGTTTAAGAAGTTTGGGCTACACTTTTCTCCCATTTCAGGCTTATCATTGTTTAAGCTTATTAAGGGCTGAATAAAAGACTTAGCAGCTTGACTTAATATGCCTTTGTGAGATATTTGAGTTTCTTTTCTCTCCCCTTTCTACAATACACTCTGCTTTTTCTGCTGGGACAATGATTTTAGCAGATTCATTGAATAGCCCAAGAGCAGGACATTTTCTGCCTTTAATGAATGCAGTTGCCTTCCTAATCAAGTAGCGTGTACTGCAATATATTCATTTACA
This sequence comes from Molothrus aeneus, assembly GCF_037042795.1. Classification (NCBI taxonomy): domain Eukaryota; kingdom Metazoa; phylum Chordata; class Aves; order Passeriformes; family Icteridae; genus Molothrus; species Molothrus aeneus. Next base: position 44,225,325 of record NC_089648.1, read on the forward strand.
GCAGTATGTGGGAAAGAAGAGGGGGGAAAAGACTTTTTCCTACAAGCTTTTTGTATTAAAACCCTACATTAAGAGAAACCTAGGTCATTAATAACCAAATCCTGTAAAGGTCTACAGTGCTAAAGTAGCTTCCAGAGTGAAATTCAGACCACAGTAGTGTTTGATACCTGAGCTTCTAATGCTGTGCTGGATGAAATCCACAGCAATGTGAGGAAAACATCCCAACTATTTGTCAATGCAGTCTCTTTGAGACCATTCCTGGCTCAATAGTTCTGTACAACCTCAACAAAAGACCAGCTGTTTTTTTTCCTCTGTGTCTAGCCTGTAGCCTGGCTCAGATATTTGTTCATGAGTAGAAAGTTTCAGGTCCCAGAGTAGATCCTGTTCCTTTTATGAATTTTACACCAAGTTTAAGAGTTCAGGAATTCTAAGCAAAAATACACAGAACTATCTCAGAAGTCGGAAGATGAAACACAGTTCCTGGATTTGTGAAGATGACAATTTTGACATTGCCCTCTAAATAGCCACCTGAACTACCAAACATATTCTTATGAGTATAAAATCTGGTCCATCCTTACTTTTAAATACTCAGTAAGTCTCAAAATAAGAAGCCACTGCAACATATTCTTCATTGTAAATTAAAGACATTAGAGGTAAGTGCCCTCTGTATAAAATGAAAAATTAGGTCTTTCAGCAAAAATCTCATTTGAAATACAGATTTAATAATGTAAATTAATTCTGATGATTTAAAAAGGACAATTTTATATATTTTCTATAGCATGATTTTACTTCCCCTAATAATTAATGCCATCTTCATGAATCACAATTTCCTACATATCAATGTCTACAGCTTAATAGGAAATTTTTGGAGAACAAGGGCTCATTCAATCTTTTCAGGTCAAACTCACACATTCAGTACTTCTTTAAAACATTTATTTATCATCTGCTCATTTGAATTTCTCAAATATTACTGTCTGTGTTAAGTCATATTAGGTAGTTAACTTAAGATCTGTCAAAGAACCATTTCCTTTGGTTTTTCTTAGCATCTGCCAGCCATATTTACACTTAGGGACACTTTCTCAGCATGTGGGGAATAATCAGCCTCTTTAAAAAGTTGTTTTGGTTTTTTTGTTTTTCTTTTTCCATGTGACTACTCCTAATCTTTTACTAATATCTTCATTTATTACTGAGCTAGACTTTTAGAAGGTGAACCAATCCTTCGATGCTCTGACCCTCCTTTTACCTCTCTCTGACTGGAGACTTAAATCCATTTCCACCTGGAAGGGATGGTTGCAAGCTGTGCTTCCACTGCAGCTCTATTCCACCTCAATATCCATGGCTGAAATCTTCTGTAATTGAAAAGTTTTTGATGACCTTCCCAAATAACACAAGTGGGTATTACTCATTTACCTTTATCTGTTATCCAGAAATTCTAACTAATTATAAATTCTAGCTGGACACTAACCTGATGCTGAATTTACCTTATGACAAAGGTTATTATTTATTGATTATAAAAATAGTTTTTCTGTTGATTCCACCTTATACCTGATTTTAACTGCCTTCATTCCTAAATATCCATTCATTCTTTCCTTTTTAGTTTTTATTGCCTCTCCATGTTGGTTGTTCTCAATAGACCCAGGGTTTTGTTTCCTTTCCCTGCTTGGATGACCAAACAAGTACTCCTGACATTTTTACTTTCAAATTCAGATTGTATCATCAATGTGTGTTCAACCAAGTGACTTCAAAATTGTCTTTACATCAACATTCATGCTTATTAATGTCAGCTATGGGACCAGAGGAAAAAAATACAATAGATTCATAAGAAGGCTTACGTTTATTTTTAAATGAATAGTCCTAGCTACTTTTTTCCCCACTGTTTAACTGGTAACTCTAGACAAAAAAAATAGGATGATTAGGAACCAGAATGAAAAAATTAAAGTATTGCAGTCCGAAAGTGAAAATTTAACAGCATTAGATGCCATATAGCATACATTAACTTTTCACTGGAAAAACAATACTGTTTTCTGCACTCAAGCAGAAAACAAAAACATGACAAGTTGGACAATATGGTTGTACACCTCCAGCATATCCTGGTTTTCACGGAGTTTGATTTTGCAGTTATATAGTTGCATTTCATATGGCAGTATCCAAGTAAATATAATTTTAGCAACAACAAATCCTTAATGCAGCTTCAAAAATATTTTAAAGGGAGGGCTAGTTTTTTCATTGAAATAACACCATCTGCTCAGTTGTAAAAAAGAAGCGTAAGCTACAGAAAGGATATTCCTCATAAGTCATCCTGATTCAAGCAAGAGCAGAGGAACCTAGACCAGTTAAATTTTAATAAAATTTATTAGACCTTGTCCAGTAAGGAGCTGGCAAATACTTCTTATTTTCAGATGGCTACTAAAAAATCTCAGCTCTGAAGTGATTCAAACATTTAAACTCAAAAATAAACCTCTCCCATGAAGCGATATTCGCAGGGAGAAGTATTAGATTAGAGCAACTAATGCAGCTAGAGAATGGGGGCATACAACACTTTTCTCTTTCAACTTCTGCATCCTTGTTTCTCTGTAAAGCTGTAGAAACTTCCTTGTATCAGAGGAAAATTATGTTTAAGAATCTCATACATTTTAAAAACTTGGTGAAAATAAAATGAAAACTATGAGACTGCCGCACAGTAGTATAATACTAAAAAATAAAGGGAAGGAAAATTTTTGAAAAGTGTATGTTTACAGTCATTGATTCAACCTAAAAATGTGACAACAAACCAGTAATCTGTGCCTTTAGGACAGATGTCCTCCAAAGAACAAGAGATTAGGAATATGAGTTTTGTTCTAAGGAGGGCAGCAGAAAGCATTGAGTCATTTTTGCCTGCCACAGACATTTAGCAAGTTGATGTCTGTTCCCTCTATGTGAAAAAGACTAGAAACCCTGTAGAAACCCTCTTTCTTAAAAGATAATCCTCATTTTTATTCTGCAGTCTGTTAAAAACACATTAGCAGATTATTTTCTGTTCCAATAGGCAAATTATAAAATATTTGGGTGGCCAAAAACTACAGATCAATTTTCCAGCATTTATATGTTGTACCATGCCCCACTATTCCAAAATATTGTAAATTATTTTGTCAGATATACAATATCTGGAATTTATTGTATAAATAAAATATCCTAATTCTTTGCTCACTAGCTTAAGCTAATGTGAAAATGAATGCTAGCCAGGCTCAATTATTTCTGTTAGACATTACTCCTGTTTCACTAGTAAAGTGCAAAAGTGCTTTCAAGGAGAAATAAATAAACTGTAGCGCAGTTTTGGCCAAATATACAGAGTAAAAAGTATTAATATGGATCACAAGCAAAACAGCATGGGAAATTTCACTTTTGACTCTTAAACAATATTACTGCTTTGTTCTAATATAGTTGCTATTATAGTCACCATCTTAAGCCAGCATATGAGTCCAGGCTGAAAGAAAGATGCTTTTCAATTTGGGACATGTCCCTTTTTATTTTTAATAGAAAAAACTATTTATGCAAACTAAGCATTGCATTAAGTCTTGTTTTGTAAACATAGAAGAACATTTGTGAAAGCATAATTGATTCGACAGTTTGAGAATTTTTGGCTGTTGTTTCAAAATACTGGGTGTGATTCTGAGAAGACAGAAATGAGAATTTATGTCATCATTGATGTCATGGAAATCCGTAGTTAAAACAGTCCCAATTACACTACTGCATGTAGAAAAGAAACATATCTTTTGATATAAATGTCTGAGAAACGAGTTCAACTATTTTGAGACACTCCTTCTTTGGGGACATAATGTTCTGGTTATTGATTTTGGTTGTCACTGTGCACTGACAATTCATAGCTGAAACATGATTTCAGGGATTTTCTGGCTTTGATCAGTCTCAAGTAATAACAGGTTGGATTAAAAGGACACTTTTGTGTCCACATCTGGTCTCTTTTCCATTCAGCTACCGATCACTACACAAGGCATTCGGAAATTAGCACTGATTATATAATTTTATGCCTTCTTCTAAGCAAGTAATTGTCTTTTAAGTCTTGTAAGTAATGATGTTCCTGCTGACTCACTAGGGGCCTCCTGGGTCCTTGCCACTTTGATGCACAGTTCAAATGTTCATCACACTCCATTGTTTTACATAAAAATTTTGTGGGAAAATGGAAATAGCATTGTTCAGACTATTCCCAAAGCAGTTAATTTAAATTAAAAAACCCCTCAGTTCACCTAGCTCAAAGTCAGCCCCCTTATGTAAAGGGGGAATAAAGACTTTTAATTTGTTCTAGCTCTGAACAACTTTGGATGTTTCTGGAAACAGAGGATGTTCTATGGAAAACCATTCCACACCAAACATTGTCAGGCCAGGAAGCAAGTTTTCTTTTGGCAGAACAGTGGTCAAACTAGCTCTTGGAAGGCAAAAATGATCAGGTAGACTCACAGCATCCTTTGGGATATAATGTCTATTTCTTTTCTCAGCACTACAATAACTATGGAATATTGCAAGCCAGATAGTACCCTTTGATGCACCCTTTTATTTATTCATTACCTTGACAGCTATCAAAAAAACTTTGCTTAGCACTTAAACTGGACAAATATAAAAAGCTTCCATTTAAGAAATCAACTAAAATAATGCGCAGACAAAGAAAGCAAAAAACCTGGACCCTAGAATAACACTAGAAGTAAGTCACTCAAACATGATATTTGTTCTAACCCCATCAATATTTGGAAATTAGAGGTAGCAAAGTGACAAGAATGGGCTGCTCAAGCAGAGAGGAATATTACTGGGCCTGTTTTCATGTTTTCTCTTAAAAAACAACCATTTTGAGTGTGCTAACAAAGCCCAGCCTTGACAAAAGTGCCTGGATAATGATTGCCTGAGGTAACATGAGTGTTCACAGAGCTTGCAAATGGCATGCACAGACTGTGGAGGAAACACAAAGGAGGAAAGGAAGTATAAAAGAATCCTGAACATCTGTAACTGTGGAGAAAAAGAAGTGGTACCAAAGCAGCAGTCAAAACCTGATTTGATGCTGCCACCCCATCAATAGCAGCTCATGTCTGCATCTCTGCCTACCCCAGACAGCTTTAGGATCACAGACTCTATATTAAAAAAAATCCTTCCATGTACAATGAATTTGAGAAAAAAAAACATATGAAAATTAGAAATCTTCTAGAAACATTTAATAGGGAAAATAGACTTTATCTTCCCCAGTAAGAATCTGAAAAATGTGAATTCAATTAAAATATCTTTGGAAGTACGTTCTTCTCAAGTGCTACTTTATTTCTTGTTAGCAATCAAATTATTGGCAGATGCTCAGCAAACTGTCTATCCTGATTATTTATCTATTTCTTCTGGAGCCCTTCTGATCACATTAAAATAAAGAGCAAACATTAATTAAAGTATGATGAGATCAGCAGCCTCTCAAAAATGTAATAGACAAGAAATTAAGCTACATTTTTCAGGATACATTTTTCCTGAATTTAGAATTTTAAAACATGACAAAACACTAGGAATGTAGAAACAAGATCACAGTAATACCTAAATGGTTGTCAGCTCCAAATATTCAAAGAGCCTGAGAGTTCTTGGATTTGGGGAATTTAAAGAAAAAAATTTGAAGTAAGTGCATTTATTGTAACCATATACAGAGATGCATTTGGACCTACTCATGTATCTAGACTTTTTTTCTCTTCCATCTTGAAGCTGAAAACACCTTTAACAAAGAATGAAACATTGATTCCCACAAGATCAAGAGAATCTAGGTGTGAAAAACAGAAGCTATTGAGAAACATGTAATACTACCAGGAGACCTCTCAACTGTTTTCTACACCACTCGAAAACCCAGACATTTTCCTCTAATTCTTTTCTGTCTCCATTAGAATAAAATGCATTCAAAAGTGATATGCAAAAACTGCCATTGATTTTAAATGTTAGCTCCTCTCTTTCTTCATTTGAATATGACACATTTCTAGAGAGATCTACTCTAGTCTTATTTTGCTGGCTCTTTTGAGGGGCTCAGAGACTTTTAATTGAAACATTTCGCCAAGCTTGCATAGTGAAGCAGTATTATTTTAACATTTTGACATAAACTATCTAGTTAATGAAAAGTGAAGTTAATGAAATTAATCCAGTGACTCACAAAATGTATCTTTTGAAAACTACCTTCAATTTGACAGTAAGAATTAATCATGCTTGAATTGAAATAAAAACAAAACAGGAAGCATGTATTTCCCCTTCCCCTTCCTCTCCTTGAAATCTTGAGGCATTAAGAAAAATCATCTACAAATATTCCTATGTTCTGTAGTTTCTCAAGTGTAGCTGCTAAAGATATTGAGATCTGTGACAAGGGAAATTGGAAAAATGAACAGAAGAAGGCAGGAGGTTTTCAAAATGAATTAGCCACTGGGACCAGAAACTGTTTCCTTTGGTAAGCTCTATCATCAGGAATATCTAGCCCACTGTCAAGTTAACATCCAACTTTAGGGTGTAGAAACCACTGTGAAGGCAGCAAATGAGATACTTTCTACCCTTTTCTGCAAAAGAATCAATGGCTCTCTTGATTAAAGGCAAACCTAAAACTCTGTCTTTTGTTCTTGTTTTTGTATACTCAGGCAATCTGTGGGGGGAGGTTTGGGGGTTAAGAAAGGGGAGTTGCTTCATTTTTCACCACTGAATTACCTAAAATCATCTGTATCTGAAGATTTTATGAGTGCATGTAACCATCTTTGCTGAACAGTTGAGGAATTATTAATCTGATCAATATTTTACAGTGTTGTGGTAATAAAGCTTGAATCCTCAACACAGATGGTTTTTCCAATGTATTGCAACTACTAGGCCATCAGATGAGCTTGAGATATCAATTTTATGATGGTATTTTCAATTAGATTCACTTGATTTAATTTCTTCCAGAACTTCTGCCAAAATATCTGAGAAAAAGTCAGATAAAATCAAAGTGTCCTAACATTTCTTGAGAAACCAGTGTCAACATAAGTTACTGTGCAATATGTGATAGAATGCAGATTTAATCTTTCCCCTTCCTGCTATTTTAAACCATTCATCGGTTTTGTCAGTTAGTGTATTTTATTTCTGATCCATATAGGCTTATGAAATGCACCCACTTAATCCACTTAGAGGCTTGACTGTCAATTAATTCTACATCTGGCACATGACTCTGAAGCATGATATATAGCTCCAATTATTTGTCAGGTGGACAGGAGATATGGGTAGAGTGCCATCAAATGCCATGGAGAATTCAGAGATGTTATGTTGTCATCACCTTCAACCTCTGCAAAGGTTAAGGATACCAAAGCTTTCAGCGATCAACAGAAAATTTAAGTGAAAAGTGTTCCTGAAATAACCAGAAAAAATCCTGAATGGATAGTACTGAATATACTTTTTTTTTTACAAAACTCTATTTTGAATTTTTTTAAAGTACATTTAAGGGATATATAAATCCATAGTTCTAAATGTTCTATACTCAAAACAAATGATTTTCTGGGATAAATAACATTTAGAGGAATCTACAGACAGAAATCTCAGCAGAATATCAAGAGAGAATGCAGAAATGGCCACAGGTTGTTGCCACAGGGAGATGTGCAGTGATTTGCTTTCCTAAAGAAGTTCTGATACAGGATAACTTTTAGACTAAAATTCCCTAGTTATAATTAACAGTATTTACATTTATTCATTTTGAGAAAATTCATCTTGAAGATATTTTACCTGTTCGATGCATTCACGAAATTTCAAATTTCCCTTCTTTAAATCATTATTCCTTTGATTTTCTCCAGTTTTCTTTTATTTTCTTTATTTAACTCCTTCTCTTTGTGTCTTATGATTCATGAGTCATCCTCATGCATCATTTTCTGCTAGATTTCTTTGCACTATTTGGCTTTGCATTAGATTCTCACTGCATCAGCTATCTGACGATGACCTTTAAGGTGATGAAGAAGTCTGTCAAACTGTTTTAATTAAATAAAATACTATGTATTTATATGGTATGGAACTGGATCATTTTCTACTGCCTAAACCTTATCCTATAGTACACCCTCCTATATGTATGGGTTTTTTTCCTAAAACTGACATTCTCTTAAATGCAAAGAATACATTTACATTTCTTGCTAATCAATAGACAGAAACTTCTTGCAAGTATCAGAGTTCGTAAAGTTTATTCCCAACAGACTTCAGAACTGGACGATATATGGCATCTCTTTGCAGCATTATACCTAACCATGGTATGTGCTAGTAGAATCTCAGACTGGAGGAAGCATCAATTAGTCATATTCCTGTCACCAGTGTTATGAAAAAAAATACAGCAAAGACTTAAATGTGCCATATCACTTGACTGTCCTGCTTGGTTCCCAGTAAGCTAAAAGCTGTGCAAGAGGTCAAGCAGTAATCAGAAAACCTTCTTCCATACTTTATTTTTTCTGTTTTTGTATTATCTACATGGGTAAAGAATGAATAAACTAAATCGAGAAGAAGATTGAACTAATTCATTCAATGAAATTTCTTTCTATTTTCACCATAGCCAAGTTTTACTACTTTGTATCCAAGGTGTAGATGAAATCCTGATTCCAAACACTATGGTATTCAAGTGAGCTTCCTGAACTTATCAAGTACAGTGATAAATTCTGAGATTTGCTTTTCTGTGAATGAAATTATTGAAAGAATTATTGAGAATTAATTATTCAAACAGGTATAAGTACCTATCTGTTGTATTCTGTGTAGTAAGAATTAACACATGAAAGGCAGCAGAAATATGCATGCCAGTTACGACCAAACTGGAATCACAGACCTGAGAGAGGCAGAAAGCCGGTGCTGAAAATCTACTGATAAAAAAGTACCAGACCTCCTCCAGGAAATCTTTTCAGTATGGACCCATGCTTCATGTTCGCTGGTGCATCTTAGAAGTTTAAAAGTCTGTTCTTGCTTTTCTCTAGACATAATTCAAATTGCAGATCCTTTCTTCATACCGTCAGACTTCCTAGACTATGATGATTGCTTTCCATCTTCGGATGGCCATTATCCATCCAGATTGATGCCTTCCAATCTGGTTTGTGTCTGTCTCAAAGTGATGAATATAGACAAGTGCTCCAGCTGAGACCTTCCCAAAGCTGTATAAGTAAGGACTGCTTTTACAATGTCTGGGAGCTTAGTTTTGGCATGTTTTGGTATTTTGCACTGCTCTGCTATAATCCCGGTCCATTTTCTTAGAGTCATTAAATTGCCCAAATTTCCCAATTTTGTTTTTTTTCTCCTCCAATTGCAATTCTTTTGATGGTATCTCCATTCCAGCCTGTTTGAAAGTCCTTTTGTGTTTTGGCCTTCAGCGGGGATCAATTTTGGCAAGCTTTGCTGCATGTGCCTGCACTTAATGGCATACGGGAAAGATTTTGTTCTTTATTCATTTTAGTTTTTTTCCAAGTGTCCATACCATGTTCCTCATATCTTCCCCTCCACGTTTTGTCTTCCTCCTTGACATTTTCTCCTGCTTTTGAAACATTTGGGAGCTAAGTTTTGGCATGTTTTGGTATTTTGCACTGCTCTGCTATAATCCCGGTCCATTTTCTTAGAGTCACTAAATTGCCCAAATTTCCCAATTTTTTTTTTTCTCCTCCAATTGCAATTCCTTTGCTGGTATCTCCATTCCAGCCGGTTTGTAAATCCTTCCTTTCTGTTTTGGCCTTCAGCAACTATAGTAGAGGAAATGTACTTAAATATCTGTATAGAGGCTTTGCCTCAGAAGTCCCTGCTGTCCTTGATGGGCTGCAGCTGCGATGTCCTTAATTGGGCTGCAGCTGTAACCAATGAAGATAACTGGGATAAAAGGGGGCAGGTTAGCCAGTCAGGGAGAGTCTTGGAGGAGCCCTGAACTGAGAGAGAACAGCATGCAGTAGGAGTCTGTGAAGATCTGCAGCTATGAGAACACAGTGAGGATATATGGACTTTAGAAATCTGGTAACAATAGTATGGGACTATAGGAATAACAGAACAAAAACAATTGGTTACCCTGATGTGATAGTTAATAGAAGATAAGACAGCCAAGAGCTGTGAAAGAGTATGGCCTTTCAGCAAGGAGCTATGGGTGTTGTACATGGCCTGTGAGTCATGGGAAAATATGGGTGTTGTACATGGCCTGTGAGTCAAGGGGAAATGTATGTATTGTACTTGAATGTCTATTCAACAGTTAATTCAAGTAAAAGAAAATGGGGTACTGTAGAAGAGGGAATGTATTTCAATATCAGAATGGAGGCTTTGCCCCAGAGGTCCTGGTTGTCCTTCATGGGCTGCAGCTGTGACCAAGGAAGATAACTAGGATAAAATGGGATAGGTTAGCCAGGCAGCAGAGCCTTAGAGGAGCCCTGAAGTAAGAGGGAAGAGCATGAAGAAGGACTTTGTGAAGATCTGCAGATAAGACACCAATCTGAGGAGGTATAGACTTTAGAAATCTGATTACAACAAGAGTATGGGACTCTAGAAATAACACAACAAAAACCAGCGGTGATCAATTTTGCCAAGATTTGCTGCATATGCATGCACTTAATAAAATATGGGAAATTTCATTTCCTTTCGGGAAGGGAAACGGAATCTTGCGATTTCAATGGGGACCAAGAGAGGAATCTTTGGTGCATGTCCCTGCCCTAGATGACATGCCATGACTTTTGATGCCTTTGACTTTGGGAAAGATTTTTTCTTTTTTTTTCCATTTTTTTTAAGCATCCATGCCATGTCTTTTATATCTTCCCCTCCACGTTGTGTCTTGCTCCTTGCAATTTTCCACTGCTTTGGCAATGTCTGGAAGCTTAGTTTTGGCATGTTTTGGTATTTTGCACTGCTCTGCTATAATCCCGGTCCATTTTCTTAGAGTCACTAAATTGCCCAAATTTCCCAAATTTTTTTTTTTTCTCCTCCAATTGCAATTCCGTAGCTGGTATCTCCATTCCAGCCTGTTTGAAAGTCCTTCTTTTCTGTTTTGGCCTTCAGCGGGGATCACTTTTGGCAAGCTTTGCTGCACGTGCCTCCATTTCATAGAATATGGGAAAATTTTTTCTTTTTTAATTTTAGATTTTTAAGTGTCCATACCATGTTCCTCATATCCTCTCCTCCACGTTGTGTCTTCCTCCTTGCCATTTTCCCCTGCTTTGGCAACGTCTGGGAGCTTAGTTTTGGCATGTTTTGGTCCTTTGCAATGCAGCTCATTTCCTCACAGACCATTTCTTGAAGGCACTAAAACTCCCAATTTTCTGCATTTTTTTGGCTTTTTTTCAATTGGATTTCATTTGATCCTATCTCCTTTCCAGAGCGTTTGTAAGCCTTTCTTTATGGGGTCGCAAGATTCCGTTTCCTTCCCGAAAGGAATTGAAATTTCCTTTCGGGAAGGGAAACGGAATCTTGCGATTTCAATGGGGACCAAGAGAGGAATCTTTGGTGCATGTCCCTGCCCTAGATGACATGCCATGACTTTTGATGCCTTTGACTTTGGGAAAGATTTTTTCTTTTTTTTTCCATTTTTTTTAAGCATCCATGCCATGTCTTTTATATCTGCCCCTCCAAGTTGTGTCTTGCTCCTTGACATGCACCAAAGAAAAAAAAAAAAAAAGCCAAAAAAAAGCAGAAAATTGGGAGTTTTAGTGTCTTCAAGAAATGGTCTGTGAGGAAATGAGCTGCATTGCAAAGGTCCAAAACATGCCAAAACTAAGCTCCCAGACGTTGCCAAAGCAGGGGAAAATGGCAAGGAGGAAGACACAACGTGGAGGAGAGGATATGAGGAACATGGTATGGACACTTGGAAAAACCTAAAATTAAAAAAGAAAAAATTTTCCCATATGCTATGAATTGCAGGCACATGCCGCAAAGCTTGCCGGAATTGATCCCCGCTGAAGGCCAAAACAGAAAACAAGGACTTTCAAACAGGCTGGAATGGAGATACCAGCTATGGAATTGCAATTGGAGGAGAAAAAAAAAAAATTTGGGAAATTTGGGCAATTTAGTGACTCTAAGAAAATGGACCGGGATTATAGCAGAGCAGTGCAAAATAGCAAAACATGCTAAAACTAAGCAGCCAGACATTGCCAAAGCAGTGGAAAATGGCAAGGAGGAAGACACAACGTGGAGGGGAAGGTATGAGGAACCTAATATGGACTCTTAAAAAAACCTAAAATTAAAAAAGAAAAAATTTTCCCATATTCTATGAAATGGAGGCACATGCAGCAAAGCTTGCCAGAATTGATCCCCGCTGAAGGCCAAAAGAGAAAAGAAGGACTTTCAAACAGGCTGGAATGGAGATACCAGCTACGGAATTGCAATTGGAGGAGAAAAAAAAAAAATTGGGGAAATTTGGGCAATTTAGTGACTCTAAGAAAATGGACCGGGATTATAGCAGAGCAGTGCAAAATACCAAAACATGCCAAAACTAAGCTTCCAGACATTGCCAAAGCAGTGGAAAATTGCAAGGAGCAAGACACAACGTGGAGGGGAAGATATAAAAGACATGGCATGGATGCTTAAAAAAAATGGAAAAAAAAAGAAAAAAATCTTTCCCAAAGTCAAAGGCATCAAAAGTCATGGCATGTCATCTAGGGCAGGGACATGCACCAAAGATTCCTCTCTTGGTCCCCATTGAAATCGCAAGATTCCGTTTCCCTTCCCGAAAGGAAATTTCATTTCCTTTCGGGAAGGAAACGGAATCTTGCGACCCCATAAAGAAAGGCTTACAAACGCTCTGGAAAGGAGATAGGATCAAATGAAATCCAATTGAAAAAAGGCCAAAAAAATGCAGAAAATTGGGAGTTTTAGTGTCTTCAAGAAATGGTCTGTGAGGAAATGAGCTGCATTGCAAAGGACCAAAACATGCCAAAACTAAGCTCCCAGACGTTGCCAAAGCAGGGGAAAATGGCAAGGAGGAAGACACAACGTGGAGGAGAGGATATGAGGAACATGGTATGGACACTTAAAAATCTAAAATTAAAAAAGAAAAAATTTTCCCATATTCTATGAAATGCAGGCACCTGCAGCAAAGCTTGCCAAAAGTGATCCCCGCTGAAGGCCAAAACAGAAAAGAAGGACTTTCAAACAGGCTGGAATGGAGATACCAGTTACGGAATTGCAATTGGAGGAGAAAAAAAAAAAATTGGGGAAATTTAGGCAATTTAGTGACTCTAAGAAAATGGACCGGGATTATAGCAGAGCAGTGCAAAATACCAAAACATGCCAAAACTAAGCTTCCAGACATTGCCAAAGCAGTGGAAAATTGCAAGGAGCAAGACACAACGTGGAGGGGAAGATATAAAAGACATGGCATGGATGCTTAAAAAAAATGGAAAAAAAAAGAAAAAAATCTTTCCCAAAGTCAAAGGCATCAAAAGTCATGGCATGTCATCTAGGGCAGGGACATGCACCAAAGATTCCTCTCTTGGTCCCCATTGAAATCGCAAGATACCGTTTCCCTTCCCGAAAGGAAATGGAATCTTGCGACCCCATAAAGAAAGGCTTACAAACGCTCTGGAAAGGAGATAGGATCAAATGAAATCCAATTGAAAAAAAGCCAAAAAAATGCAGAAAATTGGGAGTTTTAGTGCCTTCAAGAAATGGTCTGTGAGGAAATGAGCTGCATTGCAAAGGACCAAAACATGCCAAAACTAAGCTCCCAGACGTTGCCAAAGCAGGGGAAAATGGCAAGGAGGGAGACACAACGTGGAGGAGAGGATATGAGGAACATGGTATGGACACTTAAAAATCTAAAATTAAAAAAGAAAAAATTTTCCCATATTCTATGAAATGGAGGCACATGCAGCAAAGCTTGCCAAAAGTGATCCCCGCTGAAGGCCAAAACAGAAAAGAAGGACTTTCAAACAGGCTGGAATGGAGATACCAGCTACGGAATTGCAATTGGAGGAGAAAAAAAAAAAATTGGGGAAATTTGGGCAATTTAGTGACTCTAAGAAAATGGACCGGGATTATAGCAGAGCAGTGCAAAATACCAAAACATGCCAAAACTAAGCTTCCAGACATTGCCAAAGCAGTGGAAAATTGCAAGGAGCAAGACACAACGTGGAGGGGAAGATATAAAAGACATGGCATGGATGCTTAAAAAAAATGGAAAAAAAAAGAAAAAAATCTTTCCCAAAGTCCAAGGCATCAAAAGTCATGGCATGTCATCTAGGGCAGGGACATGCACCAAAGATTCCTCTCTTGGTCCCCATTGAAATCGCAAGATTCCGTTTCCCTTCCCGAAAGGAAATCGAATCTTGCGACCCCATAAAGAAAGGCTTACAAACGCTCTGGAAAGGAGATAGGATCAAATGAAATCCAATTGAAAAAAAGCCAAAAAAATGCAGAAAATTGGGAGTTTTAGTGCCTTCAAGAAATGGTCTGTGAGGAAATGAGCTGCATTGCAAAGGACCAAAACATGCCAAAACTAAGCTCCCAGACGTTGCCAAAGTAGGGGAAAATGGCAAGGAGGAAGACACAACGTGGAGGAGAGGATATGAGGAACATGGTATGGACACTTAAAAATCTAAAATTAAAAAAGAAAAAATTTTCCCATATTCTATGAAATGGAGGCACATGCAGCAAAGCTTGCCAAAAGTGATCCCCGCTGAAGGCCAAAAGAGAAAAGAAGGCCTTTCAAACAGGCTGGAATGGAGATACCAGCTACGGAATTGCAATTGGAGGAGAAAAAAAAAAAATTTGGGAAATTTGGGCAATTTAGTGACTCTAAGAAAATGGACCGGGATTATAGCAGAGCAGTGCAAAATAGCAAAACATGCCAAAACTAAGCTTCCAGACATTGCCAAAGCAGTGGAAAATTGCAAGGAGCAAGACACAAGGTGGAGGGGAAGATATAAAAGACATGGCATGGATGCTTAAAAAAAATGGAAAAAAAAAGAAAAAAATCTTTCCCAAAGTCCAAGGCATCAAAAGACATGGCATGTCATCTAGGGCAGGGACATGCACCAAAGATTCCTCTCTTGGTCCCCATTGAAATCGCAAGATTCCGTTTCCCTTCCCGAAAGGAAATTTCATTTCCTTTCGGGAAGGAAACGGAATCTTGCGACCCCATAAAGAAAGGCTTACAAACGCTCTGGAAAGGAGATAGGATCAAATGAAATCCAATTGAAAAAAAGCCAAAAAAATGCAGAAAATTGGGAGTTTTAGTGCCTTCAAGAAATGGTCTGTGAGGAAATGAGCTGCATTGCAAAGGACCAAAACATGCCAAAACTAAGCTCCCAGACGTTGCCAAAGCAGGGGAAAATGGCAAGGAGGAAGACACAACGTGGAGGAGAGGATATGAGGAACATGGTATGGACACTTAAAAATCTAAAATTAAAAAAGAAAAAATTTTCCCATATTCTATGAAATGGAGGCACATGCAGCAAAGCTTGCCAGAATTGATCCCCGCTGAAGGCCAAAAGAGAAAAGAAGGACTTTCAAACAGGCTGGAATGGAGATACCAGCTACGGAATTGCAATTGGAGGAGGAAAAAAAAAAAATTGGCGAAATTTGGGCAATTTAGTGACTCTAAGAAAATGGACCGGGATTATAGCAGAGCAGTGCAAAATACCAAAACATGCCACAACTAAGCTTCCAGACGTTGCCAAAGCAGTGGAAAATTGCAAGGAGCAAGACACAACGTGGAGGGGAAGATATAAAAGACATGGCATGGATGCTTAAAAAAAATGGAAAAAAAAAGAAAAAAATCTTTCCCAAAGTCCAAGGCATCAAAAGTCATGGCATGTCATCTAGGGCAGGGACATGCACCAAAGATTCCTCTCTTGGTTCCCATTGAAATCGCAAGATTCCGTTTCCCTTCCCGAAAGGAAATTTCATTTCCTTTTGGGAAGGAAACGGAATCTTGCGACCCCATAAAGAAAGGCTTACAAACGCTCTGGAAAGGAGATAGGATCAAATGAAATCCAATTGAAAAAAAGCCAAAAAAATGCAGAAAATTGGGAGTTTTAGTGCCTTCAAGAAATGGTCTGTGAGGAAATGAGCTGCATTGCAAAGGACCAAAACATGCCAAAACTAAGCTCCCAGACGTTGCCAAAGCAGGGGAAAATGGCAAGGAGGAAGACACAACGTGGAGGAGAGGATATGAGGAACATGGTATGGACACTTAAAAATCTAAAATTAAAAAAGAAAAAATTTTCCCATATTCTATGAAATGGAGGCACATGCAGCAAAGCTTGCCAAAAGTGATCCCCGCTGAAGGCCAAAACAGAAAAGAAGGCCTTTCAAACAGGCTGGAATGGAGATACCAGCTACGGAATTGCAATTGGAGGAGAAAAAAAAAAAATTGGGAAATTTGGGCAATTTAGTGACTCTAAGAAAATGGACCAGGATTATAGCAGAGCAGTGCAAAATACCAAAACATGCCAAAACTAAGCTTCCAGACATTGCCAAAGCAGTGGAAAATTGCAAGGAGCAAGACACAACGTGGAGGGGAAGATATAAAAGACATGGCATGGATGCTTAAAAAAAATGGAAAAAAAAAGAAAAAAATCTTTCCCAAAGTCAAAGGCATCAAAAGTCATGGCATGTCATCTAGGGCAGGGACATGCACCAAAGATTCCTCTCTTGGTTCCCATTGAAATCGCAAGATTCCGTTTCCCTTCCCGAAAGGAAATTTCATTTCCTTTCGGGAAGGAAACGGAATCTTGCGACCCCATAAAGAAAGGCTTACAAACGCTCTGGAAAGGAGATAGGATCAAATGAAATCCAATTGAAAAAAAGCCAAAAAAATGCAGAAAATTGGGAGTTTTAGTGCCTTCAAGAAATGGTCTGTGAGGAAATGAGCTGCATTGCAAAGGACCAAAACATGCCAAAACTAAGCTCCCAGACGTTGCCAAAGCAGGGGAAAATGGCAAGGAGGAAGACACAACGTGGAGGAGAGGATATGAGGAACATGGTATGGACACTTAAAAATCTAAAATTAAAAAAGAAAAGATTTTCCCATATTCTATGAAATGGAGGCACATGCAGCAAAGCTTGCCAAAAGTGATCCCCGCTGAAGGCCAAAACAGAAAAGAAGGCCTTTCAAACAGGCTGGAATGGAGATACCAGCTACGGAATTGCAATTGGAGGAGAAAAAAAAAAAAATTGGGGAAATTTGGGCAATTTAGTGACTCTAAGAAAATGGACCGGGATTATAGCAGAGCAGTGCAACATACCAAAACATGCCAAAACTAAGCTTCCAGACATTGCCAAAGCAGTGGAAAATTGCAAGGAGCAAGACACAACGTGGAGGGGAAGATATAAAAGACATGGCATGGATGCTTAAAAAAAATGGAAAAAAAAAGAAAAAAATCTTTCCCAAAGTCAAAGGCATCAAAAGTCATGGCATGTCATCTAGGGCAGGGACATGCACCAAAGATTCCTCTCTTGGTTCCCATTGAAATCGCAAGATTCCGTTTCCCTTCCCGAAAGGAAATTTCATTTCCTTTTGGGAAGGAAACGGAATCTTGCGACCCCATAAAGAAAGGCTTACAAACGCTCTGGAAAGGAGATAGGATCAAATGAAATCCAATTGAAAAAAAGCCAAAAAAATGCAGAAAATTGGGAGTTTTAGTGCCTTCAAGAAATGGTCTGTGAGGAAATGAGCTGCATTGCAAAGGACCAAAACATGCCAAAACTAAGCTCCCAGACGTTGCCAAAGCAGGGGAAAATGGCAAGGAGGAAGACACAACGTGGAGGAGAGGATATGAGGAACATGGTATGGGTACTTAAAAATCAAAAATTAAAAAAGAAAAAATTTTCCCATATTCTATGAAATGGAGGCACATGCAGCAAAGCTTGCCAAAAGTGATCCCCGCTGAAGGCCAAAAGAGAAAAGAAGGCCTTTCAAACAGGCTGGAATGGCGATACCAGCTACGGAATTGCAATTGGAGGAGAAAAAAAAAAAATTGGGAAATTTGGGCAATTTAGTGACTCTAAGAAAATGGACCAGGATTATAGCAGAGCAGTGCAAAATACCAAAACATGCCAAAACTAAGCTTCCAGACATTGCCAAAGCAGTGGAAAATTGCAAGGAGCAAGACACAACGTGGAGGGGAAGATATAAAAGACATGGCATGGATGCTTAAAAAAAATGGAAAAAAAAAGAAAAAAATCTTTCCGCAAGTCAAAGGCATCAAAAGTCATGGCATGTCATCTAGGGCAGGGGCATGCACCAAAGATTCCTCTCTTGGTCCCCATTGAAATCGCAAGATTCCGTTTCCCTTCCCGAAAGGAAATTTCATTTCCTTTCGGGAAGGAAACGGAATCTTGCGACCCCATAAAGAAAGGCTTACAAACGCTCTGGAAAGGAGATAGGATCAAATGAAATCCAATTGAAAAAAAGCCAAAAAAATGCAGAAAATTGGGAGTTTTAGTGCCTTCAAGAAATGGTCTGTGAGGAAATGAGCTGCATTGCAAAGGACCAAAACATGCCAAAACTAAGCTCCCAGATGTTGCCAAAGCAGGGGAAAATGGCAAGGAGGAAGACACAACGTGGAGGAGAGGATATGAGGAACATGGTATGGACACTTAAAAATCTAAAATTAAAAAAGAAAAAATTTTCCCATATTCTATGAAATGGAGGCACATGCAGCAAAGCTTGCCAAAAGTGATCCCCGCTGAAGGCCAAAAGAGAAAAGAAGGCCTTTCAAACAGGCTGGAATGGCGATACCAGCTACGGAATTGCAATTGGAGGAGAAAAAAAAAAATTGGGGAAATTTGGGCAATTTAGTGACTCTAAGAAAATGGACCAGGATTATAGCAGAGCAGTGCAAAATACCAAAACATGCCAAAACTAAGCTTCCAGACATTGCCAAAGCAGTGGAAAATTGCAAGGAGCAAGACACAACGTGGAGGGGAAGATATAAAAGACATGGCATGGATGCTTAAAAAAAATGGAAAAAAAAAGAAAAAAATCTTTCCCAAAGTCAAAGGCATCAAAAGTCATGGCATGTCATCTAGGGCAGGGACATGCACCAAAGATTCCTCTCTTGGTCCCCATTGAAATCGCAAGATTCCGTTTCCCTTCCCGAAAGGAAATTTCATTTCCTTTCGGGAAGGAAACGGAATCTTGCGACCCCATAAAGAAAGGCTTACAAACGCTCTGGAAAGGAGATAGGATCAAATGAAATCCAATTGAAAAAAAGCCAAAAAAATGCAGAAAATTGGGAGTTTTAGTGCCTTCAAGAAATGGTCTGTGAGGAAATGAGCTGCATTGCAAAGGACCAAAACATGCCAAAACTAAGCTCCCAGACGTTGCCAAAGCAGGGGAAAATGGCAAGGAGGAAGACACAACGTGGAGGAGAGGATATGAGGAACATGGTATGGACACTTAAAAATCTAAAATTAAAAAAGAAAAGATTTTCCCATATTCTATGAAATGGAGGCACATGCAGCAAAGCTTGCCAAAAGTGATCCCCGCTGAAGGCCAAAAGAGAAAAGAAGGCCTTTCAAACAGGCTGGAATGGAGATACCAGCTACGGAATTGCAATTGGAGGAGAAAAAAAAAAAATTGGGGAAATTTGGGCAATTTAGTGACTCTAAGAAAATGGACCGGGATTATAGCAGAGCAGTGCAAAATACCAAAACATGCCAAAACTAAGCTTCCAGACATTGCCAAAGCAGTGGAAAATTGCAAGGAGCAAGACACAACGTGGAGGGGAAGATATAAAAGACATGGCATGGATGCTTAAAAAAAATGGAAAAAAAAAGAAAAAAATCTTTCCCAAAGTCAAAGGCATCAAAAGTCATGGCATGTCATCTAGGGCAGGGACATGCACCAAAGATTCCTCTCTTGGTCCCCATTGAAATCGCAAGATTCCGTTTCCCTTCCCGAAAGGAAATTTCATTTCCTTTCGGGAAGGAAACGGAATCTTGCGACCCCATAAAGAAAGGCTTACAAACGCTCTGGAAAGGAGATAGGATCAAATGAAATCCAATTGAAAAAAAGCCAAAAAAATGCAGAAAATTGGGAGTTTTAGTGCCTTCAAGAAATGGTCTGTGAGGAAATGAGCTGCATTGCAAAGGACCAAAACATGCCAAAACTAAGCTCCCAGACGTTGCCAAAGCAGGGGAAAATGGCAAGGAGGAAGACACAACGTGGAGGAGAGGATATGAGGAACATGGTATGGACACTTAAAAATCTAAAATTAAAAAAGAAAAAATTTTCCCATATTCTATGAAATGGAGGCACATGCAGCAAAGCTTGCCAAAAGTGATCCCCGCTGAAGGCCAAAAGAGAAAAGAAGGCCTTTCAAACAGGCTGGAATGGAGATACCAGCTACGGAATTGCAATTGGAGGAGAAAAAAAAAAAATTGGGGAAATTTGGGCAATTTAGTGACTCTAAGAAAATGGACCGGGATTATAGCAGAGCAGTGCAAAATACCAAAACATGCCAAAACTAAGCTTCCAGACATTGCCAAAGCAGTGGAAAATTGCAAGGAGCAAGACACAACGTGGAGGGGAAGATATAAAAGACATGGCATGGATGCTTAAAAAAAATGGAAAAAAAAAGAAAAAAATCTTTCCCAAAGTCCAAGGCATCAAAAGTCATGGCATGTCATCTAGGGCAGGGACATGCACCAAAGATTCCTCTCTTGGTCCCCATTGAAATCGCAAGATTCCGTTTCCCTTCCCGAAAGGAAATTTCATTTCCTTTCGGGAAGGAAACGGAATCTTGCGACCCCATAAAGAAAGGCTTACAAACGCTCTGGAAAGGAGATAGGATCAAATGAAATCCAATTGAAAAAAAGCCAAAAAAATGCAGAAAATTGGGAGTTTTAGTGCCTTCAAGAAATGGTCTGTGAGGAAATGAGCTGCATTGCAAAGGACCAAAACATGCCAAAACTAAGCTCCCAGACGTTGCCAAAGCAGGGGAAAATGGCAAGGAGGAAGACACAACGTGGAGGAGAGGATATGAGGAACATGGTATGGACACTTAAAAATCTAAAATTAAAAAAGAAAAAATTTTCCCATATTCTATGAAATGGAGGCACATGCAGCAAAGCTTGCCAAAAGTGATCCCCGCTGAAGGCCAAAACAGAAAAGAAGGACTTTCAAACAGGCTGGAATGGAGATACCAGCTACGGAATTGCAATTGGAGGAGAAAAAAAAAAAATTGGGGAAATTTGGGCAATTTAGTGACTCTAAGAAAATGGACCGGGATTATAGCAGAGCAGTGCAAAATACCAAAACATGCCAAAACTAAGCTTCCAGACATTGCCAAAGCAGTGGAAAATTGCAAGGAGCAAGACACAACGTGGAGGGGAAGATATAAAAGACATGGCATGGATGCTTAAAAAAAATGGAAAAAAAAAGAAAAAAATCTTTCCCAAAGTCCAAGGCATCAAAAGTCATGGCATGTCATCTAGGGCAGGGACATGCACCAAAGATTCCTCTCTTGGTCCCCATTGAAATCGCAAGATTCCGTTTCCCTTCCCGAAAGGAAATTTCATTTCCTTTCGGGAAGGAAACGGAATCTTGCGACCCCATAAAGAAAGGCTTACAAACGCTCTGGAAAGGAGATAGGATCAAATGAAATCCAATTGAAAAAAAGCCAAAAAAATGCAAAAAATTGGGAGTTTTAGTGCCTTCAAGAAATGGTCTGTGAGGAAATGAGCTGCATTGCAAAGGACCAAAACATGCCAAAACTAAGCTCCCAGACGTTGCCAAAGCAGGGGAAAATGGCAAGGAGGAAGACACAACGTGGAGGAGAGGATATGAGGAACATGGTATGGGTACTTAAAAATCTAAAATTAAAAAAGAAAAAATTTTCCCATATTCTATGAAATGGAGGCACATGCAGCAAAGCTTGCCAAAAGTGATCCCCGCTGAAGGCCAAAAGAGAAAAGAAGGCCTTTCAAACAGGCTGGAATGGCGATACCAGCTACGGAATTGCAATTGGAGGAGAAAAAAAAAAAATTGGGGAAATTTGGGCAATTTAGTGACTCTAAGAAAATGGACCGGGATTATAGCAGAGCAGTGCAAAATACCAAAACATGCCAAAACTAAGCTTCCAGACATTGCCAAAGCAGTGGAAAATTGCAAGGAGCAAGACACAACGTGGAGGGGAAGATATAAAAGACATGGCATGGATGCTTAAAAAAAATGGAAAAAAAAAGAAAAAAATCTTTCCCAAAGTCCAAGGCATCAAAAGTCATGGCATGTCATCTAGGGCAGGGACATGCACCAAAGATTCCTCTCTTGGTCCCCATTGAAATCGCAAGATTCCGTTTCCCTTCCCGAAAGGAAATTTCATTTCCTTTTGGGAAGGAAACGGAATCTTGCGACCCCATAAAGAAAGGCTTACAAACGCTCTGGAAAGGAGATAGGATCAAATGAAATCCAATTGAAAAAAAGCCAAAAAAATGCAGAAAATTGGGAGTTTTAGTGCCTTCAAGAAATGGTCTGTGAGGAAATGAGCTGCATTGCAAAGGACCAAAACATGCCAAAACTAAGCTCCCAGACGTTGCCAAAGCAGGGGAAAATGGCAAGGAGGAAGACACAACGTGGAGGAGAGGATATGAGGAACATGGTATGGACACTTAAAAATCTAAAATTAAAAAAGAAAAAATTTTCCCATATTCTATGAAATGGAGGCACATGCAGCAAAGCTTGCCAAAAGTGATCCCCGCTGAAGGCCAAAAGAGAAAAGAAGGCCTTTCAAACAGGCTGGAATGGAGATACCAGCTACGGAATTGCAATTGGAGGAGAAAAAAAAAAAATTGGGAAATTTGGGCAATTTAGTGACTCTAAGAAAATGGACCAGGATTATAGCAGAGCAGTGCAAAATACCAAAACATGCCAAAACTAAGCTTCCAGACATTGCCAAAGCAGTGGAAAATTGCAAGGAGCAAGACACAACGTGGAGGGGAAGATATAAAAGACATGGCATGGATGCTTAAAAAAAATGGAAAAAAAAAGAAAAAAATCTTTCCCAAAGTCAAAGGCATCAAAAGTCATGGCATGTCATCTAGGGCAGGGACATGCACCAAAGATTCCTCTCTTGGTTCCCATTGAAATCGCAAGATTCCGTTTCCCTTCCCGAAAGGAAATTTCATTTCCTTTCGGGAAGGAAACGGAATCTTGCGACCCCATAAAGAAAGGCTTACAAACGCTCTGGAAAGGAGATAGGATCAAATGAAATCCAATTGAAAAAAAGCCAAAAAAATGCAGAAAATTGGGAGTTTTAGTGCCTTCAAGAAATGGTCTGTGAGGAAATGAGCTGCATTGCAAAGGACCAAAACATGCCAAAACTAAGCTCCCAGACGTTGCCAAAGCAGGGGAAAATGGCAAGGAGGAAGACACAACGTGGAGGAGAGGATATGAGGAACATGGTATGGACACTTAAAAATCTAAAATTAAAAAAGAAAAAATTTTCCCATATTCTATGAAATGGAGGCACATGCAGCAAAGCTTGCCAAAAGTGATCCCCGCTGAAGGCCAAAACAGAAAAGAAGGCCTTTCAAACAGGCTGGAATGGAGATACCAGCTACGGAATTGCAATTGGAGGAGAAAAAAAAAAAAATTGGGGAAATTTGGGCAATTTAGTGACTCTAAGAAAATGGACCGGGATTATAGCAGAGCAGTGCAACATACCAAAACATGCCAAAACTAAGCTTCCAGACATTGCCAAAGCAGTGGAAAATTGCAAGGAGCAAGACACAACGTGGAGGGGAAGATATAAAAGACATGGCATGGATGCTTAAAAAAAATGGAAAAAAAAAGAAAAAAATCTTTCCCAAAGTCAAAGGCATCAAAAGTCATGGCATGTCATCTAGGGCAGGGACATGCACCAAAGATTCCTCTCTTGGTTCCCATTGAAATCGCAAGATTCCGTTTCCCTTCCCGAAAGGAAATTTCATTTCCTTTTGGGAAGGAAACGGAATCTTGCGACCCCATAAAGAAAGGCTTACAAACGCTCTGGAAAGGAGATAGGATCAAATGAAATCCAATTGAAAAAAAGCCAAAAAAATGCAGAAAATTGGGAGTTTTAGTGCCTTCAAGAAATGGTCTGTGAGGAAATGAGCTGCATTGCAAAGGACCAAAACATGCCAAAACTAAGCTCCCAGACGTTGCCAAAGCAGGGGAAAATGGCAAGGAGGAAGACACAACGTGGAGGAGAGGATATGAGGAACATGGTATGGGTACTTAAAAATCAAAAATTAAAAAAGAAAAAATTTTCCCATATTCTATGAAATGGAGGCACATGCAGCAAAGCTTGCCAAAAGTGATCCCCGCTGAAGGCCAAAAGAGAAAAGAAGGCCTTTCAAACAGGCTGGAATGGCGATACCAGCTACGGAATTGCAATTGGAGGAGAAAAAAAAAAAATTGGGAAATTTGGGCAATTTAGTGACTCTAAGAAAATGGACCAGGATTATAGCAGAGCAGTGCAAAATACCAAAACATGCCAAAACTAAGCTTCCAGACATTGCCAAAGCAGTGGAAAATTGCAAGGAGCAAGACACAACGTGGAGGGGAAGATATAAAAGACATGGCATGGATGCTTAAAAAAAATGGAAAAAAAAAGAAAAAAATCTTTCCGCAAGTCAAAGGCATCAAAAGTCATGGCATGTCATCTAGGGCAGGGGCATGCACCAAAGATTCCTCTCTTGGTCCCCATTGAAATCGCAAGATTCCGTTTCCCTTCCCGAAAGGAAATTTCATTTCCTTTCGGGAAGGAAACGGAATCTTGCGACCCCATAAAGAAAGGCTTACAAACGCTCTGGAAAGGAGATAGGATCAAATGAAATCCAATTGAAAAAAAGCCAAAAAAATGCAGAAAATTGGGAGTTTTAGTGCCTTCAAGAAATGGTCTGTGAGGAAATGAGCTGCATTGCAAAGGACCAAAACATGCCAAAACTAAGCTCCCAGACGTTGCCAAAGCAGGGGAAAATGGCAAGGAGGAAGACACAACGTGGAGGAGAGGATATGAGGAACATGGTATGGACACTTAAAAATCTAAAATTAAAAAAGAAAAGATTTTCCCATATTCTATGAAATGGAGGCACATGCAGCAAAGCTTGCCAAAAGTGATCCCCGCTGAAGGCCAAAAGAGAAAAGAAGGCCTTTCAAACAGGCTGGAATGGAGATACCAGCTACGGAATTGCAATTGGAGGAGAAAAAAAAAAAATTGGGGAAATTTGGGCAATTTAGTGACTCTAAGAAAATGGACCGGGATTATAGCAGAGCAGTGCAAAATACCAAAACATGCCAAAACTAAGCTTCCAGACATTGCCAAAGCAGTGGAAAATTGCAAGGAGCAAGACACAACGTGGAGGGGAAGATATAAAAGACATGGCATGGATGCTTAAAAAAAATGGAAAAAAAAAGAAAAAAATCTTTCCCAAAGTCCAAGGCATCAAAAGTCATGGCATGTCATCTAGGGCAGGGACATGCACCAAAGATTCCTCTCTTGGTCCCCATTGAAATCGCAAGATTCCGTTTCCCTTCCCGAAAGGAAATTTCATTTCCTTTCGGGAAGGAAACGGAATCTTGCGACCCCATAAAGAAAGGCTTACAAACGCTCTGGAAAGGAGATAGGATCAAATGAAATCCAATTGAAAAAAAGCCAAAAAAATGCAGAAAATTGGGAGTTTTAGTGCCTTCAAGAAATGGTCTGTGAGGAAATGAGCTGCATTGCAAAGGACCAAAACATGCCAAAACTAAGCTCCCAGACGTTGCCAAAGCAGGGGAAAATGGCAAGGAGGAAGACACAACGTGGAGGAGAGGATATGAGGAACATGGTATGGGTACTTAAAAATCTAAAATTAAAAAAGAAAAAATTTTCCCATATTCTATGAAATGGAGGCACATGCAGCAAAGCTTGCCAAAAGTGATCCCCGCTGAAGGCCAAAAGAGAAAAGAAGGCCTTTCAAACAGGCTGGAATGGCGATACCAGCTACGGAATTGCAATTGGAGGAGAAAAAAAAAAAATTGGGGAAATTTGGGCAATTTAGTGACTCTAAGAAAATGGACCGGGATTATAGCAGAGCAGTGCAAAATACCAAAACATGCCAAAACTAAGCTTCCAGACATTGCCAAAGCAGTGGAAAATTGCAAGGAGCAAGACACAACGTGGAGGGGAAGATATAAAAGACATGGCATGGATGCTTAAAAAAAATGGAAAAAAAAAGAAAAAAATCTTTCCCAAAGTCCAAGGCATCAAAAGTCATGGCATGTCATCTAGGGCAGGGACATGCACCAAAGATTCCTCTCTTGGTCCCCATTGAAATCGCAAGATTCCGTTTCCCTTCCCGAAAGGAAATTTCATTTCCTTTCGGGAAGGAAACGGAATCTTGCGACCCCATAAAGAAAGGCTTACAAAGGCTCTGGAAAGGAGATAGGATCAAATGAAATCCAATTGAAAAAAAGCCAAAAAAATGCAGAAAATTGGGAGTTTTAGTGTCTTCAAGAAATGGTCTGTGAGGAAATGAGCTGCATTGCAAAGGACCAAAACATGCCAAAACTAAGCTCCCAGACGTTGCCAAAGCAGGGGAAAATGGCAAGGAGGAAGACACAACGTGGAGGAGAGGATATGAGGAACATGGTATGGACACTTAAAAATCTAAAATTAAAAAAGAAAAAATTTTCCCATATTCTATGAAATGGAGGCACATGCAGCAAAGCTTGCCAAAAGTGATCCCCGCTGAAGGCCAAAACAGAAAAGAAGGACTTTCAAACAGGCTGGAATGGAGATACCAGTTACGGAATTGCAATTGGAGGAGAAAAAAAAAAAATTGGGGAAATTTGGGCAATTTAGTGACTCTAAGAAAATGGACCGGGATTATAGCAGAGCAGTGCAAAATACCAAAACATGCCAAAACTAAGCTTCCAGACATTGCCAAAGCAGTGGAAAATTGCAAGGAGCAAGACACAACGTGGAGGGGAAGATATAAAAGACATGGCATGGGTGCTTAAAAAAAATGGAAAAAAAAAGAAAAAAATCTTTCCCAAAGTCAAAGGCATCAAAAGTCATGGCATGTCATCTAGGGCAGGGACATGCACCAAAGATTCCTCTCTTGGTCCCCATTGAAATCGCAAGATTCCGTTTCCCTTCCCGAAAGGAAATTTCATTTCCTTTCGGGAAGGAAACGGAATCTTGCGACCCCATAAAGAAAGGCTTACAAACGCTCTGGAAAGGAGATAGGATCAAATGAAATCCAATTGAAAAAAAGCCAAAAAAATGCAGAAAATTGGGAGTTTTAGTGCCTTCAAGAAATGGTCTGTGAGGAAATGAGCTGCATTGCAAAGGACCAAAACATGCCAAAACTAAGCTCCCAGACGTTGCCAAAGCAGGGGAAAATGGCAAGGAGGAAGACACAACGTGGAGGAGAGGATATGAGGAACATGGTATGGGTACTTAAAAATCTAAAATTAAAAAAGAAAAAATTTTCCCATATTCTATGAAATGAAGGCACATGCAGCAAAGCTTGCCAAAAGTGATCCCCGCTGAAGGCCAAAAGAGAAAAGAAGGCCTTTCAAACAGGCTGGAATGGCGATACCAGCTACGGAATTGCAATTGGAGGAGAAAAAAAAAAAATTGGGGAAATTTGGGCAATTTAGTGACTCTAAGAAAATGGACCAGGATTATAGCAGAGCAGTGCAAAATACCAAAACATGCCACAACTAAGCTTCCAGACATTGCCAAAGCAGTGGAAAATTGCAAGGAGCAAGACACAACGTGGAGGGGAAGATATAAAAGACATGGCATGGATGCTTAAAAAAAATGGAAAAAAAAAGAAAAAAATCTTTCCCAAAGTCCAAGGCATCAAAAGTCATGGCATGTCATCTAGGGCAGGGACATGCACCAAAGATTCCTCTCTTGGTCCCCATTGAAATCGCAAGATTCCGTTTCCCTTCCCGAAAGGAAATTTCATTTCCTTTCGGGAAGGAAACGGAATCTTGCGACCCCATAAAGAAAGGCTTACAAACGCTCTGGAAAGGAGATAGGATCAAATGAAATCCAATTGAAAAAAAGCCAAAAAAATGCAGAAAATTGGGAGTTTTAGTGCCTTCAAGAAATGGTCTGTGAGGAAATGAGCTGCATTGCAAAGGACCAAAACATGCCAAAACTAAGCTCCCAGACGTTGCCAAAGCAGGGGAAAATGGCAAGGAGGAAGACACAACGTGGAGGAGAGGATATGAGGAACATGGTATGGACACTTAAAAAATCTAAAATTAAAAAAGAAAAAATTCTCCCATATTCTATGAAATGGAGGCACATGCAGCAAAGCTTGCCAAAAGTGATCCCCGCTGAAGGCCAAAACAGAAAAGAAGGACTTTCAAACAGGCTGGAATGGAGATACCAGCTAAGGAATTGCAATTGGAGGAGAAAAAAAAAAATTTGGGAAATTTGGGCAATTTAGTGACTCTAAGAAAATGGACCGGGATTATAGCAGAGCAGTGCAAAATACCAAAACATGCCAAAACTAAGCTTCCAGACATTGCCAAAGCAGTGGAAAATTGCAAGGAGCAAGACACAACGTGGAGGGGAAGATATAAAAGACATGGCATGGATGCTTAAAAAAAATGGAAAAAAAAAGAAAAAAATCTTTCCCAAAGTCCAAGGCATCAAAAGTCATGGCATGTCATCTAGGGCAGGGACATGCACCAAAGATTCCTCTCTTGGTCCCCATTGAAATCGCAAGATTCCGTTTCCCTTCCCGAAAGGAAATTTCATTTCCTTTCGGGAAGGAAACGGAATCTTGCGACCCCATAAAGAAAGGCTTACAAACGCTCTGGAAAGGAGATAGGATCAAATGAAATCCAATTGAAAAAAAGCCAAAAAAATGCAGAAAATTGGGAGTTTTAGTGTCTTCAAGAAATGGTCTGTGAGGAAATGAGCTGCATTGCAAAGGACCAAAACATGCCAAAACTAAGCTCCCAGACGTTGCCAAAGCAGGGGAAAATGGCAAGGAGGAAGACACAACGTGGAGGAGAGGATATGAGGAACATGGTATGGACACTTAAAAATCTAAAATTAAAAAAGAAAAAATTTTCCCATATTCTATGAAATGGAGAC
Organism: Molothrus aeneus; assembly: GCF_037042795.1. Lineage (NCBI taxonomy): Eukaryota > Metazoa > Chordata > Aves > Passeriformes > Icteridae > Molothrus > Molothrus aeneus. Next base: position 44,254,352 of record NC_089648.1, read on the forward strand.
ACATGCAGCAAAGCTTGCCAAAAGTGATCCCCGCTGAAGGCCAAAACAGAAAAGAAGGCCTTTCAAACAAGCTGGAATGGAGATACCAGCTACAGAATTGCAATTGGAGGAGAAAAAAAAAAAATTGGGGAAATTTGGGCAATTTAGTGACTCTAAGAAAATGGACCGGGATTATAGCAGAGCAGTGCAAAATACCAAAACATGCCAAAACTAAGCTTCCAGACATTGCCAAAGCAGTGGAAAATTGCAAGGAGCAAGACACAACGTGGAGGGGAAGATATAAAAGACATGGCATGGATGCTTAAAAAAAATGGAAAAAAAAAGAAAAAAATCTTTCCCAAAGTCAAAGGCATCAAAAGTCATGGCATGTCATCTAGGGCAGGGACATGCACCAAAGATTCCTCTCTTGGTCCCCATTGAAATCGCAAGATTCCGTTTCCCTTCCCGAAAGGAAATTTCATTTCCTTTCGGGAAGGAAACGGAATCTTGCGACCCCATAAAGAAAGGCTTACAAACGCTCTGGAAAGGAGATAGGATCAAATGAAATCCAATTGAAAAAAAGCCAAAAAAATGCAGAAAATTGGGAGTTTTAGTGCCTTCAAGAAATGGTCTGTGAGGAAATGAGCTGCATTGCAAAGGACCAAAACATGCCAAAACTAAGCTCCCAGACGTTGCCAAAGCAGGGGAAAATGGCAAGGAGGAAGGCACAACGTGGAGGAGAGGATATGAGGAACATGGTATGGACACTTAAAAATCTAAAATTAAAAAAGAAAAAATTTTCCCATATTCTATGAAATGGAGGCACATGCAGCAAAGCTTGCCAAAAGTGATCCCCGCTGAAGGCCAAAAGAGAAAAGAAGGCCTTTCAAACAGGCTGGAATGGAGATACCAGCTACGGAATTGCAATTGGAGGAGAAAAAAAAAAAATTGGGGAAATTTGGGCAATTTAGTGACTCTAAGAAAATGGACCGGGATTATAGCAGAGCAGTGCAAAATACCAAAACATGCCAAAACTAAGCTTCCAGACATTGCCAAAGCAGTGGAAAATTGCAAGGAGCAAGACACAACGTGGAGGGGAAGATATAAAAGACATGGCATGGATGCTTAAAAAAAATGGAAAAAAAAAGAAAAAAATCTTTCCCAAAGTCAAAGGCATCAAAAGTCATGGCATGTCATCTAGGGCAGGGACATGCACCAAAGATTCCTCTCTTGGTTCCCATTGAAATCGCAAGATTCCGTTTCCCTTCCCGAAAGGAAATTTCATTTCCTTTCGGGAAGGAAACGGAATCTTGCGACCCCATAAAGAAAGGCTTACAAACGCTCTGGAAAGGAGATAGGATCAAATGAAATCCAATTGAAAAAAAGCCAAAAAAATGCAGAAAATTGGGAGTTTTAGTGCCTTCAAGAAATGGTCTGTGAGGAAATGAGCTGCATTGCAAAGGACCAAAACATGCCAAAACTAAGCTCCCAGACGTTGCCAAAGCAGGGGAAAATGGCAAGGAGGAAGACACAACGTGGAGGAGAGGATATGAGGAACATGGTATGGACACTTAAAAAATCTAAAATTAAAAAAGAAAAAATTTTCCCATATTCTATGAAATGGAGGCACATGCAGCAAAGCTTGCCAAAAGTGATCCCCGCTGAAGGCCAAAACAGAAAAGAAGGACTTTCAAACAGGCTGGAATGGAGATACCAGCTAAGGAATTGCAATTGGAGGAGAAAAAAAAAAATTGGGGAAATTTGGGCAATTTAGTGACTCTAAGAAAATGGACCGGGATTATAGCAGAGCAGTGCAAAATACCAAAACATGCCAAAACTAAGCTTCCAGACATTGCCAAAGCAGTGGAAAATTGCAAGGAGCAAGACACAACGTGGAGGGGAAGATATAAAAGACATGGCATGGATGCTTAAAAAAAATGGAAAAAAAAAGAAAAAAATCTTTCCCAAAGTCCAAGGCATCAAAAGTCATGGCATGTCATCTAGGGCAGGGACATGCACCAAAGATTCCTCTCTTGGTCCCCATTGAAATCGCAAGATTCCGTTTCCCTTCCCGAAAGGAAATTTCATTTCCTTTCGGGAAGGAAACGGAATCTTGCGACCCCATAAAGAAAGGCTTACAAACGGTCTGGAAAGGAGATAGGATCAAATGAAATCCAATTGAAAAAAAGCCAAAAAAATGCAGAAAATTGGGAGTTTTAGTGTCTTCAAGAAATGGTCTGTGAGGAAATGAGCTGCATTGCAAAGGACCAAAACATGCCAAAACTAAGCTCCCAGACGTTGCCAAAGCAGGGGAAAATGGCAAGGAGGAAGACACAACGTGGAGGAGAGGATATGAGGAACATGGTATGGACACTTAAAAATCTAAAATTAAAAAAGAAAAAATTTTCCCATATTCTATGAAATGGAGACACATGCAGCAAAGCTTGCCAAAAGTGATCCCCGCTGAAGGCCAAAACAGAAAAGAAGGCCTTTCTAACAAGCTGGAATGGAGATACCAGCTACAGAATTGCAATTGGAGGAGAAAAAAAAAAAATTGGGGAAATTTGGGCAATTTAGTGACTCTAAGAAAATGGACCGGGATTATAGCAGAGCAGTGCAAAATACCAAAACATGCCAAAACTAAGCTTCCAGACATTGCCAAAGCAGTGGAAAATTGCAAGGAGCAAGACACAACGTGGAGGGGAAGATATAAAAGACATGGCATGGATGCTTAAAAAAAATGGAAAAAAAAAGAAAAAAATCTTTCCCAAAGTCCAAGGCATCAAAAGTCATGGCATGTCATCTAGGGCAGGGACATGCACCAAAGATTCCTCTCTTGGTCCCCATTGAAATCGCAAGATTCCGTTTCCCTTCCCGAAAGGAAATTTCATTTCCTTTCGGGAAGGAAACGGAATCTTGCGACCCCATAAAGAAAGGCTTACAAAGGCTCTGGAAAGGAGATAGGATCAAATGAAATCCAATTGAAAAAAAGCCAAAAAAATGCAGAAAATTGGGAGTTTTAGTGTCTTCAAGAAATGGTCTGTGAGGAAATGAGCTGCATTGCAAAGGACCAAAACATGCCAAAACTAAGCTCCCAGACGTTGCCAAAGCAGGGGAAAATGGCAAGGAGGAAGACACAACGTGGAGGAGAGGATATGAGGAACATGGTATGGACACTTAAAAATCTAAAATTAAAAAAGAAAAAATTTTCCCATATTCTATGAAATGGAGGCACATGCAGCAAAGCTTGCCAAAAGTGATCCCCGCTGAAGGGCAAAAGAGAAAAGAAGGACTTTCAAACAGGCTGGAATGGAGATACCAGCTACGGAATTGCAATTGGAGGAGAAAAAAAAAAAATTGGGGAAATTTAGGCAATTTAGTGACTCTAAGAAAATGGACCGGGATTATAGCAGAGCAGTGCAAAATACCAAAACATGCCACAACTAAGCTTCCAGACATTGCCAAAGCAGTGGAAAATTGCAAGGAGCAAGACACAACGTGGAGGGGAAGATATAAAAGACATGGCATGGATGCTTAAAAAAAATGGAAAAAAAAAGAAAAAAATCTTTCCCAAAGTCCAAGGCATCAAAAGTCATGGCATGTCATCTAGGGCAGGGACATGCACCAAAGATTCCTCTCTTGGTCCCCATTGAAATCGCAAGATTCCGTTTCCCTTCCCGAAAGGAAATTTCATTTCCTTTCGGGAAGGAAACGGAATCTTGCGACCCCATAAAGAAAGGCTTACAAAGGCTCTGGAAAGGAGATAGGATCAAATGAAATCCAATTGAAAAAAAGCCAAAAAAATGCAGAAAATTGGGAGTTTTAGTGTCTTCAAGAAATGGTCTGTGAGGAAATGAGCTGCATTGCAAAGGACCAAAACATGCCAAAACTAAGCTCCCAGACGTTGCCAAAGCAGGGGAAAATGGCAAGGAGGAAGACACAACGTGGAGGAGAGGATATGAGGAACATGGTATGGACACTTAAAAATCTAAAATTAAAAAAGAAAAGATTTTCCCATATTCTATGAAATGGAGGCACATGCAGCAAAGCTTGCCAAAAGTGATCCCCGCTGAAGGCCAAAAGAGAAAAGAAGGCCTTTCAAACAGGCTGGAATGGAGATACCAGCTACGGAATTGCAATTGGAGGAGAAAAAAAAAAAATTGGGGAAATTTGGGCAATTTAGTGACTCTAAGAAAATGGACCGGGATTATAGCAGAGCAGTGCAAAATACCAAAACATGCCAAAACTAAGCTTCCAGACATTGCCAAAGCAGTGGAAAATTGCAAGGAGCAAGACACAACGTGGAGGGGAAGATATAAAAGACATGGCATGGATGCTTAAAAAAAATGGAAAAAAAAAGAAAAAAATCTTTCCCAATGTCAAAGGCATCAAAAGTCATGGCATGTCATCTAGGGCAGGGACATGCACCAAAGATTCCTCTCTTGGTCCCCATTGAAATCGCAAGATTCTGTTTCCCTTCCCGAAAGGAAATTTCATTTCCTTTCGGGAAGGAAACGGAATCTTGCGACCCCATAAAGAAAGGCTTACAAACGCTCTGGAAAGGAGATAGGATCAAATGAAATCCAATTGAAAAAAAGCCAAAAAAATGCAGAAAATTGGGAGTTTTAGTGCCTTCAAGAAATGGTCTGTGAGGAAATGAGCTGCATTGCAAAGGACCAAAACATGCCAAAACTAAGCTCCCAGACGTTGCCAAAGCAGGGGAAAATGGCAAGGAGGAAGACACAACGTGGAGGAGAGGATATGAGGAACATGGTATGGACACTTAAAAATCTAAAATTAAAAAAGAAAAAATTTTCCCATATTCTATGAAATGGAGGCACATGCAGCAAAGCTTGCCAAAAGTGATCCCCGCTGAAGGCCAAAACAGAAAAGAAGGACTTTCAAACAGGCTGGAATGGAGATACCAGCTACGGAATTGCAATTGGAGGAGAAAAAAAAAAAATTGGGAAAATTTGGGCAATTTAGTGACTCTAAGAAAATGGACCGGGATTATAGCAGAGCAGTGCAAAATACCAAAACATGCCAAAACTAAGCTTCCAGACATTGCCAAAGCAGTGGAAAATTGCAAGGAGCAAGACACAACGTGGAGGGGAAGATATAAAAGACATGGCATGGATGCTTAAAAAAAATGGAAAAAAAAAGAAAAAAATCTTTCCCAAAGTCCAAGGCATCAAAAGTCATGGCATGTCATCTAGGGCAGGGACATGCACCAAAGATTCCTCTCTTGGTCCCCATTGAAATCGCAAGATTCCGTTTCCCTTCCCGAAAGGAAATTTCATTTCCTTTCGGGAAGGAAACGGAATCTTGCGACCCCATAAAGAAAGGCTTACAAACGCTCTGGAAAGGAGATAGGATCAAATGAAATCCAATTGAAAAAAAGCCAAAAAAATGCAGAAAATTGGGAGTTTTAGTGTCTTCAAGAAATGGTCTGTGAGGAAATGAGCTGCATTGCAAAGGACCAAAACATGCCAAAACTAAGCTCCCAGACGTTGCCAAAGCAGGGGAAAATGGCAAGGAGGAAGACACAACGTGGAGGAGAGGATATGAGGAACATGGTATGGACACTTAAAAATCTAAAATTAAAAAAGAAAAAATTTTCCCATATTCTATGAAATGGAGGCACATGCAGCAAAGCTTGCCAAAAGTGATCCCCGCTGAAGGCCAAAAGAGAAAAGAAGGCCTTTCAAACAGGCTGGAATGGAGATACCAGCTACGGAATTGCAATTGGAGGAGAAAAAAAAAAAATTGGGGAAATTTGGGCAATTTAGTGACTCTAAGAAAATGGACCGGGATTATAGCAGAGCAGTGCAAAATACCAAAACATGCCAAAACTAAGCTTCCAGACATTGCCAAAGCAGTGGAAAATTGCAAGGAGCAAGACACAACGTGGAGGGGAAGATATAAAAGACATGGCATGGATGCTTAAAAAAAATGGAAAAAAAAAGAAAAAAATCTTTCCCAAAGTCAAAGGCATCAAAAGTCATGGCATGTCATCTAGGGCAGGGACATGCACCAAAGATTCCTCTCTTGGTCCCCATTGAAATCGCAAGATTCCGTTTCCCTTCCCGAAAGGAAATTTCATTTCCTTTCGGGAAGGAAACGGAATCTTGCGACCCCATAAAGAAAGGCTTACAAACGCTCTGGAAAGGAGATAGGATCAAATGAAATCCAATTGAAAAAAAGCCAAAAAAATGCAGAAAATTGGGAGTTTTAGTGCCTTCAAGAAATGGTCTGTGAGGAAATGAGCTGCATTGCAAAGGACCAAAACATGCCAAAACTAAGCTCCCAGACATTGCCAAAGCAGGGGAAAATGGCAAGGAGGAAGACACAACGTGGAGGAGAGGATATGAGGAACATGGTATGGACACTTAAAAATCTAAAATTAAAAAAGAAAAAATTTTCCCATATTCTATGAAATGGAGGCACATGCAGCAAAGCTTGCCAAAAGTGATCCCCGCTGAAGGCCAAAAGAGAAAAGAAGGCCTTTCAAACAGGCTGGAATGGAGATACCAGCTACGGAATTGCAATTGGAGGAGAAAAAAAAAAAATTGGGGAAATTTGGGCAATTTAGTGACTCTAAGAAAATGGACCGGGATTATAGCAGAGCAGTGCAAAATACCAAAACATGCCAAAACTAAGCTTCCAGACATTGCCAAAGCAGTGGAAAATTGCAAGGAGCAAGACACAACGTGGAGGGGAAGATATAAAAGACATGGCATGGATGCTTAAAAAAAATGGAAAAAAAAAGAAAAAAATCTTTCCCAAAGTCCAAGGCATCAAAAGTCATGGCATGTCATCTAGGGCAGGGACATGCACCAAAGATTCCTCTCTTGGTCCCCATTGAAATCGCAAGATTCCGTTTCCCTTCCCGAAAGGAAATTTCATTTCCTTTCGGGAAGGAAACGGAATCTTGCGACCCCATAAAGAAAGGCTTACAAACGCTCTGGAAAGGAGATAGGATCAAATGAAATCCAATTGAAAAAAAGCCAAAAAAATGCAAAAAATTGGGAGTTTTAGTGCCTTCAAGAAATGGTCTGTGAGGAAATGAGCTGCATTGCAAAGGACCAAAACATGCCAAAACTAAGCTCCCAGACGTTGCCAAAGCAGGGGAAAATGGCAAGGAGGAAGACACAACGTGGAGGAGAGGATATGAGGAACATGGTATGGGTACTTAAAAATCTAAAATTAAAAAAGAAAAAATTTTCCCATATTCTATGAAATGGAGGCACATGCAGCAAAGCTTGCCAAAAGTGATCCCCGCTGAAGGCCAAAAGAGAAAAGAAGGCCTTTCAAACAGGCTGGAATGGAGATACCAGCTACGGAATTGCAATTGGAGGAGAAAAAAAAAAAATTGGGGAAATTTGGGCAATTTAGTGACTCTAAGAAAATGGACCGGGATTATAGCAGAGCAGTGCAAAATACCAAAACATGCCAAAACTAAGCTTCCAGACATTGCCAAAGCAGTGGAAAATTGCAAGGAGCAAGACACAACGTGGAGGGGAAGATATAAAAGACATGGCATGGATGCTTAAAAAAAATGGAAAAAAAAAGAAAAAAATCTTTCCCAAAGTCCAAGGCATCAAAAGTCATGGCATGTCATCTAGGGCAGGGACATGCACCAAAGATTCCTCTCTTGGTCCCCATTGAAATCGCAAGATTCCGTTTCCCTTCCCGAAAGGAAATTTCATTTCCTTTCGGGAAGGAAACGGAATCTTGCGACCCCATAAAGAAAGGCTTACAAACGCTCTGGAAAGGAGATAGGATCAAATGAAATCCAATTGAAAAAAAGCCAAAAAAATGCAGAAAATTGGGAGTTTTAGTGTCTTCAAGAAATGGTCTGTGAGGAAATGAGCTGCATTGCAAAGGACCAAAACATGCCAAAACTAAGCTCCCAGACGTTGCCAAAGCAGGGGAAAATGGCAAGGAGGAAGACACAACGTGGAGGAGAGGATATGAGGAACATGGTATGGACACTTAAAAATCTAAAATTAAAAAAGAAAAAATTTTCCCATATTCTATGAAATGGAGGCACATGCAGCAAAGCTTGCCAAAAGTGATCCCCGCTGAAGGCCAAAACAGAAAAGAAGGACTTTCAAACAGGCTGGAATGGAGATACCAGTTACGGAATTGCAATTGGAGGAGAAAAAAAAAAAATTGGGGAAATTTGGGCAATTTAGTGACTCTAAGAAAATGGACCGGGATTATAGCAGAGCAGTGCAAAATACCAAAACATGCCAAAACTAAGCTTCCAGACATTGCCAAAGCAGTGGAAAATTGCAAGGAGCAAGACACAACGTGGAGGGGAAGATATAAAAGACATGGCATGGGTGCTTAAAAAAAATGGAAAAAAAAAGAAAAAAATCTTTCCCAAAGTCCAAGGCATCAAAAGTCATGGCATGTCATCTAGGGCAGGGACATGCACCAAAGATTCCTCTCTTGGTCCCCATTGAAATCGCAAGATTCCGTTTCCCTTCCCGAAAGGAAATTTCATTTCCTTTCGGGAAGGAAACGGAATCTTGCGACCCCATAAAGAAAGGCTTACAAACGCTCTGGAAAGGAGATAGGATCAAATGAAATCCAATTGAAAAAAAGCCAAAAAAATGCAGAAAATTGGGAGTTTTAGTGCCTTCAAGAAATGGTCTGTGAGGAAATGAGCTGCATTGCAAAGGACCAAAACATGCCAAAACTAAGCTCCCAGACGTTGCCAAAGCAGGGGAAAATGGCAAGGAGGAAGACACAACGTGGAGGAGAGGATATGAGGAACATGGTATGGGTACTTAAAAATCTAAAATTAAAAAAGAAAAAATTTTCCCATATTCTATGAAATGAAGGCACATGCAGCAAAGCTTGCCAAAAGTGATCCCCGCTGAAGGCCAAAAGAGAAAAGAAGGCCTTTCAAACAGGCTGGAATGGCGATACCAGCTACGGAATTGCAATTGGAGGAGAAAAAAAAAAAATTGGGGAAATTTGGGCAATTTAGTGACTCTAAGAAAATGGACCAGGATTATAGCAGAGCAGTGCAAAATACCAAAACATGCCACAACTAAGCTTCCAGACATTGCCAAAGCAGTGGAAAATTGCAAGGAGCAAGACACAACGTGGAGGGGAAGATATAAAAGACATGGCATGGATGCTTAAAAAAAATGGAAAAAAAAAGAAAAAAATCTTTCCCAAAGTCCAAGGCATCAAAAGTCATGGCATGTCATCTAGGGCAGGGACATGCCCCAAAGATTCCTCTCTTGGTCCCCATTGAAATCGCAAGATTCCGTTTCCCTTCCCGAAAGGAAATTTCATTTCCTTTCGGGAAGGAAACGGAATCTTGCGACCCCATAAAGAAAGGCTTACAAACGCTCTGGAAAGGAGATAGGATCAAATGAAATCCAATTGAAAAAAAGCCAAAAAAATGCAGAAAATTGGGAGTTTTAGTGCCTTCAAGAAATGGTCTGTGAGGAAATGAGCTGCATTGCAAAGGACCAAAACATGCCAAAACTAAGCTCCCAGACGTTGCCAAAGCAGGGGAAAATGGCAAGGAGGAAGACACAACGTGGAGGAGAGGATATGAGGAACATGGTATGGACACTTAAAAAATCTAAAATTAAAAAAGAAAAAATTTTCCCATATTCTATGAAATGGAGGCACATGCAGCAAAGCTTGCCAAAAGTGATCCCCGCTGAAGGCCAAAACAGAAAAGAAGGACTTTCAAACAGGCTGGAATGGAGATACCAGCTAAGGAATTGCAATTGGAGGAGAAAAAAAAAAATTTGGGAAATTTGGGCAATTTAGTGACTCTAAGAAAATGGACCGGGATTATAGCAGAGCAGTGCAAAATACCAAAACATGCCAAAACTAAGCTTCCAGACATTGCCAAAGCAGTGGAAAATTGCAAGGAGCAAGACACAACGTGGAGGGGAAGATATAAAAGACATGGCATGGATGCTTAAAAAAAATGGAAAAAAAAAGAAAAAAATCTTTCCCAAAGTCCAAGGCATCAAAAGTCATGGCATGTCATCTAGGGCAGGGACATGCACCAAAGATTCCTCTCTTGGTCCCCATTGAAATCGCAAGATTCCGTTTCCCTTCCCGAAAGGAAATTTCATTTCCTTTCGGGAAGGAAACGGAATCTTGCGACCCCATAAAGAAAGGCTTACAAACGCTCTGGAAAGGAGATAGGATCAAATGAAATCCAATTGAAAAAAAGCCAAAAAAATGCAAAAAATTGGGAGTTTTAGTGCCTTCAAGAAATGGTCTGTGAGGAAATGAGCTGCATTGCAAAGGACCAAAACATGCCAAAACTAAGCTCCCAGACGTTGCCAAAGCAGGGGAAAATGGCAAGGAGGAAGACACAACGTGGAGGAGAGGATATGAGGAACATGGTATGGGTACTTAAAAATCTAAAATTAAAAAAGAAAAAATTTTCCCATATTCTATGAAATGGAGGCACATGCAGCAAAGCTTGCCAAAAGTGATCCCCGCTGAAGGCCAAAAGAGAAAAGAAGGCCTTTCAAACAGGCTGGAATGGAGATACCAGCTACGGAATTGCAATTGGAGGAGAAAAAAAAAAAATTGGGGAAATTTGGGCAATTTAGTGACTCTAAGAAAATGGACCGGGATTATAGCAGAGCAGTGCAAAATACCAAAACATGCCAAAACTAAGCTTCCAGACATTGCCAAAGCAGTGGAAAATTGCAAGGAGCAAGACACAACGTGGAGGGGAAGATATAAAAGACATGGCATGGATGCTTAAAAAAAATGGAAAAAAAAAGAAAAAAATCTTTCCCAAAGTCCAAGGCATCAAAAGTCATGGCATGTCATCTAGGGCAGGGACATGCACCAAAGATTCCTCTCTTGGTCCCCATTGAAATCGCAAGATTCCGTTTCCCTTCCCGAAAGGAAATTTCATTTCCTTTCGGGAAGGAAACGGAATCTTGCGACCCCATAAAGAAAGGCTTACAAAGGCTCTGGAAAGGAGATAGGATCAAATGAAATCCAATTGAAAAAAAGCCAAAAAAATGCAGAAAATTGGGAGTTTTAGTGTCTTCAAGAAATGGTCTGTGAGGAAATGAGCTGCATTGCAAAGGACCAAAACATGCCAAAACTAAGCTCCCAGACGTTGCCAAAGCAGGGGAAAATGGCAAGGAGGAAGACACAACGTGGAGGAGAGGATATGAGGAACATGGTATGGACACTTAAAAATCTAAAATTAAAAAAGAAAAAATTTTCCCATATTCTATGAAATGGAGGCACATGCAGCAAAGCTTGCCAAAAGTGATCCCCGCTGAAGGCCAAAACAGAAAAGAAGGACTTTCAAACAGGCTGGAATGGAGATACCAGTTACGGAATTGCAATTGGAGGAGAAAAAAAAAAAATTGGGGAAATTTGGGCAATTTAGTGACTCTAAGAAAATGGACCGGGATTATAGCAGAGCAGTGCAAAATACCAAAACATGCCAAAACTAAGCTTCCAGACATTGCCAAAGCAGTGGAAAATTGCAAGGAGCAAGACACAACGTGGAGGGGAAGATATAAAAGACATGGCATGGGTGCTTAAAAAAAATGGAAAAAAAAAGAAAAAAATCTTTCCCAAAGTCAAAGGCATCAAAAGTCATGGCATGTCATCTAGGGCAGGGACATGCACCAAAGATTCCTCTCTTGGTCCCCATTGAAATCGCAAGATTCCGTTTCCCTTCCCGAAAGGAAATTTCATTTCCTTTCGGGAAGGAAACGGAATCTTGCGACCCCATAAAGAAAGGCTTACAAACGCTCTGGAAAGGAGATAGGATCAAATGAAATCCAATTGAAAAAAAGCCAAAAAAATGCAGAAAATTGGGAGTTTTAGTGTCTTCAAGAAATGGTCTGTGAGGAAATGAGCTGCATTGCAAAGGACCAAAACATGCCAAAACTAAGCTCCCAGACGTTGCCAAAGCAGGGGAAAATGGCAAGGAGGAAGACACAACGTGGAGGAGAGGATATGAGGAACATGGTATGGACACTTAAAAATCTAAAATTAAAAAAGAAAAAATTTTCCCATATTCTATGAAATGGAGGCACATGCAGCAAAGCTTGCCAAAAGTGATCCCCGCTGAAGGGCAAAAGAGAAAAGAAGGCCTTTCAAACAGGCTGGAATGGAGATACCAGCTACGGAATTGCAATTGGAGGAGAAAAAAAAAAAATTGGGGAAATTTAGGCAATTTAGTGACTCTAAGAAAATGGACCGGGATTATAGCAGAGCAGTGCAAAATACCAAAACATGCCACAACTAAGCTTCCAGACATTGCCAAAGCAGTGGAAAATTGCAAGGAGCAAGACACAACGTGGAGGGGAAGATATAAAAGACATGGCATGGATGCTTAAAAAAAATGGAAAAAAAAAGAAAAAAATCTTTCCCAAAGTCAAAGGCATCAAAAGTCATGGCATGTCATCTAGGGCAGGGACATGCACCAAAGATTCCTCTCTTGGTCCCCATTGAAATCGCAAGATTCCGTTTCCCTTCCCGAAAGGAAATTTCATTTCCTTTCGGGAAGGAAACGGAATCTTGCGACCCCATAAAGAAAGGCTTACAAAGGCTCTGGAAAGGAGATAGGATCAAATGAAATCCAATTGAAAAAAAGCCAAAAAAATGCAGAAAATTGGGAGTTTTAGTGTCTTCAAGAAATGGTCTGTGAGGAAATGAGCTGCATTGCAAAGGACCAAAACATGCCAAAACTAAGCTCCCAGACGTTGCCAAAGCAGGGGAAAATGGCAAGGAGGAAGACACAACGTGGAGGAGAGGATATGAGGAACATGGTATGGACACTTAAAAATCTAAAATTAAAAAAGAAAAAATTTTCCCATATTCTATGAAATGGAGGCACATGCAGCAAAGCTTGCCAAAAGTGATCCCCGCTGAAGGCCAAAACAGAAAAGAAGGACTTTCAAACAGGCTGGAATGGAGATACCAGTTACGGAATTGCAATTGGAGGAGAAAAAAAAAAAATTGGGGAAATTTGGGCAATTTAGTGACTCTAAGAAAATGGACCGGGATTATAGCAGAGCAGTGCAAAATACCAAAACATGCCAAAACTAAGCTTCCAGACATTGCCAAAGCAGTGGAAAATTGCAAGGAGCAAGACACAACGTGGAGGGGAAGATATAAAAGACATGGCATGGGTGCTTAAAAAAAATGGAAAAAAAAAGAAAAAAATCTTTCCCAAAGTCAAAGGCATCAAAAGTCATGGCATGTCATCTAGGGCAGGGACATGCACCAAAGATTCCTCTCTTGGTCCCCATTGAAATCGCAAGATTCCGTTTCCCTTCCCGAAAGGAAATTTCATTTCCTTTCGGGAAGGAAACGGAATCTTGCGACCCCATAAAGAAAGGCTTACAAACGCTCTGGAAAGGAGATAGGATCAAATGAAATCCAATTGAAAAAAAGCCAAAAAAATGCAGAAAATTGGGAGTTTTAGTGTCTTCAAGAAATGGTCTGTGAGGAAATGAGCTGCATTGCAAAGGACCAAAACATGCCAAAACTAAGCTCCCAGACGTTGCCAAAGCAGGGGAAAATGGCAAGGAGGAAGACACAACGTGGAGGAGAGGATATGAGGAACATGGTATGGACACTTAAAAATCTAAAATTAAAAAAGAAAAAATTTTCCCATATTCTATGAAATGGAGGCACATGCAGCAAAGCTTGCCAAAAGTGATCCCCGCTGAAGGGCAAAAGAGAAAAGAAGGCCTTTCAAACAGGCTGGAATGGAGATACCAGCTACGGAATTGCAATTGGAGGAGAAAAAAAAAAAATTGGGGAAATTTAGGCAATTTAGTGACTCTAAGAAAATGGACCGGGATTATAGCAGAGCAGTGCAAAATACCAAAACATGCCACAACTAAGCTTCCAGACATTGCCAAAGCAGTGGAAAATTGCAAGGAGCAAGACACAACGTGGAGGGGAAGATATAAAAGACATGGCATGGATGCTTAAAAAAAATGGAAAAAAAAAGAAAAAAATCTTTCCCAAAGTCAAAGGCATCAAAAGTCATGGCATGTCATCTAGGGCAGGGACATGCACCAAAGATTCCTCTCTTGGTCCCCATTGAAATCGCAAGATTCCGTTTCCCTTCCCGAAAGGAAATTTCATTTCCTTTCGGGAAGGAAACGGAATCTTGCGACCCCATAAAGAAAGGCTTACAAAGGCTCTGGAAAGGAGATAGGATCAAATGAAATCCAATTGAAAAAAAGCCAAAAAAATGCAGAAAATTGGGAGTTTTAGTGTCTTCAAGAAATGGTCTGTGAGGAAATGAGCTGCATTGCAAAGGACCAAAACATGCCAAAACTAAGCTCCCAGACGTTGCCAAAGCAGGGGAAAATGGCAAGGAGGAAGACACAACGTGGAGGAGAGGATATGAGGAACATGGTATGGACACTTAAAAATCTAAAATTAAAAAAGAAAAGATTTTCCCATATTCTATGAAATGGAGGCACATGCAGCAAAGCTTGCCAAAAGTGATCCCCGCTGAAGGCCAAAAGAGAAAAGAAGGCCTTTCAAACAGGCTGGAATGGAGATACCAGCTACGGAATTGCAATTGGAGGAGAAAAAAAAAAAATTGGGGAAATTTGGGCAATTTAGTGACTCTAAGAAAATGGACCGGGATTATAGCAGAGCAGTGCAAAATACCAAAACATGCCAAAACTAAGCTTCCAGACATTGCCAAAGCAGTGGAAAATTGCAAGGAGCAAGACACAACGTGGAGGGGAAGATATAAAAGACATGGCATGGATGCTTAAAAAAAATGGAAAAAAAAAGAAAAAAATCTTTCCCAATGTCAAAGGCATCAAAAGTCATGGCATGTCATCTAGGGCAGGGACATGCACCAAAGATTCCTCTCTTGGTCCCCATTGAAATCGCAAGATTCTGTTTCCCTTCCCGAAAGGAAATTTCATTTCCTTTCGGGAAGGAAACGGAATCTTGCGACCCCATAAAGAAAGGCTTACAAACGCTCTGGAAAGGAGATAGGATCAAATGAAATCCAATTGAAAAAAAGCCAAAAAAATGCAGAAAATTGGGAGTTTTAGTGCCTTCAAGAAATGGTCTGTGAGGAAATGAGCTGCATTGCAAAGGACCAAAACATGCCAAAACTAAGCTCCCAGACGTTGCCAAAGCAGGGGAAAATGGCAAGGAGGAAGACACAACGTGGAGGAGAGGATATGAGGAACATGGTATGGACACTTAAAAATCTAAAATTAAAAAAGAAAAAATTTTCCCATATTCTATGAAATGGAGGCACATGCAGCAAAGCTTGCCAAAAGTGATCCCCGCTGAAGGCCAAAACAGAAAAGAAGGACTTTCAAACAGGCTGGAATGGAGATACCAGCTACGGAATTGCAATTGGAGGAGAAAAAAAAAAAATTGGGAAAATTTGGGCAATTTAGTGACTCTAAGAAAATGGACCGGGATTATAGCAGAGCAGTGCAAAATACCAAAACATGCCAAAACTAAGCTTCCAGACATTGCCAAAGCAGTGGAAAATTGCAAGGAGCAAGACACAACGTGGAGGGGAAGATATAAAAGACATGGCATGGATGCTTAAAAAAAATGGAAAAAAAAAGAAAAAAATCTTTCCCAAAGTCCAAGGCATCAAAAGTCATGGCATGTCATCTAGGGCAGGGACATGCACCAAAGATTCCTCTCTTGGTCCCCATTGAAATCGCAAGATTCCGTTTCCCTTCCCGAAAGGAAATTTCATTTCCTTTCGGGAAGGAAACGGAATCTTGCGACCCCATAAAGAAAGGCTTACAAACGCTCTGGAAAGGAGATAGGATCAAATGAAATCCAATTGAAAAAAAGCCAAAAAAATGCAGAAAATTGGGAGTTTTAGTGCCTTCAAGAAATGGTCTGTGAGGAAATGAGCTGCATTGCAAAGGACCAAAACATGCCAAAACTAAGCTCCCAGACGTTGCCAAAGCAGGGGAAAATGGCAAGGAGGAAGACACAACGTGGAGGAGAGGATATGAGGAACATGGTATGGACACTTAAAAATCTAAAATTAAAAAAGAAAAAATTTTCCCATATTCTATGAAATGGAGGCACATGCAGCAAAGCTTGCCAAAAGTGATCCCCGCTGAAGGCCAAAAGAGAAAAGGCCTTTCAAACAGGCTGGAATGGAGATACCAGCTACGGAATTGCAATTGGAGGAGAAAAAAAAAAAATTGGGGAAATTTGGGCAATTTAGTGACTCTAAGAAAATGGACCGGGATTATAGCAGAGCAGTGCAAAATACCAAAACATGCCAAAACTAAGCTTCCAGACATTGCCAAAGCAGTGGAAAATTGCAAGGAGCAAGACACAACGTGGAGGGGAAGATATAAAAGACATGGCATGGATGCTTAAAAAAAATGGAAAAAAAAAGAAAAAAATCTTTCCCAAAGTCCAAGGCATCAAAAGTCATGGCATGTCATCTAGGGCAGGGACATGCACCAAAGATTCCTCTCTTGGTCCCCATTGAAATCGCAAGATTCCGTTTCCCTTCCCGAAAGGAAATTTCATTTCCTTTCGGGAAGGAAACGGAATCTTGCGACCCCATAAAGAAAGGCTTACAAAGGCTCTGGAAAGGAGATAGGATCAAATGAAATCCAATTGAAAAAAAGCCAAAAAAATGCAGAAAATTGGGAGTTTTAGTGTCTTCAAGAAATGGTCTGTGAGGAAATGAGCTGCATTGCAAAGGACCAAAACATGCCAAAACTAAGCTCCCAGACGTTGCCAAAGCAGGGGAAAATGGCAAGGAGGAAGACACAACGTGGAGGAGAGGATATGAGGAACATGGTATGGACACTTAAAAATCTAAAATTAAAAAAGAAAAAATTTTCCCATATTCTATGAAATGGAGGCACATGCAGCAAAGCTTGCCAAAAGTGATCCCCGCTGAAGGCCAAAACAGAAAAGAAGGACTTTCAAACAGGCTGGAATGGAGATACCAGTTACGGAATTGCAATTGGAGGAGAAAAAAAAAAAATTGGGGAAATTTGGGCAATTTAGTGACTCTAAGAAAATGGACCGGGATTATAGCAGAGCAGTGCAAAATACCAAAACATGCCAAAACTAAGCTTCCAGACATTGCCAAAGCAGTGGAAAATTGCAAGGAGCAAGACACAACGTGGAGGGGAAGATATAAAAGACATGGCATGGGTGCTTAAAAAAAATGGAAAAAAAAAGAAAAAAATCTTTCCCAAAGTCAAAGGCATCAAAAGTCATGGCATGTCATCTAGGGCAGGGACATGCACCAAAGATTCCTCTCTTGGTCCCCATTGAAATCGCAAGATTCCGTTTCCCTTCCCGAAAGGAAATTTCATTTCCTTTCGGGAAGGAAACGGAATCTTGCGACCCCATAAAGAAAGGCTTACAAACGCTCTGGAAAGGAGATAGGATCAAATGAAATCCAATTGAAAAAAAGCCAAAAAAATGCAGAAAATTGGGAGTTTTAGTGTCTTCAAGAAATGGTCTGTGAGGAAATGAGCTGCATTGCAAAGGACCAAAACATGCCAAAACTAAGCTCCCAGACGTTGCCAAAGCAGGGGAAAATGGCAAGGAGGAAGACACAACGTGGAGGAGAGGATATGAGGAACATGGTATGGACACTTAAAAATCTAAAATTAAAAAAGAAAAAATTTTCCCATATTCTATGAAATGGAGGCACATGCAGCAAAGCTTGCCAAAAGTGATCCCCGCTGAAGGGCAAAAGAGAAAAGAAGGCCTTTCAAACAGGCTGGAATGGAGATACCAGCTACGGAATTGCAATTGGAGGAGAAAAAAAAAAAATTGGGGAAATTTAGGCAATTTAGTGACTCTAAGAAAATGGACCGGGATTATAGCAGAGCAGTGCAAAATACCAAAACATGCCACAACTAAGCTTCCAGACATTGCCAAAGCAGTGGAAAATTGCAAGGAGCAAGACACAACGTGGAGGGGAAGATATAAAAGACATGGCATGGATGCTTAAAAAAAATGGAAAAAAAAAGAAAAAAATCTTTCCCAAAGTCAAAGGCATCAAAAGTCATGGCATGTCATCTAGGGCAGGGACATGCACCAAAGATTCCTCTCTTGGTCCCCATTGAAATCGCAAGATTCCGTTTCCCTTCCCGAAAGGAAATTTCATTTCCTTTCGGGAAGGAAACGGAATCTTGCGACCCCATAAAGAAAGGCTTACAAAGGCTCTGGAAAGGAGATAGGATCAAATGAAATCCAATTGAAAAAAAGCCAAAAAAATGCAGAAAATTGGGAGTTTTAGTGTCTTCAAGAAATGGTCTGTGAGGAAATGAGCTGCATTGCAAAGGACCAAAACATGCCAAAACTAAGCTCCCAGACGTTGCCAAAGCAGGGGAAAATGGCAAGGAGGAAGACACAACGTGGAGGAGAGGATATGAGGAACATGGTATGGACACTTAAAAATCTAAAATTAAAAAAGAAAAAATTTTCCCATATTCTATGAAATGGAGGCACATGCAGCAAAGCTTGCCAAAAGTGATCCCCGCTGAAGGCCAAAACAGAAAAGAAGGACTTTCAAACAGGCTGGAATGGAGATACCAGTTACGGAATTGCAATTGGAGGAGAAAAAAAAAAAATTGGGGAAATTTGGGCAATTTAGTGACTCTAAGAAAATGGACCGGGATTATAGCAGAGCAGTGCAAAATACCAAAACATGCCAAAACTAAGCTTCCAGACATTGCCAAAGCAGTGGAAAATTGCAAGGAGCAAGACACAACGTGGAGGGGAAGATATAAAAGACATGGCATGGGTGCTTAAAAAAAATGGAAAAAAAAAGAAAAAAATCTTTCCCAAAGTCAAAGGCATCAAAAGTCATGGCATGTCATCTAGGGCAGGGACATGCACCAAAGATTCCTCTCTTGGTCCCCATTGAAATCGCAAGATTCCGTTTCCCTTCCCGAAAGGAAATTTCATTTCCTTTCGGGAAGGAAACGGAATCTTGCGACCCCATAAAGAAAGGCTTACAAACGCTCTGGAAAGGAGATAGGATCAAATGAAATCCAATTGAAAAAAAGCCAAAAAAATGCAGAAAATTGGGAGTTTTAGTGTCTTCAAGAAATGGTCTGTGAGGAAATGAGCTGCATTGCAAAGGACCAAAACATGCCAAAACTAAGCTCCCAGACGTTGCCAAAGCAGGGGAAAATGGCAAGGAGGAAGACACAACGTGGAGGAGAGGATATGAGGAACATGGTATGGACACTTAAAAATCTAAAATTAAAAAAGAAAAAATTTTCCCATATTCTATGAAATGGAGGCACATGCAGCAAAGCTTGCCAAAAGTGATCCCCGCTGAAGGGCAAAAGAGAAAAGAAGGCCTTTCAAACAGGCTGGAATGGAGATACCAGCTACGGAATTGCAATTGGAGGAGAAAAAAAAAAAATTGGGGAAATTTAGGCAATTTAGTGACTCTAAGAAAATGGACCGGGATTATAGCAGAGCAGTGCAAAATACCAAAACATGCCACAACTAAGCTTCCAGACATTGCCAAAGCAGTGGAAAATTGCAAGGAGCAAGACACAACGTGGAGGGGAAGATATAAAAGACATGGCATGGATGCTTAAAAAAAATGGAAAAAAAAAGAAAAAAATCTTTCCCAAAGTCAAAGGCATCAAAAGTCATGGCATGTCATCTAGGGCAGGGACATGCACCAAAGATTCCTCTCTTGGTCCCCATTGAAATCGCAAGATTCCGTTTCCCTTCCCGAAAGGAAATTTCATTTCCTTTCGGGAAGGAAACGGAATCTTGCGACCCCATAAAGAAAGGCTTACAAAGGCTCTGGAAAGGAGATAGGATCAAATGAAATCCAATTGAAAAAAAGCCAAAAAAATGCAGAAAATTGGGAGTTTTAGTGTCTTCAAGAAATGGTCTGTGAGGAAATGAGCTGCATTGCAAAGGACCAAAACATGCCAAAACTAAGCTCCCAGACGTTGCCAAAGCAGGGGAAAATGGCAAGGAGGAAGACACAACGTGGAGGAGAGGATATGAGGAACATGGTATGGACACTTAAAAATCTAAAATTAAAAAAGAAAAGATTTTCCCATATTCTATGAAATGGAGGCACATGCAGCAAAGCTTGCCAAAAGTGATCCCCGCTGAAGGCCAAAAGAGAAAAGAAGGCCTTTCAAACAGGCTGGAATGGAGATACCAGCTACGGAATTGCAATTGGAGGAGAAAAAAAAAAAATTGGGGAAATTTGGGCAATTTAGTGACTCTAAGAAAATGGACCGGGATTATAGCAGAGCAGTGCAAAATACCAAAACATGCCAAAACTAAGCTTCCAGACATTGCCAAAGCAGTGGAAAATTGCAAGGAGCAAGACACAACGTGGAGGGGAAGATATAAAAGACATGGCATGGATGCTTAAAAAAAATGGAAAAAAAAAGAAAAAAATCTTTCCCAATGTCAAAGGCATCAAAAGTCATGGCATGTCATCTAGGGCAGGGACATGCACCAAAGATTCCTCTCTTGGTCCCCATTGAAATCGCAAGATTCTGTTTCCCTTCCCGAAAGGAAATTTCATTTCCTTTCGGGAAGGAAACGGAATCTTGCGACCCCATAAAGAAAGGCTTACAAACGCTCTGGAAAGGAGATAGGATCAAATGAAATCCAATTGAAAAAAAGCCAAAAAAATGCAGAAAATTGGGAGTTTTAGTGCCTTCAAGAAATGGTCTGTGAGGAAATGAGCTGCATTGCAAAGGACCAAAACATGCCAAAACTAAGCTCCCAGACGTTGCCAAAGCAGGGGAAAATGGCAAGGAGGAAGACACAACGTGGAGGAGAGGATATGAGGAACATGGTATGGACACTTAAAAATCTAAAATTAAAAAAGAAAAAATTTTCCCATATTCTATGAAATGGAGGCACATGCAGCAAAGCTTGCCAAAAGTGATCCCCGCTGAAGGCCAAAACAGAAAAGAAGGACTTTCAAACAGGCTGGAATGGAGATACCAGCTACGGAATTGCAATTGGAGGAGAAAAAAAAAAAATTGGGAAAATTTGGGCAATTTAGTGACTCTAAGAAAATGGACCGGGATTATAGCAGAGCAGTGCAAAATACCAAAACATGCCAAAACTAAGCTTCCAGACATTGCCAAAGCAGTGGAAAATTGCAAGGAGCAAGACACAACGTGGAGGGGAAGATATAAAAGACATGGCATGGATGCTTAAAAAAAATGGAAAAAAAAAGAAAAAAATCTTTCCCAAAGTCCAAGGCATCAAAAGTCATGGCATGTCATCTAGGGCAGGGACATGCACCAAAGATTCCTCTCTTGGTCCCCATTGAAATCGCAAGATTCCGTTTCCCTTCCCGAAAGGAAATTTCATTTCCTTTCGGGAAGGAAACGGAATCTTGCGACCCCATAAAGAAAGGCTTACAAACGCTCTGGAAAGGAGATAGGATCAAATGAAATCCAATTGAAAAAAAGCCAAAAAAATGCAGAAAATTGGGAGTTTTAGTGCCTTCAAGAAATGGTCTGTGAGGAAATGAGCTGCATTGCAAAGGACCAAAACATGCCAAAACTAAGCTCCCAGACGTTGCCAAAGCAGGGGAAAATGGCAAGGAGGAAGACACAACGTGGAGGAGAGGATATGAGGAACATGGTATGGACACTTAAAAATCTAAAATTAAAAAAGAAAAAATTTTCCCATATTCTATGAAATGGAGGCACATGCAGCAAAGCTTGCCAAAAGTGATCCCCGCTGAAGGCCAAAAGAGAAAAGGCCTTTCAAACAGGCTGGAATGGAGATACCAGCTACGGAATTGCAATTGGAGGAGAAAAAAAAAAAATTGGGGAAATTTGGGCAATTTAGTGACTCTAAGAAAATGGACCGGGATTATAGCAGAGCAGTGCAAAATACCAAAACATGCCAAAACTAAGCTTCCAGACATTGCCAAAGCAGTGGAAAATTGCAAGGAGCAAGACACAACGTGGAGGGGAAGATATAAAAGACATGGCATGGATGCTTAAAAAAAATGGAAAAAAAAAGAAAAAAATCTTTCCCAAAGTCAAAGGCATCAAAAGTCATGGCATGTCATCTAGGGCAGGGACATGCACCAAAGATTCCTCTCTTGGTCCCCATTGAAATCGCAAGATTCCGTTTCCCTTCCCGAAAGGAAATTTCATTTCCTTTCGGGAAGGAAACGGAATCTTGCGACCCCATAAAGAAAGGCTTACAAACGCTCTGGAAAGGAGATAGGATCAAATGAAATCCAATTGAAAAAAAGCCAAAAAAATGCAGAAAATTGGGAGTTTTAGTGCCTTCAAGAAATGGTCTGTGAGGAAATGAGCTGCATTGCAAAGGACCAAAACATGCCAAAACTAAGCTCCCAGACGTTGCCAAAGCAGGGGAAAATGGCAAGGAGGAAGACACAACGTGGAGGAGAGGATATGAGGAACATGGTATGGACACTTAAAAATCTAAAATTAAAAAAGAAAAAATTTTCCCATATTCTATGAAATGGAGGCACATGCAGCAAAGCTTGCCAAAAGTGATCCCCGCTGAAGGCCAAAAGAGAAAAGAAGGCCTTTCAAACAGGCTGGAATGGAGATACCAGCTACGGAATTGCAATTGGAGGAGAAAAAAAAAAAATTGGGGAAATTTGGGCAATTTAGTGACTCTAAGAAAATGGACCGGGATTATAGCAGAGCAGTGCAAAATACCAAAACATGCCAAAACTAAGCTTCCAGACATTGCCAAAGCAGTGGAAAATTGCAAGGAGCAAGACACAACGTGGAGGGGAAGATATAAAAGACATGGCATGGATGCTTAAAAAAAATGGAAAAAAAAAGAAAAAAATCTTTCCCAAAGTCAAAGGCATCAAAAGTCATGGCATGTCATCTAGGGCAGGGACATGCACCAAAGATTCCTCTCTTGGTCCCCATTGAAATCGCAAGATTCCGTTTCCCTTCCCGAAAGGAAATTTCATTTCCTTTCGGGAAGGAAACTGAATCTTGCGACCCCATAAAGAAAGGCTTACAAACGCTCTGGAAAGGAGATAGGATCAAATGAAATCCAATTGAAAAAAAGCCAAAAAAATGCAGAAAATTGGGAGTTTTAGTGTCTTCAAGAAATGGTCTGTGAGGAAATGAGCTGCATTGCAAAGGACCAAAACATGCCAAAACTAAGCTCCCAGACGTTGCCAAAGCAGGGGAAAATGGCAAGGAGGAAGACACAACGTGGAGGAGAGGATATGAGGAACATGGTATGGACACTTAAAAATCTAAAATTAAAAAAGAAAAAATTTTCCCATATTCTATGAAATGGAGGCACATGCAGCAAAGCTTGCCAGAATTGATCCCCGCTGAAGGCCAAAACAGAAAAGAAGGCCTTTCAAACAGGCTGGAATGGAGATACCAGCTACGGAATTGCAATTGGAGGAGAAAAAAAAAAATTTGGGAAATTTGGGCAATTTAGTGACTCTAAGAAAATGGACCGGGATTATAGCAGAGCAGTGCAAAATACCAAAACATGCCACAACTAAGCTTCCAGACATTGCCAAAGCAGTGGAAAATTGCAAGGAGCAAGACACAACGTGGAGGGGAAGATATAAAAGACATGGCATGGATGCTTAAAAAAAATGGAAAAAAAAAGAAAAAAATCTTTCCCAAAGTCCAAGGCATCAAAAGTCATGGCATGTCATCTAGGGCAGGGACATGCCCCAAAGATTCCTCTCTTGGTCCCCATTGAAATCGCAAGATTCCGTTTCCCTTCCCGAAAGGAAATTTCATTTCCTTTCGGGAAGGAAACGGAATCTTGCGACCCCATAAAGAAAGGCTTACAAACGCTCTGGAAAGGAGATAGGATCAAATGAAATCCAATTGAAAAAAAGCCAAAAAAATGCAGAAAATTGGGAGTTTTAGTGCCTTCAAGAAATGGTCTGTGAGGAAATGAGCTGCATTGCAAAGGACCAAAACATGCCAAAACTAAGCTCCCAGACGTTGCCAAAGCAGGGGAAAATGGCAAGGAGGAAGACACAACGTGGAGGAGAGGATATGAGGAACATGGTATGGACACTTAAAAATCTAAAATTAAAAAAGAAAAAATTTTCCCATATTCTATGAAATGGAGGCACATGCAGCAAAGCTTGCCAAAAGTGATCCCCGCTGAAGGCCAAAAGAGAAAAGAAGGACTTTCAAACAGGCTGGAATGGAGATACCAGCTACGGAATTGCAATTGGAGGAGAAAAAAAAAAAATTGGGGAAATTTGGGCAATTTAGTGACTCTAAGAAAATGGACCGGGATTATAGCAGAGCAGTGCAAAATACCAAAACATGCCAAAACTAAGCTTCCAGACATTGCCAAAGCAGTGGAAAATTGCAAGGAGCAAGACACAACGTGGAGGGGAAGATATAAAAGACATGGCATGGATGCTTAAAAAAAATGGAAAAAAAAAGAAAAAAATCTTTCCCAAAGTCAAAGGCATCAAAAGTCATGGCATGTCATCTAGGGCAGGGACATGCACCAAAGATTCCTCTCTTGGTCCCCATTGAAATCGCAAGATTCCGTTTCCCTTCCCGAAAGGAAATTTCATTTCCTTTCGGGAAGGAAACGGAATCTTGCGACCCCATAAAGAAAGGCTTACAAACGCTCTGGAAAGGAGATAGGATCAAATGAAATCCAATTGAAAAAAAGCCAAAAAAATGCAGAAAATTGGGAGTTTTAGTGCCTTCAAGAAATGGTCTGTGAGGAAATGAGCTGCATTGCAAAGGACCAAAACATGCCAAAACTAAGCTCCCAGACGTTGCCAAAGCAGGGGAAAATGGCAAGGAGGAAGACACAACGTGGAGGAGAGGATATGAGGAACATGGTATGGACACTTAAAAATCTAAAATTAAAAAAGAAAAAATTTTCCCATATTCTATGAAATGGAGGCACATGCAGCAAAGCTTGCCAAAAGTGATCCCCGCTGAAGGCCAAAAGAGAAAAGAAGGCCTTTCAAACAGGCTGGAATGGAGATACCAGCTACGGAATTGCAATTGGAGGAGAAAAAAAAAAAATTGGGGAAATTTGGGCAATTTAGTGACTCTAAGAAAATGGACCGGGATTATAGCAGAGCAGTGCAAAATACCAAAACATGCCAAAACTAAGCTTCCAGACATTGCCAAAGCAGTGGAAAATTGCAAGGAGCAAGACACAACGTGGAGGGGAAGATATAAAAGACATGGCATGGATGCTTAAAAAAAATGGAAAAAAAAAGAAAAAAATCTTTCCCAAAGTCCAAGGCATCAAAAGTCATGGCATGTCATCTAGGGCAGGGACATGCACCAAAGATTCCTCTCTTGGTCCCCATTGAAATCGCAAGATTCCGTTTCCCTTCCCGAAAGGAAATTTCATTTCCTTTCGGGAAGGAAACGGAATCTTGCGACCCCATAAAGAAAGGCTTACAAAGGCTCTGGAAAGGAGATAGGATCAAATGAAATCCAATTGAAAAAAAGCCAAAAAAATGCAGAAAATTGGGAGTTTTAGTGTCTTCAAGAAATGGTCTGTGAGGAAATGAGCTGCATTGCAAAGGACCAAAACATGCCAAAACTAAGCTCCCAGACGTTGCCAAAGCAGGGGAAAATGGCAAGGAGGAAGACACAACGTGGAGGAGAGGATATGAGGAACATGGTATGGACACTTAAAAATCTAAAATTAAAAAAGAAAAAATTTTCCCATATTCTATGAAATGGAGGCACATGCAGCAAAGCTTGCCAAAAGTGATCCCCGCTGAAGGCCAAAAGAGAAAAGAAGGCCTTTCAAACAGGCTGGAATGGAGATACCAGCTACGGAATTGCAATTGGAGGAGAAAAAAAAAAAATTGGGGAAATTTGGGCAATTTAGTGACTCTAAGAAAATGGACCGGGATTATAGCAGAGCAGTGCAAAATACCAAAACATGCCAAAACTAAGCTTCCAGACATTGCCAAAGCAGTGGAAAATTGCAAGGAGCAAGACACAACGTGGAGGGGAAGATATAAAAGACATGGCATGGATGCTTAAAAAAAATGGAAAAAAAAAGAAAAAAATCTTTCCCAAAGTCCAAGGCATCAAAAGTCATGGCATGTCATCTAGGGCAGGGACATGCACCAAAGATTCCTCTCTTGGTCCCCATTGAAATCGCAAGATTCCGTTTCCCTTCCCGAAAGGAAATTTCATTTCCTTTCGGGAAGGAAACGGAATCTTGCGACCCCATAAAGAAAGGCTTACAAAGGCTCTGGAAAGGAGATAGGATCAAATGAAATCCAATTGAAAAAAAGCCAAAAAAATGCAGAAAATTGGGAGTTTTAGTGTCTTCAAGAAATGGTCTGTGAGGAAATGAGCTGCATTGCAAAGGACCAAAACATGCCAAAACTAAGCTCCCAGACGTTGCCAAAGCAGGGGAAAATGGCAAGGAGGAAGACACAACGTGGAGGAGAGGATATGAGGAACATGGTATGGACACTTAAAAATCGAAAATTAAAAAAGAAAAAATTTTCCCATATTCTATGAAATGGAGGCACATGCAGCAAAGCTTGCCAAAAGTGATCCCCGCTGAAGGCCAAAACAGAAAAGAAGGCCTTTCAAACAGGCTGGAATGGAGATACCAGCTACGGAATTGCAATTGGAGGAGAAAAAAAAAAAATTGGGGAAATTTGGGCAATTTAGTGACTCTAAGAAAATGGACCGGGATTATAGCAGAGCAGTGCAAAATACCAAAACATGCCAAAACTAAGCTTCCAGACATTGCCAAAGCAGTGGAAAATTGCAAGGAGCAAGACACAACGTGGAGGGGAAGATATAAAAGACATGGCATGGATGTTTAAAAAAAATGGAAAAAAAAAGAAAAAAATCTTTCCCAAAGTCAAAGGCATCAAAAGTCATGGCATGTCATCTAGGGCAGGGACATGCACCAAAGATTCCTCTCTTGGTCCCCATTGAAATCGCAAGATTCCGTTTCCCTTCCCGAAAGGAAATTTCATTTCCTTTCGGGAAGGAAACGGAATCTTGCGACCCCATAAAGAAAGGCTTACAAACGCTCTGGAAAGGAGATAGGATCAAATGAAATCCAATTGAAAAAAAGCCAAAAAAATGCAGAAAATTGGGAGTTTTAGTGTCTTCAAGAAATGGTCTGTGAGGAAATGAGCTGCATTGCAAAGGACCAAAACATGCCAAAACTAAGCTCCCAGACGTTGCCAAAGCAGGGGAAAATGGCAAGGAGGAAGACACAACGTGGAGGAGAGGATATGAGGAACATGGTATGGACACTTAAAAATCTAAAATTAAAAAAGAAAAAATTTTCCCATATTCTATGAAATGGAGGCACATGCAGCAAAGCTTGCCAAAAGTGATCCCCGCTGAAGGCCAAAACAGAAAAGAAGGACTTTCAAACAGGCTGGAATGGAGATACCAGCTACGGAATTGCAATTGGAGGAGAAAAAAAAAAAATTGGGGAAATTTGGGCAATTTAGTGACTCTAAGAAAATGGACCGGGATTATAGCAGAGCAGTGCAAAATACCAAAACATGCCAAAACTAAGCTTCCAGACATTGCCAAAGCAGTGGAAAATTGCAAGGAGCAAGACACAACGTGGAGGGGAAGATATAAAAGACATGGCATGGATGCTTAAAAAAAATGGAAAAAAAAAGAAAAAAATCTTTCCCAAAGTCAAAGGCATCAAAAGTCATGGCATGTCATCTAGGGCAGGGACATGCACCAAAGATTCCTCTCTTGGTCCCCATTGAAATCGCAAGATTCCGTTTCCCTTCCCGAAAGGAAATTTCATTTCCTTTCGGGAAGGAAACGGAATCTTGCGACCCCATAAAGAAAGGCTTACAAACGCTCTGGAAAGGAGATAGGATCAAATGAAATCCAATTGAAAAAAAGCCAAAAAAATGCAGAAAATTGGGAGTTTTAGTGTCTTCAAGAAATGGTCTGTGAGGAAATGAGCTGCATTGCAAAGGACCAAAACATGCCAAAACTAAGCTCCCAGACGTTGCCAAAGCAGGGGAAAATGGCAAGGAGGAAGACACAACGTGGAGGAGAGGATATGAGGAACATGGTATGGACACTTAAAAATCTAAAATTAAAAAAGAAAAAATTTTCCCATATTCTATGAAATGGAGGCACATGCAGCAAAGCTTGCCAAAAGTGATCCCCGCTGAAGGCCAAAAGAGAAAAGAAGGCCTTTCAAACAGGCTGGAATGGAGATACCAGCTACGGAATTGCAATTGGAGGAGAAAAAAAAAAAATTGGGGAAATTTGGGCAATTTAGTGACTCTAAGAAAATGGACCGGGATTATAGCAGAGCAGTGCAAAATACCAAAACATGCCAAAACTAAGCTTCCAGACATTGCCAAAGCAGTGGAAAATTGCAAGGAGCAAGACACAACGTGGAGGGGAAGATATAAAAGACATGGCATGGATGCTTAAAAAAAATGGAAAAAAAAAGAAAAAAATCTTTCCCAAAGTCAAAGGCATCAAAAGTCATGGCATGTCATCTAGGGCAGGGACATGCACCAAAGATTCCTCTCTTGGTCCCCATTGAAATCGCAAGATTCCGTTTCCCTTCCCGAAAGGAAATTTCATTTCCTTTCGGGAAGGAAACGGAATCTTGCGACCCCATAAAGAAAGGCTTACAAACTCTCTGGAAAGGAGATAGGATCAAATGAAATCCAATTGAAAAAAAGCCAAAAAAATGCAGAAAATTGGGAGTTTTAGTGCCTTCAAGAAATGGTCTGTGAGGAAATGAGCTGCATTGCAAAGGACCAAAACATGCCAAAACTAAGCTCCCAGACGTTGCCAAAGCAGGGGAAAATGGCAAGGAGGAAGACACAACGTGGAGGAGAGGATATGAGGAACATGGTATGGACACTTAAAAATCTAAAATTAAAAAAGAAAAAATTTTCCCATATTCTATGAAATGGAGGCACATGCAGCAAAGCTTGCCAAAAGTGATCCCCGCTGAAGGCCAAAACAGAAAAGAAGGACTTTCAAACAGGCTGGAATGGAGATACCAGCTACGGAATTGCAATTGGAGGAGAAAAAAAAAAAATTGGGGAAATTTGGGCAATTTAGTGACTCTAAGAAAATGGACCGGGATTATAGCAGAGCAGTGCAAAATACCAAAACATGCCAAAACTAAGCTTCCAGACATTGCCAAAGCAGTGGAAAATTGCAAGGAGCAAGACACAACGTGGAGGGGAAGATATAAAAGACATGGCATGGATGCTTAAAAAAAATGGAAAAAAAAAGAAAAAAATCTTTCCCAAAGTCAAAGGCATCAAAAGTCATGGCATGTCATCTAGGGCAGGGACATGCACCAAAGATTCCTCTCTTGGTCCCCATTGAAATCGCAAGATTCCGTTTCCCTTCCCGAAAGGAAATTTCATTTCCTTTCGGGAAGGAAACGGAATCTTGCGACCCCATAAAGAAAGGCTTACAAACGCTCTGGAAAGGAGATAGGATCAAATGAAATCCAATTGAAAAAAAGCCAAAAAAATGCAGAAAATTGGGAGTTTTAGTGCCTTCAAGAAATGGTCTGTGAGGAAATGAGCTGCATTGCAAAGGACCAAAACATGCCAAAACTAAGCTCCCAGACGTTGCCAAAGCAGGGGAAAATGGTAAGGAGGAAGACACAACGTGGAGGAGAGGATATGAGGAACATGGTATGGACACTTAAAAATCTAAAATTAAAAAAGAAAAAATTTTCCCATATTCTATGAAATGGAGGCACATGCAGCAAAGCTTGCCAAAAGTGATCCCCGCTGAAGGCCAAAACAGAAAAGAAGGACTTTCAAACAGGCTGGAATGGAGATACCAGCTACGGAATTGCAATTGGAGGAGAAAAAAAAAAAATTGGGGAAATTTGGGCAATTTAGTGACTCTAAGAAAATGGACCGGGATTATAGCAGAGCAGTGCAAAATACCAAAACATGCCAAAACTAAGCTTCCAGACATTGCCAAAGCAGTGGAAAATTGCAAGGAGCAAGACACAACGTGGAGGGGAAGATATAAAAGACATGGCATGGATGCTTAAAAAAAATGGAAAAAAAAAGAAAAAAATCTTTCCCAAAGTCCAAGGCATCAAAAGTCATGGCATGTCATCTAGGGCAGGGACATGCACCAAAGATTCCTCTCTTGGTCCCCATTGAAATCGCAAGATTCCGTTTCCCTTCCCGAAAGGAAATTTCATTTCCTTTCGGGAAGGAAACGGAATCTTGCGACCCCATAAAGAAAGGCTTACAAACGCTCTGGAAAGGAGATAGGATCAAATGAAATCCAATTGAAAAAAAGCCAAAAAAATGCAGAAAATTGGGAGTTTTAGTGTCTTCAAGAAATGGTCTGTGAGGAAATGAGCTGCATTGCAAAGGACCAAAACATGCCAAAACTAAGCTCCCAGACGTTGCCAAAGCAGGGGAAAATGGCAAGGAGGAAGACACAACGTGGAGGAGAGGATATGAGGAACATGGTATGGACACTTAAAAATCTAAAATTAAAAAAGAAAAAATTTTCCCAAATTCTATGAAATGCAGGCACATGCAGCAAAGCTTGCCAAAAGTGATCCCCGCTGAAGGCCAAAAGAGAAAAGAAGGCCTTTCAAACAGGCTGGAATGGAGATACCAGCTACGGAATTGCAATTGGAGGAGAAAAAAAAAAAATTGGGGAAATTTGGGCAATTTAGTGACTCTAAGAAAATGGACCGGGATTATAGCAGAGCAGTGCAAAATACCAAAACATGCCAAAACTAAGCTTCCAGACATTGCCAAAGCAGTGGAAAATTGCAAGGAGCAAGACACAACGTGGAGGGGAAGATATAAAAGACATGGCATGGATGCTTAAAAAAAATGGAAAAAAAAAGAAAAAAATCTTTCCCAAAGTCAAAGGCATCAAAAGTCATGGCATGTCATCTAGGGCAGGGACATGCACCAAAGATTCCTCTCTTGGTCCCCATTGAAATCGCAAGATTCCGTTTCCCTTCCCGAAAGGAAATTTCATTTCCTTTCGGGAAGGAAACGGAATCTTGCGACCCCATAAAGAAAGGCTTACAAACGCTCTGGAAAGGAGATAGGATCAAATGAAATCCAATTGAAAAAAAGCCAAAAAAATGCAGAAAATTGGGAGTTTTAGTGCCTTCAAGAAATGGTCTGTGAGGAAATGAGCTGCATTGCAAAGGACCAAAACATGCCAAAACTAAGCTCCCAGACGTTGCCAAAGCAGGGGAAAATGGCAAGGAGGAAGACACAACGTGGAGGAGAGGATATGAGGAACATGGTATGGACACTTAAAAATCTAAAATTAAAAAAGAAAAAATTTTCCCAAATTCTATGAAATGGAGGCACATGCAGCAAAGCTTGCCAAAAGTGATCCCCGCTGAAGGCCAAAAGAGAAAAGAAGGCCTTTCAAACAGGCTGGAATGGAGATACCAGCTACGGAATTGCAATTGGAGGAGAAAAAAAAAAATTGGGGAAATTTGGGCAATTTAGTGACTCTAAGAAAATGGACCGGGATTATAGCAGAGCAGTGCAAAATACCAAAACATGCCAAAACTAAGCTTCCAGACATTGCCAAAGCAGTGGAAAATTGCAAGGAGCAAGACACAACGTGGAGGGGAAGATATAAAAGACATGGCATGGATGCTTAAAAAAAATGGAAAAAAAAAGAAAAAAATCTTTCCCAAAGTCCAAGGCATCAAAAGTCATGGCATGTCATCTAGGGCAGGGACATGCACCAAAGATTCCTCTCTTGGTCCCCATTGAAATCGCAAGATTCCGTTTCCCTTCCCGAAAGGAAATTTCATTTCCTTTCGGGAAGGAAACGGAATCTTGCGACCCCATAAAGAAAGGCTTACAAACGCTCTGGAAAGGAGATAGGATCAAATGAAATCCAATTGAAAAAAAGCCAAAAAAATGCAGAAAATTGGGAGTTTTAGTGTCTTCAAGAAATGGTCTGTGAGGAAATGAGCTGCATTGCAAAGGACCAAAACATGCCAAAACTAAGCTCCCAGACGTTGCCAAAGCAGGGGAAAATGGCAAGGAGGAAGACACAACGTGGAGGAGAGGATATGAGGAACATGGTATGGACACTTAAAAATCTAAAATTAAAAAAGAAAAAATTTTCCCAAATTCTATGAAATGGAGGCACATGCAGCAAAGCTTGCCAAAAGTGATCCCCGCTGAAGGCCAAAAGAGAAAAGAAGGCCTTTCAAACAGGCTGGAATGGAGATACCAGCTACGGAATTGCAATTGGAGGAGAAAAAAAAAAATTGGGGAAATTTGGGCAATTTAGTGACTCTAAGAAAATGGACCGGGATTATAGCAGAGCAGTGCAAAATACCAAAACATGCCAAAACTAAGCTTCCAGACATTGCCAAAGCAGTGGAAAATTGCAAGGAGCAAGACACAACGTGGAGGGGAAGATATAAAAGACATGGCATGGATGCTTAAAAAAAATGGAAAAAAAAAGAAAAAAATCTTTCCCAAAGTCAAAGGCATCAAAAGTCATGGCATGTCATCTAGGGCAGGGACATGCACCAAAGATTCCTCTCTTGGTCCCCATTGAAATCGCAAGATTCCGTTTCCCTTCCCGAAAGGAAATTTCATTTCCTTTCGGGAAGGAAACGGAATCTTGCGACCCCATAAAGAAAGGCTTACAAACGCTCTGGAAAGGAGATAGGATCAAATGAAATCCAATTGAAAAAAAGCCAAAAAAATGCAGAAAATTGGGAGTTTTAGTGTCTTCAAGAAATGGTCTGTGAGGAAATGAGCTGCATTGCAAAGGACCAAAACATGCCAAAACTAAGCTCCCAGACGTTGCCAAAGCAGGGGAAAATGGCAAGGAGGAAGACACAACGTGGAGGAGAGGATATGAGGAACATGGTATGGACACTTAAAAATCTAAAATTAAAAAAGAAAAAATTTTCCCAAATTCTATGAAATGCAGGCACATGCAGCAAAGCTTGCCAAAAGTGATCCCCGCTGAAGGCCAAAAGAGAAAAGAAGGCCTTTCAAACAGGCTGGAATGGAGATACCAGCTACGGAATTGCAATTGGAGGAGAAAAAAAAAAAATTGGGGAAATTTGGGCAATTTAGTGACTCTAAGAAAATGGACCGGGATTATAGCAGAGCAGTGCAAAATACCAAAACATGCCAAAACTAAGCTTCCAGACATTGCCAAAGCAGTGGAAAATTGCAAGGAGCAAGACACAACGTGGAGGGGAAGATATAAAAGACATGGCATGGATGCTTAAAAAAAATGGAAAAAAAAAGAAAAAAATCTTTCCCAAAGTCCAAGGCATCAAAAGTCATGGCATGTCATCTAGGGCAGGGACATGCACCAAAGATTCCTCTCTTGGTCCCCATTGAAATCGCAAGATTCCGTTTCCCTTCCCGAAAGGAAATTTCATTTCCTTTCGGGAAGGAAACGGAATCTTGCGACCCCATAAAGAAAGGCTTACAAACGCTCTGGAAAGGAGATAGGATCAAATGAAATCCAATTGAAAAAAAGCCAAAAAAATGCAGAAAATTGGGAGTTTTAGTGCCTTCAAGAAATGGTCTGTGAGGAAATGAGCTGCATTGCAAAGGACCAAAACATGCCAAAACTAAGCTCCCAGACGTTGCCAAAGCAGGGGAAAATGGCAAGGAGGAAGACACAACGTGGAGGAGAGGATATGAGGAACATGGTATGGACACTTAAAAATCTAAAATTAAAAAAGAAAAAATTTTCCCATATTCTATGAAATGGAGGCACATGCAGCAAAGCTTGCCAAAAGTGATCCCCGCTGAAGGCCAAAAGAGAAAAGAAGGCCTTTCAAACAGGCTGGAATGGAGATACCAGCTACGGAATTGCAATTGGAGGAGAAAAAAAAAAAATTGGGGAAATTTGGGCAATTTAGTGACTCTAAGAAAATGGACCGGGATTATAGCAGAGCAGTGCAAAATACCAAAACATGCCAAAACTAAGCTTCCAGACATTGCCAAAGCAGTGGAAAATTGCAAGGAGCAAGACACAACGTGGAGGGGAAGATATAAAAGACATGGCATGGATGCTTAAAAAAAATGGAAAAAAAAAGAAAAAAATCTTTCCCAAAGTCCAAGGCATCAAAAGTCATGGCATGTCATCTAGGGCAGGGACATGCACCAAAGATTCCTCTCTTGGTCCCCATTGAAATCGCAAGATTCCGTTTCCCTTCCCGAAAGGAAATTTCATTTCCTTTCGGGAAGGAAACGGAATCTTGCGACCCCATAAAGAAAGGCTTACAAACGCTCTGGAAAGGAGATAGGATCAAATGAAATCCAATTGAAAAAAAGCCAAAAAAATGCAGAAAATTGGGAGTTTTAGTGTCTTCAAGAAATGGTCTGTGAGGAAATGAGCTGCATTGCAAAGGACCAAAACATGCCAAAACTAAGCTCCCAGACGTTGCCAAAGCAGGGGAAAATGGCAAGGAGGAAGACACAACGTGGAGGAGAGGATATGAGGAACATGGTATGGACACTTAAAAATCTAAAATTAAAAAAGAAAAAATTTTCCCATATTCTATGAAATGGAGGCACATGCAGCAAAGCTTGCCAAAAGTGATCCCCGCTGAAGGCCAAAACAGAAAAGAAGGACTTTCAAACAGGCTGGAATGGAGATACCAGCTACGGAATTGCAATTGGAGGAGAAAAAAAAAAAATTGGGGAAATTTGGGCAATTTAGTGACTCTAAGAAAATGGACCGGGATTATAGCAGAGCAGTGCAAAATACCAAAACATGCCAAAACTAAGCTTCCAGACATTGCCAAAGCAGTGGAAAATTGCAAGGAGCAAGACACAACGTGGAGGGGAAGATATAAAAGACATGGCATGGATGCTTAAAAAAAATGGAAAAAAAAAGAAAAAAATCTTTCCCAAAGTCAAAGGCATCAAAAGTCATGGCATGTCATCTAGGGCAGGGACATGCACCAAAGATTCCTCTCTTGGTCCCCATTGAAATCGCAAGATTCCGTTTCCCTTCCCGAAAGGAAATTTCATTTCCTTTCGGGAAGGAAACGGAATCTTGCGACCCCATAAAGAAAGGCTTACAAACGCTCTGGAAAGGAGATAGGATCAAATGAAATCCAATTGAAAAAAAGCCAAAAAAATGCAGAAAATTGGGAGTTTTAGTGTCTTCAAGAAATGGTCTGTGAGGAAATGAGCTGCATTGCAAAGGACCAAAACATGCCAAAACTAAGCTCCCAGACGTTGCCAAAGCAGGGGAAAATGGCAAGGAGGAAGACACAACGTGGAGGAGAGGATATGAGGAACATGGTATGGACACTTAAAAATCTAAAATTAAAAAAGAAAAAATTTTCCCATATTCTATGAAATGGAGGCACATGCAGCAAAGCTTGCCAAAAGTGATCCCCGCTGAAGGCCAAAACAGAAAAGAAGGACTTTCAAACAGGCTGGAATGGAGATACCAGCTACGGAATTGCAATTGGAGGAGAAAAAAAAAAAATTGGGGAAATTTGGGCAATTTAGTGACTCTAAGAAAATGGACCGGGATTATAGCAGAGCAGTGCAAAATACCAAAACATGCCAAAACTAAGCTTCCAGACATTGCCAAAGCAGTGGAAAATTGCAAGGAGCAAGACACAACGTGGAGGGGAAGATATAAAAGACATGGCATGGATGCTTAAAAAAAATGGAAAAAAAAAGAAAAAAATCTTTCCCAAAGTCAAAGGCATCAAAAGTCATGGCATGTCATCTAGGGCAGGGACATGCACCAAAGATTCCTCTCTTGGTCCCCATTGAAATCGCAAGATTCCGTTTCCCTTCCCGAAAGGAAATTTCATTTCCTTTCGGGAAGGAAACGGAATCTTGCGACCCCATAAAGAAAGGCTTACAAACGCTCTGGAAAGGAGATAGGATCAAATGAAATCCAATTGAAATAAAGCCAAAAAAATGCAGAAAATTGGGAGTTTTAGTGTCTTCAAGAAATGGTCTGTGAGGAAATGAGCTGCATTGCAAAGGACCAAAACATGCCAAAACTAAGCTCCCAGACGTTGCCAAAGCAGGGGAAAATGGCAAGGAGGAAGACACAACGTGGAGGAGAGGATATGAGGAACATGGTATGGACACTTAAAAATCTAAAATTAAAAAAGAAAAAATTTTCCCATATTCTATGAAATGGAGGCACATGCAGCAAAGCTTGCCAAAAGTGATCCCCGCTGAAGGCCAAAACAGAAAAGAAGGACTTTCAAACAGGCTGGAATGGAGATACCAGCTACGGAATTGCAATTGGAGGAGAAAAAAAAAAAATTGGGGAAATTTGGGCAATTTAGTGACTCTAAGAAAATGGACCGGGATTATAGCAGAGCAGTGCAAAATACCAAAACATGCCAAAACTAAGCTTCCAGACATTGCCAAAGCAGTGGAAAATTGCAAGGAGCAAGACACAACGTGGAGGGGAAGATATAAAAGACATGGCATGGATGCTTAAAAAAAATGGAAAAAAAAAGAAAAAAATCTTTCCCAAAGTCAAAGGCATCAAAAGTCATGGCATGTCATCTAGGGCAGGGACATGCACCAAAGATTCCTCTCTTGGTCCCCATTGAAATCGCAAGATTCCGTTTCCCTTCCCGAAAGGAAATTTCATTTCCTTTCGGGAAGGAAACGGAATCTTGCGACCCCATAAAGAAAGGCTTACAAACGCTCTGGAAAGGAGATAGGATCAAATGAAATCCAATTGAAAAAAAGCCAAAAAAATGCAGAAAATTGGGAGTTTTAGTGTCTTCAAGAAATGGTCTGTGAGGAAATGAGCTGCATTGCAAAGGACCAAAACATGCCAAAACTAAGCTCCCAGACGTTGCCAAAGCAGGGGAAAATGGCAAGGAGGAAGACACAACGTGGAGGAGAGGATATGAGGAACATGGTATGGACACTTAAAAATCTAAAATTAAAAAAGAAAAAATTTTCCCAAATTCTATGAAATGCAGGCACATGCAGCAAAGCTTGCCAAAAGTGATCCCCGCTGAAGGCCAAAACAGAAAAGAAGGCCTTTCAAACAGGCTGGAATGGAGATACCAGCTACGGAATTGCAATTGGAGGAGAAAAAAAAAAAATTGGGGAAATTTGGGCAATTTAGTGACTCTAAGAAAATGGACCGGGATTATAGCAGAGCAGTGCAAAATACCAAAACATGCCAAAACTAAGCTTCCAGACATTGCCAAAGCAGTGGAAAATTGCAAGGAGCAAGACACAACGTGGAGGGGAAGATATAAAAGACATGGCATGGATGCTTAAAAAAAATGGAAAAAAAAAGAAAAAAATCTTTCCCAAAGTCAAAGGCATCAAAAGTCATGGCATGTCATCTAGGGCAGGGACATGCACCAAAGATTCCTCTCTTGGTCCCCATTGAAATCGCAAGATTCCGTTTCCCTTCCCGAAAGGAAATTTCATTTCCTTTCGGGAAGGAAACGGAATCTTGCGACCCCATAAAGAAAGGCTTACAAACTCTCTGGAAAGGAGATAGGATCAAATGAAATCCAATTGAAAAAAAGCCAAAAAAATGCAGAAAATTGGGAGTTTTAGTGTCTTCAAGAAATGGTCTGTGAGGAAATGAGCTGCATTGCAAAGGACCAAAACATGCCAAAACTAAGCTCCCAGACGTTGCCAAAGCAGGGGAAAATGGCAAGGAGGAAGACACAACGTGGAGGAGAGGATATGAGGAACATGGTATGGACACTTAAAAATCTAAAATTAAAAAAGAAAAAATTTTCCCATATTCTATGAAATGGAGGCACATGCAGCAAAGCTTGCCAAAAGTGATCCCCGCTGAAGGCCAAAACAGAAAAGAAGGACTTTCAAACAGGCTGGAATGGAGATACCAGCTACGGAATTGCAATTGGAGGAGAAAAAAAAAAAATTGGGGAAATTTGGGCAATTTAGTGACTCTAAGAAAATGGACCGGGATTATAGCAGAGCAGTGCAAAATACCAAAACATGCCAAAACTAAGCTTCCAGACATTGCCAAAGCAGTGGAAAATTGCAAGGAGCAAGACACAACGTGGAGGGGAAGATATAAAAGACATGGCATGGATGCTTAAAAAAAATGGAAAAAAAAAGAAAAAAATCTTTCCCAAAGTCAAAGGCATCAAAAGTCATGGCATGTCATCTAGGGCAGGGACATGCACCAAAGATTCCTCTCTTGGTCCCCATTGAAATCGCAAGATTCCGTTTCCCTTCCCGAAAGGAAATTTCATTTCCTTTCGGGAAGGAAACGGAATCTTGCGACCCCATAAAGAAAGGCTTACAAACGCTCTGGAAAGGAGATAGGATCAAATGAAATCCAATTGAAAAAAAGCCAAAAAAATGCAGAAAATTGGGAGTTTTAGTGTCTTCAAGAAATGGTCTGTGAGGAAATGAGCTGCATTGCAAAGGACCAAAACATGCCAAAACTAAGCTCCCAGACGTTGCCAAAGCAGGGGAAAATGGCAAGGAGGAAGGCACAACGTGGAGGAGAGGATATGAGGAACATGGTATGGACACTTAAAAATCTAAAATTAAAAAAGAAAAAATTTTCCCATATTCTATGAAATGGAGGCACATGCAGCAAAGCTTGCCAAAAGTGATCCCCGCTGAAGGCCAAAAGAGAAAAGAAGGCCTTTCAAACAGGCTGGAATGGAGATACCAGCTACGGAATTGCAATTGGAGGAGAAAAAAAAAAAATTGGGGAAATTTGGGCAATTTAGTGACTCTAAGAAAATGGACCGGGATTATAGCAGAGCAGTGCAAAATACCAAAACATGCCAAAACTAAGCTTCCAGACATTGCCAAAGCAGTGGAAAATTGCAAGGAGCAAGACACAACGTGGAGGGGAAGATATAAAAGACATGGCATGGATGCTTAAAAAAAATGGAAAAAAAAAGAAAAAAATCTTTCCCAAAGTCCAAGGCATCAAAAGTCATGGCATGTCATCTAGGGCAGGGACATGCACCAAAGATTCCTCTCTTGGTCCCCATTGAAATCGCAAGATTCCGTTTCCCTTCCCGAAAGGAAATTTCATTTCCTTTCGGGAAGGAAACGGAATCTTGCGACCCCATAAAGAAAGGCTTACAAACGCTCTGGAAAGGAGATAGGATCAAATGAAATCCAATTGAAAAAAAGCCAAAAAAATGCAGAAAATTGGGAGTTTTAGTGCCTTCAAGAAATGGTCTGTGAGGAAATGAGCTGCATTGCAAAGGACCAAAACATGCCAAAACTAAGCTCCCAGATGTTGCCAAAGCAGGGGAAAATGGCAAGGAGGAAGACACAACGTGGAGGAGAGGATATGAGGAACATGGTATGGACACTTAAAAATCTAAAATTAAAAAAGAAAAAATTTTCCCATATTCTATGAAATGGAGGCACATGCAGCAAAGCTTGCCAAAAGTGATCCCCGCTGAAGGCCAAAAGAGAAAAGAAGGACTTTCAAACAGGCTGGAATGGAGATACCAGCTACGGAATTGCAATTGGAGGAGAAAAAAAAAAAATTGGGGAAATTTGGGCAATTTAGTGACTCTAAGAAAATGGACCGGGATTATAGCAGAGCAGTGCAAAATACCAAAACATGCCAAAACTAAGCTTCCAGACATTGCCAAAGCAGTGGAAAATTGCAAGGAGCAAGACACAACGTGGAGGGGAAGATATAAAAGACATGGCATGGATGCTTAAAAAAAATGGAAAAAAAAAGAAAAAAATCTTTCCCAAAGTCAAAGGCATCAAAAGTCATGGCATGTCATCTAGGGCAGGGACATGCACCAAAGATTCCTCTCTTGGTCCCCATTGAAATCGCAAGATTCCGTTTCCCTTCCCGAAAGGAAATTTCATTTCCTTTCGGGAAGGAAACGGAATCTTGCGACCCCATAAAGAAAGGCTTACAAACGCTCTGGAAAGGAGATAGGATCAAATGAAATCCAATTGAAAAAAAGCCAAAAAAATGCAGAAAATTGGGAGTTTTAGTGTCTTCAAGAAATGGTCTGTGAGGAAATGAGCTGCATTGCAAAGGACCAAAACATGCCAAAACTAAGCTCCCAGACGTTGCCAAAGCAGGGGAAAATGGCAAGGAGGAAGACACAACGTGGAGGAGAGGATATGAGGAACATGGTATGGACACTTAAAAATCTAAAATTAAAAAAGAAAAAATTTTCCCATATTCTATGAAATGGAGGCACATGCAGCAAAGCTTGCCAAAAGTGATCCCCGCTGAAGGCCAAAACAGAAAAGAAGGACTTTCAAACAGGCTGGAATGGAGATACCAGCTACGGAATTGCAATTGGAGGAGAAAAAAAAAAATTGGGGAAATTTGGGCAATTTAGTGACTCTAAGAAAATGGACCGGGATTATAGCAGAGCAGTGCAAAATACCAAAACATGCCAAAACTAAGCTTCCAGACATTGCCAAAGCAGTGGAAAATTGCAAGGAGCAAGACACAACGTGGAGGGGAAGATATAAAAGACATGGCATGGATGCTTAAAAAAAATGGAAAAAAAAAGAAAAAAATCTTTCCCAAAGTCAAAGGCATCAAAAGTCATGGCATGTCATCTAGGGCAGGGACATGCACCAAAGATTCCTCTCTTGGTCCCCATTGAAATCGCAAGATTCCGTTTCCCTTCCCGAAAGGAAATTTCATTTCCTTTCGGGAAGGAAACGGAATCTTGCGACCCCATAAAGAAAGGCTTACAAACGCTCTGGAAAGGAGATAGGATCAAATGAAATCCAATTGAAAAAAAGCCAAAAAAATGCAGAAAATTGGGAGTTTTAGTGTCTTCAAGAAATGGTCTGTGAGGAAATGAGCTGCATTGCAAAGGACCAAAACATGCCAAAACTAAGCTCCCAGACGTTGCCAAAGCAGGGGAAAATGGCAAGGAGGAAGACACAACGTGGAGGAGAGGATATGAGGAACATGGTATGGACACTTAAAAATCTAAAATTAAAAAAGAAAAAATTTTCCCATATTCTATGAAATGGAGGCACATGCAGCAAAGCTTGCCAAAAGTGATCCCCGCTGAAGGCCAAAACAGAAAAGAAGGACTTTCAAACAGGCTGGAATGGAGATACCAGCTACGGAATTGCAATTGGAGGAGAAAAAAAAAAAATTGGGGAAATTTGGGCAATTTAGTGACTCTAAGAAAATGGACCGGGATTATAGCAGAGCAGTGCAAAATACCAAAACATGCCAAAACTAAGCTTCCAGACATTGCCAAAGCAGTGGAAAATTGCAAGGAGCAAGACACAACGTGGAGGGGAAGATATAAAAGACATGGCATGGATGCTTAAAAAAAATGGAAAAAAAAAGAAAAAAATCTTTCCCAAAGTCAAAGGCATCAAAAGTCATGGCATGTCATCTAGGGCAGGGACATGCACCAAAGATTCCTCTCTTGGTCCCCATTGAAATCGCAAGATTCCGTTTCCCTTCCCGAAAGGAAATTTCATTTCCTTTCGGGAAGGAAACGGAATCTTGCGACCCCATAAAGAAAGGCTTACAAACGCTCTGGAAAGGAGATAGGATCAAATGAAATCCAATTGAAAAAAAGCCAAAAAAATGCAGAAAATTGGGAGTTTTAGTGTCTTCAAGAAATGGTCTGTGAGGAAATGAGCTGCATTGCAAAGGACCAAAACATGCCAAAACTAAGCTCCCAGACGTTGCCAAAGCAGGGGAAAATGGCAAGGAGGAAGACACAACGTGGAGGAGAGGATATGAGGAACATGGTATGGACACTTAAAAATCTAAAATTAAAAAAGAAAAAATTTTCCCATATTCTATGAAATGGAGGCACATGCAGCAAAGCTTGCCAAAAGTGATCCCCGCTGAAGGCCAAAACAGAAAAGAAGGACTTTCAAACAGGCTGGAATGGAGATACCAGCTACGGAATTGCAATTGGAGGAGAAAAAAAAAAAAATTGGGGAAATTTGGGCAATTTAGTGACTCTAAGAAAATGGACCGGGATTATAGCAGAGCAGTGCAAAATACCAAAACATGCCAAAACTAAGCTTCCAGACATTGCCAAAGCAGTGGAAAATTGCAAGGAGCAAGACACAACGTGGAGGGGAAGATATAAAAGACATGGCATGGATGCTTAAAAAAAATGGAAAAAAAAAGAAAAAAATCTTTCCCAAAGTCAAAGGCATCAAAAGTCATGGCATGTCATCTAGGGCAGGGACATGCACCAAAGATTCCTCTCTTGGTCCCCATTGAAATCGCAAGATTCCGTTTCCCTTCCCGAAAGGAAATTTCATTTCCTTTCGGGAAGGAAACGGAATCTTGCGACCCCATAAAGAAAGGCTTACAAACGCTCTGGAAAGGAGATAGGATCAAATGAAATCCAATTGAAAAAAAGCCAAAAAAATGCAGAAAATTGGGAGTTTTAGTGTCTTCAAGAAATGGTCTGTGAGGAAATGAGCTGCATTGCAAAGGACCAAAACATGCCAAAACTAAGCTCCCAGACGTTGCCAAAGCAGGGGAAAATGGCAAGGAGGAAGGCACAACGTGGAGGAGAGGATATGAGGAACATGGTATGGACACTTAAAAATCTAAAATTAAAAAAGAAAAAATTTTCCCATATTCTATGAAATGGAGGCACATGCAGCAAAGCTTGCCAAAAGTGATCCCCGCTGAAGGCCAAAAGAGAAAAGAAGGCCTTTCAAACAGGCTGGAATGGAGATACCAGCTACGGAATTGCAATTGGAGGAGAAAAAAAAAAAATTGGGGAAATTTGGGCAATTTAGTGACTCTAAGAAAATGGACCGGGATTATAGCAGAGCAGTGCAAAATACCAAAACATGCCAAAACTAAGCTTCCAGACATTGCCAAAGCAGTGGAAAATTGCAAGGAGCAAGACACAACGTGGAGGGGAAGATATAAAAGACATGGCATGGATGCTTAAAAAAAATGGAAAAAAAAAGAAAAAAATCTTTCCCAAAGTCAAAGGCATCAAAAGTCATGGCATGTCATCTAGGGCAGGGACATGCACCAAAGATTCCTCTCTTGGTCCCCATTGAAATCGCAAGATTCCGTTTCCCTTCCCGAAAGGAAATTTCATTTCCTTTCGGGAAGGAAACGGAATCTTGCGACCCCATAAAGAAAGGCTTACAAACGCTCTGGAAAGGAGATAGGATCAAATGAAATCCAATTGAAAAAAAGCCAAAAAAATGCAGAAAATTGGGAGTTTTAGTGTCTTCAAGAAATGGTCTGTGAGGAAATGAGCTGCATTGCAAAGGACCAAAACATGCCAAAACTAAGCTCCCAGACGTTGCCAAAGCAGGGGAAAATGGCAAGGAGGAAGACACAACGTGGAGGAGAGGATATGAGGAACATGGTATGGACACTTAAAAATCTAAAATTAAAAAAGAAAAAATTTTCCCATATTCTATGAAATGGAGGCACATGCAGCAAAGCTTGCCAAAAGTGATCCCCGCTGAAGGCCAAAACAGAAAAGAAGGACTTTCAAACAGGCTGGAATGGAGATACCAGCTACGGAATTGCAATTGGAGGAGAAAAAAAAAAATTGGGGAAATTTGGGCAATTTAGTGACTCTAAGAAAATGGACCGGGATTATAGCAGAGCAGTGCAAAATACCAAAACATGCCAAAACTAAGCTTCCAGACATTGCCAAAGCAGTGGAAAATTGCAAGGAGCAAGACACAACGTGGAGGGGAAGATATAAAAGACATGGCATGGATGCTTAAAAAAAAATGGAAAAAAAAAGAAAAAAATCTTTCCCAAAGTCAAAGGCATCAAAAGTCATGGCATGTCATCTAGGGCAGGGACATGCACCAAAGATTCCTCTCTTGGTCCCCATTGAAATCGCAAGATTCCGTTTCCCTTCCCGAAAGGAAATTTCATTTCCTTTCGGGAAGGAAACGGAATCTTGCGACCCCATAAAGAAAGGCTTACAAACGCTCTGGAAAGGAGATAGGATCAAATGAAATCCAATTGAAAAAAAGCCAAAAAAATGCAGAAAATTGGGAGTTTTAGTGTCTTCA
The DNA here is from genome assembly GCF_037042795.1 of Molothrus aeneus. NCBI lineage: Eukaryota > Metazoa > Chordata > Aves > Passeriformes > Icteridae > Molothrus > Molothrus aeneus. The sequence continues at coordinate 44,298,306 of NC_089648.1, forward strand.
AGAAATGGTCTGTGAGGAAATGAGCTGCATTGCAAAGGACCAAAACATGCCAAAACTAAGCTCCCAGACGTTGCCAAAGCAGGGGAAAATGGCAAGGAGGAAGACACAACGTGGAGGAGAGGATATGAGGAACATGGTATGGACACTTAAAAATCTAAAATTAAAAAAGAAAAAATTTTCCCATATTCTATGAAATGGAGGCACATGCAGCAAAGCTTGCCAAAAGTGATCCCCGCTGAAGGCCAAAACAGAAAAGAAGGCCTTTCAAACAGGCTGGAATGGAGATACCAGCTACGGAATTGCAATTGGAGGAGAAAAAAAAAAAATTGGGGAAATTTGGGCAATTTAGTGACTCTAAGAAAATGGACCGGGATTATAGCAGAGCAGTGCAAAATACCAAAACATGCCAAAACTAAGCTTCCAGACATTGCCAAAGCAGTGGAAAATTGCAAGGAGCAAGACACAACGTGGAGGGGAAGATATAAAAGACATGGCATGGATGCTTAAAAAAAATGGAAAAAAAAAGAAAAAAATCTTTCCCAAAGTCAAAGGCATCAAAAGTCATGGCATGTCATCTAGGGCAGGGACATGCACCAAAGATTCCTCTCTTGGTCCCCATTGAAATCGCAAGATTCCGTTTCCCTTCCCGAAAGGAAATTTCATTTCCTTTCGGGAAGGAAACGGAATCTTGCGACCCCATAAAGAAAGGCTTACAAACGCTCTGGAAAGGAGATAGGATCAAATGAAATCCAATTGAAAAAAAGCCAAAAAAATGCAGAAAATTGGGAGTTTTAGTGTCTTCAAGAAATGGTCTGTGAGGAAATGAGCTGCATTGCAAAGGACCAAAACATGCCAAAACTAAGCTCCCAGACGTTGCCAAAGCAGGGGAAAATGGCAAGGAGGAAGACACAACGTGGAGGAGAGGATATGAGGAACATGGTATGGACACTTAAAAATCTAAAATTAAAAAAGAAAAAATTTTCCCATATTCTATGAAATGGAGGCACATGCAGCAAAGCTTGCCAAAAGTGATCCCCGCTGAAGGCCAAAAGAGAAAAGAAGGACTTTCAAACAGGCTGGAATGGAGATACCAGCTACGGAATTGCAATTGGAGGAGAAAAAAAAAAAATTGGGGAAATTTGGGCAATTTAGTGACTCTAAGAAAATGGACCGGGATTATAGCAGAGCAGTGCAAAATACCAAAACATGCCAAAACTAAGCTTCCAGACATTGCCAAAGCAGTGGAAAATTGCAAGGAGCAAGACACAACGTGGAGGGGAAGATATAAAAGACATGGCATGGATGCTTAAAAAAAATGGAAAAAAAAAGAAAAAAATCTTTCCCAAAGTCAAAGGCATCAAAAGTCATGGCATGTCATCTAGGGCAGGGACATGCACCAAAGATTCCTCTCTTGGTCCCCATTGAAATCGCAAGATTCCGTTTCCCTTCCCGAAAGGAAATTTCATTTCCTTTCGGGAAGGAAACGGAATCTTGCGACCCCATAAAGAAAGGCTTACAAACGCTCTGGAAAGGAGATAGGATCAAATGAAATCCAATTGAAAAAAAGCCAAAAAAATGCAGAAAATTGGGAGTTTTAGTGTCTTCAAGAAATGGTCTGTGAGGAAATGAGCTGCATTGCAAAGGACCAAAACATGCCAAAACTAAGCTCCCAGACGTTGCCAAAGCAGGGGAAAATGGCAAGGAGGAAGGCACAACATGGAGGAGAGGATATGAGGAACATGGTATGGACACTTAAAAAAACGCAAAATTAAAAAAGAAAAAATTTTCCCATATTCTATGAAATGCAGGCACATGCAGCAAAGCTTGCCAAAAGTGATCCCCGCTGAAGGCCAAAACAGAAAAGAAGGACTTTCAAACAGGCTGGAATGGAGATACCAGCTACGGAATTGCAATTGGAGGAGAAAAAAAAAAAATTGGGGAAATTTGGGCAATTTAGTGACTCTAAGAAAATGGACCGGGATTATAGCAGAGCAGTGCAAAATACCAAAACATGCCAAAACTAAGCTTCCAGACATTGCCAAAGCAGTGGAAAATTGCAAGGAGCAAGACACAACGTGGAGGGGAAGATATAAAAGACATGGCATGGATGCTTAAAAAAAATGGAAAAAAAAAGAAAAAAATCTTTCCCAAAGTCAAAGGCATCAAAAGTCATGGCATGTCATCTAGGGCAGGGACATGCACCAAAGATTCCTCTCTTGGTCCCCATTGAAATCGCAAGATTCCGTTTCCCTTCCCGAAAGGAAATTTCATTTCCTTTCGGGAAGGAAACGGAATCTTGCGACCCCATAAAGAAAGGCTTACAAACGCTCTGGAAAGGAGATAGGATCAAATGAAATCCAATTGAAAAAAAGCCAAAAAAATGCAGAAAATTGGGAGTTTTAGTGTCTTCAAGAAATGGTCTGTGAGGAAATGAGCTGCATTGCAAAGGACCAAAACATGCCAAAACTAAGCTCCCAGACGTTGCCAAAGCAGGGGAAAATGGCAAGGAGGAAGACACAACGTGGAGGAGAGGATATGAGGAACATGGTATGGACACTTAAAAATCTAAAATTAAAAAAGAAAAAATTTTCCCATATTCTATGAAATGGAGGCACATGCAGCAAAGCTTGCCAAAAGTGATCCCCGCTGAAGGCCAAAACAGAAAAGAAGGACTTTCAAACAGGCTGGAATGGAGATACCAGCTACGGAATTGCAATTGGAGGAGAAAAAAAAAAAATTTGGGAAATTTGGGCAATTTAGTGACTCTAAGAAAATGGACCGGGATTATAGCAGAGCAGTGCAAAATACCAAAACATGCCAAAACTAAGCTTCCAGACATTGCCAAAGCAGTGGAAAATTGCAAGGAGCAAGACACAACGTGGAGGGGAAGATATAAAAGACATGGCATGGATGCTTAAAAAAAATGGAAAAAAAAAGAAAAAAATCTTTCCCAAAGTCCAAGGCATCAAAAGTCATGGCATGTCATCTAGGGCAGGGACATGCACCAAAGATTCCTCTCTTGGTCCCCATTGAAATCGCAAGATTCCGTTTCCCTTCCCGAAAGGAAATTTCATTTCCTTTCGGGAAGGAAACGGAATCTTGCGACCCCATAAAGAAAGGCTTACAAACGCTCTGGAAAGGAGATAGGATCAAATGAAATCCAATTGAAAAAAAGCCAAAAAAATGCAGAAAATTGGGAGTTTTAGTGTCTTCAAGAAATGGTCTGTGAGGAAATGAGCTGCATTGCAAAGGACCAAAACATGCCAAAACTAAGCTCCCAGACGTTGCCAAAGCAGGGGAAAATGGCAAGGAGGAAGACACAACGTGGAGGAGAGGATATGAGGAACATGGTATGGACACTTAAAAATCTAAAATTAAAAAAGAAAAAATTTTCCCATATTCTATGAAATGGAGGCACATGCAGCAAAGCTTGCCAAAAGTGATCCCCGCTGAAGGCCAAAACAGAAAAGAAGGACTTTCAAACAGGCTGGAATGGAGATACCAGCTACGGAATTGCAATTGGAGGAGAAAAAAAAAAATTGGGGAAATTTGGGCAATTTAGTGACTCTAAGAAAATGGACCGGGATTATAGCAGAGCAGTGCAAAATACCAAAACATGCCAAAACTAAGCTTCCAGACATTGCCAAAGCAGTGGAAAATTGCAAGGAGCAAGACACAACGTGGAGGGGAAGATATAAAAGACATGGCATGGATGCTTAAAAAAAATGGAAAAAAAAAGAAAAAAATCTTTCCCAAAGTCAAAGGCATCAAAAGTCATGGCATGTCATCTAGGGCAGGGACATGCACCAAAGATTCCTCTCTTGGTCCCCATTGAAATCGCAAGATTCCGTTTCCCTTCCCGAAAGGAAATTTCATTTCCTTTCGGGAAGGAAACGGAATCTTGCGACCCCATAAAGAAAGGCTTACAAACGCTCTGGAAAGGAGATAGGATCAAATGAAATCCAATTGAAAAAAAGCCAAAAAAATGCAGAAAATTGGGAGTTTTAGTGTCTTCAAGAAATGGTCTGTGAGGAAATGAGCTGCATTGCAAAGGACCAAAACATGCCAAAACTAAGCTCCCAGACGTTGCCAAAGCAGGGGAAAATGGCAAGGAGGAAGGCACAACGTGGAGGAGAGGATATGAGGAACATGGTATGGACACTTAAAAATCTAAAATTAAAAAAGAAAAAATTTTCCCATATTCTATGAAATGGAGGCACATGCAGCAAAGCTTGCCAAAAGTGATCCCCGCTGAAGGCCAAAACAGAAAAGAAGGACTTTCAAACAGGCTGGAATGGAGATACCAGCTACGGAATTGCAATTGGAGGAGAAAAAAAAAAAAATTTGGGAAATTTGGGCAATTTAGTGACTCTAAGAAAATGGACCGGGATTATAGCAGAGCAGTGCAAAATACCAAAACATGCCAAAACTAAGCTTCCAGACATTGCCAAAGCAGTGGAAAATTGCAAGGAGCAAGACACAACGTGGAGGGGAAGATATAAAAGACATGGCATGGATGCTTAAAAAAAATGGAAAAAAAAAGAAAAAAATCTTTCCCAAAGTCCAAGGCATCAAAAGTCATGGCATGTCATCTAGGGCAGGGACATGCACCAAAGATTCCTCTCTTGGTCCCCATTGAAATCGCAAGATTCCGTTTCCCTTCCCGAAAGGAAATTTCATTTCCTTTCGGGAAGGAAACGGAATCTTGCGACCCCATAAAGAAAGGCTTACAAACGCTCTGGAAAGGAGATAGGATCAAATGAAATCCAATTGAAATAAAGCCAAAAAAATGCAGAAAATTGGGAGTTTTAGTGTCTTCAAGAAATGGTCTGTGAGGAAATGAGCTGCATTGCAAAGGACCAAAACATGCCAAAACTAAGCTCCCAGACGTTGCCAAAGCAGGGGAAAATGGCAAGGAGGAAGACACAACGTGGAGGAGAGGATATGAGGAACATGGTATGGACACTTAAAAATCTAAAATTAAAAAAGAAAAAATTTTCCCATATTCTATGAAATGGAGGCACATGCAGCAAAGCTTGCCAAAAGTGATCCCCGCTGAAGGCCAAAACAGAAAAGAAGGACTTTCAAACAGGCTGGAATGGAGATACCAGCTACGGAATTGCAATTGGAGGAGAAAAAAAAAAAATTGGGGAAATTTGGGCAATTTAGTGACTCTAAGAAAATGGACCGGGATTATAGCAGAGCAGTGCAAAATACCAAAACATGCCAAAACTAAGCTTCCAGACATTGCCAAAGCAGTGGAAAATTGCAAGGAGCAAGACACAACGTGGAGGGGAAGATATAAAAGACATGGCATGGATGCTTAAAAAAAATGGAAAAAAAAAGAAAAAAATCTTTCCCAAAGTCAAAGGCATCAAAAGTCATGGCATGTCATCTAGGGCAGGGACATGCACCAAAGATTCCTCTCTTGGTCCCCATTGAAATCGCAAGATTCCGTTTCCCTTCCCGAAAGGAAATTTCATTTCCTTTCGGGAAGGAAACGGAATCTTGCGACCCCATAAAGAAAGGCTTACAAACGCTCTGGAAAGGAGATAGGATCAAATGAAATCCAATTGAAAAAAAGCCAAAAAAATGCAGAAAATTGGGAGTTTTAGTGTCTTCAAGAAATGGTCTGTGAGGAAATGAGCTGCATTGCAAAGGACCAAAACATGCCAAAACTAAGCTCCCAGACGTTGCCAAAGCAGGGGAAAATGGCAAGGAGGAAGACACAACGTGGAGGAGAGGATATGAGGAACATGGTATGGACACTTAAAAATCTAAAATTAAAAAAGAAAAAATTTTCCCATATTCTATGAAATGGAGGCACATGCAGCAAAGCTTGCCAAAAGTGATCCCCGCTGAAGGCCAAAAGAGAAAAGAAGGCCTTTCAAACAGGCTGGAATGGAGATACCAGCTACGGAATTGCAATTGGAGGAGAAAAAAAAAAAATTGGGGAAATTTGGGCAATTTAGTGACTCTAAGAAAATGGACCGGGATTATAGCAGAGCAGTGCAAAATACCAAAACATGCCAAAACTAAGCTTCCAGACATTGCCAAAGCAGTGGAAAATTGCAAGGAGCAAGACACAACGTGGAGGGGAAGATATAAAAGACATGGCATGGATGCTTAAAAAAAATGGAAAAAAAAAGAAAAAAATCTTTCCCAAAGTCAAAGGCATCAAAAGTCATGGCATGTCATCTAGGGCAGGGACATGCACCAAAGATTCCTCTCTTGGTCCCCATTGAAATCGCAAGATTCCGTTTCCCTTCCCGAAAGGAAATTTCATTTCCTTTCGGGAAGGAAACGGAATCTTGCGACCCCATAAAGAAAGGCTTACAAACGCTCTGGAAAGGAGATAGGATCAAATGAAATCCAATTGAAAAAAAGCCAAAAAAATGCAGAAAATTGGGAGTTTTAGTGCCTTCAAGAAATGGTCTGTGAGGAAATGAGCTGCATTGCAAAGGACCAAAACATGCCAAAACTAAGCTCCCAGATGTTGCCAAAGCAGGGGAAAATGGCAAGGAGGAAGACACAACGTGGAGGAGAGGATATGAGGAACATGGTATGGACACTTAAAAATCTAAAATTAAAAAAGAAAAAATTTTCCCATATTCTATGAAATGGAGGCACATGCAGCAAAGCTTGCCAAAAGTGATCCCCGCTGAAGGCCAAAAGAGAAAAGAAGGACTTTCAAACAGGCTGGAATGGAGATACCAGCTACGGAATTGCAATTGGAGGAGAAAAAAAAAAAATTGGGGAAATTTGGGCAATTTAGTGACTCTAAGAAAATGGACCGGGATTATAGCAGAGCAGTGCAAAATACCAAAACATGCCAAAACTAAGCTTCCAGACATTGCCAAAGCAGTGGAAAATTGCAAGGAGCAAGACACAACGTGGAGGGGAAGATATAAAAGACATGGCATGGATGCTTAAAAAAAATGGAAAAAAAAAGAAAAAAATCTTTCCCAAAGTCAAAGGCATCAAAAGTCATGGCATGTCATCTAGGGCAGGGACATGCACCAAAGATTCCTCTCTTGGTCCCCATTGAAATCGCAAGATTCCGTTTCCCTTCCCGAAAGGAAATTTCATTTCCTTTCGGGAAGGAAACGGAATCTTGCGACCCCATAAAGAAAGGCTTACAAACGCTCTGGAAAGGAGATAGGATCAAATGAAATCCAATTGAAAAAAAGCCAAAAAAATGCAGAAAATTGGGAGTTTTAGTGTCTTCAAGAAATGGTCTGTGAGGAAATGAGCTGCATTGCAAAGGACCAAAACATGCCAAAACTAAGCTCCCAGACGTTGCCAAAGCAGGGGAAAATGGCAAGGAGGAAGACACAACGTGGAGGAGAGGATATGAGGAACATGGTATGGACACTTAAAAATCTAAAATTAAAAAAGAAAAAATTTTCCCATATTCTATGAAATGGAGGCACATGCAGCAAAGCTTGCCAAAAGTGATCCCCGCTGAAGGCCAAAACAGAAAAGAAGGACTTTCAAACAGGCTGGAATGGAGATACCAGCTACGGAATTGCAATTGGAGGAGAAAAAAAAAAAAATTGGGGAAATTTGGGCAATTTAGTGACTCTAAGAAAATGGACCGGGATTATAGCAGAGCAGTGCAAAATACCAAAACATGCCAAAACTAAGCTTCCAGACATTGCCAAAGCAGTGGAAAATTGCAAGGAGCAAGACACAACGTGGAGGGGAAGATATAAAAGACATGGCATGGATGCTTAAAAAAAATGGAAAAAAAAAGAAAAAAATCTTTCCCAAAGTCAAAGGCATCAAAAGTCATGGCATGTCATCTAGGGCAGGGACATGCACCAAAGATTCCTCTCTTGGTCCCCATTGAAATCGCAAGATTCCGTTTCCCTTCCCGAAAGGAAATTTCATTTCCTTTCGGGAAGGAAACGGAATCTTGCGACCCCATAAAGAAAGGCTTACAAACGCTCTGGAAAGGAGATAGGATCAAATGAAATCCAATTGAAAAAAAGCCAAAAAAATGCAGAAAATTGGGAGTTTTAGTGTCTTCAAGAAATGGTCTGTGAGGAAATGAGCTGCATTGCAAAGGACCAAAACATGCCAAAACTAAGCTCCCAGACGTTGCCAAAGCAGGGGAAAATGGCAAGGAGGAAGACACAACGTGGAGGAGAGGATATGAGGAACATGGTATGGACACTTAAAAATCTAAAATTAAAAAAGAAAAAATTTTCCCATATTCTATGAAATGGAGGCACATGCAGCAAAGCTTGCCAAAAGTGATCCCCGCTGAAGGCCAAAACAGAAAAGAAGGACTTTCAAACAGGCTGGAATGGAGATACCAGCTACGGAATTGCAATTGGAGGAGAAAAAAAAAAAATTGGGGAAATTTGGGCAATTTAGTGACTCTAAGAAAATGGACCGGGATTATAGCAGAGCAGTGCAAAATACCAAAACATGCCAAAACTAAGCTTCCAGACATTGCCAAAGCAGTGGAAAATTGCAAGGAGCAAGACACAACGTGGAGGGGAAGATATAAAAGACATGGCATGGATGCTTAAAAAAAATGGAAAAAAAAAGAAAAAAATCTTTCCCAAAGTCAAAGGCATCAAAAGTCATGGCATGTCATCTAGGGCAGGGACATGCACCAAAGATTCCTCTCTTGGTCCCCATTGAAATCGCAAGATTCCGTTTCCCTTCCCGAAAGGAAATTTCATTTCCTTTCGGGAAGGAAACGGAATCTTGCGACCCCATAAAGAAAGGCTTACAAACGCTCTGGAAAGGAGATAGGATCAAATGAAATCCAATTGAAAAAAAGCCAAAAAAATGCAGAAAATTGGGAGTTTTAGTGTCTTCAAGAAATGGTCTGTGAGGAAATGAGCTGCATTGCAAAGGACCAAAACATGCCAAAACTAAGCTCCCAGACGTTGCCAAAGCAGGGGAAAATGGCAAGGAGGAAGACACAACGTGGAGGAGAGGATATGAGGAACATGGTATGGACACTTAAAAATCTAAAATTAAAAAAGAAAAAATTTTCCCATATTCTATGAAATGGAGGCACATGCAGCAAAGCTTGCCAAAAGTGATCCCCGCTGAAGGCCAAAACAGAAAAGAAGGACTTTCAAACAGGCTGGAATGGAGATACCAGCTACGGAATTGCAATTGGAGGAGAAAAAAAAAAATTGGGGAAATTTGGGCAATTTAGTGACTCTAAGAAAATGGACCGGGATTATAGCAGAGCAGTGCAAAATACCAAAACATGCCAAAACTAAGCTTCCAGACATTGCCAAAGCAGTGGAAAATTGCAAGGAGCAAGACACAACGTGGAGGGGAAGATATAAAAGACATGGCATGGATGCTTAAAAAAAATGGAAAAAAAAAGAAAAAAATCTTTCCCAAAGTCAAAGGCATCAAAAGTCATGGCATGTCATCTAGGGCAGGGACATGCACCAAAGATTCCTCTCTTGGTCCCCATTGAAATCGCAAGATTCCGTTTCCCTTCCCGAAAGGAAATTTCATTTCCTTTCGGGAAGGAAACGGAATCTTGCGACCCCATAAAGAAAGGCTTACAAACGCTCTGGAAAGGAGATAGGATCAAATGAAATCCAATTGAAAAAAAGCCAAAAAAATGCAGAAAATTGGGAGTTTTAGTGTCTTCAAGAAATGGTCTGTGAGGAAATGAGCTGCATTGCAAAGGACCAAAACATGCCAAAACTAAGCTCCCAGACGTTGCCAAAGCAGGGGAAAATGGCAAGGAGGAAGACACAACGTGGAGGAGAGGATATGAGGAACATGGTATGGACACTTAAAAATCTAAAATTAAAAAAGAAAAAATTTTCCCATATTCTATGAAATGGAGGCACATGCAGCAAAGCTTGCCAAAAGTGATCCCCGCTGAAGGCCAAAACAGAAAAGAAGGCCTTTCAAACAGGCTGGAATGGAGATACCAGCTACGGAATTGCAATTGGAGGAGAAAAAAAAAAAATTGGGGAAATTTGGGCAATTTAGTGACTCTAAGAAAATGGACCGGGATTATAGCAGAGCAGTGCAAAATACCAAAACATGCCAAAACTAAGCTTCCAGACATTGCCAAAGCAGTGGAAAATTGCAAGGAGCAAGACACAACGTGGAGGGGAAGATATAAAAGACATGGCATGGATGCTTAAAAAAAATGGAAAAAAAAAGAAAAAAATCTTTCCCAAAGTCAAAGGCATCAAAAGTCATGGCATGTCATCTAGGGCAGGGACATGCACCAAAGATTCCTCTCTTGGTCCCCATTGAAATCGCAAGATTCCGTTTCCCTTCCCGAAAGGAAATTTCATTTCCTTTCGGGAAGGAAACGGAATCTTGCGACCCCATAAAGAAAGGCTTACAAACGCTCTGGAAAGGAGATAGGATCAAATGAAATCCAATTGAAAAAAAGCCAAAAAAATGCAGAAAATTGGGAGTTTTAGTGTCTTCAAGAAATGGTCTGTGAGGAAATGAGCTGCATTGCAAAGGACCAAAACATGCCAAAACTAAGCTCCCAGACGTTGCCAAAGCAGGGGAAAATGGCAAGGAGGAAGACACAACGTGGAGGAGAGGATATGAGGAACATGGTATGGACACTTAAAAATCTAAAATTAAAAAAGAAAAAATTTTCCCATATTCTATGAAATGGAGGCACATGCAGCAAAGCTTGCCAAAAGTGATCCCCGCTGAAGGCCAAAAGAGAAAAGAAGGACTTTCAAACAGGCTGGAATGGAGATACCAGCTACGGAATTGCAATTGGAGGAGAAAAAAAAAAAATTGGGGAAATTTGGGCAATTTAGTGACTCTAAGAAAATGGACCGGGATTATAGCAGAGCAGTGCAAAATACCAAAACATGCCAAAACTAAGCTTCCAGACATTGCCAAAGCAGTGGAAAATTGCAAGGAGCAAGACACAACGTGGAGGGGAAGATATAAAAGACATGGCATGGATGCTTAAAAAAAATGGAAAAAAAAAGAAAAAAATCTTTCCCAAAGTCAAAGGCATCAAAAGTCATGGCATGTCATCTAGGGCAGGGACATGCACCAAAGATTCCTCTCTTGGTCCCCATTGAAATCGCAAGATTCCGTTTCCCTTCCCGAAAGGAAATTTCATTTCCTTTCGGGAAGGAAACGGAATCTTGCGACCCCATAAAGAAAGGCTTACAAACGCTCTGGAAAGGAGATAGGATCAAATGAAATCCAATTGAAAAAAAGCCAAAAAAATGCAGAAAATTGGGAGTTTTAGTGTCTTCAAGAAATGGTCTGTGAGGAAATGAGCTGCATTGCAAAGGACCAAAACATGCCAAAACTAAGCTCCCAGACGTTGCCAAAGCAGGGGAAAATGGCAAGGAGGAAGGCACAACATGGAGGAGAGGATATGAGGAACATGGTATGGACACTTAAAAAAACGCAAAATTAAAAAAGAAAAAATTTTCCCATATTCTATGAAATGCAGGCACATGCAGCAAAGCTTGCCAAAAGTGATCCCCGCTGAAGGCCAAAACAGAAAAGAAGGACTTTCAAACAGGCTGGAATGGAGATACCAGCTACGGAATTGCAATTGGAGGAGAAAAAAAAAAAATTGGGGAAATTTGGGCAATTTAGTGACTCTAAGAAAATGGACCGGGATTATAGCAGAGCAGTGCAAAATACCAAAACATGCCAAAACTAAGCTTCCAGACATTGCCAAAGCAGTGGAAAATTGCAAGGAGCAAGACACAACGTGGAGGGGAAGATATAAAAGACATGGCATGGATGCTTAAAAAAAATGGAAAAAAAAAGAAAAAAATCTTTCCCAAAGTCAAAGGCATCAAAAGTCATGGCATGTCATCTAGGGCAGGGACATGCACCAAAGATTCCTCTCTTGGTCCCCATTGAAATCGCAAGATTCCGTTTCCCTTCCCGAAAGGAAATTTCATTTCCTTTCGGGAAGGAAACGGAATCTTGCGACCCCATAAAGAAAGGCTTACAAACGCTCTGGAAAGGAGATAGGATCAAATGAAATCCAATTGAAAAAAAGCCAAAAAAATGCAGAAAATTGGGAGTTTTAGTGTCTTCAAGAAATGGTCTGTGAGGAAATGAGCTGCATTGCAAAGGACCAAAACATGCCAAAACTAAGCTCCCAGACGTTGCCAAAGCAGGGGAAAATGGCAAGGAGGAAGACACAACGTGGAGGAGAGGATATGAGGAACATGGTATGGACACTTAAAAATCTAAAATTAAAAAAGAAAAAATTTTCCCATATTCTATGAAATGGAGGCACATGCAGCAAAGCTTGCCAAAAGTGATCCCCGCTGAAGGCCAAAACAGAAAAGAAGGACTTTCAAACAGGCTGGAATGGAGATACCAGCTACGGAATTGCAATTGGAGGAGAAAAAAAAAAATTGGGGAAATTTGGGCAATTTAGTGACTCTAAGAAAATGGACCGGGATTATAGCAGAGCAGTGCAAAATACCAAAACATGCCAAAACTAAGCTTCCAGACATTGCCAAAGCAGTGGAAAATTGCAAGGAGCAAGACACAACGTGGAGGGGAAGATATAAAAGACATGGCATGGATGCTTAAAAAAAATGGAAAAAAAAAGAAAAAAATCTTTCCCAAAGTCAAAGGCATCAAAAGTCATGGCATGTCATCTAGGGCAGGGACATGCACCAAAGATTCCTCTCTTGGTCCCCATTGAAATCGCAAGATTCCGTTTCCCTTCCCGAAAGGAAATTTCATTTCCTTTCGGGAAGGAAACGGAATCTTGCGACCCCATAAAGAAAGGCTTACAAACGCTCTGGAAAGGAGATAGGATCAAATGAAATCCAATTGAAAAAAAGCCAAAAAAATGCAGAAAATTGGGAGTTTTAGTGTCTTCAAGAAATGGTCTGTGAGGAAATGAGCTGCATTGCAAAGGACCAAAACATGCCAAAACTAAGCTCCCAGACGTTGCCAAAGCAGGGGAAAATGGCAAGGAGGAAGACACAACGTGGAGGAGAGGATATGAGGAACATGGTATGGACACTTAAAAATCTAAAATTAAAAAAGAAAAAATTTTCCCATATTCTATGAAATGGAGGCACATGCAGCAAAGCTTGCCAAAAGTGATCCCCGCTGAAGGCCAAAACAGAAAAGAAGGACTTTCAAACAGGCTGGAATGGAGATACCAGCTACGGAATTGCAATTGGAGGAGAAAAAAAAAAAAATTTGGGAAATTTGGGCAATTTAGTGACTCTAAGAAAATGGACCGGGATTATAGCAGAGCAGTGCAAAATACCAAAACATGCCAAAACTAAGCTTCCAGACATTGCCAAAGCAGTGGAAAATTGCAAGGAGCAAGACACAACGTGGAGGGGAAGATATAAAAGACATGGCATGGATGCTTAAAAAAAATGGAAAAAAAAAGAAAAAAATCTTTCCCAAAGTCCAAGGCATCAAAAGTCATGGCATGTCATCTAGGGCAGGGACATGCACCAAAGATTCCTCTCTTGGTCCCCATTGAAATCGCAAGATTCCGTTTCCCTTCCCGAAAGGAAATTTCATTTCCTTTCGGGAAGGAAACGGAATCTTGCGACCCCATAAAGAAAGGCTTACAAACGCTCTGGAAAGGAGATAGGATCAAATGAAATCCAATTGAAATAAAGCCAAAAAAATGCAGAAAATTGGGAGTTTTAGTGTCTTCAAGAAATGGTCTGTGAGGAAATGAGCTGCATTGCAAAGGACCAAAACATGCCAAAACTAAGCTCCCAGACGTTGCCAAAGCAGGGGAAAATGGCAAGGAGGAAGACACAACGTGGAGGAGAGGATATGAGGAACATGGTATGGACACTTAAAAATCTAAAATTAAAAAAGAAAAAATTTTCCCATATTCTATGAAATGGAGGCACATGCAGCAAAGCTTGCCAAAAGTGATCCCCGCTGAAGGCCAAAACAGAAAAGAAGGACTTTCAAACAGGCTGGAATGGAGATACCAGCTACGGAATTGCAATTGGAGGAGAAAAAAAAAAAATTGGGGAAATTTGGGCAATTTAGTGACTCTAAGAAAATGGACCGGGATTATAGCAGAGCAGTGCAAAATACCAAAACATGCCAAAACTAAGCTTCCAGACATTGCCAAAGCAGTGGAAAATTGCAAGGAGCAAGACACAACGTGGAGGGGAAGATATAAAAGACATGGCATGGATGCTTAAAAAAAATGGAAAAAAAAAGAAAAAAATCTTTCCCAAAGTCAAAGGCATCAAAAGTCATGGCATGTCATCTAGGGCAGGGACATGCACCAAAGATTCCTCTCTTGGTCCCCATTGAAATCGCAAGATTCCGTTTCCCTTCCCGAAAGGAAATTTCATTTCCTTTCGGGAAGGAAACGGAATCTTGCGACCCCATAAAGAAAGGCTTACAAACGCTCTGGAAAGGAGATAGGATCAAATGAAATCCAATTGAAAAAAAGCCAAAAAAATGCAGAAAATTGGGAGTTTTAGTGTCTTCAAGAAATGGTCTGTGAGGAAATGAGCTGCATTGCAAAGGACCAAAACATGCCAAAACTAAGCTCCCAGACGTTGCCAAAGCAGGGGAAAATGGCAAGGAGGAAGACACAACGTGGAGGAGAGGATATGAGGAACATGGTATGGACACTTAAAAATCTAAAATTAAAAAAGAAAAAATTTTCCCATATTCTATGAAATGGAGGCACATGCAGCAAAGCTTGCCAAAAGTGATCCCCGCTGAAGGCCAAAAGAGAAAAGAAGGCCTTTCAAACAGGCTGGAATGGAGATACCAGCTACGGAATTGCAATTGGAGGAGAAAAAAAAAAAATTGGGGAAATTTGGGCAATTTAGTGACTCTAAGAAAATGGACCGGGATTATAGCAGAGCAGTGCAAAATACCAAAACATGCCAAAACTAAGCTTCCAGACATTGCCAAAGCAGTGGAAAATTGCAAGGAGCAAGACACAACGTGGAGGGGAAGATATAAAAGACATGGCATGGATGCTTAAAAAAAATGGAAAAAAAAAGAAAAAAATCTTTCCCAAAGTCAAAGGCATCAAAAGTCATGGCATGTCATCTAGGGCAGGGACATGCACCAAAGATTCCTCTCTTGGTCCCCATTGAAATCGCAAGATTCCGTTTCCCTTCCCGAAAGGAAATTTCATTTCCTTTCGGGAAGGAAACGGAATCTTGCGACCCCATAAAGAAAGGCTTACAAACGCTCTGGAAAGGAGATAGGATCAAATGAAATCCAATTGAAAAAAAGCCAAAAAAATGCAGAAAATTGGGAGTTTTAGTGCCTTCAAGAAATGGTCTGTGAGGAAATGAGCTGCATTGCAAAGGACCAAAACATGCCAAAACTAAGCTCCCAGATGTTGCCAAAGCAGGGGAAAATGGCAAGGAGGAAGACACAACGTGGAGGAGAGGATATGAGGAACATGGTATGGACACTTAAAAATCTAAAATTAAAAAAGAAAAAATTTTCCCATATTCTATGAAATGGAGGCACATGCAGCAAAGCTTGCCAAAAGTGATCCCCGCTGAAGGCCAAAAGAGAAAAGAAGGACTTTCAAACAGGCTGGAATGGAGATACCAGCTACGGAATTGCAATTGGAGGAGAAAAAAAAAAAATTGGGGAAATTTGGGCAATTTAGTGACTCTAAGAAAATGGACCGGGAT
This sequence comes from Molothrus aeneus, assembly GCF_037042795.1. Classification (NCBI taxonomy): domain Eukaryota; kingdom Metazoa; phylum Chordata; class Aves; order Passeriformes; family Icteridae; genus Molothrus; species Molothrus aeneus. The sequence continues at coordinate 44,313,941 of NC_089648.1, forward strand.
TATAGCAGAGCAGTGCAAAATACCAAAACATGCCAAAACTAAGCTTCCAGACATTGCCAAAGCAGTGGAAAATTGCAAGGAGCAAGACACAACGTGGAGGGGAAGATATAAAAGACATGGCATGGATGCTTAAAAAAAATGGAAAAAAAAAGAAAAAAATCTTTCCCAAAGTCAAAGGCATCAAAAGTCATGGCATGTCATCTAGGGCAGGGACATGCACCAAAGATTCCTCTCTTGGTCCCCATTGAAATCGCAAGATTCCGTTTCCCTTCCCGAAAGGAAATTTCATTTCCTTTCGGGAAGGAAACGGAATCTTGCGACCCCATAAAGAAAGGCTTACAAACGCTCTGGAAAGGAGATAGGATCAAATGAAATCCAATTGAAAAAAAGCCAAAAAAATGCAGAAAATTGGGAGTTTTAGTGTCTTCAAGAAATGGTCTGTGAGGAAATGAGCTGCATTGCAAAGGACCAAAACATGCCAAAACTAAGCTCCCAGACGTTGCCAAAGCAGGGGAAAATGGCAAGGAGGAAGACACAACGTGGAGGAGAGGATATGAGGAACATGGTATGGACACTTAAAAATCTAAAATTAAAAAAGAAAAAATTTTCCCATATTCTATGAAATGGAGGCACATGCAGCAAAGCTTGCCAAAAGTGATCCCCGCTGAAGGCCAAAACAGAAAAGAAGGACTTTCAAACAGGCTGGAATGGAGATACCAGCTACGGAATTGCAATTGGAGGAGAAAAAAAAAAAAAATTTGGGAAATTTGGGCAATTTAGTGACTCTAAGAAAATGGACCGGGATTATAGCAGAGCAGTGCAAAATACCAAAACATGCCAAAACTAAGCTTCCAGACATTGCCAAAGCAGTGGAAAATTGCAAGGAGCAAGACACAACGTGGAGGGGAAGATATAAAAGACATGGCATGGATGCTTAAAAAAAATGGAAAAAAAAAGAAAAAAATCTTTCCCAAAGTCAAAGGCATCAAAAGTCATGGCATGTCATCTAGGGCAGGGACATGCACCAAAGATTCCTCTCTTGGTCCCCATTGAAATCGCAAGATTCCGTTTCCCTTCCCGAAAGGAAATTTCATTTCCTTTCGGGAAGGAAACGGAATCTTGCGACCCCATAAAGAAAGGCTTACAAACGCTCTGGAAAGGAGATAGGATCAAATGAAATCCAATTGAAAAAAAGCCAAAAAAATGCAGAAAATTGGGAGTTTTAGTGTCTTCAAGAAATGGTCTGTGAGGAAATGAGCTGCATTGCAAAGGACCAAAACATGCCAAAACTAAGCTCCCAGACGTTGCCAAAGCAGGGGAAAATGGCAAGGAGGAAGACACAACGTGGAGGAGAGGATATGAGGAACATGGTATGGACACTTAAAAATCTAAAATTAAAAAAGAAAAAATTTTCCCATATTCTATGAAATGGAGGCACATGCAGCAAAGCTTGCCAAAAGTGATCCCCGCTGAAGGCCAAAACAGAAAAGAAGGACTTTCAAACAGGCTGGAATGGAGATACCAGCTACGGAATTGCAATTGGAGGAGAAAAAAAAAAAAATTGGGGAAATTTGGGCAATTTAGTGACTCTAAGAAAATGGACCGGGATTATAGCAGAGCAGTGCAAAATACCAAAACATGCCAAAACTAAGCTTCCAGACATTGCCAAAGCAGTGGAAAATTGCAAGGAGCAAGACACAACGTGGAGGGGAAGATATAAAAGACATGGCATGGATGCTTAAAAAAAATGGAAAAAAAAAGAAAAAAATCTTTCCCAAAGTCAAAGGCATCAAAAGTCATGGCATGTCATCTAGGGCAGGGACATGCACCAAAGATTCCTCTCTTGGTCCCCATTGAAATCGCAAGATTCCGTTTCCCTTCCCGAAAGGAAATTTCATTTCCTTTCGGGAAGGAAACGGAATCTTGCGACCCCATAAAGAAAGGCTTACAAACGCTCTGGAAAGGAGATAGGATCAAATGAAATCCAATTGAAAAAAAGCCAAAAAAATGCAGAAAATTGGGAGTTTTAGTGTCTTCAAGAAATGGTCTGTGAGGAAATGAGCTGCATTGCAAAGGACCAAAACATGCCAAAACTAAGCTCCCAGACGTTGCCAAAGCAGGGGAAAATGGCAAGGAGGAAGACACAACGTGGAGGAGAGGATATGAGGAACATGGTATGGACACTTAAAAATCTAAAATTAAAAAAGAAAAAATTTTCCCATATTCTATGAAATGGAGGCACATGCAGCAAAGCTTGCCAAAAGTGATCCCCGCTGAAGGCCAAAACAGAAAAGAAGGACTTTCAAACAGGCTGGAATGGAGATACCAGCTACGGAATTGCAATTGGAGGAGAAAAAAAAAAAAATTGGGGAAATTTGGGCAATTTAGTGACTCTAAGAAAATGGACCGGGATTATAGCAGAGCAGTGCAAAATACCAAAACATGCCAAAACTAAGCTTCCAGACATTGCCAAAGCAGTGGAAAATTGCAAGGAGCAAGACACAACGTGGAGGGGAAGATATAAAAGACATGGCATGGATGCTTAAAAAAAATGGAAAAAAAAAGAAAAAAATCTTTCCCAAAGTCAAAGGCATCAAAAGTCATGGCATGTCATCTAGGGCAGGGACATGCACCAAAGATTCCTCTCTTGGTCCCCATTGAAATCGCAAGATTCCGTTTCCCTTCCCGAAAGGAAATTTCATTTCCTTTCGGGAAGGAAACGGAATCTTGCGACCCCATAAAGAAAGGCTTACAAACGCTCTGGAAAGGAGATAGGATCAAATGAAATCCAATTGAAAAAAAGCCAAAAAAATGCAGAAAATTGGGAGTTTTAGTGTCTTCAAGAAATGGTCTGTGAGGAAATGAGCTGCATTGCAAAGGACCAAAACATGCCAAAACTAAGCTCCCAGACGTTGCCAAAGCAGGGGAAAATGGCAAGGAGGAAGACACAACGTGGAGGAGAGGATATGAGGAACATGGTATGGACACTTAAAAATCTAAAATTAAAAAAGAAAAAATTTTCCCATATTCTATGAAATGGAGGCACATGCAGCAAAGCTTGCCAAAAGTGATCCCCGCTGAAGGCCAAAAGAGAAAAGAAGGACTTTCAAACAGGCTGGAATGGAGATACCAGCTACGGAATTGCAATTGGAGGAGAAAAAAAAAAAATTGGGGAAATTTGGGCAATTTAGTGACTCTAAGAAAATGGACCGGGATTATAGCAGAGCAGTGCAAAATACCAAAACATGCCAAAACTAAGCTTCCAGACATTGCCAAAGCAGTGGAAAATTGCAAGGAGCAAGACACAACGTGGAGGGGAAGATATAAAAGACATGGCATGGATGCTTAAAAAAAATGGAAAAAAAAAGAAAAAAATCTTTCCCAAAGTCAAAGGCATCAAAAGTCATGGCATGTCATCTAGGGCAGGGACATGCACCAAAGATTCCTCTCTTGGTCCCCATTGAAATCGCAAGATTCCGTTTCCCTTCCCGAAAGGAAATTTCATTTCCTTTCGGGAAGGAAACGGAATCTTGCGACCCCATAAAGAAAGGCTTACAAACGCTCTGGAAAGGAGATAGGATCAAATGAAATCCAATTGAAAAAAAGCCAAAAAAATGCAGAAAATTGGGAGTTTTAGTGTCTTCAAGAAATGGTCTGTGAGGAAATGAGCTGCATTGCAAAGGACCAAAACATGCCAAAACTAAGCTCCCAGACGTTGCCAAAGCAGGGGAAAATGGCAAGGAGGAAGGCACAACATGGAGGAGAGGATATGAGGAACATGGTATGGACACTTAAAAAAACGCAAAATTAAAAAAGAAAAAATTTTCCCATATTCTATGAAATGCAGGCACATGCAGCAAAGCTTGCCAAAAGTGATCCCCGCTGAAGGCCAAAACAGAAAAGAAGGACTTTCAAACAGGCTGGAATGGAGATACCAGCTACGGAATTGCAATTGGAGGAGAAAAAAAAAAAATTGGGGAAATTTGGGCAATTTAGTGACTCTAAGAAAATGGACCGGGATTATAGCAGAGCAGTGCAAAATACCAAAACATGCCAAAACTAAGCTTCCAGACATTGCCAAAGCAGTGGAAAATTGCAAGGAGCAAGACACAACGTGGAGGGGAAGATATAAAAGACATGGCATGGATGCTTAAAAAAAATGGAAAAAAAAAGAAAAAAATCTTTCCCAAAGTCAAAGGCATCAAAAGTCATGGCATGTCATCTAGGGCAGGGACATGCACCAAAGATTCCTCTCTTGGTCCCCATTGAAATCGCAAGATTCCGTTTCCCTTCCCGAAAGGAAATTTCATTTCCTTTCGGGAAGGAAACGGAATCTTGCGACCCCATAAAGAAAGGCTTACAAACGCTCTGGAAAGGAGATAGGATCAAATGAAATCCAATTGAAAAAAAGCCAAAAAAATGCAGAAAATTGGGAGTTTTAGTGTCTTCAAGAAATGGTCTGTGAGGAAATGAGCTGCATTGCAAAGGACCAAAACATGCCAAAACTAAGCTCCCAGACGTTGCCAAAGCAGGGGAAAATGGCAAGGAGGAAGACACAACGTGGAGGAGAGGATATGAGGAACATGGTATGGACACTTAAAAATCTAAAATTAAAAAAGAAAAAATTTTCCCATATTCTATGAAATGGAGGCACATGCAGCAAAGCTTGCCAAAAGTGATCCCCGCTGAAGGCCAAAACAGAAAAGAAGGACTTTCAAACAGGCTGGAATGGAGATACCAGCTACGGAATTGCAATTGGAGGAGAAAAAAAAAAAATTGGGGAAATTTGGGCAATTTAGTGACTCTAAGAAAATGGACCGGGATTATAGCAGAGCAGTGCAAAATACCAAAACATGCCAAAACTAAGCTTCCAGACATTGCCAAAGCAGTGGAAAATTGCAAGGAGCAAGACACAACGTGGAGGGGAAGATATAAAAGACATGGCATGGATGCTTAAAAAAAATGGAAAAAAAAAGAAAAAAATCTTTCCCAAAGTCAAAGGCATCAAAAGTCATGGCATGTCATCTAGGGCAGGGACATGCACCAAAGATTCCTCTCTTGGTCCCCATTGAAATCGCAAGATTCCGTTTCCCTTCCCGAAAGGAAATTTCATTTCCTTTCGGGAAGGAAACGGAATCTTGCGACCCCATAAAGAAAGGCTTACAAACGCTCTGGAAAGGAGATAGGATCAAATGAAATCCAATTGAAAAAAAGCCAAAAAAATGCAGAAAATTGGGAGTTTTAGTGTCTTCAAGAAATGGTCTGTGAGGAAATGAGCTGCATTGCAAAGGACCAAAACATGCCAAAACTAAGCTCCCAGACGTTGCCAAAGCAGGGGAAAATGGCAAGGAGGAAGACACAACGTGGAGGAGAGGATATGAGGAACATGGTATGGACACTTAAAAATCTAAAATTAAAAAAGAAAAAATTTTCCCATATTCTATGAAATGGAGGCACATGCAGCAAAGCTTGCCAAAAGTGATCCCCGCTGAAGGCCAAAACAGAAAAGAAGGACTTTCAAACAGGCTGGAATGGAGATACCAGCTACGGAATTGCAATTGGAGGAGAAAAAAAAAAATTGGGGAAATTTGGGCAATTTAGTGACTCTAAGAAAATGGACCGGGATTATAGCAGAGCAGTGCAAAATACCAAAACATGCCAAAACTAAGCTTCCAGACATTGCCAAAGCAGTGGAAAATTGCAAGGAGCAAGACACAACGTGGAGGGGAAGATATAAAAGACATGGCATGGATGCTTAAAAAAAATGGAAAAAAAAAGAAAAAAATCTTTCCCAAAGTCAAAGGCATCAAAAGTCATGGCATGTCATCTAGGGCAGGGACATGCACCAAAGATTCCTCTCTTGGTCCCCATTGAAATCGCAAGATTCCGTTTCCCTTCCCGAAAGGAAATTTCATTTCCTTTCGGGAAGGAAACGGAATCTTGCGACCCCATAAAGAAAGGCTTACAAACGCTCTGGAAAGGAGATAGGATCAAATGAAATCCAATTGAAAAAAAGCCAAAAAAATGCAGAAAATTGGGAGTTTTAGTGTCTTCAAGAAATGGTCTGTGAGGAAATGAGCTGCATTGCAAAGGACCAAAACATGCCAAAACTAAGCTCCCAGACGTTGCCAAAGCAGGGGAAAATGGCAAGGAGGAAGACACAACGTGGAGGAGAGGATATGAGGAACATGGTATGGACACTTAAAAATCTAAAATTAAAAAAGAAAAAATTTTCCCATATTCTATGAAATGGAGGCACATGCAGCAAAGCTTGCCAAAAGTGATCCCCGCTGAAGGCCAAAACAGAAAAGAAGGACTTTCAAACAGGCTGGAATGGAGATACCAGCTACGGAATTGCAATTGGAGGAGAAAAAAAAAAAAATTGGGGAAATTTGGGCAATTTAGTGACTCTAAGAAAATGGACCGGGATTATAGCAGAGCAGTGCAAAATACCAAAACATGCCAAAACTAAGCTTCCAGACATTGCCAAAGCAGTGGAAAATTGCAAGGAGCAAGACACAACGTGGAGGGGAAGATATAAAAGACATGGCATGGATGCTTAAAAAAAATGGAAAAAAAAAGAAAAAAATCTTTCCCAAAGTCAAAGGCATCAAAAGTCATGGCATGTCATCTAGGGCAGGGACATGCACCAAAGATTCCTCTCTTGGTCCCCATTGAAATCGCAAGATTCCGTTTCCCTTCCCGAAAGGAAATTTCATTTCCTTTCGGGAAGGAAACGGAATCTTGCGACCCCATAAAGAAAGGCTTACAAACGCTCTGGAAAGGAGATAGGATCAAATGAAATCCAATTGAAAAAAAGCCAAAAAAATGCAGAAAATTGGGAGTTTTAGTGTCTTCAAGAAATGGTCTGTGAGGAAATGAGCTGCATTGCAAAGGACCAAAACATGCCAAAACTAAGCTCCCAGACGTTGCCAAAGCAGGGGAAAATGGCAAGGAGGAAGACACAACGTGGAGGAGAGGATATGAGGAACATGGTATGGACACTTAAAAATCTAAAATTAAAAAAGAAAAAATTTTCCCATATTCTATGAAATGGAGGCACATGCAGCAAAGCTTGCCAAAAGTGATCCCCGCTGAAGGCCAAAACAGAAAAGAAGGCCTTTCAAACAGGCTGGAATGGAGATACCAGCTACGGAATTGCAATTGGAGGAGAAAAAAAAAAAATTGGGGAAATTTGGGCAATTTAGTGACTCTAAGAAAATGGACCGGGATTATAGCAGAGCAGTGCAAAATACCAAAACATGCCAAAACTAAGCTTCCAGACATTGCCAAAGCAGTGGAAAATTGCAAGGAGCAAGACACAACGTGGAGGGGAAGATATAAAAGACATGGCATGGATGCTTAAAAAAAATGGAAAAAAAAAGAAAAAAATCTTTCCCAAAGTCAAAGGCATCAAAAGTCATGGCATGTCATCTAGGGCAGGGACATGCACCAAAGATTCCTCTCTTGGTCCCCATTGAAATCGCAAGATTCCGTTTCCCTTCCCGAAAGGAAATTTCATTTCCTTTCGGGAAGGAAACGGAATCTTGCGACCCCATAAAGAAAGGCTTACAAACGCTCTGGAAAGGAGATAGGATCAAATGAAATCCAATTGAAAAAAAGCCAAAAAAATGCAGAAAATTGGGAGTTTTAGTGTCTTCAAGAAATGGTCTGTGAGGAAATGAGCTGCATTGCAAAGGACCAAAACATGCCAAAACTAAGCTCCCAGACGTTGCCAAAGCAGGGGAAAATGGCAAGGAGGAAGACACAACGTGGAGGAGAGGATATGAGGAACATGGTATGGACACTTAAAAATCTAAAATTAAAAAAGAAAAAATTTTCCCATATTCTATGAAATGGAGGCACATGCAGCAAAGCTTGCCAAAAGTGATCCCCGCTGAAGGCCAAAAGAGAAAAGAAGGACTTTCAAACAGGCTGGAATGGAGATACCAGCTACGGAATTGCAATTGGAGGAGAAAAAAAAAAAATTGGGGAAATTTGGGCAATTTAGTGACTCTAAGAAAATGGACCGGGATTATAGCAGAGCAGTGCAAAATACCAAAACATGCCAAAACTAAGCTTCCAGACATTGCCAAAGCAGTGGAAAATTGCAAGGAGCAAGACACAACGTGGAGGGGAAGATATAAAAGACATGGCATGGATGCTTAAAAAAAATGGAAAAAAAAAGAAAAAAATCTTTCCCAAAGTCAAAGGCATCAAAAGTCATGGCATGTCATCTAGGGCAGGGACATGCACCAAAGATTCCTCTCTTGGTCCCCATTGAAATCGCAAGATTCCGTTTCCCTTCCCGAAAGGAAATTTCATTTCCTTTCGGGAAGGAAACGGAATCTTGCGACCCCATAAAGAAAGGCTTACAAACGCTCTGGAAAGGAGATAGGATCAAATGAAATCCAATTGAAAAAAAGCCAAAAAAATGCAGAAAATTGGGAGTTTTAGTGTCTTCAAGAAATGGTCTGTGAGGAAATGAGCTGCATTGCAAAGGACCAAAACATGCCAAAACTAAGCTCCCAGACGTTGCCAAAGCAGGGGAAAATGGCAAGGAGGAAGGCACAACATGGAGGAGAGGATATGAGGAACATGGTATGGACACTTAAAAAACCGCAAAATTAAAAAAGAAAAAATTTTCCCATATTCTATGAAATGCAGGCACATGCAGCAAAGCTTGCCAAAAGTGATCCCCGCTGAAGGCCAAAACAGAAAAGAAGGACTTTCAAACAGGCTGGAATGGAGATACCAGCTACGGAATTGCAATTGGAGGAGAAAAAAAAAAAATTGGGGAAATTTGGGCAATTTAGTGACTCTAAGAAAATGGACCGGGATTATAGCAGAGCAGTGCAAAATACCAAAACATGCCAAAACTAAGCTTCCAGACATTGCCAAAGCAGTGGAAAATTGCAAGGAGCAAGACACAACGTGGAGGGGAAGATATAAAAGACATGGCATGGATGCTTAAAAAAAATGGAAAAAAAAAGAAAAAAATCTTTCCCAAAGTCCAAGGCATCAAAAGTCATGGCATGTCATCTAGGGCAGGGACATGCACCAAAGATTCCTCTCTTGGTCCCCATTGAAATCGCAAGATTCCGTTTCCCTCCCCGAAAGGAAATTTCATTTCCTTTCGGGAAGGAAACGGAATCTTGCGACCCCATAAAGAAAGGCTTACAAACGCTCTGGAAAGGAGATAGGATCAAATGAAATCCAATTGAAAAAAAGCCAAAAAAATGCAGAAAATTGGGAGTTTTAGTGTCTTCAAGAAATGGTCTGTGAGGAAATGAGCTGCATTGCAAAGGACCAAAACATGCCAAAACTAAGCTCCCAGACGTTGCCAAAGCAGGGGAAAATGGCAAGGAGGAAGACACAACGTGGAGGAGAGGATATGAGGAACATGGTATGGACACTTAAAAATCTAAAATTAAAAAAGAAAAAATTTTCCCATATTCTATGAAATGTAGGCACATGCAGCAAAGCTTGCCAAAAGTGATCCCCGCTGAAGGCCAAAACAGAAAAGAAGGACTTTCAAACAGGCTGGAATGGAGATACCAGCTACGGAATTGCAATTGGAGGAGAAAAAAAAAAAATTTGGGAAATTTGGGCAATTTAGTGACTCTAAGAAAATGGACCGGGATTATAGCAGAGCAGTGCAAAATACCAAAACATGCCAAAACTAAGCTTCCAGACATTGCCAAAGCAGTGGAAAATTGCAAGGAGCAAGACACAACGTGGAGGGGAAGATATAAAAGACATGGCATGGATGCTTAAAAAAAATGGAAAAAAAAAGAAAAAAATCTTTCCCAAAGTCAAAGGCATCAAAAGTCATGGCATGTCATCTAGGGCAGGGACATGCACCAAAGATTCCTCTCTTGGTCCCCATTGAAATCGCAAGATTCCGTTTCCCTTCCCGAAAGGAAATTTCATTTCCTTTCGGGAAGGAAACGGAATCTTGCGACCCCATAAAGAAAGGCTTACAAACGCTCTGGAAAGGAGATAGGATCAAATGAAATCCAATCGAAAAAAAGCCAAAAAAATGCAGAAAATTGGGAGTTTTAGTGTCTTCAAGAAATGGTCTGTGAGGAAATGAGCTGCATTGCAAAGGACCAAAACATGCCAAAACTAAGCTCCCAGACGTTGCCAAAGCAGGGGAAAATGGCAAGGAGGAAGACACAACGTGGAGGAGAGGATATGAGGAACATGGTATGGACACTTAAAAATCTAAAATTAAAAAAGAAAAAATTTTCCCATATTCTATGAAATGGAGGCACATGCAGCAAAGCTTGCCAAAAGTGATCCCCGCTGAAGGCCAAAACAGAAAAGAAGGACTTTCAAACAGGCTGGAATGGAGATACCAGCTACGGAATTGCAATTGGAGGAGAAAAAAAAAAAAATTTGGGAAATTTGGGCAATTTAGTGACTCTAAGAAAATGGACCGGGATTATAGCAGAGCAGTGCAAAATACCAAAACATGCCAAAACTAAGCTTCCAGACATTGCCAAAGCAGTGGAAAATTGCAAGGAGCAAGACACAACGTGGAGGGGAAGATATAAAAGACATGGCATGGATGCTTAAAAAAAATGGAAAAAAAAAGAAAAAAATCTTTCCCAAAGTCAAAGGCATCAAAAGTCATGGCATGTCATCTAGGGCAGGGACATGCACCAAAGATTCCTCTCTTGGTCCCCATTGAAATCGCAAGATTCCGTTTCCCTTCCCGAAAGGAAATTTCATTTCCTTTCGGGAAGGAAACGGAATCTTGCGACCCCATAAAGAAAGGCTTACAAACGCTCTGGAAAGGAGATAGGATCAAATGAAATCCAATTGAAAAAAAGCCAAAAAAATGCAGAAAATTGGGAGTTTTAGTGTCTTCAAGAAATGGTCTGTGAGGAAATGAGCTGCATTGCAAAGGACCAAAACATGCCAAAACTAAGCTCCCAGACGTTGCCAAAGCAGGGGAAAATGGCAAGGAGGAAGACACAACGTGGAGGAGAGGATATGAGGAACATGGTATGGACACTTAAAAATCTAAAATTAAAAAAGAAAAAATTTTCCCATATTCTATGAAATGGAGGCACATGCAGCAAAGCTTGCCAAAAGTGATCCCCGCTGAAGGCCAAAAGAGAAAAGAAGGACTTTCAAACAGGCTGGAATGGAGATACCAGCTACGGAATTGCAATTGGAGGAGAAAAAAAAAAAATTGGGGAAATTTGGGCAATTTAGTGACTCTAAGAAAATGGACCGGGATTATAGCAGAGCAGTGCAAAATACCAAAACATGCCAAAACTAAGCTTCCAGACATTGCCAAAGCAGTGGAAAATTGCAAGGAGCAAGACACAACGTGGAGGGGAAGATATAAAAGACATGGCATGGATGCTTAAAAAAAATGGAAAAAAAAAGAAAAAAATCTTTCCCAAAGTCAAAGGCATCAAAAGTCATGGCATGTCATCTAGGGCAGGGACATGCACCAAAGATTCCTCTCTTGGTCCCCATTGAAATCGCAAGATTCCGTTTCCCTTCCCGAAAGGAAATTTCATTTCCTTTCGGGAAGGAAACGGAATCTTGCGACCCCATAAAGAAAGGCTTACAAACGCTCTGGAAAGGAGATAGGATCAAATGAAATCCAATTGAAAAAAAGCCAAAAAAATGCAGAAAATTGGGAGTTTTAGTGTCTTCAAGAAATGGTCTGTGAGGAAATGAGCTGCATTGCAAAGGACCAAAACATGCCAAAACTAAGCTCCCAGACGTTGCCAAAGCAGGGGAAAATGGCAAGGAGGAAGGCACAACGTGGAGGAGAGGATATGAGGAACATGGTATGGACACTTAAAAATCTAAAATTAAAAAAGAAAAAATTTTCCCATATTCTATGAAATGGAGGCACATGCAGCAAAGCTTGCCAAAAGTGATCCCCGCTGAAGGCCAAAAGAGAAAAGAAGGCCTTTCAAACAGGCTGGAATGGAGATACCAGCTACGGAATTGCAATTGGAGGAGAAAAAAAAAAAATTGGGGAAATTTGGGCAATTTAGTGACTCTAAGAAAATGGACCGGGATTATAGCAGAGCAGTGCAAAATACCAAAACATGCCAAAACTAAGCTTCCAGACATTGCCAAAGCAGTGGAAAATTGCAAGGAGCAAGACACAACGTGGAGGGGAAGATATAAAAGACATGGCATGGATGCTTAAAAAAAATGGAAAAAAAAAGAAAAAAATCTTTCCCAAAGTCAAAGGCATCAAAAGTCATGGCATGTCATCTAGGGCAGGGACATGCACCAAAGATTCCTCTCTTGGTCCCCATTGAAATCGCAAGATTCCGTTTCCCTTCCCGAAAGGAAATTTCATTTCCTTTCGGGAAGGAAACGGAATCTTGCGACCCCATAAAGAAAGGCTTACAAACGCTCTGGAAAGGAGATAGGATCAAATGAAATCCAATTGAAAAAAAGCCAAAAAAATGCAGAAAATTGGGAGTTTTAGTGTCTTCAAGAAATGGTCTGTGAGGAAATGAGCTGCATTGCAAAGGACCAAAACATGCCAAAACTAAGCTCCCAGACGTTGCCAAAGCAGGGGAAAATGGCAAGGAGGAAGACACAACGTGGAGGAGAGGATATGAGGAACATGGTATGGACACTTAAAAATCTAAAATTAAAAAAGAAAAAATTTTCCCATATTCTATGAAATGGAGGCACATGCAGCAAAGCTTGCCAAAAGTGATCCCCGCTGAAGGCCAAAACAGAAAAGAAGGACTTTCAAACAGGCTGGAATGGAGATACCAGCTACGGAATTGCAATTGGAGGAGAAAAAAAAAAATTGGGGAAATTTGGGCAATTTAGTGACTCTAAGAAAATGGACCGGGATTATAGCAGAGCAGTGCAAAATACCAAAACATGCCAAAACTAAGCTTCCAGACATTGCCAAAGCAGTGGAAAATTGCAAGGAGCAAGACACAACGTGGAGGGGAAGATATAAAAGACATGGCATGGATGCTTAAAAAAAATGGAAAAAAAAAGAAAAAAATCTTTCCCAAAGTCAAAGGCATCAAAAGTCATGGCATGTCATCTAGGGCAGGGACATGCACCAAAGATTCCTCTCTTGGTCCCCATTGAAATCGCAAGATTCCGTTTCCCTTCCCGAAAGGAAACGGAATCTTGCGACCCCATAAAGAAAGGCTTACAAACGCTCTGGAAAGGAGATAGGATCAAATGAAATCCAATTGAAAAAAAGCCAAAAAAATGCAGAAAATTGGGAGTTTTAGTGTCTTCAAGAAATGGTCTGTGAGGAAATGAGCTGCATTGCAAAGGACCAAAACATGCCAAAACTAAGCTCCCAGACGTTGCCAAAGCAGGGGAAAATGGCAAGGAGGAAGACACAACGTGGAGGAGAGGATATGAGGAACATGGTATGGACACTTAAAAATCTAAAATTAAAAAAGAAAAAATTTTCCCATATTCTATGAAATGGAGGCACATGCAGCAAAGCTTGCCAAAAGTGATCCCCGCTGAAGGCCAAAACAGAAAAGAAGGCCTTTCAAACAGGCTGGAATGGAGATACCAGCTACGGAATTGCAATTGGAGGAGAAAAAAAAAAAATTGGGGAAATTTGGGCAATTTAGTGACTCTAAGAAAATGGACCGGGATTATAGCAGAGCAGTGCAAAATACCAAAACATGCCAAAACTAAGCTTCCAGACATTGCCAAAGCAGTGGAAAATTGCAAGGAGCAAGACACAACGTGGAGGGGAAGATATAAAAGACATGGCATGGATGCTTAAAAAAAATGGAAAAAAAAAGAAAAAAATCTTTCCCAAAGTCAAAGGCATCAAAAGTCATGGCATGTCATCTAGGGCAGGGACATGCAGCAAAGATTCCTCTCTTGGTCCCCATTGAAATCGCAAGATTCCGTTTCCCTTCCCGAAAGGAAATTTCATTTCCTTTCGGGAAGGAAACGGAATCTTGCGACCCCATAAAGAAAGGCTTACAAACGCTCTGGAAAGGAGATAGGATCAAATGAAATCCAATTGAAAAAAAGCCAAAAAAATGCAGAAAATTGGGAGTTTTAGTGCCTTCAAGAAATGGTCTGTGAGGAAATGAGCTGCATTGCAAAGGACCAAAACATGCCAAAACTAAGCTCCCAGACGTTGCCAAAGCAGGGGAAAATGGCAAGGAGGAAGACACAACGTGGAGGAGAGGATATGAGGAACATGGTATGGACACTTAAAAATCTAAAATTAAAAAAGAAAAAATTTTCCCATATTCTATGAAATGGAGGCACATGCAGCAAAGCTTGCCAAAAGTGATCCCCGCTGAAGGCCAAAAGAGAAAAGAAGGCCTTTCAAACAGGCTGGAATGGAGATACCAGCTACGGAATTGCAATTGGAGGAGAAAAAAAAAAATTGGGGAAATTTGGGCAATTTAGTGACTCTAAGAAAATGGACCGGGATTATAGCAGAGCAGTGCAAAATACCAAAACATGCCAAAACTAAGCTTCCAGACATTGCCAAAGCAGTGGAAAATTGCAAGGAGCAAGACACAACGTGGAGGGGAAGATATAAAAGACATGGCATGGATGCTTAAAAAAAATGGAAAAAAAAAGAAAAAAATCTTTCCCAAAGTCAAAGGCATCAAAAGTCATGGCATGTCATCTAGGGCAGGGACATGCACCAAAGATTCCTCTCTTGGTCCCCATTGAAATCGCAAGATTCCGTTTCCCTTCCCGAAAGGAAATTTCATTTCCTTTCGGGAAGGAAACGGAATCTTGCGACCCCATAAAGAAAGGCTTACAAACACTCTGGAAAGGAGATAGGATCAAATGAAATCCAATTGAAAAAAAGCCAAAAAAATGCAGAAAATTGGGAGTTTTAGTGTCTTCAAGAAATGGTCTGTGAGGAAATGAGCTGCATTGCAAAGGACCAAAACATGCCAAAACTAAGCTCCCAGACGTTGCCAAAGCAGGGGAAAATGGCAAGGAGGAAGACACAACGTGGAGGAGAGGATATGAGGAACATGGTATGGACACTTAAAAATCTAAAATTAAAAAAGAAAAAATTTTCCCATATTCTATGAAATGGAGGCACATGCAGCAAAGCTTGCCAAAAGTGATCCCCGCTGAAGGCCAAAACAGAAAAGAAGGCCTTTCAAACAGGCTGGAATGGAGATACCAGCTACGGAATTGCAATTGGAGGAGAAAAAAAAAAAATTGGGGAAATTTGGGCAATTTAGTGACTCTAAGAAAATGGACCGGGATTATAGCAGAGCAGTGCAAAATACCAAAACATGCCAAAACTAAGCTTCCAGACATTGCCAAAGCAGTGGAAAATTGCAAGGAGCAAGACACAACGTGGAGGGGAAGATATAAAAGACATGGCATGGATGCTTAAAAAAAATGGAAAAAAAAAGAAAAAAATCTTTCCCAAAGTCAAAGGCATCAAAAGTCATGGCATGTCATCTAGGGCAGGGACATGCACCAAAGATTCCTCTCTTGGTCCCCATTGAAATCGCAAGATTCCGTTTCCCTTCCCGAAAGGAAATTTCATTTCCTTTCGGGAAGGAAACGGAATCTTGCGACCCCATAAAGAAAGGCTTACAAACGCTCTGGAAAGGAGATAGGATCAAATGAAATCCAATTGAAAAAAAGCCAAAAAAATGCAGAAAATTGGGAGTTTTAGTGTCTTCAAGAAATGGTCTGTGAGGAAATGAGCTGCATTGCAAAGGACCAAAACATGCCAAAACTAAGCTCCCAGACGTTGCCAAAGCAGGGGAAAATGGCAAGGAGGAAGACACAACGTGGAGGAGAGGATATGAGGAACATGGTATGGACACTTAAAAATCTAAAATTAAAAAAGAAAAAATTTTCCCATATTCTATGAAATGGAGGCACATGCAGCAAAGCTTGCCAAAAGTGATCCCCGCTGAAGGCCAAAAGAGAAAAGAAGGACTTTCAAACAGGCTGGAATGGAGATACCAGCTACGGAATTGCAATTGGAGGAGAAAAAAAAAAAATTTGGGAAATTTGGGCAATTTAGTGACTCTAAGAAAATGGACCGGGATTATAGCAGAGCAGTGCAAAATACCAAAACATGCCAAAACTAAGCTTCCAGACATTGCCAAAGCAGTGGAAAATTGCAAGGAGCAAGACACAACGTGGAGGGGAAGATATAAAAGACATGGCATGGATGCTTAAAAAAAATGGAAAAAAAAAGAAAAAAATCTTTCCCAAAGTCAAAGGCATCAAAAGTCATGGCATGTCATCTAGGGCAGGGACATGCACCAAAGATTCCTCTCTTGGTCCCCATTGAAATCGCAAGATTCCGTTTCCCTTCCCGAAAGGAAATTTCATTTCCTTTCGGGAAGGAAACGGAATCTTGCGACCCCATAAAGAAAGGCTTACAAACGCTCTGGAAAGGAGATAGGATCAAATGAAATCCAATTGAAAAAAAGCCAAAAAAATGCAGAAAATTGGGAGTTTTAGTGTCTTCAAGAAATGGTCTGTGAGGAAATGAGCTGCATTGCAAAGGACCAAAACATGCCAAAACTAAGCTCCCAGACGTTGCCAAAGCAGGGGAAAATGGCAAGGAGGAAGGCACAACATGGAGGAGAGGATATGAGGAACATGGTATGGACACTTAAAAAAACGCAAAATTAAAAAAGAAAAAATTTTCCCATATTCTATGAAATGCAGGCACATGCAGCAAAGCTTGCCAAAAGTGATCCCCGCTGAAGGCCAAAACAGAAAAGAAGGACTTTCAAACAGGCTGGAATGGAGATACCAGCTACGGAATTGCAATTGGAGGAGAAAAAAAAAAAATTGGGGAAATTTGGGCAATTTAGTGACTCTAAGAAAATGGACCGGGATTATAGCAGAGCAGTGCAAAATACCAAAACATGCCAAAACTAAGCTTCCAGACATTGCCAAAGCAGTGGAAAATTGCAAGGAGCAAGACACAACGTGGAGGGGAAGATATAAAAGACATGGCATGGATGCTTAAAAAAAATGGAAAAAAAAAGAAAAAAATCTTTCCCAAAGTCAAAGGCATCAAAAGTCATGGCATGTCATCTAGGGCAGGGACATGCACCAAAGATTCCTCTCTTGGTCCCCATTGAAATCGCAAGATTCCGTTTCCCTTCCCGAAAGGAAATTTCATTTCCTTTCGGGAAGGAAACGGAATCTTGCGACCCCATAAAGAAAGGCTTACAAACGCTCTGGAAAGGAGATAGGATCAAATGAAATCCAATTGAAAAAAAGCCAAAAAAATGCAGAAAATTGGGAGTTTTAGTGTCTTCAAGAAATGGTCTGTGAGGAAATGAGCTGCATTGCAAAGGACCAAAACATGCCAAAACTAAGCTCCCAGACGTTGCCAAAGCAGGGGAAAATGGCAAGGAGGAAGACACAACGTGGAGGAGAGGATATGAGGAACATGGTATGGACACTTAAAAATCTAAAATTAAAAAAGAAAAAATTTTCCCATATTCTATGAAATGGAGGCACATGCAGCAAAGCTTGCCAAAAGTGATCCCCGCTGAAGGCCAAAAGAGAAAAGAAGGACTTTCAAACAGGCTGGAATGGAGATACCAGCTACGGAATTGCAATTGGAGGAGAAAAAAAAAAAATTTGGGAAATTTGGGCAATTTAGTGACTCTAAGAAAATGGACCGGGATTATAGCAGAGCAGTGCAAAATACCAAAACATGCCAAAACTAAGCTTCCAGACATTGCCAAAGCAGTGGAAAATTGCAAGGAGCAAGACACAACGTGGAGGGGAAGATATAAAAGACATGGCATGGATGCTTAAAAAAAATGGAAAAAAAAAGAAAAAAATCTTTCCCAAAGTCCAAGGCATCAAAAGTCATGGCATGTCATCTAGGGCAGGGACATGCACCAAAGATTCCTCTCTTGGTCCCCATTGAAATCGCAAGATTCCGTTTCCCTTCCCGAAAGGAAATTTCATTTCCTTTCGGGAAGGAAACGGAATCTTGCGACCCCATAAAGAAAGGCTTACAAACGCTCTGGAAAGGAGATAGGATCAAATGAAATCCAATTGAAAAAAAGCCAAAAAAATGCAGAAAATTGGGAGTTTTAGTGTCTTCAAGAAATGGTCTGTGAGGAAATGAGCTGCATTGCAAAGGACCAAAACATGCCAAAACTAAGCTCCCAGACGTTGCCAAAGCAGGGGAAAATGGCAAGGAGGAAGACACAACGTGGAGGAGAGGATATGAGGAACATGGTATGGACACTTAAAAATCTAAAATTAAAAAAGAAAAAATTTTCCCATATTCTATGAAATGGAGGCACATGCAGCAAAGCTTGCCAAAAGTGATCCCCGCTGAAGGCCAAAACAGAAAAGAAGGCCTTTCAAACAGGCTGGAATGGAGATACCAGCTACGGAATTGCAATTGGAGGAGAAAAAAAAAAAATTGGGGAAATTTGGGCAATTTAGTGACTCTAAGAAAATGGACCGGGATTATAGCAGAGCAGTGCAAAATACCAAAACATGCCAAAACTAAGCTTCCAGACATTGCCAAAGCAGTGGAAAATTGCAAGGAGCAAGACACAACGTGGAGGGGAAGATATAAAAGACATGGCATGGATGCTTAAAAAAAATGGAAAAAAAAAGAAAAAAATCTTTCCCAAAGTCAAAGGCATCAAAAGTCATGGCATGTCATCTAGGGCAGGGACATGCACCAAAGATTCCTCTCTTGGTCCCCATTGAAATCGCAAGATTCCGTTTCCCTTCCCGAAAGGAAATTTCATTTCCTTTCGGGAAGGAAACGGAATCTTGCGACCCCATAAAGAAAGGCTTACAAACGCTCTGGAAAGGAGATAGGATCAAATGAAATCCAATTGAAAAAAAGCCAAAAAAATGCAGAAAATTGGGAGTTTTAGTGTCTTCAAGAAATGGTCTGTGAGGAAATGAGCTGCATTGCAAAGGACCAAAACATGCCAAAACTAAGCTCCCAGACGTTGCCAAAGCAGGGGAAAATGGCAAGGAGGAAGACACAACGTGGAGGAGAGGATATGAGGAACATGGTATGGACACTTAAAAATCTAAAATTAAAAAAGAAAAAATTTTCCCATATTCTATGAAATGGAGGCACATGCAGCAAAGCTTGCCAAAAGTGATCCCCGCTGAAGGCCAAAAGAGAAAAGAAGGACTTTCAAACAGGCTGGAATGGAGATACCAGCTACGGAATTGCAATTGGAGGAGAAAAAAAAAAAAATTTGGGAAATTTGGGCAATTTAGTGACTCTAAGAAAATGGACCGGGATTATAGCAGAGCAGTGCAAAATACCAAAACATGCCAAAACTAAGCTTCCAGACATTGCCAAAGCAGTGGAAAATTGCAAGGAGCAAGACACAACGTGGAGGGGAAGATATAAAAGACATGGCATGGATGCTTAAAAAAAATGGAAAAAAAAAGAAAAAAATCTTTCCCAAAGTCCAAGGCATCAAAAGTCATGGCATGTCATCTAGGGCAGGGACATGCACCAAAGATTCCTCTCTTGGTCCCCATTGAAATCGCAAGATTCCGTTTCCCTTCCCGAAAGGAAATTTCATTTCCTTTCGGGAAGGAAACGGAATCTTGCGACCCCATAAAGAAAGGCTTACAAACGCTCTGGAAAGGAGATAGGATCAAATGAAATCCAATTGAAAAAAAGCCAAAAAAATGCAGAAAATTGGGAGTTTTAGTGTCTTCAAGAAATGGTCTGTGAGGAAATGAGCTGCATTGCAAAGGACC
Source organism: Molothrus aeneus (assembly GCF_037042795.1). NCBI lineage: Eukaryota > Metazoa > Chordata > Aves > Passeriformes > Icteridae > Molothrus > Molothrus aeneus. The sequence goes on from NC_089648.1 coordinate 44,333,669, forward strand.
AAAACATGCCAAAACTAAGCTCCCAGACGTTGCCAAAGCAGGGGAAAATGGCAAGGAGGAAGACACAACGTGGAGGAGAGGATATGAGGAACATGGTATGGACACTTAAAAATCTAAAATTAAAAAAGAAAAAATTTTCCCATATTCTATGAAATGGAGGCACATGCAGCAAAGCTTGCCAAAAGTGATCCCCGCTGAAGGCCAAAACAGAAAAGAAGGCCTTTCAAACAGGCTGGAATGGAGATACCAGCTACGGAATTGCAATTGGAGGAGAAAAAAAAAAAATTGGGGAAATTTGGGCAATTTAGTGACTCTAAGAAAATGGACCGGGATTATAGCAGAGCAGTGCAAAATACCAAAACATGCCAAAACTAAGCTTCCAGACATTGCCAAAGCAGTGGAAAATTGCAAGGAGCAAGACACAACGTGGAGGGGAAGATATAAAAGACATGGCATGGATGCTTAAAAAAAATGGAAAAAAAAAGAAAAAAATCTTTCCCAAAGTCAAAGGCATCAAAAGTCATGGCATGTCATCTAGGGCAGGGACATGCACCAAAGATTCCTCTCTTGGTCCCCATTGAAATCGCAAGATTCCGTTTCCCTTCCCGAAAGGAAATTTCATTTCCTTTCGGGAAGGAAACGGAATCTTGCGACCCCATAAAGAAAGGCTTACAAACGCTCTGGAAAGGAGATAGGATCAAATGAAATCCAATTGAAAAAAAGCCAAAAAAATGCAGAAAATTGGGAGTTTTAGTGTCTTCAAGAAATGGTCTGTGAGGAAATGAGCTGCATTGCAAAGGACCAAAACATGCCAAAACTAAGCTCCCAGACGTTGCCAAAGCAGGGGAAAATGGCAAGGAGGAAGACACAACGTGGAGGAGAGGATATGAGGAACATGGTATGGACACTTAAAAATCTAAAATTAAAAAAGAAAAAATTTTCCCATATTCTATGAAATGGAGGCACATGCAGCAAAGCTTGCCAAAAGTGATCCCCGCTGAAGGCCAAAAGAGAAAAGAAGGACTTTCAAACAGGCTGGAATGGAGATACCAGCTACGGAATTGCAATTGGAGGAGAAAAAAAAAAAATTGGGGAAATTTGGGCAATTTAGTGACTCTAAGAAAATGGACCGGGATTATAGCAGAGCAGTGCAAAATACCAAAACATGCCAAAACTAAGCTTCCAGACATTGCCAAAGCAGTGGAAAATTGCAAGGAGCAAGACACAACGTGGAGGGGAAGATATAAAAGACATGGCATGGATGCTTAAAAAAAATGGAAAAAAAAAGAAAAAAATCTTTCCCAAAGTCAAAGGCATCAAAAGTCATGGCATGTCATCTAGGGCAGGGACATGCACCAAAGATTCCTCTCTTGGTCCCCATTGAAATCGCAAGATTCCGTTTCCCTTCCCGAAAGGAAATTTCATTTCCTTTCGGGAAGGAAACGGAATCTTGCGACCCCATAAAGAAAGGCTTACAAACGCTCTGGAAAGGAGATAGGATCAAATGAAATCCAATTGAAAAAAAGCCAAAAAAATGCAGAAAATTGGGAGTTTTAGTGTCTTCAAGAAATGGTCTGTGAGGAAATGAGCTGCATTGCAAAGGACCAAAACATGCCAAAACTAAGCTCCCAGACGTTGCCAAAGCAGGGGAAAATGGCAAGGAGGAAGGCACAACATGGAGGAGAGGATATGAGGAACATGGTATGGACACTTAAAAAACCGCAAAATTAAAAAAGAAAAAATTTTCCCATATTCTATGAAATGCAGGCACATGCAGCAAAGCTTGCCAAAAGTGATCCCCGCTGAAGGCCAAAACAGAAAAGAAGGACTTTCAAACAGGCTGGAATGGAGATACCAGCTACGGAATTGCAATTGGAGGAGAAAAAAAAAAAATTGGGGAAATTTGGGCAATTTAGTGACTCTAAGAAAATGGACCGGGATTATAGCAGAGCAGTGCAAAATACCAAAACATGCCAAAACTAAGCTTCCAGACATTGCCAAAGCAGTGGAAAATTGCAAGGAGCAAGACACAACGTGGAGGGGAAGATATAAAAGACATGGCATGGATGCTTAAAAAAAATGGAAAAAAAAAGAAAAAAATCTTTCCCAAAGTCAAAGGCATCAAAAGTCATGGCATGTCATCTAGGGCAGGGACATGCACCAAAGATTCCTCTCTTGGTCCCCATTGAAATCGCAAGATTCCGTTTCCCTTCCCGAAAGGAAATTTCATTTCCTTTCGGGAAGGAAACGGAATCTTGCGACCCCATAAAGAAAGGCTTACAAACGCTCTGGAAAGGAGATAGGATCAAATGAAATCCAATTGAAAAAAAGCCAAAAAAATGCAGAAAATTGGGAGTTTTAGTGTCTTCAAGAAATGGTCTGTGAGGAAATGAGCTGCATTGCAAAGGACCAAAACATGCCAAAACTAAGCTCCCAGACGTTGCCAAAGCAGGGGAAAATGGCAAGGAGGAAGACACAACGTGGAGGAGAGGATATGAGGAACATGGTATGGACACTTAAAAATCTAAAATTAAAAAAGAAAAAATTTTCCCATATTCTATGAAATGGAGGCACATGCAGCAAAGCTTGCCAAAAGTGATCCCCGCTGAAGGCCAAAACAGAAAAGAAGGACTTTCAAACAGGCTGGAATGGAGATACCAGCTACGGAATTGCAATTGGAGGAGAAAAAAAAAAAATTTGGGAAATTTGGGCAATTTAGTGACTCTAAGAAAATGGACCGGGATTATAGCAGAGCAGTGCAAAATACCAAAACATGCCAAAACTAAGCTTCCAGACATTGCCAAAGCAGTGGAAAATTGCAAGGAGCAAGACACAACGTGGAGGGGAAGATATAAAAGACATGGCATGGATGCTTAAAAAAAATGGAAAAAAAAAGAAAAAAATCTTTCCCAAAGTCAAAGGCATCAAAAGTCATGGCATGTCATCTAGGGCAGGGACATGCACCAAAGATTCCTCTCTTGGTCCCCATTGAAATCGCAAGATTCCGTTTCCCTTCCCGAAAGGAAATTTCATTTCCTTTCGGGAAGGAAACGGAATCTTGCGACCCCATAAAGAAAGGCTTACAAACGCTCTGGAAAGGAGATAGGATCAAATGAAATCCAATTGAAAAAAAGCCAAAAAAATGCAGAAAATTGGGAGTTTTAGTGTCTTCAAGAAATGGTCTGTGAGGAAATGAGCTGCATTGCAAAGGACCAAAACATGCCAAAACTAAGCTCCCAGACGTTGCCAAAGCAGGGGAAAATGGCAAGGAGGAAGACACAACGTGGAGGAGAGGATATGAGGAACATGGTATGGACACTTAAAAATCTAAAATTAAAAAAGAAAAAATTTTCCCATATTCTATGAAATGGAGGCACATGCAGCAAAGCTTGCCAAAAGTGATCCCCGCTGAAGGCCAAAACAGAAAAGAAGGACTTTCAAACAGGCTGGAATGGAGATACCAGCTACGGAATTGCAATTGGAGGAGAAAAAAAAAAATTGGGGAAATTTGGGCAATTTAGTGACTCTAAGAAAATGGACCGGGATTATAGCAGAGCAGTGCAAAATACCAAAACATGCCAAAACTAAGCTTCCAGACATTGCCAAAGCAGTGGAAAATTGCAAGGAGCAAGACACAACGTGGAGGGGAAGATATAAAAGACATGGCATGGATGCTTAAAAAAAATGGAAAAAAAAAGAAAAAAATCTTTCCCAAAGTCAAAGGCATCAAAAGTCATGGCATGTCATCTAGGGCAGGGACATGCACCAAAGATTCCTCTCTTGGTCCCCATTGAAATCGCAAGATTCCGTTTCCCTTCCCGAAAGGAAATTTCATTTCCTTTCGGGAAGGAAACGGAATCTTGCGACCCCATAAAGAAAGGCTTACAAACGCTCTGGAAAGGAGATAGGATCAAATGAAATCCAATTGAAAAAAAGCCAAAAAAATGCAGAAAATTGGGAGTTTTAGTGTCTTCAAGAAATGGTCTGTGAGGAAATGAGCTGCATTGCAAAGGACCAAAACATGCCAAAACTAAGCTCCCAGACGTTGCCAAAGCAGGGGAAAATGGCAAGGAGGAAGACACAACGTGGAGGAGAGGATATGAGGAACATGGTATGGACACTTAAAAATCTAAAATTAAAAAAGAAAAAATTTTCCCATATTCTATGAAATGGAGGCACATGCAGCAAAGCTTGCCAAAAGTGATCCCCGCTGAAGGCCAAAACAGAAAAGAAGGACTTTCAAACAGGCTGGAATGGAGATACCAGCTACGGAATTGCAATTGGAGGAGAAAAAAAAAAAAATTTGGGAAATTTGGGCAATTTAGTGACTCTAAGAAAATGGACCGGGATTATAGCAGAGCAGTGCAAAATACCAAAACATGCCAAAACTAAGCTTCCAGACATTGCCAAAGCAGTGGAAAATTGCAAGGAGCAAGACACAACGTGGAGGGGAAGATATAAAAGACATGGCATGGATGCTTAAAAAAAATGGAAAAAAAAAGAAAAAAATCTTTCCCAAAGTCAAAGGCATCAAAAGTCATGGCATGTCATCTAGGGCAGGGACATGCACCAAAGATTCCTCTCTTGGTCCCCATTGAAATCGCAAGATTCCGTTTCCCTTCCCGAAAGGAAATTTCATTTCCTTTCGGGAAGGAAACGGAATCTTGCGACCCCATAAAGAAAGGCTTACAAACGCTCTGGAAAGGAGATAGGATCAAATGAAATCCAATTGAAAAAAAGCCAAAAAAATGCAGAAAATTGGGAGTTTTAGTGTCTTCAAGAAATGGTCTGTGAGGAAATGAGCTGCATTGCAAAGGACCAAAACATGCCAAAACTAAGCTCCCAGACGTTGCCAAAGCAGGGGAAAATGGCAAGGAGGAAGACACAACGTGGAGGAGAGGATATGAGGAACATGGTATGGACACTTAAAAATCTAAAATTAAAAAAGAAAAAATTTTCCCATATTCTATGAAATGGAGGCACATGCAGCAAAGCTTGCCAAAAGTGATCCCCGCTGAAGGCCAAAACAGAAAAGAAGGACTTTCAAACAGGCTGGAATGGAGATACCAGCTACGGAATTGCAATTGGAGGAGAAAAAAAAAAATTGGGGAAATTTGGGCAATTTAGTGACTCTAAGAAAATGGACCGGGATTATAGCAGAGCAGTGCAAAATACCAAAACATGCCAAAACTAAGCTTCCAGACATTGCCAAAGCAGTGGAAAATTGCAAGGAGCAAGACACAACGTGGAGGGGAAGATATAAAAGACATGGCATGGATGCTTAAAAAAAATGGAAAAAAAAAGAAAAAAATCTTTCCCAAAGTCAAAGGCATCAAAAGTCATGGCATGTCATCTAGGGCAGGGACATGCACCAAAGATTCCTCTCTTGGTCCCCATTGAAATCGCAAGATTCCGTTTCCCTTCCCGAAAGGAAATTTCATTTCCTTTCGGGAAGGAAACGGAATCTTGCGACCCCATAAAGAAAGGCTTACAAACGCTCTGGAAAGGAGATAGGATCAAATGAAATCCAATTGAAAAAAAGCCAAAAAAATGCAGAAAATTGGGAGTTTTAGTGTCTTCAAGAAATGGTCTGTGAGGAAATGAGCTGCATTGCAAAGGACCAAAACATGCCAAAACTAAGCTCCCAGACGTTGCCAAAGCAGGGGAAAATGGCAAGGAGGAAGACACAACGTGGAGGAGAGGATATGAGGAACATGGTATGGACACTTAAAAATCTAAAATTAAAAAAGAAAAAATTTTCCCATATTCTATGAAATGGAGGCACATGCAGCAAAGCTTGCCAAAAGTGATCCCCGCTGAAGGCCAAAACAGAAAAGAAGGACTTTCAAACAGGCTGGAATGGAGATACCAGCTACGGAATTGCAATTGGAGGAGAAAAAAAAAAAAATTTGGGAAATTTGGGCAATTTAGTGACTCTAAGAAAATGGACCGGGATTATAGCAGAGCAGTGCAAAATACCAAAACATGCCAAAACTAAGCTTCCAGACATTGCCAAAGCAGTGGAAAATTGCAAGGAGCAAGACACAACGTGGAGGGGAAGATATAAAAGACATGGCATGGATGCTTAAAAAAAATGGAAAAAAAAAGAAAAAAATCTTTCCCAAAGTCAAAGGCATCAAAAGTCATGGCATGTCATCTAGGGCAGGGACATGCACCAAAGATTCCTCTCTTGGTCCCCATTGAAATCGCAAGATTCCGTTTCCCTTCCCGAAAGGAAATTTCATTTCCTTTCGGGAAGGAAACGGAATCTTGCGACCCCATAAAGAAAGGCTTACAAACGCTCTGGAAAGGAGATAGGATCAAATGAAATCCAATTGAAAAAAAGCCAAAAAAATGCAGAAAATTGGGAGTTTTAGTGTCTTCAAGAAATGGTCTGTGAGGAAATGAGCTGCATTGCAAAGGACCAAAACATGCCAAAACTAAGCTCCCAGACGTTGCCAAAGCAGGGGAAAATGGCAAGGAGGAAGACACAACGTGGAGGAGAGGATATGAGGAACATGGTATGGACACTTAAAAATCTAAAATTAAAAAAGAAAAAATTTTCCCATATTCTATGAAATGGAGGCACATGCAGCAAAGCTTGCCAAAAGTGATCCCCGCTGAAGGCCAAAACAGAAAAGAAGGACTTTCAAACAGGCTGGAATGGAGATACCAGCTACGGAATTGCAATTGGAGGAGAAAAAAAAAAAATTTGGGAAATTTGGGCAATTTAGTGACTCTAAGAAAATGGACCGGGATTATAGCAGAGCAGTGCAAAATACCAAAACATGCCAAAACTAAGCTTCCAGACATTGCCAAAGCAGTGGAAAATTGCAAGGAGCAAGACACAACGTGGAGGGGAAGATATAAAAGACATGGCATGGATGCTTAAAAAAAATGGAAAAAAAAAGAAAAAAATCTTTCCCAAAGTCAAAGGCATCAAAAGTCATGGCATGTCATCTAGGGCAGGGACATGCACCAAAGATTCCTCTCTTGGTCCCCATTGAAATCGCAAGATTCCGTTTCCCTTCCCGAAAGGAAATTTCATTTCCTTTCGGGAAGGAAACGGAATCTTGCGACCCCATAAAGAAAGGCTTACAAACGCTCTGGAAAGGAGATAGGATCAAATGAAATCCAATTGAAAAAAAGCCAAAAAAATGCAGAAAATTGGGAGTTTTAGTGTCTTCAAGAAATGGTCTGTGAGGAAATGAGCTGCATTGCAAAGGACCAAAACATGCCAAAACTAAGCTCCCAGACGTTGCCAAAGCAGGGGAAAATGGCAAGGAGGAAGACACAACGTGGAGGAGAGGATATGAGGAACATGGTATGGACACTTAAAAATCTAAAATTAAAAAAGAAAAAATTTTCCCATATTCTATGAAATGGAGGCACATGCAGCAAAGCTTGCCAAAAGTGATCCCCGCTGAAGGCCAAAACAGAAAAGAAGGACTTTCAAACAGGCTGGAATGGAGATACCAGCTACGGAATTGCAATTGGAGGAGAAAAAAAAAAATTGGGGAAATTTGGGCAATTTAGTGACTCTAAGAAAATGGACCGGGATTATAGCAGAGCAGTGCAAAATACCAAAACATGCCAAAACTAAGCTTCCAGACATTGCCAAAGCAGTGGAAAATTGCAAGGAGCAAGACACAACGTGGAGGGGAAGATATAAAAGACATGGCATGGATGCTTAAAAAAAATGGAAAAAAAAAGAAAAAAATCTTTCCCAAAGTCAAAGGCATCAAAAGTCATGGCATGTCATCTAGGGCAGGGACATGCACCAAAGATTCCTCTCTTGGTCCCCATTGAAATCGCAAGATTCCGTTTCCCTTCCCGAAAGGAAATTTCATTTCCTTTCGGGAAGGAAACGGAATCTTGCGACCCCATAAAGAAAGGCTTACAAACGCTCTGGAAAGGAGATAGGATCAAATGAAATCCAATTGAAAAAAAGCCAAAAAAATGCAGAAAATTGGGAGTTTTAGTGTCTTCAAGAAATGGTCTGTGAGGAAATGAGCTGCATTGCAAAGGACCAAAACATGCCAAAACTAAGCTCCCAGACGTTGCCAAAGCAGGGGAAAATGGCAAGGAGGAAGACACAACGTGGAGGAGAGGATATGAGGAACATGGTATGGACACTTAAAAATCTAAAATTAAAAAAGAAAAAATTTTCCCATATTCTATGAAATGGAGGCACATGCAGCAAAGCTTGCCAAAAGTGATCCCCGCTGAAGGCCAAAACAGAAAAGAAGGACTTTCAAACAGGCTGGAATGGAGATACCAGCTACGGAATTGCAATTGGAGGAGAAAAAAAAAAAATTTGGGAAATTTGGGCAATTTAGTGACTCTAAGAAAATGGACCGGGATTATAGCAGAGCAGTGCAAAATACCAAAACATGCCAAAACTAAGCTTCCAGACATTGCCAAAGCAGTGGAAAATTGCAAGGAGCAAGACACAACGTGGAGGGGAAGATATAAAAGACATGGCATGGATGCTTAAAAAAAATGGAAAAAAAAAGAAAAAAATCTTTCCCAAAGTCAAAGGCATCAAAAGTCATGGCATGTCATCTAGGGCAGGGACATGCACCAAAGATTCCTCTCTTGGTCCCCATTGAAATCGCAAGATTCCGTTTCCCTTCCCGAAAGGAAATTTCATTTCCTTTCGGGAAGGAAACGGAATCTTGCGACCCCATAAAGAAAGGCTTACAAACGCTCTGGAAAGGAGATAGGATCAAATGAAATCCAATTGAAAAAAAGCCAAAAAAATGCAGAAAATTGGGAGTTTTAGTGTCTTCAAGAAATGGTCTGTGAGGAAATGAGCTGCATTGCAAAGGACCAAAACATGCCAAAACTAAGCTCCCAGACGTTGCCAAAGCAGGGGAAAATGGCAAGGAGGAAGACACAACGTGGAGGAGAGGATATGAGGAACATGGTATGGACACTTAAAAATCTAAAATTAAAAAAGAAAAAATTTTCCCATATTCTATGAAATGGAGGCACATGCAGCAAAGCTTGCCAAAAGTGATCCCCGCTGAAGGCCAAAACAGAAAAGAAGGACTTTCAAACAGGCTGGAATGGAGATACCAGCTACGGAATTGCAATTGGAGGAGAAAAAAAAAAATTGGGGAAATTTGGGCAATTTAGTGACTCTAAGAAAATGGACCGGGATTATAGCAGAGCAGTGCAAAATACCAAAACATGCCAAAACTAAGCTTCCAGACATTGCCAAAGCAGTGGAAAATTGCAAGGAGCAAGACACAACGTGGAGGGGAAGATATAAAAGACATGGCATGGATGCTTAAAAAAAATGGAAAAAAAAAGAAAAAAATCTTTCCCAAAGTCAAAGGCATCAAAAGTCATGGCATGTCATCTAGGGCAGGGACATGCACCAAAGATTCCTCTCTTGGTCCCCATTGAAATCGCAAGATTCCGTTTCCCTTCCCGAAAGGAAATTTCATTTCCTTTCGGGAAGGAAACGGAATCTTGCGACCCCATAAAGAAAGGCTTACAAACGCTCTGGAAAGGAGATAGGATCAAATGAAATCCAATTGAAAAAAAGCCAAAAAAATGCAGAAAATTGGGAGTTTTAGTGTCTTCAAGAAATGGTCTGTGAGGAAATGAGCTGCATTGCAAAGGACCAAAACATGCCAAAACTAAGCTCCCAGACGTTGCCAAAGCAGGGGAAAATGGCAAGGAGGAAGACACAACGTGGAGGAGAGGATATGAGGAACATGGTATGGACACTTAAAAATCTAAAATTAAAAAAGAAAAAATTTTCCCATATTCTATGAAATGGAGGCACATGCAGCAAAGCTTGCCAAAAGTGATCCCCGCTGAAGGCCAAAACAGAAAAGAAGGACTTTCAAACAGGCTGGAATGGAGATACCAGCTACGGAATTGCAATTGGAGGAGAAAAAAAAAAAAATTTGGGAAATTTGGGCAATTTAGTGACTCTAAGAAAATGGACCGGGATTATAGCAGAGCAGTGCAAAATACCAAAACATGCCAAAACTAAGCTTCCAGACATTGCCAAAGCAGTGGAAAATTGCAAGGAGCAAGACACAACGTGGAGGGGAAGATATAAAAGACATGGCATGGATGCTTAAAAAAAATGGAAAAAAAAAGAAAAAAATCTTTCCCAAAGTCAAAGGCATCAAAAGTCATGGCATGTCATCTAGGGCAGGGACATGCACCAAAGATTCCTCTCTTGGTCCCCATTGAAATCGCAAGATTCCGTTTCCCTTCCCGAAAGGAAATTTCATTTCCTTTCGGGAAGGAAACGGAATCTTGCGACCCCATAAAGAAAGGCTTACAAACGCTCTGGAAAGGAGATAGGATCAAATGAAATCCAATTGAAAAAAAGCCAAAAAAATGCAGAAAATTGGGAGTTTTAGTGTCTTCAAGAAATGGTCTGTGAGGAAATGAGCTGCATTGCAAAGGACCAAAACATGCCAAAACTAAGCTCCCAGACGTTGCCAAAGCAGGGGAAAATGGCAAGGAGGAAGACACAACGTGGAGGAGAGGATATGAGGAACATGGTATGGACACTTAAAAATCTAAAATTAAAAAAGAAAAAATTTTCCCATATTCTATGAAATGGAGGCACATGCAGCAAAGCTTGCCAAAAGTGATCCCCGCTGAAGGCCAAAACAGAAAAGAAGGACTTTCAAACAGGCTGGAATGGAGATACCAGCTACGGAATTGCAATTGGAGGAGAAAAAAAAAAATTGGGGAAATTTGGGCAATTTAGTGACTCTAAGAAAATGGACCGGGATTATAGCAGAGCAGTGCAAAATACCAAAACATGCCAAAACTAAGCTTCCAGACATTGCCAAAGCAGTGGAAAATTGCAAGGAGCAAGACACAACGTGGAGGGGAAGATATAAAAGACATGGCATGGATGCTTAAAAAAAATGGAAAAAAAAAGAAAAAAATCTTTCCCAAAGTCAAAGGCATCAAAAGTCATGGCATGTCATCTAGGGCAGGGACATGCACCAAAGATTCCTCTCTTGGTCCCCATTGAAATCGCAAGATTCCGTTTCCCTTCCCGAAAGGAAATTTCATTTCCTTTCGGGAAGGAAACGGAATCTTGCGACCCCATAAAGAAAGGCTTACAAACGCTCTGGAAAGGAGATAGGATCAAATGAAATCCAATTGAAAAAAAGCCAAAAAAATGCAGAAAATTGGGAGTTTTAGTGTCTTCAAGAAATGGTCTGTGAGGAAATGAGCTGCATTGCAAAGGACCAAAACATGCCAAAACTAAGCTCCCAGACGTTGCCAAAGCAGGGGAAAATGGCAAGGAGGAAGACACAACGTGGAGGAGAGGATATGAGGAACATGGTATGGACACTTAAAAATCTAAAATTAAAAAAGAAAAAATTTTCCCATATTCTATGAAATGGAGGCACATGCAGCAAAGCTTGCCAAAAGTGATCCCCGCTGAAGGCCAAAACAGAAAAGAAGGACTTTCAAACAGGCTGGAATGGAGATACCAGCTACGGAATTGCAATTGGAGGAGAAAAAAAAAAATTGGGGAAATTTGGGCAATTTAGTGACTCTAAGAAAATGGACCGGGATTATAGCAGAGCAGTGCAAAATACCAAAACATGCCAAAACTAAGCTTCCAGACATTGCCAAAGCAGTGGAAAATTGCAAGGAGCAAGACACAACGTGGAGGGGAAGATATAAAAGACATGGCATGGATGCTTAAAAAAAATGGAAAAAAAAAGAAAAAAATCTTTCCCAAAGTCAAAGGCATCAAAAGTCATGGCATGTCATCTAGGGCAGGGACATGCACCAAAGATTCCTCTCTTGGTCCCCATTGAAATCGCAAGATTCCGTTTCCCTTCCCGAAAGGAAATTTCATTTCCTTTCGGGAAGGAAACGGAATCTTGCGACCCCATAAAGAAAGGCTTACAAACGCTCTGGAAAGGAGATAGGATCAAATGAAATCCAATTGAAAAAAAGCCAAAAAAATGCAGAAAATTGGGAGTTTTAGTGTCTTCAAGAAATGGTCTGTGAGGAAATGAGCTGCATTGCAAAGGACCAAAACATGCCAAAACTAAGCTCCCAGACGTTGCCAAAGCAGGGGAAAATGGCAAGGAGGAAGACACAACGTGGAGGAGAGGATATGAGGAACATGGTATGGACACTTAAAAATCTAAAATTAAAAAAGAAAAAATTTTCCCATATTCTATGAAATGCAGGCACATGCAGCAAAGCTTGCCAAAAGTGATCCCCGCTGAAGGCCAAAACAGAAAAGAAGGACTTTCAAACAGGCTGGAATGGAGATACCAGCTAAGGAATTGCAATTGGAGGAGAAAAAAAAAAAAATTTGGGAAATTTGGGCAATTTAGTGACTCTAAGAAAATGGACCGGGATTATAGCAGAGCAGTGCAAAATACCAAAACATGCCAAAACTAAGCTTCCAGACATTGCCAAAGCAGTGGAAAATTGCAAGGAGCAAGACACAACGTGGAGGGGAAGATATAAAAGACATGGCATGGATGCTTAAAAAAAATGGAAAAAAAAAGAAAAAAATCTTTCCCAAAGTCAAAGGCATCAAAAGTCATGGCATGTCATCTAGGGCAGGGACATGCACCAAAGATTCCTCTCTTGGTCCCCATTGAAATCGCAAGATTCCGTTTCCCTTCCCGAAAGGAAATTTCATTTCCTTTCGGGAAGGAAACGGAATCTTGCGACCCCATAAAGAAAGGCTTACAAACGCTCTGGAAAGGAGATAGGATCAAATGAAATCCAATTGAAAAAAAGCCAAAAAAATGCAGAAAATTGGGAGTTTTAGTGTCTTCAAGAAATGGTCTGTGAGGAAATGAGCTGCATTGCAAAGGACCAAAACATGCCAAAACTAAGCTCCCAGACGTTGCCAAAGCAGGGGAAAATGGCAAGGAGGAAGACACAACGTGGAGGAGAGGATATGAGGAACATGGTATGGACACTTAAAAATCTAAAATTAAAAAAGAAAAAATTTTCCCATATTCTATGAAATGGAGGCACATGCAGCAAAGCTTGCCAAAAGTGATCCCCGCTGAAGGCCAAAAGAGAAAAGAAGGACTTTCAAACAGGCTGGAATGGAGATACCAGCTACGGAATTGCAATTGGAGGAGAAAAAAAAAAAATTGGGGAAATTTGGGCAATTTAGTGACTCTAAGAAAATGGACCGGGATTATAGCAGAGCAGTGCAAAATACCAAAACATGCCAAAACTAAGCTTCCAGACATTGCCAAAGCAGTGGAAAATTGCAAGGAGCAAGACACAACGTGGAGGGGAAGATATAAAAGACATGGCATGGATGCTTAAAAAAAATGGAAAAAAAAAGAAAAAAATCTTTCCCAAAGTCAAAGGCATCAAAAGTCATGGCATGTCATCTAGGGCAGGGACATGCACCAAAGATTCCTCTCTTGGTCCCCATTGAAATCGCAAGATTCCGTTTCCCTTCCCGAAAGGAAATTTCATTTCCTTTCGGGAAGGAAACGGAATCTTGCGACCCCATAAAGAAAGGCTTACAAACGCTCTGGAAAGGAGATAGGATCAAATGAAATCCAATTGAAAAAAAGCCAAAAAAATGCAGAAAATTGGGAGTTTTAGTGCCTTCAAGAAATGGTCTGTGAGGAAATGAGCTGCATTGCAAAGGACCAAAACATGCCAAAACTAAGCTCCCAGACGTTGCCAAAGCAGGGGAAAATGGCAAGGAGGAAGACACAACGTGGAGGAGAGGATATGAGGAACATGGTATGGACACTTAAAAATCTAAAATTAAAAAAGAAAAAATTTTCCCATATTCTATGAAATGGAGGCACATGCAGCAAAGCTTGCCAAAAGTGATCCCCGCTGAAGGCCAAAACAGAAAAGAAGGACTTTCAAACAGGCTGGAATGGAGATACCAGCTACGGAATTGCAATTGGAGGAGAAAAAAAAAAATTGGGGAAATTTGGGCAATTTAGTGACTCTAAGAAAATGGACCGGGATTATAGCAGAGCAGTGCAAAATACCAAAACATGCCAAAACTAAGCTTCCAGACATTGCCAAAGCAGTGGAAAATTGCAAGGAGCAAGACACAACGTGGAGGGGAAGATATAAAAGACATGGCATGGATGCTTAAAAAAAATGGAAAAAAAAAGAAAAAAATCTTTCCCAAAGTCAAAGGCATCAAAAGTCATGGCATGTCATCTAGGGCAGGGACATGCACCAAAGATTCCTCTCTTGGTCCCCATTGAAATCGCAAGATTCCGTTTCCCTTCCCGAAAGGAAATTTCATTTCCTTTCGGGAAGGAAACGGAATCTTGCGACCCCATAAAGAAAGGCTTACAAACGCTCTGGAAAGGAGATAGGATCAAATGAAATCCAATTGAAAAAAAGCCAAAAAAATGCAGAAAATTGGGAGTTTTAGTGTCTTCAAGAAATGGTCTGTGAGGAAATGAGCTGCATTGCAAAGGACCAAAACATGCCAAAACTAAGCTCCCAGACGTTGCCAAAGCAGGGGAAAATGGCAAGGAGGAAGACACAACGTGGAGGAGAGGATATGAGGAACATGGTATGGACACTTAAAAATCTAAAATTAAAAAAGAAAAAATTTTCCCATATTCTATGAAATGGAGGCACATGCAGCAAAGCTTGCCAAAAGTGATCCCCGCTGAAGGCCAAAACAGAAAAGAAGGCCTTTCAAACAGGCTGGAATGGAGATACCAGCTACGGAATTGCAATTGGAGGAGAAAAAAAAAAAATTGGGGAAATTTGGGCAATTTAGTGACTCTAAGAAAATGGACCGGGATTATAGCAGAGCAGTGCAAAATACCAAAACATGCCAAAACTAAGCTTCCAGACATTGCCAAAGCAGTGGAAAATTGCAAGGAGCAAGACACAACGTGGAGGGGAAGATATAAAAGACATGGCATGGATGCTTAAAAAAAATGGAAAAAAAAAGAAAAAAATCTTTCCCAAAGTCAAAGGCATCAAAAGTCATGGCATGTCATCTAGGGCAGGGACATGCACCAAAGATTCCTCTCTTGGTCCCCATTGAAATCGCAAGATTCCGTTTCCCTTCCCGAAAGGAAATTTCATTTCCTTTCGGGAAGGAAACGGAATCTTGCGACCCCATAAAGAAAGGCTTACAAACGCTCTGGAAAGGAGATAGGATCAAATGAAATCCAATTGAAAAAAAGCCAAAAAAATGCAGAAAATTGGGAGTTTTAGTGTCTTCAAGAAATGGTCTGTGAGGAAATGAGCTGCATTGCAAAGGACCAAAACATGCCAAAACTAAGCTCCCAGACGTTGCCAAAGCAGGGGAAAATGGCAAGGAGGAAGACACAACGTGGAGGAGAGGATATGAGGAACATGGTATGGACACTTAAAAATCTAAAATTAAAAAAGAAAAAATTTTCCCATATTCTATGAAATGGAGGCACATGCAGCAAAGCTTGCCAAAAGTGATCCCCGCTGAAGGCCAAAAGAGAAAAGAAGGACTTTCAAACAGGCTGGAATGGAGATACCAGCTACGGAATTGCAATTGGAGGAGAAAAAAAAAAAATTGGGGAAATTTGGGCAATTTAGTGACTCTAAGAAAATGGACCGGGATTATAGCAGAGCAGTGCAAAATACCAAAACATGCCAAAACTAAGCTTCCAGACATTGCCAAAGCAGTGGAAAATTGCAAGGAGCAAGACACAACGTGGAGGGGAAGATATAAAAGACATGGCATGGATGCTTAAAAAAAATGGAAAAAAAAAGAAAAAAATCTTTCCCAAAGTCAAAGGCATCAAAAGTCATGGCATGTCATCTAGGGCAGGGACATGCACCAAAGATTCCTCTCTTGGTCCCCATTGAAATCGCAAGATTCCGTTTCCCTTCCCGAAAGGAAATTTCATTTCCTTTCGGGAAGGAAACGGAATCTTGCGACCCCATAAAGAAAGGCTTACAAACGCTCTGGAAAGGAGATAGGATCAAATGAAATCCAATTGAAAAAAAGCCAAAAAAATGCAGAAAATTGGGAGTTTTAGTGTCTTCAAGAAATGGTCTGTGAGGAAATGAGCTGCATTGCAAAGGACCAAAACATGCCAAAACTAAGCTCCCAGACGTTGCCAAAGCAGGGGAAAATGGCAAGGAGGAAGACACAACGTGGAGGAGAGGATATGAGGAACATGGTATGGACACTTAAAAATCTAAAATTAAAAAAGAAAAAATTTTCCCATATTCTATGAAATGGAGGCACATGCAGCAAAGCTTGCCAAAAGTGATCCCCGCTGAAGGCCAAAAGAGAAAAGAAGGACTTTCAAACAGGCTGGAATGGAGATACCAGCTACGGAATTGCAATTGGAGGAGAAAAAAAAAAAATTGGGGAAATTTGGGCAATTTAGTGACTCTAAGAAAATGGACCGGGATTATAGCAGAGCAGTGCAAAATACCAAAACATGCCAAAACTAAGCTTCCAGACATTGCCAAAGCAGTGGAAAATTGCAAGGAGCAAGACACAACGTGGAGGGGAAGATATAAAAGACATGGCATGGATGCTTAAAAAAAATGGAAAAAAAAAGAAAAAAATCTTTCCCAAAGTCAAAGGCATCAAAAGTCATGGCATGTCATCTAGGGCAGGGACATGCACCAAAGATTCCTCTCTTGGTCCCCATTGAAATCGCAAGATTCCGTTTCCCTTCCCGAAAGGAAATTTCATTTCCTTTCGGGAAGGAAACGGAATCTTGCGACCCCATAAAGAAAGGCTTACAAACGCTCTGGAAAGGAGATAGGATCAAATGAAATCCAATTGAAAAAAAGCCAAAAAAATGCAGAAAATTGGGAGTTTTAGTGTCTTCAAGAAATGGTCTGTGAGGAAATGAGCTGCATTGCAAAGGACCAAAACATGCCAAAACTAAGCTCCCAGACGTTGCCAAAGCAGGGGAAAATGGCAAGGAGGAAGACACAACGTGGAGGAGAGGATATGAGGAACATGGTATGGACACTTAAAAATCTAAAATTAAAAAAGAAAAAATTTTCCCATATTCTATGAAATGGAGGCACATGCAGCAAAGCTTGCCAAAAGTGATCCCCGCTGAAGGCCAAAAGAGAAAAGAAGGACTTTCAAACAGGCTGGAATGGAGATACCAGCTACGGAATTGCAATTGGAGGAGAAAAAAAAAAAATTGGGGAAATTTGGGCAATTTAGTGACTCTAAGAAAATGGACCGGGATTATAGCAGAGCAGTGCAAAATACCAAAACATGCCAAAACTAAGCTTCCAGACATTGCCAAAGCAGTGGAAAATTGCAAGGAGCAAGACACAACGTGGAGGGGAAGATATAAAAGACATGGCATGGATGCTTAAAAAAAATGGAAAAAAAAAGAAAAAAATCTTTCCCAAAGTCAAAGGCATCAAAAGTCATGGCATGTCATCTAGGGCAGGGACATGCACCAAAGATTCCTCTCTTGGTCCCCATTGAAATCGCAAGATTCCGTTTCCCTTCCCGAAAGGAAATTTCATTTCCTTTCGGGAAGGAAACGGAATCTTGCGACCCCATAAAGAAAGGCTTACAAACGCTCTGGAAAGGAGATAGGATCAAATGAAATCCAATTGAAAAAAAGCCAAAAAAATGCAGAAAATTGGGAGTTTTAGTGCCTTCAAGAAATGGTCTGTGAGGAAATGAGCTGCATTGCAAAGGACCAAAACATGCCAAAACTAAGCTCCCAGACGTTGCCAAAGCAGGGGAAAATGGCAAGGAGGAAGACACAACGTGGAGGAGAGGATATGAGGAACATGGTATGGACACTTAAAAATCTAAAATTAAAAAAGAAAAAATTTTCCCATATTCTATGAAATGGAGGCACATGCAGCAAAGCTTGCCAAAAGTGATCCCCGCTGAAGGCCAAAACAGAAAAGAAGGACTTTCAAACAGGCTGGAATGGAGATACCAGCTACGGAATTGCAATTGGAGGAGAAAAAAAAAATTGGGGAAATTTGGGCAATTTAGTGACTCTAAGAAAATGGACCGGGATTATAGCAGAGCAGTGCAAAATACCAAAACATGCCAAAACTAAGCTTCCAGACATTGCCAAAGCAGTGGAAAATTGCAAGGAGCAAGACACAACGTGGAGGGGAAGATATAAAAGACATGGCATGGATGCTTAAAAAAAATGGAAAAAAAAAGAAAAAAATCTTTCCCAAAGTCAAAGGCATCAAAAGTCATGGCATGTCATCTAGGGCAGGGACATGCACCAAAGATTCCTCTCTTGGTCCCCATTGAAATCGCAAGATTCCGTTTCCCTTCCCGAAAGGAAATTTCATTTCCTTTCGGGAAGGAAACGGAATCTTGCGACCCCATAAAGAAAGGCTTACAAACGCTCTGGAAAGGAGATAGGATCAAATGAAATCCAATTGAAAAAAAGCCAAAAAAATGCAGAAAATTGGGAGTTTTAGTGTCTTCAAGAAATGGTCTGTGAGGAAATGAGCTGCATTGCAAAGGACCAAAACATGCCAAAACTAAGCTCCCAGACGTTGCCAAAGCAGGGGAAAATGGCAAGGAGGAAGACACAACGTGGAGGAGAGGATATGAGGAACATGGTATGGACACTTAAAAATCTAAAATTAAAAAAGAAAAAATTTTCCCATATTCTATGAAATGGAGGCACATGCAGCAAAGCTTGCCAAAAGTGATCCCCGCTGAAGGCCAAAACAGAAAAGAAGGCCTTTCAAACAGGCTGGAATGGAGATACCAGCTACGGAATTGCAATTGGAGGAGAAAAAAAAAAAATTGGGGAAATTTGGGCAATTTAGTGACTCTAAGAAAATGGACCGGGATTATAGCAGAGCAGTGCAAAATACCAAAACATGCCAAAACTAAGCTTCCAGACATTGCCAAAGCAGTGGAAAATTGCAAGGAGCAAGACACAACGTGGAGGGGAAGATATAAAAGACATGGCATGGATGCTTAAAAAAAATGGAAAAAAAAAGAAAAAAATCTTTCCCAAAGTCAAAGGCATCAAAAGTCATGGCATGTCATCTAGGGCAGGGACATGCACCAAAGATTCCTCTCTTGGTCCCCATTGAAATCGCAAGATTCCGTTTCCCTTCCCGAAAGGAAATTTCATTTCCTTTCGGGAAGGAAACGGAATCTTGCGACCCCATAAAGAAAGGCTTACAAACGCTCTGGAAAGGAGATAGGATCAAATGAAATCCAATTGAAAAAAAGCCAAAAAAATGCAGAAAATTGGGAGTTTTAGTGTCTTCAAGAAATGGTCTGTGAGGAAATGAGCTGCATTGCAAAGGACCAAAACATGCCAAAACTAAGCTCCCAGACGTTGCCAAAGCAGGGGAAAATGGCAAGGAGGAAGACACAACGTGGAGGAGAGGATATGAGGAACATGGTATGGACACTTAAAAATCTAAAATTAAAAAAGAAAAAATTTTCCCATATTCTATGAAATGGAGGCACATGCAGCAAAGCTTGCCAAAAGTGATCCCCGCTGAAGGCCAAAAGAGAAAAGAAGGACTTTCAAACAGGCTGGAATGGAGATACCAGCTACGGAATTGCAATTGGAGGAGAAAAAAAAAAAAATTGGGGAAATTTGGGCAATTTAGTGACTCTAAGAAAATGGACCGGGATTATAGCAGAGCAGTGCAAAATACCAAAACATGCCAAAACTAAGCTTCCAGACATTGCCAAAGCAGTGGAAAATTGCAAGGAGCAAGACACAACGTGGAGGGGAAGATATAAAAGACATGGCATGGATGCTTAAAAAAAATGGAAAAAAAAAGAAAAAAATCTTTCCCAAAGTCAAAGGCATCAAAAGTCATGGCATGTCATCTAGGGCAGGGACATGCACCAAAGATTCCTCTCTTGGTCCCCATTGAAATCGCAAGATTCCGTTTCCCTTCCCGAAAGGAAATTTCATTTCCTTTCGGGAAGGAAACGGAATCTTGCGACCCCATAAAGAAAGGCTTACAAACGCTCTGGAAAGGAGATAGGATCAAATGAAATCCAATTGAAAAAAAGCCAAAAAAATGCAGAAAATTGGGAGTTTTAGTGTCTTCAAGAAATGGTCTGTGAGGAAATGAGCTGCATTGCAAAGGACCAAAACATGCCAAAACTAAGCTCCCAGACGTTGCCAAAGC
This sequence comes from Molothrus aeneus, assembly GCF_037042795.1. NCBI lineage: Eukaryota > Metazoa > Chordata > Aves > Passeriformes > Icteridae > Molothrus > Molothrus aeneus. The sequence continues at coordinate 44,353,781 of NC_089648.1, forward strand.
AGGGGAAAATGGCAAGGAGGAAGACACAACGTGGAGGAGAGGATATGAGGAACATGGTATGGACACTTAAAAATCTAAAATTAAAAAAGAAAAAATTTTCCCATATTCTATGAAATGGAGGCACATGCAGCAAAGCTTGCCAAAAGTGATCCCCGCTGAAGGCCAAAAGAGAAAAGAAGGACTTTCAAACAGGCTGGAATGGAGATACCAGCTACGGAATTGCAATTGGAGGAGAAAAAAAAAAATTGGGGAAATTTGGGCAATTTAGTGACTCTAAGAAAATGGACCGGGATTATAGCAGAGCAGTGCAAAATACCAAAACATGCCAAAACTAAGCTTCCAGACATTGCCAAAGCAGTGGAAAATTGCAAGGAGCAAGACACAACGTGGAGGGGAAGATATAAAAGACATGGCATGGATGCTTAAAAAAAATGGAAAAAAAAAGAAAAAAATCTTTCCCAAAGTCAAAGGCATCAAAAGTCATGGCATGTCATCTAGGGCAGGGACATGCACCAAAGATTCCTCTCTTGGTCCCCATTGAAATCGCAAGATTCCGTTTCCCTTCCCGAAAGGAAATTTCATTTCCTTTCGGGAAGGAAACGGAATCTTGCGACCCCATAAAGAAAGGCTTACAAACGCTCTGGAAAGGAGATAGGATCAAATGAAATCCAATTGAAAAAAAGCCAAAAAAATGCAGAAAATTGGGAGTTTTAGTGTCTTCAAGAAATGGTCTGTGAGGAAATGAGCTGCATTGCAAAGGACCAAAACATGCCAAAACTAAGCTCCCAGACGTTGCCAAAGCAGGGGAAAATGGCAAGGAGGAAGACACAACGTGGAGGAGAGGATATGAGGAACATGGTATGGACACTTAAAAATCTAAAATTAAAAAAGAAAAAATTTTCCCATATTCTATGAAATGGAGGCACATGCAGCAAAGCTTGCCAAAAGTGATCCCCGCTGAAGGCCAAAAGAGAAAAGAAGGACTTTCAAACAGGCTGGAATGGAGATACCAGCTACGGAATTGCAATTGGAGGAGAAAAAAAAAAAAATTGGGGAAATTTGGGCAATTTAGTGACTCTAAGAAAATGGACCGGGATTATAGCAGAGCAGTGCAAAATACCAAAACATGCCAAAACTAAGCTTCCAGACATTGCCAAAGCAGTGGAAAATTGCAAGGAGCAAGACACAACGTGGAGGGGAAGATATAAAAGACATGGCATGGATGCTTAAAAAAAATGGAAAAAAAAAGAAAAAAATCTTTCCCAAAGTCCAAGGCATCAAAAGTCATGGCATGTCATCTAGGGCAGGGACATGCACCAAAGATTCCTCTCTTGGTCCCCATTGAAATCGCAAGATTCCGTTTCCCTTCCCGAAAGGAAATTTCATTTCCTTTCGGGAAGGAAACGGAATCTTGCGACCCCATAAAGAAAGGCTTACAAACGCTCTGGAAAGGAGATAGGATCAAATGAAATCCAATTGAAAAAAAGCCAAAAAAATGCAGAAAATTGGGAGTTTTAGTGTCTTCAAGAAATGGTCTGTGAGGAAATGAGCTGCATTGCAAAGGACCAAAACATGCCAAAACTAAGCTCCCAGACGTTGCCAAAGCAGGGGAAAATGGCAAGGAGGAAGACACAACGTGGAGGAGAGGATATGAGGAACATGGTATGGACACTTAAAAATCTAAAATTAAAAAAGAAAAAATTTTCCCATATTCTATGAAATGGAGGCACATGCAGCAAAGCTTGCCAAAAGTGATCCCCGCTGAAGGCCAAAAGAGAAAAGAAGGACTTTCAAACAGGCTGGAATGGAGATACCAGCTACGGAATTGCAATTGGAGGAGAAAAAAAAAAAATTGGGGAAATTTGGGCAATTTAGTGACTCTAAGAAAATGGACCGGGATTATAGCAGAGCAGTGCAAAATACCAAAACATGCCAAAACTAAGCTTCCAGACATTGCCAAAGCAGTGGAAAATTGCAAGGAGCAAGACACAACGTGGAGGGGAAGATATAAAAGACATGGCATGGATGCTTAAAAAAAATGGAAAAAAAAAGAAAAAAATCTTTCCCAAAGTCAAAGGCATCAAAAGTCATGGCATGTCATCTAGGGCAGGGACATGCACCAAAGATTCCTCTCTTGGTCCCCATTGAAATCGCAAGATTCCGTTTCCCTTCCCGAAAGGAAATTTCATTTCCTTTCGGGAAGGAAACGGAATCTTGCGACCCCATAAAGAAAGGCTTACAAACGCTCTGGAAAGGAGATAGGATCAAATGAAATCCAATTGAAAAAAAGCCAAAAAAATGCAGAAAATTGGGAGTTTTAGTGTCTTCAAGAAATGGTCTGTGAGGAAATGAGCTGCATTGCAAAGGACCAAAACATGCCAAAACTAAGCTCCCAGACGTTGCCAAAGCAGGGGAAAATGGCAAGGAGGAAGACACAACGTGGAGGAGAGGATATGAGGAACATGGTATGGACACTTAAAAATCTAAAATTAAAAAAGAAAAAATTTTCCCATATTCTATGAAATGGAGGCACATGCAGCAAAGCTTGCCAAAAGTGATCCCCGCTGAAGGCCAAAAGAGAAAAGAAGGACTTTCAAACAGGCTGGAATGGAGATACCAGCTACGGAATTGCAATTGGAGGAGAAAAAAAAAAAATTGGGGAAATTTGGGCAATTTAGTGACTCTAAGAAAATGGACCGGGATTATAGCAGAGCAGTGCAAAATACCAAAACATGCCAAAACTAAGCTTCCAGACATTGCCAAAGCAGTGGAAAATTGCAAGGAGCAAGACACAACGTGGAGGGGAAGATATAAAAGACATGGCATGGATGCTTAAAAAAAATGGAAAAAAAAAGAAAAAAATCTTTCCCAAAGTCAAAGGCATCAAAAGTCATGGCATGTCATCTAGGGCAGGGACATGCACCAAAGATTCCTCTCTTGGTCCCCATTGAAATCGCAAGATTCCGTTTCCCTTCCCGAAAGGAAATTTCATTTCCTTTCGGGAAGGAAACGGAATCTTGCGACCCCATAAAGAAAGGCTTACAAACGCTCTGGAAAGGAGATAGGATCAAATGAAATCCAATTGAAAAAAAGCCAAAAAAATGCAGAAAATTGGGAGTTTTAGTGTCTTCAAGAAATGGTCTGTGAGGAAATGAGCTGCATTGCAAAGGACCAAAACATGCCAAAACTAAGCTCCCAGACGTTGCCAAAGCAGGGGAAAATGGCAAGGAGGAAGACACAACGTGGAGGAGAGGATATGAGGAACATGGTATGGACACTTAAAAATCTAAAATTAAAAAAGAAAAAATTTTCCCATATTCTATGAAATGGAGGCACATGCAGCAAAGCTTGCCAAAAGTGATCCCCGCTGAAGGCCAAAACAGAAAAGAAGGACTTTCAAACAGGCTGGAATGGAGATACCAGCTACGGAATTGCAATTGGAGGAGAAAAAAAAAAATTTGGGAAATTTGGGCAATTTAGTGACTCTAAGAAAATGGACCGGGATTATAGCAGAGCAGTGCAAAATACCAAAACATGCCAAAACTAAGCTTCCAGACATTGCCAAAGCAGTGGAAAATTGCAAGGAGCAAGACACAACGTGGAGGGGAAGATATAAAAGACATGGCATGGATGCTTAAAAAAAATGGAAAAAAAAAGAAAAAAATCTTTCCCAAAGTCAAAGGCATCAAAAGTCATGGCATGTCATCTAGGGCAGGGACATGCACCAAAGATTCCTCTCTTGGTCCCCATTGAAATCGCAAGATTCCGTTTCCCTTCCCGAAAGGAAATTTCATTTCCTTTCGGGAAGGAAACGGAATCTTGCGACCCCATAAAGAAAGGCTTACAAACGCTCTGGAAAGGAGATAGGATCAAATGAAATCCAATTGAAAAAAAGCCAAAAAAATGCAGAAAATTGGGAGTTTTAGTGTCTTCAAGAAATGGTCTGTGAGGAAATGAGCTGCATTGCAAAGGACCAAAACATGCCAAAACTAAGCTCCCAGACATTGCCAAAGCAGGGGAAAATGGCAAGGAGGAAGACACAACGTGGAGGAGAGGATATGAGGAACATGGTATGGACACTTAAAAATCTAAAATTAAAAAAGAAAAAATTTTCCCATATTCTATGAAATGGAGGCACATGCAGCAAAGCTTGCCAAAAGTGATCCCCGCTGAAGGCCAAAAGAGAAAAGAAGGACTTTCAAACAGGCTGGAATGGAGATACCAGCTACGGAATTGCAATTGGAGGAGAAAAAAAAAAAATTGGGGAAATTTGGGCAATTTAGTGACTCTAAGAAAATGGACCGGGATTATAGCAGAGCAGTGCAAAATACCAAAACATGCCAAAACTAAGCTTCCAGACATTGCCAAAGCAGTGGAAAATTGCAAGGAGCAAGACACAACGTGGAGGGGAAGATATAAAAGACATGGCATGGATGCTTAAAAAAAATGGAAAAAAAAAGAAAAAAATCTTTCCCAAAGTCAAAGGCATCAAAAGTCATGGCATGTCATCTAGGGCAGGGACATGCACCAAAGATTCCTCTCTTGGTCCCCATTGAAATCGCAAGATTCCGTTTCCCTTCCCGAAAGGAAATTTCATTTCCTTTCGGGAAGGAAACGGAATCTTGCGACCCCATAAAGAAAGGCTTACAAACGCTCTGGAAAGGAGATAGGATCAAATGAAATCCAATTGAAAAAAAGCCAAAAAAATGCAGAAAATTGGGAGTTTTAGTGTCTTCAAGAAATGGTCTGTGAGGAAATGAGCTGCATTGCAAAGGACCAAAACATGCCAAAACTAAGCTCCCAGACGTTGCCAAAGCAGGGGAAAATGGCAAGGAGGAAGACACAACGTGGAGGAGAGGATATGAGGAACATGGTATGGACACTTAAAAATCTAAAATTAAAAAAGAAAAAATTTTCCCATATTCTATGAAATGGAGGCACATGCAGCAAAGCTTGCCAAAAGTGATCCCCGCTGAAGGCCAAAAGAGAAAAGAAGGACTTTCAAACAGGCTGGAATGGAGATACCAGCTACGGAATTGCAATTGGAGGAGAAAAAAAAAAAATTGGGGAAATTTGGGCAATTTAGTGACTCTAAGAAAATGGACCGGGATTATAGCAGAGCAGTGCAAAATACCAAAACATGCCAAAACTAAGCTTCCAGACATTGCCAAAGCAGTGGAAAATTGCAAGGAGCAAGACACAACGTGGAGGGGAAGATATAAAAGACATGGCATGGATGCTTAAAAAAAATGGAAAAAAAAAGAAAAAAATCTTTCCCAAAGTCAAAGGCATCAAAAGTCATGGCATGTCATCTAGGGCAGGGACATGCACCAAAGATTCCTCTCTTGGTCCCCATTGAAATCGCAAGATTCCGTTTCCCTTCCCGAAAGGAAATTTCATTTCCTTTCGGGAAGGAAACGGAATCTTGCGACCCCATAAAGAAAGGCTTACAAACGCTCTGGAAAGGAGATAGGATCAAATGAAATCCAATTGAAAAAAAGCCAAAAAAATGCAGAAAATTGGGAGTTTTAGTGTCTTCAAGAAATGGTCTGTGAGGAAATGAGCTGCATTGCAAAGGACCAAAACATGCCAAAACTAAGCTCCCAGACGTTGCCAAAGCAGGGGAAAATGGCAAGGAGGAAGACACAACGTGGAGGAGAGGATATGAGGAACATGGTATGGACACTTAAAAATCTAAAATTAAAAAAGAAAAAATTTTCCCATATTCTATGAAATGGAGGCACATGCAGCAAAGCTTGCCAAAAGTGATCCCCGCTGAAGGCCAAAACAGAAAAGAAGGACTTTCAAACAGGCTGGAATGGAGATACCAGCTACGGAATTGCAATTGGAGGAGAAAAAAAAAAATTGGGGAAATTTGGGCAATTTAGTGACTCTAAGAAAATGGACCGGGATTATAGCAGAGCAGTGCAAAATACCAAAACATGCCAAAACTAAGCTTCCAGACATTGCCAAAGCAGTGGAAAATTGCAAGGAGCAAGACACAACGTGGAGGGGAAGATATAAAAGACATGGCATGGATGCTTAAAAAAAATGGAAAAAAAAAGAAAAAAATCTTTCCCAAAGTCAAAGGCATCAAAAGTCATGGCATGTCATCTAGGGCAGGGACATGCACCAAAGATTCCTCTCTTGGTCCCCATTGAAATCGCAAGATTCCGTTTCCCTTCCCGAAAGGAAATTTCATTTCCTTTCGGGAAGGAAACGGAATCTTGCGACCCCATAAAGAAAGGCTTACAAACGCTCTGGAAAGGAGATAGGATCAAATGAAATCCAATTGAAAAAAAGCCAAAAAAATGCAGAAAATTGGGAGTTTTAGTGTCTTCAAGAAATGGTCTGTGAGGAAATGAGCTGCATTGCAAAGGACCAAAACATGCCAAAACTAAGCTCCCAGACATTGCCAAAGCAGGGGAAAATGGCAAGGAGGAAGACACAACGTGGAGGAGAGGATATGAGGAACATGGTATGGACACTTAAAAATCTAAAATTAAAAAAGAAAAAATTTTCCCATATTCTATGAAATGGAGGCACATGCAGCAAAGCTTGCCAAAAGTGATCCCCGCTGAAGGCCAAAAGAGAAAAGAAGGACTTTCAAACAGGCTGGAATGGAGATACCAGCTACGGAATTGCAATTGGAGGAGAAAAAAAAAAAATTGGGGAAATTTGGGCAATTTAGTGACTCTAAGAAAATGGACCGGGATTATAGCAGAGCAGTGCAAAATACCAAAACATGCCAAAACTAAGCTTCCAGACATTGCCAAAGCAGTGGAAAATTGCAAGGAGCAAGACACAACGTGGAGGGGAAGATATAAAAGACATGGCATGGATGCTTAAAAAAAATGGAAAAAAAAAGAAAAAAATCTTTCCCAAAGTCAAAGGCATCAAAAGTCATGGCATGTCATCTAGGGCAGGGACATGCACCAAAGATTCCTCTCTTGGTCCCCATTGAAATCGCAAGATTCCGTTTCCCTTCCCGAAAGGAAATTTCATTTCCTTTCGGGAAGGAAACGGAATCTTGCGACCCCATAAAGAAAGGCTTACAAACGCTCTGGAAAGGAGATAGGATCAAATGAAATCCAATTGAAAAAAAGCCAAAAAAATGCAGAAAATTGGGAGTTTTAGTGTCTTCAAGAAATGGTCTGTGAGGAAATGAGCTGCATTTAAAAGGACCAAAACATGCCAAAACTAAGCTCCCAGACGTTGCCAAAGCAGGGGAAAATGGCAAGGAGGAAGACACAACGTGGAGGAGAGGATATGAGGAACATGGTATGGACACTTAAAAATCTAAAATTAAAAAAGAAAAAATTTTCCCATATTCTATGAAATGGAGGCACATGCAGCAAAGCTTGCCAAAAGTGATCCCCGCTGAAGGCCAAAAGAGAAAAGAAGGACTTTCAAACAGGCTGGAATGGAGATACCAGCTACGGAATTGCAATTGGAGGAGAAAAAAAAAAAAATTTGGGAAATTTGGGCAATTTAGTGACTCTAAGAAAATGGACCGGGATTATAGCAGAGCAGTGCAAAATACCAAAACATGCCAAAACTAAGCTTCCAGACATTGCCAAAGCAGTGGAAAATTGCAAGGAGCAAGACACAACGTGGAGGGGAAGATATAAAAGACATGGCATGGATGCTTAAAAAAAATGGAAAAAAAAAGAAAAAAATCTTTCCCAAAGTCAAAGGCATCAAAAGTCATGGCATGTCATCTAGGGCAGGGACATGCACCAAAGATTCCTCTCTTGGTCCCCATTGAAATCGCAAGATTCCGTTTCCCTTCCCGAAAGGAAATTTCATTTCCTTTCGGGAAGGAAACGGAATCTTGCGACCCCATAAAGAAAGGCTTACAAACGCTCTGGAAAGGAGATAGGATCAAATGAAATCCAATTGAAAAAAAGCCAAAAAAATGCAGAAAATTGGGAGTTTTAGTGCCTTCAAGAAATGGTCTGTGAGGAAATGAGCTGCATTGCAAAGGACCAAAACATGCCAAAACTAAGCTCCCAGACGTTGCCAAAGCAGGGGAAAATGGCAAGGAGGAAGACACAACGTGGAGGAGAGGTTATGAGGAACATGGTATGGACACTTAAAAATCTAAAATTAAAAAAGAAAAAATTTTCCCATATTCTATGAAATGGAGGCACATGCAGCAAAGCTTGCCAAAAGTGATCCCCGCTGAAGGCCAAAACAGAAAAGAAGGACTTTCAAACAGGCTGGAATGGAGATACCAGCTACGGAATTGCAATTGGAGGAGAAAAAAAAAAATTGGGGAAATTTGGGCAATTTAGTGACTCTAAGAAAATGGACCGGGATTATAGCAGAGCAGTGCAAAATACCAAAACATGCCAAAACTAAGCTTCCAGACATTGCCAAAGCAGTGGAAAATTGCAAGGAGCAAGACACAACGTGGAGGGGAAGATATAAAAGACATGGCATGGATGCTTAAAAAAAATGGAAAAAAAAAGAAAAAAATCTTTCCCAAAGTCCAAGGCATCAAAAGTCATGGCATGTCATCTAGGGCAGGGACATGCACCAAAGATTCCTCTCTTGGTCCCCATTGAAATCGCAAGATTCCGTTTCCCTTCCCGAAAGGAAATTTCATTTCCTTTCGGGAAGGAAACGGAATCTTGCGACCCCATAAAGAAAGGCTTACAAACGCTCTGGAAAGGAGATAGGATCAAATGAAATCCAATTGAAAAAAAGCCAAAAAAATGCAGAAAATTGGGAGTTTTAGTGTCTTCAAGAAATGGTCTGTGAGGAAATGAGCTGCATTGCAAAGGACCAAAACATGCCAAAACTAAGCTCCCAGACGTTGCCAAAGCAGGGGAAAATGGCAAGGAGGAAGACACAACGTGGAGGAGAGGATATGAGGAACATGGTATGGACACTTAAAAATCTAAAATTAAAAAAGAAAAAATTTTCCCATATTCTATGAAATGGAGGCACATGCAGCAAAGCTTGCCAAAAGTGATCCCCGCTGAAGGCCAAAAGAGAAAAGAAGGACTTTCAAACAGGCTGGAATGGAGATACCAGCTACGGAATTGCAATTGGAGGAGAAAAAAAAAAAATTGGGGAAATTTGGGCAATTTAGTGACTCTAAGAAAATGGACCGGGATTATAGCAGAGCAGTGCAAAATACCAAAACATGCCAAAACTAAGCTTCCAGACATTGCCAAAGCAGTGGAAAATTGCAAGGAGCAAGACACAACGTGGAGGGGAAGATATAAAAGACATGGCATGGATGCTTAAAAAAAATGGAAAAAAAAAGAAAAAAATCTTTCCCAAAGTCAAAGGCATCAAAAGTCATGGCATGTCATCTAGGGCAGGGACATGCACCAAAGATTCCTCTCTTGGTCCCCATTGAAATCGCAAGATTCCGTTTCCCTTCCCGAAAGGAAATTTCATTTCCTTTCGGGAAGGAAACGGAATCTTGCGACCCCATAAAGAAAGGCTTACAAACGCTCTGGAAAGGAGATAGGATCAAATGAAATCCAATTGAAAAAAAGCCAAAAAAATGCAGAAAATTGGGAGTTTTAGTGTCTTCAAGAAATGGTCTGTGAGGAAATGAGCTGCATTGCAAAGGACCAAAACATGCCAAAACTAAGCTCCCAGACGTTGCCAAAGCAGGGGAAAATGGCAAGGAGGAAGACACAACGTGGAGGAGAGGATATGAGGAACATGGTATGGACACTTAAAAATCGAAAATTAAAAAAGAAAAAATTTTCCCATATTCTATGAAATGGAGGCACATGCAGCAAAGCTTGCCAAAAGTGATCCCCGCTGAAGGCCAAAAGAGAAAAGAAGGACTTTCAAACAGGCTGGAATGGAGATACCAGCTACGGAATTGCAATTGGAGGAGAAAAAAAAAAAATTGGGGAAATTTGGGCAATTTAGTGACTCTAAGAAAATGGACCGGGATTATAGCAGAGCAGTGCAAAATACCAAAACATGCCAAAACTAAGCTTCCAGACATTGCCAAAGCAGTGGAAAATTGCAAGGAGCAAGACACAACGTGGAGGGGAAGATATAAAAGACATGGCATGGATGTTTAAAAAAAATGGAAAAAAAAAGAAAAAAATCTTTCCCAAAGTCAAAGGCATCAAAAGTCATGGCATGTCATCTAGGGCAGGGACATGCACCAAAGATTCCTCTCTTGGTCCCCATTGAAATCGCAAGATTCCGTTTCCCTTCCCGAAAGGAAATTTCATTTCCTTTCGGGAAGGAAACGGAATCTTGCGACCCCATAAAGAAAGGCTTACAAACGCTCTGGAAAGGAGATAGGATCAAATGAAATCCAATTGAAAAAAAGCCAAAAAAATGCAGAAAATTGGGAGTTTTAGTGTCTTCAAGAAATGGTCTGTGAGGAAATGAGCTGCATTGCAAAGGACCAAAACATGCCAAAACTAAGCTCCCAGACGTTGCCAAAGCAGGGGAAAATGGCAAGGAGGAAGACACAACGTGGAGGAGAGGATATGAGGAACATGGTATGGACACTTAAAAATCTAAAATTAAAAAAGAAAAAATTTTCCCATATTCTATGAAATGCAGGCACATGCAGCAAAGCTTGCCAAAAGTGATCCCCGCTGAAGGCCAAAACAGAAAAGAAGGACTTTCAAACAGGCTGGAATGGAGATACCAGCTAAGGAATTGCAATTGGAGGAGAAAAAAAAAAAAATTTGGGAAATTTGGGCAATTTAGTGACTCTAAGAAAATGGACCGGGATTATAGCAGAGCAGTGCAAAATACCAAAACATGCCAAAACTAAGCTTCCAGACATTGCCAAAGCAGTGGAAAATTGCAAGGAGCAAGACACAACGTGGAGGGGAAGATATAAAAGACATGGCATGGATGCTTAAAAAAAATGGAAAAAAAAAGAAAAAAATCTTTCCCAAAGTCAAAGGCATCAAAAGTCATGGCATGTCATCTAGGGCAGGGACATGCACCAAAGATTCCTCTCTTGGTCCCCATTGAAATCGCAAGATTCCGTTTCCCTTCCCGAAAGGAAATTTCATTTCCTTTCGGGAAGGAAACGGAATCTTGCGACCCCATAAAGAAAGGCTTACAAACGCTCTGGAAAGGAGATAGGATCAAATGAAATCCAATTGAAAAAAAGCCAAAAAAATGCAGAAAATTGGGAGTTTTAGTGTCTTCAAGAAATGGTCTGTGAGGAAATGAGCTGCATTGCAAAGGACCAAAACATGCCAAAACTAAGCTCCCAGACGTTGCCAAAGCAGGGGAAAATGGCAAGGAGGAAGACACAACGTGGAGGAGAGGATATGAGGAACATGGTATGGACACTTAAAAATCTAAAATTAAAAAAGAAAAAATTTTCCCATATTCTATGAAATGGAGGCACATGCAGCAAAGCTTGCCAAAAGTGATCCCCGCTGAAGGCCAAAAGAGAAAAGAAGGCCTTTCAAACAGGCTGGAATGGAGATACCAGCTACGGAATTGCAATTGGAGGAGAAAAAAAAAAAATTGGGGAAATTTGGGCAATTTAGTGACTCTAAGAAAATGGACCGGGATTATAGCAGAGCAGTGCAAAATACCAAAACATGCCAAAACTAAGCTTCCAGACATTGCCAAAGCAGTGGAAAATTGCAAGGAGCAAGACACAACGTGGAGGGGAAGATATAAAAGACATGGCATGGATGCTTAAAAAAAATGGAAAAAAAAAGAAAAAAATCTTTCCCAAAGTCAAAGGCATCAAAAGTCATGGCATGTCATCTAGGGCAGGGACATGCACCAAAGATTCCTCTCTTGGTCCCCATTGAAATCGCAAGATTCCGTTTCCCTTCCCGAAAGGAAATTTCATTTCCTTTCGGGAAGGAAACGGAATCTTGCGACCCCATAAAGAAAGGCTTACAAACACTCTGGAAAGGAGATAGGATCAAATGAAATCCAATTGAAAAAAAGCCAAAAAAATGCAGAAAATTGGGAGTTTTAGTGTCTTCAAGAAATGGTCTGTGAGGAAATGAGCTGCATTGCAAAGGACCAAAACATGCCAAAACTAAGCTCCCAGACGTTGCCAAAGCAGGGGAAAATGGCAAGGAGGAAGACACAACGTGGAGGAGAGGATATGAGGAACATGGTATGGACACTTAAAAATCTAAAATTAAAAAAGAAAAAATTTTCCCATATTCTATGAAATGGAGGCACATGCAGCAAAGCTTGCCAAAAGTGATCCCCGCTGAAGGCCAAAAGAGAAAAGAAGGACTTTCAAACAGGCTGGAATGGAGATACCAGCTACGGAATTGCAATTGGAGGAGAAAAAAAAAAAATTGGGGAAATTTGGGCAATTTAGTGACTCTAAGAAAATGGACCGGGATTATAGCAGAGCAGTGCAAAATACCAAAACATGCCAAAACTAAGCTTCCAGACATTGCCAAAGCAGTGGAAAATTGCAAGGAGCAAGACACAACGTGGAGGGGAAGATATAAAAGACATGGCATGGATGCTTAAAAAAAATGGAAAAAAAAAGAAAAAAATCTTTCCCAAAGTCAAAGGCATCAAAAGTCATGGCATGTCATCTAGGGCAGGGACATGCACCAAAGATTCCTCTCTTGGTCCCCATTGAAATCGCAAGATTCCGTTTCCCTTCCCGAAAGGAAATTTCATTTCCTTTCGGGAAGGAAACGGAATCTTGCGACCCCATAAAGAAAGGCTTACAAATGCTCTGGAAAGGAGATAGGATCAAATGAAATCCAATTGAAAAAAAGCCAAAAAAATGCAGAAAATTGGGAGTTTTAGTGTCTTCAAGAAATGGTCTGTGAGGAAATGAGCTGCATTGCAAAGGACCAAAACATGCCAAAACTAAGCTCCCAGACGTTGCCAAAGCAGGGGAAAAAGGCAAGGAGGAAGACACAACGTGGAGGAGAGGATATGAGGAACATGGTATGGACACTTAAAAATCTAAAATTAAAAAAGAAAAAATTTTCCCATATTCTATGAAATGGAGGCACATGCAGCAAAGCTTGCCAAAAGTGATCCCCGCTGAAGGCCAAAAGAGAAAAGAAGGACTTTCAAACAGGCTGGAATGGAGATACCAGCTACGGAATTGCAATTGGAGGAGAAAAAAAAAAATTGGGGAAATTTGGGCAATTTAGTGACTCTAAGAAAATGGACCGGGATTATAGCAGAGCAGTGCAAAATACCAAAACATGCCAAAACTAAGCTTCCAGACATTGCCAAAGCAGTGGAAAATTGCAAGGAGCAAGACACAACGTGGAGGGGAAGATATAAAAGACATGGCATGGATGCTTAAAAAAAATGGAAAAAAAAAGAAAAAAATCTTTCCCAAAGTCAAAGGCATCAAAAGTCATGGCATGTCATCTAGGGCAGGGACATGCACCAAAGATTCCTCTCTTGGTCCCCATTGAAATCGCAAGATTCCGTTTCCCTTCCCAAAAGGAAATTTCATTTCCTTTCGGGAAGGAAACGGAATCTTGCGACCCCATAAAGAAAGGCTTACAAACGCTCTGGAAAGGAGATAGGATCAAATGAAATCCAATTGAAAAAAAGCCAAAAAAATGCAGAAAATTGGGAGTTTTAGTGTCTTCAAGAAATGGTCTGTGAGGAAATGAGCTGCATTGCAAAGGACCAAAACATGCCAAAACTAAGCTCCCAGACGTTGCCAAAGCAGGGGAAAATGGCAAGGAGGAAGACACAACGTGGAGGAGAGGATATGAGGAACATGGTATGGACACTTAAAAATCTAAAATTAAAAAAGAAAAAATTTTCCCATATTCTATGAAATGCAGGCACATGCAGCAAAGCTTGCCAAAAGTGATCCCCGCTGAAGGCCAAAAGAGAAAAGAAGGACTTTCAAACAGGCTGGAATGGAGATACCAGCTACGGAATTGCAATTGGAGGAGAAAAAAAAAAAATTGGGGAAATTTGGGCAATTTAGTGACTCTAAGAAAATGGACCGGGATTATAGCAGAGCAGTGCAAAATACCAAAACATGCCAAAACTAAGCTTCCAGACATTGCCAAAGCAGTGGAAAATTGCAAGGAGCAAGACACAACGTGGAGGGGAAGATATAAAAGACATGGCATGGATGTTTAAAAAAAATGGAAAAAAAAAGAAAAAAATCTTTCCCAAAGTCAAAGGCATCAAAAGTCATGGCATGTCATCTAGGGCAGGGACATGCACCAAAGATTCCTCTCTTGGTCCCCATTGAAATCGCAAGATTCCGTTTCCCTTCCCGAAAGGAAATTTCATTTCCTTTCGGGAAGGAAACGGAATCTTGCGACCCCATAAAGAAAGGCTTACAAACGCTCTGGAAAGGAGATAGGATCAAATGAAATCCAATTGAAAAAAAGCCAAAAAAATGCAGAAAATTGGGAGTTTTAGTGTCTTCAAGAAATGGTCTGTGAGGAAATGAGCTGCATTGCAAAGGACCAAAACATGCCAAAACTAAGCTCCCAGACGTTGCCAAAGCAGGGGAAAATGGCAAGGAGGAAGACACAACGTGGAGGAGAGGATATGAGGAACATGGTATGGACACTTAAAAATCTAAAATTAAAAAAGAAAAAATTTTCCCATATTCTATGAAATGCAGGCACATGCAGCAAAGCTTGCCAAAAGTGATCCCCGCTGAAGGCCAAAACAGAAAAGAAGGACTTTCAAACAGGCTGGAATGGAGATACCAGCTAAGGAATTGCAATTGGAGGAGAAAAAAAAAAAAATTTGGGAAATTTGGGCAATTTAGTGACTCTAAGAAAATGGACCGGGATTATAGCAGAGCAGTGCAAAATACCAAAACATGCCAAAACTAAGCTTCCAGACATTGCCAAAGCAGTGGAAAATTGCAAGGAGCAAGACACAACGTGGAGGGGAAGATATAAAAGACATGGCATGGATGCTTAAAAAAAATGGAAAAAAAAAGAAAAAAATCTTTCCCAAAGTCAAAGGCATCAAAAGTCATGGCATGTCATCTAGGGCAGGGACATGCACCAAAGATTCCTCTCTTGGTCCCCATTGAAATCGCAAGATTCCGTTTCCCTTCCCGAAAGGAAATTTCATTTCCTTTCGGGAAGGAAACGGAATCTTGCGACCCCATAAAGAAAGGCTTACAAACGCTCTGGAAAGGAGATAGGATCAAATGAAATCCAATTGAAAAAAAGCCAAAAAAATGCAGAAAATTGGGAGTTTTAGTGTCTTCAAGAAATGGTCTGTGAGGAAATGAGCTGCATTGCAAAGGACCAAAACATGCCAAAACTAAGCTCCCAGACGTTGCCAAAGCAGGGGAAAATGGCAAGGAGGAAGACACAACGTGGAGGAGAGGATATGAGGAACATGGTATGGACACTTAAAAATCTAAAATTAAAAAAGAAAAAATTTTCCCATATTCTATGAAATGGAGGCACATGCAGCAAAGCTTGCCAAAAGTGATCCCCGCTGAAGGCCAAAAGAGAAAAGAAGGCCTTTCAAACAGGCTGGAATGGAGATACCAGCTACGGAATTGCAATTGGAGGAGAAAAAAAAAAAATTGGGGAAATTTGGGCAATTTAGTGACTCTAAGAAAATGGACCGGGATTATAGCAGAGCAGTGCAAAATACCAAAACATGCCAAAACTAAGCTTCCAGACATTGCCAAAGCAGTGGAAAATTGCAAGGAGCAAGACACAACGTGGAGGGGAAGATATAAAAGACATGGCATGGATGCTTAAAAAAAATGGAAAAAAAAAGAAAAAAATCTTTCCCAAAGTCAAAGGCATCAAAAGTCATGGCATGTCATCTAGGGCAGGGACATGCACCAAAGATTCCTCTCTTGGTCCCCATTGAAATCGCAAGATTCCGTTTCCCTTCCCGAAAGGAAATTTCATTTCCTTTCGGGAAGGAAACGGAATCTTGCGACCCCATAAAGAAAGGCTTACAAACACTCTGGAAAGGAGATAGGATCAAATGAAATCCAATTGAAAAAAAGCCAAAAAAATGCAGAAAATTGGGAGTTTTAGTGTCTTCAAGAAATGGTCTGTGAGGAAATGAGCTGCATTGCAAAGGACCAAAACATGCCAAAACTAAGCTCCCAGACGTTGCCAAAGCAGGGGAAAATGGCAAGGAGGAAGACACAACGTGGAGGAGAGGATATGAGGAACATGGTATGGACACTTAAAAATCTAAAATTAAAAAAGAAAAAATTTTCCCATATTCTATGAAATGGAGGCACATGCAGCAAAGCTTGCCAAAAGTGATCCCCGCTGAAGGCCAAAAGAGAAAAGAAGGACTTTCAAACAGGCTGGAATGGAGATACCAGCTACGGAATTGCAATTGGAGGAGAAAAAAAAAAAATTGGGGAAATTTGGGCAATTTAGTGACTCTAAGAAAATGGACCGGGATTATAGCAGAGCAGTGCAAAATACCAAAACATGCCAAAACTAAGCTTCCAGACATTGCCAAAGCAGTGGAAAATTGCAAGGAGCAAGACACAACGTGGAGGGGAAGATATAAAAGACATGGCATGGATGCTTAAAAAAAATGGAAAAAAAAAGAAAAAAATCTTTCCCAAAGTCAAAGGCATCAAAAGTCATGGCATGTCATCTAGGGCAGGGACATGCACCAAAGATTCCTCTCTTGGTCCCCATTGAAATCGCAAGATTCCGTTTCCCTTCCCGAAAGGAAATTTCATTTCCTTTCGGGAAGGAAACGGAATCTTGCGACCCCATAAAGAAAGGCTTACAAATGCTCTGGAAAGGAGATAGGATCAAATGAAATCCAATTGAAAAAAAGCCAAAAAAATGCAGAAAATTGGGAGTTTTAGTGTCTTCAAGAAATGGTCTGTGAGGAAATGAGCTGCATTGCAAAGGACCAAAACATGCCAAAACTAAGCTCCCAGACGTTGCCAAAGCAGGGGAAAAAGGCAAGGAGGAAGACACAACGTGGAGGAGAGGATATGAGGAACATGGTATGGACACTTAAAAATCTAAAATTAAAAAAGAAAAAATTTTCCCATATTCTATGAAATGGAGGCACATGCAGCAAAGCTTGCCAAAAGTGATCCCCGCTGAAGGCCAAAAGAGAAAAGAAGGACTTTCAAACAGGCTGGAATGGAGATACCAGCTACGGAATTGCAATTGGAGGAGAAAAAAAAAAATTGGGGAAATTTGGGCAATTTAGTGACTCTAAGAAAATGGACCGGGATTATAGCAGAGCAGTGCAAAATACCAAAACATGCCAAAACTAAGCTTCCAGACATTGCCAAAGCAGTGGAAAATTGCAAGGAGCAAGACACAACGTGGAGGGGAAGATATAAAAGACATGGCATGGATGCTTAAAAAAAATGGAAAAAAAAAGAAAAAAATCTTTCCCAAAGTCAAAGGCATCAAAAGTCATGGCATGTCATCTAGGGCAGGGACATGCACCAAAGATTCCTCTCTTGGTCCCCATTGAAATCGCAAGATTCCGTTTCCCTTCCCAAAAGGAAATTTCATTTCCTTTCGGGAAGGAAACGGAATCTTGCGACCCCATAAAGAAAGGCTTACAAACGCTCTGGAAAGGAGATAGGATCAAATGAAATCCAATTGAAAAAAAGCCAAAAAAATGCAGAAAATTGGGAGTTTTAGTGTCTTCAAGAAATGGTCTGTGAGGAAATGAGCTGCATTGCAAAGGACCAAAACATGCCAAAACTAAGCTCCCAGACGTTGCCAAAGCAGGGGAAAATGGCAAGGAGGAAGACACAACGTGGAGGAGAGGATATGAGGAACATGGTATGGACACTTAAAAATCTAAAATTAAAAAAGAAAAAATTTTCCCATATTCTATGAAATGGAGGCACATGCAGCAAAGCTTGCCAAAAGTGATCCCCGCTGAAGGCCAAAAGAGAAAAGAAGGACTTTCAAACAGGCTGGAATGGAGATACCAGCTACGGAATTGCAATTGGAGGAGAAAAAAAAAAAATTGGGGAAATTTGGGCAATTTAGTGACTCTAAGAAAATGGACCGGGATTATAGCAGAGCAGTGCAAAATACCAAAACATGCCAAAACTAAGCTTCCAGACATTGCCAAAGCAGTGGAAAATTGCAAGGAGCAAGACACAACGTGGAGGGGAAGATATAAAAGACATGGCATGGATGTTTAAAAAAAATGGAAAAAAAAAGAAAAAAATCTTTCCCAAAGTCAAAGGCATCAAAAGTCATGGCATGTCATCTAGGGCAGGGACATGCACCAAAGATTCCTCTCTTGGTCCCCATTGAAATCGCAAGATTCCGTTTCATTTCCTTTCGGGAAGGAAACGGAATCTTGCGACCCCATAAAGAAAGGCTTACAAACGCTCTGGAAAGGAGATAGGATCAAATGAAATCCAATTGAAAAAAAGCCAAAAAAATGCAGAAAATTGGGAGTTTTAGTGTCTTCAAGAAATGGTCTGTGAGGAAATGAGCTGCATTGCAAAGGACCAAAACATGCCAAAACTAAGCTCCCAGACGTTGCCAAAGCAGGGGAAAATGGCAAGGAGGAAGACACAACGTGGAGGAGAGGATATGAGGAACATGGTATGGACACTTAAAAATCTAAAATTAAAAAAGAAAAAATTTTCCCATATTCTATGAAATGCAGGCACATGCAGCAAAGCTTGCCAAAAGTGATCCCCGCTGAAGGCCAAAACAGAAAAGAAGGACTTTCAAACAGGCTGGAATGGAGATACCAGCTAAGGAATTGCAATTGGAGGAGAAAAAAAAAAAAATTTGGGAAATTTGGGCAATTTAGTGACTCTAAGAAAATGGACCGGGATTATAGCAGAGCAGTGCAAAATACCAAAACATGCCAAAACTAAGCTTCCAGACATTGCCAAAGCAGTGGAAAATTGCAAGGAGCAAGACACAACGTGGAGGGGAAGATATAAAAGACATGGCATGGATGCTTAAAAAAAATGGAAAAAAAAAGAAAAAAATCTTTCCCAAAGTCAAAGGCATCAAAAGTCATGGCATGTCATCTAGGGCAGGGACATGCACCAAAGATTCCTCTCTTGGTCCCCATTGAAATCGCAAGATTCCGTTTCCCTTCCCGAAAGGAAATTTCATTTCCTTTCGGGAAGGAAACGGAATCTTGCGACCCCATAAAGAAAGGCTTACAAACGCTCTGGAAAGGAGATAGGATCAAATGAAATCCAATTGAAAAAAAGCCAAAAAAATGCAGAAAATTGGGAGTTTTAGTGTCTTCAAGAAATGGTCTGTGAGGAAATGAGCTGCATTGCAAAGGACCAAAACATGCCAAAACTAAGCTCCCAGACGTTGCCAAAGCAGGGGAAAATGGCAAGGAGGAAGACACAACGTGGAGGAGAGGATATGAGGAACATGGTATGGACACTTAAAAATCTAAAATTAAAAAAGAAAAAATTTTCCCATATTCTATGAAATGGAGGCACATGCAGCAAAGCTTGCCAAAAGTGATCCCCGCTGAAGGCCAAAAGAGAAAAGAAGGCCTTTCAAACAGGCTGGAATGGAGATACCAGCTACGGAATTGCAATTGGAGGAGAAAAAAAAAAAATTGGGGAAATTTGGGCAATTTAGTGACTCTAAGAAAATGGACCGGGATTATAGCAGAGCAGTGCAAAATACCAAAACATGCCAAAACTAAGCTTCCAGACATTGCCAAAGCAGTGGAAAATTGCAAGGAGCAAGACACAACGTGGAGGGGAAGATATAAAAGACATGGCATGGATGCTTAAAAAAAATGGAAAAAAAAAGAAAAAAATCTTTCCCAAAGTCAAAGGCATCAAAAGTCATGGCATGTCATCTAGGGCAGGGACATGCACCAAAGATTCCTCTCTTGGTCCCCATTGAAATCGCAAGATTCCGTTTCCCTTCCCGAAAGGAAATTTCATTTCCTTTCGGGAAGGAAACGGAATCTTGCGACCCCATAAAGAAAGGCTTACAAACGCTCTGGAAAGGAGATAGGATCAAATGAAATCCAATTGAAAAAAAGCCAAAAAAATGCAGAAAATTGGGAGTTTTAGTGTCTTCAAGAAATGGTCTGTGAGGAAATGAGCTGCATTGCAAAGGACCAAAACATGCCAAAACTAAGCTCCCAGACGTTGCCAAAGCAGGGGAAAATGGCAAGGAGGAAGACACAACGTGGAGGAGAGGATATGAGGAACATGGTATGGACACTTAAAAATCTAAAATTAAAAAAGAAAAAATTTTCCCATATTCTATGAAATGGAGGCACATGCAGCAAAGCTTGCCAAAAGTGATCCCCGCTGAAGGCCAAAAGAGAAAAGAAGGACTTTCAAACAGGCTGGAATGGAGATACCAGCTACGGAATTGCAATTGGAGGAGAAAAAAAAAAAATTGGGGAAATTTGGGCAATTTAGTGACTCTAAGAAAATGGACCGGGATTATAGCAGAGCAGTGCAAAATACCAAAACATGCCAAAACTAAGCTTCCAGACATTGCCAAAGCAGTGGAAAATTGCAAGGAGCAAGACACAACGTGGAGGGGAAGATATAAAAGACATGGCATGGATGCTTAAAAAAAATGGAAAAAAAAAGAAAAAAATCTTTCCCAAAGTCAAAGGCATCAAAAGTCATGGCATGTCATCTAGGGCAGGGACATGCACCAAAGATTCCTCTCTTGGTCCCCATTGAAATCGCAAGATTCCGTTTCCCTTCCCGAAAGGAAATTTCATTTCCTTTCGGGAAGGAAACGGAATCTTGCGACCCCATAAAGAAAGGCTTACAAATGCTCTGGAAAGGAGATAGGATCAAATGAAATCCAATTGAAAAAAAGCCAAAAAAATGCAGAAAATTGGGAGTTTTAGTGTCTTCAAGAAATGGTCTGTGAGGAAATGAGCTGCATTGCAAAGGACCAAAACATGCCAAAACTAAGCTCCCAGACGTTGCCAAAGCAGGGGAAAAAGGCAAGGAGGAAGACACAACGTGGAGGAGAGGATATGAGGAACATGGTATGGACACTTAAAAATCTAAAATTAAAAAAGAAAAAATTTTCCCATATTCTATGAAATGGAGGCACATGCAGCAAAGCTTGCCAAAAGTGATCCCCGCTGAAGGCCAAAAGAGAAAAGAAGGACTTTCAAACAGGCTGGAATGGAGTTACCAGCTACGGAATTGCAATTGGAGGAGAAAAAAAAAAAATTGGGGAAATTTGGGCAATTTAGTGACTCTAAGAAAATGGACCGGGATTATAGCAGAGCAGTGCAAAATACCAAAACATGCCAAAACTAAGCTTCCAGACATTGCCAAAGCAGTGGAAAATTGCAAGGAGCAAGACACAACGTGGAGGGGAAGATATAAAAGACATGGCATGGATGCTTAAAAAAAATGGAAAAAAAAGAAAAAAATCTTTCCCAAAGTCCAAGGCATCAAAAGTCATGGCATGTCATCTAGGGCAGGGACATGCACCAAAGATTCCTCTCTTGGTCCCCATTGAAATCGCAAGATTCCGTTTCCCTTCCCAAAAGGAAATTTCATTTCCTTTCGGGAAGGAAACGGAATCTTGCGACCCCATAAAGAAAGGCTTACAAACGCTCTGGAAAGGAGATAGGATCAAATGAAATCCAATTGAAAAAAAGCCAAAAAAATGCAGAAAATTGGGAGTTTTAGTGTCTTCAAGAAATGGTCTGTGAGGAAATGAGCTGCATTGCAAAGGACCAAAACATGCCAAAACTAAGCTCCCAGACGTTGCCGAAGCAGGGGAAAATGGCAAGGAGGAAGACACAACGTGGAGGAGAGGATATGAGGAACATGGTATGGACACTTAAAAATCTAAAATTAAAAAAGAAAAAATTTTCCCATATTCTATGAAATGGAGGCACATGCAGCAAAGCTTGCCAAAAGTGATCCCCGCTGAAGGCCAAAAGAGAAAAGAAGGACTTTCAAACAGGCTGGAATGGAGATACCAGCTACGGAATTGCAATTGGAGGAGAAAAAAAAAAAATTGGGGAAATTTGGGCAATTTAGTGACTCTAAGAAAATGGACCGGGATTATAGCAGAGCAGTGCAAAATACCAAAACATGCCAAAACTAAGCTTCCAGACATTGCCAAAGCAGTGGAAAATTGCAAGGAGCAAGACACAACGTGGAGGGGAAGATATAAAAGACATGGCATGGATGCTTAAAAAAAATGGAAAAAAAAAGAAAAAAATCTTTCCCAAAGTCCAAGGCATCAAAAGTCATGGCATGTCATCTAGGGCAGGGACATGCACCAAAGATTCCTCTCTTGGTCCCCATTGAAATCGCAAGATTCCGTTTCCCTTCCCGAAAGGAAATTTCATTTCCTTTCGGGAAGGAAACGGAATCTTGCGACCCCATAAAGAAAGGCTTACAAATGCTCTGGAAAGGAGATAGGATCAAATGAAATCCAATTGAAAAAAAGCCAAAAAAATGCAGAAAATTGGGAGTTTTAGTGTCTTCAAGAAATGGTCTGTGAGGAAATGAGCTGCATTGCAAAGGACCAAAACATGCCAAAACTAAGCTCCCAGACGTTGCCAAAGCAGGGGAAAAAGGCAAGGAGGAAGACACAACGTGGAGGAGAGGATATGAGGAACATGGTATGGACACTTAAAAATCTAAAATTAAAAAAGAAAAAATTTTCCCATATTCTATGAAATGGAGGCACATGCAGCAAAGCTTGCCAAAAGTGATCCCCGCTGAAGGCCAAAAGAGAAAAGAAGGACTTTCAAACAGGCTGGAATGGAGTTACCAGCTACGGAATTGCAATTGGAGGAGAAAAAAAAAAAATTGGGGAAATTTGGGCAATTTAGTGACTCTAAGAAAATGGACCGGGATTATAGCAGAGCAGTGCAAAATACCAAAACATGCCAAAACTAAGCTTCCAGACATTGCCAAAGCAGTGGAAAATTGCAAGGAGCAAGACACAACGTGGAGGGGAAGATATAAAAGACATGGCATGGATGCTTAAAAAAAATGGAAAAAAAAGAAAAAAATCTTTCCCAAAGTCCAAGGCATCAAAAGTCATGGCATGTCATCTAGGGCAGGGACATGCACCAAAGATTCCTCTCTTGGTCCCCATTGAAATCGCAAGATTCCGTTTCCCTTCCCAAAAGGAAATTTCATTTCCTTTCGGGAAGGAAACGGAATCTTGCGACCCCATAAAGAAAGGCTTACAAACGCTCTGGAAAGGAGATAGGATCAAATGAAATCCAATTGAAAAAAAGCCAAAAAAATGCAGAAAATTGGGAGTTTTAGTGTCTTCAAGAAATGGTCTGTGAGGAAATGAGCTGCATTGCAAAGGACCAAAACATGCCAAAACTAAGCTCCCAGACGTTGCCGAAGCAGGGGAAAATGGCAAGGAGGAAGACACAACGTGGAGGAGAGGATATGAGGAACATGGTATGGACACTTAAAAATCTAAAATTAAAAAAGAAAAAATTTTCCCATATTCTATGAAATGGAGGCACATGCAGCAAAGCTTGCCAAAAGTGATCCCCGCTGAAGGCCAAAAGAGAAAAGAAGGACTTTCAAACAGGCTGGAATGGAGATACCAGCTACGGAATTGCAATTGGAGGAGAAAAAAAAAAAATTGGGGAAATTTGGGCAATTTAGTGACTCTAAGAAAATGGACCGGGATTATAGCAGAGCAGTGCAAAATACCAAAACATGCCAAAACTAAGCTTCCAGACATTGCCAAAGCAGTGGAAAATTGCAAGGAGCAAGACACAACGTGGAGGGGAAGATATAAAAGACATGGCATGGATGCTTAAAAAAAATGGAAAAAAAAAGAAAAAAATCTTTCCCAAAGTCCAAGGCATCAAAAGTCATGGCATGTCATCTAGGGCAGGGACATGCACCAAAGATTCCTCTCTTGGTCCCCATTGAAATCGCAAGATTCCGTTTCCCTTCCCGAAAGGAAATTTCATTTCCTTTCGGGAAGGAAACGGAATCTTGCGACCCCATAAAGAAAGGCTTACAAACGCTCTGGAAAGGAGATAGGATCAAATGAAATCCAATTGAAAAAAAGCCAAAAAAATGCAGAAAATTGGGAGTTTTAGTGTCTTCAAGAAATGGTCTGTGAGGAAATGAGCTGCATTGCAAAGGACCAAAACATGCCAAAACTAAGCTCCCAGACGTTGCCAAAGCAGGGGAAAATGGCAAGGAGGAAGACACAACGTGGAGGAGAGGATATGAGGAACATGGTATGGACACTTAAAAATCTAAAATTAAAAAAGAAAAAATTTTCCCATATTCTATGAAATGGAGGCACATGCAGCAAAGCTTGCCAAAAGTGATCCCCGCTGAAGGCCAAAAGAGAAAGGAAGGCCTTTCAAACAGGCTGGAATGGAGATACCAGCTACGGAATTGCAATTGGAGGAGAAAAAAAAAAAATTGGGGAAATTTGGGCAATTTAGTGACTCTAAGAAAATGGACCGGGATTATAGCAGAGCAGTGCAAAATACCAAAACATGCCAAAACTAAGCTTCCAGACATTGCCAAAGCAGTGGAAAATTGCAAGGAGCAAGACACAACGTGGAGGGGAAGATATAAAAGACATGGCATGGATGCTTAAAAAAAATGGAAAAAAAAAGAAAAAAATCTTTCCCAAAGTCCAAGGCATCAAAAGTCATGGCATGTCATCTAGGGCAGGGACATGCACCAAAGATTCCTCTCTTGGTCCCCATTGAAATCGCAAGATTCCGTTTCCCTTCCCGAAAGGAAATTTCATTTCCTTTCGGGAAGGAAACGGAATCTTGCGACCCCATAAAGAAAGGCTTACAAACGCTCTGGAAAGGAGATAGGATCAAATGAAATCCAATTGAAAAAAAGCCAAAAAAATGCAGAAAATTGGGAGTTTTAGTGTCTTCAAGAAATGGTCTGTGAGGAAATGAGCTGCATTGCAAAGGACCAAAACATGCCAAAACTAAGCTCCCAGACGTTGCCAAAGCAGGGGAAAATGGCAAGGAGGAAGACACAACGTGGAGGAGAGGATATGAGGAACATGGTATGGACACTTAAAAATCTAAAATTAAAAAAGAAAAAATTTTCCCATATTCTATGAAATGGAGGCACATGCAGCAAAGCTTGCCAAAAGTGATCCCCGCTGAAGGCCAAAAGAGAAAAGAAGGCCTTTCAAACAGGCTGGAATGGAGATACCAGCTACGGAATTGCAATTGGAGGAGAAAAAAAAAAAATTGGGGAAATTTGGGCAATTTAGTGACTCTAAGAAAATGGACCGGGATTATAGCAGAGCAGTGCAAAATACCAAAACATGCCAAAACTAAGCTTCCAGACATTGCCAAAGCAGTGGAAAATTGCAAGGAGCAAGACACAACGTGGAGGGGAAGATATAAAAGACATGGCATGGATGCTTAAAAAAAATGGAAAAAAAAAGAAAAAAATCTTTCCCAAAGTCAAAGGCATCAAAAGTCATGGCATGTCATCTAGGGCAGGGACATGCACCAAAGATTCCTCTCTTGGTCCCCATTGAAATCACAAGATTCCGTTTCCCTTCCCGAAAGGAAATTTCATTTCCTTTCGGGAAGGAAACGGAATCTTGCGACCCCATAAAGAAAGGCTTACAAACGCTCTGGAAAGGAGATAGGATCAAATGAAATCCAATTGAAAAAAAGCCAAAAAAATGCAGAAAATTGGGAGTTTTAGTGTCTTCAAGAAATGGTCTGTGAGGAAATGAGCTGCATTGCAAAGGACCAAAACATGCCAAAACTAAGCTCCCAGACGTTGCCAAAGCAGGGGAAAATGGCAAGGAGGAAGACACAACGTGGAGGAGAGGATATGAGGAACATGGTATGGACACTTAAAAATCTAAAATTAAAAAAGAAAAAATTTTCCCATATTCTATGAAATGCAGGCACATGCAGCAAAGCTTGCCAAAAGTGATCCCCGCTGAAGGCCAAAACAGAAAAGAAGGACTTTCAAACAGGCTGGAATGGAGATACCAGCTAAGGAATTGCAATTGGAGGAGAAAAAAAAAAAAATTTGGGAAATTTGGGCAATTTAGTGACTCTAAGAAAATGGACCGGGATTATAGCAGAGCAGTGCAAAATACCAAAACATGCCAAAACTAAGCTTCCAGACATTGCCAAAGCAGTGGAAAATTGCAAGGAGCAAGACACAACGTGGAGGGGAAGATATAAAAGACATGGCATGGATGCTTAAAAAAAATGGAAAAAAAAAGAAAAAAATCTTTCCCAAAGTCCAAGGCATCAAAAGTCATGGCATGTCATCTAGGGCAGGGACATGCACCAAAGATTCCTCTCTTGGTCCCCATTGAAATCGCAAGATTCCGTTTCCCTTCCCGAAAGGAAATTTCATTTCCTTTCGGGAAGGAAACGGAATCTTGCGACCCCATAAAGAAAGGCTTACAAACGCTCTGGAAAGGAGATAGGATCAAATGAAATCCAATTGAAAAAAAGCCAAAAAAATGCAGAAAATTGGGAGTTTTAGTGTCTTCAAGAAATGGTCTGTGAGGAAATGAGCTGCATTGCAAAGGACCAAAACATGCCAAAACTAAGCTCCCAGACGTTGCCAAAGCAGGGGAAAATGGCAAGGAGGAAGACACAACGTGGAGGAGAGGATATGAGGAACATGGTATGGACACTTAAAAATCTAAAATTAAAAAAGAAAAAATTTTCCCATATTCTATGAAATGGAGGCACATGCAGCAAAGCTTGCCAAAAGTGATCCCCGCTGAAGGCCAAAAGAGAAAAGAAGGCCTTTCAAACAGGCTGGAATGGAGATACCAGCTACGGAATTGCAATTGGAGGAGAAAAAAAAAAAATTGGGGAAATTTGGGCAATTTAGTGACTCTAAGAAAATGGACCGGGATTATAGCAGAGCAGTGCAAAATACCAAAACATGCCAAAACTAAGCTTCCAGACATTGCCAAAGCAGTGGAAAATTGCAAGGAGCAAGACACAACGTGGAGGGGAAGATATAAAAGACATGGCATGGATGCTTAAAAAAAATGGAAAAAAAAAGAAAAAAATCTTTCCCAAAGTCCAAGGCATCAAAAGTCATGGCATGTCATCTAGGGCAGGGACATGCACCAAAGATTCCTCTCTTGGTCCCCATTGAAATCGCAAGATTCCGTTTCCCTTCCCGAAAGGAAATTTCATTTCCTTTCGGGAAGGAAACGGAATCTTGCGACCCCATAAAGAAAGGCTTACAAACGCTCTGGAAAGGAGATAGGATCAAATGAAATCCAATTGAAAAAAAGCCAAAAAAATGCAGAAAATTGGGAGTTTTAGTGTCTTCAAGAAATGGTCTGTGAGGAAATGAGCTGCATTGCAAAGGACCAAAACATGCCAAAACTAAGCTCCCAGACGTTGCCAAAGCAGGGGAAAAAGGCAAGGAGGAAGACACAACGTGGAGGAGAGGATATGAGGAACATGGTATGGACACTTAAAAATCTAAAATTAAAAAAGAAAAAATTTTCCCATATTCTATGAAATGGAGGCACATGCAGCAAAGCTTGCCAAAAGTGATCCCCGCTGAAGGCCAAAACAGAAAAGAAGGACTTTCAAACAGGCTGGAATGGAGTTACCAGCTACGGAATTGCAATTGGAGGAGAAAAAAAAAAAATTGGGGAAATTTGGGCAATTTAGTGACTCTAAGAAAATGGACCGGGATTATAGCAGAGCAGTGCAAAATACCAAAACATGCCAAAACTAAGCTTCCAGACATTGCCAAAGCAGTGGAAAATTGCAAGGAGCAAGACACAACGTGGAGGGGAAGATATAAAAGACATGGCATGGATGCTTAAAAAAAATGGAAAAAAAAAGAAAAAAATCTTTCCCAAAGTCAAAGGCATCAAAAGTCATGGCATGTCATCTAGGGCAGGGACATGCACCAAAGATTCCTCTCTTGGTCCCCATTGAAATCACAAGATTCCGTTTCCCTTCCCGAAAGGAAATTTCATTTCCTTTCGGGAAGGAAACGGAATCTTGCGACCCCATAAAGAAAGGCTTACAAACGCTCTGGAAAGGAGATAGGATCAAATGAAATCCAATTGAAAAAAAGCCAAAAAAATGCAGAAAATTGGGAGTTTTAGTGTCTTCAAGAAATGGTCTGTGAGGAAATGAGCTGCATTGCAAAGGACCAAAACATGCCAAAACTAAGCTCCCAGACGTTGCCAAAGCAGGGGAAAATGGCAAGGAGGAAGACACAACGTGGAGGAGAGGATATGAGGAACATGGTATGGACACTTAAAAATCTAAAATTAAAAAAGAAAAAATTTTCCCATATTCTATGAAATGCAGGCACATGCAGCAAAGCTTGCCAAAAGTGATCCCCGCTGAAGGCCAAAACAGAAAAGAAGGACTTTCAAACAGGCTGGAATGGAGATACCAGCTAAGGAATTGCAATTGGAGGAGAAAAAAAAAAAAATTTGGGAAATTTGGGCAATTTAGTGACTCTAAGAAAATGGACCGGGATTATAGCAGAGCAGTGCAAAATACCAAAACATGCCAAAACTAAGCTTCCAGACATTGCCAAAGCAGTGGAAAATTGCAAGGAGCAAGACACAACGTGGAGGGGAAGATATAAAAGACATGGCATGGATGCTTAAAAAAAATGGAAAAAAAAAGAAAAAAATCTTTCCCAAAGTCCAAGGCATCAAAAGTCATGGCATGTCATCTAGGGCAGGGACATGCACCAAAGATTCCTCTCTTGGTCCCCATTGAAATCGCAAGATTCCGTTTCCCTTCCCGAAAGGAAATTTCATTTCCTTTCGGGAAGGAAACGGAATCTTGCGACCCCATAAAGAAAGGCTTACAAACGCTCTGGAAAGGAGATAGGATCAAATGAAATCCAATTGAAAAAAAGCCAAAAAAATGCAGAAAATTGGGAGTTTTAGTGTCTTCAAGAAATGGTCTGTGAGGAAATGAGCTGCATTGCAAAGGACCAAAACATGCCAAAACTAAGCTCCCAGACGTTGCCAAAGCAGGGGAAAATGGCAAGGAGGAAGACACAACGTGGAGGAGAGGATATGAGGAACATGGTATGGACACTTAAAAATCTAAAATTAAAAAAGAAAAAATTTTCCCATATTCTATGAAATGGAGGCACATGCAGCAAAGCTTGCCAAAAGTGATCCCCGCTGAAGGCCAAAAGAGAAAAGAAGGCCTTTCAAACAGGCTGGAATGGAGATACCAGCTACGGAATTGCAATTGGAGGAGAAAAAAAAAAAATTGGGGAAATTTGGGCAATTTAGTGACTCTAAGAAAATGGACCGGGATTATAGCAGAGCAGTGCAAAATACCAAAACATGCCAAAACTAAGCTTCCAGACATTGCCAAAGCAGTGGAAAATTGCAAGGAGCAAGACACAACGTGGAGGGGAAGATATAAAAGACATGGCATGGATGCTTAAAAAAAATGGAAAAAAAAAGAAAAAAATCTTTCCCAAAGTCCAAGGCATCAAAAGTCATGGCATGTCATCTAGGGCAGGGACATGCACCAAAGATTCCTCTCTTGGTCCCCATTGAAATCGCAAGATTCCGTTTCCCTTCCCGAAAGGAAATTTCATTTCCTTTCGGGAAGGAAACGGAATCTTGCGACCCCATAAAGAAAGGCTTACAAACGCTCTGGAAAGGAGATAGGATCAAATGAAATCCAATTGAAAAAAAGCCAAAAAAATGCAGAAAATTGGGAGTTTTAGTGTCTTCAAGAAATGGTCTGTGAGGAAATGAGCTGCATTGCAAAGGACCAAAACATGCCAAAACTAAGCTCCCAGACGTTGCCAAAGCAGGGGAAAAAGGCAAGGAGGAAGACACAACGTGGAGGAGAGGATATGAGGAACATGGTATGGACACTTAAAAATCTAAAATTAAAAAAGAAAAAATTTTCCCATATTCTATGAAATGGAGGCACATGCAGCAAAGCTTGCCAAAAGTGATCCCCGCTGAAGGCCAAAACAGAAAAGAAGGACTTTCAAACAGGCTGGAATGGAGTTACCAGCTACGGAATTGCAATTGGAGGAGAAAAAAAAAAAATTGGGGAAATTTGGGCAATTTAGTGACTCTAAGAAAATGGACCGGGATTATAGCAGAGCAGTGCAAAATACCAAAACATGCCAAAACTAAGCTTCCAGACATTGCCAAAGCAGTGGAAAATTGCAAGGAGCAAGACACAACGTGGAGGGGAAGATATAAAAGACATGGCATGGATGCTTAAAAAAAATGGAAAAAAAAAGAAAAAAATCTTTCCCAAAGTCCAAGGCATCAAAAGTCATGGCATGTCATCTAGGGCAGGGACATGCACCAAAGATTCCTCTCTTGGTCCCCATTGAAATCGCAAGATTCCGTTTCCCTTCCCGAAAGGAAATTTCATTTCCTTTCGGGAAGGAAACGGAATCTTGCGACCCCATAAAGAAAGGCTTACAAACGCTCTGGAAAGGAGATAGGATCAAATGAAATCCAATTGAAAAAAAGCCAAAAAAATGCAGAAAATTGGGAGTTTTAGTGTCTTCAAGAAATGGTCTGTGAGGAAATGAGCTGCATTGCAAAGGACCAAAACATGCCAAAACTAAGCTCCCAGACGTTGCCAAAGCAGGGGAAAATGGCAAGGAGGAAGACACAACGTGGAGGAGAGGATATGAGGAACAGGGTATGGACACTTAAAAATCTAAAATTAAAAAAGAAAAAATTTTCCCATATTCTATGAAATGGAGGCACATGCAGCAAAGCTTGCCAAAAGTGATCCCCGCTGAAGGCCAAAAGAGAAAGGAAGGCCTTTCAAACAGGCTGGAATGGAGATACCAGCTACGGAATTGCAATTGGAGGAGAAAAAAAAAAATTGGGGAAATTTGGGCAATTTAGTGACTCTAAGAAAATGGACCGGGATTATAGCAGAGCAGTGCAAAATACCAAAACATGCCAAAACTAAGCTTCCAGACATTGCCAAAGCAGTGGAAAATTGCAAGGAGCAAGACACAACGTGGAGGGGAAGATATAAAAGACATGGCATGGATGCTTAAAAAAAATGGAAAAAAAAAGAAAAAAATCTTTCCCAAAGTCCAAGGCATCAAAAGTCATGGCATGTCATCTAGGGCAGGGACATGCACCAAAGATTCCTCTCTTGGTCCCCATTGAAATCGCAAGATTCCATTTCCCTTCCCGAAAGGAAATTTCATTTCCTTTCGGGAAGGAAACGGAATCTTGCGACCCCATAAAGAAAGGCTTACAAACGCTCTGGAAAGGAGATAGGATCAAATGAAATCCAATTGAAAAAAAGCCAAAAAAATGCAGAAAATTGGGAGTTTTAGTGTCTTCAAGAAATGGTCTGTGAGGAAATGAGCTGCATTGCAAAGGACCAAAACATGCCAAAACTAAGCTCCCAGACGTTGCCAAAGCAGGGGAAAATGGCAAGGAGGAAGACACAACGTGGAGGAGAGGATATGAGGAACATGGTATGGACACTTAAAAATCTAAAATTAAAAAAGAAAAAATTTTCCCATATTCTATGAAATGGAGGCACATGCAGCAAAGCTTGCCAAAAGTGATCCCCGCTGAAGGCCAAAAGAGAAAAGAAGGCCTTTCAAACAGGCTGGAATGGAGATACCAGCTACGGAATTGCAATTGGAGGAGAAAAAAAAAAAATTGGGGAAATTTGGGCAATTTAGTGACTCTAAGAAAATGGACCGGGATTATAGCAGAGCAGTGCAAAATACCAAAACATGCCAAAACTAAGCTTCCAGACATTGCCAAAGCAGTGGAAAATTGCAAGGAGCAAGACACAACGTGGAGGGGAAGATATAAAAGACATGGCATGGATGCTTAAAAAAAATGGGAAAAAAAAGAAAAAAATCTTTCCCAAAGTCAAAGGCATCAAAAGTCATGGCATGTCATCTAGGGCAGGGACATGCACCAAAGATTCCTCTCTTGGTCCCCATTGAAATCACAAGATTCCGTTTCCCTTCCCGAAAGGAAATTTCATTTCCTTTCGGGAAGGAAACGGAATCTTGCGACCCCATAAAGAAAGGCTTACAAACGCTCTGGAAAGGAGATAGGATCAAATGAAATCCAATTGAAAAAAAGCCAAAAAAATGCAGAAAATTGGGAGTTTTAGTGTCTTCAAGAAATGGTCTGTGAGGAAATGAGCTGCATTGCAAAGGACCAAAACATGCCAAAACTAAGCTCCCAGACGTTGCCAAAGCAGGGGAAAATGGCAAGGAGGAAGACACAACGTGGAGGAGAGGATATGAGGAACATGGTATGGACACTTAAAAATCTAAAATTAAAAAAGAAAAAATTTTCCCATATTCTATGAAATGCAGGCACATGCAGCAAAGCTTGCCAAAAGTGATCCCCGCTGAAGGCCAAAACAGAAAAGAAGG
This sequence comes from Molothrus aeneus, assembly GCF_037042795.1. Taxonomy (NCBI): domain Eukaryota; kingdom Metazoa; phylum Chordata; class Aves; order Passeriformes; family Icteridae; genus Molothrus; species Molothrus aeneus. Next base: position 44,386,059 of record NC_089648.1, read on the forward strand.
ACTTTCAAACAGGCTGGAATGGAGATACCAGCTAAGGAATTGCAATTGGAGGAGAAAAAAAAAAAAATTTGGGAAATTTGGGCAATTTAGTGACTCTAAGAAAATGGACCGGGATTATAGCAGAGCAGTGCAAAATACCAAAACATGCCAAAACTAAGCTTCCAGACATTGCCAAAGCAGTGGAAAATTGCAAGGAGCAAGACACAACGTGGAGGGGAAGATATAAAAGACATGGCATGGATGCTTAAAAAAAATGGAAAAAAAAAGAAAAAAATCTTTCCCAAAGTCCAAGGCATCAAAAGTCATGGCATGTCATCTAGGGCAGGGACATGCACCAAAGATTCCTCTCTTGGTCCCCATTGAAATCGCAAGATTCCGTTTCCCTTCCCGAAAGGAAATTTCATTTCCTTTCGGGAAGGAAACGGAATCTTGCGACCCCATAAAGAAAGGCTTACAAACGCTCTGGAAAGGAGATAGGATCAAATGAAATCCAATTGAAAAAAAGCCAAAAAAATGCAGAAAATTGGGAGTTTTAGTGTCTTCAAGAAATGGTCTGTGAGGAAATGAGCTGCATTGCAAAGGACCAAAACATGCCAAAACTAAGCTCCCAGACGTTGCCAAAGCAGGGGAAAATGGCAAGGAGGAAGACACAACGTGGAGGAGAGGATATGAGGAACATGGTATGGACACTTAAAAATCTAAAATTAAAAAAGAAAAAATTTTCCCATATTCTATGAAATGCAGGCACATGCAGCAAAGCTTGCCAAAAGTGATCCCCGCTGAAGGCCAAAACAGAAAAGAAGGACTTTCAAACAGGCTGGAATGGAGATACCAGCTAAGGAATTGCAATTGGAGGAGAAAAAAAAAAAAATTTGGGAAATTTGGGCAATTTAGTGACTCTAAGAAAATGGACCGGGATTATAGCAGAGCAGTGCAAAATACCAAAACATGCCAAAACTAAGCTTCCAGACATTGCCAAAGCAGTGGAAAATTGCAAGGAGCAAGACACAACGTGGAGGGGAAGATATAAAAGACATGGCATGGATGCTTAAAAAAAATGGAAAAAAAAAGAAAAAAATCTTTCCCAAAGTCAAAGGCATCAAAAGTCATGGCATGTCATCTAGGGCAGGGACATGCACCAAAGATTCCTCTCTTGGTCCCCATTGAAATCGCAAGATTCCGTTTCCCTTCCCGAAAGGAAATTTCATTTCCTTTCGGGAAGGAAACGGAATCTTGCGACCCCATAAAGAAAGGCTTACAAACGCTCTGGAAAGGAGATAGGATCAAATGAAATCCAATTGAAAAAAAGCCAAAAAAATGCAGAAAATTGGGAGTTTTAGTGTCTTCAAGAAATGGTCTGTGAGGAAATGAGCTGCATTGCAAAGGACCAAAACATGCCAAAACTAAGCTCCCAGACGTTGCCAAAGCAGGGGAAAATGGCAAGGAGGAAGACACAACGTGGAGGAGAGGATATGAGGAACATGGTATGGACACTTAAAAATCTAAAATTAAAAAAGAAAAAATTTTCCCATATTCTATGAAATGGAGGCACATGCAGCAAAGCTTGCCAAAAGTGATCCCCGCTGAAGGCCAAAAGAGAAAAGAAGGCCTTTCAAACAGGCTGGAATGGAGATACCAGCTACGGAATTGCAATTGGAGGAGAAAAAAAAAAAATTTGGGAAATTTGGGCAATTTAGTGACTCTAAGAAAATGGACCGGGATTATAGCAGAGCAGTGCAAAATACCAAAACATGCCAAAACTAAGCTTCCAGACATTGCCAAAGCAGTGGAAAATTGCAAGGAGCAAGACACAACGTGGAGGGGAAGATATAAAAGACATGGCATGGATGCTTAAAAAAAATGGAAAAAAAAAGAAAAAAATCTTTCCCAAAGTCAAAGGCATCAAAAGTCATGGCATGTCATCTAGGGCAGGGACATGCACCAAAGATTCCTCTCTTGGTCCCCATTGAAATCGCAAGATTCCGTTTCCCTTCCCGAAAGGAAATTTCATTTCCTTTCGGGAAGGAAACGGAATCTTGCGACCCCATAAAGAAAGGCTTACAAACGCTCTGGAAAGGAGATAGGATCAAATGAAATCCAATTGAAAAAAAGCCAAAAAAATGCAGAAAATTGGGAGTTTTAGTGTCTTCAAGAAATGGTCTGTGAGGAAATGAGCTGCATTGCAAAGGACCAAAACATGCCAAAACTAAGCTCCCAGACGTTGCCAAAGCAGGGGAAAATGGCAAGGAGGAAGACACAACGTGGAGGAGAGGATATGAGGAACATGGTATGGACACTTAAAAATCTAAAATTAAAAAAGAAAAAATTTTCCCATATTCTATGAAATGCAGGCACATGCAGCAAAGCTTGCCAAAAGTGATCCCCGCTGAAGGCCAAAACAGAAAAGAAGGACTTTCAAACAGGCTGGAATGGAGATACCAGCTAAGGAATTGCAATTGGAGGAGAAAAAAAAAAAAATTGGGGAAATTTGGGCAATTTAGTGACTCTAAGAAAATGGACCGGGATTATAGCAGAGCAGTGCAAAATACCAAAACATGCCAAAACTAAGCTTCCAGACATTGCCAAAGCAGTGGAAAATTGCAAGGAGCAAGACACAACGTGGAGGGGAAGATATAAAAGACATGGCATGGATGCTTAAAAAAAATGGAAAAAAAAAGAAAAAAATCTTTCCCAAAGTCAAAGGCATCAAAAGTCATGGCATGTCATCTAGGGCAGGGACATGCACCAAAGATTCCTCTCTTGGTCCCCATTGAAATCGCAAGATTCCGTTTCCCTTCCCGAAAGGAAATTTCATTTCCTTTCGGGAAGGAAACGGAATCTTGCGACCCCATAAAGAAAGGCTTACAAACGCTCTGGAAAGGAGATAGGATCAAATGAAATCCAATTGAAAAAAAGCCAAAAAAATGCAGAAAATTGGGAGTTTTAGTGTCTTCAAGAAATGGTCTGTGAGGAAATGAGCTGCATTGCAAAGGACCAAAACATGCCAAAACTAAGCTCCCAGACGTTGCCAAAGCAGGGGAAAATGGCAAGGAGGAAGACACAACGTGGAGGAGAGGATATGAGGAACATGGTATGGACACTTAAAAATCTAAAATTAAAAAAGAAAAAATTTTCCCATATTCTATGAAATGGAGGCACATGCAGCAAAGCTTGCCAAAAGTGATCCCCGCTGAAGGCCAAAACAGAAAAGAAGGCCTTTCAAACAGGCTGGAATGGAGATGCCAGCTACGGAATTGCAATTGGAGGAGAAAAAAAAAAAATTGGGGAAATTTGGGCAATTTAGTGACTCTAAGAAAATGGACCGGGATTATAGCAGAGCAGTGCAAAATACCAAAACATGCCAAAACTAAGCTTCCAGACATTGCCAAAGCAGTGGAAAATTGCAAGGAGCAAGACACAACGTGGAGGGGAAGATATAAAAGACATGGCATGGATGCTTAAAAAAAATGGAAAAAAAAAGAAAAAAATCTTTCCCAAAGTCCAAGGCATCAAAAGTCATGGCATGTCATCTAGGGCAGGGACATGCACCAAAGATTCCTCTCTTGGTCCCCATTGAAATCGCAAGATTCCGTTTCCCTTCCCGAAAGGAAATTTCATTTCCTTTCGGGAAGGAAACGGAATCTTGCGACCCCATAAAGAAAGGCTTACAAACGCTCTGGAAAGGAGATAGGATCAAATGAAATCCAATTGAAAAAAAGCCAAAAAAATGCAGAAAATTGGGAGTTTTAGTGTCTTCAAGAAATGGTCTGTGAGGAAATGAGCTGCATTGCAAAGGACCAAAACATGCCAAAACTAAGCTCCCAGACGTTGCCAAAGCAGGGGAAAATGGCAAGGAGGAAGACACAACGTGGAGGAGAGGATATGAGGAACATGGTATGGACACTTAAAAATCGAAAATTAAAAAAGAAAAAATTTTCCCATATTCTATGAAATGGAGGCACATGCAGCAAAGCTTGCCAAAAGTGATCCCCGCTGAAGGCCAAAAGAGAAAAGAAGGACTTTCAAACAGGCTGGAATGGAGATACCAGCTACGGAATTGCAATTGGAGGAGAAAAAAAAAAAATTGGGGAAATTTGGGCAATTTAGTGACTCTAAGAAAATGGACCGGGATTATAGCAGAGCAGTGCAAAATACCAAAACATGCCAAAACTAAGCTTCCAGACATTGCCAAAGCAGTGGAAAATTGCAAGGAGCAAGACACAACGTGGAGGGGAAGATATAAAAGACATGGCATGGATGCTTAAAAAAAATGGAAAAAAAAAGAAAAAAATCTTTCCCAAAGTCAAAGGCATCAAAAGTCATGGCATGTCATCTAGGGCAGGGACATGCACCAAAGATTCCTCTCTTGGTCCCCATTGAAATCGCAAGATTCCGTTTCCCTTCCCGAAAGGAAATTTCATTTCCTTTCGGGAAGGAAACGGAATCTTGCGACCCCATAAAGAAAGGCTTACAAACGCTCTGGAAAGGAGATAGGATCAAATGAAATCCAATTGAAAAAAAGCCAAAAAAATGCAGAAAATTGGGAGTTTTAGTGTCTTCAAGAAATGGTCTGTGAGGAAATGAGCTGCATTGCAAAGGACCAAAACATGCCAAAACTAAGCTCCCAGACGTTGCCAAAGCAGGGGAAAATGGCAAGGAGGAAGACACAACGTGGAGGAGAGGATATGAGGAACATGGTATGGACACTTAAAAATCTAAAATTAAAAAAGAAAAAATTTTCCCATATTCTATGAAATGCAGGCACATGCAGCAAAGCTTGCCAAAAGTGATCCCCGCTGAAGGCCAAAACAGAAAAGAAGGACTTTCAAACAGGCTGGAATGGAGATACCAGCTAAGGAATTGCAATTGGAGGAGAAAAAAAAAAAAATTTGGGAAATTTGGGCAATTTAGCGACTCTAAGAAAATGGACCGGGATTATAGCAGAGCAGTGCAAAATACCAAAACATGCCAAAACTAAGCTTCCAGACATTGCCAAAGCAGTGGAAAATTGCAAGGAGCAAGACACAACGTGGAGGGGAAGATATAAAAGACATGGCATGGATGCTTAAAAAAAATGGAAAAAAAAAGAAAAAAATCTTTCCCAAAGTCAAAGGCATCAAAAGTCATGGCATGTCATCTAGGGCAGGGACATGCACCAAAGATTCCTCTCTTGGTCCCCATTGAAATCGCAAGATTCCGTTTCCCTTCCCAAAAGGAAATTTCATTTCCTTTCGGGAAGGAAACGGAATCTTGCGACCCCATAAAGAAAGGCTTACAAACGCTCTGGAAAGGAGATAGGATCAAATGAAATCCAATTGAAAAAAAGCCAAAAAAATGCAGAAAATTGGGAGTTTTAGTGTCTTCAAGAAATGGTCTGTGAGGAAATGAGCTGCATTGCAAAGGACCAAAACATGCCAAAACTAAGCTCCCAGACGTTGCCAAAGCAGGGGAAAATGGCAAGGAGGAAGACACAACGTGGAGGAGAGGATATGAGGAACATGGTATGGACACTTAAAAATCTAAAATTAAAAAAGAAAAAATTTTCCCATATTCTATGAAATGCAGGCACATGCAGCAAAGCTTGCCAAAAGTGATCCCCGCTGAAGGCCAAAACAGAAAAGAAGGACTTTCAAACAGGCTGGAATGGAGATACCAGCTAAGGAATTGCAATTGGAGGAGAAAAAAAAAAAAATTGGGGAAATTTGGGCAATTTAGTGACTCTAAGAAAATGGACCGGGATTATAGCAGAGCAGTGCAAAATACCAAAACATGCCAAAACTAAGCTTCCAGACATTGCCAAAGCAGTGGAAAATTGCAAGGAGCAAGACACAACGTGGAGGGGAAGATATAAAAGACATGGCATGGATGCTTAAAAAAAATGGAAAAAAAAAGAAAAAAATCTTTCCCAAAGTCCAAGGCATCAAAAGTCATGGCATGTCATCTAGGGCAGGGACATGCACCAAAGATTCCTCTCTTGGTCCCCATTGAAATCGCAAGATTCCGTTTCCCTTCCCGAAAGGAAATTTCATTTCCTTTCGGGAAGGAAACGGAATCTTGCGACCCCATAAAGAAAGGCTTACAAACGCTCTGGAAAGGAGATAGGATCAAATGAAATCCAATTGAAAAAAAGCCAAAAAAATGCAGAAAATTGGGAGTTTTAGTGTCTTCAAGAAATGGTCTGTGAGGAAATGAGCTGCATTGCAAAGGACCAAAACATGCCAAAACTAAGCTCCCAGACGTTGCCAAAGCAGGGGAAAATGGCAAGGAGGAAGACACAACGTGGAGGAGAGGATATGAGGAACATGGTATGGACACTTAAAAATCGAAAATTAAAAAAGAAAAAATTTTCCCATATTCTATGAAATGGAGGCACATGCAGCAAAGCTTGCCAAAAGTGATCCCCGCTGAAGGCCAAAAGAGAAAAGAAGGCCTTTCAAACAGGCTGGAATGGAGATACCAGCTACGGAATTGCAATTGGAGGAGAAAAAAAAAAAATTGGGGAAATTTGGGCAATTTAGTGACTCTAAGAAAATGGACCGGGATTATAGCAGAGCAGTGCAAAATACCAAAACATGCCAAAACTAAGCTTCCAGACATTGCCAAAGCAGTGGAAAATTGCAAGGAGCAAGACACAACGTGGAGGGGAAGATATAAAAGACATGGCATGGATGCTTAAAAAAAATGGAAAAAAAAAGAAAAAAATCTTTCCCAAAGTCAAAGGCATCAAAAGTCATGGCATGTCATCTAGGGCAGGGACATGCACCAAAGATTCCTCTCTTGGTCCCCATTGAAATCGCAAGATTCCGTTTCCCTTCCCGAAAGGAAATTTCATTTCCTTTCGGGAAGGAAACGGAATCTTGCGACCCCATAAAGAAAGGCTTACAAACGCTCTGGAAAGGAGATAGGATCAAATGAAATCCAATTGAAAAAAAGCCAAAAAAATGCAGAAAATTGGGAGTTTTAGTGTCTTCAAGAAATGGTCTGTGAGGAAATGAGCTGCATTGCAAAGGACCAAAACATGCCAAAACTAAGCTCCCAGACGTTGCCAAAGCAGGGGAAAATGGCAAGGAGGAAGACACAACGTGGAGGAGAGGATATGAGGAACATGGTATGGACACTTAAAAATCTAAAATTAAAAAAGAAAAAATTTTCCCATATTCTATGAAATGGAGGCACATGCAGCAAAGCTTGCCAAAAGTGATCCCCGCTGAAGGCCAAAAGAGAAAAGAAGGCCTTTCAAACAGGCTGGAATGGAGATACCAGCTACGGAATTGCAATTGGAGGAGAAAAAAAAAAAATTGGGGAAATTTGGGCAATTTAGTGACTCTAAGAAAATGGACCGGGATTATAGCAGAGCAGTGCAAAATACCAAAACATGCCAAAACTAAGCTTCCAGACATTGCCAAAGCAGTGGAAAATTGCAAGGAGCAAGACACAACGTGGAGGGGAAGATATAAAAGACATGGCATGGATGCTTAAAAAAAATGGAAAAAAAAAGAAAAAAATCTTTCCCAAAGTCAAAGGCATCAAAAGTCATGGCATGTCATCTAGGGCAGGGACATGCACCAAAGATTCCTCTCTTGGTCCCCATTGAAATCGCAAGATTCCGTTTCCTTCCCGAAAGGAAATGAAATTTCCTTTTGGGAAGGGAAACGGAATCTTGCGACCCCATAAAGAAAGGCTTACAAACGCTCTGGAAAGGAGATAGGATCAAATGAAATCCAATTGAAAAAAAGCCAAAAAAATGCAGAAAATTGGGAGTTTTAGTGTCTTCAAGAAATGGTCTGTGAGGAAATGAGCTGCATTGCAAAGGACCAAAACATGCCAAAACTAAGCTCCCAGACGTTGCCAAAGCAGGGGAAAATGGCAAGGAGGAAGACACAACGTGGAGGAGAGGATATGAGGAACATGGTATGGACACTTAAAAATCTAAAATTAAAAAAGAAAAAATTTTCCCATATTCTATGAAATGGAGGCACATGCAGCAAAGCTTGCCAAAAGTGATCCCCGCTGAAGGCCAAAAGAGAAAAGAAGGCCTTTCAAACAGGCTGGAATGGAGATACCAGCTACGGAATTGCAATTGGAGGAGAAAAAAAAAAAATTTGGGAAATTTGGGCAATTTAGTGACTCTAAGAAAATGGACCGGGATTATAGCAGAGCAGTGCAAAATACCAAAACATGCCAAAACTAAGCTTCCAGACATTGCCAAAGCAGTGGAAAATTGCAAGGAGCAAGACACAACGTGGAGGGGAAGATATAAAAGACATGGCATGGATGCTTAAAAAAAATGGAAAAAAAAAGAAAAAAATCTTTCCCAAAGTCAAAGGCATCAAAAGTCATGGCATGTCATCTAGGGCAGGGACATGCACCAAAGATTCCTCTCTTGGTCCCCATTGAAATCGCAAGATTCCGTTTCCCTTCCCGAAAGGAAATTTCATTTCCTTTCGGGAAGGAAACGGAATCTTGCGACCCCATAAAGAAAGGCTTACAAACGCTCTGGAAAGGAGATAGGATCAAATGAAATCCAATTGAAAAAAAGCCAAAAAAATGCAGAAAATTGGGAGTTTTAGTGTCTTCAAGAAATGGTCTGTGAGGAAATGAGCTGCATTGCAAAGGACCAAAACATGCCAAAACTAAGCTCCCAGACGTTGCCAAAGCAGGGGAAAATGGCAAGGAGGAAGACACAACGTGGAGGAGAGGATATGAGGAACATGGTATGGACACTTAAAAATCTAAAATTAAAAAAGAAAAAATTTTCCCATATTCTATGAAATGCAGGCACATGCAGCAAAGCTTGCCAAAAGTGATCCCCGCTGAAGGCCAAAACAGAAAAGAAGGACTTTCAAACAGGCTGGAATGGAGATACCAGCTAAGGAATTGCAATTGGAGGAGAAAAAAAAAAAAATTGGGGAAATTTGGGCAATTTAGTGACTCTAAGAAAATGGACCGGGATTATAGCAGAGCAGTGCAAAATACCAAAACATGCCAAAACTAAGCTTCCAGACATTGCCAAAGCAGTGGAAAATTGCAAGGAGCAAGACACAACGTGGAGGGGAAGATATAAAAGACATGGCATGGATGCTTAAAAAAAATGGAAAAAAAAAGAAAAAAATCTTTCCCAAAGTCAAAGGCATCAAAAGTCATGGCATGTCATCTAGGGCAGGGACATGCACCAAAGATTCCTCTCTTGGTCCCCATTGAAATCGCAAGATTCCGTTTCCCTTCCCGAAAGGAAATTTCATTTCCTTTCGGGAAGGAAACGGAATCTTGCGACCCCATAAAGAAAGGCTTACAAACGCTCTGGAAAGGAGATAGGATCAAATGAAATCCAATTGAAAAAAAGCCAAAAAAATGCAGAAAATTGGGAGTTTTAGTGTCTTCAAGAAATGGTCTGTGAGGAAATGAGCTGCATTGCAAAGGACCAAAACATGCCAAAACTAAGCTCCCAGACGTTGCCAAAGCAGGGGAAAATGGCAAGGAGGAAGACACAACGTGGAGGAGAGGATATGAGGAACATGGTATGGACACTTAAAAATCTAAAATTAAAAAAGAAAAAATTTTCCCATATTCTATGAAATGGAGGCACATGCAGCAAAGCTTGCCAAAAGTGATCCCCGCTGAAGGCCAAAACAGAAAAGAAGGCCTTTCAAACAGGCTGGAATGGAGATGCCAGCTACGGAATTGCAATTGGAGGAGAAAAAAAAAAAATTGGGGAAATTTGGGCAATTTAGTGACTCTAAGAAAATGGACCGGGATTATAGCAGAGCAGTGCAAAATACCAAAACATGCCAAAACTAAGCTTCCAGACATTGCCAAAGCAGTGGAAAATTGCAAGGAGCAAGACACAACGTGGAGGGGAAGATATAAAAGACATGGCATGGATGCTTAAAAAAAATGGAAAAAAAAAGAAAAAAATCTTTCCCAAAGTCCAAGGCATCAAAAGTCATGGCATGTCATCTAGGGCAGGGACATGCACCAAAGATTCCTCTCTTGGTCCCCATTGAAATCGCAAGATTCCGTTTCCCTTCCCGAAAGGAAATTTCATTTCCTTTCGGGAAGGAAACGGAATCTTGCGACCCCATAAAGAAAGGCTTACAAACGCTCTGGAAAGGAGATAGGATCAAATGAAATCCAATTGAAAAAAAGCCAAAAAAATGCAGAAAATTGGGAGTTTTAGTGTCTTCAAGAAATGGTCTGTGAGGAAATGAGCTGCATTGCAAAGGACCAAAACATGCCAAAACTAAGCTCCCAGACGTTGCCAAAGCAGGGGAAAATGGCAAGGAGGAAGACACAACGTGGAGGAGAGGATATGAGGAACATGGTATGGACACTTAAAAATCGAAAATTAAAAAAGAAAAAATTTTCCCATATTCTATGAAATGGAGGCACATGCAGCAAAGCTTGCCAAAAGTGATCCCCGCTGAAGGCCAAAAGAGAAAAGAAGGACTTTCAAACAGGCTGGAATGGAGATACCAGCTACGGAATTGCAATTGGAGGAGAAAAAAAAAAAATTGGGGAAATTTGGGCAATTTAGTGACTCTAAGAAAATGGACCGGGATTATAGCAGAGCAGTGCAAAATACCAAAACATGCCAAAACTAAGCTTCCAGACATTGCCAAAGCAGTGGAAAATTGCAAGGAGCAAGACACAACGTGGAGGGGAAGATATAAAAGACATGGCATGGATGCTTAAAAAAAATGGAAAAAAAAAGAAAAAAATCTTTCCCAAAGTCAAAGGCATCAAAAGTCATGGCATGTCATCTAGGGCAGGGACATGCACCAAAGATTCCTCTCTTGGTCCCCATTGAAATCGCAAGATTCCGTTTCCCTTCCCGAAAGGAAATTTCATTTCCTTTCGGGAAGGAAACGGAATCTTGCGACCCCATAAAGAAAGGCTTACAAACGCTCTGGAAAGGAGATAGGATCAAATGAAATCCAATTGAAAAAAAGCCAAAAAAATGCAGAAAATTGGGAGTTTTAGTGTCTTCAAGAAATGGTCTGTGAGGAAATGAGCTGCATTGCAAAGGACCAAAACATGCCAAAACTAAGCTCCCAGACGTTGCCAAAGCAGGGGAAAATGGCAAGGAGGAAGACACAACGTGGAGGAGAGGATATGAGGAACATGGTATGGACACTTAAAAATCTAAAATTAAAAAAGAAAAAATTTTCCCATATTCTATGAAATGCAGGCACATGCAGCAAAGCTTGCCAAAAGTGATCCCCGCTGAAGGCCAAAACAGAAAAGAAGGACTTTCAAACAGGCTGGAATGGAGATACCAGCTAAGGAATTGCAATTGGAGGAGAAAAAAAAAAAAATTTGGGAAATTTGGGCAATTTAGCGACTCTAAGAAAATGGACCGGGATTATAGCAGAGCAGTGCAAAATACCAAAACATGCCAAAACTAAGCTTCCAGACATTGCCAAAGCAGTGGAAAATTGCAAGGAGCAAGACACAACGTGGAGGGGAAGATATAAAAGACATGGCATGGATGCTTAAAAAAAATGGAAAAAAAAAGAAAAAAATCTTTCCCAAAGTCAAAGGCATCAAAAGTCATGGCATGTCATCTAGGGCAGGGACATGCACCAAAGATTCCTCTCTTGGTCCCCATTGAAATCGCAAGATTCCGTTTCCCTTCCCAAAAGGAAATTTCATTTCCTTTCGGGAAGGAAACGGAATCTTGCGACCCCATAAAGAAAGGCTTACAAACGCTCTGGAAAGGAGATAGGATCAAATGAAATCCAATTGAAAAAAAGCCAAAAAAATGCAGAAAATTGGGAGTTTTAGTGTCTTCAAGAAATGGTCTGTGAGGAAATGAGCTGCATTGCAAAGGACCAAAACATGCCAAAACTAAGCTCCCAGACGTTGCCAAAGCAGGGGAAAATGGCAAGGAGGAAGACACAACGTGGAGGAGAGGATATGAGGAACATGGTATGGACACTTAAAAATCTAAAATTAAAAAAGAAAAAATTTTCCCATATTCTATGAAATGCAGGCACATGCAGCAAAGCTTGCCAAAAGTGATCCCCGCTGAAGGCCAAAACAGAAAAGAAGGACTTTCAAACAGGCTGGAATGGAGATACCAGCTAAGGAATTGCAATTGGAGGAGAAAAAAAAAAAAATTGGGGAAATTTGGGCAATTTAGTGACTCTAAGAAAATGGACCGGGATTATAGCAGAGCAGTGCAAAATACCAAAACATGCCAAAACTAAGCTTCCAGACATTGCCAAAGCAGTGGAAAATTGCAAGGAGCAAGACACAACGTGGAGGGGAAGATATAAAAGACATGGCATGGATGCTTAAAAAAAATGGAAAAAAAAAGAAAAAAATCTTTCCCAAAGTCCAAGGCATCAAAAGTCATGGCATGTCATCTAGGGCAGGGACATGCACCAAAGATTCCTCTCTTGGTCCCCATTGAAATCGCAAGATTCCGTTTCCCTTCCCGAAAGGAAATTTCATTTCCTTTCGGGAAGGAAACGGAATCTTGCGACCCCATAAAGAAAGGCTTACAAACGCTCTGGAAAGGAGATAGGATCAAATGAAATCCAATTGAAAAAAAGCCAAAAAAATGCAGAAAATTGGGAGTTTTAGTGTCTTCAAGAAATGGTCTGTGAGGAAATGAGCTGCATTGCAAAGGACCAAAACATGCCAAAACTAAGCTCCCAGACGTTGCCAAAGCAGGGGAAAATGGCAAGGAGGAAGACACAACGTGGAGGAGAGGATATGAGGAACATGGTATGGACACTTAAAAATCGAAAATTAAAAAAGAAAAAATTTTCCCATATTCTATGAAATGGAGGCACATGCAGCAAAGCTTGCCAAAAGTGATCCCCGCTGAAGGCCAAAAGAGAAAAGAAGGCCTTTCAAACAGGCTGGAATGGAGATACCAGCTACGGAATTGCAATTGGAGGAGAAAAAAAAAAAATTGGGGAAATTTGGGCAATTTAGTGACTCTAAGAAAATGGACCGGGATTATAGCAGAGCAGTGCAAAATACCAAAACATGCCAAAACTAAGCTTCCAGACATTGCCAAAGCAGTGGAAAATTGCAAGGAGCAAGACACAACGTGGAGGGGAAGATATAAAAGACATGGCATGGATGCTTAAAAAAAATGGAAAAAAAAAGAAAAAAATCTTTCCCAAAGTCCAAGGCATCAAAAGTCATGGCATGTCATCTAGGGCAGGGACATGCACCAAAGATTCCTCTCTTGGTCCCCATTGAAATCGCAAGATTCCGTTTCCCTTCCCGAAAGGAAATTTCATTTCCTTTCGGGAAGGAAACGGAATCTTGCGACCCCATAAAGAAAGGCTTACAAACGCTCTGGAAAGGAGATAGGATCAAATGAAATCCAATTGAAAAAAAGCCAAAAAAATGCAGAAAATTGGGAGTTTTAGTGTCTTCAAGAAATGGTCTGTGAGGAAATGAGCTGCATTGCAAAGGACCAAAACATGCCAAAACTAAGCTCCCAGACGTTGCCAAAGCAGGGGAAAATGGCAAGGAGGAAGACACAACGTGGAGGAGAGGATATGAGGAACATGGTATGGACACTTAAAAATCTAAAATTAAAAAAGAAAAAATTTTCCCATATTCTATGAAATGGAGGCACATGCAGCAAAGCTTGCCAAAAGTGATCCCCGCTGAAGGCCAAAAGAGAAAGGAAGGCCTTTCAAACAGGCTGGAATGGAGATACCAGCTACGGAATTGCAATTGGAGGAGAAAAAAAAAAATTGGGGAAATTTGGGCAATTTAGTGACTCTAAGAAAATGGACCGGGATTATAGCAGAGCAGTGCAAAATACCAAAACATGCCAAAACTAAGCTTCCAGACATTGCCAAAGCAGTGGAAAATTGCAAGGAGCAAGACACAACGTGGAGGGGAAGATATAAAAGACATGGCATGGATGCTTAAAAAAAATGGAAAAAAAAAGAAAAAAATCTTTCCCAAAGTCCAAGGCATCAAAAGTCATGGCATGTCATCTAGGGCAGGGACATGCACCAAAGATTCCTCTCTTGGTCCCCATTGAAATCGCAAGATTCCGTTTCCCTTCCCGAAAGGAAATTTCATTTCCTTTCGGGAAGGAAACGGAATCTTGCGACCCCATAAAGAAAGGCTTACAAACGCTCTGGAAAGGAGATAGGATCAAATGAAATCCAATTGAAAAAAAGCCAAAAAAATGCAGAAAATTGGGAGTTTTAGTGTCTTCAAGAAATGGTCTGTGAGGAAATGAGCTGCATTGCAAAGGACCAAAACATGCCAAAACTAAGCTCCCAGACGTTGCCAAAGCAGGGGAAAATGGCAAGGAGGAAGACACAACGTGGAGGAGAGGATATGAGGAACATGGTATGGACACTTAAAAATCTAAAATTAAAAAAGAAAAAATTTTCCCATATTCTATGAAATGGAGGCACATGCAGCAAAGCTTGCCAAAAGTGATCCCCGCTGAAGGCCAAAAGAGAAAAGAAGGCCTTTCAAACAGGCTGGAATGGAGATACCAGCTACGGAATTGCAATTGGAGGAGAAAAAAAAAAAATTGGGGAAATTTGGGCAATTTAGTGACTCTAAGAAAATGGACCGGGATTATAGCAGAGCAGTGCAAAATACCAAAACATGCCAAAACTAAGCTTCCAGACATTGCCAAAGCAGTGGAAAATTGCAAGGAGCAAGACACAACGTGGAGGGGAAGATATAAAAGACATGGCATGGATGCTTAAAAAAAATGGAAAAAAAAAGAAAAAAATCTTTCCCAAAGTCCAAGGCATCAAAAGTCATGGCATGTCATCTAGGGCAGGGACATGCACCAAAGATTCCTCTCTTGGTCCCCATTGAAATCGCAAGATTCCGTTTCCCTTCCCAAAAGGAAATTTCATTTCCTTTCGGGAAGGAAACGGAATCTTGCGACCCCATAAAGAAAGGCTTACAAACGCTCTGGAAAGGAGATAGGATCAAATGAAATCCAATTGAAAAAAAGCCAAAAAAATGCAGAAAATTGGGAGTTTTAGTGTCTTCAAGAAATGGTCTGTGAGGAAATGAGCTGCATTGCAAAGGACCAAAACATGCCAAAACTAAGCTCCCAGACGTTGCCAAAGCAGGGGAAAATGGCAAGGAGGAAGACACAACGTGGAGGAGAGGATATGAGGAACATGGTATGGACACTTAAAAATCTAAAATTAAAAAAGAAAAAATTTTCCCATATTCTATGAAATGGAGGCACATGCAGCAAAGCTTGCCAAAAGTGATCCCCGCTGAAGGCCAAAACAGAAAAGAAGGCCTTTCAAACAGGCTGGAATGGAGATACCAGCTACGGAATTGCAATTGGAGGAGAAAAAAAAAAAATTGGGGAAATTTGGGCAATTTAGTGACTCTAAGAAAATGGACCGGGATTATAGCAGAGCAGTGCAAAATACCAAAACATGCCAAAACTAAGCTTCCAGACATTGCCAAAGCAGTGGAAAATTGCAAGGAGCAAGACACAACGTGGAGGGGAAGATATAAAAGACATGGCATGGATGCTTAAAAAAAATGGAAAAAAAAAGAAAAAAATCTTTCCCAAAGTCCAAGGCATCAAAAGTCATGGCATGTCATCTAGGGCAGGGACATGCACCAAAGATTCCTCTCTTGGTCCCCATTGAAATCGCAAGATTCCGTTTCCCTTCCCGAAAGGAAATTTCATTTCCTTTCGGGAAGGAAACGGAATCTTGCGACCCCATAAAGAAAGGCTTACAAACGCTCTGGAAAGGAGATAGGATCAAATGAAATCCAATTGAAAAAAAGCCAAAAAAATGCAGAAAATTGGGAGTTTTAGTGTCTTCAAGAAATGGTCTGTGAGGAAATGAGCTGCATTGCAAAGGACCAAAACATGCCAAAACTAAGCTCCCAGACGTTGCCGAAGCAGGGGAAAATGGCAAGGAGGAAGACACAACGTGGAGGAGAGGATATGAGGAACATGGTATGGACACTTAAAAATCTAAAATTAAAAAAGAAAAAATTTTCCCATATTCTATGAAATGCAGGCACATGCAGCAAAGCTTGCCAAAAGTGATCCCCGCTGAAGGCCAAAACAGAAAAGAAGGACTTTCAAACAGGCTGGAATGGAGATACCAGCTAAGGAATTGCAATTGGAGGAGAAAAAAAAAAAAATTGGGGAAATTTGGGCAATTTAGTGACTCTAAGAAAATGGACCGGGATTATAGCAGAGCAGTGCAAAATACCAAAACATGCCAAAACTAAGCTTCCAGACATTGCCAAAGCAGTGGAAAATTGCAAGGAGCAAGACACAACGTGGAGGGGAAGATATAAAAGACATGGCATGGATGCTTAAAAAAAATGGAAAAAAAAAGAAAAAAATCTTTCCCAAAGTCCAAGGCATCAAAAGTCATGGCATGTCATCTAGGGCAGGGACATGCACCAAAGATTCCTCTCTTGGTCCCCATTGAAATCGCAAGATTCCGTTTCCCTTCCCGAAAGGAAATTTCATTTCCTTTCGGGAAGGAAACGGAATCTTGCGACCCCATAAAGAAAGGCTTACAAACGCTCTGGAAAGGAGATAGGATCAAATGAAATCCAATTGAAAAAAAGCCAAAAAAATGCAGAAAATTGGGAGTTTTAGTGTCTTCAAGAAATGGTCTGTGAGGAAATGAGCTGCATTGCAAAGGACCAAAACATGCCAAAACTAAGCTCCCAGACGTTGCCAAAGCAGGGGAAAATGGCAAGGAGGAAGACACAACGTGGAGGAGAGGATATGAGGAACATGGTATGGACACTTAAAAATCTAAAATTAAAAAAGAAAAAATTTTCCCATATTCTATGAAATGCAGGCACATGCAGCAAAGCTTGCCAAAAGTGATCCCCGCTGAAGGCCAAAAGAGAAAAGAAGGCCTTTCAAACAGGCTGGAATGGAGATACCAGCTACGGAATTGCAATTGGAGGAGAAAAAAAAAAAAATTGGGGAAATTTGGGCAATTTAGCGACTCTAAGAAAATGGACCGGGATTATAGCAGAGCAGTGCAAAATACCAAAACATGCCAAAACTAAGCTTCCAGACATTGCCAAAGCAGTGGAAAATTGCAAGGAGCAAGACACAACGTGGAGGGGAAGATATAAAAGACATGGCATGGATGCTTAAAAAAAATGGAAAAAAAAAGAAAAAAATCTTTCCCAAAGTCCAAGGCATCAAAAGTCATGGCATGTCATCTAGGGCAGGGACATGCACCAAAGATTCCTCTCTTGGTCCCCATTGAAATCGCAAGATTCCGTTTCCCTTCCCGAAAGGAAATTTCATTTCCTTTCGGGAAGGAAACGGAATCTTGCGACCCCATAAAGAAAGGCTTACAAACGCTCTGGAAAGGAGATAGGATCAAATGAAATCCAATTGAAAAAAAGCCAAAAAAATGCAGAAAATTGGGAGTTTTAGTGTCTTCAAGAAATGGTCTGTGAGGAAATGAGCTGCATTGCAAAGGACCAAAACATGCCAAAACTAAGCTCCCAGACGTTGCCAAAGCAGGGGAAAATGGCAAGGAGGAAGACACAACGTGGAGGAGAGGATATGAGGAACATGGTATGGACACTTAAAAATCTAAAATTAAAAAAGAAAAAATTTTCCCATATTCTATGAAATGGAGGCACATGCAGCAAAGCTTGCCAAAAGTGATCCCCGCTGAAGGCCAAAAGAGAAAGGAAGGCCTTTCAAACAGGCTGGAATGGAGATACCAGCTACGGAATTGCAATTGGAGGAGAAAAAAAAAAATTGGGGAAATTTGGGCAATTTAGTGACTCTAAGAAAATGGACCGGGATTATAGCAGAGCAGTGCAAAATACCAAAACATGCCAAAACTAAGCTTCCAGACATTGCCAAAGCAGTGGAAAATTGCAAGGAGCAAGACACAACGTGGAGGGGAAGATATAAAAGACATGGCATGGATGCTTAAAAAAAATGGAAAAAAAAAGAAAAAAATCTTTCCCAAAGTCAAAGGCATCAAAAGTCATGGCATGTCATCTAGGGCAGGGACATGCACCAAAGATTCCTCTCTTGGTCCCCATTGAAATCGCAAGATTCCGTTTCCCTTCCCGAAAGGAAATTTCATTTCCTTTCGGGAAGGAAACGGAATCTTGCGACCCCATAAAGAAAGGCTTACAAACGCTCTGGAAAGGAGATAGGATCAAATGAAATCCAATTGAAAAAAAGCCAAAAAAATGCAGAAAATTGGGAGTTTTAGTGTCTTCAAGAAATGGTCTGTGAGGAAATGAGCTGCATTGCAAAGGACCAAAACATGCCAAAACTAAGCTCCCAGACGTTGCCAAAGCAGGGGAAAATGGCAAGGAGGAAGACACAACGTGGAGGAGAGGATATGAGGAACATGGTATGGACACTTAAAAATCTAAAATTAAAAAAGAAAAAATTTTCCCATATTCTATGAAATGCAGGCACATGCAGCAAAGCTTGCCAAAAGTGATCCCCGCTGAAGGCCAAAAGAGAAAAGAAGGCCTTTCAAACAGGCTGGAATGGAGATACCAGCTAAGGAATTGCAATTGGAGGAGAAAAAAAAAAAAATTGGGGAAATTTGGGCAATTTAGTGACTCTAAGAAAATGGACCGGGATTATAGCAGAGCAGTGCAAAATACCAAAACATGCCAAAACTAAGCTTCCAGACATTGCCAAAGCAGTGGAAAATTGCAAGGAGCAAGACACAACGTGGAGGGGAAGATATAAAAGACATGGCATGGATGCTTAAAAAAAATGGAAAAAAAAAGAAAAAAATCTTTCCCAAAGTCAAAGGCATCAAAAGTCATGGCATGTCATCTAGGGCAGGGACATGCACCAAAGATTCCTCTCTTGGTCCCCATTGAAATCGCAAGATTCCGTTTCCCTTCCCGAAAGGAAATTTCATTTCCTTTCGGGAAGGAAACGGAATCTTGCGACCCCATAAAGAAAGGCTTACAAACGCTCTGGAAAGGAGATAGGATCAAATGAAATCCAATTGAAAAAAAGCCAAAAAAATGCAGAAAATTGGGAGTTTTAGTGTCTTCAAGAAATGGTCTGTGAGGAAATGAGCTGCATTGCAAAGGACCAAAACATGCCAAAACTAAGCTCCCAGACGTTGCCAAAGCAGGGGAAAATGGCAAGGAGGAAGACACAACGTGGAGGAGAGGATATGAGGAACATGGTATGGACACTTAAAAATCTAAAATTAAAAAAGAAAAAATTTTCCCATATTCTATGAAATGGAGGCACATGCAGCAAAGCTTGCCAAAAGTGATCCCCGCTGAAGGCCAAAAGAGAAAAGAAGGCCTTTCAAACAGGCTGGAATGGAGATACCAGCTACGGAATTGCAATTGGAGGAGAAAAAAAAAAAATTGGGGAAATTTGGGCAATTTAGTGACTCTAAGAAAATGGACCGGGATTATAGCAGAGCAGTGCAAAATACCAAAACATGCCAAAACTAAGCTTCCAGACATTGCCAAAGCAGTGGAAAATTGCAAGGAGCAAGACACAACGTGGAGGGGAAGATATAAAAGACATGGCATGGATGCTTAAAAAAAATGGAAAAAAAAAGAAAAAAATCTTTCCCAAAGTCAAAGGCATCAAAAGTCATGGCATGTCATCTAGGGCAGGGACATGCACCAAAGATTCCTCTCTTGGTCCCCATTGAAATCGCAAGATTCCGTTTCCCTTCCCGAAAGGAAATTTCATTTCCTTTCGGGAAGGAAACGGAATCTTGCGACCCCATAAAGAAAGGCTTACAAACGCTCTGGAAAGGAGATAGGATCAAATGAAATCCAATTGAAAAAAAGCCAAAAAAATGCAGAAAATTGGGAGTTTTAGTGTCTTCAAGAAATGGTCTGTGAGGAAATGAGCTGCATTGCAAAGGACCAAAACATGCCAAAACTAAGCTCCCAGACGTTGCCAAAGCAGGGGAAAATGGCAAGGAGGAAGACACAACGTGGAGGAGAGGATATGAGGAACATGGTATGGACACTTAAAAATCTAAAATTAAAAAAGAAAAAATTTTCCCATATTCTATGAAATGCAGGCACATGCAGCAAAGCTTGCCAAAAGTGATCCCCGCTGAAGGCCAAAACAGAAAAGAAGGACTTTCAAACAGGCTGGAATGGAGATACCAGCTAAGGAATTGCAATTGGAGGAGAAAAAAAAAAAAATTGGGGAAATTTGGGCAATTTAGTGACTCTAAGAAAATGGACCGGGATTATAGCAGAGCAGTGCAAAATACCAAAACATGCCAAAACTAAGCTTCCAGACATTGCCAAAGCAGTGGAAAATTGCAAGGAGCAAGACACAACGTGGAGGGGAAGATATAAAAGACATGGCATGGATGCTTAAAAAAAATGGAAAAAAAAAGAAAAAAATCTTTCCCAAAGTCAAAGGCATCAAAAGTCATGGCATGTCATCTAGGGCAGGGACATGCACCAAAGATTCCTCTCTTGGTCCCCATTGAAATCGCAAGATTCCGTTTCCCTTCCCGAAAGGAAATTTCATTTCCTTTCGGGAAGGAAACGGAATCTTGAGACCCCATAAAGAAAGGCTTACAAACGCTCTGGAAAGGAGATAGGATCAAATGAAATCCAATTGAAAAAAAGCCAAAAAAATGCAGAAAATTGGGAGTTTTAGTGTCTTCAAGAAATGGTCTGTGAGGAAATGAGCTGCATTGCAAAGGACCAAAACATGCCAAAACTAAGCTCCCAGACGTTGCCAAAGCAGGGGAAAATGGCAAGGAGGAAGACACAACGTGGAGGAGAGGATATGAGGAACATGGTATGGACACTTAAAAATCTAAAATTAAAAAAGAAAAAATTTTCCCATATTCTATGAAATGGAGGCACATGCAGCAAAGCTTGCCAAAAGTGATCCCCGCTGAAGGCCAAAAGAGAAAAGAAGGCCTTTCAAACAGGCTGGAATGGAGATACCAGCTACGGAATTGCAATTGGAGGAGAAAAAAAAAAAATTGGGGAAATTTGGGCAATTTAGTGACTCTAAGAAAATGGACCGGGATTATAGCAGAGCAGTGCAAAATACCAAAACATGCCAAAACTAAGCTTCCAGACATTGCCAAAGCAGTGGAAAATTGCAAGGAGCAAGACACAACGTGGAGGGGAAGATATAAAAGACATGGCATGGATGCTTAAAAAAAATGGAAAAAAAAAGAAAAAAATCTTTCCCAAAGTCAAAGGCATCAAAAGTCATGGCATGTCATCTAGGGCAGGGACATGCACCAAAGATTCCTCTCTTGGTCCCCATTGAAATCGCAAGATTCCGTTTCCCTTCCCGAAAGGAAATTTCATTTCCTTTCGGGAAGGAAACGGAATCTTGCGACCCCATAAAGAAAGGCTTACAAACGCTCTGGAAAGGAGATAGGATCAAATGAAATCCAATTGAAAAAAAGCCAAAAAAATGCAGAAAATTGGGAGTTTTAGTGTCTTCAAGAAATGGTCTGTGAGGAAATGAGCTGCATTGCAAAGGACCAAAACATGCCAAAACTAAGCTCCCAGACGTTGCCAAAGCAGGGGAAAATGGCAAGGAGGAAGACACAACGTGGAGGAGAGGATATGAGGAACATGGTATGGACACTTAAAAATCTAAAATTAAAAAAGAAAAAATTTTCCCATATTCTATGAAATGGAGGCACATGCAGCAAAGCTTGCCAAAAGTGATCCCCGCTGAAGGCCAAAACAGAAAAGAAGGACTTTCAAACAGGCTGGAATGGAGATACCAGCTACGGAATTGCAATTGGAGGAGAAAAAAAAAAAAATTGGGGAAATTTGGGCAATTTAGTGACTCTAAGAAAATGGACCGGGATTATAGCAGAGCAGTGCAAAATACCAAAACATGCCAAAACTAAGCTTCCAGACATTGCCAAAGCAGTGGAAAATTGCAAGGAGCAAGACACAACGTGGAGGGGAAGATATAAAAGACATGGCATGGATGCTTAAAAAAAATGGAAAAAAAAAGAAAAAAATCTTTCCCAAAGTCAAAGGCATCAAAAGTCATGGCATGTCATCTAGGGCAGGGACATGCACCAAAGATTCCTCTCTTGGTCCCCATTGAAATCGCAAGATTCCGTTTCCCTTCCCGAAAGGAAATTTCATTTCCTTTCGGGAAGGAAACGGAATCTTGCGACCCCATAAAGAAAGGCTTACAAACGCTCTGGAAAGGAGATATGATCAAATGAAATCCAATTGAAAAAAAGCCAAAAAAATGCAGAAAATTGGGAGTTTTAGTGTCTTCAAGAAATGGTCTGTGAGGAAATGAGCTGCATTGCAAAGGACCAAAACATGCCAAAACTAAGCTCCCAGACGTTGCCAAAGCAGGGGAAAATGGCAAGGAGGAAGACACAACGTGGAGGAGAGGATATGAGGAACATGGTATGGACACTTAAAAATCTAAAATTAAAAAAGAAAAAATTTTCCCATATTCTATGAAATGCAGGCACATGCAGCAAAGCTTGCCAAAAGTGATCCCCGCTGAAGGCCAAAACAGAAAAGAAGGACTTTCAAACAGGCTGGAATGGAGATACCAGCTAAGGAATTGCAATTGGAGGAGAAAAAAAAAAAAATTGGGGAAATTTGGGCAATTTAGTGACTCTAAGAAAATGGACCGGGATTATAGCAGAGCAGTGCAAAATACCAAAACATGCCAAAACTAAGCTTCCAGACATTGCCAAAGCAGTGGAAAATTGCAAGGAGCAAGACACAACGTGGAGGGGAAGATATAAAAGACATGGCATGGATGCTTAAAAAAAATGGAAAAAAAAAGAAAAAAATCTTTCCCAAAGTCAAAGGCATCAAAAGTCATGGCATGTCATCTAGGGCAGGGACATGCACCAAAGATTCCTCTCTTGGTCCCCATTGAAATCGCAAGATTCCGTTTCCCTTCCCGAAAGGAAATTTCATTTCCTTTCGGGAAGGAAACGGAATCTTGAGACCCCATAAAGAAAGGCTTACAAACGCTCTGGAAAGGAGATAGGATCAAATGAAATCCAATTGAAAAAAAGCCAAAAAAATGCAGAAAATTGGGAGTTTTAGTGTCTTCAAGAAATGGTCTGTGAGGAAATGAGCTGCATTGCAAAGGACCAAAACATGCCAAAACTAAGCTCCCAGACGTTGCCAAAGCAGGGGAAAATGGCAAGGAGGAAGACACAACGTGGAGGAGAGGATATGAGGAACATGGTATGGACACTTAAAAATCTAAAATTAAAAAAGAAAAAATTTTCCCATATTCTATGAAATGGAGGCACATGCAGCAAAGCTTGCCAAAAGTGATCCCCGCTGAAGGCCAAAAGAGAAAAGAAGGCCTTTCAAACAGGCTGGAATGGAGATACCAGCTACGGAATTGCAATTGGAGGAGAAAAAAAAAAAATTGGGGAAATTTGGGCAATTTAGTGACTCTAAGAAAATGGACCGGGATTATAGCAGAGCAGTGCAAAATACCAAAACATGCCAAAACTAAGCTTCCAGACATTGCCAAAGCAGTGGAAAATTGCAAGGAGCAAGACACAACGTGGAGGGGAAGATATAAAAGACATGGCATGGATGCTTAAAAAAAATGGAAAAAAAAAGAAAAAAATCTTTCCCAAAGTCAAAGGCATCAAAAGTCATGGCATGTCATCTAGGGCAGGGACATGCACCAAAGATTCCTCTCTTGGTCCCCATTGAAATCGCAAGATTCCGTTTCCCTTCCCGAAAGGAAATTTCATTTCCTTTCGGGAAGGAAACGGAATCTTGCGACCCCATAAAGAAAGGCTTACAAACGCTCTGGAAAGGAGATAGGATCAAATGAAATCCAATTGAAAAAAAGCCAAAAAAATGCAGAAAATTGGGAGTTTTAGTGTCTTCAAGAAATGGTCTGTGAGGAAATGAGCTGCATTGCAAAGGACCAAAACATGCCAAAACTAAGCTCCCAGACGTTGCCAAAGCAGGGGAAAATGGCAAGGAGGAAGACACAACGTGGAGGAGAGGATATGAGGAACATGGTATGGACACTTAAAAATCTAAAATTAAAAAAGAAAAAATTTTCCCATATTCTATGAAATGGAGGCACATGCAGCAAAGCTTGCCAAAAGTGATCCCCGCTGAAGGCCAAAACAGAAAAGAAGGACTTTCAAACAGGCTGGAATGGAGATACCAGCTACGGAATTGCAATTGGAGGAGAAAAATAAAAAATTGGGGAAATTTGGACAATTTAGTGACTCTAAGAAAATGGACCGGGATTATAGCAGAGCAGTGCAAAATACCAAAACATGCCAAAACTAAGCTTCCAGACATTGCCAAAGCAGTGGAAAATTGCAAGGAGCAAGACACAACGTGGAGGGGAAGATATAAAAGACATGGCATGGATGCTTAAAAAAAATGGAAAAAAAAAGAAAAAAATCTTTCCCAAAGTCAAAGGCATCAAAAGTCATGGCATGTCATCTAGGGCAGGGACATGCACCAAAGATTCCTCTCTTGGTCCCCATTGAAATCGCAAGATTCCGTTTCCCTTCCCGAAAGGAAATTTCATTTCCTTTCGGGAAGGAAACGGAATCTTGCGACCCCATAAAGAAAGGCTTACAAACGCTCTGGAAAGGAGATATGATCAAATGAAATCCAATTGAAAAAAAGCCAAAAAAATGCAGAAAATTGGGAGTTTTAGTGTCTTCAAGAAATGGTCTGTGAGGAAATGAGCTGCATTGCAAAGGACCAAAACATGCCAAAACTAAGCTCCCAGACGTTGCCAAAGCAGGGGAAAATGGCAAGGAGGAAGACACAACGTGGAGGAGAGGATATGAGGAACATGGTATGGACACTTAAAAATCTAAAATTAAAAAAGAAAAAATTTTCCCATATTCTATGAAATGGAGGCACATGCAGCAAAGCTTGCCAAAAGTGATCCCCGCTGAAGGCCAAAACAGAAAAGAAGGCCTTTCAAACAGGCTGGAATGGAGATACCAGCTACGGAATTGCAATTGGAGGAGAAAAAAAAAAAATTGGGGAAATTTGGGCAATTTAGTGACTCTAAGAAAATGGACCGGGATTATAGCAGAGCAGTGCAAAATACCAAAACATGCCAAAACTAAGCTTCCAGACATTGCCAAAGCAGTGGAAAATTGCAAGGAGCAAGACACAACGTGGAGGGGAAGATATAAAAGACATGGCATGGATGCTTAAAAAAAATGGAAAAAAAAAGAAAAAAATCTTTCCCAAAGTCCAAGGCATCAAAAGTCATGGCATGTCATCTAGGGCAGGGACATGCACCAAAGATTCCTCTCTTGGTCCCCATTGAAATCGCAAGATTCCGTTTCCCTTCCCGAAAGGAAATTTCATTTCCTTTCGGGAAGGAAACGGAATCTTGCGACCCCATAAAGAAAGGCTTACAAACGCTCTGGAAAGGAGATAGGATCAAATGAAATCCAATTGAAAAAAAGCCAAAAAAATGCAGAAAATTGGGAGTTTTAGTGTCTTCAAGAAATGGTCTGTGAGGAAATGAGCTGCATTGCAAAGGACCAAAACATGCCAAAACTAAGCTCCCAGACGTTGCCAAAGCAGGGGAAAATGACAAGGAGGAAGACACAACGTGGAGGAGAGGATATGAGGAACATGGTATGGACACTTAAAAATCGAAAATTAAAAAAGAAAAAATTTTCCCATATTCTATGAAATGGAGGCACATGCAGCAAAGCTTGCCAAAAGTGATCCCCGCTGAAGGCCAAAACAGAAAAGAAGGACTTTCAAACAGGCTGGGATGGAGATACCAGCTACGGAATTGCAATTGGAGGAGAAAAATAAAAAATTGGGGAAATTTGGGCAATTTAGTGACTCTAAGAAAATGGACCGGGATTATAGCAGAGCAGTGCAAAATACCAAAACATGCCAAAACTAAGCTTCCAGACATTGCCAAAGCAGTGGAAAATTGCAAGGAGCAAGACACAACGTGGAGGGGAAGATATAAAAGACATGGCATGGATGCTTAAAAAAAATGGAAAAAAAAAGAAAAAAATCTTTCCCAAAGTCAAAGGCATCAAAAGTCATGGCATGTCATCTAGGGCAGGGACATGCACCAAAGATTCCTCTCTTGGTCCCCATTGAAATCGCAAGATTCCGTTTCCCTTCCCGAAAGGAAATTTCATTTCCTTTCGGGAAGGAAACGGAATCTTGCGACCCCATAAAGAAAGGCTTACAAACGCTCTGGAAAGGAGATAGGATCAAATGAAATCCAATTGAAAAAAAGCCAAAAAAATGCAGAAAATTGGGAGTTTTAGTGTCTTCAAGAAATGGTCTGTGAGGAAATGAGCTGCATTGCAAAGGACCAAAACATGCCAAAACTAAGCTCCCAGACGTTGCCAAAGCAGGGGAAAATGGCAAGGAGGAAGACACAACGTGGAGGAGAGGATATGAGGAACATGGTATGGACACTTAAAAATCTAAAATTAAAAAAGAAAAAATTTTCCCATATTCTATGAAATGGAGGCACATGCAGCAAAGCTTGCCAAAAGTGATCCCCGCTGAAGGCCAAAACAGAAAAGAAGGACTTTCAAACAGGCTGGAATGGAGATACCAGCTAAGGAATTGCAATTGGAGGAGAAAAAAAAAAAAATTTGGGAAATTTGGGCAATTTAGTGACTCTAAGAAAATGGACCGGGATTATAGCAGAGCAGTGCAAAATACCAAAACATGCCAAAACTAAGCTTCCAGACATTGCCAAAGCAGTGGAAAATTGCAAGGAGCAAGACACAACGTGGAGGGGAAGATATAAAAGACATGGCATGGATGCTTAAAAAAAATGGAAAAAAAAAGAAAAAAATCTTTCCCAAAGTCAAAGGCATCAAAAGTCATGGCATGTCATCTAGGGCAGGGACATGCACCAAAGATTCCTCTCTTGGTCCCCATTGAAATCGCAAGATTCCGTTTCCCTTCCCGAAAGGAAATTTCATTTCCTTTCGGGAAGGAAACGGAATCTTGCGACCCCATAAAGAAAGGCTTACAAACGCTCTGGAAAGGAGATAGGATCAAATGAAATCCAATTGAAAAAAAGCCAAAAAAATGCAGAAAATTGGGAGTTTTAGTGTCTTCAAGAAATGGTCTGTGAGGAAATGAGCTGCATTGCAAAGGACCAAAACATGCCAAAACTAAGCTCCCAGACGTTGCCAAAGCAGGGGAAAATGGCAAGGAGGAAGACACAACGTGGAGGAGAGGATATGAGGAACATGGTATGGACACTTAAAAATCTAAAATTAAAAAAGAAAAAATTTTCCCATATTCTATGAAATGGAGGCACATGCAGCAAAGCTTGCCAAAAGTGATCCCCGCTGAAGGCCAAAAGAGAAAAGAAGGCCTTTCAAAAAACCTGGAATGGAGATACCAGCTACGGAATTGCAATTGGAGGAGAAAAAAAAAAAATTGGGGAAATTTGGGCAATTTAGTGACTCTAAGAAAATGGACCGGGATTATAGCAGAGCAGTGCAAAATACCAAAACATGCCAAAACTAAGCTTCCAGACATTGCCAAAGCAGTGGAAAATTGCAAGGAGCAAGACACAACGTGGAGGGGAAGATATAAAAGACATGGCATGGATGCTTAAAAAAAATGGAAAAAAAAAGAAAAAAATCTTTCCCAAAGTCAAAGGCATCAAAAGTCATGGCATGTCATCTAGGGCAGGGACATGCACCAAAGATTCCTCTCTTGGTCCCCATTGAAATCGCAAGATTCCGTTTCCCTTCCCGAAAGGAAATTTCATTTCCTTTCGGGAAGGAAACGGAATCTTGCGACCCCATAAAGAAAGGCTTACAAACGCTCTGGAAAGGAGATAGGATCAAATGAAATCCAATTGAAAAAAAGCCAAAAAAATGCAGAAAATTGGGAGTTTTAGTGTCTTCAAGAAATGGTCTGTGAGGAAATGAGCTGCATTGCAAAGGACCAAAACATGCCAAAACTAAGCTCCCAGACGTTGCCAAAGCAGGGGAAAATGGCAAGGAGGAAGACACAACGTGGAGGAGAGGATATGAGGAACATGGTATGGACACTTAAAAATCTAAAATTAAAAAAGAAAAAATTTTCCCATATTCTATGAAATGCAGGCACATGCAGCAAAGCTTGCCAAAAGTGATCCCCGCTGAAGGCCAAAACAGAAAAGAAGGACTTTCAAACAGGCTGGAATGGAGATACCAGCTAAGGAATTGCAATTGGAGGAGAAAAAAAAAAAAATTGGGGAAATTTGGGCAATTTAGTGACTCTAAGAAAATGGACCGGGATTATAGCAGAGCAGTGCAAAATACCAAAACATGCCAAAACTAAGCTTCCAGACATTGCCAAAGCAGTGGAAAATTGCAAGGAGCAAGACACAACGTGGAGGGGAAGATATAAAAGACATGGCATGGATGCTTAAAAAAAATGGAAAAAAAAAGAAAAAAATCTTTCCCAAAGTCAAAGGCATCAAAAGTCATGGCATGTCATCTAGGGCAGGGACATGCACCAAAGATTCCTCTCTTGGTCCCCATTGAAATCGCAAGATTCCGTTTCCCTTCCCGAAAGGAAATTTCATTTCCTTTCGGGAAGGAAACGGAATCTTGCGACCCCATAAAGAAAGGCTTACAAACGCTCTGGAAAGGAGATAGGATCAAATGAAATCCAATTGAAAAAAAGCCAAAAAAATGCAGAAAATTGGGAGTTTTAGTGTCTTCAAGAAATGGTCTGTGAGGAAATGAGCTGCATTGCAAAGGACCAAAACATGCCAAAACTAAGCTCCCAGACGTTGCCAAAGCAGGGGAAAATGGCAAGGAGGAAGACACAACGTGGAGGAGAGGATATGAGGAACATGGTATGGACACTTAAAAATCTAAAATTAAAAAAGAAAAAATTTTCCCATATTCTATGAAATGGAGGCACATGCAGCAAAGCTTGCCAAAAGTGATCCCCGCTGAAGGCCAAAACAGAAAAGAAGGCCTTTCAAACAGGCTGGAATGGAGATACCAGCTACGGAATTGCAATTGGAGGAGAAAAAAAAAAAATTGGGGAAATTTGGGCAATTTAGTGACTCTAAGAAAATGGACCGGGATTATAGCAGAGCAGTGCAAAATACCAAAACATGCCAAAACTAAGCTTCCAGACATTGCCAAAGCAGTGGAAAATTGCAAGGAGCAAGACACAACGTGGAGGGGAAGATATAAAAGACATGGCATGGATGCTTAAAAAAAATGGAAAAAAAAAGAAAAAAATCTTTCCCAAAGTCAAAGGCATCAAAAGTCATGGCATGTCATCTAGGGCAGGGACATGCACCAAAGATTCCTCTCTTGGTCCCCATTGAAATCGCAAGATTCCGTTTCCCTTCCCGAAAGGAAATTTCATTTCCTTTCGGGAAGGAAACGGAATCTTGCGACCCCATAAAGAAAGGCTTACAAACGCTCTGGAAAGGAGATAGGATCAAATGAAATCCAATTGAAAAAAAGCCAAAAAAATGCAGAAAATTGGGAGTTTTAGTGTCTTCAAGAAATGGTCTGTGAGGAAATGAGCTGCATTGCAAAGGACCAAAACATGCCAAAACTAAGCTCCCAGACGTTGCCAAAGCAGGGGAAAATGGCAAGGAGGAAGACACAACGTGGAGGAGAGGATATGAGGAACATGGTATGGACACTTAAAAATCGAAAATTAAAAAAGAAAAAATTTTCCCATATTCTATGAAATGGAGGCACATGCAGCAAAGCTTGCCAAAAGTGATCCCCGCTGAAGGCCAAAACAGAAAAGAAGGACTTTCAAACAGGCTGGAATGGAGATACCAGCTACGGAATTGCAATTGGAGGAGAAAAATAAAAAATTGGGGAAATTTGGACAATTTAGTGACTCTAAGAAAATGGACCGGGATTATAGCAGAGCAGTGCAAAATACCAAAACATGCCAAAACTAAGCTTCCAGACATTGCCAAAGCAGTGGAAAATTGCAAGGAGCAAGACACAACGTGGAGGGGAAGATATAAAAGACATGGCATGGATGCTTAAAAAAAATGGAAAAAAAAAGAAAAAAATCTTTCCCAAAGTCAAAGGCATCAAAAGTCATGGCATGTCATCTAGGGCAGGGACATGCACCAAAGATTCCTCTCTTGGTCCCCATTGAAATCGCAAGATTCCGTTTCCCTTCCCGAAAGGAAATTTCATTTCCTTTCGGGAAGGAAACGGAATCTTGCGACCCCATAAAGAAAGGCTTACAAACGCTCTGGAAAGGAGATAGGATCAAATGAAATCCAATTGAAAAAAAGCCAAAAAAATGCAGAAAATTGGGAGTTTTAGTGTCTTCAAGAAATGGTCTGTGAGGAAATGAGCTGCATTGCAAAGGACCAAAACATGCCAAAACTAAGCTCCCAGACGTTGCCAAAGCAGGGGAAAATGGCAAGGAGGAAGACACAACGTGGTGGAGAGGATATGAGGAACATGGTATGGACACTTAAAAATCTAAAATTAAAAAAGAAAAAATTTTCCCATATTCTATGAAATGGAGGCACATGCAGCAAAGCTTGCCAAAAGTGATCCCCGCTGAAGGCCAAAAGAGAAAAGAAGGCCTTTCAAACAGGCTGGAATGGAGATACCAGCTACGGAATTGCAATTGGAGGAGAAAAAAAAAAAATTGGGGAAATTTGGGCAATTTAGTGACTCTAAGAAAATGGACCGGGATTATAGCAGAGCAGTGCAAAATACCAAAACATGCCAAAACTAAGCTTCCAGACATTGCCAAAGCAGTGGAAAATTGCAAGGAGCAAGACACAACGTGGAGGGGAAGATATAAAAGACATGGCATGGATGCTTAAAAAAAATGGAAAAAAAAAGAAAAAAATCTTTCCCAAAGTCCAAGGCATCAAAAGTCATGGCATGTCATCTAGGGCAGGGACATGCACCAAAGATTCCTCTCTTGGTCCCCATTGAAATCGCAAGATTCCGTTTCCCTTCCCGAAAGGAAATTTCATTTCCTTTCGGGAAGGAAACGGAATCTTGCGACCCCATAAAGAAAGGCTTACAAACGCTCTGGAAAGGAGATAGGATCAAATGAAATCCAATTGAAAAAAAGCCAAAAAAATGCAGAAAATTGGGAGTTTTAGTGTCTTCAAGAAATGGTCTGTGAGGAAATGAGCTGCATTGCAAAGGACCAAAACATGCCAAAACTAAGCTCCCAGACGTTGCCAAAGCAGGGGAAAATGGCAAGGAGGAAGACACAACGTGGAGGAGAGGATATGAGGAACATGGTATGGACACTTAAAAATCTAAAATTAAAAAAGAAAAAATTTTCCCATATTCTATGAAATGGAGGCACATGCAGCAAAGCTTGCCAAAAGTGATCCCCGCTGAAGGCCAAAACAGAAAAGAAGGCCTTTCAAACAGGCTGGAATGGAGATACCAGCTACGGAATTGCAATTGGAGGAGAAAAAAAAAAAATTGGGGAAATTTGGGCAATTTAGTGACTCTAAGAAAATGGACCGGGATTATAGCAGAGCAGTGCAAAATACCAAAACATGCCAAAACTAAGCTTCCAGACATTGCCAAAGCAGTGGAAAATTGCAAGGAGCAAGACACAACGTGGAGGGGAAGATATAAAAGACATGGCATGGATGCTTAAAAAAAATGGAAAAAAAAAGAAAAAAATCTTTCCCAAAGTCCAAGGCATCAAAAGTCATGGCATGTCATCTAGGGCAGGGACATGCACCAAAGATTCCTCTCTTGGTCCCCATTGAAATCGCAAGATTCCGTTTCCCTTCCCGAAAGGAAATTTCATTTCCTTTCGGGAAGGAAACGGAATCTTGCGACCCCATAAAGAAAGGCTTACAAACGCTCTGGAAAGGAGATAGGATCAAATGAAATCCAATTGAAAAAAAGCCAAAAAAATGCAGAAAATTGGGAGTTTTAGTGTCTTCAAGAAATGGTCTGTGAGGAAATGAGCTGCATTGCAAAGGACCAAAACATGCCAAAACTAAGCTCCCAGACGTTGCCGAAGCAGGGGAAAATGGCAAGGAGGAAGACACAACGTGGAGGAGAGGATATGAGGAACATGGTATGGACACTTAAAAATCTAAAATTAAAAAAGAAAAAATTTTCCCATATTCTATGAAATGCAGGCACATGCAGCAAAGCTTGCCAAAAGTGATCCCCGCTGAAGGCCAAAAGAGAAAAGAAGGCCTTTCAAACAGGCTGGAATGGAGATACCAGCTAAGGAATTGCAATTGGAGGAGAAAAAAAAAAAAATTGGGGAAATTTGGGCAATTTAGTGACTCTAAGAAAATGGACCGGGATTATAGCAGAGCAGTGCAAAATACCAAAACATGCCAAAACTAAGCTTCCAGACATTGCCAAAGCAGTGGAAAATTGCAAGGAGCAAGACACAACGTGGAGGGGAAGATATAAAAGACATGGCATGGATGCTTAAAAAAAATGGAAAAAAAAAGAAAAAAATCTTTCCCAAAGTCAAAGGCATCAAAAGTCATGGCATGTCATCTAGGGCAGGGACATGCACCAAAGATTCCTCTCTTGGTCCCCATTGAAATCGCAAGATTCCGTTTCCCTTCCCGAAAGGAAATTTCATTTCCTTTCGGGAAGGAAACGGAATCTTGCGACCCCATAAAGAAAGGCTTACAAACGCTCTGGAAAGGAGATAGGATCAAATGAAATCCAATTGAAAAAAAGCCAAAAAAATGCAGAAAATTGGGAGTTTTAGTGTCTTCAAGAAATGGTCTGTGAGGAAATGAGCTGCATTGCAAAGGACCAAAACATGCCAAAACTAAGCTCCCAGACGTTGCCAAAGCAGGGGAAAATGGCAAGGAGGAAGACACAACGTGGAGGAGAGGATATGAGGAACATGGTATGGACACTTAAAAATCTAAAATTAAAAAAGAAAAAATTTTCCCATATTCTATGAAATGCAGGCACATGCAGCAAAGCTTGCCAAAAGTGATCCCCGCTGAAGGCCAAAAGAGAAAAGAAGGCCTTTCAAACAGGCTGGAATGGAGATACCAGCTACGGAATTGCAATTGGAGGAGAAAAAAAAAAAATTGGGGAAATTTGGGCAATTTAGCGACTCTAAGAAAATGGACCGGGATTATAGCAGAGCAGTGCAAAATACCAAAACATGCCAAAACTAAGCTTCCAGACATTGCCAAAGCAGTGGAAAATTGCAAGGAGCAAGACACAACGTGGAGGGGAAGATATAAAAGACATGGCATGGATGCTTAAAAAAAATGGAAAAAAAAAGAAAAAAATCTTTCCCAAAGTCAAAGGCATCAAAAGTCATGGCATGTCATCTAGGGCAGGGACATGCACCAAAGATTCCTCTCTTGGTCCCCATTGAAATCGCAAGATTCCGTTTCCCTTCCCGAAAGGAAATTTCATTTCCTTTCGGGAAGGAAACGGAATCTTGCGACCCCATAAAGAAAGGCTTACAAACGCTCTGGAAAGGAGATAGGATCAAATGAAATCCAATTGAAAAAAAGCCAAAAAAATGCAGAAAATTGGGAGTTTTAGTGTCTTCAAGAAATGGTCTGTGAGGAAATGAGCTGCATTGCAAAGGACCAAAACATGCCAAAACTAAGCTCCCAGACGTTGCCAAAGCAGGGGAAAATGGCAAGGAGGAAGACACAACGTGGAGGAGAGGATATGAGGAACATGGTATGGACACTTAAAAATCTAAAATTAAAAAAGAAAAAATTTTCCCATATTCTATGAAATGCAGGCACATGCAGCAAAGCTTGCCAAAAGTGATCCCCGCTGAAGGCCAAAACAGAAAAGAAGGACTTTCAAACAGGCTGGAATGGAGATACCAGCTAAGGAATTGCAATTGGAGGAGAAAAAAAAAAAAATTGGGGAAATTTGGGCAATTTAGTGACTCTAAGAAAATGGACCGGGATTATAGCAGAGCAGTGCAAAATACCAAAACATGCCAAAACTAAGCTTCCAGACATTGCCAAAGCAGTGGAAAATTGCAAGGAGCAAGACACAACGTGGAGGGGAAGATATAAAAGACATGGCATGGATGCTTAAAAAAAATGGAAAAAAAAAGAAAAAAATCTTTCCCAAAGTCAAAGGCATCAAAAGTCATGGCATGTCATCTAGGGCAGGGACATGCACCAAAGATTCCTCTCTTGGTCCCCATTGAAATCGCAAGATTCCGTTTCCCTTCCCGAAAGGAAATTTCATTTCCTTTCGGGAAGGAAACGGAATCTTGCGACCCCATAAAGAAAGGCTTACAAACGCTCTGGAAAGGAGATAGGATCAAATGAAATCCAATTGAAAAAAAGCCAAAAAAATGCAGAAAATTGGGAGTTTTAGTGTCTTCAAGAAATGGTCTGTGAGGAAATGAGCTGCATTGCAAAGGACCAAAACATGCCAAAACTAAGCTCCCAGACGTTGCCAAAGCAGGGGAAAATGGCAAGGAGGAAGACACAACGTGGAGGAGAGGATATGAGGAACATGGTATGGACACTTAAAAATCTAAAATTAAAAAAGAAAAAATTTTCCCATATTCTATGAAATGCAGGCACATGCAGCAAAGCTTGCCAAAAGTGATCCCCGCTGAAGGCCAAAACAGAAAAGAAGGACTTTCAAACAGGCTGGAATGGAGATACCAGCTAAGGAATTGCAATTGGAGGAGAAAAAAAAAAAAATTTGGGAAATTTGGGCAATTTAGTGACTCTAAGAAAATGGACCGGGATTATAGCAGAGCAGTGCAAAATACCAAAACATGCCAAAACTAAGCTTCCAGACATTGCCAAAGCAGTGGAAAATTGCAAGGAGCAAGACACAACGTGGAGGGGAAGATATAAAAGACATGGCATGGATGCTTAAAAAAAATGGAAAAAAAAAGAAAAAAATCTTTCCCAAAGTCCAAGGCATCAAAAGTCATGGCATGTCATCTAGGGCAGGGACATGCACCAAAGATTCCTCTCTTGGTCCCCATTGAAATCGCAAGA
The DNA here is from genome assembly GCF_037042795.1 of Molothrus aeneus. Taxonomy (NCBI): domain Eukaryota; kingdom Metazoa; phylum Chordata; class Aves; order Passeriformes; family Icteridae; genus Molothrus; species Molothrus aeneus. The sequence goes on from NC_089648.1 coordinate 44,420,977, forward strand.
TTCCGTTTCCCTTCCCGAAAGGAAATTTCATTTCCTTTCGGGAAGGAAACGGAATCTTGCGACCCCATAAAGAAAGGCTTACAAACGCTCTGGAAAGGAGATAGGATCAAATGAAATCCAATTGAAAAAAAGCCAAAAAAATGCAGAAAATTGGGAGTTTTAGTGTCTTCAAGAAATGGTCTGTGAGGAAATGAGCTGCATTGCAAAGGACCAAAACATGCCAAAACTAAGCTCCCAGACGTTGCCAAAGCAGGGGAAAATGGCAAGGAGGAAGACACAACGTGGAGGAGAGGATATGAGGAACATGGTATGGACACTTAAAAATCGAAAATTAAAAAAGAAAAAATTTTCCCATATTCTATGAAATGGAGGCACATGCAGCAAAGCTTGCCAAAAGTGATCCCCGCTGAAGGCCAAAAGAGAAAAGAAGGCCTTTCAAACAGGCTGGAATGGAGATACCAGCTACGGAATTGCAATTGGAGGAGAAAAAAAAAAAATTGGGGAAATTTGGGCAATTTAGTGACTCTAAGAAAATGGACCGGGATTATAGCAGAGCAGTGCAAAATACCAAAACATGCCAAAACTAAGCTTCCAGACATTGCCAAAGCAGTGGAAAATTGCAAGGAGCAAGACACAACGTGGAGGGGAAGATATAAAAGACATGGCATGGATGCTTAAAAAAAATGGAAAAAAAAAGAAAAAAATCTTTCCCAAAGTCAAAGGCATCAAAAGTCATGGCATGTCATCTAGGGCAGGGACATGCACCAAAGATTCCTCTCTTGGTCCCCATTGAAATCGCAAGATTCCGTTTCCCTTCCCGAAAGGAAATTTCATTTCCTTTCGGGAAGGAAACGGAATCTTGCGACCCCATAAAGAAAGGCTTACAAACGCTCTGGAAAGGAGATAGGATCAAATGAAATCCAATTGAAAAAAAGCCAAAAAAATGCAGAAAATTGGGAGTTTTAGTGTCTTCAAGAAATGGTCTGTGAGGAAATGAGCTGCATTGCAAAGGACCAAAACATGCCAAAACTAAGCTCCCAGACGTTGCCAAAGCAGGGGAAAATGGCAAGGAGGAAGACACAACGTGGAGGAGAGGATATGAGGAACATGGTATGGACACTTAAAAATCTAAAATTAAAAAAGAAAAAATTTTCCCATATTCTATGAAATGCAGGCACATGCAGCAAAGCTTGCCAAAAGTGATCCCCGCTGAAGGCCAAAACAGAAAAGAAGGACTTTCAAACAGGCTGGAATGGAGATACCAGCTAAGGAATTGCAATTGGAGGAGAAAAAAAAAAAAATTTGGGAAATTTGGGCAATTTAGCGACTCTAAGAAAATGGACCGGGATTATAGCAGAGCAGTGCAAAATACCAAAACATGCCAAAACTAAGCTTCCAGACATTGCCAAAGCAGTGGAAAATTGCAAGGAGCAAGACACAACGTGGAGGGGAAGATATAAAAGACATGGCATGGATGCTTAAAAAAAATGGAAAAAAAAAGAAAAAAATCTTTCCCAAAGTCAAAGGCATCAAAAGTCATGGCATGTCATCTAGGGCAGGGACATGCACCAAAGATTCCTCTCTTGGTCCCCATTGAAATCGCAAGATTCCGTTTCCCTTCCCGAAAGGAAATTTCATTTCCTTTCGGGAAGGAAACGGAATCTTGCGACCCCATAAAGAAAGGCTTACAAACGCTCTGGAAAGGAGATAGGATCAAATGAAATCCAATTGAAAAAAAGCCAAAAAAATGCAGAAAATTGGGAGTTTTAGTGTCTTCAAGAAATGGTCTGTGAGGAAATGAGCTGCATTGCAAAGGACCAAAACATGCCAAAACTAAGCTCCCAGACGTTGCCAAAGCAGGGGAAAATGGCAAGGAGGAAGACACAACGTGGAGGAGAGGATATGAGGAACATGGTATGGACACTTAAAAATCTAAAATTAAAAAAGAAAAAATTTTCCCATATTCTATGAAATGCAGGCACATGCAGCAAAGCTTGCCAAAAGTGATCCCCGCTGAAGGCCAAAACAGAAAAGAAGGACTTTCAAACAGGCTGGAATGGAGATACCAGCTAAGGAATTGCAATTGGAGGAGAAAAAAAAAAAAATTGGGGAAATTTGGGCAATTTAGTGACTCTAAGAAAATGGACCGGGATTATAGCAGAGCAGTGCAAAATACCAAAACATGCCAAAACTAAGCTTCCAGACATTGCCAAAGCAGTGGAAAATTGCAAGGAGCAAGACACAACGTGGAGGGGAAGATATAAAAGACATGGCATGGATGCTTAAAAAAAATGGAAAAAAAAAGAAAAAAATCTTTCCCAAAGTCCAAGGCATCAAAAGTCATGGCATGTCATCTAGGGCAGGGACATGCACCAAAGATTCCTCTCTTGGTCCCCATTGAAATCGCAAGATTCCGTTTCCCTTCCCGAAAGGAAATTTCATTTCCTTTCGGGAAGGAAACGGAATCTTGCGACCCCATAAAGAAAGGCTTACAAACGCTCTGGAAAGGAGATAGGATCAAATGAAATCCAATTGAAAAAAAGCCAAAAAAATGCAGAAAATTGGGAGTTTTAGTGTCTTCAAGAAATGGTCTGTGAGGAAATGAGCTGCATTGCAAAGGACCAAAACATGCCAAAACTAAGCTCCCAGACGTTGCCAAAGCAGGGGAAAATGGCAAGGAGGAAGACACAACGTGGAGGAGAGGATATGAGGAACATGGTATGGACACTTAAAAATCTAAAATTAAAAAAGAAAAAATTTTCCCATATTCTATGAAATGCAGGCACATGCAGCAAAGCTTGCCAAAAGTGATCCCCGCTGAAGGCAAAAACAGAAAAGAAGGCCTTTCATTTCAAACAGGCTGGAATGGAGATACCAGCTACGGAATTGCAATTGGAGGAGAAAAAAAAAAAATTGGGGAAATTTGGGCAATTTAGCGACTCTAAGAAAATGGACCGGGATTATAGCAGAGCAGTGCAAAATACCAAAACATGCCAAAACTAAGCTTCCAGACATTGCCAAAGCAGTGGAAAATTGCAAGGAGCAAGACACAACGTGGAGGGGAAGATATAAAAGACATGGCATGGATGCTTAAAAAAAATGGAAAAAAAAAGAAAAAAATCTTTCCCAAAGTCCAAGGCATCAAAAGTCATGGCATGTCATCTAGGGCAGGGACATGCACCAAAGATTCCTCTCTTGGTCCCCATTGAAATCGCAAGATTCCGTTTCCCTTCCCGAAAGGAAATTTCATTTCCTTTCGGGAAGGAAACGGAATCTTGCGACCCCATAAAGAAAGGCTTACAAACGCTCTGGAAAGGAGATAGGATCAAATGAAATCCAATTGAAAAAAAGCCAAAAAAATGCAGAAAATTGGGAGTTTTAGTGTCTTCAAGAAATGGTCTGTGAGGAAATGAGCTGCATTGCAAAGGACCAAAACATGCCAAAACTAAGCTCCCAGACGTTGCCAAAGCAGGGGAAAATGGCAAGGAGGAAGACACAACGTGGAGGAGAGGATATGAGGAACATGGTATGGACACTTAAAAATCTAAAATTAAAAAAGAAAAAATTTTCCCATATTCTATGAAATGCAGGCACATGCAGCAAAGCTTGCCAAAAGTGATCCCCGCTGAAGGCCAAAACAGAAAAGAAGGACTTTCAAACAGGCTGGAATGGAGATACCAGCTAAGGAATTGCAATTGGAGGAGAAAAAAAAAAAATTTGGGAAATTTGGGCAATTTAGTGACTCTAAGAAAATGGACCGGGATTATAGCAGAGCAGTGCAAAATACCAAAACATGCCAAAACTAAGCTTCCAGACATTGCCAAAGCAGTGGAAAATTGCAAGGAGCAAGACACAACGTGGAGGGGAAGATATAAAAGACATGGCATGGATGCTTAAAAAAAATGGAAAAAAAAAGAAAAAAATCTTTCCCAAAGTCAAAGGCATCAAAAGTCATGGCATGTCATCTAGGGCAGGGACATGCACCAAAGATTCCTCTCTTGGTCCCCATTGAAATCGCAAGATTCCGTTTCCCTTCCCGAAAGGAAATTTCATTTCCTTTCGGGAAGGAAACGGAATCTTGCGACCCCATAAAGAAAGGCTTACAAACGCTCTGGAAAGGAGATAGGATCAAATGAAATCCAATTGAAAAAAAGCCAAAAAAATGCAGAAAATTGGGAGTTTTAGTGTCTTCAAGAAATGGTCTGTGAGGAAATGAGCTGCATTGCAAAGGACCAAAACATGCCAAAACTAAGCTCCCAGACGTTGCCAAAGCAGGGGAAAATGGCAAGGAGGAAGACACAACGTGGAGGAGAGGATATGAGGAACATGGTATGGACACTTAAAAATCTAAAATTAAAAAAGAAAAAATTTTCCCATATTCTATGAAATGGAGGCACATGCAGCAAAGCTTGCCAAAAGTGATCCCCGCTGAAGGCCAAAACAGAAAAGAAGGCCTTTCAAACAGGCTGGAATGGAGATACCAGCTACGGAATTGCAATTGGAGGAGAAAAAAAAAAAATTGGGGAAATTTGGGCAATTTAGTGACTCTAAGAAAATGGACCGGGATTATAGCAGAGCAGTGCAAAATACCAAAACATGCCAAAACTAAGCTTCCAGACATTGCCAAAGCAGTGGAAAATTGCAAGGAGCAAGACACAACGTGGAGGGGAAGATATAAAAGACATGGCATGGATGCTTAAAAAAAATGGAAAAAAAAAGAAAAAAATCTTTCCCAAAGTCAAAGGCATCAAAAGTCATGGCATGTCATCTAGGGCAGGGACATGCACCAAAGATTCCTCTCTTGGTCCCCATTGAAATCGCAAGATTCCGTTTCCCTTCCCGAAAGGAAATTTCATTTCCTTTCGGGAAGGAAACGGAATCTTGCGACCCCATAAAGAAAGGCTTACAAACGCTCTGGAAAGGAGATAGGATCAAATGAAATCCAATTGAAAAAAAGCCAAAAAAATGCAGAAAATTGGGAGTTTTAGTGTCTTCAAGAAATGGTCTGTGAGGAAATGAGCTGCATTGCAAAGGACCAAAACATGCCAAAACTAAGCTCCCAGACGTTGCCAAAGCAGGGGAAAATGGCAAGGAGGAAGACACAACGTGGAGGAGAGGATATGAGGAACATGGTATGGACACTTAAAAATCTAAAATTAAAAAAGAAAAAATTTTCCCATATTCTATGAAATGGAGGCACATGCAGCAAAGCTTGCCAAAAGTGATCCCCGCTGAAGGCCAAAACAGAAAAGAAGGCCTTTCAAACAGGCTGGAATGGAGATACCAGCTACGGAATTGCAATTGGAGGAGAAAAAAAAAAAATTGGGGAAATTTGGGCAATTTAGTGACTCTAAGAAAATGGACCGGGATTATAGCAGAGCAGTGCAAAATACCAAAACATGCCAAAACTAAGCTTCCAGACATTGCCAAAGCAGTGGAAAATTGCAAGGAGCAAGACACAACGTGGAGGGGAAGATATAAAAGACATGGCATGGATGCTTAAAAAAAATGGAAAAAAAAAGAAAAAAATCTTTCCCAAAGTCAAAGGCATCAAAAGTCATGGCATGTCATCTAGGGCAGGGACATGCACCAAAGATTCCTCTCTTGGTCCCCATTGAAATCGCAAGATTCCGTTTCCCTTCCCGAAAGGAAATTTCATTTCCTTTCGGGAAGGAAACGGAATCTTGCGACCCCATAAAGAAAGGCTTACAAACGCTCTGGAAAGGAGATAGGATCAAATGAAATCCAATTGAAAAAAAGCCAAAAAAATGCAGAAAATTGGGAGTTTTAGTGTCTTCAAGAAATGGTCTGTGAGGAAATGAGCTGCATTGCAAAGGACCAAAACATGCCAAAACTAAGCTCCCAGACGTTGCCAAAGCAGGGGAAAATGGCAAGGAGGAAGACACAACGTGGAGGAGAGGATATGAGGAACATGGTATGGACACTTAAAAATCTAAAATTAAAAAAGAAAAAATTTTCCCATATTCTATGAAATGGAGGCACATGCAGCAAAGCTTGCCAAAAGTGATCCCCGCTGAAGGCCAAAACAGAAAAGAAGGCCTTTCAAACAGGCTGGAATGGAGATACCAGCTACGGAATTGCAATTGGAGGAGAAAAAAAAAAAATTGGGGAAATTTGGGCAATTTAGTGACTCTAAGAAAATGGACCGGGATTATAGCAGAGCAGTGCAAAATACCAAAACATGCCAAAACTAAGCTTCCAGACATTGCCAAAGCAGTGGAAAATTGCAAGGAGCAAGACACAACGTGGAGGGGAAGATATAAAAGACATGGCATGGATGCTTAAAAAAAATGGAAAAAAAAAGAAAAAAATCTTTCCCAAAGTCAAAGGCATCAAAAGTCATGGCATGTCATCTAGGGCAGGGACATGCACCAAAGATTCCTCTCTTGGTCCCCATTGAAATCGCAAGATTCCGTTTCCCTTCCCGAAAGGAAATTTCATTTCCTTTCGGGAAGGAAACGGAATCTTGCGACCCCATAAAGAAAGGCTTACAAACGCTCTGGAAAGGAGATAGGATCAAATGAAATCCAATTGAAAAAAAGCCAAAAAAATGCAGAAAATTGGGAGTTTTAGTGTCTTCAAGAAATGGTCTGTGAGGAAATGAGCTGCATTGCAAAGGACCAAAACATGCCAAAACTAAGCTCCCAGACGTTGCCAAAGCAGGGGAAAATGGCAAGGAGGAAGACACAACGTGGAGGAGAGGATATGAGGAACATGGTATGGACACTTAAAAATCGAAAATTAAAAAAGAAAAAATTTTCCCATATTCTATGAAATGGAGGCACATGCAGCAAAGCTTGCCAAAAGTGATCCCCGCTGAAGGCCAAAAGAGAAAAGAAGGACTTTCAAACAGGCTGGAATGGAGATACCAGCTACGGAATTGCAATTGGAGGAGAAAAAAAAAAAAATTGGGGAAATTTGGGCAATTTAGCGACTCTAAGAAAATGGACCGGGATTATAGCAGAGCAGTGCAAAATACCAAAACATGCCAAAACTAAGCTTCCAGACATTGCCAAAGCAGTGGAAAATTGCAAGGAGCAAGACACAACGTGGAGGGGAAGATATAAAAGACATGGCATGGATGCTTAAAAAAAATGGAAAAAAAAATAAAAAAATCTTTCCCAAAGTCCAAGGCATCAAAAGTCATGGCATGTCATCTAGGGCAGGGACATGCACCAAAGATTCCTCTCTTGGTCCCCATTGAAATCGCAAGATTCCGTTTCCCTTCCCGAAAGGAAATTTGATTTCATGTCATTTCCTTTCGGGAAGGAAACGGAATCTTGCGACCCCATAAAGAAAGGCTTACAAACGCTCTGGAAAGGAGATAGGATCAAATGAAATCCAATTGAAAAAAAGCCAAAAAAATGCAGAAAATTGGGAGTTTTAGTGTCTTCAAGAAATGGTCTGTGAGGAAATGAGCTGCATTGCAAAGGACCAAAACATGCCAAAACTAAGCTCCCAGACGTTGCCAAAGCAGGGGAAAATGGCAAGGAGGAAGACACAACGTGGAGGAGAGGATATGAGGAACATGGTATGGACACTTAAAAATCTAAAATTAAAAAAGAAAAAATTTTCCCATATTCTATGAAATGGAGGCACATGCAGCAAAGCTTGCCAAAAGTGATCCCCGCTGAAGGCCAAAAGAGAAAAGAAGGACTTTCAAACAGGCTGGAATGGAGATACCAGCTACGGAATTGCAATTGGAGGAGAAAAAAAAAAAAATTTGGGAAATTTGGGCAATTTAGTGACTCTAAGAAAATGGACCGGGATTATAGCAGAGCAGTGCAAAATACCAAAACATGCCAAAACTAAGCTTCCAGACATTGCCAAAGCAGTGGAAAATTGCAAGGAGCAAGACACAACGTGGAGGGGAAGATATAAAAGACATGGCATGGATGCTTAAAAAAAATGGAAAAAAAAGAAAAAAATCTTTCCCAAAGTCCAAGGCATCAAAAGTCATGGCATGTCATCTAGGGCAGGGACATGCACCAAAGATTCCTCTCTTGGTCCCCATTGAAATCGCAAGATTCCGTTTCCCTTCCCGAAAGGAAATTTCATTTCCTTTCGGGAAGGAAACGGAATCTTGCGACCCCATAAAGAAAGGCTTACAAACGCTCTGGAAAGGAGATAGGATCAAATGAAATCCAATTGAAAAAAAGCCAAAAAAATGCAGAAAATTGGGAGTTTTAGTGTCTTCAAGAAATGGTCTGTGAGGAAATGAGCTGCATTGCAAAGGACCAAAACATGCCAAAACTAAGCTCCCAGACGTTGCCAAAGCAGGGGAAAATGGCAAGGAGGAAGACACAACGTGGAGGAGAGGATATGAGGAACATGGTATGGACACTTAAAAATCTAAAATTAAAAAAGAAAAAATTTTCCCATATTCTATGAAATGGAGGCACATGCAGCAAAGCTTGCCAAAAGTGATCCCCGCTGAAGGCCAAAACAGAAAAGAAGGACTTTCAAACAGGCTGGAATGGAGATACCAGCTACGGAATTGCAATTGGAGGAGAAAAAAAAAAATTGGGGAAATTTGGGCAATTTAGTGACTCTAAGAAAATGGACCGGGATTATAGCAGAGCAGTGCAAAATACCAAAACATGCCAAAACTAAGCTTCCAGACATTGCCAAAGCAGTGGAAAATTGCAAGGAGCAAGACACAACGTGGAGGGGAAGATATAAAAGACATGGCATGGATGCTTAAAAAAAATGGAAAAAAAAAGAAAAAAATCTTTCCCAAAGTCCAAGGCATCAAAAGTCATGGCATGTCATCTAGGGCAGGGACATGCACCAAAGATTCCTCTCTTGGTCCCCATTGAAATCGCAAGATTCCGTTTCCCTTCCCGAAAGGAAATTTCATTTCCTTTCGGGAAGGAAACGGAATCTTGCGACCCCATAAAGAAAGGCTTACAAACGCTCTGGAAAGGAGATAGGATCAAATGAAATCCAATTGAAAAAAAGCCAAAAAAATGCAGAAAATTGGGAGTTTTAGTGTCTTCAAGAAATGGTCTGTGAGGAAATGAGCTGCATTGCAAAGGACCAAAACATGCCAAAACTAAGCTCCCAGACGTTGCCAAAGCAGGGGAAAATGGCAAGGAGGAAGACACAACGTGGAGGAGAGGATATGAGGAACATGGTATGGACACTTAAAAATCTAAAATTAAAAAAGAAAAAATTTTCCCATATTCTATGAAATGCAGGCACATGCAGCAAAGCTTGCCAAAAGTGATCCCCGCTGAAGGCCAAAACAGAAAAGAAGGACTTTCAAACAGGCTGGAATGGAGATACCAGCTACGGAATTGCAATTGGAGGAGAAAAAAAAAAAAATTGGGGAAATTTGGGCAATTTAGTGACTCTAAGAAAATGGACCGGGATTATAGCAGAGCAGTGCAAAATACCAAAACATGCCAAAACTAAGCTTCCAGACATTGCCAAAGCAGTGGAAAATTGCAAGGAGCAAGACACAACGTGGAGGGGAAGATATAAAAGACATGGCATGGATGCTTAAAAAAAATGGAAAAAAAAAGAAAAAAATCTTTCCCAAAGTCCAAGGCATCAAAAGTCATGGCATGTCATCTAGGGCAGGGACATGCACCAAAGATTCCTCTCTTGGTCCCCATTGAAATCGCAAGATTCCGTTTCCCTTCCCGAAAGGAAATTTCATTTCCTTTCGGGAAGGAAACGGAATCTTGCGACCCCATAAAGAAAGGCTTACAAACGCTCTGGAAAGGAGATAGGATCAAATGAAATCCAATTGAAAAAAAGCCAAAAAAATGCAGAAAATTGGGAGTTTTAGTGTCTTCAAGAAATGGTCTGTGAGGAAATGAGCTGCATTGCAAAGGACCAAAACATGCCAAAACTAAGCTCCCAGACGTTGCCAAAGCAGGGGAAAATGGCAAGGAGGAAGACACAACGTGGAGGAGAGGATATGAGGAACATGGTATGGACACTTAAAAATCTAAAATTAAAAAAGAAAAAATTTTCCCATATTCTATGAAATGGAGGCACATGCAGCAAAGCTTGCCAAAAGTGATCCCCGCTGAAGGCCAAAACAGAAAAGAAGGACTTTCAAACAGGCTGGAATGGAGATACCAGCTACGGAATTGCAATTGGAGGAGAAAAAAAAAAATTGGGGAAATTTGGGCAATTTAGTGACTCTAAGAAAATGGACCGGGATTATAGCAGAGCAGTGCAAAATACCAAAACATGCCAAAACTAAGCTTCCAGACATTGCCAAAGCAGTGGAAAATTGCAAGGAGCAAGACACAACGTGGAGGGGAAGATATAAAAGACATGGCATGGATGCTTAAAAAAAATGGAAAAAAAAAGAAAAAAATCTTTCCCAAAGTCAAAGGCATCAAAAGTCATGGCATGTCATCTAGGGCAGGGACATGCACCAAAGATTCCTCTCTTGGTCCCCATTGAAATCGCAAGATTCCGTTTCCCTTCCCGAAAGGAAATTTGATTTCATTTCATTTCCTTTCGGGAAGGAAACGGAATCTTGCGACCCCATAAAGAAAGGCTTACAAACGCTCTGGAAAGGAGATAGGATCAAATGAAATCCAATTGAAAAAAAGCCAAAAAAATGCAGAAAATTGGGAGTTTTAGTGTCTTCAAGAAATGGTCTGTGAGGAAATGAGCTGCATTGCAAAGGACCAAAACATGCCAAAACAAAGCTCCCAGACGTTGCCAAAGCAGGGGAAAATGGCAAGGAGGAAGACACAACGTGGAGGAGAGGATATGAGGAACATGGTATGGACACTTAAAAATCTAAAATTAAAAAAGAAAAAATTTTCCCATATTCTATGAAATGGAGGCACATGCAGCAAAGCTTGCCAAAAGTGATCCCCGCTGTAGGCCAAAACAGAAAAGAAGGACTTTCAAACAGGCTGGAATGGAGATACCAGCTACGGAATTGCAATTGGAGGAGAAAAAAAAAAAATTGGGGAAATTTGGGCAATTTAGTGACTCTAAGAAAATGGACCGGGATTATAGCAGAGCAGTGCAAAATACCAAAACATGCCAAAACTAAGCTTCCAGACATTGCCAAAGCAGTGGAAAATTGCAAGGAGCAAGACACAACGTGGAGGGGAAGATATAAAAGACATGGCATGGATGCTTAAAAAAAATGGAAAAAAAAAGAAAAAAATCTTTCCCAAAGTCAAAGGCATCAAAAGTCATGGCATGTCATCTAGGGCAGGGACATGCACCAAAGATTCCTCTCTTGGTCCCCATTGAAATCGCAAGATTCCGTTTCCCTTCCCGAAAGGAAATTTGATTTCATTTCATTTCCTTTCGGGAAGGAAACGGAATCTTGCGACCCCATAAAGAAAGGCTTACAAACGCTCTGGAAAGGAGATAGGATCAAATGAAATCCAATTGAAAAAAAGCCAAAAAAATGCAGAAAATTGGGAGTTTTAGTGTCTTCAAGAAATGGTCTGTGAGGAAATGAGCTGCATTGCAAAGGACCAAAACATGCCAAAACTAAGCTCCCAGACGTTGCCAAAGCAGGGGAAAATGGCAAGGAGGAAGACACAACGTGGAGGAGAGGATATGAGGAACATGGTATGGACACTTAAAAATCTAAAATTAAAAAAGAAAAAATTTTCCCATATTCTATGAAATGGAGGCACATGCAGCAAAGCTTGCCAAAAGTGATCCCCGCTGAAGGCCAAAAGAGAAAAGAAGGCCTTTCAAACAGGCTGGAATGGAGATACCAGCTACGGAATTGCAATTGGAGGAGAAAAAAAAAAATTGGGGAAATTTGGGCAATTTAGTGACTCTAAGAAAATGGACCGGGATTATAGCAGAGCAGTGCAAAATACCAAAACATGCCAAAACTAAGCTTCCAGACATTGCCAAAGCAGTGGAAAATTGCAAGGAGCAAGACACAACGTGGAGGGGAAGATATAAAAGACATGGCATGGATGCTTAAAAAAAATGGAAAAAAAAGAAAAAAATCTTTCCCAAAGTCAAAGGCATCAAAAGTCATGGCATGTCATCTAGGGCAGGGACATGCACCAAAGATTCCTCTCTTGGTCCCCATTGAAATCGCAAGATTCCGTTTCCCTTCCCGAAAGGAAATTTCATTTCCTTTCGGGAAGGAAACGGAATCTTGCGACCCCATAAAGAAAGGCTTACAAACGCTCTGGAAAGGAGATAGGATCAAATGAAATCCAATTGAAAAAAAGCCAAAAAAATGCAGAAAATTGGGAGTTTTAGTGTCTTCAAGAAATGGTCTGTGAGGAAATGAGCTGCATTGCAAAGGACCAAAACATGCCAAAACTAAGCTCCCAGACGTTGCCAAAGCAGGGGAAAATGGCAAGGAGGAAGACACAACGTGGAGGAGAGGATATGAGGAACATGGTATGGACACTTAAAAATCTAAAATTAAAAAAGAAAAAATTTTCCCATATTCTATGAAATGGAGGCACATGCAGCAAAGCTTGCCAAAAGTGATCCCCGCTGAAGGCCAAAACAGAAAAGAAGGACTTTCAAACAGGCTGGAATGGAGATACCAGCTACGGAATTGCAATTGGAGGAGAAAAAAAAAAAATTGGGGAAATTTGGGCAATTTAGTGACTCTAAGAAAATGGACCGGGATTATAGCAGAGCAGTGCAAAATACCAAAACATGCCAAAACTAAGCTTCCAGACATTGCCAAAGCAGTGGAAAATTGCAAGGAGCAAGACACAACGTGGAGGGGAAGATATAAAAGACATGGCATGGATGCTTAAAAAAAATGGAAAAAAAAAGAAAAAAATCTTTCCCAAAGTCAAAGGCATCAAAAGTCATGGCATGTCATCTAGGGCAGGGACATGCACCAAAGATTCCTCTCTTGGTCCCCATTGAAATCGCAAGATTCCGTTTCCCTTCCCGAAAGGAAATTTCATTTCCTTTCGGGAAGGAAACGGAATCTTGCGACCCCATAAAGAAAGGCTTACAAACGCTCTGGAAAGGAGATAGGATCAAATGAAATCCAATTGAAAAAAAGCCAAAAAAATGCAGAAAATTGGGAGTTTTAGTGTCTTCAAGAAATGGTCTGTGAGGAAATGAGCTGCATTGCAAAGGACCAAAACATGCCAAAACTAAGCTCCCAGACGTTGCCAAAGCAGGGGAAAATGGCAAGGAGGAAGACACAACGTGGAGGAGAGGATATGAGGAACATGGTATGGACACTTAAAAATGTAAAATTAAAAAAGAAAAAATTTTCCCATATTCTATGAAATGGAGGCACATGCAGCAAAGCTTGCCAAAAGTGATCCCCGCTGAAGGCCAAAACAGAAAAGAAGGACTTTCAAACAGGCTGGAATGGAGATACCAGCTACGGAATTGCAATTGGAGGAGAAAAAAAAAAAAATTTGGGAAATTTGGGCAATTTAGCGACTCTAAGAAAATGGACCGGGATTATAGCAGAGCAGTGCAAAATACCAAAACATGCCAAAACTAAGCTTCCAGACATTGCCAAAGCAGTGGAAAATTGCAAGGAGCAAGACACAACGTGGAGGGGAAGATATAAAAGACATGGCATGGATGCTTAAAAAAAATGGAAAAAAAAAGAAAAAAATCTTTCCCAAAGTCAAAGGCATCAAAAGTCATGGCATGTCATCTAGGGCAGGGACATGCACCAAAGATTCCTCTCTTGGTCCCCATTGAAATCGCAAGATTCCGTTTCCCTTCCCGAAAGGAAATTTCATTTCCTTTCGGGAAGGAAACGGAATCTTGCGACCCCATAAAGAAAGGCTTACAAACGCTCTGGAAAGGAGATAGGATCAAATGAAATCCAATTGAAAAAAAGCCAAAAAAATGCAGAAAATTGGGAGTTTTAGTGTCTTCAAGAAATGGTCTGTGAGGAAATGAGCTGCATTGCAAAGGACCAAAACATGCCAAAACTAAGCTCCCAGACGTTGCCAAAGCAGGGGAAAATGGCAAGGAGGAAGACACAACGTGGAGGAGAGGATATGAGGAACATGGTATGGACACTTAAAAATCTAAAATTAAAAAAGAAAAAATTTTCCCATATTCTATGAAATGGAGGCACATGCAGCAAAGCTTGCCAAAAGTGATCCCCGCTGAAGGCCAAAACAGAAAAGAAGGACTTTCAAACAGGCTGGAATGGAGATACCAGCTACGGAATTGCAATTGGAGGAGAAAAAAAAAATTGGGGAAATTTGGGCAATTTAGTGACTCTAAGAAAATGGACCGGGATTATAGCAGAGCAGTGCAAAATACCAAAACATGCCAAAACTAAGCTTCCAGACATTGCCAAAGCAGTGGAAAATTGCAAGGAGCAAGACACAACGTGGAGGGGAAGATATAAAAGACATGGCATGGATGCTTAAAAAAAATGGAAAAAAAAATAAAAAAATCTTTCCCAAAGTCCAAGGCATCAAAAGTCATGGCATGTCATCTAGGGCAGGGGCATGCACCAAAGATTCCTCTCTTGGTCCCCATTGAAATCGCAAGATTCCGTTTCCCTTCCCGAAAGGAAATTTCATTTCCTTTCGGGAAGGAAAACGGAATCTTGCGACCCCATAAAGAAAGGCTTACAAACGCTCTGGAAAGGAGATAGGATCAAATGAAATCCAATTGAAAAAAAGCCAAAAAAATGCAGAAAATTGGGAGTTTTAGTGTCTTCAAGAAATGGTCTGTGAGGAAATGAGCTGCATTGCAAAGGACCAAAACATGCCAAAACTAAGCTCCCAGACGTTGCCAAAGCAGGGGAAAATGGCAAGGAGGAAGACACAACGTGGAGGAGAGGATATGAGGAACATGGTATGGACACTTAAAAATCTAAAATTAAAAAAGAAAAAATTTTCCCATATTCTATGAAATGGAGGCACATGCAGCAAAGCTTGCCAAAAGTGATCCCCGCTGAAGGCCAAAAGAGAAAAGAAGGACTTTCAAACAGGCTGGAATGGAGATACCAGCTACGGAATTGCAATTGGAGGAGAAAAAAAAAAAATTTGGGAAATTTGGGCAATTTAGTGACTCTAAGAAAATGGACCGGGATTATAGCAGAGCAGTGCAAAATACCAAAACATGCCAAAACTAAGCTTCCAGACATTGCCAAAGCAGTGGAAAATTGCAAGGAGCAAGACACAACGTGGAGGGGAAGATATAAAAGACATGGCATGGATGCTTAAAAAAAATGGAAAAAAAAAGAAAAAAATCTTTCCCAAAGTCAAAGGCATCAAAAGTCATGGCATGTCATCTAGGGCAGGGACATGCACCAAAGATTCCTCTCTTGGTCCCCATTGAAATCGCAAGATTCCGTTTCCCTTCCCGAAAGGAAATTTCATTTCCTTTCGGGAAGGAAACGGAATCTTGCGACCCCATAAAGAAAGGCTTACAAACGCTCTGGAAAGGAGATAGGATCAAATGAAATCCAATTGAAAAAAAGCCAAAAAAATGCAGAAAATTGGGAGTTTTAGTGTCTTCAAGAAATGGTCTGTGAGGAAATGAGCTGCATTGCAAAGGACCAAAACATGCCAAAACTAAGCTCCCAGACGTTGCCAAAGCAGGGGAAAATGGCAAGGAGGAAGACACAACGTGGAGGAGAGGATATGAGGAACATGGTATGGACACTTAAAAATGTAAAATTAAAAAAGAAAAAATTTTCCCATATTCTATGAAATGGAGGCACATGCAGCAAAGCTTGCCAAAAGTGATCCCCGCTGAAGGCCAAAACAGAAAAGAAGGACTTTCAAACAGGCTGGAATGGAGATACCAGCTACGGAATTGCAATTGGAGGAGAAAAAAAAAAAAATTGGGGAAATTTGGGCAATTTAGCGACTCTAAGAAAATGGACCGGGATTATAGCAGAGCAGTGCAAAATACCAAAACATGCCAAAACTAAGCTTCCAGACATTGCCAAAGCAGTGGAAAATTGCAAGGAGCAAGACACAACGTGGAGGGGAAGATATAAAAGACATGGCATGGATGCTTAAAAAAAATGGAAAAAAAAAGAAAAAAATCTTTCCCAAAGTCAAAGGCATCAAAAGTCATGGCATGTCATCTAGGGCAGGGACATGCACCAAAGATTCCTCTCTTGGTCCCCATTGAAATCGCAAGATTCCGTTTCCCTTCCCGAAAGGAAATTTCATTTCCTTTCGGGAAGGAAACGGAATCTTGCGACCCCATAAAGAAAGGCTTACAAACGCTCTGGAAAGGAGATAGGATCAAATGAAATCCAATTGAAAAAAAGCCAAAAAAATGCAGAAAATTGGGAGTTTTAGTGTCTTCAAGAAATGGTCTGTGAGGAAATGAGCTGCATTGCAAAGGACCAAAACATGCCAAAACTAAGCTCCCAGACGTTGCCAAAGCAGGGGAAAATGGCAAGGAGGAAGACACAACGTGGAGGAGAGGATATGAGGAACATGGTATGGACACTTAAAAATCTAAAATTAAAAAAGAAAAAATTTTCCCATATTCTATGAAATGGAGGCACATGCAGCAAAGCTTGCCAAAAGTGATCCCCGCTGAAGGCCAAAACAGAAAAGAAGGACTTTCAAACAGGCTGGAATGGAGATACCAGCTACGGAATTGCAATTGGAGGAGAAAAAAAAAAATTGGGGAAATTTGGGCAATTTAGTGACTCTAAGAAAATGGACCGGGATTATAGCAGAGCAGTGCAAAATACCAAAACATGCCAAAACTAAGCTTCCAGACATTGCCAAAGCAGTGGAAAATTGCAAGGAGCAAGACACAACGTGGAGGGGAAGATATAAAAGACATGGCATGGGTGCTTAAAAAAAATGGAAAAAAAAAGAAAAAAATCTTTCCCAAAGTCAAAGGCATCAAAAGTCATGGCATGTCATCTAGGGCAGGGACATGCACCAAAGATTCCTCTCTTGGTCCCCATTGAAATCGCAAGATTCCGTTTCCCTTCCCGAAAGGAAATTTCATTTCCTTTCGGGAAGGAAACGGAATCTTGCGACCCCATAAAGAAAGGCTTACAAACGCTCTGGAAAGGAGATAGGATCAAATGAAATCCAATTGAAAAAAAGCCAAAAAAATGCAGAAAATTGGGAGTTTTAGTGTCTTCAAGAAATGGTCTGTGAGGAAATGAGCTGCATTGCAAAGGACCAAAACATGCCAAAACTAAGCTCCCAGACGTTGCCAAAGCAGGGGAAAATGGCAAGGAGGAAGACACAACGTGGAGGAGAGGATATGAGGAACATGGTATGGACACTTAAAAATCTAAAATTAAAAAAGAAAAAATTTTCCCATATTCTATGAAATGCAGGCACATGCAGCAAAGCTTGCCAAAAGTGATCCCCGCTGAAGGCCAAAACAGAAAAGAAGGACTTTCAAACAGGCTGGAATGGAGATACCAGCTACGGAATTGCAATTGGAGGAGAAAAAAAAAAAAATTTGGGAAATTTGGGCAATTTAGTGACTCTAAGAAAATGGACCGGGATTATAGCAGAGCAGTGCAAAATACCAAAACATGCCAAAACTAAGCTTCCAGACATTGCCAAAGCAGTGGAAAATTGCAAGGAGCAAGACACAACGTGGAGGGGAAGATATAAAAGACATGGCATGGATGCTTAAAAAAAATGGAAAAAAAAAGAAAAAAATCTTTCCCAAAGTCCAAGGCATCAAAAGTCATGGCATGTCATCTAGGGCAGGGACATGCACCAAAGATTCCTCTCTTGGTCCCCATTGAAATCGCAAGATTCCGTTTCCCTTCCCGAAAGGAAATTTCATTTCCTTTCGGGAAGGAAACGGAATCTTGCGACCCCATAAAGAAAGGCTTACAAACGCTCTGGAAAGGAGATAGGATCAAATGAAATCCAATTGAAAAAAAGCCAAAAAAATGCAGAAAATTGGGAGTTTTAGTGTCTTCAAGAAATGGTCTGTGAGGAAATGAGCTGCATTGCAAAGGACCAAAACATGCCAAAACTAAGCTCCCAGACGTTGCCAAAGCAGGGGAAAATGGCAAGGAGGAAGACACAACGTGGAGGAGAGGATATGAGGAACATGGTATGGACACTTAAAAATCTAAAATTAAAAAAGAAAAAATTTTCCCATATTCTATGAAATGGAGGCACATGCAGCAAAGCTTGCCAAAAGTGATCCCCGCTGAAGGCCAAAACAGAAAAGAAGGACTTTCAAACAGGCTGGAATGGAGATACCAGCTACGGAATTGCAATTGGAGGAGAAAAAAAAAAATTTGGGAAATTTGGGCAATTTAGTGACTCTAAGAAAATGGACCGGGATTATAGCAGAGCAGTGCAAAATACCAAAACATGCCAAAACTAAGCTTCCAGACATTGCCAAAGCAGTGGAAAATTGCAAGGAGCAAGACACAACGTGGAGGGGAAGATATAAAAGACATGGCATGGATGCTTAAAAAAATGGAAAAAAAAAGAAAAAAATCTTTCCCAAAGTCAAAGGCATCAAAAGTCATGGCATGTCATCTAGGGCAGGGACATGCACCAAAGATTCCTCTCTTGGTCCCCATTGAAATCGCAAGATTCCGTTTCCCTTCCCGAAAGGAAATTTGATTTCATTTCATTTCCTTTCGGGAAGGAAACGGAATCTTGCGACCCCATAAAGAAAGGCTTACAAACGCTCTGGAAAGGAGATAGGATCAAATGAAATCCAATTGAAAAAAAGCCAAAAAAATGCAGAAAATTGGGAGTTTTAGTGTCTTCAAGAAATGGTCTGTGAGGAAATGAGCTGCATTGCAAAGGACCAAAACATGCCAAAACAAAGCTCCCAGACGTTGCCAAAGCAGGGGAAAATGGCAAGGAGGAAGACACAACGTGGAGGAGAGGATATGAGGAACATGGTATGGACACTTAAAAATCTAAAATTAAAAAAGAAAAAATTTTCCCATATTCTATGAAATGGAGGCACATGCAGCAAAGCTTGCCAAAAGTGATCCCCGCTGAAGGCCAAAAGAGAAAAGAAGGCCTTTCAAACAGGCTGGAATGGAGATACCAGCTACGGAATTGCAATTGGAGGAGAAAAAAAAAAATTGGGGAAATTTGGGCAATTTAGTGACTCTAAGAAAATGGACCGGGATTATAGCAGAGCAGTGCAAAATACCAAAACATGCCAAAACTAAGCTTCCAGACATTGCCAAAGCAGTGGAAAATTGCAAGGAGCAAGACACAACGTGGAGGGGAAGATATAAAAGACATGGCATGGATGCTTAAAAAAAATGGAAAAAAAAGAAAAAAATCTTTCCCAAAGTCAAAGGCATCAAAAGTCATGGCATGTCATCTAGGGCAGGGACATGCACCAAAGATTCCTCTCTTGGTCCCCATTGAAATCGCAAGATTCCGTTTCCCTTCCCGAAAGGAAATTTCATTTCCTTTCGGGAAGGAAACGGAATCTTGCGACCCCATAAAGAAAGGCTTACAAACGCTCTGGAAAGGAGATAGGATCAAATGAAATCCAATTGAAAAAAAGCCAAAAAAATGCAGAAAATTGGGAGTTTTAGTGTCTTCAAGAAATGGTCTGTGAGGAAATGAGCTGCATTGCAAAGGACCAAAACATGCCAAAACTAAGCTCCCAGACGTTGCCAAAGCAGGGGAAAATGGCAAGGAGGAAGACACAACGTGGAGGAGAGGATATGAGGAACATGGTATGGACACTTAAAAATCTAAAATTAAAAAAGAAAAAATTTTCCCATATTCTATGAAATGGAGGCACATGCAGCAAAGCTTGCCAAAAGTGATCCCCGCTGAAGGCCAAAACAGAAAAGAAGGACTTTCAAACAGGCTGGAATGGAGATACCAGCTACGGAATTGCAATTGGAGGAGAAAAAAAAAAAATTTGGGAAATTTGGGCAATTTAGTGACTCTAAGAAAATGGACCGGGATTATAGCAGAGCAGTGCAAAATACCAAAACATGCCAAAACTAAGCTTCCAGACATTGCCAAAGCAGTGGAAAATTGCAAGGAGCAAGACACAACGTGGAGGGGAAGATATAAAAGACATGGCATGGATGCTTAAAAAAAATGGAAAAAAAAAGAAAAAAATCTTTCCCAAAGTCAAAGGCATCAAAAGTCATGGCATGTCATCTAGGGCAGGGACATGCACCAAAGATTCCTCTCTTGGTCCCCATTGAAATCGCAAGATTCCGTTTCCCTTCCCGAAAGGAAATTTCATTTCCTTTCGGGAAGGAAACGGAATCTTGCGACCCCATAAAGAAAGGCTTACAAACGCTCTGGAAAGGAGATAGGATCAAATGAAATCCAATTGAAAAAAAGCCAAAAAAATGCAGAAAATTGGGAGTTTTAGTGTCTTCAAGAAATGGTCTGTGAGGAAATGAGCTGCATTGCAAAGGACCAAAACATGCCAAAACTAAGCTCCCAGACGTTGCCAAAGCAGGGGAAAATGGCAAGGAGGAAGACACAACGTGGAGGAGAGGATATGAGGAACATGGTATGGACACTTAAAAATGTAAAATTAAAAAAGAAAAAATTTTCCCATATTCTATGAAATGGAGGCACATGCAGCAAAGCTTGCCAAAAGTGATCCCCGCTGAAGGCCAAAACAGAAAAGAAGGACTTTCAAACAGGCTGGAATGGAGATACCAGCTACGGAATTGCAATTGGAGGAGAAAAAAAAAAAATTTGGGAAATTTGGGCAATTTAGCGACTCTAAGAAAATGGACCGGGATTATAGCAGAGCAGTGCAAAATACCAAAACATGCCAAAACTAAGCTTCCAGACATTGCCAAAGCAGTGGAAAATTGCAAGGAGCAAGACACAACGTGGAGGGGAAGATATAAAAGACATGGCATGGATGCTTAAAAAAAATGGAAAAAAAAAGAAAAAAATCTTTCCCAAAGTCAAAGGCATCAAAAGTCATGGCATGTCATCTAGGGCAGGGACATGCACCAAAGATTCCTCTCTTGGTCCCCATTGAAATCGCAAGATTCCGTTTCCCTTCCCGAAAGGAAATTTCATTTCCTTTCGGGAAGGAAACGGAATCTTGCGACCCCATAAAGAAAGGCTTACAAACGCTCTGGAAAGGAGATAGGATCAAATGAAATCCAATTGAAAAAAAGCCAAAAAAATGCAGAAAATTGGGAGTTTTAGTGTCTTCAAGAAATGGTCTGTGAGGAAATGAGCTGCATTGCAAAGGACCAAAACATGCCAAAACTAAGCTCCCAGACGTTGCCAAAGCAGGGGAAAATGGCAAGGAGGAAGACACAACGTGGAGGAGAGGATATGAGGAACATGGTATGGACACTTAAAAATCTAAAATTAAAAAAGAAAAAATTTTCCCATATTCTATGAAATGGAGGCACATGCAGCAAAGCTTGCCAAAAGTGATCCCCGCTGAAGGCCAAAACAGAAAAGAAGGACTTTCAAACAGGCTGGAATGGAGATACCAGCTACGGAATTGCAATTGGAGGAGAAAAAAAAAAATTGGGGAAATTTGGGCAATTTAGTGACTCTAAGAAAATGGACCGGGATTATAGCAGAGCAGTGCAAAATACCAAAACATGCCAAAACTAAGCTTCCAGACATTGCCAAAGCAGTGGAAAATTGCAAGGAGCAAGACACAACGTGGAGGGGAAGATATAAAAGACATGGCATGGGTGCTTAAAAAAAATGGAAAAAAAAAGAAAAAAATCTTTCCCAAAGTCAAAGGCATCAAAAGTCATGGCATGTCATCTAGGGCAGGGACATGCACCAAAGATTCCTCTCTTGGTCCCCATTGAAATCGCAAGATTCCGTTTCCCTTCCCGAAAGGAAATTTCATTTCCTTTCGGGAAGGAAACGGAATCTTGCGACCCCATAAAGAAAGGCTTACAAACGCTCTGGAAAGGAGATAGGATCAAATGAAATCCAATTGAAAAAAAGCCAAAAAAATGCAGAAAATTGGGAGTTTTAGTGTCTTCAAGAAATGGTCTGTGAGGAAATGAGCTGCATTGCAAAGGACCAAAACATGCCAAAACTAAGCTCCCAGACGTTGCCAAAGCAGGGGAAAATGGCAAGGAGGAAGACACAACGTGGAGGAGAGGATATGAGGAACATGGTATGGACACTTAAAAATCTAAAATTAAAAAAGAAAAAATTTTCCCATATTCTATGAAATGCAGGCACATGCAGCAAAGCTTGCCAAAAGTGATCCCCGCTGAAGGCCAAAACAGAAAAGAAGGACTTTCAAACAGGCTGGAATGGAGATACCAGCTACGGAATTGCAATTGGAGGAGAAAAAAAAAAAAATTTGGGAAATTTGGGCAATTTAGTGACTCTAAGAAAATGGACCGGGATTATAGCAGAGCAGTGCAAAATACCAAAACATGCCAAAACTAAGCTTCCAGACATTGCCAAAGCAGTGGAAAATTGCAAGGAGCAAGACACAACGTGGAGGGGAAGATATAAAAGACATGGCATGGATGCTTAAAAAAAATGGAAAAAAAAAGAAAAAAATCTTTCCCAAAGTCCAAGGCATCAAAAGTCATGGCATGTCATCTAGGGCAGGGACATGCACCAAAGATTCCTCTCTTGGTCCCCATTGAAATCGCAAGATTCCGTTTCCCTTCCCGAAAGGAAATTTCATTTCCTTTCGGGAAGGAAACGGAATCTTGCGACCCCATAAAGAAAGGCTTACAAACGCTCTGGAAAGGAGATAGGATCAAATGAAATCCAATTGAAAAAAAGCCAAAAAAATGCAGAAAATTGGGAGTTTTAGTGTCTTCAAGAAATGGTCTGTGAGGAAATGAGCTGCATTGCAAAGGACCAAAACATGCCAAAACTAAGCTCCCAGACGTTGCCAAAGCAGGGGAAAATGGCAAGGAGGAAGACACAACGTGGAGGAGAGGATATGAGGAACATGGTATGGACACTTAAAAATCGAAAATTAAAAAAGAAAAAATTTTCCCATATTCTATGAAATGGAGGCACATGCAGCAAAGCTTGCCAAAAGTGATCCCCGCTGAAGGCCAAAACAGAAAAGAAGGACTTTCAAACAGGCTGGAATGGAGATACCAGCTACGGAATTGCAATTGGAGGAGAAAAAAAAAAAAATTTGGGAAATTTGGGCAATTTAGTGACTCTAAGAAAATGGACCGGGATTATAGCAGAGCAGTGCAAAATACCAAAACATGCCAAAACTAAGCTTCCAGACATTGCCAAAGCAGTGGAAAATTGCAAGGAGCAAGACACAACGTGGAGGGGAAGATATAAAAGACATGGCATGGATGCTTAAAAAAAATGGAAAAAAAAAGAAAAAAATCTTTCCCAAAGTCAAAGGCATCAAAAGTCATGGCATGTCATCTAGGGCAGGGACATGCACCAAAGATTCCTCTCTTGGTCCCCATTGAAATCGCAAGATTCCGTTTCCCTTCCCGAAAGGAAATTT
This sequence comes from Molothrus aeneus, assembly GCF_037042795.1. Lineage (NCBI taxonomy): Eukaryota > Metazoa > Chordata > Aves > Passeriformes > Icteridae > Molothrus > Molothrus aeneus. The sequence continues at coordinate 44,444,335 of NC_089648.1, forward strand.
GATTTCATTTCATTTCCTTTCGGGAAGGAAACGGAATCTTGCGACCCCATAAAGAAAGGCTTACAAACGCTCTGGAAAGGAGATAGGATCAAATGAAATCCAATTGAAAAAAAGCCAAAAAAATGCAGAAAATTGGGAGTTTTAGTGTCTTCAAGAAATGGTCTGTGAGGAAATGAGCTGCATTGCAAAGGACCAAAACATGCCAAAACAAAGCTCCCAGACGTTGCCAAAGCAGGGGAAAATGGCAAGGAGGAAGACACAACGTGGAGGAGAGGATATGAGGAACATGGTATGGACACTTAAAAATCTAAAATTAAAAAAGAAAAAATTTTCCCATATTCTATGAAATGGAGGCACATGCAGCAAAGCTTGCCAAAAGTGATCCCCGCTGAAGGCCAAAAGAGAAAAGAAGGACTTTCAAACAGGCTGGAATGGAGATACCAGCTACGGAATTGCAATTGGAGGAGAAAAAAAAAAAATTGGGGAAATTTGGGCAATTTAGTGACTCTAAGAAAATGGACCGGGATTATAGCAGAGCAGTGCAAAATACCAAAACATGCCAAAACTAAGCTTCCAGACATTGCCAAAGCAGTGGAAAATTGCAAGGAGCAAGACACAACGTGGAGGGGAAGATATAAAAGACATGGCATGGATGCTTAAAAAAAATGGAAAAAAAAAGAAAAAAATCTTTCCCAAAGTCCAAGGCATCAAAAGTCATGGCATGTCATCTAGGGCAGGGACATGCACCAAAGATTCCTCTCTTGGTCCCCATTGAAATCGCAAGATTCCGTTTCCCTTCCCGAAAGGAAATTTGATTTCATTTCATTTCCTTTCGGGAAGGAAACGGAATCTTGCGACCCCATAAAGAAAGGCTTACAAACGCTCTGGAAAGGAGATAGGATCAAATGAAATCCAATTGAAAAAAAGCCAAAAAAATGCAGAAAATTGGGAGTTTTAGTGTCTTCAAGAAATGGTCTGTGAGGAAATGAGCTGCATTGCAAAGGACCAAAACATGCCAAAACTAAGCTCCCAGACGTTGCCAAAGCAGGGGAAAATGGCAAGGAGGAAGACACAACGTGGAGGAGAGGATATGAGGAACATGGTATGGACACTTAAAAATCTAAAATTAAAAAAGAAAAAATTTTCCCATATTCTATGAAATGGAGGCACATGCAGCAAAGCTTGCCAAAAGTGATCCCCGCTGAAGGCCAAAACAGAAAAGAAGGACTTTCAAACAGGCTGGAATGGAGATACCAGCTACGGAATTGCAATTGGAGGAGAAAAAAAAAAAATTGGGGAAATTTGGGCAATTTAGTGACTCTAAGAAAATGGACCGGGATTATAGCAGAGCAGTGCAAAATACCAAAACATGCCAAAACTAAGCTTCCAGACGTTGCCAAAGCAGTGGAAAATTGCAAGGAGCAAGACACAACGTGGAGGGGAAGATATAAAAGACATGGCATGGATGCTTAAAAAAAATGGAAAAAAAAAGAAAAAAATCTTTCCCAAAGTCCAAGGCATCAAAAGTCATGGCATGTCATCTAGGGCAGGGACATGCACCAAAGATTCCTCTCTTGGTCCCCATTGAAATCGCAAGATTCCGTTTCCCTTCCCGAAAGGAAATTTCATTTCCTTTCGGGAAGGAAACGGAATCTTGCGACCCCATAAAGAAAGGCTTACAAACGCTCTGGAAAGGAGATAGGATCAAATGAAATCCAATTGAAAAAAAGCCAAAAAAATGCAGAAAATTGGGAGTTTTAGTGTCTTCAAGAAATGGTCTGTGAGGAAACGAGCTGCATTGCAAAGGACCAAAACATGCCAAAACTAAGCTCCCAGACGTTGCCAAAGCAGGGGAAAATGGCAAGGAGGAAGACACAACGTGGAGGAGAGGATATGAGGAACATGGTATGGACACTTAAAAATCTAAAATTAAAAAAGAAAAAATTTTCCCATATTCTATGAAATGGAGGCACATGCAGCAAAGCTTGCCAAAAGTGATCCCCGCTGAAGGCCAAAACAGAAAAGAAGGACTTTCAAACAGGCTGGAATGGAGATACCAGCTACGGAATTGCAATTGGAGGAGAAAAAAAAAAAATTGGGGAAATTTGGGCAATTTAGTGACTCTAAGAAAATGGACCGGGATTATAGCAGAGCAGTGCAAAATACCAAAACATGCCAAAACTAAGCTTCCAGACATTGCCAAAGCAGTGGAAAATTGCAAGGAGCAAGACACAACGTGGAGGGGAAGATATAAAAGACATGGCATGGATGCTTAAAAAAAATGGAAAAAAAAAGAAAAAAATCTTTCCCAAAGTCAAAGGCATCAAAAGTCATGGCATGTCATCTAGGGCAGGGACATGCACCAAAGATTCCTCTCTTGGTCCCCATTGAAATCGCAAGATTCCGTTTCCCTTCCCGAAAGGAAATTTGATTTCATTTCATTTCCTTTCGGGAAGGAAACGGAATCTTGCGACCCCATAAAGAAAGGCTTACAAACGCTCTGGAAAGGAGATAGGATCAAATGAAATCCAATTGAAAAAAAGCCAAAAAAATGCAGAAAATTGGGAGTTTTAGTGTCTTCAAGAAATGGTCTGTGAGGAAATGAGCTGCATTGCAAAGGACCAAAACATGCCAAAACTAAGCTCCCAGACGTTGCCAAAGCAGGGGAAAATGGCAAGGAGGAAGACACAACGTGGAGGAGAGGATATGAGGAACATGGTATGGACACTTAAAAATCTAAAATTAAAAAAGAAAAAATTTTCCCATATTCTATGAAATGGAGGCACATGCAGCAAAGCTTGCCAAAAGTGATCCCCGCTGAAGGCCAAAACAGAAAAGAAGGACTTTCAAACAGGCTGGAATGGAGATACCAGCTACGGAATTGCAATTGGAGGAGAAAAAAAAAAAATTTGGGAAATTTGGGCAATTTAGTGACTCTAAGAAAATGGACCGGGATTATAGCAGAGCAGTGCAAAATACCAAAACATGCCAAAACTAAGCTTCCAGACATTGCCAAAGCAGTGGAAAATTGCAAGGAGCAAGACACAACGTGGAGGGGAAGATATAAAAGACATGGCATGGATGCTTAAAAAAAATGGAAAAAAAAAGAAAAAAATCTTTCCCAAAGTCAAAGGCATCAAAAGTCATGGCATGTCATCTAGGGCAGGGACATGCACCAAAGATTCCTCTCTTGGTCCCCATTGAAATCGCAAGATTCCGTTTCCCTTCCCGAAAGGAAATTTCATTTCCTTTCGGGAAGGAAACGGAATCTTGCGACCCCATAAAGAAAGGCTTACAAACGCTCTGGAAAGGAGATAGGATCAAATGAAATCCAATTGAAAAAAAGCCAAAAAAATGCAGAAAATTGGGAGTTTTAGTGTCTTCAAGAAATGGTCTGTGAGGAAACGAGCTGCATTGCAAAGGACCAAAACACGCCAAAACTAAGCTCCCAGACGTTGCCAAAGCAGGGGAAAATGGCAAGGAGGAAGACACAACGTGGAGGAGAGGATATGAGGAACATGGTATGGACACTTAAAAATCTAAAATTAAAAAAGAAAAAATTTTCCCATATTCTATGAAATGGAGGCACATGCAGCAAAGCTTGCCAAAAGTGATCCCCGCTGAAGGCCAAAACAGAAAAGAAGGACTTTCAAACAGGCTGGAATGGAGATACCAGCTACGGAATTGCAATTGGAGGAGAAAAAAAAAAAAATTTGGGAAATTTGGGCAATTTAGTGACTCTAAGAAAATGGACCGGGATTATAGCAGAGCAGTGCAAAATACCAAAACATGCCAAAACTAAGCTTCCAGACATTGCCAAAGCAGTGGAAAATTGCAAGGAGCAAGACACAACGTGGAGGGGAAGATATAAAAGACATGGCATGGATGCTTAAAAAAAATGGAAAAAAAAAGAAAAAAATCTTTCCCAAAGTCCAAGGCATCAAAAGTCATGGCATGTCATCTAGGGCAGGGACATGCACCAAAGATTCCTCTCTTGGTCCCCATTGAAATCGCAAGATTCCGTTTCCCTTCCCGAAAGGAAATTTCATTTCCTTTCGGGAAGGAAACGGAATCTTGCGACCCCATAAAGAAAGGCTTACAAACGCTCTGGAAAGGAGATAGGATCAAATGAAATCCAATTGAAAAAAAGCCAAAAAAATGCAGAAAATTGGGAGTTTTAGTGTCTTCAAGAAATGGTCTGTGAGGAAATGAGCTGCATTGCAAAGGACCAAAACATGCCAAAACTAAGCTCCCAGACGTTGCCAAAGCAGGGGAAAATGGCAAGGAGGAAGACACAACGTGGAGGAGAGGATATGAGGAACATGGTATGGACACTTAAAAATCTAAAATTAAAAAAGAAAAAATTTTCCCATATTCTATGAAATGCAGGCACATGCAGCAAAGCTTGCCAAAAGTGATCCCCGCTGAAGGCCGAAACAGAAAAGAAGGACTTTCAAACAGGCTGGAATGGAGATACCAGCTACGGAATTGCAATTGGAGGAGAAAAAAAAAAAAATTTGGGAAATTTGGGCAATTTAGTGACTCTAAGAAAATGGACCGGGATTATAGCAGAGCAGTGCAAAATACCAAAACATGCCAAAACTAAGCTTCCAGACATTGCCAAAGCAGTGGAAAATTGCAAGGAGCAAGACACAACGTGGAGGGGAAGATATAAATGACATGGCATGGATGCTTAAAAAAAATGGAAAAAAAAAGAAAAAAATCTTTCCCAAAGTCCAAGGCATCAAAAGTCATGGCATGTCATCTAGGGCAGGGACATGCACCAAAGATTCCTCTCTTGGTCCCCATTGAAATCGCAAGATTCCGTTTCCCTTCCCGAAAGGAAATTTCATTTCCTTTCGAGAAGGAAACGGAATCTTGCGACCCCATAAAGAAAGGCTTACAAACGCTCTGGAAAGGAGATAGGATCAAATGAAATCCAATTGAAAAAAAGCCAAAAAAATGCAGAAAATTGGGAGTTTTAGTGTCTTCAAGAAATGGTCTGTGAGGAAATGAGCTGCATTGCAAAGGACCAAAACATGCCAAAACTAAGCTCCCAGACGTTGCCAAAGCAGGGGAAAATGGCAAGGAGGAAGACACAACGTGGAGGAGAGGATATGAGGAACATGGTATGGACACTTAAAAATCTAAAATTAAAAAAGAAAAAATTTTCCCATATTCTATGAAATGGAGGCACATGCAGCAAAGCTTGCCAAAAGTGATCCCCGCTGAAGGCCAAAACAGAAAAGAAGGACTTTCAAACAGGCTGGAATGGAGATACCAGCTACGGAATTGCAATTGGAGGAGAAAAAAAAAAAAATTTGGGAAATTTGGGCAATTTAGTGACTCTAAGAAAATGGACCGGGATTATAGCAGAGCAGTGCAAAATACCAAAACATGCCAAAGTAAGCTTCCAGACATTGCCAAAGCAGTGGAAAATTGCAAGGAGCAAGACACAACGTGGAGGGGAAGATATAAAAGACATGGCATGGATGCTTAAAAAAAATGGAAAAAAAAAGAAAAAAATCTTTCCCAAAGTCAAAGGCATCAAAAGTCATGGCATGTCATCTAGGGCAGGGACATGCACCAAAGATTCCTCTCTTGGTCCCCATTGAAATCGCAAGATTCCGTTTCCTTCCCGAAAGGAAATGAAATTTCCTTTCGGGAAGGAAACGGAATCTTGCGACCCCATAAAGAAAGGCTTACAAACGCTCTGGAAAGGAGATAGGATCAAATGAAATCCAATTGAAAAAAAGCCAAAAAAATGCAGAAAATTGGGAGTTTTAGTGTCTTCAAGAAATGGTCTGTGAGGAAACGAGCTGCATTGCAAAGGACCAAAACACGCCAAAACTAAGCTCCCAGACGTTGCCAAAGCAGGGGAAAATGGCAAGGAGGAAGACACAACGTGGAGGAGAGGATATGAGGAACATGGTATGGACACTTAAAAATCTAAAATTAAAAAAGAAAAAATTTTCCCATATTCTATGAAATGGAGGCACATGCAGCAAAGCTTGCCAAAAGTGATCCCCGCTGAAGGCCAAAAGAGAAAAGAAGGACTTTCAAACAGGCTGGAATGGAGATACCAGCTACGGAATTGCAATTGGAGGAGAAAAAAAAAAAATTGGGGAAATTTGGGCAATTTAGTGACTCTAAGAAAATGGACCGGGATTATAGCAGAGCAGTGCAAAATACCAAAACATGCCAAAACTAAGCTTCCAGACATTGCCAAAGCAGTGGAAAATTGCAAGGAGCAAGACACAACGTGGAGGGGAAGATATAAAAGACATGGCATGGATGCTTAAAAAAAATGGAAAAAAAAAGAAAAAAATCTTTCCCAAAGTCAAAGGCATCAAAAGTCATGGCATGTCATCTAGGGCAGGGACATGCACCAAAGATTCCTCTCTTGGTCCCCATTGAAATCGCAAGATTCCGTTTCCCTTCCCGAAAGGAAATTTCATTTCCTTTCGGGAAGGAAACGGAATCTTGCGACCCCATAAAGAAAGGCTTACAAACGCTCTGGAAAGGAGATAGGATCAAATGAAATCCAATTGAAAAAAAGCCAAAAAAATGCAGAAAATTGGGAGTTTTAGTGTCTTCAAGAAATGGTCTGTGAGGAAATGAGCTGCATTGCAAAGGACCAAAACATGCCAAAACTAAGCTCCCAGACGTTGCCAAAGCAGGGGAAAATGGCAAGGAGGAAGACACAACGTGGAGGAGAGGATATGAGGAACATGGTATGGACACTTAAAAATCTAAAATTAAAAAAGAAAAAATTTTCCCATATTCTATGAAATGCAGGCACATGCAGCAAAGCTTGCCAAAAGTGATCCCCGCTGAAGGCCGAAACAGAAAAGAAGGACTTTCAAACAGGCTGGAATGGAGATACCAGCTACGGAATTGCAATTGGAGGAGAAAAAAAAAAAAATTTGGGAAATTTGGGCAATTTAGTGACTCTAAGAAAATGGACCGGGATTATAGCAGAGCAGTGCAAAATACCAAAACATGCCAAAACTAAGCTTCCAGACATTGCCAAAGCAGTGGAAAATTGCAAGGAGCAAGACACAACGTGGAGGGGAAGATATAAAAGACATGGCATGGATGCTTAAAAAAAATGGAAAAAAAAAGAAAAAAATCTTTCCCAAAGTCCAAGGCATCAAAAGTCATGGCATGTCATCTAGGGCAGGGACATGCACCAAAGATTCCTCTCTTGGTCCCCATTGAAATCGCAAGATTCCGTTTCCCTTCCCGAAAGGAAATTTCATTTCCTTTCGGGAAGGAAACGGAATCTTGCGACCCCATAAAGAAAGGCTTACAAACGCTCTGGAAAGGAGATAGGATCAAATGAAATCCAATTGAAAAAAAGCCAAAAAAATGCAGAAAATTGGGAGTTTTAGTGTCTTCAAGAAATGGTCTGTGAGGAAATGAGCTGCATTGCAAAGGACCAAAACATGCCAAAACTAAGCTCCCAGACGTTGCCAAAGCAGGGGAAAATGGCAAGGAGGAAGACACAACGTGGAGGAGAGGATATGAGGAACATGGTATGGACACTTAAAAATCTAAAATTAAAAAAGAAAAAATTTTCCCATATTCTATGAAATGCAGGCACATGCAGCAAAGCTTGCCAAAAGTGATCCCCGCTGAAGGCCGAAACAGAAAAGAAGGACTTTCAAACAGGCTGGAATGGAGATACCAGCTACGGAATTGCAATTGGAGGAGAAAAAAAAAAAAATTTGGGAAATTTGGGCAATTTAGTGACTCTAAGAAAATGGACCGGGATTATAGCAGAGCAGTGCAAAATACCAAAACATGCCAAAACTAAGCTTCCAGACATTGCCAAAGCAGTGGAAAATTGCAAGGAGCAAGACACAACGTGGAGGGGAAGATATAAAAGACATGGCATGGATGCTTAAAAAAAATGGAAAAAAAAAGAAAAAAATCTTTCCCAAAGTCCAAGGCATCAAAAGTCATGGCATGTCATCTAGGGCAGGGACATGCACCAAAGATTCCTCTCTTGGTCCCCATTGAAATCGCAAGATTCCGTTTCCCTTCCCGAAAGGAAATTTCATTTCCTTTCGAGAAGGAAACGGAATCTTGCGACCCCATAAAGAAAGGCTTACAAACGCTCTGGAAAGGAGATAGGATCAAATGAAATCCAATTGAAAAAAAGCCAAAAAAATGCAGAAAATTGGGAGTTTTAGTGTCTTCAAGAAATGGTCTGTGAGGAAATGAGCTGCATTGCAAAGGACCAAAACATGCCAAAACTAAGCTCCCAGACGTTGCCAAAGCAGGGGAAAATGGCAAGGAGGAAGACACAACGTGGAGGAGAGGATATGAGGAACATGGTATGGACACTTAAAAATCTAAAATTAAAAAAGAAAAAATTTTCCCATATTCTATGAAATGGAGGCACATGCAGCAAAGCTTGCCAAAAGTGATCCCCGCTGAAGGCCAAAACAGAAACGAAGGACTTTCAAACAGGCTGGAATGGAGATACCAGCTACGGAATTGCAATTGGAGGAGAAAAAAAAAAAAATTTGGGAAATTTGGGCAATTTAGTGACTCTAAGAAAATGGACCGGGATTATAGCAGAGCAGTGCAAAATACCAAAACATGCCAAAGTAAGCTTCCAGACATTGCCAAAGCAGTGGAAAATTGCAAGGAGCAAGACACAACGTGGAGGGGAAGATATAAAAGACATGGCATGGATGCTTAAAAAAAATGGAAAAAAAAAGAAAAAAATCTTTCCCAAAGTCAAAGGCATCAAAAGTCATGGCATGTCATCTAGGGCAGGGACATGCACCAAAGATTCCTCTCTTGGTCCCCATTGAAATCGCAAGATTCCGTTTCCCTTCCCGAAAGGAAATTTCATTTCCTTTCGGGAAGGAAACGGAATCTTGCGACCCCATAAAGAAAGGCTTACAAACGCTCTGGAAAGGAGATAGGATCAAATGAAATCCAATTGAAAAAAAGCCAAAAAAATGCAGAAAATTGGGAGTTTTAGTGTCTTCAAGAAATGGTCTGTGAGGAAATGAGCTGCATTGCAAAGGACCAAAACATGCCAAAACTAAGCTCCCAGACGTTGCCAAAGCAGGGGAAAATGGCAAGGAGGAAGACACAACGTGGAGGAGAGGATATGAGGAACATGGTATGGACACTTAAAAATGTAAAATTAAAAAAGAAAAAATTTTCCCATATTCTATGAAATGGAGGCACATGCAGCAAAGCTTGCCAAAAGTGATCCCCGCTGAAGGCCAAAACAGAAACGAAGGACTTTCAAACAGGCTGGAATGGAGATACCAGCTAAGGAATTGCAATTGGAGGAGAAAAAAAAAAAAATTGGGGAAATTTGGGCAATTTAGTGACTCTAAGAAAATGGACCGGGATTATAGCAGAGCAGTGCAAAATACCAAAACATGCCAAAACTAAGCTTCCAGACATTGCCAAAGCAGTGGAAAATTGCAAGGAGCAAGACACAACGTGGAGGGGAAGATATAAAAGACATGGCATGGATGCTTAAAAAAAATGGAAAAAAAAAGAAAAAAATCTTTCCCAAAGTCCAAGGCATCAAAAGTCATGGCATGTCATCTAGGGCAGGGACATGCACCAAAGATTCCTCTCTTGGTCCCCATTGAAATCGCAAGATTCCGTTTCCCTTCCCGAAAGGAAATTTCATTTCCTTTCGGGAAGGAAACGGAATCTTGCGACCCCATAAAGAAAGGCTTACAAACGCTCTGGAAAGGAGATAGGATCAAATGAAATCCAATTGAAAAAAAGCCAAAAAAATGCAGAAAATTGGGAGTTTTAGTGTCTTCAAGAAATGGTCTGTGAGGAAACGAGCTGCATTGCAAAGGACCAAAACACGCCAAAACTAAGCTCCCAGACGTTGCCAAAGCAGGGGAAAATGGCAAGGAGGAAGACACAACGTGGAGGAGAGGATATGAGGAACATGGTATGGACACTTAAAAATCTAAAATTAAAAAAGAAAAAATTTTCCCATATTCTATGAAATGGAGGCACATGCAGCAAAGCTTGCCAAAAGTGATCCCCGCTGAAGGCCAAAAGAGAAAAGAAGGACTTTCAAACAGGCTGGAATGGAGATACCAGCTACGGAATTGCAATTGGAGGAGAAAAAAAAAAAAATTTGGGAAATTTGGGCAATTTAGTGACTCTAAGAAAATGGACCGGGATTATAGCAGAGCAGTGCAAAATACCAAAACATGCCAAAACTAAGCTTCCAGACATTGCCAAAGCAGTGGAAAATTGCAAGGAGCAAGACACAACGTGGAGGGGAAGATATAAAAGACATGGCATGGATGCTTAAAAAAAATGGAAAAAAAAAGAAAAAAATCTTTCCCAAAGTCCAAGGCATCAAAAGTCATGGCATGTCATCTAGGGCAGGGACATGCACCAAAGATTCCTCTCTTGGTCCCCATTGAAATCGCAAGATTCCGTTTCCCTTCCCGAAAGGAAATTTCATTTCCTTTCGGGAAGGAAACGGAATCTTGCGACCCCATAAAGAAAGGCTTACAAACGCTCTGGAAAGGAGATAGGATCAAATGAAATCCAATTGAAAAAAAGCCAAAAAAATGCAGAAAATTGGGAGTTTTAGTGTCTTCAAGAAATGGTCTGTGAGGAAATGAGCTGCATTGCAAAGGACCAAAACATGCCAAAACTAAGCTCCCAGACGTTGCCAAAGCAGGGGAAAATGGCAAGGAGGAAGACACAACGTGGAGGAGAGGATATGAGGAACATGGTATGGACACTTAAAAATCTAAAATTAAAAAAGAAAAAATTTTCCCATATTCTATGAAATGGAGGCACATGCAGCAAAGCTTGCCAAAAGTGATCCCCGCTGAAGGCCAAAACAGAAAAGAAGGACTTTCAAACAGGCTGGAATGGAGATACCAGCTACGGAATTGCAATTGGAGGAGAAAAAAAAAAAATTTGGGAAATTTGGGCAATTTAGTGACTCTAAGAAAATGGACCGGGATTATAGCAGAGCAGTGCAAAATACCAAAACATGCCAAAACTAAGCTTCCAGACATTGCCAAAGCAGTGGAAAATTGCAAGGAGCAAGACACAACGTGGAGGGGAAGATATAAAAGACATGGCATGGATGCTTAAAAAAAATGGAAAAAAAAAGAAAAAAATCTTTCCCAAAGTCAAAGGCATCAAAAGTCATGGCATGTCATCTAGGGCAGGGACATGCACCAAAGATTCCTCTCTTGGTCCCCATTGAAATCGCAAGATTCCGTTTCCCTTCCCGAAAGGAAATTTCATTTCCTTTCGGGAAGGAAACGGAATCTTGCGACCCCATAAAGAAAGGCTTACAAACGCTCTGGAAAGGAGATAGGATCAAATGAAATCCAATTGAAAAAAAGCCAAAAAAATGCAGAAAATTGGGAGTTTTAGTGTCTTCAAGAAATGGTCTGTGAGGAAATGAGCTGCATTGCAAAGGACCAAAACATGCCAAAACTAAGCTCCCAGACGTTGCCAAAGCAGGGGAAAATGGCAAGGAGGAAGACACAACGTGGAGGAGAGGATATGAGGAACATGGTATGGACACTTAAAAATCTAAAATTAAAAAAGAAAAAATTTTCCCATATTCTATGAAATGCAGGCACATGCAGCAAAGCTTGCCAAAAGTGATCCCCGCTGAAGGCCAAAACAGAAACGAAGGACTTTCAAACAGGCTGGAATGGAGATACCAGCTACGGAATTGCAATTGGAGGAGAAAAAAAAAAAAATTTGGGAAATTTGGGCAATTTAGTGACTCTAAGAAAATGGACCGGGATTATAGCAGAGCAGTGCAAAATACCAAAACATGCCAAAGTAAGCTTCCAGACATTGCCAAAGCAGTGGAAAATTGCAAGGAGCAAGACACAACGTGGAGGGGAAGATATAAAAGACATGGCATGGATGCTTAAAAAAAATGGAAAAAAAAAGAAAAAAATCTTTCCCAAAGTCAAAGGCATCAAAAGTCATGCCATGTCATCTAGGGCAGGGACATGCACCAAAGATTCCTCTCTTGGTCCCCATTGAAATCGCAAGATTCCGTTTCCCTTCCCGAAAGGAAATTTCATTTCCTTTCGGGAAGGAAACGGAATCTTGCGACCCCATAAAGAAAGGCTTACAAACGCTCTGGAAAGGAGATAGGATCAAATGAAATCCAATTGAAAAAAAGCCAAAAAAATGCAGAAAATTGGGAGTTTTAGTGTCTTCAAGAAATGGTCTGTGAGGAAATGAGCTGCATTGCAAAGGACCAAAACATGCCAAAACTAAGCTCCCAGACGTTGCCAAAGCAGGGGAAAATGGCAAGGAGGAAGACACAACGTGGAGGAGAGGATATGAGGAACATGGTATGGACACTTAAAAATCTAAAATTAAAAAAGAAAAAATTTTCCCATATTCTATGAAATGCAGGCACATGCAGCAAAGCTTGCCAAAAGTGATCCCCGCTGAAGGCCAAAACAGAAACGAAGGACTTTCAAACAGGCTGGAATGGAGATACCAGCTAAGGAATTGCAATTGGAGGAGAAAAAAAAAAAAATTGGGGAAATTTGGGCAATTTAGTGACTCTAAGAAAATGGACCGGGATTATAGCAGAGCAGTGCAAAATACCAAAACATGCCAAAACTAAGCTTCCAGACATTGCCAAAGCAGTGGAAAATTGCAAGGAGCAAGACACAACGTGGAGGGGAAGATATAAAAGACATGGCATGGATGCTTAAAAAAAATGGAAAAAAAAAGAAAAAAATCTTTCCCAAAGTCCAAGGCATCAAAAGTCATGGCATGTCATCTAGGGCAGGGACATGCACCAAAGATTCCTCTCTTGGTCCCCATTGAAATCGCAAGATTCCGTTTCCCTTCCCGAAAGGAAATTTCATTTCCTTTCGGGAAGGAAACGGAATCTTGCGACCCCATAAAGAAAGGCTTACAAACGCTCTGGAAAGGAGATAGGATCAAATGAAATCCAATTGAAAAAAAGCCAAAAAAATGCAGAAAATTGGGAGTTTTAGTGTCTTCAAGAAATGGTCTGTGAGGAAATGAGCTGCATTGCAAAGGACCAAAACATGCCAAAACTAAGCTCCCAGACGTTGCCAAAGCAGGGGAAAATGGCAAGGAGGAAGACACAACGTGGAGGAGAGGATATGAGGAACATGGTATGAACACTTAAAAATCTAAAATTAAAAAAGAAAAAATTTTCCCGTATTCTATGAAATGGAGGCACATGCAGCAAAGCTTGCCAAAAGTGATCCCCGCTGAAGGCCGAAACAGAAAAGAAGGACTTTCAAACAGGCTGGAATGGAGATACCAGCTACGGAATTGCAATTGGAGGAGAAAAAAAAAAAAATTGGGGAAATTTGGGCAATTTAGTGACTCTAAGAAAATGGACCGGGATTATAGCAGAGCAGTGCAAAATACCAAAACATGCCAAAACTAAGCTTCCAGACATTGCCAAAGCAGTGGAAAATTGCAAGGAGCAAGACACAACGTGGAGGGGAAGATATAAAAGACATGGCATGGATGCTTAAAAAAAATGGAAAAAAAAAGAAAAAAATCTTTCCCAAAGTCAAAGGCATCAAAAGTCATGGCATGTCATCTAGGGCAGGGACATGCACCAAAGATTCCTCTCTTGGTCCCCATTGAAATCGCAAGATTCCGTTTCCCTTCCCGAAAGGAAATTTCATTTCCTTTCGGGAAGGAAACGGAATCTTGCGACCCCATAAAGAAAGGCTTACAAACGCTCTGGAAAGGAGATAGGATCAAATGAAATCCAATTGAAAAAAAGCCAAAAAAATGCAGAAAATTGGGAGTTTTAGTGTCTTCAAGAAATGGTCTGTGAGGAAATGAGCTGCATTGCAAAGGACCAAAACATGCCAAAACTAAGCTCCCAGACGTTGCCAAAGCAGGGGAAAATGGCAAGGAGGAAGACACAACGTGGAGGAGAGGATATGAGGAACATGGTATGGACACTTAAAAATCTAAAATTAAAAAAGAAAAAATTTTCCCATATTCTATGAAATGGAGGCACATGCAGCAAAGCTTGCCAAAAGTGATCCCCGCTGAAGGCCAAAAGAGAAAAGAAGGACTTTCAAACAGGCTGGAATGGAGATACCAGCTACGGAATTGCAATTGGAGGAGAAAAAAAAAAAATTGGGGAAATTTGGGCAATTTAGTGACTCTAAGAAAATGGACCGGGATTATAGCAGAGCAGTGCAAAATACCAAAACATGCCAAAACTAAGCTTCCAGACATTGCCAAAGCAGTGGAAAATTGCAAGGAGCAAGACACAACGTGGAGGGGAAGATATAAAAGACATGGCATGGATTCTTAAAAAAAATGGAAAAAAAAAGAAAAAAATCTTTCCCAAAGTCCAAGGCATCAAAAGTCATGGCATGTCATCTAGGGCAGGGACATGCACCAAAGATTCGTCTCTTGGTCCCCATTGAAATCGCAAGATTCCGTTTCCCTTCCCGAAAGGAAATTTCATTTCCTTTCGGGAAGGAAACGGAATCTTGCGACCCCATAAAGAAAGGCTTACAAACGCTCTGGAAAGGAGATAGGATCAAATGAAATCCAATTGAAAAAAAGCCAAAAAAATGCAGAAAATTGGGAGTTTTAGTGTCTTCAAGAAATGGTCTGAGAGGAAATGAGCTGCATTGCAAAGGACCAAAACATGCCAAAACTAAGCTCCCAGACGTTGCCAAAGCAGGGGAAAATGGCAAGGAGGAAGACACAACGTGGAGGAGAGGATATGAGGAACATGGTATGGACACTTAAAAATCTAAAATTAAAAAAGAAAAAATTTTCCCATATTCTATGAAATGGAGGCACATGCAGCAAAGCTTGCCAAAAGTGATCCCCGCTGAAGGCCAAAAGAGAAAAGAAGGACTTTCAAACAGGCTGGAATGGAGATACCAGCTACGGAATTGCAATTGGAGGAGAAAAAAAAAAAATTTGGGAAATTTGGGCAATTTAGTGACTCTAAGAAAATGGACCGGGATTATAGCAGAGCAGTGCAAAATACCAAAACATGCCAAAACTAAGCTTCCAGACATTGCCAAAGCAGTGGAAAATTGCAAGGAGCAAGACACAACGTGGAGGGGAAGATATAAAAGACATGGCATGGATGCTTAAAAAAAATGGAAAAAAAAAGAAAAAAATCTTTCCCAAAGTCCAAGGCATCAAAAGTCATGGCATGTCATCTAGGGCAGGGACATGCACCAAAGATTCCTCTCTTGGTCCCCATTGAAATCGCAAGATTCCGTTTCCTTTCGGGAAGGAAACGGAATCTTGCGACCCCATAAAGAAAGGCTTACAAACGCTCTGGAAAGGAGATAGGATCAAATGAAATCCAATTGAAAAAAAGCCAAAAAAATGCAGAAAATTGGGAGTTTTAGTGTCTTCAAGAAATGGTCTGTGAGGAAATGAGCTGCATTGCAAAGGACCAAAACATGCCAAAACTAAGCTCCCAGACGTTGCCAAAGCAGGGGAAAATGGCAAGGAGGAAGACACAACGTGGAGGAGAGGATATGAGGAACATGGTATGGACACTTAAAAATCTAAAATTAAAAAAGAAAAAATTTTCCCATATTCTATGAAATGCAGGCACATGCAGCAAAGCTTGCCAAAAGTGATCCCCGCTGAAGGCCAAAACAGAAAAGAAGGACTTTCAAACAGGCTGGAATGGAGATACCAGCTACGGAATTGCAATTGGAGGAGAAAAAAAAAAAATTGGGGAAATTTGGGCAATTTAGTGACTCTAAGAAAATGGACCGGGATTATAGCAGAGCAGTGCAAAATACCAAAACATGCCAAAACTAAGCTTCCAGACATTGCCAAAGCAGTGGAAAATTGCAAGGAGCAAGACACAACGTGGAGGGGAAGATATAAAAGACATGGCATGGATGCTTAAAAAAAATGGAAAAAAAAAGAAAAAAATCTTTCCCAAAGTCCAAGGCATCAAAAGTCATGCCATGTCATCTAGGGCAGGGACATGCACCAAAGATTCCTCTCTTGGTCCCCATTGAAATCGCAAGATTCCGTTTCCCTTCCCGAAAGGAAATTTCATTTCCTTTCGGGAAGGAAACGGAATCTTGCGACCCCATAAAGAAAGGCTTACAAACGCTCTGGAAAGGAGATAGGATCAAATGAAATCCAATTGAAAAAAAGCCAAAAAAATGCAGAAAATTGGGAGTTTTAGTGTCTTCAAGAAATGGTCTGTGAGGAAATGAGCTGCATTGCAAAGGACCAAAACATGCCAAAACTAAGCTCCCAGACGTTGCCAAAGCAGGGGAAAATGGCAAGGAGGAAGACACAACGTGGAGGAGAGGATATGAGGAACATGGTATGGACACTTAAAAATCTAAAATTAAAAAAGAAAAAATTTTCCCATATTCTATGAAATGCAGGCACATGCAGCAAAGCTTGCCAAAAGTGATCCCCGCTGAAGGCCAAAACAGAAAAGAAGGACTTTCAAACAGGCTGGAATGGAGATACCAGCTACGGAATTGCAATTGGAGGAGAAAAAAAAAAAATTGGGGAAATTTGGGCAATTTAGTGACTCTAAGAAAATGGACCGGGATTATAGCAGAGCAGTGCAAAATACCAAAACATGCCAAAACTAAGCTTCCAGACATTGCCAAAGCAGTGGAAAATTGCAAGGAGCAAGACACAACGTGGAGGGGAAGATATAAAAGACATGGCATGGATGCTTAAAAAAAATGGAAAAAAAAAGAAAAAAATCTTTCCCAAAGTCCAAGGCATCAAAAGTCATGGCATGTCATCTAGGGCAGGGACATGCACCAAAGATTCCTCTCTTGGTCCCCATTGAAATCGCAAGATTCCGTTTCCCTTCCCGAAAGGAAATTTCATTTCCTTTCGGGAAGGAAACGGAATCTTGCGACCCCATAAAGAAAGGCTTACAAACGCTCTGGAAAGGAGATAGGATCAAATGAAATCCAATTGAAAAAAAGCCAAAAAAATGCAGAAAATTGGGAGTTTTAGTGTCTTCAAGAAATGGTCTGTGAGGAAATGAGCTGCATTGCAAAGGACCAAAACATGCCAAAACTAAGCTCCCAGACGTTGCCAAAGCAGGGGAAAATGGCAAGGAGGAAGACACAACGTGGAGGAGAGGATATGAGGAACATGGTATGGACACTTAAAAATCTAAAATTAAAAAAGAAAAAATTTTCCCATATTCTATGAAATGGAGGCACATGCAGCAAAGCTTGCCAAAAGTGATCCCCGCTGAAGGCCAAAACAGAAAAGAAGGACTTTCAAACAGGCTGGAATGGAGATACCAGCTACGGAATTGCAATTGGAGGAGAAAAAAAAAAAATTTGGGAAATTTGGGCAATTTAGTGACTCTAAGAAAATGGACCGGGATTATAGCAGAGCAGTGCAAAATACCAAAACATGCCAAAACTAAGCTTCCAGACATTGCCAAAGCAGTGGAAAATTGCAAGGAGCAAGACACAACGTGGAGGGGAAGATATAAAAGACATGGCATGGATGCTTAAAAAAAATGGAAAAAAAAAGAAAAAAATCTTTCCCAAAGTCAAAGGCATCAAAAGTCATGGCATGTCATCTAGGGCAGGGACATGCACCAAAGATTCCTCTCTTGGTCCCCATTGAAATCGCAAGATTCCGTTTCCCTTCCCGAAAGGAAATTTGATTTCATTTCATTTCCTTTCGGGAAGGAAACGGAATCTTGCGACCCCATAAAGAAAGGCTTACAAACGCTCTGGAAAGGAGATAGGATCAAATGAAATCCAATTGAAAAAAAGCCAAAAAAATGCAGAAAATTGGGAGTTTTAGTGTCTTCAAGAAATGGTCTGTGAGGAAATGAGCTGCATTGCAAAGGACCAAAACATGCCAAAACTAAGCTCCCAGACGTTGCCAAAGCAGGGGAAAATGGCAAGGAGGAAGACACAACGTGGAGGAGAGGATATGAGGAACATGGTATGGACACTTAAAAATCTAAAATTAAAAAAGAAAAAATTTTCCCATATTCTATGAAATGGAGGCACATGCAGCAAAGCTTGCCAAAAGTGATCCCCGCTGAAGGCCAAAACAGAAAAGAAGGACTTTCAAACAGGCTGGAATGGAGATACCAGCTACGGAATTGCAATTGGAGGAGAAAAAAAAAAAATTGGGGAAATTTGGGCAATTTAGTGACTCTAAGAAAATGGACCGGGATTATAGCAGAGCAGTGCAAAATACCAAAACATGCCAAAACTAAGCTTCCAGACATTGCCAAAGCAGTGGAAAATTGCAAGGAGCAAGACACAACGTGGAGGGGAAGATATAAAAGACATGGCATGGATGCTTAAAAAAACTGGAAAAAAAAAGAAAAAAATCTTTCCCAAAGTCAAAGGCATCAAAAGTCATGGCATGTCATCTAGGGCAGGGACATGCACCAAAGATTCCTCTCTTGGTCCCCATTGAAATCGCAAGATTCCGTTTCCCTTCCCGAAAGGAAATTTCATTTCCTTTCGGGAAGGAAACGGAATCTTGCGACCCCATAAAGAAAGGCTTACAAACGCTCTGGAAAGGAGATAGGATCAAATGAAATCCAATTGAAAAAAAGCCAAAAAAATGCAGAAAATTGGGAGTTTTAGTGTCTTCAAGAAATGGTCTGTGAGGAAATGAGCTGCATTGCAAAGGACCAAAACATGCCAAAACTAAGCTCCCAGACGTTGCCAAAGCAGGGGAAAATGGCAAGGAGGAAGACACAACGTGGAGGAGAGGATATGAGGAACATGGTATGGACACTTAAAAATCTAAAATTAAAAAAGAAAAAATTTTCCCATATTCTATGAAATGGAGGCACATGCAGCAAAGCTTGCCAAAAGTGATCCCCGCTGAAGGCCAAAACAGAAAAGAAGGACTTTCAAACAGGCTGGAATGGAGATACCAGCTACGGAATTGCAATTGGAGGAGAAAAAAAAAAAATTTGGGAAATTTGGGCAATTTAGTGACTCTAAGAAAATGGACCGGGATTATAGCAGAGCAGTGCAAAATACCAAAACATGCCAAAACTAAGCTTCCAGACATTGCCAAAGCAGTGGAAAATTGCAAGGAGCAAGACACAACGTGGAGGGGAAGATATAAAAGACATGGCATGGATGCTTAAAAAAAATGGAAAAAAAAAGAAAAAAATCTTTCCCAAAGTCAAAGGCATCAAAAGTCATGGCATGTCATCTAGGGCAGGGACATGCACCAAAGATTCCTCTCTTGGTCCCCATTGAAATCGCAAGATTCCGTTTCCCTTCCCGAAAGGAAATTTCATTTCCTTTCGGGAAGGAAACGGAATCTTGCGACCCCATAAAGAAAGGCTTACAAACGCTCTGGAAAGGAGATAGGATCAAATGAAATCCAATTGAAAAAAAGCCAAAAAAATGCAGAAAATTGGGAGTTTTAGTGTCTTCAAGAAATGGTCTGTGAGGAAACGAGCTGCATTGCAAAGGACCAAAACACGCCAAAACTAAGCTCCCAGACGTTGCCAAAGCAGGGGAAAATGGCAAGGAGGAAGACACAACGTGGAGGAGAGGATATGAGGAACATGGTATGGACACTTAAAAATCTAAAATTAAAAAAGAAAAAATTTTCCCATATTCTATGAAATGGAGGCACATGCAGCAAAGCTTGCCAAAAGTGATCCCCGCTGAAGGCCAAAACAGAAAAGAAGGACTTTCAAACAGGCTGGAATGGAGATACCAGCTACGGAATTGCAATTGGAGGAGAAAAAAAAAAAAATTTGGGAAATTTGGGCAATTTAGTGACTCTAAGAAAATGGACCGGGATTATAGCAGAGCAGTGCAAAATACCAAAACATGCCAAAACTAAGCTTCCAGACATTGCCAAAGCAGTGGAAAATTGCAAGGAGCAAGACACAACGTGGAGGGGAAGATATAAAAGACATGGCATGGATGCTTAAAAAAAATGGAAAAAAAAAGAAAAAAATCTTTCCCAAAGTCCAAGGCATCAAAAGTCATGGCATGTCATCTAGGGCAGGGACATGCACCAAAGATTCCTCTCTTGGTCCCCATTGAAATCGCAAGATTCCGTTTCCCTTCCCGAAAGGAAATTTCATTTCCTTTCGGGAAGGAAACGGAATCTTGCGACCCCATAAAGAAAGGCTTACAAACGCTCTGGAAAGGAGATAGGATCAAATGAAATCCAATTGAAAAAAAGCCAAAAAAATGCAGAAAATTGGGAGTTTTAGTGTCTTCAAGAAATGGTCTGTGAGGAAATGAGCTGCATTGCAAAGGACCAAAACATGCCAAAACTAAGCTCCCAGACGTTGCCAAAGCAGGGGAAAATGGCAAGGAGGAAGACACAACGTGGAGGAGAGGATATGAGGAACATGGTATGGACACTTAAAAATCTAAAATTAAAAAAGAAAAAATTTTCCCATATTCTATGAAATGCAGGCACATGCAGCAAAGCTTGCCAAAAGTGATCCCCGCTGAAGGCCGAAACAGAAAAGAAGGACTTTCAAACAGGCTGGAATGGAGATACCAGCTACGGAATTGCAATTGGAGGAGAAAAAAAAAAAAATTTGGGAAATTTGGGCAATTTAGTGACTCTAAGAAAATGGACCGGGATTATAGCAGAGCAGTGCAAAATACCAAAACATGCCAAAACTAAGCTTCCAGACATTGCCAAAGCAGTGGAAAATTGCAAGGAGCAAGACACAACGTGGAGGGGAAGATATAAATGACATGGCATGGATGCTTAAAAAAAATGGAAAAAAAAAGAAAAAAATCTTTCCCAAAGTCCAAGGCATCAAAAGTCATGGCATGTCATCTAGGGCAGGGACATGCACCAAAGATTCCTCTCTTGGTCCCCATTGAAATCGCAAGATTCCGTTTCCCTTCCCGAAAGGAAATTTCATTTCCTTTCGAGAAGGAAACGGAATCTTGCGACCCCATAAAGAAAGGCTTACAAACGCTCTGGAAAGGAGATAGGATCAAATGAAATCCAATTGAAAAAAAGCCAAAAAAATGCAGAAAATTGGGAGTTTTAGTGTCTTCAAGAAATGGTCTGTGAGGAAATGAGCTGCATTGCAAAGGACCAAAACATGCCAAAACTAAGCTCCCAGACGTTGCCAAAGCAGGGGAAAATGGCAAGGAGGAAGACACAACGTGGAGGAGAGGATATGAGGAACATGGTATGGACACTTAAAAATCTAAAATTAAAAAAGAAAAAATTTTCCCATATTCTATGAAATGGAGGCACATGCAGCAAAGCTTGCCAAAAGTGATCCCCGCTGAAGGCCAAAACAGAAAAGAAGGACTTTCAAACAGGCTGGAATGGAGATACCAGCTACGGAATTGCAATTGGAGGAGAAAAAAAAAAAAATTTGGGAAATTTGGGCAATTTAGTGACTCTAAGAAAATGGACCGGGATTATAGCAGAGCAGTGCAAAATACCAAAACATGCCAAAGTAAGCTTCCAGACATTGCCAAAGCAGTGGAAAATTGCAAGGAGCAAGACACAACGTGGAGGGGAAGATATAAAAGACATGGCATGGATGCTTAAAAAAAATGGAAAAAAAAAGAAAAAAATCTTTCCCAAAGTCAAAGGCATCAAAAGTCATGGCATGTCATCTAGGGCAGGGACATGCACCAAAGATTCCTCTCTTGGTCCCCATTGAAATCGCAAGATTCCGTTTCCTTCCCGAAAGGAAATGAAATTTCCTTTCGGGAAGGAAACGGAATCTTGCGACCCCATAAAGAAAGGCTTACAAACGCTCTGGAAAGGAGATAGGATCAAATGAAATCCAATTGAAAAAAAGCCAAAAAAATGCAGAAAATTGGGAGTTTTAGTGTCTTCAAGAAATGGTCTGTGAGGAAACGAGCTGCATTGCAAAGGACCAAAACACGCCAAAACTAAGCTCCCAGACGTTGCCAAAGCAGGGGAAAATGGCAAGGAGGAAGACACAACGTGGAGGAGAGGATATGAGGAACATGGTATGGACACTTAAAAATCTAAAATTAAAAAAGAAAAAATTTTCCCATATTCTATGAAATGGAGGCACATGCAGCAAAGCTTGCCAAAAGTGATCCCCGCTGAAGGCCAAAAGAGAAAAGAAGGACTTTCAAACAGGCTGGAATGGAGATACCAGCTACGGAATTGCAATTGGAGGAGAAAAAAAAAAAATTGGGGAAATTTGGGCAATTTAGTGACTCTAAGAAAATGGACCGGGATTATAGCAGAGCAGTGCAAAATACCAAAACATGCCAAAACTAAGCTTCCAGACATTGCCAAAGCAGTGGAAAATTGCAAGGAGCAAGACACAACGTGGAGGGGAAGATATAAAAGACATGGCATGGATGCTTAAAAAAAATGGAAAAAAAAAGAAAAAAATCTTTCCCAAAGTCAAAGGCATCAAAAGTCATGGCATGTCATCTAGGGCAGGGACATGCACCAAAGATTCCTCTCTTGGTCCCCATTGAAATCGCAAGATTCCGTTTCCCTTCCCGAAAGGAAATTTCATTTCCTTTCGGGAAGGAAACGGAATCTTGCGACCCCATAAAGAAAGGCTTACAAACGCTCTGGAAAGGAGATAGGATCAAATGAAATCCAATTGAAAAAAAGCCAAAAAAATGCAGAAAATTGGGAGTTTTAGTGTCTTCAAGAAATGGTCTGTGAGGAAATGAGCTGCATTGCAAAGGACCAAAACATGCCAAAACTAAGCTCCCAGACGTTGCCAAAGCAGGGGAAAATGGCAAGGAGGAAGACACAACGTGGAGGAGAGGATATGAGGAACATGGTATGGACACTTAAAAATCTAAAATTAAAAAAGAAAAAATTTTCCCATATTCTATGAAATGCAGGCACATGCAGCAAAGCTTGCCAAAAGTGATCCCCGCTGAAGGCCGAAACAGAAAAGAAGGACTTTCAAACAGGCTGGAATGGAGATACCAGCTACGGAATTGCAATTGGAGGAGAAAAAAAAAAAAATTTGGGAAATTTGGGCAATTTAGTGACTCTAAGAAAATGGACCGGGATTATAGCAGAGCAGTGCAAAATACCAAAACATGCCAAAACTAAGCTTCCAGACATTGCCAAAGCAGTGGAAAATTGCAAGGAGCAAGACACAACGTGGAGGGGAAGATATAAAAGACATGGCATGGATGCTTAAAAAAAATGGAAAAAAAAAGAAAAAAATCTTTCCCAAAGTCCAAGGCATCAAAAGTCATGGCATGTCATCTAGGGCAGGGACATGCACCAAAGATTCCTCTCTTGGTCCCCATTGAAATCGCAAGATTCCGTTTCCCTTCCCGAAAGGAAATTTCATTTCCTTTCGGGAAGGAAACGGAATCTTGCGACCCCATAAAGAAAGGCTTACAAACGCTCTGGAAAGGAGATAGGATCAAATGAAATCCAATTGAAAAAAAGCCAAAAAAATGCAGAAAATTGGGAGTTTTAGTGTCTTCAAGAAATGGTCTGTGAGGAAATGAGCTGCATTGCAAAGGACCAAAACATGCCAAAACTAAGCTCCCAGACGTTGCCAAAGCAGGGGAAAATGGCAAGGAGGAAGACACAACGTGGAGGAGAGGATATGAGGAACATGGTATGGACACTTAAAAATCTAAAATTAAAAAAGAAAAAATTTTCCCATATTCTATGAAATGCAGGCACATGCAGCAAAGCTTGCCAAAAGTGATCCCCGCTGAAGGCCGAAACAGAAAAGAAGGACTTTCAAACAGGCTGGAATGGAGATACCAGCTACGGAATTGCAATTGGAGGAGAAAAAAAAAAAAATTTGGGAAATTTGGGCAATTTAGTGACTCTAAGAAAATGGACCGGGATTATAGCAGAGCAGTGCAAAATACCAAAACATGCCAAAACTAAGCTTCCAGACATTGCCAAAGCAGTGGAAAATTGCAAGGAGCAAGACACAACGTGGAGGGGAAGATATAAAAGACATGGCATGGATGCTTAAAAAAAATGGAAAAAAAAAGAAAAAAATCTTTCCCAAAGTCCAAGGCATCAAAAGTCATGGCATGTCATCTAGGGCAGGGACATGCACCAAAGATTCCTCTCTTGGTCCCCATTGAAATCGCAAGATTCCGTTTCCCTTCCCGAAAGGAAATTTCATTTCCTTTCGAGAAGGAAACGGAATCTTGCGACCCCATAAAGAAAGGCTTACAAACGCTCTGGAAAGGAGATAGGATCAAATGAAATCCAATTGAAAAAAAGCCAAAAAAATGCAGAAAATTGGGAGTTTTAGTGTCTTCAAGAAATGGTCTGTGAGGAAATGAGCTGCATTGCAAAGGACCAAAACATGCCAAAACTAAGCTCCCAGACGTTGCCAAAGCAGGGGAAAATGGCAAGGAGGAAGACACAACGTGGAGGAGAGGATATGAGGAACATGGTATGGACACTTAAAAATCTAAAATTAAAAAAGAAAAAATTTTCCCATATTCTATGAAATGGAGGCACATGCAGCAAAGCTTGCCAAAAGTGATCCCCGCTGAAGGCCAAAACAGAAACGAAGGACTTTCAAACAGGCTGGAATGGAGATACCAGCTACGGAATTGCAATTGGAGGAGAAAAAAAAAAAAATTTGGGAAATTTGGGCAATTTAGTGACTCTAAGAAAATGGACCGGGATTATAGCAGAGCAGTGCAAAATACCAAAACATGCCAAAGTAAGCTTCCAGACATTGCCAAAGCAGTGGAAAATTGCAAGGAGCAAGACACAACGTGGAGGGGAAGATATAAAAGACATGGCATGGATGCTTAAAAAAAATGGAAAAAAAAAGAAAAAAATCTTTCCCAAAGTCAAAGGCATCAAAAGTCATGGCATGTCATCTAGGGCAGGGACATGCACCAAAGATTCCTCTCTTGGTCCCCATTGAAATCGCAAGATTCCGTTTCCCTTCCCGAAAGGAAATTTCATTTCCTTTCGGGAAGGAAACGGAATCTTGCGACCCCATAAAGAAAGGCTTACAAACGCTCTGGAAAGGAGATAGGATCAAATGAAATCCAATTGAAAAAAAGCCAAAAAAATGCAGAAAATTGGGAGTTTTAGTGTCTTCAAGAAATGGTCTGTGAGGAAATGAGCTGCATTGCAAAGGACCAAAACATGCCAAAACTAAGCTCCCAGACGTTGCCAAAGCAGGGGAAAATGGCAAGGAGGAAGACACAACGTGGAGGAGAGGATATGAGGAACATGGTATGGACACTTAAAAATGTAAAATTAAAAAAGAAAAAATTTTCCCATATTCTATGAAATGGAGGCACATGCAGCAAAGCTTGCCAAAAGTGATCCCCGCTGAAGGCCAAAACAGAAACGAAGGACTTTCAAACAGGCTGGAATGGAGATACCAGCTAAGGAATTGCAATTGGAGGAGAAAAAAAAAAAAATTGGGGAAATTTGGGCAATTTAGTGACTCTAAGAAAATGGACCGGGATTATAGCAGAGCAGTGCAAAATACCAAAACATGCCAAAACTAAGCTTCCAGACATTGCCAAAGCAGTGGAAAATTGCAAGGAGCAAGACACAACGTGGAGGGGAAGATATAAAAGACATGGCATGGATGCTTAAAAAAAATGGAAAAAAAAAGAAAAAAATCTTTCCCAAAGTCCAAGGCATCAAAAGTCATGGCATGTCATCTAGGGCAGGGACATGCACCAAAGATTCCTCTCTTGGTCCCCATTGAAATCGCAAGATTCCGTTTCCCTTCCCGAAAGGAAATTTCATTTCCTTTCGGGAAGGAAACGGAATCTTGCGACCCCATAAAGAAAGGCTTACAAACGCTCTGGAAAGGAGATAGGATCAAATGAAATCCAATTGAAAAAAAGCCAAAAAAATGCAGAAAATTGGGAGTTTTAGTGTCTTCAAGAAATGGTCTGTGAGGAAACGAGCTGCATTGCAAAGGACCAAAACACGCCAAAACTAAGCTCCCAGACGTTGCCAAAGCAGGGGAAAATGGCAAGGAGGAAGACACAACGTGGAGGAGAGGATATGAGGAACATGGTATGGACACTTAAAAATCTAAAATTAAAAAAGAAAAAATTTTCCCATATTCTATGAAATGGAGGCACATGCAGCAAAGCTTGCCAAAAGTGATCCCCGCTGAAGGCCAAAAGAGAAAAGAAGGACTTTCAAACAGGCTGGAATGGAGATACCAGCTACGGAATTGCAATTGGAGGAGAAAAAAAAAAAAATTTGGGAAATTTGGGCAATTTAGTGACTCTAAGAAAATGGACCGGGATTATAGCAGAGCAGTGCAAAATACCAAAACATGCCAAAACTAAGCTTCCAGACATTGCCAAAGCAGTGGAAAATTGCAAGGAGCAAGACACAACGTGGAGGGGAAGATATAAAAGACATGGCATGGATGCTTAAAAAAAATGGAAAAAAAAAGAAAAAAATCTTTCCCAAAGTCCAAGGCATCAAAAGTCATGGCATGTCATCTAGGGCAGGGACATGCACCAAAGATTCCTCTCTTGGTCCCCATTGAAATCGCAAGATTCCGTTTCCCTTCCCGAAAGGAAATTTCATTTCCTTTCGGGAAGGAAACGGAATCTTGCGACCCCATAAAGAAAGGCTTACAAACGCTCTGGAAAGGAGATAGGATCAAATGAAATCCAATTGAAAAAAAGCCAAAAAAATGCAGAAAATTGGGAGTTTTAGTGTCTTCAAGAAATGGTCTGTGAGGAAATGAGCTGCATTGCAAAGGACCAAAACATGCCAAAACTAAGCTCCCAGACGTTGCCAAAGCAGGGGAAAATGGCAAGGAGGAAGACACAACGTGGAGGAGAGGATATGAGGAACATGGTATGGACACTTAAAAATCTAAAATTAAAAAAGAAAAAATTTTCCCATATTCTATGAAATGGAGGCACATGCAGCAAAGCTTGCCAAAAGTGATCCCCGCTGAAGGCCAAAACAGAAAAGAAGGACTTTCAAACAGGCTGGAATGGAGATACCAGCTACGGAATTGCAATTGGAGGAGAAAAAAAAAAAATTTGGGAAATTTGGGCAATTTAGTGACTCTAAGAAAATGGACCGGGATTATAGCAGAGCAGTGCAAAATACCAAAACATGCCAAAACTAAGCTTCCAGACATTGCCAAAGCAGTGGAAAATTGCAAGGAGCAAGACACAACGTGGAGGGGAAGATATAAAAGACATGGCATGGATGCTTAAAAAAAATGGAAAAAAAAAGAAAAAAATCTTTCCCAAAGTCAAAGGCATCAAAAGTCATGGCATGTCATCTAGGGCAGGGACATGCACCAAAGATTCCTCTCTTGGTCCCCATTGAAATCGCAAGATTCCGTTTCCCTTCCCGAAAGGAAATTTCATTTCCTTTCGGGAAGGAAACGGAATCTTGCGACCCCATAAAGAAAGGCTTACAAACGCTCTGGAAAGGAGATAGGATCAAATGAAATCCAATTGAAAAAAAGCCAAAAAAATGCAGAAAATTGGGAGTTTTAGTGTCTTCAAGAAATGGTCTGTGAGGAAATGAGCTGCATTGCAAAGGACCAAAACATGCCAAAACTAAGCTCCCAGACGTTGCCAAAGCAGGGGAAAATGGCAAGGAGGAAGACACAACGTGGAGGAGAGGATATGAGGAACATGGTATGGACACTTAAAAATCTAAAATTAAAAAAGAAAAAATTTTCCCATATTCTATGAAATGCAGGCACATGCAGCAAAGCTTGCCAAAAGTGATCCCCGCTGAAGGCCAAAACAGAAACGAAGGACTTTCAAACAGGCTGGAATGGAGATACCAGCTACGGAATTGCAATTGGAGGAGAAAAAAAAAAAAATTTGGGAAATTTGGGCAATTTAGTGACTCTAAGAAAATGGACCGGGATTATAGCAGAGCAGTGCAAAATACCAAAACATGCCAAAGTAAGCTTCCAGACATTGCCAAAGCAGTGGAAAATTGCAAGGAGCAAGACACAACGTGGAGGGGAAGATATAAAAGACATGGCATGGATGCTTAAAAAAAATGGAAAAAAAAAGAAAAAAATCTTTCCCAAAGTCAAAGGCATCAAAAGTCATGCCATGTCATCTAGGGCAGGGACATGCACCAAAGATTCCTCTCTTGGTCCCCATTGAAATCGCAAGATTCCGTTTCCCTTCCCGAAAGGAAATTTCATTTCCTTTCGGGAAGGAAACGGAATCTTGCGACCCCATAAAGAAAGGCTTACAAACGCTCTGGAAAGGAGATAGGATCAAATGAAATCCAATTGAAAAAAAGCCAAAAAAATGCAGAAAATTGGGAGTTTTAGTGTCTTCAAGAAATGGTCTGTGAGGAAATGAGCTGCATTGCAAAGGACCAAAACATGCCAAAACTAAGCTCCCAGACGTTGCCAAAGCAGGGGAAAATGGCAAGGAGGAAGACACAACGTGGAGGAGAGGATATGAGGAACATGGTATGGACACTTAAAAATCTAAAATTAAAAAAGAAAAAATTTTCCCATATTCTATGAAATGCAGGCACATGCAGCAAAGCTTGCCAAAAGTGATCCCCGCTGAAGGCCAAAACAGAAACGAAGGACTTTCAAACAGGCTGGAATGGAGATACCAGCTAAGGAATTGCAATTGGAGGAGAAAAAAAAAAAAATTGGGGAAATTTGGGCAATTTAGTGACTCTAAGAAAATGGACCGGGATTATAGCAGAGCAGTGCAAAATACCAAAACATGCCAAAACTAAGCTTCCAGACATTGCCAAAGCAGTGGAAAATTGCAAGGAGCAAGACACAACGTGGAGGGGAAGATATAAAAGACATGGCATGGATGCTTAAAAAAAATGGAAAAAAAAAGAAAAAAATCTTTCCCAAAGTCCAAGGCATCAAAAGTCATGGCATGTCATCTAGGGCAGGGACATGCACCAAAGATTCCTCTCTTGGTCCCCATTGAAATCGCAAGATTCCGTTTCCCTTCCCGAAAGGAAATTTCATTTCCTTTCGGGAAGGAAACGGAATCTTGCGACCCCATAAAGAAAGGCTTACAAACGCTCTGGAAAGGAGATAGGATCAAATGAAATCCAATTGAAAAAAAGCCAAAAAAATGCAGAAAATTGGGAGTTTTAGTGTCTTCAAGAAATGGTCTGTGAGGAAATGAGCTGCATTGCAAAGGACCAAAACATGCCAAAACTAAGCTCCCAGACGTTGCCAAAGCAGGGGAAAATGGCAAGGAGGAAGACACAACGTGGAGGAGAGGATATGAGGAACATGGTATGAACACTTAAAAATCTAAAATTAAAAAAGAAAAAATTTTCCCGTATTCTATGAAATGGAGGCACATGCAGCAAAGCTTGCCAAAAGTGATCCCCGCTGAAGGCCGAAACAGAAAAGAAGGACTTTCAAACAGGCTGGAATGGAGATACCAGCTACGGAATTGCAATTGGAGGAGAAAAAAAAAAAAATTGGGGAAATTTGGGCAATTTAGTGACTCTAAGAAAATGGACCGGGATTATAGCAGAGCAGTGCAAAATACCAAAACATGCCAAAACTAAGCTTCCAGACATTGCCAAAGCAGTGGAAAATTGCAAGGAGCAAGACACAACGTGGAGGGGAAGATATAAAAGACATGGCATGGATGCTTAAAAAAAATGGAAAAAAAAAGAAAAAAATCTTTCCCAAAGTCAAAGGCATCAAAAGTCATGGCATGTCATCTAGGGCAGGGACATGCACCAAAGATTCCTCTCTTGGTCCCCATTGAAATCGCAAGATTCCGTTTCCCTTCCCGAAAGGAAATTTCATTTCCTTTCGGGAAGGAAACGGAATCTTGCGACCCCATAAAGAAAGGCTTACAAACGCTCTGGAAAGGAGATAGGATCAAATGAAATCCAATTGAAAAAAAGCCAAAAAAATGCAGAAAATTGGGAGTTTTAGTGTCTTCAAGAAATGGTCTGTGAGGAAATGAGCTGCATTGCAAAGGACCAAAACATGCCAAAACTAAGCTCCCAGACGTTGCCAAAGCAGGGGAAAATGGCAAGGAGGAAGACACAACGTGGAGGAGAGGATATGAGGAACATGGTATGGACACTTAAAAATCTAAAATTAAAAAAGAAAAAATTTTCCCATATTCTATGAAATGGAGGCACATGCAGCAAAGCTTGCCAAAAGTGATCCCCGCTGAAGGCCAAAAGAGAAAAGAAGGACTTTCAAACAGGCTGGAATGGAGATACCAGCTACGGAATTGCAATTGGAGGAGAAAAAAAAAAAATTGGGGAAATTTGGGCAATTTAGTGACTCTAAGAAAATGGACCGGGATTATAGCAGAGCAGTGCAAAATACCAAAACATGCCAAAACTAAGCTTCCAGACATTGCCAAAGCAGTGGAAAATTGCAAGGAGCAAGACACAACGTGGAGGGGAAGATATAAAAGACATGGCATGGATTCTTAAAAAAAATGGAAAAAAAAAGAAAAAAATCTTTCCCAAAGTCCAAGGCATCAAAAGTCATGGCATGTCATCTAGGGCAGGGACATGCACCAAAGATTCGTCTCTTGGTCCCCATTGAAATCGCAAGATTCCGTTTCCCTTCCCGAAAGGAAATTTCATTTCCTTTCGGGAAGGAAACGGAATCTTGCGACCCCATAAAGAAAGGCTTACAAACGCTCTGGAAAGGAGATAGGATCAAATGAAATCCAATTGAAAAAAAGCCAAAAAAATGCAGAAAATTGGGAGTTTTAGTGTCTTCAAGAAATGGTCTGAGAGGAAATGAGCTGCATTGCAAAGGACCAAAACATGCCAAAACTAAGCTCCCAGACGTTGCCAAAGCAGGGGAAAATGGCAAGGAGGAAGACACAACGTGGAGGAGAGGATATGAGGAACATGGTATGGACACTTAAAAATCTAAAATTAAAAAAGAAAAAATTTTCCCATATTCTATGAAATGGAGGCACATGCAGCAAAGCTTGCCAAAAGTGATCCCCGCTGAAGGCCAAAAGAGAAAAGAAGGACTTTCAAACAGGCTGGAATGGAGATACCAGCTACGGAATTGCAATTGGAGGAGAAAAAAAAAAAATTTGGGAAATTTGGGCAATTTAGTGACTCTAAGAAAATGGACCGGGATTATAGCAGAGCAGTGCAAAATACCAAAACATGCCAAAACTAAGCTTCCAGACATTGCCAAAGCAGTGGAAAATTGCAAGGAGCAAGACACAACGTGGAGGGGAAGATATAAAAGACATGGCATGGATGCTTAAAAAAAATGGAAAAAAAAAGAAAAAAATCTTTCCCAAAGTCCAAGGCATCAAAAGTCATGGCATGTCATCTAGGGCAGGGACATGCACCAAAGATTCCTCTCTTGGTCCCCATTGAAATCGCAAGATTCCGTTTCCTTTCGGGAAGGAAACGGAATCTTGCGACCCCATAAAGAAAGGCTTACAAACGCTCTGGAAAGGAGATAGGATCAAATGAAATCCAATTGAAAAAAAGCCAAAAAAATGCAGAAAATTGGGAGTTTTAGTGTCTTCAAGAAATGGTCTGTGAGGAAATGAGCTGCATTGCAAAGGACCAAAACATGCCAAAACTAAGCTCCCAGACGTTGCCAAAGCAGGGGAAAATGGCAAGGAGGAAGACACAACGTGGAGGAGAGGATATGAGGAACATGGTATGGACACTTAAAAATCTAAAATTAAAAAAGAAAAAATTTTCCCATATTCTATGAAATGCAGGCACATGCAGCAAAGCTTGCCAAAAGTGATCCCCGCTGAAGGCCAAAACAGAAAAGAAGGACTTTCAAACAGGCTGGAATGGAGATACCAGCTACGGAATTGCAATTGGAGGAGAAAAAAAAAAAATTGGGGAAATTTGGGCAATTTAGTGACTCTAAGAAAATGGACCGGGATTATAGCAGAGCAGTGCAAAATACCAAAACATGCCAAAACTAAGCTTCCAGACATTGCCAAAGCAGTGGAAAATTGCAAGGAGCAAGACACAACGTGGAGGGGAAGATATAAAAGACATGGCATGGATGCTTAAAAAAAATGGAAAAAAAAAGAAAAAAATCTTTCCCAAAGTCCAAGGCATCAAAAGTCATGCCATGTCATCTAGGGCAGGGACATGCACCAAAGATTCCTCTCTTGGTCCCCATTGAAATCGCAAGATTCCGTTTCCCTTCCCGAAAGGAAATTTCATTTCCTTTCGGGAAGGAAACGGAATCTTGCGACCCCATAAAGAAAGGCTTACAAACGCTCTGGAAAGGAGATAGGATCAAATGAAATCCAATTGAAAAAAAGCCAAAAAAATGCAGAAAATTGGGAGTTTTAGTGTCTTCAAGAAATGGTCTGTGAGGAAATGAGCTGCATTGCAAAGGACCAAAACATGCCAAAACTAAGCTCCCAGACGTTGCCAAAGCAGGGGAAAATGGCAAGGAGGAAGACACAACGTGGAGGAGAGGATATGAGGAACATGGTATGGACACTTAAAAATCTAAAATTAAAAAAGAAAAAATTTTCCCATATTCTATGAAATGCAGGCACATGCAGCAAAGCTTGCCAAAAGTGATCCCCGCTGAAGGCCAAAACAGAAAAGAAGGACTTTCAAACAGGCTGGAATGGAGATACCAGCTACGGAATTGCAATTGGAGGAGAAAAAAAAAAAATTGGGGAAATTTGGGCAATTTAGTGACTCTAAGAAAATGGACCGGGATTATAGCAGAGCAGTGCAAAATACCAAAACATGCCAAAACTAAGCTTCCAGACATTGCCAAAGCAGTGGAAAATTGCAAGGAGCAAGACACAACGTGGAGGGGAAGATATAAAAGACATGGCATGGATGCTTAAAAAAAATGGAAAAAAAAAGAAAAAAATCTTTCCCAAAGTCCAAGGCATCAAAAGTCATGGCATGTCATCTAGGGCAGGGACATGCACCAAAGATTCCTCTCTTGGTCCCCATTGAAATCGCAAGATTCCGTTTCCCTTCCCGAAAGGAAATTTCATTTCCTTTCGGGAAGGAAACGGAATCTTGCGACCCCATAAAGAAAGGCTTACAAACGCTCTGGAAAGGAGATAGGATCAAATGAAATCCAATTGAAAAAAAGCCAAAAAAATGCAGAAAATTGGGAGTTTTAGTGTCTTCAAGAAATGGTCTGTGAGGAAATGAGCTGCATTGCAAAGGACCAAAACATGCCAAAACTAAGCTCCCAGACGTTGCCAAAGCAGGGGAAAATGGCAAGGAGGAAGACACAACGTGGAGGAGAGGATATGAGGAACATGGTATGGACACTTAAAAATCTAAAATTAAAAAAGAAAAAATTTTCCCATATTCTATGAAATGGAGGCACATGCAGCAAAGCTTGCCAAAAGTGATCCCCGCTGAAGGCCAAAACAGAAAAGAAGGACTTTCAAACAGGCTGGAATGGAGATACCAGCTACGGAATTGCAATTGGAGGAGAAAAAAAAAAAATTTGGGAAATTTGGGCAATTTAGTGACTCTAAGAAAATGGACCGGGATTATAGCAGAGCAGTGCAAAATACCAAAACATGCCAAAACTAAGCTTCCAGACATTGCCAAAGCAGTGGAAAATTGCAAGGAGCAAGACACAACGTGGAGGGGAAGATATAAAAGACATGGCATGGATGCTTAAAAAAAATGGAAAAAAAAAGAAAAAAATCTTTCCCAAAGTCAAAGGCATCAAAAGTCATGGCATGTCATCTAGGGCAGGGACATGCACCAAAGATTCCTCTCTTGGTCCCCATTGAAATCGCAAGATTCCGTTTCCCTTCCCGAAAGGAAATTTGATTTCATTTCATTTCCTTTCGGGAAGGAAACGGAATCTTGCGACCCCATAAAGAAAGGCTTACAAACGCTCTGGAAAGGAGATAGGATCAAATGAAATCCAATTGAAAAAAAGCCAAAAAAATGCAGAAAATTGGGAGTTTTAGTGTCTTCAAGAAATGGTCTGTGAGGAAATGAGCTGCATTGCAAAGGACCAAAACATGCCAAAACTAAGCTCCCAGACGTTGCCAAAGCAGGGGAAAATGGCAAGGAGGAAGACACAACGTGGAGGAGAGGATATGAGGAACATGGTATGGACACTTAAAAATCTAAAATTAAAAAAGAAAAAATTTTCCCATATTCTATGAAATGGAGGCACATGCAGCAAAGCTTGCCAAAAGTGATCCCCGCTGAAGGCCAAAACAGAAAAGAAGGACTTTCAAACAGGCTGGAATGGAGATACCAGCTACGGAATTGCAATTGGAGGAGAAAAAAAAAAAATTGGGGAAATTTGGGCAATTTAGTGACTCTAAGAAAATGGACCGGGATTATAGCAGAGCAGTGCAAAATACCAAAACATGCCAAAACTAAGCTTCCAGACATTGCCAAAGCAGTGGAAAATTGCAAGGAGCAAGACACAACGTGGAGGGGAAGATATAAAAGACATGGCATGGATGCTTAAAAAAACTGGAAAAAAAAAGAAAAAAATCTTTCCCAAAGTCAAAGGCATCAAAAGTCATGGCATGTCATCTAGGGCAGGGACATGCACCAAAGATTCCTCTCTTGGTCCCCATTGAAATCGCAAGATTCCGTTTCCCTTCCCGAAAGGAAATTTCATTTCCTTTCGGGAAGGAAACGGAATCTTGCGACCCCATAAAGAAAGGCTTACAAACGCTCTGGAAAGGAGATAGGATCAAATGAAATCCAATTGAAAAAAAGCCAAAAAAATGCAGAAAATTGGGAGTTTTAGTGTCTTCAAGAAATGGTCTGTGAGGAAATGAGCTGCATTGCAAAGGACCAAAACATGCCAAAACTAAGCTCCCAGACGTTGCCAAAGCAGGGGAAAATGGCAAGGAGGAAGACACAACGTGGAGGAGAGGATATGAGGAACATGGTATGGACACTTAAAAATCTAAAATTAAAAAAGAAAAAATTTTCCCATATTCTATGAAATGCAGGCACATGCAGCAAAGCTTGCCAAAAGTGATCCCCGCTGAAGGCCAAAACAGAAAAGAAGGACTTTCAAACAGGCTGGAATGGAGATACCAGCTACGGAATTGCAATTGGAGGAGAAAAAAAAAAAAATTGGGGAAATTTGGGCAATTTAGTGACTCTAAGAAAATGGACCGGGATTATAGCAGAGCAGTGCAAAATACCAAAACATGCCAAAACTAAGCTTCCAGACATTGCCAAAGCAGTGGAAAATTGCAAGGAGCAAGACACAACGTGGAGGGGAAGATATAAAAGACATGGCATGGATGCTTAAAAAAAATGGAAAAAAAAAGAAAAAAATCTTTCCCAAAGTCCAAGGCATCAAAAGTCATGGCATGTCATCTAGGGCAGGGACATGCACCAAAGATTCCTCTCTTGGTCCCCATTGAAATCGCAAGATTCCGTTTCCCTTCCCGAAAGGAAATTTCATTTCCTTTCGGGAAGGAAACGGAATCTTGCGACCCCATAAAGAAAGGCTTACAAACGCTCTGGAAAGGAGATAGGATCAAATGAAATCCAATTGAAAAAAAGCCAAAAAAATGCAGAAAATTGGGAGTTTTAGTGTCTTCAAGAAATGGTCTGTGAGGAAATGAGCTGCATTGCAAAGGACCAAAACATGCCAAAACTAAGCTCCCAGACGTTGCCAAAGCAGGGGAAAATGGCAAGGAGGAAGACACAACGTGGAGGAGAGGATATGAGGAACATGGTATGGACACTTAAAAATCTAAAATTAAAAAAGAAAAAATTTTCCCATATTCTATGAAATGGAGGCACATGCAGCAAAGCTTGCCAAAAGTGATCCCCGCTGAAGGCCAAAACAGAAAAGAAGGACTTTCAAACAGGCTGGAATGGAGATACCAGCTACGGAATTGCAATTGGAGGAGAAAAAAAAAAAATTGGGGAAATTTGGGCAATTTAGTGACTCTAAGAAAATGGACCGGGATTATAGCAGAGCAGTGCAAAATACCAAAACATGCCAAAACTAAGCTTCCAGACATTGCCAAAGCAGTGGAAAATTGCAAGGAGCAAGACACAACGTGGAGGGGAAGATATAAAAGACATGGCATGGATGCTTAAAAAAAATGGAAAAAAAAAGAAAAAAATCTTTCCCAAAGTCAAAGGCATCAAAAGTCATGGCATGTCATCTAGGGCAGGGACATGCACCAAAGATTCCTCTCTTGGTCCCCATTGAAATCGCAAGATTCCGTTTCCCTTCCCGAAAGGAAATTTCATTTCCTTTCGGGAAGGAAACGGAATCTTGCGACCCCATAAAGAAAGGCTTACAAACGCTCTGGAAAGGAGATAGGATCAAATGAAATCCAATTGAAAAAAAGCCAAAAAAATGCAGAAAATTGGGAGTTTTAGTGTCTTCAAGAAATGGTCTGTGAGGAAATGAGCTGCATTGCAAAGGACCAAAACATGCCAAAACTAAGCTCCCAGACGTTGCCAAAGCAGGGGAAAATGGCAAGGAGGAAGACACAACGTGGAGGAGAGGATATGAGGAACATGGTATGGACACTTAAAAATCTAAAATTAAAAAAGAAAAAATTTTCCCATATTCTATGAAATGGAGGCACATGCAGCAAAGCTTGCCAAAAGTGATCCCCGCTGAAGGCCAAAACAGAAAAGAAGGACTTTCAAACAGGCTGGAATGGAGATACTAGCTACGGAATTGCAATTGGAGGAGAAAAAAAAAAAAATTTGGGAAATTTGGGCAATTTAGTGACTCTAAGAAAATGGACCGGGATTATAGCAGAGCAGTGCAAAATACCAAAACATGCCAAAACTAAGCTTCCAGACATTGCCAAAGCAGTGGAAAATTGCAAGGAGCAAGACACAACGTGGAGGGGAAGATATAAAAGACATGGCATGGATGCTTAAAAAAAATGGAAAAAAAAAGAAAAAAATCTTTCCCAAAGTCCAAGGCATCAAAAGTCATGGCATGTCATCTAGGGCAGGGACATGCACCAAAGATTCCTCTCTTGGTCCCCATTGAAATCGCAAGATTCCGTTTCCCTTCCCGAAAGGAAATTTCATTTCCTTTCGGGAAGGAAACGGAATCTTGCGACCCCATAAAGAAAGGCTTACAAACGCTCTGGAAAGGAGATAGGATCAAATGAAATCCAATTGAAAAAAAGCCAAAAAAATGCAGAAAATTGGGAGTTTTAGTGTCTTCAAGAAATGGTCTGTGAGGAAATGAGCTGCATTGCAAAGGACCAAAACATGCCAAAACTAAGCTCCCAGACGTTGCCAAAGCAGGGGAAAATGGCAAGGAGGAAGACACAACGTGGAGGAGAGGATATGAGGAACATGGTATGGACACTTAAAAATCTAAAATTAAAAAAGAAAAAATTTTCCCATATTCTATGAAATGGAGGCACATGCAGCAAAGCTTGCCAAAAGTGATCCCCGCTGAAGGCCAAAAGAGAAAAGAAGGACTTTCAAACAGGCTGGAATGGAGATACCAGCTACGGAATTGCAATTGGAGGAGAAAAAAAAAAAATTGGGGAAATTTGGGCAATTTAGTGACTCTAAGAAAATGGACCGGGATTATAGCAGAGCAGTGCAAAATACCAAAACATGCCAAAACTAAGCTTCCAGACATTGCCAAAGCAGTGGAAAATTGCAAGGAGCAAGACACAACGTGGAGGGGAAGATATAAAAGACATGGCATGGATGCTTAAAAAAAATGGAAAAAAAAAGAAAAAAATCTTTCCCAAAGTCAAAGGCATCAAAAGTCATGGCATGTCATCTAGGGCAGGGACATGCACCAAAGATTCCTCTCTTGGTCCCCATTGAAATCGCAAGATTCCGTTTCCCTTCCCGAAAGGAAATTTCATTTCCTTTCGGGAAGGAAACGGAATCTTGCGACCCCATAAAGAAAGGCTTACAAACGCTCTGGAAAGGAGATAGGATCAAATGAAATCCAATTGAAAAAAAGCCAAAAAAATGCAGAAAATTGGGAGTTTTAGTGTCTTCAAGAAATGGTCTGTGAGGAAATGAGCTGCATTGCAAAGGACCAAAACATGCCAAAACTAAGCTCCCAGACGTTGCCAAAGCAGGGGAAAATGGCAAGGAGGAAGACACAACGTGGAGGAGAGGATATGAGGAACATGGTATGGACACTTAAAAATCTAAAATTAAAAAAGAAAAAATTTTCCCATATTCTATGAAATGGAGGCACATGCAGCAAAGCTTGCCAAAAGTGATCCCCGCTGAAGGCCAAAACAGAAAAGAAGGACTTTCAAACAGGCTGGAATGGAGATACCAGCTACGGAATTGCAATTGGAGGAGAAAAAAAAAAAATTGGGGAAATTTGGGCAATTTAGTGACTCTAAGAAAATGGACCGGGATTATAGCAGAGCAGTGCAAAATACCAAAACATGCCAAAACTAAGCTTCCAGACATTGCCAAAGCAGTGGAAAATTGCAAGGAGCAAGACACAACGTGGAGGGGAAGATATAAAAGACATGGCATGGATGCTTAAAAAAAATGGAAAAAAAAAGAAAAAAATCTTTCCCAAAGTCAAAGGCATCAAAAGTCATGGCATGTCATCTAGGGCAGGGACATGCACCAAAGATTCCTCTCTTGGTCCCCATTGAAATCGCAAGATTCCGTTTCCCTTCCCGAAAGGAAATTTCATTTCCTTTCGGGAAGGAAACGGAATCTTGCGACCCCATAAAGAAAGGCTTACAAACGCTCTGGAAAGGAGATAGGATCAAATGAAATCCAATTGAAAAAAAGCCAAAAAAATGCAGAAAATTGGGAGTTTTAGTGTCTTCAAGAAATGGTCTGTGAGGAAATGAGCTGCATTGCAAAGGACCAAAACATGCCAAAACTAAGCTCCCAGACGTTGCCAAAGCAGGGGAAAATGGCAAGGAGGAAGACACAACGTGGAGGAGAGGATATGAGGAACATGGTATGGACACTTAAAAATCTAAAATTAAAAAAGAAAAAATTTTCCCATATTCTATGAAATGCAGGCACATGCAGCAAAGCTTGCCAAAAGTGATCCCCGCTGAAGGCCAAAACAGAAAAGAAGGACTTTCAAACAGGCTGGAATGGAGATGCCAGCTACGGAATTGCAATTGGAGGAGAAAAAAAAAAAATTGGGGAAATTTGGGCAATTTAGTGACTCTAAGAAAATGGACCGGGATTATAGCAGAGCAGTGCAAAATACCAAAACATGCCAAAACTAAGCTTCCAGACATTGCCAAAGCAGTGGAAAATTGCAAGGAGCAAGACACAACGTGGAGGGGAAGATATAAAAGACATGGCATGGATGCTTAAAAAAAATGGAAAAAAAAAGTAAAAAATCTTTCCCAAAGTCCAAGGCATCAAAAGTCATGGCATGTCATCTAGGGCAGGGACATGCACCAAAGATTCCTCTCTTGGTCCCCATTGAAATCGCAAGATTCCGTTTCCCTTCCCGAAAGGAAATTTCATTTCCTTTCGGGAAGGAAAACGGAATCTTGCGACCCCATAAAGAAAGGCTTACAAACGCTCTGGAAAGGAGATAGGATCAAATGAAATCCAATTGAAAAAAAGCCAAAAAAATGCAGAAAATTGGGAGTTTTAGTGTCTTCAAGAAATGGTCTGTGAGGAAATGAGCTGCATTTAAAAGGACCAAAACATGCCAAAACTAAGCTCCCAGACGTTGCCAAAGCAGGGGAAAATGGCAAGGAGGAAGACACAACGTGGAGGAGAGGATATGAGGAACATGGTATGGACACTTAAAAATCTAAAATTAAAAAAGAAAAAATTTTCCCATATTCTATGAAATGGAGGCACATGCAGCAAAGCTTGCCAAAAGTGATCCCCGCTGAAGGCCAAAACAGAAAAGAAGGCCTTTCAAACAGGCTGGAATGGAGATACCAGCTACGGAATTGCAATTGGAGGAGAAAAAAAAAAAATTGGGGAAATTTGGGCAATTTAGTGACTCTAAGAAAATGGACCGGGATTATAGCAGAGCAGTGCAAAATACCAAAACATGCCAAAACTAAGCTTCCAGACATTGCCAAAGCAGTGGAAAATTGCAAGGAGCAAGACACAACGTGGAGGGGAAGATATAAAAGACATGGCATGGATGCTTAAAAAAAATGGAAAAAAAAAGAAAAAAATCTTTCCCAAAGTCAAAGGCATCAAAAGTCATGGCATGTCATCTAGGGCAGGGACATGCACCAAAGATTCCTCTCTTGGTCCCCATTGAAATCGCAAGATTCCGTTTCCCTTCCCGAAAGGAAATTTCATTTCCTTTCGGGAAGGAAACGGAATCTTGCGACCCCATAAAGAAAGGCTTACAAACGCTCTGGAAAGGAGATAGGATCAAATGAAATCCAATTGAAAAAAAGCCAAAAAAATGCAGAAAATTGGGAGTTTTAGTGTCTTCAAGAAATGGTCTGTGAGGAAATGAGCTGCATTGCAAAGGACCAAAACATGCCAAAACTAAGCTCCCAGACGTTGCCAAAGCAGGGGAAAATGGCAAGGAGGAAGACACAACGTGGAGGAGAGGATATGAGGAACATGGTATGGACACTTAAAAATCTAAAATTAAAAAAGAAAAAATTTTCCCATATTCTATGAAATGCAGGCACATGCAGCAAAGCTTGCCAAAAGTGATCCCCGCTGAAGGCCAAAACAGAAAAGAAGGACTTTCAAACAGGCTGGAATGGAGATGCCAGCTACGGAATTGCAATTGGAGGAGAAAAAAAAAAAATTGGGGAAATTTGGGCAATTTAGTGACTCTAAGAAAATGGACCGGGATTATAGCAGAGCAGTGCAAAATACCAAAACATGCCAAAACTAAGCTTCCAGACATTGCCAAAGCAGTGGAAAATTGCAAGGAGCAAGACACAACGTGGAGGGGAAGATATAAAAGACATGGCATGGATGCTTAAAAAAAATGGAAAAAAAAAGAAAAAAATCTTTCCCAAAGTCCAAGGCATCAAAAGTCATGGCATGTCATCTAGGGCAGGGACATGCACCAAAGATTCCTCTCTTGGTCCCCATTGAAATCGCAAGATTCCGTTTCCCTTCCCGAAAGGAAATTTCATTTCCTTTCGGGAAGGAAAACGGAATCTTGCGACCCCATAAAGAAAGGCTTACAAACGCTCTGGAAAGGAGATAGGATCAAATGAAATCCAATTGAAAAAAAGCCAAAAAAATGCAGAAAATTGGGAGTTTTAGTGTCTTCAAGAAATGGTCTGTGAGGAAATGAGCTGCATTTAAAAGGACCAAAACATGCCAAAACTAAGCTCCCAGACGTTGCCAAAGCAGGGGAAAATGGCAAGGAGGAAGACACAACGTGGAGGAGAGGATATGAGGAACATGGTATGGACACTTAAAAATCTAAAATTAAAAAAGAAAAAATTTTCCCATATTCTATGAAATGCAGGCACATGCAGCAAAGCTTGCCAAAAGTGATCCCCGCTGAAGGCCAAAACAGAAAAGAAGGACTTTCAAACAGGCTGGAATGGAGATACCAGCTAAGGAATTGCAATTGGAGGAGAAAAAAAAAAAAAATTGGGGAAATTTGGGCAATTTAGTGACTCTAAGAAAATGGACCGGGATTATAGCAGAGCAGTGCAAAATACCAAAACATGCCAAAACTAAGCTTCCAGACATTGCCAAAGCAGTGGAAAATTGCAAGGAGCAAGACACAACGTGGAGGGGAAGATATAAAAGACATGGCATGGATGCTTAAAAAAAATGGAAAAAAAAAGAAAAAAATCTTTCCCAAAGTCAAAGGCATCAAAAGTCATGGCATGTCATCTAGGGCAGGGACATGCACCAAAGATTCCTCTCTTGGTCCCCATTGAAATCGCAAGATTCCGTTTCCCTTCCCGAAAGGAAATTTCATTTCCTTTCGGGAAGGAAACGGAATCTTGCGACCCCATAAAGAAAGGCTTACAAACGCTCTGGAAAGGAGATAGGATCAAATGAAATCCAATTGAAAAAAAGCCAAAAAAATGCAGAAAATTGGGAGTTTTAGTGTCTTCAAGAAATGGTCTGTGAGGAAATGAGCTGCATTGCAAAGGACCAAAACATGCCAAAACTAAGCTCCCAGACGTTGCCAAAGCAGGGGAAAATGGCAAGGAGGAAGACACAACGTGGAGGAGAGGATATGAGGAACATGGTATGGACACTTAAAAATCTAAAATTAAAAAAGAAAAAATTTTCCCATATTCTATGAAATGCAGGCACATGCAGCAAAGCTTGCCAAAAGTGATCCCCGCTGAAGGCCAAAACAGAAAAGAAGGACTTTCAAACAGGCTGGAATGGAGATACCAGCTACGGAATTGCAATTGGAGGAGAAAAAAAAAAAATTTGGGAAATTTGGGCAATTTAGTGACTCTAAGAAAATGGACCGGGATTATAGCAGAGCAGTGCAAAATACCAAAACATGCCAAAACTAAGCTTCCAGACATTGCCAAAGCAGTGGAAAATTGCAAGGAGCAAGACACAACGTGGAGGGGAAGATATAAAAGACATGGCATGGATGCTTAAAAAAAATGGAAAAAAAAAGAAAAAAATCTTTCCCAAAGTCAAAGGCATCAAAAGTCATGGCATGTCATCTAGGGCAGGGACATGCACCAAAGATTCCTCTCTTGGTCCCCATTGAAATCGCAAGATTCCGTTTCCCTTCCCGAAAGGAAATTTCATTTCCTTTCGGGAAGGAAACGGAATCTTGCGACCCCATAAAGAAAGGCTTACAAACGCTCTGGAAAGGAGATAGGATCAAATGAAATCCAATTGAAAAAAAGCCAAAAAAATGCAGAAAATTGGGAGTTTTAGTGTCTTCAAGAAATGGTCTGTGAGGAAATGAGCTGCATTGCAAAGGACCAAAACATGCCAAAACTAAGCTCCCAGACGTTGCCAAAGCAGGGGAAAATGGCAAGGAGGAAGACACAACGTGGAGGAGAGGATATGAGGAACATGGTATGGACACTTAAAAAAACGCAAAATTAAAAAAGAAAAAATTTTCCCATATTCTATGAAATGCAGGCACATGCAGCAAAGCTTGCCAAAAGTGATCCCCGCTGAAGGCTAAAACAGAAAAGAAGGACTTTCAAACAGGCTGGAATGGAGATACCAGCTACGGAATTGCAATTGGAGGAGAAAAAAAAAAATTGGGGAAATTTGGGCAATTTAGTGACTCTAAGAAAATGGACCGGGATTATAGCAGAGCAGTGCAAAATACCAAAACATGCCAAAACTAAGCTTCCAGACATTGCCAAAGCAGTGGAAAATTGCAAGGAGCAAGACACAACGTGGAGGGGAAGATATAAAAGACATGGCATGGATGCTTAAAAAAAATGGAAAAAAAAAGAAAAAAATCTTTCCCAAAGTCAAAGGCATCAAAAGTCATGGCATGTCATCTAGGGCAGGGACATGCACCAAAGATTCCTCTCTTGGTCCCCATTGAAATCGCAAGATTCCGTTTCCCTTCCCGAAAGGAAATTTCATTTCCTTTCGGGA
The DNA here is from genome assembly GCF_037042795.1 of Molothrus aeneus. Taxonomy (NCBI): domain Eukaryota; kingdom Metazoa; phylum Chordata; class Aves; order Passeriformes; family Icteridae; genus Molothrus; species Molothrus aeneus. The sequence continues at coordinate 44,487,733 of NC_089648.1, forward strand.
AGGAAACGGAATCTTGCGACCCCATAAAGAAAGGCTTACAAACGCTCTGGAAAGGAGATAGGATCAAATGAAATCCAATTGAAAAAAAGCCAAAAAAATGCAGAAAATTGGGAGTTTTAGTGTCTTCAAGAAATGGTCTGTGAGGAAATGAGCTGCATTGCAAAGGACCAAAACATGCCAAAACTAAGCTCCCAGACGTTGCCAAAGCAGGGGAAAATGGCAAGGAGGAAGACACAACGTGGAGGAGAGGATATGAGGAACATGGTATGGACACTTAAAAAAACGCAAAATTAAAAAAGAAAAAATTTTCCCATATTCTATGAAATGCAGGCACATGCAGCAAAGCTTGCCAAAAGTGATCCCCGCTGAAGGCCAAAACAGAAAAGAAGGCCTTTCAAACAGGCTGGAATGGAGATACCAGCTACGGAATTGCAATTGGAGGAGAAAAAAAAAAATTGGGGAAATTTGGGCAATTTAGTGACTCTAAGAAAATGGACCGGGATTATAGCAGAGCAGTGCACAATACCAAAACATGCCAAAACTAAGCTTCCAGACATTGCCAAAGCAGTGGAAAATTGCAAGGAGCAAGACACAACGTGGAGGGGAAGATATAAAAGACATGGCATGGATGCTTAAAAAAAATGGAAAAAAAAAGAAAAAAATCTTTCCCAAAGTCCAAGGCATCAAAAGTCATGGCATGTCATCTAGGGCAGGGACATGCACCAAAGATTCCTCTCTTGGTCCCCATTGAAATCGCAAGATTCCGTTTCCATTCCCGAAAGGAAATTTCATTTCCTTTCGGGAAGGAAACGGAATCTTGCGACCCCATAAAGAAAGGCTTACAAACGCTCTGGAAAGGAGATAGGATCAAATGAAATCCAACTGAAAAACAGCCAAAAAAATGCAGAAAATTGGGAGTTTTAGTGTCTTCAAGAAATGGTCTGTGAGGAAATGAGCTGCATTGCAAAGGACCAAAACATGCCAAAACTAAGCTCCCAGACGTTGCCAAAGCAGGGGAAAATGGCAAGGAGGAAGGCACAACATGGAGGAGAGGATATGAGGAACATGGTATGGACACTTAAAAATCTAAAATTAAAAAAGAAAAAATTTTCCCATATTCTATGAAATGCAGGCACATGCAGCAAAGCTTGCCAGAATTGATCCCCGCTGAAGGCCAAAACAGAAAAGAAGGACTTTCAAACAGGCTGGAATGGAGATACCAGCTACGGAATTGCAATTGGAGGAGAAAAAAAAAAAATTGGGGAAATTTGGGCAATTTAGTGACTCTAAGAAAATGGACCGGGATTATAGCAGAGCAGTGCACAATACCAAAACATGCCAAAACTAAGCTTCCAGACATTGCCAAAGCAGTGGAAAATTGCAAGGAGCAAGACACAACGTGGAGGGGAAGATATAAAAGACATGGCATGGATGCTTTAAAAAAATGGAAAAAAAAAGGAAAAAATCTTTCCCAAAGTCCAAGGCATCAAAAGTCATGGCATGTCATCTAGGGCAGGGACATGCACCAAAGATTCCTCTCTTGGTCCCCATTGAAATCGCAAGATTCCGTTTCCCTTCCCGAAAGGAAATTTCATTTCCTTTCGGGAAGGAAACGGAATCTTGCGACCCCATAAAGAAAGGCTTACAAACGCTCTGGAAAGGAGATAGGATCAAATGAAATCCAATTGAAAAAAAGCCAAAAAAATGCAGAAAATTGGGAGTTTTAGTGTCTTCAAGAAATGGTCTGTGAGGAAATGAGCTGCATTGCAAAGGACCAAAACATGCCAAAACTAAGCTCCCAGACGTTGCCAAAGCAGGGGAAAATGGCAAGGAGGAAGACACAACGTGGAGGAGAGGATATGAGGAACATGGTATGGACACTTAAAAATCTAAAATTAAAAAAGAAAAAATTTTCCCATATTCTATGAAATGGAGGCACATGCAGCAAAGCTTGCCAAAAGTGATCCCCGCTGAAGGCCAAAACAGAAAAGAAGGACTTTCAAACAGGCTGGAATGGAGATACCAGCTACGGAATTGCAATTGGAGGAGAAAAAAAAAAAAATTGGGAAATTTGGGCAATTTAGTGACTCTAAGAAAATGGACCGGGATTATAGCAGAGCAGTGCAAAATACCAAAACATGCCAAAACTAAGCTTCCAGACATTGCCAAAGCAGTGGAAAATTGCAAGGAGCAAGACACAACGTGGAGGGGAAGATATAAAAGACATGGCATGGATGCTTAAAAAAAATGGAAAAAAAAAGAAAAAAATCTTTCCCAAAGTCCAAGGCATCAAAAGTCATGGCATGTCATCTAGGGCAGGGACATGCACCAAAGATTCCTCTCTTGGTCCCCATTGAAATCGCAAGATTCCGTTTCCCTTCCCGAAAGGAAATTTCATTTCCTTTCGGGAAGGAAACGGAATCTTGCGACCCCATAAAGAAAGGCTTACAAACGCTCTGGAAAGGAGATAGGATCAAATGAAATCCAATTGAAAAAAAGCCAAAAAAATGCAGAAAATTGGGAGTTTTAGTGTCTTCAAGAAATGGTCTGTGAGGAAATGAGCTGCATTGCAAAGGACCAAAACATGCCAAAACTAAGCTCCCAGACGTTGCCAAAGCAGGGGAAAATGGCAAGGAGGAAGGCACAACATGGAGGAGAGGATATGAGGAACATGGTATGGACACTTAAAAAAACGCAAAATTAAAAAAGAAAAAATTTTCCCATATTCTATGAAATGCAGGCACATGCAGCAAAGCTTGCCAAAAGTGATCCCCGCTGAAGGCCAAAACAGAAAAGAAGGACTTTCAAACAGGCTGGAATGGAGATACCAGCTACGGAATTGCAATTGGAGGAGAAAAAAAAAAATTGGGGAAATTTGGGCAATTTAGTGACTCTAAGAAAATGGACCGGGATTATAGCAGAGCAGTGCAAAATACCAAAACATGCCAAAACTAAGCTTCCAGACATTGCCAAAGCAGTGGAAAATTGCAAGGAGCAAGACACAACGTGGAGGGGAAGATATAAAAGACATGGCATGGATGCTTAAAAAAAATGGAAAAAAAAATAAAAAAATCTTTCCCAAAGTCCAAGGCATCAAAAGTCATGGCATGTCATCTAGGGCAGGGGCATGCACCAAAGATTCCTCTCTTGGTCCCCATTGAAATCGCAAGATTCCGTTTCCCTTCCCGAAAGGAAATTTCATTTCCTTTCGGGAAGGAAAACGGAATCTTGCGACCCCATAAAGAAAGGCTTACAAACGCTCTGGAAAGGAGATAGGATCAAATGAAATCCAATTGAAAAAAAGCCAAAAAAATGCAGAAAATTGGGAGTTTTAGTGTCTTCAAGAAATGGTCTGTGAGGAAATGAGCTGCATTGCAAAGGACCAAAACATGCCAAAACTAAGCTCCCAGACGTTGCCAAAGCAGGGGAAAATGGCAAGGAGGAAGACACAATGTGGAGGAGAGGATATGAGGAACATGGTATGGACACTTAAAAATCTAAAATTAAAAAAGAAAAAATTTTCCCATATTCTATGAAATGGAGGCACATGCAGCAAAGCTTGCCAAAAGTGATCCCCGCTGAAGGCCAAAAGAGAAAAGAAGGACTTTCAAACAGGCTGGAATGGAGATACCAGCTACGGAATTGCAATTGGAGGAGAAAAAAAAAAAATTGGGGAAATTTGGGCAATTTAGTGACTCTAAGAAAATGGACCGGGATTATAGCAGAGCAGTGCAAAATACCAAAACATGCCAAAACTAAGCTTCCAGACATTGCCAAAGCAGTGGAAAATTGCAAGGAGCAAGACACAACGTGGAGGGGAAGATATAAAAGACATGGCATGGATTCTTAAAAAAAATGGAAAAAAAAAGAAAAAAATCTTTCCCAAAGTCAAAGGCATCAAAAGTCATGGCATGTCATCTAGGGCAGGGACATGCACCAAAGATTCCTCTCTTGGTCCCCATTGAAATCGCAAGATTCCGTTTCCCTTCCCGAAAGGAAATTTCATTTCCTTTCGGGAAGGAAACGGAATCTTGCGACCCCATAAAGAAAGGCTTACAAACGCTCTGGAAAGGAGATAGGATCAAATGAAATCCAATTGAAAAAAAGCCAAAAAAATGCAGAAAATTGGGAGTTTTAGTGTCTTCAAGAAATGGTCTGTGAGGAAATGAGCTGCATTGCAAAGGACCAAAACATGCCAAAACTAAGCTCCCAGACGTTGCCAAAGCAGGGGAAAATGGCAAGGAGGAAGACACAACGTGGAGGAGAGGATATGAGGAACATGGTATGGACACTTAAAAATCTAAAATTAAAAAAGAAAAAAATTTCCCATATTCTATGAAATGGAGGCACATGCAGCAAAGCTTGCCAAAAGTGATCCCCGCTGAAGGCCAAAACAGAAAAGAAGGACTTTCAAACAGGCTGGAATGGAGATACCAGCTACGGAATTGCAATTGGAGGAGAAAAAAAAAAAATTGGGGAAATTTGGGCAATTTAGTGACTCTAAGAAAATGGACCGGGATTATAGCAGAGCAGTGCAAAATACCAAAACATGCCAAAACTAAGCTTCCAGACATTGCCAAAGCAGTGGAAAATTGCAAGGAGCAAGACACAACGTGGAGGGGAAGATATAAAAGACATGGCATGGATGCTTTAAAAAAATGGAAAAAAAAAGAAAAAAATCTTTCCCAAAGTCCAAGGCATCAAAAGTCATGGCATGTCATCTAGGGCAGGGACATGCACCAAAGATTCCTCTCTTGGTCCCCATTGAAATCGCAAGATTCCGTTTCCCTTCCCGAAAGGAAATTTCATTTCCTTTCGGGAAGGAAACGGAATCTTGCGACCCCATAAAGAAAGGCTTACAAACGCTCTGGAAAGGAGATAGGATCAAATGAAATCCAATTGAAAAAAAGCCAAAAAAATGCAGAAAATTGGGAGTTTTAGTGTCTTCAAGAAATGGTCTGTGAGGAAATGAGCTGCATTGCAAAGGACCAAAACATGCCAAAACTAAGCTCCCAGACGTTGCCAAAGCAGGGGAAAATGGCAAGGAGGAAGACACAACGTGGAGGAGAGGATATGAGGAACATGGTATGGACACTTAAAAATCTAAAATTAAAAAAGAAAAAATTTTCCCATATTCTATGAAATGGAGGCACATGCAGCAAAGCTTGCCAAAAGTGATCCCCGCTGAAGGCCAAAACAGAAAAGAAGGACTTTCAAACAGGCTGGAATGGAGATACCAGCTACGGAATTGCAATTGGAGGAGAAAAAAAAAAAAATTGGGAAATTTGGGCAATTTAGTGACTCTAAGAAAATGGACCGGGATTATAGCAGAGCAGTGCAAAATACCAAAACATGCCAAAACTAAGCTTCCAGACATTGCCAAAGCAGTGGAAAATTGCAAGGAGCAAGACACAACGTGGAGGGGAAGATATAAAAGACATGGCATGGATGCTTAAAAAAACTGGAAAAAAAAAGAAAAAAATCTTTCCCAAAGTCCAAGGCATCAAAAGTCATGGCATGTCATCTAGGGCAGGGACATGCACCAAAGATTCCTCTCTTGGTCCCCATTGACATCGCAAGATTCCGTTTCCCTTCCCGAAAGGAAATTTCATTTCCTTTCGGGAAGGAAACGGAATCTTGCGACCCCATAAAGAAAGGCTTACAAACGCTCTGGAAAGGAGATAGGATCAAATGAAATCCAATTGAAAAAAAGCCAAAAAAATGCAGAAAATTGGGAGTTTTAGTGTCTTCAAGAAATGGTCTGTGAGGAAATGAGCTGCATTGCAAAGGACCAAAACATGCCAAAACTAAGCTCCCAGACGTTGCCAAAGCAGGGGAAAATGGCAAGGAGGAAGGCACAACATGGAGGAGAGGATATGAGGAACATGGTATGGACACTTAAAAATCTAAAATTAAAAAAGAAAAAATTTTCCCATATTCTATGAAATGCAGGCACATGCAGCAAAGCTTGCCAGAATTGATCCCCGCTGAAGGCCAAAACAGAAAAGAAGGACTTTCAAACAGGCTGGAATGGAGATACCAGCTACGGAATTGCAATTGGAGGAGAAAAAAAAAAAATTGGGGAAATTTGGGCAATTTAGTGACTCTAAGAAAATGGACCGGGATTATAGCAGAGCAGTGCACAATACCAAAACATGCCAAAACTAAGCTTCCAGACATTGCCAAAGCAGTGGAAAATTGCAAGGAGCAAGACACAACGTGGAGGGGAAGATATAAAAGACATGGCATGGATGCTTAAAAAAAATGGAAAAAAAAAGAAAAAAATCTTTCCCAAAGTCCAAGGCATCAAAAGTCATGGCATGTCATCTAGGGCAGGGACATGCACCAAAGATTCCTCTCTTGGTCCCCATTGAAATCGCAAGATTCCGTTTCCCTTCCCGAAAGGAAATTTCATTTCCTTTCGGGAAGGAAACGGAATCTTGCGACCCCATAAAGAAAGGCTTACAAACGCTCTGGAAAGGAGATAGGATCAAATGAAATCCAATTGAAAAAAAGCCAAAAAAATGCAGAAAATTGGGAGTTTTAGTGTCTTCAAGAAATGGTCTGTGAGGAAATGAGCTGCATTGCAAAGGACCAAAACATGCCAAAACTAAGCTCCCAGACGTTGCCAAAGCAGGGGAAAATGGCAAGGAGGAAGACACAACGTGGAGGAGAGGATATGAGGAACATGGTATGGACACTTAAAAATCTAAAATTAAAAAAGAAAAAATTTTCCCATATTCTATGAAATGGAGGCACATGCAGCAAAGCTTGCCAAAAGTGATCCCCGCTGAAGGCCAAAACAGAAAAGAAGGACTTTCAAACAGGCTGGAATGGAGATACCAGCTACGGAATTGCAATTGGAGGAGAAAAAAAAAAAAATTGGGAAATTTGGGCAATTTAGTGACTCTAAGAAAATGGACCGGGATTATAGCAGAGCAGTGCAAAATACCAAAACATGCCAAAACTAAGCTTCCAGACATTGCCAAAGCAGTGGAAAATTGCAAGGAGCAAGACACAACGTGGAGGGGAAGATATAAAAGACATGGCATGGATGCTTAAAAAAAATGGAAAAAAAAAGAAAAAAATCTTTCCCAAAGTCCAAGGCATCAAAAGTCATGGCATGTCATCTAGGGCAGGGACATGCACCAAAGATTCCTCTCTTGGTCCCCATTGAAATCGCAAGATTCCGTTTCCCTTCCCGAAAGGAAATTTCATTTCCTTTCGGGAAGGAAACGGAATCTTGCGACCCCATAAAGAAAGGCTTACAAACGCTCTGGAAAGGAGATAGGATCAAATGAAATCCAATTGAAAAAAAGCCAAAAAAATGCAGAAAATTGGGAGTTTTAGTGTCTTCAAGAAATGGTCTGTGAGGAAATGAGCTGCATTGCAAAGGACCAAAACATGCCAAAACTAAGCTCCCAGACGTTGCCAAAGCAGGGGAAAATGGCAAGGAGGAAGGCACAACATGGAGGAGAGGATATGAGGAACATGGTATGGACACTTAAAAATCTAAAATTAAAAAAGAAAAAATTTTCCCATATTCTATGAAATGCAGGCACATGCAGCAAAGCTTGCCAAAAGTGATCCCCGCTGAAGGCCAAAACAGAAAAGAAGGACTTTCAAACAGGCTGGAATGGAGATACCAGCTACGGAATTGCAATTGGAGGAGAAAAAAAAAAAATTGGGGAAATTTGGGCAATTTAGTGACTCTAAGAAAATGGACCGGGATTACAGCAGAGCAGTGCAAAATACCAAAACATGCCAAAACTAAGCTTCCAGACATTGCCAAAGCAGTGGAAAATTGCAAGGAGCAAGACACAACGTGGAGGGGAAGATATAAAAGACATGGCATGGATGCTTAAAAAAAATGGAAAAAAAAAGAAAAAAATCTTTCCCAAAGTCCAAGGCATCAAAAGTCATGGCATGTCATCTAGGGCAGGGACATGCACCAAAGATTCCTCTCTTGGTCCCCATTGAAATCGCAAGATTCCGTTTCCCTTCCCGAAAGGAAATTTCATTTCCTTTCGGGAAGGAAACGGAATCTTGCGACCCCATAAAGAAAGGCTTACAAACGCTCTGGAAAGGAGATAGGATCAAATGAAATCCAACTGAAAAAAAGCCAAAAAAATGCAGAAAATTGGGAGTTTTAGTGTCTTCAAGAAATGGTCTGTGAGGAAATGAGCTGCATTGCAAAGGACCAAAACATGCCAAAACTAAGCTCCCAGACGTTGCCAAAGCAGGGGAAAATGGCAAGGAGGAAGACACAACGTGGAGGAGAGGATATGAGGAACATGGTATGGACACTTAAAAAACCGCAAAATTAAAAAATAAAAAATTTTCCCATATTCTATGAAATGCAGGAACATGCAGCAAAGCTTGCCAAAAGTGATCCCCGCTGAAGGCCAAAACAGAAACGAAGGACTTTCAAACAGGCTGGAATGGAGATACCAGCTACGGAATTGCAATTGGAGGAGAAAAAAAAAATTTAGGAAATTTGGGCAATTTAATGACTCTAAGAAAATGGACCGGGATTATAGTAGAGCAGTGCAAAATACCAAAACATGCCAAAACTAAGCTTCCAGACATTGCCAAAGCAGTGGAAAATTGCAAGGAGCAAGACACAACGTGGAGGGGAAGGTATGAGGAACATAATATGGACACTTAAAAAAACCTAAAATTAAAAAAGAAAAAATTTTCCCATATGCTATGAAGTGCAGGCACATGCAGCAAAGCTTGCCAGAATTGATCCCCGCTGAAGGCCAAAACAGAAAAGAAGGACTTTCAAACAGGCTGGAATGGAGATACCAGCTACGGAATTGCAATTGGAGGAGAAAAAAAAAAATTTGGAAATTTGGGCAATTTAGTGACTCTAAGAAAATGGACCGGGATTATAGCAGAGCAGTGCACAATACCAAAACATGCCAAAACTAAGCTTCCAGACATTGCCAAAGCAGTGGAAAATTGCAAGGAGCAAGACACAACGTGGAGGGGAAGATATAAAAGACATGGCATGGATTCTTAAAAAAAATGGAAAAAAAAAGAAAAAAATCTTTCCCAAAGTCCAAGGCATCAAAAGTCATGGCATGTCATCTAGGGCAGGGACATGCACCAAAGATTCCTCTCTTGGTCCCCATTGAAATCGCAAGATTCCGTTTCCCTTCCCGAAAGGAAATTTCATTTCCTTTCGGGAAGGAAACGGAATCTTGCGACCCCATAAAGAAAGGCTTACAAACGCTCTGGAAAGGAGATAGGATCAAATGAAATCCAACTGAAAAACAGCCAAAAAAATGCAGAAAATTGGGAGTATTAGTGTCTTCAAGAAATGGTCTGTGAGGAAATGAGCTGCATTGCAAAGGACCAAAACATGCCAAAACTAAGCTCCCAGACGTTGCCAAAGCAGGGGAAAATGGCAAGGAGGAAGGCACAACATGGAGGAGAGGATATGAGGAACATGGTATGGACACTTAAAAATCTAAAATTAAAAAAGAAAAAATTTTCCCATATTCTATGAAATGCAGGCACATGCAGCAAAGCTTGCCAGAATTGATCCCCGCTGAAGGCCAAAACAGAAAAGAAGGACTTTCAAACAGGCTGGAATGGAGATACCAGCTACGGAATTGCAATTGGAGGAGAAAAAAAAAAATTTGGGAAATTTGGGCAATTTAGTGACTCTAAGAAAATGGACCGGGATTATAGCAGAGCAGTGCAAAATACCAAAACATGCCAAAACTAAGCTTCCAGACATTGCCAAAGCAGTGGAAAATTGCAAGGAGCAAGACACAAGGTGGAGGGGAAGACATAAAAGACATGGCATGGATGCATAAAAAAATGGAAAAAAAAAGAAAAAAATCTTTCCCAAAGTCCAAGGCATCAAAAGTCATGGCATGTCATCTAGGGCAGGGACATGCACCAAAGATTCCTCTCTTGGTCCCCATTGAAATCGCAAGATTCCGTTTCCCTTCCCGAAAGGAAATTTCATTTCCTTTCGGGAAGGAAACGGAATCTTGCGACCCCATAAAGAAAGGCTTACAAACGCTCTGGAAAGGAGATAGGATCAAATGAAATCCAACTGAAAAACAGCCAAAAAAATGCAGAAAATTGGGAGTATTAGTGTCTTCAAGAAATGGTCTGTGAGGAAATGAGCTGCATTGCAAAGGACCAAAACATGCCAAAACTAAGCTCCCAGACGTTGCCCAAGCAGGGGAAAATGGCAAGGAGGAAGACACAACGTGGAGGAGAGGATATGAGGAACATGGTATGGACACTTAAAAATCTAAAATTAAAAAAGAAAAAATTTTCCCATATTCTATGAAATGCAGGCACATGCAGCAAAGCTTGCCAAAAGTGATCCCCGCTGAAGGCCAAAACAGAAAAGAAGGACTTTCAAACAGGCTGGAATGGAGATACCAGCTACGGAATTGCAATTGGAGGAGAAAAAAAAAAAATTGGGGAAATTTGGGCAATTTAGTGACTCTAAGAAAATGGACCGGGATTACAGCAGAGCAGTGCAAAATACCAAAACATGCCAAAACTAAGCTTCCAGACATTGCCAAAGCAGTGGAAAATTGCAAGGAGCAAGACACAACGTGGAGGGGAAGATATAAAAGACATGGCATGGATGCTTAAAAAAAATGGAAAAAAAAAAGAAAAAAATCTTTCCCAAAGTCAAAGGCATCAAAAGTCATGGCATGTCATCTAGGGCAGGGACATGCACCAAAGATTCCTCTCTTGGTCCCCATTGAAATCGCAAGATTCCGTTTCCCTTCCCGAAAGGAAATTTCATTTCCTTTCGGGAAGGAAACGGAATCTTGCGACCCCATAAAGAAAGGCTTACAAACGCTCTGGAAAGGAGATAGGATCAAATGAAATCCAACTGAAAAAAAGCCAAAAAAATGCAGAAAATTGGGAGTTTTAGTGTCTTCAAGAAATGGTCTGTGAGGAAATGAGCTGCATTGCAAAGGACCAAAACATGCCAAAACTAAGCTCCCAGACGTTGCCAAAGCAGGGGAAAATGGCAAGGAGGAAGACACAACGTGGAGGAGAGGATATGAGGAACATGGTATGGACACTTAAAAAACCGCAAAATTAAAAAATAAAAAATTTTCCCATATTCTATGAAATGCAGGAACATGCAGCAAAGCTTGCCAAAAGTGATCCCCGCTGAAGGCCAAAACAGAAAAGAAGGACTTTCAAACAGGCTGGAATGGAGATACCAGCTACGGAATTGCAATTGGAGGAGAAAAAAAAAATTTAGGAAATTTGGGCAATTTAATGACTCTAAGAAAATGGACCGGGATTATAGTAGAGCAGTGCAAAATACCAAAACATGCCAAAACTAAGCTTCCAGACATTGCCAAAGCAGTGGAAAATTGCAAGGAGCAAGACACAACGTGGAGGGGAAGGTATGAGGAACATAATATGGACACTTAAAAAAACCTAAAATTAAAAAAGAAAAAATTTTCCCATATGCTATGAAGTGCAGGCACATGCAGCAAAGCTTGCCAGAATTGATCCCCGCTGAAGGCCAAAACAGAAAAGAAGGACTTTCAAACAGGCTGGAATGGAGATACCAGCTACGGCATTGCAATTGGAGGAGAAAAAAAAAAATTTGGAAATTTGGGCAATTTAGTGACTCTAAGAAAATGGACCGGGATTATAGCAGAGCAGTGCAAAATACCAAAACATGCCAAAACTAAGCTTCCAGACATTGCCAAAGCAGTGGAAAATTGCAAGGAGCAAGACACAAGGTGGAGGGGAAGATATAAAAGACATGGCATGGATGCATAAAAAAATGGAAAAAAAAAGAAAAAAATCTTTCCCAAAGTCAAAGGCATCAAAAGTCATGGCATGTCATCTAGGGCAGGGACATGCACCAAAGATTCCTCTCTTGGTCCCCATTGAAATCGCAAGATTCCGTTTCCCTTCCCGAAAGGAAATTTCATTTCCTTTCGGGAAGGAAACGGAATCTTGCGACCCCATAAAGAAAGGCTTACAAACGCTCTGGAAAGGAGATAGGATCAAATGAAATCCAATTGAAAAAAAGCCAAAAAAATGCAGAAAATTGGGAGTTTTAGTGTCTTCAAGAAATGGTCTGTGAGGAAATGAGCTGCATTGCAAAGGACCAAAACATGCCAAAACTAAGCTCCCAGACGTTGCCAAAGCAGGGGAAAATGGCAAGGAGGAAGACACAACGTGGAGGAGAGGATATGAGGAACATGGTATGGACACTTAAAAAAACGCAAAATTAAAAAAGAAAAAGTTTTCCCATATGCTATGAAATGGAGGCACATGCAGCAAAGCGTGCCAGAATTGATCCCCGCTGAAGGCCAAAACAGAAAAGAAGGCCTTTCAAACAGGCTGGAATGGAGATACCAGCTACGGAATTGCAATTGGAGGAGAAAAAAAAAAAATTTGGGAAACCTGGGCAATTTAGTGACTCTAAGAAAATGGACCGGGATTATAGCAGAGCAGTGCAAAATACCAAAACATGCCAAAACTAAGCTTCCAGACATTGCCAAAGCAGTGGAAAATGGCAAGGAGGAAGACACAACGTGGAGGGGAAGGTATGAGGAACATAATATGGACACTTAAAAAAACCTAAAATTAAAAAAGAAAAAATTTTCCCATATTCTATGAAATGCAGGCACATGCAGCAAAGCTTGCCAAAAGTGATCCCCGCTGAAGGCCAAAACAGAAAAGAAGGACTTTCAAACAGGCTGGAATGGAGATACCAGCTACGGAATTGCAATTGGAGGAGAAAAAAAAAAAATTGGGGAAATTTGGGCAATTTAGTGACTCTAAGAAAATGGACCGGGATTATAGCAGAGCAGTGCAAAATACCAAAACATGCCAAAACTAAGCTTCCAGACATTGCCAAAGCAGTGGAAAATTGCAAGGAGCAAGACACAACGTGGAGGGGAAGATATAAAAGACATGGCATGGATGCTTAAAAAAAATGGAAAAAAAAAAGAAAAAAATCTTTCCCAAAGTCAAAGGCATCAAAAGTCATGGCATGTCATCTAGGGCAGGGACATGCACCAAAGATTCCTCTCTTGGTCCCCATTGAAATCGCAAGATTCCGTTTCCCTTCCCGAAAGGAAATTTCATTTCCTTTCGGGAAGGAAACGGAATCTTGCGACCCCATAAAGAAAGGCTTACAAACGCTCTGGAAAGGAGATAGGATCAAATGAAATCCAACTGAAAAACAGCCAAAAAAATGCAGAAAATTGGGAGTATTAGTGTCTTCAAGAAATGGTCTGTGAGGAAATGAGCTGCATTGCAAAGGACCAAAACATGCCAAAACTAAGCTCCCAGACGTTGCCAAAGCAGGGGAAAATGGCAAGGAGGAAGACACAACGTGGAGGAGAGGATATGAGGAACATGGTATGGACACTTAAAAATCTAAAATTAAAAAAGAAAAAATTTTCCCATATTCTATGAAATGCAGGCACATGCAGCAAAGCTTGCCAAAAGTGATCCCCGCTGAAGGCCAAAACAGAAAAGAAGGACTTTCAAACAGGCTGGAATGGAGATACCAGCTACGGAATTGCAATTGGAGGAGAAAAAAAAAAAATTGGGGAAATTTGGGCAATTTAGTGACTCTAAGAAAATGGACCGGGATTACAGCAGAGCAGTGCAAAATACCAAAACATGCCAAAACTAAGCTTCCAGACATTGCCAAAGCAGTGGAAAATTGCAAGGAGCAAGACACAACGTGGAGGGGAAGATATAAAAGACATGGCATGGATGCTTAAAAAAAATGGAAAAAAAAAGAAAAAAATCTTTCCCAAAGTCCAAGGCATCAAAAGTCATGGCATGTCATCTAGGGCAGGGACATGCACCAAAGATTCCTCTCTTGGTCCCCATTGAAATCGCAAGATTCCGTTTCCCTTCCCGAAAGGAAATTTCATTTCCTTTCGGGAAGGAAACGGAATCTTGCGACCCCATAAAGAAAGGCTTACAAACGCTCTGGAAAGGAGATAGGATCAAATGAAATCCAACTGAAAAAAAGCCAAAAAAATGCAGAAAATTGGGAGTTTTAGTGTCTTCAAGAAATGGTCTGTGAGGAAATGAGCTGCATTGCAAAGGACCAAAACATGCCAAAACTAAGCTCCCAGACGTTGCCAAAGCAGGGGAAAATGGCAAGGAGGAAGACACAACGTGGAGGAGAGGATATGAGGAACATGGTATGGACACTTAAAAATCTAAAATTAAAAAAGAAAAAATTTTCCCATATTCTATGAAATGGAGGCACATGCAGCAAAGCTTGCCAAAAGTGATCCCCGCTGAAGGCCAAAAGAGAAAAGAAGGACTTTCAAACAGGCTGGAATGGAGATACCAGCTACGGAATTGCAATTGGAGGAGAAAAAAAAAAAATTGGGGAAATTTGGGCAATTTAGTGACTCTAAGAAAATGGACCGGGATTATAGCAGAGCAGTGCAAAATACCAAAACATGCCAAAACTAAGCTTCCAGACATTGCCAAAGCAGTGGAAAATTGCAAGGAGCAAGACACAACGTGGAGGGGAAGATATAAAAGACATGGCATGGATGCTTAAAAAAAATGGAAAAAAAAAGAAAAAAATCTTTCCCAAAGTCAAAGGCATCAAAAGTCATGGCATGTCATCTAGGGCAGGGACATGCACCAAAGATTCCTCTCTTGGTCCCCATTGAAATCGCAAGATTCCGTTTCCCTTCCCGAAAGGAAATTTCATTTCCTTTCGGGAAGGAAACGGAATCTTGCGACCCCATAAAGAAAGGCTTACAAACGCTCTGGAAAGGAGATAGGATCAAATGAAATCCAACTGAAAAACAGCCAAAAAAATGCAGAAAATTGGGAGTATTAGTGTCTTCAAGAAATAGTCTGTGAGGAAATGAGCTGCATTGCAAAGGACCAAAACATGCCAAAACTAAGCTCCCAGACGTTGCCAAAGCAGGGGAAAATGGCAAGGAGGAAGACACAACGTGGAGGAGAGGCTATGAGGAACATGGTATGGACACTTAAAAAAACGCAAAATTAAAAAAGAAAAAATTTTCCCATATGCTATGAAATGCAGGCACATGCAGCAAAGCTTGCCAAAAGTGATCCCCGCTGAAGGCCAAAACAGAAAAGAAGGACTTTCAAACAGGCTGGAATGGAGATACCAGCTACGGAATTGCAATTGGAGGAGAAAAAAAAAAATTGGGGAAATTTGGGCAATTTAGTGACTCTAAGAAAATGGACCGGGATTATAGCAGAGCAGTGCAAAATACCAAAACATGCCAAAACTAAGCTTCCAGACATTGCCAAAGCAGTGGAAAATTGCAAGGAGCAAGACACAAGGTGGAGGGGAAGATATAAAAGACATGGCATGGATGCATAAAAAAATGGAAAAAAAAAGAAAAAAATCTTTCCCAAAGTCAAAGGCATCAAAAGTCATGGCATGTCATCTAGGGCAGGGACATGCACCAAAGATTCCTCTCTTGGTCCCCATTGAAATCGCAAGATTCCGTTTCCCTTCCCGAAAGGAAATTTCATTTCCTTTCGGGAAGGAAACGGAATCTTGCGACCCCATAAAGAAAGGCTTACAAACGCTCTGGAAAGGAGATAGGATCAAATGAAATCCAATTGAAAAAAAGCCAAAAAAATGCAGAAAATTGGGAGTTTTAGTGTCTTCAAGAAATGGTCTGTGAGGAAATGAGCTGCATTTAAAAGGACCAAAACATGCCAAAACTAAGCTCCCAGACGTTGCCAAAGCAGGGGAAAATGGCAAGGAGGAAGACACAACGTGGAGGAGAGGATATGAGGAACATGGTATGGACACTTAAAAAAACGCAAAATTAAAAAAGAAAAAATTTTCCCATATGCTATGAAGTGCAGGCACATGCAGCAAAGCTTGCCAGAATTGATCCCCGCTGAAGGCCAAAACAGAAAAGAAGGACTTTCAAACAGGCTGGAATGGAGATACCAGCTACGGAATTGCAATTGGAGGAGAAAAAAAAAAAATTTGGGAAATCTGGGCAATTTAGTGACTCTAAGAAAATGGACCGGGATTATAGCAGAGCAGTGCAAAATACCAAAACATGCCAAAACTAAGCTTCCAGACATTGCCAAAGCAGTGGAAAATGGCAAGGAGGAAGACACAACGTGGAGGGGAAGGTATGAGGAACATAATATGGACACTTAAAAAAACCTAAAATTAAAAAAGAAAAAATTTTCCCATATGCTATGAAGTGCAGGCACATGCAGCAAAGCTTGCCAAAAGTGATCCCCGCTGAAGGCCAAAACAGAAAAGAAGGACTTTCAAACAGGCTGGAATGGAGATACCAGCTAAGGAATTGCAATTGGAGGAGAAAAAAAAAAAATTGGGGAAATTTGGGCAATTTAGTGACTCTAAGAAAATGGACCGGGATTATAGCAGAGCAGTGCAAAATACCAAAACATGCCAAAACTAAGCTTCCAGACATTGCCAAAGCAGTGGAAAATTGCAAGGAGCAAGACACAACGTGGAGGGGAAGATATAAAAGACATGGCATGGATGCTTAAAAAAAATGGAAAAAAAAAGAAAAAAATCTTTCCCAAAGTCCAAGGCATCAAAAGTCATGGCATGTCATCTAGGGCAGGGACATGCACCAAAGATTCCTCTCTTGGTCCCCATTGAAATCGCAAGATTCCGTTTCCCTTCCCGAAAGGAAATTTCATTTCCTTTCGGGAAGGAAACGGAATCTTGCGACCCCATAAAGAAAGGCTTACAAACGCTCTGGAAAGGAGATAGGATCAAATGAAATCCAATTGAAAAAAAGCCAAAAAAATGCAGAAAATTGGGAGTTTTAGTGTCTTCAAGAAATGGTCTGTGAGGAAATGAGCTGCATTGCAAAGGACCAAAACATGCCAAAACTAAGCTCCCAGACGTTGCCAAAGCAGGGGAAAATGGCAAGGAGGAAGGCACAACATGGAGGAGAGGATATGAGGAACATGGTATGGACACTTAAAAAAACGCAAAATTAAAAAAGAAAAAATTTTCCCATATTCTATGAAATGCAGGCACATGCAGCAAAGCTTGCCAAAAGTGATCCCCGCTGAAGGCCAAAACAGAAAAGAAGGACTTTCAAACAGGCTGGAATGGAGATACCAGCTACGGAATTGCAATTGGAGGAGAAAAAAAAAAATTGGGGAAATTTGGGCAATTTAGTGACTCTAAGAAAATGGACCGGGATTATAGCAGAGCAGTGCAAAATACCAAAACATGCCAAAACTAAGCTTCCAGACATTGCCAAAGCAGTGGAAAATTGCAAGGAGCAAGACACAACGTGGAGGGGAAGATATAAAAGACATGGCATGGATGCTTAAAAAAAATGGAAAAAAAAATAAAAAAATCTTTCCCAAAGTCCAAGGCATCAAAAGTCATGGCATGTCATCTAGGGCAGGGGCATGCACCAAAGATTCCTCTCTTGGTCCCCATTGAAATCGCAAGATTCCGTTTCCCTTCCCGAAAGGAAATTTCATTTCCTTTCGGGAAGGAAAACGGAATCTTGCGACCCCATAAAGAAAGGCTTACAAACGCTCTGGAAAGGAGATAGGATCAAATGAAATCCAATTGAAAAAAAGCCAAAAAAATGCAGAAAATTGGGAGTTTTAGTGTCTTCAAGAAATGGTCTGTGAGGAAATGAGCTGCATTGCAAAGGACCAAAACATGCCAAAACTAAGCTCCCAGACGTTGCCAAAGCAGGGGAAAATGGCAAGGAGGAAGACACAATGTGGAGGAGAGGATATGAGGAACATGGTATGGACACTTAAAAATCTAAAATTAAAAAAGAAAAAATTTTCCCATATTCTATGAAATGGAGGCACATGCAGCAAAGCTTGCCAAAAGTGATCCCCGCTGAAGGCCAAAAGAGAAAAGAAGGACTTTCAAACAGGCTGGAATGGAGATACCAGCTACGGAATTGCAATTGGAGGAGAAAAAAAAAAAATTGGGGAAATTTGGGCAATTTAGTGACTCTAAGAAAATGGACCGGGATTATAGCAGAGCAGTGCAAAATACCAAAACATGCCAAAACTAAGCTTCCAGACATTGCCAAAGCAGTGGAAAATTGCAAGGAGCAAGACACAACGTGGAGGGGAAGATATAAAAGACATGGCATGGATTCTTAAAAAAAATGGAAAAAAAAAGAAAAAAATCTTTCCCAAAGTCAAAGGCATCAAAAGTCATGGCATGTCATCTAGGGCAGGGACATGCACCAAAGATTCCTCTCTTGGTCCCCATTGAAATCGCAAGATTCCGTTTCCCTTCCCGAAAGGAAATTTCATTTCCTTTCGGGAAGGAAACGGAATCTTGCGACCCCATAAAGAAAGGCTTACAAACGCTCTGGAAAGGAGATAGGATCAAATGAAATCCAATTGAAAAAAAGCCAAAAAAATGCAGAAAATTGGGAGTTTTAGTGTCTTCAAGAAATGGTCTGTGAGGAAATGAGCTGCATTGCAAAGGACCAAAACATGCCAAAACTAAGCTCCCAGACGTTGCCAAAGCAGGGGAAAATGGCAAGGAGGAAGACACAACGTGGAGGAGAGGATATGAGGAACATGGTATGGACACTTAAAAATCTAAAATTAAAAAAGAAAAAAATTTCCCATATTCTATGAAATGGAGGCACATGCAGCAAAGCTTGCCAAAAGTGATCCCCGCTGAAGGCCAAAACAGAAAAGAAGGACTTTCAAACAGGCTGGAATGGAGATACCAGCTACGGAATTGCAATTGGAGGAGAAAAAAAAAAAATTGGGGAAATTTGGGCAATTTAGTGACTCTAAGAAAATGGACCGGGATTATAGCAGAGCAGTGCACAATACCAAAACATGCCAAAACTAAGCTTCCAGACATTGCCAAAGCAGTGGAAAATTGCAAGGAGCAAGACACAACGTGGAGGGGAAGATATAAAAGACATGGCATGGATGCTTTAAAAAAATGGAAAAAAAAAGAAAAAAATCTTTCCCAAAGTCCAAGGCATCAAAAGTCATGGCATGTCATCTAGGGCAGGGACATGCACCAAAGATTCCTCTCTTGGTCCCCATTGAAATCGCAAGATTCCGTTTCCCTTCCCGAAAGGAAATTTCATTTCCTTTCGGGAAGGAAACGGAATCTTGCGACCCCATAAAGAAAGGCTTACAAACGCTCTGGAAAGGAGATAGGATCAAATGAAATCCAATTGAAAAAAAGCCAAAAAAATGCAGAAAATTGGGAGTTTTAGTGTCTTCAAGAAATGGTCTGTGAGGAAATGAGCTGCATTGCAAAGGACCAAAACATGCCAAAACTAAGCTCCCAGACGTTGCCAAAGCAGGGGAAAATGGCAAGGAGGAAGACACAACGTGGAGGAGAGGATATGAGGAACATGGTATGGACACTTAAAAATCTAAAATTAAAAAAGAAAAAATTTTCCCATATTCTATGAAATGGAGGCACATGCAGCAAAGCTTGCCAAAAGTGATCCCCGCTGAAGGCCAAAACAGAAAAGAAGGACTTTCAAACAGGCTGGAATGGAGATACCAGCTACGGAATTGCAATTGGAGGAGAAAAAAAAAAAAATTGGGAAATTTGGGCAATTTAGTGACTCTAAGAAAATGGACCGGGATTATAGCAGAGCAGTGCAAAATACCAAAACATGCCAAAACTAAGCTTCCAGACATTGCCAAAGCAGTGGAAAATTGCAAGGAGCAAGACACAACGTGGAGGGGAAGATATAAAAGACATGGCATGGATGCTTAAAAAAACTGGAAAAAAAAAGAAAAAAATCTTTCCCAAAGTCCAAGGCATCAAAAGTCATGGCATGTCATCTAGGGCAGGGACATGCACCAAAGATTCCTCTCTTGGTCCCCATTGACATCGCAAGATTCCGTTTCCCTTCCCGAAAGGAAATTTCATTTCCTTTCGGGAAGGAAACGGAATCTTGCGACCCCATAAAGAAAGGCTTACAAACGCTCTGGAAAGGAGATAGGATCAAATGAAATCCAATTGAAAAAAAGCCAAAAAAATGCAGAAAATTGGGAGTTTTAGTGTCTTCAAGAAATGGTCTGTGAGGAAATGAGCTGCATTGCAAAGGACCAAAACATGCCAAAACTAAGCTCCCAGACGTTGCCAAAGCAGGGGAAAATGGCAAGGAGGAAGGCACAACATGGAGGAGAGGATATGAGGAACATGGTATGGACACTTAAAAAAACGCAAAATTAAAAAAGAAAAAATTTTCCCATATTCTATGAAATGCAGGCACATGCAGCAAAGCTTGCCAAAAGTGATCCCCGCTGAAGGCCAAAACAGAAAAGAAGGACTTTCAAACAGGCTGGAATGGAGATACCAGCTACGGAATTGCAATTGGAGGAGAAAAAAAAAAAATTGGGGAAATTTGGGCAATTTAGTGACTCTAAGAAAATGGACCGGGATTATAGCAGAGCAGTGCAAAATACCAAAACATGCCAAAACTAAGCTTCCAGACATTGCCAAAGCAGTGGAAAATTGCAAGGAGCAAGACACAACGTGGAGGGGAAGATATAAAAGACATGGCATGGATTCTTAAAAAAAATGGAAAAAAAAAGAAAAAAATCTTTCCCAAAGTCAAAGGCATCAAAAGTCATGGCATGTCATCTAGGGCAGGGACATGCACCAAAGATTCCTCTCTTGGTCCCCATTGAAATCGCAAGATTCCGTTTCCCTTCCCGAAAGGAAATTTCATTTCCTTTCGGGAAGGAAACGGAATCTTGCGACCCCATAAAGAAAGGCTTACAAACGCTCTGGAAAGGAGATAGGATCAAATGAAATCCAACTGAAAAACAGCCAAAAAAATGCAGAAAATTGGGAGTATTAGTGTCTTCAAGAAATGGTCTGTGAGGAAATGAGCTGCATTGCAAAGGACCAAAACATGCCAAAACTAAGCTCCCAGACGTTGCCAAAGCAGGGGAAAATGGCAAGGAGGAAGGCACAACATGGAGGAGAGGATATGAGGAACATGGTATGGACACTTAAAAATCTAAAATTAAAAAAGAAAAAATTTTCCCATATTCTATGAAATGCAGGCACATGCAGCAAAGCTTGCCAGAATTGATCCCCGCTGAAGGCCAAAACAGAAAAGAAGGACTTTCAAACAGGCTGGAATGGAGATACCAGCTACGGAATTGCAATTGGAGGAGAAAAAAAAAAAATTGGGGAAATTTGGGCAATTTAGTGACTCTAAGAAAATGGACCGGGATTATAGCAGAGCAGTGCACAATACCAAAACATGCCAAAACTAAGCTTCCAGACATTGCCAAAGCAGTGGAAAATTGCAAGGAGCAAGACACAACGTGGAGGGGAAGATATAAAAGACATGGCATGGATGCTTAAAAAAAATGGAAAAAAAAAGAAAAAAATCTTTCCCAAAGTCCAAGGCATCAAAAGTCATGGCATGTCATCTAGGGCAGGGACATGCACCAAAGATTCCTCTCTTGGTCCCCATTGAAATCGCAAGATTCCGTTTCCCTTCCCGAAAGGAAATTTCATTTCCTTTCGGGAAGGAAACGGAATCTTGCGACCCCATAAAGAAAGGCTTACAAACGCTCTGGAAAGGAGATAGGATCAAATGAAATCCAATTGAAAAAAAGCCAAAAAAATGCAGAAAATTGGGAGT
This sequence comes from Molothrus aeneus, assembly GCF_037042795.1. Taxonomy (NCBI): domain Eukaryota; kingdom Metazoa; phylum Chordata; class Aves; order Passeriformes; family Icteridae; genus Molothrus; species Molothrus aeneus. Next base: position 44,509,365 of record NC_089648.1, read on the forward strand.
TTTAGTGTCTTCAAGAAATGGTCTGTGAGGAAATGAGCTGCATTGCAAAGGACCAAAACATGCCAAAACTAAGCTCCCAGACGTTGCCAAAGCAGGGGAAAATGGCAAGGAGGAAGACACAACGTGGAGGAGAGGATATGAGGAACATGGTATGGACACTTAAAAATCTAAAATTAAAAAAGAAAAAATTTTCCCATATTCTATGAAATGGAGGCACATGCAGCAAAGCTTGCCAAAAGTGATCCCCGCTGAAGGCCAAAACAGAAAAGAAGGACTTTCAAACAGGCTGGAATGGAGATACCAGCTACGGAATTGCAATTGGAGGAGAAAAAAAAAAAAATTGGGAAATTTGGGCAATTTAGTGACTCTAAGAAAATGGACCGGGATTATAGCAGAGCAGTGCAAAATACCAAAACATGCCAAAACTAAGCTTCCAGACATTGCCAAAGCAGTGGAAAATTGCAAGGAGCAAGACACAACGTGGAGGGGAAGATATAAAAGACATGGCATGGATGCTTAAAAAAAATGGAAAAAAAAAGAAAAAAATCTTTCCCAAAGTCCAAGGCATCAAAAGTCATGGCATGTCATCTAGGGCAGGGACATGCACCAAAGATTCCTCTCTTGGTCCCCATTGAAATCGCAAGATTCCGTTTCCCTTCCCGAAAGGAAATTTCATTTCCTTTCGGGAAGGAAACGGAATCTTGCGACCCCATAAAGAAAGGCTTACAAACGCTCTGGAAAGGAGATAGGATCAAATGAAATCCAATTGAAAAAAAGCCAAAAAAATGCAGAAAATTGGGAGTTTTAGTGTCTTCAAGAAATGGTCTGTGAGGAAATGAGCTGCATTGCAAAGGACCAAAACATGCCAAAACTAAGCTCCCAGACGTTGCCAAAGCAGGGGAAAATGGCAAGGAGGAAGGCACAACATGGAGGAGAGGATATGAGGAACATGGTATGGACACTTAAAAATCTAAAATTAAAAAAGAAAAAATTTTCCCATATTCTATGAAATGCAGGCACATGCAGCAAAGCTTGCCAAAAGTGATCCCCGCTGAAGGCCAAAACAGAAAAGAAGGACTTTCAAACAGGCTGGAATGGAGATACCAGCTACGGAATTGCAATTGGAGGAGAAAAAAAAAAAATTGGGGAAATTTGGGCAATTTAGTGACTCTAAGAAAATGGACCGGGATTACAGCAGAGCAGTGCAAAATACCAAAACATGCCAAAACTAAGCTTCCAGACATTGCCAAAGCAGTGGAAAATTGCAAGGAGCAAGACACAACGTGGAGGGGAAGATATAAAAGACATGGCATGGATGCTTAAAAAAAATGGAAAAAAAAAGAAAAAAATCTTTCCCAAAGTCCAAGGCATCAAAAGTCATGGCATGTCATCTAGGGCAGGGACATGCACCAAAGATTCCTCTCTTGGTCCCCATTGAAATCGCAAGATTCCGTTTCCCTTCCCGAAAGGAAATTTCATTTCCTTTCGGGAAGGAAACGGAATCTTGCGACCCCATAAAGAAAGGCTTACAAACGCTCTGGAAAGGAGATAGGATCAAATGAAATCCAACTGAAAAAAAGCCAAAAAAATGCAGAAAATTGGGAGTTTTAGTGTCTTCAAGAAATGGTCTGTGAGGAAATGAGCTGCATTGCAAAGGACCAAAACATGCCAAAACTAAGCTCCCAGACGTTGCCAAAGCAGGGGAAAATGGCAAGGAGGAAGACACAACGTGGAGGAGAGGATATGAGGAACATGGTATGGACACTTAAAAAACCGCAAAATTAAAAAATAAAAAATTTTCCCATATTCTATGAAATGCAGGAACATGCAGCAAAGCTTGCCAAAAGTGATCCCCGCTGAAGGCCAAAACAGAAACGAAGGACTTTCAAACAGGCTGGAATGGAGATACCAGCTACGGAATTGCAATTGGAGGAGAAAAAAAAAATTTAGGAAATTTGGGCAATTTAATGACTCTAAGAAAATGGACCGGGATTATAGTAGAGCAGTGCAAAATACCAAAACATGCCAAAACTAAGCTTCCAGACATTGCCAAAGCAGTGGAAAATTGCAAGGAGCAAGACACAACGTGGAGGGGAAGGTATGAGGAACATAATATGGACACTTAAAAAAACCTAAAATTAAAAAAGAAAAAATTTTCCCATATGCTATGAAGTGCAGGCACATGCAGCAAAGCTTGCCAGAATTGATCCCCGCTGAAGGCCAAAACAGAAAAGAAGGACTTTCAAACAGGCTGGAATGGAGATACCAGCTACGGAATTGCAATTGGAGGAGAAAAAAAAAAATTTGGAAATTTGGGCAATTTAGTGACTCTAAGAAAATGGACCGGGATTATAGCAGAGCAGTGCACAATACCAAAACATGCCAAAACTAAGCTTCCAGACATTGCCAAAGCAGTGGAAAATTGCAAGGAGCAAGACACAACGTGGAGGGGAAGATATAAAAGACATGGCATGGATTCTTAAAAAAAATGGAAAAAAAAAGAAAAAAATCTTTCCCAAAGTCCAAGGCATCAAAAGTCATGGCATGTCATCTAGGGCAGGGACATGCACCAAAGATTCCTCTCTTGGTCCCCATTGAAATCGCAAGATTCCGTTTCCCTTCCCGAAAGGAAATTTCATTTCCTTTCGGGAAGGAAACGGAATCTTGCGACCCCATAAAGAAAGGCTTACAAACGCTCTGGAAAGGAGATAGGATCAAATGAAATCCAACTGAAAAACAGCCAAAAAAATGCAGAAAATTGGGAGTATTAGTGTCTTCAAGAAATGGTCTGTGAGGAAATGAGCTGCATTGCAAAGGACCAAAACATGCCAAAACTAAGCTCCCAGACGTTGCCAAAGCAGGGGAAAATGGCAAGGAGGAAGGCACAACATGGAGGAGAGGATATGAGGAACATGGTATGGACACTTAAAAATCTAAAATTAAAAAAGAAAAAATTTTCCCATATTCTATGAAATGCAGGCACATGCAGCAAAGCTTGCCAGAATTGATCCCCGCTGAAGGCCAAAACAGAAAAGAAGGACTTTCAAACAGGCTGGAATGGAGATACCAGCTACGGAATTGCAATTGGAGGAGAAAAAAAAAAATTTGGGAAATTTGGGCAATTTAGTGACTCTAAGAAAATGGACCGGGATTATAGCAGAGCAGTGCAAAATACCAAAACATGCCAAAACTAAGCTTCCAGACATTGCCAAAGCAGTGGAAAATTGCAAGGAGCAAGACACAAGGTGGAGGGGAAGACATAAAAGACATGGCATGGATGCATAAAAAAATGGAAAAAAAAAGAAAAAAATCTTTCCCAAAGTCCAAGGCATCAAAAGTCATGGCATGTCATCTAGGGCAGGGACATGCACCAAAGATTCCTCTCTTGGTCCCCATTGAAATCGCAAGATTCCGTTTCCCTTCCCGAAAGGAAATTTCATTTCCTTTCGGGAAGGAAACGGAATCTTGCGACCCCATAAAGAAAGGCTTACAAACGCTCTGGAAAGGAGATAGGATCAAATGAAATCCAACTGAAAAACAGCCAAAAAAATGCAGAAAATTGGGAGTATTAGTGTCTTCAAGAAATGGTCTGTGAGGAAATGAGCTGCATTGCAAAGGACCAAAACATGCCAAAACTAAGCTCCCAGACGTTGCCCAAGCAGGGGAAAATGGCAAGGAGGAAGACACAACGTGGAGGAGAGGATATGAGGAACATGGTATGGACACTTAAAAATCTAAAATTAAAAAAGAAAAAATTTTCCCATATTCTATGAAATGCAGGCACATGCAGCAAAGCTTGCCAAAAGTGATCCCCGCTGAAGGCCAAAACAGAAAAGAAGGACTTTCAAACAGGCTGGAATGGAGATACCAGCTACGGAATTGCAATTGGAGGAGAAAAAAAAAAAATTGGGGAAATTTGGGCAATTTAGTGACTCTAAGAAAATGGACCGGGATTACAGCAGAGCAGTGCAAAATACCAAAACATGCCAAAACTAAGCTTCCAGACATTGCCAAAGCAGTGGAAAATTGCAAGGAGCAAGACACAACGTGGAGGGGAAGATATAAAAGACATGGCATGGATGCTTAAAAAAAATGGAAAAAAAAAGAAAAAAATCTTTCCCAAAGTCAAAGGCATCAAAAGTCATGGCATGTCATCTAGGGCAGGGACATGCACCAAAGATTCCTCTCTTGGTCCCCATTGAAATCGCAAGATTCCGTTTCCCTTCCCGAAAGGAAATTTCATTTCCTTTCGGGAAGGAAACGGAATCTTGCGACCCCATAAAGAAAGGCTTACAAACGCTCTGGAAAGGAGATAGGATCAAATGAAATCCAACTGAAAAAAAGCCAAAAAAATGCAGAAAATTGGGAGTTTTAGTGTCTTCAAGAAATGGTCTGTGAGGAAATGAGCTGCATTGCAAAGGACCAAAACATGCCAAAACTAAGCTCCCAGACGTTGCCAAAGCAGGGGAAAATGGCAAGGAGGAAGACACAACGTGGAGGAGAGGATATGAGGAACATGGTATGGACACTTAAAAAACCGCAAAATTAAAAAATAAAAAATTTTCCCATATTCTATGAAATGCAGGAACATGCAGCAAAGCTTGCCAAAAGTGATCCCCGCTGAAGGCCAAAACAGAAAAGAAGGACTTTCAAACAGGCTGGAATGGAGATACCAGCTACGGAATTGCAATTGGAGGAGAAAAAAAAAATTTAGGAAATTTGGGCAATTTAATGACTCTAAGAAAATGGACCGGGATTATAGTAGAGCAGTGCAAAATACCAAAACATGCCAAAACTAAGCTTCCAGACATTGCCAAAGCAGTGGAAAATTGCAAGGAGCAAGACACAACGTGGAGGGGAAGGTATGAGGAACATAATATGGACACTTAAAAAAACCTAAAATTAAAAAAGAAAAAATTTTCCCATATGCTATGAAGTGCAGGCACATGCAGCAAAGCTTGCCAGAATTGATCCCCGCTGAAGGCCAAAACAGAAAAGAAGGACTTTCAAACAGGCTGGAATGGAGATACCAGCTACGGCATTGCAATTGGAGGAGAAAAAAAAAAATTTGGAAATTTGGGCAATTTAGTGACTCTAAGAAAATGGACCGGGATTATAGCAGAGCAGTGCAAAATACCAAAACATGCCAAAACTAAGCTTCCAGACATTGCCAAAGCAGTGGAAAATTGCAAGGAGCAAGACACAAGGTGGAGGGGAAGATATAAAAGACATGGCATGGATGCATAAAAAAATGGAAAAAAAAAGAAAAAAATCTTTCCCAAAGTCAAAGGCATCAAAAGTCATGGCATGTCATCTAGGGCAGGGACATGCACCAAAGATTCCTCTCTTGGTCCCCATTGAAATCGCAAGATTCCGTTTCCCTTCCCGAAAGGAAATTTCATTTCCTTTCGGGAAGGAAACGGAATCTTGCGACCCCATAAAGAAAGGCTTACAAACGCTCTGGAAAGGAGATAGGATCAAATGAAATCCAATTGAAAAAAAGCCAAAAAAATGCAGAAAATTGGGAGTTTTAGTGTCTTCAAGAAATGGTCTGTGAGGAAATGAGCTGCATTGCAAAGGACCAAAACATGCCAAAACTAAGCTCCCAGACGTTGCCAAAGCAGGGGAAAATGGCAAGGAGGAAGACACAACGTGGAGGAGAGGATATGAGGAACATGGTATGGACACTTAAAAAAACGCAAAATTAAAAAAGAAAAAATTTTCCCATATGCTATGAAATGGAGGCACATGCAGCAAAGCGTGCCAGAATTGATCCCCGCTGAAGGCCAAAACAGAAAAGAAGGCCTTTCAAACAGGCTGGAATGGAGATACCAGCTACGGAATTGCAATTGGAGGAGAAAAAAAAAAAATTTGGGAAACCTGGGCAATTTAGTGACTCTAAGAAAATGGACCGGGATTATAGCAGAGCAGTGCAAAATACCAAAACATGCCAAAACTAAGCTTCCAGACATTGCCAAAGCAGTGGAAAATGGCAAGGAGGAAGACACAACGTGGAGGGGAAGGTATGAGGAACATAATATGGACACTTAAAAAAACCTAAAATTAAAAAAGAAAAAATTTTCCCATATTCTATGAAATGCAGGCACATGCAGCAAAGCTTGCCAAAAGTGATCCCCGCTGAAGGCCAAAACAGAAAAGAAGGACTTTCAAACAGGCTGGAATGGAGATACCAGCTACGGAATTGCAATTGGAGGAGAAAAAAAAAAAATTGGGGAAATTTGGGCAATTTAGTGACTCTAAGAAAATGGACCGGGATTATAGCAGAGCAGTGCAAAATACCAAAACATGCCAAAACTAAGCTTCCAGACATTGCCAAAGCAGTGGAAAATTGCAAGGAGCAAGACACAACGTGGAGGGGAAGATATAAAAGACATGGCATGGATGCTTAAAAAAAATGGAAAAAAAAAGAAAAAAATCTTTCCCAAAGTCCAAGGCATCAAAAGTCATGGCATGTCATCTAGGGCAGGGACATGCACCAAAGATTCCTCTCTTGGTCCCCATTGAAATCGCAAGATTCCGTTTCCCTTCCCGAAAGGAAATTTCATTTCCTTTCGGGAAGGAAACGGAATCTTGCGACCCCATAAAGAAAGGCTTACAAACGCTCTGGAAAGGAGATAGGATCAAATGAAATCCAACTGAAAAAAAGCCAAAAAAATGCAGAAAATTGGGAGTTTTAGTGTCTTCAAGAAATGGTCTGTGAGGAAATGAGCTGCATTGCAAAGGACCAAAACATGCCAAAACTAAGCTCCCAGACGTTGCCAAAGCAGGGGAAAATGGCAAGGAGGAAGACACAACGTGGAGGAGAGGATATGAGGAACATGGTATGGACACTTAAAAATCTAAAATTAAAAAAGAAAAAATTTTCCCATATTCTATGAAATGGAGGCACATGCAGCAAAGCTTGCCAAAAGTGATCCCCGCTGAAGGCCAAAACAGAAAAGAAGGACTTTCAAACAGGCTGGAATGGAGATACCAGCTACGGAATTGCAATTGGAGGAGAAAAAAAAAAAATTGGGGAAATTTGGGCAATTTAGTGACTCTAAGAAAATGGACCGGGATTATAGCAGAGCAGTGCAAAATACCAAAACATGCCAAAACTAAGCTTCCAGACATTGCCAAAGCAGTGGAAAATTGCAAGGAGCAAGACACAACGTGGAGGGGAAGATATAAAAGACATGGCATGGATGCTTAAAAAAAATGGAAAAAAAAAGAAAAAAATCTTTCCCAAAGTCAAAGGCATCAAAAGTCATGGCATGTCATCTAGGGCAGGGACATGCACCAAAGATTCCTCTCTTGGTCCCCATTGAAATCGCAAGATTCCGTTTCCCTTCCCGAAAGGAAATTTCATTTCCTTTCGGGAAGGAAACGGAATCTTGCGACCCCATAAAGAAAGGCTTACAAACGCTCTGGAAAGGAGATAGGATCAAATGAAATCCAACTGAAAAACAGCCAAAAAAATGCAGAAAATTGGGAGTATTAGTGTCTTCAAGAAATAGTCTGTGAGGAAATGAGCTGCATTGCAAAGGACCAAAACATGCCAAAACTAAGCTCCCAGACGTTGCCAAAGCAGGGGAAAATGGCAAGGAGGAAGACACAACGTGGAGGAGAGGCTATGAGGAACATGGTATGGACACTTAAAAAAACGCAAAATTAAAAAAGAAAAAATTTTCCCATATGCTATGAAATGCAGGCACATGCAGCAAAGCTTGCCAAAAGTGATCCCCGCTGAAGGCCAAAACAGAAAAGAAGGACTTTCAAACAGGCTGGAATGGAGATACCAGCTACGGAATTGCAATTGGAGGAGAAAAAAAAAAATTGGGGAAATTTGGGCAATTTAGTGACTCTAAGAAAATGGACCGGGATTATAGCAGAGCAGTGCAAAATACCAAAACATGCCAAAACTAAGCTTCCAGACATTGCCAAAGCAGTGGAAAATTGCAAGGAGCAAGACACAAGGTGGAGGGGAAGATATAAAAGACATGGCATGGATGCATAAAAAAATGGAAAAAAAAAGAAAAAAATCTTTCCCAAAGTCAAAGGCATCAAAAGTCATGGCATGTCATCTAGGGCAGGGACATGCACCAAAGATTCCTCTCTTGGTCCCCATTGAAATCGCAAGATTCCGTTTCCCTTCCCGAAAGGAAATTTCATTTCCTTTCGGGAAGGAAACGGAATCTTGCGACCCCATAAAGAAAGGCTTACAAACGCTCTGGAAAGGAGATAGGATCAAATGAAATCCAATTGAAAAAAAGCCAAAAAAATGCAGAAAATTGGGAGTTTTAGTGTCTTCAAGAAATGGTCTGTGAGGAAATGAGCTGCATTTAAAAGGACCAAAACATGCCAAAACTAAGCTCCCAGACGTTGCCAAAGCAGGGGAAAATGGCAAGGAGGAAGACACAACGTGGAGGAGAGGATATGAGGAACATGGTATGGACACTTAAAAAAACGCAAAATTAAAAAAGAAAAAATTTTCCCATATGCTATGAAGTGCAGGCACATGCAGCAAAGCTTGCCAGAATTGATCCCCGCTGAAGGCCAAAACAGAAAAGAAGGACTTTCAAACAGGCTGGAATGGAGATACCAGCTACGGAATTGCAATTGGAGGAGAAAAAAAAAAAATTTGGGAAATCTGGGCAATTTAGTGACTCTAAGAAAATGGACCGGGATTATAGCAGAGCAGTGCAAAATACCAAAACATGCCAAAACTAAGCTTCCAGACATTGCCAAAGCAGTGGAAAATGGCAAGGAGGAAGACACAACGTGGAGGGGAAGGTATGAGGAACATAATATGGACACTTAAAAAAACCTAAAATTAAAAAAGAAAAAATTTTCCCATATGCTATGAAGTGCAGGCACATGCAGCAAAGCTTGCCAAAAGTGATCCCCGCTGAAGGCCAAAACAGAAAAGAAGGACTTTCAAACAGGCTGGAATGGAGATACCAGCTAAGGAATTGCAATTGGAGGAGAAAAAAAAAAAATTGGGGAAATTTGGGCAATTTAGTGACTCTAAGAAAATGGACCGGGATTATAGCAGAGCAGTGCAAAATACCAAAACATGCCAAAACTAAGCTTCCAGACATTGCCAAAGCAGTGGAAAATTGCAAGGAGCAAGACACGAGGTGGAGGGGAAGATATAAAAGACATGGCATGGATGCTTAAAAAAAAAGGAAAAAAAAAGAAAAAAGTCTTTCCCAAAGTCAAAGGCATCAAAAGTCATGGCATGTCATCTAGGGCAGGGACATGCACCAAAGATTCCTCTCTTGGTCCCCATTGAAATCGCAAGATTCCGTTTCCCTTCCCGAAAGGAAATTTCATTTCCTTTCGGGAAGGAAACGGAATCTTGCGACCCCATAAAGAAAGGCTTACAAACGCTCTGGAAAGGAGATAGGATCAAATGAAATCCAATTGAAAAAAAGCCAAAAAAATGCAGAAAATTGGGAGTTTTAGTGTCTTCAAGAAATGGTCTGAGAGGAAATGAGCTGCATTGCAAAGGACCAAAACATGCCAAAACTAAGCTCCCAGACGTTGCCAAAGCAGGGGAAAATGGCAAGGAGGAAGACACAACGTGGAGGAGAGGCTATGAGGAACATGGTATGGACACTTAAAAAACCGCAAAATTAAAAAAGAAAAAATTTTCCCATATGCTATGAAATGCAGGCACATGCAGCAAAGCTTGCCAAAAGTGATCCCCGCTGAAGGCCAAAACAGAAAAGAAGGACTTTCAAACAGGCTGGAATGGAGATACCAGCTACGGAATTGCAATTGGAGGAGAAAAAAAAAAATTGGGGAAATTTGGGCAATTTAGTGACTCTAAGAAAATGGACCGGGATTATAGCAGAGCAGTGCAAAATACCAAAACATGCCAAAACTAAGCTTCCAGACATTGCCAAAGCAGTGGAAAATTGCAAGGAGCAAGACACAACGTGGAGGGGAAGATATAAAAGACATGGCATGGATGCTTAAAAAAACTGGAAAAAAAAAGAAAAAAATCTTTCCCAAAGTCAAAGGCATCAAAAGTCATGGCATGTCATCTAGGGCAGGGACATGCACCAAAGATTCCTCTCTTGGTCCCCATTGAAATCGCAAGATTCCGTTTCCCTTCCCGAAAGGAAATTTCATTTCCTTTCGGGAAGGAAACGGAATCTTGCGACCCCATAAAGAAAGGCTTACAAACGCTCTGGAAAGGAGATAGGATCAAATGAAATCCAATTGAAAAAAAGCCAAAAAAATGCAGAAAATTGGGAGTTTTAGTGTCTTCAAGAAATGGTCTGAGAGGAAATGAGCTGCATTGCAAAGGACCAAAACATGCCAAAACTAAGCTCCCAGACGTTGCCAAAGCAGGGGAAAATGGCAAGGAGGAAGACACAACGTGGAGGAGAGGCTATGAGGAACATGGTATGGACACTTAAAAAAACGCAAAGTTAAAAAAGAAAAAATTTTCCCATATGCTATGAAATGCAGGCACATGCAGCAAAGCTTGCCAAAAGTGATCCCCGCTGAAGGCCAAAACAGAAAAGAAGGACTTTCAAACAGGCTGGAATGGAGATACCAGCTACGGAATTGCAATTGGAGGAGAAAAAAAAAAATTGGGGAAATTTGGGCAATTTAGTGACTCTAAGAAAATGGACCGGGATTATAGCAGAGCAGTGCAAAATACCAAAACATGCCAAAACTAAGCTTCCAGACATTGCCAAAGCAGTGGAAAATTGCAAGGAGCAAGACACAACGTGGAGGGGAAGGTATGAGGAACATAATATGGACACTTAAAAAAACCTAAAATTAAAAAAGAAAAAATTTTCCCATATGCTATGAAGTGCAGGCACATGCAGCAAAGCTTGCCAGAATTGATCCCCGCTGAAGGCCAAAACAGAAAAGAAGGACTTTCAAACAGGCTGGAATGGAGATACCAGCTAAGGAATTGCAATTGGAGGAGAAAAAAAAAAATTTGGGAAATTTGGGCAATTTAGTGACTCTAAGAAAATGGACCGGGATTATAGCAGAGCAGTGCAAAATACCAAAACATGCCAAAACTAAGCTTCCAGACATTGCCAAAGCAGTGGAAAATTGCAAGGAGCAAGACACAAGGTGGAGGGGAAGATATAAAAGACATGGCATGGATGCATAAAAAAATGGAAAAAAAAAGAAAAAAATCTTTCCCAAAGTCAAAGGCATCAAAAGTCATGGCATGTCATCTAGGGCAGGGACATGCACCAAAGATTCCTCTCTTGGTCCCCATTGAAATCGCAAGATTCCGTTTCCCTTCCCGAAAGGAAATTTCATTTCCTTTCGGGAAGGAAACGGAATCTTGCGACCCCATAAAGAAAGGCTTACAAACGCTCTGGAAAGGAGATAGGATCAAATGAAATCCAATTGAAAAAAAGCCAAAAAAATGCAGAAAATTGGGAGTTTTAGTGTCTTCAAGAAATGGTCTGTGAGGAAATGAGCTGCATTTAAAAGGACCAAAACATGCCAAAACTAAGCTCCCAGACGTTGCCAAAGCAGGGGAAAATGGCAAGGAGGAAGACACAACGTGGAGGAGAGGATATGAGGAACATGGTATGGACACTTAAAAAAACGCAAAATTAAAAAAGAAAAAATTTTCCCATATGCTATGAAGTGCAGGCACATGCAGCAAAGCTTGCCAGAATTGATCCCCGCTGAAGGCCAAAACAGAAAAGAAGGACTTTCAAACAGGCTGGAATGGAGATACCAGCTACGGAATTGCAATTGGAGGAGAAAAAAAAAAAATTTGGGAAATCTGGGCAATTTAGTGACTCTAAGAAAATGGACCGGGATTATAGCAGAGCAGTGCAAAATACCAAAACATGCCAAAACTAAGCTTCCAGACATTGCCAAAGCAGTGGAAAATGGCAAGGAGGAAGACACAACGTGGAGGGGAAGGTATGAGGAACATAATATGGACACTTAAAAAAACCTAAAATTAAAAAAGAAAAAATTTTCCCATATGCTATGAAGTGCAGGCACATGCAGCAAAGCTTGCCAAAAGTGATCCCCGCTGAAGGCCAAAACAGAAAAGAAGGACTTTCAAACAGGCTGGAATGGAGATACCAGCTAAGGAATTGCAATTGGAGGAGAAAAAAAAAAAATTGGGGAAATTTGGGCAATTTAGTGACTCTAAGAAAATGGACCGGGATTATAGCAGAGCAGTGCGAAATACCAAAACATGCCAAAACTAAGCTTCCAGACATTGCCAAAGCAGTGGAAAATTGCAAGGAGCAAGACACGAGGTGGAGGGGAAGATATAAAAGACATGGCATGGATGCTTAAAAAAAAAGGAAAAAAAAAGAAAAAAGTCTTTCCCAAAGTCAAAGGCATCAAAAGTCATGGCATGTCATCTAGGGCAGGGACATGCACCAAAGATTCCTCTCTTGGTCCCCATTGAAATCGCAAGATTCCGTTTCCCTTCCCGAAAGGAAATTTCATTTCCTTTCGGGAAGGAAACGGAATCTTGCGACCCCATAAAGAAAGGCTTACAAACGCTCTGGAAAGGAGATAGGATCAAATGAAATCCAATTGAAAAAAAGCCAAAAAAATGCAGAAAATTGGGAGTTTTAGTGTCTTCAAGAAATGGTCTGAGAGGAAATGAGCTGCATTGCAAAGGACCAAAACATGCCAAAACTAAGCTCCCAGACGTTGCCAAAGCAGGGGAAAATGGCAAGGAGGAAGACACAACGTGGAGGAGAGGCTATGAGGAACATGGTATGGACACTTAAAAAACCGCAAAATTAAAAAAGAAAAAATTTTCCCATATGCTATGAAATGCAGGCACATGCAGCAAAGCTTGCCAAAAGTGATCCCCGCTGAAGGCCAAAACAGAAAAGAAGGACTTTCAAACAGGCTGGAATGGAGATACCAGCTACGGAATTGCAATTGGAGGAGAAAAAAAAAAATTGGGGAAATTTGGGCAATTTAGTGACTCTAAGAAAATGGACCGGGATTATAGCAGAGCAGTGCAAAATACCAAAACATGCCAAAACTAAGCTTCCAGACATTGCCAAAGCAGTGGAAAATTGCAAGGAGCAAGACACAACGTGGAGGGGAAGATATAAAAGACATGGCATGGATGCTTAAAAAAACTGGAAAAAAAAAGAAAAAAATCTTTCCCAAAGTCAAAGGCATCAAAAGTCATGGCATGTCATCTAGGGCAGGGACATGCACCAAAGATTCCTCTCTTGGTCCCCATTGAAATCGCAAGATTCCGTTTCCCTTCCCGAAAGGAAATTTCATTTCCTTTCGGGAAGGAAACGGAATCTTGCGACCCCATAAAGAAAGGCTTACAAACGCTCTGGAAAGGAGATAGGATCAAATGAAATCCAATTGAAAAAAAGCCAAAAAAATGCAGAAAATTGGGAGTTTTAGTGTCTTCAAGAAATGGTCTGAGAGGAAATGAGCTGCATTGCAAAGGACCAAAACATGCCAAAACTAAGCTCCCAGACGTTGCCAAAGCAGGGGAAAATGGCAAGGAGGAAGACACAACGTGGAGGAGAGGCTATGAGGAACATGGTATGGACACTTAAAAAAACGCAAAGTTAAAAAAGAAAAAATTTTCCCATATGCTATGAAATGCAGGCACATGCAGCAAAGCTTGCCAAAAGTGATCCCCGCTGAAGGCCAAAACAGAAAAGAAGGACTTTCAAACAGGCTGGAATGGAGATACCAGCTACGGAATTGCAATTGGAGGAGAAAAAAAAAAATTGGGGAAATTTGGGCAATTTAGTGACTCTAAGAAAATGGACCGGGATTATAGCAGAGCAGTGCAAAATACCAAAACATGCCAAAACTAAGCTTCCAGACATTGCCAAAGCAGTGGAAAATTGCAAGGAGCAAGACACAACGTGGAGGGGAAGGTATGAGGAACATAATATGGACACTTAAAAAAACCTAAAATTAAAAAAGAAAAAATTTTCCCATATGCTATGAAGTGCAGGCACATGCAGCAAAGCTTGCCAGAATTGATCCCCGCTGAAGGCCAAAACAGAAAAGAAGGACTTTCAAACAGGCTGGAATGGAGATACCAGCTAAGGAATTGCAATTGGAGGAGAAAAAAAAAAATTTGGGAAATTTGGGCAATTTAGTGACTCTAAGAAAATGGACCGGGATTATAGCAGAGCAGTGCAAAATACCAAAACATGCCAAAACTAAGCTTCCAGACATTGCCAAAGCAGTGGAAAATTGCAAGGAGCAAGACACAAGGTGGAGGGGAAGATATAAAAGACATGGCATGGATGCATAAAAAAATGGAAAAAAAAAGAAAAAAATCTTTCCCAAAGTCAAAGGCATCAAAAGTCATGGCATGTCATCTAGGGCAGGGACATGCACCAAAGATTCCTCTCTTGGTCCCCATTGAAATCGCAAGATTCCGTTTCCCTTCCCGAAAGGAAATTTCATTTCCTTTCGGGAAGGAAACGGAATCTTGCGACCCCATAAAGAAAGGCTTACAAACGCTCTGGAAAGGAGATAGGATCAAATGAAATCCAATTGAAAAAAAGCCAAAAAAATGCAGAAAATTGGGAGTTTTAGTGTCTTCAAGAAATGGTCTGAGAGGAAATGAGCTGCATTGCAAAGGACCAAAACATGCCAAAACTAAGCTCCCAGACGTTGCCAAAGCAGGGGAAAATGGCAAGGAGGAAGACACAACGTGGAGGAGAGGATATGAGGAACATGGTATGGACACTTAAAAAAACGCAAAATTAAAAAAGAAAAAATTTTCCCATATGCTATGAAGTGCAGGCACATGCAGCAAAGCTTGCCAGAATTGATCCCCGCTGAAGGCCAAAACAGAAAAGAAGGACTTTCAAACAGGCTGGAATGGAGATACCAGCTACGGAATTGCAATTGGAGGAGAAAAAAAAAAAATTTGGGAAATCTGGGCAATTTAGTGACTCTAAGAAAATGGACCGGGATTATAGCAGAGCAGTGCAAAATACCAAAACATGCCAAAACTAAGCTTCCAGACATTGCCAAAGCAGTGGAAAATGGCAAGGAGGAAGACACAACGTGGAGGGGAAGGTATGAGGAACATAATATGGACACTTAAAAAAACCTAAAATTAAAAAAGAAAAAATTTTCCCATATGCTATGAAGTGCAGGCACATGCAGCAAAGCTTGCCAAAAGTGATCCCCGCTGAAGGCCAAAACAGAAAAGAAGGACTTTCAAACAGGCTGGAATGGAGATACCAGCTAAGGAATTGCAATTGGAGGAGAAAAAAAAAAAATTGGGGAAATTTGGGCAATTTAGTGACTCTAAGAAAATGGACCGGGATTATAGCAGAGCAGTGCAAAATACCAAAACATGCCAAAACTAAGCTTCCAGACATTGCCAAAGCAGTGGAAAATTGCAAGGAGCAAGACACGAGGTGGAGGGGAAGATATAAAAGACATGGCATGGATGCTTAAAAAAAAAGGAAAAAAAAAGAAAAAAGTCTTTCCCAAAGTCAAAGGCATCAAAAGTCATGGCATGTCATCTAGGGCAGGGACATGCACCAAAGATTCCTCTCTTGGTCCCCATTGAAATCGCAAGATTCCGTTTCCCTTCCCGAAAGGAAATTTCATTTCCTTTCGGGAAGGAAACGGAATCTTGCGACCCCATAAAGAAAGGCTTACAAACGCTCTGGAAAGGAGATAGGATCAAATGAAATCCAATTGAAAAAAAGCCAAAAAAATGCAGAAAATTGGGAGTTTTAGTGTCTTCAAGAAATGGTCTGAGAGGAAATGAGCTGCATTGCAAAGGACCAAAACATGCCAAAACTAAGCTCCCAGACGTTGCCAAAGCAGGGGAAAATGGCAAGGAGGAAGACACAACGTGGAGGAGAGGCTATGAGGAACATGGTATGGACACTTAAAAAACCGCAAAATTAAAAAAGAAAAAATTTTCCCATATGCTATGAAATGCAGGCACATGCAGCAAAGCTTGCCAAAAGTGATCCCCGCTGAAGGCCAAAACAGAAAAGAAGGACTTTCAAACAGGCTGGAATGGAGATACCAGCTACGGAATTGCAATTGGAGGAGAAAAAAAAAAATTGGGGAAATTTGGGCAATTTAGTGACTCTAAGAAAATGGACCGGGATTATAGCAGAGCAGTGCAAAATACCAAAACATGCCAAAACTAAGCTTCCAGACATTGCCAAAGCAGTGGAAAATTGCAAGGAGCAAGACACAACGTGGAGGGGAAGATATAAAAGACATGGCATGGATGCTTAAAAAAACTGGAAAAAAAAAGAAAAAAATCTTTCCCAAAGTCAAAGGCATCAAAAGTCATGGCATGTCATCTAGGGCAGGGACATGCACCAAAGATTCCTCTCTTGGTCCCCATTGAAATCGCAAGATTCCGTTTCCCTTCCCAAAAGGAAATTTCATTTCCTTTCGGGAAGGAAACGGAATCTTGCGACCCCATAAAGAAAGGCTTACAAACGCTCTGGAAAGGAGATAGGATCAAATGAAATCCAATTGAAAAAAAGCCAAAAAAATGCAGAAAATTGGGAGTTTTAGTGTCTTCAAGAAATGGTCTGAGAGGAAATGAGCTGCATTGCAAAGGACCAAAACATGCCAAAACTAAGCTCCCAGACGTTGCCAAAGCAGGGGAAAATGGCAAGGAGGAAGACACAACGTGGAGGAGAGGCTATGAGGAACATGGTATGGACACTTAAAAAAACGCAAAGTTAAAAAAGAATAAATTTTCCCATATGCTATGAAATGCAGGCACATGCAGCAAAGCTTGCCAAAAGTGATCCCCGCTGAAGGCCAAAACAGAAAAGAAGGACTTTCAAACAGGCTGGAATGGAGATACCAGCTACGGAATTGCAATTGGAGGAGAAAAAAAAAAATTGGGGAAATTTGGGCAATTTAGTGACTCTAAGAAAATGGACCGGGATTATAGCAGAGCAGTGCAAAATACCAAAACATGCCAAAACTAAGCTTCCAGACATTGCCAAAGCAGTGGAAAATTGCAAGGAGCAAGACACAACGTGGAGGGGAAGGTATGAGGAACATAATATGGACACTTAAAAAAACCTAAAATTAAAAAAGAAAAAATTTTCCCATATGCTATGAAGTGCAGGCACATGCAGCAAAGCTTGCCAGAATTGATCCCCGCTGAAGGCCAAAACAGAAAAGAAGGACTTTCAAACAGGCTGGAATGGAGATACCAGCTAAGGAATTGCAATTGGAGGAGAAAAAAAAAAATTTGGGAAATTTGGGCAATTTAGTGACTCTAAGAAAATGGACCGGGATTATAGCAGAGCAGTGCAAAATACCAAAACATGCCAAAACTAAGCTTCCAGACATTGCCAAAGCAGTGGAAAATTGCAAGGAGCAAGACACAAGGTGGAGGGGAAGATATAAAAGACATGGCATGGATGCATAAAAAAATGGAAAAAAAAAGAAAAAAATCTTTCCCAAAGTCAAAGGCATCAAAAGTCATGGCATGTCATCTAGGGCAGGGACATGCACCAAAGATTCCTCTCTTGGTCCCCATTGAAATCGCAAGATTCCGTTTCCCTTCCCGAAAGGAAATTTCATTTCCTTTCGGGAAGGAAACGGAATCTTGCGACCCCATAAAGAAAGGCTTACAAACGCTCTGGAAAGGAGATAGGATCAAATGAAATCCAATTGAAAAAAAGCCAAAAAAATGCAGAAAATTGGGAGTTTTAGTGTCTTCAAGAAATGGTCTGTGAGGAAATGAGCTGCATTGCAAAGGACCAAAACATGCCAAAACTAAGCTCCCAGACGTTGCCAAAGCAGGGGAAAATGGCAAGGAGGAAGACACAACGTGGAGGAGAGGATATGAGGAACATGGTATGGACACTTAAAAAAACGCAAAATTAAAAAAGAAAAAATTTTCCCATATGCTATGAAGTGCAGGCACATGCAGCAAAGCTTGCCAGAATTGATCCCCGCTGAAGGCCAAAACAGAAAAGAAGGACTTTCAAACAGGCTGGAATGGAGATACCAGCTACGGAATTGCAATTGGAGGAGAAAAAAAAAAAATTTGGGAAATCTGGGCAATTTAGTGACTCTAAGAAAATGGACCGGGATTATAGCAGAGCAGTGCAAAATACCAAAACATGCCAAAACTAAGCTTCCAGACATTGCCAAAGCAGTGGAAAATGGCAAGGAGGAAGACACAACGTGGAGGGGAAGGTATGAGGAACATAATATGGACACTTAAAAAAACCTAAAATTAAAAAAGAAAAAATTTTCCCATATTCTATGAAATGCAGGCACATGCAGCAAAGCTTGCCAAAAGTGATCCCCGCTGAAGGCCAAAACAGAAAAGAAGGACTTTCAAACAGGCTGGAATGGAGATACCAGCTACGGAATTGCAATTGGAGGAGAAAAAAAAAAAATTGGGGAAATTTGGGCAATTTAGTGACTCTAAGAAAATGGACCGGGATTATAGCAGAGCAGTGCAAAATATCAAAACATGCCAAAACTAAGCTTCCAGACATTGCCAAAGCAGTGGAAAATTGCAAGGAGCAAGACACAACGTGGAGGGGAAGATATAAAAGACATGGCATGGATGCTTAAAAAAAATGGAAAAAAAAAGAAAGAAATCTTTCCCAAAGTCAAAGGCATCAAAAGTCATGGCATGTCATCTAGGGCAGGGACATGCACCAAAGATTCCTCTCTTGGTCCCCATTGAAATCGCAAGATTCCGTTTCCATTCCCGAAAGGAAATTTCATTTCCTTTCGGGAAGGAAACGGAATCTTGCGACCCCATAAAGAAAGGCTTACAAACGCTCTGGAAAGGAGATAGGATCAAATGAAATCCAACTGAAAAACAGCCAAAAAAATGCAGAAAATTGGGAGTATTAGTGTCTTCAAGAAATGGTCTGTGAGGAAATGAGCTGCATTGCAAAGGACCAAAACATGCCAAAACTAAGCTCCCAGACGTTGCCAAAGCAGGGGAAAATGGCAAGGAGGAAGACACAACGTGGAGGAGAGGATATGAGGAACATGGTATGGACACTTAAAAATCTAAAATTAAAAAAGAAAAAATTTTCCCATATTCTATGAAATGCAGGCACATGCAGCAAAGCTTGCCAAAAGTGATCCCCGCTGAAGGCCAAAACAGAAAAGAAGGACTTTCAAACAGGCTGGAATGGAGATACCAGCTACGGAATTGCAATTGGAGGAGAAAAAAAAAAAATTGGGGAAATTTGGGCAATTTAGTGACTCTAAGAAAATGGACCGGGATTATAGCAGAGCAGTGCAAAATACCAAAACATGCCAAAACTAAGCTTCCAGACATTGCCAAAGCAGTGGAAAATTGCAAGGAGCAAGACACAAGGTGGAGGGGAAGATATAAAAGACATGGCATGGATGCATAAAAAAATGGAAAAAAAAAGAAAAAAATCTTTCCCAAAGTCAAAGGCATCAAAAGTCATGGCATGTCATCTAGGGCAGGGACATGCACCAAAGATTCCTCTCTTGGTCCCCATTGAAATCGCAAGATTCCGTTTCCCTTCCCGAAAGGAAATTTCATTTCCTTTCGGGAAGGAAACGGAATCTTGCGACCCCATAAAGAAAGGCTTACAAACGCTCTGGAAAGGAGATAGGATCAAATGAAATCCAACTGAAAAAAAGCCAAAAAAATGCAGAAAATTGGGAGTTTTAGTGTCTTCAAGAAATGGTCTGTGAGGAAATGAGCTGCATTGCAAAGGACCAAAACATGCCAAAACTAAGCTCCCAGACGTTGCCAAAGCAGGGGAAAATGGCAAGGAGGAAGACACAACGTGGAGGAGAGGATATGAGGAACATGGTATGGACACTTAAAAAACCGCAAAATTAAAAAATAAAAAATTTTCCCATATTCTATGAAATGGAGGCACATGCAGCAAAGCTTGCCAAAAGTGATCCCCGCTGAAGGCCAAAACAGAAAAGAAGGACTTTCAAACAGGCTGGAATGGAGATACCAGCTACGGAATTGCAATTGGAGGAGAAAAAAAAAAAATTGGGGAAATTTGGGCAATTTAGTGACTCTAAGAAAATGGACCGGGATTACAGCAGAGCAGTGCAAAATACCAAAACATGCCAAAACTAAGCTTCCAGACATTGCCAAAGCAGTGGAAAATTGCAAGGAGCAAGACACAACGTGGAGCGGAAGATATAAAAGACATGGCATGGATGCTTAAAAAAAATGGAAAAAAAAGAAAAAAATCTTTCCCAAAGTCAAAGGCATCAAAA
The DNA here is from genome assembly GCF_037042795.1 of Molothrus aeneus. Lineage (NCBI taxonomy): Eukaryota > Metazoa > Chordata > Aves > Passeriformes > Icteridae > Molothrus > Molothrus aeneus. The sequence goes on from NC_089648.1 coordinate 44,529,591, forward strand.
GTCATGGCATGTCATCTAGGGCAGGGACATGCACCAAAGATTCCTCTCTTGGTCCCCATTGAAATCGCAAGATTCCGTTTCCCTTCCCGAAAGGAAATTTCATTTCCTTTCGGGAAGGAAACGGAATCTTGCGACCCCATAAAGAAAGGCTTACAAACGCTCTGGAAAGGAGATAGGATCAAATGAAATCCAATTGAAAAAAAGCCAAAAAAATGCAGAAAATTGGGAGTATTAGTGTCTTCAAGAAATGGTCTGTGAGGAAATGAGCTGCATTGCAAAGGACCAAAACATGCCAAAACAAAGCTTCCAGACATTGCCAAAGCAGTGGAAAATTGCAAGGAGGAAGGCACAACGTGGAGGGGAAGGTATGAGGAACATAATATGGACACTTAAAAAAACCTAAAATTAAAAAAGAAAAAATTTTCCCATATTCTATGAAATGGAGGCACATGCAGCAAAGCTTGCCAAAAGTGATCCCCGCTGAAGGCCAAAACAGAAAAGAAGGACTTTCAAACAGGCTGGAATGGAGATACCAGCTACGGAATTGCAATTGGAGGAGAAAAAAAAAATTTGGGAAATTTGGGCAATTTAATGACTCTAAGAAAATGGACCGGGATTATAGTAGAGCAGTGCAAAATACCAAAACATGCCAAAACTAAGCTTCCAGACATTGCCAAAGCAGTGGAAAATTGCAAGGAGCAAGACACAACGTGGAGGGGAAGATATAAAAGACATGGCATGGATGCTTAAAAAAAATGGAAAAAAAAAGAAAAAAATCTTTCCCAAAGTCCAAGGCATCAAAAGTCATGGCATGTCATCTAGGGCAGGGACATGCACCAAAGATTCCTCTCTTGGTCCCCATTGAAATCGCAAGATTCCGTTTCCCTTCCCGAAAGGAAATTTCATTTCCTTTCGGGAAGGAAACGGAATCTTGCGACCCCATAAAGAAAGGCTTACAAACGCTCTGGAAAGGAGATAGGATCAAATGAAATCCAATTGAAAAAAAGCCAAAAAAATGCAGAAAATTGGGAGTTTTAGTGTCTTCAAGAAATAGTCTGTGAGGAAATGAGCTGCATTGCAAAGGACCAAAACATGCCAAAACTAAGCTCCCAGACGTTGCCAAAGCAGGGGAAAATGGCAAGGAGGAAGACACAACGTGGAGGAGAGGATATGAGGAACATGGTATGGACACTTAAAAATCTAAAATTAAAAAATAAAAAATTTTCCCATATTCTATGAAATGCAGGCACATGCAGCAAAGCTTGCCAAAAGTGATCCCCGCTGAAGGCCAAAACAGAAAAGAAGGACTTTCAAACAGGCTGGAATGGAGATACCAGCTACGGAATTGCAATTGGAGGAGAAAAAAAAAAATTGGGGAAATTTGGGCAATTTAGTGACTCTAAGAAAATGGACCGGGATTATAGCAGAGCAGTGCAAAATACCAAAACATGCCAAAACTAAGCTTCCAGACATTGCCAAAGCAGTGGAAAATTGCAAGGAGCAAGACACAACGTGGAGGGGAAGATATAAAAGACATGGCATGGATGCTTAAAAAAAATGGAAAAAAAAGAAAAAAATCTTTCCCAAAGTCAAAGGCATCAAAAGTCATGGCATGTCATCTAGGGCAGGGACATGCACCAAAGATTCCTCTCTTGGTCCCCATTGAAATCGCAAGATTCCGTTTCCCTTCCCGAAAGGAAATTTCATTTCCTTTCGGGAAGGAAACGGAATCTTGCGACCCCATAAAGAAAGGCTTACAAACGCTCTGGAAAGGAGATAGGATCAAATGAAATCCAATTGAAAAAAAGCCAAAAAAATGCAGAAAATTGGGAGTTTTAGTGTCTTCAAGAAATGGTCTGTGAGGAAATGAGCTGCATTGCAAAGGACCAAAACATGCCAAAACTAAGCTCCCAGACGTTGCCAAAGCAGGGGAAAATGGCAAGGAGGAAGACACAACGTGGAGGAGAGGATATGAGGAACATGGTATGGACACTTAAAAATCTAAAATTAAAAAAGAAAAAATTTTCCCATATGCTATGAAGTGCAGGCACATGCAGCAAAGCTTGCCAGAATTGATCCCCGCTGAAGGCCAAAACAGAAAAGAAGGACTTTCAAACAGGCTGGAATGGAGATACCAGCTACGGAATTGCAATTGGAGGAGAAAAAAAAAAAATTGGGGAAATTTGGGCAATTTAGTGACTATAAGTAAATGGACCGGGATTATAGCAGAGCAGTGCAAAATACCAAAACATGCCAAAACTAAGCTTCCAGACATTGCCAAAGCAGTGGAAAATGGCAAGGAGGAAGACACAAGGTGGAGGGGAAGATATAAAAGACATGGCATGGATGCTTAAAAAAACTGGAAAAAATAAGAAAAAAATCTTTCCCAAAGTCAAAGGCATCAAAAGTCATGGCATGTCATCTAGGGCAGGGACATGCACCAAAGATTCCTCTCTTGGTCCCCATTGAAATCGCAAGATTCCGTTTCCCTTCCCGAAAGGAAATTTCATTTCCTTTCGGGAAGGAAACGGAATCTTGCGACCCCATAAAGAAAGGCTTACAAACGCTCTGGAAAGGAGATAGGATCAAATGAAATCCAATTGAAAAAAAGCCAAAAAAATGCAGAAAATTGGGAGTTTTAGTGTCTTCAAGAAATAGTCTGTGAGGAAATGAGCTGCATTGCAAAGGACCAAAACATGCCAAAACTAAGCTCCCAGACGTTGCCAAAGCAGGGGAAAATGGCAAGGAGGAAGACACAACGTGGAGGAGAGGATATGAGGAACATGGTATGGACACTTAAAAATCTAAAATTAAAAAATAAAAAATTTTCCCATATTCTATGAAATGCAGGCACATGCAGCAAAGCTTGCCAAAAGTGATCCCCGCTGAAGGCCAAAACAGAAAAGAAGGACTTTCAAACAGGCTGGAATGGAGATACCAGCTACGGAATTGCAATTGGAGGAGAAAAAAAAAAATTGGGGAAATTTGGGCAATTTAGTGACTCTAAGAAAATGGACCGGGATTATAGCAGAGCAGTGCAAAATACCAAAACATGCCAAAACTAAGCTTCCAGACATTGCCAAAGCAGTGGAAAATTGCAAGGAGCAAGACACAACGTGGAGGGGAAGATATAAAAGACATGGCATGGATGCTTAAAAAAAATGGAAAAAAAAGAAAAAAATCTTTCCCAAAGTCAAAGGCATCAAAAGTCATGGCATGTCATCTAGGGCAGGGACATGCACCAAAGATTCCTCTCTTGGTCCCCATTGAAATCGCAAGATTCCGTTTCCCTTCCCGAAAGGAAATTTCATTTCCTTTCGGGAAGGAAACGGAATCTTGCGACCCCATAAAGAAAGGCTTACAAACGCTCTGGAAAGGAGATAGGATCAAATGAAATCCAATTGAAAAAAAGCCAAAAAAATGCAGAAAATTGGGAGTTTTAGTGTCTTCAAGAAATGGTCTGTGAGGAAATGAGCTGCATTGCAAAGGACCAAAACATGCCAAAACTAAGCTCCCAGACGTTGCCAAAGCAGGGGAAAATGGCAAGGAGGAAGACACAACGTGGAGGAGAGGATATGAGGAACATGGTATGGACACTTAAAAATCTAAAATTAAAAAAGAAAAAATTTTCCCATATGCTATGAAGTGCAGGCACATGCAGCAAAGCTTGCCAGAATTGATCCCCGCTGAAGGCCAAAACAGAAAAGAAGGACTTTCAAACAGGCTGGAATGGAGATACCAGCTACGGAATTGCAATTGGAGGAGAAAAAAAAAAAATTGGGGAAATTTGGGCAATTTAGTGACTATAAGTAAATGGACCGGGATTATAGCAGAGCAGTGCAAAATACCAAAACATGCCAAAACTAAGCTTCCAGACATTGCCAAAGCAGTGGAAAATGGCAAGGAGGAAGACACAAGGTGGAGGGGAAGATATAAAAGACATGGCATGGATGCTTAAAAAAACTGGAAAAAATAAGAAAAAAATCTTTCCCAAAGTCAAAGGCATCAAAAGTCATGGCATGTCATCTAGGGCAGGGACATGCACCAAAGATTCCTCTCTTGGTCCCCATTGAAATCGCAAGATTCCGTTTCCCTTCCCGAAAGGAAATTTCATTTCCTTTCGGGAAGGAAACGGAATCTTGCGACCCCATAAAGAAAGGCTTACAAACGCTCTGGAAAGGAGATAGGATCAAATGAAATCCAATTGAAAAAAAGCCAAAAAAATGCAGAAAATTGGGAGTTTTAGTGTCTTCAAGAAATGGTCTGTGAGGAAATGAGCTGCATTGCAAAGGACCAAAACATGCCAAAACTAAGCTCCCAGACGTTGCCAAAGCAGGGGAAAATGGCAAGGAGGAAGACACAACGTGGAGGAGAGGATATGAGGAACACGGAATGGACACTTAAAAAAACGCAAAATTAAAAAAGAAAAAATTTTCCCATATTCTATGAAATGCAGGCACATGCAGCAAAGCTTGCCAGAATTGATCCCCGCTGAAGGCCAAAACAGAAAAGAAGGACTTTCAAACAGGCTGGAATGGAGATACCAGCTACGGAATTGCAATTGGAGGAGAAAAAAAAAAATTGGGGAAATTTGGGCAATTTAGTGACTCTAAGAAAATGGACCGGGATTATAGCAGAGCAGTGCAAAATACCAAAACATGCCAAAACTAAGCTTCCAGACATTGCCAAAGCAGTGGAAAATTGCAAGGAGCAAGACACAACGTGGAGGGGAAGGTATGAGGAACATAATATGGACACTTAAAAAAACCTAAAATTAAAAAAGAAAAAATTTTCCCATATGCTATGAAGTGCAGGCACATGCAGCAAAGCTTGCCAAAAGTGATCCCCGCTGAAGGCCAAAAGAGAAAAGAAGGACTTTCAAACAGGCTGGAATGGAGATACCAGCTACGGAATTGCAATTGGAGGAGAAAAAAAAAAAATTGGGGAAATTTGGGCAATTTAGTGACTCTAAGAAAATGGACCGGGATTATAGCAGAGCAGTGCAAAATACCAAAACATGCCAAAACTAAGCTTCCAGACATTGCCAAAGCAGTGGAAAATTGCAAGGAGCAAGACACAACGTGGAGGGGAAGATATAAAAGACATGGCATGGATGCTTAAAAAAAATGGAAAAAAAAAGAAAAAAATCTTTCCCAAAGTCAAAGGCATCAAAAGTCATGGCATGTCATCTAGGGCAGGGACATGCACCAAAGATTCCTCTCTTGGTCCCCATTGAAATCGCAAGATTCCGTTTCCCTTCCCGAAAGGAAATTTCATTTCCTTTCGGGAAGGAAACGGAATCTTGCGACCCCATAAAGAAAGGCTTACAAACGCTCTGGAAAGGAGATAGGATCAAATGAAATCCAATTGAAAAAAAGCCAAAAAAATGCAGAAAATTGGGAGTATTAGTGTCTTCAAGAAATGGTCTGTGAGGAAATGAGCTGCATTGCAAAGGACCAAAACATGCCAAAACAAAGCTTCCAGACATTGCCAAAGCAGTGGAAAATTGCAAGGAGGAAGGCACAACGTGGAGGGGAAGGTATGAGGAACATAATATGGACACTTAAAAAAACCTAAAATTAAAAAAGAAAAAATTTTCCCATATTCTATGAAATGGAGGCACATGCAGCAAAGCTTGCCAAAAGTGATCCCCGCTGAAGGCCAAAACAGAAAAGAAGGACTTTCAAACAGGCTGGAATGGAGATACCAGCTACGGAATTGCAATTGGAGGAGAAAAAAAAAATTTGGGAAATTTGGGCAATTTAATGACTCTAAGAAAATGGACCGGGATTATAGTAGAGCAGTGCAAAATACCAAAACATGCCAAAACTAAGCTTCCAGACATTGCCAAAGCAGTGGAAAATTGCAAGGAGCAAGACACAACGTGGAGGGGAAGATATAAAAGACATGGCATGGATGCTTAAAAAAAATGGAAAAAAAAAGAAAAAAATCTTTCCCAAAGTCCAAGGCATCAAAAGTCATGGCATGTCATCTAGGGCAGGGACATGCACCAAAGATTCCTCTCTTGGTCCCCATTGAAATCGCAAGATTCCGTTTCCCTTCCCGAAAGGAAATTTCATTTCCTTTCGGGAAGGAAACGGAATCTTGCGACCCCATAAAGAAAGGCTTACAAACGCTCTGGAAAGGAGATAGGATCAAATGAAATCCAATTGAAAAAAAGCCAAAAAAATGCAGAAAATTGGGAGTTTTAGTGTCTTCAAGAAATAGTCTGTGAGGAAATGAGCTGCATTGCAAAGGACCAAAACATGCCAAAACTAAGCTCCCAGACGTTGCCAAAGCAGGGGAAAATGGCAAGGAGGAAGACACAACGTGGAGGAGAGGATATGAGGAACATGGTATGGACACTTAAAAATCTAAAATTAAAAAAGAAAAAATTTTCCCATATTCTATGAAATGGAGGCACATGCAGCAAAGCTTGCCAAAAGTGATCCCCGCTGAAGGCCAAAACAGAAAAGAAGGACTTTCAAACAGGCTGGAATGGAGATACCAGCTACGGAATTGCAATTGGAGGAGAAAAAAAAAAATTGGGGAAATTTGGGCAATTTAGTGACTCTAAGAAAATGGACCGGGATTATAGCAGAGCAGTGCAAAATACCAAAACATGCCAAAACTAAGCTTCCAGACATTGCCAAAGCAGTGGAAAATTGCAAGGAGCAAGACACAACGTGGAGGGGAAGATATAAAAGACATGGCATGGATGCTTAAAAAAAATGGAAAAAAAAGAAAAAAATCTTTCCCAAAGTCAAAGGCATCAAAAGTCATGGCATGTCATCTAGGGCAGGGACATGCACCAAAGATTCCTCTCTTGGTCCCCATTGAAATCGCAAGATTCCGTTTCCCTTCCCGAAAGGAAATTTCATTTCCTTTCGGGAAGGAAACGGAATCTTGCGACCCCATAAAGAAAGGCTTACAAACGCTCTGGAAAGGAGATAGGATCAAATGAAATCCAATTGAAAAAAAGCCAAAAAAATGCAGAAAATTGGGAGTTTTAGTGTCTTCAAGAAATGGTCTGTGAGGAAATGAGCTGCATTGCAAAGGACCAAAACATGCCAAAACTAAGCTCCCAGACGTTGCCAAAGCAGGGGAAAATGGCAAGGAGGAAGACACAACGTGGAGGAGAGGATATGAGGAACATGGTATGGACACTTAAAAATCTAAAATTAAAAAAGAAAAAATTTTCCCATATGCTATGAAGTGCAGGCACATGCAGCAAAGCTTGCCAGAATTGATCCCCGCTGAAGGCCAAAACAGAAAAGAAGGACTTTCAAACAGGCTGGAATGGAGATACCAGCTACGGAATTGCAATTGGAGGAGAAAAAAAAAAAAATTGGGGAAATTTGGGCAATTTAGTGACTATAAGTAAATGGACCGGGATTATAGCAGAGCAGTGCAAAATACCAAAACATGCCAAAACTAAGCTTCCAGACATTGCCAAAGCAGTGGAAAATGGCAAGGAGGAAGACACAAGGTGGAGGGGAAGATATAAAAGACATGGCATGGATGCTTAAAAAAACTGGAAAAAATAAGAAAAAAATCTTTCCCAAAGTCAAAGGCATCAAAAGTCATGGCATGTCATCTAGGGCAGGGACATGCACCAAAGATTCCTCTCTTGGTCCCCATTGAAATCGCAAGATTCCGTTTCCCTTCCCGAAAGGAAATTTCATTTCCTTTCGGGAAGGAAACGGAATCTTGCGACCCCATAAAGAAAGGCTTACAAACGCTCTGGAAAGGAGATAGGATCAAATGAAATCCAATTGAAAAAAAGCCAAAAAAATGCAGAAAATTGGGAGTTTTAGTGTCTTCAAGAAATGGTCTGTGAGGAAATGAGCTGCATTGCAAAGGACCAAAACATGCCAAAACTAAGCTCCCAGACGTTGCCAAAGCAGGGGAAAATGGCAAGGAGGAAGACACAACGTGGAGGAGAGGATATGAGGAACACGGAATGGACACTTAAAAAAACGCAAAATTAAAAAAGAAAAAATTTTCCCATATTCTATGAAATGCAGGCACATGCAGCAAAGCTTGCCAGAATTGATCCCCGCTGAAGGCCAAAACAGAAAAGAAGGACTTTCAAACAGGCTGGAATGGAGATACCAGCTACGGAATTGCAATTGGAGGAGAAAAAAAAAAATTGGGGAAATTTGGGCAATTTAGTGACTCTAAGAAAATGGACCGGGATTATAGCAGAGCAGTGCAAAATACCAAAACATGCCAAAACTAAGCTTCCAGACATTGCCAAAGCAGTGGAAAATTGCAAGGAGCAAGACACAACGTGGAGGGGAAGGTATGAGGAACATAATATGGACACTTAAAAAAACCTAAAATTAAAAAAGAAAAAATTTTCCCATATGCTATGAAGTGCAGGCACATGCAGCAAAGCTTGCCAAAAGTGATCCCCGCTGAAGGCCAAAAGAGAAAAGAAGGACTTTCAAACAGGCTGGAATGGAGATACCAGCTACGGAATTGCAATTGGAGGAGAAAAAAAAAAAATTGGGGAAATTTGGGCAATTTAGTGACTCTAAGAAAATGGACCGGGATTATAGCAGAGCAGTGCAAAATACCAAAACATGCCAAAACTAAGCTTCCAGACATTGCCAAAGCAGTGGAAAATTGCAAGGAGCAAGACACAACGTGGAGGGGAAGATATAAAAGACATGGCATGGATGCTTAAAAAAAATGGAAAAAAAAAGAAAAAAATCTTTCCCAAAGTCAAAGGCATCAAAAGTCATGGCATGTCATCTAGGGCAGGGACATGCACCAAAGATTCCTCTCTTGGTCCCCATTGAAATCGCAAGATTCCGTTTCCCTTCCCGAAAGGAAATTTCATTTCCTTTCGGGAAGGAAACGGAATCTTGCGACCCCATAAAGAAAGGCTTACAAACGCTCTGGAAAGGAGATAGGATCAAATGAAATCCAATTGAAAAAAAGCCAAAAAAATGCAGAAAATTGGGAGTTTTAGTGTCTTCAAGAAATGGTCTGTGAGGAAATGAGCTGCATTGCAAAGGACCAAAACATGCCAAAACTAAGCTCCCAGACGTTGCCAAAGCAGGGGAAAATGGCAAGGAGGAAGACACAACGTGGAGGAGAGGATATGAGGAACATGGTATGGACACTTAAAAATCTAAAATTAAAAAAGAAAAAATTTTCCCATATGCTATGAAGTGCAGGCACATGCAGCAAAGCTTGCCAGAATTGATCCCCGCTGAAGGCCAAAACAGAAAAGAAGGACTTTCAAACAGGCTGGAATGGAGATACCAGCTACGGAATTGCAATTGGAGGAGAAAAAAAAAAAATTGGGGAAATTTGGGCAATTTAGTGACTATAAGTAAATGGACCGGGATTATAGCAGAGCAGTGCAAAATACCAAAACATGCCAAAACTAAGCTTCCAGACATTGCCAAAGCAGTGGAAAATGGCAAGGAGGAAGACACAAGGTGGAGGGGAAGATATAAAAGACATGGCATGGATGCTTAAAAAAACTGGAAAAAATAAGAAAAAAATCTTTCCCAAAGTCAAAGGCATCAAAAGTCATGGCATGTCATCTAGGGCAGGGACATGCACCAAAGATTCCTCTCTTGGTCCCCATTGAAATCGCAAGATTCCGTTTCCCTTCCCAAAAGGAAATTTCATTTCCTTTCGGGAAGGAAACGGAATCTTGCGACCCCATAAAGAAAGGCTTACAAACGCTCTGGAAAGGAGATAGGATCAAATGAAATCCAATTGAAAAAAAGCCAAAAAAATGCAGAAAATTGGGAGTTTTAGTGTCTTCAAGAAATGGTCTGTGAGGAAATGAGCTGCATTGCAAAGGACCAAAACATGCCAAAACTAAGCTCCCAGACGTTGCCAAAGCAGGGGAAAATGGCAAGGAGGAAGACACAACGTGGAGGAGAGGATATGAGGAACACGGAATGGACACTTAAAAAAACGCAAAATTAAAAAAGAAAAAATTTTCCCATATTCTATGAAATGCAGGCACATGCAGCAAAGCTTGCCAGAATTGATCCCCGCTGAAGGCCAAAACAGAAAAGAAGGACTTTCAAACAGGCTGGAATGGAGATACCAGCTACGGAATTGCAATTGGAGGAGAAAAAAAAAAATTGGGGAAATTTGGGCAATTTAGTGACTCTAAGAAAATGGACCGGGATTATAGCAGAGCAGTGCAAAATACCAAAACATGCCAAAACTAAGCTTCCAGACATTGCCAAAGCAGTGGAAAATTGCAAGGAGCAAGACACAACGTGGAGGGGAAGGTATGAGGAACATAATATGGACACTTAAAAAAACCTAAAATTAAAAAAGAAAAAATTTTCCCATATGCTATGAAGTGCAGGCACATGCAGCAAAGCTTGCCAAAAGTGATCCCCGCTGAAGGCCAAAAGAGAAAAGAAGGACTTTCAAACAGGCTGGAATGGAGATACCAGCTACGGAATTGCAATTGGAGGAGAAAAAAAAAAAATTGGGGAAATTTGGGCAATTTAGTGACTCTAAGAAAATGGACCGGGATTATAGCAGAGCAGTGCAAAATACCAAAACATGCCAAAACTAAGCTTCCAGACATTGCCAAAGCAGTGGAAAATTGCAAGGAGCAAGACACAACGTGGAGGGGAAGATATAAAAGACATGGCATGGATGCTTAAAAAAAATGGAAAAAAAAAGAAAAAAATCTTTCCCAAAGTCAAAGGCATCAAAAGTCATGGCATGTCATCTAGGGCAGGGACATGCACCAAAGATTCCTCTCTTGGTCCCCATTGAAATCGCAAGATTCCGTTTCCCTTCCCGAAAGGAAATTTCATTTCCTTTCGGGAAGGAAACGGAATCTTGCGACCCCATAAAGAAAGGCTTACAAACGCTCTGGAAAGGAGATAGGATCAAATGAAATCCAATTGAAAAAAAGCCAAAAAAATGCAGAAAATTGGGAGTATTAGTGTCTTCAAGAAATGGTCTGTGAGGAAATGAGCTGCATTGCAAAGGACCAAAACATGCCAAAACAAAGCTTCCAGACATTGCCAAAGCAGTGGAAAATTGCAAGGAGGAAGGCACAACGTGGAGGGGAAGGTATGAGGAACATAATATGGACACTTAAAAAAACCTAAAATTAAAAAAGAAAAAATTTTCCCATATTCTATGAAATGGAGGCACATGCAGCAAAGCTTGCCAAAAGTGATCCCCGCTGAAGGCCAAAACAGAAAAGAAGGACTTTCAAACAGGCTGGAATGGAGATACCAGCTACGGAATTGCAATTGGAGGAGAAAAAAAAAATTTGGGAAATTTGGGCAATTTAATGACTCTAAGAAAATGGACCGGGATTATAGTAGAGCAGTGCAAAATACCAAAACATGCCAAAACTAAGCTTCCAGACATTGCCAAAGCAGTGGAAAATTGCAAGGAGCAAGACACAACGTGGAGGGGAAGATATAAAAGACATGGCATGGATGCTTAAAAAAAATGGAAAAAAAAAGAAAAAAATCTTTCCCAAAGTCCAAGGCATCAAAAGTCATGGCATGTCATCTAGGGCAGGGACATGCACCAAAGATTCCTCTCTTGGTCCCCATTGAAATCGCAAGATTCCGTTTCCCTTCCCGAAAGGAAATTTCATTTCCTTTCGGGAAGGAAACGGAATCTTGCGACCCCATAAAGAAAGGCTTACAAACGCTCTGGAAAGGAGATAGGATCAAATGAAATCCAATTGAAAAAAAGCCAAAAAAATGCAGAAAATTGGGAGTTTTAGTGTCTTCAAGAAATAGTCTGTGAGGAAATGAGCTGCATTGCAAAGGACCAAAACATGCCAAAACTAAGCTCCCAGACGTTGCCAAAGCAGGGGAAAATGGCAAGGAGGAAGACACAACGTGGAGGAGAGGATATGAGGAACATGGTATGGACACTTAAAAATCTAAAATTAAAAAAGAAAAAATTTTCCCATATTCTATGAAATGGAGGCACATGCAGCAAAGCTTGCCAAAAGTGATCCCCGCTGAAGGCCAAAACAGAAAAGAAGGACTTTCAAACAGGCTGGAATGGAGATACCAGCTACGGAATTGCAATTGGAGGAGAAAAAAAAAAATTGGGGAAATTTGGGCAATTTAGTGACTCTAAGAAAATGGACCGGGATTATAGCAGAGCAGTGCAAAATACCAAAACATGCCAAAACTAAGCTTCCAGACATTGCCAAAGCAGTGGAAAATTGCAAGGAGCAAGACACAACGTGGAGGGGAAGATATAAAAGACATGGCATGGATGCTTAAAAAAAATGGAAAAAAAAGAAAAAAATCTTTCCCAAAGTCAAAGGCATCAAAAGTCATGGCATGTCATCTAGGGCAGGGACATGCACCAAAGATTCCTCTCTTGGTCCCCATTGAAATCGCAAGATTCCGTTTCCCTTCCCGAAAGGAAATTTCATTTCCTTTCGGGAAGGAAACGGAATCTTGCGACCCCATAAAGAAAGGCTTACAAACGCTCTGGAAAGGAGATAGGATCAAATGAAATCCAATTGAAAAAAAGCCAAAAAAATGCAGAAAATTGGGAGTTTTAGTGTCTTCAAGAAATGGTCTGTGAGGAAATGAGCTGCATTGCAAAGGACCAAAACATGCCAAAACTAAGCTCCCAGACGTTGCCAAAGCAGGGGAAAATGGCAAGGAGGAAGACACAACGTGGAGGAGAGGATATGAGGAACATGGTATGGACACTTAAAAATCTAAAATTAAAAAAGAAAAAATTTTCCCATATGCTATGAAGTGCAGGCACATGCAGCAAAGCTTGCCAGAATTGATCCCCGCTGAAGGCCAAAACAGAAAAGAAGGACTTTCAAACAGGCTGGAATGGAGATACCAGCTACGGAATTGCAATTGGAGGAGAAAAAAAAAAAATTGGGGAAATTTGGGCAATTTAGTGACTATAAGTAAATGGACCGGGATTATAGCAGAGCAGTGCAAAATACCAAAACATGCCAAAACTAAGCTTCCAGACATTGCCAAAGCAGTGGAAAATGGCAAGGAGGAAGACACAAGGTGGAGGGGAAGATATAAAAGACATGGCATGGATGCTTAAAAAAACTGGAAAAAATAAGAAAAAAATCTTTCCCAAAGTCAAAGGCATCAAAAGTCATGGCATGTCATCTAGGGCAGGGACATGCACCAAAGATTCCTCTCTTGGTCCCCATTGAAATCGCAAGATTCCGTTTCCCTTCCCGAAAGGAAATTTCATTTCCTTTCGGGAAGGAAACGGAATCTTGCGACCCCATAAAGAAAGGCTTACAAACGCTCTGGAAAGGAGATAGGATCAAATGAAATCCAATTGAAAAAAAGCCAAAAAAATGCAGAAAATTGGGAGTTTTAGTGTCTTCAAGAAATGGTCTGTGAGGAAATGAGCTGCATTGCAAAGGACCAAAACATGCCAAAACTAAGCTCCCAGACGTTGCCAAAGCAGGGGAAAATGGCAAGGAGGAAGACACAACGTGGAGGAGAGGATATGAGGAACACGGAATGGACACTTAAAAAAACGCAAAATTAAAAAAGAAAAAATTTTCCCATATTCTATGAAATGCAGGCACATGCAGCAAAGCTTGCCAGAATTGATCCCCGCTGAAGGCCAAAACAGAAAAGAAGGACTTTCAAACAGGCTGGAATGGAGATACCAGCTACGGAATTGCAATTGGAGGAGAAAAAAAAAAATTGGGGAAATTTGGGCAATTTAGTGACTCTAAGAAAATGGACCGGGATTATAGCAGAGCAGTGCAAAATACCAAAACATGCCAAAACTAAGCTTCCAGACATTGCCAAAGCAGTGGAAAATTGCAAGGAGCAAGACACAACGTGGAGGGGAAGGTATGAGGAACATAATATGGACACTTAAAAAAACCTAAAATTAAAAAAGAAAAAATTTTCCCATATGCTATGAAGTGCAGGCACATGCAGCAAAGCTTGCCAAAAGTGATCCCCGCTGAAGGCCAAAAGAGAAAAGAAGGACTTTCAAACAGGCTGGAATGGAGATACCAGCTACGGAATTGCAATTGGAGGAGAAAAAAAAAAAATTGGGGAAATTTGGGCAATTTAGTGACTCTAAGAAAATGGACCGGGATTATAGCAGAGCAGTGCAAAATACCAAAACATGCCAAAACTAAGCTTCCAGACATTGCCAAAGCAGTGGAAAATTGCAAGGAGCAAGACACAACGTGGAGGGGAAGATATAAAAGACATGGCATGGATGCTTAAAAAAAATGGAAAAAAAAAGAAAAAAATCTTTCCCAAAGTCAAAGGCATCAAAAGTCATGGCATGTCATCTAGGGCAGGGACATGCACCAAAGATTCCTCTCTTGGTCCCCATTGAAATCGCAAGATTCCGTTTCCCTTCCCGAAAGGAAATTTCATTTCCTTTCGGGAAGGAAACGGAATCTTGCGACCCCATAAAGAAAGGCTTACAAACGCTCTGGAAAGGAGATAGGATCAAATGAAATCCAATTGAAAAAAAGCCAAAAAAATGCAGAAAATTGGGAGTTTTAGTGTCTTCAAGAAATGGTCTGTGAGGAAATGAGCTGCATTGCAAAGGACCAAAACATGCCAAAACTAAGCTCCCAGACGTTGCCAAAGCAGGGGAAAATGGCAAGGAGGAAGACACAACGTGGAGGAGAGGATATGAGGAACATGGTATGGACACTTAAAAATCTAAAATTAAAAAAGAAAAAATTTTCCCATATGCTATGAAGTGCAGGCACATGCAGCAAAGCTTGCCAGAATTGATCCCCGCTGAAGGCCAAAACAGAAAAGAAGGACTTTCAAACAGGCTGGAATGGAGATACCAGCTACGGAATTGCAATTGGAGGAGAAAAAAAAAAAAATTGGGGAAATTTGGGCAATTTAGTGACTATAAGTAAATGGACCGGGATTATAGCAGAGCAGTGCAAAATACCAAAACATGCCAAAACTAAGCTTCCAGACATTGCCAAAGCAGTGGAAAATGGCAAGGAGGAAGACACAACGTGGAGGAGAGGATATGAGGAACATGGTATGGACACTTAAAAAAACGCAAAATTAAAAAAGAAAAAATTTTCCCATATTCTATGAAATGCAGGCAACATGCAGCAAAGCTTGCCAGAATTGATCCCCGCTGAAGGCCAAAACAGAAAAGAAGGACTTTCAAACAGGCTGGAATGGAGATACCAGCTACGGAATTGCAATTGGAGGAGAAAAAAAAAAAATTGGGGAAATTTGGGCAATTTAGTGACTCTAAGAAAATGGACCGGGATTATAGCAGAGCAGTGCAAAATACCAAAACATGCCAAAACTAAGCTTCCAGACATTGCCAAAGCAGTGGAAAATTGCAAGGAGCAAGACACAACGTGGAGGGGAAGATATAAAAGACATGGCATGGATGCTTAAAAAAAATGGAAAAAAAAAGAAAAAAATCTTTCCCAAAGTCCAAGGCATCAAAAGTCATGGCATGTCATCTAGGGCAGGGACATGCACCAAAGATTCCTCTCTTGGTCCCCATTGAAATCGCAAGATTCCGTTTCCTTCCCGAAAGGAAATGAAATTTCCTTTCGGGAAGGGAAACGGAATCTTGCGACCCCATAAAGAAAGGCTTACAAACGCTCTGGAAAGGAGATAGGATCAAATGAAATCCAATTGAAAAAAAGCCAAAAAAATGCAGAAAATTGGGAGTTTTAGTGTCTTCAAGAAATGGTCTGTGAGGAAATGAGCTGCATTGCAAAGGACCAAAACATGCCAAAACTAAGCTCCCAGACGTTGCCAAAGCAGGGGAAAATGGCAAGGAGGAAGACACAACGTGGAGGAGAGGATATGAGGAACATGGTATGGACACTTAAAAAAACGCAAAATTAAAAAAGAAAAAATTTTCCCATATTCTATGAAATGCAGGCACATGCAGCAAAGCTTGCCAAAAATGATCCCCGCTGAAGGCCAAAACAGAAAAGAAGGACTTTCAAACAGGCTGGAATGGAGATACCAGCTACGGAATTGCAATTGGAGGAGAAAAAAAAAAAATTGGGGAAATTTGGGCAATTTAGTGACTCTAAGAAAATGGACCGGGATTATAGCAGAGCAGTGCAAAATACCAAAACATGCCAAAACTAAGCTTCCAGACATTGCCAAAGCAGTGGAAAATTGCAAGGAGCAAGACACAACGTGGAGGGGAAGATATAAAAGACATGGCATGGATGCTTAAAAAAAATGGAAAAAAAAGAAAAAAATCTTTCCCAAAGTCAAAGGCATCAAAAGTCATGGCATGTCATCTAGGGCAGGGACATGCAGCAAAGATTCCTCTCTTGGTCCCCATTGAAATCGCAAGATTCCGTTTCCCTTCCCGAAAGGAAATTTCATTTCCTTTCGGGAAGGAAACGGAATCTTGCGACCCCATAAAGAAAGGCTTACAAACGCTCTGGAAAGGAGATAGGATCAAATGAAATCCAACTGAAAAAAAGCCAAAAAAATGCAGAAAATTGTGAGTTTTAGTGTCTTCAAGAAATGGTCTGTGAGGAAATGAGCTGCATTGCAAAGGACCAAAACATGCCAAAACTAAGCTCCCAGACGTTGCCAAAGCAGGGGAAAATGGCAAGGAGGAAGGCACAACGTGGAGGAGAGGATATGAGGAACATGGTATGGACACTTAAAAATCTAAAATTAAAAAAGAAAAAATTTTCCCATATTCTAGGCAATGCAGGCACATGCAGCAAAGCTTGCCAAAAGTGATCCCCGCTGAAGGCCAAAACAGAAAAGAAGGACTTTCAAACAGGCTGGAATGGAGATACCAGCTACGGAATTGCAATTGGAGGAGAAAAAAAAAAATTGGGGAAATTTGGGCAATTTAGTGACTCTAAGAAAATGGACCGGGATTATAGCAGAGCAGTGCAAAATACCAAAACATGCCAAAACTAAGCTTCCAGACATTGCCAAAGCAGTGGAAAATTGCAAGGAGCAAGACACAACGTAGAGGGGAAGGTATGAGGAACATAATATGGACACTTAAAAAAACCTAAAATTAAAAAAGAAAAAATTTTCCCATATGCTATGAAGTGCAGGCACATGCAGCAAAGCTTGCCAAAAGTGATCCCCGCTGAAGGCCAAAAGAGAAAAGAAGGACTTTCAAACAGGCTGGAATGGAGATACCAGCTCCGGAATTGCAATTGGAGGAGAAAAAAAAAAAATTGGGGAAATTTGGGCAATTTAGTGACTCTAAGAAAATGGACCGGGATTATAGCAGAGCAGTGCAAAATACCAAAACATGCCAAAACTAAGCTTCCAGACATTGCCAAAGCAGTGGAAAATTGCAAGGAGCAAGACACAACGTGGAGGGGAAGATATAAAAGACATGGCATGGATGCTTAAAAAAAATGGAAAAAAAAAGAAAAAAATCTTTCCCAAAGTCAAAGGCATCAAAAGTCATGGCATGTCATCTAGGGCAGGGACATGCACCAAAGATTCCTCTCTTGGTCCCCATTGAAATCGCAAGATTCCGTTTCTCTTCCCGAAAGGAAATTTCATTTCCTTTCGGGAAGGAAACGGAATCTTGCGACCCCATAAAGAAAGGCTTACAAACGCTCTGGAAAGGAGATAGGATCAAATGAAATCCAATTGAAAAAAAGCCAAAAAAATGCAGAAAATTGGGAGTATTAGTGTCTTCAAGAAATGGTCTGTGAGGAAATGAGCTGCATTGCAAAGGACCAAAACATGCCAAAACTAAGCTCCCAGACGTTGCCAAAGCAGGGGAAAATGGCAAGGAGGAAGACACAACGTGGAGGAGAGGATATGAGGAACATGGTATGGACACTTAAAAATCTAAAATTAAAAAAGAAAAAATTTTCCCATATTCCATGAAATGCAGGCACATGCAGCAAAGCTTGCCAAAAGTGATCCCCGCTGAAGGCCAAAACAGAAAAGAAGGACTTTCAAACAGGCTGGAATGGAGATACCAGCTACGGAATTGCAATTGGAGGAGAAAAAAAAAAATTGGGGAAATTTGGGCAATTTAGTGACTCTAAGAAAATGGACCGGGATTATAGCAGAGCAGTGCAAAATACCAAAACATGCCAAAACTAAGCTTCCAGACATTGCCAAAGCAGTGGAAAATTGCAAGGAGCAAGACACAACGTGGAGGGGAAGGTATGAGGAACATAATATGGACACTTAAAAAAACCTAAAATTAAAAAAGAAAAAATTTTCCCATATGCTATGAAGTGCAGGCACATGCAGCAAAGCTTGCCAAAAGTGATCCCCGCTGAAGGCCAAAAGAGAAAAGAAGGACTTTCAAACAGGCTGGAATGGAGATACCAGCTACGGAATTGCAATTGGAGGAGAAAAAAAAAAAATTGGGGAAATTTGGGCAATTTAGTGACTCTAAGAAAATGGACCGGGATTATAGCAGAGCAGTGCAAAATACCAAAACATGCCAAAACTAAGCTTCCAGACATTGCCAAAGCAGTGGAAAATTGCAAGGAGCAAGACACAACGTGGAGGGGAAGATATAAAAGACATGGCATGGATGCTTAAAAAAAATGGAAAAAAAAAGAAAAAAATCTTTCCCAAAGTCAAAGGCATCAAAAGTCATGGCATGTCATCTAGGGCAGGGACATGCACCAAAGATTCCTCTCTTGGTCCCCATTGAAATCGCAAGATTCCGTTTCCCTTCCCAAAAGGAAATTTCATTTCCTTTCGGGAAGGAAACGGAATCTTGCGACCCCATAAAGAAAGGCTTACAAACGCTCTGGAAAGGAGATAGGATCAAATGAAATCCAATTGAAAAAAAGCCAAAAAAATGCAGAAAATTGGGAGTTTTAGTGTCTTCAAGAAATGGTCTGTGAGGAAATGAGCTGCATTGCAAAGGACCAAAACATGCCAAAACTAAGCTCCCAGACGTTGCCAAAGCAGGGGAAAATGGCAAGGAGGAAGACACAACGTGGAGGAGAGGATATGAGGAACATGGTATGGACACTTAAAAATCTAAAATTAAAAAAGAAAAAATTTTCCCATATTCTATGAAATGCAGGCACATGCAGCAAAGCTTGCCAGAATTGATCCCCGCTGAAGGCCAAAACAGAAAAGAAGGACTTTCAAACAGGCTGGAATGGAGATACCAGCTACGGAATTGCAATTGGAGGAGAAAAAAAAAAAATTGGGGAAATTTGGGCAATTTAGTGACTCTAAGAAAATGGACCGGGATTATAGCAGAGCAGTGCAAAATACCAAAACATGCCAAAACTAAGCTTCCAGACATTGCCAAAGCAGTGGAAAATTGCAAGGAGCAAGACACAACGTGGAGGGGAAGATATAAAAGACATGGCATGGATGCTTAAAAAAAATGGAAAAAAAAAGAAAAAAATCTTTCCCAAAGTCAAAGGCATCAAAAGTCATGGCATGTCATCTAGGGCAGGGACATGCACCAAAGATTCCTCTCTTGGTCCCCATTGAAATCGCAAGATTCCGTTTCCCTTCCCGAAAGGAAATTTCATTTCCTTTCGGGAAGGAAACGGAATCTTGCGACCCCATAAAGAAAGGCTTACAAACGCTCTGGAAAGGAGATAGGATCAAATGAAATCCAACTGAAAAAAAGCCAAAAAAATGCAGAAAATTGGGAGTTTTAGTGTCTTCAAGAAATGGTCTGTGAGGAAATGAGCTGCATTGCAAAGGACCAAAACATGCCAAAACTAAGCTCCCAGACGTTGCCAAAGCAGGGGAAAATGGCAAGGAGGAAGGCACAACGTGGAGGAGAGGATATGAGGAACATGGTATGGACACTTAAAAATCTAAAATTAAAAAAGAAAAAATTTTCCCATATTCTAGGCAATGCAGGCACATGCAGCAAAGCTTGCCAAAAGTGATCCCCGCTGAAGGCCAAAACAGAAAAGAAGGACTTTCAAACAGGCTGGAATGGAGATACCAGCTACGGAATTGCAATTGGAGGAGAAAAAAAAAAATTGGGGAAATTTGGGCAATTTAGTGACTCTAAGAAAATGGACCGGGATTATAGCAGAGCAGTGCAAAATACCAAAACATGCCAAAACTAAGCTTCCAGACATTGCCAAAGCAGTGGAAAATTGCAAGGAGCAAGACACAACGTGGAGGGGAAGGTATGAGGAACATAATATGGACACTTAAAAAAACCTAAAATTAAAAAAGAAAAAATTTTCCCATATGCTATGAAGTGCAGGCACATGCAGCAAAGCTTGCCAAAAGTGATCCCCGCTGAAGGCCAAAAGAGAAAAGAAGGACTTTCAAACAGGCTGGAATGGAGATACCAGCTCCGGAATTGCAATTGGAGGAGAAAAAAAAAAAATTGGGGAAATTTGGGCAATTTAGTGACTCTAAGAAAATGGACCGGGATTATAGCAGAGCAGTGCAAAATACCAAAACATGCCAAAACTAAGCTTCCAGACATTGCCAAAGCAGTGGAAAATTGCAAGGAGCAAGACACAACGTGGAGGGGAAGATATAAAAGACATGGCATGGATGCTTAAAAAAAATGGAAAAAAAAAGAAAAAAATCTTTCCCAAAGTCAAAGGCATCAAAAGTCATGGCATGTCATCTAGGGCAGGGACATGCACCAAAGATTCCTCTCTTGGTCCCCATTGAAATCGCAAGATTCCGTTTCCCTTCCCGAAAGGAAATTTCATTTCCTTTCGGGAAGGAAACGGAATCTTGCGACCCCATAAAGAAAGGCTTACAAACGCTCTGGAAAGGAGATAGGATCAAATGAAATCCAATTGAAAAAAAGCCAAAAAAATGCAGAAAATTGGGAGTTTTAGTGTCTTCAAGAAATGGTCTGTGAGGAAATGAGCTGCATTGCAAAGGACCAAAACATGCCAAAACTAAGCTCCCAGACGTTGCCAAAGCAGGGGAAAATGGCAAGGAGGAAGACACAACGTGGAGGAGAGGATATGAGGAACATGGTATGGACACTTAAAAATCTAAAATTAAAAAAGAAAAAATTTTCCCATATTCTATGAAATGCAGGCACATGCAGCAAAGCTTGCCAAAAGTGATCCCCGCTGAAGGCCAAAACAGAAAAGAAGGACTTTCAAACAGGCTGGAATGGAGATACCAGCTACGGAATTGCAATTGGAGGAGAAAAAAAAAAAATTGGGGAAATTTGGGCAATTTAGTGACTCTAAGAAAATGGACCGGGATTATAGCAGAGCAGTGCAAAATACCAAAACATGCCAAAACTAAGCTTCCAGACATTGCCAAAGCAGTGGAAAATTGCAAGGAGCAAGACACAACGTGGAGGGGAAGGTATGAGGAACATAATATGGACACTTAAAAAAACCTAAAATTAAAAAAGAAAAAATTTTCCCATATGCTATGAAGTGCAGGCACATGCAGCAAAGCTTGCCAAAAGTGATCCCCGCTGAAGGCCAAAAGAGAAAAGAAGGACTTTCAAACAGGCTGGAATGGAGATACCAGCTACGGAATTGCAATTGGAGGAGAAAAAAAAAAAATTGGGGAAATTTGGGCAATTTAGTGACTCTAAGAAAATGGACCGGGATTATAGCAGAGCAGTGCAAAATACCAAAACATGCCAAAACTAAGCTTCCAGACATTGCCAAAGCAGTGGAAAATTGCAAGGAGCAAGACACAACGTGGAGGGGAAGATATAAAAGACATGGCATGGATGCTTAAAAAAAATGGAAAAAAAAAGAAAAAAATCTTTCCCAAAGTCAAAGGCATCAAAAGTCATGGCATGTCATCTAGGGCAGGGACATGCAACAAAGATTCCTCTCTTGGTCCCCATTGAAATCGCAAGATTCCGTTTCCCTTCCCAAAAGGAAATTTCATTTCCTTTCGGGAAGGAAACGGAATCTTGCGACCCCATAAAGAAAGGCTTACAAACGCTCTGGAAAGGAGATAGGATCAAATGAAATCCAATTGAAAAAAAGCCAAAAAAATGCAGAAAATTGGGAGTTTTAGTGTCTTCAAGAAATGGTCTGTGAGGAAATGAGCTGCATTGCAAAGGACCAAAACATGCCAAAACTAAGCTCCCAGACGTTGCCAAAGCAGGGGAAAATGGCAAGGAGGAAGACACAACGTGGAGGAGAGGATATGAGGAACATGGTATGGACACTTAAAAATCTAAAATTAAAAAAGAAAAAATTTTCCCATATTCTATGAAATGCAGGCACATGCAGCAAAGCTTGCCAGAAGTGATCCCCGCTGAAGGCCAAAACAGAAAAGAAGGACTTTCAAACAGGCTGGAATGGAGATACCAGCTACGGAATTGCAATTGGAGGAGAAAAAAAAAAAATTGGGGAAATTTGGGCAATTTAGTGACTCTAAGAAAATGGACCGGGATTATAGCAGAGCAGTGCAAAATACCAAAACATGCCAAAACTAAGCTTCCAGACATTGCCAAAGCAGTGGAAAATTGCAAGGAGCAAGACACAACGTGGAGGGGAAGATATAAAAGACATGGCATGGATGCTTAAAAAAAATGGAAAAAAAAAGAAAAAAATCTTTCCCAAAGTCAAAGGCATCAAAAGTCATGGCATGTCATCTAGGGCAGGGGCATGCACCAAAGATTCCTCTCTTGGTCCCCATTGAAATCGCAAGATTCCGTTTCCCTTCCCGAAAGGAAATTTCATTTCCTTTCGGGAAGGAAACGGAATCTTGCGACCCCATAAAGAAAGGCTTACAAACGCTCTGGAAAGGAGATAGGATCAAATGAAATCCAATTGAAAAAAAGCCAAAAAAATGCAGAAAATTGGGAGTTTTAGTGTCTTCAAGAAATGGTCTGTGAGGAAATGAGCTGCATTGCAAAGGACCAAAACATGCCAAAACTAAGCTCCCAGACGTTGCCAAAGCAGGGGAAAATGGCAAGGAGGAAGGCACAACGTGGAGGAGAGGATATGAGGAACATGGTATGGACACTTAAAAATCTAAAATTAAAAAAGAAAAAATTTTCCCATATTCTAGGCAATGCAGGCACATGCAGCAAAGCTTGCCAAAAGTGATCCCCGCTGAAGGCCAAAACAGAAAAGAAGGACTTTCAAACAGGCTGGAATGGAGATACCAGCTACGGAATTGCAATTGGAGGAGAAAAAAAAAAAAATTTGGGAAATTTGGGCAATTTAGTGACTCTAAGAAAATGGACCGGGATTATAGCAGAGCAGTGCAAAATACCAAAACATGCCAAAACTAAGCTTCCAGACATTGCCAAAGCAGTGGAAAATTGCAAGGAGCAAGACACAACGTGGAGGGGAAGGTATGAGGAACATAATATCGACACTTAAAAAAACCTAAAATTAAAAAAGAAAAAATTTTCCCATATGCTATGAAGTGCAGGCACATGCAGCAAAGCTTGCCAAAAGTGATCCCCGCTGAAGGCCAAAAGAGAAAAGAAGGACTTTCAAACAGGCTGGAATGGAGATACCAGCTCCGGAATTGCAATTGGAGGAGAAAAAAAAAAAATTGGGGAAATTTGGGCAATTTAGTGACTCTAAGAAAATGGACCGGGATTATAGCAGAGCAGTGCAAAATACCAAAACATGCCAAAACTAAGCTTCCAGACATTGCCAAAGCAGTGGAAAATTGCAAGGAGCAAGACACAACGTGGAGGGGAAGATATAAAAGACATGGCATGGATGCTTAAAAAAAATGGAAAAAAAAAGAAAAAAATCTTTCCCAAAGTCCAAGGCATCAAAAGTCATGCCATGTCATCTAGGGCAGGGGCATGCAACAAAGATTCCTCTCTTGGTCCCCATTGAAATCGCAAGATTCCGTTTCCCTTCCCGAAAGGAAATTTCATTTCCTTTCGGGAAGGAAACGGAATCTTGCGACCCCATAAAGAAAGGCTTACAAATGCTCTGGAAAGGAGATAGGATCAAATGAAATCCAATTGAAAAAAAGCCAAAAAAATGCAGAAAATTGGGAGTTTTAGTGTCTTCAAGAAATGGTCTGTGAGGAAATGAGCTGCATTGCAAAGGACCAAAACATGCCAAAACTAAGCTCCCAGACGTTGCCAAAGCAGGGGAAAATGGCAAGGAGGAAGACACAACGTGGAGGAGAGGATATGAGGAACATGGTATGGACACTTAAAAATCTAAAATTAAAAAAGAAAAAATTTTCCCATATGCTATGAAGTGCAGGCACATGCAGCAAAGCTTGCCAGAATTGATCCCCGCTGAAGGCCAAAACAGAAAAGAAGGACTTTCAAACAGGCTGGAATGGAGATACCAGCTACGGAATTGCAATTGGAGGAGAAAAAAAAAAAATTGGGGAAATTTGGGCAATTTAGTGACTCTAAGTAAATGGACCGGGATTATAGCAGAGCAGTGCAAAATACCAAAACATGCCAAAACTAAGCTTCCAGACATTGCCAAAGCAGTGGAAAATGGCAAGGAGGAAGACACAACGTGGAGGGGAAGATATAAAAGACATGGCATGGATGCTTAAAAAAACTGGAAAAAAAAAGAAAAAAATCTTTCCCAAAGTCAAAGGCATCAAAAGTCATGGCATGTCATCTAGGGCAGGGACATGCACCAAAGATTCCTCTCTTGGTCCCCATTGAAATCGCAAGATTCCGTTTCCCTTCCCGAAAGGAAATTTCATTTCCTTTCGGGAAGGAAACGGAATCTTGCGACCCCATAAAGAAAGGCTTACAAACGCTCTGGAAAGGAGATAGGATCAAATGAAATCCAATTGAAAAAAAGCCAAAAAAATGCAGAAAATTGGGAGTTTTAGTGTCTTCAAGAAATGGTCTGTGAGGAAATGAGCTGCATTGCAAAGGACCAAAACATGCCAAAACTAAGCTCCCAGACGTTGCCAAAGCAGGGGAAAATGGCAAGGAGGAAGACACAACGTGGAGGAGAGGATATGAGGAACACGGAATGGACACTTAAAAAAACGCAAAATTAAAAAAGAAAAAATTTTCCCATATTCTATGAAATGCAGGCACATGCAGCAAAGCTTGCCAAAAGTGATCCCCGCTGAAGGCCAAAACAGAAAAGAAGGACTTTCAAACAGGCTGGAATGGAGATACCAGCTACGGAATTGCAATTGGAGGAGAAAAAAAAAAAATTGGGGAAATTTGGGCAATTTAGTGACTCTAAGAAAATGGACCGGGATTATAGCAGAGCAGTGCAAAATACCAAAACATGCCAAAACTAAGCTTCCAGACATTGCCAAAGCAGTGGAAAATTGCAAGGAGCAAGACACAACGTGGAGGGGAAGGTATGAGGAACATAATATGGACACTTAAAAAAACCTAAAATTAAAAAAGAAAAAATTTTCCCATATGCTATGAAGTGCAGGCACATGCAGCAAAGCTTGCCAAAAGTGATCCCCGCTGAAGGCCAAAACAGAAAAGAAGGACTTTCAAACAGGCTGGAATGGAGATACCAGCTCCGGAATTGCAATTGGAGGAGAAAAAAAAAAAATTGGGGAAATTTGGGCAATTTAGTGACTCTAAGAAAATGGACCGGGATTATAGCAGAGCAGTGCAAAATACCAAAACATGCCAAAACTAAGCTTCCAGACATTGCCAAAGCAGTGGAAAATTGCAAGGAGCAAGACACAACGTGGAGGGGAAGATATAAAAGACATGGCATGGATGCTTAAAAAAAATGGAAAAAAAAAGAAAAAAATCTTTCCCAAAGTCAAAGGCATCAAAAGTCATGGCATGTCATCTAGGGCAGGGACATGCACCAAAGATTCCTCTCTTGGTCCCCATTGAAATCGCAAGATTCCGTTTCCCTTCCCGAAAGGAAATTTCATTTCCTTTCGGGAAGGAAACGGAATCTTGCGACCCCATAAAGAAAGGCTTACAAACGCTCTGGAAAGGAGATAGGATCAAATGAAATCCAATTGAAAAAAAGCCAAAAAAATGCAGAAAATTGGGAGTTTTAGTGTCTTCAAGAAATGGTCTGTGAGGAAATGAGCTGCATTGCAAAGGACCAAAACATGCCAAAACTAAGCTCCCAGACGTTGCCAAAGCAGGGGAAAATGGCAAGGAGGAAGACACAACGTGGAGGAGAGGATATGAGGAACATGGTATGGACACTTAAAAATCTAAAATTAAAAAAGAAAAAATTTTCCCATATTCTATGAAATGGAGGCACATGCAGCAAAGCTTGCCAAAAGTGATCCCCGCTGAAGGCCAAAAGAGAAAAGAAGGACTTTCAAACAGGCTGGAATGGAGATACCAGCTACGGAATTGCAATTGGAGGAGAAAAAAAAAATTGGGGAAATTTGGGCAATTTAGTGACTCTAAGAAAATGGACCGGGATTATAGCAGAGCAGTGCAAAATACCAAAACATGCCAAAACTAAGCTTCCAGACATTGCCAAAGCAGTGGAAAATGGCAAGGAGGAAGACACAACGTGGAGGAGAGGATATGAGGAACATGGTATGGACACTTAAAAAAACGCAAAATTAAAAAAGAAAAAATTTTCCCATATTCTATGAAATGCAGGCAACATGCAGCAAAGCTTGCCAGAATTGATCCCCGCTGAAGGCCAAAACAGAAAAGAAGGACTTTCAAACAGGCTGGAATGGAGATACCAGCTACGGAATTGCAATTGGAGGAGAAAAAAAAAAAATTGGGGAAATTTGGGCAATTTAGTGACTCTAAGAAAATGGACCGGGATTATAGCAGAGCAGTGCAAAATACCAAAACATGCCAAAACTAAGCTCCCAGACATTGCCAAAGCAGTGGAAAATTGCAAGGAGCAAGACACAACGTGGAGGGGAAGATATAAAAGACATGGCATGGATGCTTAAAAAAAATGGAAAAAAAAGAAAAAAATCTTTCCCAAAGTCAAAGGCATCAAAAGTCATGGCATGTCATCTAGGGCAGGGACATGCACCAAAGATTCCTCTCTTGGTCCCCATTGAAATCGCAAGATTCCGTTTCCCTTCCCGAAAGGAAATTTCATTTCCTTTCGGGAAGGAAACGGAATCTTGCGACCCCATAAAGAAAGGCTTACAAACGCTCTGGAAAGGAGATAGGATCAAATGAAATCCAATTGAAAAAAAGCCAAAAAAATGCAGAAAATTGGGAGTTTTAGTGTCTTCAAGAAATGGTCTGTGAGGAAATGAGCTGCATTGCAAAGGACCAAAACATGCCAAAACTAAGCTCCCAGACGTTGCCAAAGCAGGGGAAAATGGCAAGGAGGAAGACACAACGTGGAGGAGAGGATATGAGGAACATGGTATGGACACTTAAAAAAACGCAAAATTAAAAAAGAAAAAATTTTCCCATATTCTATGAAATGCAGGCACATGCAGCAAAGCTTGCCAAAAGTGATCCCCGCTGAAGGCCAAAACAGAAAAGAAGGACTTTCAAACAGGCTGGAATGGAGATACCAGCTACGGAATTGCAATTGGAGGAGAAAAAAAAAAAATTGGGGAAATTTGGGCAATTTAGTGACTCTAAGAAAATGGACCGGGATTATAGCAGAGCAGTGCAAAATACCAAAACATGCCAAAACTAAGCTTCCAGACATTGCCAAAGCAGTGGAAAATTGCAAGGAGCAAGACACAACGTGGAGGGGAAGATATAAAAGACATGGCATGGATGCTTAAAAAAAATGGAAAAAAAAGAAAAAAATCTTTCCCAAAGTCAAAGGCATCAAAAGTCATGGCATGTCATCTAGGGCAGGGACATGCACCAAAGATTCCTCTCTTGGTCCCCATTGAAATCGCAAGATTCCGTTTCCCTTCCCGAAAGGAAATTTCATTTCCTTTCGGGAAGGAAACGGAATCTTGCGACCCCATAAAGAAAGGCTTACAAACGCTCTGGAAAGGAGATAGGATCAAATGAAATCCAACTGAAAAAAAGCCAAAAAAATGCAGAAAATTGGGAGTTTTAGTGTCTTCAAGAAATGGTCTGTGAGGAAATGAGCTGCATTGCAAAGGAACAAAACATGCCAAAACTAAGCTCCCAGACGTTGCCAAAGCAGGGGAAAATGGCAAGGAGGAAGGCACAACGTGGAGGAGAGGATATGAGGAACATGGTATGGACACTTAAAAATCTAAAATTAAAAAAGAAAAAATTTTCCCATATTCTAGGCAATGCAGGCACATGCAGCAAAGCTTGCCAAAAGTGATCCCCGCTGAAGGCCAAAAGAGAAAAGAAGGACTTTCAAACAGGCTGGAATGGAGATACCAGCTACGGAATTGCAATTGGAGGAGAAAAAAAAAAATTGGGGAAATTTGGGCAATTTAGTGACTCTAAGAAAATGGACCGGGATTATAGCAGAGCAGTGCAAAATACCAAAACATGCCAAAACTAAGCTTCCAGACATTGCCAAAGCAGTGGAAAATTGCAAGGAGCAAGACACAACGTGGAGGGGAAGGTATGAGGAACATAATATGGACACTTAAAAAAACCTAAAATTAAAAAAGAAAAAATTTTCCCATATGCTATGAAGTGCAGGCACATGCAGCAAAGCTTGCCAAAAGTGATCCCCGCTGAAGGCCAAAAGAGAAAAGAAGGACTTTCAAACAGGCTGGAATGGAGATACCAGCTCCGGAATTGCAATTGGAGGAGAAAAAAAAAAAATTTGGGAAATTTGGGCAATTTAGTGACTCTAAGAAAATGGACCGGGATTATAGCAGAGCAGTGCAAAATACCAAAACATGCCAAAACTAAGCTTCCAGACATTGCCAAAGCAGTGGAAAATTGCAAGGAGCAAGACACAACGTGGAGGGGAAGATATAAAAGACATGGCATGGATGCTTAAAAAAAATGGAAAAAAAAAGAAAAAAATCTTTCCCAAAGTCAAAGGCATCAAAAGTCATGGCATGTCATCTAGGGCAGGGACATGCACCAAAGATTCCTCTCTTGGTCCCCATTGAAATCGCAAGATTCCGTTTCCCTTCCCAAAAGGAAATTTCATTTCCTTTCGGGAAGGAAACGGAATCTTGCGACCCCATAAAGAAAGGCTTACAAACGATCTGGAAAGGAGATAGGATCAAATGAAATCCAATTGAAAAAAAGCCAAAAAAATGCAGAAAATTGGGAGTTTTAGTGTCTTCAAGAAATGGTCTGTGAGGAAATGAGCTGCATTGCAAAGGACCAAAACATGCCAAAACTAAGCTCCCAGACGTTGCCAAAGCAGGGGAAAATGGCAAGGAGGAAGACACAACGTGGAGGAGAGGATATGAGGAACATGGTATGGACACTTAAAAATCTAAAATTAAAAAAGAAAAAATTTTCCCATATTCTATGAAATGCAGGCACATGCAGCAAAGCTTGCCAAAAGTGATCCCCGCTGAAGGCCAAAAGAGAAAAGAAGGACTTTCAAACAGGCTGGAATGGAGATACCAGCTACGGAATTGCAATTGGAGGAGAAAAAAAAAAATTGGGGAAATTTGGGCAATTTAGTGACTCTAAGAAAATGGACCGGGATTATAGCAGAGCAGTGCAAAATACAAAAACATGCCAAAACTAAGCTTCCAGACATTGCCAAAGCAGTGGAAAATTGCAAGGAGCAAGACACAACGTGGAGGGGAAGGTATGAGGAACATAATATGGACACTTAAAAAAACCTAAAATTAAAAAAGAAAAAATTTTCCCCTATGCTATGAAGTGCAGGCACATGCAGCAAAGCTTGCCAAAAGTGATCCCCGCTGAAGGCCAAAAGAGAAAAGAAGGACTTTCAAACAGGCTGGAATGGAGATACCAGCTCCGGAATTGCAATTGGAGGAGAAAAAAAAAAAATTGGGGAAATTTGGGCAATTTAGTGACTCTAAGAAAATGGACCGGGATTATAGCAGAGCAGTGCAAAATACCAAAACATGCCAAAACTAAGCTTCCAGACATTGCCAAAGCAGTGGAAAATTGCAAGGAGCAAGACACAACGTGGAGGGGAAGATATAAAAGACATGGCATGGATGCTTAAAAAAAATGGAAAAAAAAAGAAAAAAATCTTTCCCAAAGTCAAAGGCATCAAAAGTCATGGCATGTCATCTAGGGCAGGGACATGCACCAAAGATTCCTCTCTTGGTCCCCATTGAAATCGCAAGATTCCGTTTCCCTTCCCGAAAGGAAATTTCATTTCCTTTCGGGAAGGAAACGGAATCTTGCGACCCC
This sequence comes from Molothrus aeneus, assembly GCF_037042795.1. NCBI lineage: Eukaryota > Metazoa > Chordata > Aves > Passeriformes > Icteridae > Molothrus > Molothrus aeneus. Next base: position 44,559,645 of record NC_089648.1, read on the forward strand.
ATAAAGAAAGGCTTACAAACGCTCTGGAAAGGAGATAGGATCAAATGAAATCCAATTGAAAAAAAGCCAAAAAAATGCAGAAAATTGGGAGTTTTAGTGTCTTCAAGAAATGGTCTGTGAGGAAATGAGCTGCATTGCAAAGGACCAAAACATGCCAAAACTAAGCTCCCAGACGTTGCCAAAGCAGGGGAAAATGGCAAGGAGGAAGACACAACGTGGAGGAGAGGATATGAGGAACATGGTATGGACACTTAAAAATCTAAAATTAAAAAAGAAAAAATTTTCCCATATTCTATGAAATGCAGGCACATGCAGCAAAGCTTGCCAGAATTGATCCCCGCTGAAGGCCAAAAGAGAAAAGAAGGACTTTCAAACAGGCTGGAATGGAGATACCAGCTACGGAATTGCAATTGGAGGAGAAAAAAAAAAAATTGGGGAAATTTGGGCAATTTAGTGACTCTAAGAAAATGGACCGGGATTATAGCAGAGCAGTGCAAAATACCAAAACATGCCAAAACTAAGCTTCCAGACATTGCCAAAGCAGTGGAAAATTGCAAGGAGCAAGACACAACGTGGAGGGGAAGGTATGAGGAACATAATATGGACACTTAAAAAAACCTAAAATTAAAAAAGAAAAAATTTTCCCATATGCTATGAAGTGCAGGCACATGCAGCAAAGCTTGCCAGAATTGATCCCCGCTGAAGGCCAAAACAGAAAAGAAGGACTTTCAAACAGGCTGGAATGGAGATACCAGCTACGGAACTGCAATTGGAGGAGAAAAAAAAAAAATTGGGGAAATTTGGGCAATTTAGTGACTCTAAGAAAATGGACCGGGATTATAGCAGAGCAGTGCAAAATACCAAAACATGCCAAAACTAAGCTTCCAGACATTGCCAAAGCAGTGGAAAATTGCAAGGAGCAAGACACAACGTGGAGGGGAAGATATAAAAGACATGGCATGGATGCTTAAAAAAAATGGAAAAAAAAAGAAAAAAATCTTTCCCAAAGTCAAAGGCATCAAAAGTCATGGCATGTCATCTAGGGCAGGGACATGCACCAAAGATTCCTCTCTTGGTCCCCATTGAAATCGCAAGATTCCGTTTCCCTTCCCAAAAGGAAATTTCATTTCCTTTCGGGAAGGAAACGGAATCTTGCGACCCCATAAAGAAAGGCTTACAAACGATCTGGAAAGGAGATAGGATCAAATGAAATCCAATTGAAAAAAAGCCAAAAAAATGCAGAAAATTGGGAGTTTTAGTGTCTTCAAGAAATGGTCTGTGAGGAAATGAGCTGCATTGCAAAGGACCAAAACATGCCAAAACTAAGCTCCCAGACGTTGCCAAAGCAGGGGAAAATGGCAAGGAGGAAGACACAACGTGGAGGAGAGGATATGAGGAACATGGTATGGACACTTAAAAATCTAAAATTAAAAAAGAAAAAATTTTCCCATATTCTATGAAATGCAGGCACATGCAGCAAAGCTTGCCAAAAGTGATCCCCGCTGAAGGCCAAAAGAGAAAAGAAGGACTTTCAAACAGGCTGGAATGGAGATACCAGCTACGGAATTGCAATTGGAGGAGAAAAAAAAAAATTGGGGAAATTTGGGCAATTTAGTGACTCTAAGAAAATGGACCGGGATTATAGCAGAGCAGTGCAAAATACAAAAACATGCCAAAACTAAGCTTCCAGACATTGCCAAAGCAGTGGAAAATTGCAAGGAGCAAGACACAACGTGGAGGGGAAGGTATGAGGAACATAATATGGACACTTAAAAAAACCTAAAATTAAAAAAGAAAAAATTTTCCCCTATGCTATGAAGTGCAGGCACATGCAGCAAAGCTTGCCAAAAGTGATCCCCGCTGAAGGCCAAAAGAGAAAAGAAGGACTTTCAAACAGGCTGGAATGGAGATACCAGCTCCGGAATTGCAATTGGAGGAGAAAAAAAAAAAATTGGGGAAATTTGGGCAATTTAGTGACTCTAAGAAAATGGACCGGGATTATAGCAGAGCAGTGCAAAATACCAAAACATGCCAAAACTAAGCTTCCAGACATTGCCAAAGCAGTGGAAAATTGCAAGGAGCAAGACACAACGTGGAGGGGAAGATATAAAAGACATGGCATGGATGCTTAAAAAAAATGGAAAAAAAAAGAAAAAAATCTTTCCCAAAGTCAAAGGCATCAAAAGTCATGGCATGTCATCTAGGGCAGGGACATGCACCAAAGATTCCTCTCTTGGTCCCCATTGAAATCGCAAGATTCCGTTTCCCTTCCCGAAAGGAAATTTCATTTCCTTTCGGGAAGGAAACGGAATCTTGCGACCCCATAAAGAAAGGCTTACAAACGCTCTGGAAAGGAGATAGGATCAAATGAAATCCAATTGAAAAAAAGCCAAAAAAATGCAGAAAATTGGGAGTTTTAGTGTCTTCAAGAAATGGTCTGTGAGGAAATGAGCTGCATTGCAAAGGACCAAAACATGCCAAAACTAAGCTCCCAGACGTTGCCAAAGCAGGGGAAAATGGCAAGGAGGAAGACACAACGTGGAGGAGAGGATATGAGGAACATGGTATGGACACTTAAAAATCTAAAATTAAAAAAGAAAAAATTTTCCCATATTCTATGAAATGCAGGCACATGCAGCAAAGCTTGCCAGAATTGATCCCCGCTGAAGGCCAAAAGAGAAAAGAAGGACTTTCAAACAGGCTGGAATGGAGATACCAGCTACGGAATTGCAATTGGAGGAGAAAAAAAAAAAATTGGGGAAATTTGGGCAATTTAGTGACTCTAAGAAAATGGACCGGGATTATAGCAGAGCAGTGCAAAATACCAAAACATGCCAAAACTAAGCTTCCAGACATTGCCAAAGCAGTGGAAAATTGCAAGGAGCAAGACACAACGTGGAGGGGAAGGTATGAGGAACATAATATGGACACTTAAAAAAACCTAAAATTAAAAAAGAAAAAATTTTCCCATATGCTATGAAGTGCAGGCACATGCAGCAAAGCTTGCCAGAATTGATCCCCGCTGAAGGCCAAAACAGAAAAGAAGGACTTTCAAACAGGCTGGAATGGAGATACCAGCTACGGAACTGCAATTGGAGGAGAAAAAAAAAAAATTGGGGAAATTTGGGCAATTTAGTGACTCTAAGAAAATGGACCGGGATTATAGCAGAGCAGTGCAAAATACCAAAACATGCCAAAACTAAGCTTCCAGACATTGCCAAAGCAGTGGAAAATTGCAAGGAGCAAGACACAACGTGGAGGGGAAGATATAAAAGACATGGCATGGATGCTTAAAAAAAATGGAAAAAAAAAGAAAAAAATCTTTCCCAAAGTCAAAGGCATCAAAAGTCATGGCATGTCATCTAGGGCAGGGACATGCACCAAAGATTCCTCTCTTGGTCCCCATTGAAATCGCAAGATTCCGTTTCCCTTCCCGAAAGGAAATTTCATTTCCTTTCGGGAAGGAAACGGAATCTTGCGACCCCATAAAGAAAGGCTTACAAACGCTCTGGAAAGGAGATAGGATCAAATGAAATCCAATTGAAAAAAAGCCAAAAAAATGCAGAAAATTGGGAGTTTTAGTGTCTTCAAGAAATGGTCTGTGAGGAAATGAGCTGCATTGCAAAGGACCAAAACATGCCAAAACTAAGCTCCCAGACGTTGCCAAAGCAGGGGAAAATGGCAAGGAGGAAGACACAACGTGGAGGAGAGGATATGAGGAACATGGTATGGACACTTAAAAATCTAAAATTAAAAAAGAAAAAATTTTCCCATATTCTATGAAATGGAGGCACATGCAGCAAAGCTTGCCAAAAGTGATCCCCGCTGAAGGCCAAAAGAGAAAAGAAGGCCTTTCAAACAGGCTGGAATGGAGATACCAGCTACGGAATTGCAATTGGAGGAGAAAAAAAAAAAATTGGGGAAATTTGGGCAATTTAGTGACTCTAAGAAAATGGACCGGGATTATAGCAGAGCAGTGCAAAATACCAAAACATGCCAAAACTAAGCTTCCAGACATTGCCAAAGCAGTGGAAAATTGCAAGGAGCAAGACACAACGTGGAGGGGAAGATATAAAAGACATGGCATGGATGCTTAAAAAAAATGGAAAAAAAAAGAAAAAAATCTTTCCCAAAGTCAAAGGCATCAAAAGTCATGGCATGTCATCTAGGGCAGGGACATGCACCAAAGATTCCTCTCTTGGTCCCCATTGAAATCGCAAGATTCCGTTTCCCTTCCCGAAAGGAAATTTCATTTCCTTTCGGGAAGGAAACGGAATCTTGCGACCCCATAAAGAAAGGCTTACAAACGCTCTGGAAAGGAGATAGGATCAAATGAAATCCAATTGAAAAAAAGCCAAAAAAATGCAGAAAATTGGGAGTTTTAGTGTCTTCAAGAAATGGTCTGTGAGGAAATGAGCTGCATTGCAAAGGACCAAAACATGCCAAAACTAAGCTCCCAGACGTTGCCAAAGCAGGGGAAAATGGCAAGGAGGAAGACACAACGTGGAGGAGAGGATATGAGGAACATGGTATGGACACTTAAAAAAACGCAAAATTAAAAAAGAAAAAATTTTCCCATATTCTATGAAATGCAGGCACATGCAGCAAAGCTTGCCAGAATTGATCCCCGCTGAAGGCCAAAACAGAAAAGAAGGACTTTCAAACAGGCTGGAATGGAGATACCAGCTACGGAATTGCAATTGGAGGAGAAAAAAAAAAAATTGGGGAAATTTGGGCAATTTAGTGACTCTAAGAAAATGGACCGGGATTATAGCAGAGCAGTGCAAAATACCAAAACATGCCCAAACTAAGCTTCCAGACATTGCCAAAGCAGTGGAAAATTGCAAGGAGCAAGACACAACGTGGAGGGGAAGATATAAAAGACATGGCATGGATGCTTAAAAAAAATGGAAAAAAAAAGAAAAAAATCTTTCCCAAAGTCAAAGGCATCAAAAGTCATGGCATGTCATCTAGGGCAGGGGCATGCACCAAAGATTCCTCTCTTGGTCCCCATTGAAATCGCAAGATTCCGTTTCCCTTCCCGAAAGGAAATTTCATTTCCTTTCGGGAAGGAAACGGAATCTTGCGACCCCATAAAGAAAGGCTTACAAACGCTCTGGAAAGGAGATAGGATCAAATGAAATCCAATTGAAAAAAAGCCAAAAAAATGCAGAAAATTGGGAGTTTTAGTGTCTTCAAGAAATGGTCTGTGAGGAAATGAGCTGCATTGCAAAGGACCAAAACATGCCAAAACTAAGCTCCCAGACGTTGCCAAAGCAGGGGAAAATGGCAAGGAGGAAGGCACAACGTGGAGGAGAGGATATGAGGAACATGGTATGGACACTTAAAAATCTAAAATTAAAAAAGAAAAAATTTTCCCATATTCTAGGCAATGCAGGCACATGCAGCAAAGCTTGCCAAAAGTGATCCCCGCTGAAGGCCAAAACAGAAAAGAAGGACTTTCAAACAGGCTGGAATGGAGATACCAGCTACGGAATTGCAATTGGAGGAGAAAAAAAAAAATTGGGGAAATTTGGGCAATTTAGTGACTCTAAGAAAATGGACCGGGATTATAGCAGAGCAGTGCAAAATACCAAAACATGCCAAAACTAAGCTTCCAGACATTGCCAAAGCAGTGGAAAATTGCAAGGAGCAAGACACAACGTGGAGGGGAAGGTATGAGGAACATAATATGGACACTTAAAAAAACCTAAAATTAAAAAAGAAAAAATTTTCCCATATGCTATGAAGTGCAGGCACATGCAGCAAAGCTTGCCAAAAGTGATCCCCGCTGAAGGCCAAAAGAGAAAAGAAGGACTTTCAAACAGGCTGGAATGGAGATACCAGCTCCGGAATTGCAATTGGAGGAGAAAAAAAAAAAATTGGGGAAATTTGGGCAATTTAGTGACTCTAAGAAAATGGACCGGGATTATAGCAGAGCAGTGCAAAATACCAAAACATGCCAAAACTAAGCTTCCAGACATTGCCAAAGCAGTGGAAAATTGCAAGGAGCAAGACACAACGTGGAGGGGAAGATATAAAAGACATGGCATGGATGCTTAAAAAAAATGGAAAAAAAAAGAAAAAAATCTTTCCCAAAGTCAAAGGCATCAAAAGTCATGGCATGTCATCTAGGGCAGGGACATGCACCAAAGATTCCTCTCTTGGTCCCCATTGAAATCGCAAGATTCCGTTTCCCTTCCCAAAAGGAAATTTCATTTCCTTTCGGGAAGGAAACGGAATCTTGCGACCCCATAAAGAAAGGCTTACAAACGATCTGGAAAGGAGATAGGATCAAATGAAATCCAATTGAAAAAAAGCCAAAAAAATGCAGAAAATTGGGAGTTTTAGTGTCTTCAAGAAATGGTCTGTGAGGAAATGAGCTGCATTGCAAAGGACCAAAACATGCCAAAACTAAGCTCCCAGACGTTGCCAAAGCAGGGGAAAATGGCAAGGAGGAAGACACAACGTGGAGGAGAGGATATGAGGAACATGGTATGGACACTTAAAAATCTAAAATTAAAAAAGAAAAAATTTTCCCATATTCTATGAAATGCAGGCACATGCAGCAAAGCTTGCCAAAAGTGATCCCCGCTGAAGGCCAAAACAGAAAAGAAGGACTTTCAAACAGGCTGGAATGGAGATACCAGCTACGGAATTGCAATTGGAGGAGAAAAAAAAAAATTGGGGAAATTTGGGCAATTTAGTGACTCTAAGAAAATGGACCGGGATTATAGCAGAGCAGTGCAAAATACCAAAACATGCCAAAACTAAGCTTCCAGACATTGCCAAAGCAGTGGAAAATTGCAAGGAGCAAGACACAACGTGGAGGGGAAGGTATGAGGAACATAATATGGACACTTAAAAAAACCTAAAATTAAAAAAGAAAAAATTTTCCCATATGCTATGAAGTGCAGGCACATGCAGCAAAGCTTGCCAAAAGTGATCCCCGCTGAAGGCCAAAAGAGAAAAGAAGGACTTTCAAACAGGCTGGAATGGAGATACCAGCTCCGGAATTGCAATTGGAGGAGAAAAAAAAAAAATTGGGGAAATTTGGGCAATTTAGTGACTCTAAGAAAATGGACCGGGATTATAGCAGAGCAGTGCAAAATACCAAAACATGCCAAAACTAAGCTTCCAGACATTGCCAAAGCAGTGGAAAATTGCAAGGAGCAAGACACAACGTGGAGGGGAAGATATAAAAGACATGGCATGGATGCTTAAAAAAAATGGAAAAAAAAAGAAAAAAATCTTTCCCAAAGTCAAAGGCATCAAAAGTCATGGCATGTCATCTAGGGCAGGGACATGCACCAAAGATTCCTCTCTTGGTCCCCATTGAAATCGCAAGATTCCGTTTCCCTTCCCGAAAGGAAATTTCATTTCCTTTCGGGAAGGAAACGGAATCTTGCGACCCCATAAAGAAAGGCTTACAAACGCTCTGGAAAGGAGATAGGATCAAATGAAATCCAATTGAAAAAAAGCCAAAAAAATGCAGAAAATTGGGAGTTTTAGTGTCTTCAAGAAATGGTCTGTGAGGAAATGAGCTGCATTGCAAAGGACCAAAACATGCCAAAACTAAGCTCCCAGACGTTGCCAAAGCAGGGGAAAATGGCAAGGAGGAAGACACAACGTGGAGGAGAGGATATGAGGAACATGGTATGGACACTTAAAAATCTAAAATTAAAAAAGAAAAAATTTTCCCATATTCTATGAAATGCAGGCACATGCAGCAAAGCTTGCCAGAATTGATCCCCACTGAAGGCCAAAACAGAAAAGAAGGACTTTCAAACAGGCTGGAATGGAGATACCAGCTACGGAATTGCAATTGGAGGAGAAAAAAAAAAAATTGGGGAAATTTGGGCAATTTAGTGACTCTAAGAAAATGGACCGGGATTATAGCAGAGCAGTGCAAAATACCAAAACATGCCAAAACTAAGCTTCCAGACATTGCCAAAGCAGTGGAAAATTGCAAGGAGCAAGACACAACGTGGAGGGGAAGGTATGAGGAACATAATATGGACACTTAAAAAAACCTAAAATTAAAAAAGAAAAAATTTTCCCATATGCTATGAAGTGCAGGCACATGCAGCAAAGCTTGCCAGAATTGATCCCCGCTGAAGGCCAAAACAGAAAAGAAGGACTTTCAAACAGGCTGGAATGGAGATACCAGCTACGGAACTGCAATTGGAGGAGAAAAAAAAAAAATTTGGGAAATTTGGGCAATTTAGTGACTCTAAGAAAATGGACCGGGATTATAGCAGAGCAGTGCAAAATACCAAAACATACCAAAACTAAGCTTCCAGACATTGCCAAAGCAGTGGAAAATTGCAAGGAGCAAGACACAACGTGGAGGGGAAGATATAAAAGACATGGCATGGATGCTTAAAAAAAATGGAAAAAAAAAGAAAAAAATCTTTCCCAAAGTCAAAGGCATCAAAAGTCATGGCATGTCATCTAGGGCAGGGACATGCACCAAAGATTCCTCTCTTGGTCCCCATTGAAATCGCAAGATTCCGTTTCCCTTCCCGAAAGGAAATTTCATTTCCTTTCGGGAAGGAAACGGAATCTTGCGACCCCATAAAGAAAGGCTTACAAACGCTCTGGAAAGGAGATAGGATCAAATGAAATCCAATTGAAAAAAAGCCAAAAAAATGCAGAAAATTGGGAGTTTTAGTGTCTTCAAGAAATGGTCTGTGAGGAAATGAGCTGCATTGCAAAGGACCAAAACATGCCAAAACTAAGCTCCCAGACGTTGCCAAAGCAGGGGAAAATGGCAAGGAGGAAGACACAACGTGGAGGAGAGGATATGAGGAACATGGTATGGACACTTAAAAAAACGCAAAATTAAAAAAGAAAAAATTTTCCCATATTCTATGAAATGCAGGCACATGCAGCAAAGCTTGCCAGAATTGATCCCCGCTGAAGGCCAAAACAGAAAAGAAGGACTTTCAAACAGGCTGGAATGGAGATACCAGCTACGGAATTGCAATTGGAGGAGAAAAAAAAAAATTGGGGAAATTTGGGCAATTTAGTGACTCTAAGAAAATGGACCGGGATTATAGCAGAGCAGTGCAAAATACCAAAACATGCCAAAACTAAGCTTCCAGACATTGCCAAAGCAGTGGAAAATTGCAAGGAGCAAGACACAACGTGGAGGGGAAGATATAAAAGACATGGCATGGATGCTTAAAAAAAATGGAAAAAAAAAGAAAAAAATCTTTCCCAAAGTCAAAGGCATCAAAAGTCATGGCATGTCATCTAGGGCAGGGGCATGCACCAAAGATTCCTCTCTTGGTCCCCATTGAAATCGCAAGATTCCGTTTCCCTTCCCGAAAGGAAATTTCATTTCCTTTCGGGAAGGAAACGGAATCTTGCGACCCCATAAAGAAAGGCTTACAAACGCTCTGGAAAGGAGATAGGATCAAATGAAATCCAATTGAAAAAAAGCCAAAAAAATGCAGAAAATTGGGAGTTTTAGTGTCTTCAAGAAATGGTCTGTGAGGAAATGAGCTGCATTGCAAAGGACCAAAACATGCCAAAACTAAGCTCCCAGACGTTGCCAAAGCAGGGGAAAATGGCAAGGAGGAAGGCACAACGTGGAGGAGAGGATATGAGGAACATGGTATGGACACTTAAAAATCTAAAATTAAAAAAGAAAAAATTTTCCCATATTCTAGGCAATGCAGGCACATGCAGCAAAGCTTGCCAAAAGTGATCCCCGCTGAAGGCCAAAACAGAAAAGAAGGACTTTCAAACAGGCTGGAATGGAGATACCAGCTACGGAATTGCAATTGGAGGAGAAAAAAAAAAATTGGGGAAATTTGGGCAATTTAGTGACTCTAAGAAAATGGACCGGGATTATAGCAGAGCAGTGCAAAATACCAAAACATGCCAAAACTAAGCTTCCAGACATTGCCAAAGCAGTGGAAAATTGCAAGGAGCAAGACACAACGTGGAGGGGAAGGTATGAGGAACATAATATGGACACTTAAAAAAACCTAAAATTAAAAAAGAAAAAATTTTCCCATATGCTATGAAGTGCAGGCACATGCAGCAAAGCTTGCCAAAAGTGATCCCCGCTGAAGGCCAAAACAGAAAAGAAGGACTTTCAAACAGGCTGGAATGGAGATACCAGCTACGGAATTGCAATTGGAGGAGAAAAAAAAAAAATTGGGGAAATTTGGGCAATTTAGTGACTCTAAGAAAATGGACCGGGATTATAGCAGAGCAGTGCAAAATACCAAAACATGCCAAAACTAAGCTTCCAGACATTGCCAAAGCAGTGGAAAATTGCAAGGAGCAAGACACAACGTGGAGGGGAAGATATAAAAGACATGGCATGGATGCTTAAAAAAAATGGAAAAAAAAAGAAAAAAATCTTTCCCAAAGTCAAAGGCATCAAAAGTCATGGCATGTCATCTAGGGCAGGGGCATGCAACAAAGATTCCTCTCTTGGTCCCCATTGAAATCGCAAGATTCCGTTTCCCTTCCCGAAAGGAAATTTCATTTCCTTTCGGGAAGGAAACGGAATCTTGCGACCCCATAAAGAAAGGCTTACAAACGCTCTGGAAAGGAGATAGGATCAAATGAAATCCAATTGAAAAAAAGCCAAAAAAATGCAGAAAATTGGGAGTTTTAGTGTCTTCAAGAAATGGTCTGTGAGGAAATGAGCTGCATTGCAAAGGACCAAAACATGCCAAAACTAAGCTCCCAGACGTTGCCAAAGCAGGGGAAAATGGCAAGGAGGAAGACACAACGTGGAGGAGAGGATATGAGGAACATGGTATGGACACTTAAAAAAACGCAAAATTAAAAAAGAAAAAATTTTCCCATATTCTATGAAATGCAGGCACATGCAGCAAAGCTTGCCAGAATTGATCCCCGCTGAAGGCCAAAACAGAAAAGAAGGACTTTCAAACAGGCTGGAATGGAGATACCAGCTACGGAATTGCAATTGGAGGAGAAAAAAAAAAAATTGGGGAAATTTGGGCAATTTAGTGACTCTAAGAAAATGGACCGGGATTATAGCAGAGCAGTGCAAAATACCAAAACATGCCCAAACTAAGCTTCCAGACATTGCCAAAGCAGTGGAAAATTGCAAGGAGCAAGACACAACGTGGAGGGGAAGATATAAAAGACATGGCATGGATGCTTAAAAAAAATGGAAAAAAAAAGAAAAAAATCTTTCCCAAAGTCAAAGGCATCAAAAGTCATGGCATGTCATCTAGGGCAGGGGCATGCACCAAAGATTCCTCTCTTGGTCCCCATTGAAATCGCAAGATTCCGTTTCCCTTCCCGAAAGGAAATTTCATTTCCTTTCGGGAAGGAAACGGAATCTTGCGACCCCATAAAGAAAGGCTTACAAACGCTCTGGAAAGGAGATAGGATCAAATGAAATCCAATTGAAAAAAAGCCAAAAAAATGCAGAAAATTGGGAGTTTTAGTGTCTTCAAGAAATGGTCTGTGAGGAAATGAGCTGCATTGCAAAGGACCAAAACATGCCAAAACTAAGCTCCCAGACGTTGCCAAAGCAGGGGAAAATGGCAAGGAGGAAGGCACAACGTGGAGGAGAGGATATGAGGAACATGGTATGGACACTTAAAAATCTAAAATTAAAAAAGAAAAAATTTTCCCATATTCTAGGCAATGCAGGCACATGCAGCAAAGCTTGCCAAAAGTGATCCCCGCTGAAGGCCAAAACAGAAAAGAAGGACTTTCAAACAGGCTGGAATGGAGATACCAGCTACGGAATTGCAATTGGAGGAGAAAAAAAAAAATTGGGGAAATTTGGGCAATTTAGTGACTCTAAGAAAATGGACCGGGATTATAGCAGAGCAGTGCAAAATACCAAAACATGCCAAAACTAAGCTTCCAGACATTGCCAAAGCAGTGGAAAATTGCAAGGAGCAAGACACAACGTGGAGGGGAAGGTATGAGGAACATAATATCGACACTTAAAAAAACCTAAAATTAAAAAAGAAAAAATTTTCCCATATGCTATGAAGTGCAGGCACATGCAGCAAAGCTTGCCAAAAGTGATCCCCGCTGAAGGCCAAAACAGAAAAGAAGGACTTTCAAACAGGCTGGAATGGAGATACCAGCTACGGAATTGCAATTGGAGGAGAAAAAAAAAAAATTGGGGAAATTTGGGCAATTTAGTGACTCTAAGAAAATGGACCGGGATTATAGCAGAGCAGTGCAAAATACCAAAACATGCCAAAACTAAGCTTCCAGACATTGCCAAAGCAGTGGAAAATTGCAAGGAGCAAGACACAACGTGGAGGGGAAGATATAAAAGACATGGCATGGATGCTTAAAAAAAATGGAAAAAAAAAGAAAAAAATCTTTCCCAAAGTCAAAGGCATCAAAAGTCATGGCATGTCATCTAGGGCAGGGGCATGCAACAAAGATTCCTCTCTTGGTCCCCATTGAAATCGCAAGATTCCGTTTCCCTTCCCGAAAGGAAATTTCATTTCCTTTCGGGAAGGAAACGGAATCTTGCGACCCCATAAAGAAAGGCTTACAAACGCTCTGGAAAGGAGATAGGATCAAATGAAATCCAATTGAAAAAAAGCCAAAAAAATGCAGAAAATTGGGAGTTTTAGTGTCTTCAAGAAATGGTCTGTGAGGAAATGAGCTGCATTGCAAAGGACCAAAACATGCCAAAACTAAGCTCCCAGACGTTGCCAAAGCAGGGGAAAATGGCAAGGAGGAAGACACAACGTGGAGGAGAGGATATGAGGAACATGGTATGGACACTTAAAAAAACGCAAAATTAAAAAAGAAAAAATTTTCCCATATTCTATGAAATGCAGGCACATGCAGCAAAGCTTGCCAGAATTGATCCCCGCTGAAGGCCAAAACAGAAAAGAAGGACTTTCAAACAGGCTGGAATGGAGATACCAGCTACGGAATTGCAATTGGAGGAGAAAAAAAAAAAATTGGGGAAATTTGGGCAATTTAGTGACTCTAAGAAAATGGACCGGGATTACAGCAGAGCAGTGCAAAATACCAAAACATGCCAAAACTAAGCTTCCAGACATTGCCAAAGCAGTGGAAAATTGCAAGGAGCAAGACACAACGTGGAGGGGAAGATATAAAAGACATGGCATGGATGCTTAAAAAAAATGGAAAAAAAAAGAAAAAAATCTTTCCCAAAGTCAAAGGCATCAAAAGTCATGGCATGTCATCTAGGGCAGGGGCATGCACCAAAGATTCCTCTCTTGGTCCCCATTGAAATCGCAAGATTCCGTTTCCTTCCCGAAAGGAAATTTCATTTCCTTTCGGGAAGGAAACGGAATCTTGCGACCCCATAAAGAAAGGCTTACAAACGCTCTGGAAAGGAGATAGGATCAAATGAAATCCAATTGAAAAAAAGCCAAAAAAATGCAGAAAATTGGGAGTTTTAGTGTCTTCAAGAAATGGTCTGTGAGGAAATGAGCTGCATTGCAAAGGACCAAAACATGCCAAAACTAAGCTCCCAGACGTTGCCAAAGCAGGGGAAAATGGCAAGGAGGAAGACACAACGTGGAGGAGAGGATATGAGGAACATGGTATGGACACTTAAAAAAACGCAAAATTAAAAAAGAAAAAATTTTCCCATATTCTATGAAATGCAGGCACATGCAGCAAAGCTTGCCAAAAGTGATCCCCGCTGAAGGCCAAAAGAGAAAAGAAGGACTTTCAAACAGGCTGGAATGGAGATACCAGCTACGGAATTGCAATTGGAGGAGAAAAAAAAAAAATTGGGGAAATTTGGGCAATTTAGTGACTCTAAGAAAATGGACCGGGATTATAGCAGAGCAGTGCAAAATACCAAAACATGCCAAAACTAAGCTTCCAGACATTGCCAAAGCAGTGGAAAATTGCAAGGAGCAAGACACAACGTGGAGGGGAAGATATAAAAGACATGGCATGGATGCTTAAAAAAAATGGAAAAAAAAGAAAAAAATCTTTCCCAAAGTCAAAGGCATCAAAAGTCATGGCATGTCATCTAGGGCAGGGACATGCACCAAAGATTCCTCTCTTGGTCCCCATTGAAATCGCAAGATTCCGTTTCCCTTCCCGAAAGGAAATTTCATTTCCTTTCGGGAAGGAAACGGAATCTTGCGACCCCATAAAGAAAGGCTTACAAACGCTCTGGAAAGGAGATAGGATCAAATGAAATCCAACTGAAAAAAAGCCAAAAAAATGCAGAAAATTGGGAGTTTTAGTGTCTTCAAGAAATGGTCTGTGAGGAAATGAGCTGCATTGCAAAGGACCAAAACATGCCAAAACTAAGCTCCCAGACGTTGCCAAAGCAGGGGAAAATGGCAAGGAGGAAGGCACAACGTGGAGGAGAGGATATGAGGAACATGGTATGGACACTTAAAAATCTAAAATTAAAAAAGAAAAAATTTTCCCATATTCTAGGCAATGCAGGCACATGCAGCAAAGCTTGCCAAAAGTGATCCCCGCTGAAGGCCAAAAGAGAAAAGAAGGACTTTCAAACAGGCTGGAATGGAGATACCAGCTACGGAATTGCAATTGGAGGAGAAAAAAAAAAATTGGGGAAATTTGGGCAATTTAGTGACTCTAAGAAAATGGACCGGGATTATAGCAGAGCAGTGCAAAATACCAAAACATGCCAAAACTAAGCTTCCAGACATTGCCAAAGCAGTGGAAAATTGCAAGGAGCAAGACACAACGTGGAGGGGAAGATATAAAAGACATGGCATGGATGCTTAAAAAAAATGGAAAAAAAAAGAAAAAAATCTTTCCCAAAGTCAAAGGCATCAAAAGTCATGGCATGTCATCTAGGGCAGGGGCATGCACCAAAGATTCCTCTCTTGGTCCCCATTGAAATCGCAAGATTCCGTTTCCCTTCCCGAAAGGAAATTTCATTTCCTTTCGGGAAGGAAACGGAATCTTGCGACCCCATAAAGAAAGGCTTACAAACGCTCTGGAAAGGAGATAGGATCAAATGAAATCCAATTGAAAAAAAGCCAAAAAAATGCAGAAAATTGGGAGTTTTAGTGTCTTCAAGAAATGGTCTGTGAGGAAATGAGCTGCATTGCAAAGGACCAAAACATGCCAAAACTAAGCTCCCAGACGTTGCCAAAGCAGGGGAAAATGGCAAGGAGGAAGGCACAACGTGGAGGAGAGGATATGAGGAACATGGTATGGACACTTAAAAATCTAAAATTAAAAAAGAAAAAATTTTCCCATATTCTAGGCAATGCAGGCACATGCAGCAAAGCTTGCCAAAAGTGATCCCCGCTGAAGGCCAAAACAGAAAAGAAGGACTTTCAAACAGCCTGGAATGGAGATACCAGCTACGGAATTGCAATTGGAGGAGAAAAAAAAAAATTGGGGAAATTTGGGCAATTTAGTGACTCTAAGAAAATGGACCGGGATTATAGCAGAGCAGTGCAAAATACCAAAACATGCCAAAACTAAGCTTCCAGACATTGCCAAAGCAGTAGAAAATTGCAAGGAGCAAGACACAACGTGGAGGGGAAGGTATGAGGAACATAATATGGACACTTAAAAAAACCTAAAATTAAAAAAGAAAAAATTTTCCCATATGCTATGAAGTGCAGGCACATGCAGCAAAGCTTGCCAAAAGTGATCCCCGCTGAAGGCCAAAACAGAAAAGAAGGACTTTCAAACAGGCTGGAATGGAGATACCAGCTCCGGAATTGCAATTGGAGGAGAAAAAAAAAAAATTGGGGAAATTTGGGCAATTTAGTGACTCTAAGAAAATGGACCGGGATTATAGCAGAGCAGTGCAAAATACCAAAACATGCCAAAACTAAGCTTCCAGACATTGCCAAAGCAGTGGAAAATTGCAAGGAGCAAGACACAACGTGGAGGGGAAGATATAAAAGACATGGCATGGATGCTTAAAAAAATGGAAAAAAAAAGAAAAAAATCTTTCCCAAAGTCAAAGGCATCAAAAGTCATGGCATGTCATCTAGGGCAGGGACATGCACCAAAGATTCCTCTCTTGGTCCCCATTGAAATCGCAAGATTCCGTTTCCCTTCCCGAAAGGAAATTTCATTTCCTTTCGGGAAGGAAACGGAATCTTGCGACCCCATAAAGAAAGGCTTACAAACGCTCTGGAAAGGAGATAGGATCAAATGAAATCCAATTGAAAAAAAGCCAAAAAAATGCAGAAAATTGGGTGTTTTAGTGTCTTCAAGAAATGGTCTGTGAGGAAATGAGCTGCATTGCAAAGGACCAAAACATGCCAAAACTAAGTTCCCAGACGTTGCCAAAGCAGGGGAAAATGGCAAGGAGGAAGGCACAACGTGGAGGAGAGGATATGAGGAACATGGTATGGACACTTAAAAATCTAAAATTAAAAAAGAAAAAATTTTCCCATATTCTAGGCAATGCAGGCACATGCAGCAAAGCTTGCCAAAAGTGATCCCCGCTGAAGGCCAAAACAGAAAAGAAGGACTTTCAAACAGGCTGGAATGGAGATACCAGCTACGGAATTGCAATTGGAGGAGAAAAAAAAAAATTGGGGAAATTTGGGCAATTTAGTGACTCTAAGAAAATGGACCGGGATTATAGCAGAGCAGTGCAAAATACCAAAACATGCCAAAACTAAGCTTCCAGACATTGCCAAAGCAGTGGAAAATTGCAAGGAGCAAGACACAACGTGGAGGGGAAGGTATGAGGAACATAATATGGACACTTAAAAAAACGCAAAATTAAAAAAGAAAAAATTTTCCCATATGCTATGAAGTACAGGCACATGCAGCAAAGCTTGCCAAAAGTGATCCCCGCTGAAGGCCAAAACAGAAAAGAAGGACTTTCAAACAGGCTGGAATGGAGATACCAGCTACGGAACTGCAATTGGAGGAGAAAAAAAAAAAATTTGGGAAATTTGGGCAATTTAGTGACTCTAAGAAAATGGACCGGGATTATAGCAGAGCAGTGCAAAATACCAAAACATGCCAAAACTAAGCTCCCAGACGTTGCCAAAGCAGGGGAAAATGGCAAGGAGGAAGACACAACGTGGAGGAGAGGATATGAGGAACATGGTATGGACACTTAAAAAAACGCAAAATTAAAAAAGAAAAAATTTTCCCATATTCTATGAAATGCAGGCACATGCAGCAAAGCTTGCCAGAATTGATCCCCGCTGAAGGCCAAAACAGAAAAGAAGGACTTTCAAACAGGCTGGAATGGAGATACCAGCTACGGAATTGCAATTGGAGGAGAAAAAAAAAAAAATTGGGGAAATTTGGGCAATTTAGTGACTCTAAGAAAATGGACCGGGATTATAGCAGAGCAGTGCAAAATACCAAAACATGCCAAAACTAAGCTTCCAGACATTGCCAAAGCAGTGGAAAATTGCAAGGAGCAAGACACAACGTGGAGGGGAAGATATAAAAGACATGGCATGGATGCTTAAAAAAAATGGAAAAAAAAGAAAAAAATCTTTCCCAAAGTCAAAGGCATCAAAAGTCATGGCATGTCATCTAGGGCAGGGACATGCACCAAAGATTCCTCTCTTGGTCCCCATTGAAATCGCAAGATTCCGTTTCCCTTCCCGAAAGGAAATTTCATTTCCTTTCGGGAAGGAAACGGAATCTTGCGACCCCATAAAGAAAGGCTTACAAACGCTCTGGAAAGGAGATAGGATCAAATGAAATCCAACTGAAAAAAAGCCAAAAAAATGCAGAAAATTGGGAGTTTTAGTGTCTTCAAGAAATGGTCTGTGAGGAAATGAGCTGCATTGCAAAGGACCAAAACATGCCAAAACTAAGCTCCCAGACGTTGCCAAAGCAGGGGAAAATGGCAAGGAGGAAGACACAACGTGGAGGAGAGGATATGAGGAACATGGTATGGACACTTAAAAATCTAAAATTAAAAAAGAAAAAATTTTCCCATATTCTAGGCAATGCAGGCACATGCAGCAAAGCTTGCCAAAAGTGATCCCCGCTGAAGGCCAAAACAGAAAAGAAGGACTTTCAAACAGGCTGGAATGGAGATACCAGCTACGGAATTGCAATTGGAGGAGAAAAAAAAAAATTGGGGAAATTTGGGCAATTTAGTGACTCTAAGAAAATGGACCGGGATTATAGCAGAGCAGTGCAAAATACCAAAACATGCCAAAACTAAGCTTCCAGACATTGCCAAAGCAGTGGAAAATTGCAAGGAGCAAGACACAACGTGGAGGGGATATTATGAGGAACATAATATGGACACTTAAAAAACCTAAAATTAAAAAAGAAAAAATTTTCCCATATGCTATGAAATGCAGGCACATGCAGCAAAGCTTGCCAAAAGTGATCCCCGCTGAAGGCCAAAACAGAAAAGAAGGACTTTCAAACAGGCTGGAATGGAGATACCAGCTACGGAATTGCAATTGGAGGAGAAAAAAAAAAAAATTTGGGAAATTTGGGCAATTTAGTGACTCTAAGAAAATGGACCGGGATTATAGTAGAGCAGTGCAAAATACCAAAACATACCAAAACTAAGCTTCCAGACATTGCCAAAGCAGTGGAAAATTGCAAGGAGCAAGACACAACGTGGAGGGGAAGATATAAAAGACATTGCATGGATGCTTAAAAAAATGGAAAAAAAAAGAAAAAAATCTTTCCCAAAGTCAAAGGCATCAAAAGTCATGGCATGTCATCTAGGGCAGGGACATGCACCAAAGATTCCTCTCTTGGTCCCCATTGAAATCGCAAGATTCCGTTTCCCTTCCCGAAAGGAAATTTCATTTCCTTTCGGGAAGGAAACGGAATCTTGCGACCCCATAAAGAAAGGCTTACAAACGCTCTGGAAAGGAGATAGGATCAAATGAAATCCAATTGAAAAAAAGCCAAAAAAATGCAGAAAATTGGGAGTTTTAGTGTCTTCAAGAAATGGTCTGTGAGGAAATGAGCTGCATTGCAAAGGACCAAAACATGCCAAAACTAAGCTCCCAGACGTTGCCAAAGCAGGGGAAAATGGCAAGGAGGAAGACACAACGTGGAGGAGAGGATATGAGGAACATGGTATGGACACTTAAAAATCTAAAATTAAAAAAGAAAAAATTTTCCCATATTCTATGAAATGCAGGCACATGCAGCAAAGCTTGCCAGAATTGATCCCCGCTGAAGGCCAAAACAGAAAAGAAGGACTTTCAAACAGGCTGGAATGGAGATACCAGCTACGGAATTGCAATTGGAGGAGAAAAAAAAAAAATTGGGGAAATTTGGGCAATTTAGTGACTCTAAGAAAATGGACCGGGATTACAGCAGAGCAGTGCAAAATACCAAAACATGCCAAAACTAAGCTTCCAGACATTGCCAAAGCAGTGGAAAATTGCAAGGAGCAAGACACAACGTGGAGGGGAAGATATAAAAGACATGGCATGGATGCTTAAAAAAAATGGAAAAAAAAAGAAAAAAATCTTTCCCAAAGTCAAAGGCATCAAAAGTCATGGCATGTCATCTAGGGCAGGGGCATGCACCAAAGATTCCTCTCTTGGTCCCCATTGAAATCGCAAGATTCCGTTTCCCTTCCCGAAAGGAAATTTCATTTCCTTTCGGGAAGGAAACGGAATCTTGCGACCCCATAAAGAAAGGCTTACAAACGCTCTGGAAAGGAGATAGGATCAAATGAAATCCAATTGAAAAAAAGCCAAAAAAATGCAGAAAATTGGGAGTTTTAGTGTCTTCAAGAAATGGTCTGTGAGGAAATGAGCTGCATTGCAAAGGACCAAAACATGCCAAAACTAAGCTCCCAGACGTTGCCAAAGCAGGGGAAAATGGCAAGGAGGAAGACACAACGTGGAGGAGAGGATATGAGGAACATGGTATGGACACTTAAAAAAACGCAAAATTAAAAAAGAAAAAATTTTCCCATATTCTATGAAATGCAGGCACATGCAGCAAAGCTTGCCAAAAGTGATCCCCGCTGAAGGCCAAAACAGAAAAGAAGGACTTTCAAACAGGCTGGAATGGAGATACCAGCTACGGAATTGCAATTGGAGGAGAAAAAAAAAAAATTGGGGAAATTTGGGCAATTTAGTGACTCTAAGAAAATGGACCGGGATTATAGCAGAGCAGTGCAAAATACCAAAACATGCCAAAACTAAGCTTCCAGACATTGCCAAAGCAGTGGAAAATTGCAAGGAGCAAGACACAACGTGGAGGGGAAGATATAAAAGACATGGCATGGATGCTTAAAAAAAATGGAAAAAAAAGAAAAAAATCTTTCCCAAAGTCAAAGGCATCAAAAGTCATGGCATGTCATCTAGGGCAGGGACATGCACCAAAGATTCCTCTCTTGGTCCCCATTGAAATCGCAAGATTCCGTTTCCCTTCCCGAAAGGAAATTTCATTTCCTTTCGGGAAGGAAACGGAATCTTGCGACCCCATAAAGAAAGGCTTACAAACGCTCTGGAAAGGAGATAGGATCAAATGAAATCCAATTGAAAAAAAGCCAAAAAAATGCAGAAAATTGGGAGTTTTAGTGTCTTCAAGAAATGGTCTGTGAGGAAATGAGCTGCATTGCAAAGGACCAAAACATGCCAAAACTAAGCTCCCAGACGTTGCCAAAGCAGGGGAAAATGGCAAGGAGGAAGACACAACGTGGAGGAGAGGATATGAGGAACATGGTATGGACACTTAAAAAAACGCAAAATTAAAAAAGAAAAAATTTTCCCATATTCTATGAAATGCAGGCACATGCAGCAAAGCTTGCCAAAAGTGATCCCCGCTGAAGGCCAAAACAGAAAAGAAGGACTTTCAAACAGGCTGGAATGGAGATACCAGCTACGGAATTGCAATTGGAGGAGAAAAAAAAAAATTGGGGAAATTTGGGCAATTTAGTGACTCTAAGAAAATGGACCGGGATTATAGCAGAGCAGTGCAAAATACCAAAACATGCCAAAACTAAGCTTCCAGACATTGCCAAAGCAGTGGAAAATTGCAAGGAGCAAGACACAACGTGGAGGGGAAGGTATGAGGAACATAATATGGACACTTAAAAAAACCTAAAATTAAAAAAGAAAAAATTTTCCCATATGCTATGAAATGCAGGCACATGCAGCAAAGCTTGCCAAAAGTGATCCCCGCTGAAGGCCAAAACAGAAAAGAAGGACTTTCAAACAGGCTGGAATGGAGATACCAGCTACGGAATTGCAATTGGAGGAGAAAAAAAAAAAAATTTGGGAAATTTGGGCAATTTAGTGACTCTAAGAAAATGGACCGGGATTATAGTAGAGCAGTGCAAAATACCAAAACATACCAAAACTAAGCTTCCAGACATTGCCAAAGCAGTGGAAAATTGCAAGGAGCAAGACACAACGTGGAGGGGAAGATATAAAAGACATTGCATGGATGCTTAAAAAAATGGAAAAAAAAAGAAAAAAATCTTTCCCAAAGTCAAAGGCATCAAAAGTCATGGCATGTCATCTAGGGCAGGGACATGCACCAAAGATTCCTCTCTTGGTCCCCATTGAAATCGCAAGATTCCGTTTCCCTTCCCGAAAGGAAATTTCATTTCCTTTCGGGAAGGAAACGGAATCTTGCGACCCCATAAAGAAAGGCTTACAAACGCTCTGGAAAGGAGATAGGATCAAATGAAATCCAATTGAAAAAAAGCCAAAAAAATGCAGAAAATTGGGAGTTTTAGTGTCTTCAAGAAATGGTCTGTGAGGAAATGAGCTGCATTGCAAAGGACCAAAACATGCCAAAACTAAGCTCCCAGACGTTGCCAAAGCAGGGGAAAATGGCAAGGAGGAAGACACAACGTGGAGGAGAGGATATGAGGAACATGGTATGGACACTTAAAAATCTAAAATTAAAAAAGAAAAAATTTTCCCATATTCTATGAAATGCAGGCACATGCAGCAAAGCTTGCCAGAATTGATCCCCGCTGAAGGCCAAAACAGAAAAGAAGGACTTTCAAACAGGCTGGAATGGAGATACCAGCTACGGAATTGCAATTGGAGGAGAAAAAAAAAAAATTGGGGAAATTTGGGCAATTTAGTGACTCTAAGAAAATGGACCGGGATTACAGCAGAGCAGTGCAAAATACCAAAACATGCCAAAACTAAGCTTCCAGACATTGCCAAAGCAGTGGAAAATTGCAAGGAGCAAGACACAACGTGGAGGGGAAGATATAAAAGACATGGCATGGATGCTTAAAAAAAATGGAAAAAAAAAGAAAAAAATCTTTCCCAAAGTCAAAGGCATCAAAAGTCATGGCATGTCATCTAGGGCAGGGGCATGCACCAAAGATTCCTCTCTTGGTCCCCATTGAAATCGCAAGATTCCGTTTCCCTTCCCGAAAGGAAATTTCATTTCCTTTCGGGAAGGAAACGGAATCTTGCGACCCCATAAAGAAAGGCTTACAAACGCTCTGGAAAGGAGATAGGATCAAATGAAATCCAATTGAAAAAAAGCCAAAAAAATGCAGAAAATTGGGAGTTTTAGTGTCTTCAAGAAATGGTCTGTGAGGAAATGAGCTGCATTGCAAAGGACCAAAACATGCCAAAACTAAGCTCCCAGACGTTGCCAAAGCAGGGGAAAATGGCAAGGAGGAAGACACAACGTGGAGGAGAGGATATGAGGAACATGGTATGGACACTTAAAAAAACGCAAAATTAAAAAAGAAAAAATTTTCCCATATTCTATGAAATGCAGGCACATGCAGCAAAGCTTGCCAAAAGTGATCCCCGCTGAAGGCCAAAACAGAAAAGAAGGACTTTCAAACAGGCTGGAATGGAGATACCAGCTACGGAATTGCAATTGGAGGAGAAAAAAAAAAAATTGGGGAAATTTGGGCAATTTAGTGACTCTAAGAAAATGGACCGGGATTATAGCAGAGCAGTGCAAAATACCAAAACATGCCAAAACTAAGCTTCCAGACATTGCCAAAGCAGTGGAAAATTGCAAGGAGCAAGACACAACGTGGAGGGGAAGATATAAAAGACATGGCATGGATGCTTAAAAAAAATGGAAAAAAAAAGAAAAAAATCTTTCCCAAAGTCAAAGGCATCAAAAGTCATGGCATGTCATCTAGGGCAGGGACATGCACCAAAGATTCCTCTCTTGGTCCCCATTGAAATCGCAAGATTCCGTTTCCCTTCCCGAAAGGAAATTTCATTTCCTTTCGGGAAGGAAACGGAATCTTGCGACCCCATAAAGAAAGGCTTACAAACGCTCTGGAAAGGAGATAGGATCAAATGAAATCCAATTGAAAAAAAGCCAAAAAAATGCAGAAAATTGGGAGTTTTAGTGTCTTCAAGAAATGGTCTGTGAGGAAATGAGCTGCATTGCAAAGGACCAAAACATGCCAAAACTAAGCTCCCAGACGTTGCCAAAGCAGGGGAAAATGGCAAGGAGGAAGACACAACGTGGAGGAGAGGATATGAGGAACATGGTATGGACACTTAAAAAAACGCAAAATTAAAAAAGAAAAAATTTTCCCATATTCTATGAAATGCAGGCACATGCAGCAAAGCTTGCCAAAAGTGATCCCCGCTGAAGGCCAAAACAGAAAAGAAGGACTTTCAAACAGGCTGGAATGGAGATACCAGCTACGGAATTGCAATTGGAGGAGAAAAAAAAAAAATTGGGGAAATTTGGGCAATTTAGTGACTCTAAGAAAATGGACCGGGATTATAGCAGAGCAGTGCAAAATACCAAAACATGCCAAAACTAAGCTTCCAGACATTGCCAAAGCAGTGGAAAATTGCAAGGAGCAAGACACAACGTGGAGGGGAAGATATAAAAGACATGGCATGGATGCTTAAAAAAAATGGAAAAAAAAAGAAAAAAATCTTTCCCAAAGTCAAAGGCATCAAAAGTCATGGCATGTCATCTAGGGCAGGGACATGCACCAAAGATTCCTCTCTTGGTCCCCATTGAAATCGCAAGATTCCGTTTCCCTTCCCGAAAGGAAATTTCATTTCCTTTCGGGAAGGAAACGGAATCTTGCGACCCCATAAAGAAAGGCTTACAAACGCTCTGGAAAGGAGATAGGATCAAATGAAATCCAATTGAAAAAAAGCCAAAAAAATGCAGAAAATTGGGAGTTTTAGTGTCTTCAAGAAATGGTCTGTGAGGAAATGAGCTGCATTGCAAAGGACCAAAACATGCCAAAACTAAGCTCCCAGACGTTGCCAAAGCAGGGGAAAATGGCAAGGAGGAAGACACAACGTGGAGGAGAGGATATGAGGAACATGGTATGGACACTTAAAAAAACGCAAAATTAAAAAAGAAAAAATTTTCCCATATTCTATGAAATGCAGGCACATGCAGCAAAGCTTGCCAAAAGTGATCCCCGCTGAAGGCCAAAACAGAAAAGAAGGACTTTCAAACAGGCTGGAATGGAGATACCAGCTACGGAATTGCAATTGGAGGAGAAAAAAAAAAATTGGGGAAATTTGGGCAATTTAGTGACTCTAAGAAAATGGACCGGGATTATAGCAGAGCAGTGCAAAATACCAAAACATGCCAAAACTAAGCTTCCAGACATTGCCAAAGCAGTGGAAAATTGCAAGGAGCAAGACACAACGTGGAGGGGAAGATATAAAAGACATGGCATGGATGCTTAAAAAAAATGGAAAAAAAAAGAAAAAAATCTTTCCCAAAGTCAAAGGCATCAAAAGTCATGGCATGTCATCTAGGGCAGGGGCATGCACCAAAGATTCCTCTCTTGGTCCCCATTGAAATCGCAAGATTCCGTTTCCCTTCCCGAAAGGAAATTTCATTTCCTTTCGGGAAGGAAACGGAATCTTGCGACCCCATAAAGAAAGGCTTACAAACGCTCTGGAAAGGAGATAGGATCAAATGAAATCCAATTGAAAAAAAGCCAAAAAAATGCAGAAAATTGGGAGTTTTAGTGTCTTCAAGAAATGGTCTGTGAGGAAATGAGCTGCATTGCAAAGGACCAAAACATGCCAAAACTAAGCTCCCAGACGTTGCCAAAGCAGGGGAAAATGGCAAGGAGGAAGACACAACGTGGAGGAGAGGATATGAGGAACATGGTATGGACACTTAAAAAAACGCAAAATTAAAAAAGAAAAAATTTTCCCATATTCTATGAAATGCAGGCACATGCAGCAAAGCTTGCCAAAAGTGATCCCCGCTGAAGGCCAAAACAGAAAAGAAGGACTTTCAAACAGGCTGGAATGGAGATACCAGCTACGGAATTGCAATTGGAGGAGAAAAAAAAAAAATTGGGGAAATTTGGGCAATTTAGTGACTCTAAGAAAATGGACCGGGATTATAGCAGAGCAGTGCAAAATACCAAAACATGCCAAAACTAAGCTTCCAGACATTGCCAAAGCAGTGGAAAATTGCAAGGAGCAAGACACAACGTGGAGGGGAAGGTATGAGGAACATAATATGGACACTTAAAAAAACCTAAAATTAAAAAAGAAAAAATTTTCCCATATGCTATGAAATGCAGGCACATGCAGCAAAGCTTGCCAAAAGTGATCCCCGCTGAAGGCCAAAACAGAAAAGAAGGACTTTCAAACAGGCTGGAATGGAGATACCAGCTACGGAATTGCAATTGGAGGAGAAAAAAAAAAAAATTTGGGAAATTTGGGCAATTTAGTGACTCTAAGAAAATGGACCGGGATTATAGTAGAGCAGTGCAAAATACCAAAACATACCAAAACTAAGCTTCCAGACATTGCCAAAGCAGTGGAAAATTGCAAGGAGCAAGACACAACGTGGAGGGGAAGATATAAAAGACATTGCATGGATGCTTAAAAAAATGGAAAAAAAAAGAAAAAAATCTTTCCCAAAGTCAAAGGCATCAAAAGTCATGGCATGTCATCTAGGGCAGGGACATGCACCAAAGATTCCTCTCTTGGTCCCCATTGAAATCGCAAGATTCCGTTTCCCTTCCCGAAAGGAAATTTCATTTCCTTTCGGGAAGGAAACGGAATCTTGCGACCCCATAAAGAAAGGCTTACAAACGCTCTGGAAAGGAGATAGGATCAAATGAAATCCAATTGAAAAAAAGCCAAAAAAATGCAGAAAATTGGGAGTTTTAGTGTCTTCAAGAAATGGTCTGTGAGGAAATGAGCTGCATTGCAAAGGACCAAAACATGCCAAAACTAAGCTCCCAGACGTTGCCAAAGCAGGGGAAAATGGCAAGGAGGAAGACACAACGTGGAGGAGAGGATATGAGGAACATGGTATGGACACTTAAAAAAACGCAAAATTAAAAAAGAAAAAATTTTCCCATATTCTATGAAATGCAGGCACATGCAGCAAAGCTTGCCAAAAGTGATCCCCGCTGAAGGCCAAAACAGAAAAGAAGGACTTTCAAACAGGCTGGAATGGAGATACCAGCTACGGAATTGCAATTGGAGGAGAAAAAAAAAAAATTGGGGAAATTTGGGCAATTTAGTGACTCTAAGAAAATGGACCGGGATTATAGCAGAGCAGTGCAAAATACCAAAACATGCCAAAACTAAGCTTCCAGACATTGCCAAAGCAGTGGAAAATTGCAAGGAGCAAGACACAACGTGGAGGGGAAGATATAAAAGACATGGCATGGATGCTTAAAAAAAATGGAAAAAAAAAGAAAAAAATCTTTCCCAAAGTCAAAGGCATCAAAAGTCATGGCATGTCATCTAGGGCAGGGACATGCACCAAAGATTCCTCTCTTGGTCCCCATTGAAATCGCAAGATTCCGTTTCCCTTCCCGAAAGGAAATTTCATTTCCTTTCGGGAAGGAAACGGAATCTTGCGACCCCATAAAGAAAGGCTTACAAACGCTCTGGAAAGGAGATAGGATCAAATGAAATCCAATTGAAAAAAAGCCAAAAAAATGCAGAAAATTGGGAGTTTTAGTGTCTTCAAGAAATGGTCTGTGAGGAAATGAGCTGCATTGCAAAGGACCAAAACATGCCAAAACTAAGCTCCCAGACGTTGCCAAAGCAGGGGAAAATGGCAAGGAGGAAGACACAACGTGGAGGAGAGGATATGAGGAACATGGTATGGACACTTAAAAAAACGCAAAATTAAAAAAGAAAAAATTTTCCCATATTCTATGAAATGCAGGCACATGCAGCAAAGCTTGCCAAAAGTGATCCCCGCTGAAGGCCAAAACAGAAAAGAAGGACTTTCAAACAGGCTGGAATGGAGATACCAGCTACGGAATTGCAATTGGAGGAGAAAAAAAAAAAATTGGGGAAATTTGGGCAATTTAGTGACTCTAAGAAAATGGACCGGGATTATAGCAGAGCAGTGCAAAATACCAAAACATGCCAAAACTAAGCTTCCAGACATTGCCAAAGCAGTGGAAAATTGCAAGGAGCAAGACACAACGTGGAGGGGAAGATATAAAAGACATGGCATGGATGCTTAAAAAAAATGGAAAAAAAAAGAAAAAAATCTTTCCCAAAGTCAAAGGCATCAAAAGTCATGGCATGTCATCTAGGGCAGGGACATGCACCAAAGATTCCTCTCTTGGTCCCCATTGAAATCGCAAGATTCCGTTTCCCTTCCCGAAAGGAAATTTCATTTCCTTTCGGGAAGGAAACGGAATCTTGCGACCCCATAAAGAAAGGCTTACAAACGCTCTGGAAAGGAGATAGGATCAAATGAAATCCAATTGAAAAAAAGCCAAAAAAATGCAGAAAATTGGGAGTTTTAGTGTCTTCAAGAAATGGTCTGTGAGGAAATGAGCTGCATTGCAAAGGACCAAAACATGCCAAAACTAAGCTCCCAGACATTGCCAAAGCAGGGGAAAATGGCAAGGAGGAAGACACAACGTGGAGGAGAGGATATGAGGAACATGGTATGGACACTTAAAAAAACGCAAAATTAAAAAAGAAAAAATTTTCCCATATTCTATGAAATGCAGGCACATGCAGCAAAGCTTGCCAAAAGTGATCCCCGCTGAAGGCCAAAACAGAAAAGAAGGACTTTCAAACAGGCTGGAATGGAGATACCAGCTACGGAATTGCAATTGGAGGAGAAAAAAAAAAATTGGGGAAATTTGGGCAATTTAGTGACTCTAAGAAAATGGACCGGGATTATAGCAGAGCAGTGCAAAATACCAAAACATGCC
Source organism: Molothrus aeneus (assembly GCF_037042795.1). NCBI lineage: Eukaryota > Metazoa > Chordata > Aves > Passeriformes > Icteridae > Molothrus > Molothrus aeneus. The sequence goes on from NC_089648.1 coordinate 44,587,678, forward strand.
AAAACTAAGCTTCCAGACATTGCCAAAGCAGTGGAAAATTGCAAGGAGCAAGACACAACGTGGAGGGGAAGATATAAAAGACATGGCATGGATGCTTAAAAAAAATGGAAAAAAAAAGAAAAAAATCTTTCCCAAAGTCAAAGGCATCAAAAGTCATGGCATGTCATCTAGGGCAGGGACATGCACCAAAGATTCCTCTCTTGGTCCCCATTGAAATCGCAAGATTCCGTTTCCTTCCCGAAAGGAAATGAAATTTCCTTTCGGGAAGGGAAACGGAATCTTGCGACCCCATAAAGAAAGGCTTACAAACGCTCTGGAAAGGAGATAGGATCAAATGAAATCCAATTGAAAAAAAGCCAAAAAAATGCAGAAAATTGGGAGTTTTAGTGTCTTCAAGAAATGGTCTGTGAGGAAATGAGCTGCATTGCAAAGGACCAAAACATGCCAAAACTAAGCTCCCAGACGTTGCCAAAGCTGGGGAAAATGGCAAGGAGGAAGACACAACGTGGAGGAGAGGATATGAGGAACATGGTATGGACACTTAAAAAAACGCAAAATTAAAAAAGAAAAAATTTTCCCATATTCTATGAAATGCAGGCACATGCAGCAAAGCTTGCCAAAAGTGATCCCCGCTGAAGGCCAAAACAGAAAAGAAGGACTTTCAAACAGGCTGGAATGGAGATACCAGCTACGGAATTGCAATTGGAGGAGAAAAAAAAAAATTGGGGAAATTTGGGCAATTTAGTGACTCTAAGAAAATGGACCGGGATTATAGCAGAGCAGTGCAAAATACCAAAACATGCCAAAACTAAGCTTCCAGACATTGCCAAAGCAGTGGAAAATTGCAAGGAGCAAGACACAACGTGGAGGGGAAGATATAAAAGACATGGCATGGATGCTTAAAAAAAATGGAAAAAAAAAGAAAAAAATCTTTCCCAAAGTCAAAGGCATCAAAAGTCATGGCATGTCATCTAGGGCAGGGGCATGCACCAAAGATTCCTCTCTTGGTCCCCATTGAAATCGCAAGATTCCGTTTCCCTTCCCGAAAGGAAATTTCATTTCCTTTCGGGAAGGAAACGGAATCTTGCGACCCCATAAAGAAAGGCTTACAAACGCTCTGGAAAGGAGATAGGATCAAATGAAATCCAATTGAAAAAAAGCCAAAAAAATGCAGAAAATTGGGAGTTTTAGTGTCTTCAAGAAATGGTCTGTGAGGAAATGAGCTGCATTGCAAAGGACCAAAACATGCCAAAACTAAGCTCCCAGACGTTGCCAAAGCAGGGGAAAATGGCAAGGAGGAAGACACAACGTGGAGGAGAGGATATGAGGAACATGGTATGGACACTTAAAAAAACGCAAAATTAAAAAAGAAAAAATTTTCCCATATTCTATGAAATGCAGGCACATGCAGCAAAGCTTGCCAAAAGTGATCCCCGCTGAAGGCCAAAACAGAAAAGAAGGACTTTCAAACAGGCTGGAATGGAGATACCAGCTACGGAATTGCAATTGGAGGAGAAAAAAAAAAAATTGGGGAAATTTGGGCAATTTAGTGACTCTAAGAAAATGGACCGGGATTATAGCAGAGCAGTGCAAAATACCAAAACATGCCAAAACTAAGCTTCCAGACATTGCCAAAGCAGTGGAAAATTGCAAGGAGCAAGACACAACGTGGAGGGGAAGGTATGAGGAACATAATATGGACACTTAAAAAAACCTAAAATTAAAAAAGAAAAAATTTTCCCATATGCTATGAAATGCAGGCACATGCAGCAAAGCTTGCCAAAAGTGATCCCCGCTGAAGGCCAAAACAGAAAAGAAGGACTTTCAAACAGGCTGGAATGGAGATACCAGCTACGGAATTGCAATTGGAGGAGAAAAAAAAAAAAATTTGGGAAATTTGGGCAATTTAGTGACTCTAAGAAAATGGACCGGGATTATAGTAGAGCAGTGCAAAATACCAAAACATACCAAAACTAAGCTTCCAGACATTGCCAAAGCAGTGGAAAATTGCAAGGAGCAAGACACAACGTGGAGGGGAAGATATAAAAGACATTGCATGGATGCTTAAAAAAATGGAAAAAAAAAGAAAAAAATCTTTCCCAAAGTCAAAGGCATCAAAAGTCATGGCATGTCATCTAGGGCAGGGACATGCACCAAAGATTCCTCTCTTGGTCCCCATTGAAATCGCAAGATTCCGTTTCCCTTCCCGAAAGGAAATTTCATTTCCTTTCGGGAAGGAAACGGAATCTTGCGACCCCATAAAGAAAGGCTTACAAACGCTCTGGAAAGGAGATAGGATCAAATGAAATCCAATTGAAAAAAAGCCAAAAAAATGCAGAAAATTGGGAGTTTTAGTGTCTTCAAGAAATGGTCTGTGAGGAAATGAGCTGCATTGCAAAGGACCAAAACATGCCAAAACTAAGCTCCCAGACGTTGCCAAAGCAGGGGAAAATGGCAAGGAGGAAGACACAACGTGGAGGAGAGGATATGAGGAACATGGTATGGACACTTAAAAAAACGCAAAATTAAAAAAGAAAAAATTTTCCCATATTCTATGAAATGCAGGCACATGCAGCAAAGCTTGCCAGAATTGATCCCCGCTGAAGGCCAAAACAGAAAAGAAGGACTTTCAAACAGGCTGGAATGGAGATACCAGCTACGGAATTGCAATTGGAGGAGAAAAAAAAAAAATTGGGGAAATTTGGGCAATTTAGTGACTCTAAGAAAATGGACCGGGATTACAGCAGAGCAGTGCAAAATACCAAAACATGCCAAAACTAAGCTTCCAGACATTGCCAAAGCAGTGGAAAATTGCAAGGAGCAAGACACAACGTGGAGGGGAAGATATAAAAGACATGGCATGGATGCTTAAAAAAAATGGAAAAAAAAAGAAAAAAATCTTTCCCAAAGTCAAAGGCATCAAAAGTCATGGCATGTCATCTAGGGCAGGGGCATGCACCAAAGATTCCTCTCTTGGTCCCCATTGAAATCGCAAGATTCCGTTTCCCTTCCCGAAAGGAAATTTCATTTCCTTTCGGGAAGGAAACGGAATCTTGCGACCCCATAAAGAAAGGCTTACAAACGCTCTGGAAAGGAGATAGGATCAAATGAAATCCAATTGAAAAAAAGCCAAAAAAATGCAGAAAATTGGGAGTTTTAGTGTCTTCAAGAAATGGTCTGTGAGGAAATGAGCTGCATTGCAAAGGACCAAAACATGCCAAAACTAAGCTCCCAGACGTTGCCAAAGCAGGGGAAAATGGCAAGGAGGAAGACACAACGTGGAGGAGAGGATATGAGGAACATGGTATGGACACTTAAAAAAACGCAAAATTAAAAAAGAAAAAATTTTCCCATATTCTATGAAATGCAGGCACATGCAGCAAAGCTTGCCAAAAGTGATCCCCGCTGAAGGCCAAAACAGAAAAGAAGGACTTTCAAACAGGCTGGAATGGAGATACCAGCTACGGAATTGCAATTGGAGGAGAAAAAAAAAAAATTGGGGAAATTTGGGCAATTTAGTGACTCTAAGAAAATGGACCGGGATTATAGCAGAGCAGTGCAAAATACCAAAACATGCCAAAACTAAGCTTCCAGACATTGCCAAAGCAGTGGAAAATTGCAAGGAGCAAGACACAACGTGGAGGGGAAGATATAAAAGACATGGCATGGATGCTTAAAAAAAATGGAAAAAAAAAGAAAAAAATCTTTCCCAAAGTCAAAGGCATCAAAAGTCATGGCATGTCATCTAGGGCAGGGACATGCACCAAAGATTCCTCTCTTGGTCCCCATTGAAATCGCAAGATTCCGTTTCCCTTCCCGAAAGGAAATTTCATTTCCTTTCGGGAAGGAAACGGAATCTTGCGACCCCATAAAGAAAGGCTTACAAACGCTCTGGAAAGGAGATAGGATCAAATGAAATCCAATTGAAAAAAAGCCAAAAAAATGCAGAAAATTGGGTGTTTTAGTGTCTTCAAGAAATGGTCTGTGAGGAAATGAGCTGCATTGCAAAGGACCAAAACATGCCAAAACTAAGCTCCCAGACGTTGCCAAAGCAGGGGAAAATGGCAAGGAGGAAGACACAACGTGGAGGAGAGGATATGAGGAACATGGTATGGACACTTAAAAAAACGCAAAATTAAAAAAGAAAAAATTTTCCCATATTCTATGAAATGCAGGCACATGCAGCAAAGCTTGCCAGAATTGATCCCCGCTGAAGGCCAAAACAGAAAAGAAGGACTTTCAAACAGGCTGGAATGGAGATACCAGCTCCGGAATTGCAATTGGAGGAGAAAAAAAAAAAATTGGGGAAATTTGGGCAATTTAGTGACTCTAAGAAAATGGACCGGGATTATAGCAGAGCAGTGCAAAATACCAAAACATGCCAAAACTAAGCTTCCAGACATTGCCAAAGCAGTGGAAAATTGCAAGGAGCAAGACACAACGTGGAGGGGAAGATATAAAAGACATGGCATGGATGCTTAAAAAAAATGGAAAAAAAAAGAAAAAAATCTTTCCCAAAGTCAAAGGCATCAAAAGTCATGGCATGTCATCTAGGGCAGGGACATGCACCAAAGATTCCTCTCTTGGTCCCCATTGAAATCGCAAGATTCCGTTTCCCTTCCCGAAAGGAAATTTCATTTCCTTTCGGGAAGGAAACGGAATCTTGCGACCCCATAAAGAAAGGCTTACAAACGCTCTGGAAAGGAGATAGGATCAAATGAAATCCAATTGAAAAAAAGCCAAAAAAATGCAGAAAATTGGGAGTTTTAGTGTCTTCAAGAAATGGTCTGTGAGGAAATGAGCTGCATTGCAAAGGACCAAAACATGCCAAAACTAAGCTCCCAGACGTTGCCAAAGCAGGGGAAAATGGCAAGGAGGAAGACACAACGTGGAGGAGAGGATATGAGGAACATGGTATGGACACTTAAAAAAACGCAAAATTAAAAAAGAAAAAATTTTCCCATATTCTATGAAATGCAGGCACATGCAGCAAAGCTTGCCAAAAGTGATCCCCGCTGAAGGCCAAAACAGAAAAGAAGGACTTTCAAACAGGCTGGAATGGAGATACCAGCTACGGAATTGCAATTGGAGGAGAAAAAAAAAAATTGGGGAAATTTGGGCAATTTAGTGACTCTAAGAAAATGGACCGGGATTATAGCAGAGCAGTGCAAAATACCAAAACATGCCAAAACTAAGCTTCCAGACATTGCCAAAGCAGTGGAAAATTGCAAGGAGCAAGACACAACGTGGAGGGGAAGATATAAAAGACATGGCATGGATGCTTAAAAAAAATGGAAAAAAAAAGAAAAAAATCTTTCCCAAAGTCAAAGGCATCAAAAGTCATGGCATGTCATCTAGGGCAGGGACATGCACCAAAGATTCCTCTCTTGGTCCCCATTGAAATCGCAAGATTCCGTTTCCCTTCCCGAAAGGAAATTTCATTTCCTTTCGGGAAGGAAACGGAATCTTGCGACCCCATAAAGAAAGGCTTACAAACGCTCTGGAAAGGAGATAGGATCAAATGAAATCCAATTGAAAAAAAGCCAAAAAAATGCAGAAAATTGGGAGTTTTAGTGTCTTCAAGAAATGGTCTGTGAGGAAATGAGCTGCATTGCAAAGGACCAAAACATGCCAAAACTAAGCTCCCAGACGTTGCCAAAGCAGGGGAAAATGGCAAGGAGGAAGACACAACGTGGAGGAGAGGATATGAGGAACATGGTATGGACACTTAAAAAAACGCAAAATTAAAAAAGAAAAAATTTTCCCATATTCTATGAAATGCAGGCACATGCAGCAAAGCTTGCCAAAAGTGATCCCCGCTGAAGGCCAAAACAGAAAAGAAGGACTTTCAAACAGGCTGGAATGGAGATACCAGCTACGGAATTGCAATTGGAGGAGAAAAAAAAAAAATTGGGGAAATTTGGGCAATTTAGTGACTCTAAGAAAATGGACCGGGATTACAGCAGAGCAGTGCAAAATACCAAAACATGCCAAAACTAAGCTTCCAGACATTGCCAAAGCAGTGGAAAATTGCAAGGAGCAAGACACAACGTGGAGGGGAAGGTATGAGGAACATAATATGGACACTTAAAAAAACCTAAAATTAAAAAAGAAAAAATTTTCCCATATGCTATGAAATGCAGGCACATGCAGCAAAGCTTGCCAAAAGTGATCCCCGCTGAAGGCCAAAACAGAAAAGAAGGACTTTCAAACAGGCTGGAATGGAGATACCAGCTACGGAATTGCAATTGGAGGAGAAAAAAAAAAAAATTTGGGAAATTTGGGCAATTTAGTGACTCTAAGAAAATGGACCGGGATTATAGCAGAGCAGTGCAAAATACCAAAACATACCAAAACTAAGCTTCCAGACATTGCCAAAGCAGTGGAAAATTGCAAGGAGCAAGACACAACGTGGAGGGGAAGATATAAAAGACATTGCATGGATGCTTAAAAAAATGGAAAAAAAAAGAAAAAAATCTTTCCCAAAGTCAAAGGCATCAAAAGTCATGGCATGTCATCTAGGGCAGGGACATGCACCAAAGATTCCTCTCTTGGTCCCCATTGAAATCGCAAGATTCCATTTCCCTTCCCGAAAGGAAATTTCATTTCCTTTCAGGAAGGAAACGGAATCTTGCGACCCCATAAAGAAAGGCTTACAAACGCTCTGGAAAGGAGATAGGATCAAATGAAATCCAATTGAAAAAAAGCCAAAAAAATGCAGAAAATTGGGAGTTTTAGTGTCTTCAAGAAATGGTCTGTGAGGAAATGAGCTGCATTGCAAAGGACCAAAACATGCCAAAACTAAGCTCCCAGACGTTGCCAAAGCAGGGGAAAATGGCAAGGAGGAAGACACAACGTGGAGGAGAGGATATGAGGAACATGGTATGGACACTTAAAAATCTAAAATTAAAAAAGAAAAAATTTTCCCATATTCTATGAAATGCAGGCACATGCAGCAAAGCTTGCCAGAATTGATCCCCGCTGAAGGCCAAAACAGAAAAGAAGGACTTTCAAACAGGCTGGAATGGAGATACCAGCTACGGAATTGCAATTGGAGGAGAAAAAAAAAAAATTGGGGAAATTTGGGCAATTTAGTGACTCTAAGAAAATGGACCGGGATTACAGCAGAGCAGTGCAAAATACCAAAACATGCCAAAACTAAGCTTCCAGACATTGCCAAAGCAGTGGAAAATTGCAAGGAGCAAGACACAACGTGGAGGGGAAGATATAAAAGACATGGCATGGATGCTTAAAAAAAATGGAAAAAAAAAGAAAAAAATCTTTCCCAAAGTCAAAGGCATCAAAAGTCATGGCATGTCATCTAGGGCAGGGGCATGCACCAAAGATTCCTCTCTTGGTCCCCATTGAAATCGCAAGATTCCGTTTCCCTTCCCGAAAGGAAATTTCATTTCCTTTCGGGAAGGAAACGGAATCTTGCGACCCCATAAAGAAAGGCTTACAAACGCTCTGGAAAGGAGATAGGATCAAATGAAATCCAATTGAAAAAAAGCCAAAAAAATGCAGAAAATTGGGAGTTTTAGTGTCTTCAAGAAATGGTCTGTGAGGAAATGAGCTGCATTGCAAAGGACCAAAACATGCCAAAACTAAGCTCCCAGACGTTGCCAAAGCAGGGGAAAATGGCAAGGAGGAAGGCACAACGTGGAGGAGAGGATATGAGGAACATGGTATGGACACTTAAAAAAACGCAAAATTAAAAAAGAAAAAATTTTCCCATATTCTATGAAATGCAGGCACATGCAGCAAAGCTTGCCAAAAGTGATCCCCGCTGAAGGCCAAAACAGAAAAGAAGGACTTTCAAACAGGCTGGAATGGAGATACCAGCTACGGAATTGCAATTGGAGGAGAAAAAAAAAAATTGGGTAAATTTGGGCAATTTAGTGACTCTAAGAAAATGGACCGGGATTATAGCAGAGCAGTGCAAAATACCAAAACATGCCAAAACTAAGCTTCCAGACATTGCCAAAGCAGTGGAAAATTGCAAGGAGCAAGACACAACGTGGAGGGGAAGATATAAAAGACATGGCATGGATGCTTAAAAAAAATGGAAAAAAAAAGAAAAAAATCTTTCCCAAAGTCAAAGGCATCAAAAGTCATGGCATGTCATCTAGGGCAGGGACATGCACCAAAGATTCCTCTCTTGGTCCCCATTGAAATCGCAAGATTCCGTTTCCCTTCCCGAAAGGAAATTTCATTTCCTTTCGGGAAGGAAACGGAATCTTGCGACCCCATAAAGAAAGGCTTACAAACGCTCTGGAAAGGAGATAGGATCAAATGAAATCCAATTGAAAAAAAGCCAAAAAAATGCAGAAAATTGGGAGTTTTAGTGTCTTCAAGAAATGGTCTGTGAGGAAATGAGCTGCATTGCAAAGGACCAAAACATGCCAAAACTAAGCTCCCAGACGTTGCCAAAGCAGGGGAAAATGGCAAGGAGGAAGACACAACGTGGAGGAGAGGATATGAGGAACATGGTATGGACACTTAAAAAAACGCAAAATTAAAAAAGAAAAAATTTTCCCATATTCTATGAAATGCAGGCACATGCAGCAAAGCTTGCCAAAAGTGATCCCCGCTGAAGGCCAAAACAGAAAAGAAGGACTTTCAAACAGGCTGGAATGGAGATACCAGCTACGGAATTGCAATTGGAGGAGAAAAAAAAAAAATTGGGGAAATTTGGGCAATTTAGTGACTCTAAGAAAATGGACCGGGATTATAGCAGAGCAGTGCAAAATACCAAAACATGCCAAAACTAAGCTTCCAGACATTGCCAAAGCAGTGGAAAATTGCAAGGAGCAAGACACAACGTGGAGGGGAAGATATAAAAGACATGGCATGGATGCTTAAAAAAAATGGAAAAAAAAAGAAAAAAATCTTTCCCAAAGTCAAAGGCATCAAAAGTCATGGCATGTCATCTAGGGCAGGGACATGCACCAAAGATTCCTCTCTTGGTCCCCATTGAAATCGCAAGATTCCGTTTCCCTTCCCGAAAGGAAATTTCATTTCCTTTCGGGAAGGAAACGGAATCTTGCGACCCCATAAAGAAAGGCTTACAAACGCTCTGGAAAGGAGATAGGATCAAATGAAATCCAATTGAAAAAAAGCCAAAAAAATGCAGAAAATTGGGAGTTTTAGTGTCTTCAAGAAATGGTCTGTGAGGAAATGAGCTGCATTGCAAAGGACCAAAACATGCCAAAACTAAGCTCCCAGACGTTGCCAAAGCAGGGGAAAATGGCAAGGAGGAAGACACAACGTGGAGGAGAGGATATGAGGAACATGGTATGGACACTTAAAAAAACGCAAAATTAAAAAAGAAAAAATTTTCCCATATTCTATGAAATGCAGGCACATGCAGCAAAGCTTGCCAAAAGTGATCCCCGCTGAAGGCCAAAACAGAAAAGAAGGACTTTCAAACAGGCTGGAATGGAGATACCAGCTACGGAATTGCAATTGGAGGAGAAAAAAAAAAATTGGGGAAATTTGGGCAATTTAGTGACTCTAAGAAAATGGACCGGGATTATAGCAGAGCAGTGCAAAATACCAAAACATGCCAAAACTAAGCTTCCAGACATTGCCAAAGCAGTGGAAAATTGCAAGGAGCAAGACACAACGTGGAGGGGAAGATATAAAAGACATGGCATGGATGCTTAAAAAAAATGGAAAAAAAAAGAAAAAAATCTTTCCCAAAGTCAAAGGCATCAAAAGTCATGGCATGTCATCTAGGGCAGGGACATGCACCAAAGATTCCTCTCTTGGTCCCCATTGAAATCGCAAGATTCCGTTTCCCTTCCCGAAAGGAAATTTCATTTCCTTTCGGGAAGGAAACGGAATCTTGCGACCCCATAAAGAAAGGCTTACAAACGCTCTGGAAAGGAGATAGGATCAAATGAAATCCAATTGAAAAAAAGCCAAAAAAATGCAGAAAATTGGGAGTTTTAGTGTCTTCAAGAAATGGTCTGTGAGGAAATGAGCTGCATTGCAAAGGACCAAAACATGCCAAAACTAAGCTCCCAGACGTTGCCAAAGCAGGGGAAAATGGCAAGGAGGAAGACACAACGTGGAGGAGAGGATATGAGGAACATGGTATGGACACTTAAAAAAACGCAAAATTAAAAAAGAAAAAATTTTCCCATATTCTATGAAATGCAGGCACATGCAGCAAAGCTTGCCAAAAGTGATCCCCGCTGAAGGCCAAAACAGAAAAGAAGGACTTTCAAACAGGCTGGAATGGAGATACCAGCTACGGAATTGCAATTGGAGGAGAAAAAAAAAAAATTGGGGAAATTTGGGCAATTTAGTGACTCTAAGAAAATGGACCGGGATTATAGCAGAGCAGTGCAAAATACCAAAACATGCCAAAACTAAGCTTCCAGACATTGCCAAAGCAGTGGAAAATTGCAAGGAGCAAGACACAACGTGGAGGGGAAGGTATGAGGAACATAATATGGACACTTAAAAAAACCTAAAATTAAAAAAGAAAAAATTTTCCCATATGCTATGAAATGCAGGCACATGCAGCAAAGCTTGCCAAAAGTGATCCCCGCTGAAGGCCAAAACAGAAAAGAAGGACTTTCAAACAGGCTGGAATGGAGATACCAGCTACGGAATTGCAATTGGAGGAGAAAAAAAAAAAAATTTGGGAAATTTGGGCAATTTAGTGACTCTAAGAAAATGGACCGGGATTATAGTAGAGCAGTGCAAAATACCAAAACATACCAAAACTAAGCTTCCAGACATTGCCAAAGCAGTGGAAAATTGCAAGGAGCAAGACACAACGTGGAGGGGAAGATATAAAAGACATTGCATGGATGCTTAAAAAAATGGAAAAAAAAAGAAAAAAATCTTTCCCAAAGTCAAAGGCATCAAAAGTCATGGCATGTCATCTAGGGCAGGGACATGCACCAAAGATTCCTCTCTTGGTCCCCATTGAAATCGCAAGATTCCGTTTCCCTTCCCGAAAGGAAATTTCATTTCCTTTCGGGAAGGAAACGGAATCTTGCGACCCCATAAAGAAAGGCTTACAAACGCTCTGGAAAGGAGATAGGATCAAATGAAATCCAATTGAAAAAAAGCCAAAAAAATGCAGAAAATTGGGAGTTTTAGTGTCTTCAAGAAATGGTCTGTGAGGAAATGAGCTGCATTGCAAAGGACCAAAACATGCCAAAACTAAGCTCCCAGACGTTGCCAAAGCAGGGGAAAATGGCAAGGAGGAAGACACAACGTGGAGGAGAGGATATGAGGAACATGGTATGGACACTTAAAAATCTAAAATTAAAAAAGAAAAAATTTTCCCATATTCTATGAAATGCAGGCACATGCAGCAAAGCTTGCCAGAATTGATCCCCGCTGAAGGCCAAAACAGAAAAGAAGGACTTTCAAACAGGCTGGAATGGAGATACCAGCTACGGAATTGCAATTGGAGGAGAAAAAAAAAAAATTGGGGAAATTTGGGCAATTTAGTGACTCTAAGAAAATGGACCGGGATTACAGCAGAGCAGTGCAAAATACCAAAACATGCCAAAACTAAGCTTCCAGACATTGCCAAAGCAGTGGAAAATTGCAAGGAGCAAGACACAACGTGGAGGGGAAGATATAAAAGACATGGCATGGATGCTTAAAAAAAATGGAAAAAAAAAGAAAAAAATCTTTCCCAAAGTCAAAGGCATCAAAAGTCATGGCATGTCATCTAGGGCAGGGGCATGCACCAAAGATTCCTCTCTTGGTCCCCATTGAAATCGCAAGATTCCGTTTCCCTTCCCGAAAGGAAATTTCATTTCCTTTCGGGAAGGAAACGGAATCTTGCGACCCCATAAAGAAAGGCTTACAAACGCTCTGGAAAGGAGATAGGATCAAATGAAATCCAATTGAAAAAAAGCCAAAAAAATGCAGAAAATTGGGAGTTTTAGTGTCTTCAAGAAATGGTCTGTGAGGAAATGAGCTGCATTGCAAAGGACCAAAACATGCCAAAACTAAGCTCCCAGACGTTGCCAAAGCAGGGGAAAATGGCAAGGAGGAAGACACAACGTGGAGGAGAGGATATGAGGAACATGGTATGGACACTTAAAAAAACGCAAAATTAAAAAAGAAAAAATTTTCCCATATTCTATGAAATGCAGGCACATGCAGCAAAGCTTGCCAAAAGTGATCCCCGCTGAAGGCCAAAACAGAAAAGAAGGACTTTCAAACAGGCTGGAATGGAGATACCAGCTACGGAATTGCAATTGGAGGAGAAAAAAAAAAAATTGGGGAAATTTGGGCAATTTAGTGACTCTAAGAAAATGGACCGGGATTATAGCAGAGCAGTGCAAAATACCAAAACATGCCAAAACTAAGCTTCCAGACATTGCCAAAGCAGTGGAAAATTGCAAGGAGCAAGACACAACGTGGAGGGGAAGATATAAAAGACATGGCATGGATGCTTAAAAAAAATGGAAAAAAAAAGAAAAAAATCTTTCCCAAAGTCAAAGGCATCAAAAGTCATGGCATGTCATCTAGGGCAGGGACATGCACCAAAGATTCCTCTCTTGGTCCCCATTGAAATCGCAAGATTCCGTTTCCCTTCCCGAAAGGAAATTTCATTTCCTTTCGGGAAGGAAACGGAATCTTGCGACCCCATAAAGAAAGGCTTACAAACGCTCTGGAAAGGAGATAGGATCAAATGAAATCCAATTGAAAAAAAGCCAAAAAAATGCAGAAAATTGGGAGTTTTAGTGTCTTCAAGAAATGGTCTGTGAGGAAATGAGCTGCATTGCAAAGGACCAAAACATGCCAAAACTAAGCTCCCAGACGTTGCCAAAGCAGGGGAAAATGGCAAGGAGGAAGACACAACGTGGAGGAGAGGATATGAGGAACATGGTATGGACACTTAAAAAAACGCAAAATTAAAAAAGAAAAAATTTTCCCATATTCTATGAAATGCAGGCACATGCAGCAAAGCTTGCCAGAATTGATCCCCGCTGAAGGCCAAAACAGAAAAGAAGGACTTTCAAACAGGCTGGAATGGAGATACCAGCTACGGAATTGCAATTGGAGGAGAAAAAAAAAAAATTGGGGAAATTTGGGCAATTTAGTGACTCTAAGAAAATGGACCGGGATTATAGCAGAGCAGTGCAAAATACCAAAACATGCCAAAACTAAGCTTCCAGACATTGCCAAAGCAGTGGAAAATTGCAAGGAGCAAGACACAACGTGGAGGGGAAGATATAAAAGACATGGCATGGATGCTTAAAAAAAATGGAAAAAAAAAGAAAAAAATCTTTCCCAAAGTCAAAGGCATCAAAAGTCATGGCATGTCATCTAGGGCAGGGACATGCACCAAAGATTCCTCTCTTGGTCCCCATTGAAATCGCAAGATTCCGTTTCCCTTCCCGAAAGGAAATTTCATTTCCTTTCGGGAAGGAAACGGAATCTTGCGACCCCATAAAGAAAGGCTTACAAACGCTCTGGAAAGGAGATAGGATCAAATGAAATCCAATTGAAAAAAAGCCAAAAAAATGCAGAAAATTGGGAGTTTTAGTGTCTTCAAGAAATGGTCTGTGAGGAAATGAGCTGCATTGCAAAGGACCAAAACATGCCAAAACTAAGCTCCCAGACGTTGCCAAAGCAGGGGAAAATGGCAAGGAGGAAGACACAACGTGGAGGAGAGGATATGAGGAACATGGTATGGACACTTAAAAAAACGCAAAATTAAAAAAGAAAAAATTTTCCCATATTCTATGAAATGCAGGCACATGCAGCAAAGCTTGCCAAAAGTGATCCCCGCTGAAGGCCAAAACAGAAAAGAAGGACTTTCAAACAGGCTGGAATGGAGATACCAGCTACGGAATTGCAATTGGAGGAGAAAAAAAAAAAATTGGGGAAATTTGGGCAATTTAGTGACTCTAAGAAAATGGACCGGGATTACAGCAGAGCAGTGCAAAATACCAAAACATGCCAAAACTAAGCTTCCAGACATTGCCAAAGCAGTGGAAAATTGCAAGGAGCAAGACACAACGTGGAGGGGAAGGTATGAGGAACATAATATGGACACTTAAAAAAACCTAAAATTAAAAAAGAAAAAATTTTCCCATATGCTATGAAATGCAGGCACATGCAGCAAAGCTTGCCAAAAGTGATCCCCGCTGAAGGCCAAAACAGAAAAGAAGGACTTTCAAACAGGCTGGAATGGAGATACCAGCTACGGAATTGCAATTGGAGGAGAAAAAAAAAAAAATTTGGGAAATTTGGGCAATTTAGTGACTCTAAGAAAATGGACCGGGATTATAGCAGAGCAGTGCAAAATACCAAAACATACCAAAACTAAGCTTCCAGACATTGCCAAAGCAGTGGAAAATTGCAAGGAGCAAGACACAACGTGGAGGGGAAGATATAAAAGACATTGCATGGATGCTTAAAAAAATGGAAAAAAAAAGAAAAAAATCTTTCCCAAAGTCAAAGGCATCAAAAGTCATGGCATGTCATCTAGGGCAGGGACATGCACCAAAGATTCCTCTCTTGGTCCCCATTGAAATCGCAAGATTCCATTTCCCTTCCCGAAAGGAAATTTCATTTCCTTTCAGGAAGGAAACGGAATCTTGCGACCCCATAAAGAAAGGCTTACAAACGCTCTGGAAAGGAGATAGGATCAAATGAAATCCAATTGAAAAAAAGCCAAAAAAATGCAGAAAATTGGGAGTTTTAGTGTCTTCAAGAAATGGTCTGTGAGGAAATGAGCTGCATTGCAAAGGACCAAAACATGCCAAAACTAAGCTCCCAGACGTTGCCAAAGCAGGGGAAAATGGCAAGGAGGAAGACACAACGTGGAGGAGAGGATATGAGGAACATGGTATGGACACTTAAAAATCTAAAATTAAAAAAGAAAAAATTTTCCCATATTCTATGAAATGCAGGCACATGCAGCAAAGCTTGCCAGAATTGATCCCCGCTGAAGGCCAAAACAGAAAAGAAGGACTTTCAAACAGGCTGGAATGGAGATACCAGCTACGGAATTGCAATTGGAGGAGAAAAAAAAAAAATTGGGGAAATTTGGGCAATTTAGTGACTCTAAGAAAATGGACCGGGATTACAGCAGAGCAGTGCAAAATACCAAAACATGCCAAAACTAAGCTTCCAGACATTGCCAAAGCAGTGGAAAATTGCAAGGAGCAAGACACAACGTGGAGGGGAAGATATAAAAGACATGGCATGGATGCTTAAAAAAAATGGAAAAAAAAAGAAAAAAATCTTTCCCAAAGTCAAAGGCATCAAAAGTCATGGCATGTCATCTAGGGCAGGGGCATGCACCAAAGATTCCTCTCTTGGTCCCCATTGAAATCGCAAGATTCCGTTTCCCTTCCCGAAAGGAAATTTCATTTCCTTTCGGGAAGGAAACGGAATCTTGCGACCCCATAAAGAAAGGCTTACAAACGCTCTGGAAAGGAGATAGGATCAAATGAAATCCAATTGAAAAAAAGCCAAAAAAATGCAGAAAATTGGGAGTTTTAGTGTCTTCAAGAAATGGTCTGTGAGGAAATGAGCTGCATTGCAAAGGACCAAAACATGCCAAAACTAAGCTCCCAGACGTTGCCAAAGCAGGGGAAAATGGCAAGGAGGAAGGCACAACGTGGAGGAGAGGATATGAGGAACATGGTATGGACACTTAAAAAAACGCAAAATTAAAAAAGAAAAAATTTTCCCATATTCTATGAAATGCAGGCACATGCAGCAAAGCTTGCCAAAAGTGATCCCCGCTGAAGGCCAAAACAGAAAAGAAGGACTTTCAAACAGGCTGGAATGGAGATACCAGCTACGGAATTGCAATTGGAGGAGAAAAAAAAAAATTGGGTAAATTTGGGCAATTTAGTGACTCTAAGAAAATGGACCGGGATTATAGCAGAGCAGTGCAAAATACCAAAACATGCCAAAACTAAGCTTCCAGACATTGCCAAAGCAGTGGAAAATTGCAAGGAGCAAGACACAACGTGGAGGGGAAGATATAAAAGACATGGCATGGATGCTTAAAAAAAATGGAAAAAAAAAGAAAAAAATCTTTCCCAAAGTCAAAGGCATCAAAAGTCATGGCATGTCATCTAGGGCAGGGGCATGCACCAAAGATTCCTCTCTTGGTCCCCATTGAAATCGCAAGATTCCGTTTCCCTTCCCGAAAGGAAATTTCATTTCCTTTCGGGAAGGAAACGGAATCTTGCGACCCCATAAAGAAAGGCTTACAAACGCTCTGGAAAGGAGATAGGATCAAATGAAATCCAATTGAAAAAAAGCCAAAAAAATGCAGAAAATTGGGAGTTTTAGTGTCTTCAAGAAATGGTCTGTGAGGAAATGAGCTGCATTGCAAAGGACCAAAACATGCCAAAACTAAGCTCCCAGACGTTGCCAAAGCAGGGGAAAATGGCAAGGAGGAAGACACAACGTGGAGGAGAGGATATGAGGAACATGGTATGGACACTTAAAAAAACGCAAAATTAAAAAAGAAAAAATTTTCCCATATTCTATGAAATGCAGGCACATGCAGCAAAGCTTGCCAAAAGTGATCCCCGCTGAAGGCCAAAACAGAAAAGAAGGACTTTCAAACAGGCTGGAATGGAGATACCAGCTACGGAATTGCAATTGGAGGAGAAAAAAAAAAAATTGGGGAAATTTGGGCAATTTAGTGACTCTAAGAAAATGGACCGGGATTATAGCAGAGCAGTGCAAAATACCAAAACATGCCAAAACTAAGCTTCCAGACATTGCCAAAGCAGTGGAAAATTGCAAGGAGCAAGACACAACGTGGAGGGGAAGATATAAAAGACATGGCATGGATGCTTAAAAAAAATGGAAAAAAAAAGAAAAAAATCTTTCCCAAAGTCAAAGGCATCAAAAGTCATGGCATGTCATCTAGGGCAGGGACATGCACCAAAGATTCCTCTCTTGGTCCCCATTGAAATCGCAAGATTCCGTTTCCCTTCCCGAAAGGAAATTTCATTTCCTTTCGGGAAGGAAACGGAATCTTGCGACCCCATAAAGAAAGGCTTACAAACGCTCTGGAAAGGAGATAGGATCAAATGAAATCCAATTGAAAAAAAGCCAAAAAAATGCAGAAAATTGGGAGTTTTAGTGTCTTCAAGAAATGGTCTGTGAGGAAATGAGCTGCATTGCAAAGGACCAAAACATGCCAAAACTAAGCTCCCAGACGTTGCCAAAGCAGGGGAAAATGGCAAGGAGGAAGACACAACGTGGAGGAGAGGATATGAGGAACATGGTATGGACACTTAAAAAAACGCAAAATTAAAAAAGAAAAAATTTTCCCATATTCTATGAAATGCAGGCACATGCAGCAAAGCTTGCCAAAAGTGATCCCCGCTGAAGGCCAAAACAGAAAAGAAGGACTTTCAAACAGGCTGGAATGGAGATACCAGCTACGGAATTGCAATTGGAGGAGAAAAAAAAAAATTGGGGAAATTTGGGCAATTTAGTGACTCTAAGAAAATGGACCGGGATTATAGCAGAGCAGTGCAAAATACCAAAACATGCCAAAACTAAGCTTCCAGACATTGCCAAAGCAGTGGAAAATTGCAAGGAGCAAGACACAACGTGGAGGGGAAGATATAAAAGACATGGCATGGATGCTTAAAAAAAATGGAAAAAAAAAGAAAAAAATCTTTCCCAAAGTCAAAGGCATCAAAAGTCATGGCATGTCATCTAGGGCAGGGACATGCACCAAAGATTCCTCTCTTGGTCCCCATTGAAATCGCAAGATTCCGTTTCCCTTCCCGAAAGGAAATTTCATTTCCTTTCGGGAAGGAAACGGAATCTTGCGACCCCATAAAGAAAGGCTTACAAACGCTCTGGAAAGGAGATAGGATCAAATGAAATCCAATTGAAAAAAAGCCAAAAAAATGCAGAAAATTGGGAGTTTTAGTGTCTTCAAGAAATGGTCTGTGAGGAAATGAGCTGCATTGCAAAGGACCAAAACATGCCAAAACTAAGCTCCCAGACGTTGCCAAAGCAGGGGAAAATGGCAAGGAGGAAGACACAACGTGGAGGAGAGGATATGAGGAACATGGTATGGACACTTAAAAAAACGCAAAATTAAAAAAGAAAAAATTTTCCCATATTCTATGAAATGCAGGCACATGCAGCAAAGCTTGCCAAAAGTGATCCCCGCTGAAGGCCAAAACAGAAAAGAAGGACTTTCAAACAGGCTGGAATGGAGATACCAGCTACGGAATTGCAATTGGAGGAGAAAAAAAAAAATTGGGGAAATTTGGGCAATTTAGTGACTCTAAGAAAATGGACCGGGATTATAGCAGAGCAGTGCAAAATACCAAAACATGCCAAAACTAAGCTTCCAGACATTGCCAAAGCAGTGGAAAATTGCAAGGAGCAAGACACAACGTGGAGGGGAAGATATAAAAGACATGGCATGGATGCTTAAAAAAAATGGAAAAAAAAGAAAAAAATCTTTCCCAAAGTCAAAGGCATCAAAAGTCATGGCATGTCATCTAGGGCAGGGGCATGCACCAAAGATTCCTCTCTTGGTCCCCATTGAAATCGCAAGATTCCGTTTCCCTTCCCGAAAGGAAATTTCATTTCCTTTCGGGAAGGAAACGGAATCTTGCGACCCCATAAAGAAAGGCTTACAAACGCTCTGGAAAGGAGATAGGATCAAATGAAATCCAATTGAAAAAAAGCCAAAAAAATGCAGAAAATTGGGAGTTTTAGTGTCTTCAAGAAATGGTCTGTGAGGAAATGAGCTGCATTGCAAAGGACCAAAACATGCCAAAACTAAGCTCCCAGACGTTGCCAAAGCAGGGGAAAATGGCAAGGAGGAAGACACAACGTGGAGGAGAGGATATGAGGAACATGGTATGGACACTTAAAAAAACGCAAAATTAAAAAAGAAAAAATTTTCCCATATTCTATGAAATGCAGGCACATGCAGCAAAGCTTGCCAAAAGTGATCCCCGCTGAAGGCCAAAACAGAAAAGAAGGACTTTCAAACAGGCTGGAATGGAGATACCAGCTACGGAATTGCAATTGGAGGAGAAAAAAAAAAAATTGGGGAAATTTGGGCAATTTAGTGACTCTAAGAAAATGGACCGGGATTATAGCAGAGCAGTGCAAAATACCAAAACATGCCAAAACTAAGCTTCCAGACATTGCCAAAGCAGTGGAAAATTGCAAGGAGCAAGACACAACGTGGAGGGGAAGGTATGAGGAACATAATATGGACACTTAAAAAAACCTAAAATTAAAAAAGAAAAAATTTTCCCATATGCTATGAAATGCAGGCACATGCAGCAAAGCTTGCCAAAAGTGATCCCCGCTGAAGGCCAAAACAGAAAAGAAGGACTTTCAAACAGGCTGGAATGGAGATACCAGCTACGGAATTGCAATTGGAGGAGAAAAAAAAAAAAATTTGGGAAATTTGGGCAATTTAGTGACTCTAAGAAAATGGACCGGGATTATAGTAGAGCAGTGCAAAATACCAAAACATGCCAAAACTAAGCTTCCAGACATTGCCAAAGCAGTGGAAAATTGCAAGGAGCAAGACACAACGTGGAGGGGAAGATATAAAAGACATTGCATGGATGCTTAAAAAAATGGAAAAAAAAAGAAAAAAATCTTTCCCAAAGTCAAAGGCATCAAAAGTCATGGCATGTCATCTAGGGCAGGGACATGCACCAAAGATTCCTCTCTTGGTCCCCATTGAAATCGCAAGATTCCGTTTCCCTTCCCGAA
The DNA here is from genome assembly GCF_037042795.1 of Molothrus aeneus. Classification (NCBI taxonomy): domain Eukaryota; kingdom Metazoa; phylum Chordata; class Aves; order Passeriformes; family Icteridae; genus Molothrus; species Molothrus aeneus. The sequence goes on from NC_089648.1 coordinate 44,607,412, forward strand.
AGGAAATTTCATTTCCTTTCGGGAAGGAAACGGAATCTTGCGACCCCATAAAGAAAGGCTTACAAACGCTCTGGAAAGGAGATAGGATCAAATGAAATCCAATTGAAAAAAAGCCAAAAAAATGCAGAAAATTGGGAGTTTTAGTGTCTTCAAGAAATGGTCTGTGAGGAAATGAGCTGCATTGCAAAGGACCAAAACATGCCAAAACTAAGCTCCCAGACGTTGCCAAAGCAGGGGAAAATGGCAAGGAGGAAGACACAACGTGGAGGAGAGGATATGAGGAACATGGTATGGACACTTAAAAATCTAAAATTAAAAAAGAAAAAATTTTCCCATATTCTATGAAATGCAGGCACATGCAGCAAAGCTTGCCAGAATTGATCCCCGCTGAAGGCCAAAACAGAAAAGAAGGACTTTCAAACAGGCTGGAATGGAGATACCAGCTACGGAATTGCAATTGGAGGAGAAAAAAAAAAAATTGGGGAAATTTGGGCAATTTAGTGACTCTAAGAAAATGGACCGGGATTACAGCAGAGCAGTGCAAAATACCAAAACATGCCAAAACTAAGCTTCCAGACATTGCCAAAGCAGTGGAAAATTGCAAGGAGCAAGACACAACGTGGAGGGGAAGATATAAAAGACATGGCATGGATGCTTAAAAAAAATGGAAAAAAAAAGAAAAAAATCTTTCCCAAAGTCAAAGGCATCAAAAGTCATGGCATGTCATCTAGGGCAGGGGCATGCACCAAAGATTCCTCTCTTGGTCCCCATTGAAATCGCAAGATTCCGTTTCCCTTCCCGAAAGGAAATTTCATTTCCTTTCGGGAAGGAAACGGAATCTTGCGACCCCATAAAGAAAGGCTTACAAACGCTCTGGAAAGGAGATAGGATCAAATGAAATCCAATTGAAAAAAAGCCAAAAAAATGCAGAAAATTGGGAGTTTTAGTGTCTTCAAGAAATGGTCTGTGAGGAAATGAGCTGCATTGCAAAGGACCAAAACATGCCAAAACTAAGCTCCCAGACGTTGCCAAAGCAGGGGAAAATGGCAAGGAGGAAGACACAACGTGGAGGAGAGGATATGAGGAACATGGTATGGACACTTAAAAAAACGCAAAATTAAAAAAGAAAAAATTTTCCCATATTCTATGAAATGCAGGCACATGCAGCAAAGCTTGCCAAAAGTGATCCCCGCTGAAGGCCAAAACAGAAAAGAAGGACTTTCAAACAGGCTGGAATGGAGATACCAGCTACGGAATTGCAATTGGAGGAGAAAAAAAAAAAATTGGGGAAATTTGGGCAATTTAGTGACTCTAAGAAAATGGACCGGGATTATAGCAGAGCAGTGCAAAATACCAAAACATGCCAAAACTAAGCTTCCAGACATTGCCAAAGCAGTGGAAAATTGCAAGGAGCAAGACACAACGTGGAGGGGAAGATATAAAAGACATGGCATGGATGCTTAAAAAAAATGGAAAAAAAAAGAAAAAAATCTTTCCCAAAGTCAAAGGCATCAAAAGTCATGGCATGTCATCTAGGGCAGGGACATGCACCAAAGATTCCTCTCTTGGTCCCCATTGAAATCGCAAGATTCCGTTTCCCTTCCCGAAAGGAAATTTCATTTCCTTTCGGGAAGGAAACGGAATCTTGCGACCCCATAAAGAAAGGCTTACAAACGCTCTGGAAAGGAGATAGGATCAAATGAAATCCAATTGAAAAAAAGCCAAAAAAATGCAGAAAATTGGGAGTTTTAGTGTCTTCAAGAAATGGTCTGTGAGGAAATGAGCTGCATTGCAAAGGACCAAAACATGCCAAAACTAAGCTCCCAGACGTTGCCAAAGCAGGGGAAAATGGCAAGGAGGAAGACACAACGTGGAGGAGAGGATATGAGGAACATGGTATGGACACTTAAAAAAACGCAAAATTAAAAAAGAAAAAATTTTCCCATATTCTATGAAATGCAGGCACATGCAGCAAAGCTTGCCAGAATTGATCCCCGCTGAAGGCCAAAACAGAAAAGAAGGACTTTCAAACAGGCTGGAATGGAGATACCAGCTCCGGAATTGCAATTGGAGGAGAAAAAAAAAAAATTGGGGAAATTTGGGCAATTTAGTGACTCTAAGAAAATGGACCGGGATTATAGCAGAGCAGTGCAAAATACCAAAACATGCCAAAACTAAGCTTCCAGACATTGCCAAAGCAGTGGAAAATTGCAAGGAGCAAGACACAACGTGGAGGGGAAGATATAAAAGACATGGCATGGATGCTTAAAAAAAATGGAAAAAAAAAGAAAAAAATCTTTCCCAAAGTCAAAGGCATCAAAAGTCATGGCATGTCATCTAGGGCAGGGACATGCACCAAAGATTCCTCTCTTGGTCCCCATTGAAATCGCAAGATTCCGTTTCCCTTCCCGAAAGGAAATTTCATTTCCTTTCGGGAAGGAAACGGAATCTTGCGACCCCATAAAGAAAGGCTTACAAACGCTCTGGAAAGGAGATAGGATCAAATGAAATCCAATTGAAAAAAAGCCAAAAAAATGCAGAAAATTGGGAGTTTTAGTGTCTTCAAGAAATGGTCTGTGAGGAAATGAGCTGCATTGCAAAGGACCAAAACATGCCAAAACTAAGCTCCCAGACGTTGCCAAAGCAGGGGAAAATGGCAAGGAGGAAGACACAACGTGGAGGAGAGGATATGAGGAACATGGTATGGACACTTAAAAAAACGCAAAATTAAAAAAGAAAAAATTTTCCCATATTCTATGAAATGCAGGCACATGCAGCAAAGCTTGCCAAAAGTGATCCCCGCTGAAGGCCAAAACAGAAAAGAAGGACTTTCAAACAGGCTGGAATGGAGATACCAGCTACGGAATTGCAATTGGAGGAGAAAAAAAAAAATTGGGGAAATTTGGGCAATTTAGTGACTCTAAGAAAATGGACCGGGATTATAGCAGAGCAGTGCAAAATACCAAAACATGCCAAAACTAAGCTTCCAGACATTGCCAAAGCAGTGGAAAATTGCAAGGAGCAAGACACAACGTGGAGGGGAAGATATAAAAGACATGGCATGGATGCTTAAAAAAAATGGAAAAAAAAAGAAAAAAATCTTTCCCAAAGTCAAAGGCATCAAAAGTCATGGCATGTCATCTAGGGCAGGGACATGCACCAAAGATTCCTCTCTTGGTCCCCATTGAAATCGCAAGATTCCGTTTCCCTTCCCGAAAGGAAATTTCATTTCCTTTCGGGAAGGAAACGGAATCTTGCGACCCCATAAAGAAAGGCTTACAAACGCTCTGGAAAGGAGATAGGATCAAATGAAATCCAATTGAAAAAAAGCCAAAAAAATGCAGAAAATTGGGAGTTTTAGTGTCTTCAAGAAATGGTCTGTGAGGAAATGAGCTGCATTGCAAAGGACCAAAACATGCCAAAACTAAGCTCCCAGACGTTGCCAAAGCAGGGGAAAATGGCAAGGAGGAAGACACAACGTGGAGGAGAGGATATGAGGAACATGGTATGGACACTTAAAAAAACGCAAAATTAAAAAAGAAAAAATTTTCCCATATTCTATGAAATGCAGGCACATGCAGCAAAGCTTGCCAAAAGTGATCCCCGCTGAAGGCCAAAACAGAAAAGAAGGACTTTCAAACAGGCTGGAATGGAGATACCAGCTACGGAATTGCAATTGGAGGAGAAAAAAAAAAAATTGGGGAAATTTGGGCAATTTAGTGACTCTAAGAAAATGGACTGGGATTACAGCAGAGCAGTGCAAAATACCAAAACATGCCAAAACTAAGCTTCCAGACATTGCCAAAGCAGTGGAAAATTGCAAGGAGCAAGACACAACGTGGAGGGGAAGGTATGAGGAACATAATATGGACACTTAAAAAAACCTAAAATTAAAAAAGAAAAAATTTTCCCATATGCTATGAAATGCAGGCACATGCAGCAAAGCTTGCCAAAAGTGATCCCCGCTGAAGGCCAAAACAGAAAAGAAGGACTTTCAAACAGGCTGGAATGGAGATACCAGCTACGGAATTGCAATTGGAGGAGAAAAAAAAAAAATTTGGGAAATTTGGGCAATTTAGTGACTCTAAGAAAATGGACCGGGATTATAGCAGAGCAGTGCAAAATACCAAAACATACCAAAACTAAGCTTCCAGACATTGCCAAAGCAGTGGAAAATTGCAAGGAGCAAGACACAACGTGGAGGGGAAGATATAAAAGACATTGCATGGATGCTTAAAAAAATGGAAAAAAAAAGAAAAAAATCTTTCCCAAAGTCAAAGGCATCAAAAGTCATGGCATGTCATCTAGGGCAGGGACATGCACCAAAGATTCCTCTCTTGGTCCCCATTGAAATCGCAAGATTCCATTTCCCTTCCCGAAAGGAAATTTCATTTCCTTTCAGGAAGGAAACGGAATCTTGCGACCCCATAAAGAAAGGCTTACAAACGCTCTGGAAAGGAGATAGGATCAAATGAAATCCAATTGAAAAAAAGCCAAAAAAATGCAGAAAATTGGGAGTTTTAGTGTCTTCAAGAAATGGTCTGTGAGGAAATGAGCTGCATTGCAAAGGACCAAAACATGCCAAAACTAAGCTCCCAGACGTTGCCAAAGCAGGGGAAAATGGCAAGGAGGAAGACACAACGTGGAGGAGAGGATATGAGGAACATGGTATGGACACTTAAAAAAACGCAAAATTAAAAAAGAAAAAATTTTCCCATATTCTATGAAATGCAGGCACATGCAGCAAAGCTTGCCAGAATTGATCCCCGCTGAAGGCCAAAACAGAAAAGAAGGACTTTCAAACAGGCTGGAATGGAGATACCAGCTACGGAATTGCAATTGGAGGAGAAAAAAAAAAAATTGGGTAAATTTGGGCAATTTAGTGACTCTAAGAAAATGGACCGGGATTATAGCAGAGCAGTGCAAAATACCAAAACATGCCAAAACTAAGCTTCCAGACATTGCCAAAGCAGTGGAAAATTGCAAGGAGCAAGACACAACGTGGAGGGGAAGATATAAAAGACATGGCATGGATGCTTAAAAAAAATGGAAAAAAAAAGAAAAAAATCTTTCCCAAAGTCAAAGGCATCAAAAGTCATGGCATGTCATCTAGGGCAGGGGCATGCACCAAAGATTCCTCTCTTGGTCCCCATTGAAATCGCAAGATTCCGTTTCCCTTCCCGAAAGGAAATTTCATTTCCTTTCGGGAAGGAAACGGAATCTTGCGACCCCATAAAGAAAGGCTTACAAACGCTCTGGAAAGGAGATAGGATCAAATGAAATCCAATTGAAAAAAAGCCAAAAAAATGCAGAAAATTGGGAGTTTTAGTGTCTTCAAGAAATGGTCTGTGAGGAAATGAGCTGCATTGCAAAGGACCAAAACATGCCAAAACTAAGCTCCCAGACGTTGCCAAAGCAGGGGAAAATGGCAAGGAGGAAGACACAACGTGGAGGAGAGGATATGAGGAACATGGTATGGACACTTAAAAAAACGCAAAATTAAAAAAGAAAAAATTTTCCCATATTCTATGAAATGCAGGCACATGCAGCAAAGCTTGCCAAAAGTGATCCCCGCTGAAGGCCAAAACAGAAAAGAAGGACTTTCAAACAGGCTGGAATGGAGATACCAGCTACGGAATTGCAATTGGAGGAGAAAAAAAAAAAATTTGGGAAATTTGGGCAATTTAGTGACTCTAAGAAAATGGACCGGGATTATAGTAGAGCAGTGCAAAATACCAAAACATACCAAAACTAAGCTTCCAGACATTGCCAAAGCAGTGGAAAATTGCAAGGAGCAAGACACAACGTGGAGGGGAAGATATAAAAGACATTGCATGGATGCTTAAAAAAATGGAAAAAAAAAGAAAAAAATCTTTCCCAAAGTCAAAGGCATCAAAAGTCATGGCATGTCATCTAGGGCAGGGACATGCACCAAAGATTCCTCTCTTGGTCCCCATTGAAATCGCAAGATTCCGTTTCCCTTCCCGAAAGGAAATTTCATTTCCTTTCGGGAAGGAAACGGAATCTTGCGACCCCATAAAGAAAGGCTTACAAACGCTCTGGAAAGGAGATAGGATCAAATGAAATCCAATTGAAAAAAAGCCAAAAAAATGCAGAAAATTGGGAGTTTTAGTGTCTTCAAGAAATGGTCTGTGAGGAAATGAGCTGCATTGCAAAGGACCAAAACATGCCAAAACTAAGCTCCCAGACGTTGCCAAAGCAGGGGAAAATGGCAAGGAGGAAGACACAACGTGGAGGAGAGGATATGAGGAACATGGTATGGACACTTAAAAATCTAAAATTAAAAAAGAAAAAATTTTCCCCTATGCTATGAAGTGCAGGCACATGCAGCAAAGCTTGCCAAAAATGATCCCCGCTGAAGGCCAAAACAGAAAAGAAGGACTTTCAAACAGGCTGGAATGGAGATACCAGCTACGGAATTGCAATTGGAAGAGAAAAAAAAAAAATTGGGGAAATTTGGGCAATTTAGTGACTCTAAGAAAATGGACCGGGATTACAGCAGAGCAGTGCAAAATACCAAAACATGCCAAAACTAAGCTTCCAGACATTGCCAAAGCAGTGGAAAATTGCAAGGAGCAAGACACAACGTGGAGGGGAAGATATAAAAGACATGGCATGGATGCTTAAAAAAAATGGAAAAAAAAAGAAAAAAATCTTTCCCAAAGTCAAAGGCATCAAAAGTCATGGCATGTCATCTAGGGCAGGGGCATGCACCAAAGATTCCTCTCTTGGTCCCCATTGAAATCGCAAGATTCCGTTTCCCTTCCCGAAAGGAAATTTCATTTCCTTTCGGGAAGGAAACGGAATCTTGCGACCCCATAAAGAAAGGCTTACAAACGCTCTGGAAAGGAGATAGGATCAAATGAAATCCAATTGAAAAAAAGCCAAAAAAATGCAGAAAATTGGGAGTTTTAGTGTCTTCAAGAAATGGTCTGTGAGGAAATGAGCTGCATTGCAAAGGACCAAAACATGCCAAAACTAAGCTCCCAGACGTTGCCAAAGCAGGGGAAAATGGCAAGGAGGAAGACACAACGTGGAGGAGAGGATATGAGGAACATGGTATGGACACTTAAAAAAACGCAAAATTAAAAAAGAAAAAATTTTCCCATATTCTATGAAATGCAGGCACATGCAGCAAAGCTTGCCAGAATTGATCCCCGCTGAAGGCCAAAACAGAAAAGAAGGACTTTCAAACAGGCTGGAATGGAGATACCAGCTACGGAATTGCAATTGGAGGAGAAAAAAAAAAAATTGGGGAAATTTGGGCAATTTAGTGACTCTAAGAAAATGGACCGGGATTATAGCAGAGCAGTGCAAAATACCAAAACATGCCAAAACTAAGCTTCCAGACATTGCCAAAGCAGTGGAAAATTGCAAGGAGCAAGACACAACGTGGAGGGGAAGATATAAAAGACATGGCATGGATGCTTAAAAAAAATGGAAAAAAAAAGAAAAAAATCTTTCCCAAAGTCAAAGGCATCAAAAGTCATGGCATGTCATCTAGGGCAGGGACATGCACCAAAGATTCCTCTCTTGGTCCCCATTGAAATCGCAAGATTCCGTTTCCCTTCCCGAAAGGAAATTTCATTTCCTTTCGGGAAGGAAACGGAATCTTGCGACCCCATAAAGAAAGGCTTACAAACGCTCTGGAAAGGAGATAGGATCAAATGAAATCCAATTGAAAAAAAGCCAAAAAAATGCAGAAAATTGGGAGTTTTAGTGTCTTCAAGAAATGGTCTGTGAGGAAATGAGCTGCATTGCAAAGGACCAAAACATGCCAAAACTAAGCTCCCAGACGTTGCCAAAGCAGGGGAAAATGGCAAGGAGGAAGACACAACGTGGAGGAGAGGATATGAGGAACATGGTATGGACACTTAAAAATCTAAAATTAAAAAAGAAAAAATTTTCCCATATTCTATGAAATGCAGGCACATGCAGCAAAGCTTGCCAGAATTGATCCCCGCTGAAGGCCAAAACAGAAAAGAAGGACTTTCAAACAGGCTGGAATGGAGATACCAGCTACGGAATTGCAATTGGAGGAGAAAAAAAAAAAATTGGGGAAATTTGGGCAATTTAGTGACTCTAAGAAAATGGACCGGGATTACAGCAGAGCAGTGCAAAATACCAAAACATGCCCAAACTAAGCTTCCAGACATTGCCAAAGCAGTGGAAAATTGCAAGGAGCAAGACACAACGTGGAGGGGAAGATATAAAAGACATGGCATGGATGCTTAAAAAAAATGGAAAAAAAAAGAAAAAAATCTTTCCCAAAGTCAAAGGCATCAAAAGTCATGGCATGTCATCTAGGGCAGGGACATGCACCAAAGATTCCTCTCTTGGTCCCCATTGAAATCGCAAGATTCCGTTTCCCTTCCCGAAAGGAAATTTCATTTCCTTTCGGGAAGGAAACGGAATCTTGCGACCCCATAAAGAAAGGCTTACAAACGCTCTGGAAAGGAGATAGGATCAAATGAAATCCAATTGAAAAAAAGCCAAAAAAATGCAGAAAATTGGGAGTTTTAGTGTCTTCAAGAAATGGTCTGTGAGGAAATGAGCTGCATTGCAAAGGACCAAAACATGCCAAAACTAAGCTCCCAGACGTTGCCAAAGCAGGGGAAAATGGCAAGGAGGAAGGCACAACGTGGAGGAGAGGATATGAGGAACATGGTATGGACACTTAAAAAAACGCAAAATTAAAAAAGAAAAAATTTTCCCATATTCTATGAAATGCAGGCACATGCAGCAAAGCTTGCCAAAAGTGATCCCCGCTGAAGGCCAAAACAGAAAAGAAGGACTTTCAAACAGGCTGGAATGGAGATACCAGCTACGGAATTGCAATTGGAGGAGAAAAAAAAAAATTGGGGAAATTTGGGCAATTTAGTGACTCTAAGAAAATGGACCGGGATTATAGCAGAGCAGTGCAAAATACCAAAACATGCCAAAACTAAGCTTCCAGACATTGCCAAAGCAGTGGAAAATTGCAAGGAGCAAGACACAACGTGGAGGGGAAGATATAAAAGACATGGCATGGATGCTTAAAAAAAATGGAAAAAAAAAGAAAAAAATCTTTCCCAAAGTCAAAGGCATCAAAAGTCATGGCATGTCATCTAGGGCAGGGACATGCACCAAAGATTCCTCTCTTGGTCCCCATTGAAATCGCAAGATTCCGTTTCCCTTTCCGAAAGGAAATTTCATTTCCTTTCGGGAAGGAAACGGAATCTTGCGACCCCATAAAGAAAGGCTTACAAACGCTCTGGAAAGGAGATAGGATCAAATGAAATCCAATTGAAAAAAAGCCAAAAAAATGCAGAAAATTGGGAGTTTTAGTGTCTTCAAGAAATGGTCTGTGAGGAAATGAGCTGCATTGCAAAGGACCAAAACATGCCAAAACTAAGCTCCCAGACGTTGCCAAAGCAGGGGAAAATGGCAAGGAGGAAGACACAACGTGGAGGAGAGGATATGAGGAACATGGTATGGACACTTAAAAAAACGCAAAATTAAAAAAGAAAAAATTTTCCCATATTCTATGAAATGCAGGCACATGCAGCAAAGCTTGCCAAAAGTGATCCCCGCTGAAGGCCAAAACAGAAAAGAAGGACTTTCAAACAGGCTGGAATGGAGATACCAGCTACGGAATTGCAATTGGAGGAGAAAAAAAAAAAATTGGGGAAATTTGGGCAATTTAGTGACTCTAAGAAAATGGACCGGGATTATAGCAGAGCAGTGCAAAATACCAAAACATGCCAAAACTAAGCTTCCAGACATTGCCAAAGCAGTGGAAAATTGCAAGGAGCAAGACACAACGTGGAGGGGAAGGTATGAGGAACATAATATGGACACTTAAAAAAACCTAAAATTAAAAAAGAAAAAATTTTCCCATATGCTATGAAATGCAGGCACATGCAGCAAAGCTTGCCAAAAGTGATCCCCGCTGAAGGCCAAAACAGAAAAGAAGGACTTTCAAACAGGCTGGAATGGAGATACCAGCTACGGAATTGCAATTGGAGGAGAAAAAAAAAAAAATTTGGGAAATTTGGGCAATTTAGTGACTCTAAGAAAATGGACCGGGATTATAGTAGAGCAGTGCAAAATACCAAAACATACCAAAACTAAGCTTCCAGACATTGCCAAAGCAGTGGAAAATTGCAAGGAGCAAGACACAACGTGGAGGGGAAGATATAAAAGACATTGCATGGATGCTTAAAAAAATGGAAAAAAAAAGAAAAAAATCTTTCCCAAAGTCAAAGGCATCAAAAGTCATGGCATGTCATCTAGGGCAGGGACATGCACCAAAGATTCCTCTCTTGGTCCCCATTGAAATCGCAAGATTCCGTTTCCCTTCCCGAAAGGAAATTTCATTTCCTTTCGGGAAGGAAACGGAATCTTGCGACCCCATAAAGAAAGGCTTACAAACGCTCTGGAAAGGAGATAGGATCAAATGAAATCCAATTGAAAAAAAGCCAAAAAAATGCAGAAAATTGGGAGTTTTAGTGTCTTCAAGAAATGGTCTGTGAGGAAATGAGCTGCATTGCAAAGGACCAAAACATGCCAAAACTAAGCTCCCAGACGTTGCCAAAGCAGGGGAAAATGGAAAGGAGGAAGACACAACGTGGAGGAGAGGATATGAGGAACATGGTATGGACACTTAAAAATCTAAAATTAAAAAAGAAAAAATTTTCCCATATTCTATGAAATGCAGGCACATGCAGCAAAGCTTGCCAGAATTGATCCCCGCTGAAGGCCAAAACAGAAAAGAAGGACTTTCAAACAGGCTGGAATGGAGATACCAGCTACGGAATTGCAATTGGAGGAGAAAAAAAAAAAATTGGGGAAATTTGGGCAATTTAGTGACTCTAAGAAAATGGACCGGGATTACAGCAGAGCAGTGCAAAATACCAAAACATGCCAAAACTAAGCTTCCAGACATTGCCAAAGCAGTGGAAAATTGCAAGGAGCAAGACACAACGTGGAGGGGAAGATATAAAAGACATGGCATGGATGCTTAAAAAAAATGGAAAAAAAAAGAAAAAAATCTTTCCCAAAGTCAAAGGCATCAAAAGTCATGGCATGTCATCTAGGGCAGGGGCATGCACCAAAGATTCCTCTCTTGGTCCCCATTGAAATCGCAAGATTCCGTTTCCCTTCCCGAAAGGAAATTTCATTTCCTTTCGGGAAGGAAACGGAATCTTGCGACCCCATAAAGAAAGGCTTACAAACGCTCTGGAAAGGAGATAGGATCAAATGAAATCCAATTGAAAAAAAGCCAAAAAAATGCAGAAAATTGGGAGTTTTAGTGTCTTCAAGAAATGGTCTGTGAGGAAATGAGCTGCATTGCAAAGGACCAAAACATGCCAAAACTAAGCTCCCAGACGTTGCCAAAGCAGGGGAAAATGGCAAGGAGGAAGACACAACGTGGAGGAGAGGATATGAGGAACATGGTATGGACACTTAAAAAAACGCAAAATTAAAAAAGAAAAAATTTTCCCATATTCTATGAAATGCAGGCACATGCAGCAAAGCTTGCCAAAAGTGATCCCCGCTGAAGGCCAAAACAGAAAAGAAGGACTTTCAAACAGGCTGGAATGGAGATACCAGCTACGGAATTGCAATTGGAGGAGAAAAAAAAAAAATTGGGGAAATTTGGGCAATTTAGTGACTCTAAGAAAATGGACCGGGATTATAGCAGAGCAGTGCAAAATACCAAAACATGCCAAAACTAAGCTTCCAGACATTGCCAAAGCAGTGGAAAATTGCAAGGAGCAAGACAACGTGGAGGGGAAGATATAAAAGACATGGCATGGATGCTTAAAAAAAATGGAAAAAAAAAGAAAAAAATCTTTCCCAAAGTCAAAGGCATCAAAAGTCATGGCATGTCATCTAGGGCAGGGACATGCACCAAAGATTCCTCTCTTGGTCCCCATTGAAATCGCAAGATTCCGTTTCCCTTCCCGAAAGGAAATTTCATTTCCTTTCGGGAAGGAAACGGAATCTTGCGACCCCATAAAGAAAGGCTTACAAACGCTCTGGAAAGGAGATAGGATCAAATGAAATCCAATTGAAAAAAAGCCAAAAAAATGCAGAAAATTGGGAGTTTTAGTGTCTTCAAGAAATGGTCTGTGAGGAAATGAGCTGCATTGCAAAGGACCAAAACATGCCAAAACTAAGCTCCCAGACGTTGCCAAAGCAGGGGAAAATGGCAAGGAGGAAGACACAACGTGGAGGAGAGGATATGAGGAACATGGTATGGACACTTAAAAATCTAAAATTAAAAAAGAAAAAATTTTCCCATATTCTATGAAATGCAGGCACATGCAGCAAAGCTTGCCAGAATTGATCCCCGCTGAAGGCCAAAACAGAAAAGAAGGACTTTCAAACAGGCTGGAATGGAGATACCAGCTACGGAATTGCAATTGGAGGAGAAAAAAAAAAAATTGGGGAAATTTGGGCAATTTAGTGACTCTAAGAAAATGGACCGGGATTACAGCAGAGCAGTGCAAAATACCAAAACATGCCCAAACTAAGCTTCCAGACATTGCCAAAGCAGTGGAAAATTGCAAGGAGCAAGACACAACGTGGAGGGGAAGATATAAAAGACATGGCATGGATGCTTAAAAAAAATGGAAAAAAAAAGAAAAAAATCTTTCCCAAAGTCAAAGGCATCAAAAGTCATGGCATGTCATCTAGGGCAGGGACATGCACCAAAGATTCCTCTCTTGGTCCCCATTGAAATCGCAAGATTCCGTTTCCCTTCCCGAAAGGAAATTTCATTTCCTTTCGGGAAGGAAACGGAATCTTGCGACCCCATAAAGAAAGGCTTACAAACGCTCTGGAAAGGAGATAGGATCAAATGAAATCCAATTGAAAAAAAGCCAAAAAAATGCAGAAAATTGGGAGTTTTAGTGTCTTCAAGAAATGGTCTGTGAGGAAATGAGCTGCATTGCAAAGGACCAAAACATGCCAAAACTAAGCTCCCAGACGTTGCCAAAGCAGGGGAAAATGGCAAGGAGGAAGACACAACGTGGAGGAGAGGATATGAGGAACATGGTATGGACACTTAAAAAAACGCAAAATTAAAAAAGAAAAAATTTTCCCATATTCTATGAAATGCAGGCACATGCAGCAAAGCTTGCCAAAAGTGATCCCCGCTGAAGGCCAAAACAGAAAAGAAGGACTTTCAAACAGGCTGGAATGGAGATACCAGCTACGGAATTGCAATTGGAGGAGAAAAAAAAAAAATTGGGGAAATTTGGGCAATTTAGTGACTCTAAGAAAATGGACCGGGATTATAGCAGAGCAGTGCAAAATACCAAAACATGCCAAAACTAAGCTTCCAGACATTGCCAAAGCAGTGGAAAATTGCAAGGAGCAAGACACAACGTGGAGGGGAAGATATAAAAGACATGGCATGGATGCTTAAAAAAAATGGAAAAAAAAAGAAAAAAATCTTTCCCAAAGTCAAAGGCATCAAAAGTCATGGCATGTCATCTAGGGCAGGGACATGCACCAAAGATTCCTCTCTTGGTCCCCATTGAAATCGCAAGATTCCGTTTCCCTTCCCGAAAGGAAATTTCATTTCCTTTCGGGAAGGAAACGGAATCTTGCGACCCCATAAAGAAAGGCTTACAAACGCTCTGGAAAGGAGATAGGATCAAATGAAATCCAATTGAAAAAAAGCCAAAAAAATGCAGAAAATTGGGAGTTTTAGTGTCTTCAAGAAATGGTCTGTGAGGAAATGAGCTGCATTGCAAAGGACCAAAACATGCCAAAACTAAGCTCCCAGACGTTGCCAAAGCAGGGGAAAATGGAAAGGAGGAAGGCACAACGTGGAGGAGAGGATATGAGGAACATGGTATGGACACTTAAAAATCTAAAATTAAAAAAGAAAAAATTTTCCCATATTCTAGGCAATGCAGGCACATGCAGCAAAGCTTGCCAAAAGTGATCCCCGCTGAAGGCCAAAACAGAAAAGAAGGACTTTCAAACAGGCTGGAATGGAGATACCAGCTACGGAATTGCAATTGGAGGAGAAAAAAAAAATTGGGGAAATTTGGGCAATTTAGTGACTCTAAGAAAATGGACCGGGATTATAGCAGAGCAGTGCAAAATACCAAAACATGCCAAAACTAAGCTTCCAGACATTGCCAAAGCAGTGGAAAATTGCAAGGAGGAAGACACAACGTGGAGGGGAAGGTATGAGGAACATAATATGGACACTTAAAAAAACCTAAAATTAAAAAAGAAAAAATTTTCCCATATGCTATGAAGTGCAGGCACATGCAGCAAAGCTTGCCAGAATTGATCCCCGCTGAAGGCCAAAACAGAAAAGAAGGACTTTCAAACAGGCTGGAATGGAGATACCAGCTACGGAATTGCAATTGGAGGAGAAAAAAAAAAAATTGGGGAAATTTGGGCAATTTAGTGACTCTAAGAAAATGGACCGGGATTATAGCAGAGCAGTGCAAAATACCAAAACATGCCAAAACTAAGCTTCCAGACATTGCCAAAGCAGTGGAAAATTGCAAGGAGCAAGACACAACGTGGAGGGGAAGATATAAAAGACATGGCATGGATGCTTAAAAAAAATGGAAAAAAAAAGAAAAAAATCTTTCCCAAAGTCAAAGGCATCAAAAGTCATGGCATGTCATCTAGGGCAGGGACATGCACCAAAGATTCCTCTCTTGGTCCCCATTGAAATCGCAAGATTCCGTTTCCCTTCCCGAAAGGAAATTTCATTTCCTTTCGGGAAGGAAACGGAATCTTGCGACCCCATAAAGAAAGGCTTACAAACGCTCTGGAAAGGAGATAGGATCAAATGAAATCCAATTGAAAAAAAGCCAAAAAAATGCAGAAAATTGGGAGTATTAGTGTCTTCAAGAAATGGTCTGTGAGGAAATGAGCTGCATTGCAAAGGACCAAAACATGCCAAAACTAAGCTCCCAGACATGGCCAAAGCAGGGGAAAATGGCAAGGAGGAAGACACAACGTGGAGGAGAGGATATGAGGAACATGGTATGGACACTTAAAAAAACGCAAAATTAAAAAAGAAAAAATTTTCCCATATTCTATGAAATGCAGGCACATGCAGCAAAGCTTGCCAAAAGTGATCCCCGCTGAAGGCCAAAACAGAAAAGAAGGACTTTCAAACAGGCTGGAATGGAGATACCAGCTACGGAATTGCAATTGGAGGAGAAAAAAAAAAATTGGGGAAATTTGGGCAATTTAGTGACTCTAAGAAAATGGACCGGGATTATAGCAGAGCAGTGCAAAATACCAAAACATGCCAAAACTAAGCTTCCAGACATTGCCAAAGCAGTGGAAAATTGCAAGGAGCAAGACACAACGTGGAGGGGAAGATATAAAAGACATGGCATGGATGCTTAAAAAAAATGGAAAAAAAAAGAAAAAAATCTTTCCCAAAGTCAAAGGCATCAAAAGTCATGGCATGTCATCTAGGGCAGGGGCATGCACCAAAGATTCCTCTCTTGGTCCCCATTGAAATCGCAAGATTCCGTTTCCCTTCCCGAAAGGAAATTTCATTTCCTTTCGGGAAGGAAACGGAATCTTGCGACCCCATAAAGAAAGGCTTACAAACGCTCTGGAAAGGAGATAGGATCAAATGAAATCCAATTGAAAAAAAGCCAAAAAAATGCAGAAAATTGGGAGTTTTAGTGTCTTCAAGAAATGGTCTGTGAGGAAATGAGCTGCATTGCAAAGGACCAAAACATGCCAAAACTAAGCTCCCAGACGTTGCCAAAGCAGGGGAAAATGGCAAGGAGGAAGACACAACGTGGAGGAGAGGATATGAGGAACATGGTATGGACACTTAAAAATCTAAAATTAAAAAAGAAAAAATTTTCCCATATTCTATGAAATGCAGGCACATGCAGCAAAGCTTGCCAGAATTGATCCCCGCTGAAGGCCAAAACAGAAAAGAAGGACTTTCAAAAAGGCTGGAATGGAGATACCAGCTACGGAATTGCAATTGGAGGAGAAAAAAAAAAAATTGGGGAAATTTGGGCAATTTAGTGACTCTAAGAAAATGGACCGGGATTACAGCAGAGCAGTGCAAAATACCAAAACATGCCCAAACTAAGCTTCCAGACATTGCCAAAGCAGTGGAAAATTGCAAGGAGGAAGACACAACGTGGAGGGGAAGGTATGAGGAACATAATATGGACACTTAAAAAAACCTAAAATTAAAAAAGAAAAAATTTTCCCATATGCTATGAAGTGCAGGCACATGCAGCAAAGCTTGCCAGAATTGATCCCCGCTGAAGGCCAAAACAGAAAAGAAGGACTTTCAAACAGGCTGGAATGGAGATACCAGCTACGGAATTGCAATTGGAGGAGAAAAAAAAAAAATTGGGGAAATTTGGGCAATTTAGTGACTCTAAGAAAATGGACCGGGATTATAGCAGAGCAGTGCAAAATACCAAAACATGCCAAAACTAAGCTTCCAGACATTGCCAAAGCAGTGGAAAATTGCAAGGAGCAAGACACAACGTGGAGGGGAAGATATAAAAGACATGGCATGGATGCTTAAAAAAAATGGAAAAAAAAAGAAAAAAATCTTTCCCAAAGTCAAAGGCATCAAAAGTCATGGCATGTCATCTAGGGCAGGGACATGCACCAAAGATTCCTCTCTTGGTCCCCATTGAAATCGCAAGATTCCGTTTCCCTTCCCGAAAGGAAATTTCATTTCCTTTCGGGAAGGAAACGGAATCTTGCGACCCCATAAAGAAAGGCTTACAAACGCTCTGGAAAGGAGATAGGATCAAATGAAATCCAATTGAAAAAAAGCCAAAAAAATGCAGAAAATTGGGAGTATTAGTGTCTTCAAGAAATGGTCTGTGAGGAAATGAGCTGCATTGCAAAGGACCAAAACATGCCAAAACTAAGCTTCCAGACATGGCCAAAGCAGGGGAAAATGGCAAGGAGGAAGACACAACGTGGAGGAGAGGATATGAGGAACATGGTATGGACACTTAAAAAAACGCAAAATTAAAAAAGAAAAAATTTTCCCATATTCTATGAAATGCAGGCACATGCAGCAAAGCTTGCCAAAAGTGATCCCCGCTGAAGGCCAAAACAGAAAAGAAGGACTTTCAAACAGGCTGGAATGGAGATACCAGCTACGGAATTGCAATTGGAGGAGAAAAAAAAAAATTGGGGAAATTTGGGCAATTTAGTGACTCTAAGAAAATGGACCGGGATTATAGCAGAGCAGTGCAAAATACCAAAACATGCCAAAACTAAGCTTCCAGACATTGCCAAAGCAGTGGAAAATTGCAAGGAGCAAGACACAACGTGGAGGGGAAGATATAAAAGACATGGCATGGATGCTTAAAAAAAATGGAAAAAAAAAGAAAAAAATCTTTCCCAAAGTCAAAGGCATCAAAAGTCATGGCATGTCATCTAGGGCAGGGGCATGCACCAAAGATTCCTCTCTTGGTCCCCATTGAAATCGCAAGATTCCGTTTCCCTTCCCGAAAGGAAATTTCATTTCCTTTCGGGAAGGAAACGGAATCTTGCGACCCCATAAAGAAAGGCTTACAAACGCTCTGGAAAGGAGATAGGATCAAATGAAATCCAACTGAAAAAAAGCCAAAAAAATGCAGAAAATTGGGAGTTTTAGTGTCTTCAAGAAATGGTCTGTGAGGAAATGAGCTGCATTGCAAAGGACCAAAACATGCCAAAACTAAGCTCCCAGACGTTGCCAAAGCAGGGGAAAATGGTAAGGAGGAAGGCACAACATGGAGGAGAGGATATGAGGAACATGGTATGGACACTTAAAAATCTAAAATTAAAAAAGAAAAAATTTTCCCATATTCTAGGCAATGCAGGCACATGCAGCAAAGCTTGCCAAAAGTGATCCCCGCTGAAGGCCAAAACAGAAAAGAAGGACTTTCAAACAGGCTGGAATGGAGATACCAGCTACGGAATTGCAATTGGAGGAGAAAAAAAAAAATTGGGGAAATTTGGGCAATTTAGTGACTCTAAGAAAATGGACCGGGATTATAGCAGAGCAGTGCAAAATACCAAAACATGCCCAAACTAAGCTTCCAGACATTGCCAAAGCAGTGGAAAATTGCAAGGAGCAAGACACAACGTGGAGGGGAAGATATAAAAGACATGGCATGGATGCTTAAAAAAAATGGAAAAAAAAAGAAAAAAATCTTTCCCAAAGTCAAAGGCATCAAAAGTCATGGCATGTCATCTAGGGCAGGGGCATGCACCAAAGATTCCTCTCTTGGTCCCCATTGAAATCGCAAGATTCCGTTTCCCTTCCCGAAAGGAAATTTCATTTCCTTTCGGGAAGGAAACGGAATCTTGCGACCCCATAAAGAAAGGCTTACAAACGCTCTGGAAAGGAGATAGGATCAAATGAAATCCAATTGAAAAAAAGCCAAAAAAATGCAGAAAATTGGGAGTTTTAGTGTCTTCAAGAAATGGTCTGTGAGGAAATGAGCTGCATTGCAAAGGACCAAAACATGCCAAAACTAAGCTCCCAGACGTTGCCAAAGCAGGGGAAAATGGCAAGGAGGAAGACACAACGTGGAGGAGAGGATATGAGGAACATGGTATGGACACTTAAAAATCTAAAATTAAAAAAGAAAAAATTTTCCCATATTCTATGAAATGCAGGCACATGCAGCAAAGCTTGCCAGAATTGATCCCCGCTGAAGGCCAAAACAGAAAAGAAGGACTTTCAAACAGGCTGGAATGGAGATACCAGCTACGGAATTGCAATTGGAGGAGAAAAAAAAAAAATTGGGGAAATTTGGGCAATTTAGTGACTCTAAGAAAATGGACCGGGATTACAGCAGAGCAGTGCAAAATACCAAAACATGCCAAAACTAAGCTTCCAGACATTGCCAAAGCAGTGGAAAATTGCAAGGAGCAAGACACAACGTGGAGGGGAAGATATAAAAGACATGGCATGGATGCTTAAAAAAAATGGAAAAAAAAAGAAAAAAATCTTTCCCAAAGTCCAAGGCATCAAAAGCCATGGCATGTCATCTAGGGCAGGGACATGCACCAAAGATTCCTCTCTTGGTCCCCATTGAAATCGCAAGATTCCGTTTCCCTTCCCGAAAGGAAATTTCATTTCCTTTCGGGAAGGAAACGGAATCTTGCGACCCCATAAAGAAAGGCTTACAAACGCTCTGGAAAGGAGATAGGATCAAATGAAATCCAATTGAAAAAAAGCCAAAAAAATGCAGAAAATTGGGAGTTTTAGTGTCTTCAAGAAATGGTCTGTGAGGAAATGAGCTGCATTGCAAAGGACCAAAACATGCCAAAACTAAGCTCCCAGACGTTGCCAAAGCAGGGGAAAATGGCAAGGAGGAAGGCACAACGTGGAGGAGAGGATATGAGGAACATGGTATGGACACTTAAAAAAACGCAAAATTAAAAAAGAAAAAATTTTCCCATATTCTAGGCAATGCAGGCACATGCAGCAAAGCTTGCCAAAAGTGATCCCCGCTGAAGGCCAAAACAGAAAAGAAGGACTTTCAAACAGGCTGGAATGGAGATACCAGCTACGGAATTGCAATTGGAGGAGAAAAAAAAAAATTGGGGAAATTTGGGCAATTTAGTGACTCTAAGAAAATGGACCGGGATTATAGCAGAGCAGTGCAAAATACCAAAACATGCCAAAACTAAGTTTCCAGACATTGCCAAAGCAGTGGAAAATTGCAAGGAGCAAGACACAACGTGGAGGGGAAGGTATGAGGAACATAATATGGACACTTAAAAAAACCTAAAATTAAAAAAGAAAAAATTTTCCCATATGCTATGAAGTGCAGGCACATGCAGCAAAGCTTGCCAGAATTGATCCCCGCTGAAGGCCAAAACAGAAAAGAAGGACTTTCAAACAGGCTGGAATGGAGATACCAGCTACGGAATTGCAATTGGAGGAGAAAAAAAAAAAATTGGGGAAATTTGGGCAATTTAGTGACTCTAAGAAAATGGACCGGGATTATAGCAGAGCAGTGCAAAATACCAAAACATGCCAAAACTAAGCTTCCAGACATTGCCAAAGCAGTGGAAAATTGCAAGGAGCAAGACACAACGTGGAGGGGAAGATATAAAAGACATGGCATGGATGCTTAAAAAAAATGGAAAAAAAAAGAAAAAAATCTTTCCCAAAGTCAAAGGCATCAAAAGTCATGGCATGTCATCTAGGGCAGGGACATGCAGCAAAGATTCATCTCTTGGTCCCCATTGAAATCGCAAGATTCCGTTTCCCTTCCCGAAAGGAAATTTCATTTCCTTTCGGGAAGGAAACGGAATCTTGCGACCCCATAAAGAAAGGCTTACAAACGCTCTGGAAAGGAGATAGGATCAAATGAAATCCAATTGAAAAAAAGCCAAAAAAATGCAGAAAATTGGGAGTTTTAGTGTCTTCAAGAAATGGTCTGTGAGGAAATGAGCTGCATTGCAAAGGACCAAAACATGCCAAAACTAAGCTCCCAGACGTTGCCAAAGCAGGGGAAAATGGCAAGGAGGAAGACACAACGTGGAGGGGAAGGTATGAGGAACATAATATGGACACTTAAAAATCTAAAATTAAAAAAGAAAAAATTTTCCCATATTCTATGAAATGCAGGCACATGCAGCAAAGCTTGCCAAAAGTGATCCCCGCTGAAGGCCAAAACAGAAAAGAAGGACTTTCAAACAGGCTGGAATGGAGATACCAGCTACGGAATTGCAATTGGAGGAGAAAAAAAAAAATTGGGGAAATTTGGGCAATTTAGTGACTCTAAGAAAATGGACCGGGATTATAGCAGAGCAGTGCAAAATACCAAAACATGCCAAAACTAAGCTTCCAGACATTGCCAAAGCAGTGGAAAATTGCAAGGAGGAAGACACAACGTGGAGGGGAAGGTATGAGGAACATAATATGGACACTTAAAAAAACCTAAAATTAAAAAAGAAAAAATTTTCCCATATGCTATGAAGTGCAGGCACATGCAGCAAAGCTTGCCAGAATTGATCCCCGCTGAAGGCCAAAACAGAAAAGAAGGACTTTCAAACAGGCTGGAATGGAGATACCAGCTACGGAATTGCAATTGGAGGAGAAAAAAAAAAAATTGGGGAAATTTGGGCAATTTAGTGACTCTAAGAAAATGGACCGGGATTATAGCAGAGCAGTGCAAAATACCAAAACATGCCAAAACTAAGCTTCCAGACATTGCCAAAGCAGTGGAAAATTGCAAGGAGCAAGACACAACGTGGAGGGGAAGATATAAAAGACATGGCATGGATGCTTAAAAAAAATGGAAAAAAAAAGAAAAAAATCTTTCCCAAAGTCAAAGGCATCAAAAGTCATGGCATGTCATCTAGGGCAGGGACATGCACCAAAGATTCCTCTCTTGGTCCCCATTGAAATCGCAAGATTCCGTTTCCCTTCCCGAAAGGAAATTTCATTTCCTTTCGGGAAGGAAACGGAATCTTGCGACCCCATAAAGAAAGGCTTACAAACGCTCTGGAAAGGAGATAGGATCAAATGAAATCCAATTGAAAAAAAGCCAAAAAAATGCAGAAAATTGGGAGTTTTAGTGTCTTCAAGAAATGGTCTGTGAGGAAATGAGCTGCATTGCAAAGGACCAAAACATGCCAAAACTAAGCTCCCAGACGTTGCCAAAGCAGGGGAAAATGGCAAGGAGGAAGACACAACGTGGAGGAGAGGATATGAGGAACATGGTATGGACACTTAAAAAAACGCAAAATTAAAAAAGAAAAAATTTTCCCATATTCTATGAAATGCAGGCACATGCAGCAAAGCTTGCCAAAAATGATCCCCGCTGAAGGCCAAAACAGAAAAGAAGGACTTTCAAACAGGCTGGAATGGAGATACCAGCTACGGAATTGCAATTGGAGGAGAAAAAAAAAAAATTTGGGAAATTTGGGCAATTTAGTGACTCTAAGAAAATGGACCGGGATTATAGCAGAGCAGTGCAAAATACCAAAACATGCCAAAACTAAGCTTCCAGACATTGCCAAAGCAGTGGAAAATTGCAAGGAGCAAGACACAACGTGGAGGGGAAGATATAAAAGACATGGCATGGATGCTTAAAAAAAATGGAAAAAAAAAGAAAAAAATCTTTCCCAAAGTCCAAGGCATCAAAAGTCATGGCATGTCATCTAGGGCAGGGACATGCACCAAAGATTCCTCTCTTGGTCCCCATTGAAATCGCAAGATTCCGTTTCCCTTCCCGAAAGGAAATTTCATTTCCTTTCGGGAAGGAAACGGAATCTTGCGACCCCATAAAGAAAGGCTTACAAACGCTCTGGAAAGGAGATAGGATCAAATGAAATCCAACTGAAAAAAAGCCAAAAAAATGCAGAAAATTGGGAGTTTTAGTGTCTTCAAGAAATGGTCTGTGAGGAAATGAGCTGCATTGCAAAGGACCAAAACATGCCAAAACTAAGCTCCCAGATGTTGCCAAAGCAGGGGAAAATGGCAAGGAGGAAGGCACAACGTGGAGGAGAGGATATGAGGAACATGGTATGGACACTTAAAAATCTAAAATTAAAAAAGAAAAAATTTTCCCATATTCTAGGCAATGCAGGCACATGCAGCAAAGCTTGCCAAAAGTGATCCCCGCTGAAGGCCAAAACAGAAAAGAAGGACTTTCAAACAGGCTGGAATGGAGATACCAGCTACGGAATTGCAATTGGAGGAGAAAAAAAAAAATTTGGGAAATTTGGGCAATTTAGTGACTCTAAGAAAATGGACCGGGATTATAGCAGAGCAGTGCAAAATACCAAAACATGCCAAAACTAAGCTTCCAGACATTGCCAAAGCAGTGGAAAATTGCAAGGAGCAAGACACAACGTGGAGGGGAAGATATAAAAGACATGGCATGGATGCTTAAAAAAAATGGAAAAAAAAAGAAAAAAATCTTTCCCAAAGTCAAAGGCATCAAAAGTCATGGCATGTCATCTAGGGCAGGGACATGCAGCAAAGATTCATCTCTTGGTCCCCATTGAAATCGCAAGATTCCGTTTCCCTTCCCGAAAGGAAATTTCATTTCCTTTCGGGAAGGAAACGGAATCTTGCGACCCCATAAAGAAAGGCTTACAAACGCTCTGGAAAGGAGATAGGATCAAATGAAATCCAATTGAAAAAAAGCCAAAAAAATGCAGAAAATTGGGAGTTTTAGTGTCTTCAAGAAATGGTCTGTGAGGAAATGAGCTGCATTGCAAAGGACCAAAACATGCCAAAACTAAGCTCCCAGACGTTGCCAAAGCAGGGGAAAATGGCAAGGAGGAAGACACAACGTGGAGGGGAAGGTATGAGGAACATAATATGGACACTTAAAAATCTAAAATTAAAAAAGAAAAAATTTTCCCATATTCTATGAAATGCAGGCACATGCAGCAAAGCTTGCCAAAAGTGATCCCCGCTGAAGGCCAAAACAGAAAAGAAGGACTTTCAAACAGGCTGGAATGGAGATACCAGCTACGGAATTGCAATTGGAGGAGAAAAAAAAAAATTGGGGAAATTTGGGCAATTTAGTGACTCTAAGAAAATGGACCGGGATTATAGCAGAGCAGTGCAAAATACCAAAACATGCCAAAACTAAGCTTCCAGACATTGCCAAAGCAGTGGAAAATTGCAAGGAGGAAGACACAACGTGGAGGGGAAGGTATGAGGAACATAATATGGACACTTAAAAAAACCTAAAATTAAAAAAGAAAAAATTTTCCCATATGCTATGAAGTGCAGGCACATGCAGCAAAGCTTGCCAGAATTGATCCCCGCTGAAGGCCAAAACAGAAAAGAAGGACTTTCAAACAGGCTGGAATGGAGATACCAGCTACGGAATTGCAATTGGAGGAGAAAAAAAAAAAATTGGGGAAATTTGGGCAATTTAGTGACTCTAAGAAAATGGACCGGGATTATAGCAGAGCAGTGCAAAATACCAAAACATGCCAAAACTAAGCTTCCAGACATTGCCAAAGCAGTGGAAAATTGCAAGGAGCAAGACACAACGTGGAGGGGAAGATATAAAAGACATGGCATGGATGCTTAAAAAAAATGGAAAAAAAAAGAAAAAAATCTTTCCCAAAGTCAAAGGCATCAAAAGTCATGGCATGTCATCTAGGGCAGGGACATGCACCAAAGATTCCTCTCTTGGTCCCCATTGAAATCGCAAGATTCCGTTTCCCTTCCCGAAAGGAAATTTCATTTCCTTTCGGGAAGGAAACGGAATCTTGCGACCCCATAAAGAAAGGCTTACAAACGCTCTGGAAAGGAGATAGGATCAAATGAAATCCAATTGAAAAAAAGCCAAAAAAATGCAGAAAATTGGGAGTTTTAGTGTCTTCAAGAAATGGTCTGTGAGGAAATGAGCTGCATTGCAAAGGACCAAAACATGCCAAAACTAAGCTCCCAGACGTTGCCAAAGCAGGGGAAAATGGCAAGGAGGAAGACACAACGTGGAGGAGAGGATATGAGGAACATGGTATGGACACTTAAAAAAACGCAAAATTAAAAAAGAAAAAATTTTCCCATATTCTATGAAATGCAGGCACATGCAGCAAAGCTTGCCAAAAATGATCCCCGCTGAAGGCCAAAACAGAAAAGAAGGACTTTCAAACAGGCTGGAATGGAGATACCAGCTACGGAATTGCAATTGGAGGAGAAAAAAAAAAAATTGGGGAAATTTGGGCAATTTAGTGACTCTAAGAAAATGGACCGGGATTATAGCAGAGCAGTGCAAAATACCAAAACATGCCAAAACTAAGCTTCCAGACATTGCCAAAGCAGTGGAAAATTGCAAGGAGCAAGACACAACGTGGAGGGGAAGATATAAAAGACATGGCATGGATGCTTAAAAAAAATGGAAAAAAAAAGAAAAAAATCTTTCCCAAAGTCCAAGGCATCAAAAGTCATGGCATGTCATCTAGGGCAGGGACATGCACCAAAGATTCCTCTCTTGGTCCCCATTGAAATCGCAAGATTCCGTTTCCCTTCCCGAAAGGAAATTTCATTTCCTTTCGGGAAGGAAACGGAATCTTGCGACCCCATAAAGAAAGGCTTACAAACGCTCTGGAAAGGAGATAGGATCAAATGAAATCCAACTGAAAAAAAGCCAAAAAAATGCAGAAAATTGGGAGTTTTAGTGTCTTCAAGAAATGGTCTGTGAGGAAATGAGCTGCATTGCAAAGGACCAAAACATGCCAAAACTAAGCTCCCAGACGTTGCCAAAGCAGGGGAAAATGGCAAGGAGGAAGACACAACGTGGAGGGGAAGGTATGAGGAACATAATATGGACACTTAAAAAAACCTAAAATTAAAAAAGAAAAAATTTTCCCATATGCTATGAAGTGCAGGCACATGCAGCAAAGCTTGCCAGAATTGATCCCCGCTGAAGGCCAAAACAGAAAAGAAGGACTTTCAAACAGGCTGGAATGGAGATACCAGCTACGGAATTGCAATTGGAGGAGAAATAAAAAAAATTTGGGAAATTTGGGCAATTTAGTGACTCTAAGAAAATGGACCGGGATTATAGCAGAGCAGTGCAAAATACCAAAACATGCCAAAACTAAGCTTCCAGACATTGCCAAAGCAGTGGAAAATTGCAAGGAGCAAGACACAACGTGGAGGGGAAGATATAAAAGACATGGCATGGATGCTTAAAAAAAATGGAAAAAAAAAGAAAAAAATCTTTCCCAAAGTCAAAGGCATCAAAAGTCATGGCATGTCATCTAGGGCAGGGACATGCACCAAAGATTCCTCTCTTGGTCCCCATTGAAATCACAAGATTCTGTTTCCCTTCCCGAAAGGAAATTTCATTTCCTTTCGGGAAGGAAACGGAATCTTGCGACCCCATAAAGAAAGGCTTACAAACGCTCTGGAAAGGAGAGAGGATCAAATGAAATCCAATTGAAAAAAAGCCAAAAAAATGCAGAAAATTGGGAGTATTAGTGTCTTCAAGAAATGGTCTGTGAGGAAATGAGCTGCATTGCAAAGGACCAAAACATGCCAAAACTAAGCTCCCAGACGTTGCCAAAGCAGGGGAAAATGGCAAGGAGGAAGACACAACGTGGAGGAGAGGATATGAGGAACATGGTATGGACACTTAAAAAAACGCAAAATTAAAAAAGAAAAAATTTTCCCATATGCTATGAAGTGCAGGCACATGCAGCAAAGCTTGCCAGAATTGATCCCCGCTGAAGGCCAAAACAGAAAAGAAGGACTTTCAAACAGGCTGGAATGGAGATACCAGCTACGGAATTGCAATTGGAGGAGAAAAAAAAAAAATTGGGGAAATTTGGGCAATTTAGTGACTCTAAGAAAATGGACCGGGATTATAGCAGAGCAGTGCAAAATACCAAAACATGCCAAAACTAAGCTTCCAGACATTGCCAAAGCAGTGGAAAATTGCAAGGAGCAAGACACAACGCGGAGGGGAAGATATAAAAGACATGGCATGGATGCTTAAAAAAAATGGAAAAAAAAAGAAAAAAATCTTTCCCAAAGTCCAAGGCATCAAAAGTCATGGCATGTCTTCTAGGGCAGGGACATGCACGAAAGATTCCTCTCTTGGTCCCCATTGAAATCGCAAGATTCCGTTTCCCTCCCCGAAAGGAAATTTCATTTCCTTTCGGGAAGGAAACGGAATCTTGCGACCCCATAAAGAAAGGCTTACAAACGCTCTGGAAAGGAGATAGGATCAAATGAAATCCAATTGAACAAAAGCCAAAAAAATGCAGAAAATTGGGAGTTTTAGTGTCTTCAAGAAATGGTCTGTGAGGAAATGAGCTGCATTGCAAAGGACCAAAACATGCCAAAACTAAGCTCCCAGACGTTGCCAAAGCAGGGGAAAATGGCAAGGAGGAAGGCACAACATGGAGGAGAGGATATGAGGAACATGGTATGGACACTTAAAAATCTAAAATTAAAAAAGAAAAAATTTTCCCATATTCTATGAAATGGAGGCACATGCAGCAAAGCTTGCCAGAATTGATCCCCGCTGAAGGCCAAAACAGAAAAGAAGGACTTTCAAACAGGCTGGAATGGAGATACCAGCTACGGAATTGCAATTGGAGGAGAAAAAAAAAAATTGGGGAAATTTGGGCAATTTAGTGACTCTAAGAAAATGGACCGGGATTATAGCAGAGCAGTGCAAAATACCAAAACATGCCAAAACTAAGCTTCCAGACATTGCCAAAGCAGTGGAAAATTGCAAGGAGCAAGACACAACGTGGAGGGGAAGGTATAAGGAACGTAATATGGACACTTAAAAAAAACTAAAAAGGGAAACAGAATCTTGCGATTTCAATGGGGACCAAGAGAGGAATCTTTGGTGCATGTCCCTGCCCTAGATGACATGCCATGACTTTTGATGCCTTTGACTTTGGGAAAGATTTTTTTCTTTTTTTTTCCATTTTTTTTAAGCATCCATGCCATGTCTTTTATATCTTCCCCTCCACGTTGTGTCTTGCTCCTTGCAATTTTCCACTGCTTTGACAATGTCTGGAAGCTTAGTTTTGGTATGTTTTGGTATTTTGCACTGCTCTGCTATAATCCCGGTCCATTTTCTTAGAGTCACTAAATTGCCCAAATTTCCCCAATTTTTTTTTTTTCTCCTCCAATTGCAATTCCGTAGCTGGTATCTCCATTCCAGCCTGTTTGAAAGTCCTTCTTTTCTGTTTTGGCCTTCAGCGGGGATCACTTTTGGCAAGCTTTGCTGCATGTGCCTCCATTTCATAGAATATGGGAAAATTTTTTCTTTTTTAATTTTAGATTTTTAAGTGTCCATACCATGTTCCTCATATCCTCTCCTCCACGTTGTGCCTTCCTCCTTGCCATTTTCCCCTGCTTTGGCAACGTCTGGGAGCTTAGTTTTGGCATGTTTTGGTCCTTTGCAATGCAGCTCATTTCCTCACAGACCATTTCTTGAAGACACTAAAACTCCCAATTTTCTGCATTTTTTTGGCTTTTTTTCAATTGGATTTCATTTGATCCTATCTCCTTTCCAGAGCGTTTGTAAGCCTTTCTTTATGGGGTCGCAAGATTCCGTTTCCTTCCCGAAAGGAAATGAAATTTCCTTTCGGGAAGGGAAACGGAATCTTGCGATTTCAATGGGGACCAAGAGAGGAATCTTTGGTGCATGTCCCTGCCCTAGATGACATGCCATGACTTTTGATGCCTTGGACTTTGGGAAAGATTTTTTTCTTTTTTTTTCCATTTTTTTTAAGCATCCATGCCATGTCTTTTATATCTTCCCCTCCACGTTGTGTCTTGCTCCTTGCAATTTTCCACTGCTTTGGCAATGTCTGGAAGCTTAGTTTTGGCATGTTTTGGTATTTTGCACTGCTCTGCTATAATCCCGGTCCATTTTCTTAGAGTCACTAAATTGCCCAAATTTCCCCAATTTTTTTTTTTCTCCTCCAATTGCAATTCCGTAGCTGGTATCTCCATTCCAGCCTGTTTGAAAGTCCTTCTTTTCTGTTTTGGCCTTCAGCGGGGATCAATTCTGGCAAGCTTTGCTGCATGTGCCTGCACTTCATAGCATATGGGAAAATTTTTTCTTTTTTAATTTTAGGTTTTTTTAAGTGTCCATATTATGTTCCTCATACCTTCCCCTCCACGTTGTGTCTTGCTCCTTGCAATTTTCCACTGCTTTGGCAATGTCTGGAAGCTTAGTTTTGGCATGTTTTGGTATTTTGCACTGCTCTGCTATAATCCCGGTCCATTTTCTTAGAGTCACTAAATTGCCCAAATTTCCCCAATTTTTTTTTTTCTCCTCCAATTGCAATTCCGTAGCTGGTATCTCCATTCCAGCCTGTTTGAAAGTCCTTCTTTTCTGTTTTGGCCTTCAGCGGGGATCACTTTTGGCAAGCTTTGCTGCATGTGCCTGCGCTCT
The DNA here is from genome assembly GCF_037042795.1 of Molothrus aeneus. NCBI lineage: Eukaryota > Metazoa > Chordata > Aves > Passeriformes > Icteridae > Molothrus > Molothrus aeneus. The sequence continues at coordinate 44,636,319 of NC_089648.1, forward strand.
AATGGCAAACCGAAATATTTTGTCCTTTTTTTTTTGTTGTTTTTTAAGTGTTTTTACCTTGTCACTCATATCTGTCCCTCCAAGTTATGTCATCATCCTTGACTTTTTCTCGAGGTTTTGGCAACATCTGGGACCTTAGTTTTGGCATTTGTTGGTCCTTTGCAATGCACCTCATTTCCTCACAGACCATTTCTTGAAAACACTAAAACTCCCAATTTCCTGCATTTTTTTGACTTTTTTTTAGTAGGATTTCATTTGATCCCATCTCTTTTCTGGAGTGTTTTTAAGCCTTTTTTTTCGGTTTACAAGATTCTGTTTCCCTTCCCGAAAGGAAATTTCATTTCATTTCGGGAAGGGAAACGGAATCTTGCTATTTCAATGTCTATATATGTAATCCTTGGTTTTAATCCCTCTATGCGATCTGCTTATTGGTGTAACACAATATTGTAACATATAATTTTTTCAGTTCATGTTTAAATATGGTTTGCTTTTACACTCAGTATATTTTTGGTATTTCCATCCGTCATGAGCACCTTTTTCGGCAGAAGCACAGATTTTTCTACTGGTTGAATTGTATTTTCTTTTTGTCTTATGTTTGACAAACTCATTTTGAGTTCTAGAACCTCTTTCTTCAACCACTTCCAGCTTGGATGCCGCTTCAAAGGCAATTCGTGCAATCTCTATTCTTTCATCCGTCTTGGTAATGGAATATTACCCTCTGGAGTATCTCACTTGCATGTCTTTTTTTTCTGGTACACTAATACTTATTATGTCAGGAAGCTTTGTCCAGTCACTCGATCCATGCTGCAGTGCTTCCATCTGAACATCATTTCCGCATATTGCTTCTGAGATTTACCTGATGTTATTTGCTTATTTTCTGTTCCAGATTGAACATTACTCATTTAATTGTTTTCCTTCTACATTTTCAGATTTTACCTGTTTCAATATTTGTATAGAGATCAAAATTATTCTGATTATATCTTCTAGTCACAAACTCCTACTTTTCTATCCTTTCTAAAGAAAGCACCTCTCTTCAATTTTCTTTATTGTTACTGAATATTCAAAGACAATGCTAAGACAATGCTATTTCATTAACTAATTCTTTTAGTAATCTGCAACATGTTTTAGTGCACCCGTCATGACAGATAGAACACAAATGCCTCAGTTCCTTAATTTTAGTTTGCTGTCTGAATAACAATACTAGTAATTCAAATTATATGCTTTTACATTAATATTTCACTATTAATTTAATCTATCATGTCTCTGGTATAATAGTTGAGTTATTTTAATCTTATATCTAGATTGCCTAGTGTTACAATTTTCCTCAAACATCCTTTGGTATCTTTGCCCATCAGGAAATCGTCACTTCTTTCTGCATGATATGTCTTGGAAACACCACACTTACAATATTCTCATGCAGGGACAGTGGCTTTCTGTCATTCCTTTTGTACTATGCTTTCTTATGAATAGTAAAACAGCTTAAAATGCTTTAAAAATATCTAATTTCCATGTAAATTGCCTACAATATTGTTTGCTCAAAGGATGCAATTCTCATCATCTGATTGATAGAAGGCCAGTAGCAAATCTCATTTCAATTTGTCAACTATTTTGGTATTTGGCATAATCAGACTGCTGGCTAAGAACATCTTCTGCATCCCTTCTTTGGAGACAGGTAATGATGACAGACTTACTCACACAACAGCCTTTCACCCAGGAGGATTCAGAAAATATTGCAGAGAACATGGTTTAAATAGCATTTGCATTTTTGGATTGTTTCATTTACCACAATGAAGAGAACTATGGCAACTGTTTAAGAATCTCACTCCAGGAATAAATAATATAATATATATAGAAACACAAGAATTCTGTGTTTTAGTGAGCAAAAACATAGAAAATTTGAAAAATCTGGTACCATGTTAACAAGGATATTCTAAAGAATTAATTAAATTTTATAACCTTTTATTTTCTGGCATGAATCAAAGGCGGTATGGCACGTGTTGAGAGGCAATGAAAATCAACTACTGAAACAATAGTCACAGGTTATTCTGAAATATTCAGCTTTAATTATTTAGAAATAATCATGTTGACTTGTGTGAGTACTGCCATAATCTTAAAGAGAGACATCATCAGAGAATCCACAGGTACAAAATAGTAATGAAAATAAATCTGTCCCCTAGGGCTTTGCACTTTTTTGGGAAACCTTGCAAAAGATGGGTGAGTGTTACATAAAAGAGTATGTATACAAAACCAGCTTTCATTTCCACATACGTTTTATTTTCAAGAAATCCTGTTCTTGAAACAGCAAGACAACACCACTTCCTCCTACTTCACCTGAAAAAGAAAAAGAAAAAAAATCCAACCAAGGAGTTTATCAGAGTTATTTTAGAACCATATAAGAGCCAGTGGTCTACATGAGGTAGAAAAAATTGGTGAAGATGACCTGAGAGAAATAACAGCAAGAACACAAAGTCCTGAGCTCTCAGAGAGAAAGGCCAAGGGCAGTCACCTTTGAATTGAGAGGTGGAATTGGATTGCTCCAAGTATCCTAGGTAATACACAAAGTGTCACAAGAGCACTGATACTAGAAGTCAGCTGATACCATTAGAAATCTCATGGAAATGGAAGCCTGCTCACTAACTCAGCTTCCTATACAATTAAAAAAAAAAATCCAACATGTCAGTGATATCATGGGAAGACAACATGTTTCAACTTTGTACCAATATATCCTGGTTAGCCAGGTTCAGAGATTTTGAAATAAAATACTTCTTTATAGATGACAACTGTGACAATATTTTTACAGTGATTTTGCACAGAACCACAGAGGATAGATTCTCTTGAAAACTAATTTCCTCACAAAGTTTGAAATATTTGGAGGGTTTCCAAAAGCTTACACTACTATAAAAATTATTAAAACAAAAAAAGAAAATAAAAAAGAAAAAAACAAAAGCATGTATTAAGGATGAAGAAATATTTAATTTTCTTTGGATGTTGATATGTTCACCATGTGGGATGGAGGGCAGGCACTGTGGGACATTGATCACACCCTTGGTGCTGCGGTGATTATTAGTCCTAATTATTTCAGAAAAATTACCACATCTTTTGTCCAGAAGAAGAAAAGGGAGAGTAATCACACATTAGACCCAAATCTAGTTGGATATTAAAAATGGAATAGTCAAAAAATGTGTTTTAATTCATGGTTAACCCATGCTGTTTAAAGGTCTTTTCTTTCTATTACAAAATTGTGGTGCCTCCTATTGTGATTACTATTACCCCAGTGGGTTTACTCAGCTTCTCCAGGCACTGCATTCAGTATGATAAATTTTTAGGCTGTGCCCTTTCATTGGGTCTGCTGATGGAGAAATTCCAGCAGCCCCCTTCTGAGGGTTTTTTGTAAAAGAGTAATGGTTGCCTTCTTGAGGGAAAAAAAAAGACTTATTTAAAAATGTCTGTTCTTGTAAACCAGTCCAGCAGAGCCAAAGGCAGGGGGGAGCAGATGACCAAACCAATTTTCAGAAGCCTTTATGGATGAAAACACTGTGTTACAATGGATATTAATGCAAATTATAACTCCTAATTATTCTACATTGCCCTGAACAGGGGAGATAAAGCAAGATTTTTTAAATTCAGATTAGTATTCTACCACTCAAAATTTGTGTTTCATGACTATAATGTAACTAAATATTTCTGCAGTGTTTATGTAAATGAAAGAAAAAAAAACACAGAAAAAAATCCCTTAAAAATGGCAAAAAATCTTGCAACTAGTGGTGGAATGGAAAGTACAGAAAAAAGAAGGGAAAGAATTAACTCTTTTTAAGACTGAAGAATGTGGGAATATAAATTTGTGGATATAACCAGCCATCTTGAGTCATTGCAGTTCTTTGATAGTGCAAGAATTAAAAAGTATGTGCCATGTCTTTTCAGGGTGGAGGTTGAGGTGTGAATCATTACCACTTCCCTGGCAGGGAGGTGGAGTAGCTCTGCCCATCGCCTTCTGATTTACCCTGCACAGGCTACGTGGAGGTAGAGCTGCCCTGACCAAGGTGACCTCTAACATGACATATGGTCCTCAAGCTTGGGAAACACAGTCAATGAGAATTAGAGTAGAACATGAGCCTTTGGTGATGGGGTTGCTGACAAAAACATGTATTCTCATGCTAGCCTTCATCTTCACATTTTTGCAAGGCAAATGACCTGAGAGAAAAGATTTTTTTTTTCTCCAGGATGTTACCAGGGCTCCCTTTCCAATACCACTTATTGGAAGGTTACCTCCTGCTTTTATGTCATACACAGATTATCAATGTTCAGAATTCAACTTCAAAATATTAAAAGGGACCACTCATAGAGTTTCATAACAAATACTTATATGTAGAGGTATGAATTTTCATGTATTAGCCTGAAGGAAAAGTTCTTTGCTTGGTCCATGGTTAGACTAAGAATTACCTGGCATTCCTTATGCATGTGAAAATTATTTTAGTAAGAACCTTTGAAGTATTTGAGTAATAGGATGACACCGTATAAAAAAAGCACATTATTAAAGTATGTGCACTAGGAACTGTTATGCTGTAACTCAAGGAACTTGATATCTTTCCTGAAGTTATATTAAAATCCTAATAGATTTGGGCACTCTTGTTCAGTTCTACTACTCTATTGGACTTCAGTTAAGACTTCAGAAAATGTGAAAAATAAAAGTGCAATATATACATTTTGGAAGAGATACAAAATCCATTCCAAGTTAGATACAAGATTAATTGTACTGCTCTTTTTTCTTCTACAGCAAAGTGAACTGACTATTTTTTATTATACTGGTATTGTTAGGTAGGAATATATGAAATTTGAAAAGAAGTAGTCTGAAGTTGGGTTTGTTTTTTGGTTTGTTTCTTTGATTTTTTTTTTGTCTGAGATAATATTAAAATGCCCTGAGGGTTTTATGATGCGTGTACCAGAAAGATTCACTGAATTGCTAATGACCTGGTGGGTCAGTGTTTCTGAAGGCAGACTTGCTTTAAAGCAGAGGCTGTGACTGACTTACTGAACACTGAGTGGAAAAAGGTATGAAATGAGCAGAGAGCATTTCTGAGCAAAAGTAAATCCCTTCTACTTTACACAAAATAAAGTTAAAAGTCTATTAAAAATGTAAAGATTTCATCATCTTGAAGGGTTTCAAGACTATAGAGGAGATTTTTCTGATTGCTCTTTTCTCAGAAAGACCACATAAAAAGTGATGCTTACACACAAGATTCGTAAGGGAAGATGCTGAACAAAGGACACAAAATTCACCCTCTCTGCATAAGTGTCAAATGGTAATAGCTGACAAAGTAAATGAAATGTAACATGGACACCTCTAGACTCATAGGCAAGACAAGGTGACTCGTGCTGTGACATGAATAAATAGCTGAAACAACGCACATTTCCTGTCCCCTGAGATGTCACCTTGTCTGGCACACTTCTGGCCCCAGTCCTGGTTCTGCTGAAGTCACTGTTCTGCCCTGAAGTTCTGAAGTGTGCTGAAGTGACTTTTCTGCCCTGTTCTGATCTGAAGTTCTGCCCTGTCACTGCTACACCACACATGTTTGGATTACAAGGTTTGAGTACAAAGTCTTTCGCAACAAACTCCTATAAGTCTGTACAGAAGTCCCTGTAAAATCTGACTGGTGTGACAGCCATCTGGGAAGCACATGCAGGAATAAACATCTTAGGAATTCAAGATAGGAAAAACAATAATTAAAGAGGAAGAATAGGACAGCTAAATTTTCACCAGGATGTTTTGCTCATAAATTCCCATTTCTCAACTTCTCTTGGTAGAAATACAGATGCCTCAGGAAGATTCTTCCTGAAGATCATTCTCTTTCCTTTATTTCCACTAGAAGGAAATTTAATTGTTATTTCTTGAATTTATTTATTTTTTTTAGTAGTTAGCCAAGAGAATATGAATATATATGTATAGATATGTATGCATATATATCTATAATCTGCATCTGTTAAGGAGCAGAGATGGAATGATGGGCATTTATAAGGCAAAAATCTACATATAGGAAGCACGAGAGCTCAGATATTTAATGGAAATCTGGATATCTTCCAATATAAATAGATTTTAGCATCATCTGGCTTTCTCATCCTCTTTGTAGTAGATTTTTATCCTGTCTCTTTTTTTCTTTTAAGTTCATGGATTTCAGTTAACAATAAATTACATTATGCACAATGCAAGTTGTGTATACTAACATATTACTGTAATTTTAAAATGCTATATTAGATTTATTTAGCATAATAATGGAAATTTTCTTTTCCCAACTGTAAAATAGAGTTTTTTACCAAAGACATATTAAGCATATAATTCCAAACAATAAGAAAAAAAATAATTGGAAAAGTTTGAAGAACATTTTATCTAAAAGAAAAATATAAAAATTGTAGAAATTCCTATCCAACCCTATCCTTGCAATACTTATTTATATTTCTTCTACTTCAGTTCAAGCATCACCTTTTGATTTCAGCAGTGAACTGGATTGCTCCTGCCAGCCATGCAGGGTGGTTTCATAACTCTGCATGTCCTTACACTACCAATGTCATGTGTGTGTGTGTTTGTGCGTGTATAACACTTACATAAGTAGTTTTTCTATTCTATCCCTAATCTCTTTAAAGCCTTATCAGGATAATTTGAAATTCTGACATTTTTATGTGGGAATCTCATAGATAACTGCGGAGATGAAGCATGAAAATAAAATAAAAGCTGGAGTTGCAGGATCAATACACAAGACAAACATATCTTGGGAATGGATATCAATTCCATTAAAGAAACATGCTGCAAGTCAAAGTCAAAGGTTTTTCTACCTATAACATGTGGATTATAATGAATAAGCTTTTGTTTAAAAAAAACAACCAACCAAACAACAACAACAACAATAAAACGACAACATAACAAAAACCAAAAACCCCTCAGACTATTCTCAAGGCAGAAATGACCTGGCTGTTATTCTTGCCATGGCTGTGATGGATGTGATCTGGTAGTAATGGAGTAGAGCTACAACTGAATGACTCGTGCAAGACTTTTGGTGCATGTGTGCAGCTGTGTGTTTTGCTATGACCTTTCAAATGTTTTGAAACTGAAGTTATCTATTATGAGCAGAGAGCTGACCAACTTCTTATAGGCAGCTTTGTAGTCAAGAAGGATCCAGCGCCCAGTGACAGGGTCAGCAAAGAGGTTCAGCCCAAAGTGGGCATGGCTGCGGACAGGGACCCTCCCACATCTCTTTGCGCCTCTGGGCCTGCCCCTCTGGCACCAGTGCAGCCTTCACCAGGTGTTTGGCTGAAACCAGCAGGAGCCATCTGCTGAAAACCAAGGACAAGGCATTTCATGTGCCCACTGGCTTTTCCATCCACATCCTGCTGGCAGCCTGGGAAAGGTTATGAGCCACCTTTCAGCTTAACAGTGATGGTTTCACAATGCACAAGCACTTGATATTATTTCAAAATGTTATACGAAGGTGGAAAAATAAAGGACAGATTACATGTTAGAAAACACCTTTCTAACCATCTGTATGTTTATATGTATATATAAATGTATTTGTATAAATCTATGCATGTATGTAGGTATGTATGTATGTGCAGAGGTATAAATATTGGTAATATTTCACATCTCTGCCTTAACTGGAGATGGCAAAGAAATTTTCCAGAACATCAGCCAGTTGAGTAAGACTACATAATAATCCAAATTACTTTCCACAGCTTTCATCTCAGTGACTCAGAACAGCCCACTGGATGGAATCACTACAAAGGTACACGGTCAGATACTTTTCCCTGTGGAAAAATTCAATACCATCCTTCTCTGGTATTACCTTCAATTATTTGATGAGGCAGTTTAAAGGAATAGATAAAACAATGAAGCAATATTTCCTATTAAAAAAAAAAAAAGAAGAAAACAATTTATCCCTTTTCCATTCAATTGAATAAAGAAAAATATGAAGTAGAGCTTGCTATAATTTGAAAGGTGCCTTAAAACTGACAGGATACTAAGTAATTTTTGCAACGCTATTAGAAGCAAAGCTTAAGGAATCAGTAACAGACCCTATAGATATTAAAACAAGAATAAAATTATAAATTTCCAAGCATTTTACCTATATTTAAAAGCAAGCAGGCACATACATCAGAAAATGGGAGCTCAATGTTTATGCCACATTTAAAGGCCCAGAAATTTCTCACTCAAAAGACACCTGGGAAAAAAAGAATTTATATTCATTAAAAGATAAAAAACATGCTGGATCCTTCAAGTAAAGTTCCACTGATTGTCATCCAGTTCTGGAGATGGGGGAGCTCCTGCTCCAGCCTGCCCAGGGACAGGTTTTGCCCTGCAGGAAGGGTCTGTGCAAATCCTGCTACCTCCAAATACAAAGTAATTTCTGTGTCTGACACTGAGGTGTTATAATACAATGAGTTAGAAAATTAGGATAAAGTAAAAATTTTCCTACTTTCTCCACTCCTTTCCTGATAATTAGAGATATTATCACTTCATTAGTACTATTAGCGCTTCATTAGCACATATTCTGTCACCTACGCCTTCCAAGAGTATGTTATCTTTTTCTTTCTTTCTTTTTCTACCTTTCTTCCACAGTGACTCTTGCCTTCTTTTCTGAAATGCTAATTTATTTTGCTGCATTCTTCAGGAAGATGTTGAAAATATGTCATCATTAAAGAGTTACCTATCAAGAACAACAAATATTTCAATTTCCTTTATAAAAACAGCTCAAGCTGCATAAATATACTTTCCCTTCCACCTATAAAACAAATATTTGATATCTATTTTGCTTTGTTTGCTTTCTTTTTTATTGTCTTTCTCATTCTAAAACAAATATCAGTCAGTTTTGCTTGCCACTGATACAACAACAAACAGTGTTATTAATATAAAAATGGTCCCTTGATTCATTTACAGCATGCCAGAGGAAAAACAAACAAAGAGAAAACCTTAAAACAATCCCCACCAAGACCCACAAAGGAGTAAACAAATAGATCTTGTTCTGATGAAATGATCCATAACATGCTAAAACCTGCTTCAGGCTAAAACCAATCAACATTTCATTAACACCTTCTGCTAATCAATAGATGATACCAATGAACAGTAATTTATCCCAGTCATAGCAAAAGAATGAACAGAAAATCCAAACACAGACTTGCTGAAGTGGGAGCTGTATTAAGAAAAACTTGAAAAGGAGCTCCTGGGCCTGCCTTATTTCCAACTTGATTCTGTTTTTTCCATGGCATTCCTCTCAGGATGTGTGGTGGATTGTAGTTTGGCTCCAGTTGTGAAACATGCAGATGCAGGCCAAGATTGAGCTGCACCATTATTAGTACTCATCTTCATTTCTGCTGCTGTCACTGGCACCATGGAGGCTTTTGTGAGCCCTTACCCTGCAGCTGGCGCCGAGAGGGAGCCAGGTCTCCTGCAACCTGCTGCAGCTCTGGCATCTGCTGAAGTGACCTGCTGAGCTCCAATGAGGGGCAGGGCTGAGGGCAGACAAGAAACCCCAAAGCAGCCAGACCTCTCCTGCCTGCACGGGCAGCACCAGTGGGGCAGTGGCACCCCTTTCCTGGGCAGTGGCACCCTTTTCCTGCCCCCTGTGTGCCTGACTGCTGTGGAAAGTGATGGCTATCCCTGCCTATTGAAACAAGGAATGGTACCAAAATCTAAATGTAGGTGGTAATAAATGCATGTAAGAGAGAATACAGAATCTCCCTGAGGAGTTCCCCCTTCTCCAGAGCTGGATGGCAACCACTGGAACTTTACCAGAAGGATCCAGTTTTTTATCTTTTAAGAAGTCTCAATACATGTAAGAGAGAATACAGAGAATACTTGATCTCTTTCTCTTTAAAGTACTTGAGACATGTTAAAGCATTCAGAAGGCAAGATATAATTTTCTGTAGGAAACCCACTTTGTGAGATAAAAATGGTGAAAGTATATATAATTTTCAGTGAAAGTATAGCTGTCTGATCTGGAGTCCATTTCAATCTAACGCCTTCACGCTGAAAAAGAAAATCCCTGCCTTTCACATGCCATCTCTGATGGTAATTTTTGTCTCTTACAAGTTTTTAGCAAAGTGGAATTTGGCAGTGAAAGAATGTCATGCATCTTCCAAGAGGCAAGATAGCAAAGAAAAGGAAAAACCTATGAAGAAGCTTTAGAGCTTATTTTATTACAAGTCATAATGATAAGAACTTTCCCCTAGAGGCCCCCAGATAGTCCATCAGTGATACTTTTTTAACGTATAAGTCCAGTAGAAAAAAATAACATCATTTCAGGCAAAGTGAAATAATAACTGATTTTTGTCTTGGATTCCCCACTGTACAACCTACACTAGAAAACATTTCAAGTATTAAATAAGGGAATAGTATAAAGACATCTAGAGAAAAAATATTCTTTGATCTTTCAAGAAATCATGTTCCAAGGTAGTAATAGAACTTCAAATACAGTGGTTATTTTTTTTTTCTTTTCACACCTCTGCTTTATCTAGAAGACTTGCTTACTCCATTCTGTAATTTTTTTCCTCTTTTCTTCTTCATAAAGCCCCCAAATAAACAAACAAACCACTCCCCCCCCCAAAAAAAAAAAAGAAATAAAGCTTTCAGTAATGCAGCTTTCAGTGAGTTAACAGAAGTTGCAGTTTAGTTGAGTAGGGTGAGGCGAAATATTATTAAAAAAACATAGGAACTCTACCATTTTTCATTTTCTTTTTCACTAAAAGAACATTTTTTAAACAGCACATCAAGAATTGCAGTTCTGTTAGGGTAAATATAAACATCTAGCCATGGCATCAAGTTTCAAGGTCCTCATTCTTGGCAGAATAATTTTTTTCTCAGTTTTGTGGTGTTGCTTGACACCTTCCAGATGCTGAAGCACCTGGTTTGCTAGAGGGACCTGATGGAAACAATTAAAAGCATGAAAGAACACCCAAAAAGGGAAGGAGGAATTAATAATTAATTTTTAAATCCCAAATGACTGAGATGGAAACTGCTTTGCAGTATTTGAGGTGAAAGAAAATACATTAGAAGTGGAAAAATGCCACAAAGGGTTGAAAATGCTGCTCAGCTTCACATACAGCATTATCCATTAAATGACAGTGCATACACATATAAATGTTATATGCAGAACTTTACATAATGTCCTTAATGGCCAAAGAATGCCTTCCTGTATCAAGTCATAGAAATGTATTTCGTTTCTGTTACTTTGAGGTATGAATGTAACAAATGTAACTATAATTACTTACTGATATTAGTGTGGTTTTAACCTTTCAAAAGAAAAGAAATAAAAATTAGATAGGGGCCCATTCTAAGGAAATAAAGAATGCAAGCAACGGTTAAGTTTGTAAATACTATAGTAACTATATACTATACTATAATTATTATATACTATAATTCCTTTAAAGGACATGTCAAGTTGACTAAACACAGCTGAGTTCCTGCAAACTGTAGGGATGAGAAGATAGCTCAATAACCAGTAATTCAAAACTTAAAATTTGACTGTGTCTGTGATCCCTCTCACTACTTGATTTGCCAGTTCTGGGCATTTAGGAGGGAGCAGTTCCCAAAGCACCAGAATTTTTATGTTTGGGTACAAGCAGTTTGTTTTATCCCACTCCTTCAGTGGAAGGCTGTATGGCACTCTATGAAGTCCATGCAGTGGCACAGATTGGAGTGGAGTTCAGAAGTAACTGTGGTTATGTCTTTAAAGCAGAGATTTCTTTCCTCCACTGTCATGACCCAGCGATGGCTGGGCTGCCGGTGGGCGGCCAGGTCCGGGATTAGAACACTCACTATGGGGAGCTGAGGGGCTTTTCATACATGGAAATCCTCACCAGCACTAAACCAAACATGGTAATGTTGAGTCAGAAGAAGTTCATACAAACCCTTCCCACTCTTCAGAAGAGAGAGCTGCTGTTCCCACACGCATTCTCCTTCATAACTCATCTTCAAGCCCTTTCTCTTGCTCCAAGGCTGTGGTTAACCATTTGTGTGCTAGGAATGAAATCACTTTTGTTCACATACCAGTTTTTCTGGAACTTTGACAGAAGTGACTTGGATTTAAAGGAAAAATATGTTTTGAAGAAAGCTTCCACAAGGCAGTTACCCAGAATAACTATGAGCACTGAATGCATAATATGAAAGGACGTATGTGTTAATGTTATGTTTGATTACACAATGTTGATTTTTCTAAAAACATTTGAAACTCTTCTTTGGTTGTAAAATATATGAATAATTAGACATCAACATAAAAATAAAGTGAATTAAGAGATTTAATTACAAACTATTAAGGTTAGCACATTTCTTTAAACACAAGAATGAACCCACTAGTAACATGAAAACTTTTTTAAGTGTCACACTGTATTTAATCATTCTGCATTCGCGTTTTGCATCAATGACAAGGCATGAAGAATACTCTCCCTCTGCACAAACCTTTCATCTGCCCTCCTTGAGGGTCTTTTGCAGACAACATGAATTCTTTTAGGTGTATCTCAGTATTATATATACAGCTGGCTGAAAAAAATTCTAAGCTGGTACAAATAATGATGGTGTCTGTGCACACCTCCTGAGTCAGAATTGAAGTCCTCTTTCTCTCTTGGATTCATCCTGCTTGAGAGGCAACTTCCAGGGTGGAAGATGCATTTTTTCTCTTGCAGGGTATCAGGGAGATTTGAAAATACTGAGCAGTCATAGCATAACTGGGGTACCAGGTGTTGCAGTCTCCTGTAGGCTGCTTTCCCAGTGAGGAAAAAGAACTCTCTGCTGCCTGGACATAGTGCAGGATTGTGACCTACAAACAGGAGATTGCAGCTGCCCTGGACAAATGGCAGCTCCCTGTGCTGTATTTCACTATCAATCTGCACTATGGGAAATCCACACTTATCAGCAACCCAGCTAGAAAAGTGGCCTGGTGGTCACAAAGAGGAAAGATTCAGATAGATGGAAATAAACAGAGATTTACCTCCACAAAGGAGGGGAGGAAATGAAATTTTTCTTTCAGAAGTGGAAAGATTGAGAATAACATGTCTTTGAATGAAAACATATACCCCGTACCTACCTAGGAATAATAAATCTTAAAGCAGGTGTCATCTCCAAAATTCCCTCCACCTTACATGGGAAGTTCTGGTAGATTTTTACCAAGAATTTCCACAATCCTTTATTTAGATGATGTGGACCATCATAAACCCATCTTCAATTAGTGAAATTGATTTTCACTATATTTCTTCAATTAGTGAAAATCTTCCACAGTGGCCAGAAGATGTTCCACATTGGATGTTGCAGGGTATGTTTCAGTATTTGCTAGTACTGAAGGAACATTGTTTAAATTTTTTCCCCCACTCTGATGTAGGCTGGGTAGCTTGTGGAAAAGATAATAAGGTAAAAAATAGATAGGTATACTCAGGGAAGCTGGAAAAGAAGTAAATGAACTTTACCAAGTTTGGTGGCATAAAAATAGTTACTAGGTAATTTTTCTCTGTCTGCTCTCAGAAAATTGTATACATCCCCACTGCATTTATCCTCCCAAGCAGTGGAATATGTTACTTGGAAACAATCAGTCATGCACACAAAAATAACCTTTCCATGCCTGTCACCAATAACCATAATTCTGTGTTAAAAAAAAGCCCTGAGGTGCTATCCTTCATCTACTTTTAAGCAGCATTCTCTGAACCAAAATGTATATTTTTTGGGTGAATTCCTTGAAGGGAAATATTTCCAGTGTTATTTACAGGTAAGAAAATACAATGGTTTAAATTTTAGGTCTATTTAATTTTCTGTTGTAAAATGGAAATTTTAGCGCTTGTCTGCAAGAGTACATGAACATTAATAGTAAATGAAAGCTCCATAAATTGCCATGATTAGAACTAAAACCAACAAATGAGTGCAGGTGGGCCACTTTTTTTTTTATGAATAATGAAAACTTGAGTTGTGTTTTGAGTTTGAAGCAAGTATATTGACCCAAATCTGTGCCATCCATCTGTCTGATGCCAAACTGAGTTTGAAATTGTTCTTTCTACCAATGTTTGCCATACTTTTGAATGCTAAATTCCACTACAGAAAATTGAAACCAGCTGTGCCTTCTTTCATCTCACCCATATGCTCTAAAATCTTTGCCAAATAAAATCCATAGCTTTTCCTGGTAGGATGTCTTCTTTCCTGTTGTTCTTTTGAGCAATGAAACAACTATCAGAGCCGGAATTTGGATGCCATCAGTGACTGGATTAACATATAGAGGAATTATCTCCATAGCTGGAGAGGTTGCTGTTGGGCACTGCAGGAGCAGCATGGCCTTGATCAGTGAAAGTACATGAGGTGAATGGAGCAGCAGCACATGAAACACATGTCAGCATCAGCACAGCTGTCTTTTGTCTGCACTGCTGGGTGGGTTTCAGAGCAGATTTGGATGCTGAGGAAGTTCAAGTGGTCACTCAGGGAGGTTGTGCTGTCTCCATTTTTTATGTGTTCAAGACATAGCTGGATAAAGTCCTGATAAACCTGATGTGGTCTCGAAGGTGATTCTGCTTTGAGCAGGAGTTTGGACTACAGGCCTCTTGATGTCCCTCCTAAGCAGAGTTATCTGGTGATTCTGTGATTCTGGGATGGATCTGTAGCCATGCTTGGGGTATTTTCTTTGCAACAATAATAGACAAGATTTTCTTTGTGGCCAAAATAGCCCACTGATAACCATTTTCCTGTCTTTTCTGGCACAAAAACATCCATAACTTCAGGAACAACTGTGGTCTGTTTTAGTATTAAGCTGTACTTTATGTAGAACAGCTAAGACCATGTTCACAATGGAAGAAGCATCGTCCTGGAGCAGAAAAACATCTAGCTGCCTTAGTTTTTACTGCTGTTTTCACATAGGTATTGCAGCTTATTATGGGATCTGTGAAGAAACTGTTTCTACTGAGGTGAAGCTTAGCTCTCAATCAGGAAGAGACTAAAGGGTGAAGATCTGAACAGCCCCAGGTTCTACAATACAAAGGGAACAATCTTAAATATGTTTCAGTTCCAGAAAATTTTGAAATTATTTTTGTTTGTTTCTATCAAGGTTTACTTTTTTGTTAAAAAGTTCCCATCATGATAAGGACTCAAATCAAATACACTTGTACAAGTTTACAGGAGTTTCAGGTTGGGAACACTGAAGGTCAGCAGAGCATGTTCCTGCCAGTGCAGGGCAGATTCTGACATCCTCTTCTCAAGCAGCTTGGTGCCACAGTTGTTTGAATTCTGGAAGAGCCTTTCTCATGTGCAACCTGCACTGAACATTTTCCTGCAGGCAAGAGCAGCAGCTCTGATAGTTCAACCTAAATATGTTTGTTCTGTCACTAATAACATATCCTGTATCTCACAAATTGAAACAAAAGAGAATTTACAACTAATATTCATCACAGACAAATATTCACCAGCAGGTTAACTTCTGTCATTTGTTCACTGGAGGCAATGAATAAAATTACCCTGTCAGCATCCTTTTTTTTTTATTTTATTTTTTTTTATTTAGAAGAGCACCTTATGAGCTTCTGTAGAAGTGAGTTAAAACTTAGCTAGCTAGCATGAATCTGGGTAACGACTCTTACTAAAGCTTACTTTAGTCTTCATAGGAAAAATAGTGCTACATGGGTTTCAAAGAGAACATCAAGTACAAGAAATTCTTATGGAATTGGGTAACAGAATGGTGTCACCATTTATGATCTCATTTTCTTTTCAGAGGATAAATATTTTTTCTGTTGTTGCCCTCCTGCAATATGATATCCTTTGATGATAATAGGATTTTTCATATAGTCAGACTATGTGATAATTGAGTGTATACATTGAGCATTCTTCATCTACTAGAGTAGAAGGGAAGTGGGATGAATTGTATCTAGTGGCAAGACCTCTTTGAAGAGACAAAAAGTTTTTGTAACCAAAACTTCAATGAGCTCTTAGTAAGGAGACATGCCAATTTGTTTTAGTGCAAATTACTGGGGAAAAAAAGGTGCCATAATGACCAGGCTAAAATGCAATGTTTTATGATTTGTTTTGACAGTGCCCCAAAGGACCAAATAAATGAAGCTCAGAAGAAATTAATTTAGAAGTAAATGCTAAATCTAATGTAGGGCATATTGGCTAGTATTCATGATGAGAAAAAGGGAATTAACACTCTGGGCTCCTTTTCCCAATAATATAACTTTCCTAAGCCATTTAAATAAAGATTTTTGCTAGGGTTATGCTTACAGCATTATATAAAACCTCTCAGAGGTTTAGTAGGTCCAGTTAAATTTCTGTGGATTAGAAAATTTTCAACACCAGTGCAAGTGGCGAAATCAAACCTTAAAACTATTTGGACAACAATTTGCACATTTTCAAAGTTGCGGCACTGTTGGCTGTAATCAGATGTTATTGATGAAAAGAAGTTTAAGCCAAATAATGTGATTTAAAGAAACAGTAGAAATAAGTTGGATTTTATGTTTTCAGCATAGGCACTTCCATTTTCCCAGTCCCAATTTTCTCCTTTTTAGCACATGCAAGAATTTAACAAAATGTTCTCTATATTTCATCTTGAGTAATGGAAAATCTAAGGCTTTTCTGAGACTCCTCTTACAAATAACACCATAACCTGTAAATAAATTATCCTCTCTCACAGAACTGCTATGTGCTTTCATAAAAGAATGTTGAGTACTTTCCTGGAAAGCTTTTTAGGCACCAGATCAGAACAGAAGACACAATTGGCTCTTTGTAGCTGACTTTATTACTCATTTACTGCTTCCTCATTATGTTTACAGGATTATATCTGCTTCTTTTCATTCATATTATTTTATTTTTTTATTTGACAAATAGGGTAATTTCTCTCTTTTTTTTCAATGTCAATCTTATTTGTGTTGTTTGTTTCTGCTTCTCTCCCTTCTCCCTGTGACTTGTTAACAGTGGCCAACATTCCTTGCCTTCATCAAGCAGATTTGTTTTCTTGCTTCATCTGTTTCTGTATTTCAGAACTTGAGTTGTTTTACTTTTTCCTGGTTTTATTCACAAGAGTGGAGCAGTGATTACTGCTCACAGGAGGACAGTGCTGTGGGGCTCTTTGCTCTGCTGATTGCCTGAAGGACTCACTTGGTACCAATGACCTGCAGCCACTCACCTTAAGCTGTAGATGTTCAAGGAAAGCACACATTAAATGCTTTTTGCCAGTGGGATTTTCTTCATTCCTTTTGAAAAATCTAAGACTCCATCCAAGGAAAAAATCAGCCCTATAGGCCAAAATAACACACAGACACAGAACTACTCTTAGGTTTGTGCTATTGCTGTACACAGATATTCTTCCATAACACCAGAGACAGTCTGTGGGTTTTCTTCCAAAAGAAATCTTAATTGAGAAGTGAAGCCGGAAGACCTGCTACCAGATTTTTTTTTTCATTCTCTCCAACACAAGTCATTTTGTGGCCACAAACTCCTGTAGAAAGACAGAAGAAAAAAAAAAAAGAGCCCAGATGTGTGTCAAAGTTTCCCCTTATGTCAGAGAAGATAATGTTCATTCTCATAATGAACAAAACTTTAAGTAAACCTGCTTCTCAGACATGCTTATTTTGTGTCCTCTTTCAAATCTGCTATCCATATGGATAGAAGTACAATACCAGATGAACAAGTGAAAATACTGTTTAAAATTTGACCACCCATATGTAAAAAAATTACCAAAGAAAAAGACTAGCTGTGTTCTGATAGTCCTCATGTCTCAGTTATTCAAATGCTCAAAAGTTAACCCTATATTTCAGAACCAGAGCACTCCTCAGGAGAAATTTTATAACCAGTCAACACTCGAGACAGGGCTCTTATATTTCCTTTGTAATGTGAGGGGATGAATGTCATTGTTTGACATTCTTCAGCTGCGTCACTAGTAGTTTAGACATAAGGACTAAATGATGAAAGAAAGTGAAACTGTTGTTTAGTTTAATTTGTGTCATGCTGGCAAGACTTGGGATTGCATTTTTAATTTCAAGCTCAGTATTGCTGTGTAATATGCAAAAGTAACCCACAGGTTCTGAAACAACAGAAGCCCAGCTTGCTAGGCTTTCATGCCCTGAGGCCCACAGCTGTGAGTAAGTGTGAGGCAAAGATGAAGCCAACACTAGTCGTGTCTATTCACCTATTTTCAGAACAGTCTGTGGAATTTGCTGGAAATTGGTGCCTTGTTTTAGAGATGGCAAACTGAAAACTGACCAGTAAGCAGAAATGTAAGGACTAACAGTAAGAGTAGACACACATAAAGACATTTCCTCTCAGAATTGAGTCTAAAAAGCTGTAAGAATTGCTAGTGCCATTAGTAAAACCAAGAAAAAAGAGTGAGAAGTGGTTTTGAGGGCTTATGAATTAGAGCAGATTTTCAAATCTGAGCTAACTTCTCTTGGCACATTTAACTTCCCATAATTGATTTTCAAAAGTAATGTCAAAATATCTCTTTCTTTTTATCTATCTGTCCCTCTATACCTCTATATCCATATAGATAACTCCAAGAAGAGTATCTAATGGATTGAGCAAAATTCTGCTTTTATATTAACTTTATTAATGAAATAGATGAGGAGTTATGCAGTTTACATGACTGTCAGAAAATCTCCTGGCTTCCACCCACCAACCAGAATAGTTTTGTTTGTCTAGTTTGCTTTGTCTACAAAATAAGCCTAATTTCTCTTTGCTGTTTACCCCAAAATCTCACCTGTACATGGTGATGTTTATCACTTTGAATTCAGCCCAAGCAGGAACCCAAAACCATTAGACCTGAACTGTTTCTGAAGCCAAATAAGTATAAGGTAGCAAGTGCTATAGTTCTCCGAGATAACCCTTTAAAATTCTTTTCTTTTTAATTAAGCCATTTAAAAATAGAAAGAAGGAATATGCCACAGAAATGTACTACAGCTTGATTCCTGACTGTGAGATTTGCTTTCAGACTTATTGCAATCAGTTTAAGTCAGCCTGAATCTTATGAGCATATAGGATTGAATGGGATTTCTCTGTATTAAATTAATAGTATGCAAGTTATTATCAGGACTTGAAACCAAACCCAAACTTTCTGGCCAGCCACAAGATGAAGTTAGAAAATAAGAAACAATAAAAACCAAGCAAATCAGCCATGTTCTCATTAAAGTCAATGGACAATTTGTCATTGGCCTTGGTAGGAATGGGATCTGTCCCAAATTCTTCACTTCTTGCACAAGAAAAAGGAAACTGAAATTCACGTTGACATTTTCCCACTCCTAATCTCATTTCCTCATTTTCCTCTCTCTCCCTCAAACCTAGTTCTCCAGGGACCTTCTGAACAAAGTAACGAGTATGAGTGGAGGGCTACAGAAAGGATGTGATAAGGCACATACAAGGCCACTTAAGTTTTGCTGCATCAATGTGCTGTGCTTACAGCTCACAAACTTTGCTTTACTTTATCCTAGACTGTGTCTGATATAGATCCAGGTATTTTGCAAGCAAACAAGATTATCCTCTGACTGGCTGCTTGAGTGGGCAATATTCACCTCAGTGGTAAAAATGAGAGGGTGTTTTAATACCTATTTTAATAAAGCACTGGGGCACAGTGTGATATAGAGAAGCATACACTGGCACAGCTGCTCTGCCATCTGCCCAGGGTGTCACTTGCAGGAGGGACTCATGACTTTACCTGACAGCTCTGCTGCACCTCCTTGGAGGACTGAGAGGATGAGCCTGTGCTCTGCCTCTTCTGGGAGGATGAGACACTGTAAAATAAACTACAATGTAATGTCAAGAGAGTCTGACAGTCCAAAAGGTTTGACTTACCATGAATGTGCTCTGAATAGGTAGATGTTTGTTTCTCTGTGGGTCCATATGAACTGTGAGAACAAAAACATTAGTCTCTGTGCTTGGGTTTGTGACTGTGCCTGGAAAGAAAAGCAAAACTTTTCTATTATTTCTGAAGTGTACTTCTTCCTGACAGCAGACTAAGAAGAGTAGTATAAATTGTTATCAGCTGTTGCATGTTTTCTACTTGGGTTCTGCTTGTTTGTTTGTTTGTTTTCAGTTTATTATTTCTTATCTTTTACAAAAGCAAGCAAGCAAACTAATCAACTTTATAACATCAGCTAACCTGGACAGCAAACAAAAGGACTGCACACACAGTGGAAACAATATACAAACAAAACATTTCCCAGAATGTGCTTATGTGAGTTATTGATTTTTCTCTTTAACATCAAAGGGTACTGCTATTCTTATTGGCCTTTTAATTCAGAAAACTCTCACCTGTTGGACTACACTGGAATTTCAAAATTATTCAGAGAAATAATGGAGGGTTTTTGAGCAACCAGAATGTCTAATGTGGAGGTTTCAATTTTGTAATTGAAAGCAGTCACTCATAAGCATGATCTTTACAAACTTTTTATCTGAAAAGAGTACTCTAAAGGGATTATAGTATTATAGGCCTAGAAAAAAATTTCCACGTTGATTTTCTGGATTAAGAACAGGGGAACTGTTACTGCTTCAATAAGGAAATGCAGGCTGCCTAGAAATTATGTTGAAGGGTAATTTCCCTTAATGTATATTAGAAGAAATTCTCACCTTGGGGCTGCCTACATGACATAATGTATTATGCAATGTCTCAACTTGAATATGAAAGGCAGTACAGTGAGAGTTTCAAAGAACTCTTTCATGTGGTGCATTGTTTCTAGTCTTCAGCCAAAGATCATATTTTCAACCAGTCACTTTTTCTCTACAAAGTATTCAATATAATTCTGAAAGAAAGAGTTACAATCTCCTCTGTCTCCTGCCCAATAACCCTCCTGGTATTGACTCCTTTACAGCATCCATAGCTGCACCTATATTTTTCAACAAACAGATAAATCTGGAAAAGGGAAGAAAGTGCTGAAAGCAAAGCTTAACTCAAAAAAGAGCAATCATGGTTCCAT
This sequence comes from Molothrus aeneus, assembly GCF_037042795.1. Classification (NCBI taxonomy): domain Eukaryota; kingdom Metazoa; phylum Chordata; class Aves; order Passeriformes; family Icteridae; genus Molothrus; species Molothrus aeneus. The sequence goes on from NC_089648.1 coordinate 44,657,214, forward strand.
AAGGCTTTCCTGGTGTATATAAGCTTTTCCTAAATAAGCCAGAAATGCAATGAAAGTGAGCATGCCTTTTTCAATTTTTTTTTTTTGAGAGCTTTTATGCGAAATGAAAACAAAAGAAAACCAAGAAGCCTAAGAAAATTGCCCATTTCAATATGACATTATCACTATCTTTCTGGTAAACCTGTAAGTAAGATATTCAAACTTGACTCTTGCAAAATAGACATTTTGGAGGGTCTTGATTTCACATCACATTTCAGGCTATACTCCTACTTTGGGTCTGATTTCCATATATAATTTTAATTATGTTTTGCTATTTAAACATCTTTTATATAACTACATATAAGTATATAAAGATAGACTGTGTTGTCATATATATGCTGTATGTGCCAGAAAAGAAGCTTCATATGGAAATGTACATGGGGTTAAACAAGGATAATGTCCTTCTCTGTCTTTTATGGGGAAAATAGCTGAAAGCATAAACTGTGATGAAGATTAGCCTGTATTCTGTAGGGTGCTGAGCAAAGACAGAGGGAGGTAGTAGCCAGCAGAGACAGAAAGATATACAGCAGCACTAAGTTAGGGGGTTTTGGCATTCTCGATATGAGTGGCTGACCTCATATTTCTGAACAATAACCAGGAACCCAACAAATGAGAAAAGAGATACAGCAAACACTAATTAAATGTGTGCTCTCTCTCAGACTAATTAGCACACATAGAGGTTAAGCCCTAAGAATAAAATGCACAGCTTTGAGAGTACAAGAGAAAAATACAATGAAAAATTCCAAATTACTCTCATTGGAAAGTGTATTTGCTTCCACTCACTATGGGTTGATGATTCAGCCTTCTTTCCTTTTCAGCACACATAAAATCTGCAAGTAAAACTCACAGCCACAGGTTTTCTTTATTTTCCCTAAGAAATGCAAGAAAACATGCAAGACACATGTTCCACTTCACCAAGCTCACTTGAAAGAAGGTCATTCAGATAGTCTGGGAAGGTAGCACTTACTGCCTCTGAATTGCATAAAAAATAAAGGTATTTTTTCAGACAATAGACCATGGCCTGGGATTCGGACAATGTGACTAGTATTCAGACAGCAACATTAAAGTGGTATCTTGAGTCACTTCTGTTCTTTAGCTCTCAATTTCATTTTCTAAAGCCACTTCAGATGAGAGCAATGAGACTATTTAAAACAGTTATTGTTATTCTATGTTATCTTCCAAGATTCAAGCTGGGGAGAAAATTCTAATCCTGTCTGTAGGATTTTTAAGATTGAACTTCCATAACCTCTGCATGCATGTTTTTATAATATGTACTGATAGACTTCAAATCATCTCATTATCTTTCATATCATATACACACACATAACTTATTACTTCCCCAGCATCAATCTTTGTCATCTTTATGTCTTTACATCTATCAGCTTCCTTCTCTAAATGAAAACCAAGGTCTACACCCTTGCATATTTTTATTTGCACTCAACTATGATACAGTATACAGAGTAAAAAGTGGTATGTTTTCCAAGTGGATTCTTTAGGATATTATAAACCACAAATTTTAAAAAGCTTTTTAGTAATATACACATTATTTGCTCTGAGGTCACACATATAACCATTGAATTTAACCAAACCCTCTTCTGTTGAGGAAGCTTTTGTTAAAGTAGCCACCAGTAGGGAAAGTGTGAGATTCCATGGAGGTACACATAGGGAACATCAGGAGTAAGGACCCCCCTTGGCATCTTCCCTTGTGGTCTGCATTTACACATTTTCAGTCTTGATCTGACTCAGCTCTTGGCCTCTCCATTGTCTGAGTTTCAGGAAGTTAGATGTCACAAAAGTCTTGCAAAATTTATGATTCCAGAGCTGGTCAGGTGTCTAAGAGTAAATCAAATCCATCTAGCCATCCAAATCCATTTTCATTAGTTCCTTTCAGCAAAGGGGGTAGGACCTGGCTGTTGGTTTAGGAGGCACCTTTCAGTATCTTCTACACACTTTGGTGCTTGTGGACAGCCTAGAGACCACAGGGAACAGTACTCTGGAGTGGTATGAAAACTCTGCCAAGCAGTCATGGTTGAGAGGATGATCATTTGTAACTGTATCTATCTAAAACTTACGCCTCCATCTAGAAACTTCAAATAAAATTTTTAGGCATAAGAATGACAATGTATTAGACATGGTTGTCCCAGATCTATCACAGTGGCTCTATTCAGAGAGTGTCTTTGAAGAGATATGTTCCTGATATCTTTGTAGCCAGTGAAAGCAGATGAAGTTCTCCACTTTTATATATATATACAAATATATATATAAAAGTGATATATAAAAGTGATATGGAGAAAGACCTAAATATTCTCCAAACCCATCCTTATTTCCCATCACAGCAACTGAGTGGATATGAAAGGGACAAAGAGCATTCATTGAAGATGCATACTACAAATGACATTAGTGTTGTGTAGGGGGATACAATATAAGAAAATAAAGGTAGTATAGAAAGTAATCTTACCCCCTAAAGAGTTGCAGCTGAGCCAATTATAAGAGATTGGGAATGGCCTGATGTTAACAGGCCACACCTGTAGCCAATCAGGAGAGTGTTATAAAAGAGTGGATTGGTTGGTTGAGGGGAACTGGAGTCAGTTGGCTGCTGTGAGGACAAGGAAGAGTCAGTGCCTAGAGGAGCTGCCTACAAGAAACATCAAGGAGGTATGAAACTCTTGTAATATAGAACCCTTGTACTGTAATGACAGTAGAACTCTTGCAATATAATGACAACAGTGTTCTATATTGTTTTCTAATATGTAAAATCAATCACAAATTTCATTTGAAGGTACCCATTGACATGGTGATCTTCACTGCAGATTATATTAATAAACAGGTATGACATCATTATTTAATATGTGCTACTCAGTCAGATTATATAAACCTCACTGGAAGTCTAAAAGAGATGTATTAGGAAGTTTTATTATGTATGCTGTCCTGTAGAGTTGACAGAGGAATCTGAAACCTTTGCTTTGGATCTCCAGAGCTTCATCTATTGGCAGAAACACCTCTCCTTGTTAATCAGACTTTAATCACAGCTACTTCGCTCCAGCAGATGCCAGTAAACATACATGCCACTAGACACAATGTCATAGACACAAATAATGTGTCTATAATTATTATCAACCAAATAATGATGATGAGAATGGAGGGGATGCTCTGTTAGCAAGCCACATTTTTGACAGCTGGATATTGTTATGAAAGCAAGTAACCCAATGAAATCCTTGGAAAGGGATTTGGTTGCTCATATACTTTTAACACCAGAGTACAGTGTTTTTCAAACCTCTTGGAAATTCTAAAAAGGCATTTGTTTCATTGCTTATTGGGAAAGATTGGTTCATGTTGTCCACTAAATTTCATAAGTCTTCAGCATTAGAATGTTTTTCCTAATCTGATTTGATTAGGAAAATCTTTCTTCTTATTTCCCTCTTGTTTTTCTCTGACTTCCTTCCTATGTTTTCCCCTCTCTTATTGGAAGTGAAGGAATTACAGGGTTTAGTTTCTTAACAAGCATCCAGAGGAGTGAAGCTGTAAAATGGAATTACTATTGTGGCAGCCAGGGCAGTCATATTTCTAGACGTGTATTATCTAAACATATCTGCTGGTATTCTGAATTAAATGGTACAGTAGAAATACATGATCAGAATAAAGATCCTAGGCATCCCACATTGCTACCCCCTTACCCTTGCCCATTGGAGGTTGGGCACCAAAACTGCTGCTGTTCCCTTTTTTTTCTATTAAATCTGAACATGAAGCACTGCACTTGGCATCAAAATGATTCCACAATGGATTTGTCTTTGAGCAGTTGCACCATGTGCCTAGAGATCACACCACCACCTGACAGTATTACTGAGTTTGACCCTGCCTGCAGGGGACTGTAAAACATGGTTCACAATGAACATTATCGCATAGTAGCAGATGACTTGGCCAGGAAATCTCTCTGAAGAGCTCACGAAAGCTATTGAGGCAACCACAGCCATGACATAAGGCGAGCTTCAGATTGTAGTTTTGTGAGAAATGTTGCAATGAATCTCTAGGTTTCACAAGGGTCAAACATTAGTGAATAGCCCACAAACTACTTTGGTGTTCCTGTTTCCTCATTAAACTAAAAAATCCCAAACACCAAAATATGCATGTTTTTTCTCTGCACTTTATTATTTTGCAGATGTGATAGTGGGCATTCGTACTATAAACTGTTGCTCCTACGTGACCAGGTTAGATAAGTATTAATATATGTCTTTTGCCTATGAACCATTTTTATTCAATTGTATGTATCAGTACAGGACAATACAAAATATTTTGGTAAATATGACCACAGATACAAGTAAGGATCTGGACATCTCTCGACAGTGGAGAGAAAGCACTTGACAAAACCATCTCTCTGATGTAGTACACCTTCTCAAAAATCTGACTTCTTCCTTGTGAAATGTTGTGAAAATGATAGTAATTTTGATTGGGAAAAATAAAAAGAATTGCTTCTGATTTACAATAATTTAACAAGCATTTTAACTGAAATGGAAAAAAATAATTGTGATTGAGCCCAAATCAACTTAGAACCATTTGGAAATTTATTCTCTGATGGTCTTTGCTGTGCAGTGCACTATGATTACCATTTAACTACATATTTATCTCGCTATGCTGTGTTCTTCTGCCTGTTATTTTAGTTTTGGGCTCTTTAGTGACCTCAAAGTGCCACATGCATGCTTCGAAATAACATGGTGTATATGTTTACATTAGCAAGAGCAAAGGTAGCATTCCATGGATAACCATGGAGATGTCCTTGTGTAAAAAACACTTCAATTTTTTCATAGCAAAACCAATTCCTGGTGTGCTTCAATAGAAAAGGAAGGCTTTCCTGCATATGCTGTGTTCTTGATCCCTTCTGAGCTTCAGTAATTTACTGAACTACTTTAGGAAGAGCAATCAGAGTGGTAAAGCAGCAATTCATAAGCGATTACCTTTTAAGCAAGAGGCATACAATTTTTAATTAGGCAATTCAGGCATTGTTTAAACTGAAGTTACAATTAGGTAACCTTCACTTACTTAATAAATCATCATTAATTCTAATCAGGAATATTTATTGGTTTTGTCACTAGAAAAAAATTAAAGAAATTCTGATTCAAAATTCACATCTATCTTGATTCAGTGTGCTGCAACATCATTTTAGTGAAAATATCTATTTCTCCTGGCATCCCATTAGTTAAATGACTCTCTCTGCAAAACCATGATTCATGTATGTAGATTAATAATGCCATGTTTTACAATTCACTGCAAAACTATCAAGGATGCTGCTATGGCATCTGGTTTTAATGGAATAGTAAAAATTTTACATGGAATTTGATTGCATTATTTAAATGAATTTTTATAGTATTTTAATTGGGTTATTAATAAGTTTTCCCTGCATTATCTTTACTGATACTGAAAGAGCTTCATAAACATTTCATAAATAATTCTTTATGAATGTTATTTATGCAAGATCTTCTTTTAATGAGCCATCATCTTAGGATATATTTCACTATCCAGGTTAAGTAAACCAATCACTTCCAAAAATCTACCAGATTCTGATTCTGTTGCAGCAAGTAAATAATTTAAATACACAGATAATATAAATTTAAAAAGGTAAAGATCAAAAATATTGAGTCTGAAAAATCTTGAAAACTATAAAAAAATCACAGCCTTGTATTACCAATGAACTTCACTACAGAAATCTTGCTGTCTTTTACAGTTTCTGAGGTAACCACCACAAAGTTATAGAAATAATAAATGTATCTGTGTTCCAGCTATAGGAAGGGGATTTCATCTTAAAAATTACTTCAAGAGTATTTATGATAAATGAAAGGCAAAAGTGTCAACTATTAGCTTCTGATATCTGCAAATCTTTAGTTGTTATAAAATCTGTATCTCATATTTTGGTGCTTGACTAATCAGTATTTTAATACACATTAAGTATAATACACACCATGGGGGGAAAAAAAACCCCTTCACTAAGAGATTTTGGCTTTGATAAAACATCAATTTAATATGATGAGGTTGGGAGGGGAAGTGGTAATGATTTTAAAGGTTTAGATCAGAATAGTTCAGTATCTATACAGTTTAGGTAAACCTTAGACTTTGCTTGGATTTTTTATTAGAGTGGTTTGTAAGTAGCTGTCTTGCTCTGGGATGCTCTTAACTGCATCTCTAAGAAAGTTTTAAGCTTAATGATTTGAAACTGCCCTTCTTTAGCACAGTAGGAAGACATGTAAATCTTTGTTAGAGATAATAGTTTAGATAATTACAGAAGTTTTCAGACTTGCTCTTTAATTTGACAGGCAATTTAGAGGATGAAGAAAATGTCACATGTGAACCCTATCAACCAAATGCTTTTTTCTCTCTGCTTCACCACTCTCTGCTCTACTAATTCAACTGCAGAATGAGAATAAAAACATCCTTGCAATATCAAATTTACAGGCAAGATGTAGCAGTTGTTTTGCTCAGTGGCCTTTTCAGGTTTGTGTAGAAATGCAAGACTCTTAAACAAAGCAATATTATCCTACAATAAACATTTCACTGATAGAGATTTTTGGCTCTATTATCAGTAGAATTGATGATTCAAAGTTTAATACATGAAAGATGTAGAAGATTCAATAAATAATTCAATGAATGAAAAGTTATTAAGACCTTTATTTAAGATCTATATTTCACAGCTTCGTTTGAAAGAGAATAGCAGATTTGTGCTGTCACTAAGAAGAGGGAAACTCATTTAATGCAGACCATTAGTTATATACTTAATTAAAATTTAAGAATCATAATTGCAGCTTTGCTACATCTTATGAAGGTTCATCTCAGCCTCATTGATTCCTAACAGGATCCTGGTAGATGGTAAATTTGTCATTTCCTGTTTATAAGGAGCTGTACTCAATATATCTGGCTAAAGGATAAAAAAGATGATTGACTGTAGACATGCCAATATTTAATGTAAGGTTGATTGACATTTTATTGTCTGTAAACACTGGGACTAACAATAATGACTGAGGCACAGAAAGTTACCTGGCTCTCACTGGTTACCAAGTGAGCACATGTGCTGATAAGCCTTCTTGGGTTGTAGAAAAGGATGCCTGCTTTATTGATTTTTATACATGGGTTTAATTTATAATGTTTTAGACAACAGACATAGCCTTTAGATAAGACACAGGTATAGTGGCAGGACTATAACAACAGTGCTCTAATTACCCAGTCCAGCACCATTGGACATATGATTTTTTTCCATAGAGTAATATAAAAGGTCTTTTTCTAAGCATCCAACTAGTAAGAAACATCACACATACAAGATGGCATTACAGCATGTGCTGTGAATGTCTGTAAGCAAGTGAAATGGGACTGCTTTCTCTCACAGCTGAAGCAATCTAAGAGAGTATTAGGGGTAGAAAGCCTTGAGAAATGCAGACTGTGAAACACATCAGATGTGCTATAAGTACATTTCACCTGACAAAGAGGAAAATCATGTTGGGAAATTCATTTGGGAGAGAAGAAAAAGCAGTTCTACAGGAAAGAGGAGTCATAGAACCCTGTCCTCTAGAGGGAAAACTCCTACCGGCCTCAGTGTCATGTGCATGCCTGGCCACTCTGCAGAGGCAGCAAATAACCATTTTAAATTGTAAAAGAAAATTTTCAATTCTGTCTCTAAATTGCTGATAGATTCATGCATTACAGAAATAAAGTCCTAATCATAGAGTAGGAATTTCACACTCTCCCATGACTTTTACTAAGAGATACTTCTGTTCCCTTCTGCTTGAGAAAATGCCCTGCAGACATGAGGTCCACCTGCCTACCTGTGGAAAGCCATTCTTCACAGGTCTGCCAGAGCTCCCTCAACCACATAAACTCATTTCTCTGATTAATTTGGTCCTAATATCCAGAGTTAAAGCTCCTGTCCTTTCTCCATGCCAAATTAGATCACATCCCAAATGAATCCCAGGGATGATATTGTCAACATACAGTAACTGCCCCAAACTTTTAGGCCACAATTCATGCACAATTCCTAGACCTCTCATTGTGCCTCACAAACTATCACAGCTCAAGTTCCCTAATTCCTACATAAGCAATTTGTAGGCAATGTAGACCACTTTACCATCAGGAAGTTGTAAAGAACAGCTCCTTTTTTTACTTATAATAGGAAACTGCTGTGTACTGGTTGCAACCCTGTCATACCATTAGGTAAATCCTGTAAATTGCATTTGCTTTTACACAAACATAACAAGAGGGATTCAGGTCCCATTAAATCTCAGTTGAGAGCTGGGTAGTTCTCAACAATACAATAAACAAAATAAACAGGCATTTATTTTAATTGATCATTGTAGAAAAATATGAGATTGAGATGTGACCATCAACTCTGTGTGGATCATAATGATACAAATACTTTAAATGCAACAGCTGGATGCATTACTTATCTATCCTTTATGTGCACCCAGCCATCAATGTTGATAGTTGTCTTCTGGCAACAAAAAAAATGTCCATGTCTATGCAATGAGGGGATAGCTCCCATAGGAAATTTCATCATTACTAAGATAAAAAATAACAAAAAGACATTTCCTTTCCAGGATAAACATAACCAGTTATGCTGGGCTTCAGCAGAATAGTCTCTAAGGCACTCTCTGCTTTCACCAAATCTACATAGCCTCAGGCTAATTTCATTCACTGACTTGCAGGAAAAAGCAACAGCCAGTGTCACTTAACAGTAATGGATATTTGAAACCACTTAAGCCTTAATTTTTTTTTCCTCATATGTACAAAATTAATCTTCATTTATTTTCATGGGAAGTCAGTGCAATGGAAGTCAGGTTTTGAGAAATGTTACCGGGATGTAACAAGCTGAAATTAAAAAGATAGTGCTGTGTACTATGGAAGTATTGTTACATGGAAGTAACAATAATACTACTGTCACTATTAATGTTGTTGTTGTTATCATAATTTATTACTATTATTATTTTTGGTTTTGTTATTATTACTCTGGATCTTTGAGACTGAGGCAAATTCAGTCATGAAAATAAATTTTGTCAATGTGAGTGTCTGAGTTATGTTTGCCATAGAAGAGTCAGGAGGATCAAAGAGTCACGAGGATTTTTTTTTCATTTCTGCAGTGCATTTAAAATAGGTTTTTTCACAAGGTTCAAAAGACAATTTATTTTACATTGAAAAACAAATATGACAATTAAAAGGCAGAAACAGAAAGAATAACTGAATTCAGCAAATTTTAAACCTCACTGTAATCCTGCACATTAAACAGCTCCCTGTTTGCTGGATGGCCTGTGTAGATGAAAATAAATGCAACTGCAGACCAAGATCTTATTAACCACAGCCTAAGCAGCTGCAAATATAATGCCTGTAGTAACTGCTCACTGTGCACAGCTGTCAGGAGATATAAACTTGATGTAAACTGAGTGTGAGAGGAATAGCAGGACCTTGATAGCAAAAGCTCTAGTCAGTCAGCTGTGATTCCTCCATAGCCATAGCTCTTGGGTGCCAGATTGTCCGGGTGGTCCTGATGCAGCTTGTAGGTTCTCCTATGGGAGATGGTAATCCCTGCAGTAATAGATCCCTTGATATATTGGGAAAGTTTGAATGGCATATTCTTTCCATCATCCTGCTGGTGCATCATGCATATAATCTATCCAGCACAAAAATGGTTGAAAGCATTAGATCATGATCCCAGTGGAAAGTCTGTCTCCACCAGTTCTTATTCAGTAATTAATTGAAAGCAGTAACCTTATTTCTTTTCTCAAATTAGTCTGCTTGTCACCCTTTAGTTAGAAGATATGACAGTTTTGGTTTTATAGGAAATCTTTAATTCCAAAGTTTCCCTAAAACTGTTCTCTAGCTTTAGAGATTTATATGTGATGCAGAATGAAATCTCCTGTTGGTCACAATATGAGAGAAGCTGGCTGACACTAGTGTTCCCTTTGACCTTTATGATAGCATGCTGAACAGAAACACTTCTGCCCTGAAGGGAAAAGCAAGACTACCAGCAGTTTTTTGTTTGTTGTTTGTTTTTCTTTTTCATCTGAAATGATGTGAGTCAGTAGAGCATGTGTAGTATTCCCAGAAAGTACTGGCAGCAGAAGGTCAGGCTTCCAGGAATTGTACTGCTTAAAGCACAGAGCTCCAGGTTTTCTGTTGCAAGGCCATTCCATAAAATTAAAGGAGGAATTTATTTAAATCATATGAAGATCAATAGGGTCCAAAATATATAAAAAACTATATACAGTTGAAGGCAACCTGTCAATCCCTGGTGCAGAGCCTCTGGGCAATGCTACCACGTAAGGAAAAATGACTTGGACAAACAAAATTCCCCTTAATCACCACCCAGAGTTACTATTTCAAGAAAAATAATACTTTAGCTTAGCACATCTTAACTACAAGCACTTAGTACATCACCATCTTTGAAAAATACTCTTTGCTGGCAAATGAGAGCTTATACCATACCAAATAACACTTAATATAACCATATCTACCTCTTTTAGGCTCTTGCACAAGGTCCAGGCCTTTGAATTTTCTGCCAAGGAAAAGTCTAAACAAGCCACAGCAGAGTTACGAGGACCCTGTGACACTGAAATCTCAGCATGGGCAAAAAGCAAGCTTAAACAAATTTGTCCACAGGGTCGTTGTTTCTGTGCATGCCCTAAGAACCAGGGTATGCATGGGCTATACCAGGTGTATTCACAGCTTTGCTTACTTTTGGTCAGCTCCAATATATTAATTTGTTGTCAGGAAACGTATTTGATTACTGTGTGTCATGCCCATTAGCCAGTGCTCCTTCCAAAATTTCTGGTTTCACCCTTGACTTCATATTCTTTAATTTAGTCCTGTTTCTCTTCAGTTTTCAGTATGCTACTCTCTCACTGTATGGCGTCCTCACCCTTCTCTGCAACTTCCTAATTCAGATCATAAGAAATTATTGTTCAGCTTTTTAAATTAATCAGTAGTTAATCATTACCAAAACTTTGATTAACTTGAGGGAGAGCAGGATTCTTAGGTAATAGCCACACACTCCATACACATGCAATTTTCTAGACTACCCACAAGGAATGCCTAGTCATTTCCAAATTCATCTTCCCCTTCTTTCTCCAGAAAAAGCAGAATGGGTGTTGGGAAATAGTTGACATCTTTTCCTCATTAATTTTTCTGCATTATGATGCAACAGTGACCTTGAGTGACAATTTATACCTCATTTTTCCTCACAAAAGAACCATGACTTTCCTCTCTGCTTTTTTAAAATCAACAAAGACTGGAAATGAGATGTTAAAAAAGTAAAAATGTTTCATTTTTGGGTAGTATTACTTAAAAATTCATAATCATTCTCTATCATTCAACACACTTTCTTTCTGTCACCAATCTCTTAGTCATACAGGATACAGCTTAGGACACCAAGCCTTTGAAATCAGTTCATTTATGCAAAGATTTTTGTTTTACAAATAACTATTATATGTAAATCTGTACTTCCTAATACATTTAACTCCCAAATAAGCTTAATTTATGGCATCATGGCTTCTCTGGAGCATAAGTCCTTGGTTCTCAGAGAGTAAAAGGTCTGTTTCAAATAAATGTTTATCAATTCTTCATTCTTCCTTTTTTCTTCATCTTTTTCAAACTTTCCTAGATTTGACATGATAATGGTCCTGTGTAATCTAATGACTGTAAATAGGAGAAAAGAAAATTAAGCACTAGGATTGTTAAATAGGAATTTTTAAAGAATTACATTTTTCATTTCCAAAAACATTTTCACACTAAAATTAAATTATGACACCTTGAAAGAATTTTTATCATAGAAGAGAAAAAATTCAAAAATGCTAAGACAGTTTCCATATGTTTCCTTTTCATTCTTTGTATAATTACTTTGCCAAGAAAAATGTATAAATGCTATAATTATTTCCTCCATTTAAAAAGTAATACATTGTGTGGAAAATAAATTGATTTCTATCTACACATTTCTAACATGACTGACTAAATATGTGTAAAATCTCACAGCACAGTCTGGACACCAGAGCTGACATTACAGTTTTATTCAGGTTCCGATACCTACCTGCTTATCATAAAATCAGAAATTAGTAGAGGAAATAGGTAGGATCAGTGCAATTTCTATTTTCACCTAAGTGTGATGACATCCGATTTACCCATCCTTTTTACTGCACGGTGGTATGAACCAACATTACTGACACTGCATGTTGTACCTTTGTTTTCTTCACCTTTTAGGTTCTTGTCTGATAGGAATGAGGACATCAGGAAAAGAGGTTCTTCATCCTCAGGCAGTGAACAGGTTCCCCAGTAAAATGGTCACAGCACCAAGACTGTCAGAGTCCAAGCAGTGTTTGGACAGTGCTCTCAGCCACATGGTGTGATGCCTAGGGTGTCCTGTGCAGGGCCACAAGCTGGAATTTGAGGATCCTTCTGGGTCCCTCCCAACTCAGCATATCCTATGACTCCAGGGAATCTCTTCTCCCTGGAATTCTGACTCCCTTCTGGGAAAGGACTGAGTGGTGGGAGAGGCCCTACCAGACCTGGATAGGAACAGGCTGAACTAAAAACGATGGCCATACTCTCCAGCAAGGTTGTGGCTAAAACCTCCCCCTTTGTCATCTTGTCTGACACAGCTGGCAGAAATGCATCATTGCACAGACTGAAAGTGCCCCCATTCGAGCAGGTGCTCTCTATGTAAACTGAAATACAAGGTGCATGTTTGACAGAACCCTCTTCTGTTTTGCTGAGGATCATTGTAGGCACACTTTTGACATCTGAATATCAGTTTCCAGATAGGCTCTACCCAGGCAGGATCAATAGCCCTGGCCTAGGGGTCATAGATGACACTGCAATTCACAGCCTCCTGCAGGGAGTTAAGCCAAGACCTAACCCCAAGCCTCTAAGCTCAATGGTCTCTTTAGTCCTTGTTACTTTCAGTCATTTCCTAGAAGATTCTCTGGATCAGAAAGAAAGACAGGACATCTAGGTAAATTATTAAATTAATTGTTCTCTAATGCAGTCAATAGTTTGAGTGCAAATGCTTGGGTTTTTTTTTCCTCTATTTGAACACATTCTTGGCTATTATAGAAAGAATAGAATGCATACCTAAAATTCAAATCATAACACAAGTATTTTGGTGGACAATACAGCATTGAGTGCATTTTATGTGACGTTTTATTTAATGCAGTCCTATGATATTTTCCCCCAGCATATGCTGAATAAAATACAAAAAGCTCTATCTTCAAGGTATTAAAATGAAATCAGTTCTTAGTGCTCTTGCTTGTAATATGAACCAAATTTTAGTTTTCAAAGATGAATGTCTCTCAAAAACCTAGTCAACCATGACTAGAAAACAAGGTCATTATTACTGCTCTTCTAATTCAGATTTTGAATGGTACTATTACTTTCAAGCTATAGGAAACAAAACTTCACGCTTTGTTTCTGCTGTTGAATGGTTTGAAGGTACAAATTACCTCCCTTGCATATTTAATAAAACTTTTCTTCAGTTGGAAAAGGGGTAGGAGTGAATGTGAGAGGCATCTAGTCAACTGAAATTGACACAAACAATTTATTGTTCAACATATTAAAAAGAAGTTCATATGCAAAATGTTTTCATTCTTAACAACGAAAATGGGAAGCTTCAAATGTACATCCAAAATTTAGCTGGGGAGAATTTTCTCAGAAAATTTTCTATTCCAACATGAGAAAGGTATATTTTCTTTAAAACAATTAATATATTGTATTATTACTAATATATTGTATTATTACTAATATATAATATTAGTATCCCATCAAAATTAAAACAGAAATGTTAAGCTAGCAGTCAGTCATGATTCATAAAGCCGAACATGATAATTCATTAAATTACTTGTGTGTAATTCAATTTTAATTTGTCACAGATGAAATACTTCAGGTATTCATCTGACTTCAGCTCTGTAAAAGTGTGACATTTAGCACAGGTTGTCCATCTCAGCCTCTTTGCTATTCAATAGAGTGGTATTGAAAGCATGTTCATTTTTTACAAGAAAACAGAGAACCTACTTTTTATTTCCAAACACTAGATGTCAGAGGGTCTAAATCAAGGCCTAAATTAACATGATGGATTTTTTCCCTCTTTTTTTCTTTTCTTGGATAACTTATGTAAATAGCCAATACTGAATTCCAAGGGGGCAGATAAAATTAATATTCATTTTCATGAATATTTATTCCAGTGAGCTTAGGGTTTCAAACATTTCCAGGTGTAACTTGGGAATAATTAACTCATGTTGTAACACTGAGGAAATCTACAGCTTCATAGTCAGAAGCTGTAATGTTTCCAAAATACCTTTATGTTCTTTTTCGGAATTGTTGCTTTGACTGTGCCCAGTCACTGTGTAAAGTCATAGGGAAACCATGCTGCAGTAATGTCAGACAGATGAAATCCTCCCAGGTGGCCTGGATACACACTTTCAAATCCTGCAGCAGCCAAAGGGAACAAGCAGGATACTGTACCTCAAAGCTTGAGATCAAAACTGGTGTGATTTTGCACCATTGACAAGAAAAAGCTAAATATTGAATTATAGACATCAGAAAAATTCAGTAATAACTAATAAATAAAAATGAAGTTACATATATCTGTTGCCATCACAGAAAAGGAAAAGAGACCACACTATGCCTCTTGCTTGCTATTGCAACTAATATTATTAGAGTGTGAATTACTACCAGATTCTGAAGTTTTTGGACAACATTTTTCCTCTCTCTCTCTACTGTTTCACTTTTAGTTTTCACTTGCTATGCTCTCAGACTTGTGTTAACATTCCCTGGAATAAGGATAAAGTATCAGGAGAAAGCCCTTGCTTCCTAAGCTTGGAGAGAAAACTTAAGGCCATGTGTTTGTTTGTTTGTTTAACAATTGTTAAACATGGAACACCTTTCCTCTGAAAAGTGAACTAAACCTTCAAATTCAGATGTTTGTCAGTATCTGTTTCTCTTTAGTATTAGTTTAATATCCAAAGACTCAGCAGACCTTTTAATAAGATTTCAGTGCTCCCAGCAATTGAAACCTTCTTTGCAAATGACTCCACTGAGGCAGAACTGCATTTGCCCTGTAGTGCCAGGCTCCTGACAGAATCACACGATCAACTAGGTTGGAAAAGACCTTTGAGATCAGGAAGTCAAACTTAACAACCCCATGTCAATTAGACCTTGGCACTGAGTGCCACATCCAGTCTTAAACACCTCCAGGGACAGTTTCCTGTATCACTTCCCTGGGCAGCCCATTCCAATGTCTAATCACCCTTCCTGTGAATAATCTCTTTCTAATGCTCAACCTAAAACTTCCTTGGCACAGCTTAAGACTGTGTCCTCTTGTACTGTTGCTGTTTTCCTGGGAGAATAGACTGATCCACTTCCTTAAATGCAGTTGTAGGGAGAAATCAGGTTTTCCCTGAGCCTCCCTTTCTTCAGTCTAAACAATCCCAGCTCTCTCATCTGCTCCTCATTGGGCTTGTGTTCTAGACCCTTCAGCAGTCTTGTAGCCCTTCTCTAGACATTCTCCAGCATCTCAACATCCTTCCGAAATTGGGGGCCCAGCACTGGACACAGTACTTAAGGTGCTGCCTCACCAATGCTGAGCACAGAGCAAGAATAACTTCTCTGGTCCTGCTGGCCACGCTATTCCTGATACAGGCCAGGATGCCCTCGGCCTTCCTGGCGATGTGGGCAAATGTGGCTCATGACCAGTCTGCTGCCAACCAGTACCCCCAGGTCCCTTTTTGCCCACTGCTGCCCAGCCATGCCAGCTCCAGCCTGTAGCACAGCAAGGGGTTGTTGTGGCCAAGGTGCAGGACCCAGCACTTATGTTTTGTTAAACCTCATATTGCTGGATCTGGCCCATCTATCCAGCCTGTCCAGGTCCCTCTGCAGAGCCCTCCTACCTCCCAGCAGATCAACACTGCCTCTCAGCTTGGTTTCATCTGCAAATCTGCTCATGGTAGGCTCAATCCGCTCATCCAGATCACCCATGAATATATTAAACAGGACTGGCCCAAGCCCTGATCCCTGGGGACACTGCTGGTGACTCACTGCCAACTGGATGTGGCACCATTCACCACCACTCTCTGGGCCCAACTGCCCAGCCAGTTCTTAACCCAGCAAAGCCGTGGGCTGACAGATTTTTCAGGTGTGTGCCATGGGGGATGCTGTCAAAGTCTTTCCTGAAGTCCAGGTCGACAACATGCACAGGCTTCCCCTCACCCACCTGGTCATAAAAGGAGATCAGGTTAGTCAGGCAGGACCTGGCAGAAACATGTCCACAGTGACTTGGATCTGAAAGCTGGAGGAGCACAGGGAAGGGTAACTGCTGGGGAAACCCTTCCCTTGCTGGGTCTGAGTCACTACTAACCATGTCCCAACACAAATCCATGTAGCTCCTTTCTGAACAGCACGCAGCTCAAAGCAAGCCATAAATATTTTGCTAAAGTAAAAGTTCTTCTGGATGATCACCAGCATACATTTGTTAAACCGTGAACACTAACTTTCTGCTATAAATAAATGATCAATATGTTTTCAAGCAGAGTGGTCATCTTTGCATGCTGTCCTCACTAATGGAAAGATTTCTATGTACTGCTCTGCTTCTGTAGTGTATTGCCATGCTTCTAACCAGGCACTGTTATCCCAGAACATGGTGTCTTTTCCTGCCCTGCAGAGAGAGCCCTGCTCTGTGGGTACTCACACAGCTTCCCCATCTACTCACTGCACAGACTTGATCTCACCCACATCATCACTGTCATACACCAAAATCCAAGAACAGGGACTCTCTACCACAACTGCAGAGTAATTGCAGCCCTGCCTAATTCTCTGAAACAATTCTCAGGTCTATTCAAATTACAATCCTATCCCTGCCAAGCTGAATCAGCTAATCAATCCTCAGCACAGGCATAGCTGAGGTACCAACTGCACTTCTGTATCCAGGAAGCTCTCTGTGCCTAGTGCCAGCTCTAGAGAAGCACAGTCTGTACTTTCATTAATTTCCTGAGTTTCTGTTGCCAACTTCCATCTCTTGGAAACGCACAAGGCAACCCTAATATTGAATTGAAAAGGTGGGGAATTTTTTTGTAATATGTTACTGAGATATTCCTCAGTATGGAGGATGGCAGGACTGAAAATTATTTAAAATAAAATTATCAAGTTTTTGTGAGCTGGAGAGGTCAAATATCAGTGCACACAACCGCAAGGACAGAGGAAGGGCTGATTTTTTGGGGATGCGTGTTCTACAACTTCAGTGGGAATTGTGAGCTGTCAGTCAACATATCTGAAAAAATACTAAGCCTTCTTAGAGCTCAAGCTGTTTTCTGATTCTAGAGCTGATGTATCTTCCTTTTCTTTCTCTCAGCCAGTCAAAAGGGACTTCTCACCCATTCCTGCTTGAGCAGAGAAATATCATCCTTCAAAACCTGCTTGTGACTGACATGGAATATGACACAAGGTCTGGCCCCCAATAGCTTCTGCCCAGTTGAAGTGTCCTTTGCAGAAGGCATGGGAAGAGAGGAAAAAGCTGCATGCAGGAGTCTGCTCTGCTGAGCTCTGGCACTTTATCTCAGATCACAGCCTCTGTGTCACAGGAGCTGCTTCCCAAGCTTTTGGCCTCTTGACAAGTCCTATTCTGTAAGGTACACTAAATGAGTGCAGGTTTCATGACAGTACCAGCCTTTTCTAGGAATAAGGGCTGAGGCCATCAAAGTTATAATTCTTCACTTAGAGAAATTTGATAAGAATAATATTTTGGTCAGGTCTGCTCAGAGCTGATTTGCAGTCCCGAGTGCTGCAGGCAAAAATCAATTTAGATAATCTAACTTACCAGCAATGAAACTTGAGACTATAGGAAAGCTAAATCTAGTCTTGTAGACCAAAACACAAGGTTATGTGTCTATGTGCGCATCACTATCTGTGATGTACAAGCTGGTTTTGTTTTGATTATTTAAATTTAAACCCTATATAGATGTATTTTGATGGTTTTGAAATAATTTAATCAAAATAAACCCAGGCCATAGCAATCTGTCATGTGCTAGGATTTTTTTTTCTGACACTGTTCTTCCTTTAAATGTGAGAAAAAATATTTGTGAGGAAAATGTAAAAAAATATTATAGTCTTTTAAATACAGATTAGCTAAATGTAAGTTCCAAAATTAGCAAAGTCACTTCCTTCTCTGCGCATCATTTCCCCCATCTGGAAAAGAGTACTGTCTTCCTCAAAGAACATTTTGAAATCCAAGAGAAAAAAAAACCCACTTGCACTAATGGTACTGCTGATGGCTCTGTTAATGATTTTGCCAAACAACAGTTAATTCATCGTGTGGTATTTTTCAGAAGCATATTATTTTTTATTTTACTTGAGAATCATAGAATCATAGAATACTTTGATTTGGAAGGGACCCTAAATATCTTTGAGTTCATAATTCCTGTCATGGACAAAGACATTTTTCAATATATCAGTTTGCTCAAAGCTCCATCCACCTTGAACACTTTGGAGTGGGCATCCTGTTTTCTGCATAACCTCTTCCAGAGCCTCATCACCTTCACAGTAAAGAATTTCATCCTAATGTCTAATCTAAATCTTCCCTCTTTCAGTTTAAAGTCATTACCCCTTATCCTATACTGCATTTGCCTGTAAAAAGTCCCTGTCCAATTCTCTTGCATGCTCCCTTTTAGGTACTGGAAGGCTGCTCTAAGATCTCCCTGGAGCCTTCTCTTCCCCAGGCTGAACAACCCCAACTCTCTCAGCCTGCTTCTATAGGAGAGCTTCTCCAGCCCTCTGATCGTGTTCCTAGACCTCCTCTGGACTTGCTCCAGCAGGTCTTCAGCCACAAAGGCTGCTCAGAGCCCTGGCCAGCCTGACATTGAATGGGCAGGAATGGTGAGGAGGTCATACTGTGAAATGCCATCAGTACGAAATGAGGCAAAACATTGAAGTACAAAAAAATACCTGCTGAGTTTCCATATCTTCCTTCGGGAGCTGAAATTCAGACTTTGAACACCTGGCTATAGAGAAGTTTTAAAAAATGTTCTATTAATTACAGACACCCTATTCTTATGTATGCTGATGACTTAGAGAACTTCCTGCATTTGCACTCCTGTAATTTTTTAGATTTTTTTTCCATTATTGCTTCTCCAAAAGGCATTCATGAGTCAGAGATTATTTCAAAATAAAGTTGGGAACTTTGAACACACCAAGTTCCTGGAAACAGGGGACTTCCGAAGCACAGAGGTCATATCAACAGGCGCTGCTGTTTTTCCTCGCCAGCCCAACTGCTGTGTGTGAAATCCCACCCAGACCTAGATCTGCAGTCAGATTTGATGCCATGGATACATAGTTATTAATAGAAAGTAGTTGTTAAAAACAATGAAAATAAACATCCACTACAATAGAGACGATGAGCTCCTGCAGTTTAACAGGTCACACAGATTTGGTGACCTAAGTGAAGACAAAAATTTTCTGTGAAACTGGTTCAAAGAAGTGAACATATAGCCACGGTGTACTACCTGTTTGAATTCTGAACATTGTCATTAATATTTTGAGAATGTCAGTCTCCACTCTTAAACCTGCACACACTGTTTTAAACCTTCTTGTACAAATACTAACTTGTCTTTCCAGTTGTTTTAGGCATCAGAGTTCCATGTGCATCCTTCAAATGTGTCTTTGGTAAATCTGATCATTGCCATGATACACAAACGTGTTTTTGCGGTGCCTTTCATCTGATTACAAATTCTGTGGCCATGATGCCAGTGTTGCCCTGTCTCTGAGAAGAGAAGAGGCACACTTGAAACAGTTGTAAAAGGCAACAGGAACATGAATCCAGTGGGAACAAAGATTAGGGGGAAAACCCTTCATTCTCAATTAAAAGGGGGAAATAAGGGGGAAAATGAAATGGAAACTGAAACTTTATTTGAGGTTTATGGTGCTACCTGTACTTACCAAGGCTCTTACCATTATAGTATGATACACTAAGTTATTATTTAGTGTAACATAGTGTATTTCATTTCATGCACTTGCCCTTTGTCTCGAGGGCAAGGGATTTTCCTGAGTAATGATGCCGTTGTTACTGATCAATTGGTTCTTCTGCCAGATTCTTCTTTTTTTTTTTTCCTTAGGACATTGGGGAGGAGAGGATGGCAGACAGAAACATTTCTGTCAATTTCATCTTTCCTCTGAGCCTTGATAACTGTTCAAAGTTGAAAGAAAACAAGATATGAAAAACAGACCTTTATTTGTGCAGTAAAAGGTGAGAAAAATTCAGTGGGTTTTTGCACAGTGAAATCACCCCTGCCTAGGTCTGGTGTTTAGTTTTTGCTGGTGTAATTTATTTATAAGCTATATTAAATATTTGTAAAGCTAGCTTCTGCTCTTGTGCTTCAAGGCAATAAAGAGAGAAAATGTTTACTCCTCTCATGATTTACCATGAGTGTTGTTTATTTAATTTGGGAAGAGCTTCATTCCACATGCTTTAGTTGTTTGACTTATAGCAGTAGTTTCACCGAAAGAATTCTACTCAAGTGGTACATTTTGCTAGAATAAGTGATTGTGAATATATAGTCTTAGAAATTAGTCTCAAATGGTCTGAAAAGCAGTAATTCAGATGCTTCTGAGCCTGAAGCTTTTCGAATCTCCTGGTTAGTTAGGTGAATGTCTTTGAAATACAGAAATCCCCCTCCCACAAACATTTATGGATCCCCTGAGCCCTCCCCACCTGAGCCCTCCCCACCCTCTTCTACCTCCCTTCTTCCCTGCCTAAGCACCATTCTGTGTTCTGCTATTTCTGTGCATACTTGCATACTATCACTGCACAGTTTTAGTTCTCAGAAGAACACTAAAAGTGGCTCAATGCCTGAACAGCCAGCTCGCTCTTTGCAGGACACTCTCCAGGGCACAGGTTATTTGAAGAATCCTTGTCTTACCAGCCCACCCTCTCTCCCAGTAGAAGCTAAACCTACTAGACACAAAACCACTGGGTGATCTGGTTTATGCCAGAGTACTCAGGCTTGAGTACTGATATCCTCCTGATCGCTTGGAGGATTTGCTTGGACAACTGCCACTCATGAGAGTCATGTCTTTCTGTGAAGTCCACTGACATCTTTGCCATGCAGCTGCAGCTTTCAGCATCCATTGCTTTGCAAAGGCAGCCCCAATCCCAAGCACTGGGCACCTCCCTGGGGACAAGGATGTGGGCCACAGGCTTGGTGGGCCCATGGCCAGGCAGGACAGAGCTGTGGGGAGCTGGAGTCCAGCCCTGCTGTGGTGTTTCTGGGGCTGGTGCTGATGGTTCTGGGGGGCTGACATGGGGTGCTGGGCTGTGAGCAGCCGTGGTCATAGCTGTGAGGCTATGTAGGGACAGGAACGCCTGCAAATACCCTCGGAGTCCTGGCAGCAGGACTTTGCTTTAAGATTGTCTCAGAGTTAAGGACTCCTGAAAGAAGTTCACATAGGAAATATGGGGCCATCAGCATTTGTATTTTTGAGGGTAGATCAGTACCAGCTCTGAAGTAAACACAAGACCAGTCCTAGTCACTCCTTTTAACCCCAAAAAGCAGCACCATGTAGAAAATCTCAAAAGCAAAGGCTCCCTGAAGACAGTCCCTGCCCAACATGGTCCTGCTTTGGCTTTCTCTGGCCAAGGTGAGAGGCCAGAAATGTCAGGTCTCAAGATGGCCATACACACACAGGAGAGCTCAGCATTTGAGTCAATTAAACTTGTGTGTCTACCCATGGGGCTGAAGCCTTGGGCAGGAGTTTGGGCTTAGAGCCCTGGCTTGGGCTTGGGTCCATCTATCCTGCAAACACATAACAGTTTCAAGGAATGAAAATCCAGGGGGTGGATTCTGGTATTTTTCCATCTTGACAAATCAGGAAAAAATTTGTGCAATTAGAAGTGCTGCTACAATTTTTTTCATAGACCATGGCATCCTGTGAGACTAATTAGCAAAAGACAGAAATCTCCCTAAAGAATAGATCAACCAGAAAGATGAAATTTTCTTTTTCTCTGCTAATTTGCAGTGATTAAATTAGAAATTTATCAAATGGCAGGAAAATACAGTAAGGTGAGGACGATCCATGTATTGCATGTAACCCGGTTAGTGGTAAATTTGTAGCTAATATATAGGTAGTCTTAGCTTTATTGCCTTGAGTTTTTTCATTCACTTTCTCCATGAATACATGTCTGCAAACATGCCTTTCAATCCATACTTGGTGCCTCTGCCAGATGAGACCATATATATCCTAGGCTTACATGGCATTATGTATTTTTCTTGAGGGGGCTGAAAATATCTCCACCCCACAATGACTCTGAAATGAAACAAAAAGAGCTTTGCTAAAAGATAATAGCCCAAAAATGAGCATGAAAGTTATTCTCTATAACATCCGCACTTTTTTACTCAGGAAAAGCTTAAATTTGATTTAGCTCAGAAAACAAATTAGGACTTACCTTTCCAAAAAGCAAGAAGGAACATCTGCAAAACAGTGGAATGCTGTATGGAAGCAACAGGGATAAAGCAACTGCACCATACCTCACAGCAGCAATAAGTATAAAAGACATCATTCACTTAGTGTCTGCCTTACACTCATTATTCCCTTCTTTCAGAAGAAGACGCACATAGCAAAAGTAATTTCCATCCCCCATGAAAACAGAAGATTAAGACAATTTACTTTTTCCCCACATTCTGTTAGTTACCCATCAATGGATATGACTGCTAAAACAAACCATCATAAGAAATGCTCTAGGAGAAAGACAGCAGATAAAGCTACTCACAAATTTCCTTAACGCTTTTTATCACTTACAGGAAACACATTATCAATCAGATTTGGTTTACAATTAAGACAGAAAAAAAGGAAGAAAAATTGCATGGAGTTTCTTAGGAGAAAGAAAAGATAGATGGAACATGATCTAATAGACTTCAATATTATAGAGACACCAGAAAGCAATGAACTTTAAGGTCTTATTCTCTCATTCCCCCTTCCTTATTATGATCAACAGTTGCTCATAAAAGACTATGAAGAAAATTAAGAGGTAGAATCCACTTTATACCGAAATATCCTGCCCTCAAAAATAGGTCACCAAAAAAAAAAAAAGACAACACGCTCCTATTTTTCAGAATGCATGAACATTAACTTCTATCATTAGCTGTGCTTTTGGTGTTATGGATCTGTACACCACCTTGAAATTCAGTTATTCATTTAGATCCACAAACTAGCTGCTCCTCTGGTTCCATGCGAGCACTTGAAGACCAATCTCAAAATCTAAGTCCAATAAACAAAGTGTCTCCCTTATTGATCCTTGGCACAATTTGGAAATAGAACCACTGTTATATCTCAAACACAATAAAATTGACATCTATCTATTCTTTTTTCTCTAACTCATTGGGATGGAGTACTAGTAAAAACAGCAGCCTGGCTTCAGATATTTCTTGTCTTTGAAACCAAACTCCTTTTCTTATTATGTTTATTATGCTAAATACATTGAGATGTTGCTCAAAGTATCCCTAAGTTATTAGTTTCAGTAAATATGGTTCACACTTCTTTCCTGACTCCTGAAAGTTCCTACTATAGCACAGTTGCCCATACTCCCATCTTTTACAATCCAAGAAAGCTAAAATTTTCAACCTCTGTCCTAAGTCAAAGAAAAGCTACTTTTTTGTTGAGAGCATCCCTCTGCTTTGAAAAATAACTATTATGACTCAGACATTATTTTCCTTTGCCCACAGATACATTAACTTAAAAAAAAGTCTTCAATCACAGAAGGAGATCTTGACCACCTGAATAGGAGCAGAATTACTTCCCAGTTCTGCAGTAACTAGGCAGTTTACTCCCAGTTTATCCTGGTCAGATTTCATTTTAGACTTCTCCACTAGTCATAAAAGTAGTCTCTTCTGTCTCACCTTCCCCGTGTGCCAGTGGCAAATTACTACAAGTTTCCTATAGCAAAAGGCTGGTGAACAAGATGACTCTAAATTATCATATTATCTTGATCATACCATGTTTCCTTAACTTCTTGGAGGATGAAGCTATATCAGAGGTAACACTTTTTACCTCTTTGATCTTCATCATTGTCGTATCTATGTATGTATTCTTATCTTCTGTTTTGTTTCTTACTCATATTTTTCTCCTGGTTTGAAAATGTACTTGTAATATTGGGAAGAACTATGGAGCAAATAGTTTACAGTTAGATCAGAGTTTTACCTGGGTGGTTGCTTTCCTTTCTCCATAAAATCAGATCAGATCTTCAACTACACATTAATTAGATCCAGGAGTAGAGCAGGATTACCTTCAACCCTTGAACATGGGTCCAAGATGAGGATTACTGAGCAATGCTCCAAATTCAGGAAAGACTAAAATATCGAAAAAAAGAACAGATGAAGGGGTATTGAGAAAGAAATATTTGGGTAAATAACTCTTAATACCAGTTACACTTTAATTTTGATATAGTGTGCAAAACAAGAAAATATGTTCTTTGTAGCAATAACCTTACATCAAGAGCACAGCGTTTGATCAACTTACTCTGACCAGTTTCTCATTCACTTCAGTCATATCCAATAGAATTCCCACTCAAAAAAAAAAAATCTCATTACATTCTGGTTAGAAGAATGTTTATTGGTTGTTCTTATTTATTATTTGGCTGATTGCTCTGTTAATCATAGCTTTTATGACTTTCAAAAGTTATTAGGTTGTCATTCTATGTTCAATCCCACTTAGTCACACTTGGTTTAGCTCTGTTATCTTATTAGATGCATTTGACTCTAAATCTTCACTGGCATGATCATAGTATATCCATTTTCAAATTATCACATTAATATCTCCCATTCTTCAGATTTCCTTAAAGCAAATAATTGACTGTAACCAAGAGTCTAAATGTTTTTGTGCAGCTGCATAGTCATCTGCCTGCCACTAGCTTTTTAATAAAAACCTAGGTAAAGCAAACAAAAACTTGCTTTACAAAGGGGTTTTCTCATGAAGATCTGTTTCAATCTGAAAAATTACCAGGTGAAGTTAAACTATACCCTCATGCCAATCACAGATCACTGCATCAAAAATGGTACTGTTAATATAAATTAAACACTCCAAATACCCTGGTAAAAAAGTAAAACATGATGAAAATTTTATAAATTTTATTCAAAAAGTATCTATTTCTCAAATTTCATGCCTTGAATTCCTACCTCTACTATCCAATCTTATTTTAGAAAATTTTTATATTGTTGATCTCCTGAACATCTGCCATGTGGTGACAGCTCAAGGAGATTGGGTTCTTAAATTCTGGGTTCTTAAAAATTGGATTTATAATTTTAACACAATTCTAAAAAGCCATTTATTTTCATCACATATGATCATATTTGCAAACCTTGTTTGTATTTAGCTTCCAAAGTATGGTTGGTAATATCTTTCTAAGTTATTAATTGAACAGACATCACAAGTACAAGTTTTAAAATCAATATCTTCATATATTCCTGTGCTTATGAAAATAAATTTTGCTATAATTCACATTTCTATAACTACTTATCATTTTTTAAAAATGTTTTTTATTGTTTAAATAACCACAGAAGAAACACTGTGCAAAAATAAGGCACTCTTCCAAACTTCATTTTAATAGGTGACTAATTTTTCAGAGCATAGAAGAGAAAATGAGAGAAATTAATTTGCAAGAGACCATGATGCAGATACAGCACCCAAGAAGCCAGCTGCCAATAAGATTCATAGGCGGGTTCACTCTGCTGTTAAAAAACATGTTTTATATGCAAAGTTGCGCATAAACATTTCAAAATCAGTTTTACAACATCAAGAACTCAAAAAAACTTTTAAGACACCTACTCAACACAAGCAGGAAAATGCTTACGCCCATTTTCTCAATGTCAGATTGTTAATACACTGCATGGGAGTGTGTAAACTGATCCATTAAATTCTTGTCTTTGTACAGTGACAGACACTTTCCTGTGTTTTTTCCATTCTTTATTTTCCACCATTTCATGTGATGGAATACTTTTAAACAATATTTTTCTGTGCATGATAGGCAGAACAGTGGTTTGGTGGATGGTATGACCTCCCATTGATCAGAGCTACATGGATTAATGATTTCTGCAGATCATTACTCAGCTGTGAATTTTGTACAAAATGTGGGAGCACCAACCTGTGGTTTTGAAAAGTTCCACATGCTTTCAAAATTTTTGCATCCAAACCCCTGAACCAACTTCATATGAGCCTGCTTTTAAAATGTCTTATAAATGATACCTTCCATTAAACACTCCAGAGGACTTTTAGTTTGATAATACAGATCGGATTCTGAATTCCAGCCAGGTTTAATATTACTTATTTTACCTGGCTTCATTCCTAGGACTAAGTTCACAGTGTCCTTTGGTCTTGTTAGTTTTTCAAATAAGCATATACCCTCCATCAATGATATTCCTGTTTCTTCAAGGACATTACTTTCATGATCCCTGTGAGTCTTAACTGCTCTTACTATAGACTCCAACATTATCTTATGCATGATTATTTAAAATTTGATAAACTGTTGGTGTTAAAAAACTGGATCATGAACCCAATTGATTATTATGCTAAGAAAACAGATCCTCCCATGTATCTGGATCTCTCCTACCAGACTTGTTTCATTGATGATCATTGTCTGGCAAAAATTACATTTTTTCCTGCCTCTCACCTTTGTATTGCTCCTTGATTCTCAGTTTATAGCAATGCACATTTATAACTTATCTTCCTGAGAATGAGAAAGCTTCAAGTCCTTCTAAGCTAGATTAAAACCAAGAAGAGATGTGGGAGATGAACAGAACTGAAGAATAGGCTATTATCAAAAGCTTCACCATGAAAAAGTGCTCTTCTTTTCAGCATTGGCTTATATTAGCTGTATCTTTTGACAATATCCATTTGATCTGTATTTGTAGTGCCTCAGTTGTTAAACCTTTCTATCATTTATTAAATTACAGCTTTTTCATTTTTTTTCAAGAGTTTGTGTTCTGATCAGGGGTCTTCCCCCCTAAAGTACCCATGGTAAAAAAATTTCTTCTGAATGGTTTTGATAAAGTTTCTGCTGATTTTCATACCACTCAACTTGAGGTATGAGGTTTTCTATAAGCATCTCAGATTTAAGGAATGCTCATCTTCTCCTAGTGATTACTTGCTTTACATATGATTTAATAATTTTCTTAGATCTTCTCTCTGTCTCTGTTTATTCTGAGAGAGTCCTTACATCCTCTCATCCTGAAAACCTAGGCAAACTAGGATCTTTCATCCCTATATTGTGAATATACTCGTGCAAAGAAGCTTGAAACAAGACTGACTACTTCACAGGGCTATAACACTTTACAGGAACTTAATAAGAGACTGGGTGACTTCATGTTCTCCAGGGAAAGGGTCTGGAGAAAGACACTGAAGAAAGCCAGGCATAGGTGTCTGCCTCCAATGCTGATGTATATGAGAGTTCATCTAAACAGAAGGAGAAGTGGTTTTCCCAAATATCTTTGACTCTCAAATCCTCCTCAGCTCAGTTCAGATCTCTTCTGTAAGTGACTGTGAATATTTATGGCCCCTCTCTCATATTATGGCCCCTCTCAAACTACTTTCCTTGTATCTCAGCCTTTGAACAGTGCTGTCAGCCTTTGGAACATTGATTTTGTTTTAAACTGCAGGAGAACCAGTAAATTTTAGGTCACCTCCACTATGCTTGTATGAGTCACAGGAAGGAAACTGAGTCTTGGTTTGTCTTAACCCAGATTACCACCAGTTTTCATTACATAAACAAATTATAACATTTCTTTATTCTGTTCTTCCACTTCATATTTTATAATACTCCATGAAAATATTCCGTTTTAAAATCCTCCATAAAACTTGTCAGTTGTCATTTTCCTACTCCAACACTCAGATAATGGGAGTGAGGGGTACAGAAATATAAGAAAGTGGTGTGTGATAAAGTTGAAGAAATGGGATACTTTGAATGGTGTTTCAGTAATCCGTGTTTGTACTTTCTTGTCAAATGGTGTCAGGTAATAACAATTCAGACTTTTTCATTACAGGAAATGTTGAAGTGAACATTGAGAGATAAAGGACTTACCCTAAAAACTGACAGCTTCTACTACCATACAATGGAAAAACCTCTTTCATGGTAAATGCACCTATTTATCAAGTTTGTCTAGTTACAAAAATGAAAATAAGACTAAAGAAATCCAATATAGGGCCTGAATCCAGTTGCTCTGATCTGTCCAATATAACTGGCTAAAGAGATGCAAATTTTAGTGTTAATCAAAAGAAATCTGAAAACTGACAATATGTGTAGTAACAGGTTTGCTAATAGACAGAGGCATAAAATGTTTTGTCTGTAATGTATAGTCTATGTAATCTTTATCAGCTTTCTCATGTTCTTGCCTATTTGAAATTCATTAAAGTTTGAACATATGCCCTCTTCACATTTTGTCTTCAGTGCAGAGTTCATTATGTGCTGTTATTTAGAAAACAGAGTTACCAAGTGTTTTTATTACAGAAACTAGTTTACATATATAGAATTTCAAAATAAAGTTCTGTGAAATTACTGAAAGGAGAAATGGTAACCTATGCCTTTATTGTCTTCTCTGATCTCTCACTTTTTACAGCACATGAATAAATCATGTAACATGCTTTCTTTCTTATTTCCCTTTTATTTATGTTTCTTTCATTTCAGTTTATGCCAGCCTCTGTTACATGATGACACTTTTATTGTGGAAAAATTTATTTTTACACCACAGGATAGATCATTAGTTCATCTGCTGACTGTCTGTACCATACCTAAGATGAGTGCTAGCCTGAATGCCTAAGGACACCCCTTGATTAGTCACTGTCCCGTGCTGTGTGACAAGCTGGCCTCTGATGCACTCATTACCCAAGACTTCTACTACTTCTACTGCCATGTATTTGCACACCTTAGAGTTTTAGAAAGTTTTTTATGACCTAGACAGGTATGTGTGTGCTGCTATTCATTTGTGTTGAAGACCACTGTGGTGGGAAGAGTGGGAACAGATCTACCAGTGTTTGTCTGTCTTGACTGCCCTTACACCTCTGGGCCATTTCTCCTTCCTCAAACTACTTTCCTTCATGTGCTTGTAGCAGTAGGACACAAATTGCACTTGAAGACAGGTCTGTGCTGGATTTCCATAAACTCTTGTCAATGTTCCTTTTTTACTCTTCACTTGTCATGCCAACATCCTCAATGGGGAATGCTTAGAATAGGATCTCAGTCTAAGAGATTCTGTTGAGAGGCCTTTTCTCCACAGTTGCTCAACTGGGTTGTCATACGAGGCAGAAACTTCCTTATGGGCTGGAGGAATTGTGGCACCCACTGGCTCATGCGTGCCACATATGCAGCCAGGGGTGCTTCCTTGGAGGTCAAGGGTCCAGATCTCACTCCCAGGAAAACATTATCACACCAAGGAGGAGGTCCATGAAAGGCTGTGGGCAAGAAAGCATCCAGAGTTAAATCATTTTCTTCTCAGCCATGCTACATCTCTAAATCCAGCCTTTAATTAGAAATCTAGGCTCTAGAGGAATCCCCAGACAGTTTATGAGAAAGAAATTATGAAGAAGATCTTGTAATTCAGCTGTTTCAGAGAGCCAGAATTAATACTTCCCAACTGGGATTTTCAACCTGAAACATTGTCCAGGACTGGTCCTCAGATCCTATTTATGCAGCACAGCCTGAGGAACAGCCTATGGTAAGCAATCTTTTCTGTGGTTAACACACACAGCCAGAATGTGTAAAAAAGGTTTAATTTCTTCCTCTGACTAAAGGGAGTAAAAAGTCTTCCACTCTAATTGAAATAATTGAATATTAATTGGACCAAGAAGAAAGAACAAAAGGCCTGCACAAGGGTTAGAGCACTTATTTAGGTGTCAGAACATGTTTAAATATTTTATAACAATTATCCACTGTAGCTGAGCAGCAGTTTTCCCAGGTGAATGCCCTTTTCTTTTTCTCTGTGAGCAGCCTTCCAAACCTTCTGAATCTAGCTGTCTAGATATGTTAGAGACAAAGAAAAGAATTTGAAGAGCATCTGCAGAAGTGGTCTTACTTAGGGACTGTAGTTGTTCGATACACTTGCAGACTCACTTCCATTACTTCTTCCTCATTGATCAGCTTACATATGAGTAAATAGGTATTTGAGTAATTCTTTTTTGTTTTTCTACATCTCTTAGGGAGAAGGAAGCTACAGCATATCCTTGTATTCACACATTCAAAAGCATATAGGTGAAAACAGATAAAAGAAAAAATTCATAGCACTGACTTTGGCAACAAGATGTGTCATACATTTACTATTGGAAATATCCATAATTTATCTGAGTCTGAGGTACTTCCTTAAACAATGTTGAGACCCTAAGATTGCACCTAATTGATAAGATTATGATTGGAACCTAATAGATTGAGAGATGCAGACGTTAGCAATTTTTGGCAATTGATGCATAATCTTGCAAATCTCGTCCTTCCATGATTTAAGGAGTCTTTATATTTCCCTGTTGTTTGCAGAGAGCTAAAGCTCTAAGAAAGAGGTTGGAGATGGAGAGTTGGTTTTTTTTTCATAGAAACCCAATTTTCACCCTGATGCAAAAATTAGTCTTTCAGCAAAGATGGGATGGGACAATAGGAATAAAGTTTCTATGTTGACTATGACAGCACATCTCTGCTTATATTTGTTCTATGCTAAAAATTATCCTTTCCTGTGACAGTAAGATGCATATCAATCATTATTGGAGGCAGAGGTGAGACATAATTTATGAAGCATTCCAAAAGAGAGATTAAAGTTCCTGGTAAAGAGTTTATGGTTGCCAGCTGAAGAAAATAATAGAGAACAAGGTGGAAAGCCATAAACAGTTTGAATAAGAGGAACTACCATGTAATTAACAATGGAAAATGTGCATTTTGCTTTGAAGGAAACCTCAAAAAATTTCAGTGAGATTAGAACTTCTGTGTTTGGCTCTGTGGCAAGGCTGAACTATTAAAACACTGGAGACTGTCTTTTCAGTTACTTTGACAGTCACGATTTTTGTCTAAAACTGGAAAATTTTGTTTCTCAATTGATTGACACCTAGAAGTAGCACTCTATTATTGACTGAGAATGAATGATCATGCCCAGCCAAGCCTTATGGGCATAACTCTATCATTACTGCTTCTGCCCCTGTCTATGTTCATCCTGAACATATCTCATGCTTTTTCTACATCCAATTATTTTCTTATCAATTATATTGGCTATGCAGAATTAGGGGTTTTTTTGTTGTTGTTGGGGTTTTTTTTAATTAGACGCAAAGGGAAGGATACTGGAAATTTATTAATCTTATTTTTTTCCTTTTTTCAACTTACTGAAAGCAAAAAAATCAGTGGACTAAAAAAAGCACAGTAACAGCAGCAATATAATAACAAAGGTATAGAAGAAGGGAAGGTGCTTTACACACAAAAGGTGTTTACCACCTCAGTGTGGTTCTGCATGGCCACTGGGACAAAGACAAGATGGCAGATTCTCCCCATAGGTTGTGTCCAGGTGATCCCCTGGGTCAAAGACAGGGTGGAGGCTGCTCCTTGCTGCCACCTGCTCCCATCCCTGAGCCTAACACAACAGAAAACAATATCAGACTGCTAAAGCTGCTTTGTCTGTGCCACACTGCACCACTGCTCTGTTGTGCAGGGCTTGGGTACCCTGCCATTTTGGCTCTGTGCTGTCATTTTTGGATGCTGGACTCGATCCCATGTGGCTCCTACCAGCACCACTGCTTGGACTGCTCAGGCCTGCTCCACCTGACTCTGCTCAGCTCCACTTGGCTCCCTTCAGCTCAGCTGCACTGGGCTTCTCCGCTGCCTGGATTCCCTGTGGTATTTATTCTCTCGCACCATCACCATCTTTGAGCACCACGTCAGTTCCGTCAATTCCCTGTTCCTCTGCAGTTCAGCACCGTGGCTTGGAGCCGCAGCTCAGGGTAAAGGATGGATGGTGAGGGCAGGGTCTGTAGGGCTGATCCTGACAACCTTCCTAGTGGAGAGAGAGGCAAAATGACACATTTTCAGGGGTGTGATCATTTTTCCTTCCCCCCAGAAATGCACAATGATGTGCATGGTCTAGAAGAGCAATTAGCTGTGCCCAGAGGGTGCTAATCTTCACCCCCTCTGCAGCCAGGACACACTGCAGTGATGCATAGCCTCCTAGTTACTGCCTCCAGCTGAATTCCCTCTTGTTTTGCACTGCTCTCAGTTTCCTAACACTCAACTAAATAACACCATTAACCCAGAGTATTTTAATTCCAGACAGGAAAATGTAGAGGTGGGTGCATTTAGTCCAGCATTTCCTCTTAAATGGTATCTTTCAAGGGAACAGTATTTAAGGAAAAGAATAACATAATGCATAACACAGTACTTACATACCAGTATATTTTAATAAAATTGGAACACAAAGATACAAGAGTAGAAGGAAAAGGTTTTAGTTGCTGCCATTGCTATTAACAGTGTACTATTATTTATCAAGGAAAAGTGACCACGCTCAGTCGTCTGCTTGACAGGTGCAGTTCTGTCATTGCTGTATTAGACATTTTACCTCACATAGCTGGTGCTGGGCAATTCAAAGTGCTCAGTTGCCAATATTACCTTCTCTTTCTTCAGACAATTACAAAGATTTGAGAAAACTGGGAGATGAAAATCACATGCAGGAAAGTTTGATCATTAACACACAGTCCAAGGCCCATGACTTCCAATCTTGATGGTGACATTGGCTTGTTTGACCTCCTTTTGTTCACTTCCTGACCTGTAAAACTGAGATAACATTTTACTTACATATTAAGATCCTTAGATATAAAACACTGAATACTATAACAAAGAGGGCTGTTACATGCAACGTGTATCACTTTCATAATATTATTTTAAAATTATTTCCCATATGCAAAAATATAGAAAAAAATCATAGTTTTTAAATCAGACTATAAATTATCATGTACATTCACAGTCATATACATTAGAAGTAGAGTAATTTTGGAGGCTGGAAAAGAAACTCATTTTTTCTTGAACTGAAAAATAGATTACACCAACAATGATAATTAAGTCACAGATTTTAAAACTTCCAAGATTTTCATTTAATATATAAATATTTTTTATTATAGTTATGAGCCATTTCTCTGGGGTTTTTATGTACAAATTCTATAGCAAAACCATTCCTATGAGAACCATTTCTATTAGCTGTCTCTGAGCGTTAAATGAACTCTGTGGCTTAGCAGGGAACTTTTATATTAGTCAGATGTGCTAAATGTTCCTATTTTTCTGTGAAGTATGTGTCTATTTTTTTTGGTAGCATAATAAATCATTAAGACACAATTTACAATAATGTGTAAAAGAACAAGAAAGCACAAATGTTGGCTGTATGCACATATGTTCCACTGCCATACCAGCTGTGAGCAACTAAATAGGACACTAAATCCCACTGATAAATGAGGTCTCAGATTTTGACTTTGTCCCTCTCTCCCTGCTCTCCTGGAGGGAAGAGATTGCAGCCTCTATGGGGTAGAGATGCTTCTGCTCCCTGAGTTGCAGCCACCAGGAACCAGGTAGGGACATAGACTGGCTCTGTACCCAGCCATAATTACAGTAGCTTTGCCAGAATTAGTGCAGAAAATAGCCATTAGACTAAACATTTCAGACACTGCAGAGGGGACTGCCAAAAAAAAAAAGCCAGATGTCAACCATGAGACAACCACCTTGTGGTCTGGCTTGATCTGAGCTTGATCTGACAGAATTAATATAACCAAGCCTGGTGAGAAAAAGGACCTGGGGTCAGGTTCTCCTTGATCAGCTCTGAGTTCAAGGTCTTCCTTAGTCTTCCTCAATGAAGTTTTCTGATTTATGAAATGGGAGTGAAATCCTTATAACTGTTAGGAAGCGTTACTCTGAATGTGAGCAGCTTCCTGCATTCATTTCATGCTTTATTTTGGATTATTTGTGTGGTGATATTGAAGGACAGATTAGGCACTCTAATGTAAGTAATTGATTTCTTTATTCTGGTCTTGCTGAGACCTATAAACAGACCATACACTGAACTGTAAAACATGAACTGTTGGATGATCTGGTAAGTCATAAGGGTTTGTAATACAAAATTATACTCATCTCTACCAGTGTAGTTATGAATTTTTACTTACTTTTTCTAAAGCTTAAAAAAATGAAAATTAGGATATAAAAATACTATTAAAATTGGCAGAGAAGTTTTTATACAGGTGGCATTGCTTGTCCTGCAAAACTGTGGTAGTTTCTCTTGTCTGAAATATAATTCAATATTTTAGGTTGGTTTACTGTTTTTTTTTTTTTACCGTTGACACCTTCCAATTTTACTTCTACTTTCAAACTCAGCTCAAACATGCAATTAGAAAGCTTGGAACTTAAAGATTCTCCTCATTGCATGTCACCTCAAGGATTCTCTTCACAGGAAAAAAACGAAGGCTGCAAAAATCTAATGAATCTTAGGAATGGAGCAGTGCTTCTACAGGTGTGACTGGGGCAAAGGAAGGAGGTTTAGAAGATAGATCTTCAGTTGCAGCTGAGGGATTCTTGGAGAAAACACAGAGATCACAAGAGAGATAGGCTTATGATGGCCTATATTCAGGTGACAGCTGTCAATTGCCTCCCACAGGTAGAACTCTTACCTAGAGAGGGAATAGTAATGCTGACAGATTCTGCAGCAGTGGAAATATATCAGTTAGGCATCTTGAGAGTTTTTAGCTTATCTGAGGTTAACAAATGAAGCCCAAATTTGTTCCTTTGCCTGCAGGAAAATCAATATTCAATTGTTCAAAAGATTAAAATCTTCCGTGAATTCTGTATTTTTTGCTAATTTTTAGAAAGTTCTGTAAGGAAAATATCACCAGAGGTAGAGTGAGAATATATATCTGGAACTAAGAACATTGTAAGAACTGTAATTGATATGTATGAATATAGAGAAATTTTACACAAATATAAGAGAGAACATTTTACCTTCCTCTCCCCTCATCTCCTTTTGGCTTTCCCTCTATTGCATACTGGTCCTGGCATTTTGGAAGCCCTTTCAGTTATTGACTGAAATAAAACAGTTTGCTGCTATTAATGTTAGATTCCTGAAACAAAATATAAAAAACAAGAGAATTATCGCATCTTTGCATTTTTATTTCCTCACTTGCAAGACTTGACTTGCAGTTTATGTCAAGCATTTCATTTCAGTTTTAAAATGAAAAAAATATGAGCAAGAAGTTTAATGGAGCATAGAATGCCTTTGTGTATGAAGTCTCTTCAGAATTGTTTTTGTGATCTAGATTGCTCAAATGATGCTTTCTCTAATATAGACAAGTCCTGAAAGTGGAAGCTGTTTATGCTGTTGAAATATTCTGCAGTTTGCTTTCTTCATTTTTGAATACACTCTGATGAGATGGAGGGCAAGGGAAGTTCAAATCATCTGTCAGACCACTGACTTCATGGCTCTGACACATTTTTATTTTTACACTAGCTACTCAATTTTTTTCTTTTGATAATCTTCTGCCCTCTCAGCATTTCTTTGCCTGCAGTACCTTTTAGCTGGTTTCATTTTACCTGAATACTCTGGGCAAAGAACAAGGTCTAATTCTTAAATGGCCAGATAACATCGCAAGGCTGCAAGTCCACAGCAGACTTCAGCAGCAGGCTGTTGGCTTTTGGAGAGCTGGCAGCAATCACAAGGAGAGAGTAAAGAGGTCAGGATTCTCCTATTTTGTGGCCAATATGTCATGAGTGATAACTACAAGGCTTGAGTGGGCATGCACAGCATATGTGCTTGTCTCATGGGCCTCATACATTGGCTGACACTGCTCAGTTCCTCAGACACAGTCAATCAGAGCAAAGCTCATTTTACATGTGGAGGTCATGAACAGAATAACTCTGAACAGTTTTCATTAAAATAGTGTCAGGAACGGAAAAATTGAGGACATTATGTACCTCTAAGAGAATATTTCACTTGTCAGATATGTGAGTAACATGGAAGTGTGATGGGTAGTTAAAATGAGGTTTTCTTTACTGAGAAACGAAAATGGGTCATTGGAGAATTAGAAGCAGCAACTGCTTTGAGACAGGAGTTATGTACAATCAGATGGTTGGTCCATTATAGAGAAGGTGCATTAGGAAAACATTGGAGGCAAGTAGCATAAAATGAGGTGGTAGTAGGAGCAATCCTGGATAACAAAGGAAGAGAAGGGAAAAATGCAGTGGGACAGAAATAAATGGAGAATGAGGTTTAATTAGTTCAAATCAAGGTAGATAACCTAATTACTGAAATTTTTTCTTTGGATCTGACTACATACTCTGAGTCTTCCTTTTTCATCAATCAATATGTTTTACTTCCAAATGCTTAATCATGTTTGCCCTGCTACAATATGTTAGTTAAGTTAGATTGACTTGTACACCCCATACTGTGCTTTCTTTGATCCTATCAGCCTAAAAGTAACTTCATCAAATCATAAATATTACTTAGGGAGCATTTTAGCTTTGCCAGCCTTGGTCTTCCAATATTGACTATTATTAATCTCAAGTGAAAAACCATTTTTTAAATTTAAAATAAATAAAATGAAATAAAGTTTTCAACTGTTACTAAATGTGTTTGAGGAACTTGCTGCATGAAGAATCTGAAGAAAAGCAAATGAAAAGTTCATGATATCACTGATGCTTTCCTAGAAGAATGAAGAAAAACGCAGAAAAGCTAAAAACACCGTGTTGTGACTGATGACTAGTTTTTCTGGAAACTGGAAAAACTAGTCTGATAAGTAGTCTGAAGATTAGTCTACTACCTGCTAGTACCAAACACTCTACTACTTGAGTCATACCTTTCCAAATAACAAAAAATGAATAATCTTACCTCTGACTTAGGACTAATGTTCAGCTGTGGCACAGAAATGTTTAACACAGAACTATAGCCATTTAAATTTTTATGAAATGAAAGTTCCATCAACAAAAAAAGGCAAAAAAAAAAACTAGTTTAGAAACTACATTACATACCAATGAAGAGAATTTTATTTCATTTTTTTGCTTCTCTTTCACTTCATGCTCCTGCAATGAAAAGATTCTGAGGATTTAAAAATAGTGTTTTTGGAAAGATAAACTATGTGCACAAAGGTCAGGTGTTCATTACTGTGAATAATCTAGAAAAAGCATAAGAAATGAGAGAGTGTGCAATTTCCAGAATATATGGTATCTGTACTTCAGAAATTCTGTAAAGAGTGTGCAAATTATGAACACATCTAGTCCTTTTTGAATTTATATTAGTGAATAACACTGCGGGAAAATGGCATACAAATGAAATATGAATTCATATACAATAAAAAGAAAAGGTATTGTTATTTGAGCAGGAAAAAAAAATGAGCTTCACAAGCGGCACCATTTCAGTCACCTCTTCAGTTTCTACACTGGTGCATGCAGCGTGAGGAAAAAACAAGAGGAGCTTGAGTCTTTGTCCCAGTCCCAGAGATTTAACATCATTGTGACTCCTTATGGTTTTAGTTTTTATATTTTTCACATTCTATACTACATTAGTGTATAACTCTGAACTCCATATAGAGTATCAGTAAGCTCTCTTCACAGTTTGGTCAGACACAATAATCCTTCCAGGCCTGAGAACCAAGGTCACTCTCACAGTCTCAGACTCTGAAAAGTAGAAACAAAAGTGAATCGGGTGGGGAAAACTGGAGGAATATGATTTCATTAGCTGAAGCTGTAATTGGAGAAGTAACCCCTGATTTGCAAACAGACCAAACTTACTCCTGTCTGAGAACCTCATGACCATCATCCATCTTGGGTGTAGCCTCTGGAAGGCTTTTGACTGCCCAAGATGTATCTATTGAAGGCCTTTAATAAATACTCACTTTATTCTCTTAACTGTCTACCCTCTGTTTTAGGTAGCCACTCCAAGGCATGAATAGCTGTAGGTGAACCTGGGTCGGATGAGTCCTGTGACTGGAGTGCCCTGTCAGATGGTTGCAGGCTCTTTAGGAAGGGTAGGCAGGGCAGAAGAGGCAGAGGGGTGGCACTGTATGTAATAGAAGTGTTAGAATGTACGGAGCTCACAGCTGGCAGTGGCTCAGTTCAGAGCCTCTGGGTAAGAATTAAGGGGCAAAAAAATAATGCAGATATCATCCTGGGAGTCTATCACAGACCTCCTAGCCAGGGTGATTTATTCTTTGTGGAACTAGGGGATGCTTCCAAATCAGTTGCCCTTGTTCTTATGGGGGACTTCAAGTTGCCAGAAATTAACTGGGAGCATTACACAGCTGGTACAACCCAGGCCAGAAGATTCCTTAAAAACCTGGATAACATCATTATGGAACAGATCCTAAGGGAGATGGAAATCATCAACCATCACTACAGAATAAAGCAAAGTCATCCACTTGATCTGGATATACAAGAACAGATGTTTCCTTATTAGACCTAATTAGAATACAATAGAAACTCATCAGCACTATGTATCTATTAGATTTACACCAGAAGACATGTCCCTCTTTGACATCTCCAAGTGTATTAGCAATTAGGGCACAGAAAATTTTTGTGAGACTTGGTGGTAAAAGTAAAATAATTCTGTTTAATAATGCTAGTAGAAAGGGAAAATGTTATGATTTCTAACTCTTTGTTTCACTTAGACCACATAGGCATACAAGGAACATTAGAAACAGATGCAGTGTTTTCTTAAAAAACTAATGAAATGTAACATTGTATTAAATATAGCATACAAATCCTCAACATATATCAACAAGGGGAAATATTCATTTTTTTGTTTTGTTATTGGCTGTTGTCTTTTTTAATCTAACTTAGAAAAAAGGGGTTAGGAACCAAAAGCTTATGCATCATTAATTGAGCACCAATGATTTTGTGGAAACATAGATAAAGTACACACTGATGAAATGGAGGAACATCCCTTGTGTACACAGACACCTGAGAGGAAGGTGGAATACCTGTTTGTGCTAATAGAGGTAAGCATTGTGCACTGAAATGTCTGTTTGTCTTGCTGTCTCTGTGTTACATTTATTAGACTCACATTTCTCAAAACAATTTTATTTAAAATTTTTTTGACACTTGCACCTAAAAGAATACAATCTGAGGGACACAGAATTATTTTAGTGTGATTTGGTTGGACTGCATAGCAAACCAACACATACCCATCTTACTGCTTCTTCTTCTTTCCTTTAAGTCCATGCCCTGGAAATCACCATTATTATATGCCTCTGGACAAATCCTTAATTGTCTGCCCAAGGTGTGGTTTCTGGACTTGAAGGAAAAGGTTATGCTGAATGATGGTGGGTATAGTCTGAGATAACAAGTATTCCCAAATTAAATCCCAGATTGAATATCCCAGACAGATTAGGAATACATAATGAATTTAAGACCTGAAAGACATTTTAAGATTAATCACCAATGATCAAATTCAATAACCTGCTGTACAGTTTGTGACATATATTAATACGTTAGACATATCTACAGGCTAAAATATTAAATGTTTCCTAAACAAAATTAAAATATTCATACTTCAATAACTAGCATTTTAAAACCAGTACATCCATGTGTGTATTTTATCTATTTTTAGGAGGCAATATTAGAAGAATAATGTCACTTCAATGGAAAATTATTGTAATAATAAAATCATTTTCTTAAGGATATTTAAGAACAAAATTTCAGACAATCATAGAATTTTCAAGGTCAGAAAAGACCTTTAAAATCTCCAAGTCCACCTGTTAACCTAGCGCCACCACCATGTTCACCACTAAACCATGTCTTGAAGTGCCACATCTACATGGTTTCTGAACACTTCCAGGGACTGTTATTCCATCACTTCCCTAAGCAGCCTAATCCAATTCCTTACATGAAGAAATTTTTCCTAATATCCAATCCAAACCTCCTCTGTGACAACCTGAGGTCATTTTCTCTGTTATTTAATTTTCTAGTGTTTTACATGCACTATATAAATTAACTGCATATTTTTATAATTATAATGTCACCTAAGTCAACATTTCATAGATGTAATCAAAGTAGTAGGCACTCTCAAACAAATCTCTCCGCCTTTCTTGTAGCCTGTTTTACAGTTCTTCACTTTCAGGTCAGATTTTAAGATGTTTTAGCTGCTGTCCTAATTCTCAACAGCTAGTAATTTCCTCATTAATTTGGTTCTGCAGCCTTCTTAAGATGACAATAGAAGAAGATTGTCTAAAAGAAGATAAGGCTTTTCAAAGCAGTATGACACTCACAGTGAATATTCCTGCATGCCACCCAAAAATCTGGTGATCAGAAATCAGTAGCAATTGAAGACCATGGACCTGTCCAGTTTTTCCACTAAACTTCATGTATCAAGCAGTTTCCACCATTTGCCCAGTTTTCCATTTCACACTTTATAATGTTGCACTGCAGTGACCCACGTTTTCGATGGAAAAGCCCTGGATCACAAAAAAAGCTCCCTATGGACAAAGCACTTCCCTCTCGATTGGAGCGGAGAAATAAAAAACAATGTCATTTACTAGTGCTGACCTGCAAGTCTCTATCCTCCACAGAAAATATAGCAAACATTATGAGCTCTAGATGGAAAGGCATGTACTTGCATGCTCTGAGTGGTGTGAGTTTGCTGTGCAAAGTGACCTCATTCTTATCTGCATCAACTCCCCTCCAGTGCCCTTTATCCATGCCCAAGCACCAGAACAGGTTTCTAGTATCACAGACCATGAAGCTGATGCAAAAGCTATTGACTTCCTTTCTAAGCACTCTGATGGTGCCACTTTAGCAGAGTTCACAGAGGATTTCTGGTTGCAGTTGTGTTGCAGCAGAAGAAGATGCTACTGCACTTACCTGCACCCTGAGCACATCCTTCTTCTTGCTAGGAGTCCCGGCATCCTCACAACCACTGGCAAAACTGTGTGTGACAGTGCCTCCACCTTCATTTCATCTAAGATGTCTGGGTGAGTCTGCATTCTTTAAAGAGGGAGATTTCTGCTTTTTTTTTTTTGTCTTTTCCCACTAAGTTCATTTGAGAGCAGCACATTGCAGAAGGGAATATGTGCGATGATGCTAGCATACCTGACCGGGCAATAATCTCACTGGTGAAATAGTGATAATTTGCTTAGGGAGGTAGTGTTTTATATTCTCAAACAAAACCTTACACACCATGGAATTGTGCATCAGCTCTTGCCATAACAAGCTACAGCACTTGCAGGTTTGAATATGTATTTCTGTCACCTCCCTCAAAACCCTACATGTAATTGTCCTGCATTATAAGTTTATATTTCATGACTACTTTAGGAAAAATTACACTTCTGAGTCCCTCTAATATTTTTTTTCCCTGTGAATTATTATATGTGTCTGGGGGAGAGAATATAAGAAAATAAAGGTAGTATAGAAAGTAATCTTACCCCTAAGGAGTTGCAGCTGGGCTAATTATTAAAGATAAGGAGCAGGCATGACTTTTACAGGCCGCAGCTGTAACCAATAGGAAGAAGAGTGTTATAAAAGAGTGGATTGGTTGGCTGAGGGGGAACTGCAGTTGGTTGCCTTCTGTGGGAAGGAAAGGTCAGTGCTTAGAGGAGATGCCTATGAGAAACATCAAGCAGGTATGAAACTCTTGCAATAAGGAGACAACAATATGGAACCTTTGCAATATAATGACAACATATATGTCCCCAAACAGTTTATCCACTTCTTTCCTTACTTGAAAAGCTAACCAGAAAATAAAGCTGGATAACAGTTCAAATCCAACTTGCTTGTTTTGATAACTATCTTTCCTCATATTTCATTTCCAAAAGCTTTTCTGTAGAACATAATGTAGAGAAAGTAATGTTTTTTAATCTGAGAGCTCTGATATCTGTGGACTTTGCATATAGAAGAGAACGCAAGGTTAGGAAAGGATGGCTGGCCGGGAGTTGTAAGTAATGTATATTCTGTCTGTCTGAGGGTCTTGGAAGCTTTATGGTTTGAGGAAACACAGCCTTTAAATTGTGGTCAGGCATTACAGAGGCTTTTTCTTCTCTTATCCCTACTTCTTGTTTTCATGAGATCCTTTACTGACTTCTATATATATCATTTGCCCCCAAGCAACTAAAGATGGATGATCTTAGGAACAAAAAAGAAGCGAGAGAGATCAAAATTAATGTAAAGATGTTTTATGTTCCCTGACGCCCTGCTATTCTGCTCTCAAATTCCTTGCTTGTTTGAGGACATGACAGTATTAAAACCTAAGAAGGAGTAAAAGCTAAACCTAGGCTTGTAGTGCTGTTACTTCTGCACTGTATTCCCTACTGTGTCTGTTGGAAAGATGCCTTGACTTCTAGTGTCTGATATGGAAATGACATGAGAGGCATAGGAGATCAAGAGAAGGTACAGCTACTGTGGGATCTTTGCTTTCCATTTGGATTTGGGTGTCAAATAATTTTGTTAGGATCTTTTTTGGTTTTCACATGCAGTTTTGATATCTAGCTCTACTGCTGACAGCCTGAACAGCCTCAATATGATGGTCAAACCACAGAAGACATCACCCACCCACTCATGGTCCTTCAAGCTGAAAGCAGAGCACTTCAGAAGGAAGGGAAAAGCTTTCTTAATGTGCCAAGTATACCAGTTTTCTGTGCAAAGTGAGAGCTGAGCCTTCACACGGTAAATCAGATAAAAAAATAACAAAGACCTCTTATCTACTTCAGAGTGAAAAGAAAAGGCAGACAATCTTTTTACAGCAT
Source organism: Molothrus aeneus (assembly GCF_037042795.1). Lineage (NCBI taxonomy): Eukaryota > Metazoa > Chordata > Aves > Passeriformes > Icteridae > Molothrus > Molothrus aeneus. The sequence goes on from NC_089648.1 coordinate 44,699,946, forward strand.
AGCTTTGATTCAAGTGAATCAATTAGTAGCTAATCACATACTTAGTATTAAAAGATTAAAATGCAAATAATTGAGTAATGTTACTTGAATTTTAAAAAAATATATTAATCAAAATTTCTGTCTTGGATTAGTGTGTTAACTGATAATTCATGCCCCCATGCATTTCCATTCTAACAGTTATTTATGCTCCCTCTGATCAAATTTTAGCAGGCTCTGACTGGAAAGTTTGCATGTAATGGTTAAAAAAATTTAAAAATCATACAAAGGACAAGTCCTTCTAGCTGCCCCTAACAGACTCCTATAACAAAAGGAGAATTTCGCCTTCCTCAATCTAATGAGCATGCATGAGAGCTTAAAGGGGGTGATGTGATTGATAGCATTTCTCCCTTCTTTATTCACTATGAGGAGGAAAAATTAGACAGTAGGTTTGCGTAGGTCCTTAATGTTCAGGGTGTCAGAAAAGCATCTGAAAAGGAACATGTATAACATCATCCATGCTTCATCATGAGCTGATGTGACATGATTACTCCAGACCTCACCCTTCTCGAGGAGTGTTTTTTAGCAGTGGCTCAATAAATCACCTTCCGGAAAAGGACCCCCACTGACTGTAATATCCTGATAGAGACTGTGTTTTTTTTCAGGAAGGTTACACAGAGGTGTTTGAAACTCCCTTCTAAGCTGTTACAAAAACCTCACTTTAGATTTGGAGTAACTCCACGCATCAGTCTTACAATGAAGGTAAATTTTGTGCTCTGTGTATGACTAAGGTATTTCTAGAGAGTACTGAAAAAAGGAGACTTTCAGATCCAGGAGAGCTACAGTTCATTCTCACTCCTGTGATAACTTACAGTTCCTACTTAAGATGAATGAGGCAAACCAGTGTAAGAATTTGTATTGATGCCACTGAACTACTCAGTTGTGGTTTTTCCGGGTAGTCAATGATTTGCTAGTCAAAAATAGGTATGAATTTACAATAAAGAGTTGTTCTGATCTGATGTTATTTTTCCTGACAACCTGCAAATATGCTTACAGAAATGGTATTTGAGATGTGTTATTTTACTGTCATGAGAAAGCAAATGTGTTATAAATATGGCTTCAAGCAAAATGTAGTATTTTGAGGATTTGTTCACTGAACTTGCTTGTTAAATATCACTCAAAATACAAATTGATACTTGAAAGCCTCTGCATAATTTGAACTTGTATTTGTACATAGTGACAATGACTTTCTGTTTTCAGTGGCGCTTATTTTGATTTATTTTATTGTTTAGTTCTGTTTGTATTTTTGCTTTCCCTTAACTGACATGTTTTCAAAAATTATGGGGCTTTTTTTTCCAAAATATTCTAAAAAGACGCTTTAATTGAATAATGTAAATGGCGTTTCCCTGTCAGGCATAGACAGTCATGCAAAAGGCAATCAAAAACTATTATGCAATTTTTAAGAAGTGATTTTATATAGAAATAAATTTTATAACTAAAAGACATTCTGAGCAAACTGCAAACTAAGTGTCTCTTGTGTCCACTCATTTGAAAAAAAAAGTTATGGCAGAAGACAGGCATCACGTAGGGCTTTCTTTGTGTTTTGTTGATCTTTAAATTTCAAATTGATAAGTATATTTATAAATATGTGCATATTCAACAAAATTTTGCCACAGGATTTACACACTTGCAATTTACTGGAGTATTTTTATAAGTCACTTTAGTCACTTTACCTCAGTCCTGTTCAAAGTACATGTGGCAGCTGTGGGAAAATTTACACTTTCAATAAAAAGTTCAGGAGCTCAATGACCAGAAAGAGGATTGGAGTTCACAGAATGGTTCAGCAACTACTTAACAACTTACCCTTAAGGTGCAAGACAAAAGTGAAGGAGGTTGAGATAACACTTCCTTTTTACTGCCTACAAATGTCTTGAAGCAATTTCATATGTTCCAATGAGCTAGAAAATGGAAACTGAAGAGCATGAAGTGTCATGCACTAATGTGGTGCCTAATGTGTTGCTTAAAAACATTTCTAGATTAATTTCTCTCATTTTTAGGTAAGCAAATATATTTAATTTAGTTAGTGTATTAAGTTATTATGTGACAACTTGCTAACTATTTAATAGTTAGAAGAGACCAGGGGTCAGATTCCCTAGAAAGTTATTGTGTTGTCTGTGAATTTAATTTTGGGGTCTTAATATTCACTTATTTTTAATTGCTTCTCCCTCTCATTTAGAGATGTGTGATGCATCTTGGGGAAGAACCATTATCAGAGTGTTGTACCTTTCTTCTTCATATATTTTACTATATTGACCAAAAGATATGTATGTTGCAAGAATATCACTCATTGTGTAAGTTGTTAGGAGCTGCTGACTTTCTCTTGATAGCTCAGTAACTGTTTCAGAAACAAAACATGCATTCTTCAAAAACCTGAAAAAAGTGTTTCTTTAACTGAAAGTTAAACCTCACATATTAAAAATGTTAATGGTACAATAATATGCTTTTTGCTTCTGGTTTTAAGTAAAACTTTTCTAATTTTAGTATTTATCTGATTTTACTGTGTCATGTCTTCCACTGAACCCTATAAACTCATATGGGTTTACCTATGATGAAAGCTATGGCTTTTTCTTTTGTGTTTTATCAGACATTAATCACCTTAAAATCCTAGCATCAGTTAAAGACAAAAGGGAAGCTATGTTAGAAAATGTGTGCCTTGCTCCATAGTCTACTTTCTCACCCCTATAGAGTTAATGTGATGGTGTGGTACTCACAGGCAAATCAAAGGGTGAAAACATCTGACACAGTGTATAAAATTACAGTTTAACATTTTACTTATTTCATTTGTTTCCCATTTCATGTTCTGGGGGGCATCAGGCACAGCATGGCCATCCAGACAAGGGAGGGGATTGTCCCTCTCTGCTCTGCACTGGGGCAGCCTCACCTCAAGTGCTGGGGGCAGTTTTGGGTGCAAAAATATAAGACATTAAGCTTTCTTTTTCTTTTGCAAATGATGATGGATTCCTATATCAGGTTTTATTCTTAGGTTCTTTCCTTTGCCCTCTTAAATGTAAAAATTTCATTTTTAACCTCATTATTTAGAACGAGTTTAGCTCTCATAATGTTTCTATGTTAACTCTGGTTCTCTTGTCTTTTTCTGAGCACTTGAGTTAACCTGTCAGAGCTCTCCATTTTGTCTTCACCTTGTGCTAAAATTACACAAACTCTATGAAGTAGAAACGTTGCATTCCACCTGTATCTTATGATAGCTCTCTGCAGAATATCATGTTGAACTTTTTTACTTACTTATCACAAGCTCAGGTAGTTTTATGCTGCCAGCCTACATTGGTCATAGATCATGTCATAGCAGAAATGGAGATATCCAAAATGCTCTACATGCTTTTAAACAGGACAGTGATAGAAACACTATTTGAAAATGTTAAATTTTATGCCAGTCTGTTTTGGATTTCTTGATATGGGCAAAGCTTTTTTATTCCATTGTTATTCCTTTAGTACTGTGGTTTTGACTTTTAGAGTAAGTAATTTCCAATTCTTACACATTTTGCCTGAGGAATATTCCAGTTCTCTATTGCTTCCATGGGAATGACTTGTACCATATTTATTTCTAGGCATTTGGCATTTCTGTGGTATTTTCTTTTATTTCTAGAATAAAAGAAAATACCACAGAAATGCCAAATGCCCTTTTGCCCTTGGCCTTTCAGTTATAGCTTTGAAAAACGAGTTTATTACTTATTAGGAGGGATAAATAATCAACAGTCATTAAGACAAAGAAATATGTCTTGGTGAATGCTTACAGCACAAAAAAATAGCTTGGGTCCCACAAAAAGTTCAGAAATACAATTATTGTTGTGTTTCTGTCTTCATGATAAATGCATCTGTGACCTACTAGATGGTCACATAGGACAAGGTTCAAATGTGAGATTTTGCTTCATTTAGGAGCAGCAGGGCTGAAAATTTCCCTCTCAGATGCTCTGTCAATGCCTAGATTTGAAGGCTGTGAGAACTGTTTTGTTTTTCTATGTGCCCCTCCAACTTGCTATAGTTGAGATAACACTGGAGAGCTTGGGGTGCATTTCACATTCAGGCTGGCTTTTCAAGAATAGGCATTCTCTAAACAGGACACTCCTGGAGTTATTTTAAGAGCATGGCTAAAACATAAGTTTGGGATATGTACAAAAAAATTAATTGCATTGTATTCTACCACTGACATCTGTAAGACAGTGGTCAGAGAAGTCTTTGAAAGAGAAAGAGAGACTCTGGTATCTATCACCTCCTAGCAGGCTATTGAGGTTATTTTCCTTTTGTAGAAGAACTGGGTTTTTTGCAATGAGTATTTGCACTATCTAGAAACAGAAACTCTATCAAAGTAAACTCTTTGCCCTGAGTTATGATTCAGAATTTAAAGAGTATATGTGCTTTAGCTTTGTAAACTTGAAGAAAAAAAAAATCTGATTCAGAAAAATCCTTTACTCTTCCTATTTCATGGAATGTTACTGTTAACAAGTCAGATTGCTAACACCACATGGAGTTGAAACTATTACTGATTGTGCAAGAGGGAAATCATGATGCAGCTTCTGATCTTTTCTGCTATTAACAACCATATTTCTTATATACATCTTTCATAGTTAAAGGTGAGTTACTACTTTTTTTCAATGCAGAAGTTCTTTATGCATTTATTATCTAAAGACTGACAAAACTTCTGACAAAACAAAGTCATGGCCTTCTACCCACAGAAAGTTGAGCTCCTCCAAAGTGGTGAGAATGAAGACTGCATTGGGCACCACCTGTGCCAGTAGGTACTTTGCTGATGAGTATATTTTCTGTATTTAATGTATCACCTCTGAAATTAAAGTAAAAGGAAAGTTACAGTGGTTTTGTTCTTCAGAGCAGTCACCATATCTTGTTTTCATAGTAAAAGATGCACTGCCATTATGAGAAATCATGGATTTGTCAGTCCCTGCATGATAGCTTAAAACTAATATTCTTTCACCATATCATGTTTCCTTCTTACATTTCAGAATTTTACTGTGCTAGCAATAGGATTTTGCTAGAATGAAAAGGGAGTAAGAGGAAGGGTGCTGTTTTTTGCCTTGGCAGTATTTATTAGGTTCATTACTGAAGATTTATCTAAAGGCTACATCCTCTCAGAAATCCTCAGGGAAGGATGGGGTGAGATTGGATTCATAAAACGTTACTGACTGCTAAAGAGAAATGTGATATGATCCACTACAGAGCTAGACAAAGAGGAAAAGTCATGTTGTTTTGGCTTTTTTCTGCTATTACAGCCACACTTGATTCTCAATTTCAGTGGAAAAAACTCAAGTTCAGCAAGATACTGTGAATTGAAATAATGTGCACAAGCACATCCCCACACTTTAATTCTTGGTTTAAAAAGTCCCAACCGAACAAAAAAGGGGCTTCAATTTTAGCCTTTGCACTCTCAAAAATTAATTCAGTGACCGTAAAAAAAAAAAAGGTAAACAGCATTCTGGACATTTAAGTGACTGATGTTTGCAGAAAAGCAGCAGAATTTTTCACTTTATAAGCAAGTAGGGGTCAGAATCCTGATTGTATTATCCAATCATGAATCCAGTATTCTCTGAACTGAATAATGAATATTCCACTCCTTAGTTTGCAAATAATATTCCATCAGGTGTGCTTCAATACTTGTGTGGGAAAAGAGCAAATAAACCATCTCTCTGTTTAGGTGGGAAGATAGCTCAGTTTCTATGATATTTTAATTTCTTGCTAGCTGTGAGGCTGACAATGTCAGGAGTAATTAAGGTGCTAATAAATAGCCTCAGACACCAGAGATTTGATGTGGACTAGGGTCACTTCTCATACAGATCAGCAAACAGCAGTGACTTAATTGTAAATTTTATGTCGCAGACATCTTTTCACTAAAAATCCTTTCTTTACGATTTTTCCTTCTGAGAAGCTAAGAGGCCTCAGAGACAGAATGTAAACAATGCTGATCTGCTGCTGTGGAATGCAACAGGTCCACCTGTGATTGGCTCATCTTGGATGTTTATAATTAATGGCTAATCAAGCACCGAGCTATCTCGGACAGAGTCCTGAGAGAGCTGCCTTTGTTATCATTCTTCTTTTCTATTCTTAGCTTAGTTAGCTTCTGAGAAAACCTGTCCTTTCCATTTCTTTTTAGTATAGTGATAATGTAATATATATATATCATAAAATAATAAATCAAGCCTTCTGATCATGGAGTCAACATTCTCGTCTCTTCCTTCACCTGAAAACCCCTGTGACCATGGTCACAATTTTACTGAGAGAGTGACTTCAATTGGTGACTTACCTAGTGTGGAGCAGTCCTTATTCCTGAGATCTGAAAGACAGGAGTGACAAGGAATCTGATGCTAGGGAATTTTTTCTGACCCCTTCATTACATAGCTGTGCGGCTATGATGAAGCACAAAGAAATGGAAAGACTATAAATTATAGAAATAATGACACCGATGGTTACTGGAATTACATTGATGTTTATTACCACCAGAGAGAGAATGAAGGAAAAACAAAGGGAATAGAACAGCAAATTAAATAGGCAAGAAGATAAAAGAAAATTACAAATATAAACATTTTATATGGTTGTGAGGTAGAAGAGAAAAAAGAATCAATACTTTTCAGATGGAACAACAAATGTTATTTCTCATTTTTTCTTATAATTCCAGCTGCTACCTCTCTGACTTCTGTGTTCTTTGGTTATTTTAGGTAGGGTCAGGAAATGTGAGTTAGGTGAAGGGACAGTGGGCAGGGTCAAGAACAGTTTGAAAGGCAGAGTTCAGAGGATCACGATCAGCAGAGTAGAATCCAGTTGGAGACCTGTAATCAGAGGCATTCCCCAGAGATCAGTGCTGGATCCTGCCTTATTCAACTTGTTTATCAATGACCTGGGCAAAGGAACACAATGCACGCTCAGCAAGTTTGCTGCTGATACAAAACTGGGTAGAGTGGCTGATACACCTAAAGTCTGTGCTGCCATGCAATGGGACCTTGATAGGCTGGAGAATTGGGCAGAGAGAAACCTAATGAGGTTCAACAAGGGCCAGTGCAGGTTCCTGCACCTGGGAAGAATAATCCCAAGTACCAGCACAGGCTGAGGGCTGATCTACTAGAGAGCAGCTTGGCAGAGAAGGACCTGGGAGTGTAGGTGGTTTAAAGCTGACCACCTGAAAGCTGAGTTGGCAGCGTCCTGGCAGCCAAGAGGGCCAATGGTAACCTGGGGTGCCTTGGAAGAGTGTGGGCAGCAGGCTGAGGGACCTGATCCTGCCCCTCTACTCCACCCTACAGAGGCCGCATCTGGAGCACTGTGTCCAGCTCTGGGCTCCTCAGTACAAGACAAGGAGCTCCTGGAGAGAGTCCAGTGGAAGCCACAAAGATGATTTGGTGTCTGGAGTATCTCTTAGGAGGAGAGACTGTGAGAGCTGGGCCTGCTTAGACTGGAGAAGGGAAGGCTGAGAGGAGATCTCATTAATGTATATAAATAAAAGTGGATTTCAAGAGGATGATGCCAGACTCTTTTCAGCAGTGCCCTGGGACAAGACAGGGAGCAGTGGCCATAAACTAAAACCAAAGAAAATGAGGAAGAACTTCTGAGGGTGGTGGAGCACTAGCACAAGCTTCCCAGGAATGTTGTGGAGTCTCTTTGTCTGGAGACATTCAAAATCCACCTGGTTGCGTTCCTGTGTCACCTGCTCCAGGTGACCCTGCCTTCGCAGGACATTTGGACTGGCTGATCTCCAGAGGTCCCTTCCATACCAAACAATTCTCTGATTCCATTTCATGCTGTTTCTTCTGCTACCTTTGCCTTTTTGCTACTTCACTGTTTGCAAACCAATGAAATGCACATGAGTGAATGAATCAGTTTTGCCTATAACAATACTGAAAAGAAATGTGCAGTGCAGCAAGTTCAAATCTTACTAAAGAATGGACTCTGCTCTGCTCATTTTTTTTGTTGGTTTTATGATTTCAAATTATCATTCATTCTCAAGATGAGAAACAGGCTTGGGATAATATGGGCAATATGCAGAATAGCAAGCTCTTTTGAAACCTATGACACCAGCTGAAATAATAATGAATACAATTGTGCAGATAATATTTTGAAGGAAGTAGGTGCAGTTGAATTATCCACTGCAGATGAATAAGAATGAATCATCAGAATGTTCTAATTCTGCCACAATAAAATTCTGCCAAGAATAAAAGGTCAAGATAAATATTTTAACGATATTAGCTATTTCAAATAATTAGTAGTCATTAAAGGAGTTATTAAATAGTAAAGTTTGTTTTAAAGGACTAAGATCTACAGTTCTGTCATAGTAAAGTGTTTTAGAACAAAAAGGTTTAAACCCCTAAATTTTGTTTAAACCCCTAAACCTCACAATTTTGCCATGTACAGTTTGATTCGTTCACAGTAGAACATAGGTAAGATTTAAAAAAAAAAAAATACACCTCCCCCCCCCAAAAAAAACCACAAACAAACAAAACCAAAAAAACTCCCATCCCAAATCACAATAAGCACATACTCTGGTTGGGGTTAAAAACAAAGTAGATTTGCATTCTTTTGGGTAAATCTCCTATTTTTTTTTGTACTCAGCTATGTGTCTGAAAGGCAGAAAATGACTGCATATGTTTTGGCAGTTCTAGATAGTGCACTTCAAGGTATATGAAATCTCCCAGACACTGAAGGATCCCACAAGGAGATTGTCACTTTGAAAACAGGTACATTATATTGTGAGTTTACCTTAGAGCACTATCTTCACAGAAGAGCTTGTGGACCTACAAGTACAAAATGCTCGTTAGGCACCTCAAGGCAATGTGAGATGCTGCCTTAATACTGGGGGAAATCAAGAGACCTCATGTAACTGTCTCACTGTTCTGTGAAGATAAAAACTCCTGTACATAACATTTTCTTCATTAAGGTTGCTATAGGATAAATTCTGCAGTCGTTACTCCTGCTGAGTAACAGATTACCATCAAAATTGAATCAAAATGAGGTTTGTGGTGAGAATTTCTTTCCTCAGATCACCCAAAATCAAGTCAAATCCACACTACTGAGATCGTGTCCAGAGATGCTTTGAGGGAATAAGATCATTACCTGCAAATGTATTGGTGCAAAGAAGCAAATTTCCTACTTGTTTAATATGAATGCTAGTGTAAATTGGATCAGTGAAGTACCAAATGTTGGAGATGAAGGTGATGCAGGTCACCCACATACGTGATGTAGTTTGACCTCACCCACACTGGAAAACACAGAGCTAAGGACTTCATTCAGCATCTCACTTTTGTACGGGACAAAAATATCATCATAGAATTAGAAAATCCACAAACAAAACACTTTGAAAAAATAACATTTCTGTGATTATGGCTGTCAGAATTATTAGACAAAAACTATGTTCTTTGGTAAGGTAGGTTATTATTCTTAAAAGTTCTTTTTGGAACATTTTTATTTGAAATCAGTCTATGACCCAGAGAACAGTACATTTTGTTAAGAAAAATCTTCCATTGCCACACAGTCATCTAGGTGCACTATTCTGATGGAGTCTCATATCTATATAAAATGTGTGGGTGAGATTTGCAACTTAATGGGAATAACAAATGCCTTTATTTATTCTCTGTCTGATGAAATTCTATTATTTGTGAGAGAGCTTTCCTCTGTACTTGTAAACATCCATCAACCATGTGGGGAGGGCATGGCATGTCCAGGTTTGTTTTTAGGGTTTTGCATAGAGCAAAGTTTTTGGACTGGAATCACATTATCTCACGTCAGTGTAGCACTGATTTGGAGCTTAGCAAACTGCAGCTCCTATAGTTGGTTGAAATAGGGGTAATTGATTTTTAGTTTTAATCCAAGACCTGGAGTTTAAAATCTATATGCAAAATCCAAAAGACAATGCTAATATAAAATTCAGCAATGAATAAAACACCGAGTGTGTAACATCTATTTCTTGGCTCACGTAGACAGTTGTGGCAAGAGGTCATGCAAAACGTTCCCCATCCTCCTAGGAAATTAGCATGAAGCATTGTCTGCCACTAATTTTCAAATAAGCTGAAAAATGAACGCTAACCATTGTCTGCCGATGATGAGTGTAATTTCGTAGGGCAATCACAATCAGTAACTATTTTCCTCAAGATATTAGTTTGCAAAATAGTTGTGGTCTGGTGCACATTCAGGGTAGTGATTGCTGCGTGCTTGCTGGATGTGATGAGCTCACCCTGTTGCCTGTGTGCTTCAGCAGAGCTCTCCCATCACTGCAGGGTTTAGCAGCGTGACAGGACGTTTCCATAGAGCCCAAGATGCACTTTTACCATCTGAAATGTCTGTGTGGGTGTTTGTCTCTTGGTTCATTGCTTCACCAGACACTGTGTCTAATTTGGAATTACTTTTGCTTCTACATGTCCTTTGCTTCTTGCCTTTCTATAAACTCTATGCTGGGAGCAGGAGCTCCTGTAATCTCCGAAGTAAAATCCATGTCCTGTGCTAGTGGTGCACAAGCATTTCCTGTTGGCTGCTTCTGTCAGAGTAAAGTTTTCCATACATTTGTCATCTTTGGATTTCTTTCATCAACTGTTAATATTACATATTTGCACCATACAACACACAAAAGAAATTGTTCCAAATTTTTTTGGGCTGCAGTTGGGGTTTGCTGGTATTTCACCAGATTTTGTTTCTTGATGTGACTGCATAAATTTCCAGGATAACCTGACTTATACAAGCTGAATTGTGATAGAATACTGGGGTGCTGCAGAAGTAAAGAACGTTACAATGGAGGTAAACCACTGGTAAACTTATGTTTATGAATATTCCTTAATTTTCTTTAATGAAACAAGAATATACGGGAAAGTGCCACATAAATGGATATCATCTGTAGATCACATAGTACAAATCAAATTATTACTAGTTGTGAATCTGCAAAATTCCTGTGAAAAAACTCCATCATTTCATAGCAGCACATAAAGCTGGGAACTCACGCAGCAGAAGCCAGCTGGGATTTCACAGCCAACAGCATACAAACCTGGACTATTTGACAACAGCAGCCTCAACAAAGTGCCTGTTGCCAGATCCAGCCTTCAAGGATCTGTGTCTGAGGGCTGTCACAGCAGTGTGTTCACTCAGAAATGAATGTGAAATGTGTTGCCATGTCAGTGTGACCAGCTGTCTCCCTGCAGAGAGCTAAGACAGGCATTTAGGTTGAGTTGCAGAGTGTTTTCATTACAAAGCTTTTCGCTCTTTCCCCAGGACTGAACAGTGATACTTCAGCAGTGCTACTACCTGTGAATGTTTACTAGTCTGAGCTCCAGCAAGGCTGGCTGGAGATTTTTCGTACTTTAATGCGGATTTTTTTCAGCAAGTGAGTGCCTGAAGCTAACTGAAATGTTAGCCTTCAAATAATGATACAAGTCACCCAAATCTGCCGTCAATTTTGGAAAATCATTGATGTGTATTCTGTCAGCCGCCTATATCCAGAGGCAGTAAGTTAGGGCCAGCTTGCACACAGGTTAGGTCAGAATCCTGCTGATTCTACATTTGCATACTTGTATGCAAGAGAGAATTCTAGCCAACTTGAGACTTCTGATTACCTGAAGAATTTTAATTCTAATAGTCAGATAATCTTTCTTAAGCTTTCCAGCTGCATTTTCCAAGAGTCCAACTGCTGGCTGTGCTATGTCCTGGAGCTGCAAAGGATTTAGAGTTCAGGTGTCATGTGGTCACACTGCCTTTGGATCAAGAGTGCTCGTTGTGAAACAAGTGTCAGCTGTGTCTTGCTCTATGCAGAAAATTAAGGATGCACACCAACAATAAACCTTTCAAGGTGGTTGGCTAAGTATTCTCTTCTTGGACAGCATACTTTATTTCTCTGTAATTAATCTCCAAACCCTCATGAGGGATAAAAGCCTCTTCACATCCCATGGATGTTGGGAAATATAGAGCTGTGTGTGCATCCCATCATCATTTGCTCAGATGAGTGCCATAAAATCCCATTGTATAATTGTCAGAATTAATCTAATAGATTAGAAATCTAAACAAAATTTAGATGATGGTTCAGATATGAAAGATGTGTTGAATGGGGAAGCCAAAATAAAGCTATGAATTTCTCATCATGGAATAAATGCTAGAGATTTTAGGCAGTGCTTATAACAGGAATTTGTGATTGTGGAATATGTATGTGGAATAATGAAAATAGTTATTGAAATGCTTAAGATTGTGCCACATCAACTTCTTATAAGGAAAATTAATTAAATGTGTGGTTTTGGCTTTGACTTTGATATTTAAAAAGTCCTCAATTTTTTGTTTAATATTTATAAAACAGCAAAGTAAACAAAATTTAAACATGTTTCTACTGAAACATAAACATGCTCCATTGTTAACATATGCAGATATGCTTGTGAGTGGGAGGAATGTTCAAAATTCTTCTCTAGTTAGCCTGGTCTCAGAAGTCCCTATATCCTACCAATTCCTTCATTGTTATCCTAGGTCACAGAAACATCAAATTCTCATAATCTCTCATGCTTACTTTCCTTTATCTGCCACCTCCATGTCTCTGAAGGCAAAAGGAAATCCCATACCGATTCCAGGTCATGGTGCAGAGTGTTTCCTCTTTCCAGGCTCAACCTAGAAGCACAGACTATTCTGACATTTACAAAAATGCTTGAGGCTTACAGTAGCTGTAATTTAATGCAGGTTGGTGTGATTTCTTGGGCAGATTTCAGGATACCCTCATGCATTCTTTATCCAACAGAAAATAAAAAGTCATGGATCATTTTGAAAAACAAATGTGTAACAGATACTCCTATATACAGTGCTTGGTTTTATTATATTTACTTTCTGCTATTTCAGCCATGGAATAATAAATGTCAATGCAGAACACTGCAATATTCATTGTCAGAGCACAAATATTATTGCAAATGAAAGAAATCATTGTTATTAAACATTACAAACAAAAACATACTCTTTACACATGAAAAAATTTTCTATATTAAAATCAATATTATGCTAACAAGTTTCAAAAGAAGACAATCTCAGCCTCATTCTGTAGCTGTGAGCATATTAAAAGAATACTGGAATTGAATAGCCCAGGCAATTATTTATTACATGAGAAAAGTCTGATGTGTCTCAAAGGATATGACATTACTAACTTCTTACCTTCAAAGACTCACTGTATACAGATTAGCTTTCAGTTTATTATTAAAAGGAATATTTATGAATATAAAACACATCTTTCAAGCATTTTATCAAGTGTGGCAATAAAATTAGTTCCAAAAATATTGTTCCACATATTTTAGGTCAGGATGACAGCTATGATGATAGTAGTAGGAGTCTGTCTTCTTCAAGCACACATCAGAGGTGAAACTGAAGTTATGTGCCCTAAAGACAAAGAAATTTAAAAAATTACACTATGGTCAACAAAATACAGTGGCTTTGTGTAATTTGTTGCCTATACTTCTGGAGTTTGATACAGTGCACTTCTGTGGAAGAGTTATTTTGACAATAACCTATCAAGCCAAAGAATATAACCATTTTTGGAGCAAATAATTGGAGTTGCTCATTTGGAGAGATATCATTAAGAGTTCACAAAGCCCATATTGCCTCTGAAGTAGCTAAGGAAGGAAAAGGAAATGTTATACATCCCCTGTCTTTCTCTTCCCAGGCTTTCCTGGGACTCATACGGTTGGCTACAAGCCCATTGTATATCCCTCTTCCAAATATGTGTTTAGATTCTCCTCAAGCTCCGCTAAACATATTGCAGACTCAGAAGTGAATTCCAAAATTAGACCATAAAAATCACAGAATCCCTGACTGAGTAAGATTGAAAGGGACCAGAGCTGGTCATATGGTCTGACCTCCCTGCTCAAGCAGGGTTATCTGAGAGCACCTGGCACAGGGTTGCATTCAGGTGGCTCTTGAAAATCTTCACTGAATGAGACTCCATAACCTGACTGAACAGCCTTTTCTAGTGCTTGGTCACCAACACAGTAAAGTTCTTTCTCATATTCAGGTGGAATTTCCTGTGCATCAGTTTCTGCCTGTTGCCTCTTGAATTATTGCTCAGCCCCACTGAAAGGAGCCTGGCTCCATCCTCTTGGCATCTTCCCTTTAGATACTGATAGACATTGATGAGGTCCCTTCTCAGTCATGTCTGCTCGAAGCTGAGCAGACTAAAGTCTCTAAGCTTTCCCTTGTAAGAGGGATACTCCAGTCTCTTAATTATCTTTGTAGTCCTCCTCTGGACCTGGAATTTCATGTCTCTCTTGTACTGAGAATCCCAGAACTGGACCCAGCATTCCAGATGTGGCCTCACCAGAGCTGAGTAGAGGGGTGGGATCACCTCCCTCAACCTGCTGACAATGCTCTTCCTAATCCATCCCAGGACACCTTTGGCCTTCTTGGCCACGAGGACGCACTGCTGGCTCTTGGACAGCTTGTTGTCCACCAGGACCCCCAGGTCCTTCTCCACAGAGCTGCTTTCCAGCAGCTCAGCCCCCAGCCTGTGCTGGTGCAGGGGCTTTTCCTCCCCACGTGCAGGACCCTGCTCGTGCCTTTGATAAATTTCAGTCAGCTCTTCTCTGCCCAGCTCCCCTCCCTGCCCAGGTCCTTCTAGGGGGCTGCACAGCCCTCTGGGGTACTGGTCCCTCCTCCTAACTCTTTGTTATCAGCAAACCTTCTAAGGAGGCACAAAATCTTGTGTAATACTGCACACTGGCTCAGGGGAAACCTCTCCATATAATTCACTCTTTAATATTTCTGTGCTGGTCTCACTCCACAGAAAAGGAGCAAAGGCTTTTCACCAGCAAGGGCTTATGGTAACAATTCCTTTGGTCTATATCATACCTCAGGATATCAGCTTTCTTGTAGTTGCTTTCAAAATGATGACACCTCTAAGGGGAGAGAGACACATCTGAGTATATCTATCATTGCAGCAGCCTTCTCCCTTTTTGCCAGCACTAATCAAAGTTTTAATCCTATTCTTCTCTTTCGCACAACTGTCTTTTCCCTTTACACATGGCTGTTAAAATAGATCCATAATTTACTGAAGTCCTATCCTCAGGTTACTCTTGCACAAAACTTTCCATTTAATCCATATATTTACTCTTATGCAACTAGCCACTGTTCTTCAATTTCATCTCCTGTCCCATGCTATTCATAGCCTATCTTTATTTATTCCAAAAACTAATTATATGCATTGCCACAAAAGGATGAAACTTAGTTCTGTTTATTATTTTTTTAATTAGAGACATGAACTGAGGAAAGTGAATATCCTTGAGATCAGGCATGATGGCTCATTAATCTTGGGTGTAGAAGAATAAGGTATACTTCTGTGTGGATTTTCACTAATCCAGCTATGCAGGTTTAATTTTTCCTTAAAAAGTTCTAGTAATGGGAAACAGCAAAACTGATTAAGAAATTATAAAAAACATATTTAAAGAGCATTAAAAAAATCCCACAAGGGTATAGCTTAATCATAAAGAAGAAAAATGTTATTTTCTCCTCTAAATGCTTTTTAAAATTTTGATTGAATCTTTACAATTACAAAAGTCAGTATAAGCACAATTGGCAAATAAATGTCAATCTCCTTCTTGAAAATTGTTTAGAAACATTAAGATTCAAGATATATTAAAAAACCCAGTAAAGCACAGTTATGTGCAAATGGTAAAAAAGAAGAAATACAAGGATTTCTATAGTTCCCTTTAATTTTATTTCTTGAAAAAAATATATTTATTATTAGCTCTGTTTTTTTTTTTTTTCTAAAGTATATTTGTCTTGGATTGACAGATGAAGAAGTCTACAAAATATCATGGACAGCAGAGACTTGTTTTTTTCTTTGAAATGCAGGTCAAAACCGTGTATCAAAATTTAATAGTATTAAACTTGGTTTTGATGCAAAATTAAGCACTACCTGATCTCCAAAATTTCTCTTATATTATTAAGCAAGTCAGTTTACTGCTGCTGACCAAAAAAAAAAAATTTAGGCTCATAGTTTTTATTCTTTTGATATTATAACAACATATATGATGCACACGAATAATAGCACAAAGCCACAAAAATAGGATAATATTTAAATTTCTAAGTAAACTATTCCAGGCATACAATATTTCAAAGATAAAAGATAACATTTTTCCATAATGAAAGATAACAAGTATATGCTTCTTAAAAATTACTTGTTTGATTTCCTGAACAACAGGAAACACATAAAAGAAACATAAACAGATTTTATCTTGTAACAGTTACATTATGGAAGTGTATGTTTGAAATAAATATATGGAAAACCAAATTTGTCCTGGAGAAATTCATTAAGATGACAACTGTGCTGAAAGAGAATCCTGATTAAAATCTCTTTTTTTTCAAATAAGTTAAAACATTCACCTTGCTTTCTACAGATACATGGATGCAACATAATGAGTCATAAATGCTACAGTCACACATTTGATGTTTTCGTTTCACTGCTATATTTTGTAGTAGCATTTTCTAACTCAGAGCATAGACAAAGCCTTTGATGCGAACTCTTCTGGGCCATTGTCATAAGTAATGACAAATGTCACACGTATATTTACATATACTTCACCCTAAAATTCACTGTAATTTTATTCAGGATATATGTTCTGTAGAAATATAAAAAAATAATAAAACCATAAAAATACTCTATTACTTCATGAGAGGGGTGTGCATAAACCCAAATAATATTGAAACTTAAGATCTGAAAGAGAGCAAGATACTAACAGAATTTTATGGGAAAATAATATTTAATTTCCTAGTAGAAAGCAGAAAAAATATACCCAAGCTTCAAGTGAGAATGAATGATTGAATAAGGCAAATACTAACCTGTATCTTAGGATTCAGAACTCTGCAAAAATTTTTTCTGACAGTACTTTCTCCACTGCTACCTTCTTTTGTTTTCTCCTGTGTCAGAAATGAACCTGAGGTATCACTGGAAGGAAAAAGTTGAAGTTAGAGCTACGAAGCACAGAATTATTTACTTGTTAGGGCCGTGGGTGAGTAGTTAAGCCATTGGTCCTCTGATTCCTATTAAAGCACTTACAGAGTCTCGTTTCAGAGTGGTTCACAGTCTCACCTTGACAGGGCTATGGGGAAACTTTGAGGTCTTAGGTGGACTCAATATGCCCTGGGGGCAAGGTCTTCCTAAGGCTTGAGCTGAAAGATTTACAAAGGTGATGCTTTACACATGATCTGGAGATCCTTGATATTTCAAACTCATATCTGAAAAGAAGTTCAAAGCAAACACAGAACAGTGTTGAAACATGAATTATGTATCATCCTCTCGTGTATTTCAGCTACTTCTAAGCTTCTCTTCTCTTCTCTTGCTTCTTTCATCTCCCAGTCCATTCCAAACTCAGATTCAAATTCTCAGATTTCTGAAACATATTGGGACAGGTTATAATTTTGTCATCTCACATTTTGACATACTCTTTCTGAAAATTGTCTAAATTGATCCCTTAAATGTGCTATAACAGGAATGAAAATAAGAAGTTTCCATGTGGACGAAATCTGGGACCAGAAGGCTTGCTAAGGATAAAGGCTTTCCTGACTTTGGAAGATAATTTCAGTTAAAGAAGGGTGTGTGAATTTTACTGTGAGTATGAATCCAGGCTAGAATGAAGCAAATTTACTCATGAGTAAAGATATCTGATATCATGAGTGATCCAGAACAGCTGTTCTCTACCAAGTCTTACTCTCTATTCAGAAATAGTACTGTGAACATCTGACTTTCTAGAGGTCAAAGGCTTGTTGTCATTCAGGACTGAGAAGCTAACTTAAAATGAACTTTTTCATGCTTTATTTTAGTGCACCATTTTAAAATCATTGTGGCTTATTGCAGTTATTCCTAATTTAAATATGCATACCAAAATTGCAATTACACTTTACAATTCTAAATCCTAAGATGCAAATGTAGAACTGTAGAAATGCATGGCACTTGGGGGGTTGTTCATAGAAGCAGGTAAAATTTGACCACTTCATAGGAAATTTGCTTTTTCTGGATTTTGGCAAAACTGTGAAAAGAAAAGCTGTCCAGAGCAAGTGTTTTGTTAGCCCTCTTAAATATGTCCTATGTATAAAAGCACATACCACCAGTATATATATAAAATATATACACATATACATACATGTAAAATATATTGTTAGAAAAAAAAAGTCTAAATTGTTGTGGACAGTAATCTTCTGTTTATATACAATATATACAATTTAGTTATGAGTATTCAGGTGCCTTTGTTCCTGGGTTGTGCCTTCTTGTGGATATCCAAAGTTTTGTTAGATTTCTTCAGAAATGGTATATATATTTTAAAAATTAGTAACTATTTACCTACATCCTCAGCTTGAGGCTCTTTTTTTCTAAGAATTGATTGAAGCTTGTTGTTTTTGTTGTTGCTCTAGGCATTTGTCTCAAACTTAGAAGACAAATAAGGAAATGTCATGTAAGAGAAAAAAACTATGCAGAAATTGATGAATGACTAAGTGGCAAGTGCTTGTTTCATCTCACTGTTTGCATGCTCTATTTTAATTATTCTCTTAGTGGGGCCGTAGGACCAGTCTAAAAGTATGGTAGCAAGACAGCTTTTCCAGCCCATCCCGAGGGAAGTTTCTCTGGAGAGGCCTTATCTAACACCATATGATGGCTTACTGCATTGCGGCACTGGTGGGGTTTATATTGTTTAGTAGAACAGTCTGAATCGTGTGATAAACCCTGCTTATTTGAATGAAAATGTGTAATACAGCCAAATGAGAAGTTTTGCATAATTGAAGAAAAGAAAGAAAGGAAAGCATACAAATAGGGCAGGAAAATAGGTGTCTTGGAAAAGAATGTCTCAGAGAAAGTGATGTAGGGATTCACACTGGATAGACAACTCAGTTGGAAGTGACATTATAATGCTGGGCCAAAAAGGCCTAATGCAATCCCTAGATAAATACAAAGAAAAAGATTGAATAGAAGCAAAGAAGTGATTTTGCTTCTGTACTGGGAAGTAATGTAGAGTTATTACCAACATTTTTAAAAACTTGTTAAAAATCTGAAGAGGTGTCAAAACAGATGTAGGAATGAGTTCAGGGACTTAGGAGGTCTCTTTTAGGAAGGTACTTAGAGCTTATTTTGTTTGAACTTTCAAAAACAAGTCTGAGAAGTTAGTTGAATGATGGATATAAGCCTGTTTAAAGGGAGAAAACACTAGAAAGTGGAGCGCTCACTAATGCAGGAGAGAGAGGAGGTGCAAGGTTTAGTAGCTGCAGTACTAGCCCAGAGCAACTGAAATGTGTAGTTTTAAACAGTGAGTATGGTTAATCACTGGAAAAATTGTGCAGTGGAGTAGATTTCCCATGGTCTTAAGGTCTTCATATCCAGAAAGGGAGACTTTTGGGTAGAAGGAGTAAAGCAGCAGATGAACTGACCAAATTTGAGTCAACTTGAAACCATCTGGGAGCAGACCTTGTATAAGTCACAAGTCCATAAAGTTTCTTGCAGAAAGTAAGAGCAGAAAAGGAAACCACAGTCTGCAGCTCTGCTCTGGCCAATCTCACCTTACCCAAGCCCTACATGCTATTCTGGGGTTAGGAAGCATGGCAACAGCCTGGCGTAAGAAATGTGAAAGCGAGCTGGGAGTAATGTGGGTTTAGATACCTCCTTCTGCCATAAATTTGTGGTTCCATGGGCAGAAAGAAGGAACAAAACACCTCAAGAAATGCAGAGACAAGAGCTTTAAAGAAAGGGAGCGTGGGCAGTGTCAGCCCTTGGTAGTGCCTGTGCTCACAGCCCAGCAAGACTCCAGGACCCTGTTAGATGCCAGCTTGTTTCTGTGAGTCACTGTCACATGTGTGCTCATATATATGTATATACTCCCCCATTCACTAAAATAGCCCCAAAGCCATTTATTATTCATGAAAAGTCCAGTTTCGTTGCCTCTACCTTTAGTCATGGTCTTTTTCTTTATCAACAAGTCAGTTTCAATTTTCATAAAAAGTAGTTTGTAAGGGGTCATTCTAAATATTTTTGCATGTGTATCCTAAACTAATTTTCCCTAAATATACATTCAGATTCACACAATACAATTTAATTTAAATACGCAATCATTCTTGTTCATTTTTACCTTGCTGAATGGAAGAAATTCTGTTTAATCAAACATTTTGTGGTGGGGTAGTCATACTCAAGAAAGGGAAAATAAATATCTAAAACCTCTGATATAGTGGTGGCATTCCCTGCCTTCATTTTGGAAAGCAGAATATTTAAATAATTAATCTGAGACCTCTTGTATTTCAAGCAGATTTCTCATTCCAAATGGTAATCTACATTTGGATCATATTTTTTCATTTTCTCTGAACTTCTCTTAACTGACTTAAAAATGGATAGGAACATGTTTCTGGCAAACATAACTGTTTATGCGAAGAAATGGGGAGAGCTTCCTGGCTCTAGCTGGAAGATTCTTTCCCCTGAAAAAGTCATTAGAAATATAAAGAGATGTGACTCAAAGTCCAGCATTTAAATTTTAGATGTAGATAGTGTTTGTCAAACATTTTTTCTAGTTGCTATTTCTTTTTCTTTTCCCGTGGGATCCTTTTGAAATATATAGAGGGGAGGTCCCACACAATCTCAGATTTTATTCCTTAGAGAAATCTTCAGTGACAATAAGTTAAGGAAAACTGCTGTTAATGAGACAGGGACATGTCCTACAACTTAAGAACATGAATTATCTCCTCTTCTTTGACGCTCAGATTCTACCATCTTGTTTTGGTATTGTTAAATCCTGAAAATACTTTCCCTAAATACATCTTCTCTGAAATATGTTTTACCACAAGCACTCATATATATCATTATATAGAAGGTGCTTTCATGGCTTCATGATCTTATTGCAGCTTGGAAAATCCTGATAAGCACTCTGGGTTAACACTTTAGCTGTCTGTGTTGCTGAATCTTTGTTGCTATTTTCACTCATAATACCTAAATGCAAATGCAACCACTCCTGCTTTTAGGCTGAAAGCTCATTTCACATCTGCCAATATACAGCTTTCAGAAGATAACAACACTTTTTAATTTTTTCTCACTCACTTTAGACTTGAACTGAAAAACTGAAAGCAGATATCATGTATCCACTTACAATGTAAATAATAATTATCCATGTAAAAGGTTAGGGGCTTCTTCATTCTTTTAAAAAATTAGCTTGTTTAGATAAGAAAGCTCTTCAGCTTCAAACGAAAACTAATAAAACCTAAAGTGAGGGTTATAAAAATATTTTTGAACGTTTATTTCTCCCACCCCAAGAAAGGAAAACAGATTCAAAGATCTTCAAATCTTAATCCTTACAATATTATCCACCACATTTCACTTTGTCAAAGTGTACTTGTGTCAAAATAAGATGCAGCTATGATTTGATGGAGCCAATCCAACATTCTTAATGTTTTTAGAGAGGATGCTCTTGTTGATCATGATGGCTGCTCAGCATGATAATGGGTGAATCTATTAATCAGTGAGAGTGAGAAAATTTCTGGTGGGGGAAGGCCATAAATCTAGTGGCTAACCAAAGCCCCTCCCAGAGATCTCTGGAGGGATGGGAATTCTGAAGAGACTATGGATGATCTGTTTTTTTTCTACAAGAGACATGAATAAGCACAACCAGAAGCCAGACTTCAGAATACTTCACTTATCTGTATTATTTACCACATCTGGGGCTAAAACAAGCTTTCAGTTCCTATTAGGGCTGTTGAATAGAGAATATATCAACTTTGACTTCTATCTTATTGCAACTGAATAATCATTGCAAAGTTTTCATTAGTGGTACCTCAGCGAAGACCAGACAGATCACGAGGGAAACTACTGTGGGGGACTTTTTTTTTTTTTTTTTTTTTCCCTGAGATGACTAGAAACCAGCTGGTCAGCTTGAAGGCTGGCAACTACCTAGTAATGGGTCTCTGCTATCCAGACTTGATTAGTAGTAGAGACTCTAAAAATACAGCACCATTCTTCAACTTCACTTTAGACACATTAGTTTATCTGTCTGAGCAAGTCTCTGACATTTGTCAAAAATGGGAGATTCCTGGCTCCTCATAAAAGTACAGTACCCCATCAAAACAGGAAGATAGCAATACTACAAGCATGTAAGTTGTTTCACTGAGTAATTACTTTTTCCCCTAAATTGCAATTTATGTCATTTCATTAGATTCAGAATCTGCCATTAATTCCTTAATCTTGTGTTAACATTAAAGGAAAGTAAAGAAAAATTTCACATGCCATAACATTTTGCCTTTTTCTTCCCAAAAGATGAAACATTAGAATTACAGTCTTTTGGAGTAATATTCATTGCTTTTGCCTACCTGCAGTTCTTACTGTAGTTGTCTTTATAGAGCAAATGCTTCCTTGCAATGACAGAGATGCCATTTCAGAAAATTGTGGGGTGATTTGATGAAAGAATTGCAACAGGTAGTGCTTTATACTCTATGAAAAGTGGTATGATGTTGTATTTCCACTTATCTTGCTGAGCAAATAATGAAAGTAACTCACTTTTCTCTGTAAAATCTTTGAACAAGTCTTCCTACTTGTGTTGTATGCAAGTCCAGGATAGTAAAGGTCTTCAAATGGATAAGGGGAGCTTGTGTTATAAAATAAAAGTGCTCTTTTTTTTGAGAACTGAGAGAAGTCACCTTCAGACAGTTATATTTTCTGTATTAATCTGGTCCTTGTATTGTGATAACTATCAGTGGGTGAGTAATTCTAAATCTGAGAGAAAAAGATTAGGAATGAAAGATTCTCAGATACATTTAATTTCAAAAAGAAATGCTAAAAAGAGGTTATTGCATCTTCCAGAAAAGCAATTATCAGCCAGGTAAATTTGCTGATAAGTCTATATAAGTCTGATTAGTGTTAAAAGAAAAAAAAAATTAAAGAAAAAATTCTAAATAAACAGGAACCCTGATGCCATGACAGGCATGAGGACAGACTAATCAAGACTTAGGTTTGAGTAAGCTGTTTTTGAAATAAAGGTCCTTATCTTTCTCTTGTGTTTTGTGCTCTGTCAAAACCATCAGTTTTCATGTAATTCAAGGAGAGAGGGAAGAGTTGAAAACTCAGGCTCTTGTGTGAAAGTAAGACAGTCTTTAACATTTAGTTTTTCCCTAACTGCTTAATTCAAATAATCATTGGTAAACCCTTTTTATTCCCACAAAGAGAAGCATTTTGTCACCAGTCAGCAACCTGGCATGTTGTCTGTACTTTAACTAACCTCCAGGAGTCAGAGGTGCCATGGTCATTTTGTCTGATATTTATGTACAAGGAAGCAGAACGCGAGGAATTGATTGTGGGTCATTCATACAAATAAGGTATTCCTGGGCTGAAGAAGATGAAGATGAAGCAAGAGTCCTGTGTCTGTACTTTACCCACCAAGAAAGCAAAGGCATGCAATTCAAGGGAAGACTATATGCAGCATTTGTAGGCAAAAAGTCAAAGACTATTACTTGTAGAGGGAAGGATGCATTGAAGGGCCTCAGACACATCTGTGGGTAAGGAAGAGTTACTTGCAGTGTTTTGGGGAGGGTTTTTTTTTTTTGCATTTTAAAGTTCCTGAATTAAAATCTCTAGATTTGAAATTTTGAAAGAGGATTTAGCTGCATAGCAATCCCTACAAATTCAAAGACTATTCTATCACTTCTGTTCAGAACAATAAGATGGGCATTGTAATAACAAAATCTTTGTGTGCTCCAAACACAGCTTAGGCAACATGGTACAAAGAGTACAGCATAATATCTCCTAGACCATCATTAGTGGCCCAGCTCAATTACCTGTAAAATGAAGCCTAAACACCAGAAAAGAGTCTGGAAACTGAAGTCTGGCACTTAAGCAAACAAACAGAGAAACTTTATTTGAATTGAAGAAGTTCTTGAATGAATCTGTTTCATTTCACAATACCTACTAAAATACATTATTATCCTGTTGAATTTCAAGGTTATGTTCCATTCTGGCTGTTATTTTATATGAGATTCTTCACTTCCTTCCATAATTTGCTTTATTTTCTGTTTTTAAAACCAAGAATAAATAAAATTACCTGACACTGTAGATAAAGAGATAAAACTATGTGAACTAACAAAGATTGCTGAAGCAACAAATATAATAAATCAGTTTCAGAAGAAAATAAAGAGAAAGAATAACAATAAAGAATGAAGAATAATAATAAAGAAAAACAATGACAAAACAAGAAAATCAAGTGGCAAAAAACAACAGGAAATTCAGCAGCTTTTCTCAAGATCTTTTTTTCCAAACTTCTCATATTAACCTAATTAA
This sequence comes from Molothrus aeneus, assembly GCF_037042795.1. NCBI lineage: Eukaryota > Metazoa > Chordata > Aves > Passeriformes > Icteridae > Molothrus > Molothrus aeneus. The sequence continues at coordinate 44,724,220 of NC_089648.1, forward strand.
TAAATTCCTGAATTAATTTTTTTTCTGCTGTTTTTTTCCAGTTTCAATAGTATTTTGATTCCTGATAATGAAATAGTAATTAATAAATATTATAAAAAACATTTCACATGGATAGCATTTAAACTTAAAGACAGAAAAGCAAAGGAATATTACTTGAGACTGCTCAATGGATATTCACTGAAAAGAGGTTTAACAACAAGATGTTCTCAGACCTTGAATTTTTGCTAAACAATGCCATCAAAATCAAAAGCCTCTACTATAAATCAAATGTTTTGTGCTTCACAAAAACAAGGAATAAATAAACATTCTGATTTTCTGCTGTTTTTAGCAGTATTAACTGCTTTCTCTCCATCATGAACTATGGAATAAAATGTCAGTATTACAGACTCCCAACAAGGATTATAAGGCTGTAGAAAAAGAAAATTATGTAGCACAATGCTTAATTGCTAATAGTGGAATAAGAGAAAATCTTTAGTGCAAGAAAGAATATCTTAATCATAATCCCTTCTTACTACTATCCTTTACTGGCTAAACAGTAAGGGGAAAGAATGAAGTGCTTCTATGAGAATGTCAGAATGAGAAAAGAGGGGATCTTGGCAAAGAAAGGAAGGAGATTATTTTCTGAAAGACACACTAAAAAATTATAAAACAATCCAGTACTCATTTGGTCAATGACTAAAATATATTTGAGAATGTTGAGGTATCTAAGACAAGAAATTGAGAGTGAATTTCCATAGTTTGTAGTTGTGTACATATTTTTCCTCTCTTAATCATTTGATTGATTATGATTACAGGAGGTCTAAACAAGAGATATTTCTATTTCTACTAATGGGTACTTCTGAAATGTAGGAAAAGTATATTCTCACAATGCTTGTAAGGCTGACACATGGGGAAAAACTTTCAAATTGTCTGAAATTCTGGGTTTGATTCTCTAGGAAAGCCAGGTTGTAAAATTCCCTCTGCTGATGGGGTTATATAGTTTCTGACTGTATCAGGCATCCATTCAGATCAAGGAAAATACAAGAACTTGTGACCTTAATATCATGCGATTCAAAAGATCAGCTCTATGAGTATCCACCTGGGGTATACATTTGTTATATAAGCTAATTACATGAAAAGAGATTATTAAAACATCATGATTAAAGTTGCAAACTAAAAATCAGGGCTGTTAGTTTCTTTGTTATTTTGCAATTGGGTTTATAACAGTTCTATAGAGGTGAGTGCTTCTGTTTCTGACATTATCTTTGTCAACACAGAAAAGTGTAGCAAAGGCCTAAAGGACGCAAACTAAACTTCCTTTTTAGGGAGAAAATAAAAATTAATTAGGATGCCATATATTAACTCCCACTCTGTGGGAGATGCAGCAAGAGAGAGGACCCTTACTCCATGATCAAGCAGAAGTCCACAGTTCTGCATCATTCTGGTAGGACTCTTCAGCAGATGTGTATAATCCCCTGAACAAACTCTTGGGTCAGTACTGCCTTTGGTGATATGCACATGAGGTTATATGGCAAGAAAACAGCCAAGAACTCTTGAAGAGAAGAGCTCTCAAAGGCAGATATGCAGAGAAAAGCTGAAGACTTGGTGGATTTAAGATCAACAAAAGGTAGAGGTGTTAGGCTTGAGCACTAGCTTGTCAAGAAAAAAACAAAAAGATTTGTTATTGTTTAAAAACCAAATTTAAAACCAAGACACTAAATATCCTATCAGGAATTCAGATCAGAGAATGTCTGTTTTGCCTCTTTGATCTAAAGACATCTTGCTCCCCCTTCCACTGGATATATCATCTGAGTTTTCCCTGAAGTAAGAAAAGCCATTCAACACTGAAACTTTTAAAGCTAGGTTACCATTTTGTTTTATTTTTTATGTGTTTTCTCATTGTGCTGCTTTCTATCACTCATCCTATGGAACTAATCTGCCCAAAATATACAGCCAAATTCAGTTCTTTTAACTGTTAACAAGTCACCTAAGTAAGATTAGGTTTGAGTGGAGATTTTTTCAGGCAGTTGAATTTATACAAACATGCAGATTTTTCTTACACTGAAGTTGAACCTACACCATAAACTCACAGTAGCTGATTATTTATAGCTTTCAGAAGAATTTTTACATCGTGCCACTTTTATTAGAATTGGAAATAATGAAATGTCACAGGATCAAATTTCCTGGAAGAACTGGCTGAAATTTGAGTTTTGAGTTTAGGTAAGTGAGGCCAATTGTATTGTCAGATTAAAAAAAATTGAAACTGTGTTGTTTGGTTTTTGTGAAAGTTTTTTCCAGACATTTTCCTGGTTATTTTCTTGGTTTTCATCAGTGGGCTACTGATTTAATCCACTGGGAAATTAAAAGCAAAATGCAAGGAGTTAAATACAGGCTTGGTTGAAGACAGTGGGACTTTTATTCCAGAAATTAATATCACAGTGACCCAACTCTTCCTCCCTAATTAATTACATTAGCATTTGGGGAAAGGAAAAAAAAAAAAAGAAAGGGAAGTTTTGCTTCTGTCTGGCCAAGAAAACCGGAAGACTTCATGCTTAAATATGCTTGTTCCTAAGAAGTACTGAAAAATTATTCTGGAAACTTTCCCATCAAAGCAGCTGTATCCTTTTAACTTGATTCTGACTAAGTACCCTGTTTTTCATTCACATTGTAAGAACTACTGAATGTAAAGAGCTTTCAAGATCACTTGGGTAAATTTAATATTTTTAAATGTTAAGGTATTAATTTTTTGGTAAAGAATATCTATTTAAATTTAATCTGTAAATCATTTTGATAGTCAATGATAAAATTCTTTTCAGTTCTCTAGTCTTTACAAATATGTCTTAATAATTCCTGTGTCATCTTCTATCTCCACTTTATTTTCTGTTTTGTTTTGTCCTTTGTTTTCATGAGTTACACAAAATATTATAGATATACATATAAGGAGATTGATATAGATATAAATATATGTGTGTATATATATATATCTCTCCTTGTTATGATAAGGGCAAAAACGTTATATGGTACTGAAAAGAAAGATTTTACAAGGAAAGGATATTTCATAGAAACAAGAAAAATCTAACAAAACAAATGGGACATTAGTAGAATTTTCTAAGCATATTAGGATTTGGTCATCATGTAATGAAGAATGGATCTCTATAGTCACCAAGGAAACAGGTGAATTCTGTACACTAGTCATAGCAGTTCATGTGAAATTCAGGTAAATTCTACTGGATCATTCACTCAAAAAGAATGATTTTATCAATCAAATCACAAGCTACTGGACTCAGTAGAACTGCAAGGTTGAATACCAAGACCAAACTTAAGATAAGTCAGGTTGAGTGATCATATAAGGTCTTTTTATGATTGATTTTCAATCAACCAAATTTTTTCTTAAAAATATTCTTATTCCAAAAAAAGCCAAGTAAGCAGTGCTGTGAGAATATGAAGCTGATCTGTTAATAAAGTAACTCACCATTTAGTGATATTTAAGAATTTGGTGTTCAATCAGGAATACCTAGACACAAAAATTTCCACATCCTTGACTTGTTTTCCTATGCAAATGAAATGAAATAGCCTTAGTGCTTAAAGAGAGACGGAATAGAACAGAAAAAGGCTTTTCACTTCAGTGATAGCTATATAAAATACCATACTGATAATATGGAAATGAGAAAAAGCATATAAACTATGAAGCTCTTGTTCCAAAGGACTGAATCCAGGAAATTAGAAAAATAGTCAAAATATTATTGGATCCTATTTTGTTACTTTTCTTCATACATATCAATTATAAATTTTAGCCCTTTGTCAGGGCTGACTCACTTGAAAAACAGACTTTCTCACATCTGATTTCTTAACACCTGAAAAACTGCCATTCATGAGGTATAAATACTGAAAAAATGGATGTGAATTAATTACTTCTTAGTTAAAAAAAGAGAACATTAAATTAAAAATAATAAAAAGGAACCCGATAGAAATTCTATTCTTTGCAGGTAACCTACTCCAATATATTTATTATTGCAGTAGTAAGGAGTGAACATTGAAGCAACAGAAGAATATATGTTTGCCAGAGGGAAATATTGCTCAAATTTCATTGTGCTGTCATAAGCATCTAAGAAGAATTAAGTGGTTTTCCTTTATTTTTTTACAAAACCCTTTTCCCATTTCTAATTTACTTTTATGATTTTTCTTCTCAGAAATCAAAAATGTGTATGCAAAATTAATCCCAAATAATAGTTATTTTGATTTTTTATGAGTTTATATTTTGTCATAATAAATACCTAGATGGGTACTGTCACATTTAAGGTATTCTGTATATAGTTTTCCTTTGTTACTCTCTAATGTACACATTGGCAGTTTTCACATGTGATTGTCTTATATTTCCTGAAGCAATGACTAACTTCTACCTTGTTTCTCATCTAGAAAACTGCAGACTGCGAAAATTGAATAAAAGTTATTTTTTGAAAAGTTCTGTGCAAGAGTAATCAGTGATAATGTTGTTTTTTGGAAAACTGGTCACTGGAGCTGTCAGAAAATTTTAAGTTCAAATACCCTGTCTTTAAACAGATTTTTTTCAAGGGTAGAGATCACTCAGACAAACTCAAGTAGATTAAATAATTCAAAATGTTGAATGAATTAACTTAGATATTGCATTGCAATATTTAACCACTATTCTAGGGAATCATGTATCTCTTACAGATCTTAGTTATATTAGTCATACCTGTTATTTGAACAAATGTTCTAGTTACCTCAAGTATGATCAATATCTGGCACCAGAAAATTACTTCAATGGATGCTGTTTCTTGGAGGCTGCTCTATCTATCAATAAAAATTTATAGATTTCATGTTTTCATTTTTCCACAGAGATTTCTCAAAATCAATATGTATAGTAAAATATGAAAAAGTATAATTATGAGTAATAAGATTAACACATAGATATGGTGTGGGAATGCTTCTATATTAAGGATGATTCATTTGAAATTACTGCTTGGAAAAAAAGGTTAGCTGGAGGGAGATATATGAAATTACACAGCTCTGAATGTTATGGTAAATGTAGGTAAAATAGATTATTTATTGTTTCTTGTAAACTGAGTGCTATTATTGGGACCAGACTGAAATCAAAAGGAAGCCTTTCTTTTCCCACAAAAGAGACTATTTTCACACAAAGTTTTTAAATACATCAAGCATAAAGTAGTTTTTCAGCTGTGGCTATTGTACATCATGACTTGAATTTGAATTCTAGGTCAGGAAATTTCTAGAAATCTTCCTACTGATTGCTGGGAAGATCAAATGAGCTAAATATTTCCATTATCTGTTCTCATCCTCTAATCTTACGTTAGCAGACACTCCCAGACAAATGGCTTGCTACACCTATGATCTGACCTGGTTTTCTTGGTGGAGTGACCCGTCTACCAGAAAGCACATTAGGAGGTAAATTACAAAATCCTTACAGGAAATGAGGTGATGGTAGTGGTGGAGATGTCACTGCTTGGCTGGGTTGGGTGTATGGACGAGTGGCCTTCACTTGCCATGTGTAGCCCACCTGATAGTGTGGCAGCTGTGAACACACAAAACACAATTCCCCATATGGTTTCTTTCAAACCTGTCTGACAAATTTACCTGAGTTTAAGCTTCTGAGAGGATCTGCTCTTTTGCAGTAGCATCATGCCATGTACTACTGTTTCTCTTCAGTGTTAATCTACATTGTGCCTTCTTGTGTGTGTTTTCTACTTGTATCAGATCATTTCTTGAAGTGATAAATAGGTCTCACTTCAAAACTGAGCATGGGCTTGTCTTCTTGAACATTGCTTTGCCTCTTCCTTTCTGTACTACAGATGAAGCTATAAATGATCTGGCTCATTTCCATTGCCTGACAGACTGAAACTGGAGTGGTAATGCCACTAGCCACTAACCATATGTAAAGCTGGAAGCAATAATAATACACAGCAAAAAAGATGAAAATTGGTAACTAATATTTTCTGCATCTATTTCTACCTCTTCCCATTGAAAATGATATTTTAAAGAAGTTCTCATAGTAAAGTCTAAGAAATAATATGGGGTGAAGGGAAAATAGCAGAGATACAGATTCTTTTCACTGTTTCTTTTCTATATTCTAGGGTTTTACTTTTCAAATCAGCTATTTCTGTGAACCTAGACAGAGCTGCCAAGAACTGATCTTCCATGAAACAAAGATATGAGGACCCCTTGCCAAAGACTCCAAGTGATTAATGCATATGGGACTATTTCATAAGCAAATGCAAATTATGATCTATTTTGATGGTATGTCACAGATGATTTCTTCAAAGTTGTCTTTCATATCTTAGTTTTCTGTCTTAGTAGAAGAAAACTCTGTTGGTTAAAGAAACAAACTCCAAATGCTGTAAATTCAGGTGTTCTTAGCTGTGCCATACTGACAAATATGATAAGTCTAATTTTTCATTTAGTCATTTGATAAACATCCTTACTGGTCTTCTGCACTGATATATGGATTTAGAGATTACAAAGATCAATTAAAATTTTCCATTCCTTTCTGCTATATTTATAAAAGAAAGATGACTTTAAATATTTGGACTCAGATTGATTAAGAGGTTAAATATTATACACATTAGAGTAAACCAAAAGACCCCCTCCCCAATAATCTCAGTTTTCACCCAAAATCGTATGTACTTTGAGCAGGATTCATAAGGGGTCTATGAGTCAGGCAAGATAAACCAAATGAATCATCCTGTATGCTTCCTACGTGAACAACCTGGGGAAAGCAGCTCTTGGTGGGATTGATCTGGCACTCAGAGCTTCCCAGTGAGCAATGAGTATGCCAGTTTAGAAATGCCTCCCTCTTTCCTTTAATTAGGCAGGATCTGTAGACAACTTTAAACTAAATTCCCATTTTTAGCTGTCTTTATTCAGGAGAAAAAATGCAGAAAAAGTAAGCACCATTTTTAGTTATAAATTGCATATCTTTAAGCAAAATTAGTCTTCCTTAACACATGGGTACTCATGGAATAAAATCTTTCCTAAACTCAATGTATATTTACCTCTCAAATTCTTGGCTGAAGGGAGAGGACGGTTATGGTTTGGTTTGATTTTTCTTACCTCCAAATAATCAATCAACCAATTCATTCATTTTATTAATTTGTAAAATAAAATTGATTACCATATTTACCAATTTTAAAATTATATTCACCCCATTATACCACATAGAAAACATTGGTTACTAACGGACTTGAAGGAAAACTGTTGTCAGAATATATAGAAGAGAAGAATAGAAGGATAAGGCGCCTTCAGAAAAAAAAAAAACTCCACTTGTGTCACTTAAAACTTTCAGGTAGGTGAGCCAAAAAGGCAAGAAGCCAAGACTGAAAAAATCAGAAAAAAGACAGAACAGAGGGCATTGATAAGAAAAGTTACAGCAAAGACAGCTTGAAGATTAATTTGCAGCATACCTCTTACTTCAAAAAATTCAGCCAGAGGATTTCATTGGCCAGCCCTATAAAAATGCAGGTAGGTTGTCACATCAAGGAGCAAGCTACCCTGAATTTACCAGATCTAGAAAACACCTTCAGAAACATAAATTCCTACTATAATGCTTCTCTGAGGTTGTTTATATACTAAAATGTGCCTGTTTGCTTTTTCTTAAAACATAGGAAGAAAAGAGGGAAACCTAACAGCCATTTCTTTGGAGCTTTATAAAGGACTCTAGGCCAGATGACAGAGAAAAAAAAAATTAAATTGTTTCCTTTTGGGTGGTAATGCTGGGATGTTTTCTGGAGTATGTTTTCCTTCCAGGAAAGTGATGGGCAGCAGATCAGTGAATCAGAAGCTGAGTTTAAGGAAAAACCAAAAAAGTGACTGAATGGGAAAAAAAGCAAACAGAAGAGATCCTGCCCTGAAATCAGCATGGCTCAAAGTGCTTCCCCATGCTGCAGTAATTACTGACCTTGCTTCTCAGCATGCAGCTGCCTCCACTACAGATGAATAAAACCAGAGGTGCCTGAGCTAGGGAGGTGCATTCATTCAAGTGAAATGAAGTGGGCCAGATACAGGTCCCACAGCAAAGACACACTGCAACTCCTCTGAGCCTCTCTGTGTCACCAGCAAGTGGCCAGATGCTTGGGTGGTAGCTGTTTTAAGGTATGCAGCCAGGGAAATTTCCCTAATGCTGCTCCAGAAAAACCTCAGCACCAAAGAGAAAATTGTTGCTTTCTTGTTTATAGTCATATGAAATGTGAAATGTATAAAAGCTTATATTTCCTTTAAGGTTGCTGATGTTGATTTAAATCGCTTGTTACCACACACAGATGGACTGCAAGCACCTTAAGAGGAGAGAGTTTATTTTCCCTGTATATAAATCTTAGGAAAAAATTTTATTGAATATTCATGTCCCTTTTCTTATACACTACACAGATGCTATAGAAAGTGCTAAGGTAGATGAGTTGCTTTGCAGAACCTCTTTTTTTTCTGCAAAATGAATAGTGATTATAGTGTTTTTATGCTGATTTCAATTAGTTTTTTGAAGAGCCATTGTTCTGTTGATATTAAAAAGGAAAAATAAGCAGTCTAATCTCATCCTGTGCAAGGAAATTACTTTTATTTTACTAAATTACATGCATGCACAATGTGTTTAATGCAGAAAAAGAGATGTCTTAATAGCATAATACATATTCTATTTGTATTAGATGCAACCAGCTGTTTGAAAGACTACTAGAACAGAGAGGATAATACTCTTTAATGCCTTTCTGATGGATTCCACAAATCCTTTTGGTGTCTTCATGTGAGAAGAAGTTTACATGATGCCGCAAGTTGGCTTTGGCAGAAATTGCTGTACAAACTAAGTGTTGGCCTGTGCCTGCCTCAGACTATGTTTGAGGTTGGATGGGACTCCTGAAGTTCACATTTTCCACCTCCCCTGCTCAAGCAGGGTCACCTAGGTCTGGTTGCCCATGGCCATGTCCAGATATCTTTTGAATATCGCCAAGTCTGGAGACCTCTGCAATCTCTCTGGGCAACCTGTGCTAGTGTCCAGTCACCCTCCTAGCAGCCTGGGTTTCCTGAAGTTTAAATGGAGCCTTCTGTGTTTCAGTTTTTGCCCACTGCCTCTTCATCTGCCACTGGGCTCCACTGGAAAGTGCCTGGCTCTATCCTCTTTATTGCTTCCCTTCAGGTGTTTGAATACCACACACAAGATTTCCTTTGAGCCTTCTCTCCAGGCTGAAAAGCCCCATCTCTCTTTCCTTATAGGAGAGATTCTCCAGTCCCTTAATCACATTCATGGCCCTCTGTTGGATCTTTCATGTAGCTTCATATCTCTCTTGTGCTGATGAGCCCAAACTCAGCACAGAACTCCAGCTGTGGCCTCTCCAGTGCTGAGTAAAAGGCAAAAAGCACCTCTCTCAACCAGGTGACAGCCCAGACTTATCTTGTCATTTAACACAAAGCTAATCAAGAACCTTAGAGCTGTCTGATCTGTCCTTCATAAATGCTCAGATTCTGCTGCCTTTTATTCTTGTATTTATGTTAAAGGGACAGGGAGGTTATTGCAATGCAAACTACTTAAAGCATGGACTTAAAGTTTTTTAAGATTCCTCGGTTGACAATGGACATCCCTCAAGTTATGTTCCTGTCTCTTTTGTGCTTCTTTCCTATATGCCACCCCAAGAGAGAAACAATAAATAGACAAAGAAGGACTTTTATAAAGACTGCAGTTATTATTTGCTTCTGGGTGCATGTAGATAAATACAAAGCAGGGGAAGCACATCCAGAAACCCTGTCACTCTCCTGCAGATCTAGGAATTGCAATGAAATCTCAATGGTTCAGTCACTGTCATGATCTTTGTAGTACTTAAAAGCCATAGTAAGCACACATGTTGATAGACTGCAGCTTGTATATGAATGAAATGTTAATTGGTAGTCTAGATTCATTAGAAGAGTTAATAACTATATGCTTTTCTATACCTCCAGCTCATTTTCAATGGTAAAAGTCCCATCTGTCTGCTTACTGCATTAGTGGAATAAAAGAACTTGTACTGGCAACTTATACACAGTTTTTAATAAGGTAATTTGTTAAGGAATATTTTTAAAATATTAGAGCTTTACAGGTGCAATAGAACAATGACAATCAAGGCTTTTTGCTTTTCCTGAACTCGGGCTGTTAGGCATTTTTACAAAGGAATTGTCATCAAATGATGTATTGTGTGCTCATTATTCTGTTCACTATAATTACGATCACAATTAAACCTCAAAAATTGTTACCGACAGTTTAAGATGTATGAAGCTGAAAAGACAGTTTGCAGTGGAATGTATTTCATTATTATTAAAGACTGGCTAATAATGGCCAGCTGCATTTGATTAGTCTGGAAATCTTACACATTTAGGAACATGTCACCAAGTTGATTCACTTAATTCTGGGGTTGTTTTTTCAGCTACATTTTAGCTGTCTCTGTGAAAAGAGCAATTTAAATGTCTTTCATCTTTCACTGTCCTTGTCCAAACCATCATGACCAGATTAGGTCTTCTCTTAAACATTGTTTAACGCAATTGAAATTTTTTTTGTAATCAGATTGGACTGTTGTATTGGTTCCGCTAAAAAGATATTTCTATAGATTTGGAAGTAAGGAAAAAGTGTAAACGTTACATCTTCAAATTAGACCTTGGACTCAGAAAACTTCCATTTGAAATTTTCTCTTTTAGTATTAGCAGATAAAGTTCTTAGTTTATAGAATTAAAACATCTTCCTCTAGATTTTCAAATTCATAGCCTTTGAGTTTGATATACAAAATATTAGTGCTTTAGTTGATACAACAGCATATGATTGGATATATATGGAAATATGTAGATTATAATCTAACCACAAATCCCTATGAAATAATAGATTAAACTTTACTCTTTAGTTGGATGGTCCAACTGGAATTCTGAATTGATTATTTTAATTACTGAAGGGTTGTACTTACAAGAATTACAACAGAACAGATTTAAGCATTTAATATAATCATCTTATGTTTCAGGATTATTTGACTTAGTAACTAAAAGTAGATAAAAAAATTTTTCGTGTCACAAGTCTTTCTGATCTCAGGGAACACGAGTTTTTCAATCATTGTGTTTGACCTCCCTAGTAGATTTGTGACTGGTTTGTCATGAAGGTTTCATGCCCTTGACACCTACCAAGAATTGCTTTCTCTATTGAACTTAAGTCTGCAAGCTCGGAGTTTGTATCATTTGACATTTATTATACCAAAAAGGTTCTTTTGTGTTTTCCAACTCATTCCTTAACTAGTAACTTAGCTTAGAGGTCTTTGTGTCTGGGAAAGTGAGAAAAGTATGGGTTGGAACGATGAGAAATTAATATAAATATTCTCTCAAAAAGTAATTATTTTTAAAATACATCATAAAAATTGAGTTGAATGGTATGAAAAGGTAGTACATATTTCAAATTGATTTCCACCGTTACTTGAAAGTTTAATCAAACAGATTATTTCCATAAATTCTATGCCGCTGCTACTGTCATATGCAGTTCCACATGTAACGTAAATTAATTTTCAATTTTTCACATTTACCTTATAAACAAATTCAGGCACTTGAGAAAATAGCTTCCATTTGTCAGCTACAGAACTTCATTTGAACTTCCTGTGTTACACTCAATGCATCTATGTACTATGCATATGTGAGAATATGTAAGAAAGTGAGAGTCTAAAGTGAAGGAGAATAAGAGGTAGAGAATGGAATTAGAGACAAATTAATGTGAGGAAATGAGGCAACTAGACAGAGTCTGTATATCCATGAGTTTTTAAGGTAATACTCCTGGATCTGACCTGGAGCTGCATGGGAATATTAATAATTCTTCAAAACAGTCTGTTGTTATGACCTTTAGACTTAAAGTAACACTTAGGTGTTTACCTCTGTCCCACAATACCCTCCCTAAAGTCATAAAAAAAAAAAATCTTTGAAATTTTAACTGCATTATAAAAATGGAATTTCTTAAATTATTTTGCGTGGTAAATTACAGAATCAAATACTCCACCATTCATCAGAATTTTGAATTTTGATGTCACTCTTAATCTGTGTTTAACAGCTGGACTCAACAGTTTCACCTGAAGTGAGAATTAGATCAGGAGTTTTTTCTTTCTCACCAAGTTCATTGCCAAAGTTTCTAGGGATAGACTTGTTCATGAAGCACATATGACATCTTGCACTGATTTAATTTTAAAAGTGCCCTGTCTTTTGCATCTGACTCTGTTCTCTTCACTTTCAATTCACTTCACATTTATAATTTCACCTGCTTATAACTGTGGCAAAAGCCACAAGATTTCTCCTGTTTTTTTTTTTTTCACTACATACATCAATTATTTGCCAGTTTTTGTAACCTGCTAGACACTAATAAAGACTGTTTTCAGTGTGTTTAATTTGGCAAATAGCTTTTCCACTGTTGTTGAAGTAAACTCACCTGATAGTTTTGAAGTTCTGGGCATTATTAGTTGTTGTTTAGTATTTTAGATAAAACCTAAATTTATGTTGTAGAGAAGAAAATATCCTCAGTTCTTAAGTCTGAAGTGTTGTGCATTTAGTATCACAGCAATGAAGGACTCCATGTAACACTCCCTTAAAAAGAAGAGCTAGCTTTCTATGTTAGAAACATAATTTCAAAGTATAAGTAATTTTTAGCTCCTGTATTTATCAGTTTTCATGAGAATTTCATGTATTATCATATGAAAAATACAATAGCAAAAGTATCCTCATCACAAAGCATCAAGGCCAGGAACTTGAAAATTTATTCAAAATTGGAATCTAAGACATAATCCAAATTTTTATATTTAGGAGCATTCCATATTCTGCGTAACAACTATAGCATGGTCATTACACTTTATGCCACCATACACAGCAAACCCAGTAACGTGTCTGACTGAAATAGAACTTGTACTGCTGATGGCTCTGTACATGCTCCTAACACAAGTGCAGTTTTGTAGTCAAATATCATACTTCAAGTCTGGCAATAAATATCTTTGTGTGTAATTCCTGAATTTCATGGTAGTTCAAATACTATTTTCCTGAGGGACGTTTAAAGCAAAGAGGTTAAAAAGCATGCATGAGGGTAATGAGCAACAGGAATGAAAAGATAATACCGTATTTTTCATTCTTCAGTAGACTTCAAGTATAATAATTATTTTCATACTCAGATATTAGTGAATAAAACTTTTTAAATGTCATTAGGTGTGGTGGGATAGAATGTAAGAAAGGATAGTGCAGAAGGTAGTCTCACACCTGAGGAGTTGCAGCTGTACCAATCACCAAACATTAGGAACAGGCCTGCCCTTAATAGGCCACAGCTGTGTCCAATAAGAAGATGAGTGCTACAAAAGAGTGGGTTAGCTGGGTGAGGAGAGGGGTGGAGCTTGTTGGTTGTGCTGTGAGGAGCTGCCCGTAAGCAATCCCTGAGAAGGTATGGAAGTTTTACAATAAGATGCTAATGATTAGGTATGCCTGACTCCTTTTAAATTTTGTGTAATGATTATAGTTCTGTGACTTACTTCTGGATTTAACAGGCTTCAATTTCATATCAAAGTGTTTACTCTGTTCACTCATAAATAAATTAGAAATTACTGCAACTTCTTCACTGCAGATGATTCTTCAGGCACATATCAGCAGTGTCCTTAAAAGCAACTATCAGAATCCAACTACAAGAATCCTTATTATCCTGCTTTTATTTGTACCTCTCTTAATTTCTTGTGCTGGAGAGACAATTATTTTTCAGTAAAATTATGGAATTGGGAATTATCAAAATTTTATTGCAATTCAAGAATCCACAGTTATAGTGGAAATGACTGGAAAAAACATTGAAAACCTTTGCAAATATGTTTATCCTATTTTCTAATCCATTCTAACTCATTTCTAATCTGAAATATCTCATTTACTGCTTGACAGAAAATAAAAGGTAACTAAATTATCTTTTTTGTTATTCATAAGATATCTGCAAGAAAATTACAAATAATTTCCCCTTACTGATGTCTTTTTCTGAACCTAAGCAAATCTATATGTTATTGAAGACTTTTCTTCACAATTATTAGTGTGGAATTTATAGAAATACTCATTTTTGTTCTGCTTTATAGAATGTCTATAAACCAGTTCTGTTTTATAGACATCTACAGAAAATATTATAGAAGCTACAGACAAATATTTTTAAAGCTATAGATTTACTTTATTTATCCTAGGTGTTTCAAAAGAAGAATCCAATTTATGAATCCCTTTTCCTAATATGACTGGAGATAGAGGAATAAAGACTACTGACATATTGAGAGTGGTTTATGTCTTATGTCTGCCCTACTGTATAGTAGACAAGTGAAAGTGTTTGAGCTCTTTGAACTAGCTCTGACAAAGTTCTCAGGGAGCCAGCATTTTAAGAGCTGTTCTAATCCTGAAAATGAGCAGGGCTGGCACATCCCTCAGAGTCCATCAGTCCTGGCTGGAATGCCGTGAGAATAACTGGAGGTGGGTAACAATGACTCCAGGCTCGGCGTTCTTTAAAATCAAAGCCTGACAGCTATAATGCTAACCCACTTCTCAAAAAAAAGAGTGACAAAATTAACCTATTGATACTTTCTCTCTTCCTTTGTTCTGCACATTGGTAGCCCTGAAGAATCTATAAAAGATAATATTAGTGCTGAGTAACCATTGCTTTGCAGATGGAAGCCCCTGGGGAAGTCCTTAGTCCAAGCTGGCCACTCAAGTTGCAGATGCAAGAGCAAGAGTAGAAGGGACTTGTTTGATGGCAGGTGTCCCCAGCATGACCCCACACCAGCTCCTTCTGCAGAAGAGCAACATCCCCAGAGAGACAAGAGCTAGCGACACTCTTGCTGGGGGTGAGTTTTTCAGTTCACTCCTGCTGATCATATTATTGCACACTTTTGTCTTTTACTGCTGTTTGAGCAGTGATAAATTGCACCTGCAGGTTTCTATCACCTTTGTCTTCCTGTAAACTTGTATCCACAGATTCCCGTGAAAGACAGGATTGCAGTTGTGTGGGATTAGTAGGTGGCAGGATAGTGCCAAAGACTGATAAAGCAAATTACTTAATATAAACCTTCTGACACTTCCAAACATATTCTGATATATTCTTTATATACAGTTGCAAATATAATGTATTGTAGCTTTTTATAATTGTGTTGACTACTGTTTGCAAACCCAAACTATTTTTAAATCTCACACTCTTCCTCATGGATTAGTGGTGAAAAATAATCAATTTAGGAAAAAAAAAGCCATTCAAAATTTCCTCTATTACAGCAGTGTGTGGTTTTGCTATTACAGAATTACTTACAGTAACAATGATACTGCTGACACTTCACAGAATTATTCACACTTGCATGGTTTAGAGAGAAAATAGAAAGTGTGTACCCAAAACACACTCTTTACTAATGGATCTCTAGTTCGCACTCTGTCTCACACAGACGAATCATACTTGTAATTATGGAATCTATATATGCTGATAGAAGTTGCAATTATGGAATCTATACATGCTGATAGAAGTTGCTCTTTCTCAGAGGCAGAACACTACAACCTTTAAATGCAATTAGATTTAGCAGGGAGTTGACTGATCAAGTGAAACTGTCTGTCTGCATTTACCACTGTCAGACCAAGGCAGAGCCCTGCTGGCCATTCCTGGTGGGCATCAGCAGAGCTCCACAGGCAGAGCCACAGGGAATTGCTGCTTCAGCCGGCCTCTGAGTTCACCCTCCACTCTGCTCATGGACATCTCCTGAAGGTGGATGTTACTTCTTTCCCATGGAAGCTTCCTCATCATGGGTGTCCCAGAACACCTTCCTAGTGCCTCACCAGGCTGGGACACAGTTCTGTCTGCTCACCTTACAGAGGTACTGGAAGGGAAATGAGGGCAATCATCCACTAACATTTTTAATGCCAGTTTCCATCCAAGGACAGAACATTAATCTATCTTAAAACTGTGCATTTTTACTGGGTAAAGCAGGAGGCTCAGCGTGGGAGGCAGCCAAGAAGCCTGACCAGTATAGTCCAAGTATCTGCCTGATTGGGAGCAAAGTTTTATGCTCCTTTTGTAAGATAAATTATTTTCCATCCCCATCATACACGATAATTTTTAGTTTTCTTTGACTGTAGGAAACATAATAACGTTTAAACATTATTTTCCTCTGGAGCATAATCAGAGTTTTACTGTGAGAACTGTACTGTTACTATTGCATTCATCTCTCTGTTCAACAGGTAAATTTTTTAAATAACCCACAATATCCATGGAAACTGCTAATTAACACCTCAATATGTGAATAATGCTCTTTCATTCCAAATAGCAAAAAAGTTTTGCTTTACACAAAGAAGCATTACTATGACTTCAAGGTCATAAATACATTATGAATGGGTACATTTGAAAATTCACTTTCTTGAAGTTGGTGGCTGAATGAATTTTAACGATTCTGGTAGATTTTCTGATAACAGAAAATTGGAAAATAAAATTGCACATGCTAAAATGGTTTTTATCTTCTACTTTAGGCTTATTTTAAAATAATCAAATTTATTTAAAAAGCAAATAAAAGAATAGACAAGAAGCCAGATGCAACTTTCAAACTGAGGCTTTATTTGTACAATTCCTATATTAAATGTCATTGTGAAGAACTTCAGTTTGCTTGATGTGCACTTACATCAACACTCAACCTCAGGGATTCTCAGAAACTTTTATGCAATACCTGGAAAACAAGAGTTTAATCACAAAGTGGCATCTGGAATAAGGAGAGTCCTTCAGCCGACCTTATATTGGGCTGATGCTGAGGTACAAAAGGTCATAATATGTTTTGTTTTGTTATATGGAAAGAAATATAAAATTAATTTTTTTTTCTTTCTTTAAAAAGGCAAATTTCAATAAATGGTAAATCCTGGGCCAAATTATTTGAGGGATGTACTTAAAGATTAACATTTTAATTGCATTTAGAACATTTTACAGACATCCAATAATGTCACAGTATACCAAGAATAAATTGGAAGCAAAGCCAGCTATAACAAAATTTAAAGGAGAAATACAAAGAAAAGGAAGAGGGTGTTTATAGCAATAAACTAAAGCTAGGAACTCAGGAAACCTATAAACTTTCTAGAAAAGCATAAGGAGATCTACAGAGAGATTTAAGGATAAAATATATTTCAAAGAGCATGAGAAAAGAAACTGGAGTATGTTATATTGATCACACTTTTTCTTGATTATGAGGTTCATCTTTTGACTGATAAATCAAATCTAGCTGATCAATGAGATTTGGCAAACTCTACCCTTTCATTTGAATTACATGACAGGCTAAAGCATTCAGAAATAGATGTTATGATAAAAGATGTCAGAAGAGTACTTCATTCATACCATATGATGAAGTATTTTCTGTGGCGTCAGTAACTTTGAGAGGTTTTAATAGCAGTTACAAGAGGGAGACATTTATATGAGGATTTCTCGTATAATTGGAGAACTTACATACTTCAGGAAGAATCCCTCATTAGCTAATGTTGATTTTCAATGGCTCATAGAATAGCCAATATTGAAAAAAGACAACTGGGATGATCAGAGTAATTATGTCTGTCAGCTTATCATAAGCCCTGAAGTAATGTGTGGACCAAACGATAATATGAATTTCTTAATAAAAATGTAAAGGCAAGTAATGTACTTGATGCCAGTAGGCATAAGTTTATGGAAGGCAGATCTTTTCAAACCAGCCTTACACCTTAATATTGCTGAAAATAAACCAAATTATCTATAGGAAAAAAAAAAAAGGCAAGCAGCAAGCTGTGTATACAGACTAAGGCTGAGGCCTCATATGGGTTGTAGGAAGTTGTTAGCCTGATGAATGCAGGATGCCCACCTGAACAGGAGATACCTCTGGAGCAGTCAGATCAAAGGAGTAACTGTTAAAATATTCTATCTACTTTACTTCTATTTTCCTCAACCTCCTTTATTTTCTTCCTTTTATTTTCCTTTACTTTCTGTTTTCCTCAGCCTTCCCTCAGGTGAGGAAGGAGCCTGGGACTATTCTCAGTAGGTTTCTTGTAATGGTTAAATTTTCAGGGAGGAAAAAGCATTATTGAGAAGAGGTTTTAATAGTATGAATGCATGTACAATTTGTGGAGATAGAGGCAGTCAGTACCTGTATTTGTCAGTGTTTCCATCTCACATAAGAATTCTTTGCATAGGCCAGAAATTATTGATTAAAGAGTTCACTGGTAAATTGAGAAGATTTCATGGACAAGCCACAAGAACAGCCAACAGACTGGAAAGATGCTTTAGAATTTGAGAAGTCATTCATTGATTGTAAAATCTTAACAAATATTTGTCTTAGTTGATAAATTGTCATATGTGCCTAATGAGGAAATAGGAATTTGATAGTGAGGAGTAGATGTCCCGTGGTTGCAAATTAGTGTAAAAGAGTTCAGACTAAAGAAATAAAAAGATATAATTTTTCAATGACAAGAGTTATAATAATAACAAACAATTAGCAAGGACTATAGCATTTTTTCCTTTCCTTGTTTTAAAGGTTATTATAATATACTTTCATTTAAAATATATTTTATACAAAAGGAAATTAGGCCACTAATTTCTCTAAAGCTAGAACAGCTGTGTTAGTGCAGCTGATTGTGATTCAGCTCACAGGTTTGATACAGAGGCTCTTACTATCACCAGAGGTTATATGCCATAAACAGCTGCACAAGTATTGCTGAGAATAATCTTGTATTTTGAGAGTCCATTAGCTGCCCAGGTTTTCAGAGATATTCTCCAGCTGGAAGGCAGAAGAGCTGGCTTGGGGATGAAATTCAGAGCACACTATGGATAATTTCTAAGGTGGAATTTTGTTAAGAGACAACAACCTGGGAGCAAGGATAGAATTACCCTATATATTCAGGTGCCTAATGGAGGTATTGTACCTTTGCAGGCACTGACTATACACTGTGCTCCTGTCATCTGCCTTGGGGGAAAATTTGTCACAGCTACTTTAATTATTCCACTGAGAGCTTAGAAAGCAAGACCTCTAACTTTCTGTGCTCTGAACTACACCAAATGTGGGTACCTACACTAAGGGCATGAATGTCTTCATGAGGGAAAAGGAATAAAGGGTTGTGTCACCAGAACATGTCAAAGGAACATGCAGAAGCACTGTGCCTAACTCACTCAAGGAGTCAACTATGACTCCTACCGTGTGTTAAAGCACAAGCGAAACTAAACGCTTTTGACTTAGGGATTCAAGCTGTGCAAGAATGTACAGCTTGACTCTATGGATTTTTGCAGTCCAACTACCTCACTTCTCCACAAATCCAAAATTTAGGACTAGGATTACAGTGTAGGTCACAATATAGCTTAATTTCTGGCCACAACTCCTTTGTGCCTTATGCACCCTTGGGCAGTTTAGTCTGTATCTCTCAGGAGAGCTGAGGAATGCTAGTATGTATACATATATATATATATATAGATATATATCTATATATATACATGAATAGCATTGTATGCTATTCCTCTGAATGAGAGCCTTTTAAACTGCCCTTAAAAATGAAAAAGACAACAAATGAGAGACATCTTATAGTCTCATTGAGGAGAGAAAAACATGTTCAAGACAGAGTCCTAAGTTTACATTTCTAAACAGCTTCTCTAATTTTCTTAGGCAAATAAAAATTATGTTCCTTTGATCTGCATGTGTAATTCCCACTGGTGCTATGAGAATTATTTGCACGATTCAATAGAATAAGCTCTATAATTTAAGGGGTATTTGGAGGGAGACTACAAAGAAAACATTAAATACTTGATAAAAAGTGATAAGAAATCTATGAAGAGTCTGAAAGTTTGAATAGCAATTTTTTTTTAATTAACTTGAATTTTTTTAAAATTGTCTTTGAATATGCCAAAATTTATAGTCTACTGAAACCAAATACATAGATGTTCAATCAAACTTTAGTAAAATAAAATGACAAAAATTAAGAACGTGAA
This sequence comes from Molothrus aeneus, assembly GCF_037042795.1. Lineage (NCBI taxonomy): Eukaryota > Metazoa > Chordata > Aves > Passeriformes > Icteridae > Molothrus > Molothrus aeneus. The sequence continues at coordinate 44,744,150 of NC_089648.1, forward strand.
TGTATTTAAGACTTACTGAAGTACAGCCATAAAAAAGGAAGTTATTTGATTTTTGAGGTTTTTATCTCAATCTTCATCGATATAAATGGAATTATTAAGGCCTAGATAAATCAAAAAGAAGGAAAAAAGTCAGATCAACAGAATAGATTTTATTTTTACATTGCATTTTTTCTTTCTCCTTTTAGGTATAGAATTTTGACTTATTATTGACTGAGTAATGTCTGAGTAATGTGTAATGTCTACATTAATAATACTTTTGAATCTTGCACTGCAAATGAGAGCAAAAGCATATGCTCTCCCCTTTCTGGCTGCAGTAATGGTGCACGATGGGATGATACAGAGCACCATGAAACAGCCACAGCATGGCTGGCACTCAAGCTGTAGGCTAAATTTTTCATTAATGCTCCTAGCACCCTAGTGGACCTGCATGGTGGGTGTACCAGAGCCATGCAAACTGACAAGTCTTGTAAAAATCTGAAGAGGAATTCATCATTTCTCAATATTTGGAGCTCAGATATTTGCATCTGTCTCATTGTCTACAGTCTCCTAAGTGTCAGTAGAACAATCCTGGGGAGAAATCAATCCTATTCTAAAGTAAAGGTCTGCAGCAGACCAGATTAATTTGTAATTAAATTTTTCCATTATATTTTGTTGAGTGCAGAAAGTGGAATCTAAATGGCCTAGACAGGCATCTGAAGGTGGGTGTGGAGACTCCCCCCCAGTTTATCCATTGATGTAGAAGATAGTCTGACCTCCAGTGACAGAGACTGTAACAATCACTTTAATCAATGTATTCATGCAGTCTAATAATTTTAAAAGCATTTTTTTATTTACAAGCTGTAAATTAAACCAAATATTTTAATGCCATCTGCCACAGAGAAATAGAATAGAATTGTTTTCCTATTTTAATTTTTTTTCTTATACATGAAGCAAGGCACATTTCATTTTGCTTTTGCCTTCTCCAAGTTAACAAAGCCAGTATTCTTGTACTTACCTGTCATGCTTTCTACATCTGTGCTCATCCCAAACGAGATTCATTTGAGCAAAGATTTTTTCCTGTAACATCTAAGGATGGCTGTAATATTCCAGCTGAGACCTTATCACTGTAACATAGACATCAGAGAAAATCTACTTTAAATGCCATAGGCACAAATTTCTGCATGGAAATTGCTTTTTTCCCTCTCCACACTCTCCCATTCTTCAAGAGGAAAAAGGTTACTCATCCTTGTTCTCTTTATAAGTCAGGTAATTTTGCAGGTATTTTTTCAGTCAATACCCTATCCTGCTTATTCCTGCCTGTATGTAACAACTTGCACTAGAAAAATAGCATTTTTTTTTCTGATCCCATCCAAAATCTAACAAGATTTCTTTGAATTTCATGATGACAATTATAATTTTCTTGACTTTGTGACCCTTTGTACCTAATAAGCATACCTTCTGTTCACTTCTCTAGGCAATTAATACAAATATTTTATAGTTTTATATCCTGCAGAAAGCTTTTGGAAACTGCTGATTTTTCCATTTACATGGGGTATGTTTATCTAAACAATGTTTTTCCATATTTCTTCCTGGAAAGGCACCTGTGTTGAAAACCTTACTGGAACTGCAATTAGACCTGTGATGTTCCTCCTGTATGCATAAGGCCTTTACCTTTTGTAGGAGGAAGTGAAGCTACTGAGGGATGATTCATTTCAGAGACACTAAGGTTGGTGGCTATTCATTCCTCTGTTTTCTCAGTGTGTTCACACATTTCTTGCTTATTGGCTACATTTTTTTAAGCAGCAAGTTAGGATATCTGCAATTTTCAAGAACCTCCTTTATAAAGCAATGCACCATATTTGCCTTTTGCTATTTTTTTCATATCCATCTGTCATAACTTCTCAGGTGCAACCAAACACTGAGCTTTTATTCATTAATACTTTCAGCGCTCTGAGAAAAAAAAAATCAGATGAAGGCAGTTTGAAAACATCTGATTAAGTCAAGCATCAATTTGTTCCTTGCTATACCAGGCTGGAATCTTGATCCTTCACGCCTGTTATTAACCATGATAGCAAATAAGCTTTTTAGTGAGAGTGGAAAAAGTCATTAAGTGCTCAGAAATTTTCAGCATCGCATGCCAATCACTTTCAGTCTCTGCAGAAGGAGACTAATGATCTCTCTTTTTTTTCATCCTTCTCCTGGAGTACTTATTTGTAACTGGTTTCTGTCGGAATTAATTTTCTCCACCATTTTCCTCTTCTGACTTTGTTTTTCTAACCCAAAGTTTAATTGTAATGCTGCATTTTTGCACCCATCCTCAGAAGTTTGACCTGGGATCTGTTTTCTATGCTGTTCACTTTGTGATTAAAATGACAATGAGATTACAGTTTCTCAGCTCTGTGCCCTTGATATTCTTGTAAATTACTAATCTCTTTTACACATTCTACTAATACAAGCAATTTAAAAGTTCTTTCCTTCTAATTTTCTGGTGTCATTGAAGTCTACCTTTCTGAAAGCTGATATTTTCATTCTGGCCTTTTCTGTGAACTCTGTTAGGGTTATCAAATTACAGCGCTATCTTCACCCATACCAAAGGTAGCTTTTAATCTGATGGCCTCATAATTCTTCCCTCATGGTTGAAACAATATGTAGATTTTCTCCATATGTCCTATAGCTTTGTTACTAATTGGAAGAACTTGCACGGCAGTCAGGGTCTAGCCATGTCCTTGTTTCTGTTTGTTATTAAAATTTCAAGTGATAATTACTCTTTTCAGGGTTTTAAATGATCAAAATTACATTACCTACTGTGGTTTACACTTGCAGGAAATATTTCTGTTTGAGATTTTTCAGTGGCTAGTTCTATATTTTGTGACACTTTGCGACTTGAACATCTTTTATTTCAATATCTTTGATTTTCTATTTTAGGGCCAGATATGAGCCTCAGATACAGCTGAGAATTCAATCTTTTGAAATAATCATCCCTGTAACTCTTATATCCTTTTACAATACACTTATTTCTACCTAATTCCTTTGTTTTCCTGTTTACCATCTTGCCTCTAACTACTTGTCCAGCACAGTGAATCTCTGTCTGTGTGTATATACGTGTCCAGGCCTGCACTTGCTCGAATATTGAATGATTTTGCATTAGGAGGCAAATTAATAACAGACAAAGCAATGTTTGACTTCTAGAATTAAAAATGTCAACTAAGCCGCCTATAATATGAAGATTTAAAAACCTTTAGGAACAACTGGCAGATCCTTGGGAACAGGGTGGTGACTGCAACCACCTCTTAAAAGCTTCAAATATTCCGTGTTATGGAAATAATGAAAAATTTATCTTTGCAATATATAAACTGAGACAATTTCAGAAACTCCTATTGATTAATCAGTTCAACATTCAATTTTTAAAAGGATTTAATTTTGCTTTTTCCTTACCATATATCTTTGGTTATGTCTTTCCTTTTCTTTAGAGCTTTTGGAATTGGACTGAGACAGTTTGATTTGCTTTGGCTCATGTTTCCTATAAGTCTTGCATTTAAGCATCTTACCCATGAGAGACAAATAAAAATAAAACATATCAAAGATGCAAAGGACTGAGAAAAATATAATGTTTTTCTATTTTGGAATTAGAGTACCTAGGAATTATAATTTAAATCTTCATTAAAAGCAAACTATAACTTTTAATCCCCTGTGCCCTTAAAATCATGATTCAATGAAGCTTTTAAACACCTGCTCTACTACAAAGCATGCTCAAAATTGCTTTATTGGATCAGGTCCTAATTCACTCAAAAACATAAATGGACCTTATCAAAAGTCAAAAAGCTCATGTTTTGTTACTTACTTTCAAGTTACTTCATTTTAAGCACAGGATATAATTAATTCCAATAGAGCTGTTTTAGAGATATTAAATTTACATATTAAGTATGAAATTGAGGCCAAATTGAAGAATACCTATGGTCAAATACCTATGGTTTTGGTTCTATAGCTGTCTGCAGTGCAAAGCTGTATTTGTGGAAGAGTTTCCTGTTATTAGACAGTTCCATAAATTATTGAATCTCTATAGAGATTCAATTATTTTCACCTAACATTTAGTTCATAAAGACATGCATCTTTCTGAAACTGCCAACACATACTTGTGGATTTTCAAATATAAATAATAAAATTAGTTAATGTTAATAAATGGCAATGTTTATACACTGGACACACTACATACTGAATTCCTCAGAATTAATTTTTGGAACACTTTAGCTGTACCTTGTTAAGATGAAGTTTGGTTCTGATTTACAGGATCACTGTGGAGTTCCTTATTAAACTGTCACTCGGAGAGTATAAGAGTGGAAAACCCATTACTGTGTTAATTAGATCTCTGGTAGTTTTCAGGCTGGTGGTGACAGCTGCCTGCATGTGGCACAGCATATACATTATCCTAGTGGCAACACTACCTCTGCTGCAGTGGAAGACTTTTCACAGCCATTAAAAAAAGGGAAAAGGATGCTGCTTTTCCCCTTAGGGGGCAGTATCACAATCCAGGAAAAACCTTCAAAAGTTCAATTTATTTTCTTGCAAAATATTTGTAATGAGAAAACACGATACAGAGTCACTGCACTTTGTTCTTTTAAAATTTATTTCTTACCTAGATGCAGCTGCCTTGAACAAACACACAGTTACATTCAATGAGGTACTAATATTACCAAGGAAAATTACATTAATGAATATTAGCGGACTGTATTGTTCAAATAAGTTGTGCTTCTTGTATGACTACAGGATTTCATTATTCCATTATTCCAAAACACCAAATTAGGTGTTTTTACTTCTGGGCTATACCATGAGAGGTCAGGCGACATGCAGCCCCTACATCTGTTAGTATGTTTCAGCTGCTAATTATTTTCAGTTTCAGAAAATTGGGTGAAAGAGAACATCCTAATGTGCCCTTGTGACATGGAGACATGACAAATGTTCAACAGTGTTCATAAAAGTAATGTCCCTGGCCTGTTAATCAGAAATACACCCAGGTGTTACAGGGATGGAAACTAAGGTACAATATTTGGAAGTTTACATACTCTGGAGCAAACTCACGTGGGCACCCTTACCTCTGGTAAAAGTGCAATAGGAAATCCCACCTCCATTGTTAGGAGTGTGTTTGGAATGGCTGGTGAACTCCTATGAATTGCTCTGAATTTGCTCAAAACTGATATCAATTTGTAGCTAATGCTTCTCATAAACCCTAAAACTCCACATTGCCAGTAAGCATTCCCTTGTTTGCATGTCAGGATTCTAAGTCATATATGAAAAGCAGAACATTATTTGTCAAGCCAGTGCAGCATTTCTTCAAGAGTAGCTCAAAAGAAGACGTGGTGAGTCAGGTCAGTCCTGCCAAAAGCAACGGTATTATCAGCTGAACCCCTGAGATTTTTTTCTTTCTTCTCCTTTCAGGAGGAAAGCACTCTCTCTTTTTTCTCCAGTAGTGTGCTGGGAGAAGCTGCTCAGCAGTGTGGTGAGCAGATATGGTACACAAACTGAATCATTCATTTTGTTAGTATTCCTGGGCTGACACTTATACCTATACTTGGGGAACACACTTAGTAAGCCCACACACACTGCTGTTTCTGTGCATTAAAAAATAAACCAGTCCAAGTAAGAATATGCTGTGAATGCACTGAAGTCAGTGAACAGTCTCTCCCTGCCCTTTGTGCCAGGATCTCATGCTGTGCCTTGCTAAGAAAAATGACCTAATGAATTTTTCCCCATCTCTGACTTTGATGGCTCCCTGATGTTATCCTCACCAGGTTTCCACTTCAATCTCATTTTCTTCTACATAACTTATCTCTTTGTATTTATGTCATATTTTTAAATTCAAAATTTTAATACTGAAAATTATGTAGAGTTTTTTTTATATTTAAGGGGATCATGGACTGCTCAAAAGAAATAAGCCAAGTCTGCCTGTCAGAATACAGGCCACAATTAGTGTGGAATGAAAACTTTTCCCATGCATATAAATTATTACTCTTCCCAAAGTCTTAGAGAACAGATGAATGAGACTTTAGAGACTTTAAAGTTTTGTTTTTGTTTAAAACAGACTTTAAAATTCTGTTAATTAAAACAAGAAGCAGTAATTGAGAGAGGAAAAATCTTTCTGTTCTTCAATTTTTAGTCCAAGGATGGAATCCAGATCCATTTATCTGGAAAAATAAAATTGTGATCCGCTAGTAAATGAGGTATTTCAGCAAGAATATTTACAATACTGAAAGAATATGTTAGGTATGTTTGTCTGGAAGTTTTGTGATCACTGAAGGGGATATATGACTGAGCTACTAATTCAAAGTAAGGACGAGAGAAAATAAAAAGGTACATGAAGATTAACTGCTCAGTGTTCATAGTCCATCCCTCACACAGTGGAAAAATATAATGGTAAGTGAAGATTTCTTTTCTCTGAATTAAGGAGTCTTTGCTTATGAACACATATGCCATTTTCCTTCCATCATAACCTCCTTCAGAGACCTCTACTGATCAAAGGCTTAAAAAAGTGGTAGTAATCCATTTAGAACTAGGAAATCAGAAACATCTTGTCCTTTTGCCAAAAAGGACAGTTTACATTAGTGCTTTCCTTCATTTACTTAATTGATAATATGAACAAGACCTTCCAGACAGACAGGGGATGAAGAATAACACTTTATATTTGTCCCCAGTAATGCAAGGATGCCAAGAAACTGGATTTTCATAGGAAGACACAAAAAATTCAAGAGCCACTATGAACATTTCCAGTTTTCTCCTGATTTTATCAAAATTATTTTAATGTCTGATATAAAAAAGAGATATAAAACATGAAAATGTGATAATTTTCTTTGATTGTCTTCCCAGAAGTAGTGTCTGTCCCCCCAAAAGAGTTTGGATTTTTTCTATCACCTTCATATCTCAAAAACATGTTTGGAAAACAGGTTCTCAGAAGTAGCAATATGTGGGGTGAAAACCAGTAAGAGTATCTAGTACATGAGCTTAATTTGACAATTATGGCTCTATACCAGGGTTCCTCAGATTATTTTTTTATATCCAGTGGAAAAAAAGTGTCATAAAATTTCTAATTTTGAAATGACGAATTCATGTTTCAGAAGTCAGTCAAATTCTCTTGTTTACACCTGAACAAAAACCTGAAAATTTCATTGTCAAATGAAGATTGTTACACCCACAGTTGTACACTTCAGTATGAAGATTGTTGAATGGCTGTGTGAATGCAATGTGATCTAAATTATGAAAGGTTTCTAAAAATTTCATAATCCAGGAATCCATTCATTGCAGAATTCAATCCAGCAGCTCTGATGGAACTGGCAAGATGCATTGGCTGAAGTTATCATGAATCACAACATATGCAGTAGCACTGAATTTAGCAGTTTCTCTCATTCTTGTATGAGACTACACATATTCCAATAATGACTCTGACTATTTTGTTTCTGACAGGAACCTGACAAAGGAAATGGAGAAGGAAATACCCATATTGCATATACTGAGAAGAAAGTTGCATTTTTTTTAACAACCTCTATTTGCTTTCCTAAGTTAACTGGTCTCTTGCCACCAGAAATTTAGATATTGCAGTATAATGCAACAGCACAAAACACCAGTTTCTCATCCCAATACATTTGTTTCCATGAGAGAGGCTAGAGGCGTATTAGATTTGTAGCAGCCCTGCTATAAGGAAATACTTGGTCTCCTAGCTGCCATAATTATTATCAGCTGCAACTTACTGGATTTCCTCTTATTAATGTTATCACTTGGCACAGAATTATAATGCAGGTTTAGCCAGTTATTTAGCCATCTGTGAAGTGTCTTAACTCTGTAAGGCTTGGTATTAAATAAAAAATCTTATTAGTTTTGAGGAATATGAGTTCATGGTATAGTCTGCAATTCAGTTAAATAAAAATTAAGTCAGTTGGGAAATTGCTATAGTTGGACTAATTGCTATAGTTGGACTAATTGCATATAATAGCCTAGAAAAATATGAGGATTATAGATTAAACTAAATCCTTCAATAAAGTCTCCTTATGCTGGACATTTTTTGGATTCCCTTTCCTTGCAACAAACTATGTAAAAAATTGAACATCTCACTAAATTATCTTCCTTTCATTATTCAAATTTCAAATAGAATATTTTTCATCCCTTGTCTTCATTTCCTGGCAGAGACCAGAAAAAACCAAATTAATTTCATTAAGAGACATTAGAGGTACAATATAAAATACTAAATCTGGTCAATAATACACTGACTTATTGAATCATCTTGTAGTAAATTAAAAATTATTTCAACAGCCCACAGGCTAAAGTATTAAAACCAACATCAAACCCCTTTCTCTTTCAGATATACGAATTAAAGGAAGCAAAGGGCTGAACACGGAGTCCTCTGTTCATTTATTCCCACGGATGCAACCAGTAACTTCAGGCTTTCTGCCTACCATTGATACACACAAAATTTGCCAAGACTTATATTCTTATACCAGAAGAACATCCTAAGCTCATCTCTGTACCCTAGCCCACATTGCTGGAGGAGCAATTTTCTGAGTAATGTACTAGAAAGATCAAAATGTTCAGATACCAGTGCCTACACTGGTATGAAGAAAGTTGAAAATGAGGTTAGTTATGTTGCTGAGAAGCCAGTATATTGCTTTTGTCATGTCTGATAGGTTCTAGACCAGATTAAAGAAAAAGAAACCAAAAACAAACAAAATCAAAACAACAAAAGCAAAACATCTTTTTATTAAAAAAAAACATATATGCTCTTTTGAAAAAAAGGAGTCCCACAATAGAAAACTTATGAACACAGAAAGAAATGATAGAGTTGATGGTTCAATATGTAACTGAAATTTATGAGACATTTTATCATATGAGTTATTTTATCAAGGGATAAAATAATTCCCATTTTCCATATCTTTGCTTGGATGAATGGGACTGCTCTTAAATTCTATGTTTCTTGTTTGATCTAAAAATATATGAATATATACATATATATAAATTAAATTTCCTCTAGGCAATGTATACTCTTCAAGGCTATTGAAGCTTATTCCAAAAAGGAACAGGACAATCTGTGTCTGTTGTGGATTTGATGAGCAGAAGTGGATTTAACAATGTGAAGGAAGTCTCAGCTTAATCTTTATTAGAAGTGTTTGTAAAGCAAGTAATATCCAAGAGGGAACAAACTAGAATAGATTATGTGGGAAGTGATAAGTCTAAATTTTTGGACATCTTTACAAGAAGCAAGCTGGAAAATACCAGGAAAAATACAGTTAATCTTACATTAGGAGAAGTAAGCAGATCAAAAAATCTCTGTTCAGACCCCTAGACAGACAAAGCAAAGTTGTGTACATCCTTCTGGAGGGCAAAGTTTGGAACTTCAGCATAGGTATTTAAGCATGAACCCACAAAATTGTTTTAATTTGGCTCAGGAAGATGATTTCCAAGTGAATTCTGCAACAGTTCTCTCACTGCACCTTGGTTTGCATAGCATGGGGCACAAACTCCGTTCCCTTTAGGTAGCACTAAAGCGAAAGCTGCAATCTGGGATCACATTTAATATATTTTAGCTGCTAATTAGCAATCATCTCATGGGGTCATACTAAATTGGTCTGGAGGAAAGTGACTGCAGTGCAAAGTTCTTAACGCAATCTGTCTGGCTCTACAGAGCCTCTCCTTTTAGAACATTCCTCTTGCTAGTGTAGACATGATTTAAGGCTTTTGCTGGTTACAGCAATAAGTTGCTGATGCAGCCAGAATCTGTTGAATCTGCTGAATCCTGTACCCCAGATACAAGGAAAATCAAGCAGAGGAAAATAAAAGGAGAGGCATAAATTAAGATAAGCACCTTTTAGTCCCTTTTAACAGCAGAAATAATTTTATTAGACAATATTTATACTGTATTAGATCATGTCTATGCATCTCTATTTCTTGATAGGAAAAAAACATTAACAACACTGAGATTCAGTTACTTGAAGGCAAATCAATACACACCAGGAATCTGATTAGGCATCACAGTTCTTCATCTTTCCTGAGAGTACTTTCCAAAACATGCATTTCTAACAAAGATTGCAAGCATAGAGTAAAAATCTTTATGCTAAAATGTCATGCCTTTTATGCTTTTTCCCAATTAATATCTGACCTATTTTTCATCTTAGAAAGACACTATCTTTTGAAAATACTAAGTCACCAACAGAATATACATTAGTAGATCACCTCACAATACAATGGTCTCTCTGCTCTTTTGTTCCTCCTTTTTTCTGGCTGTCATCCAGCAGCCAACACCCAGCTGCAAAAAATCAGGAAAAAATTGTGAAAATCTGGAGAATAGGCTTCTGATTTCTCTAATATTAGAAACTTTTTCTGTTAGACCTCAAACTAATTTCCAAATGCTTAAATAGCTTTTGTCTCTCTTGATTTCTCTGAATATTTTCTATTGCACTGGAACACACAGAGAATTGTGATTCTAGATAGTTTATAGCCAGAAGAACTTATTTGTATTTCAGAAAAGGATCAGGAACAGACACCAACATTAATAATGGCATGTTAAAGGACAGGGAATGGCTTGATGTCAGAACTTTTTCCTGATGGTTGCAAACTACAGGGAGCTGCTGGAGATGCTGAATGAGAGATAGCACTATGCTAAATGTCAGTAAGCAAAGATTAGCCAAGGATGGTTGTGTTCAGGTGTTCAGGTTGGATGCTTTACTCAAAATTAAACAGTCCTTTTAGGCTTTATCACTTAAGTAAATGGTAAAGTTTAAAGAGGTCTTGTGAAGCTTATGTCTAATTTCTCTTAAAACTGAATGTCTCTGGAAAGAGCTAAATGGTGAACCAAAGTGACTGCACCTTGGCTGAAATGTTGGTGGAGCGTGAAAGAGTGATGGTGGATGTTTGAGGGCAGCTTTATTCTTTCTGACACAAAAATCTTTGGTCTACGGGTGACCTGACCTCTAGGAGTTCTCACAAAAACTTGAAATTCTACTCTGAAATGGGTACATTAAAGCTGGAAGATAAAATCAGAGCCAAAATACTTCAATGTCCTGACATGACGAAAAAATTGGAATTTCTCTCCTTATGTACATCTTATATACATCTTTGAAACACAAACACACAAAAACACGCACACCTACATAGTAATTATCAGAAAGCTCACATGAAGTTCTGATAACAATTTGTAAGGAAAATGACAAAAAATGAAATGATGAATTGTCTAAAATGCAAGAAGTGTTTCCTCTGACCAATTGCATAATGGTAAGATTCAGAACTTGCAGTCTGCAGTCTTTTTATGATGTAGCTACAAAATGCTGCAGACTTATCCTCCCCCAGATCTACTCATGGGCATGACTTCAAAGTAGTCAAGGTGGCCAAAAGAAGAGGATGGTGAAATATTATTAAATTGCATATCTTTTGGAAATCATAAACTGTTAAAAAATTGCCAATAATTGTCTTTCTGTCTTACAAAGCCATTTTTATTTCTTCTACAAGACTGCTACTTCTATTAGCTTTGATTACAGAAAAGCACAATCACATTTCAAATAATGAAGCACTGTCTCTCTTCTGAACACAGACTGCTGGTAGGCTGCAGTATCTCACTGAAGACTGAGGCTAGACTGAACATAGGAGACTAAGTAAGGAAGAAGATAAAAAAGGCAACACATTCCTGTGTGAAATGTTATATTCATTGTCTCAGAATCAGACACCGACTTCCACCTCTGCATGCGTGCAAGCGGGCGCCACCAGCGCCACAGGGTATCATTTGTTTCCTCCTGCCCAACATCACCAGGGCAAGGTTTTGAAATTGCACCTGAGTTTAACTCTCTCACAGACACATGGTCCAATCTCACAATTACCAACACCTGTACAGCTGAATTGCAATAAACATCAAGGAAATGACAACGCTCTGTGGCATTGACTCTGCCCAGTGCTAGCTTTTTGCATCCCTACAGGCTCTTGAGGTCCATATATCCAAATATTAAGAAGGTATGGCACCCAGCCAGATTTCTGCCACAGAAAATTTTAGGCTTTGGGAATGAGGTTTTTTGGTGAGGAAAAGATTTCTAGCTCTGACCATTGGATAATAAACCCCACTACTCACAGGAAACAAAGAAACCTCTATTAAGGTCAAAGTCAGTGATCTTGACTAGGTATTATAAGATGGCATTAATTTCATAATCTATCCTTTTCCACAGAAAGAATGAATGATTCCTGAATCTGGAGCTTATCTTAAAAATACTGAGCCTTGTTAGTTTTACAATCCCTATCTGAAATAATATCTTTGGAACTAAATAACAAGTCATTTTCCTCTCATATTTCACACTAGTATTGATTGAAATGAAAACTAACTTTGACAAGTGCAGTTTTACTTATTTGCTTAGGGAAATGTCAGCATGGTATTTAAAGGAGGCAGGCAAAGGAACTATCCCTTAATGCCTGCTTAGGCCTTTATAGGCATTGCCTCTCCTAAATTTTTTAAAGAGAGAAAGAAGAAAAGTCAATGCGTGCAGCTGGTGTATAAATAAACCTTTGGATATTGTCCATGACAGCTGGCTCTCATGCAAGAGCAGGTGAATTCCTCACAACAATTTCAATGTTAGAGGAAGTTAACAATTGCTGCAATAACTAGTGAATACACAGTTTAGGTTAGAAATGTGTACCAGGAGACAAGGTTACGGATGTTTTCCAGAAGGCAGAAAACAAAAGGCCAGTTATTTAACTGTTCCAATTGGTGGAGGAGAGTCAGCCTGTTTTGTGACTATGTGTATGTGACTATCCCATGTAGTTCCTCAAGGGAGCACTTTTTCAACATAAAAAATCTGAAATCAGGTCACTAACAGCAATCCAGAACTATAGAAAGATTTTCTCCACTCCTAAGTAAACAGAATTTTTTTTCCTGATGCGGTGAATTTTCTTTAGTCCTATTGTCTCTAAATAGTCCTATTGTCAGCAATTTCTACCACTTTATGTAAAGCTTGAGGTTCTTCATGAAAACATGCTTTACATCATCAGGTGAGCAGAGACTGTGCAAGAGTATTTTTTTAACAAGGTAATTACAGAATTTTACTTATGAGGTCAGTGGAGATTGCCACACAACGGGAATTTGCTCTCTGTCATTCTGGGTAATTCTGACAATATATCTCCTCATCCAAAAACACAGTTGCAGTCCTTCCTTTTGAAAATCAAAATGAGAGATGTTAAATGCATGGGATAGTCATGCAAAAAAACCCACGTGGTGTGTATTATGCTGTACTGTTACACTCTTCACAACAAATTCTCCTTAATATCCATCAAAAAGGAAATGGACTTACAAGTAAAAGCAATCTAAATAAACAAATACACAAAAATTATTGGCTAAAAAGCTGTTTTCTTTTGTATTTTTATTTTCTTCATGTGAAACCTGTGAAATTCACTAAGGTTACGTTTTTAGGCTCTTCTCTGCAACTACAGGCAAATTTTTCTCTTAGCTGAAAGTTAAGACTGGCATAGACTCAGGACTTGTGGCTGAAAGGAAAACACCAGCTGCCACAAGAGTCATGATAATATCATACTGAGCTCACCTCAGACCTCGTGGTTGTGAATCCTGTGGGTTCGTTGCAGAAATAGCTGGCATGGAGGAGATGACTCAGGTGCCAGAGTCAGGGTTGCTACCATGGAACAGAAATCAGGGACAATATATTTCCACCTTCACAGTACAAAGAGACAGTAGAGTACGTGCTCAAGCCCAAAGGTGCTTCACCCTAGTAAGGTGAAAAAACCACTGCAAAACACTGTCCCATTCCTTCTTCCCCTTCCTTTGGTATCATTCTGTGCTCCTGCCACCTTTTCCTGTCCACAATAAACATCTCAAGCCTTTTGGCACCCTTTTTTTTTCCCAAAAATCACTCCAACATATTTTTTTAAAATATTATTTAGTGAGGAAAAATGCATATATTGTTTATTTTGCCATGGCTTGTGGTTTTTATCTCTTCTCTTTCCACCCTTCCCCCTTCCAGTCCACAAAACCAGGTGTTGTGTAACTCTGTGAACAAGTAGCCAGTGCTAGAACTGGAATGTCAACTTCACTGAGACAGCAGTGAAAAATAATGTGAAAAGGTCATGACTGTGATAAAGTATTCCTGCATCTTTTTTGTTGAGAAATACAAGGCTTCTGTTGACTTTGCAGAGCTAATCAGAAGCAGAATGATTGGAAATCAGACTTCCCCTTTCCTTACGTAAGCCACTTACATAAACGAAAATGTAAGCAACCACTTAACCTGGATTAAAGACTATCTTCGAGTTACAATATCCTCAGTCATGGAGTGACCATGACTGAAAAGGAGGTTTTTAAGCATTATCAGCCTATTCATGTATTTGAATTTGGGTTTCCTACATAAGCAGAGCAGCTCCATCGACTTATCTGCATTCTTACCAGGGCTACTAAATGGTGATGTATGCCCTTCAGTATGTAAAAGGACTATTTATTTTCATTTCAATGGAGTTTCTTACAGGTTGCTAATAGGTTTCATGGAGATTGCTTTAAAAGGCAAAGTCAGAGGCATTTCCCAATGCTGGGAATCAAAAAATAAAAATTATATTTTGAAATTTATTGTCTCAAAATATGCTAAAGGTTCTGTTGAAGGTGGCTTTGACTAAATAATGCACTAAATTAGCTGCCAATAGCATTAATTAAGAAAGTGAGACTATTAAGAGGATGCATTTTCAGTGGACAGGTTAATATTTACTCTGCAAAACACTCCATGGCTTAAGTGAGTCAGCAGGATGAGTGGGAGAAGGACTTGTGGAATGCTTCTCAGAGGTGGAAGCAAATATGAATTCTTGGTAAAAGCAGGTAGCTCTTGCTTGCAAGGTGTCTTCTTTTTTCTGATTTCCCTTTTATCTCCATCGCTTCGTCTGTTTCAGGAGCTGCTTCCCAGACTCTGGCCCACTGCTTGGAAAGGAGAGTTTTGTACTGTGCAGCTTTGTGTTGCAGGGTGAAGTGGACAAGACAGACTACTTGCAGTCTGTCTTTTGGGGACATCCCAAGAACTGTCTGTCTTTTGGCTGCTCCCAAGAACTCAGCTGGGTTATGAAAATGCCACTTTTGCCCACACCTACAGTGCCAAGCATCAGGCCTTCCAACCAGATTCAACTCATTGACTTAAACAGCTTTCCTTCCATATGCTCCAGAGCAAGAGAGTCAAAGTTCCTATGCTACTGGGCTCTACAGTAAACTGTCTCTGCACTAGCTTTCCAGAAAAAGTGATGTACCTAGACATTTAGTGTAGGTGTCTAGAATTAAACTTCCAATATCACTACAATATTATGCAAACACAGTTAATCAAATTTCCCTTTGCCAGGAATAGTCCTGCTCACAAGAGTTAGTTCTGAAGAAAACTAGTCATTCCTAGTAGTTATTCTGGTACATTTTGATCTCTTTTAGGCTGAAATTAAAATTAGAAATTTTAATGATTAACAGAAGAAGGTAGTGAAATGATGGAAAATTTCATGTGAGATCTGAAGAGATGCGAGTGTTGCAAGTACCTCCATAAGAGCTAGGGAAATAACAGGCAATTATTTTTCTTTATTGAGGATGAGAGCTTATGTCCATCTTGCTTGTCTGCAAGAATGTGTTAGTGGTAGAATTACAGGGATGCTGAGAATTGTATGTTCAGAGACAAAAATCCTGGATTAACTTCAGAGGAAGCTTGAATGTTCCATTTGTTCTCAAAAAATATCCTTTATGTAATTGGATTTATTTTCAGTCAAATTCAAGAAAGTAAAGATTAAAAAATACAACATATTTCATCATCCTTGTTACTGAAGTCACCTCTCTCAATCTCTTATATACCTTATATACTGACTATCTGGATCTCACTATTCTTATATGAAAAGACCTTGTATCTGTAGCCTGAAATTCAACCTTTCACACATATTTTATTTTGTCATATTCTTTTTTTCTTAAGACCTGAATTCCTGAAACTGCCAAACTCCACTCAGCTACCAAAAAAAAAAAAAAATCACTTCTTTTTTTTAACCTTGTAAGATCAAATGTGGGATATTTGAGTGAATATAGAACTCAAAGTTAAAATGAAACTTGTGTAAATCTGGCCAGGATAATTATTTGTACTGATAATCAGGCATAATATAAAGGGAAACTTGGAAAAAATCTGTTATTTGTGAAGTCTATAGCACCAAGGATAAAAACTGTCAGCTGGGAAGAAGATTTCATATCTCATTTCAAGTGGTTTTATGTCTAAACATTCAACTGTTTATGACCTTGCAATATAATTAAGATATACCTAAAGCCAAAGGTAAATCACAGTGATGCTAATTTGAAATTTTCATATGAATAAGCTTCAACAAACATACACAAGAAAACTCATTTTCCCTACTGAAAAATCAAAACACCTGACTCTGATTTCAGGAAAAGGAGTCTTTGTTAAAGAATAAGATAGGTTTTATAAAAAATAATAGAGATTGATATGATCTTTAAATAGAATAAAGTCCTGACTTGTAATTGGACATAGTTTGGTTTTAAAATAACACTACCAACGTCATATTTTTTATATTTTTGATGGAAATAGTCACACATATGTAACATTATAGCATTTTATATTTTCTAACATTAAAAAGTATATGACAAGGTTTTCCCTATACCTACAGAACCTTCTGATGATACATTTTCTGTCATTTAAATGGCTGCCTTTCAAAGAGTCTTTGCTATCAAATGAAACTTCATAAACTCTTCAAACCTATTTTCTATAGGGAGCAAAGTGATGTATGAGGATTAGGTAGGTTTTCCTTTTGTTTTGAAGGAGTTATCCTAGTCATCCTTATATTCTCTGGGAATTGACACTCACTGACCATTAATTTCTACAAAACACCATCATAGCCATAAAAAAGAAAAGAAATTTATTTCTGAAGGTTTAAGAGGCACTTCAAATTTCTATAGCAAATCTCTGTCTACAGAGTCTAAACATCACCTTATCTTTGCAACCCTTTTATAATACAATTATAGAAAAAAATTAGGCAGCGCTTTTTTCTTTTCTGGTAATCACCCACAGAACACTTCTGCCACAAGCATATTATGGATAATGAGGTCTGCAAGGACGAGTAAGCAGCATCACTCTCCCTTCCAAAGTACAGCATTTATTGCTCAAGCTGTCAGAGCTGAATGGCTTTAGCGTGTGTGCTTATAACAACGTGTTAGCTGCTATGTGCTTGACATGTGGCAGCAGCTTAAAGCCATTTGAAAGCAGAGGTTAAAGAAGGCTTTTGCACAGGGAAGGATAATATTGCCAGAGCAATCATTACTGCACCTGTGAGGATAGCCTGCAGACACTGCCTTTCAGATGCTTGTTTGCATCCTGCTGTGAGAAACCTGCCTACGTGGTGTGAGCCTGCATTTTGTACAGGCTGCCTGCTCATCTACAGTGCAGGTGGGGGAAAATCAGCCCCCACTTCCCCAGAGCCCCTCAGTCTGAGAACAGGTACCTTTCAAAGGGTAAATTATTAACATCCACTCTCACCTGAAATACTTCCAATGGCTGCATCAGAACATTGTTATGATACAAAATGAAGTTGTATAGGGCAAAACCAACAAGAGATTTGGAGTTCCATTTTTCTGGACTAAGACAACAAGCACCAGAATTCTGCTTTGAAAAGAGCAAAGCTGTGCACAGCACACTTACCATTGTTCCCAGTATAGTCAGCAGTCCAACTATATCTTTTCTTCTAAGGTGTTGCAGTGTGAATTAAGAATTCTGGGGAAAATGTGATAGTACATGTAGGACAAAAGCTCTTCCCCATTTGTTTTTTCAAATTCCTGAGGAAAACTTGCACACTTTTATCAGTAGTTTTTGTCTGGTCCAGACCAAGGAAAGAAATTAATTCTAGGATCTCAACTCTCTCAGAAAACATGCTAGTAGCTTCCCCCTGTGTTGTACCAAATCTGCACCTGCTCACACAGGTCCTGTTTTCTCAGCTGGGAAAAAAACCACAAAGGGGTAGCAATGCTCTTCAGATTTCTTCACAAAGACAATAAAACACAACACCAAATCATATATCCACACTCTGTACTGTTTAAAAGGAAGTTTTATCCTGTAATTGTTGTACAATACTTATGTAGTAAATGCAACCTAACCAAAGATTAGCTAAGAAAGTAATAGGTTCATCTCCACTTAACTCTCATGTTGAGAGATATGCTTCCAAGAGACCCTTCTTCATCATAGCTCAATAATATTCCTAGTTTTCTGCTTCTCACTCAATGACTCCCTAAATACTGCATGTAACTTGAAACTTTTGAACAAACTGAAAGTTTCTTATTCTCTGTCACTTATGTCCAACTAGGCGTGTCTGAAGAGTCTGTTGGAGTTTCTTTCAAAGAGCTTTCAGACTCTTGGAATATTTCTTGCATAATCTAAAAATAGAAACTTGCTTCAATAAAAACTAAGACATAGGCTGCACTTTCCAAAGGACACTACTTGAAAAATATTTTTGTAGAATGCACTTTGTACACAGGAAATAATTTTGGATTGTACAGAGATTCGAACCAATATGAGTGCTTAACACGACTAAACTTCTGGTGTCCACTAAGCACAAGTGCAGCTACAAGAGCTTAAGGAAATGAATACTTTCAGGGTTTTACCCAGGATGAGGTTTTAAACATTCTCCACATGGTGGAGGTGTTAAAATTCAAATACTTAGTCTAAAAGGAGATTTTGACAGAAATCCTCCAAGGAAATATTAAGCAAAGTAACTAATCCAAGTCTTGAAGTTAACAACTGCAACAGTGATTAATACAGCAAGAAATAGTATTTTCTTACTGTGCAGGATCAGAGAGAAATGGCATTTGTGAAGAAGGGAAACAAAACAGGTGTCCATCATGGTTCCTTCTGATTTCACAGACTTATGAGAGAGTTTTTACATCTCTCATAGATGTTAACCAATTTTACCTTGCTGACACATTAGTTCTCCAGTGCTGCCATCATCCTTCAGTATTTCCTCCTCCTTTTACTTGTTTGCTAACCCAAATCTCCACACTTTGCCTTCAAAAGACAAGCAAACCCCTGAAGGCAGTGACTGTCTCTCAGTCTGTTTGCACAGAACACTGCATGACCCTGACAGGAGCTACAGGAGCACACGGGCTTAACTTCATTCATCAAATGCTCCCAAACAGAATGAGTATTTTCTAGGGAACTAAAAATTGATCCTGGGAAATAATGGACTAGGGATATTTTTAATTGGGGGGGGGGGGGGGGGGGCTGTTTGAGGGATTGTTTTGTCTTTTTTTTTTTTTTTTGTGGTGGTGGTTTGTTTGTTTTGCTTTGTTCTTTTTGTTAGTTTTGTTTGTTTGTTGTTGGTTGGTGGTTGTTTTTCTCCCCAGAAAAATTGCCAGGTCAGGGCTGAGCTGTATCAATGTTGTTTTACCCTACTACACCAACATCGTAATCAGGTCACTGTTGGTTTTCTCCCAGGATCTTCAGACATTGAATTCTGATGTTTGCTTTTTGTTTTATTTTCAGATTTAGATTGTGTTATCCAAACAGATTTTATCTAACTCTTCTGTTTTGATGTTCTCTGAGTGTGTTCCCAATAGATAAAACTTTTTTCCACATTATCTAGGAAGCCAGCACCCATCAGCCCCAAATTCCACCTCCTCCTCCTCAGGTTGCTATCACAACAAGTTAAGTACATTCTTTTGCAGAATGCTAGAAAGGGTGCATGTCCTCAGGAGGACATTGTTCAGAGATCACCCCATCATCTACTTGTATGGTGAAGCTGAGTGAGCTGGAACCGCTATTTCCCTAAAAAGACAAAGCCCTTGTAAATCACAGGAAGACAATATTTTTGCTTTGCAAAGTAAAGCTTATACCTACCCTATTAAGTAACTGCCTAAACAGCCTATCTTCAGCTTCAACTGCTAAAAATTATTGAAGGAGTTACTGTTCTCTCCTCTTCACCATTTTCAAAATCTGCATGAAAGCTGTTTTGCAAAATCACCATTTGGCTGCCTTAGGGGATTGCAGACCTGTTACCAAACCAGGCAGTGCAGCGATGGTCTCTCTTGGTAAAACTCTGACTACTGGGCAGTGTACTACCTAGATTACTAGGTTCAGGGAAAGGACAGCTCAGATGTAGCAATCTCTTCTTGATGGGTAGCTAGAACTTGAAATGTCCTGTTAGCTCTCAAATTCCCACGTCCCCCCTTACTCTAACTGCTGCAGTCCATTAGAGAAACTCAGTCAATTTGCTTCCCAACCACTGGCTTTCTGGAAACTCATGAATAAATAGAGCAGCATAGGCTACCTTTATTTTCTGAAGAAAAACAATCAATCAGCTTGGAAGTAATGTGCTGCTATTATAGGTCCTTTTCTTATCTTATTATTTGGTAATTTTTAAAGTCCATGTATAAGTGGAAGCCCAGGAACAGAAGACAGCTCATTTGCACACACACCTATAAATCATTTTTCCCCAAGAGAATGAAAGATGAACTAGATGGCTTATGGCTTTCACACCCTTTAGGACCCCTCAAAATCAGAAAGACATTATAACAATTTACCTGCACGGCTGCTGAATCTCATATGAATTTGTTCAGAAGCCAGCAGACTAAAGCAACCATGGCATTAGACAGAGATCAATAAAGAAACCCAAAAACACAGCAGCAACCAGCAGGCTTGACATAAAATACATAAAGAATCAACTTTGGTACATAAAATAGGGTACAAACTGTGCTCACTTCAGTATTTGGGATCTTCTCTCCTGAGAACATGCTGCCAATTTTATGCTGAGGTTGCCCCCCAGGCAAGCCAGCCTTATGGAATCTAAGGAGGAGCTGCATGTTGATCAGCAAATATGAGTTTCAGACAATTCTAACGGTTTACCCTCTCATAAATCCTCCTACAAATCTGCTGATGAAAAAGCATTTTCACAAGAGCTGTTGATTATACTCATATACTACTAACTCAAGTACCGCTTTTCAATTATTTCATGGTGTGCTCAGCCCTGAAAGGCTTCAGAAAAGTTAGAAAAGTCATCTTGTCCTGGATTAATCTATTAGCCTAAGTGTTGTTTTTATGTCATATTGATCTTAACATAAATGGATACAACATGCTTATTTAAAATTTTTTTTAAATAAAGGTAATTTTTGACTCAGTTAAATTGCAGCCTCAAGTTTTCCCTCATGATTTTGTCTTCTTAATATTTGCTCCAAGCCATTACAAAAGCCTTGGCTTCCCTTTGTTCCTGTCCAGAATTCTGTCCAAAATTGTGTTTGTCTTGTATGAACAACAACAAAAAACTACTGCAAACCAAGCTGAAGTTGTTAAGCAGGTTTCTCTTTTTGCAGACATTTTTACCCATTTATACACCGTGGCATGCTAATGGCAATTATTAAACCTTTCTTTTACTAAGAATTTTTGTGCAAGTTTATTATTTACATGGTATTTACATGGTAAATACAGCAATAACTTCTACCAGACTGATAGATCTTCTTATAAGATCCATCACAGAAGAGAATTCCCATAACCCACTAATGATTTGATTTTGTCACAAAATACACAGGAAAATCAAAAAAAGTTAATCAATAGATGGGAAACAGTCTCAAGACTAAACAGATAAGCAACGTCCCTTTTATTTCTTGCCTCCTGAGACAAGGATAGGATATAAAACTTAAAGGATAGGATATAAAACTTTAAGTTAGGCCCATTTTTGGATATCTGATATATGAAGGTATATATGCTGTTTCCATACTGCTTTCTCTAGCTTTGCCTCACTGGCTCTTTTCTCCTAGACTCTTGTTGGACCACTAGAAATGGAAAAATTAAAACAAAACAAAAAAAAAGTAGTCAATGCAAAGGATTCTGGCAACTAAGGGGCAAAGAAAATCTCAAATTTGTAAGGGAGCAGCAGGAAGTGACTTTGACAAATCTCAGTTTACAAAATTTGATACACCTTAAATTAGTGAATCATTTAATGAACTATCCCTATTTTCTCTATCAGTCTATTAGTTTAAGTGCTTTGAAAATTAGTGTTTTAGAAATAATTTGTCCAGTCATTCTGGATATACCTACATTACCATTGCCGGTGAAGATTTCTTGGGCAGTAAAAATCAATAATCTCTATTGTCAAACTGTTCCCCTGTCTGTCCCTGGAGCAATCTGGATGTCAGCCTGGTCCAAGAACAGAGGCAGAAGGGGACTGCCCTGTCCTGGAGGAAAAGGGCATTTCATGGGAAAGATATGGGCTGTCCCATACCTGTCAGTCTCAGTGCCAACCCATGTGTTCTGGACATACTAATTTTTAATGCAGTTATGGTGTTATCCTCCTAAAACCCAGAAAATAAAGTGGTGATCTATTACTTTCACTTTGTGTTTCACTTCTCTCACAGGTAACTCTGGCAGACTTTTAGGGGCATTTCAGCTCTGTAGCATCACAAATTCACACATAATAAACATAAATGGGTAAGCAAAGGGCTAAACCAGCCTGGTACAGGCCTCAGCTTGTATATTATGATCATTCACATATTTCATCAGCTAATCTAGCATTTCTCCATCCCTGATCAGCCTCTAAAAAAAATTATCCTTTCCCAGACCAATAATTTTCTGCTGTGTTATAGTTGACTACATAGTTCTCCCTGGCAAATTGCAGTGTCAACTTTATTGGCATAATTTAATTTTATTTACCCAGGAAACAAAATTCTTCAACCAGAAAAACTGGTTTGTGGCTTTTATTTTTCAAAGTTACAATGAAGTGGGCTTTCAGAGAGCAAAGTAAATATTTAATTAGCAGCAAGTTATGTAAAGCAATTACCTCTATAGGAAGTGCACTATCCCCTTCCTTATGTAAGAGATTCATTGTTTCCAAAGAGGAATTTTCTCAGAATAATGGCTGTATGATACACTTATACAAAAGGAGAGAATATCATACACCAGTAGTGATCATAAGTAATATTTAGTCTTTATTGGTTTATCTTTTGTCAAAAGTTCAGAGTATTGAAAGGAAATTGGAGGCCTTATTTGCATGCTGCATAAGGCTGTCTGTGCTATAAGTGTTTATTACATTGCAATCTCAAAAATAAGTGTGCATTTGTGTAAACTGACATTTTTAATGGTTGATATTACCAGAAAGTGACACTACCTTACTGTCCTAAATTACTGTCCTTAGAGATGATATTGCACAATAAACAAATACCTTTATAATCTTGTAGAATGGATATGTCAGAAATTCTTGTTTTGTCTAGATAATTCTTCTGCTGCTCACTGTACCTTTCATGTCTTCCCAGAAGTTTCTGTCCTGTGCCAGCACTGATCACAGCATGCTCTTCTGCCAGAGTCAAAAAAGTTGCCATAGCCCTTGTCTCCCTCTGTGACTTCTTCCATGAGCAATGCTGAGCAATTAAGGATAATTAAGAGTGACTAACTACTGAGATAACCTCACTGAGCACAAGTTACTCTTTTCAAGCTCTTCTTAGTCAATGACCCCTCACTGATAACTTCATTGTCCAGGGGTTGCAACAGTGAGGAAAAGCCACCGATTGATTTGGATATCATGACCAATGGGAAAAAGAGGACAAAATCACATAAAGAACCCTAAAAAATCAATATTTACAAAACAGAAGTGCTCCCATTCCACTGAGGGAACTGAAGAAAACAGAGATATGACCTCCTGGGGTTATTTGCTAGCCTTGCTGGGGACCTCTGACTCGGGATGTTTCTCTCAGATGACAACTGGCACTGTGGCTCAGGGCTGTCAGAGGTTCACAGGGAAAATAAGGGATGAGCTGATAGGATGCAGGCAGCTTTTGAGGCTGTCTGTGCTGTGCCACAGGCTTGCTGACCCAGGCAGTTTATTTCACCTCATCTCTGGTCAGTCTTGGGGTGAGTTCTAGGCAAACCTGAGCACTCACAGTGTCCAGAGCCAGCCATGGCTACACAGACCCAAGGAAGCAGGTGCTGGATCCTTGCTTGTCTTCTTTCATTTGTCTTCACTGTCAGGGAAGACTGAAAGTACAAAATGCAAATCTGTCCTGGGACCCATATAATCTCTTCCTCTGAGTGGTGTTTTCTTAGAATAGAACCAGATAGAAAATATAGGGTCTTTTCAGTAACCTTACTTTAACAGTCTTGAGCGGGGTAGATAAAATACAGAACCTGTCCTCATAGTAACATGAAATGAAGTCATCTGAAGAGCGATCCTGTAAGTAGCTGATTTACAGAGCTTATTTATTTAATACAGAGCCTGTTTATTATCCATGCTTAAAATTAAGTGCTAATTGAAGAGTTTGGGTGTCTTGGAGTATCAGACCCTTTATCTATGTGTGGGACTGATAAGCATGATAGAATTAAGGAAATATTACACTACAGATGAATTCCATTTTGCTTTTAGTTATGAAAATAATGCACTGCTTTATCATAATAGCCACCCTAACTCTACAGGTGACTCTACAATGTTATATATTAAAAAATACCTTTAGTCCTGCCAGTCTCAAAGACATGTAAAATTATAAACATAGGGAGATTTTGAGATGGAGAAGAGTACTTGAGATATCTGAAAACAGGAAAACTCATGAGCTGGTTTTCCCTTTGGCTACTTAAACATTGTATGTTTGAATTAAATTTTCTCAGGTTTGTGAATGTCAGGAGGGATTTACTGGAAATACAATGATGGCTGTAAGGCTAGCTAGCACTAGAAGTAATATTAAATCCATACAAAAGGTCTATTCTATGATAGCACAGAAATAGTATTTGTTTGTTTAATTGCCCATAGGGCTCAGTTACAAGGTTATTAGTTGTCCCTATTGGCAGTGTTACATTTTATCTTCACAGGTGTGCTTTCATGGTGAATGTATCTCTTATGATACAGAACACTCTGGAACTGTGAAAGCACTATGACTTCTCCTGGGCCTTGTGGTAACACCATAGTCTTTATTTTGTAGTCTTTTGCTTACAAGGTATATCAAAGCTTTTTATGATTGAATTCCCACCTAAGGAAGCCTCTCCATCATAGGAGAGGCTGGAGCACCTCTTAGGAAAGGCTAAGAGAATTCATTTAATGGATTGCTCAGCCTGGAGAGGGAAGGCTTTCGGACAACCTAATTGTGGACTTTCAGTACCTAAAGGAAGACTACAAGAAAGATGGAGAAAGACTCTTGACAAGGACATGTAGTGACAGGACAAGGAGGAATGGCTTCAAGCTGAAAGAGAGTAGGTTTATATTAGGTATTAGGAAGAAAATACTGTGAGAATAGTAGGGCACTGGAATGGGTTGCCCAAAGAAATTGTGGATGCTCCATCCCTGGCAGTGCTCAAGAGCAGGCTGGATGGGGCTCTGAGTAATCAGGTCTAGTGAAAAGTACCTCTGCCCAAGGCAGGTTGTTGGAACTAGATGATCTTTAAGGTCCCTTTCAACTCAAACCATCCTATGATCCTTTGATGCTAAAATATAAATTCTTGTATCTATTTTCTGCTTCAGAAAGTCTGTCAAACTATGTGAGATGGCTAAATTGATTATCTCTGAAGATTGAAACAGAATAGGCAAAAGCTCAGAACCTACTTTTGGAAGCAAATAAAATCATAGTTACAGACACCATACCTTTAATCCATCTTGATCACAAAACTTGTTATAACAAGTATGTTGAAGTTCATTCATCCTTTTGAAATGAGCACACAAACAGGACTAGTTTTTTAGCTCTCTTTTGTTTTCAAACTGTAAAAATCAAGAGACAAAAACACTTCTGAAAAATTGAAGTTACACATAGTGCTATTGTGAAAGTGTTTTCTGTGAAAAGGGGGTAAGAACAAGGAGTTGCATTTTTATCAGTCATCATTGAAGCAAAAAATCCAGTTAAAAATATGATTAAAATTACACTTTGAAGCCTTATAATAAATTTGTGTGAAGTTTCTGGACACTGCATATAAATCTTATTTTTAGAGAAATCATTATACGCAAACATATTATATTCTATTATTCATAAGTCTTTAGGACAATATGTAATCTATTTGATTCCTATTGTCTACATTCTGTATATTACTAATGAACTTACATTTTGTAAAAACATGCATATAGTAGTAGGTTCTTTTTAATAAAAATAACAGTACTGGAAATGTCTTAATTTTAATTAAGATTTTTTTTTTACTATACCAAATCTATTTAGACTATATTAAAAATTTGGCTCTTGGCATTTATAAAGCAGAAGCACATATACAAAGATTAGAAATTGTTATTGTATTCGTTTGATTGTGGCTAGGAACTCAGAGATGTCATTACTTAAACTTTGAACAAGATGTTCTTGCCAGAGCTATGAATAAGCCAGAGGTGAAATTGTTTCTTCTTGAAATTGGAGAGAGTTTGTTGCTGACATTTTAAGCAAGTCAACATTTGTTTCACACTTCTTGGCTACATATCAATACGTCCTGTCTAGCGCTTCAAGCACAGTTGTTTGGGGCATGACCACTCTGGTACCCAGTTTATACCCAAATTATTCTCACAGGTGTTTTGCACCACCTTCTAAATTTGTAGTAAGGCATCAAATGAGTACTGAGTGCATCTTGCTTTTGGCTCAGATTGTACAGTACCCCTTACTGCAGAGAGGCAGGTCTCTGATTGCCTCTGTTTGTTATGTGAGCCCCAGGATAAGTTATTCTAAGAAATATGATGTTGCCAGTTACAAGACCAAATGCTTTTTAAGAAGTTGTTTCAAGAGGTTGACAAGGCATTATCACAGACATGCTGTCCATAGGAGTCAGCAATTCAGCAACATATTTATTTTCTGAATTTTATTTGCTAAATTTTGCATTTACTTTGTCAAATACCTACTGTTGTCTATCACAGAAGCATCAGTGATCCAAATCAGTGAAAATATTGAGTCTGTTCATAGTGGAAATTGTTAAATTTTGCTCAGAAAGAGGAAGACACAAAAAAAGCTCAAAATAATTTCACTGACTTTCCCAGCAAAGGACAGAAAAAGGTTTAGACAGCTATGAAGCAGCTGTAAGAAGCGCAGTTTTATCCCAAAAGGCAAAGAGAGAAAAAGAATACAGGGTTTTAAATGGAATTCTCAATGGAAGAACAGCAGGACAAGTTGAATACAACAAAATGCTAAAGAGCTACCAAAAGACACAACCAAACATTGCTTAGGAAACACTTGTATAAAAATGAGCTTACAAAATACTAGGTCTAGCTCAATGCTCCAAGTTTCACACTCTTAAAAACAAGATGAGACAAAACTTTCCCTTGTTTAAACCTGTACCCATCCAGATTCAGCTGAGATTAGTCACAACTGTATATGTTTTAGCATAAAATGTTTAATATCTTAATCTGCTTTGCTTCCAAATCTATTTAAGAAGGTTGTATATCAACTAAATTCCCTAATTTCTGGGGCTTTTCCTCAGTGCTGAAGATGCACTTTGCCAAGATGTCCACTGCAGATTCCTTCTCATGCATTAAATTCTGTGTAACTATTTCAAGCTGCACAAAATACTGTTTCTGACCTCAAAAAAACCCCTACTGCTATTTTATTCTCTGCTCTATCTTGAATACCAGAAATTATGACTTTGGGGTTTTTTATCTGTTATGTTCAGAACAGAAAACAGTATCTCAATGTTTACCAAGCAATATTACCAAGCTGATCTCTTAACATAATTTCACACATGGAACTGAAATTGTATATGTCCTCCAACCAGTTTGCAGCAATTTGCAGCAGTTTGTGCCCTCAATGGCAATTTGCACTTCATTCTCCCTTGTATTATCACAGAATTATATTTATATTTTTGCTTAACTTTTCAATTCACCTTTCACTAAAATCTCTTTTGATATTTTGTTCCATAGTAAAATAATATTCTTCAATACTTATCGAGACATATTTGGCTGAATTTCAAATCACCCCAGATTTTTTGTTCTGTCCTTGACGTTTTATAATTTTAAGTCTTTGGTAGGGTGACCCTGGCTGGATGCCAGGTGCCCAACAAAGTCACTCTGTCACTCCCCTCCTCAACTGTGCAGGGGAAAGCAAACAAAACAAAGGCTCATGAGTCAAGGTAGAGATGGGGAGATCACTTACCAATTACTGTCATGGACAAAACTTGAAGAGATTAGTTTTATTTATTACTGATCAAATCAAAGTAGGATAATGAGAAATACACCTAAATCTTAAGAATACCCTCCCTGCACCACAGTCTTCTTCCTGGCCTTTTCTTTACAAGGAGGTAGAATTCTCTACCTCTTGCCATGGCAGCACAGGTAGATGGGAAATGAAGGCGATGTCACTGTTGAGTAAGGAACAGACACAAGTGACACACTCCATGCATTTTGAGAAGGCATAAAAGCTTACTTTATTACAATCTCCAAATATTTATAACCAACCTTGTTCACCCAGAACCTGGTTAGTTCTTAATAACACCTGTCACCCATTAGGAACCACCCTTTGGTAAACCATCTCAGGAGAAAACAACCATTTAAAATATCAGCTGCAAGATTGTTTTCATTCCTTCTCTCAGCCTTCTCCAAACTCCCTAGAACAATTCCTGGGAAAGTTTATCTAGCTTTCTCTCTCTGACCAGGCTGTCAGTATCCACAGAAGTTATAGTCAGTTCATCTCACATTTTCTCTGCCACTGCTTCCCCCACAGTGGGAGGATCCTCACACTCTTCTCCTGCTCAAGCATGGGGTTTCTTCCATAGGAGATAGTCCTCTACTAGCTTCTCTGGGGTGGGTCCTTCCTATGGGCTGAAATTCTTCACTAGTTGCTCCATTGTGGGTCACTCCCATGGAATGTAGTCCTTCAGGAGCAGGCTGCTCTAGCGTGGATCCCCATGGGGTCACAAGCCTTGTCAGCAAACCTGCTCCAGAGTGATATCCTCTCTTCACTGGTCTGCCAGGAGCCTGATACAGCAAAGTCTTCCCACAGGGTCACAGTCTCTGAGCATTCGCTTGTTCTGGCATTGGGTTGTCCCTGGGCTGCAGCTGGATCTCTGCTCCTCTGTGGACCTCCATGGCCTGCAAGGACACATTTGATTCACCATGGTCTTCACCACCGTGGTCCTCATCACAGATTGCCTAGGAATCTCTGCTCTGGCACCTGGAGGACCACTGACACTTCTGGCTGCAGAGATATTTCTCTCACATATTCTAACTCTTCTCTCCTTCACCTGCTGTTGTGCAGCATTTTTTTTTCCCTTTCTTAAGTCTCTTACCTCAATTGCTGTTTGAGGCTGGAGCCTGGTGACATTGCTCCCATTGGACACAGTGGAAGCTCTTCACAGCTTCTCAGAGAAGCCACACCTGTAGAAACTCCACTACCAAAACTCTACCAAGCAAACCAAATAAAACCTCACAATTTAATTTAATTTATAAATATTATTGAGGAGTTATTATTCATTTTTTTCCAATAATAATGGATGTGCTAAAATTGCAAGAAGTATTTGTCATTGTAATATCTCTCCACAGCTTGATAGGTCATCTTTTATTACATTTTTTACAATGTACTCTTTAGGAAGATGTATCATTCCCTGTTTAAGGCAGTATGTATTGATAGAACAAATAAACTGTATTGCCATAAAGTTTGTCTATTTCAAATACTTTATAGCTGCAATATCTATGTTTAATTAGTTAGTATTTCATATAACAAAAAAAAAGTGCTTCACTGCAAAATGCTTTAAAATATATTAACAGCTTACTGTTTATGGCTTTTTTAATACAAAGCTAGATGGGAAGTGCAACATGAACATTTACTCCTTTGCTTTTGCATCATATAAATTTCACTAAGTACTCAAATTCTGGTTTTGAATGTTGGTGCTGTGGTTACTTTTCTAAAATCCTCCAGACAGCTATAAGTTTTCTTCACAACTTTTAAAAATGCTGCTTAAAGGTACAGTGCAACAGATTAACTAACTTTCCTGGTGACTTGGAAGGATCAGGTAACCAACACCTGTTCCACCTGAAGTACTTTCTTCTTCTTAGCAAGCTATTTTTAATGTCTTACTTTGACTCTTCATTCATATTTTAAGTAGCTTCATTTAGTTAACCTCATCTGGTATGCAGTCTGTATTATGTTGTACAGTACTCTTCTCATATGCATTCATGAAAAACTTTTCTCACTTTTTCATACCCTCTCATTAAGTCCTACTGGGCTGTACATATTGGATATTAACAATATTAACTTACTCCAAAGTGTGATTTCATGACTATTGGATTTTTTTTTTCAGTCAGGGAGTGTTAGGCTTAGAGCTGCATGGATTGCTACAGGGGAAACAAGTCTGTTTAGATGGTACAGGGCATTTTGAGGAGCAAACAGGAGCAGAGGTTGCAGCTCCAATGAATTTCCCTTGAAGACTTGAATGATGCCTGGAAAAAAGAAATGTCTGCATGAATATCCAGGTAGCAAAAAAAAAAATTGTTGTGAGTCTACCATTTACTAGATACACACTTTGCTCCAAACAGAAGGTGGAATTTAGATTTCAGCAGAAGTCAACATTTGATAAGGAAGAATAAATAATGGCTTGGCTGTTGGAAAGATTCAAATGCAATTTGAAACTGTAAAACTTGTCTGGTTCTGCTTATGAACATATGTATTGCATGTGCTTCATTCAAATTCATTAAATATTACAAAACTAGTGAGCATAAGAAAGATTATTACTGAGTTTCTCCTAAACTGGGTATAAAAAGAAAAACCCCACACATTTTGGTTTTTTTATCCCAAACAATTGAAAATTCTGTTTCTCTAAATATCAACTTCTGAAATAATATTCTTGCATACCTACATTGATGTACATTGTTTTATAGCTTTCTTCTCCCTGCTGTTTTAGGCTGGTTAAAGCACAGGGAGTCTCTAGAAACAGAGAGCCTGCATCAGCTGAACCTGAACTTTAAGGTAGGGATACAACACAGTAAAGGAAATGAGAAGAGTATATAGATAAGGTAAAATTATGAAATATTCTCTACCATTGTTGGGTTTTTCACACCAGGTGGAACTGAAGAAGAGGCATCTACAGCTTGACCATATCATTTAAGTCTGCATATTTATTGCTGGGCCATGAATTGATCCATGGTGTGCCCTTAACACTTTTCTGGCAATGAAACAGAGTAGAAACTGCAGCTGTACTCAGGCCTGGTGTGGAAACTCTCCTACTTGAGGCGGTCAAGATGATAACCACCATGTGGGCCTCACTGGAATAATGAAAATAAACCCAGCTAATGAGTAGTAGTAAAGCCTAAAGGCTTTAAGGCTGGCAATAATTTACAGCATAGACCAATTAATGTTGCCATACTCCATATGACTTCCCCAGGCTATGTACCTAGGAAACTGAAGTTAATCTGTCTGACTAATTTCAGTCTATTTCATACAGTTTATTTATAGGTGACCATTTCTACTCTAAATCCACAGTTGTTCATAACAGGAAGATTTCATGTCCCATCTTGGATTTCAGATGTCATTGATGTTTGGAGTTTGAGTTAACTGACCTACATGTGCATGCAGTTATGTAAACAAGCTTCTATGTAAATACTCCTTAAAGATCAAGGCCATTAAATGTCTCCAAAAGTCTAGGCCTAAGACTTAGACCCTTTAGGATGTGAAGTTTTCAGCCTGTTCTACGATGAAGTGGTGAGTATGGTGGCAGCAACAAAGACTTTGCAGCGCTGTGCAGGAGGTGAAAGTTCAAACCTGGGACCTGCTGGAGGATGTTCCCACATGTGATCTCCATGCCAAATGGTACCTAACCTTAACTGGTGAACTCAAGAAAACTGGGTGAAATCTTAGCCATACTGCTGTCTTGTTACTTTATTGCAATTAAGCACTGTGCACTTTGTACGCTTCAAAACTCCATCTGAATCATGTATGCAGGTTCTAAGACTGTTTTAGTCTAAAGGACTTATTTACATTCCTGGCAAAATTTATTCAAACCCATTTGGTCAGCCACAGAACAGTACAACCCTGCATCTTCTACCCCTTAACTTAATTTCCACTCCCTAACTTGATGTCTGATCACACTCCTATGTGTACTTATGTGCCCTTAAAAAGAGTTTGTATAATGGTGCTATCTTGGGACAGATTTCACTTTACAGGCTTCACATTTCCAGGTTCAATCATTTCATGATTTTCTTGTTCAGTCATAGGCAGCCATCCTTTCAAGAGGACTCTTTACTTTAACTGGTGAGAACTGCTGGTCTGAGGCAACGTGATTTCTACCTGGGAGGAGATTCTAAGTCCATGCCCTTTTCACAGGACATTTCACACTAAACAGCAAAAGAGGCCTTGAAGCGAATCTCTCATCCAGCAAGCAGTGTACACTCATTTCAGATGCC
Source organism: Molothrus aeneus (assembly GCF_037042795.1). NCBI lineage: Eukaryota > Metazoa > Chordata > Aves > Passeriformes > Icteridae > Molothrus > Molothrus aeneus. The sequence continues at coordinate 44,776,400 of NC_089648.1, forward strand.
AGACTAATGCCATATTCAGCTTGCTAATTATGCTATTCATTTTGTCCCCTCATCTTGCTTCTGACCTTTTGGAAAAACAGTTTTAAAAGAGTCTGTTTAGAACTAAATTACTGCTTAGAATACTTTCCTGGAAAATAGTCTTTGCTTCTTTCTGCCCAGAGAGACTTGGTTAAAAATAAGAAACATGCTAAATAAAGATTTAAAAGCTAATGATATGTGAACTCTACTCTGGGCCAGACTCAGTATTTGGATTAGAATTGGTGTTAGCCTCCAGCAAATCTCTATAGAAGCTCTGTGTCCTAGGGTGACGTTATGATCCTTGTATCCCCATTCATGTGTTCTGTTTATGCTGGATATTATGCTCTGTGCCTTTAAGACTGGCTCTGAAGAGTGAAAGTTTTGTTTGGGTTTTTCTTACCAGCCAGGTGGGACACAGAGATGGGCAGTACATAGTGCTGCTTTTGCTTTTTTTGCTTTTGCTTTTTGCTTTGCTCTCTCACTCTTGCTTCTGCTTCGCTTCTGCTTGTTTTTGCTTCTGCTCATTAGCTAGTTTAGCTAAACAGTCCAAATTTCTTCCTGGACTGTTTCTCCTTTCCTTTTTTTCAACCATTTCGAACCTGCTCCAGACTGGGACCTGGGAAACACCAGGAGTCTGCACCTTGTGGCCTGCTGCAGGTGCCCCAGCACCGGAGGGACTGAGAACAGAGCGACCACCCCCAAGAGAGACTTTCTGAATTTGTCATCTTTTTCAGAGTGGTGTCATCCGGTATTGTTCATTTTGTGTGCTGGGGGGTGCTGTGCTTGTTAAATAAACAGGTTCTTTCCACTCCTCTCCGAGAAATCCTTCCCGAACTGGTTGGGGGGAGGGGCCGTGTGGGTTTCCTTTCTGGAGGGGCCCCTTTGGAGATTCTCTACCAAATTTACCCTAAACCAGGATACTCTGCTATAGTCTCTTGCCTCCCCCTTTTCTTTGTTAGAGTGTACTTTCTTCATTCACTCTTTTTCCTGAAATATATTTTTTTCCCTGAAAGTATGCTGAAGAAGTTATGTGGATAACAAAGAAGCCCAAAAATTGTTGAAAGGTGGGGAAAAAATGTTATAAATCTGTCTGTTTTTCCTCACCCAATTAAGAGTCTGATATGCAGTCTGCATATCCTGCCTGTGGCATTTCCCAATCTTCTCTTATAGATTTTGAAGCAAGTGATTTTTGAGAAGAGTCTGAGTGTGGTTTGGCAAATGTGGAAAAGGGATGAGAGAGGAAGGGGTCTTTTTGCTTCCTTCTACTACCTAAGCTGTAGTTAGAGAGCAAGGAGACATTGACAGAAGCTCCACCCTGAAAGTCTGAGAGGTAACAGGCACCTATTTAATCAACGAAGATTTTAATTAGTTTTAAACAAAAAATATTCTCAGTGTTGGTCAAACCATTTACCCAGATGTTTTTCTGGAACCTCCCACTTTGGAGAGATTGTCAGCTCAACTGGGAAAAGATATGACCAGCTCCTAATAACTTTTAGTTTGATCCCATTTTGGGCTGAAGTTGGATCTGACCAGTTCCATCGCTCTCTTCCAACCTCAATTACTTTTTTTTCAATAATTAGCAGCAGATCCTGTGTTTGAGATATGAATAGAGACAAAGAATATATTTATCAAATCACGTTCCTATTTCATGCTTTCTATCTGGTTTTTAACTTCCTTTTTCTATTCTCCAACTTTGATGTTTGCAGTTCAGCTCTGTTGGAAAGAACAACTTCTGTGACCTATGAAAAAGATTTTTTTGAGTGCTAAAAACTTCCTTTATCTCACTAAGAGTCATGGAAGTTTTCAAAAATACAGCATTCCCTATGAAAATATCTGTTATAAAGTAAAATAAAAGTAATAATTAGGAAAAAACTACCCAAAATTTTTTGAAAGCTCACCATACCTGAATGGTTCACTTCAATGAAAATTTTTATCGTTCTCAGATCAACCTGATGTGTTCTTCATGCTGTTAAGGAAGTCTTTACCCTTCTGCAAGACCCCAGTGGTATGAAGATCAAAGAGCTAATGTTAATTTTCACACATAGCTGTGGTTATGGTACTTCCAGAGACCACTAGGTAGCAGCCAATCATGTGGAGCATGCAGTCCATGTGGTTCTTAGGTTTTTCTCACTATGACACTCACTTCCCAAGTACATCTTAATTTCACCAGAACTTTGAGTATTTGCATTGATTTTTACATATTGTAGCATCGTTTCAAAGGTAATATATAGATGAAATTGACTTCAAATAATATTCTTTTTCTATTTTCCGAAATGAAAATAGGAGAATTGTTTTTTGTTCAGCAATGACAGATTCTGCTTAACTTCTTCCTGTGCAAAAACTGTACAAACACTATACTCCAGAAGACAGAATTGCTTCTTCTGCAATAGTCTGCATAAATTTGTATGAATATCACAACTTAAAAGCTGAGCTTTGTTTTCATATGCTTAAAGGAAACAAAATACCTCTAAGTTCCCACCAGACTGGTATCTGCCATGAGGCTTTTGTGCTGCAGTGTGGAGTGGGGTCAGCCCTGTTGGGCAGGGTCTGTGCCACCAGCCTGGCTCTTTGCCCCATCAGGTCACCATAAAGGAAATCCACAGCTGACTGAGAGGGAAGATATAAAATATAAATGTGTCTTCTCAGAGAAAAGGCAGATGTAAAAGTATACCTTCTGCAAATAAAAATAGTGTAAGAAACAAATGCCTATGAATAAAAGGCCTTCAATGGCCACCAAAGTGACCTTCCTTAACAGGGCTTCTACCTTTACATAAAAACTAAACTTTTTGAGCCTACATGAACTGCTGCTCTATCTTATTGAGAGATTTATAAAATTTTCACAATAAAATTAATTGGAACTCCTAAAATTATTTTGAGGCTCAAAAAGACTCAAGATTATTTTTTAGTTGGGACTGTGCAGCTTTATGTTAACTATTTGCCATAGTTTGGTCACCCAATCTTTTCACTTGGTCCTTACTTGCTTACATTTTAGTATTTTAAAATAGTTATCTCACTTTAAATCTATCCATATCTATCTTATATAAATGAAATATCAATGTCTCCTGAGTTTGTTTTTACTGCAACTACTCTTCCATAACCACTACATGCACTTCCCAATAAATAAATAAATAAAAATCTGTTGTATGATTTCTGGTCCATGCTTATTTGTAGAAAAGAGTTTTCTGACATGCAGAAACTGGTACCTCATTTGCAAGTGATTGTCAACTCACAGGACTCTGGTGATTTGTTTTAAGCAGCAGATTGGAGAAAGATAAGAATATGAAAGTTTGCCAACTTTTTTACAGCCTCTAAGTTTTTCAAAGAGTTACAAGTGAAAATAATAGCTCTGAAATTGTTAAACCAGAGAAAATGAACTGCAGGAAAAGGTCAAGATTTGTTGCTGAAATACAAGCACTTCCGTTTTATTCTTGTTAGCAAGGTCGTGCACCCAATTCATTTCATCTAACTTTAACAAAACTTTTTAAAATACTTGATTTATTAGATTTAGAGCTTTGAGCTGATATAGATTGTTGTGGCACCAGCAAACCTTTGGAGTTACATCAGCTTGGCAACTGGTGCTTTTTTCCTTGTATCTTGCCACATAAATAAAAGTGGCTATGACAAGATCTTTTCTCACAGAATTTTATAGTTCATGGGGTCACCAGCAACAGGAACTCATTGAAATAATTTGCAGGTTCTTCAGTTACAGGGGATGCTGCTGCTCTATTTTTCCACCCCCAAAAGGCAGCAATACAGTTCCCAATGACAACAGACAATAATCTACCTGTGGCTCTTCAAGGGATCCTGCCTGTCACAAAGGTCAAGTATGGACTGGCAAGATGTACAGATACCTTCCTGATCAACTGGGCTTCCTCCCAAGGTGTACCCTCCATCTAGGAGGAGCAAAACCAATTTAAATTTCCTCTAGGAAAGGATCAATTCTAAAACTTATTTTGGCTTCCATGCTTTATAAGGCAGGTTGAATAAGAAGGTGAACAAACCATTAGATACGTGTTGAATCCAAGGGTGCAGCCATTCTGACTCAAAGCCTGGTGTCTGTGCAGCCCTGGTGCATGACCTGGGCTCAATGTGGCTGCACTGGTGTGAGAAGGTGCTGGGGCTGGAGCAACCAAATGGCAGGTAAGAGATAAGATGTCCCACAGCCACAGATGCTGTATAACATCTAGCAGCTCCAGGACTCAAAACACCAGATAGGAATAAGTGAAGAAAAAAAAAAAAGAAAGGGGAAAAGGGATCAGGGGGAGCCAGTGGTGGGTAACACAGTAAGACCAAGGCTCAGCCTTCTCTGCAAGCTAAGACTCTCCAATTCATCCCCAAAAGAGAGCTGCCTGCAGAATGGTTTTGTCCATATTAGTGTTTAGCCTGTAACTGTGTTGGTCTTGGCCATCTACTGCATGCACTGCCCCCTGTAAATAACTGCTGTGCTTTCTGTGCTGTGCCCAGCTTGTTTGCAAAGTCTCTGTGTTGTAAAATGTGCCTGAACCAAGGTGACTCATGAAGGTGTACTATTGGCACAAAGGTTCCTGTTGATTTAACTTCATTGTTTGCATTTCACTATAAATATTTTAAGTATTGATAAAAGTATTATAAGGAGGGACTGGGGAGGGACAATTAATGGGAAGGGACAGAGGAATGGGGAGGGGGGAAGAAAAGCGAAGCAGAAATGTTTCCAAACTTCATCTGAAGCACAGCTTAATTTGAAATTGTACTCAAGCCAAGAGTGTCCTGATGCGTGATCAGAGACCTCCATCATGAGTAGAAGGTTACTGAGACCTCAGCTGCCCCACAGATTACCTTGTAGCTCTACCTGTACAGCGCAGGGGTACATTTGTCCCCAACATGTGGCTTGAAGGGTGCACTGACTCAAATACAGTCTCCCCTGAGTTTACCACAACCTTTCAGAATAGAGGAGGTCAGACCAGAAAACATCAGGGTTTGGGACAGAGAAGGAAAGATAAACAACTTGCCTGGAATAGTGAAATAGTTATCTCACCGTGGAATAGAGATATTATAATCTGAATTTTGTCACATTTTTCTTGGTTTAAGTCTGCCTAGCCACAGAGACATATTGCAGATGAGCTGATTATCAGGTAAAATATTAACCTTTAATAGTCCATACTCTTAAATGTTAAAATTGGTTTGAAGTATAAAATTGTTTTTCTTTCCTAAAACTGTTGTGTAAAAAACATTTAATCATACTCTGACCAAAAAAATCCCCCCTGTAATGGACCTGAGTGTATTTTCTTTTCACACCGAGTGAAATTATGTGTGCAATATGGCACAAAACAATTTTTCAGTTTCTTCTACTGCAAGCCTCCATGGAGCATGGAAAATCTCAGATACATCTCATTAGCTTTTCTGCATGTGGGTTTCTAATTATGAAGTGCTATAATTGACCATTTTCCTTTTCAAATTAATTTATAACATAAGAAGATTTGATTGCGGAAATGTTCAAAAGGAATAATTTGGTTTGACCTTACAACTTGTTCCAACTCTTTGGCTGGTATCCATCAGGATCATTAAAATCAATTAAGGAGTTAACTACAGGACATCTATTGTTCTGCCATAGAATCAATAGACCCTTTCAAACCTCCTATAATTTTAGGGATCACAGCAGACTGTTTAAAGAATTGCTCTTTTGTAGAATCATAGGTTCTAATCTTATGATGGTTCTAAGCATGCAGTGACTTTTTAAGCTTTATTTATTATTTTTAATGGCAAACACATACACTTTTGGGATTTGAAAATATAGCTCAACCTTTGGAAGAGACGTGCAATCCATTCTGTGTTTCTGATACCACAGATAGGCTTAGTAAAAACTGAAGTATAGTTACAATTAATTTAATTGAAATTGTTGAATATTCTGTTTACTAATGGCTGGCCATTTGTAGCTGCAGCTATATTTAGAAAAAGAAAAAAGAGATATTTGTATCCCAGTAACAGAGATGTGGCACACGTCACAGCTCCATGGCTGGATCAGCCAGTGGCAATCATTGCAGTAGCTGAAATGAGAAACATTGGAGAAGGACAGACTAACAATGTCCTTAAGGCCCAGAAACTACATGATTGCCTTAATAACTTCAGGCCAGAAATTAGCTTGACTTACTTGGTGAAATAGTATTAGTTCATAGGAAGCATGTTTCTTTACAGTAACTGTGAACTGAGGGCTAGGATTGTGTTCACTCATATTTGTGCAGCACCTCACAAATGGAACTGATAGTGCCAAAGGTGTCAGTGCTAATTCTGGGTATATGTTAAATGGCTTCTATGCTTTTTATTATTTAGAGGCAGTTGCTGACCTTTGGAGGAGGCAGTGCTAATCAATTTCAATCACAGTGAAATATTACAGACCAGACAGTCATGCTGAAAACTAAGGATGAACACAATGTAATATCACACACCCTATTTATGACCAAGTTTAATATATATGAAGGAGAAAGAAATGAGGAGAGGAAATTTTTGAAAGTCAATGCTTACAATTACATTCACACCTTATTTGTGGCCTCAGAGCAAACATGCCTTATGTATATAAAGACAAAAGTTTATTGCTCACATAATCAAAATTGAAAAAGCATAACAGTTTTTCATCCAAATCTAATTGTTGAGAAAAAAGAAAGAAGAATAGAATAGCACTGGTATGCACACACATCTTAATTTCTATCACTTTTCTGAGGGTAATGCTCCCCCTTTCGCTGTTCTAGCAGTGGGAGGTCTAAGGCAAACTCTGAGTATCTGGAGTTGGAACACCATTGTCATGTTCATGGTTTCGCCTCACTTGGCCTCCTTTTTCTATGTTTGCTATCACGTTTTCACACCTCATTCTTTCCTCTTTGGTCTGCTGCTCCATGTTATGCCTAAACTTACTGCCTACGGTGTTTTTTCCACTCTGGATACTTTTTCTTTGTTCTCCTTTTGACACCCAGGTGTGCATTTCTTTGACCAACCATGCCTGAGCAGTTAATGGAGTCTCTAGCACCAGCCTCTTCCCTGTCTCACCAGTCAGCTATGTTTAGTGTCTCCACTTCTCCCAGCTGCTGTCTCACCAACCTGGGATTCTATATGTGACATCATCATGTAAGAGTCATCAGAACAAAGGAAAACAAATTAGCTGCAGACAATCTGCAATTAGGAAATATGTTGTTACAGCGAAACTGCATTAAAGTAAAGCTGCTGGCAGGTCAATAAAAGTTCAGGCAGAGCAGGCATGAAAATCCTCAGACCATAGGCTTTGCAAACTCAGAACACTTTTTCAGTGCAATTGCTAACAGTGGCAATACCATATTGTAGAGCTGCATGGTAACACCATTAGCAACACGTAAGTTCAGCAGTATATCTTATAAAATTAATATTTCTCTGAATATGTATCACCAGCGGGGGCCTATGTACAAATCATGAGCGGGACAGGACTGCTAGGAACGCGTCTTGAGCTGTTCTATTTTTCAGCATCAGTCTCATTACATGGTTATGACAATGGGAAGATGCCATCAGCTCACATCCCAGGCAGCAGACGAAGAACTTAATGTTACAACTTACTTTATAAGTTTTTTGACCAATCACACAAAACAGAAGTATATTGACAGTAGTTCCATCCAACCACTATAAGCACACATACCTTTGGTTGAAACAATGCCTGCTTATTTCAAATAGAATGCCTGCTTGTAACCTTAAAACACCATGCACAGAGCTCCATTATTAAACTTAGAACTTCCTAATATCTTGCTAGATAAACTTTTCTGCAGCTTAGGGAGTTATTCTAGACAAGCGTTAATACCCAGACCATTGTTCTATTTGTCCTTACTTTTCTACTTCTTAAATAATTTTTCTGCTGACCAATCTTATGGCTACTGCTTAGCTCTAATCACAGTTCTGCTGTCTCTGAGGCTTGCCTTTTGCAGCTTTCCCAAAACCCTCTGATTTTACGGATTCCCACAATTATGCATTGATGCAATCTCAGCCTGCGGTGAGAAATAATCACTCATTATTTCTTCTGAATATCTAGTTTACATATGTTTCCATATTCTATCAAAAGCTTTCTAGGCACTGATTACTGCATCATCTTCAAAAAACCATCAGAGATGCCTACATTAAAAAAACCTGGTAAAATATCAATGTTACTGATATCAGTGTAACTGATATTTTATGAATAAGATAACTTCCCCTTATAATGTGACTTTTTGGCTTACCTGAGAATATGACTCAACATAAGCATGATACATCTCATAGTTTGTTTCATACCATCCATATTTGTTATTAGCCACAATTTAAGGATAATTTAAAAGAATTTTGTTTCTTAATTTGTGGAACGAGATGCTCAATTTCTACACTGGCAATGTGAAGACATTAAAAATTATGCTTCTTTTCTTAAGTTATCCAGCTATTCCTCTTCCTCTTTGCTCCTCAAGTTCTTGAACTAATACCCCATCAGACTTCAGTTAGCTCTGCTGCCATCTGGGCAGTGGGAGAGGTTACTTTCCCTTTTACCTGCAGATGGTTGGCCAAGCTGGGGCAGGAGAGAATATCCAGGAGGGAGAAGCAGGAAGGGAAAGTCACCTCTGCCAGGGCTTCCCCTCCTTGCCACCAGTCTCTGGGGGGTGACAGGGAGAGCTCCTCTCTTCCTTGATCATGGGTAAAGCTACAAACACTACTCTTATGGTAGGCTCAGAACCAGGATGGAGAGGACCTGGAAGGACCTCTACTGTGTCCCCTGTGAAGAAGAGGACTAGTGTACCCTTTTGCTGTGCCTCCAGGCTCACCTGCTGGCATGCCCATTGAGGGCTTTTCCACCTTTTTCTTGCAGGGAGCTTTAAATGCCTCCCTTCCCAATGTGGGCCCCAGGTACATTTCACGATGTGTGACTGCCAAAGTGAGAGGCAGGAGCTAAGCACCCTGCTGCTCCTTGGCCTGCTCTAGCAGCTGTCTGGGTAACTGCAAAATGCTTACTGCTGAAAATTCATCACTAAAATGTTCTTCAGCATCAGTCTTTCTTTCCCCTATCACCAGCAAGAAATCAACATCGAGACAAACAGGGTGACCCTGACAAAGAGCTGACTATTGTCTTGTGTGTGCCAGCTATCAGGTTTTATTACTGCTGGTTTCTGTCTTAGCAGAGCTATTCCTAATTGTGTGTCAAGAACATTTCCTGCCTCAGAAAGCAATAATCTATATTGCAAAGAAATAGGCCACCTAAAGTAACTCCGTGAGCCAGTCTCTTTCTTCCCTAGCAGTACTTTGAGGGCTCAGCATCCTCTTTATCTGCTGTCTGCACAAGCCCTGAATCCACAAATATCTGGAAACCAAAAAAGGAGAAAACTGCATTTTGCTGAAATACTTCAGATTCAGCAGAAACTGCAGGGTTCATCTTGTATCTTTCACTTGAAACACTTGACATTATAAGGGGCAGGATACAAACAAACACACTTGGGAAACAGAGGAAATTTTGCAAGAAAATCCTCTGTTAATACACATTGATTTACATTATCCATGCAGAGCCTGCAGAGCAGCACCATGGAAAAATAAAATGCTTCTTCTATGGAGCAATCACCAGGACTGGCCTGTATTTTGCAATAAAGTGCCTTATGTTTCTTCAAGTATAACATTTTGATGTTTCAGATTGGCCTATATTTCCCTTCTGGAGTCCATGGGAAGAACATTTTCAGCTCAGAACACATGTTGAGAAACAGACTTGCCTGTCTATAATATTAATACATTCCTAAAAAATGCCAAAGGATGCTTCCAAAAGCAATCAAAGCCTGTATATATTTTTTTGAACATGTTGATATTTTCCAGGAAAGCCTGAGATCTTGGTTTTCTGCAGTGCAATTTCCACACCCAAATGGTTTATTCTGAATTTTGTCTTTGACAACTGTTAGCTATTTATACCTGAAAGACATGAACTTTTGTAGCTCTAAGAAAGCAACCATTATGTTTTTCAGTCTAAAAAAATGTTTTCTTCTGCTACCTCATGATGTCTTTAAACTTATAGTTATTTTTTATTTTCTTAAGAAATCAGACATATAAGATCTCATATTATTCCTATAGATTATATATTTTCTGCTGATAATTTTGTTTCGTGCAATTTGCAGTGTGTCCTTGTATGCAAGTCATTGAGTATTCCAATTTCTACATATATCTTAAGTGTCAGAAATATATTTAATATTTCAGTGTTTACTACCTCTGGGTTTAAAAAAAGGTATATCTTGTTTTAATTAACTATCACATGGCAAAATTATTTTCTTTTTTTTTTAATATTACACAGATTAAAAATCCCTGTTAGGTAATAAAAAGTCTTTTAAAGTAAAGAACCATACAAATTTAATGTAGTTAATGCATTTCTGAGTGGCAGGTTCTGCAGCTGAAAGGAATGACGTAAAAATCCACATTTTTCAATTACTATTGTTACATTCATCAAAAAATAAACTTATCATAAATGGAGCAGAACTAAAAGTTTCCCATCTAACTCCATTTCCCCAGCTGTTATTTTTCTTCTGAAAAACACTTCAGCAAGGCTCAACAGAATATTTTATAGCATAAATTGAACACCTGAATGATAACCATGTATGATAACAAATGTACATGTTCTGTTTCATTACTTTGCAATAAACGGGGGGGGAAAGTTATGCAATATTGATGGATAACATCTCTCTTTCATGTGATATTTCTTTTTTCTGGATTAAAATAATCATATTGTAACAATATAGAAAAAATAGTTCAAGTGGTTTTTTTCTCTTGCATGTGTCACTTCCTTCTAAATGAAATCTGGAGATCAGTTTATTGCAGCCTCTCAATTTCCCAGTAAGAAAAGGTACATTGTGTATTTAAGTGTGTATAAGAGAGAAACCTGCTTTTTAAATTATCTCGAACTAGGGTTTTGAATGCAAATTTCCTTCCCACACAAATTAAAAAAAAAAAAAAGAAGAAAATAGAAGCACCATAAGTGCTTATTTAAATCAAAGTCAAAAGGAATAATTTTTCAAAATTTTTACACAAATTGGTACCAACAATAACCTTGTTTACAAAAATTTCTATAATAAATTAAATCCAGGTCTTCCTCCTCACCCTCCTTTCATAATGAAGTTAGCCAGTAAAATAATCGTTTGCTGAATGAAGCAAAGCCAAGTGCAACAGCCTTTGCCAGTGGAAGCAACTCTCCTGCATTTTGTCAGTATGCTTCTATTTTCACTTTCCTTCTGCAGATTCCTATCCAGTTAATCTACATTTCAGTCATACTCCATTTTCTTGTCCTATTCTTCCATTAGTATTGGATCTGAGTGCAGACAAGAGTCCTATAGAGCCCAGGCAGTGCCAGAAGAGAGTTTGCTTGCATTATGCTGTCATCACTGTGATTTATTGCAACCACTCCCAGAGTAAGGCATTAAATTTACCTTACTGTCAAGAACCAAGTTTTAGAGCTTATAGTGGAGAGCAGAAAAGAGTGGATGAAAGCTGTATGGCTTCTCACAGTCAACAAATTGATTTTTTTATGTCCCTGTGATGCTGAACTGCAGATTCATAAACTTAGATTAAAAGCAATGTTTTCATGAGGATATTTTAAAAACACTTGTACACAGTGTTATGTCCTCTTCTGTAAAAGATGAAAATCTCAAATGCTAATCCTAAGACTCTGACATCCTGCAGGCAGAGTAACACAAGAGCTCTATTAACTAATATTTTCTTTGCCATATAAACCACAATGGGGAGTCATTTCAGAGTCAGAATATTAGCACAGTAGTCATGTTGCTAAGATCAACTTCAGATCTTCCCTCAACTGCACAAAGGAAATATCTGGAAGAAATGCTTTTTTTAAATATTTCTGAGTTACCTTTAGTTCCTGTCAAAAAATTCTTAGGGGAAAGATTTCTGTTTATCCTGCCATGGCACCAGGTGTCTGTCAAACCTGCCTTGACACCAGGTGTCTGTCAATCCTGCCTTGACACCAGGTGTCTGTCATATGATTCAGGAAAGTAGGTGTGCTGAGATATTCCTGCTTGTTGGTGGAAGAAGTGACTGACTGAGTCAGAAAGAGGCAACTGCTCTCATCTGCATCTGAGAGAGGATTGTTCTTATGTTAAGGAAGAAACACAATATAATCAAAACAAACTAACAAACTGCCTTTACTAAAGAAGTAGTGACAATGCAGTGTTGACTCACTTGTAATCTTTTGGATAGCATGTCTGTTTCATCACACTTTTGGGTTTGGTTTTTTTTTCACAAGGAGGTATGCAGTAAAGCTGAGAACTAGCAGAGAATGGTAGACACATTACACAAAACTTCTGCAGAAGCCAAGAGCTGAAATATGAATCCATTTAGAACAATGTAATGCTCTGTGGTTTTGCCTTTCTTTTGTATTGCATGTATCAGAGAAGTCAAACTCAGTCTGCTGTCCTGTGCTTAACTTTTTCATGACAATTTCCATCTACTTGCGGATCCAGACCACTGGACCTCCAGGTTCAATAGGTTTTGGATTTAGGTATACCTAATCCAACTTATAAACCAAGCCAAACTTCAGCCTCTAATGCATGTCAAAGGAATCAAGAAATGCAGTTTTTCCTTGTGGGCGGGATTTCTGACACAATTGGGTTGCTGTGAGTAATGATAGCACTGTACGCATTTAAGGAACAGTAAAGTGAAATTTCTTGCCCATTTCTAAAAGTGTTTTTTTTTAATACCAGTAAAGCTAAAATATAAACAACTAATTTAGATGAAGATTCATCTTTCAGAGCATTGTGCTTATTTTTGTTGGCATGTCGTATAAAAGTATGGAAGAGATTTGAAAATAGAGAAAGCTACAGAAGAGCAAAAAGAGGAGGTTTTGGCATAGAGGAAAGACTGTAGGAGCACTTAACTAAGTCATTTATTTGTGGCCACAAAAGGCTGTGGACATGAACTAAGGCTAACAAAAGGAAGATTAAGATACAAAAGACATGACATAAAACTTAGAGCACAATGGTACAAGGTAATGGAGAGCAGCAGCTACTCCCATGCAAAGATAGGAGGAAGTCTGATGTCTGTTTATATGGGCTGCCACACAGTGTTAACCCATTCTCATACCCTCCTGTTTGGCATGCAAAAAAACCAGTCTTTCAGCAGCACCTCGCACAAAAACTCATCGGTTACCACGTCCATCAGAGACCTACTAGATATCAGCCCTGGAGTGGAGACCCAATGGAGTCCTTTCACTGTTGATAAGTTTCATTTGAGATGTGTATGTCAGCCATGCAGAATGTGTCACCTGAGACAAGGTCCCCCAGCAGCCAGCTCCAAGGATGGCTGTTTGTTACCCCTGCTCTGGGTTAGCAAGTGTGCTCCCTTGTGGGTCAGCTCCAACAGGAGGGTGTCCAGAGCTGACATGGGATGCTCCTGTGGGGCAAGCATTTGTCATGGTACTGAGGAGCCTAAGAGGGTTGAAAGCTGGGGATATGGGTGATTCAGAGGTCATTAATGGCAAATGAAAAAAGGGGCAGTATGGCCTACCCTGGTTCTGGAGAGTTTGCAGGGGAGATCCAGTCCCTGGGAAATCTGTACAGCGAAAAAAATTTCAAAATTTTAATAAATCAATCTTTATTTATTGATAACAATAACTGTAATATAATAATAACAATAACTGAAAGAAAGTGAGAAAGGAAATTAATTCAATATGGGTAACATTAAGGCTCCACTTTGATATACAGCATGGGCATGGTCTATGTGATGCTGGGCAATCACTTAAAGTCTGTTCACAAAAAGTTGTAAAGGAGGATATAGCATTGCAAACAAAGGCACACAAACATGATTAAACATTAAGACTGGAGACGTATATTAGATTTAAGGTATCTTCTCTTTATTTAAGAGTTTGTCTGTATTATTCATCCCATAAATAGCAAGATAGATTCCAAAAATATGTTCAGGGTTCTGGAAAACAAGAATTTTAAAAGAAAAAGCTAAAGTCTTTCTTCAGTTTTAGCAATCTTGGCCATGTGTCCATGACAACAAGAATATGATAACATTATCTGCCTTATGAACTCCTGATTTCCTCCAGCATGTATCTGAATAATGTGCCCTAATTTCAGCAATTTTTTTTTATATCCAGAAAACTTCTGCTTTAAAAAAAAGAAATTAGAATGCATACTCCATAAAGGAAAGCCTTTCTGACTCATATACCTAAACCAAATAAGGCAAAACTCACTCCTTCCCCGCAGGACTCTGTGCATTACAACGTCTGCATTGAAAATGGCAAGTCAGTCCAAATACAGAATTATCACCTTAAGCCACTTTTCCATACATTTTTCAGGAGTTTTTTTATACTTCTGTTTTATTCCATATTTGCATAATATATGAAAATAAGCCTTTTTATGAAAAAGCTCTCAAGCTTATTTTGCAATTTCTCCTTTACTGGCTTTTATACAAGATAAAAAATACTTTGCAGGGTACATATTTAACTCGTTTAAGAACATCATATTTCCTTTAACAATTATGATGAAGAAAAGTACATCTTATACTAGGGCAGAAAAATAATTTTAAAAATGAAATAAGATGACAGAATGGATTCTCTAAGACATTTTATAGTTTAGCTCATTGTCTTGGTTTGAGACAATTTAAAGGAGAATACTGGAATGAGTTGCCTCCCTTTAAGGTTTCCAACAGTCTCTGTTTACCAATAAGGAATACTAATAGATAAAAGTGAAAAAAACCCAATCTTGGACAGTCATCAATAATATCTGAGTTCAAAGTGTCATAATGATGAAGAAAACAAACAAGCTAGACTCCACCTGTGTGCCCTCACATCCAGGAGGGCCGGCTGTGTCCTGGGGTCTATCAGCACAGCCAATTGAGGGAGGTGATTGCCCTGATTTTCTTTGCACTGGTGTAGCCACACCTCAACTCCTGTGTGCAGTTTTGGGCAAAACAACATAAAAAAGACATTAAGCTATCAGGGAGAGTTCAAAGGATGGCCAGAAGGATGGTGAAGGGCCTTGAGGGAAGGCACAAGAGAGGTGGCTGAGGTCACCTGGTCTGTCCCCCCTGGAGAAGAGGAGACTGAGGGGGAACTGCATTGCAGTTACAACTTCCTTGTGAGGGGAAGGGGAGGGACAGGCACCACCACTTTCCTCTCTCTGGTGACCAGGGATGGGATCTGAAGGAACACCATGAAGCTGTGTCAGGACAAGTTTAGTTTGGATATTAGGAAAGAGTTTTTTACCCAGAGGGTTGTTGGGCACTGGAACTGGCTACCCGGGGAAGAAGTCACAGCACCAAGCCTGAGAGAGAGTTCTAGAAGAGTTTGAACAATCCTCTCAGGCACATGGTGTGATTTTGGGGGCTGTGCTGTGCAGGGCCAGGAGTCTGACTAAAAGGATCCTTTTGTGTCCTTTCCAATCTAAGGATATATCATGACTATATCACTCTTTGCATTCATAACTGCATTGATAACCAGACATGGAAACACACTATAAAAGCATCATAATCCTTCAAACCTCTGGTGCTAAATATAAAGCAAAATATTTATATTTCAAATGAAACATAAGCAAAAGACTAAAAGAATAATGCTCAAAATCCCCTCCACACCTTCAACTTAAATTTTCAAGATGCTGTACCCTTATAATACAACTCCATATTCCTTAGAATGTGTGTTAGTAGCAGACTGACTGTGTTAATCTGAACTAAATTTCCCTGAGTGAGAGGATACAAAAATGAATTTTGAACTATTTTCCTATCTTAATATTGAGATAATACCTATTTCTCATGTGGCTAGGCTGTTCTCTGTTCCAAACCACATCTAAAAAAGGTTAATAAATTCAATAAATGTCATAAATGTCTGGTTGATGTTCTTTGATTTCACATTTCATATACTTGTGGCATCCAGTCAGGAAATATAAACAGTGGCATGTGTCAGAGAAAGCATTCATACCCTCCACCTCACAAATTTTGAATTCTCTGCTTCACCAATGTGGTAGTACTGTTCTCTAACTCACTCATAAATAGTGAAAGCAGTTTACACACTTAAAGCTTGAAATCTAAAGGCTTTCCTCACTCTCACTGAAATGTTTAAACAGAGCCTAGCATTACATGTGCTCCCATGTCATTTGCTTACCCAAAGTGGACTGGGGAAAATACCTGGATTCTTTGCCAATTTCAGGTCTTTGCTGGTGTTACTGGATTCATGCATATGCTGGCCCAAATGAAGGCCATGTAACTACACAACCAGATGATTGCATGAACACAAGAATTATTAGAATCCAAGATAATGCTTGGAGAGTGCTGCCAAAGAAAAGTCTTTGGGAAGAATGAAGTAATTAATCAAGACTGTGCTATTAACAACTCACATATGTTTCACTTTCAGCATTTGGACACTCCTCTTTAGGACTTTCTGTCCCCAGGCTCATCACGCAGCACTCAAGAAAAACAACAAAAAGCACTAGCTTCTAGATTTAGGAATTTTTGTCTCACATAAAGACACATGGATAGATGAATGTCTAGACTCATTAAATTAACTGGACACTGTTTTATAGGAAGTGGCAGCTGGTCTTAACTAGCTGCTTTGAATAAGGTCTCTGTTCTGTCTTTGCTCACAAGCAGCTAATATGTTACTGTAGGCAGGAACCATGCTTACATTAACATATTAGGCAAGATACAGCACTACCAGTTGTTGCCATATTTCTGTTTGCTTATGTTATAATAAATTACTATTTAGTCCAGGATAAAACTGAACACCAAAGTCCCTTTATGAGTCTATCTATTTGACATTGGCAGGCAACCCTCAAGTAGCTGCACAGCATCTCCACGGAAGGGGACTAGTGACCTGGAAACTCCTAGTGAAGATCCTCATGTCAGTGTTTTCACAGTGACACTAACTGAGGCAAAACAAAAGACAGCCGACTTCTTCAAAATGCAAATATAGAGTTCATGGAGAGACAAGAATATTCAAGGAAATGCTTCTCATGTTAACTTTTGGAAGTTGGAATTGGTAGCCAACTTGAATTCATTTGTCACCATTCCATTTTCCCTTTGTGCCCCAGCAGAGATGAACCGTAAAGAATTTACAGTGGCACAAAGCCTCACTTTGCAGGTGAAATGGTGAAGATATCACTCTGTACAGAAGGAATTTATCAACCTTCAAGGAGAGACAGAGGTAAAATTTGTTTTCAATGGAAAAAACATTCAGGCAATAACGATTTCCTAGATTTCCTTTATTCAGGCAGAATTAAATAACCTTAAGGAAATATCCCTTGTGCAAAAAGAAACAATAGTCCTTTACTCTCAAATGCTGTGTGCCAAGTGACACAGAATCATTTAGCAGACCAGCTCTCACTATGATTTAAAATTTGAGTTAAAGTTTTCTTAGAATTGTCAGCAACCACACATTTTTAAATGTGAAATTTTGTTCCATTGTTTTAAAAATAATTCTGTGGAATGCATATATAGGTGACAAGTCATATATCTTCTAAAAATATTCCCTAGATATTTTCTGTGCCCAAAGAATCACCTTATATTTTCTTCAAATATCTAAAATCATTGCTCCTCTTTCTCTCAAAAAAAGCCCAAAAAGCCCAAAAAACCCAACCCCCCCCCCACAAAATCCCAAAACAACAACAACAAAAAAAAACCCAACACCAAATAAGAAATCATCAGCCTGTCACAAAAAATGAGTTATTTGGTCTGAATGCATCCGATGTGCTATATATGCTCAACACATCACTACTAGGTGTAAAGGTCTCACATTTCAGGACAACCTTTTATTTTAAAGCATCTCAGTTTATATAATCAAGTTCTGCTTCTCATTTATGACCCTTTAACAAGCTCTTAAAACTACATGAGAATCTCAGTTTAATTCTTATACATATTTCTGGAGGCTTTTGTGCAGGAGGACTGTGGAGAAAGGTTTAGGATTTTGAGTCAATCTTAAATCAAACATGAAGAAAATAATGCAAAATACTATATCTACACATTTTTCCTTTTTTTAAAGCCACTTCCAATGAAATCTGAAAAGTTAGTGCAGGTCTCTTGACCCAGGTTCTAGCTTTACATCTTTTATTATATCTACCTGCATAATAATGATCAGACCAAATTATCATAACTACATCAAACACATCTAAGCTTATTCTCAGACACAGCTTAACAAAACCTTCAATTTGTTAAGAATGGATGCTACATTCTGTGCATTTCTCTGAACAAATTTCAGTGAATCTGTCTTTCCCACCTGACTCTAAGCAACAGCTCAGATATGTGCAGGGCTTTCTTGGAAGGTGTTATGGTTTAACCCAGCCAGCAGCCAAGCCTCACACAGTCGGTCACTCACTCTCCCACCAGCAGAATCAGGGAGAGAATCAGAAGGGTAAAAGGTGTAAAACACATGGGTTGAGATAAAGACAGTTTAATAAGGAAAGCAAAAGCTGCACACACAAGCAAAGCAAAATAAGGAATTAGTTCACTGCTTCCCATGGACGTGAGAGGGCTCAGCTGCCTCCAGGAGGGCAGGGCAGAATCACATGCAATGGTTATTTGTGAAGACAAACATCATCACTTTGAGCATTCCCCCCTTCCACCTTCTTCCCCCACTTTTTGTACTGAGCATGGTGTCATATTTTCTAGATTATCTCTTTGGTCAGTTGGAGTCTCCTCTCCAAGCTGCATCTTCTCTCAATTTTCCATACATCCCCAGACTCCTTGCCAGAATGGCACTGCAAGAAGCAGAAAATCTGTGTGTAAATCCAGCTCACCAATAACAAAAATAGCTCCATATTATCAACCCTGTATTCAGCACAAATACAAAACATAGCTCCATATTAACCACTGGAACAAAAATTAACTCTGTCCCTAAGAAGCACAGAAGAGAAAGTTATTCCTTTCCACTAGAGGAGATAAGATTAAACTCTCACTTCCTATAAAATATGAAGAACAAGATCAACCTTTGAATGCAGAGCAGAGTCAAGGAACATTCTGGACCTCATAGCTCTTGTTTGCAGATGAGAAAAACAGCATGGTGGCTTAGGATCTAAATTGTCTTGACTTCTCTCATAGCAGTGAAGAGTGGATGACTGAATAAGATATCAGAACAGGATAAACTACAGTGTAGGGATTTAATGTGCCAGAAGTAGACCTCTGAGTTTAATAGCCTCTTGATGTCCTCAACATTTCATGGCAAGAAAGTTCTTTCACTTTAATCCTGTGAAAGATGTCTATTTACTGCCTCTTTCATTCTGAAATGCAGACATCTATTCAATACCTCCCTGAGTGAAGACTGTTACTTTGGTCATATTTGTAACTCTCCATTTACACTTCATAAAATTATTATATTCTTTTTGAGATGGGATTCAGGATTGCAAGTAAACCACAAACCTAAAAGGTGTGTTATGTATTACTGCTGTGAAAAAGGGAAGAGTTTTTGAAATTTCCAAACATTCTTTTTGCTTTTTGAATTGTTGCTTTTCCTTTAAATACCGAGAGTATTGGTGGTTCTCAAAATGTCTGATAAAAAAAGAAAAAATGTCATCATAATTTCTGTAATTATTCAGTTTATGAAAACACCTTGATTTCATGAAAATTGCAATCATTATAGCATATTGACTTTACACTGAAGGTAGATTTTAGCATTTGCATGTACTCCCAAGAGATCTCAGGCAGGTTGTCATTACTTTCTGAACTCTCTGTTAACATTATGGTAAATCACACGTTATAATCATAGTTCCTGTCTGCTCCCAAATTGGTAGTTAGTGTCTCAGGTATGATTGTTATCTTGTTTTTGAAAAGGTACAAATATTTGTGCTGGATGAATTTTTTGGTGATAACTTTAATGGCACTTTAGCCTTGATATCCAAATGGCATATCAACTGATGAGATCTAAGGATAACAGAGAGAATTATTTGTCTTAAATAAGGTCCATATTTTCATTATCACTTAAAGAGTAGAAATGTTTCCTGAAAGATTCATTTTGAATATGCTGGAAACTTTCAGCATAAAAAAAAGCAGAAAGGTTTCTTTACCAAACTGAAACAGTCATTCCCTGATTATGATTTCTAAGTTGGGTTGCCAACCTACAGCAGTGGAAAATAACATTTATGGAGGACATTACACAGTTTCACTGAGGACAAAATAATTTTGTCTCACCACAGGAAGCTTACATTGCTAATGCATGTGAAAAATGGCCATTGCCCACCTCTCTACTGCATCTTCTATTTGTAAATCTTCCTACATTTCTCATCTGTAATTGCAGTGCATGCAAAGGGTGCCTTGATGCAGACCCAGCACTGCTAACAGAGCTGTAATCATAAATAGCATTTGTGTCTGGAAGAGCAGATGACGCAGACAGCAGCTCTGTGGATGGCACTGCACACACCACATCCATCTGGGAACAGAGCAGAATGAATACAGCATAAGGGGAATTCTGAATATTTTAGTGAAACCCGCTGAGTTTCACACTAGTGTTGTTGAAGGCCTCACAACCCCCATGCTCAATGAACAGCAGAACTGGAAGGTTTCCTCATTATTCATGTAAAATATCTGAGCAGTTGCAATAGTTCTGGAATAATCCAAATGAAATAATGGGATCTTTCTCTAAAAATACATACAGAGTGGTTTGATATTCACATATTACATTATATTTGTCTAAACTGATGATGCCAGTGATTCCTCAAATAATTATGAATCATAAATGTACAATAATATTTGCGGTTTGTGAAGAGATTATTAATATACAGATATAGCAAATATATCTAGTAACTGGGACACAGTCCAAACCTATTTCCTTCTTAGATTGATTACCCCTGGCTTCGGAACCTATGAACACAAAGGCTAATACTCCTGCACAGACCTCTTAACCACAACTTCTGTGTCAACTGTAAGAAAAGCCTAGAGAGGGAAAAAAAACTTCAAAAAATTAAAATATCACTGTTTGATAGGCACTCTGTGTCATTAGGCTGACTCATCTCTGAGAACTCTGCAAGTTCATATCATGTATCTTCATTAATAGCTGACACTTTCCTGTGAGTCCCCAGGGCAAGGTGGACAAGAATGGAAAGCAGGTGGAACACAGGTGGAAATCAGTGTTAAGGGAGTAGTTGTCAGTAGGAGCCTGTGCTCATGGACTGACTAAAGTCAAGACTTTAATTTATTGTGCTGGAAGCTGAATAATCCCATTCCTTTTCATCTTCAGATGAAATGAGCACCAAAGGATGCTGCCACCGTAGTATTGTTAGAGTCCACTTTCCTTAAACAGGTCACTGTATGCCTCACCTTTGTTCCTATCCACACATTAATATTTAGCTGCACATTCCTGAAAAAGACTACAATTCAAAGCATATTCAAATTAGTTTGAAATAGATTTTATTTATAGAGATGAACATAGTTTATTATATTCAGGCCAGGCAACCAAGTTCTGCATGGAAACTAAGCAGTTCATTGTGGTTTACAAATAAAATGTGTATCAACAATGATGCTTGTTCTGGAAAAGAAAGAAAAGCATCTCACAGATATGTAAAGAAGGCAAAGATTTGAAGAAATCCTCTAGCTTTACTCAGCTGTACTCCACAGGTCAACTTCAACCCATGGTCTTATATATAGTGCTGACCACTGAAGACAGGGTCCAAACCAAAAAAGTTGTCATTAGCTTAGAAAAAGTAGCCTTCAAAGAGGAAAAATAGAGTTATTCAGCATACTAAAGAGAGAAAGAGAGAGAGAGAGAGAGAAAGACACAGTTAGTATTTTAACATGTAAAAAATATCTACAGAGGAAGGAAATTAACCCTCTTGCCACAGGCAAAAAAATATAGGCTTGAATTACAGAACTTTCAGATGCTTTTGGAGTGGAAAAAATCTTTGATAGTAAAGATGATGAAGTCCAAGCATGGAAAGGGAATGTTGCAGAATATCCTGATGATAGCTTTGTAATATCAAATAAATTAAACAAGAACCTGGTGGCTTAGGAACCATCTGGTCAGGTTCTTACTCAAACCTGTTCTGTGTGATTTTTCACTACTTTTGCATAAGAAAGAAACCTATTCCCTTTGTTATGTAAAATATTTTTAAAAAACCCCTGCTGTTGATTTCCAAAACACATGAAAACATGTATACTGATGTTAATGCAGTAACATGACATCAGCAATGTTCTAAAACTCTCTTTCTAGATATGTTAACTTTTAAGACAGAACCTGCTTTGGCTCATCCTGATGATGTAGAGCGGAGAAAATTTGAACCCGATGGAAATCTGTTTTTTTGACATTAGGGAATCCAGATATATCTACATTGGATCTAAAATTGGCATTGAAAACATGATTGCTTTTCCTTTCTTAATTTTAAAGAAAATCTTTGCTAGATCCACAGGGACAAGCCCACCCTTTCATTGTTCTTAGGTTTAACCCACCCATCCATTCTCCTTTCTGATCCCTTTTGTTCTATTTTAACTTTCTTATCTTCTGTACTTCCTTCTTGAATTCTAATATTTATTTTAAGGTATAAAAGCTAATAAGATCTGCCAGAAACTTAAAATTCAAAACCAGAGATTACTGCTGATTATAATGTTATCTTAATTGTTATCTAACTATTGGCAGGTACTGCACAGTTACTACTGAAAACTTCAGTAACTGACTTTATTAAACAAAAAATTAAAAAAAATCAGTAAGTTTAAACATGTTTACATTTAAGAATGAGTTACTATCAATATTTTAATAAGATATAAAATGAACAAGAATATTATCCACTGGAATACCTTTTTATTATTACACACAAATAGTTGCTCATACATGTGCTCATGTATGTCTACATGCAGTAGCTGCGAAATGAATGCAAAAAAAAAAATCCAGGTTAAATGCCATTAATGATTTACAGCAGATTTCAGTTTCATAAATGTACTCCATCTCCTGCAGCTTTAAGATCAACAGTTCCAACTGAGTCACATGAATAAGTTGTATCCTGTTATTGTATTTATAGTGCAGAATGCCTTTGCTGAGTGAGTTATTTTTTTGATGCAAGCAAACTCATTTTATTCAGCACATGTAATGTGCTATGACCATGGTTACAACCAGCTTTGATGGCTTATCCAGAAAGCAATAGTTTAGTTGCTTGCAATCATTCTTTTTATCCTAAGGTAAACAGGAGGTATTAGTATTAGGGCTTTTCTATCACGGACAATGAGCTACAGACAATGTTGTATTTATGACTAATAAAATTGGATAGGCATTCATTGGGCTGAAAATAAGGATTTTAATGTTGAACATAAACCCATGAACACTGAGATTCAAGTGATTTGAACTGTCCTGCAAAGATGGCCCTGAATCTCCTCTGTATACTGTCATTACAGAGATCATCCCTGGCAGAGGCTGAATAAAATACTGTGGACCCCAACAGACACCTACTTTCTATTCAATGGTCAGGAATCTCTGTCCTATGGTGAAAACAGACTGCTGTTTTGAACAATAATAAGCAATACCAGCATATTTTAATCTTAAATTGTGAATCTATTTTTTCTACTGTGTAATACCTCTGTCCCCTGAATCAGCATAAATTATACACAACGCATAGCATTCCTTATGGTTTCCTGTTTCTCTCATGGTTTATCTCAGATATTATAGAAAAATCTTATCAAAAATATTGTTTCAGAATAATTAGGAAAATCAAGAATTGGATTTCCTCATGGCAACTACACTTTCTTTTTTTATAGTGGCAATTTTAGTAAATAATATGATGACATGTTAAGTGTGATGTTATTGTACTTTTCTTGAATGTAAAGGGTACGCAGCTAAATTTGAAAATAATGTCACAAGAATCCCTGACAGCATCAATTGCTCTTGATCACTCTTGTACTCCAGGGCTACACAACCCCTCACACACAGGTTAATGCTCTAATATTTGTCCTTCTCAGAGCATATTTCACAGAGCACTCACACTGTTACTGCAGACTAATTATATACATATGTCTTTCTGAATCATCAAATTAGTGTAGGAGACAGTCCCAGTTTGAAAAGGGAATTATGAATTTTTGGCTCAGATTCCACCTACATGGTCTTGAAAAGGATGGGATTTGGAGAAAAAGGACAGAAATTATGTAGGGAGAAAAAGAAAGGTTCAGAACATGCAAGTCATGACAGAGGAATTGTTAGAGTGTAGACTGCTAAGATGGAAAAAAAGAATACCTTGAAATACTGAGCAACTACAAGCAGATAATACTGTAACAACCTTTAGATAGCAATTAAGACCCTTGGTAATGCAGTGATGGGAAACAGATTTTATTTCTCTGCACAATTTTATCTGAAATGTCCCTGTGCATCACGCAAGCCTCATTTTTATTTTTTAAATTAACTTTCATATATATGTGGTGTGTGTTTAAAGGAAGAAATATGCAGACTGATATTGAGCAATTTCAGAACTTTTGGAAGAAGCACCTCAAGTGTGCATGACAAATTAAGGAACTAAATGATCATGATTTTTCCATTACCTAGTCCACAGGAATTTCTCACAGTTGGAATTGTGCCCTTCAGTCACAGGAAAGAAGCAACAATCTATTTTATTGATACAACATAACTCTGTGGTAAATGCTTCAAAATGCTTCTTACTGCAAAGAAGACAGGACCAGACAGAACTGCCAAGAAGACCCTCCCATTGTTGTTCAGAAAGGACACGCTTGCTTTCCAAATTCCTTCTCAGAGAGGACTGAAAGTGTGATTGGATCCACTCCTGGCTCCAGACTTGGTCAAGGGTTAATACCTAAAGGATTATATATGTGTAATTAATCCTCTAGATCACATAGCTAAGATTTCAAAGTTTAACATGCTATTAATCACTTGTCGAATATCTGACACCATAAGGATTCTCTCAGCCTTGAGGAGTAATCTTAAGAGGTGTCCTTACTTGGGAATATCCTGATGTGCCACCTGCTGTAGTGCATGAGAGCTCAATGGCCCCATGACCACCATTTATGGAGTAAGATGATTGATTATAGTGATATTTGCAATATTTGCATGATGCCTGGATCACCCTTGCAGCCCAGCTTTGAGGTTGTCATCTGTCCCCCAAAGTACAGAGTAAGGTGGATGCAGCCACCACAATCTCCACTGGTGGTTATGGCATAAGCTGGGGTGCAGGCCACCCCATACTTCTACTTTTAAAGGTATGGTCCAATCCCAGTATCCATGTGAAAAATAATGAGACAGAGAGACAGACAGAAAGTAACCTATTTCCAAAGCAAATATTGAGACACTCACTGTGGAGCAGACAACAGCATTCTAACTATGCAAGCCACTGAGATGTGAAAGAATTAAATTAAAGCCCCTGGTCCAAATTATTTAGTTAGATTTTCTTTATTAGACTATTCTAAATGAATCCATAGCCTCCTGTTGTCACAGGAGTGGAGCTTTTGACAAAATTAATATAGATTCACTGAAATACTTCTTTTCTGAATAGCTGCAGAATTGTAAAGGTTAAAGCTTATCGTTTTGTATCTTCTCAAAACTCATAAATCCCATAAGATCAGAACATAGAGGTGTTCTAATGCTTGACTGGCTTGTTTGTGTAAAGAGGATACTGAGTAGCTTTTAATATAATTAATATTGTTTTGGTATTTCTTTCATAATTTCTGAATGTTTTCTAGGCTCTACATCTTGGAAAATGATTTTCTATTTAGTGTCAGCCTGGCCCTACTAAAGCCAGTGATTTTAAATTTCCTATAGCAACTCCCATGACTTCAATGAAGTTAGTTTAGCATCTTCCATTTTCTCTTTCAGCTACCATAATGGAATAAATTTACTACTTTCCTACACTGAAATTTTCTTTTTTATTGTCATCTTGGTGCAAAGCAAGATCCTAAATGTTTAGTTTGACTGTGCTACAGCAAGTTTTTAAATTTTAACAGTAGTATTACTTGCTAGGCAAGAAATGTGGTTGCCTTGTAAAACTGCTAAATTATTTAATATTAATGTGTTATAATAATGTGCATTCTTAGGCCAATGGTTTCATAGAATAATTAATTTTATCAAAACTTTGAATTGTAAAATTTGTGCCAATAATAATTCAGTTGGTCAACAAGTCCTTTCAGTCTTTTGTTAAGCAAGCAGTTATAAGACATCTGAAATGCCCATAAAGCAACAGTGCTGCTCTACCTTAGAGTTACTCCTCACTTTATAGTAAAGTTCTCTTTAGTTCACAAATATGACCCTCGTGTATAAGCACAGCACCAAGTGAAGGACATCATCTATTATACAGGTCATTTCTCAGTGCTCTTGCAGTATGAAGAGCTCTGTAATCCTGCTGTAAACCTGTAACCAGATATTTTACTGTCAGGCAGGAATTCCCTGTTTGTGCCCTGCTCTGCATGCTTGTGTCTCAAAGCTGTCGGAAGAGGCTGCTAAGAAGGCAAAAGAATAAGAAAGAGGACATGTACTTGTTCTCCACTGACATGGAGTCCATAAAGACTCTGGAGAAGTTTCTGGGCTGCTTCAGTGTATGTCAAAGTCAAATTCTGGCTCTGTGTAAAAAAATCACAGCAGGCTTATTGAAATGCACTTATTCACTACAAACTGTCCTAACTGGAGAAAAGGAGATAAGAAAGAGTCTGGTTTGAAATCTTTGCACACTGATCTTGATCACTGTATTCCACAGAAGCCAGAGGATATTTGGGACATTTGTAAATAACTTTTTCCCACAGTCTTCTTTTAAAATAAAAATAAAAATGTGATTTTATGCACGACTTCTGATTTTGTCATGGGAACATTGTTAGGAATAGCTGATAACATATGAGCATATAATGAGCATTAAAAATATAAAAATATGAGGTAAGCAGTTGGTTGCCTTTTCAGTGGAACTCACTCACAAATGTGAGCAGAAACATTTACTTCTCAGAAATGTCCATATCCTCTTCCAAAAATTGTTGAGGTTCTTTGCATGCAGCATCCTGTTGCACATTAAAACTAACTTCCTTTACACCTTTTGAACTTGTTATTTGGTATGTTAGTAGTGCTTTGTTACCCCATTCCACTAGACTAGTTCATCAAAGCTAATTTTGTGGTGTTCTTTCTGTATTGAGAGAGCTTAATAGCAGGGATATGTATTTGTTTGCACACGTTCTTTGTAAATATAAATTATTAGGTCAAAGTCTGATCCTTCTGAAAGCAACAGGAATCAAACAGAAGAGAAAGTTTTTCCTCCCTATATCAGTATTTTATAACAAGTAATATGCAAAGACTCTGTTTGAACTTCATTTCAGGTTATGCTTAATGTGTTCTTTTGGCTTCCCACTGCTTTTTGCTGCTGGGTTTTTCTGTCTCTGATGTTTCTCTCTCATACAAACACTCTGCTTCAATCCATCCATATCAGTATCTAACCCCATCTCTGTTAGCAGAACTTCTGGGTTTCTTCATGGACACGGCTTAAGTCCTATTACATTTTATTGAACATAATCTATTTTGACAGTAAAATCATATTGCTTTGGATTCATATTTTCATGAAAAATACAATTTTCTAATTTCTCTAAACAAAAGTTTACCAGACAGTTTTCATCATGTTTTTTTAGACCTTAATTTTTTTTGCTATTGATTAATGGCAAAACTCCTAAGCTAAAAAGTTCTAAGAGATTTATCTATCTTTATCATTTACTCACTGTAGTCAGAAGAAGAGAGGACTGATTGATTACAGATGCTCTACATGCTGCTATTTTCAGGAGTTCCTCAGTAACACATAGTGATGCATCAACCTGCTGGTTGACTGAAACAATTTACTTTATCTTCTTGAAAGGATGTCAGTCAGTGCACAGTGAAAGGTGGTGAGGGGAATCTCAGCCATACTAATGTCTTTAAAGTTCTTCTGCAGCAAATGAAGAAATCTCAAGATCTGGAAAGGCAGAACAAGGCAGAGGATTTTGCATTTCCCTGACTGGGCAAGTGATATTCAGCTGCAGAACTGCAAGGCAGGCAAAGACATTTCCCTATTCAAAATTCTGGTGGTGTAAAGCCTGATACAATTACCTTTTCATGAAGCATTTCCGGAATTTCAAACTTGAAAATGGCCGAATCGGTTAAAAGTGTGTGTTCACTTGCTCACTAGAATGATACATTAAAAAAAAAAATCATTTATAGTCCATGTCAGGAAAACACAAATCTTCACTATTATGGAAATAAATTGACCTTGAAAGAACTTACTGGATGACACACTGAGAATAGATCAGACAAATACATAGTGAATGTTATACTGACATTTAGGCTTAACCTCCATTTAAGCAATTACATCAGAAGCACTGCTTCTAAATAGGTAATATATATTTGTCAAATGCATCTGTCTGTCTCTGGCTTAATATAATCACAAATAAGAATTTTCAAGTTTGAGGAGAAATAATTACACAACACACACTAGTAAGGGAATATGAGAAAAAGTGGGATTGCCAAATGTAAATTTTATACCAGCTCCTTCTTCATTTGACTTGGGTTTAGGAAAAGCTAATGTTTATTTTCAGATTATTTCCTAGGCAGAATTGAGCAAATATAAAGACACATTATTTTCCTGGCACAACTGTTCAAATTCACATAAAAATTAACAGATTCTGTTTATAGCAGCAGATAATTTTATCCCCAATATTTGCTCAAAATTGATGCATTTCCTGCATGGTTCATATCTTATTCTTCTTCAGCAAATCTGCTGAGAGTCAGTATGTCTTATTCTGCAAATAAGATGACTCCTACAAAAACAATTCTCTTTTGAAAAAGATGACCTTTCCAGACTCTTTGTATCTGGCTGGCAAAATAAGTACAAATTCCAGCTCATTAATTCTTCCATTATCCATATGGATCATCCTGGAACGAATTTATTCCTTCTGTCTAGGGTATGCTGCAGAAGGCTAATTTCCACTCTGTTGCTCCAGCTGTAACAGGGCATTCACAAAATTTGGGTTTTACTCCAATTCTGTCAGAATGCTCCTGTCTCTCTTCTAGCATCACCTTTTTTTAAACTCTAGGGCTTACAAAAGGTTTATGCACCAATGGAGTTTCCAAGACATGTGCGAGGTGATATTAATAAATCAGGGCCCAAGTCATTCCCAGTTATGAATTCTCCCTGATGCTTTTAATTTACATTTAAATCTTTCAAAAACTTGTTGTTTAAAAGAAGATGTGAGGTAATTAATATTTTAATTCACTATGAACAAATTGCCTTAAGAATTCAAGCTGGGAATCAGCATTTCATGTACTTAGCGTCCACGGTCTGTGTTAAGCATTAAGTGCCTGTAGCTAGTTTGGTGTTAGTCCTATCTGGAAAACTGCCAGTGAAGCTGAAACCAGCCTTTTGACACATTCAGAATAGCAGGAAACCTCTTCATGAATAATTATTTCTACAGAATTGTTTACATTCAGAAGTTTTAAATAAATATAACACTAAGTAGAACCACATTTGTCTTAGCATGCTGTTCAAGTGCATATAAATCATAATTTACCTTTGCTGTACAACCTAATGCAATCTATTAAGGAAATAGTTCTTTTAATAACAAGACTACAGGAAACAGAGAGCTCAATCACACATAAAGAGACAATAAGATTACTGTTAATACACTTTTAACCTTTTAATAAATCATCCTTATTAGCACACAGAACTTAAAGGATCAGTGGTTGTTTTCTTACAAACCCCCTTTATGGGCTGAAAATTTTGCCACCCCAGAAAACCCACAGAATATGGTGTCCCCATTCATTCCTTCATCTTTCTGGTAGAAGGCCTGGTATGTCTCATTCACAGCCAATATTTTTATAATTACCAGGAATGATTTTTTAAAGGGAAAAAAGGATGCAACTCCTATATTTATTTGTGGGTCAAAACATTGTACCAAGTCTAAAATACAAAACTCAGAAGACAAATTAGTAATTCAATGGTGTTCAAAAATTGTAAAATGGTAATATTTTAAAGCTATTTACTAAATTTTTTATTTTGGAGAAAACTTCCAGTCAAGTGCAATCAATGAGGCACAAAGCTAATAGTGTCATATAGTTGAAAAAAAGGCATACTGATACAAAGAATTCTAGCCTTCACACCAGTCTCAAATTGTTTAACCCTGAACAGTTATAGGGGATGGAAAGTTTATAGTATTTTTTTTTAAATCAGAACAGAATTATAACATGCTACTGGCAAGTGGAAGACTATTCAAAGTTTAAATGCTGGCTCAATATGAAAAATATTGGTAATCTGAAGCAATTATACTCCAGCATCTGCAAATCTCAGGAACAAACTTGCTCTTAGTACTGACAGTACCTTTCACTTCTGGTCTCTGGCCAATCCAACCTGGTTCCAGTGCCAAACAAATGATGTCTCTAAGGGTTCCTTCACAAAGCCTTAACCACAATTGCAGACGTGGCAAAAAAAAAGTTTTACAAGGGGATTTTACAAGCTGGACTACAAACCAGCTCTCACTTTAGTTTTGTCTTGAAAATTCTTTTCTTTTTTGTTTCAAGCAACTTGGTTAAGCCATTGATAGCCCACAGGAAACCTTGCAGTTTGTTTCAGAAATGCAAACAGCTTTCTAATCTCCATCTGATTTATTACCTGAGTGGTTGCTGGCAGCCAAACAGCCAGTAAACACACAGATTAATATCTCACTAGCAAAATAAAAAAAAAAAAAAAAAAAGAAAAAAAACCCCAGCCTTGAAAAGACACTTTTGATATCCAGGGGTGGTACACATCAATTTTTACAGTTTTTTGTTGTTTTTTTTTTTTTTTTAAACCATACATGCATAATTAATGATTTTTAACTTCCTTACAGGAAAAGGATGTATTCATTAGATGTACTCAAGGAGTACATAGACTGCAGTGAACCAGATCACACTTTGTTCTGGCTTACAGTGTGCTCCTCCCATATTTTGCTGAAGGGTTTTGTTTAGCCACCCGTGTTTGACTGGTGACATCATCAGTAAAGTTCTTTGGCCTTGAACAATAAAGCTCAAAAAAAACCTTATGGATGGCAGTTAGCTTGGAAAGTGGGCCTTAACAAGGCAATTTCTATCTCTCTGGTACTACATGGACTGTCCCTGAGCTGCAGATTTTGCATTCGCTTACTCCAAATAGACCCTGCTCTGTAGGTAGGCATCCTGGCTAGCTCTGCAGGACACTCTGACCATTTCAGAGCCTTTCACAGGACTCCCAGTGACCAACCTGCTCTCTCATGTGCCAGTCCTTCCTGATGCCTCCTCTGGGCTTTTGTAGCCCCAACAGCACCCACAGGGTGCACATCCATGCACATCAGCACTGATGTTGCTGCAGGGACACCCTGCACATCACACTGTGGCTCCCCAAGGAGCAATAAGCCACCAACAGCAAGAGACAAGGCTGTGGCTGGTGGGTGTAGAGGACGGCTAGTACAGAGCACCATCCAGGAATGAGAACCTAAGGAAACCTGTGATTTGCTGAAACTTTGTAACATTTTACGTGGAGATTTGGAGGAAGGAAATGCTTCATCAGCTGATGGACTTCAGTCATTAGTGTTCAGCACAGGAACCTCAAGGAGCAGCACTAGCCAGCTCCTACCAACACCTGATCTTTTCCTGGTGTCATGTAGGCTTCAGAAGCCTGATCTTTATGACAAATTTTGTTTACCTTCGTATCCATGACAAACAACAAAAGCTGACCATGTGATGTTTGTGCAATCAAAAGGATTGATAAAACCAGCAGCACACAGTGAAACAGCAAAGTAAAATTAAGCTTTGGTTGAAAATAATTATCTAGATATATATATATATATCTGATAAAAACATGCAAACAAACATTTATTATATGGTAAAAGCTCCTTATGAAAAGAAAGAACTTAGAGTTTAAAAAATAACCAAGAGAATATTTAGACACATTTAAGAACTTGCTTCTGTATTATAGGACACTCTTGCTCCCAGCTTGGACTTCGTCATGGCTGATCCTTTCATCTCAGACCATACACTTGAGGTGAATATTGTCTTGGTTCTATCTGAATGCATATTCATAGAAGGCCCTGGGAACAATCTTCTCATAATGGCATTAAAAAAAAGGCATATTTAGAAAGTAGGCAGAAGTATTTATGTTATAATGCTCACATACTCTTCCTGTGAAGAGAAACAGGTGAAATTGTTACCATAATCTGACATATTTTAAAACTCTTTTTTTCTCAAACACTAGCTAAAAACAGATCTCTGAGCTGCTAGATTTAGATTTTCTTTCCTCTTTAGTGGACTATAAAAGAAGCAAGGCTAAGTGGCAGAGCAGAATACTTGTAGTGTTTCCACATCTCCATCCAATATCAAATGTAAACACCACACCAGGAAAAAGTAACTAATACTGTAGCAGGTTGATTTTTTCCCCTTTTTACAAAATCATTTTGTAAATGAAATTACACATTTTCAATTCTGAAATTACACATTTTCAATTCTGAAATTTTTGTGCAGGATCACAGCAGCTTAAATTTAACTGAGTCTGCCACGGAATTGGTGACCAACATAGAAGTGGCAGCTGCCAGGACAAAAGGTAAGCAGGTTGTTGACTTTCAGGCTTGAAACATGATTTGCTGTGATGCAAAGATTTTTGACACTGAAAATAAAAACAATGTTTTGTACTCTTGCCCCTCTTCCGTGCAACGAACAGTGCTCTGCATTTTTTTTCCCAAGGCCACTAACATGTTCTCACTGTCTCCTAATTCTAAAAAGTAGTTGGCATTTCCTGAATACCAAAATGGAGGAAATAGATGTTCCTTAACTCATAAAAGTCATGCTTGGATGAGTATCTCTATTTATCTCTTGACACAGCTCTTTGCTTCTGCAGCTATTCAGAAAACCTTAGTTAAATTTTAAATACTATTATCCTCTAGAATGTTCTTCTTAGAAGAATATAGTTCCTTTCTTATAATAAACTTTTGACATTTAAAGAGGTTTTTTTTACTTAAAAGAGAACACAAACTCTATATAAATGCTGAATAATAAAGATCATTAAATTTAAAGTTCAGGGATTATGAAATGGTTATAAAACCACCATAAAATTCCCTTTCCTGTTGACTGAAGGGTGCTTTGAAAAACTTTTGTTCCCTTTGTGAACCATATACCTGGTGTCATTTCAGAGAGGAAGACAATTCTTATTTTCTCCTTTTCCAGCATGGCTTCTCTGATTTGGGTTAACATGTTTTGGGATGACTGTTCTTGGAGGTGCTGTCCATTTTGTTAAGATGATATATGGAACAATGATGTAGTCTTTCTTCTCAGCCTATACACCACACACAGCAAACAGAAGTATTAACTTTTTCTGCACTGTTTTTTATCTCTCAGCTAAATTTCATATGGTTGAAGTGTAATCCAGTTTGCCCTACAGACAAGGCATCACCAGGAAAATACAGCAGAGTAATATAGGAATAATGCATAACTGAGATAATACACCAGCATAGCAAGAATACCTCTAGGTGGCATAACATAATGGCTTTTCCTGCCATGCAAGGCCAGTTGATAGGAACCAGAAGCCATCATCTTGTCAAGAAGCATTTAGAAATTATGTCAAACACTGACCTAATGCAATAATATAAATATTTTTTTCCAAATGTTAGAAAATATTAACGGAATTTTTTGACATAAAATAACTTTTCTGTTTATGAATATTTCTGTAACAGAAATTCCATAATCATCAAAAATATATCAATAGTCAAAGGCAAGGAAGTTCACAGGACAACTTTTAGAAAATATAATGCAGGAACCACTGTTTAATTTTCATTCCTTGCTTTGTCTTTAAGAAGATAGAAGTTCTGGTAGAGAAGTTATGCATGTATTGTTATGAAGTTATGAATGTTATGAAGTTATGAATGGCTATTTTTCTGGATGTATGGGTGATAGCAGTTGGGACTGCTTGCTATGATCTCTGTCATTTAGAAAGCTGCCTGTACAGATAGTGTCTTCTCCTGTCCCAACAGTTCATTATGATGCACTGTCAAAGTCTGCAGCTTACTCCAAAGGAAACAAGCAAGAATCAGATAGATCTCCCATTTGTCCTGTATGTGTCTTCTGCTCATAAATCAGAATTTCCATGAACCCACTTATGAAATTCCCCACCATGAGGTTACTTTTCCAGGCTTCTTTTAGGTGTTTCACAGCTTTCCCATGGTCCATATTGGCCACAAGCCATGTGTTTTTGTTTAAATGGTGCTAAGCCAATGCTAATAGTCTTTTCCTTTCCAGTAGATTTTATTAGATTGGGTTAACCTTAGTTACACAGCTTCCCATTCACGTCTGGCTCAGATCTGGATGCTTTGTTTAGAGGATAAAGTTACATGTTTGCAAAATTTCATTTAACTTTAGTCTCCATTAAAGCATACAGTTACACTGTTTTATTGGCTCTAGTGTATTTTTTTAACTGAGATCTGCTACTTGTGATTTCAAAGCACTGAGTTTCACAGTTATCTATCATTATAAGGAAGAGCTCTAAATTCTATTTTGAAAGTTTTTTGAGCCAGAGCAGGCTGACTATTCACAAAAGAAATTGTGTCATAAAATATGAGACTTTGCTTACAAGAGAATTAAAGACTCATGTACCCACCTCCTTCTTACCTATACCAAAATATGTCCTTTTCTGAGCTACCACATATCTTATACTTTCATTTACTTCTTATTGCAGCTACTTACTACCGGTCTCTAATTCTTCTACTTTCCCTGTGTATGCTCTGCAGGAAAAACCTTTGGGAAATGCTCTTGAAAGCAAAGTAAAACTAATTTATCTAAGAGTAGTTGAATATGTATACAAAAGTTCACCATACTACATTTGGATGTCAATCTTGAAAGTGACTTTTAATCAAGGAAGAGCATTTGTTTTTCTTTGGAAGCCCTTTTCCTTGGGATTTCATTAGGAAATCTGGTCAACATGAGGGCTCCCCTAGTGACTGTTTTAAATATTTATCCACAGGGAGTCATCTAAATATTATTTCAGTTAATTAAGTTGGTGCTTGCAATGAAAAAAAAATCCATTACTTTCCATGTTATTCAGTTCTTTTCTCATATTTTAGTTCTCATTTTCTAAACTCTACTGACCTTCATAAGAGTTTAGTGACTATGCTAAAATTTACCAATTTTTGCCCATGATTACTAGAAATGATATCTCCTAAACATGTTTTTGCCTTACTTATCCCCAACTAAGTTATTTTAATCTACAGGTACTTAAACTGGCTTGACTTAGTTTATTAAATCCCTGACACATCACACTACTAAATTGTCCTTTCCAAAATCATAGAAATATATAATTACTTTCAATAAATACCTGCTCAATTAATATCTTGATGTAGTAATCAGGTTTTCTAGTTTCTCAATGACCCACTTGCTTCCTTACTAACAGATAAACAAGGGGACAGCATTATGCAATGACAAGATTTTGTGTAGGAGCAGTCCATTGCCATGTGTAAACTCCAACACCCATCAGAGCAGGTGAGGGACATTCAGACTGACTTCATGGTGCTTTTTATACCACAGTGTGGTACGGTGCCGAAAGGTATGTAAGTAATATAACACTGTGTGGGACTGAGTTTATATAAGTCTGACTAGTTCACAGAGTTTGATATGAAGATACATATGCATGGATACTCACTAAAGCAACACAGCATATTTGTCTTCAAACTGTTTATACAGCACTAGCAAAAGATAGGAAGAGTTTTCCCTTGTTAGCAAAGAAATTACATGTATTTATATATACACAAAGAAGTCCAACAAAAATGAATGCTAAATGTTTGAATTTCACATCCAAAGCATGTAGCCATTCATCTGTGGGGAATAGGCAGTGTGTGTAGAAGCGAAGAAGCTTTCCGTTTTTAAATTAGCAAACAATCCATCCTGAGCCCTGAAAACCTTTTGAATATTGCCTATAGTATACAAGGTGTAATTGAAACTCCATTTGTCTGAGATCAAACCCAAGGGAAATTGCCTGAACTTGAGTACACTAGTCAGTTCAATTTAAAATAGCCTTCTGAAGAGAACAGGGGCTTTGTTTGCCTGCTTGTTTACTTTTTAATCCAACACCTTCCTACCAATTGTTTGGTAAAAGCCCCTAATTAAAGATGGGTGTTATTGTGAGCAGCGAGATTGCTCTCATGAAGAAGCAGTTTCTATGAAAGGTCTATTATGATCAGCATAGAAGGAAGCAGCACATTTTTCTTATGTCAATTTTTTTGCTCCTTATTGATAAAGTAGTGGCATTTCAAAGCCAGACATTGAAGCTCAGGGAGAGTAATGTCAGATATATTTTGTATCACAAATGCAAGGCAAGTAATTGCAACTGCCTTCAGAAAAATCCTAACAGGACATCTGCCTGTGTGTGAAGTGTAGGCGTCTATCTACAAGCACACATACTGTGCCCAACTTTGCAGGACACTTTATGTAACTTTCATATGCTGCAGAAAGTTCAGAAAAGAATGAAATGACAGTGGGAGCAGTTGTCTAACATTTTCCCTC
The DNA here is from genome assembly GCF_037042795.1 of Molothrus aeneus. Classification (NCBI taxonomy): domain Eukaryota; kingdom Metazoa; phylum Chordata; class Aves; order Passeriformes; family Icteridae; genus Molothrus; species Molothrus aeneus. The sequence continues at coordinate 44,812,797 of NC_089648.1, forward strand.
TCCTGCACAGTACAGAAGACTCTACAAGCTGGAAACCAGCCTGCCTATCCAATAGTAAGCACAACAATGCCCAGAAAAATATTTTAATGGGTTTTTTTCCTTGTGTTTGGTCATTACAATTCTACCCTAGCTACATTTACTGGCAAACTTACTAAAATCAAGCTGTCCAAACTCTCCATCTCATACACTGGCAGAAAGTGGAAGTTTGACTTTACACGCCCTTCTTATGGACTGATCATTATCTCCTTGCATACGGTTTGGGGGGTGCAATTCTGTGAGACAGGCAGGGCCAACAGAATCACATAGAAGTATGGTCTGTAGGTTTTTCTATCTTCTGCCAACCAATTGCTAGCAACATATCTGGTAAAGGATCTATTGCTTCATGTTAGAGTGCTTACACCATGTGCATCTTTCAGTGGAGAGAAGGAAAAGCAGCCAAAGGAGACAACTTCTTAAAGCCATCTGGAGGAAATGTACATGAGCCCATATGTAAAACCTCACTTGAGCTAAGTATTCCAAAGTTGAGATGCAATACTGGCTAGCAGGACAGGGAATAGCTATGTGTGGTAGATACACCCTGCCAGTTAAATCCCTTATTTCAAATTAATGATGATACTTGAATAGAACTCTTGCTTGGAGCAGAAGTGTGAAAATACAGGAGAGGGGAAGCATCACTCTTGCAACTCCTAAGAATAAATTCTTTCACATCTTCTATCATAATGCATATATCTAAATTAAGATATTAATTTAGATTATTTCTTTTCACTCAGTGAAGCTGCCACCATGAAACTGCAGTCATGATTGAAGGATGAAAAGGAATACAAAAGTGGAATCACTGAAGTTGGAGGAACTAAATCAGAACCATGAAAAACAGTGTATGTTACCACAGTGGCCAAATGATTCTCAGAAGAAACCTCCTTAAACACAAAATTAAAATTACTAGTGCCTTGGGCTAGATTTTAAACTTGTACCATGTATTAATCTGTGTACTTCAAATTTTAGATGAGATATGTCATGCCAATTACAGATGCAGCACTGAGGGATTTTTTTCTAACAGAATACTGCATCATATCCTGATCTTTGCAGTTTCCCAGAAAGTCATTCCTAGGAAACTAGACTCAGGGAAAGCTATAGGAGAGTTCTGTATGCTTCTCCATGCATAAAGCTAGGTGTCCGACTTGAAGTCATCTAAGAGATAATCTGTTGATGGGGTTTAATCCCACTCTAGTCCCAGCTGCAACAATTCTCTCAAAGCTGTATTGTGCCCAAATTTAGGGAGAAAAGAAAACAGGGCCAAGAGTTATTTCCCTATATTTGGCATTTGACTAAGCTGTTTCATGTCCACATGGCCAAAAAGACCACAGTTATGGGAGAAATTCATTGTTGAACTCAGTCCTGAAAAAACACGCTAGGACCATTTCCCAAGTGGCTGAGAGTGGCTCAGGGAACAGACAGGAACAAAACTCCAGGACAGACTAGAAATTCAGCTGAGTTTTGTATTTGTTTGCTCCTTGGCTACAACATGATTAAAAAGCCAGAGCTGCATCCTAATAACCATTGCTGTGATATGGACTAGGAGAGAGGAGGCTGAACTTCCTCCTCTTTCTGGACCTTGTCTGTGCTGAATGACCCCACTCTGTGATCCTCAGAACACAAACATGGATTTCTGTTTTTCAGGATCACAAGGCTATCACCATCAAGACTTTCACCGTTTTAAAGTTCATTCCAAACCAGTTTTTACACGTTGTTATCTCATTGCAAAACTTGCACACCTTCTTGGTGAGTTCTCACAGGCAGCTCCACACAGCACTGACTCCTTCCTCCTCACACTACAGCCAACAAACTCCAGCTCTCCTCTCAACCAGCTAACCCACTCTTTTACAGCACGCATCCTTTTTGGACATAGCTGCGGCCTGTTAAGGGCAGGCCTGTTCCTAATCCTTGGTAATTAGTACAGCTGCAACTCCTCAGGGGTGAGATTGCCTTCTGCACTATCTCGAGTCTCTTACATTCCATCCCCTCACATTTACACAGGCTCTCTTCTAGCATTTCAGAATTGAAACAATTCTAACTCTCTGTACCATGTCCTTAACAATTTTACACTATTTATCCCAGGAATGAAATATTAATGGGTAGGCAATCCAACTTTTGCACATCAATGCTGTTGAACAGTTGTGATTAGACTCTGTCTTGAAAAGATTATTATATGCCTTTGATTACAAACAGCAATTTTAATGCTTAGTTCTACAAGTTCTACATGTAATATCCCCAAATGAAAACCTGAAAAAAAGGCAGATTGCAATAAGGGCTATTAAAATAAATATGAAAGGTAAAATGTATTATTCAACAGATACTGAATAGCAAAATATTATAAAGACAGTACAACCATAAATTGCAAACATCAAAAAGTAAACTATGAAAAAGGCATGGAAAAGCAGCAGTAGCTAATGCATATAAGTAGACACCCTCTGTTTAGTACAATGAATTGGTATAAAACAAAGATAGGAAAATACTAGACACTGAGATACACTGCTCAGCTATTCACTGGAATTATAATTTTATTTTTATTCGCTTTCAGAATATTCACTTTCAGAGGATGTTAAAATTGTACCATTGCAGTTTACTAGTTTGAAAGGGAGGATGCCATGGGTAATAATTTTGAGTTGAATGATTGCACTTCAGAACTTTTTAATGGAAGCTTCCTGCACATTTATAAATGTACCAGCAAAACAAAAATATGTTGCTTTCCAGTCTATCAGAAAAATGGGATTTCACATGCACAACCTATTTACATGTCAAAAATCAGTATTACACACTGACATGGTTCATTGAGTGTATATTTTGAAAAGTAGATTAATGTCCCACCTGGGAAAGAGATTAAAACTGAAATTCAAATTTTGGTTTTTAAGAGCAATAAGTTCCCTGGCTATAATCTACAATCCACAAGAGCAGAGTTAACCGAGCATTAAATTCTGAGTTAGCACCAATGGACTAGGCAGCGTCTGCTGGCAGTCTGGTCAGGAGAGAAGCTGGTTGAGATAGTCATAACTGAATCACCAAGATTATTATTATACTGTAAATATTGCAAAATTATTGCAAAATAATAGTGATCCCACTTTTCATATGACTGTGTTTTTGCAAAAGTAGGAAGACAGAAAAGAAAAATGTTCATGTTTTGGTGCACAAAAATATTTCATAGAGTTTCTATAACACCCTAGCATTTCCTTGCCTGATGTTTGGATAATATTCGGTGTGGTGGAGGGTGTCCCTGCTCACAGGATTGGAAGTGCAAAGGCATTCAGGACCCATCAGAGAGACAGAGAATCATAGAATCCCAGAATATGCTGAGTTGAATGTAGATATTGACAGTCCTCAATCCCACTCAAAACAGAAGGTTCAAAATACTGAAATTTCACCCAGGTTGAAAAGTCCAGGCTTTAGTGAGCAGGTCCCTTTTTTTATATTTTCTTTGTTTTTTTTAAATCTGTTCTTTGTTTTGGATTTAATTTTCAAATTCTCTCATATACCATGAACTGGGCAGTTGTTTATTAAGCACCTCAGTAGAAGGGCTCTGCAGAGCAACTTCCCTTTTATCATTTGAATTTTCAAAGTAATGGATGTTATTGGACTGATGCAGAAATTTCATTCGGAAAATGAAAAATATATTTTCAGCTACTAAATACATTCCAAAATACGAGCTAGGGGGGGAAAGGTGGGTTTAAGTTAATTTCTTTTTAACAATGTCTTGTCCCAAATTTACATTTTCTCACTTCTCATGTTTGATTGCACAAGAATATGAGTTTTTTCAGACATCAGATGAGCATGATGCTTGCTCATTCCTTTCCCATAATGGACATCTGTCACCTTAGCATCAGTCAGACCTATCTGACAGGCAAAAGTTTTATGAAACAAAATTTACATACATTTTAAGTTCTTGAATTTTCTGTAGTTTTCTCACTGCTGCAGTGAAAATATGCATGGTAACAGTATGGTGAATGGGCTAATGATCCCTCCTTGGGATTTAGCCCACAGCTTTAGCCATGGTCTCTTCCTCATGTACAAACACTTGCATCCTCCTGCAAAACCAAAAGCGTGAAACCTGGGTTCACACCAAGCACAAGCTCTGGCCCTGTGACATTTAAATCTTCATCACAGCTGACCTTTTGTTAACAAGAGCTAGCCCTTCATGTTGTTTGAATAAAAGCTTGCTTTAACAACTTACTCTTCAAAAGTGTAAAACACTTCATGCTTGCTTCTTAAAAATTACTTTATTGTTAAATTTCAAAGTTACCAATGATGAAAAAAACCCTACAAACCTCAAAGTAAATGAAAGGTAAAGACAAAGAAAACAAAGCACTTCTGAAAAGGTTATACAAATAACTGTAAGAACTGTTAGAGCTTTTTTTTTGCCTTTGGATAGAAAGTTTGGGGTTTATTCTTAGGTTGGTCAAGGACAGCACAAGGAGGTATTTTAAAACAAGTTTTAAAGTAGGCAGCTCAGATATCCTACATTAACAGGCTTGTACATTGCTGGATCTTGAACAGCCCACACTGCTTGTTACATGCAGTTAAGAAGGCTTTGCTCAACACTGTGTCTTTGGAGAACAATACCAGCTATTTTTCATTTGAATATCCACCTATGTTCATTTCTCTTGACCCAAAGGTTTCCTTGATTGCAGCATCTTGTTCCAAAGGTTCAGGGTTTCTCCATCTTCCTTTTTGCCCTGCCACTAGGGACTGTGCCATGCCCATCCAAGCCCTGAGCTGTGTGGGGACCAAGTGGGGCACACATCCCCAGGCAGTCGCTGATGCAGCATAAGCAAGCAGGGGACTCAGCCTCCTCTTTGCCCTCCTGAGTATCCTGTGCCCCCACATCTACTTCTCTCTCTGAAACAAGATGTTGATGACAAGCCTTTATAGTGTAGCTCTGTGTTTTGTGATTTCTCTCTTTTCTTCGCACTTAAAATTCTGTCTTCAAAGCTCCCTGAGTGCTCAGAGTTTCATACTGTTTCCTTTCATGATTGGATTTTTCCATTTCCCTTTCATTCTTGCAGTTTAACCCCCTGTTCTCTGCTAATAAAATCACTCTGGCAACCTCATCTTGTAGTCTTGTTTCATTTGTGACAATCCCAACTGTTTGCTTGTTCATTCTTAAGTCCATTACTAGGTCTAAACAATGCCTTTTAGAGTCCATTTTTTGCTTTAAATGTCCTTTAGCTGCCCATGACAGCTATTGGTTTGCATTTTAATATTCTGGTTCCCTCTTTTTCAAGTTGAAATGTTAAGTTCTTTCTTTTTCTCTTTTTTTTTTTTTTTTTTGACACATTCTGCATGAGGAATCAGGTTAATACGATCTGAATTTCTTTTGGTCAATCCCTTGCATGACCCTTTCATAATTTCCTTTATAAAAGGCAACTCCTTATCCTTTTCTGATAGTCTGCTTCCTAGTTCTCCCTGTAATATTGCTACACTTCCTTAGAGTTTCACTTCAACACATGGTCCAGCTGCTGAAACAATGCCCTGTGACTGAATGTTGTTCTTTAAACCAATAAAGCAGGTAGGAGTTGCCAGCACTGATAAAGCACTACATTGAGGTTTGTAGTTTGCACTGCTGCATTTTTTTTCTTGAATTCTCCTAGTTCTTTACAATTGAATCACTGCATTCTAACCTTCTCTTATTGCAAAAAAATCTTCCAAAGTGCATGCTGTGCTGCAGCATGCTTACACAGTGCAGGATAGAAGATGCAAGCAGGAAAAGTCTCTGGCTACAAATTCGGGCTCTGTATAGGTCACTTTTAATGCTCTCTGAGTAGGATCATGCATCTGGTGCCTAGCCTCCTTCCATGTCAAGGAGACACTGCGGATTATTGCAAGGGAAATCCAGAGGCATCTGGGGTGAGGGGAGCATGGCCAGAATCTGTCCCACCCCAAATTCTGTTCCGAGCACAAGCCAACAAGGAAAACATCACCCTTTCCCTTTAGGAGGCTTATTCACAAAAAAAAGTAGTGAGAAAGAATGTTATAGCCTTTATTTTAAACATTTGGCTGGGGATCCTCTCTTTGAGCCATGGTCAAGATGCTCAGGGCACCTTGACAGTGCCACTGAAGCACCAACAGCAGCACAGCAGCTGTCTGAGATGGACATTCAGCTCTGAAAGTCCTGACTTCCCCATGACCACCTGAGACTCATAAGTACTTCCTGAAAACTGGTCTGAGAGTCACAGTCTTTAAGGCTCTGTCACTTAAAAGAGTCATAGCACAATTAAAATCCTTTGAAACATAGCAGGTGTGTGATTTGTTTCTGATTTGAAGCCTCAGAGGTACATCAGAGTGAGAAGTAACCATTCATTATCCAGGGAGTTGAAAAGTCCAAGCTGAGAGGAGGGGGTTGTGACTCCTCTCTTTTCTTTTTTCCTTTGAAGTTTTGGCATTTTCATGCTGAATTTTGCCTCTTTGGAAAATATTTTCATTCAAAAAAAAAAAAAAACCCAAAAAACCAAAGAACTATGACCCTTACCACAACCATCACTTCAGGAAAATAACTAAAGTAAAAAAAAATATTCCAACCACAAAATATTTAAGACCTCCTTATGCAACAACAATGAAAAAGTATAATTGCAAGAAGATGATAAAAATATGAAAACTTATGTTGTCAACACAGCAGTATTGCAAATCAGTGATATCTGAAATATGGTCAGAATAAATCCCTCTGATATTGCAGCAATAAGCCAGTTACTTCTTCTGTGTATCAAATTACTTCTTAACAAAACCTTGCCGTTTTTCCAAACCAAGACTGAAAAGAAATATTCATTTTCAAAATTGAAAGAGCTCAAGAATGTGAGTTAACCTCAAGCGTCATGACTGGTTTATCAAATTTTACTCTATTCATTTTAATGTAATAAGACACAGAGGTCGGTAGAGATTGGTGTTCCTGTCTTGCCTGTGCATCATTCAGTGAGTTCTTGATGGGATGATTTCACACACGTCTGCTCTCCAGCTACAGCTGTGACAACTGTGAACCCTCTTGGTCTCTTATTTGAACACACAGAGAAATTAAGGGGAAAAACTCGTGTAGATATGCTATTGGCATAACCCACTGATTTTAACCTTTTGAAAACTGGAGAAATGTTGGTAAGCTACCCTAAAATGTGTGAGAGGCTGCCTCAGGAACCACAGAGTCACGTCCAGGAGAGCACCTCACAAGTGACTTCTGTCCCCCTTTTCTCCTGGGCCAGAAACCCAAAGATGCACTGTCCTGGAGATATGTGCCCAAGATTCTCCATTTAACTGTCTCCTGTCTGTTCAGCCTGAGCATTAGGCTCAAAACAATTTTTAAAGGCTGTCCCAGAAACCTCAAGTAACAAATTGCTCATGACAAGTACAACCAAAAGCTGACATTTTCTGGAAACACTATGATTCCATGAGTTTGGGTTTTGGAGAGATAATGATTTTTGCAAAATTTTGTGAAAACTGTGTGAAATGTGTTAGGACTGCAAGCTGGAAGATGTGGTTAGGGAGTTACCCAAAGATTTTACATGCTCACAACAGAGCTTGTTCTCAGCTATCATCCAGTACAGCCACTGACACTACTGACAGACAGAGGTGGTGGTGGATAGAGTGAAGTCTCTCAACTCTGTCTATTTTCACCACGTTGGAAAGTTTTTTATGAACTCATAAAGGTCCTAAACTAAGGTATTCACATAATGTTTTTCCTATTTATATCCACAAACACTTAACAGGGTTAGCTCTACAGCTCTTTTTCAGTGCAAGAAGATCAAAATAAAAGAAACTATGCTGGAATACTTGGTTGCTCTAATAATTTATTTAAAATACAGGACTGCACCAAAATATCTCCTCTTCTTTACTCTGCCCAGGCACTTGCACTGGGCTACTTAATGTTCTCTAATGTATTGATATCTGTGTGTTTCTTCATAAAAATTAAAAATAAAAGCATTTAACAATTTTTATTTAATCTCTGAGGCAATTTTGGAAAATAATCAAAACCTTTTGTTCAAATCCTTCTGGCACAGTGTTCATAGGCAGCAGTGTGCCTGTTTGATGCAAGCAGAAGCCAGAAATTGAAAGTGGTTCACCCAGAAAGCCAAGGACAGACCTTGAACCTGAGTCCATAAAAATTTGCTCGATGCTTTGGCACATTGCCTCTCACCAGCCTTCTCTATTTGCCTTTCACAGGCTGAAAGCCCAGCCCTTTGTGCCCGTGGGTAGAGCTCTGCTCTGGCTTCAATGGGTCTGCACAATCCTGCCTGCCCACACTCCCTGGCAAGGGGTTAATGGGAACAGGAGAACACACAAACAAAGGTCAATCCCATCAAATGTAAGACTTCAAAGACAAGTCTCTGTTCTTAAAGCCAGAACTCTGCTGGCAGTAATGTCACTCTATAGAATAAATTCTGTTTTCTTGACCTTTTTCTTTTCTACTTCCATGGTCATAATCCAGCAAAGGTTTAGAAAAGTCATAAGATTGTCTTATTTTCTTTTGATGGGTATAGATTAGGTGATGGTTCCCATGTGCTAATGTTCAGATTTTCACAAGAAAAGGCTTCTAAACAAAAATTCAATTGAGTATATGTGTAGTAGACAAAAGTAATTTCCTTGTTATTATTTTTTCTTTTTTTTTGGCCAAAGATTAGTCTTCTGTCTTCTGCAAATTTAAAGAGGTGGTGTTTTGAAAACCTTGAATTCCTGCATGCTAACATTACCTCTTCAGTCAAGATACAAGCAAAGCACCTGCACATTTCAGAGGCAAAACTCCAACAAAGTAGAATGAATTTAGATGGCAGTCGGCCTCTCATACAGACAATGAGAGGAACTGGCAGATCATGCTTATTTTGCTACAGATGCTTGAAAATGCCTCAGGTGAGGGAACCCAGAATTCCTGCCTGGCATTCCCATGGTGACAGTCACCTTCATGCCAGCATTTACACCCACATATAGCTCTTCAAAAGTAGGGGCTTTCTCTTCTGCCTGCACCTTCTTCTACCCAGTCATCTCCGTTCCACAACATGTCAACTTCCCAGTGGGTGCCCAGGGCACTCTCACAGCTCTTTCACCTTCTGGCACATCATTGCTTCTCAGCTTTACACTATTTCATGACAACTGTAAGTGTAGAAGTAAAACCTTCCTATAGTGTAGAAGTAAAACCTCCTGGCCAGGCTCTGTGACCCTTAAATGCATTTTTTTATCTACTGAAAAGAGGTTTGGGCCCTTTACTATGTACAGCTGAAGCAGGTGGCAATGCCATCAAGTTTTACTCTTCTTTTAGCCCCAGCACTCACTTCCTCGCATGACATTTTTCAGGTTTGCTTCAACTACCTATATGGAGATAAATTTTTTTAACATTCAACTATGGTATGCACATAAATTGTTTGCATACAATTTGGTATAAAGGACTACCACTTGGTCAAAGCACTCAGTTCAGAAACACATCTGCTTGAACACAGCTGTATAAATGGGTCTTTAGATTATATGGGTGTCAAAACACGGAAAAATATCTTTTCAGAGACAAAAGTTTGTTTGGTCAAAAAAAGCCACATTAAACACAATATTTCAGTTTTATTTAAAAGACTGTTAATAAAATAAATAGATTTCTAGACTGAATATTGTGCTAAGGTTTTATCACAAAAAGAATTCACAATATTTTGACAAAATAAATCTCAGTATTTAAAGTTTTAGTAGTTAATTTTGTGGTGAAATATTACATCTTATAATTTTATCCAGTCTTATTCATGGGCCTAACTCTTGGATTATGATTTTTTGAAACATCTAATTTTTTTTGAAGTAGATCTATATCATGATTTCTATTTCAGTACAAAGCTCAAAATGACACAAAGAATCTTTGTAAAGGCATTAGATTTGCAAAGAGATTTCAATAAGTTCCTGCAAAGTAAAGTTTAAAGAAATTTAAAACAGTAAAAGACAATGTAGCTCTTTTTTTCTTGCAGAACTAATAAGCATTGTGTTTAACCTAAAGTATTTTTCTGTTCAGACAGCAAACTAAAACCTTAGCTATTGCAAAGTGTAATAACAGTAATGGCTATATCTTGCAGAGCATTTCTTAGTCCTTGATATAAAACACTTTAAAAAGAATATAAGTTCCATTTTCTGGCAATAATAGTGATAAAATATTACTGGTTGAGGGACTCTTTGCCAGGCAAGGTGACATGATGTGATGGCAAGGCAAGGAAATGTAAGGCAAGGTGAGGGAGGGATCCATTATGTCAAACGGGCAGCGCACGAAGAGAGTATTCTCCAACTCCACTAACAGAATCCTGCTGAAAATCTGATGTGTATTTAATGTTTGGGCCTGTTTCTGAAAAGCAGATTTTTATTTCAGATGTTAGGCAAGTGACTAGATTTGAAAAAGCTGATCTCCATAGAGAGACCTTATGTATTAGTTTCTGTGTCAATGTATATGCTGACTTGGTATGCAGGGACCAATACTAAAGCTCTGTGGATCTTACTTGCTTAATTTTGTGATAAAACTTGTTCATGAGATCACTGTTCAGTGTCTAAAATATTGGGAAAATATCAGACAAATACCTTCTTCCATTGAAATAGCTAGAAAATTGTACTCTGTTATATCTGAAATATCTCTAAACTTTTGGCTCCCTTGCATGAAGAAACAAACATATTAATGGGCAGATTTAAGAAAATGGTTTCAAGCAATTCAAAGATAAGAAGTTACTGGATCAGTAGGGTTAGCCAAATTCTCAAGTAAAATATTTTCAAATTAACAGAAAGCACCTTGTTTGTCATCCATGATAACTGAATTAACAGCATCTGAAACTCTACTCGTAAACATTATGCCGATTTGGTTGAGAACAGGAAAACAAAGAATGCTAAAGACTCTTAAGGACTTTTTAAATGTTTTTAACATGTTTTTCATGTTCTAAAAAGAAATATTAATAATGGAAAATCAGCCCTAAAGCTAACATTTGCTTCCATAGCTATAATGTAAATTATATTGCCTATAATCTAAAAACTTCAGGGTTGATCTGCCCAGAATGCTTTTACAGATGGGAGTATCTGCTCTCTTATTCTGCTAAATATGAGAAGTGGAAGTTACTGTCTACCTGTCAAGAGACACACACTGCCTAAGATTAGCTCCATCCAGACTAGACTGCTTCTTCATCTTGCTGCTGGATCTCCTCTGGTACTCTATGTTCCTTAAACAGAAATAATTTTAGATTTTAAGATGTTGAAAGTGGTGTTGAAGCCCACCAAAATCTTGTTCCTGGAGCAGGAACTTGAAGCTTTGTGTTGCATGCCCTGGGATCTGGCATGAAGGGATAGGAGGGTACAAAGGTTTCTGGAGATGTGTCACAGGACTTCAGGAAGCCAAACCAGCATTCAGTCTTGGGAATGTTGTCATTTAGAATCCATCCTTGGAGTGAGCTACTTTCAGACTCTATTTGGAGAGAGCTAGGTGATGTCACTCTGCAGGACAACTGGAGAAAAAGCTAACATTGAGATCAGAAAGACATAGGTCCAGTACAACAGTTGTCCTCAGCCTTCTTTTATTTTGCACCACAAAAACTTTCTGGAATCATTAAAAACAGAGCTTCATCATAGTCATCCGTGACAGTCTGTGAAGTGCACAGCCAGAGTGGCACTCAGGGGTCACAGCTGCACTGAAAAGTGATGCATATGGTAACCCACCCTTACCGCCTTCCCTTGAAAAAGGCAAGCACAACACCTACATGCAGTTCATGTCCCAGATGCATTTTACTCTGGCCTGAATGCAATTGAGATACAGACCTTGCATGACAAGGACAATTTCTTAGGTCAATAATTAAATTAAATTCTAGGGGACAAGCTGTATCATATGGTTGATAAATTCTGAGACTTATGTTAAGGATCTATCTAAAACCTGTCAGGTGAAGCATGAGCTCTTTATATGATCCTCTTCTCTGTTCATCTACAGCATTAAATGCTGGTCTGGAAGGGGTGCCTTTTATGCTTTTTGCTGTTGAAATCAGAACTATTACTCCTCACCAGTGGCATAGCTCCTGCAGTATCTCAAGGAATACCTCTGCTGCAGTGTTGCATGTCAAGGTTTTAACAGTGCCTAATGGTTTTGCTATTACTTATTTTATTTTGGGAAGACAATGATAGATATTTGCTTTAAATATAGATGTACTTGTTCCAGTGAGCTGAAGTGTGATGTCTAAATACTTGGAAGTATCTCTTTAAACATATATGCAGGGACAAAAGACTTGTGCATTGAAAAGGAAAAAAATTTCCTGAGTGAAGAGAAAAACACAGCAAAGAAAACATATGTAATCAGTTCTAGAGATATGAAAAGATTCTGACACAACACAAGATAAAAATTTTTCCCTCCTTTTCTAGAAATTAAAGTTCTTAAAACAGTGAAGTGATTCTGGATTTTGGAAAATGGCACATTAATTCTTGGTCCTTGTTTGGCCAGGCTCTGTCAAGCCCATCAACATATGGGCTTGTGTGCCTTTCCAAACTTTGTTCTCTCCCTGTGGCTTGAGAGCGGCATTCAGTAGAAAGGGGCTTGGGGGAAGCTTGCTGCTGCAGGGTTCTTTCAGGAAGTGTTCTCCCTGCCCACCTTCCCTTCTTGCTAGAGCCACCCCATACATGGCTCTGAGGAGCTTAAGCCTCTTTCATGGAGAGCTCCATGTGCCACCTTTCTGCCTGGAGGGATGCATTGGTGGTTGGATGCAGAGCAGATGAGCTCAGCAATCATTGCAGGGCCAAAGTCTGCTTTCTGCCATTGCACCACTTAATTAATGCAAGATTGGGAGAAAGGGGCTGCTGTACTAAACACATTTTTATTAAAATCTCTGAGATAAAGAATTGCCACCAGTATAATCAGACTCAGAGTAATTCACTGCTATATGAAGAGTATCATTGACTTCCACTAAAACTGGGGTTTCGAAGGATAATCGCTGATATCTTTTTCCTCTATAAAAAAACGGCTTGCAGATTATGAATAAATAAAATGGAGGGAATTGGAACTTTTTAAAAAAGAAGTTCCCAGCACAAAATGTCTTTGAGAACAGTAAGTAACTACATGAATAAGGATTATTTTTAAGAAGATAATTTCTTGTAAGGATATGTTAAATTATACAGTAAATGACATGGTACTATGTCTAATACTAGAAGTTAGGTCCATACTATCTTAGATGCTGCAATAAGACAGCCTAAGAAAGTGAAGATGGTGAAAATCACTGTGTCTTGTCCTTTGTCACTGCCAGTCACCCTGCTGATAGCAAGGAGGGTTGTAGAGAGGTCCTGATCCATCTCTCTGCTCTCAGGTGTGTCCAGGCACAGGCCAGCTCTGGTCCAAAACCTGCAGCCCTGAGGCAGGGTCACACAGAGCACAGGCTTCATTCATGTCAGCAGCCGGATCAAGTCCAAGCATTTATAATGCAGAAGTAAAGCAAGCTCCTGTCCATCTTTTGACATTTGTGCAAACATGGAAAGTGAAATCCTTTGGATGTCTGTTTTCACTGTAGGGTGTGTATGGTATAATTCAGCTTCTGTTTCTTTGTATTCTGGAGCTGCTGAGAGAAAGACACCTGACGGGTTCCTGAGATTGAATTTTTCTGTGTGTCACAATTACCCACATTTCTGGGGTCTTTGAACTTTAAAAGGAGCACCTGAAGGTAACACAAGTGTCCACCATGTGAGTAACAAACAGGTCACTTAAGAGATAAGAATGGCATATACTTTTTAGCTGATCCTAGAAGTAGCTACAAATTTCACTGCAGTAAGACAAAAATAGGAATTAGTGTAAAACTAACATAACCCTTTAATCTTTTAAAATTGATTTATTTTGTACTTTGTTAATTTTTTTTCTTCCGAAAATGAAGAAATCACTAACATCTTTTAAATTAGAATAGTAATACTATTTTTTTTCATTGCACATAATACTGAGATTTTGTGGTTTGCAATTAATTTGAAATTAAGAGCTGTATTGAAGGTCAAATCATATGACCTGTGTTACGTTGCCAGTTCTGCTCAGAAAAGCTTGTTAGGAATTTTTCAATTAAGTAATTTTTAATTCAATAAAGCTTTTCCTGGGAAAGATTCAGTTTAGAATTCCAATTAAATGAAAGGGAAAATAAGTGAACAAGTTGTACAGAAAATATCCAAGGAGTAAGTAGTCATGTTACTCTTCAGGACAAGGGAAACTCTGGCTCATGTCCTTCCTGTATCCTGAGATAATTTTTTCATATTATTGACATAATGGTTTCTAAAATCTTTGAATAAGAATTTAAAAATTATTTTAAATATCATTGTTGTGTAGGAGAGAGAGGTTATCTATTCTGCATTGTCTGTAGCCTATCTACCTAAAAAAAGATGTGGAGTCATAGAGCACATGTGTAGAACTCAACATATTTCTTTTTACTGACTAAGAATAATCATCAAACCTACAGAAAAAAATTTGAGTCAATAAGATCTGTGTCATAATTTCATTCCTCTCCAGAGCTGCCTTTATGCATCAGACAAAAAATAACAGTGTAGCTACTGCTAGCTAGTATTTGATTGGTGTAATTTCAAAGAGAGATGTGTAGCACCAGCAAAGCAAATGATGGTAGCAAAACAGTGGCAAAATGGTTAATCTTTCTTTATTCTTAGAAGGTTATATGTGGAAAAGATAACCTGTTTTACTGGTTGTTTCTAAAGGAGCCACAGTATAAACACTCAGCTACCTCCAGTGTTGTATACTTAATTCAGTATCAAATCTTTCCCTAGCAAACAGGAACTCAGTATTTACCTAAATGACACAGCAAATATGAAACAAAATTTTGTCTGATTATTAGATATAATGTTTACCAGCATGACCAGAACTTGTATGATTATGTGACATCAAAGAAAAGAACAGCCAACTGAAATTTATTTTCACAATCTTCAGTGTTTTGAAAAATATATTTACCTGTGAGAAGCAGACTTTGCCATGGCAACTCATGATTTTTCTCCCAGTTCAGGTCATTCCTTGGGATAAATTACTCTAAGCTACAGACACTAATTACTCTACAGACACTGCTGAGAATGATCAGGAAGCGTCTCTGACCACTTCCAAACCAGTATAAAGGGAAAGAGCAACCCACACATGTGAATCAGGGAGCACTGCTCAGAGGACTTGCTTGAGAGGTAAATAATTTGGTCAAGAGATATTCCAGAGACCTCATCCTCTCCAGCTACTGCTGCCAAGAGGCCATGCTCTTAAAAGTCAAAGCCACTGTTCATTTGTCTTAACTCAGTCATATCAGTTAGAAAACACAACACATTTCCGAAGCTTAGCAGGGTGAAAGAAATTTTAAAAGCCTGGGAAGCTTCCAGTGATGTGATGCAGGACTGAGCATCTCATCACCTGCTGCTACTGACAAATGAACTGAGGAAACTGCTTGTATTCCTTGGGCCTATGACAGTATGGATGTTTCCCAGTAACAGAAATTACAGAAAATATCAGGGTGGAGTTAGTATATGACACTCTCTCTTCCATCTGCAAGAAAGGATAAACCACACTTAAACCATTCCTAATGCAGAAATATCTACCAAATCAAAGCATAGTGGGGTCTCCCTTTAATGCCTGTTTCTTGGGCATCCTGGCCAGCCTGTCCTATGCTCTGTTAGGCACACACCCACAAACAGCAGGGGTGGGAAGCTGTGAGATTTCTCTGTATTTGAGGAGAGGAAGAAGCACCAGCCTGCAAGGCTCTTCTAAGCACTGAAAGACAAGCATGGATGGAGAGCCAGGATCAGTTCCTGCCATGCAGTAATCTCACCAGCAGCAGCAGCAGCAGCAGCAGCAGCAGCAGCAGCAGCAGCAGCAGCAGCAGCAGCAATGGCAGTAATCTCTTTGCAGTCCCCTCTCACTTCCTTCATCCCAGGTTTTTCACTACCCACAGTAGTTGGATCAGACTCTGGCTGGTTTAGGAATTGTATCAACTTCAAACACTGCCAAGCTCAGGGGCGTTGACAGGCTTTTGGAAGGGGTAGTCCAGCCCTTCGGTATCTTCTACAGAACCTCAAACACATTCCTGAGATCTCCAGCCTCAGGACACCCCCATTAAACTGTTTCACCCTTTTTTTGTAAATTGCCTCCAGGGACATCTTTTCACACTGCAAGCTCCCACGTGTGAGCTTTAACCCAGAGCATTCCTCCATCCGGGAATTTGCCGTGCCCCCCATGCCTCTCCCAGCACCCATTCCTTCCCCCCATGCCCCAGCAGCTTCACCTTTGCTGTGTCTGATCCCTACCCAGCAAGCTCCTTTTCCCAATGGTGTCTCCCTGTGCCAGAGCTTCACTCTGAGCGTGGCACATTGATTTCCCTATCACACTCCTACAAAGAGCCCATTAACAGAGACATATGTCTGCACTTCCATAACACCTTATCTAACAGAAACAATCTTTCCTCTTAATAAATTGTACATGGCACAGCCATTAATAGTGAAGGCTTTGCAGCACCGCTATTTGTTTTCAGAATGCGTTAACATTTGCTTCTACACTTTCAGTGTTTGCTCCTTCACCCACTCTCCTTTGTGTTTGAGCTTTGGCTGAGCACAGGAAACAGTTCAAGTAATTATTCCTCCATTTGGACAATAATGGATAGCCTCTCTATAGTTACAATTGAAATCAGTCAGTCTTTTTTTATACTTCTACAATTTCAATTCCACAAAATTAGTTTGACATGCAATTTTAATCCAATATTACTTCCAGATTCAGAGAGAAATAATTAAGCTGTCTTTAAGCTAAATTTAAAGAGCACAAGGGAAAAGGCAGTAAAAACTGGTTCAAGGTTTGCATTTTCAAGTAACATTCCTTTGTCTACCTCAAGCTTCTTAAAAAGTCATGCTTAAGGTATACTTGGCAGTCGTTTAATAATTACAAAGCTATTAAGCTTTCATAAGGAACAAGTGAAACTGGTTTTTTCCTAATTAGCTAATCATAAATTTTTCAAGGAAATAGTCTTCTACTAGAAAATGATGATTTGAAGAGGCAAAATCATCAACAGTAGTATGCTGATTATAATATATTCTTCTTACAAAAATCAGTACATCTCCCCAGTTAATTAAGTCTGTCCTTTGATAGCAAGTTCACTTCTTTGCCTGGATAACTCATGTCCTACCTCCCACTACTGCCTTTATATATGCTGCACAGTGAGATGTCAGGAAATCAAGCAGTTACAGTGCTCACCATTTTATTAATTCCGTTCTGAAAAGTTGAGAGAAATTTCTGAACCGTCCTAGCTCAGTGAATTTTCTAGATTCAGGGGGACATATTTATGTCTATAAAGGAATATTTAGTGATTGGGAGAAATTTTTCTGAAACAGATCTCTGACCTCTCCAGATAATGCAATATAATTGTACTTTAGACTTGTAATTCATTTTTCCAAAGACCATAGAAATCTTATGAATATTAGCTTTCTGTTACAGACATGTGAAGGCCAGAATGAGGACACATTTATAAAAATGATAGCTCATCACTGCAAAGGAGTTACTAATATCTGGCCTCATGATTATAGTGTTTCCTTACAGAAAATTACCAGCAGACTGGAAAAGTATCTTGTTGGTTAACTGCAAAGTGATTATTGGGTCTATTCTCCTCAATGCTCAGAAGCCCTTCCTTCCGCCTGCAGAACCTGTCTTAAAGATACAAAAATCATTTTTCTCCAGATGTTTTACAACTCAACCTGAGATGCATATGTTCCAGGCGGGTTTTAGACATTGATGAAAAAAAAATAAGGCTTTAAAAAGAGAACAAGGGGGCTGTATTTAATACACAGGACCAACAAAACCTTTTCTCCACCCATTCAGTCACACCCCCCATACTTTTTTTGCATGCATCAACAATAACCAAATTTCCCATCACAAAGAATTTCTACCTGCTTTTGCAAGATATTATGAGAGGTCTTACTTAAAATATATATTTGATATATGATCTCAAGCTGCCAAAGATCTCCTTCAGCTTGAGGCTCAAAGCAAAATATTTTCTTTTTTTTATTACCTAAACTGACTTAGGGATATTGCAAGCAATACCTTGATTGATTCTTCAATACTTGAAATACAACAACAGCTATCTTTCTCCCAGATCTGTAAAACTAAAGTTAAAAGTGGCAAGCAGGAAAAGAAAAGGGAAAATTACAAGAAATTAGTGAATGTCCTGTGGGAATGGTTTCTGCTGCTCAGTAGAGCGAGAACTGGGAAGTGAAGAGAGGAGACCTTGTGAGGTGATCTTCTTCTAAACCCTAGAAGGAAGAGGGGACTTTTTTCACCTTTCCCTATTCCCAGAACAGACTTATCCCACTTCTCAGGGGTTATAGGCCAAGCTGCTTTCAATTCTTTTCCCATGTTCCTCAAATAAACACTAAGAGAAAAGCACCATTTCCTTTGCCCAGCAATAGTCAGAAAGAAGCTGTTTCCAGCAGCTGAAGATGTGTCTTGCAGAGAGTTCACAAGCTGCAGGGTGCTGGTGGCCCATCATGAGGCTGGAAGAGGGCAGGATTTTTAATATTGTTTCAGCACGAGATAGATGAATGATTTCTTCCAAAGAGAAGAGCCTGAACAGCTTCACACCACCCTCTGTCTTTCCATTCCTTGCCAGGTTTTCCATTGCCAGCGTCTTTTTCCAGCATCTCCAAACAAGTGACATTCTGTGTCCCACACATGGGCTTGCTTAAGCAGCCCTTGGCAGTTGCATTAATTGAAAAGACTCATTTTCCCTCAGAACAGGACAGAGCATAAAGATGAGAGCTTGCAAATGAAGGGAATGGGAAAGGCAGCCTTACTGAGGTGGCTCCTCTGAAACAGGTGAAGATGCTCGGGAGTGAAGTTCAACCTTCTCACATCTCCATGTGAGAAAGCCTGGGGATGAGCATTCAAAAGTTGCAAAGATATGACTTCTTGTCCAAATGAAAATGTGAGGTGTGAAAATAGGTTGAGAAAATTCTGCAACTATGATATAAAAGAAAAATAGCCTCTGCCTAAGGAGAAATTACTGTGGATTTGATAAGATCATGTCAGGCTCTGTCATTTTCCTTAGGAAGAATTTTACTCTCTGAAAGATGTGAGAGTTACAGAAAAACCAGGTTGTAAGACTAAATTCAAGGTTGTAAAAAGATGTCTTCTTCAATAAAGCAGCAAAAAGAGAGTTTTTGTAGTTATGAAGAGAGTAAAATCAAGAAGACCTGGAGACTTCTTTCCTTAGAGAATGATAAGAGAAGGAAAAAAAGTTCTGCAGGAGAATATTTGGCAGTCCTATGTCAGTATTGTTAATTTTTCAGATTATATCAATTAATTATTATGTAAATAGCTATTTAAACTAAATGACAAGTCACTGTGATTTATTATGAGCACTGTATATGTGTAACCATAGATGCACTGCCAGATTGACTCTGATAGAATAATCAAGGCCCAAATTAATAAATGATGATGAGAGATATTGTTGACTGATGTGTCTCAAATTTTGGAGGCTGTCTTTAGCCAATTTGGCCTTAAATGATAGAGAAATAATTTTCAATCTACATATCCATTCTGTTTTGTTAGCAGATTGTCTACTTTTGTTTGCAGATTTGCATGAGTTCCTGATGACAGCTGACTCACACATACTGTAAACCAAGAAATATCAAGTACAATGCTGTTTGGCAGCAAAGTAACTAAAACATGAAATAATTTAAATATTGACACTTGACTTTTGTCAGCATGTTTTTTATGTGTCTTTTTCTTTTAATGATGAAACTAAAATCCTTAGGATCCTGTTGGTGAGCAGTATTTTGTCTACCATGCTTGATTGTGCAATCAAGTTATACAGGGAATTGAAGGGAGCCTGCTTGGACCAGGCACCAAAACACTGAGATTCTCCAATAAATGATCCATATTACTTTAGAGATGGAAAAGATAGACAGAAAGAATAAAGTATCAAAAACCTAGTGCTTCCTATTTCAATAGTATCTGCTATTTAATTGGAGCATGTGAGGACATATTTCCAAAGCACTGAGGAGAATAAAGATGAGACCAATCAGTTTTCTCATCCATATAAGAAAAGAAAGATTCCCTATGCATCGTCATCTTTAAAAGAAAAATGCATTTAAAGAGCTGATGCAAGCACCATGCTTTTACAGATTTTATTTATTTTCAAACATTGTTAATTTTATAACATAATATACAGAAATTATTAAAGGGAGTTTTATACAGAAAGAGAAGCTTCACAGTCAGTTAAACACAAAAGTTTTCTGGGCTCTGTATGCAGTGTGGAAAGTGGATGTGCAGATGTGAACTGAGGAGCCAAGCATCTTAATATGCCTAAGAAATTATTTCTCACTTTGAACTGTTTAAGGAAAATTATTTTAACTAAACAGTTTTTTTGATGAGTCTTAGAGTCAATGACATGGAAAATTAGTTAATTCATTTTAATTTTAACAGATCATTCATTTTGGTGTTATAATATTTTCTTTTCACGTTTTGATGAAATTTCCTTCCATTTTAATGTAAAGACTTTTAATAAAACTTAATTAAATAAAAAGTAACACCTTTGAATTTTCAAAAAGTTGGCTTTTTCTTGGTTTTGACCTGAGTTGAAATATTGCCAGCCAAACACCAATCAACCAGCTAAAGAAACCAATTAGTTTCACATGCTTAACTTGGAAGAGCAACAGGAAAGCCATTTTGTATCTATCTCAGTGGTATAGTAAGGGATAAATGCTAATGATGTAGTAAAGTTTATTCTCTTCACGCATCCTTTTTGACTTTTTCTTTTCTGCTGCACCACTAAAATATCTCACTATTACAAAAATTTTACAGTGTCACACTCCCTTAAACAATACATTCTACAAATCTTTTTCCAATTTCCTTTTTTTTTTCTGCACATTATCATATGTGGATGTAAATATGTGATCACAATTGCCAAATGATGTCAAATTAGGTTAGTCATGAGTCGAAGTCCTTCATCTCTTTATCTGGGTAATGGTCTCAAAAGATAGAGCCTTTTAAGAGCTATTAATTATGGGAAAGGTGTGTTGCTCTTCTTAGACAGGACTACTGTTCTTTCATTTCCTAACAGACCTCAGTAGCAACTCCTCTGACTAAATGAATTTTAGCAAACAGAACTTGATTGACTAAAATGGAGTAACTCAAAAGCTCAAATGTCTTTACTGGAAGTAAGGACAAACGACCAAAGTAAATTACAGAAGAAAACTGTATTCAGGTATTTTCCTAACTGCTGAAGATTCTAGGCTACTGCATTATTAAGGTAGAAAAAAAAATATTTTCAGGTACAATTTTGACTTTCAAAACACCGAAAATTGTGTGAAATGTATGTTCTGATAATTTTTGTTGTTGAGAGTTTGTGTAAGAGGTTTATATAGAAGGGTTTTGTTTAAGTTTAAAAACCTCAGGCCGTCCTAAAATATCTGATGGGCATATCAAGCTTTTCTGGTTGTCATTAATACTGACCCACACACATCTGATCTGGGCTATGCTATGCTTCTGGCCGCCTACAAGAAGCACAGCAGAAGAAAATGTCCTTAAGGAAGAACTGGCATGTCTCAACAAGGCGTTATTTTTCCTCCTACTCCTTGTTTGTACTTAAGACACAAACTCACAGCAACCCTTCATAAGTCGGCACTGTTTTGCCATGACAGTGAGCAAACAACAGACCACCAGCAACTCTTTGGTGCAAAGCTGCCACAACTGCACAGGCTCTTCAGTCTCTTTTGTCCTTGAGCATCACAGAGCCTAGGCACGCCAGGAGCAGAAACAGAAGCAAGGATTGCATAGAAATGGGAATTCCTCATGTATGGTCATGTTTGCCAGAGTAAGGCTCATCTGGAAATGGTGCTTCTTCTGAGAATGCATTTATATTTCATATAGTATTTCATTAAGTGAAAGAATAGTCATAGGTCCTGATATAACAGGTTCTTGCCCGGGTGCAAAGGAAGCTAAACATTGCTGCAACTGCTTTTTGTTACTGTGAAAACTATAGCACATTCACCTTCACATAGTTTACGCAAGTATGATGAGAAATACCTATAAAAGCACTGTTTTTTCTTTCTCTTGCATCTAATATCAATATGTTGTGTGAGGGAGGAAGCTGAGAGGAAATTGAAGTTTTCCTCTGAAAGATCACAAGTCTGGATCTGTTACTCATTAATGAACTCCATGTAGCTCTTAATTGCCAGTAGATTTGCTGCGTAGAAAAAGAGCACGACAGACATCCAGCAAGACACACAGGCAGCAGGCAACCACAGGTGTAACTGGTGCTTTCCCTACTGTTGTTTGCTAAGGTGTCTGCTAAATATACCAAAAAGGTATAAAAATTTTGATGGAACCAAGTCTATTTGGCCTGCATTTTTCATCAAATTGATATTAAAACCACAAGTATTTTCTAATTAGTACAAACCCTCAGAGGAAAAGAACCCTCTGCCTGTTAGGGTCAGTTTGGTGATGAAGTTATTACCACATTGCTTTATCAGCTGCTGGGTTTGTGAGGGCTGGTGCTTAGCTTGTGGTCACTCTTGTGAAAACTGCTGAAAGAAATCATCATAAAGACAAAGCAGTTTTTCACAGACTCAAACACCTCAGCCATAAAAATGGAGAGTTTTAGGCTGTAAGTAGCTACTTAAATAAGCTGTATGATATAAACAATTGCAAAACCCCAGTATGTCCTATCACTGAGAATTATGGCCTTGATGCCTGTGAGAATCACAGAATCATCTAGGTTAGAAAAGATCTTTAGAATCTTGAAACCAACTGTAATCTATTTAGAATGGCTAAAATTTGAAAAGATGATCTTGCTTGCGATGTAGATGAAGAAACAGCATGTTTTGTATTTTGATAAGAGATACTGAAATAACATGTACAGAAACAAACAGGAGGGGGATGAACTGCTGAATGACAGAAGATAACAGGCTTGTTGTTTTGTTTGGTTTTTTTTTACATTGCCATTTGAATCTAACAGATCTATTGGCAAGACAAAACGAAACCCCTTTTTTGTAAAATTTCTTAGCACATCCAATGGGTACAGGCTAGAAGAACTAAAATTTCTAGCCCAAACAAATATGTGCTCTTTCCAAAGGCAGACCAGTTGATTAGTTTTCACATCAGTACTTTTCAGCAATGACAATGAGAGTTCTGTTGTATCACACTTGGGTTTATGCCTGACAGCAGGCAAGGGGGATTTATGTGAAAACCCTGTATCTTGTATCCTTTATGATACTCAGGTTGCTGCTAGGCACTGGATGATGGGAATTCTGTATGAAACAGCACTCTGCAACATGTGTGCTCCCTGTCCCAGGCCACTGCCCAGACTCCAGTGTGCATCATCCACAGGGCAAGTACCGCAACACAAAGCAGAATTCACCTAATGCCTCATCTTGCTTAAAATACAGTGTGCTTTGTTTTACTCAGGATCTTAATGCTAAATCATACAGACATTGTTTGGATGCCTAATACACACCTTTTTTTTTTTTTAATCAGGAGAGTTGTATAGAAAATATTAAATAGATAAACACTGTTTATCTGTAACACTGCAATTGGGACATCTGGGGGCTCATGGTTCTCTCCTGCTGTGCATGGATAGGTTTCATTGTTCTGGAATAGCCAGATGAGCAGGCTGCCATGTAATGTCAGCATTTTGGTACTTCCTCTTCTTTTGCTTATATTTTAAACAATTTGCATTCAACTAACTGATAAACTAAGAAGCGGAAGCCGAAGCGACAGATATATGACCACCTCTTCAGGACAAAAAACTGGCAGGTCTGGGTATGGCTTATCTGAACAAAATCTATTTATTTGCTTGACAGCAGGATAGGACATACAGGTGTTACAAAGGAAATGGACATCTTGAACATATGGTGCACCTCATGTTTGCTTTTCCTCTGCAGAGCAGACTTAGCCTTTGATTTCTGCTTCTAACTCAGCTGTGTCTCAGCTTCAATTTATCCTTTTATTTCCATCTACTATTCTTTCTCTTTGTATCCACCACCAGTTTGCAGAAAAAAAAAGCTGATTTTAAGCATATGTTTGGGGTTTATCTTTCACTTGTTCCTTCTGCTCGTTTACTCCTCAGCTTCCAGAACTTTACACTCTCTTTTGTAATTTTTAATTCTTCTCTTTTTTTTTTTTCTATTGATCTTGATACTACTTGACCTTTAAGTTCCAACCATTTGCCAGGAATACTTTTTGTGCTCCCTGAGCTCTCTTCTTAGACTTAACATCTGTCATAAGTCATGTGACAAAAAGAGGAGAGGAGAGGAGAGGAGAGGAGAGGAGAGGAGAGGAGAGGAGAGGAGAGGAGAGGAGAGGAGAGGAGAGGAGAGGAGAGGAGAGGAGAGGAGAGGAGAGGAGAGGAGAGGAGAGGAGAGGAGAGGAGAGGAGAGGAGAGGAGAGGAGAGGAGAGGAGAGGAGAGGAGAGGAGAGGAGAGGAGAGGAGAGGAGAGGAGAGGAGAGGTTTTCTTAAAAAGCCACAAACTTTCACTGTTGGACAGTTAAGTTATCTAGAAGCAAACATCCTTGCCAGAATTTTCTTCCGACAGTAAAATACTGCTGTCCATTGGAATTGTCCAATTAATTTCAGTTGCCCCAACTAACCATATCAACAGGCAATTTTACTTACATATCAAAGATGGTTAGTGCTGTTATAGTTGTACAGTCCTATTGCAAAATGCCATGTTGTAATTCATGTGTGTAAAGTAACCTTGCCACTGTTATTGCAATACTCAAGTGTCCAATATACTAGCTAAATAAAAGCAGAAACACTGATTAATTTCTGCAGCTTTTGCACACTGACTTGTCTTTCATACAAACTTCTGTTTTTAATCCTAGTTGGCAAAGGAACAGAGTTAATCTTCCATAGATGAAAAGCAGGTGATCTCTGATGAAACTCATCATTTGCTTGAAGTATCTCATCCATGCTGAAAAATGAAAGTCATATCTGTAGCCATGGTTGTGTAAATGTATTAGTGAGCCCCCTCAGTGCCTCATAAGATGCTAAGATCAAGTTTGTTCTGCTGGGAGCTGGTAATGCACCAGAGAGTTCCCAAGCAGATAAAACAAAATGTCTCTAACTTTGTTCACCTTTAGGACAAAACCAGAGACACAGTCCTAGAAAAGATCGCTATAGATAGTATGAAAGTTTTTCAGCTAGGGATAATGTAACACAACAAAAAGCTTAAGTAACTGCAGAGCAAGGAGGCTGTAAATATAGGGAAAAAATTGCAATTCTAATATTGTTAAGCTAAGCCTAATTTCTTACTCATTCCACTTCTCTCTGTAGTTCCAACTATATTAAAACAGACAAATTTGGGGTTAAAAATGAAATTTTCACTAAGATGAATAAGACAGGATCATTTACCATCTCATACCTTTTTTGTTCTCCTTGAGGTTTAGGAAGATATCCCAAGAAAATAAATTTTCCTCTGCTCTAAATTTATATAACACACAATAGAGTTGTCTACGGAGCAGCATCACATCTAAGCCAGAATGCGAATGTTAAAAATTGGGGAATTTTGTTACAGATTCTCAACACTGTTTTCTACTGTGCTGCTTTTACTTAAACTTTTTTAAACCATTTCATCCTCAGCTCCTCCTCTTTTAATTACTATAACTGATAAACATGGAGATTTGGGGTTTTCCACAGCTCTTTATTGAACTCTATGGAAAATTGAAAAACTGAGTTAGGAATTTGTTTTTCACCATTTTAGGTTGCTGAGGACTAATATTTGTATTCAGATTGATTTTCAGTTATGTGGATCTACAAGTCAATAATGTTGCTGATAAAGTATGGTTCCAAAACAGCAGGATATTAAGAAGTCTATGTTAAAGAACAATTTGAATCCAAGAATCAGACTGTTCTTTTGAAAAGATAAGAGAGATTCAATAAAGCTCAAAGACATCAAATGAAGCCAAACTTTTACAATTGTTATGTGTTTTTGTTACCATAGAACTCATTGGTAATGACAAATTGGTTTATTACTTTCTTTTTCTCATCTGCGAACAAACATATGAACTTAGTTGCTGGTGAAGAAATTTTACTTTTGCTGGCATAGGAAAAGATTTTGAACTTTGTCATTGAAAAGTGCATGGTCCCATACAAAAAAGTTGCTCTAAGTTGTTCTAAGCTTCATGAGCAAAACTCCTGCAAAAATTAAAGTCCAGTGAAACGCAACATGATAAATGCCTGAGTCACATCCAATTAAATCAGCAAATCCATACTGGTTCTGAACACATCCCTGGATCTGGCAGAGGTGAGCATAGCTCTTGTTTGCTGCACAGCTGCACATTTCAAATCCATCCAGCAGAAAGAAGTGCTTGATCTCAGGTTCCTGTGAGCATCCCATACCTCCCTGCATCCCAGACAGGCCAGTCTAGCAGGAAAGTGGTTCTTCCCAGCCCCCTCCCATTTCTCAGTCAGATGTCTTTGATTCTCATGGAAAATAATTATGATGTCTGAAGCTGGGTAAAAATCATTGCTATTTGATTTGGAAAAAAAAAAAATCTCCTATTTATCTCTCAAATGTGGAAATTACAAAGAAGTTCACTGAGAGAGGCCTACATAAGACTATGGAATTTTCATATGGATATATGATCAAACATTTGCCTATTGCCTCAGTCACACGTCTGTTGTTGTAGAAGGAGAATTGAAGGGAATAAATACACATAGACCCAGACTCTTTGAATGCGCTGCTGACATGGTTACACAAATCCACTGCCCAGAAGTAGCTGCTGTCCTCCCCTGCCCTGAAAACTGATTTCAGCATTTTTCATTTTATTCAGTTTCAACACATATTTCAAAAATATGGGTAAAAATGTTTCCTGCCTTTTTTAAAAATAATGGTATGCAATTAAAAGCAAACAAAATGCAAACATTCATTATCTTTCACTGCACTTCAAAATACAGACTTTCTTTGACTTCAGTTACAGAAATTTGACAAGGTTTTCTTACTCCTATATAAAAGCAGCCTCTTTCTGTCTTTATCAGTGTATGAACAGATTCTTACTCATCTGTCTGGTTAAGCCAGGCAAAAAAAGGCCTGGAAAAGTGCTGAAGAATAGTCGCCCATAAGTTTCATTGTTAGCAATCTGTTCTCATTTACCTGTGTTTTTTCCTTTCTGTTGTTCAATTTTCTTACACCCACTCAGCAAGGGCTGATGCATCTTCTCATTCTAGAGTTTTCTTTTAGAATATAATTTAGTTCTGTGGTTGCATGAAATCATAAAAATAAAACCCCACAGGTATATAGGTTGTACGTTCTTTGAAAGATTTATCTTTGATTATCAGATAATGTAAATTGATTTACACAGATCCACAGTGTTAGTAAATCTCTTCCAGTAATTTACTGAGAAGTGATCCTAATGTGCTTCCTGCAGACTTATGTTGATGCCACAACAAAAAATTTACAAAGACACATATTGAGATTAAATGGCAAAATGAACTATATGGAGTTGTCTATGAAAATTATTCTTGAGATATTGGATATTGAAGAAAATAAATAATTTCTAGAGGATATTCACATTTTCTCTGCAAGATTTCCTGTGGGAAGATTTTGTTCATACACTTTGGGTTTGGAAAAAAAACAATTAAATAAATGTCCTTTCTTTTCTTGTTTTGCTTTTTATCTTTTTAATCTTTTCTTTATCTTCTTCTGATGCTGTCTGCTGTGAACTGTAGTACTGCTCTTTGCTTTGTCCTTTATTTTCCCATAGTTATTCTTCCTACTTACTACTAATAGTTCTTTAACTGCTGAAAAGTTGCAGAACACTACAGAGAATGAATGGGTTTAAGGGAAAAAACTATTTTTTTAATTACTTGTTCTATTTGTAGCATGTTGATAAAATGCATTTATGCATAAACCACTTTGTATTTTTGCTTCTTTCTCCCCTTCAGTACACTAATATGTGTATAAAATGCCTTAAAAAGCACTTTAAACAATCCTTATAGTAATTGGTATTTCACATCTCAGGCTGTGACAACATGCGACTTTTATTACTATAGATGTTGTATTCAGTTCTAGAATCTGATTTATAGGCGCCTATGAAATGCAGGTGTTGCATTAGTTACAACCATGTACAGATACAAGAAAATACAACCTCGCTATATTGTGATGAAGTTCAGGTTCAGAGAGGCAAAAAGGTGATGTGATATCTTTCATTATCCTGTAATAATGGTGCAGACAGTTCTTCCTTTTGTGTCTAGTGGTAACTTAATTTCATGGTCTACTGTGTAACTAGACTCTACAGACTACACAAAAGTATGTGAGAAATTAAATTATTGATGTCAGCATGTTCCTCCTACAGATGTTTACAGAGAAAGAATTACTTGAGAAAACAATTATTGTCTTCTAAAAGCATGAGGGAAAAATCATTCTACAAGGCATAACTTTGAAAACACAAGAGTCTACATAACTTAATTTTTTGTCAGGCTTGAAAGAAGTGTACTTGGAGGAGCCCTGTGCAGGGTAAGAGCTAAAACACACTAGATTCCTTCTGCAGTATATTGGGCCTTACTGCAAAAAACTGCTTCCAAAACTCCCCACCTCTCTCCAAACTGATTTGCTATATTTCAAAAACAAGTCTAAGTTCTACCGCCTTTTTTGCTGCCTGCTGCCAACAGGGGATGTAATAAACCCCAGAGCAAAATTTATCCTCTTCTGTAAATCTTACTATGTATACCTAGAGACTGGCAAAACCTGCATCTCTGCCTACATCCAAAAAGCCCTTAAATCTTTCTGTATAATTTATACAGAGGTGCCCTAGCTCAAAAGGCCAGTGAAAAAAATAAAGGTATTCTGCTGGAAGACTTTTATTCAGCTGAAACCTGAGAGCATTTTAGCATTCTTTTTTTTTTTTTTTTTTTTTTGCCAGGTCAGTATAAAGTTGGTTCAGGAAGGCCTTGCTGAAAGGAGGTGAGAATGTTGTCGTTAGCCACTATTTAGAAGGTTGGCTCCAGCTAAAATATATCTTTTGGCTTCCTCCTTCAAAATCCAAGAAAAGAGTTTTTGTACTCCACACTGAAATTTTTAGCCATGTTTGATACAGAGAAAGAAGATCCTGCTAGTTAACTAAGAAATAAGATAATCCTAGTTAACAAAGAAAACTCTTTCAGTAACTGGAAAAATTATTTACTTTAAAAACTTGTATAAATATTTATTTGGTGACAGGTATTTGTAGTGTTTGCTAAGAAGGTAGGGAGCTTAATGTCTCATTAACTTTGTGCGTAAGAAGTTCATTACTAAAATTGTATAAGCTTTGAGTTTCTAAATGAAATGTGAGGTCTTGGTGATATAGATCTTTATCTTAAAAATGAGTCAAAAGGTAAACTTTAGTTTCATATACTAGAAACACCTGACCTTTCAGTTTACTGGGTTATTGCTGGCCTGCCTACTTTTCACACCAAAGATTCTGAAATCCGGGGTTCATAGGTCTTTGTTCCTAGATAGGACTAAGATGCATTGGGAGTTCTATTTGAATATAATTGGTGTTTGAATTAAAATAAGAGCCTTGAATATGCAGCAGCTGTAGGGATCTACCAACCATAATCTTTGAACTGCAAAATCAAAAATAAATTATCCAG
Source organism: Molothrus aeneus (assembly GCF_037042795.1). Taxonomy (NCBI): domain Eukaryota; kingdom Metazoa; phylum Chordata; class Aves; order Passeriformes; family Icteridae; genus Molothrus; species Molothrus aeneus. Next base: position 44,842,361 of record NC_089648.1, read on the forward strand.
CAATGGACCATGACAGAAAATCTGGACCGATATCAGATGAGCTGGATCCTACCCACCGATTTTTCCCATTGGGAAAACTGCCATCATCAGAGGAATGAGGAGACCATCACAAAAAGAGTCTGTTGGATGTAAAAGAGAATTTTTATTTTGCTTAACAAGAAACAAGAATAAAATTACCTATTTCGTCATATGCATAAAGAAGAGTGTTGGACTTTAAGGTGGGAACAATCTTGAACTGTTTTATAATGTTTAACATCTGATGAACTAAGATTCAAAACCAGATGGATGCTTGAAGAGACTTTATAGACTTTAGCTCTCATAATACCAAGGGATCAGTTGGTGTTATCAATAACAATGAATTCTAAGATAAATGTACAGAACAATGAGAATGTGATGTCCCGTCCAGTCATTATGGACATATTGTATTGCATATGAAATGAAATTAAGATAATCTCATCTGGAAACTGCTTAATTGCACCACAGCAACTATATGGTGACTTTTTTCCTACTTTATTTAATTTCTTTCCCCCCTCTCTCCCTTAACTGTATATCTAATTCTGAACAAAGGTTAAGAAAGCATCAGGACCTATGTGCTGCATTTGGCATGTGTTCCTGGACCCTGTCATGGCTTCTGCAGAGCCTAATTTGGCTGAAGAAAACATGAGAGAAGGCACTTTTCACAGCTAAGCCATTTTCACCTTTTTTACTATAATAATTTCCTTCACCAAAAAAACCAAAACCACTCAAACTATATTTTTTCCTTTCTCTGTTATTCACAAGTAATGGTTCAAATTCCAACTTTGACATTGAGCTAATGAAGTTTAAATATCAGATATGAGGGTTTTTTTCTTTTTAGCTGCTTGAATGTGTAGTGAATTTTTTCTACTTCAATGGAATAATTGAGCAGCATGCACTGTGTTGTTTTTGGATTTCCATGTGCCATCCTAAAAACTATATCTCCCTCAATAACTGTGTGAAAATAGTGTGATATTTTCTGTAAGGGGAGGATTTGTTGCTATGCCTTTCTGGAGAGTTTCTCCATTGCTGCTAGGTTCTTTAAACTGGCTGGTTTTCCACTTCAGAAATGACTGCCTCACTACTGTGTGATGAAGGTTTCCTTATCGCAGGGAACCAGACTGCTGAATTGTCTAGATGCCTACTGATAATACTCATGATCAGAAAAGTTTTTAATTGTTACAAGAATTACCATATTTTTCATTATACTAATGATTTAAAATATGGACATATTATGAACAGTAGTACAGCATACTATAAAACTCTCAATTTTAAAACATTGAGCACAGTTTTCTGATGTGGTAAATATAATATAGTGTTCTCCAGAAAAGCCGCACCTTTTTATGAAGAAAAAGTGATGCCGAATATTATCAAATATAAGCTCTGGTAAAATGCAAGTGGCAGAATCAGTCACTACATCTATTTTAAAATTTGACCTGGACAGATATAGCCTGGCAGAAAACTTTTCATCTAAAATAATACAAAAATTTCTGCAAGCATGCGTGCATTTTTTTCTCCATGTGTCACACATGTACCAAACAAGTGCCCAAAGAAGGGCAACAAAGCTGAAGAAGAGAGAAGGATCTGGAGCAAAAGTCTTAGAAGTAGCGGGTGAAGGAGCTGGGGTTGTTTAGTCTGAGAAAAGGGGGCTCAATGAGACCTAGAAACCTCATCTCATCTGTTACAAAATTAATCATTCAATTTATTCAATAGACCCACTCAGAGTTAATTTGGTAGATTTTTTACCTCTCCTTTAGTTTCTTTTATTGAGGATGATTTACTTTACATCAATAAACTAAATATTCATTGGTCTAAATGAAGAAAGTGTGATTTACTGCAAATCTAGCACCTTCTGCAATGAAACAGGTTTCTTTTCCCAGTGGGAAAAAATGAGTAATTACACCACTGCAGTGCATGTAGCAATGAAATAAGAGGAAGGTATATATCAAATTAAATAAGACATCCAACCAGAATTTACTTCTTTCTTTCAACAGAAAAAGGAAAAGAAAAAAGGAAAAGAAAAAGGAAAAGAAAAAGAAAAAAGAGGAAAAAGAAAAAGAAACACCAAAAAACCCCCACAAAAACACCCAAAACAACAACAAAAAAATCCCCACCAAAATAGAAGCATTCCAAAACATTCTGATTTCACATTTCCAGATATTTGCATTTCCATTCATATCATGACCACAACTTTAGAACCATGTGCTCATTATTTTGTTTTTATTTTGAATCTCTAGATTTCACAAGGGAAGACTGGCATCTAAAACATAGATTGAAAAAGAAAATGAAGAATGTAGGAAATTTAATACTTATAAACAAGATGAAAATTAAAAATTATTCACAGCTTTCACAATTAAAACATAAAAATTTTATACAGATTTTTCTTTCAAGATGAGGGACAGTGAACCAATCTTGGTTTGCAGAATTCAAGTAGGTTTCTATTTCCTTAGAATCGTCTGTTTTTCTAATATTCAGGTGGAGCTTAAATCTGCCAGGCTGTGTTTCTCCTGGAATAGATTAATGGCATAAAACTGGTGAGTAATAGAAAAGTGTAAATTTGCTTTTTTGTAAGTGAATTCTTATGGAATACCTTCTGAGCATAGAAAGGTAACAAAACTTGGGATACAAAAGTACATGTGGGAAGGCAGATGTGTTGCAAAAACCTTATCCTGATGGAACACATATTACAGATTTAGCAAGGTCCAAAATCAAGAAATTTTCAGTTTTTTTATGGAGAAAATTTTCAGTTTTTTACAGAGTGAGAATATTCTAGAATTCAGAGTTTGATCAAATATGCAAGCTGAGAAAATATTCTTAGGAAGACCCTTTTCTCCTTTCAAAAAAGACCTTAGAGCACTGAAATAATGACGTACTAAGCAATAGAAGTGGCATTTTCTCAAACACTACATCTTGCAGGCTTCAATTTTCAGCCTGCTCAGGGACTCCTGATCATGCAAATTAAACTGAACTATTGCATGAACCATTTAAAAGCTGCTTTTATCCAGGGCTGAATACTCTAGCTGAAAGACCCTAAATTAGACCATTTTGCTGGCACTGTCATGTCTACCTCCAAAACCCTCCATGGATTTTTGCATTCCCAAGTTAAATAGGGGCTATACTGGAAATGGTGTGGGGCAAAAGATGGAAACAAAAGAGATTTTGCACTATTTTAAAATTACCAGAAGACATATCTGAAAGTAGATATCTCTCCCTGGTCAATATGTGGAATACATAAGTGCTACCAGGGGATATCTGAATGCACAGCGGGTTACCCAATGAACCACAAGATTCCTCTTACAGTCCAAGTGGGTGACAGAATCAGCAAGATAATCTTAACCCTAATAATTTTCTTTCATTAGAGTTTCCATTCACCATACACCATAAAGGTAAGGGGAGTGGGACAGGAAAAATCCAACCAAAAACCAAAGCATAACCCACATTTGTAAATCACTTGTATTCAGATATATGGAAACTAAATCAACAGTTGGGTGTTTATGGTCTTGTCCCCTTTCACCTTCACTGGTTTTGTTTTTATTTATTATTTCTGTGCTGGTTTCACCAGTGCTATTGTACTAAGAAGTTGTGAGAACTTTCAGATGATCCATATCCTGCAAGCACAACACTCCAGCCTGGGAGGATGCTTCCTTGATGCGGGAGCAAAACAACAGCAACCAAGTGATGTCAAGTATGCAGCAGGCTACCTGTTTAACTGGTATGAAACCACCACCTGAAAAATAAAAAATGTTACTGAGCAGCAGAAAATCATATTTATTAAAGGTCAGAGGAAAACATGTCAGAGTTCAAAGACCCCAATCTATGCAGGGTCTCCTAAGAAGATTAAATTCAGATTTCTTACAATATTTGGTAATATTTCATAAACTGTTATTCTGCATTATTATTTTGGCTATAAAATAAACTAAACCATTTAGCCTTATAAAAGAGAAAGAAAGAGGAAATCAATCCACCTGAGGATGTACACTGCACTCACATTGCCCATGTTAATGAAGACTGGTGTATATCCTACTAGGGAGTAGGACAAAAGAATGATTCTCAGCCTGGTACTAATTTTTATTTTCCCTCAATTCCACTGCTGATCTGAAAAATTAGTTCGTAGAGTTCTGGCCAGAAACATTGTATTGGCCTAGAAAAAGATTTTCATCCTACAAAGTTAGCCTCACTCCTATAAAACACATATTGTTCATATGTGAGCTGCCTGAAACATCTTTTTAAGTTTGCTCCTTTGCCTTTGCTCAGTTAAAGGCAATGGCATGCTAAATCCAGAGGTCATGAAACTTGCAGGCCAGCCTGCCTGCAAAACTTCCATGTCATTCTCCCCATTAATTAATAAACATATAAATATGGTGTATTTTGTACATCAGAATAAAAGCTTACATTACGTCTCAAGAAGTGAAAGACTCATTCATTTGATTTGCTGCATGATATGGTGATGGATTTACCTTTCCAGCCTTCCCAGAATTCATGATTTTTTTTTTTATTTGCAAACAATTCCCAAGCTCAAGCCAGAGAGTCAGCACAGGGAGATTCTGCAGCCAGTTGTAAACAATCAGGAGAGGCAAATTAACAGCTCCTGCCCATAGAAAATCTGCATTTCTGAAAAATGTTTTATGTTTTGACTACACGTGTTGGTATTAGGGAGAATCCAGAGATAAACCAATGAACAATAAATCACGTTTAGCCAGCTAATTAAAGCAGCTTTAATACACCAATGCATTCTTGATGCACAAATAAAGTCCTAAGCAGGTATTTTTTCCTGGATAATAAAATAATTCTGTAAGGAATTTGATTGGTACAGCTGCAGAAATTAAACATGCTACAAAGTAACACATAATGGATGGACTATGTTGTGTTCTTGCAGCAAAAAGTAAACACAGTAACATTTAAGCGTCCAGAGCACCAATTTGTGCCTAAATTGAGCAAAGAACTCTATGCCAAAGTCAAGCTTTGGATGTGTAAGTCATAGAAGATAGTATTCCTTTTCCCTGCTGCTTCTTAGAGTGTAGTTTGCTTCAGCACATTTGCATTTTGCTTGGATCTCCCAGGCTAGCCCCAAGGAAGCCTGGGGATGCTGCCTTCAGCGATTGCCAGCTCAAAGAAGAGTGGGCTGCTCTCCTACTTTGTTGCCATGGCACCTGGAAAATAATTGGCATGTTATCACAAATGGTGGCTTTCAGCAGCTATGGCATGCAAGGATTATAGCCTTAGCAGATATATCAGTTCCCCAGCTGACATTTTCAAGAGGGCTTCATGATGCATGAGCTGTATTGAAATGTGGGCTCAGGGCTAAGAGAGAAGCCTCGTATTTTCATCTGGAGTGACAAAACTACTTCTGACATGTAAGAGAGCAAAGAGCTGGCTTTCAGATTACTTCTTTTTCTGAACTAGGATACCCAGTGGTCACCACTGACATCTCCCATGAATTTAGTTGCTCAGGTGAATAAAGAATCTATTAGTGGCCCTGGTTTTCAACGGAAAATTTTTCTTTCTGTTCCACAGCTGTGCTTGCAACACTGTTTTGCATGACCTTAGTCTGCTTCAACTTGATCATCTTTGTAGAAACTCTACCAAAAACTTATCTACCAATGAGGGAGAATTTTGAAACCATTACTATTTTCATCCAACCTGTTTAATTATCCAAAACTCAGTCACTGGCGTATAATCTACAAGGGTCTCTTAAAATTATAAAATTTGTTTAACAAATTTTCACAGTGAAAAGTCATGAAATAATAAGCTTTAGCAATTATAATTGCTAACATCTGGATAAGAACATAATGCAAAAATTATTCAACTCTTATGTCTGTTTTATTCTCCAGACTTTTAGTTCAGTGTTTTAGGCATTTTTTTTTCCTTCTAATTGAAAATTATTTGGAATAAGAGTCATATTATGTGTGTGCATGTTCTCATAGTAGCCAAACATGAATTTTAGTCTTGGCTAGAATTTCAAGAAAAACTATCAGCTCAAATCTCTCTGTTAGAGAGTTCTGCTTCCATATTAGAGGAGCAATCAAGACTGCAATAACTATGTAGTCTGAAGCACACTGATGATGACAATTTAAAATGTAATTTTGTATCTTCCCACCTTTCTGTCCCACTTCTCAGAGACAGCAGAATGGAAGGAATGTGGGACAGAATTATCCAATTCTCATCTGCCTCTATTGTGCCATTTTAATGACAGGTTCACCTTTCACGTTCTTCTGTGAAACAGAGCTAGTCAACAGAAGATCAAGTGAAATAAAGTAGTAATGAAAGTGCAGAATAAGTCAGAATAAAGTAGACCATGGGCAAAAGCTAGAATAGATTAAATGGGAAGAGGGGGAAAAGAAGTGGACAGCTGGAAGTGGAGTGAAAAGTTAAGCAGATAAATCTTAATAGAACCTGAGGAATTGCAGCAAATTTAAAGGTGCAGGAACTGAGATGGAAAAAGTAATCATTAAAAAGAAGTCTGTTTTCTCAGAGTACAGAATCAGAAAAGAAATGTTGTTTAAGAAGGTGTAGGAGAATTATTCATCAAACAAAGTCACGAAGGGAGAGGAAACAAGAGTAAGAAAAGGTAACAGTATAAAGACTGGGAATTAAGAATGTCATTGAAGAATTGGAAAGCAAATTAAAAGATTTCAAAGAGCTGGAAGTAGGAAAGCATATAGTGTCAAGAGGTGAATGAGAGCATAAGTAATGAAGAACATATTTCATAAATAGAATCAAAACATAAAATAAATAAAAGATGTGAGCACACATATGAAGAGTAACCACAATAGGCAATAACCTTGTGCCATGTGTGTATGACTTAAGTTTGATGTAGGAACAGGCAGTATTTTTCCCACAGCTGATGTGGGATTTGTTGATTAAAAGTATTAATATATTATACTAGTGAAAATATATTTCACAGTGAAAATATGAGAAATTTGCACTTTTCACGGTGAAATGCTGGGCATCCAGAATATAAATGGATTTGGTATCTACAGAGCCTGAGGACATAACTTGTTTTCTGCACTTCATTATGCTCCCTTACCTGTGGCTTTATCCTATCATGCTGATGCACACTGAGTGGTATCATGACCTGTAAGTGATTTGAGTGAATTCAATAGGACCTCTTGCTGAGTAAGGACAGGATTGCTGCCTTTCCTAGGTTCAACAGGAGAATTTCCATTAATTCCTGAATAATGATTAGGCAGTAAGATAATAGTTGTGAGCAAGAAGGACAGAACTGGATACTGTACATAATGTGTACGTGGTGCACTGGTATGGGTGCACAGCCACACATTATGTTTTATATAAATGTAAACTATCAACAGCTCTTGGCAATGCTTCCCCTTTCCACCACAAAGTGCAGGTGAAAATCAAGGCAGAACAATAGGATATTGAATGAATGCCTTACTTTTCAAAAATATTGCAGTGAAAAACACTATTCAGGTATCATGTCCAAAAGGTACCATGTGGTCTTCAGCATACCCTATTTTTAATGCAATGTTAAAAATATTATACTCACTTTGAAATGTATAATAGATTTTTATGAAAATCATTTACTAGACAGTGAGTAGATTATGGATGGAAAGTAAATACAACTCCCTTTTTCTTAATACAGCCTAAATAAATAGAATAGGTCCTAAGGAAGAGTATCTGGAATACATTTAATTGCACTTAGCTAACAGTCTTCCACCATCTTGAAATTCTTTTTTTCATCAAATTGGCAAAACATTTAAAGATCTTTTCAATTTAAGCAATAGTCCATTGACATTTTTGTTTTTAAACTTGACCCTTCTAGTCTTGCCATGTCTTCTGTTTTGTATGAATAAAAAGGAAATCGTATCTGACTTAATGCCACTTAAAAAAAAAAGAAGAAATTTTTGCAGAACTGGTTTCACTGCCCTGAACTGAGTGAGAATATTAATTTGATTCATCTGTAGCTTTCTTTACACTTCATGCAGTAAGTCAAATATTTAGAGAGGAACAAGATTGTTTCTCTTTTTAGCTGAAGCTCTCCTTTTATAATACTTGTCAGTCTCTTAATGTTTCAGAGGTTCATTTCTGAGCACAAAAACCCACTAAAGGTTTGAAGTTTTCATAAGGAATTATCAAATTGCATTTGTACCTAACAGATATATTTACTAAACTTAATTTTCAGAGTACACCTCTAGGGGGAAAAAAACCTATAGGTCTCTCAAGAAACAAAGCAAGTAGATACATAATAGTGAAACCAGAGAGTTCAAACAGCATGATTAAACAATCAAAGAAGACTACAAGGACTAGATAAAGATGTGTCTAGGCTTACAACAACTGGAAGTTTTCTGACAATTCAAATGAACTGTGTTTTATTATCCATAGTATAAAATACTGAAACTTACAGGTTTTGTTAGCATGACTAGAAAATTGCACATAAGGGAACATTTGGAATGATGAATCAAGGGGAGGAAAATGAGAAATAGTAGCAAGAAGAAAAATGCAAGCATTGTACTACCCATCCCTGTCACAAAATGCCTCCTACTTAACTCCATGCTATGGGAAATCCATCTGAGCTCATGTTTGTTAACTGGCAAAAAATATCACACAGGGATCTTCTTTCCAGATAGATCTTTGCTAAATGGATCTTCTATGCCAAGGAATAACTTTTTTTTGCAGTTGTTTTGCTTGCAATGAGCCAACACACAATGGAGATGTATTCATGAGTGAAAGTAACTTCATATATCTTCATATATGGTTACAGTCATGCAGAAAATAGCAATCAGTCACAATAAAAAGCAATAAAAAAAATAATGCCAGAAATGAATGTAGTGCTATGAATTTTGTCACACTGTCTGGGTTTGTGATTCAGTAAGATTTCACAAATTAAATAGGCTGAGGCCTAGTATAATAAACTTGTGTGTTTGCAGACAGATTAATTTGCCAGATCCATCATGTAGGCACCTCACAAACTCCAGCCCTACAACCCCAAAGCCACCAACCTCTTGGGCATACAGGGAGTGGGCTAGTTGCCTACACATGGTCATATCCCCTCATCTTCTCTGTCACCCAGCTACTACCAGAAAAGCAAAAGCTTCCAGCACAGCTTCAGTGAATTCTGAATAAACATTTCTATTATTTTTTTAAGAAGGTCTGTAAATGGAGGTGAGTTTTTTTTTTAGTTTCGCAGAAATGTGTTACTGTTGCACTGCCTGCAAGAGAGGGCAGCTGCAGTGGAAGTGTCCTGGCTAATTGGGGCAGAAAATCCCCAGGGTATTCCCACCATGATTACTGGGCTTTAACTCATACTCTATCTTCAGCATACATCTGGGAAAAAAACATTGAGCCCCCCCCTAAACTTTGCAGCAGTGATTAGATAATTCATTCTCAAGGGTAAATTTGCTTGGGGTAAAATACTAGGTGTGGTATCCCAATGCAGAATAATAGATGCATGAACTCCCTCCAACATATTCTGCATTAAATCAAAACAGAATCTCTTTGGTTCATTCAGAAAACTGTTCTTCCATATATCCTCTGCCAATTTCCATATGTATCTCAAAATTCTTCCAGTGTCCTCAACTAAGAAAACATATAGGTCTTATATTATGCCTCTTCCCAACAACAGAGCCCATGTTTAATATTTTTGTCTGTAAGAAAAACAAAAAAAAGTGTCCTGACAACTAAAAGACATCATCTTTTCAAATTTGGTATCTCTAATGATGTATTTTCTATAAGACTATCTCATTTTTTGTAGTTCTAGAGTATCTCAACATAATCATGAAACTGTGTATGTTCTGTACACTGTTTTGTTATAAATAAAATATCCATGGGAGGATTACAGAACAAAAGAAATCCTGGAATTCATCAGCACCTCTTCCACAAGATCCTCAAATATACTAAATCCTGTTATAAACACATTAAATCTAACACTAGAAAAGCAACAAGGTAAACATGAGGACAACAAAATCTGAGTATATTTAATGCACTCTGTTATTGAGGTTGATAGATTTGCACTGTGTTGGCTTAGTGCCCACAGTGGGATGCCACAAAGGATAGAGAATGTTGAGGAGTATTTTTAATAAGCTGATGTTCCAAATGCATCTCCAGTTCTTTGCAGTTCATCCCAAAACTTAGACATGCAAGGCATTACTAGAAAACCTGCTGCCCTTTGTGAGCAGGGCCATTCCTAATAATAACTCCATATAGCTATCAAAATATTTTCTGCTAGACATGTTTTATCTAATGAGAAGAGTCACTTTGTAGAGAATTAGAAGCCAAATTTATGAATCAAACAGAACTATAAATCTTTGTAAGGTATTTTATAAATCACACAAAAAATGTGCAAGTCTTACTCAGTGTATATTTTTGGAAATTAAAAAACTAGGGTGGAAAAGTAATTATTTTTTGCAGTATCAGCATCCTGTCCATTTAAAACAACAATGCCTAATAGCTCCTAATTCATTAGGCAGTGATGGAATTCAATATATAGTGAGACAACATATGATTTACCTGATCCCTTGGAGGCTATTATTTATATCTATTTTCCAAGCCCTAATACCTCTGCAAATACACATCTCTGCATTTTGTCGTGCATGTTGGATCAATATGCAGTATGGGCTGACTCTAAGAAAAATCCATTTGCCCTGGAAAAGATTCAGAAAACATAATTAATCCACACTCTACACTACAGTCACTTGGTGTTCTAATAGGGCATTAGAGTTACTCTGTCTCACAGAAATAGATAAAAAAAGTAAGGTTATTGTCACACAGTAAGATTACAAGTCAGGGAGAGGAAGTTATTTTTAGCAGGCTCTGCAACCATAGATTCACCCATATTTCTTTTAGTATTTCATCTCTTATTTCTATGTGCTATGGTATTATTCACTTCCCTAAATCTTTGTTCTAGATGTCCTAGAACAAACCATCACCATAGGAGACCGGTCACATTGAATTCAGAAGAAATACTTACATTGTTTGGTTTAAGATTTTCCAGATCCATTGCTACCTGGTTAGTAGCATCGAAGAATTTATCCATTGCTACCTGGTTAGTAGCATCGAAGAGTGCAAAACAAAGGACATATTCCACTTCTAAGTGTCTAGTTTTTTGGACTGAAGTGTTTTCAATATTGGTATGAATTTACATCACTCCCTGATTTTCATACATATGTTACAGCCCTTCTTGGTTAAGTAGTGTAAAAAGATGAGCCTCATTTCTCTATTTCTCTTCTCTCCTTGTGGAATGCTTTCAATCACTCTATTACATAATTTCATATTGTAAAGCTTTTAAAAAAACCCATGCACAGCAATTACAAAAACAACAATAACAATCCAACCCTGAGGAACTTGTCCTTAAATGTTTCAAAATTTATCAGCAACAGTAATCTAATCAGGGGTATTAGGAACTGGCAAGTCCGGATCCCTCATTGTTTTTAATTGCAACCTTGCAGCAACTTGCTATCTCATTAAAAATCTTCCTTACCTCTTGGAATGATTTCATGTGTCTTTAACAAGAGGTCTGGATATATCTGCACCTTTTGTAACCAGAGCTGGCATTTGCTATTTCAGTCCCCTGAAGAATGGGAATGCATCCACTCTCTGCTCTGTATTGCTGTAATTTACTATGCTCACCAATCAAAAACCTCTACATGAAATTGTGGAAGGGGAGCCACACAGCCTATATGTAGATGGAAAACCTAATAATGTAAATTTGAGTGTATTTCTGGAACAGAACAAGCAAATTAAAAAATTCACCCTCCAAGTGAAGAGGTTTTTGTTGTTCTGGTGTGGTGTCCCTCACATCATCCTGGACACACACATTTTCTCATGAGACTCTTCAAGTCACTCCACACCCACCCCTGTGGGAAAAATACTTTACAGAAAGACAAGAAATTGCCTTTTTGTTGCTTTGCTTCTCCATTATGTTACTAGCAGAAGGCAGCTAAAAGAAGACATTCACGAGGCAGCTCAGCTGTAATTCAGAGTGTACGCTCCTCCCCAGCCCCAGCCATGTCCCCTTTGTGGCTGGGGACACTGTTCTTTTCCAGAGGTTCCCAGCCAGGATAGTTCCCTTATGGGCAGCACAAACTTCCTCCCTCCAGCAGACTGCCTGGGTAAGCAAAGGGGAATTTGCATTTAAGAACAGTTTTCCATTGATCAGATTTATCAAATGAAGCTCCACATGAATCAAAGTAGCAACAACCATGTAAAGTGCCGAGTGTGTGAGCTGAGGCACACATTGGCCCTTAGAAGCACTCATGTCCTTGGTATTGCTATTGCTCCTCTTGGGGTGAAAGGAAGAGGCTAATTGCTGGAAAAGGATTAGAGCTACAGTTTGGTTAGATATTACTTTTCTTGATCTTCAGAGAAACAGAGAAACCTGAACTGATAATACATTAACATTATCTAGCTTTGTCTGCTGTACTATGCTCCTCTGTAAAGACATCCCAGAGCAGGACTCTGCGAAGTGAAGAGATTATTGGGATGACTGCCACTAGGGAAAAGAAAACTGAAATCCTGATAGATTATAAGCAGAGATATATTAGGGAACCAAATTATGCAGAAAACCTATATGTATACATATATACTGGTTTTCACTGGGATAGAGTTGATTTCCTTCATAGGAGCTCATGTGATGCTGTTCCAGATTTGTGACCAAATCAGTGTTGATAACACACCAGGGTTTTAATTGCTGCTTGGCAGGTTATACATGGATAAGTACTTTTTGGATGGGGGCTTGAAAATAAGAATCGAAATGCTGAAAATTTGAGTTTTCACCAATTTTGTTATTTAAAAACATTAGTTCATCTTAAAGTAATTTTGTATGCTAATAGTAGCTATATTTATCAATGTCAAATAATCTCATTAAATGACATCACATTAAAAATCAACATAACTGAAGATTTTGGATATTCAATGTCTTTTTTAATGCACTTAAGTTCCTGTATCATGGGTTAATTCAGCAATTTATCTTTTCCTGGATAAAATATTGATAAAAGAGTCAGCAGCTATGAGTGATAAAGTCATGGTAGCACTGTGAATTTTTTCCATTCTTGATGTAATCTTTAAGCCAGGGAGGGCAGCAACAAATTTTGTAAGACCATTAGCAAGTTGAGAAACAAAGAAATAGCTGTACTTCCATTTAATTAGCATTTGGTTCTCTCTAGATTAAAAAGCATGCCTTGGGAGCATAAATGTATTACTTACATATATTTCATGATTTTTATACTGCTGATTTTAAGAACAAAATAATGATTGTTGTCACCTCCCACAGTGTGTGTGTATGCACTCTGCATCATACATGTGTCCCAGGTGGAAAACAGAGGAAAAGCAAAAATAATTTTTTTTCAATAACAAAGTTTTCCTCTTCTTTCAGCCTTCCTTCTAGTGCAAGGTTGCAGATAATAATGCCTGACTAAGACATCTGCTTTTTTTACCCATTTGAAAAAAAAAAATTTCTTTCTTTTAAGTTGCAGTTAAATACTACAAATTTTCAAAATTTATTTTTTTTGTAACCGAAAGATCAAAGAGACTGATGGAGGAGAACAGAAGGAAAGGATGCAGAGTGGGAAGAAAGGAGCAAGTTTTCCAATAAAGTAACATTCTCATCAGAGATTGTTCTGTGACTCATTTGTTCGGAGACACAACAATAAAGTGGGACAGTGGGATGCTGAGATGCTAATCAGGAATAGAGACTGCTCTTTCCCACACACTGCAGTGTCACTGCAGTTCTCCTCTTATCTCTGAAACTCATTCCTCAAGACATACATTCAGTTGGGTGATATAAAAATAAGTCTTAAATTACAGCCTTTACCATGGTAATTTTTTCTTCCTATGTTTTATATCTTGGTGCTCTTCTTCCTTCCATCTATATGTCATTGCCTTTGTTCTTGCTGCAAAAGGGGGACCAGAATTATCCCCAAAAAAGTCAAATAGTCTAAGTTGTCTTAGTCTTCTTTTTATTTAAGCCTCTGTTCTCAGACATAATAATGTCTGTGCTTTGGTGGGATCTGACTCTGAATCAGTCTTTTATCTGCTGTCTTGGTATTCAATATCACATAGCCTTTATAATGCCCAATCAAATACAAATTTTTCTATCCTTTGTTGTGATTTTGGTACTAGCATCTCTTCTAATGTATCTTTATTCATTAGCTTTTAAATATTTTGCTCCAAGAGCTGCACTGAGTGTTGGTTATTTTGCCTTTCATTTTATTATTTTATGGCACAGTTCATTTTTTCATCGTGTATTTTTCTTATACAGGTTATAGAAACTTAAACACACATGATACTCCTACAATGGTTGTAGCCAAAGTGGCTGGAGTGGTGACTGACATAAAATAACACACAGTAGGAGATCAAAGGAAAATAAACATGCAGAATGAATTGAACAGAATCTATTTGTATTTCCACACAAACAATTCCTAATACCAACTGTCTGGCTAGCAGACTTATGTGCCTGTATATGGAAAATCAAACTAAGTAGGTGTAAGAAACCACACAAAAAATTTTAAAGTTTATCTCCTAATGATCTCTGTCATAGCTTAACTATAATATCTATCTTTCCCCTATTTTATTGGCAACCGTGTAGAGGATATTCTTTCTGTTCACATGCAAAAAAATGAAATCAAAGCAATCAGTGAAGGTCAAAGCCAAAAAATTTCCACAAAATTCAGTGTGCCCACTACACTACTTAGCTAGAAAATCAATGTTTGTCCAATATAGCAAGAAAAAAGTGGAAGCACAAGTGAAAGATCCAAATTATCTGGAGATAGAAGTTCAAATTTGACATTCACTGATTTTTTTCATTGCAGCTGTTTCCTTGAGTAGCAGTCTGCATTTCCTTTTGGGGAATAACCCAAAGCCTGTCATACATGAGCTGAGAAGGGCAGTAACTGCAGGTGAATGCTGTGCTGGCCACTGCCCCCCAGAGCTTGGGGAGTTGACCTGATGATGATGGCTGTGAAAAAGGCTTGGGAGAAGACTGGGATGCTGGTGTGCTTCAGATTCTTAATGCCATGGACACAGGTCTGACAGGGAAAATAATAACCAACATTTAGAGAACTTGAAATAAAAACACTTATTTCAGACAAACACAGAGACCAAAAATATTATGAAAAATATTTAGAACTGCTGCTGGACAGATCTGGATGTACTCAGATCTGTAAAGGACAAAGCATTTCATTATTTTTACACACAATCATTGAAGATAAATTTATTGTACTTTGCTGAGGCTTAAATTTCCTGCAAACTTAAACCAGTATCATGTACATTTCAATAGTCATTGCATTCATTAAGGACCAGCTGACAAGCTGTAGCAGCCCTGGGTATGTAATTGAGACAGCCTCCAGGCAGTTGTGCAAGTTATGATGAAGTGCCTTTATCAGGACTGAAATGAGGAGATTGTTACATGTGTTAACTTGTGCCTTCCTGAAATACTTCTACAGACTGTTAAAATCCCTTAGTTAAACCCTGACTTTAACTCAAAATACATAAATCAATGAAATGATACTTTTTGATTGTTTTGGATGATAAATGATCTTCTTGCTTACTTAACTGTTTCATAAAAAAAAATGTTTCTTATTTATTATCTTTTTAATTTCATGTCAAGAAACAAGGTGTGTGAAAGTGACTTAACTTTGAAATCCTTATAGTTTGGAGGAGTAACTGTAAGACTTTTTTCTTGTTCCAGCCCCTCTAGCACTCTCAGTGAAAGCAGTAGAAAATGTGACTTTACTAGGAAAGAAAGAGAGATCAATATTTCAAATTATTTATTTGTATAATTAACTATCTTGAAATAAATCAAGCTGTAGTTCCAAAAAGCTTCATATTTCTTACAGACAGCTGATCAGATACTTGCAGTGAAAGCCATTAGCAAATCCCATGTGCAGTATTCACCATTTGTACCATGCATTTACAGTTCTTTCCCGAGCAAGTGGTGGAAGGGTAAATAATTTGCCTTACAGAGCAATCTGAGACTGTTTTTCATTAAATGCAGAGCTACATGAGCTGCTTACAGAAGGGAAACAAATTGCAACTGGAGTTAAATCTCCAGGGAGAAAGTAATTGCTTCAGCATGAGAGACATTTTGAAAAATTTCCTAAAAGATGAATGTAAAAACCTCAGTGCCCCAGATGCACCAGATTTCAGTTGCCCCATGGATTGTCCATTGTGTTCACCAGAGTCTGGATTGTGTAGAGTTATGTACAAGTGTGGCACAATGATTGCACCATAAAATGCCACTAAAGGCTCTGCTGCTACCAGTCAAAGCTCTCAGCTGAGCTACAGCTTAGAAGTTCCCTGTGCCAGAATTAGTGCCATATGCAGCACTCTGAAAGCCTAACTGTGGGTGAGGTACCTAAGGTCACCATAGGAATGGGAAGAAAGGCCACATCTAATCCCTCTCAAAGAGAGATTTAAAGGACAGGGACCCATTTGGACCAATTAGAGAGGAGAGTATTCAATATGTAAGAAACACCCTGGAAGAAAGCACAAAGAGATTTGCAAAGCAGAGAGGAAGAGACTGAAGGACAGTGTCACTGGCACAGCAACACTGATTTTTTTTCTGAATAGAAATACAGAAGTTGGTTTCCATGTGGAACAATCCATGAAATATTAATGAAGAAACCATCATTGCTACTGCCCAAGTCATATAAGAAAACCTCAAAATATGAGGTGTATTTTCAGCTCTGCGTGTCTGCTGGCTTTGAGGCACAGAAGAAGCCCATAGACTGTGAGTTCAGTAACTTTCCTTATAGGGCCTGTGCATCTCCACCTGGGACTGGATCCTGGCCATCTGTGCTCAGAAAGGACATCAAGCAGAAGTGGCATTGAAACACCACCTGATGAGGCAAAATTATTAGGTGCAGAAAATAAAGCAGTATCTTTGTATACAACAACCTAAATATCCAACCCTAGATATAAATTACCAAGTTCTCCCTGGAGAAATTAACAGTGAGGTCAACCTAATTGCTTAGTCCTTGGTCAAGGGTCACATTTAAAGTTATGCTGACATGACTAGGTTCAGTTCATATGATCAAAAAAATGATGTGGGAAAAAAAATTAAAGAGATTATAAAAAATATTGTAATGGATAAACCAAGAGTCAGGATGCATTCCTGTAATGCTGAAAGACATAGATATAGATATATAAATGTTATATTTATAGAATACGTTCATTTGCTGAAAGTTGATACCAAAGATCTTTGTGTACAGATTGAAGATTGAAATTTTAATCACTTGTGACATTTCTGTACATCAACTCTTCATGCTTTTAGCTCTGTGTCTGCAACTCAAATGGAGAGGGGAAGTTCACAGTGTGGTAGAAGGCAAAGTGTCTCTATTCCTGGAATTCATTCACAGGAATGCCTCCTCTAAAAATAAATTCCCTGGAAAGAAAAGAGAAGGGGGAGAGGAGGTAAGCAACAATTGTTTAGTTTATCAATTCAAAATGAATAGTGACATATATGCAGCATATAAGCACAAATATCTCAAGTTTTATTATGTTCCCCACGTCAAAATAAGTTACAAAGCATATTTGCTATGACCATGGGCTTTTCTGGGGTCTTGTCCTTTACTTGGATCAACAGTCTCCTATACGAATGGCAGCAGTTGGAAAAATGAGTACAAGAAAGAATAAGAACATGTGAAAGAATAGGACTCTTAAGAAAAAGGAAATACAGGAGCTGAAACTGGAAATGTAGCTAATGTTATAATAAAGTGATTTTAGAAAAACATCTGAAGAATTTAAAAGAAACTAAGTGGAAGAAAGTGTACACTAAAATCTTGCTGACCTGCTGATACCAAGGTCTAAATCAGAATTAATTTTTAGATTCATTTGCAGTGGGTTTTTTGCTTGTTTTCTAGCTTAATCAGATTTAGTTGCTTTAGTTGCTTAGTGGCTTTCCTGCTCAATAGGAAAGCAATAGAACAATTCCACCCTTTATATTATTTGTTCCCCTCTACATTTACTTTATAGCATATCTTTCTAGGATGTCTCTTCTTAGTCATTCTCTCTCTAAATGAGACAATATTTCAATTTCCTTCCATAGAGTAGCCTTTTTGATAACACTTCTTTTCTGTTTGTGAAGCTTTTAATGCTGTCACAACCTTTTCTGAGATAGAAAGATAAGAAGTGAGCCAAATATTCTGAAGAAGAATCTATAATTGATCTTCCTAATGACAGTATCAGTTTCTTTGTGCTGTTTTGCTTATTTTTCACATCTTGTTCTTACAAGCAATGTTTTGGACTTGAACAATTATTAAAGCAGAAGACACAAGCAGCTTAAATTTCCTTTCAATTGTACAACATGAATGATTTTTTCAATCATTCAACTAACTGTGAGCTGTATACCCTTCCTCCAAGCATTCTGACCTCTGTGAAGGTGTTCAGAGCTTTCTCTAATTATTTACAGCTCAAATGTTTGCTCCTCAAATTTCCATGCTGAAGTAGTCCATCCTGCATCACAAGATGCATAAAATTCTCCTTTCTCCCCTCAACTCCCATACAGTGAGTCACATTTCATAACTTTACAAAAATAATTTTTTAAAAAACCCAAACACTCAGAAAAGCAAGGATGTGGGATTTCAGGTTCACTTTCCATTGTAACTCTCTGGGGGGATGCAAATACATCAGCTCAAATTCATTTTACTAACCAGCTGTGAGAAGGAGAGAGAACATGCCATCAAATGTTCTGAAAGACTCAAAATATTATTTATAGTTGATAATAAAAGACAATTTTTGAAAACAGTACTCTCAAATTAGTCTCCTCCTTCCCCTTAATCTAGAAGCCCTTACCCCAGAGACTGACAGTAGCTATGCCAAGGGAAAACCTATGCGCCTGTCTCGCACATATCTTCCTACCACGAAGCCACCTACAGCTTTCCCTGGCACCTAGCCAAGCCTTCTCTTGAGGTGTCAATGCTTGTCTAATGAGGTGCTGCTCCTCTCTTTCCCCCCCTTACTTCCCTTCTCGTTTCTGCAGCCTCTCATCCTCGGTAGCCCTCGGCATCTCATCCTCAGCTCTCGCCTCCCCCCGCAGGGAGATACAAGTGTCTGGGGAAGGGGACCAGGCCTCCACCCTGTCCCCTCCATCACTCCTGCTGACCTCGGTCCAGACAGTGTCCTGATCTTGGCATAAGCACTCCTGCAGGTGTCACCCCAAGAAGAGCTCACCCTTTTTATTTGTACAACCACTTGAGCCTTTTGCTCCCCCAAGACTTTTTCATTCAAAAAGTTCACACAGCTAACACAATTAGCAATGCTTTCCTGTAGCCTTTTGCAAGTCATTGCATCCACTGCCTTTTCAATTGTTTCACAGTAGAACTCTTGCTGGCTTTTCTCCAGGTAGGATTTCTAAAATTCCCTTAGAAGAAATCAGGGAAAATTTATGCTGCTTGTTGCTTACAAGTCTATCATTTTCTGCTTATATTCAAGGGCTATTCTGTTGTCATTTTCCTTACAGAGCTGAGTTTTATAAGTGCATAAATATATTAGATATGTTTGTTGTAAAGTGTTGCCTACATTTAGGTGCTGGTGCACCTCTCAGTTAAATGACTCATAGAGATCAATTACTCAAAGGCATTTTATATGCAGATATATTCTGTGTTTATCCTGCAGACCACCCACTGCCAGCAAATACAATTATAATTCCGTAGTAATTGGAAGAAAGCTGGAGAGATGCAGGGTGTGTCTGCCTTGTTTGCTATGTATATATATGTATGTATGTACCAGTGCATGGCTGTCTAAAATGCATATGTGCATCCTCACTAAGGGTGAAAAATAAAGGAAATTAAGCGAATTAAAATGTCCTGGGTAATGTGATTGCAGCACATTCAAAGAGTAGCATATTTGCACCAAGTGCACTGAGAATGGCTGTGGAGGTCTCCATTAAGAGCAAGACTAATGCTGCTCCAAACCTCCTGTGTTGGTTTTCCTGGCTGTGGTAGAACATTTAAAGCACAGCACTCAGGGTATGGGATGGGGGAAGGGCAGTGTTGTGGTCCTGCCTCACCCACAAGCACACTTTCCTGTCACATCATATCTTTTACACAATTAAGATTAGTTCAGGAAATAATTGCAGAGGAATAAATAATAGAATTAAATTCTGCAGGAATGTGATTTTTCCAGGCTTTTAAAAATAAGGCAGTACAAGAGCAGCAAAATAATATAATTAGAAATAATAATTTTGAAAGAAGACACCTTGCTGTGATGCAATTTGTAGAAACAGTAAAAATGACTAAGTGTTTGCAGTATTAGTAGGTGTTTACCATACAGAGATGGCTGTGAATTTTTTATCAAAACATATTTTGAAATAATCATGCTAATTTTGTCTAAATCAAAGATTAATTTTCTTGAAAAAATTAAATGTAACATAAATTTTCTGTCCTCTTTGAAAGGTCATAATAACTGACTAGTAAAATACTTACTAAGTAAGACTACTTACTAGTACTCTTTTCTCTTCTGGTACCTAATTTTCTCCTAAATATAAAAGTAATTTGTGTTTGCATTGCCACTAAAACTGAATACTGAACACTGAAATATACAAGTGGAGAAAAAGGATGTGCTTGCTCTGAAAAAATAAGAGAACTGTTTCCATGGGATAGCAGCTCTCTTTAGCCACGTTAATGAAATTGAAGTGGAACATCCTAACTGCATTAACAAGAACTAACATTATGCTAGTGACTGCAGTTTCTGACAGTGAAAGACAATGAAATAAGAGACATGACTTAGAAGTTTGAAAACAATTTTGAATTTTTCTAAACAATTCAAAATCTAAATACTGAGTTTCTTTTTAAAATAATGTTTTTGTAATATTAGAACTGGAAACACATTTGAAAGAGAGTGGAAATGAAAACAACAATTCCTTATTTCACTATTTATTTTACATACATACTTGTAGACAGACATTGCAGCATGAAAACAAATGTATTGCATAAAGTAGGTTACTATCATTCTCATGTCAGCAGAAGAGATTTTTTCAGGCTTTACAGCAAAGCTATTACATGGAAGAGGAATGGATCCCATGGAACTAGGAAGCAGAAAACAGTTTTGACAACCAAGACCTTCAGTGCCAGGGTAGAGCAGAGGGGGAGCCCCATGGCTCTTTCCTCCCATGGAGAAATCATGGGTGTGGCTGCGAACTCCCATGCAGGCAGCAGAGCACCAGGGGTCCGAGAAATTCAGCAAGGAAAAGTTGCTTGAGTTCATTTTCCTATAAGCTTTAGATAATGTGTTGCTAGATTTTCAGTTCATGTCATTTGGATAATTATTTTCCCATTTTTCCAGCTAATTACTTTTAAAGTTAGAGGTCTGCACTGGACTCATGTGATGGTGTTTCTGAGAGGGGACACTATGATTTCTGTGTACCCACACCAGTGGAGCACCTCATTTAGGGTTTGCGACTGGAGATTTTGTTTTCCTCTCATGCACCTTTCCATCCAGTTGTCTATTTAACTAAGCTGCTAAAGTTAAAAAAATAACCTCAGGCACTTATTTTCCTAGCAAAAAATCCCCTAACAAAAACAGATGGATTGCACACAGTGCATTTTGTATGCTGGGATTTTGTGGTCACTTTTCATTTATTTTCAGCTATTTGAAAATACAATGCAGATACCATGACTGTGGTTTTAGAACAAAGTATCTGCTTTATTTAAAAGGATGAAAAAGTGATGTATCCTCTTACATTAATGAAAACTACTGTCTTATTTTCATGAAATAACTATTTCATAATTATTAATTTCATAGAATAACTATTCAAGATTGAGATTTTGGACATATAAGGTTAGAAGAAGTCTTCCAAACTATTGTAAACAATTTATATATTCAGTGGAAAAAATGCACACTTTCTGCAAACTGCCTGTTAACATCAAATTTCTAGCATCTGCCAAACTGCAGCAATTTCTTTTTTTTTTTTTTTTTTCCTTTTTTAAGTCAAGATTCACTCTTTCAAGTCATTTATGTCAGTCTGGAGAAGGTGACACACAGTGATTCCAGTGAAATCCGGTGTGTTGTGTCAAATCTACTGCCTGCTGTGCCTCATCAACCATAGCATTCATTTCACATCTTATACATTGTGTTATTGGAAAGGGAAAATATTTTCTCTTCTCTTTTCCCAGGTTATAGTGTCAGTGCATCACTGTATCACTCAGAGTATGCCGCAGACCACACTCCAGTAAAGGTAAAGAAGTGAGATCAGCCACATCATGATTTTCAGGAGTTCAATCCTTATGCCTGAGTAATAAATCAATAATGCCAGCTGTCTGCCAGCAACATTATTTAAACCTTATTTAACAGGCTACAAGGGTCCCACCAAGAGGGTCATCAAAATGTAAATGAGCATCTTGAACCGAGAGGCTTCCTAGGGATGGGTGATTAAAAACCTGCAGTCTTCATAAAGGGAACAACATAGGAAGTGGTGGCACAACATTGAATTGGTGTGTGTCAGCCTCAGACTGCATGGATCACCCACAGGGGTGCAAGGAGAAGCAATTTTTCATGCTTATCTTGCAAGTCTTGACTGTGGCCATGGGTTTCGATTAATGTGGGCCACTAGAAGCTGTTTATTTACACAGGCATTCTTTCTGATAAGCTATCTCCGTCTTTTTCACCTTTGTGGCATCACATTGAGGCAAAACATTGAAAAGTCCCCACAGAATCAATTGCTGCAGAAATAGCTCTTGACAATGACCTACCTGTGAAAACATATTCACGCTGAAACTCCCAAGCAAAGAAGTACTTTCCCTGACTAATGCTGGTCATATCTCCTCTTTCTCTTACTTCTGCGAAGGCTGTGTCCTTACACCTTGCTGAAATGTAGCAAACCCCCCACTGACAGATTATGGCTATGCATGATACATTTCAAAGATCTGTCTTGCACTCTTGACTAGCTTAATCTAGAGTTAAATTGGATGCTGCACACAAAAAATTACATACTATTTTTAATCAGCCTACTGAAACATCTAGTCCTGTTCAAGAGCTTCCTTCATATGCAGTTATTAAAATATGGTGTGGTGTAAAAATGTCCTCTTCCTACATGACAGCCCACACCATGACGCTACCAAGGAATTTTATGAATATTTTCAAAATATTTGCAAAACTACCTTTCACTTTGGCAAGAACTACTGAAAACTTCACCCAGAACAGTATGTGACACAAAAATCCTAATGGCTGCTGCTTGCTGTGGTGTAAGAAGGAATCATCATTTTCCAGACTAGTGCAAACAATAAAGCTCATGGGGAAGGTGAACCAACCAGCTCCTTTCACCTCTTAAATTATTTTTACTGTCTTAATTTGCCTTAGCTCTGTTGCAGCCCTTCAGTCAGATTTTTCACTTGCATCAGCCTTACTTTAAACATTTTTCTCTCCTCTGTTGCTCTGATGTGATGACCAAGATTGCAATGAAGAAAACATATAGATTACTTCAACAAAACATAGTTGTGTGCCCACCATCTTTCTGGTTTGTGCTCTTTGCCCCAGTCACTAGGTACAGGCATATTTGGCCTGGAAAAACAAACCAAAACAAAATCTTTCACTGATGAACCTGTTGGGGTTTTTTACTGTTAAGTATACGAGTAAAAGAAACTTGAAATTACATCAGTTTCTCTTGACCTTTTGGGCAACTTATGTTTGCCCATTCTTGACTCAACTTGAAGATTTCCTACAGCTGCAAGAGCTTTGTCCCACACATTACTGCATCGTGCTGTAGGATTTTCATCACTCTTCAGTCAGCCTCATTTATTACACGGTGCTGTTTTTGATTGTACTTGCCTTCAAATTTTCAATTTGCATCCTCCAGGTAATTTTTACACCCACTGAAGGGTCAGAACAACTCTCCTCAATTGAAGCTTTTCTTTGTACACGATTGGTGATGACGATAACTCAGGAGCGGTAATGGAAATCAGGCAAAGGAGGCTGTGACGAGTCTGAGTGCTTGTTTTGGCTCGAATCAAGTAACTTTCCTCATGGTAGCTGGTACAAGGCTGTGTTTGGCACTTGTGGAAACTGTGTTGATAACACAGGGATTTTTTTAGGTATTGCTGATCAGGGCTTGCACAGCATCAGAGCCTTTCTCCTTCCCAGCCCACCCCACCAGTGAGAAGATGGAGTGGGGTGTGGGGGTGGACAAGAAGCTGGGAGGGACTCAACCAGGACAGCTGACCCCAGCAGACCCAAGGGATATTTCAGACCATGTAGCATCATGCTCAGCACATAAAGCTGGAGGTAGAAGAAGGAAGAGGGATATATTTAGAGGGACAATATTTGTCTCTCCAGGTAACCACGATTTGTGACAGAGCCCTGCTTCCCTGGGAATACTGAGCATCTGCCTGCCTGTGGGAAGTGGTGGATGAAGTCCTTGTTTTGCTGTGCTTGTGTACAAGGCTTTTGCTTTACTGATTAAACTGTCTTTATCTCAACCAACAGGTTTTCTCACTTTTACCCTTCTGTTCACTCTCCCATTCCATTGGAGGGGAGTAAGCAAATGGCTGTGCAGGACCCAGCTGCTGTCCAGGAATTAACCATAATAATGCCTTTTAAAACGGCTACATTTTTCAGCTAAAAACACAAGAAAAATCTTTGTTTGTGGCCTTAATCTTGGATCATCCTCTAGATGAAATGCACTTTTCATTTTAGATGTATAGTTTCTTCCGAAGCATTAGTGCTTTTGGCTGGCTGACCACTAACTTCCTCCTACCAAATTATTAATTATACAATTTATCAAAGCAAGTAGTCAGATAAATGGTTTGTCCTGTCTCCTTTGCCATTTTGCTATGTCAAATCTTCTTCCCACTCACATGGAAGGATGAATATCACAGCATATTCTTCTTCAGCCTTAACCTGAAAGAATTTGGGATTTGGTGTTTATTACTTAAGGGGGGGAGGAAGGAGTGAGCTTTTGGGGCAGTCTTTACATGGAAAGCTAATGTGGGCTACAGTGCTGTTAACTATCCTCAACCTGAATTTCTGATAGGAGGAAAGCCTGCAGGGAGTTTTGGAGGGAGGCATACTTGATCATAATTTTTTCTGTACTGTTGTGACGCTCATTTCTCTACTATTGCCAGCTCATTTGACCCTGCTGAACTGGTGGAATAAGCTTTTCAGAAAGTAAGTTATTAACAATTTAAAAATAAAAATTGGTACTTTGCTTCTAATTCAGCAGTAAGAAAATTCTTCTTCTTCTAAAACAAAGGGACCTAACGTGTGGCAATTTATATTTCACACTTCTTGATTGAACAGCAGAACTCTGCCCCCTAGGATGCTGAAGAACTCCTTCCAGGGTCCATGACTAATAACACCATTCTAGAATCCATTCTGTCTTAAATTCTTCTGCTGTTTGTTCAAAATCAGGCAAATCACACACAGCTCAAAGCTAAGCTTAAATCTTTGTCTTTGTCCCCATGCAGAGCCACTAGCTACCCAGTTTGATAAGCTTTCAGAGAGAAAATGAAGAATTATTCATTTTGTTTGCTAGTGCTCTTTTCATTATTCTCCTTAGAAAAATAATTATTTCCCTGTGGTCTCCAAAAAACTTCATAAAGGAGTTTAATTTTGTGAGTTCAGCAGAAATTCAACTCTTAATAGTTCCTTCTGGGCCAAGGAATAAGTAATGAATTCAATCCCACTACACCTCTTCTTTATTAAGAGTGTGTTTTGCAAAGTGGAAAATACAGTCTGTCTTGCTTGATTGCTTGAAATTCACACCAGCTCTGGATTTTAATTTTTTTCTTCTGATTACTATAAAAAAATCCCTCTGAGTAAGTGAGGAATTTTCCAAGTGCTTTCTTTTCTTACACTGTGTTCAGGACAGAGTGACTCTTTCCCAGACCTATGTCCTGCTGTGCCTGAAGCTCAGCCCTGATGATGGTGACATGACCACCTCCAGCTGAACAACACACTGACATCACCTAATGAACTATCTCCTCAGTCCTACACAATGAAAGTGTTAAAACTGTGTTCCTTTCACTCCTTAACTCTTCTCTGTCAAAATTATTTGGACTAGAAAATACCTACCAGTGAAGGTGTCCAAGCCATGTCTCCTTGGAAGCCACCAGGATGCTAACATGTGCCACTGAGCAATACAGCTCAAGTTTTTTAATGTTTCTTTCACTTTGATCCCCTTCTGGAACATGGGTTGTACCAATCTAGCATTTGTCACTTCAAATTTCACAAGAGAGGAAATTAAGCACTTGCTGTGTCTCCAAAGGCTGTGATGAGATGATGATGGTGTTTCTACTGAAAAGCTGATGATTTTCCCCTGCCACAGTGAAAATTGAAGCAATGTATGAAGTCATCTCTGTAGCTAACACAAGAAAACATATCCAAAAATGTTAGTACGGGCACAGACAGGTGTTCAGTGTAATCAAGCATTTCTAGATGGAGAATTCTCAAAGTAATTTTTCATGGAAAATTATTTAAAGGACAGAAAGAATTTGGAATAGGTGAGAATAAATCTTCCAGACTATCAGGGGTTTTCATATTATGCAACAGTTCTTGACACACAAAACTTTAAAACTAATTTTTAAAAAGTTTGATATGATTGTATTGATTGCAATGAGATGATACAGGCAGCTTATACTTTACTTGTACACCTTTGTTACCAGTTAATTCTGCATTAGGATCACAGTGTTTTCTGTACTGATGACACTAAAGAGAAAAGAGACAAGTTTTCAGGAGAAAAAACTTATGTTTCAAAGGCATGAAGGTTTCTTTTAAATGTCTCTACATTTTAAAAAAGCAGTATGTCAGTCACACTCCACTCATCAGTGCTTTCTGCTGGCTAATGGAAGCTGTTCAACATGCAATGTGATGATAGTCTTTCTTCTGTGTAGATCACTTTCCATTTACTAAGAGAAATATTGAACAGTAGGTCCCTGTTCTGGCTGCAGACACATAAATGTAGGTTTGATGACATTTGCAATACCATCCCCTGATAAGCATTACTAAAGGCTGCATAGAATATTCTGAGTTGTTTTAAGAGGGAAGTGTTGCCTTTCAAGTGGAAGAGTTATAGTCTGTAGGATGTCTGCTTTCTGTCTTTGGAGACAGCATATGTATGCAGAATGAGAAAAAAAATTATGCTCACATAATGGTTTTGTCCAGTTAATTGGATCCAATCCAGCATGAGATTTCTAATTTCAATTTAGATTCTATTATTTTGACAAAGATGCTGCACATGTAGGGCAAAAATAATAATTGCATTATATTACCTGCCAGACTGAACTGATGGAAGTGATGAATTCTGAGTTGGAAGACACAATAATTTTAATTAAAGTTAAGAACTCTAAAGCAGTCTGGCCACATTACTAAATTCACTGTCCTATTGTCAAATGATTTTTTGCTATTAAAAGATAAGAAAGTTGTCATATGCATTTGTTTCATTATAGTATGTTTTCAAATCTGTTGGTAACATTCAAATGTTGCTCTTAAATAACTAAGTTGTTTAAAAGTTTAGTTTAATTTAAAGTTTTTTGGGTTTTTTTAATGTACTCATTGTTCCTCATGATATTATTTTCTTGCTGCAATTAGAAGAACTGATTGTGTTCTTTAGTCAAATATTGACCAGGAGAGCATCTGCACTTGTAATCACCTAGTATGCTTTCTCCAGAATAAATATTTCTAGATTGAAAAAAAAAAAAAATCCTATTCCTGTTACACAGTTAGTCTAATTTCATGGACTCATCCATGGCCATTTTTATTCCTTCACTGTCACAATGGGAGCCTAATGTACTGTGCCTGCTAATAGCATTTCACATTATTGCTGCCCTGTGTCTCCTGCTTCAGGCAGGCAAGTAACTCCTACTGCTGCTGACAGGTACTGCCTAAAAGGAGGGCTGAAAGAGTGTAGAGGTTTCTTCTCTTTCAGGCCTTAGGAATTCTTTTTACATATTGCCCCTCAGAAATGGAGAGGTAGCAGCTTTTGGTTGATATGGAAGGGAATATAATAGCATTAGAAACAACTTAAGATTTTAAGTCCTTGTGCTCCCATCTAATCTTTACCTCCAAGTGGTACCCCCTGGAGAGCCTGGGTTCAAGTCTTCCTTGCTGAGCCAGTGTTCCTAAGGTCAAGGAGCTGAGTTTGTCTTGCATCTGAAGCAAGAGACTCCCGGATGGGGATGCACAGAACTGTAAGGGGTATTTCAGAGCTCAAGGGAAGGCTGATGTTTACATGTACATAGTTGGTGCCACAGATTTCTGATTGCTCATGTCAATCCACAGGTCACATTTAGATGATACAGCTGCCACAGTTCTCCACTATATACTACAGCTCCTGGAATAGGCTGTGTTCAATAAATGATAAGGCAAACATGGAAAGAAAGCTCCCCATCAGCTCTTTTACCCACCCAATCTCATTTTGTTCAGTTTACCTACTTAACACAATTCAATTTCTATGAACGTTAGAAAGAAAATAAGCAGGTCTTTTACCTAGAAGGCAGATTAAGATTTGAAAGAACTGAGGACTTACCAAGTGTTGGCTTCCCCTTACCCTGTTATGCCACGTTGTTTGTTCTGGGATTGGGATCTGAGACCTCAGGTTTTCATAGTAAATTCGGAAACATGGGGCACAGGAGAGACCTCTCCATATCCCCCATTCACATTGACTCATTTCCTCCTTAAGTTTTTGAGAACTGGTTTTGTTGTTCTCACTTGTTGACAGCTCTGTGCTTGCTTTATAAAGAAAGGTATTGGCAAACTGGAAAAAAATAAGAGGATAAAATGAAACAAAACATGTCCCAAATGTATATACCTTGGCAAAAGCATGATGGTCTATAAATAGCTAGGAGTTTAAAGGATGGGTTTTAAAGACAGTGCTGGGATAACAGAAGTAATCTTTTATGAAATATCGAGATTTTATCATCAAATTATTGAGGTATGTTTATAAATGCTTAAAAAGAATGAGCTATTGGAAGTCTCTCTCTCTCTCTCTTTGCCCTTATCTTCCATATTTCCAAAATAGGGAAGGAATAAGCCATACTTTTCTATAGATTATGTAATTGCATGCTAAAGCGGCATTTGAAAATATCGCAGTTAATACCCAAAAAAGATGTTCTTAAATGCAAAATGTGTCCAGAAAATGATGATGGCCGTAATCAGAGCTAGAAGCTGCTGAAGTCATGATCAGGTATCAGCTCAATGCCCTTGTCAACAAGGAGTGGGACACAATCGCTACCCATGCTAGAAGGGATGGCTAAAGAGGGAACATGGATCCATGAATTCACATTTAGGAAGAAGTTCACATTGGGAGAAGTTCTCAGGAGCTAGGTATGGATTTTAAAATAATTTCTAAAGAAAAAATCTTGGCAGCCACTCCCAGAACTACTTCTGATCTGCAACTAGTGCAGCCAAGTCTATGGGTTTGCACGGCTGTATTCCTTCTTATGTTTTGTGGGTTTACCACTGTGAATCTTTCACTGCCTCTGGAATCTTTCATTGCTTTCTTCACTGGGCTGCAGTCCCATTTTGGGGACTAATATGACCCACTACAAAGCCTGTGACTCGCACTGAGTGCCTGG
The DNA here is from genome assembly GCF_037042795.1 of Molothrus aeneus. Taxonomy (NCBI): domain Eukaryota; kingdom Metazoa; phylum Chordata; class Aves; order Passeriformes; family Icteridae; genus Molothrus; species Molothrus aeneus. The sequence goes on from NC_089648.1 coordinate 44,871,832, forward strand.
CAATGGTTACAGCGCAGTTAATAAGCTCCTGGCAGATGTTCTTTGTCTTAGTTTTGCCCAGAAGGACACCTGTGCTTCCAGGCTGTTCCACACTGCAACCAAAACATAGCGAAAACTGATTAGGACATTTGCTTTGAAGGTGCACTCTTGATCAAATGAAGCTTTTAGCGTATGTAAAAATCCTCTTCAAATTAGGCTATGTTGCTTGGACACTTGAGGATGACAAATGAATCAAACTTCAGTCCATATCATCTTGTGTTTTAGTTGTTCAGGCATTGAGTTCAGGGACTGAAAAAACTGAAAATAACTTTTTTTCCAGCAATCCTCCTCCAGGTCACTGTAGGTTTGGGGTCATTGTTCCATCCATGGAAATAGCAGTTCTCAGGACATTAGTCACCACTGAGACTTGGTACCTGTTGGCAGCAGTGCTTTCATGAATCCCTGAACCAGGGGGTTTAATGTATTTTTTGTAAAGCTCCAGGTGTTCTTTTACTTAACCAAAGAAAGTTTTTTGGATCTGAGTTTGGTATCTTCCATGGAGGCTAATGATGTAGTTTGGGGGCTTGCTATCTGGAAACTGGGTACTATGGTATCCAACAAATAGAGAAATAAAAAACCACCAAACTAAACTAAGGAAAAAAAGAAAAAAAAATTAATTATGAATATCTTCTGCATAACAGAATCTCATAGAACCTGAAAGTTTCAGAATCAGAGTGTAAGGATGCCACATTTCAGATTCAGAAGTGTACAGGAAGTACTTTCTTAAAAGGAACACCATTTTCATTATATTTCTTGCTGACTTATTGGACATCATTGACTCCTGTCTGCTGATGACAGTGCTTAATTGGCTACTTCTGTCACTTTTGCCCACTTTCAATCTTTCATACAAACACAGCAAGTCCCCAGCAGTAGCCTTTTACACATAATTTCATACATTTATTCTTTTGACCAAGAGTGGGTGAAACTCTCATATTCACCTCTACAGGTCATCAGGCTGTCATGCTAAAAAACAATTAAAAATATCCACACCACTAAAATTTAAGCACCAAATCCACACTCCTGAAATAAATTAGTACAATACAGCCAACTTTGCAAAAATAATTAAAAATAAAACAATTCACCATATGGGACTCTGTCAAGCTCTGTGCCTGTGGGTCTAGGCTAGTCATCCCAAAACACCTCCTTGTATCTGATTTTTTTACTTTTAAAATATATAAAGGCAAAGCAGAAACAAAACAAAAAAAAAATAATATAAGGAGTAACTCAGTATTTTTCACCACAGGGTGCTTCCTGTGCAGCAGATATATATGAAGCCAGAGTAAGCCAGGCAAGTGCATAAACCCTCCTTCTGTTTACCCACATACACAAGGGCAAATACAGCTCAAAAAACAAGATGAGTTTAGAAGAATTCTTCCCAGCTTTTTTGATTTTTATTGCAGAACATCCACTAGTCTGAATAATAAGGGCTAGAGAAGTTCCCTTATAATTTGCACATACAGATTGAAACTTCTACTTAATCTGCAGCATATATTTTAGACAGACTATCTTTTGGAGAGTAAGTTTTAAAGAATGGAGAATCCTGTATTTTTCTAGGCAAATTAGTACAGTGTTTTTTACTCTTGCTTCTAAATTGCATATAATTTCTATTCTGAATTTGTCTAAATTTAATTTCCAGGCATTGGATTTCATTATCCTTATTTTACTAAATTAAAGAAGTCATTATAGGAAGTCTTCTCTCCACTGAAGTACTTCTGAAGGCCATGATCACATCACATGTTTGACTAATTAACTACCCTGAGTCCCTTAATTCTCTCTAGACCTCAAATAAAGCTCGTAGGTCTTTCCTGAACTTTTCTTATCTATCTTTCAGCATCCTTTTCCAAAGTGTGAGAAGAATCAGATGTGCCCCTGCTCTGTAGGAGCCTCACTGTGGTGACAAAGGACTGTTACTTTCCCATCCTTTCCTGGCAATTCTCAGCTCAAACTTCCAAGGACTGAGTTGACCTTTGTGGCTTCAACGGTGCAATGGGAATTTGCATGGAAAATATTTGGCTCCTAGATGTCTGACTTTTATTTAGATATGCCAAAAGGCATTTCTCTCTGCTAAACCTGCGTAACTGCTTTGTCTTTGGCAACACATAGAAAGTTACCTGGTTCTGTGTAATTTACTACTTTTTCTGATAAGGACATTTTATATTTTCTCCAGGTCATGCTTAGTGTTGCTGAAAAGCACAAGGAGCTCAAAAAACATATATGCATATAAGGATTATACAATTTCAACATAATAAGGCAATGTTTAGTTTGTACAATGAAGCTTGTTTGCTTTGTGAAACATAAATGACCAAACTATTTGAAGATGTTTAAACTCGATATAATACACGGTTACTAAAAACATTTCTGGCTTTAATTGAAAATGGAATCTAAATTGTTTGGGAAGAACAAATTTCCTGCTCAGGCTCATGTGAATTTGCATGAACTTAAATTCCACCCTTTGGGTTGCCCTAAGCACATATACAGCTCAGGCTGCACACCATGTCACATAGTCAAGGTTGAATCCTGAATACTATTCTTTACTCCCAAATTTCCATAATTCTCCTGAAAATCTTTCTTCACCAGTGATCCTGAAATGTTTAAACACTTTCAATACCATGCCTGTCCCTGGATTTTGTTTGTGATGTTTATTTCAGTTCTGTATTTTAACTTCCTCTACCCTTAAAAAGAGGCATCCTGCAAACTTAATCAGGAAACCTGATGCCTGCACAAACAGCAAATGCAAGACTCACAGCAGACCCTACTTTGCAGTGGGTTTGACTCACATTTTCAGTCCTAAATACATTAAATGCTCACTCCAAAATGATGACTTCAGTGAAGGAAAAGCCATCATTTGAAATTGATTTAGTCTGAAAGTGTACCTGTAAATTAGTTTCATTTCTGTTCAGAAGATCAAGTGCCTAAAAGCAGCCAGTTAAATATCAGGCACCTAGCAGGAGTGGGGATTGGTTGTCCTTTTGGAAGGGCAGTGTACCAAAAATGCCAGAAAGCATATCTGGGTCTCAGCTGTATCTCAGCTACCACTGCAGTCCTTCCTCATTCCTTCTTCGGGTCGCACTGAAGAAGTTGTGGCTGGAGAGCAGGGAGTCAGAAGGATCTCAGTCCAATTTCAGTGTTTATTTGGGGCTTGTTGAGCAGGGTGTTCGGAAAGAAGAGTACTTTCTCCATGTAAATTGGAACAAGAATTTCATCTTCCAGTCTTTGAGAGAAAATGATAAGTGGAATCCACAATGCCACTTCAAAAGTAATTTTGTAAAATAGTTGTGCTTTCAGAGCATTTAAGAAGGTACTTTTCTAATTTCAACATACTTTAATTATAAAAACTATTCACTGAAAAATTCGTGACAGATTCTCTGTAGATTTATTAATACACTCACGATGGTCAAATTAAATGAAGAAGACTTCCAGGGAGGGTAATTTCACTTAACAGTATGGAGAAAAGGTAATTTATACTCAAATAAAACTCTGGTCAGGATGAGCATACATGAACCCACTTTTTTCTTCATGTTTTGGGAGTTTCATCTGATTCAGACTTCTTCAATTTTTAATTTTCTTTTATAGGATAACTAACTGATAAAAAAAATTACAAAAGGAGTTTTTAAGACTGTCAGGGTGTCAGATTTCCTACTTCAGTATAGTGACATGATTCATTCCTGCCTGAGAAATAGGCGTGTCTAATCACACTTAAGAGGTTTCCATGACAGGGAAGGTACAATCACAGCAACCAATACAATGAAAGTTAAACTACATTCCAGTCTCATTTAGTTAAGTTTGTATACACTGAGGAAGCACTGGATGCTCTGTCAGAGCAAACAGATTATTTTAGACTATTTTCCTATATTCAGAATGCATAACTGAAGGAACATGCTCAGACGTTACTCTGTACGCATGTATAAGCCAAAGCTGAGGAGCATTCTTTCCATTATGGAAATGCTATTTCTTCTTGATTCCTGAAAAATCAAGGGATTTCTTCTCAGGTAGTCTGAAAAAAAAGCACTGAGATCATCTGAAAATTTCCCAGGCTGGGGACACAGGTTCCTGTGCCAAGTCTTATTAGAAGAATAACTCATAATTTCCTTTGACCTTAATGAAAGCAGTGTAGTTAAAGCCATGGTAATAATTTTATGAGACAGAGCTAAATCTCTCCAGAATACTTACACAATAATTGACTGAAGCAAATTTTCAGTAATGTCAGAGCAGCAGAAGCAGATCAGCAGAACATACCAAAGCCACGGTAGATAGGCTGGTATGCTTATTTGTCACGTGTCTATCCAACTAACCAGCTCAATTACTTCCATCAAAGGTGTCTGAAATAGAGAAAAATCACTTGAGTTTATAAAATAGCTATTCTTACAGCTGTTACTCTAAGTGCTGTTTGACAAATAATGTATCAATATAATAAAACAAATATGAACTTAGTCATACAACTGTTCCTGGGAATGTGCTGCTTATTTACCCAGCGTAAAAATAAATTCAGACATTCCCTTGATAATTGGTACAAATGTATCGTTATGTTAATGACATCTCTTGAGGATGAGCTACAAAATGAAGTTTACTTGGGAATATTTCCAGCAACATATATAATTGCAGATTTCAGAAAACATTTTCTTTGAACAACATGCACTACTTCCTATGATCATCATTCTTGTGCGTAATTATCTTTTGATAGTCCCTTTAGAAAGCTGATAGGTCTAATCAAAGCTTGCATAATTTCTGTTTAACATTTAGGAAAGTTAGCAAGTCTTCACCAAAGGAAAACATCTTTTGCAAATAGTATAACTCAGCTCATTACTGAAAGAGATACATGAATGTATCACTGAGAGTTTTTCTTTTCTGGTAAAATTCATGTTTTGTTAAATCAAACTAAATCTGACTATGGGAAGTCTGGAGATTTATAACTTTTTAAAATAAATATTAATATTCCTAAGTATGAAATATATAGGAAACAGAATTCTTGCCAGCAGACAGATATAATTATCTGTGTAATCAGCAAGAACACTGGTTATAAATAAACAGTCTTTGGTTAATGGCTCCATCCCAGTGCTCTTCATCTGGTGCTGTTCCAGAGGCAGTCCTGCACAGGGGCAGTCACAGACCTATACACTTCTATCAAAATGCAACCTGGAGCTTGGGCTGCTGTAGTGGCAGCCCTCTGGTTCTGTCACTGTGAGATTTACTGAAGGGTAGTTTTTCTCTTTTGTTTATTGCTACAAAAATTGCTTGCAAGAAATGCTTTGATTATACTCAGCTGCCTTTAATTTTATAGAGGCAGAAGTGCCTTTTACTGATAATGTAAAGCCTGCACCCTTCTTGGCCTATGTCTACCATTGCTCTCAAAATCAAAATTTCTGATACACTGAGGTATTCATGCAGTCTGCAATTTCCCTAAATTTCTTTCCTGAATCTTATCAGGCATAAAGAGATAGCCTAGCCCACTGGTATATGTGAATGCAGACTATTTTACTGTTTGTGCCTTCTTTAATTCTGTCAAAATGTTTTTAAGACTAATACGCAGATGGATATTTACTGTATATAGTTCCAGGATCTTGAACAAACAAGTTTGAAATGTTTTCAAAGCACTTTGCTGGGTAAAAGCATAAGCAAAAAAATGTTGTTTGTGCAGTAGTGGGTGAGAGACTTTCATGTGCATTCTTTTTTAAATTAAATTTAATTTGAAATGCTATCTGTATAGAAGATTTTATTTCAGACCAGATTCCTGATGCACTGTGGAAAACCAGATTGAACAGAGCTAAGAAACAAGGTACCAGGACTACTACAGGACTAGCTTCTTATGGTGTGATGGGAGCTTTGAGCATTTTCTTGTTCATATCATCTTTAACCTACAGAAGATCTTCAAATTATAGCCAAATATACTTCTTCTAAATGACAATGAATGTGATTTTAGCAAGAATTAGAATACAGAAGACATATTATGCCATAACTTCAGTTAAAAAAGAAGATGGCTTTGTGGTTAGGATGTAGTAGTGAAATTCTCAAACTCAGAGATGTATCTTCCTTTGTGTTGCATTCCACTGGATTATGTATGTTAATGTAAAGGCTACAATCAAAGCCATACCTTCTAAAAGTTAATACTTTCAGGGAGAAAATAACTGCATGACAAGAATTATAGAATACTGGATTGGAAGGGACCTCAGGGATCATCTAATCTGAACTTTTTTGCCAAAAACACAATCTAGACAAGGTGACCCAGAATCCTGTCTAGCTGAATCAGAAACATCCAACACCCTGAAATCCACATTTTTGCTGTCCCCACTCCTGAAACATGGTGGTAAAATGTCCCCTAAGCCTTCTTTTCCCAAGACTGAACAAATGCAGTTTTCTCAGACTTTTCTCAAGTGACATATTTTCCTGTCCTTTGGTCATCTTTGTGACCCTTCTATGGACCCTACTAAATTTTCTGAAACTAATATTTTTTGCTACAATAATGCCCATTGTGAATTCCAGTGAGTTCAGAGGAAATTACTCAACATCTCATCTGTTCCGTGCAGTGTAAAATAAGCATAATACCTGTTAATCCACCTGTCAGGTGGATTTGAGAAAAACATACAGATACCTGGAAAGAAGAGGCTTCAAAAACACAAATCCAGATAAGCTATCCCCAATCTTAGACATTGTCTAGATGTTGTGCATGACTCCCTGACTCATGAGACAAATTAGATTTTCACTCACCATACCTTTGACATTGGACTTGTGCCAATGGACTTGGTAGTCACACTACCTTAGCTGTGACTTTCTGGATTTGCTTCTTTGCCCTTCTCACTGCTGTTGATTCTTTTCAGGCATCAGACATGTACATCATGTAACTACTTAAAGCTACCACCTGACCATTTTTAAATATATTTTTTCAACAGAAAAATTTTTAACACTTATAAGAGGAATAAAAGTTAAGTTTTCATGGTTTCTCTATGTCTTTCAAACATATACAAAAGAGAGGGAAAGCATTGGCTTTCTGGGTGTGCCATTTTAAAATAGTATCTTAAATTATAGTGCAATCTAAAAATTATTCACTAGTGAAATTCTAGAATTCCTTTTTTTTTCCCCAGAATATTATTACTTCTCATTTAATTCAGGATAATTTAAATATAACTTCCTTATGACTTCCAAGTATATATTTGTGCATCAAAAACTCCTAATCAGAACAAGATTAACAAAAACTCCTTATAAGAGATAAATAGATCAGCCAATGGAGATTTGAGTCATTAAAGATGCAATAAACAGATATTCATCATGAGATATATAGCTCATTCTCAAAAAATAAATGACTTCAAGACTTTCATTACAATGCCTTAGGTACCTAAATTTTCTTACAAGGGATAATGGGTGTCTGCCTGAAACAAGATGTTCAGACCTGGGCTGATGGACTCCTTTACAATCCCAGCCCAAAAAATCCTGCTTCTTGCTTCCTATTCTCTTTTTCTTCAGAACAAAAAATTAATGGTACAGAAGAAGTAAGGAGCTAGCTTCTCCATTTTGCACTGACTTAGCAATTTTTAGAGACTTTACTACATTTGGAAGGATACCAAATAATGACTGTTTGAAATTAATTTTTTTTTTCTCTTGTGATCAGATGGTCAGATTGGATGGTGCATCAATCCTGGGTAGTGGTCTGGGTTTCCCCATGTCACTGTCCTGGCACCTGCTCTGTACTTCAGAGAAATCTTTAAGACTGGAACAATTTCCCCATTTGTCCTATTAAGGGCAGTGTTGGTAAAATACAATTGCAGCACTGTTACACTGTACCTTCATTTATGGTTGACGTACATGTGTGCATCTGTGAAGGGGAAAGCCTGCACCTAGTGCTGTTCCCTGCTCCCCAGCAGAGTCTGCAACAAACATTATCTGTTCAGCTGGGTCTCTACAACAGACACTCTGTCTGAGCAAAGACACTCTGAGCATGAATTAAGTTACCCTCAGTATGAAAAGCAATTTATTGATCCAGGCCCTGATAGATATCCTTTTGACCTAATTTTTACCTACTGTTAGCAAACCATAGAGCTTTAAAGGCAAAATTCAATAACTGCTGTTCCTCTTGGGTACTGTGTATCTGGAGCTTTAAAAGCATACGAACTTGTAAGAAGAATTTTTACCTATTCTGCATGGGTGAAAAACAGGAAAAAAGAAACAGAGAGAAATTAGTACCTTGCTTCTTTGGGAAGATCAGGGTTTAGGTCTTTTCTAAGACAAATCTGAGACAATTTTAAGGAGCATACCAATTCATCACCATCAGGATGTAAGCTATTTATTTTTCCACATTTCAGAGAAAAGAAGGACCTGTGTCAATAGCTGGACAAAACAAACAAACAAAAAAACCTGAAATCTTTGAAATACTTCCAGCTTTAAGATGTATATCTACTATTAGAATTTTCCTCTGGAAGAAGTATTCTACAAATGAACAATGCCTTGATTTATGATGACAACTCGTTTATTGAGTTTTTGTTATACCAGGAAGATTCCTGATTTTCTGTTTGCTTTAAAGTGCAGCTAAAACACTTTTGAAAGCTTTCATGTCATCCTAGTAAGGCGTATTAGCCAGAGGTTGGGAGGAAAGCCTCCCTTTTTCTATATTCCCCTCCCTTTTTCCTTCTCTCCCCCATGTCTAGGAGTACTCTTTCTTCCATGAAAAAAAATGTTCCTGTTCTTTCTTCATTCAGATGAGTGATTAGAAGTTCTAATCTTTCTCTAATATGTGTGGCAGGCTGGACTTGGGCCCTGGTTCCATGTCTGGATCTGGCAGCATGTGTGCCCCTCTGCAGGGCCTGGCTCTGGCGTGCTGCTGCCAGCGTGCAGCCGTTCTCTGCCATATCTCTTGTGAGGAACCATTCCTGGCCTCTCTCCATGCAGCTCACTTTGCTTTCATGCCAGTTAAGCAAACAATGACTACTTTCTTTTCCCTCTTCTTTATTGCTTTCTTGTGATATTGCTACTTTAGGAATAGCAGGTGAGTGATATTGTCAACAGTCTTCCCACAAATGCCAAAACACTAATTCCTGGCTGCCATGGGACAGTATATGTTCAAATTCTCAGGAATCATTGCTCTAACACAAAACATAAGGACTTCTCTAGACAAATACAACATATTAATTAAAAAGAATGGTCATTAATGATAAATGGCTCCAAAAGCCCATTATATAACAGACATATGCAGGGGTTTGTGACCTCAAATACTCACATGCACTCAATGTTTACAAAGAATTACATTCTTCCACAATAGCAGTAATACAAGGAAGTTTATTTTGTCATGCTCAGATTTCATAAAATAACATCTTCAAGTATAACTTCCCTATCCTCAGTAAAACAAGTAAGCTTTTGTGCATTGCAACACAAACACAGAATTCAGATCCTGAGGAGCATCTTAAACATATTGAGATGAATAAAAGATTCTATGATTTTCATATGATTTAATACAAATATGGCAAAAATTACAAGGCAGAATTTCTTCAGCAAAGTCGTAATCACCAGAGGAGACACATACTATGAAAATCATACCATAGACTTTGATGAATGGTGAAGATAAATTACCTGAGTTAACAAAAAAAATGGATCAGAGTATATTTGATGGATTCAGAACAGGACTTGAAGTTAAAGAATGACACATAGAGAGAAGGAAATATTTCAGAGCACCAGGAAATGAATAGCCCATATTTAAAGTAATAGACAGATAGGTAGGAATTTTATTCCAGTTCTACACTTGACTTGCAACAGGAGCTTGACATCTCTGACATTTCTTGATGTCTCTGTAGGGTTGGTATAATGATGTGGTCGTTTACTTGCAGAAAATGCCTATTAAAAGATGCCTTCCACTGGTTTGGTTTTTTTTTTTTCCTTTTGTTTTGTTTTGTTTACACTGGAGACAAAAAAATCACAGAATTTCCAAACATGTTGAGTAATAAAAAACCTGAATAGTTAAAGAAAAAGTTAGAAGTTCCAAAAGAATTCTTCCTTTGCATTGTCATCAAGGATTTTCAAGGAATGCTATCACTTTCTGGAAAAAAAAAAAAAAGTGTTTTTGTCATGAAACTCATTTTCCCGTTAAAATTAAGTTCTACTAGAAAAACACAGGGCAAATTAGGCCAACCAACATCAGTACATGCCTACTCATCTCTCTATCATGAAACCAGAGCTTTCAGTGCCCAGAAGGATGTGGCTTTCAGCTGACCAGGACTGAAAGACACAGAGCTACCGCATGACCAGCTCCCTGCTGAGGGTGCCCTCCATCTCCCACCAGCCTCTGACCAGCAGCATGCCATACCCTTGGATGCATCCATGACAAACCTCCTAAGAATATACACTCAAAACAATTTTCTCTCAGCAACAACTCAACACAATTCCTTCAATGCCATTCATTTATTTCAATCACTTTGCTTGTAATTAGTCCAAATGATTGTTCAGTGCTTTCTCACACAGCTCCCACTTCCTCATGTATAAACTGGCAGGGTAGTGACAAGACTGTCTGCTCAGCTGACAAGATAGGATTAGTTCTGGATTCATTCAAACTGCAGCACATGTAATGATACACATCTGATATAGATGTGATGAACACTCCACAGTTTACAGAGTTAATTGGCACAGCTTGGAGCAAAAGGCATGCACGACATAGACAGCAGATCTCCACAGCCTGAGGTGGGGTCCTTCACCAATAAAGAACATAAAAGTGGCTACAATGTCATAGTCATAAGTAAGGAGGAAACTCTGAAAGCTGGTGAACAGAACACAACGTTCATAGGATTTCCAAAGAGTCTCTCTGAAATGTCTTCCTTACTCCCTCATTTCCTGATGAAGTCAACAAAATGTGACTGACTTCTCAGTTTCCTTACACATTTTTTTCTGCTTCAAAGCTAATTCTGTGGGCCTTTTACTTTCTGGCTACCTGGAGATTCTCATGGCAATGAGTTTATTTTGTTTTACTAATGAAGAGCTGTTTTTTGGTGCTAACTGTTCATACATCCCTCCTGAAGATGTCTGTAGTTTTCAGCAGCTGGTTTGTTTTTGACACAGCCAAAATTGAGGTTCCCCTAATATTTTCCTGGCTTCAGTGAGACTTAAGTTAGTTTTTGAGCCAGACAGGAGAGGGAGAGTTCACTGCTTTGACTCTCCCTTTACACCCTTGGTAAACAAATAAAGCATGGATAGTCATTTATAGCACCTCTAAGATAACGTGCTTATTATCTTTTTATGCTCATTATTTCTTCTAATGAATCCAACCTAAATAAACTCTTATGGGCATAGCTGAGTTACACCTTTCTTGTGCAGAAAAAAATCCTAGATGACTGTGAACTTGATTCCTGCCTGACTTGTGTAGTCATGTACAGGTAAGTGGATATGATGAGGGATAGTTAAATTTGCTTATAAGGAATTGATCAGTGCCTGCTTGAAACAAGGTGTTCTGCTCTGGGCTTGTAATCTCCCCTACTAATCTTCCTTAATTTTTCTGAATATATGGCTTAATTATCAAGTCAAGAGACTGATTCCAGGTGTAATCAGACAAAGGTTTGTCCAGGTGAAAGCCAGACAAATGATTGCCTAGTTTCGTGACCTGGCTGTCTGGCTTGAACTACAGCTTTTGTAGTGATAAATTTGAACTGTAGTTCAGCAACACAGATTAAGCAGTGTAGTCTGTCATGACCAAGCATCATCCAGAACTTCCCAGCCACAGTTCAAAGGCCTCACAGTTCCCCCACAAAAATCCTGCCTTTTCTTCCCTATTCTTTCTTCAAGTTGAAAAATGATTCAGAAGAAGTAAGGAGCTAGCTTCTTAATGTAGCATTGTATTACCCAGCAGTTTTTAGAGGTTTAAAACTCATCTGCTTGTTATCTCATTGTGCTCATTATTGCTTCTGTAGAGTCCAGACTAAATAAACTCCTATGTCATGGCCACAGATGGGCAGTTACGCCTCTCTCATGAAGAAAAATCCTCGATGACTGTGAGCTTGTTCTCTGTCTGTCTTGTGCAGCCATGTATAGGTGTTTATGAATTGTTGCTTTTCTAATTTAATATTTTGTACTTATTTTGGGACGATATAAACATAGGAAAGCAGAAAGTATTTCCGAAAGATTAAATTACTGGAGAATAGGATAAATCTTTAACAACTCTATGTAATCTATGTAAATTAACTAATCTAGAGCAATTAAGTTTGTTAGAAATAGCAAAGGCCTGTGCTGATAGCTTTTAAAATACTTTTTATTTATTTTCCTTCAAAGGTTACCTTTGATAGCTGCAAACAAAATGAATCACATGTTCTTTAGGAAAATATTTATTATAAACGTGACTAGCCTTTTAGTTAATCTTTTTCTGATTTAAGTCATTATTTAGATAATAGAAAAAGTAAACTTTTTAGGCAAAGGCATTATTTCTAAATCTACAAAATAGACTTACTTATCCGTAATTAGTTACTCAAGATTTTTGAACACATGAGAATGTTTCAGTTTGAGTTTAGCCCTGAAATGGATGATAGTGAATTTTGAAAAGCAGTCCTTCATAATGCTTGTTAACTTGTTACAGGTAGTCATGTAAAGGCTGTGCAACATCTCTGAACTTCCTTGGCTACTTCCTAACCAATAAACGTGCTCCAGAACCATCTCCCCAGCCCATGCCCTGCACCAGCAGGACTGAGAGATAACGTGAACAGCCTCTTAAAGGTTTGGGGGGATGCACAGATGGAAAATCTCAGTTTGAACATAGCTTCAAGATCAGAATAACACCATTTGTGAATAAGTATTTATTTTCTATTAACATAAAATTAATCTTTTTATAGTAATTAAATCTCTAATATAAAAAAATAACCATATGCATATAAAGATAAGATCCCTAAACAACCTTTGTGACCTTTGTCCTGGCTGATTTTTTGCTTCTGAAACATTTCTGGTTTGAAGGTTCCCTATCACATAATTTCCTGTTACCAAAACAAAAATGAAGTCAAATGCATGCTGCTTATCATTGTTCCTGACATTTGTTAAGCTTTTACTGATATTGTATTCTCACTGAGGGATATTTTTTACTGTTCTTATATAGTCCTATACTATTTAACACCTATAGACTGACTAAGTGATCGGGCATTGAATAAAAGGGTAGCAGCAGAAGCATAGCAGGAACAAACACAGCAAATGCAGCCTGCTCTGATCATCTGCTCAGGAAACTCTGCGTTAAGGGAGTTGATACAAAAAAATGCTGACCTTCATAGGCTCATCCTTTTTTTACTTGTTGCTTTTATGTTTTCTGTAGTATTTGCACCTTCATCTCTGGCAGGCTCACAGTTCTTCAGAACGACTTTCACAGGCCTGTGGAACTACACAGTGTGTGACCTACAGAATTTATCTCCTGCTCTCAGATCATATTTATTTGTCTTTGTGTTGTATAACTTGTCCTGACAGAAACTCTTCAGATGTGCTTCAAAATCAGAGGTTTTCCAGCCATTCTTCACTCGAGTGAATACTCAATACTCTTGCTGTGCCAAAAGATAACAGAGCATTTTACACTAAAGCATTATTTTTACATTTACACTTAAGGCCATAATATTACTATGGCACAACTAAAGGCAGTTCTTGGAAAAAATATTTATACAGACTATAACATTTCATTACTTCTGCTACTGCCTCAGAATCCAGGGTTTGCTTTCCTAAGGGCTCCCTAAAAGGCCTCTGAAAGGGTCTATGTTTCCTTTCTGTAATAATTCTGAATATAATAAAGAAGGAAGTTAATCAGAGCAGTTAATCTGATAAGTCCATATTTTGTCTTATTTCTATTAACATTCTATTTCTAGCAGTCCCTGTCTACTAATATGTAAATTTGGAGTAGTTCTTTTCCTATGTTTTAACTCACCATGATCCCTGTGAACATATACATGCTTATCGGTATAACTATGTACATTTTAGGCCTTGGCTTCACAAATAATTAAACCAAATATTTACAAAATATACACAATAGAATCCTACATTTATTAGTGTGATTCATGCTTAACACTAGCATGTAATAAATCCATCTCTGTGTTGGCATAACCATTTGCTTGCACTTTTTAAAATTCTCAGGATTCAGAAAAAGGAAATTGTCAATCTTCTCTTTCAGATGTGTTACCCTCATTAAAAATATTTTATAGAAAAATTTATCCACCAAACTTTGGGAAGAGTTTGTTATGAGCAAAAATGAAATATGTGGGCATTTGGAATTTATGATCAGTCAAATTACAACAAGCACAGCAAACAGAAAAAAAAAGAAAAGGAATAATAAGGAAAAAGTTCCATCTTTATTTGTTTGGGGTTTTTTTTAATATAAACTGTGGCACATCCTCTGCCTAAATCTTAATCTGCATTAGTGCAAAGTGCTTTTCAAATCTGTTAGTTTCTTAATCAACTTTCCTAACTGATTAAAATTTCTGCTGGCATGCCCCAGAAGAGTACATTATTTTATGGGCATGGCTTTTGAATATACATATGAACATAGAAAATGTATGAAAAATCCATTACTGACTCTGAAGCAGCTAATTAGCCTCAAACTGAAAGTTGTTTAAAAAACCCCAACAACTTGATTTGTGAACCTTTTGACTGCATAATTCTCACAAATTTAATTATACTGCAAATTCGGAAGAGTGGGATTTCAGCACTTAAAGGTTGCCTTTTATTATTCAGAGCCCTCAAAATAGTTCACAACCACTGATTTATTAACCCATGAACTAATGAAAAAAAAATGGTCTTCCTGCTCTTTCTATCTTTCCTTTCAAGAGCTGTTTCTCCTTGCTGCCTCAGTCCTGGAACCAGCATGTTGCTGGCCCACTTGGAAATAACTTCAGCCATAGAGACAAAGCTTTCCCTCTGAATAATTTCCACTTGAATATACATATCTCAGGGAAGCTGCCAAATCCTATTCCTATCCTGCTCAGCCGCAGGGATTTTGCTGCATAGATGGAATCTAACTATACCTCAGGGACTTTTATGAGAATTTGTTAAGGCTCCTGAGGATGAAGGCCAACCATAATTGTTCGCTCTTCTTTCAGATCTCAAGTTATTGCTCTCTAATCTGCAGCAAGACGTGCTCTTTTGAAATGATATAGCACCAAAACACACATTTTTCTGTACTGAGTGAATTGGAAAATCATGTGGTTTTAATTAGCTGTAAAAGGACAGTACAGCAGCTGGTACTACAAAGCATATGAAAAGATTTGCCTTGCTTTGGTTTTGCGCTTAGAGAATCAAAGAGTTAAGTGGCTGCTTTTGTACAGTGAGTGATGAATGTGAATTATGTGGATTGGAGGGGTGGTGGGGTTTTAAACACAGACTCTTTCCATTTCACTTTGGTGCTGCTGGGTGGCTGCTAATTAACTCCTGCTCTAGTGCCTCTGTCTGGATCCTTACTGAAATTGTGTTAGTCACAGACTCACTGAGATGTTTTACAACATTCCTTGAATAACAGGAAGCTGGTGCACAGTGACAGCACAGCATACAGGCTCCAGTCACTGTGAACTCACTTGTATGCTCCTAGGCAGGGGCAGGCAAAACAGAGAAACCCACAGAAAAATCTCTGAGGGGTAAAAAAGGAGGCGTCTCCAGAGCTGGATTTCTGTCTCCCTTTTCTGTAAATTGCTTTGTGTGAAAGAAAGAAAACAGGAATTTCAGGTGGTCAGGTGGCACATTTCCCTTCCTTGAATGTTTGCTTTTGGAGAAGCTAAGGAACAGTGCCAAATGTGTTCCATTAATATTTCTTGATGTTGTATGAATTCATCTCATGTATTCAGTGGTACTCATTTTAGAAGAAATAAACTTCTCTCAAGCTCCAGATTCCCAGATATCTGCATTAGCCTCACTCAGATGAAAAGGATACTGCACAAGATGATTGAAGATTGGAATGTGCAAGCAATGAACATTAGAAACCAATTAATATTTTCTCTGTTTTGCCAGAGTTTGCCTTCAAACTTTGGAAGTATATACAAGGAACTTTTATAGAGTCATAGAATCAAAATTCTTCCTAATATCTAATCTAAACCTACCCTTTTCCAATGTGAAGTCATTTCCCCTTTTCCTGTCACTATATGCCCTTGTAAATAGTCTCTCTCCATATTTCTTGTGGGCTCCCTTCAGGTACTGGAAGGCTGAAATTAAGCCCCGAAGCCTTCTCTTCCCCAGGCTGAACAACCCCAATTCTCTTTGCCTTTCCTCACAGGAGAGTTGTTTCATCTTTCTAATCCACTTGGTGGCCTCCTCTGGAATCTCTCCAACAGTTCCATGTCCTTCCTGTGCTGGGCACCCCAGAGCTGATGCAGCCCTGCAGGTGGGGTCTCAGCAGAGCAGAGCAGAGCAGAGGGACAGAATCTCCTCCCTGGCCCTGCTGCCCACACTGCTTTGGAAGCAGCTCAGAACATGTTTGGTTTCTGGGCTGTGAGCACACACTGCTGGGTCATGTCCAGCCTCCCAACCACCCCCACCCCCAAGTGCTTCTCCTCAGGGCTGCTCTCCATCTGTTTATGCCTCAGCCTTTATTGATGCTGGAGGTTGCCCCAATCCCAGTGCTTGCACTTGGTCTGGTTAAACCTCATGTGATGCCTGTTGGACCACTTGTGTCTGTCCAGGTCCCTCTGGATGGCATCCTGTCCTTCAGGTGTGTCAACCAAGCCACACAGCTTGGTGTCATCATTCCCATCATCTTCTACTCTGTGGATACACAGAATAAAATGGGTTTGTACTTTTCTATGTTGTTTCTCATTCTCACTATCATTTGCAGATACAGACAGCATTTGCTAAAGCTTGTACAATTTCAGCTCCCTTCAGGATCCAGCATAACCATTCCCAGTTAGCCATATTGCACTATTTTGATACCATGGAAATAGAAGATGTGAATGAGTATTAAATAGTCCATATTATGCATTGTTATCAAAATTATACACCTTTCAAATCTACATCCTCCAACCTTAAGGCTCTTGAAATGAATCACATTTTTTATTTTATTTATTGGGTTTCATATATCATGTTTTAGGTACCAATGTGAAGAGTTCCCATGTTTTGATATCTGCTGTTATCACAAAATATTATGCTGATGTGCTAAGGTCCTGGCTAAAGTTGCAGTCACATAACCACATATTTTCTATGTGTATACCTACTTTAGTACACATTCCATACTGATTCCTCTAAAGCCTTTTTCTCCTTCTCACAATTTCTGTGCAAACCATTACACTTTCAAAATACTCCTATGGGGTTTTTTTCATTGTTTCTAGCAAAAATAAAAGAAAGTGAATTATTTAAAATAAGGAGTAGCAAACACACAGTTTTAGAAAAATTTCCAGGTCAGTGATCAAGAAATAGTATCTACACCCGAAAGGCGGAGTTGCATGAATTGGCAGAGTGCTGATTTGTTGCAATGTGAAGAAGTATCTCAAGCTCATTTGATACTTCACTGAAGAAATTCCTCAGTATGTTCTCAATATGAGAATTGAACTCAATCAATTTCCATTAGTGGGAAAACTATCTATGGGGGAAAAAACCCAACCAACCAAACAGAAAACAACAACAAAAAAACCCAACAATTTTTTAACTCACAGAAACAGCATGTAATTTTCTTAAACCTGTCAAACATTAGAATCTTCTTTGCTTAAACAGAGCTCAAATGTGGAGATACTAGGGATAAATGAATTGATATTTGTATGACACTAGAATTAATTTTTGCTCCCCCAAAACTACTGAACTTCATTTTTCCAAGGTATTCTTCAAAACAGCACCAAATAAGCCACTAGATGTGTTGGCTTTTCCCCATATAGTGAATACACCATTGTGGCTGTCCACATAGAACCCCCAGCAGCATTTCAAATTCAGCTGCAGGGACATGGTGGCTTAACCTTGCACAGCTCCCAGACAGTTGCAGCAGCTCTCTCCTAAATCCCCTCCTTGACAGGAAGGGAGGAGCAAATAAAATGGAAAGCTTGCAGGTCACAACAGAGAGACCACTCACTGCGTATCCTCATGGGCAATACACACTTGACTTGTCAAGTATTAATTTAGCTTATTGCCAATTAGCAACAGTGCTGGATGGTGAGAAATAAAGGGCAGAAACTGAAACACCTTCCCACCACCTCTCACTTTTTTTCCCCCAGGCTCAACTTCATTCCTTCATTTCTAGCTCCACTCCCTTTCCCCAGTCCCAGGCAGCACAGAGGGTCAGGACAGGGATCGTGGTCGGTGTGCTGCACCTCTCCTGTGCTGCTCCATCCCCTTTGCACTGCTCACTGCTCACCCTCCCCAGGGGCTGCAGGGAAACCACACTCTGGTGTCTGGAGCAACTTCCCCCATGTCCTGCTACTCCCTCCTTGCTGTTCATTTTGCTGTTTTCCTGTTGGAATCCAAGACATCCCTCTGGCTGTCCAGGATGGCCAGGACCCCTGCCAGGGGGCTCAGAAGCCCTGGCACAGAGACCAAAACACCTGTGGTTTTGATTATGACCCATGGATCAAATTACCAACCTTATATGAAGATCAGCCAGCCACAACAGTTTAAGTAGAATAATACTGATGTTATCATGGGGTGAAAAAGTATATTTTGGGGTTTCTAGAATGGGGGCCCAGGGGGCAAGATGGAGGGATCTGGCCGTGTCCAACCTTTGTCCTTCTTCTTCTTCTTGGCCTCCATCTTCTGCTGTGATGTTGGCACTTTTAGATTGGTTTAGAGTAGAAGCTCACTGTCTAACATAGGTGATAGGTATTGGAAAGTAATTGTAAACATTGTATACGTAGTTTTTAGTATAAAGACATAACACCACTCTGGGGGCAGGCAGTGTGCCTGGAACTGTCCTGCTGGACAGACTTTGGCAGGGCAGGAGAAAAATTTTTATAGATAAGATGCAAGAAACAACCTTGAGACAGAGAACTGAAGAGCTCCGACTCATTCTTCAAGGGCTCTGGCTGGGAAAAGACTTTTAAAATTTCTCGGGGTCACGGCGACCAGCAAATGATCCTGAGATTTTTCATCATTTAAAAAAATTGTGTTTGGCCCATTCTGAAGCACGCTTTCCTGAAAGCAGCCGGAACATGGTGGCAGAGCTCAGGCAAACCCTGGGGTGGCACCTTGGAGCTGGCTGGAATGGGCTGTGCCCGGCTGGAACAGGCTGTGCCCGGCTGGAACGGGCTGTGCCCGGCTGGAATGGGCTGTGCCCAGCTGGAATGGGCTGTGCCCGGCTGGAACACGCTGTGTGCAGCTGGGGCAGCCCCTGCAGCCCTGCACAGGAACTCCTGCGGCTCCTCCCTGCCGGCACCTCACCACCTGCACCTGGCAGTAGAGGTAAGGAGACTCCTAAACCATGGTTTGACACAAGTGCACAGCCTATTCTTAAAAGCACGTGAAGTAGGTCAGATTTCAAAGGGATGCAGATGTCTTGATAGTCTGAGCTAATGGAGCTTGACCTATAAATTTCCAATGTTGGATGTCTGTAAAATGCACTGCAATAATATGTACCTAAAGTTTACTTTTACAACTTAGAATTGATTAAAATATGTGCTTCAAGACCTGAGTTGTTCAAAACTACTGAAGAATTTATCAATTTTAAATATTCTGTCATAAATGCTTCAAAATTTATTATAAGCAATATGATGTGCCTCTGGTTTCTGCCCAGCAGACCCTCTCCCAATGCGTCCATTACCAAGTCACCATCTACACCTGATTGATGGCACTTCAGGGCTTCACAGTCTGAGATTAATCACCAAGTTCCCACATCTTGGTCCTCTGATTTTGATGGAAGAAGTGGAATTTGAATTGTGGAGGTTAAGAAAGGAAAATATTTTTCCTGCCTTGCAATGGCTGAAAGGTCATTCTTGAGCTCAAGTTGTTTAAATAATTTATTGTGAGCTACTGAGTCATAACAGAGTTACTGATCTGTCTTTTACTACAGTGACATTCTATTTTTTCAACTCTATATTTTTTTATTCTGTAGTATTAAATAGCTCTCAGTCTGCAGTAACCAGAAATGTTTAAGCGTGCTGCAACTGCATAATGACATATCAGATCTGTACCTTTTACAGTGTGTGCAGCAGAGAAGTGCCATGGTGGGATTACAGGCTAAAAAGAAGTGTTTTGCTTGGGAATAAGTGTTTTGCATTCCTCTACCAGCTTTGAGTGTATCATTTATTTTCTAAGCAGCCTGTGCGTACTCACTTTGCAAAAGGAGATGATTTGAGACTCCAATGCTGATCTATTTTTTTAATTTCTTCATTGACACTGAGAGCCTTCCTACCTCATTAAATTTGTTTTATTTTGTGTGCTTCAGTGTTTTGTGCAATCTAGGGGTTGATATATACCTTATTAGTGATTTTAGTAACTCTGAAAAGTTGCCTAGAAGATAAAATTGCTAGTATTTCACAAATTTAGTTTTGTATTCAAGTTAAATAACAAAGTGTTTTTATTTCCCCCACCTAACCTAAAATATTTTTAAGTACTGAAAACATTCTGGATCACATTACCTGAGAGAATATGGAAATACAAGCCCTCGAAAAGTGTTTCTACCAAAATTACTTTCCAGTTTCTCACTACTTTGATTGCAAACTCTTCCCTCACCATAACTGCAAATGCTTCTACTTGCTGTTGAAAACAGTCAGAATACCTTTTCTCAAGTACGACTGCACAATCCTCCTCTTCACACTTGTTTCTTTTTCTTCTCTCTTTTTTTGACCCTGAACAATGATTATGGACTGGAGCTATGGCATCTGCAGGGATATCGGTCTCATTATGAGAAATGAAAAATAAATAGCAGAAAATACAAAGTCTAGGAGAAAAAAAACACAATAACCCACATATAAAGAAGGAAAGAAATGCTGGATCCTATCACAAAGCTGTCAGGCTCCATGCAGAGCTGGTTGTATTTCGTCAGCATAGCCTGGCTGAGGACAGAAATTTATCTGTGTGGGCAAGGGTGCCACAGACTTCTACCCTTTCAGCTCTACAATCCAATTCCCCCATCAAGCCACTGGAGTCTCACCTCATGCAGTTCCCTCTCACCCATCCTGCACAAAGTGCTCTGCTCAGACTGAAGTGGGGAATCCTTAAGAGTCTCTTCCCAGCACAGAAAGAGGTGGACGCTTAAAGAAAGGTAAAGAGTATGAGAAATCATAATACTGAAAATGAGTTACAGAAAAGCTGCTTCTAAAGGGAAGAAATGCTGCTAAAATGAGCACACACTCAATTCATACTTCTGCTGGGCATTAACAGGTGTCAGGAGAGGAAGGCGATAAATGTATTTTTTTTGTATCAAGTTAAGAAAAAGCCCTTCATTTCTATTTACCTCATTGTCACCTCTGCTATTGCTACTGCATGCATTTCACAATTAAGAAATAATGATATAAAGCTTACAAATGTCTTCAAAATATTAATTATTGTTTTGGATATGTTTCCCATTATGTGAAATCAAAGTGTTACAAAAATCAAATTAGTATTTTAGTGAATATTTGGTCTAGAACTTGAATTGCTGTCTTGAGTATACTAGCTTTATACAGACAAGGCCCCATCTGAACATGCTTTTCTGCTTGTATTTGGTTTTCTCACAAACTGTAAGATCTTATATTCAACAATGTTAGGAAATTATCCATTTGGAAAATTGTGGACTACTGTCATGTTTGTTGGACATTTTCTGAAACCATTATGAAAGGTGAATGAAACCATATTTATTGGATGTATTAAGAAAACAGCACGAAATGTGTCTTATTGTTTCAGCTATGCTTAGTTGCTGGCTTTAGTGATCCTGATCATCAGCCATTAGCATGACTTTTATTTTGCCTAAATTCAAGGATCACATGAGTTTATGGAGTGATATGCATGATCACATGAGTGATGGAGTGTGGTTTGCACTGATTTACACGATGAAAATCGGATAAAAGGCAGTTTTAGTAGATTGTGCCTAACTTCATCCTTTTCTTTATGCAAGATAATTTTCTTGACAAGGGGAATTCTGCGGACTTGATCTACTTGGCACTCAGTAAAGCGTTTGGCACAGTGACACATGGGAAACTGTTAGTTAAGCTGAAGAGGATGAGGATTAGTAAAAGAATGTCAATACAGTAAGGCACTGGACAAGGAGGAGACAATGGGGTGTGTTGTGTTGACAGATCAGCAGGCTAGATGCACTGCTGGTGAAATTCCTTACAGAGCAGCAGTTGCTTGGCCTTGGCCAAAGTGAGGCATCTGCCAGCTGAGGGTCTTGGTGAGACAAAGTTTAGAGGTGCTGCCAGGGGCGACTGATGAGTATCTGGTGATTGGACCAAAAAAAACCCCGAAAAAACAGAGTGCTCATAACGTTGCAGTAAGGCACAAAGTGAGAAAGACAGTGAGGCAAAACAGAAAGTACACAGAGTTCACATGGAAGCTAAATGCAGGAATTTCTGTTGTGAGCTGGGCACTATCATTTGGAAACAAAAGAAGCAAAAGAAATCTTTGTCAATACTATTTGTCCAGAAGGTACCTATTAGCCAGCAACGTGATTGAGCTGTGGAAGCAGCAGGATGGGCACTGGCTTACAGTCTAGGGCACTCTCACCACTCTGAGCTCCTTCTAACTGGGTGTATTTAGCACCTTGTCCAAAACTGGTATGTAATTTCACCTGTATTGAAGGAAACTCAACCCAAAAAACAAACAAAAAAAAACTTAACAAAAAGTTGATACAAAACTGCAGCGTGGATTAGCAGAAAAGAGAGGGACCCCATTTACACAATAAGCCTATGAAAGCACAGTTTTAGAAGAGCAAAAGTATGGAGGGGTTATTATAAAGACATTAAAACACAGGAGAATGGTGAGCTAGCTCAAGTCAGGCTAGTATCATCAGGCAAGACGAATGGGAATAAAGTACTCAGAAATAAATTAAAGCTTAAAATTAGAAGTTCCTAACTATTATAGATGTGAGAATCTGCTGTTCCAGAAGAACAAAATGGGCAGGAGCAAAAAGTAAAAGATGATCTTTATCCTCTGATCTTCTGAATGAAACAACATGATTCCTGATTCCATGTAATGAATGAAGCCACAGACGAGGAAGTGATGTCACTCAAGAAGGTCCTTCAAGGATAACTTCAAGGAGTGTTCAATTGATTTCTTAATGAGGTTTTTTGTATCTTATCTGCAAATACATGACCACAGAGTATCCAGAGAATGAATGCCCAATTTCTGGGAACAGCAATGTCATGAACACAGGCACAAACAGCACAGTAGTACCCAAGTAAGATTTCCTTGTTTAAAAAAAACCAAGCAAAAATAAACAAACAAAACCAAAACCCAACACAATCCCCAACAGCCATCTCCATCCGTGTGCCTTCTTAGGAATATAATGTAAAGACCTGATTTATACCTAGGAGCTGTACTGTGCAGGTTTAAACCTCTGGTCTCTGCTCAGCTAAAGAGCTTGTTAAAATCAATGGATATTTTCTGTAAAGAGTATTATTCAGCAGTATTATTGCAAAATTTATTCCCATACCTTAGGCATCCCTAACCAGTTCATTGACTGCCTTGAGACTTCTTTATACAGACATTGTCCTATACAGCTTCTCTAGGATCATTGATTTTAGTGTGTATACACTTGCTTCAAAGGCTCACTTTGCATGACCCAAGGTTAAATATATTTATGTTACACAATTAAACTAGGCAACAGAGCCCTGATTTATAAAGTATTGATATGTGTCTTAAAACATGGCAAATTCAAAGCCAAGCTGATCTCAGCTTGCTTTGAATCTTAAAACTGATTTCTAAAATACATTCTGCATTATGTACATAGATGACTTTACCCACAACCTCAGAAATTAATGAAGCTGTGGTAGATACAAAGCTATGCATTTTTTGACACTGGTCTAATCATAACATAATTTACTAACTGGAGTGGTTTTCCTCCCCCTTATGAATCCTCTATGCATTACAAAGATCTCAACCTGAGATTACCTTATCTATATTTAGTGTGCATACAGCTGGGAAGCCCTTACACAAATTTAACAGCTAATACAAGTGACAAAAGGGAAAAGATGGTCGAATTTTCAGCTGCACCTTCAGTGGCACAAAAATAAATGCACTATTTCTAAAATAATCTTAAAAGCCAGGGGTGCGTCCTGAGATCTCATCTCCAACATGTGGGGGTGCTGAGCCCTCGGCAGCTGTGGTGCGGAAACACCAAGGACAGTCGCACTGTGCAGAGTCACCTGAGATGACCCAGAGGGGCTCGCAGCTGTGCTGAAACCCCAGCTTCCTATTACATGGGATAGAGCTTTTTCTGCCGCTATTTTGAGATGCAAGGTAAAAAGAAAAGCACTGGCAGGCAGTAAAGCAACATACCCAGAGCTCAAAAGCAGGGGAATCTTTGCACAGCAAGAAGAGATCTTCGTTTTTTCGTATGTAAGTAATTTTTAGTTTTTGCTTTTTCATCCCACAGGTATTTTTTTTTTAGAGTGTCATGAATTACCATTGCATTAAATTAAAACCAGCAGATTAACAAATTTTCTTTCTAAGTGTTGAAAATTGATACCTGGAATTTTACACATTTTTTCACAGGCTCTGGGCATGGTCATCCATCATGACAGATCCTGTAGCACGTTCTGTGAAAACCCCAGCATAAGGACAAGGGGCACGGGTGATTCTTCCTCCCTGAACGCATAAAGTGCAAGGTTGACCCCAAGTTTCTAAAATTTTGTTCTGAAGGTAGTAGGTAATCTAAAAAATATTACTTATAAGATTAACAGAGAATTGGTGCCCTCGAAAGGATACACTGCTGTTTTCTGTTCTCCAGAGCCCTACTGTATAACTTTTCCACCTAGCCAAGAAATACACAAACAGGCAAGCAGAACACACCCTGCTGCCCTATGCCATAGCAACTTGGCAGCCAGCAACGCTGCCCACAAAAACAACTGCTAAATGCTGAACTTCTTTTGTGTTGAAGAGTTTGAAGTTAAATTTATTAATATTTTATGACAGAAGAAACATGGCAGTGTGCAACACCTCAATTTGACACAGTAAGTTATCACATACTTGTGATCTACAAGATCTTTTAAAATGTAGATTTCTTACATTCTTCATGTTTTAATTGAGTATAAACATATATTAATAAATTATTTGTCTTCCTATGAGTGTGTAGCATACCGTGATTAGCTGAGAGGGGAGAATATTTTAAGCAGACCTTTTGAAAAGTTGATAGTAATGAATAAATAACATATTAATATATATTAAAGAGCTACATGAGGGTATGTGATTTGATGTCTCATTAAGAGGCATATTTAATATGCAACAGAGAATGATTTACTCTCCACAAATGGACCACAATTTTCAAGCAATAGCTGCTCACACGTCTCAATTAAAACCAATAAAAATAGATTAGAAAAATTTGCGGAGGGAGGAGGAAAAAAAAAAAGAGAGAGAGGAAACCATCGCAGACTGACGGAAGGCTTTCCCACATAGCCTAGTCTGTGAGTCCTTGCTACTTCGCAGGTTGTTGGCAAGGGCGAGGGAGGCTTTGGCAACCCTGCGCTTTTAACTCCGTGCACCCCGGGGCGGGGGCTGCGGGCAGACTCGCTCTCTCTCCTCCCCGCCGGCCGCAGTGTCCCAGCAGCTCGGAGCCCAGCCTCGCACCTCACGGGGGCCGCCGCCGCCCGGCAGCGCTGCCCCGGGCCGGGGTCGGCGGGCGGGGCGGGGCGAGCGCCGTGAGGTCACGGCGGCCGGGCCAATGAGCGCACAGAGCGGCGGCGATGGGGGGGGGGGGGGGGGTCCCCCTCGTGCGGCGGCTGCCTGGGGAGGGCGGCGGCGGCGGCGGGCGCGGGGCGAGTGGTCCCGGCGCGCCCCCGCCCCCGCTCGGGCCGGGACTGAAGGGGCGGCGCCGCTGCCCGCCCAGCACAGGTGCGGCGGTGTCCGCGTCGCGGGCGGGTGCGGAGCGCCCTCCTCCCGGCGGCGCCCGGCGGGGGATGTTCCGGCCGCCGGGGGCGCGCCGCCCGTGGGAAGCGCGCTCCTAACGCCACCTGGGCGTCGCAGGGAGCGCTCGGCGCGGAGCGGGCGGTGTGGGGTCTCCGGGAACCGGGCAGGTAGGACGGAGGAGAAATGCCGGTTCGGGCGGGTCTCAGGAGCTTTTTGTGTGTTTGCCCTCCCTAGCGTGTGCGGGTGTCAGCGGCGGGGAGCGGCGTGCGGCGCACCCCGAGCTGGCAGCGCAGCCGGGCTCGCCGCGGGGAAAGTTGTGCGGACGGTCCCCGCTTCGAAGCGGCTGAGGAAACGCGGAACCCTCTGTCCAGCCGGGGCGGGGGGCTAAGGCTGTGGCAGCAGCGGCGGCCGCCGGAGGGCTCCGCGTACCGCGGCGGGGCTGCTCCGCTCCCGGGGGGACCCGGCGGAGCCGCCGCTCCCGGGGCTGCTGCGCCCCTCGAGCGGTGCCGCCCGCCCGCCGTGCGCCCCCGGCTCGGCGGGGTCGGGATCGCGGCCGCACGGTGCGGAATGCCGACCTGTGGCGGCTCGCCCCGCAGCCCGGAGCTGGGCTC
The DNA here is from genome assembly GCF_037042795.1 of Molothrus aeneus. Taxonomy (NCBI): domain Eukaryota; kingdom Metazoa; phylum Chordata; class Aves; order Passeriformes; family Icteridae; genus Molothrus; species Molothrus aeneus. The sequence goes on from NC_089648.1 coordinate 44,898,342, forward strand.
GACGTGCCGGCGGGTGTCGGGCTAGTGCCGCTGGGGCAGCCAGGAGTGCGCGGCGGTGCTCGGCCTGCCCCGGGCAGGTGGCTGATCGTCCCCGCGGCTGTGCGGTGCCCGCTCCGCTGTGGAGCAAACGGGATTCCTCGGGACTGCGCGCCGGAGTGCGGGCTGGTGTGCGGCTGGAGTTTGGGAAGGCAGCGGTGGGTAGCGCACCCACAGGAGTGTCTGAAGCAGAGCCCAAGTGTTTACTTAAAACGAGAACTAGCCGTATTCCCTTCTCTGTGTAAGTCTCGGGGCAGAAAAACCCAAATGAACTCGTGTGCAGGGCTATGGATCGGCTCGTGTGGGTTTTCATACTGATTAAGTGCCTTCTGGTTGCTTGGGATTACTTTGGAAAAACGCAAATCCCAGCTAATATCTGTGCTGACCATATATAGAAGTAGTCACAGACAGAAGTACTATAACTTCAATATTGCTGACACAGGTCGAGAAACTTTAAAAACAGCAAGCAAAAGCTGGGATTTCTCCTGAGGATGTTTTTGTCCAAGAGATATATTTTCCAGTGTTTGCATCCTATATTGATTGAATTATTTCTACCTTTTGTTTGTTTGTTTACCTGCCTATGTACCTCACAGTTAGTGAATGATATATTGATTTGATTTTGTCTGCCTCTTTTTAATCTGGCATTGTTTGGTTTGCTTACTTGTGTTGGACCAGGACTGCAGTAGGGAATGCTGCTTTTTCTGGAATGGAAGCCTGGTTTGATGGCTTTCGGAAACGTGCCTCAGCTTGGAAGCAAGCACGTTGCTCATACAGTAGCAATTTTCCACGGCATGGAAGAAGTATTGTAGGGTTTTCTGATGTTCTGTGTTTTGTGTTCTCTTTTTTTAAATAAACAAATACATTGGGTTGTTTGCTTTTAAATAGCTCTGTTATTATGAGAAGCTTTTATGTGAACATTATTGTCCTGTAGAGCAATATGAAGACCAGTGCTGAATCTCATTCAAAGTGTTTTTATTTCAGTGTCATGTGCATGTTAACAGGGTAACTCCAGCAACAGGGAACAAGAATCTGTTGACTTGAGCTGAAACACTGAAAACAATTCTCTTGGACTGTTTTGGATGTAGCAGTTTTGCTGGATTTTAGTAACAAAGAGATGAAATGCTCCAGGGATAATCCAGTATGAAATTCATCTGACTTACTGGCACCTATAGGAAAACATGTTGAAAGTTCTCATCTTCTACCAGATACACTATGCCATCAAAACCAGAAATTTAGTTTTGTACATTTTCGTGTTTATTTCAAAAGAAATAGAACCTAACATTATTTATTACAGAAACTGTTGTGAGGTGTAAATTCCTCTCATTTTCGAGTAGATGAACGGTAACTTTCTGGAGGGAGCTGATTGCATATGTTATATCATATATCCGTATATTGTTAAGTGCAGTGCATTTTTCTTTCTGTTACTGAAAAAAAAATCTTACTCATAGCAATATAGTCTGCATCCAACAGCTTATTAAAGTATTTTTAGAGCAGCAGTCTCAGTGGTAGGTTTTCACAGTGAAAACCAACCATGACCATATGAAACATCATAAACACAGTGCTCAATGGTGCCTTAAATTACAGTTTTAGGTATTAGTGTTAAGGAGTAAAGTGTGTTGGTTAATTTGTAAGCTGGTCTAAAAAATTGTCACACTTACTCCGCTCTTCATTCTAAACCTATAGTAGCTGCTCTAAAACTATCCAACCTCCCTTTATTGAACTAGTATTTGGGTTTTAGTCTTAATGCCATGAGTGTTTTCAGGGTCAAATCCTGAAATGCTAAAGAAAATCTTGTGATGACTAATGTGGAAATTTCTTCCCCATGAATACTACAGTGTTATGGTTCTTATGTTCATATCTTCCATTCTCCCTCAGACTTCGTTGTAGCAGACAGCCTAATTGTGTACTTTGTGCCAGCAATTAGTGTGCTTACGCAGTGTTATGTGACTCAAAAAGGAAGGGGTGCAAAAGGTGCTTGACACCAGGAAAACGTTTGAAGTGATCTATTAATGACCTTAATTAATATTGTTCATTATCCTATTACGTCTTGTTTGCCATTAAGAGGAGATGGTGTTCCGAGGAGGAGGCAAAGTATCTGTGCAATATCTGAAGGCAATGAAAGCTCTGCTCAGTGCATGTCAACCCATGGCTGCTTAGTTTAGTATGAAATATGATTGAAGGGTTTACTAATACTAATGGTATCTTTTGCTGTAATGGCAGATTCTTATTTAATGAAGATATATAATTAATTTTTAAAATAAGGAGCAGTATCTATAGGATTATGTGGGGGATGATATGCAATGACATCTCAGTATCCTTATTTGTATTTAAGTACCATAGTTTGTGAATAGGTGACAGATACATTCAATCTCTAAGCTTGAAATAAAACGAAAGAGCCTGGTAACACCAAAAGTTGTCTGTTTCACATATCCATTCAACAATGTTGCTACTTTCTTTGTGACTTTCTGTGTCTTTTTCTATTGAAGAATATCAGTTCTGCTGGGCTGCATGGTTGCTGTATGTGTAAAACTGTCAGAGGTGCTGGGAGAGTGTCCATCACCTCTACAAGCAAAAATTGTGCCTCCCAGTCCACCCCACAGAGTTGCAGCATATACCAGGCTATGTTCCTGATGGTGTTGGAGTGCAAAAGACATATAAATTTACTATAAGCTTTGTGTGCCATGATTAGATTAAGACTTCATGCTAAGGTGTTATTTATGTCTTATTTTTGTTTTAAGAGAGGATAAGACTGCAATGGTTTGTATTTCTTATGCCTTGGTTGAGTGCCAGCAGAATGCAACCTTGTCCATTGTACTCCTGTCGAGGAGATTCAGTGAGGGCAAAGACAGAATCCACTCTTGGGAATGTAAAATATTGAAATTACTGGCTGTAAAATAGGTGACGATGAGCGATGAATCCCCTCGCATATTCTAAGTATGTAGTCAGTTTCGTGCTGGAGGCATCTATTGGTGCAAAGGAGGGAAGGCTTAAGTGAGTTTCATTATAAAATGTTTGCAAACTGAAGACAGAGTCTTTTCTGTGGTTGGAAAATCTTTGGAAAAAAAAAGAGGCCAGTTATATTACAAATGATAAGTAATTGGTTGCTGCAATGAGGGCTGGAGGTAGTTTCATACTTGTCTAAATTAATCCTGATGGAGATAGTTACAGAGAAATAATTAATAGTACACCTTCAGTATGGATTATCAGAAAATGTTTTCCTGGGTATAATTTGAAAATACAGATACTTGTCAATGCCATTACCTTTCCTTCTCTGTTTTCTGTGCTTTCTTGGTTAAGATGGAGTAAACAAAACCTTTTTAATTTAGAACAATTTCCTGCAAGCAAATTCAAAGTTTCATTCATTTAGCACAATGCATTACAGCATTTTAGCCACAGTATCAGAATTCCATGCACACCAAACATCTGATAAACTGTCTATTCTCTTTTGTGGGCATTAGGCCCAGTCTTGGTCTCCAGGAGGTTGTGGCTGCTCTGCTAGTTTGTAGAGAGCTCTTGTCGGGGTAGGGAATGTGACTGGGGGCTTCCAAGATTGTTGAGTTACATTCAACAAGTTGATGGACTTTTGCTCTATGATGATACATATTTCTCTATTTTTCCTTTTCCTCTCTGGATAGGAAAGCTGTGTGATGATGATGTGTAAGGCCAACCTCTCACCTCATTTGGATGATACTCTGTCCTTCTTCATTCCCATGGGAAGAAGATTAATTATGGCCTACAAAGCTTTGTAGTAAAAAAAGTCAAAAGTTTACCTCTTACAGATAAGTTCATAGATGACTGAGAAATTTGGAAGGAAGAGATTTAAAAATATGTTTGAAGCTACTAGGACATGTCTCTGTGTGTACATCGCTTCTCTTAAAGAAAACAATCTCAACTTGGTGCCAGGGGTTGGCCAAGGGGCTTTGTACAACATTGGTTACCTGCTGAGCTCTAGCTGTGTTTGTGTGTAACATTTTGTCCATTACTACCTTATTTGACAGCATTAGGTGTACTGGAGCCAGATGCTGAGGACCTTTAAGGCTTCATGTGAAGTATGGAGGGACAACTTTTCAGGTGAAATGTACAAAGTTGTGACAACATACATTGTCCTGCAGGCTCATTATTCTTGTCTGTCCTTCTCATAAGCAGGAGAAGACCCTTCCAGCATCTAGGATTAATGGGTTTTAAGAAAGCCTCCCAACATTCCTGCATGAAGGTATGAGGTATCAGCTTTAGCACCTAAAGGAAATAAACCTGACAGTTTTGAAGGGGGAAAATGCTATCTATCATCCATAAGGATTTATAAAAAGCCTCCATTATTTCATTATGAAATAAGGAAATTTGAGTTCAGTAATTATGTGGGATTCTAATAGTGGGAAATACATTATTAAGGCTGTCAAATCATACATTAAGAAAAACCTCACTAAATACATACTGAAGAAGCAAAGCGTTCCATTTTCTTCTGCCTTGTACTACAGTCATGTAGAGCCGCACTATATCCTTTATAGGATTGAAATAACAAGCCAAGCCTTTAAAAAACTTAAAACCTTAAATACCTTGTAGAAGGTCCTGGGCTACCACAAAACCAAACAATTTGGTGAGATAATTAGAGATAAGCAGTCTTGGTGCAGAAAATTTTTACCTCTTTTATTTTCGTATGACCTGGAAAACACTTGTCTGCTTCATGGCTGTTAATCAAGGATGAGAATAAACAGGTCATTACCTTGAAGCAACATACTTTCATTCACTAAAAATGCCAAAGAAAGGTCCCTGCAAAACACTAAAAGAACAGTGTCAAATCTGCAGAGAAAAGTGTTCAATTTCCTTTCCTGATACTATTGTAGAGGAGCTTGTCCCACAGGGTTCCGTTATGACTGAAAGGAGACACATCCCTGCGGTCTTCTGGGAATTCCTGAAACACAGCAGAGGCTGAGTCTGTCTCGAGCTATTAAGGCAGCAATATTCTTGCTGCATGTACTGAAGCATGAAATATCCATTATGCTTGCTTTTATAGCTGCAAGCTCTATAATGGTCACCTATGCAAAATCTTACTGCCTTTTTTTTATTTTCTTCTGGAGGCCAAAAGCCTTTTAGCCCTTCCCCATGTTTCTCTAGTAAAAATTAATAGTGCTAATTGCCACTTCTTTTATCATTAATTTCTGAATCAACACGAAGTATTGCTATAGCAACAAATCCTTTTGAACTTCACCACAGACAACTGGTAAGAGAATTCAATCTCAATATGTAATAAGCACAATTGTAAGAACTATTGGAAGGATTAAGGAACTTTCTTTTTAAAAAGAAGGGGAGTAATGCAAATACTCAAAACTGTCATGAAAGAACAGAACTTGAAAATTTCCAGCATTCTCTTTTTATTAATCATCTCCAATTGCTGTACAAAGGTGCATAGTTGCTTTGAACAAAGTATATTACAGCACACTGTGTCTCCTCAGAGAAAAAATGCATCACTCTCTGGAATACTACTGAGATTTTTATCTCTGATAGTAATGATTTGACATAAACTGCTGCACCCTCTCTCAAAGTATGGTTGTTCTTCAGCCCTGACAGTGCATGTGCAGGAAAACCCTAAGTAGGTTTCAGGATTAGCTGGACAGCAAATAATCCAAATTTATGAAGTCAGAATTAGATGGTGCTTTATCTTTGCTTTTTCACCTGTTGAAGCATCTTTTTCATCGGAGTGGATTGCTATTTGCATTTTACCTTGTCATCTCTCTTGATAACAGGCACACAAGGGAGGTTGCATATTATAGGCGCACACAAAAATCAGGAGGCATAAGGGGTGTGGAAGTGAGAAATACCTGAGGAACACTGGTAAAAAAGGGAAAGGTCTAGCACTGAAAGTCTATGATTGATGTTATTACCTGTGATAGATCTTGAGGCAGTGAAAGCTTATAAATCTTTAGGGGGAGCCATGCTTCCTAGGATGCTGATTGCATTGAAAAAAGGTTGTGTGAGAAGAAGGTATAAGGACAGGTGAAGGGTAAGAATGACTACCCTCTTCATTTTCTTAATTTCTGGTTTTATCAAAGGAGGGGCAGTGCTTGTAAGAGGGAAGTCTGAAGGGTGTCTGTGACTGAGAGCCTGTGACTCTTGCATACACACAGGACCAAAAAAAGAAAGAGGAACAGTGAAAGACCCAGAAAAAGATGAAGCAATGTGACTCTAGGTGCTGAGAGGAGAATGTTCCTTTGGTGGACATCCTGGAAAGGACATGGTGGTTTTCTGGGGAGTAAGGGTTGTTTTGTGGATTCTTCTTTCACCTCATGAAGTGGGTGGCCTCATAATGGTGCTTTGCTACCAAGGCTTTGCTTCTTCTGTGTATTATCAAAGTATTTCTCTTTACTAGCAGTTCCCTCACCAACCAGCAGACCATCTGTGGTTACCCTGGCCAGACTGTTTGCTTTGCAGACAATAACTGGGAGGAAATAAATACTGAAAATGCAATGGCATGCAAGGCCACACCTCCACAACTTTCTCTTGTCAGAGCACCTCTTCTTGGAGATCCCCTCCAAGCCCTCTGCAATAGTGCCAAAGTTTGCATTTTCAAGCCAAGTTTTAAATACAAGTTGTTCAAGTTATATCTCTTGGTTTTTCCTTTTATTAGCATACAGGTGTGGCTTTTTTAACTAGGAAATCTTAAAGAAAATTCTGAAATAAAGGTTAAAAGAGCATTACAAAAGACAGCAGTGAAGAAGTTATGTGTCTTACTTCCAGGATTCTTGGAAGAAAAATGATCCCTGGACTATTTATTCATGTGAATATTGTTCTAAATATCTCCTGCAGAAAGCTTCTAGTAGCTCAGATAGGATCTGGGCAAAGTCAGTTTAGCAGCATCTCTTAAGAAGAGATGGATAAAAAGGACTGGAGTCCTATCTTAGGCTTGGAGTCTGCTGAGGTAAATTCAAGAAAACTGAAATCTAGTTTGGAGGCTGGCAGGGGAGACTTCTGGATTTCAAATGTCTTTGTATTATTTTTCTGATAATTGTTTTGTATAAAACTGTCTTGTATTTTCTGTGGAAAGAGATGAAAGACAATCACTCTTAAAAAAAAAAAAGATTTTCCTCTAGAAGAGGCAAGAAATTGATCACTTGTGTCTGGATACAGTATTAAAAAAGCTAATAAAGAACAACTTCAGAGTAAACACTGGTGAAAGGTCTACATTGAAGCAAATATGTGTCAAAGAGAAACTTGTATAGCTACAACTCAAGGGGTAAATGATTGTGCTGTCGAAAATAGCTGCTAAAAATACTGCTATAGAATGCCAAGGGAACTCATACAAATAGAAGAGCAATGAGAATAATTTGTAGCTCCCGTTTCTGGAAACTGCAGTTCTACAGTTACTGGTGATGATGTGTTAGGCACATTGGTACTGGTTTTCCTTTTTCTTGGTGTTTATTTGCAGTGTGATATGGGGAAGCATCAACAAGTCTGAAGGCAGTGTCTGACTTTCCTGTTGATGGACAGTCATAGGTATGTGCCTTGGATTGTCAGGCTTTTCCTTTTCAGTCCCACATGCAGCTTTCACTGGAAAAACATCAAGCCTACTGAGACTTTCAAATAAAAATATGAGTGACTGTTAGTTTTCCTCCTGTTCCATATCTCCATTCAAAAAAAAATTGGTTGTTTTGTGAAAGCAAGTATATGGAAGGTGAAGATGAACTGTACTTTTCAGAAGCAGCAGACGGTGTTTATACTGTTCACTACTGAGTCAGTAATTTTCTTTCTCACTCAGCTCAATGAAAGCTGTGTTTGTTTGCCAAAGGGAATGCTAAAGAGGCAAAAAAAAAGGCAAGCAAGATTGAAAAAAGGTTTATTGGGTTAATGTGGCTGGATTTTGGTGGCAGGGGGGATGCAGGGGCAGGCTCTTTGTGAAGCTGCTAGAAATTTCTCCTATGTTAGATGAAGCCAGTGTCAGGCAGCTCAAAGGTATTCCCACTGCTGGCCAAGGCTGAGCCCATCAGTTATGGTGGTGGCACCTCTGAGAGAACATATTCAAGAAGGGAAAATGTTACTGTGCAGATCCAAGCTCAGTGAAGAAGGAGGGCGAGGGCAGAGATTCCCCAGCAGCCCATGGTGAAGCAGCTGTCCCCCTGCAGCCCTGGAGATCCATGATGGAGCAGATACCCACCTGCAGCCCGTGCAGGACGCCTATGGTGGATGCTCAGAGGAGATTCCGGCTCTGTGTAGCTCGTGCTAGAGCAGGCTTCTGGCAGCATCTGTGGGCCCATGCTGGAGCAGGTTTTCTGTCACAAAAGCCTGGATCAGGTTTGCTTGTGACCTTGCAGGGGACAGCTGGGGTAGTTCATGAAGAAGTGCAGTCTGTGAGACAGACTCAGCTTGTAGAAGTTGGTGAAGGACTGTCTTCTGTGAGAGGGAGCCCATGCTGGAACAGGGTAAGGAGGAAGGTGCATTAGAGGTAATGTGTGATGAACTGTGAGTTTCCCCTAACTAAAGGAGAAAAGTGTTTTTAAGATTTGGGTTTAATCCTCATTATCCTACTCCAATTCTGACAGGGAATATTTTACAACTTACTACCAAAGTGGACTTTCTTTTGCCCATGATGTCTGTCAGTGAGTGATCTCTCACTGCCCTTATCTTAACCCTCGAGTCTTTTGCTGTATTTTCTTTGCCCTGTTCAGTTTAGGAGGGGAGTGATAGAGCAGCTTTTTGGACATCTGGTGTCCAGCCAGGGTCAACAAAAGGTTTATAAATACAGCAGTAGGCTGAAGCTTTACATGCTGAAGCTTTTCAGGGCACTGAAATCTGCTGCTGCTGTTATCTGCCAGGATCAGCTCTTGAATTATGGTTATGGTAAAATCAAACTTTTAAATGCCTGAAATGGAAGAATTATGTTTATGTGAGTCTTGTAGGCTAACAGCAGCAATAAGGAGACAAAACAAAAATGATCTCAAATTAACCTGAAATAAAATGGGACATAGAAAAGCTCATCTCAGCTAATTTCCTTCCTACAGTTTTGGCATATTTACACAATTTTAACTTGTTGTCATATTTGCAAGCTAAGAAAATGGAATTTCAAATATAATTATGATGAGGTATGTTGTTTCCAAGAAGAAAATATTGGAATTGAAACAATTTTAATGTACTGATTGCTTTTTAATGTTGCTAAGTGTCTAATACCTAGCAACCTGCTAGTATTGGCATGCAGAGGTTTTATCCTCATTACATCTGCTGGAAACTTTCCATGGTACAGTGAGTCATGCAGGTGATCAGTATCCTTTTCTGTGTCAGATATGATCAACTTTTTTCATTTGATATGTTGTTGCTTGGTGGATTGGTTTGTTTCTAGGAATAATGCATCCCTTTTACAACAGCTGTGCAGTCTTGATTCTGCTTCTCTTAAATTTTGCTGTTGTAGTGTTTTTATAGAAGGTAAGGAGAGCAAAGGTTCCTTTAAAAAATAATTTATTTGCATTATATATTGATTTTTGTAACAAGAACACTAGAATCCTGAGGACACTTGGGCTGCAGTCTTTTGTGGCTGTATCACTTGTATGACTGATTCTGCTTTCTGATTCTAGTTGGCATTTGGTGTTGGAATGTCATTAAGGAGAGGGTTTCTGAATCTTAATGCTGGGCATACTGAAACACTGGATTTCCAGACTGGTCCTTTGAATTACTCTTTTTTTAATTTTAATTTTTTTTTTTAATTTACCATGTGTTTGGACATGCAGATGTGTTTCTTTTTAGCCTGAGCAGGTATTTTCCATTATATATTTATTTTTTAGTACTGTAAAAATAACATTTGATGGCTTTCACTTGGTTTTTCAACTGGTAATGCTGCTGCTCCTGACCTGAGAGTACCCAAATTCAAGGCTTTGTGGACTCATTGGTAAATTAGTTAAATTATTAATTTTACTTTTGCATGGATTGTGAAAATGTTTTGCACCTAAGTCATGGCCAGTTGCAGATTAACATTGTCAGTTTAGGGAATGTAAGATAATTACCATGCTGGCTTTGCAGAAGTACTAAAAAGAAACATTTCTGTAGGGCTTTTGAGAATTCTAATGAATAACGTGATAGGTTGTGCTTGGGCCTGAATTTGTTTACTAGAAAACTCTCTTCCCCTTTACCCTCCTGTTTCTCTCCTTCTCTCCCTCTCCCAATCTTTAATCCCAAGTGCCCTGGATTATTAGTGATTAAGAGCAATGAATAAATGCAGGAAAGATTCACTAGTCATGTTTGACTAGCTCATGCAGAAGGTTAAACTTAACAGGTACAACGTAAAGAGGAAACCCTATAGGAGCATTCTTACATTTGGCCATTGTATGTATGCACCATCTGACTGTTTCTATCTTACTTAAAAATGTGGGGTGGCACCAAACACTGTTAAGCCAAAGGTTGGGTTTTCTTTCTGTTTTGGATTTGGACAAATCAAGGTTTCACTTTAGCCTATATTTCACTTTCTTTTACTTTCTTTTACTTTTTTTTTAAGCTCAGACAAGGGAAAGTGTAGGGTTTTTTTCTGCTCAGTTTTACTTGTGTGTTCCTTTATAATTGTTTTTGAGTATTCCATTTTTTCTACCAAAGATAGTACTCTCTCTTAGTTAAATTGGAAAAGAAATGTGAATGTTAGAAGTGTTTGGCCAGTTGGTCTTGTTTTAGATAATAATGTGCTTGGAGTGCACGTGTGCAAAATATACTTCAAGGCCGGTCCTAATCAACTTAAGAAAAAGAAATTGAAATAAATATCCTCAAACTATTTGCAGCTGTTAAATTATATTAATTTAAATGAAATTAAAGCTATAATATGTGTAGCTATTTCCATATGAAGATAAGCTTAAGCAATATTCTTCCACTGATCCTAGTTCAGAGTAAGGAACCAGACCAGAAGCTTTCATTTGAGGATTATAACTTCTCTTTTGAATTTGTGTTCTTGTCTTTTTATTTCCTTCTGTTCCTTAGCTGTATGTAATTTTTAAAAATATTCTCGTTTATATGTTATTTGCAAGTTTATTTCTGATGCAGTGATCCATATATATATATCTTAAGACTAGTGAGAATCAGGGAACTGGAATAAGCATTCTAAATAGGTAATTATGCACAAAATCATAAGAATAGAGGTTTTTGTTCATAAAACCTTGGGTAGGAAGTGTTGGTTTTGTGTCTGCATGTTAATAGATGTCAAATGTGGAAAAAACCACGAACCATTGGAGAAACTTGAGAGAAATGTCACACAAGAAATAAATTTGAGGTTCTGTGGAAGGAATCCCTGTTGTATTGCATTGTGCATGTGAAGGTAGGAAAGTAATATTCTGAATCAGCCTGTAAGAGTGAGAGATCCTTGATACAGTATAGCTGTATTAGTAGTAGAATTAAAGATGGGTTTGTTTTGTTTTGGCATTTTATCATTCCAGCAATATTTGGACAGAGCTGAGAGAGCTGACTGAGAGCTGAGTAATACATAGAACAAAAAGATGAGCAGCTAGTGACTCTTATCAGTAGGCTGTTGAAAACTGCTTGGAGTTTTGTTTCAATTATATTAATAGGTTATTTGACTGCATTATTTAGTAGCAAAGCTTTACCTTGCTTCTGAATTCTTACTGGATTTAGTGAAATGTTATGTCCACTGGAATATTGTGTAAATATGTGGAAATAGCTTCAGCAGAAATGTAGTGCAGAATTCTTTAAAATTACTATCTTAAAGTTTTGTTCAAAATAGTTATTGAGTGTTTGCTACCATCTGAACTTTACCTAAATTGATGATCATATAAAGCTAACAAAAATTTCTGACATGAGCAAAGAAAAGGTGATTGAAATAAGGAAGTTATGTTCCTGAGTCTATACTGTCACCACAAGATAATACAAAATTGAATGTACACAGTATGTTTGACTGAAAGTCTGGTTTTATTTCTGTATTTGTAAATATCATGTGCAAAAAGCCATAGAAGTATATTTTGACATTTTATCTTGAGGAGCTTAATTTAAAAAAATGTGTGCTATCATCAGAGTGGTTATGAATTAGCCATGTCCTGTTAGTTCAGAGTTACTAATATCAATTTTTAGCTCCTCTGAAATCATCTACAGAATACCAACTCTGTGCACTCAGCTTCTACCACCCCTGAGAATTCTAAATAACTACAGCTGAAGCTCTTAAGGCTTCTAGAGGGGGGGAAAAAAAAGGCACACTGTAAACAGACCTGTGTACCAGCTGCTTTGTTTTCCTTTCGCACACCCTTGGTGTTATACACTTTTTGGTTCTTTCTGTATGTTTGTTGATCTTTCTGAGATGGAAGTCACTGAAAATGTCAGCTGAGTGTTGCAGTTCCCATACTGGAAAAGCAAGTGTGTAAGTAGCGAATTGAGAATTCCCCTGTTTATATTTAAATGCTTTGACTACCAATCCTGTGTTTCAGGGGTTCCTTGAAATTGCTGTAATAACAGTTGAGCTGAAATACTCTAAATTTTGAATGCTACAAAGTAACTTTATTACTTACCAACTTCAAAAGGAAATGTGAAAGAAATAAGTCTGGCCTGAGGAATTTGTTTACTTTTCTGACAAAGACTGTAAAAATTACTTGACTAACTACAGTCAAGGGAACTTACCTGATTTTTTGGGCATGACCTGTGAATCTCTGCAGTTCCACAACAACTGTGTTATTACTACCTCAGGAAACTTTTAAACTCTCTAGCTTACACAGCAGATGGACATGATACTGTCTATTTTTCACTGATTTAGTGCTATGGGATTTCCCCTTTGCTGTTCCTGTTAATCCTTTAGGTTTAATTAACATTCAGAGAAAGGAGCTGAGGACAGTTATCTTATTGCAGAGACAGGCTGGCCACCCAAGAGAGTTTAAAGTTTGTAATGACTCTAGTCATTGAGAAGGAACTGGGGAAGTTCTGTCATTCATAGATCTGAAGTCCAATGCTTTCAAACTTTGTCATTACCCTTATGCCTTAAATCCAGATATTTTAGTTTCCACAAGACAGTGCAACTTGTCTGAAAGTGAGGTTGTCTGGTAGTAATACCTGGGGGTAATGGCAGGCATGAGATAATGGGAAGTGATGTTTAAGTAGTTCCCTAGCATGTATCCCTGCCTTGGAAATGTGTAAGCATTCACAAAGGCACTTCTCAATGAGGGAGAAATGTCAAGATTTGGCTCCCGGAAGTCTTTGTATATAATTTTAACATGACTCTATCATGGTAGGATGCAGCTGTATCCCAAAGTACTTGGGAGTTTGTAAACTGCTCATTACTAATAAATCTTCAAGGATTTAACTTTTTTGTCCCCTAAAAAGTGGAGCTGGTAATCTACTTCAACAAAAAACTCCCCTCCTCCCAAAAATCTGCTATAATTCTGTGACAGCTAATCCAATGAAACATTGACTTTGATGTGGATCATATCTTTGTGGATTTTTTTTTTCTGGGTGTTTAGCTTGAGGAAGTAGTTTGGAAGTGTGTTTCCCAGCCACCTGTTACAGCTTTCTTTCTTGAAACTGTTTGTTATTTCTGAGGCTGTTGTATATTTCTTGCTAAACTATAAGGCTGTAGTAGTCAAACATTTCCACAAGCTGGGCTGCTGAAAAACCCTCAGGTGACAAATGTAAGCCAGTACTGTGTGTCAGTATAGCAGGTGTGTTTCACCATTAATGTCAGCTTCAAACAGAACCATAAGCATGTCACCAGAGAGGAGCAAACTGTTTGTTGGAGGAAAAAGAGTAAGCACCACAAGGGTGGTTGTGGATTAAGGCATTTGGAAACTCTTTTACAGGGAACTGGGTAGATTTATTTAGCAGTGCTCTTCTGCCCTATTGCTTTTGCTGGAATCAGGGTGTAAGGAATTTCCTCTCTATGTTCTGACAAATTGATTCCCTTATTTTTTTTTTTAATTTTATTATTTTATCATTATCTGTTTGAGTCTTCTCTGTGTAAAGCATGTTCCTTAGCTGCAGCCCACCTCTCCACCAGAAGCGCAGTAGTCTGGCAAGCCAGCAGAAGGGGTGAGGACATGGGCAGCAATTGCCAGACCGTCATAGTACATTAATTTTACCTAGATTATACTTTGGCCCATGATTAATACAGGTCATTGCTGCCTGGTCACATTGTAGATCATGCTGAAAATTATACAATGACAAGTACAATTCCTCTGAGTCATTTTGACTCCATAGCTTAAACAATCGTTGTTGAAACACAGGAAGTTGTTTATTTTGAAAATGATTCCAAGAAGTCCTAATCACCTTTTGGGGTAAATGGAAGAGCTTCTGCTATGGGATTACTCTTAACTGTAGAAAGCAGTTAGGTTGAATACTGAAAAGGTAACAGAAAAGGTGGTTGTTTTCATTTCTGAAGAAGTAAAGCAGAAAAATTTTATTGGATTGGGTAGATTTGCTCTTTGTCACTAGGGCTGAGTGGGATATCTTTGCAGGTCAAGGTATGAGTTGATCAGTCAAAAAATGTGTTCTTGGGAGAAAAGTTTGGACGAGGAATTCTTAGAAGCAGTCTAGCTCAATACCTGCATAAAATGATGATAAAATCCATCACTGGATAAGAAGGGAGAATCATGAGCTTAGGACAGATCATTCATTTGCCATACAAGGTAGCAGCAGGTGATTTGACTCAGGAGTTTTCCAAATTTCTCCTTTTCCTAGAGGCTTCCTCAAAAGGAAGTCATATGCCTCATACAACTTTTCTGGTTTACATTGCTTGTAGATCATGGTTATACTTTTTGTAACCAGCTGGCACATACCTGAGCAAGAACTGCAGCCTTGCTGTCACATTCCTCTTTGGTTCTTAGCAAGCATCCCTCTTTCTGTCTTAATTGTAAGTTGCATGTTTTCTTCCTCCATGCATTTCATATCACATGGTTATAGCTTCAACAGGAAGGTTCAGTGCCTGTGTCTCATGAAGGTGAGAGTTGCATGTGAGGGATTTGGGGGGTGGCTGCCCTGTAGCTGCATCCCCTGCTATCACTACACTGACCACTGAGCAGCTTTCCAAGGCTTCGTCTTGGGCTTTTCAAGTAATCACTGCTTTGCCTGAAAGCTATAAAAGGCAGAAACCCTGGTGCTGCCTCAGGAGTAGCTGGGCTGTCTGGGCAGCAAGAACAGGAGCACAGCTGGGGCTGGCAGTCTCTGTGTGTATCTTGTTCCTGTTCATGATTCAAAGCCTTTGGAGAAAAGCCCTGCAGAGGAGAGAAGTAAAGTCTCAGCTGTGTCCTTGGGAAGTCAGAAATGAACACTTGAACCCATGGGTTCAATTCTCTGCTGCCTCTGAGGATACTGTTTGGCTTGACTGATAACTGTAAACTCTGTGCATGGGCTTTTCTTTCAGGTATGTGTCTTTATTTACATGCCTTTTCCCTGCTGGTTGAGTGTAACATATTTATTTGACAGAAGATGATTCAGTTTGGTCTCTGTTTTGCCATTAAAAATCTTGAAAAATAGTAATTTGGGTTGAAACCAATTGATTGCAAAATGGAATCTATTTACTTTACAGTTTCACTTAAAAGACAAAAGATTTCATACTATGAGTTTGTGTGGTTATATTAAAAAAAAACTGCATGAAAGGATTAAAAGTTGTCATAAAGCAAAGCAAATTATTTGTTGACAACATTCACAGCAAAAAATATTTTAAAAAACCCAAACCAACAATGCAAACCCCTTTATGCATAATTGTGGTAGAGGTTATACTGTTGAAGTTGTTTGCTGGCACCTTCTTTCAGGAATAATGACTAAATACATGTGTGTATAAGCACAGTTCTGAGACCCCTACTTGTTCATATTGCAGGAGCCTGGCAGGACCTTCCATACATGATAGCTACTCTTCAGTTTTCATTACAATTACATAGATGTAATATGCCTTTAGAAGCTCAAAATTCCCTTCTTGTCATCATGTACAGTTATGAGTGAGGTTTTTTTTGCTCATAGGACCAGATAACTTGCAGTGATGAGCAAGTGGGAGTAGGAAGAAAAGAGCTCTGTTCACTGAGTCCTATATAATTACATTTAAAATGATGAATGAGTCAAGGCTAAGTTATCTGGGCATCTATGCATACTGAGAGGTTAGTATAGGTAATTGCATTTCTTAGATAATTTTCTTATTCTTTTTATGTGAAGGTTTTCAAGAACTCAAAACCTGCATTCAATAATAACTTTCTATCACTAGGCAAAAAATTAACATCAGAAAGCTCTTCCTGGTATACTTAATTCTATACACAAAGTACTTGACTAATTTGGCCACAGAAGCTGTTCCATTCTCTCATGTACATATATTCTTCATTGCCTTGATGTCTCAGGGAATTTTGTTCTTGGGTGGAAGTAAACAAAAATGTTCCATCTGCTATTTTAAGCAACAAGTGGAAACTTTCATGGGTGAAACAAAGAGTTGAAATATAAACTTAGCTTTCAAGTTTAAGTTCAAATTTTGGGGCTATAAGCTGCTTTTGTAAGACTTCACTGTAGCTTCATTGCTTCTTACAGATGCATGGTTTTACATGACCGCAAAACACTGTTAGCATTTCCCTGAGGTAGCAGGAGGGAGAAGATACTTGTCTGAGAAGACTGAGGAGCTGGAGACCTTCACTCATCCATTTGAAATCTCTGTTGGCTTCTTTAGTGGGAATCATCTAATGAAGAAAGCATTTACCTAAAATCTCTGACCGTCTGCTGGTTTTTTCCTCATCTTCACCTATTTTTGGTCTTTTCTAAGTGCTTTGAACATTGAATCTAAAAGAACTCTGGTCCTGCCAAAAGTGGTCTTTAGGTGCTACAAAAAATCAGTTTTGTTTGTATCCTCAGATTTTTGCAGGATCTTGTCTTGTATTACCCACTGTCAAGACAGAAGTTGTACTGATGTGCCTCTTCTGAATTCCTGTTTTTGATTTGCATTTAAGCTGAGGGTGCTTGCAATTGCATGTCATGTTTAGTATGCTGCTCTGCTATAGAGGTAACAGCCAAATAGGGATGCTAATCCATGGTATGAGAGTCATAAAATAACCATACAGAGCTCGTAATGATCCCAATTTGTCACTTTGGATACTGAATAGCCTTTTCTGGGGTGCTAGTGTAGATCTGTAAGCAATAAGTTGAATATAATTTTGATCATCAGATGCTTAATTGAGATGAATGATGCTGGAATTGATACAAATGTTGTGCCCAGTCCTTTCCCAGAAACATGCTTGAGGGAGATGTGCACTGAATTCTTCCTCTGTAAGAGCCAAAATAAATTAATCAAGTCATCTCTATAGAAAGAGGGTCCAATTTGGTTTAGTATGTTGGACTTAAATTTTTTTCTTGATATTAATATAAAAAAACCTTAAGAGGAAAAGCTAGTAGCTGTAACTGTGCAGGCATATTAGCATTGTTAGTGCAGTTTCAATTGCTTACATCTTTCAGGTTTACAGCATTTATGTAAAATGTGAAATAGAATGTTGTGGTTTTTGTGGTCTCTTGTGTTTTCATGCTTAGCATCATTTTACTCAGTCTGAGAGAAGTGTTTGTCTTTTCTAAAATCATATTTTTACTGTGCAGCTTTCAACCCTGAAAGCATGATGGACTGAAAAGCAGAATACCTAGAATAAAGTTCATATAATATTTTGAGCCTAGGACTATACAACCAGTACTAGGGAGCCTGAATAAAAACATTCAGTTTTTTGATGACACTCCCACTTCAACATGGTTTGAATTTTCTATCATGGACCTTTTCTCTTTAATTTTCCCATTTCTTAAAATTCTTGGAAAAGTGAAAACCTGTGCTAGGTGAGCTAAAGATTTTTTGGCTTAAATTCTTTTGTGTTGCATAGCTGGATTAAACAATGTATGTTTTTATTTTTAGCAGAACTCATTTTGAGTTGGAGCAAGTAGGAAATAAGGTGTAATGTGAGCAATATACTTATTCTGCTGAAGATGTATCAACAGATACTGTCAAATATTATGTTTTAATAGCCCATTCTGACATGTACTTGTGAAATTACTGATACCATTATCATTGCAATAAGGTTTTTCTGTGAAATATGGCTCAGATATGGAACCATAGTATTACCTCATTCTAGTTTCCAAACTGGAATAAATATTACTATAATCATAATTATGCTAGTGTAGTGATACCCATGGGTGTTGAGGAGATGAAACGGTAGCATGCAGGAGGGATGCTGTTGTTGTGGGAATGGTTGAAGCACAAAGCTTTCTGGTACAGCTGGGCCTTGGAAATCTACAAGGATGATCACACTTGCTCCTGAAGCATAGCAGCCTGAAGCCACACACAGGACATGTAAACCTCTCACAAATGCCATATGCCAGTCAGGAAAGGTGGGGATGCATTTAAACTGCAGGCATGATACAGTTTCCTAAATTGAAATTTTGTTGCTAGGTCAAGTTTAAGGCTTATCTCTGTGAAGGTCATCAGATATCTGGTTACAAATGAACATAGATTTGGTATTAAAAGTATAATTGAAAAGTTTCCACCTCTGTGATGGGTCTCACTAAGAGGCTTTTGGGTTTTTATTGCAGTACTGACATCCATAATCACAGCTTCCATAAAGAGACCATTTCATGTGCACTGCTTGGTGCTCTTCCCCTTAAATATTTACCTAATGCAAAATGTGGGTGTTTTGTTTTCCTACCTAAGCTTTTGTATATGACATGAGAATTTGTCACACTTTTTTGCATGCTGTGAACTAGCTAGTTTATTTTGTATTATGGTTTCCATAATTGTGCTTCACCAATATAGGAATTTTTAAACATTGTGAAATGCTATGAAAGCACTCAAGCTTTCCTACATGTCTTTAAAAAGTGCTAGCTTAAAACTACTTCACAGGTGAGATATTGTAAACTCAATGAGATACTTCTCTCCAATTTATGTATGCTGTTGTCCTTAGGACTAGATGAAACTGTTCTCACATGTGTGGTGTCCTTTGTTAATACATGTTAGAAAAGAGCTGGAGACTTTGCTTCAGCATTTCCCTACTCATATATATCTCTCTTATTTTGTTGCTATGTATTAGTATTGATAGCTGGTTTTGCTAAAAAATATTTTTTTACTTGACATGAGTACCACTGTTTTTCCTCCTTGGCTAAAGTAGACTCTTTTATCTATTCTACTGAAAGCACAAGGAAAGGTTACATCGCTGTGTAATAATAGTCAATGTATGCATCTTTAACTATTAATGTGACTTGCTCTTAATTTCCAGTGTTTTTCCTTGAAAAATTGCTTAGTTTCAAACTCCATATTTCCTTTAAAATAAGTACCCACGTACACAAATAATGAACATAATTTTTGAGAAATAAAATATAGTAAATTGAAAAGACAGGTGGGGTTTATTTACTTTCAGTTAGAAAAATAAATCTGATTTTTTTTTAGCTTATGCTTTTATGTTGTTGGATTAATTTAATGCAAAATAATAAATGCTGCTTTCAGATATTCATGGGAAAACTTGAAAAATACTGATTGAAATCTAAGCCTTCAACTAAGACTATGGCCAACATCTATAACGACCTCCAAAGGTGGTTGTATGTTTTGTTCATTTGAAATTATGTTGATATTTAGTGTTCATAGAAGTAATTTTAAAGTGGTACTTTGAGTTTATGGATCATCTATAAAGATACATTTAGGAGATGTTTCATGTGATGCTTAGAAGGCAAAGGAGGTATTTGCAGGTTTTCCTCTGTTTCTTTTAGTTCTTCCAATTCTGTTTATGGTCTAATGTAAATTTAATGAACTTTCGTGGTCTGAAATATCTCTTGGAATAAATGAAATTTAAAACTCATTCTGAAATTTTGTAGGGAAAGGAATAGGCATGTTTACTCAGGAAACATGAAAATAAATGAGGTCAGTTTAATTGAGACTGACATTTTAATCTCTGTCTGAGTAACTATGGTATATCATGAGGGCTGCTGCACTGTCTCACATATTGGCTTTTATCTGTATAAAGCATGGAAGTTCTTAATGTGTTGTACCAGACAGTTGGGTCCTGGCTTGTTTAGAAATTAAAGCTGACCCAAGTAAAATGTATCTGCTGTTTTCTAAAAACTGCTAATTTTACAAAAGTTAGTTCTTCTTCATTTGTTTTTTTTTAAATTCATCCTGGAAGTGAAGCGAACTTTGATCTGTTCAATTAAGCCACATTGTGCTTATGAAGAGTATCGGAGGGCCACTACTGCGGAGTTTGTCAGTCAAGTGGCTTCGCTTTCAGCTCTGGCAGGATGCAGACCTCCCCTTTCAGTGTATTTTTATTTTACTGTTCCTTTGAATAATTCTGCTTTATTCTAGTGTTTTTAGTCTCTATGCAACAGAAGAAATGAGCACCTTAAGCGCAGCTCACAATTCAGGAATTTCTGGCTAAAGAAATTGATACCTTGCTTGTTAAGTGATAGTTAAAAAATGTCTTGGTGCTCTAATGTTTCTGTCACAATACAATGAAAAGTGAAATAGTGTGTGGAAGTCTTTGCTAAGTGATTTGGGAAAGGGAGGGATAAAAATTTAATGTTGCCTGCAGTGCATGAATGCAGCCTGGAAAAAAAAAATAGAAGCACTAGGGAGCTTTCTCTGTGTTGGCCTTTCTCTGTGTATTGGAGAGCTTTTCTTCCCTTGACTCCTGCAGACATTCTGAAGCTTTAGGTGGCCCAGTCTCCTCGAAGATTCTTGACTGCCCTGGTGAGGGCTTAAAAAGAGCTGGCTGGGACTGGTGCTGGGAAGTCAGCCCAGCCTGTGCAGCCAAGAAAGGAAGGAAGGTCACACAGAGGGAAAACATGTGAAGAGTCTGAGGACCCATTCACCTGCTAGAGGAAGATGATGTAAGATCAGACTTCTGGAACTGCACACAATGCTGAAAGTTATTCCTTTGAGGGGAGGTGTCTTATGTGTATGGACTGGAAGGCAGTAGAAGCAGCACAGCTTTTGTAGTCTGTTGGTGCTTGCTGGGGAGGGTAGAGCAGCTTTTGTTCCTTGCTTCCAGGACAGGTTATATGTTATTTCTGGTGAGTCCTAATATAAAATGAGTTAGTAGTCCCACAAGCAAAGAATGGAAGTTGTGAATGTGCTCATCACTTTATTGCACTAACTACATTACCGATGAAGCATATGCTAAATTAAGGATGCCATCTCAAAAGTGTCTCTTCAAAAAGATGCCTCTGTCTCTTCAGAGCCTGAAATAATTTTTGTTAATGATCTAGAAACAAAGATGAAATCATTGACAATTATGCTGTCTACACATTTTATCAAAACAGTAAACAGCTATGATGGTGAAATCAGAGTTTCACAGTTGAAGCAGCCAGTTTTTAAACCTGGGGTAATCAGACCCCAGTCATAAGGCTAAATTGCAGTCTAAAACACTTGGACTTTGAAAGGGTCCTTGTCCCCTAGGTGGTGCTGTAGAAAAAAAAAGATTGTGATATTTGTAATATTTATTCATGATCTATGTACACATACATATATATATATGTGTCTGTATAAGAATATGCATCTGTATATATAGAAATATATGTACACCTATGTGTTTGTATATATATATATGTAAAAAACATAGTTGAGATCTGTGAATGAGGAGGAAAACATTGAGAAAAGCAAATGTTCGAGAACTTAGGATAAATGTCTCTAGGGGAAAAAAACCAAAGCAAAACAAAACAAAAAACCCAAACAAGCAACAAACCAGAAACAAACAACAAAGCAGAAGTTCCCAGCTAAGTTTCCTAACAAAATCAAAAATTGGAAGTTAACACAATAATGGCACAGAGGAATTCTGAAAACAAAAGCCAGGTATTAAAGCATTTTCCTGTCTAATGCTGTGATTAGATGCAGGATGACTGAGAGCAAGGTCCAGATTTTAGCCTCAGAAGAGACAAATTACCAGAATTGGTGGAGGTTCTCCAGACCCCAGCAGTCCTTCATCACACCTCTGTGCTGTGCTGACAAGCCTTCTCTGTCGAGCTAGCATGAGCAGACCTAAATACAGCATATTAAATGACTGAAGTGAGATTTGCAACAAAAAGGAGATCAGCAAAAAAAAAAAAAATCTTTGTTTTTAGATATATCTTCTGTCCTTAAATTTAGTTAAATGCTCTTATACCTCAGAGGACTGTTCTTGATGTTTTACAGTTAAATTGACTACTGGCTGCTGTTGTACAGTAGAATGGGTAATGGTTTTAAGAAGTTAGATTCAGACTAGATTTAAGGAGGGATTTTCTTATAGTGAGGATGGTGAAATACTGGAACACTTTTCCTGGAGAGGTGATAAGATGCCACATCCCTGGAGATACTTTAAGGTCAGGTCAGATGGGCTCTGAGCAGGTTGGTGTTCAATGTAGTTGAAACTGTACCTGCTCATAGTAGAGAGCTGGAATATATGACCTTTAAAGCCCAATATATGACCCTTCCAGCCCAAATTATTTGATGATTAATTTGTCTATGCAGGAATTGTACGATTGCCTTGCTTATGACGTGGTTTTGGTTAAAAAATAATTTAGTTGCATTGCATCGGTTAGTATCACTATTGGACGTGTTCTCTTGGTGCCTACAGTATCTCTGTCTGACCACAGAGCACTTATTTTCTGGTTGTGTCCTCATGACACAGGATTTAGTTAATCTTCTAGAACAGCTGTTACCATTACCTCAAAATAAAATGGGAAGAAAAGAGACAGTCTTCCAAAAAACTTTGATTCCATTTAAGTCTGATTCTTTCTTTTGCCTTGGTTTTATACCTTGAAAATGATAAAAAAAAATCCTCATCTTTGACCATTTTTTTTAAGTTTTCAAAAAGGATAAAACTTGGAGTTTTTTGCCCTTGCATAGTGTCTCTATTGAGATGTTTCTAAAAAGTGATATTACAGGCATTTAATATTTTTAAGTCTTTGAGTACTGCTAAAGAGGACTACTTAAAATTTCTTCTAAAGTAATATATTCTTGTGGAGATAAAGCTCTCAGAGTTTACTTAGCAGTGTATTTTGGTTTTGTGTTGAAGCTCTAACTTCAGCTATTAGAACAGAAATCTGGAAAGCTCTATTTACAGCAGGGAAATTTTTTTTTAAATAAAAACCAAAACTAATAAAATGCATAATCCCAAATCTGTGTATCTCCTTGCTTCTGCTTTAACAAATTGTGTAGTGCCAATAGCTCTTCATAACATTTAGTTTCTCATTTAATGGTAAAACAAAGGAAGACCTAATGAAGATCGTAGTCTTAACTTTTATTGTGATGGCTCAGAAGAATTGAAGATAATAGCACATTAGCCTCAGTGTGCTATTTGTTTGGAGGAAACAATAAGGGAATAATTCTTTGATCTTGTGCTAATAACCAGAAGATGTTTAAATTACAGTTTCCTTCCATGAAACAATGATTAATTGGAGTGTTAATAATTTCTATTCACTTAAAGAAGATTAAGTAAAAAAAATCCCCTGTGCTTATAGACCAGAAAAGTATTTTTAAAGTTTAATGAGAGTTAATTAAAAATGCTGATTTTTCAGTTGCTTCTGATATTACATCAGCAGTAAACTACTTACCTAAAGAATCTTTCACTAGGGTTAGTTATTAACCTAGTGGTAGTTGTTTTGGGTTTTTGTTGTTTTTCTTGTTTAAAACTTCCCAAACCACTACTGTTGCATCTTATGACAACAACCCTAAAAGGGAGCAGCAGAGTGGCGATAGATCTCTTTTGGTCTGTGCCCACAAAAATTATGCTGTTTTTCCCCTGCTGCACCAAATCTTCATTCAACTCTAAAGAGGCAGGGAATGGCCACTTCCTTACAATTTGCCTGATCAAGGAGATGGACTTCTTGAAGAAGAAAGCCTGTTTTCTTTTCTTTCATCAGTTCTCATTCAGTATCTCTGAATAGATGGGTAGCCCCTGAGCAATCAAAAATGTCAAAAAGCAGCTACCTGTCAGCTTCTTCTCCAGTATATCATTCAAGTAATTTAAAAGAAATGTAAGGAATACAAAATTAATTCAGCAGCTGTTTTGGATATGTTAATATACTAAGAATCCTGTTAAAATAAAGGAAAGAATATTTAGGCTCTTAACTTCCAGTACTGATCATGCAATAGTATTATTGGTACTCTTCTTTTTAGACTCTCACCTTGTTGAAGGAAGATAAAGGGAATGTAAGGCCTGTGTGCTAGTGTGTATCTTATGGCTTGCTCAATTGTTATGCTATTAATCACTAAGCTATTAATCTCTGGAGGAGTTTTGTTTCTAGTCCAGGAGACAGTGTGTGTATTTATTGACAGCAGCATTCCATAGGATTTTGAAGTTTATCATTCATTTTTTTCGCTTCTACCTCACATGCAATGCATTTCCTGAGGTCAGTAAGCAAGTGAACAAAGAAGGTTTTTTTGCATTATTTTCTGTTCAACGGTTAAATCATTACCTGCTGATCCCTTTCTTAGGTCTTTTATGTGCTTTTTATCTTGATGTTTGACTTTCTACTGTCTGTACCATAAATTTAAGTTCTTTTTGTACGGTGAAATGCTGAGTAAATCATTGTATTATCAGGGATTGTTGTGGTAGTTAAAGGTAAAACATCAAAATCTCAGAATTGTCTCTCAAGGATGCTTTGTTGTTGCAAGGATAAACAGCTCTCAAACTAAAAGTTTCCAATTGACTTCTGTGAAGGTGCTTTAAACAGCAGGCTACTCCAGTCTCCCAAACATTTTTTTTCTCCAATGAAATTCTTAGTCAAGTACAGATAACTGGACTCCATCTCAGTAAGTCTTCCAAGTATTTGTGGCTTCAAAATCCTTAGGTCTGTGGTATGGCTTGGCTTTTATCAACCCTTTTTTTCTCTGCTTTTTTTGCACTTCTGTTTTTGGCTGGTGGACATTTCTTTCTTATTTATTCTGTAGACAGTTTAAAAAAAAATCAGAAAAAAATAAGGAAAAAAAAACATTTTTAGCCTGATTGTTATGCTGTCACTTGTCTGTGTTGACATACTGTCATTTAAAAAGGGAAAAAAAAAGGCAACTCACTTCTTCCTTCTTAGGATAAAAGCTTTTGGTAAATTGAAATTGGGATGGGTTGGGAGCCAGGAGACTGGGTGCTCTTGTATTTCCTCTGTGAAAGACTGTTTGTTCTGGGCAGCTCACAGTCCCTGCTGACCAAAACCCCTGGTCTCATTTTTAATGTTGATGTAACAAGCATTTTGTATATATTTAACTGATGCTATACTTAATCATTGAAGTGAGTGTTTGAAACAGGCATCAAATCTCAGCTGTTTAGCTTGCTTTGATCTCATAAAACTTTGGGCACAAATGTGCCAAATACATATTCAGCGGTATCTGTTAATATCTGACTTCCTTAGTAGGGCAGGGTTTTGCTTTGGAGATGAATAACTCAGGAGCTGCGGTGCTGGGCCTGCCATTGTCCTGTGGCCATAGAGTGTCACAAGCAGTGGCACAGGAAAGTGTGGGCAGGAAGGTTGTCAAGGAAAACACTAAATCCCATGCTAGCAGTTAGCTGTGAGCATCTTCAGCAGTCCATGGCTCAGCTAGCTCTGTGTTCCATTCCTCTTTTAGCTTCTCCATGACCACTGGAGGCAGAGAGAGAGATCTAAAAGATACATTCTTCTCTGCCTGATCCACTCCATGAACATGGATAGTGAGGAATGGATGTTTCTTGGGAAAACTGTAAAAACGGAAGCAGTGCTCCTGACCCCTGTGCATTACACATTTTGTTATCAGAACTTTTTGAGCACATCTACCTCTTTGTGCTACTTACTATATTAAAGGTTTTATAGTAATAGTAACATACTGAAAAAAATGGAGGATTCTGTTTATAAAACAGATTAGTAATGAAGTTTAGTAAAATAAAAGTAGTTTTTTAAACTTAATTTTTAATTCTTGATCCCTTTGTGCTTTCTGCCATATGCTGTTGTGTAAAGAGAATTAGAATTAGTGAAAAGAAAGATGTGCTGGAAGCTTTGTGTTTTGTTAAGAAAGTAATTGTTTGCTAGTGTGCAATCAGAAAAGAAAAAAAATCAGCTGTCGGTTTATTACAGAATTATGATCAACGTAGCACTCAAAATATTTATGCTGTTAGCTTCATATAAAAGCTCAAAGACCTGTTTAATTTTATTAGCTGATAAAAAATAGGATTGCAAAGCATTTAGTGATACCTGTATACTTAATTCTATCTGAGAACTATTCTGTAAAAAAAAAAAAATAAAAAAATATGACTTTCCATTTTGTGGGAAAAATACAGTAAGAATATTTCAGATTTTTTGACAGCAATAATAAATTCTCATAAAATGGCATTATTTAACTTTCAATGAAAAACTTGCGTAGCATCTAGGCTAAAGAAACAAACTGAAGAAAGTCAAATGAAAAAGATTTCAGAGCAATCTCCAAAATGCACACAGTTTACCTGGCATGAGCAGTGTGAAGCATGGGGCAGAGAGGCCTGCTACTGGCATAAGCATTATTTTCACTTTGGACAGGGAGACTGCATTTATAGAATGGTTATGCTTTTCACAAAACTGAGCAGAAAAGAACATAATGTACCTAATAAAGAAACATAAGTACACATATCCTGGAAAATGATTTGTTTAATAAACTACTACATCCCCTATTTGGAGTAATTTCCTTGAGCATGATGGAACATTGGTGTTGCTTATATACTTGACACTGAAACATGATTTTTTTGGTAGCTAAAGTTGACAGAGCTGAACAAAAAAGTATTTTCATGAGGTACTCTAGTAGCTAAAATGAAATCTTTATCCTTGAAGGCTGAAAGCCATTTAAGTGTAATTCTGGAGAGCACATCAGGAGCCTCCTTTGTTTCCCAGTGACATTTGATTGTGCAAGTAAATGTTTTTATGTAAAACTAAATTTAAAATCAAACAAAACAAAAATGACACAAGGACATTGCACCACAGAGAAAAATAAACCAGTAAATATACCGTGACTTGAGACTACATCAGTTAAACCTTCATAGCTACAAATGGTGAAAAAGAACGCTAGAAGCCTTAGATGGGATGGGGGGATGAAAGGGCAGCCAAGCAGAAAAGGTATAAAATAACTTCAGCTTTAGTGTGAAGCTAAATGTGAATGCTGTAGCAGGGGTGTTAAAGCATTCAGGAGGAGGTCCACATAAGGTCACTGTTTGGATTTGGGTTTTTTTTGGACCTGATGTTTTCTAAAGCTGGTCCCTACCGTGCTGCTGTGGTGAGGCTGTTTGGAGGCTGGGTCATCAGCAGCATGCACAGAGCCTTTCCCTCCTTCCTTTGGTTTGTAGTCTTGTGTGTGTTGGTTTGACAGCAGGAACATTGCAGATTCCTTCCAGGGGCTCCATCATGGCATTTATCTCTGGCAGTACCTAGGAAAAGTGCAGCCTGACACTTGTCTTTGTTAGTCACCAAGCTGCCACCAATGCAATTTCTGTGACAAGCAATGTGCCTGTAAACTCTGTGGTAAAGGCTGAGGTACAGCTCCAATGGTGTGAAGGGCAGAAGTACCAGCTATGTGAAACTGAGAATAGTTCTTCTCTTACAGGAGAGCTGGAAGCTTTGCCATATTGCCAGACTTTCACCAATAATGTTAAGTTGATTAAAATATCCAAATATTTTTTTCTTATGACCTAAACAGCCATTATTTTCCTGCTGATGATAAATCAGAATTTTTAATATTGATCTTATTTTAACCTTTTTAAAGGAAAGGGAAATAATTTTTTTTTAACCTCAGTTTGTGCATGGTAACTACTGGGGCTTCTGTAAAGCTTCCTAGCTTTTTGATGTATGTGCACATTCTCCTTTCCAAATAAAGTGACAAAATCAAGAATTGGCTTAAAAGAAAGACTCCAGAGTGTATCAACAACTTCTGTTTTTTTTTGTCTAACACATGACTTTTATTTAATATTGATTTTAAAACTACTTTGAAGGATATGGATTAATTCACTACTATTGGTGATTTCATCTCCTTAAACCTTTAAAGCCAGTCATACTTCCTGGCTAGAGTGAGGAACTTTATTTTCCTCTTGGTCTTCTGATCTGATTGAACCGATGACAGAATAACAATGTTAATTAAACACACAATTTTGTGTTTACAAAATAGGTCTTTCTAGACTTCTTTTTTTAGGACCCAAACATTGGCTTAAATACTTTGCCTTGAGGGGTTACTGTAGTTCATCTGAGCTGCATTTTGACCTCTTTTGCAAGGAACTGAAGTCATGGATGTGGTTGATGATTGTAGGTTACCTGACGTGGAACATCTGCGTAAGTCACGAGAAGGTAAATTTATGTCAGAGGACTTTTCAATCACTATCCAAACACATCTGACTGCAAATATTTTTTTTTCAACTCTGCCACACAGTGTATCTACCCTGGAGAGCATGTTGATCTCTTGAATCACTGATCTTGAATAATTATAAAATAAAGCCTTGTGTACTTGACTCAAATAGTTGCAATGACTTCTGTCTGTAAAGAAACTCTTGTTTAAGATTGAAATTTTTAATCTTTAAAATTTATTTTGTATAGCTTAAAATGCTTCTTTTTAGAATAAATATAATCTTAAACCATGCACATATGGGTGTATGCAGGTTATTCTACAAATTGGATTCATATCTAATTTGTATTTTCAGTGAAAAGGATTTGAATGCTGATGTGTTTTTGGCATGCAGGCAGCAGATAGCTTCTTGCAAATGGGTAGTTCTTTGTGTTATAAGTAATGTTTGCAGTTTTTGTAGTCTTCAAATTGTGAAGCTAAAATTAAAACCAAAAAAACCCCAAACAAAAACCTTTACATTCTACACCGTAATGGAAACCATTGAAATTTTGAGAGGAAGACTTCCATGGTCAGGAATAGGCAAGCATTTGGTGGAACTCTGGAGAGCTTGCCTATGGGAGAAGGGGGCACCTTGGTACCCATCCTTTCCTGAGGGACCCTGATGGATAAGCAAGGAATTCCTCTGGTCAGGTAACTATTGCTTAAGGGGCAGTGCATATGGTATCACCTTACCAGCTCTCTTCTCCCACAGCCCCTCCTTCTTTTGTTAATCAAAGGAAACATGAAAATGCTTGTAAGGTAGGGGAGGGCTCAGTTTGGTGGACAGTTTGAAGATGTGTGAGGAGTTAAGTACGTTGTTGCTTTATAATTGTTGGACCACTAAGGCCAGTATGAAATCAGAGGTTGGGCATTTAAGGATGTTTGTGAAAACCTGAATCCCATAGGGGCTCAGCAGGATATTTGAAGGCTTCTGCTTCCTACATAGATACCTGAACTTCTAACCTACCTCAAAGCACAGAGGATAAAAATCTTTCCTAAATGACAGGAAAAAAAGGATTGTTTTAATCATTTTACTTAAACCACGTATCCCCTGTAGATGAACTCTAATGCAAACCAATATATTATGACATTTAAAGTGTGCTTCAGGGTGCAATAATCATGCTTCTTTCAGTAAAAAGATATAATGGATTGAGGAAGTCTGAGGTAATAACTGTATAAAGTTGCTAAGGACTTCTTAGGCCTACAGTATCTGTCCTTCTTAACCGCCACTTCCATTTGTAACTATAGATAAAATTAACTGAGGGGAAAATAATTCAGCAAAACTTACTATTGTAGTGGTTTTTCATACATAATTAATGAAAACAAAAATTGAACCTTTACAAAGGCAGAAAAACCCCTTTCAGTACTTAACAATATTTCAGATTATGTAGTCTTTTAAGACAGTAAAATAACCTGAGGAATGGGGCTTAATTCACCATGATGTTTGCTTTATGGATCTGTGTAATAAATTTAATAAATAATTGCTTGAATATAAAAAATAAAATTTAATTCCTATTAAGAATAGTTTTAATCAAATATAAGGATACAGACTCACTTTACAAGAGTCACAGGAAGGTATGCTAGCATGTAATAAAAATTTTGTGGTTAACACTGCAACTACGGATTGAGTTTTTCATATATGATATATTCAGTTTACAAAGAACTTTATTAAAATGTCAATTTTGAAAAGAAAAGTGTATTAAAGCACAGTTAAAATTTTTTTGACATAAAATTTCCAAAGTATGTAGTGCATATCAGCAGTTTTAAAATAAAGTTACTGAAAAAATAACCGCCATTCTATGGAACACTTTATTATTTAAAAAAAATATTTTATTAGTAGTATTCCAAATGAACCCACACACATGCTTCAAAAACTAGCAGAAGAAATCTTTTGATATTAAATGTCAGCACAATGGATATGAATTGTGTGCAGTGTTTCGATTTCAATAAAGCAGCATTCTGTGGTGGATAATTGTTTAGTTGTAGTTTTTTCCAACTTGCTCTAGTATACAGTAGTTATTTTTATTAGTAGCTATGCACTTTTTATTTGTGTACATTTTATGTAGTGTGGCATATTTCTATTTCATCTTAAAAATTTTATAAAGATTAAGCTTTATAGGGACCTTTTCTGGAGGTCTTATCCCCATTACACAGGAAGGTAAGCAAATAGAGAGGAAGGTTAATTGAATTGCCCTGCTGCAGTATGTGAGTATTGGAGCTGGAACTACAATTTGGGAATGATGATTCCCAAGTCAGTACCTTAATCTAATATAGCAGAGGAGTCTTTCCTTTTGTGTTGTAAACATAGAAAAAAAGAAGGGCAGAAAATGCAAAGCTAATAACAAAATCTTCACATTAATCTCAAAAGTATGGTTTTGCATCCTATTAAGACTGTGTTTTCCTGTTTTTCCTGTTTCCAGTAACAGCCTTCTTTCCTTCATGCTGTAGCAGGCAAGATGGGTGGGACCAACTGTAGCCAATTGGAACCTTGCTGTTCATTTTAGGGAGCAGAGTTTTAGTTGATCTTACATCATGGTTATATTTTATTATGTATTTGAATAAGTGAAAAGGCACACATTTTTAAGGGACTTTGAAAGCTCAGCCTGGCAATGAAGACCACTTTAAAACCATCTGTGTAATTAATTGCCTTGTATTCATGGCAATGGCTTTGTGGTACGGCTTTAAACAAAGTATGTGTGGTCACTTTGGTGATAAAAGTAAATTCTTGACACTCTGAAAAGCTGTATAAGTGATCTGTCACAGGTCTGGGTGGTTGCCTTCTAGCAAACTAGTGTAAGGATTTGTTACAGCTTTAACTCCTGTTTGGTGTTCTTGTTTCGCTTAAACGGAAATTGACGGTTGAGGTCTGGTCACAAAGTGTATTGCATTGATTCTCTGATTTTGGAAGAATTATTTAGGTGCAGCCTTTACTTTTTACTTGTGTTTCTGTGAATCACTTGGTTAGGTGATCTTGTTGGACTTACAGTGTAAATTGAGGTAGGCAGTGCTGAAATGGTGCTCATTTAATGCCAAACCCCTGGCAAGGAGAAAAGGGGAGCACAGCAGGAAGGGTGGCTTTGATCCTTCCCAGAAAGGAATCATCATGGGACCTCTGTAATAGAGGCAACAGCCACGGGTGCTGTGCTCTCTTTCACAGACCCTGTTTAAAGCAGCCTTTGGGCTTTCAGGGAGGGAAGGAAGAGCTTGTTAGTGGTTAGAAAAGGGATGTGCTCAATATTCTGCTTTCTCCCTGTGTTCCTGGAGTGTTGATAAGAAGCAAGGCTGTGGATGTATCGCAGCCTTTGCAGGAGTAATAACTTTGTAGTTCTATGTTTCAGCTGTCTATTTTCCTAAATATTTAGCACAAATATGTTTTTGGGAAATTTAAGACTTTTATGTGGTAGCAAAGTGGCAAAAGTTCCTCTTAATTCTAGAGGGTTTTTTAACAAAAAACATTTTTTCTATCAGAGTAAATGTCCAACTCCTGTCCTACCTTTTTGTGACATTTTGGGTTAGTGTACCTTGATTTTAAACTGCACGTCAAAAAATTATTTACCACAGCATCTGTAAAATGTTCTCAAGACCTTGGCAAACACCTGATAGTTTAGGTTCATGTCCAGATACTAGGTCCTATCCCCAGAATAGATTTCTGATAAATGGATGAAAACAACTGGCAGGTAAACATGAGTAAAAAGAAGAAAAGAAAAAAAAAAGGAAAAAAATCCACCTCACAATTAATTGTCTTTTTTATTCTTGAAAAGTGTCTTTTTAGTAGTTTTCTTTTCTGAAATGTGCTGCTAGAGCTCCTATTGCTGAGAAACTTGCTTACTTGGGACCGTAATTTTAATCAAAATTTATGTGCTTCTCTTTTCTTGTTGAAACTTTTGGAAAGAGGGCAAAAGTACTACAGCTCTGTTATTTCTCTAAAAACTCAGTCCATGTTTGTATGGGTATGAGAGAGTAGGATAATTTGTTCTCTGTGAGAAGTATCCAGGGCTCCTTGATTTGCCTCCTAAGGAAAACATCTTTTTATACAAACATGGTGACTGTATACTAGGGAATGCTTTTGGACACTGACAAGCTCAGGAGCTAATTTATTCTATGTCATCGTGTTGGTCTGTATCTCTAATTAGCCTTTAGTCACAGTTTCTCTTGCAAGTTTCACTATTTTTGTAAAGATTGAAATACTAGACCTAAATGAATTTTTTTCTAGTTTTCATGACTGTGTGCTAACAATAACACTGGAATGTTCATTTTTAAGGATACAGAAATACAAATGTGTATTGAGGTACTATGAAACACACTGTGAAATAATAAATTTTAAAATCTGTTTATTGAAATGTCCCAGACTATTCCTAATGGGTGCTGTTGAGCTGTGTTTAGTGGGCTGTGGTAGAGCTGGGCCACCACATGGGACCAAAGCCATGAGGGACTGGTAGCTCCTGCTCTGTGTAATGGTCACCTCTGGTCTTGGCTGCACCTGTGTGGGTTTTGAGAAGCTTAAAGTAAAGCATTGCTATGACCATTCCTTACTATCCTGTGATATGAGTGGTGTTTGCCTGCACTGAACGATATGGGAAAAGCAGCCTACTTGTTCCATACAAACCTTTTCTGGAGTAAAGGCCAGCCCTAGCATTGATTGACCTGGGTGCTGCAAGCTGAAGTTGTACCACAGCACCTGATTTTCATTTACCTCTCTGAAGCAGCTGGTGAACTTTTCTGGTTCAAAGTTGCCCAGAAGAATTTAGAGTTTTATGTAATTCTTTTTACTCTTAAGCTCAATAGGGCCTAGCCATTTTTCCATAGCTCCAAGGCTCACATTCATGACTGAGGTAAACTTTTCCTTTGTCACCGTTTTTCTCCCACACTGATTCCTCTCTCCAGTGTTAATGCCTTCAGAGTGAGGGAGAGAGCTGTACTGAGAAATGTAGGGATCATTTGTGTCCTGGATTGTTTCCCTAAGAAAAAACAAAGTAATCTGTCCTGTACATACTGTACAACAGAAGAGACAGGATACAGTTGGTAGTACAACTATCTTTAATTTGTTAGTGAGCACTTTCCATAAATACACTATAAAATTAGGGGAAGTGTATTTGTTTCCTGTTTATGAGAAAGAGGCCACTATTTTTGTCTGATCATTGACTAAAATTTTGCAGTTATGTGAAGAAATACTTTGTGGAGAAAAAAAATATTTAAGGAGAACTCCAAAACAAACCTGTCTGACTTTAAGGAACAGGCTGCATGCAGTACCCAGGCATGTACAAACCATAAGTTCCTCCTACAAAAATGTTATATGCTGCTTTCAAGGGGGATAGCTTTTTTAGAGAATAAACATAAACAAGATAATTGACTCTGTTATGCTATTTGTGAAATAATATTTGGAAGGTATGCTACTGTTCAGGTAAAATATGGATTGGGAAAAGATGTAAATGTTGGCAGGGGAAGATTTCATTCCTTTCTGAAAGCCCCCAGCAGGAGAAGGCTGGGGCACTGATCTTGCTTGCAAACTAGTTGTCTGTCTAGTCCTTGGGCTCAGCCCTGCTTGCAGACTGCTGCAGGATGTCTGGGCAGCAGGGAGAGTCTGGGGCAAGGTGAAACCCAGGAGGCAGATGGTCCATTTCTCCTTTTGCCCACCTCTATTGCAAACATGATCTTTACTAGCCAAACATTGCCGTGGCTTTGATTAGTTGCCTGTGTCTCCTATAACCAAAGGGTGCTGGAGTTATTCTCCGCTGTTTGGACAGCGTACTTTTTCCCCATCCACCCCAGGCTACTATCAGTCGTGTCATAATCTCCTGGAACTGCCTTCAGGCACATCCGGAGTAGAGTGAATCCAACCTGCTGAGGTGGAAAGGCCTTGGAAAAGCTTGGCTAATGGGAAAGGTGGGAGGCAGGGAAACACCACTCTGCATGGCACTGTATTGGTTGTTCTTGGTCTCAAGAGCTAGAAATTTAGAAGTAGTACCTAGAGTTGAAGGATTTGGGCATTTTATTCACTTCAGGGTCTGTTGGATTGTAGCAGTCACTCTGGTTCCTGAAAAACCTCCCTTGTGGCTGAGCCGGTCTGTGAAGGCTCCTTTGTTGGGAGTTGCTGGGTGGTGTGTCTGTATGTGCAGAACAGGGCTGTGTTCAGCACTGATCTCACCCAAGGTGTGTTTGCTAAGCAGGCTGGGCAGGGCAGGTGGTTGGTGGTTCCTCTCCAGCAGCAGATGGCAGGGCAGCCTCCTGACACCTCCAGTTCCAGTCCTGCCCCACCAGCTCAGCCTTCCCAGTCCCCAGGCAGGGCATGTGCAGCAGCTGCCTCTCCTGCTGGGATGGCTTGAAAGCACAACAAAGTGCTGTTTGCTTCTTTGCTGATGTCTTGGTGCTCTGAACAGGGCCTGGCCCTGGTGGGCTTTTCTCTGAGGTGTGCAAGAGGAAGCCCAGCAGGGCAGGAGAAAATACTCTGAGCTGCAAGAACTTCCAGAAGGAGCAGGAAAGAAACAAACTCAATAGTTTTGAAATATCTTTTTACTGGATACTATTCACCCCTGCCATTGCTCTGTGTCTACAAGTCATTGTATGTCTGGCAGCTCTTCCTCCACATTGGAAGGTTAAGAGGCTTCCCTTTTAGAGGCAGCAGAGCCAACCCAAAATGCTCTCTGCAGCTCTGTTGTTTGAGAACTGGAGTCTTGGGGCTTTGAATAATAAATCCCAAGAAGAGCCCTATGTACTTGAATGGAAAACAGCTGGATAGCTTTTTTTTTTCCCCTTCTCACATTATAATCCCATTGGCCATGTGCTTTTTCTTGCTCTCTGTCCTTTTCTTCTATTTTTCTTTTTCCTGTTTTTTTTTTTTTGCATACTTAAAGCAGTGCTACTTAAAAAAATTCTTAACCTAATATTTGCAGAGTCTGTGCAGGTACACAGTCATCCCCTGTGAGGTGAGCAATAAGCAACAGTGTATCCTTATGCCTTGTCCTCTGGGGCTTTTTTTTTTTCCTCATTTTCTGCTTTATCAATTATCTGTGCCGTAGAGTGTTTCCAAAGAGTTGTGATAGTATTCCTGTTGTTTAGAGGGAAGGAAGAAATACTTTTTCTTTCAGTTGTGTATTGAGAACCTATGCACAAGTATCTGCTAGTTTCGGAGGCCTAGACACCAAAATGCAATATTACAGGGTGCCAAGGGAGTTGCTGATTATAATAATTATGCAGTCATTATTGTACCAGCTGCTCCAATATCCTGCATTCTTGGAGCCCATTTAACATCAGGTTGCACTATCAATTCTCTTGCACTTCTTATCCAAGAATTCAAGAATTTAGCTAGTTTTCTTTTTTTTATTTTTTAAGTTATAACAAGAGCTGGTGTAGGCTGGTAAGTTTCTTCAGTGACTCTTCCATTGTTCCAGTTTTAGAAATGAGGACCTAAAGCAGAAAATTATAAACATCCACAATTTTTGGAGTCCAAATGCCTTGGTACATTGGTACTTCTAGTGCTGACATACCCATACTCTACATGGGCTTTAAATAAAGGTAAATAAATTTACCTGCTATTCAGTGCTGTAAGTGTGTGAATACTTACCAACATAAGGTAAGTATTCAGTGTGTTCTTTTTCTAACATGCAGAATACAACACTGTCAGAATCAAGATTAACTGTAGAATACAGTTAATATCTGAACATGTATTGAGCATTATTGTTTTCTTCGTTCGGGATATAAATAAAACTATTTTTCTGTTACCACATCCCATAAAGTTGGTCAAATTTAACTAAATTTGACAGCTACTCAGTGTTCAAGAGTAATAATTAAATTTAAACTTGGAGTACTATTTATGAAAATAATTAGACTATTCATGTAGGTAAACTATTACTTTCAATAACTGAACTAATTCTAATAGCTAAAACTAAAAAGTGAAGAGCTAAATGGTCTCTAAGGTTTGAAAAGGATTAGTGTTGATACTTTGCATTGGATTTTAAGACAAGGGTTCTGTTTATTTTAAGTTTGTTACCATAGAAGTATAAACTGAAAGGTAGCAATGAGGACTTTGTAATATATTATATTAAATAAACTTTCCCTGTTAGCACTGCATGCAAAGCTTTATTTACATTTCAGTAAACTGCTTTCTGCTGCATTTACAATTCTGCTCTACAGATAAATTAAGGGATTTCATGACAGTATGATTTACTTTCTCCTTACAAACTGAAAAACAATATTTTAAAATATATTTGCCTGAAGTGCTTGCATTAAATTTTCTGGGCAGCATCAAATCTAACATCAGATGAAAGTCAGTCTTATCTTCTTGTTCCTATACTTAGAGGATGGGCAAATATTAAATATTGTGTTTAGAATTCATTGTTCTTGCAAACAGTATTGAATAACTCCTTAAAATATATTCCTACCCTGCAATAACAGATGAGCTGCCACCAAATTAAATAAATAAAAGATCTGATAGAATCACACATAAAGCTCTGACTGTTTGATTGTTTTTTTTTTTTATGTTCTGCAAACTTACTCTTCCAGAAGTCAGTGAATGCTTCAGGTTTGGTTGAGCTGAACAGGTGCAGTTGAGTGAATGACTTGGGCTGTAATATTGGTGGTGATAGATAAGCTGTGAAAGAAACACTGAGCCTGAACTTCCAGTCTCAGGATAATTTGTAGGGCTGGTAAATCTGGAGGTGAGGGCAGGGAAGAAGTATTTCTGTTTACATAAAGGAGCAGATGTTGTCTGCACTCCAGGTACAAAGGCTGTAAAATGTCATAGTCCAGCATTTTATACAACATTTTCATGAGGTGCATCCTTCTGGCATGATGCAGGTACGACTCCTTCTGTTAACACTGTTCCTTTAAAAAGAAGTGTCAAGTATTATTTCATTTCATATGAAGAGAGAGACGGTAGAATTAATTTGAAATACCTCTTACGCTTTTCCACTAAAAGCTGTTTGACAAAACACAGGGTAGCCTATTCTGTTTGTAAACTTCATCACTTTTGGTTGCTCAGCTTGATGCAGGTTTTATTCATTAGGAGCTTTCAGCCTGGCTGTTGGAAGAAGAAGGATGTTCCTCTTGCAAACATCTGACTCCCTGTCCAGGACACCGTATGGCAAAGTGTCCTCTATGAGGGCACATGCCATCAAGCAATATGAGCCACCACGTTCAATATAATGTGAAGTTACAAACTCTCTAGCTTAAACATTTAGAGGATTTTAGTTACTTATCTGCAAAAGTTTTAAAGATACATGTAAGTAATGCAGCTCTTTCATTTGCAGAAGCTCCCTCCCTTGCAGACAGAGGTACATACCTGGATACCATGAAGGCATTAAGCATTCATAAGTTTATTTTCAGAGCACCTAGAACACAAAGGACACCTCATCTCTGCTGTGCTCAGTTGAATGTGCTGTCATCCACACTTAGGTTTCTGTGTTCTTCTGGCTGGACAAGTTTCTTGGTTATAGCTTGGTTTTTGTGCGTATGTGGTGTGATGCCATTAGTTCCGATGTCCTGTGAGCTGTAGCTGTTCAGTCTGTTTCCAAAAAATTTCCTCCACTGCTGAGGTTTGGTTTAAGGCTTGTTGAGC
Source organism: Molothrus aeneus (assembly GCF_037042795.1). Taxonomy (NCBI): domain Eukaryota; kingdom Metazoa; phylum Chordata; class Aves; order Passeriformes; family Icteridae; genus Molothrus; species Molothrus aeneus. The sequence goes on from NC_089648.1 coordinate 44,936,150, forward strand.
ACAGCAGGTGGTGGGACTAGTTCACAATGAAACTAAGTATTGGTATTTGGAAAAAACTCTAGATATTACTATAATTTAAAATAATTGGGCAGTGGGAGCTACTACTTGTGGCCTTGAGCAGATCACTGTGAAAATGTTAGCCTTTATCTGGTTAACTATTTACTTACATTTTTTCATTTTCTTATTTTTATTTTTTTCTCTTGTTCTTTTCCTTGAGCAGTTGAGTGGGGCAATAAACTCACAATCCTTTAAACTATTTTTTTCAGCTCTGTATTCTAGGTAATACTCAAATTCTGATTTCATGGAGTTTATTTTCCAGAATGAGCCTCCCATTATGTTTCAATGGAACAAAAATTTGCAAAGAATTTGCAATTGAGAAATAAACAAGTTTACAAGAAATCTTAGAAATTCCTGAAATGTGCTCTAATAGTTTCTTTCCTTTTTCTGAAAGCATTGTAGAAATATGATATTTCTTTTGATTACTTAACAAAGTTGTAGTCCTGTGACATGGTTTTAAATGAAACATTTTCTAGTTTTTATAAAGGCTCTTATGTAATTAAAAATGGTAAAACAATAGACCAAAAGAAAGAACCAGTCAGCAAATAAGGAGTAAGAAATGATGTGTAATTGAGAAAAAAGCCCTACATTTTAGCATCTGAGCTGGACACAATGACTTAGCTTAGAAATTACAAGGTATTTGACAGCAACTGCTGCTGGTTTGATGTTTCATTAGAAAATAGTAATATTTTGTGATTTCTGGCAAAGGTGAGCTGAAATGATTTGTGTAATGTGTCTGTAGCACTGCAAGCTGTAATTCAAATATAAATTGTTACTTCCAGCCTTCTCTGTGCTTTCTCTCTCAGTAGAAAACCAAACTGAAAGCAGAATACTTTATGCATTTATCAGATGATGCTTACAAAATGTTGTGAATCTGACAAACATGGAAGAGTAGAATACTTTGAAAGACAAATAAGCTTTCTGTTATTGAACTTGTCTGTCTTAAGTCTGACCATGGATTCCTAGCAAGGTTCAGAGCTGCCTGTGGTCTGGGTTGTCTCCTGAAGCCCTGTGAAGTGCCTCACTTGCCTAATCGAGGTACCTATGACTAAGAAACAGAAATGGCTCTTAAATGTTCATCTTATTTAACACACCTAAATATGAGTGTTGTAGGTCTGTTAAATAAGATGGACATCTATAATCTCAAGGTGAACCTTCTACTAGGAGCTTGATGTTTTTCATTATAGCATAAGGCAATGTCACCCTACTTTTTCTTAAAACACAATTCATAAGATCACATCTGCTGTCAGTGTTTCTGAATGTGAATCTCCCACTTTGGTGAGCATCCCTTTTAGCTACTTTACTTTGACATATACATGTATAAAGTTTCTTTTCATTTTCTGCTAAGCTTATGATTTTATCTTTTCAGAAAAATCAAAAGAAAAAACTCATAACTTTTCATGACTTCATTTAATCTCTTTGTTATTAGTACTAAACATATGCACTCACACTAAATTTTTTTCTTTTCTCCAAAGCATTGCGAGGCTTTGGAATATGTGTCCATTCATGTGAATTGGGCATATTTTTCTGCATGTTTGCTATGTTTTTGTCAAAGTAAATTCTCCCATAATTTTGCTCATTTCTGCTGCTCTGATCTATCTGAAGCAGTTTTCCAGTCATGTGTCTGATAGAGACAAGCTTCAGCTTGTCTTTGTATTTTATCACATTCTTACATAGCTTAAAATTGTATTGTCTTTTCTGTAGTACTCCTTTATAAAATTCAAGATAATTTCAAATTAATTTCCTCCAGGAAATTATGTTACTTACTAATGTTGCTTTTTCCCTTCTCCCTGTATACTAGCTTGTTATGGAGACCATCGGGTGAGAAAGGCCTGGTAGTGTTAGAAATGAAAAGCAGGAAAACAGACCTTAGTCCTGTGTAGGGAACACAAAATGTCAATGGGGAGCTGTTCAAATCTCTAAGATGCCTGGGCACAAAGACCATGTTTTTTGCAATTGCTGTAGTTTCTTTCATATCTAAATCACAAATACCTTGAAGACTTTATTGTTAAGAAATAACTGGGTTTCATAGCATTGCCTTTTGCTGTTGCACAAGAATATGGAAGTATTTAATTTAATTGATACCACACATGTTGATGTTTGCATTATGATGTGAACAGCAGAATATTTAGTTGAAAAAATAAGTGTGCATTAAAATTGAACATAATTCAAATTCTTTAGAGGATTCTGTTATTCAAAATACAGAGTTTATCTTTCAATATATGTCTGGTTTCCTAAGAAACTTTCTTCTTGTCTAGATGCTTTGTGAATCACCGCTGTCAGCATTAGGCTAGACAGTTCACCTAGATATTTTTATTTCTTATTGTTTGTAAAAAGTCACCTTCCCATTTCTCCACAACTGATCATGTGAAACAGTTTTCAGGAGGATTTTGCATGTGGGTGCAATCATCCACAAAGTGCTGAGAGGAGCTGTGGGTGGCTGCACTGCTGGCATCCTGCTTCCCAGTGCCCTTGAGGCCATGGGGCTGCTGCCGTTCCTGCAGTTACAGATGGGATGCGTCAGAGTTAAGTGGCAAATTACCATAAATTTTAATGGAATTTGGCTGCCAGAATTTCTTAGGCCACTTCTAAAATTTTAAGCTGTGATTGACTGTTTCTTGGGAAAGAGATTTTCTAAAAATGCTCATCTTTTATTGACTAAAGGAAAGTGGGTTTTCATTGGTCTGGTTTTTGAAGCTGAAGGAATCAGACTTGACTGGGGGCAAATTTTCTCTATAAAATACATAATCATGTAATTCTGAAAGTTGATGTTGTGTTTTATATACCAGTCTTTTCAAAATTTTTTCTGTTGGCATATCTGGTCAGTTCATATTGCTTTTTAAATTTTTTTAATGGTATCAAGTGCACTGGTGTATTATTTTTATATCTCATGCTTCAAGTAATATTAGGTTCAAGCATTTAACCTAAATATTTGATGTAATATGATAACATACAATCCAGACATTACTTTTTTTTTAAAATTTATTTACATTAAAGGAAATTGCAGGTTGCTGGGAAGAAAGCTCCTCTTCATTGCTATGACCTGTGTAAACAGGTCAAGCTGTAAGATAGGCCTTGGTAACGGGGTCCTAGTCTGACCTTGCAACATCAACAGACTCAATCAGCCTTAATCCAAGGCTGCAGATGGCATGAAGAGGTAAGGTGTGTACCAGTCACCTAGGTTGGTGGGGAGCAGAGTCCCTTATCCTTTCTTAGAAGTCTGCTGGTGATTCAACATAATGAATAGGTGAATAGGTAAATACTAAAGCTGTATAATGACAATTCTTCGCTTAATAAATCAAACCCTTCCAGTGTGGAAGAAGTAAAATTTCAAAATTGCTACTGGAAAAAAACGTGTCAAATATGACCTGAAGCAGAACAATTAATATTAGGTATTTTCTGACTTTTTGTATGTGTTTTTTTGGAAGTTGTTGGGTTTTTTTGTTTTGTTTTGGTTTGGTTTTTTGTATGTGTGTATTATTTGTTTATTTCATTTATAAATTTTATAAATAATTTGTATTATAAAAGTGATGAAACAGGGAAAGAACAAAGTGGCTTGGTTCTGCTTTTGATAGTGCACCAAAATATCAGCCTGGTGATGAAGGTGGTCATGTTATGTGTGGTAAACTCAGATTCAACTCACTATTTTTGCCTAAGCACACTTGAACGTGCACCTTCCCTCTCTGAAGAAAGTGCTCTGATAACCAGACTAGAAATAACTCAAAAATAAGGTTTGTTGTGCTGCTCTGTATACAAAATTAAACACTCAGGGGAGCAGGAATTGGAACCAGATGTCTCATTTCCCAAGAGACTAATCTTTCCACCAGGCTAGAGAGTTGCATTTTCTCATAACTCTTCCCTTCCTCCATTTACATACAATTTATACACAAGAGACAGTTCCAATTATCCTGGAGTATTAGATATTTTCACACTGGCATATAATTTTCCAAAGGGTATAATTGGACCATGTCTAATTCAAGTGCAGGAGGGAATGATTAGCCAAAAGATACTTGAGTAGGTCAAGCGCCAAGATCTGCATGGTTCTTCATGGAGAAAAAATGTTACTCTTTTAACTTGTTTTATCTGTAAAATTTTTGTGCCCTTGTGTGTTCCTCAAGGAACCATGAGACCTTCAGTTACAGTTTGAACTGAAATGAACACAGGGACTGGGTTGCATTGGACAAGTGTTGCCTGCACGTTCAGGGAGGTGATCCTTGCCTTCCCTTCTGCACTGCTGAGGGCACAGCAGCGGTGCTGGGCTCAGCTTCCCAGTATGAGAGATGTGGACATAGTGAAGCAAGTCCAGCACAGGGCCTCAAATGGGATTAGGGACCTGGAGCATCTTCTCTCTGAGGAGAGGCTGAGAAAGCTGAGACTTCAGCCTGGAGAGGGAAAGACTCAGGGGAGCTCATCAGTGTGAAGGAATACCTGAAGGGAGGGACTCAAGAGGAGGGAGACAGACTTATCCATGGTGTCCTGTGACAGACCAAGAGACAATGAGCATAAGCTAAACCACAGGACTTCTGTCTGAACATCAAGAAATATCTTAATACTTTGAGGGTGACAAAACACTGGTGCAGGGTGCCCACAGAAGCTTTGGAGCTTCATCCTTGAAGGTATTTGAGACCTTACTGGACGTGAACTTGGACTGTCTACCTTAAGTGACCTTTCTTGAGCAGCTGTGTTGGATTAGACAATCCCTGGAAGCCTCTTCTGACTTAATTTTTTTTTCTGAAAATGTGTAGTTCTCTATTCTTCTACTCACAAATACTTGCTGACAATATAAACATCATGTACCTAAGTTTATTATTCTGTCAGATTAAAATATGGAACATAAATTAAAAAAAAAAAAAGACAAACCCAAACCAAATTTATTAAAAAAAGGAAAACAAAAATTAAGTCTTCCCTTAGATTTGTAGGTGAAAGAAGCCAATCAGGCTAATATTGTTAGCATGATTGCATAAAGTTCAAGAAACCTTTGGTATTTAGGTAAACCCTGAGGAGCTGGTTTTGATATCAGGGATTATGACACAAGAATCTCTCCTTTGAATCTGAAAAACATATGTGAGTGATTTTTTTAAACATCATTGTGCTTGTTTAGACAAAATAATTATTGAAAAAAAAAAGCTCTGTGCAAAAAGGTGGAAAAATGTGGAATCAGAAGGTTCTGGTTCAGTGTTAACCTGATTACTTTTGACTCTCAGATTACTGGGGAGTGAGGGGCAGCATGTGCAGATCTCCCAGCACATAGTTACTGGGAATTTCAATATGTAATTTGAAGAGGAAAAGCTGTAGTGAATGTAATCCTGAATACACATTTCCATGATATTTGGATGACATTAAAGCTGCAATTGTAAACAAGTTTTCAACAGAGAAAAATGTGAATTCATTTTCATTAGTACATTCAAGGAAATAGAAGATTCTCTTAAAAAACAGCAGAGAAAGGTGTGAGGCAGGAAGATCTTCTTCCAAATCATCTTTTATTTACCAAGTCTCGTCCTCCCATTTTATTAAACTAAATCCTTTGCAGTATATATCCATCATGGTTTATAGCTTGAAGAGGGTTGGTTAATATTTGATTAGGGTAGACAGTGCTAGTAAGTTTATTGACTTGGTCTTTTACTACTAAATGAGATAGCACTCTGAGAAGATCAGAGTGACAAGTTCTGTCACTTCAGAAATTTTTATGATATTTAGTATCAATTGTGAAAAGAAAAAGCTAAATACTCACTTGTATTTCTTCCTTCCTATGGATAAATATACTTATGACTCTTTTTTTTTTACCTCCTTTCAATGAATCTGTTCTTTCATTTATCTTGACTGGTAGAAAACATTTGTGTCATTTTAATAACTATCAACAAGCAGGCTGGCACAGCATAGTTGCTACTTACTGATATTTGGTGCTTTCATTTCAGTCCTTTTGGTGATTTTTTTCTCTTAACTTTATTAATGATAAACCTTAGGAAAAATTTTGGGGTTTTTTTATGATGAGCTGTGTAAGGAGAAAAAATGGATTATTTATTTTGTTGCAAGAAGTTTAGAAACAGGCAGAAGATATGCATGCCTATTTGGAGAAGAAAGGGAGCACAGGTGTTAAACTGAAGAAAATCAGAAATTTCACCAATTATTTTTGGACTACTACTTAGGCTACATAGGAGCTAGGTACTGAGGGACTCCTAGGTTTATAGGTACCCAAGTAAGCAAGTTTGATTGGCAAAAAGATTTTTTTTCCCCAATCTTATTTAAAAATAACTTTATAAAACCAACAGATTTATAAAATGGGACATTCTTGAGCTGGAATCTGGGAGATAATTCATTTGTATTGCTTCAATACCTATTATAATTCTGCTTTGTAGCAGTAGAAGACAGCAACAGCTGAACAAACTGCATATCCAAAGAGGAGAGATTTCCTATGCTTACATTATCTGTTAGCTGCAAATTATATTAAAATGAACAAAATCAGGAAAATAGCAACATTTGAATTACTGAAGGTTCTCTGTGTAGATTAAGGGAATTGAAAGTGATGGCCTTGCTTGACATGAGTTTGATGAGTCATTTCGGATAATTTCATTTCAGTGGTCAAAAATAGTTTAAGACAACTCCTTGTTTTCCTTAAGAAGTTTTTTGGGGGTTTTTTTGTTTTGTTTTTTTCCTTTTGTTGTTGTTTTTCCTGCCTTCATGCTCTTTTGAGAGCTGCTTAATTGTTTCCACTGAAACAATTTATGGCTAAATGTTCCAGTTCAACTTTGCTGAAAGATATAGATGAAAAAGAGAAAATTAGAATCAGCCTCACCTAATTCAAGACACATCCTTCTCTGACCACAAAAGTTTCTTATAGTTCAACAACGTTTGATGCTGGTTTCTTGAGATTCAATTCAACTTCCTATAACTGCATTTTCCATAAGAGAATGTAGCTTGATCTTTAAATTAATTGTCAACAGCAGCTGCTCTTGAACTTAATTTTCAGTTAGTTTAACAAATGGAAAAGAAGAAAGAAGTCATCTGGAATATCAAGGAATATTTATTATTTCAGTGAAAGAATTCAGATTGTTTAAGTATTTCTTATGGATGTCATTTCTGTTGTAATTTTTTTTCAACCTATAGAATGTTACCACAGTTGAAACAGGAATAGTAACAATCCACTCTGCAACCATTAGTCATTTTACAATGAAAACCTGGCCAATTTCCTTTTTATTTTTTTATTTTCCTAGTAAGCTGCTTTTAACAGATTTCTTCAGTGCATTTAATTTTGCCTTAGCAGCTGGTAATGCCTTAATGCTTCCCTGAGTTGCTCACGTGCATGTTTTATTGTCACTAAGGAGAAGAAGCTGTGCTAGAAGTATCCATTGTTAGTAAATCTTGGTTTTCACGTATCCTGAAAAATACAGAAAATTCGTGTCTGCAACTCGATCTTGCCAAGGGAAGAATTCATGGAGTTGCTAAACAGCTCCTTTTCCCAGATGTTCTGTTTCAAAACTCTGCTGCTGTTTATCCCTCAGCAAGGCTGCTTGGAACATGTGTGAGGTGATACTGGAAGTGATCATTGCATGGATGGGCTTCATTGCTTATCTGAAAACAGCAAAGCCAAATCCTTGCCTTTTCTGGGACAGGGGAGTTTCTGCACAGTGCTAGGTGCAGCCTGACCCCAAAATCCTTTGCCTTACTTTTTCTCCCTGAAGTTACTTTCACTCTCTCCTCCAGCATTGTCAATGAGCATAGAGATTATTTTTTAAGAAAATAATTTCATTAGTTTTAGTTGGATAACTTAAATATGTAAAGCTAGACAAAATTGAGTACTTATTGAATCAGGGACTAGATTTTTCATAATCTTCTCTTTATTTTTAATCTCAGAGAGTGGGCCAGTCTCAGAAACCAGATGTCTTACTTTCAGAGCTCTGCACTTTGTCAATTGTGATCAGCCTATTTTTTTTTAAGCAATATTATTTTCTCCCAGTCTAGAAAAAAAATTAGATTCTTGCTTTGTTAACAGCTCTTTTAAATAAGGCATAAGTAATAAACCTACTGAATTAACAATAGCTATATCTCAGCAGCTCAGATTTGGAAGTTGCAGAGTAACATTTAAATTTCTTTAGTTATAAGGACAACTAATTTTAGGCTCTCTTTTATAGGTATCTCTGGCACAATAGGGTTAAGTTACAATAAATGAGCAAGGTATTCAACATTGACCTGTATTTTGTGCATGCTAAGCCTTCTGGAATTACTTGAAAATTTCATCATGCTGAGTTAAGTGTTGTATAAAGTATTGAAGAAATGCTTCTTGAACTGGGAGAGTGAAATATTCTTAGTGTCTATGCATCCTTGACTGAAGAGATGTCTAAATTCTAACTACAGTTAAATGTCCTACAAATGGCATTATTTCCAATTATATAGAAGTTTGGAGTTTTTAAATAGTATTCCAGAATTTTTAGAAGCTTTTTAGAAACTTGTTAACATTTGGAGGAGACACAAGCATATTCTGGTGTAAAGTATGTTTTTCCTTTCCTTGTTTAGCATACAACCTATATAATGTTATCATTCAGAATCCAATGAGTCATTTGAAAATATTCTTAATATTTTCAATTTTCTGTTTCAGCAAGGTCTGTTAGAAGTTCTTAAGAATGAAGGAATGCCTGACTTTTATTTTACATTCCATTAAGGCTGCCGCAGTAAGTTGGCCAGTATAGCATAGACACAATATTTGTATTTAGAAAAGGAAACATTCACTTCCTTTAATATGAGAATAAAAGGTGATTAATCTAAAGTGTTTTTGTAACCACTGGTCCACTTCTAGTCTTTAATGAGTTTATTATCACAATGTTACTGGGAGGTCAGAAATCCTGACTGTATTTGCAACCTGGATGTAAATTATGGAGACCATTGTAAAAAAAAAAGAAGAGTAAGTAATTTTAATCAATGATAGGTGCTTAAAACCAATTTCAAGAGATGAATACTTTTGAAATCAAAAACTGTGTCATCAAGAATTATCATTTTATAAGCTCTATTTTTTTTCCTCTTTAGCTCTTAAGCAAGTGGTACAACCCTGGCTGGTATTGTCTTAAATTGACTGAACAAACTGGAAAAGACAGAACAAAGAAATGAATACCTGCTAGGACTAATTGCAGGGTATTTTCAGAATTCATGTTTTTTAAACAATTCAGTGAAAGTTGTACTGTTTTTTATATTGTATTAGTTACTTAACTGTGATACTGTGTTGTACCAGATCTTAATAAAAACAAATTTATGATCATAACAAACTTAACCAAGCCTATAATCTTCTAAATATAAACTTTACAAAACTAATGTTCCAAAAACCTATATTGAGTAATCAGTACGTATGTAAAGTTCCATTACTGCTTTTGATTATTAATACTGTTTCTGTTGTCTGACTGATTCATAATTCCTTTAGGTATTTTCTGCTTGTGAATTAATCTTGTTAAATGTTTCTAGCATAGCTTTCTTTCAGTCTTCTGGATGTGTTGCTGAATTCCAACTGGCAGTTCAAGGGACAGAGCACTTCTTAGCCATATCTTATAATTTTTTTTCTAATAGCAGTTTGAATTTGCTGATGAAAAGTACTGTAGCTGCTGCTTAGTATTCTACTTACATACTACCATACTAGCAGATACAGATTAAATAAATATTGCCTAGATTTGAACTGCATATTGGTAACTTATGCCATTTGTCTATTCGTGCTTGTTAAAATGCTAATATTTTGTTAAAGTTGTTTTATGTTTCTTCTGCATTGTATGGAATCCTGGGTCATGACAGTCTTGACATTCACAGGTCTTTCAGTATATATTTACAATATCTAAATACTTCTTGGAGAAGTAGCCCATCACTGGAAAGATTTTTTTTTTTTCAATTATAAATAAACTATTTGATTACATTTGATCCTTGTCAGTAGAATTAGTTTTACTCTTAAAATAAGACAGAACAATGCTCTTTCACATGTGCATGAAGGCAAGATGGTAATAATTATTTTATCATTTTAATGTATTCTTTTTATAGCATTTCACAGATTTTTTAGGAACAAATCATAACAGATATTTTTCCCAGTATATTTCATTAACTCATAAATACACCAACTTATTGTTGTCTATTTCCTCCTTAAGTAGTTGAAGTTAGGTCTAAATTTTGTGGAAGAATGGAAAAATCTATTTTTTGATCAACTTGGCTTCTTGCACAACATTTCTGATAAATACAGACATGTTTTTATACATATAACCAGATAGTCACATACCTTTTAAAAAGTGTGTTCTGAGAAATAAGCCTGCTGCTGTGTAATGTAACCTTTCATGTTGTATTTCTGCGAAGTGCTTCGGAGTTTTCTTGAGCTAAAAATATTCAGTTCCATGTGCTGGCCTTTAACTGTCTTTCCAGGGTTTTTGATGTCTGAGTATCAATGTATCTTTCCTTGCATTTCTTCATTTTCCTTCTTCAGATTTGAATATAGTTCTTTCCTGTTTCTCTAATTCATGCCATTCCATCATGCCATTCCATGCCCTCTCATTTCAGTATGGATTTCTGCTAGATTCTTTTCAGTAGATTTGTTTCTACTGTGAATAATCAATAAATGAAATTAAATTGCTTTTATAACAATCTTTTCCCTTTCTGAGTGCCTGTCCTCAATTCACAAGATGTTCTAAACCAAATTCTCTTGCTTACATATTAACTATACAGTTCTTATTTGTATTTGGAATTCTAATACCTCTGTCATTGTCCCTTTTGTTGCCATTTGGAAGTTTTGCTGAAAGAGTATATCCAGGTACTGAATCTCCTGTCTTTAAAACCTACTTTAAAGTCCATTGCAAGGTGGAATTAAAATAATTTTGGTAGATTTAGTATTTTTTCCCCTTGACTTTCTGTCCCATTAAAAGCATAATTTAGAATAAGTGCCCTTTTCTGCTTCACTTGGTTTGTGTCAGAGATACTGCAGGTCAATGTTGAAGTATGTAAAAGCTTGCTCAGCACATCACCACCCTTTGTCTTATCACATTAAACTTGTCTTAATATATTTCTTGAGAACATTTAAAGTGAAAAAGAAACATTAGGCTAAAATCTTTGTGAGGAAAAATACAGTCACAAATCATCATCATTTTTTGCTATCATATAAATCCCCAGAACCATGAAAAACAGCATATTCATTGACCTTTTCTTGGTTCCTATGCTTTCCCATTTTTGGACTGGATCCTTAAACTATAATGTTAAACTTGGTAGCTCATTTTGGTCCTTATATAGCCTGGTAATGACTGTACTGTTTCACAATGCTCATCTTATTCTGGACTTAAGTATAAAATGAAGATACCTTCTTATAACATGACATAAGGAACTTAACATTAATTAAGGAATCTGCTTTGGAATGCAGTAGTTTGGATACCATCATCTTGGGTAAATGTGAAATGATTAGTCTGTATTGGCAATTCATTTAGTTCTGCAGCTTTATTATGCACTTCCATGTAATGAACCAGTTAAGCATGGCTTGTGTTATCTGAACTCACAAAGAAAGCAGATCAATCTCTTTATTTGTTGGTGACTAATTCTGATGCTTTCATACTGTAGTTACTGTTTTCTAATGATGTAAAGTATGATTATAGGTACCAGAAAATGCTGAAGCCAGCTGCAGTTGTTAATGTTGAAGACATCAAAGTCTTGGTAACGCTCATATAACAGAGGCAAGTGCTTAGGAATAATTTACAAAGAGAGAAAATAAAGAGTTGAGGGGTAGATGGCATTTTCCAGATCCACTCTGTAAGAGACGCTGATTCCCACTCCCACATATGAGCTGATTACTAAAGGAGGAAGTGTTATAAACAGTGTGACAGAGTAAATTGCATCACTTGTCTTCCCAGTAAAAATACACAGGAAGGAAGTGACACCTGTGCAGAGGACACGCTTTTAATAGCTCCTCTGTTTTATCTCAGGTGGCAGCATCTAGTCAGGGGTTCATTCTTGCATGTATTTAGCTCCTGAGCCCTGCTTTTTTTCAGCCCACCTGACTTCCCCTCTCACTCAGATGGGCTAGAGTCCTTGACTTTTCATGCCACTCCATCTTCTGTTTGTAGTGTGCATTTGGGGTTTTTTTTGGAGAAAGGAATTAGATTTTTTTTTCCCTTGTAAATTCCATAAGCTTTGCCCATGTGATTCAGAAATTCCAGCATCTCTAAAGTAAAATACTATTTGATTTCCTCTGTGCTATAAGCAACTAAAGATTTTTGTTCCTTTTAGGTCCCAAATTATCCTTTTTTTACACCAAATAACCAAATAGGTGTACTTATATGACTAATAGAAATTAAACGTGGATTTTCTCCACAATGAAATCTACTGAGTAACAAATATATTTCTTTGACAAAGGTCCTGCAACATCAAAAGAATAATCGAAATGGATGACTTTAGGTGGTCATTGTGAGAGTATTGCTCAAGAAAAGTAGTGTTAAATGGTTTTCTGGTTGTAAACTTTGTTGTGGATATATTTTCCTCTTACCACTTAATGAGGTATTTGAAACTGTGGCTGGCAACCTTAACCTTTTATTAAAAAAAACTTTTAACTGTTTATTTCCTTCCTGATTTTGCTTTTAATTTGAAGAAAAATATTGATATTAATAGATAAGTTGGCTGCTGTCATTGTTATTTTAACTTACCTTGTCTTAGAACAGGTAACTTTTGACTAAATAACTCTTCTTGTTTATTTTAATAAAAGGGCATTATGGTCATTTATGTAAGTATGTGGAATATGTTATGATAGAGTGGATCAGAAAAAAACCCACAGATGTGGACTGTATTTTAAATGTGCATTGGTTATCCTAATGTGAAGCCATGAAGAAGCTGGACCCAATGTGTGCCATGCAATTGACCCTTTTCCTCTCTCCTATCCACAACCAAGCCCTTGTCTCTTTAAGGAAGCCACTGATATTTTAGAAGAGCTTTTATAAAGCTACTGTGAAGAACTGGTTATTTGGTTACAAAAAAAGCAACAGAAAAGGAAGGATGTGTTAAGAAAACTACCGCAGATTAAGTAATTGTCATCTTTTAATAAAATAATTCTGTAACTTGGGCTTGGTTCCTTCCTCTGCCTGAAAGGTATTTCCTCCCTGGGACAGTGCAGTGACTGCAAGGCTATAGGATATTTAGAAGTTTTGAAAGGCTGATTACAGATGGCAGTCCTCTTAATTTCTCTAGGTCATACTGTTTCCTTTTTTATGCCCTTTTTTGCAAAGGTTGGAGGAGGAAAAAAACGGTTTTCTGGATATACAAGTGGGAGGAGCAGTTCCAGGCATGTTTGAGCAGGTGTTTCTTGTCTCCTGTGATGGCTAACGGAGACTAGATGTTCAAAGAAAGCCAATTTTTATCCTTCTTTCCTGGTGTCAGACAAAAGTTACAGCAGAGGTGTTCAGGGGCTTGGCAGGCAGCCCCTCTTTGGTTCCTGCCACCGTATGACCACGCTGCATGGTCACATCGTGTGACATCCCATCACCCTCCTACCACATTGTTTTGGAATGATAATTTCCCATTCAGAGAGCTTCTTGGTTATAATTCTAGCTTGGGTTCAGATTTTTGGCTGCTGGTTTTTTGGTTCCTGACAAGCCCTAGTATTGGCAGGGCTGGCAGCATGCCTGTTCCTTATCCAGTGGGCACACCTGCAGGTGATCTCTGTGTCCCTGCCCCTGCCTGGAGAAAGCCAGTGCTTTTCAGGTCACAGAAGTTACACATGGAGTCTGATTTAAAGGTGTTCAAAGGCAGGACTGCATTCCAAAGTTGGTTTTTTAAAGACAATAACTGGATGTCTCAATCTTAACAAATAACACTCATTGCAGGGCTGTGATTTGGCAATAAACACCTCCATGAGTGAAACACTGCAGCTCCCTTGTGCTCTGTTGAGGTAGGGACACTGCAGGGTCACTAAATATTGTGGGGTTTGGAGCACCTGAGAGTCCAGTGTTATGTATGACAGGGATTTTCTGAAAACCACATAGATTAATTCATCTTGCCTTTAAATTGAGAAAATTATTCTTTGATGAGCATGTACCCTGAATTGGTTTTGTTGTTATTATTAGTTGTAATAGTAGTATTGTTGTTATTGTATTTAAAGTAAATGATTACAAAATCTAAGTTCAGATCTGCAGTTTCAGAATTCTTGTGGCAATGTCACTGCAATAGACAATGCCTAGGAAAAATGGCCAAATGATTAATGGAAAATGATTGTCAGAAACTTAGGAAGAAGGGATAGAGGAAAAAATAGAAAAAAAAATGCTATTTAGACTACAGTAATATAAATTTGGACTGCAGTGTGTGGATACATTCCTTTAGACAGCTGGGACAGACACAATTTTTAATTCTGAGATACCACAGCCAAAAATGGGAACAGTTAATTTCTCTTCTCCCAGAAAATTGGAAATCCAAATTTTTTGCCACCCTGGTCAAATTGTTTTCTTTTACTTACTTCAAGCTGTATTTTTAGTGTACAAATTATACCATAATTAGTAGAATATTTATGTATAATGCCAGAATTAATTGTGTCATCATTAAGAATTATCATCAGTAAGAGATGTGTGTGATAATCCATGCTGGATTTAAATGCATGCATCTGGACCATTCTGTAAGGGTGAATGTGAAATCAGGTGCAGATATGATAATGCATCTAACCATTTTTGGCTGTTATGATGCTGTAAAGACTTGTGAAAATGAAGTTAGGTCAGAGGTATTATGGTATTAGCAGAAACTGTGAGTTAAATCTGAATGTAGACACGTGAATCATTTGCGCTTTCTTACTTTGTGCACATTGCATATGAAGAGGCTGGGCTTGACATAGGGTTTCACCTACACTGTCAGCATTCTGCTTTTCAAGGGACTTATTTCAGAAAATGTTAGTTCTTAGATGTATTTTCAAAGCAAGCATTATTTGTTTTTCTTTGAGAATGCAACTGGATCAGGAGGCTGTGCTGATTTGGTGCTTATTTGCATTTTCCCTTAAAAGACAAATTTTAACCACCCACAGAAATAAATGCTAAGTATTAAAAGACACTGCAGCTCTTATTTAGAGTCTTAGTAGCTACTGTGAACACCTTTTTTCCTTCTCTGTTAGTTTTTTCTGATCAGATGTGTGACATTTGCTTTTGCAGGAAGAGGGCTAATGGCTATTTCATTTCACCCTAAGTCCATCCAATATTATCTTATCCCTTTGAACTAGTTTCTACATTATTGTGTCCAAACAAATTTTTCACTTTGAATAGTTGGTTTTTTTGGGTAGTGGTTTTTTTTTGTTTGTTTGTTTTTGTTGTTGTTGTTGTTGTTGTTTTGTTTTTGGGTTTGGTTTGGTTTGGTTTTGTTTTGGTCCCTGCCCCTTCTCCTCTCTCCCCTCCCCCCTCCAAAAAAAAAATTTCCTACCGCCAGATCAAGTGATGCCCAAACTCATGCCTGGCTCTGCTTTTCTAGTGCTTTAGCAGTGATGCTGAGGCTCATACTTCAGGGGGAGGAGATGGGGAGAATGTACACCCACTGTTAAACTTCTGGCAGGTGTGACAGTCTCTCATTCTGGCTACCAAAGAGACTGGAGATTGTACAATTTCTGAGAAACTTACCTTGGAGAAAGTATTGGAAACATGGAAACATTTTTGCTAAATATCTATGCCAAAAATCCCATAGTTCTGGTTAGAAGGACTTGGACTCCCTTATAGTTCTGTCTTGGAGCGCTGTAGAAAGGCATGACACAAACTAAAAGGGGTTGGTTTACCTTCTGTTTCCCTTCTGGGATTACACTCAGTACCTTAGCACATCAGTCTAGCAGAATTTCATTTGCAAGATGGGGCATATGTGTGAGTAAAGATTACACTATTGTGTGATGCACTCTGTAAAACATATGATGTAATTTCAGTCTTACTGTGCATCGACTTCATGATTTGCAAAAGTTTTTTTTCTAGATACATTTCTGAAAGAGGCTTTTGACTCAGTTTTATTTATCTCCAAACTTGACAAAGTTATGTAATTTATTCAGATGATATTTAGTTCTGCCTAGATTTCTGTTACTTTCGTACAAGTTACCTATATATTCATTTTTTAAATTAAATGATAAGGAAAAAAAAATTCTCTAAACAAGATGATTTCCAAATTCAGTTTGGTAGTTCTGGTTCAAATTCTTAGATAAGACTCTCTCTGGTTTTTGTTTTAGTGTGTTGTCTTTTCTCTTTACTAAAAAAAATGGCTTGCTTCATTGCAATTTTCTAGCACATATCCATGGACTGTGTAACTGTGAGCTATTTGAAAGAAAATTTGTGAGAAGTGGTGCCATGTGCTGAATTATGACCAGTGAGCTTTGTCCTGTCTCCATCTGGAGAAGCAGCAGCCTGCTGCCCAGTCAGTGCCTGTGAAGTGGCCATTCCTCAGGGAGATAGCCTGAAATCTGTACCTGCTACTCTGCTGGGAGCTGGGGAAGTGGGAGGGAACTGGTGGCCTGGCAGCATTTCCTGCAAGAGTTCAAAACTTTCTGTTCCAGTATGCATAAAATGTAGTTGCCAGCCCTCTCCTGTGGAGCAGAAATGTATAAACAGTTATCCTGTTTATATCCTGAAAATAGTACTTCTGCCTCTGCATAGTAGGGTTCTTTAAGTTTGCCTTAAGAAACTTTTTTCCAGTACTTTTGTGCTTCTCTGTGTTTTTGTTTACAGCAAATGTGTCTGCTCCAATCTACTAATTTTATGTGTAGTGCTTCATGAATTCAATTTCCTAGTGAAATTTCTTTCCAAATATGACTTGAAAACACATTTCTTCTTTACCTTTCATGCTAATATGTCTTCCTGGCTTTAATCTACTGCTTAATTTTGTGTTATTATTATTTAGAACTTCAGATCATGCTGAAGTTCTATAGTTTCTGAGAAGCTCAGTATATAGATATGCACACTGTTAAAAGCTGGTTAGAAATTTTCTGAAAGCAAACAAAAATATATCTTGAAATAAGAAATTGACTGAGGCTAAATATCTTGTTTTAAATATCTGAGTTGAGAGATCTTGGCCAGTTTGAAGGCAGGAGTCTGACAAGAACCTGGCATTATCAGGAGCTGTGGTGTTCTTCAGAACGAAAAAAAGTTTTTTGGGGAAAAAAAAAGAATTGGGGAAAAGGACATAATTTTATTATTGAATAGTTAATAATAAAAAAGACAGGGAAAACGGGCACTATTTCTAGCTCCTCATTCCTGGTTCTCCAGAAATACCATTAAACTGATGAGAAATCCACTGACAGTTCTGATTTCCTGGTCCTTCACAGCAGATAACTCAAGTAACTCAAAAGGTCTGATTTTATATATGCAAAGCAACTTCAGCATAAAACAGAAGAGAGAAGTGAACACTGGTGAATAAAGATTAGTACTTGGCTTTGAGCCCATATTCCTGAAAGCACCATTTGTGTAATCCCTCTGGGATCAATTGTTAATACCATCCTAAAGCAGTGGCAAAATATCAATTTAGTCCTCGAATTCTTCAAACCATAGCAAGGTCTCCTTCCAGAAGGAGTTACAGCTGGCTGAATTTCATTCTTACAGTTTCTGTGTATCAGAATAGATCGGTGTTCTTCACAAATGAGTCCCTTGGTTCAGGAAAGTGCCAGCAAATGGCATTTTTCCTATGTATATATTCATTCTGGATATCTGTTGATTTGATTGTCTCTTAAATATCAGGACTGAGGAAAAGAGTAATTTACAATACCTGCTTAGTTATGGGATGTGGTACCTGGGTTTCTCAAAGGCAGGGAGTAAAAAACCACTGTTAGGGTCCTCTGTGAGAGATGATTTTTCAGCAGCATTCCTGGTACATCTGTGTGCACTGTGTTCTGCCAAATGGAAATAATTGAGCTAACTTGGAATAAGCAGTGCCTTGTCAGATGTGAGTTCTGCTCAGGTTAAATGCTGCCTCTCAGCAGGGCTAATTGGAGAGTTGTGCTAATATTAACTAAACTGCCTTTCTTCACATCCGTGACCTTGCACTTTTCATTCAGCTCAGTTTCTGTGAATTTCCACCTTTGGATGCCCATACAGTTCAGGATATTTTCTAGTCATTATTCTGTGAGAAAAAAAGTTGAGCATTATGTTCTCTGAATTTTTTATGTCATTAATAGCATGCACATATGCATAGCTGGATTTTTGAAAAATGCAACAGTACTGCACGCCTGAAAGTAAAACAAAGAAACAACGCCCTTCCCCCTTAGTAATTATACCTTTCCAGGTTTTCTTATTTTGTATTTCTTTCTATCTTCTTCCAATCCTGATTTTAAATGTGTCTTTTTGACCAGAGTGAGAAACAGCTGAAGGGCTGTGAGTCTAAGGAGATTTCTTCATCTGGTAAAAATAACAAAAGAGAGTCAAATTTATAGTTTTACATACTATATCTTCTGGAAAATATGTTTTTATATTTTTGCCTCTATAAAGCTACAATACTTTGTTATTCTATGTAATTTTTAATATGTTCTTTAAATTCTGAATTTAGGATCTAGAACCTGAGCAAAGACTAAAACTGTCTTCCTTAAGAAGATCCACAACACTGTGAAAACATAAACATAATTTATATTTTACATGGCTTTGTGCCAGCTTCCTTAGAAAAATAGACTAAAAAGCTGAGGGATTTTTTTTTTTCCTTTTCTATATTTGTCTTCATGGTTCAGGAACTTGCTATAGCTGTATTTCTGTACAGATGTGAAATCAATTATTTCAAGATTCTTTTATGTGATTTTGGTTCAATCAGACTTGCCTTGTAGCCATAGCTTCAGAGAAACCAACCCATTTTTCCTTTCTCAAAATTTGCAATTAGTTTTAGCCCTTAATGTTAAGAAAAATTACTGGACAGTTCCAGCTAGCAGGATTTGATGCAGTGATGCAGCTGAGGATTTACCTACCTGATAATCTGATGTTAAAGTAGTGAAAAAGATCCCTCCTTAACTAAGCCATGTGCTGAAATGGCATCCTACACATGGTAATTAGCAGGATATCCCCCACAAATGGTTTCTGGCTGAGACAGTGTAGGTTGTCTAAAAATCACTTGTCAGCATGGGGGAATTATGATTAAGTCCTATAAGATCATCATCTTCATATGTTGTTAAATTGCAGGGTCAGAGAACTCTTTTTTCTCAGAATTTAATTGTCTGTCATGGTCCAAAGTTGTTCAGGGACAGGCTCCTTGGAGGAGCAGAGGAAATCTGCTGATATTTTGTATTACAGCATTTTAGTGTGCAAAGGGCAACTTCTGAATGTGGTGCAAAACCATGGGTTAGGTAAACTGGAGATATTAACAAAAAGCTACCTCAGGTGTGTCTTTGATGTACTGAGGAGTGAGAGCCATATATTCAGGCTTGACAGCAACAAGGAGTAAAAGAGAGACTTAAAACAAGATAATTATTTTCCTAAAAGAGAGGTGTGATCACACCTGTGCTCATAGGAAAGAACCCTTCATCCTAGAGTTTGTCTGGGAGAATCCATGATAACTCAGCTGTGCTCTGGATGTAGGGGAGGCCCAATAACAGTACTTGGAGCTCATCCTCTGGGAAGGTACATGGTGAAGACCCTAATAGCTTAAGCCAGACCATAAAAGAACGGTAGATCATAAGTCTGTCTTTCCAAATGCTGTGTTATTGGCACGCTAATTTGTGGCATGCAGCATTATCTAATGGTTCTGCTCATAAATGCAAGTCTTTATTACAGTTTCAGTAGCTTCATCACTTTAGACACTAGCTTCTGCCTCTCTTTGATGCAGCCAGATAATCTGAATTATATCATTAGCAGGAGAAAATGTTTTCATGCCAAAACCCCTTGCTTAGGATCATCTCTTATATCACCCTTCTACTTTACTGCTGTTCTGTAAAATACATTTCTGTATTTCTGCTGAATCTCACTGACTTTTTTACCTTTGTAATGGCTAACCATTCAATTAAGCTAGTTGGCTGAGTATAAGAAGAATGAGCAATGATTTGGAGGCTATCTATATGTAAGTAAAAAATATTTTTATCTTAATTCACTAATGCAGATATTTAGGTTAATATTAAGAGTAAGGGCAGTGTGGATGGGAAGGGCTGTGGAAACTGGTTTGTCTTACACTAGAGAATGAAATTATTATCGCTCTTCAGAGAAGAACAGTTCCTGTAAAGACTACCATTTGGACAACTTATGGATTTCTTTCTGTAATTTATTTCTTTTGGAGGGTGCGGGAAAATTCTTGAAATAATTTATTTACTGAAGATGCAAGTATTTAGTATTAAAAGGTCTAAAGCTGCTGAGATGCTCAATGAGGAGAAAGTGATGTTTAAAATCAGGCTTGGCATTGACTACTGGATGTAGTTTAGCAGGCTTCACCTTGAATTCAGTCCTGGTGAAGTAAAGTTTAGCTTTAGTGCTGCCTTTGTCACATAATGCTTTCCTTGATCAGCACAGCAAGGACTGGGCCAGTGTGAGAATGCCTCTTCAAAATAAAATTTTCATAGAGATAGTTAATCTCTAAAGCTATTCAGTGTCAAAAAGTACTGGTTGGCAGTTTTTGTTGTGTTGTTTTGTTTTGGTTTAATATATGTTAACTAATATTTATCACAGGAATGAAAATAAAGTTCTCATGTGAAAGATTCTTTGGTTCCTGTGCCATGGTAGATAGTAGGATCTGTGTTATATGCACACTTGAGAGACAATTGAAGAATCATGAGATGGTGGTGAAATTATTTTAAAGGGAGTAGAAGGAAAAACAGGAAAAATATTTCTTGTTATGTTTATATCAATTTGTCCAATGAAGCAGTACTTTTTTATTCCTACATAACTACTTTTAAGAGGCTCTTCTGTGTTTAAAATAACATTTATTTTTAAAAGAATGCTAACTATTAGACTTTTACGTGTGCAATGTTTTCCATCTTTTTGATATAGTAAAATCCTGTAGTAATACTGTTTAGTGTTTAGCATTTATTTTGCTTGAATTAATATAGCTACTTTGAAAGGCTTGGTAATTACCCTTTATTGCAAATGGCAATTCAGACAAAGAGGTTTCATAAATCTTGACGTATACTTAGAAGGACAGCAATTGTTCATGTGCCAGGGGAACTAGGAATAATTTATTTTCCAAGAATCTACCCTATGCATTCAGTTAAACCCATTCTCTATGAAATATAAACTAGACAGGTTCTAGAAGACCTGTATACCAAAACAAGACAATCCTTTAATTGTTGGAGAACGAACAAAGATCATTAAATCACAAAGGTTAAGTGTTGTGGAGGTTAACAGGAGAGTGCTTTGTTCTGATTAATAAAGTGAAAGTTGAGCGCTAGGCACAATATTATCAATTTTGTGAAACAGCAATTGCAGCAGGTTGACAAAGCTTAAAGGACTTAATAAAGTTAGAGGAAAACAAGTTGGAAGGATGGGGCAAATCATCCACACACAACTTTGATGTTGAATATTATTTCCCAGTGGGAGTGTTCAAAGCCAACTTCCTTGGGACTAAATTGTTTAAGCCACATTCTGTGTCAACTCTGCTTTTAATTTTTTTCCCCCCCGAGGAACAATATTTGGGTTTTGCAAAATAAGTTGGCTTAAAGTAATTGGTTATGTTTGAAAACTTATTTAGTAACTAGCAACTTTACTGAGAGTCAAGGCAGCTCTAGGGCGCCCAGGTATCTTAGAAATCTGGCTGCTTAGGTGCATTGACCAATAGTAATTTTAGATGCTGTTCTTTAGTTATACCAGGCAGATTCCTTGATCACATAATTCTACATTGATCAAATCTAGTAACAGGTTAAATGCTAAAAATTGTCTCTTCCAGGTAATATGTATATATTAAAATATTTTTAAATAAAATAAATTTTTATAAAATATTTTTAATGAATAAAATAAAAATTGAATTGCTAATGACTCTTGGATATTTTTTTTTTTGTCATTGAGAGGTCTGCTTTTGGGTCCATACCTTTTCCCTTCCACAAATATAGTTGTGCAGCAGGATTTGTTTAATGGTATTTTCAGTTTTCTCCACTGCACAAAAAAGTGGTTTATAGTTTGAAAGCAGAGGACACGGTTTCATACCTCTAGCCCCTCTTCAAATGTAACTAAAGCAAAATTAATAATTAAGCTCGTTTAAGTCTGTGTAAACCAATTTCTTTAAGGAACAAAAGTATATCCATGGCTGCTTCCATGGCTTCAGCTTTTGTCTTCTAATGAAAAAATAATTTTGTTGTGCTCCAATATTTTATCCCTCATTGGTTGCATATGCATTAGTGTTTTTCTGATCAATGGTGTGCTTATAACTCAAAGCCCCTGTGGGTCCCCACTTGCTGTATGTTGCTTTGTTTCATAGTTTTGACAATCATGACCTGCCTTCTCAGAGGAAATTATACCAAAAATCCCATTTCAGATCCGCATCAGTGGAGTTTATCCTGATGTCTTTTCTACATGGGGAGATTACATTACTTCGATTAAAAAATTGTTTGAAACTTTATCTCAAGCTTATAATCATTTTTAAGGCAGATAAAACAGAAAACATAAAGCCTTGTGCTTCATAATTTTCTTTCTCCCCCTCTTAGTAGTTTACTTTTAAATTAATATTTTATTTTAATGGCTTTGTCATGTTTGGCAATTTTAGTGTTTTTTTTTTTTTAATTTTTAACAATTTCCTATTGTTGAGTTTTGAGGTAGTGCCTCTTTGTGGGAAGCACTTGTAAAGAGAATAAGGTTCATCTAAAATTCACAGTGGTAAAGCCAAATTTTAATTTTTAAACTTTTTAATCTTTAAAAAGCGTGCATAAATAGTTAGTGGGTTGTTTAAAACTGTTCTAAAGGAAAATTAATTTTTTTCTGCCTGTGTCTTTTGAGAATTGGAAGCTAAGGTTTCAATTTATACTGGTTCAGAAACAGCACTTTTTTAAAATTAGTTTTTGATTAGTTAAAATGTATAGGTAAACTTCAAAATTAATTGGTAGGGTAATTGTAGAAGCAAAATGATAATACAGGCATAAAATAAATCCTTTAAGAAAATATTACAAGCATCTTTGATTTATGGAAGGAATTGAAATATGCTGCCGTATTATTCTCAACACTGATTATATCTAATGGGCAATTAATTTAAGCTTATTTAAGAAAGTGCAGGGAAGAAATGAAAGGGTTGGGCTGTCATTAAAGGAGGATGTGAATGTCAACCATGGTGGATCAGAAATGAGTCAGCAATTTGCCTTTTAAAAGCAGATGTCTGATGTGATCTACAGTTTTCCAATGCTTGGAGCTGACACTTGATGTAGTGGATTATTGCAAGTGCTTGTTGAAAACCAAAATATTGCTTTTTAGAAAGCACTTTGAAATTTGTGGTTTTGTTCCCATGAGGAAACAAAAATTGAGGAGTCTCCATTTTGTCTTAATAGAAGAGTAGATGGATGTACTTTCACCTTCTCCCCTGTATCTGTGCAGGGGGATGTAGGGTGCTGGTGGGCACACCCAGCTTCAGTTAAATCATTTTTCTGGGTTTTGTGTGGTGGCTCTCACTCTTTCCTGCTTTACAAACCTATGTACTTGATCTTTTGAGAAACATTTTTCATGAAAATATGAGCACGGGGAGGCTTTCCAGTGAAGAATGTAAGAGTTCAAAATTTCCTCTTAGCCTTAGTGTTATGTTAAGTCGTGTGCTTCCTGTTCTGATCTGTGTTATATTGGTGTAATTTGTGGCTTATGTGAATTACAAATTTCAGAGCCTTCTTAAAGTTCCTAGTAGACAAATATCTATGTCAAGAAAAGAAAATGTCATTATAAAGATGATTTTGCTGGGAATTACTGGGCTTGAGTGTGGTATTTGTTTGTTGTTGCTTTTTAGGAATTTTTTTTTGGGGGGGGGGTTGTTTGTTTTTCTTTTTTTTTTTTTTCTTTCTTTTTTTTTTTTTTTTTTGTACTTATGCCTGTCTTTTTCTTCTCTTCTACTGCTTGCTGCACTTTGGGCAGAAGAAGCACTTAGAAGCCTTCCCCAGTTACCAAAGCAAGAGGGGGCATGACTTTAACACATTCGACAGACTGAGCTGGTCTGGTAGTATAAAACAAGCAAATTCAAGTGCATTTTGGGATGTTATACCCATCTTACAAAATCAATCAAAAATAAAATAAAACTAGGTTTTCCAAATAGATTACAACAGTGTGTTTGACAGGTGATGTTCATAAACAAATAAATTACAGTTTGTTTTGGGAAGGAGATGGAAAACGTCCATAGTGTTTTTTCAGAAAGGACATCTAATGTAAGGATCACCTTGTCACCAGGGCAGCCTCTCTGTAGCAGTGCTCTGTGCATCTGTTATGCTTCAGCTGCTGTAAAGTGATGGTGAAATGTCACTGGCAAGGGGTTGTTCCAGCCAGTCTGCTCTCTGCTGAGTGGTGGCATTTTCTAGCACATGAGTAAGTCTTTGGGCAATGGCTGATTTTGTAGCTTATGCTTTTAGGGCTCTTACCTCTTGTGGCTTATGCCAGAAGGGAAGCATCCTTTATTTCAATAAAGATCACATGCTTATCTCTCTTTCCTTCACAAATGTCTTAATGTCTCTCAGACATCTCTGAGAGATTTCTGACTGGCTCCTTTTTGTCTACAGCATGGTGGTTCTGTTTTTCCCATTATAGCTGTGCCGTATCAACGTGCTTTACTAAATGTATTTTGTGACAATATCCCGTCTCTATGGCCAGCTGGCCTTCCCTGTGTCACAGAGGCACCACGTGGCTATTGTTAAAGCAGTCCTTTACTCAGGCTTCTTCTTTTCTCCCTGTTAGATGGCTGCTCCAGTTTTCTTTCCAAGTAGACCTAGTCTGAGTATTTGCTTGTAGCACAGACATAGCCTTGTGCTGTACAACCTGGGAGAAGTTGTTTGTTCTTGGGTCCATGAGTTGCCCTAGTTGCATCCTTTCTCTTCTCTTTCTTTTCCCTAAGTGATCAGGCCTAAGGACAAAGTTTTCTGAGCAGTCCCTTAGCTGGGCAATGAGGTGGCAGGGTGGCCAGGTATGAGGATGGTGATGTCCTACAGAGCTGGGATGACAAAGGCTGTCATGCCTTCCTGTGTGGCTGTGGGCAGTTTGTCATCCTGGGGAAGACCCTACAAAACAAATGATTCCTCTTTGGGTGTTTTTTAGTGCTGTGTGCCTTGCTCTTGCCTGCAGAAAGGTGTCACCCCTCAATCTGCTGCTGCAGTGCCATGGTGTATGTTCCCTAAGGCCAAAGTGAGCCTGGAATGAGTTGCATTTTGGAAGTCCAAGGCAGGCTCTTACCCACAGAGAGACCATGCACCTAGAGCTCTTGTCTGAAGATTTGGTTTGGGCAGGAGTGACTTAGAGGGCTTTTCCCTTCTATCAATCCCTCCACTACAAACAGTACTGGTATGCTCTTCCCACACACCACTCTTCTTCTGAATTAAAAACTAAATGTACCAGTTCTGAGTGGTACAGTAACAATTAATTGTAGTAATCCTGAGGCTTCTGTTTGATGTGTAAGCTGCACAGTGTGTTGTGACAGTGTCTTTTTTTTAGTCTTGTGGTTACTCCATGCCTCAAAAACATCTGCTATGACAAGAAAATACAAAATGTGGAAGAATTTAAAAAACAGATCACTGAATTCTACCTGATAAGCACCATAGTGAGAGAAAAAATTATTTGTGTCCCTACCTCAGACACAAGCTGGTAAGGTGATTTGAAGGAAGTTAATTGGAAGTTCCTCATTCTCTGCCTGAGATCGCTCATTCACTCGTTCACTCCTGAAGATTTTCAGGAAGTACAATGTAATTTATAGATCTCTTCTAAAGGGAAATCCTGCTTTCTGACGTCAGGCTATAACTTCTAGGGAACAAGTAATTTGATGTTGTCCCATTACTGATTAGAGATTTTAAAACAAGTGTTGGTGATTGTGGTGTAATTTGATTTATACCTGTCACAAATTTCGATTCTTTTCCTATAACTACCATTCCTGCAGCATGGAGAAAAGTCTGCTGTGCAGAATGAGTCATACTGTATTGCATGTAATGGAAAAGGGGAGGGGAAATTGACAGGAATAAAAGAAAAGCTTTCTAAAAAGTGAGATGATTAAAACTGGAATAGGTATGAAATGCAGCTTTAAACAGTAAAAATACAGAAAGCTCCAAAGCTTCATCTGTTATTCTGTGATTTTAAGGTAGAGCCCCCTGTGTTGTGAACTGCCAATAACTGTATATGAAATGTTGTTGCTTCTGGATGTATTCAAGAATGAGTGAAAACTTGTTCACAATGTTTGATTACTACTTTACAAATAACTGAGTACAGAGAAATAGTAGAAACACTTGTCTGATAATGCAACATTGAATATGGTATATGGGATTTGTTGCAAATGAGAAATATCTTTAGGTTTTTATTTTCCTTCAATTGTTTGAAACCATTCTTCTTTTTTATATGCATTTAAAAAAAAATTCTGGAATGTCACATCACTTCCACTGGCACAAATCTGAAGGAATATACATGCCTTGGAGCACCTCTCTGCCTTGGTAGACAGACACACAGATTCACTGAAAAATCTTTTTTGAAAAAATTGCTTTTGATTGCAAAATAAGTGCTTTACTCTCAGTTTTAGTCTCTGACTTCTTGACTGTGACTTCAGCTCCTCCAATAGAAATCAGCATAGTTGTGAAAAGCCACCTGGAGGCACCATAAGTTAATGCACTGGAATGGAGTGGGGTTGTTTTATGTTTTCTTAGCTTTCTGTTCCCGTAGTTGAGGCCTCCTCCCTGAATTTCTGACAAAAAAATTGCAAAGTTAATGATGATTTGATATGTAAAGGCTTTCTGTAGCTCTAACAGGCATTTGCATTTCTGAGATAAAAGTATTGGGTACCTTGACTCCCTTCATTTGGCCATTCTTTTTGGTTTGTTTCCTTAATTTTTTTTCTGCTATCCTAAACCAAATTTATTCCAGCTGGACATCAAAGTAATTAAGCAGAATTGAATCATCCATGCATCTGATGAGATAAAGACATCTTAACGTGAAGTTTTGTTTTAATTGCCTTTTATGGAGCACAAGAGGATTGTAAATAGCCAAATGAGCTTTCTGTGATTAGTAAAACTGGCCGTTCCCGGAAGATGACAAACCAGAGAAAACTTGCATTTTGACGATAGAAAAAGGAAAATGATGGAAATTAATTTTCATTTTTCATATTATTTGACTAGATGCCAAAGCATTTCAAGTGTTTCAGAGTTGCTTAGCATGCTTAAAGCAGTTTAAAAATATGTATTTAAAGCAGTTAAAAATATGTATTTAAATTTTCACCTTTTTCAGAAACAAATATACACATTTAAGAAATGGGAATCCCTTTTAGGAGATTTGATTAATTTGATTCCAGGTATATCCTGATTAACCTGGGTTCTTGGTGTCATTTCTATAACCTGACTCATTTTTGAAGGTGGCATGTGTATGTGGTTAAGAGACTTTCTCAAGGCCTTGCAGAAATGGTATTTTGAAGCAAGGAATGGATCATCTTACTGATGAAAGTCAGTCTGGTACCCTAATTACAGCAGCATCTGCTGACACTGCTGTCTTTGAAAGCAGATCTCTTCCTGACACTCTCCCAGTACAAACAGGTGACTCCAAGGACATGACGTGTCCAAATTTAATTTAGGTATCTCTAGCCAAGCAATGAACTGAAAAATTAGTAAGTTACGAGTGAGATGTTAGCAGATTTCATAGAAAAATGTACAATTACAGCTTGCTACCTGGCACAAGCTGTAAGGGAAATTCTGCCTTTTACTTCTTCATAGGGAAAAAATAGTCCTTTAAAATACTTATTTTCTCATGACATTGAAGGTGGCTTTGTATGTAGTAGGTCCTTTCAATGCCTTAAAATGAAAATTTAAAGCATTTTACATATCCTCTGATTCTTTGCCTTTAGGAAACACAGATTATATTTTTTTATTTGTTGATATATGGGTATGTACAACTGGAGTTTTTTCCAGTCATAACTTAATAAAACTGTTTATGATATGCAGGGTTATTTAAATATATTTATCTGGAAACCCAGAATAGTTTTAGTAACTGAAGAAAGACATACTAGATCTAAGAGAGTGCATACTTAGAGTGGGTTCAGAAAAGGGCCATGAGGAGGATGATGGGTCTGAAGTACTTCTCCTCTGTGGAAGAACTGAGAGGTGGGGCTGTTCAGCCTGGAGACAAGGAGGCTTTGGGAAGACCTTACTGTGGCCTTTCAGTACTCAAAGGGGGTCTAAAAGAAAACTGGAGAGGAACATTTTAGTAGGGCCTGTAGTAACAGGATGAGGGGTAATGGTTTTAAAGGGAAAGGGGTTCAATTTAGATTAGATATAAGTCATTTTTTTTTTATGATGAAGGTGTTTAAAGACTGGAACAGTCTGCCCAGAGAGGTGATGGATGCCCCATCCCCGGAAACATTCAAGGTCAGCTTGGACAGGACTCTGAGCAGCCTGGGCTTGTTGAAGGTGTCTCTTCTAATTGTAGGGGGATTGGACTAGATGACCTCTAAAGGTCCCTTCCAGCCCAAACTATTTTATGATTGTCTTTCAGGCAAGAAAGATTTTAAAAGCTCCACAACGGAGAAGATATGACGTTGTTCATTCAGGCCCAAAACTGTTAAGCAATGTTTATGCTGATGATATGTCTGAGAATCAGACTCTCTTAAGAAGACATTAATCTTTTTATCTGGAACCATATCTTACATCTTCTCTGGGCCTTTACCATTTTTCATGTGTGATAGCCTTGAGCAACTGCTGCTGCTGCTTTCTCTTCACCTGGGTCCTCTTCAAAGCCAGCATTTCAGAGAAAAGAAATACACAAACCATTTATTCATTTCTTCATTCATCCTTTTTCTGCCTCTTCCCATTTGCAAAACAAGCAGGAAACTGTTTGTGACAGTGACTCACCACCACATTTTTTGAGGGGATTGTGCTGAACCTCACTGATTCACACACTGTAGGCTTTGTTGGAGGTCAATGTCGTGGCAGCATTCCCCTGTAAGTACTATACAAGTACCAAGCTGTTGATACTGAGAGATTATTAAGTTGTTTCTGCCTTCCTTCTGCTGTGCTTTTTGCTCTCAACATTTGCCAGCAGGGGGGCAAGGTGACAAATTTTTTCCCTACATCGAGTATAGAAATTGGACATTCAGTTGGTGTGCAGGTACCTGCTCAGCAGCAGCTGGAATGTGCACTGATTTTTACTTTCCTTAATTTACAGAGTTGTTATGATGAGCCCCTAAAATATGATTATTGTTCATGGCTTTTCACTTGGTTAGGTTTCTTCCCCTCTTACCACAAGAATGCTTCCTGGCCCTTTAAATCCATTCTTGCTCTGTATCTCAAGATACATTCCTCAGCTTGCTTTAAGGGGTCTTTAAGATCCTTTAGCTTAGGGAGGTGTCCATGAATTTCAGTTATGTAACAGAATCCTGGCTGGGGATTTGGTATTTTCCTCTTTGTATTTCTCTAACACTTCCTGCATATTTATGGGCACACACAGGGAGCAGCTGTAGTGAGCTGTGTATTCAGTAGTATTTGGGGAGGTCCAAGGAGCAGTCCCAGTAACACAACTGCCTCATTGTTTTCCTGAACCCCGCCAATGGCATATTACTTAATTTCTGGCACAATTGGCCACCATACAGGTTGTACCCAAGACTTTGAAAATGTCATTTGAGGACTTCCCAACAGTGCAAGAAAGCAACGAATGTCCCATTGAGTCAAGTTTAAGGTGTTTTTCTTTGTGTTGTCATAATGTTCTGATTTTTAAAAAGTTATCTTGCTCTGAAAACCTTGGAATATTAAGGTAGAATAAAGGTGAAAGCGACTTACCAGGTGTGAATACAGGCTTTTGCTATCTGACACCCCTAGTGAATCTTACTCTTTCCCCTGTGTTTCTCTGCTCCTGCAGGACATTTCCTTGCAGCCTTTCTGTCTTTCCTGGGAATAAAGACCTCCTCTAGATTTCACTAGGCAGGTGCAAAAGTTCATTGGGCTTGAAAAGTCTTTTGTATAGACAAGCTCCTCACCAGGCATGCTACTGGATGCTTTGTTTAACTTGGTGATGGGGACTGACAAGATTCCTGTGATGGATAAGATGAAGAGCATATTCCAAGTCATTCTTCCAACCCCGGGTGCACTTAGTTTTGGGCAGACCTCAGTGTAGACCTGCATCTTTGCCTCTCTAAGTATCTACCATCCAGTCAAGAAAGTCTCTGTCTTTAGGAAAATAATAACTGACAATTTTTCACAGCAATGGAGCTTTCCCTTTGTGACATGTTTTCTTATAGAAGAAAAAAAGTGTTTTCTAAGCTCTATTGCTTTCTCTTTCCTTTCTCATATGCACAGGAAGTTGAACCATTGCCAGAATATGGCTCTTACTCTTTGCTGCATCTATTCTATCTATAAAACAGCATCTATTTCCCCCCCCCCCAATATAGGGATGTTCACTTAGACCTGGAATTTGCAAAAGTTTGTTCTATAAGCAAAGAAAATAACTAAACATTATTAGTTGTTAATTTTTTCCTGTCTTATGTCATATAAATTTCCCTATCATTCTCTCTCTGGGTAGAACTGATTTGGAAGGGACAGATCTGCAGATAGTGCTGATGCCAGCAGATGGAATGGATGCAAGGCAAAGCAGATTAATACTTAGTGTTTCTTGCCCACTTTTAATAGCCTTATTTCATTACTGCTGTCTGCTTCCACTACCTATTAATCCTGAAACTTGTAGAAACCTCACAAGTTAGATACTAGACTCATATATAAATTCCATTTTTGGTGTGGTTTTTCTGAGAACTCAGAAAACAAATAACAAATTACCTTGTAATGAGGATGTTTCTTCATCTTGTATTATCATAATTTTCTTGTATCTGATATTACAAATATCAGTTAACTTGACATTAAAAATGCTCATTCAGGTGAACATATATTTAATTGGAGACCAGCTGAATGGCAAGGTTTGCTGATGGAGTAAACTTATTTGGGATAGTGAGGGAAGCTGGAAGAATTGCAGAGAGATTTTAGGAGAGGGAGATAATACCATACACAGAAGCCCCCACCATATGTGGCTCAGTGATTCTGTCAAGTTTCTGGAAGCTGGGGAGTAGATGGGTTATTCTTGTGGATAATTTGTATTACTGCCTGAGCATTTGCTTTTGGCCACTGTTGGAAGTGACAGTCTGAGCTCATTGGACTCCTTTCAGAGGCAGTACAATTCTCTTATGTCCCTACAAGCTTCTGAAATAAATGTGTTTAAAAAGCCAGTAAAACTGTTTCAAGCATGACAAAGAGCTAAACAAAGAAAAATAAGCAAATGAACACAAATAAAAACATGATGAAAGCAAATAAAAACAAACTAGACACTCAAGCGTAAGTTTTACTTGGGAAGAAACAACTATAATATTGCAATTTATGGATGTATTTCTTATTAGGAAGTCTTCAGCTGTCTCACTTTGGTAGCTTACATTCTGATTTATAAAGAAAAATGTTAGCATATTTGTGAGAATCAAATGTTTTCAGTTCACAGGGCATGAAAATCTTTGGTTTGGCTGGATGTACAAAGTGAACTTCAGCACAAATTCCTCAAGATGAGATTAAAATCATACATTTACAATTAATGTAATTGAGAGAAACAAACTCCGTTACAAAAATGGTTTGTTTTGCCTGGAAAGAGAAGGTCATTAATGTTTGGCTTATCATGGTCACTATCTAAAATATAAACACAGTTCCCTGTCACCAGAGTGTCTGAGGAATTGCTGGTTAATTCTACTTGGAGAGAAAAGACATTGTGTTATAGATCTCACCCTGTCAGAATTGTCATGTATTGTTGCAGATACAGGTGTAGATAGTATTGATTTTTATTAATTTTATTTGAAAATGACACCGAGTTTAACAGGCTTTCGGTGAAGAAGGTCTAGAAATAGCATAATCTTTTTATTTAAAATGACAGCAGCAGGGAAATACTGATGCAAATGAAACACTTAGAACAATTTTAGTTATTCAGATTTTTTTAACAAGAACTCAACTCTTTGTTAAAGACAAAACTAACCAAACACTAACCTAAATAAAAAAAAACTTCCCCCCCATCCACCCCTGTAACTTTTCCTTTGGAAAGAAGCACAGCAATTTTTTGGAGTGTGTTCAAAACTTAGGCTAGTTTTTCAGAATGCTTTATTATTTTAAAAAAATATTTGAATTGATAAAACAATATGGTTAATCATCTTCCATGCATAAAGGTTATCTCTTAAGGAAAAGGAAAAAAAACCAAACAAAACAATACAATTTTGAAGTTTTCCTAAAGTTATAGTTCCAGAATACCACATGCTCTGGAATGTGTCTTAATGAAATTCAAATCTCTTTTTACATGTAATCTGATTTAAAAAAAAATAAAAGAAAGAGAGACAATAAACAGATTGTAATTATTAAGTGGAATTAATTATACAGTTTCTAGTATTCTATCAGTCATAGCTGCTTTTCATTTCCCCCCTTACCCTTTTGATACCATTTGCAAAAGTGTTTTGTGCTCTCACAGGATCACAGTTTTGTTCTCTTGTAGGGTTTGTTAAGTACACAATTATCCTGTTGTTCTGTATAAAGCAGTTACAAGCTTGTATGGTTCTGTGGGTAGTGTGAATGATTATGAATAATAAGGGATAAACTGTGACCAAAGAAGAACATCATGCTTTAATGGAAGCATTTTTGAATTATTCTGGGGTTTTTTTTTTTGTTTGTTTGAATTATTCTGGGGTTTTTTTGTTTGTTTGTTTTTGATTGTTTTGTTGTTTTTTTTCATGGATTTTGAAATAGAATGTAGAGAAAAACCCAATAGCCTGTCTTAAGCCTCTCCCAGCCTTGAAATCATTCTCCTTTCTGATGAGTTAGCTTTTAAGTGATAGCAAGTGTTGCAGTTTCATGCTCTCTCTCTTCAGCAGTTGCCTGTTTCAGACATCTCCGTAAAGTTTATGGAGCGATTATCTTTCCATATATAGCATGTTCTTCTTTGGCTTTTGAAATTTTTTTTTAATATCTGAAGGTTAGCCTTTAGGTCATAGCTTTTATAAGTTTAGCATAAGCCTTTAATCTCTCTTGAATGATTTTTATGTGTAACTTAGCCTCATAATTATTACTAATAAAGCTACCACATGGCAGGGAACGGTACGTCCTTGTAGTATCTGAATTCTTTATCTTATTTGTTTAGATCATATTAGCAGAAAAACTATTCTCTGTCCCTTCTTATTTCCTGAAAGATGACCTTCCTAGACAATGTAACAGAGCAGTAGTAATGCAGAAACAGAATATTAAGATTTCGCTAACAACATCTTGTTTAGGAAAGCACTAGAATTTTGAGGAAAAAGCTTGCTTATTCTCTCTTTCTCTCTCTCTCTCTTTATGCTTGGAGTTAGTTTAAAATATGAATTATGCTAAAACAGTAACAAAAATAGGTTTTTAAACATTGTGTTTTATTACCCATATAGAAATCAGTAATATAAGTTGGTCATCTGGAATTTGTACAATATGTACTTATGCCTTAGTAACAGAAGACATCTTCTGATATTCTGAACTAATTTGCTTAGCAATTTAAAGAGTATTTTGAACTGATGAATATTCTCTGCCACCTCAAATTCTTTTGAATATTGTATTTCTTGTTAATTATAAAAAAAATTACTTGGTTCTTAGTGGTTTTGAAATATAGTATTTTCAAAAAAAAAAGTAATGAAACTTTATAACTCATTTATATAACTTTATAACTTTATAACTCATTTTCTTTCCATCTTTTGTGATTTTACTCCTACTTTCAGGATGCTACTTCCAGTACAGTTGTTCTAGAAATGAGAAAATTTGATGACCCTGTTTCAGGTATTCCATATGTCTCTGGTCCCTGTAAAGAAAAAATTCTTCCAAATGGGCAGCTGCCTCCATTCCCCAAGAGACAGAGAGTAGTTTTCTTGGTTCCTGTATTCCATGGTTTGAGGTTCTTACCTTCTCTCTCCCCAGAACATGCACTCTGAACAGGTGGCCTGTGAATTAAAACATCACAGGCAAGCTTCCAGGTAAATCAACATTTCAAATGTCCAGTAAGTCATCCATGAACAAAGTAGGTGAAGTGAGGTACCAACAATATTTAACTGCCTCCCAAACAGTTTTTAATTTTTATTTTAATTTTGTTTTCTCTCCAGTGTTGCCTGCTGCATCGTTTGAGAAACACCCCTCTGTTTCTAGCCTGAATCTCTATCTGTAAGATCCTTGGGGGTTTTTAACTACTTGCTTTTACCCCACATCTTAAATTTTCCCTTTGCTTCAAAGAAACTAGGATTGTTTCTAGATTTTGTAATCACAAAAAGTGTATATAGTGGGTATTTGCTGCACCATTTTGGATTTTCTTCATACTACTGTAGAGGAGGATGAATCACTTCTGAAGAGGTTAAAATCAATCTCATCCCCTCACTCAGACTTTTGAGTCCAAATCCACGGTGCTGGTGTTGACTTGCATTAAGGAGGAGCTGCCATGAAGCTGTTGCAAGCTGATTTCTCCTAGAGAAGATTTATTACAATGTAATTAATATATCATAGAGAGTATTTAAAGGTTGGGGTTTGTTTGTTTGTGTTTTGTTTGGTTTTTTAAACAAGTGATTATGTGGTTGGTCTGTGTAGAGGTTTATTGTCAACTACCACCAATTCCCTAAAGGATTGGCTTTGGGGGCACATGCTAAGCACAACCTCATTGCTACCTTGTGGGCGTAAGATGATTCTGCTTTCAAACTTCATCCACAATCAGTCCTGGATAACAATTATTTCTGGTTAAGAAGTAATTTTTTTTTCTCTTTTTACATTGTATTGAACTATTATTGCTAAATGCTAGAATATATGTTGAAGCCATCACTTCTGACTATATACTTTGTTTTTCTACTTTATTCATATCTCACACAGGCAAAATGAGCTAATTTTTGTACAGAAATCATTGTACAGAAAAACTGGCCATTTAAGTGTTACATAGCACAACAGGTTGCATGGGAATTTTTCTAGTTCCTGAAAATACTCTTTAGTTAATATAATATGAGGATACAAATACTTGCTTTGCCAATTTGTTACTAGACATTTTTAATAAATTACAATATAATAATAAATAATTTTATGTATCTCACAGTGTTGAAGAGTTGAGGCAAATAGCCTTCAATTAATTACAAACATAGAATGAGAATATAGTAGGGTGGGGGATCTCTGTGAGAAAAAAGCAAAGAAAGATGCAAGAGAAATGTAAATTATGTTTCATAGTTTCACTTGCTCTGCTACAAGTGGAATTCACTGTTCAGAAATCACAGGTAAATAGTCCTTTGTTCCTTTGAGTGAAAATCTGTTGTTTGGAAAGTTAATATCAGCCAATTCTTTGTGAAAATTGCTAATTTGTATTCCTTCTGGATACTTGTATAGCTGCATAGGACACTCAGGAAATTGCCAATTTTTAGAAAGGTCTTTGTGGCAATGACAGTAAGACACAGGTACAATCTAAAACTGTGTACACAGGGAAGTGAATCCAGGACTAAATTTTTACTTCATCCTCTGATACTGTCTGAGTGTTTTTGCGTTCAGCTTAGAACCTCTGACCTCGGAGCAGGCTGCTCTCTGTGATGGAGGTGGGATACTGGTGCTAATAACCAGATTTTTTTTTTTAAATGCAGGCTGCCATATGTGTTTTTAATTGACTGTGCTTCAAATGCAGCTTTTTCAGTTTTTTTCCTACACTTTTTTGGAAAATAGTATTTTAATGGAAGATCATATTCTTTTCCCTCTGAGCAGTAGATTTTTTTTAAATGCAAGCTGAATTGGTTAAACCTTGAAAATAGGTCAGTGGCTAGTACAGTTTGTTTAAAGACCAAAGGATTCATTATCATTATCATTTCTCAGGACTCATTAGATGTTGTGGTTATGAGGTCTCACTCTTAAAACAAACTTGAGAGTTTCAAGCAATAATGTGCTATTCCACAGTTTAAAATGTTTCATATTCATAACATGAAACAACATTTGATTAAAACAAGTTGTATTATTGTTAGGGGCCAAAATTCTTGGTCATTTGAATAAAATCCAGTTTTGATTATTTAAAGGAGACAAATTCATCCAGGTTTTTTGTAAATAATTAATATATAGTTATTTTTCAGTGTGTTAGAATAATCAACTGCCATTTCGGATGTTGTTCATGCAAATTTTAGTAGAACTAAACCTGATGAGAAGTTTTCATTTAAATAAGGAAAACTATATAAATAGCAATCAGTTTGAATAAAGCCCATGACTGAAAACCACATGTAGCTTACTTATTTTTGCCATGAAAGCTCTTTAGCACCTGTGTTCATTTACATGGTGTATCCATCCTGCTTTGCACAGTGTGTAGCTGGCAGCACTGCTGGGTTTTTGTGTTTCCCTTTTGTTATGTTATACCAGGTAGGAACCACTGGTTTCACTGATTGAAAGAAAAAAAGTACAGGAGTCAAGAATTATGCTTACAATTAGAGGTGCTGGTACAAAAAATGTTCTCCTCAGTGTTACATTTTTAAGGATTGGAAATTCATCCAGCATCCAAGCATGTCTCCAACATGCATGGTGGTCTGGTGGGGTGCGTGCAACGCAACAGAGGCAGTGTGTGGGAATGGCCACATTCTGCTCTGCCCCTTCAGATGAGCAGCACTGGGACAGCCTTGTGTAAGGTGACAATAAAGGGTGCTCGAGTGACTTGTTCATTTTATCTGTACAAGCTGAGCCATTTGCAGTTGGCTATTTGAGATTAGCCTTTCACAGAGTATGAAATACTGCTATGTACCTATGGCTTCTAATTAGTTTTCAGTGCATGTTGCTTGTTAGGAAAAAAACCCTTTGCCTTTGTTGAAATGACAGTTTAGATTTCATTAGAGAACAATGCTTGCAAACTGCTTCTGTCAGTAATGTTCAGTTCCTTCAAAGCAACTTTTCTAATTAATGAAATCAATTGCTAGTTTGCGTTCCGTCTGGGTGCTTGTGTAGCTGCATAAGACGCTCAGGAAATTGCTGTTTTTTAGGAAGGCTTTTGTGGCAATGACAGTGAGATGTGCACAGCCTGAAACTCTTTCCACGTTTCTGAGACGTCAGTCTAGGAGAGAATTTTTACTTCATTCTTAGATTCATTCTTTTTGTATTTTACAGACTGCAGAGGCTCTGCTCTTGAAGCCCTTGGCACTGAGGTGGGCACTGCTCTGCCCTGCCCCTGGTGCTGAGGTGGGCACTAGTGTCAGTCCCTGTAGCTGTGCTGGAGCACTGCTGATCTTGCAGGAGCTGGCTGAAGGGACAGGTGGTCCCAATATAATGCTGGTGCACAGAGACTACTGCTTTTTATGTAATTCTGAGACTGTAATTCAACTAACTGTCTTGTGCCTAGCAGAGAAGTCACAAATAAATTCTTACTGTCCACCTGCAACACTTAAGTGCTGGGAACAGATTAAGACTCAGGCTACAGTGGGCAGATTTTTAGTTGTTTGTATTTTGGGTGTTTTGTCACTTTTGTTAATATTTAGTAGCTTCCTTAAAAAGCTTCTTTGTAGGGAATATTACCTTATTTGGTTTTGTGCATACTCAAAAAAATGCGACTACATTAGTCCTTGCAAAGTTTATTTTTTTCCTTCATGTTCTTAAAGTATTTGAAAACATCAAAGTCTTTTTATGGCTTTTTATTTTATGGGCAGTCAGAATACCACAGGACAGCCAAAACTTGTATTGTTTTGGCTCTGCAGAAATCTTCTTGACAGATTAAGGCTGTCATCAGAATGTGTAAACACCGTTTCCAGCTTTTTACATTGGTCACTAAAGCATCCTTAAGTGCAGCTCAGGAATCTAGTCCTGCACAAAAAAACCCTCAATCATATGACTGAATGATGGTCAGGGCCTTCTGTTAAAATGTTTTAATAACTTTGCACTTCACAGCAGTAAGTCGATTCCCTTGTATTTGAGTCACAGTGCTTGATCATCTCTGTGTAGCTAGTCCACTGACATGAGAGTGCATTCACTTTAAACAGCATCTACCTCCAAGTTAAGACGGGGTAGTTACTTAAACAAAAGTGTAGTTCTTCAGAAATTATAATGCAACTTCAGCAGTTACCTTACCAGACCCTGTTCATTGTGCATATTGATGGCTTTCTACACTCTACAGCTTCTCACACTGTGAAGAAGAATCTGCAAAGTTCCCAAAAATTTTGTGGAATATACTGTTTTATAGTAAAGGAAAGATATGCTAATGTAAAAAAGACTCTGATTTCTCACATTAATTTTATATTTTGTAAAGGAAATAACTAGGAGAGTGGGAAATTGTCTCCTCAGTTTTCTTAAATGCTGAACTTCACAGGTTTTTTGCCTAGTTTTAATGTTATTGTTTGGGGTTATTTAGTTTAGTTTTGTTTTTTAGTTCTTTCATCACCTGGAAGGAAGTCCTTCAGGGAATTCTAAGTCTGTTCAAGAAAAAACTAATTATCTGATTTCCCACCTTACTGTCTTGGCAGGGCTGTGCTGGTGCCTTGCCGTAGGTGCACAGCTAAAAATGATGAATGAAAGAACAAATAGATCACTTTATCTAAATAAGTTATGGAAAGAGCTTATGATATAGGTTTGATTCTTGCAGGCTTGCAGAACCTAAATAACTGTATTGATTCTGTTATATATTTTTCACATTTGATGTGAATTTAATTTTGTCTTTACAAAGCCTAAAATTTTAAAAGCTTTTAGTGCTTAATGCATTGACATAGCAAAACTGTAAATATTAAATACTGCTTTAAAATACTAATATATTCATATAAATACTGTCTTTACCAATACAATACTTTTTCAAAACAAAAGGTGCATTTTGACAAGCATTTCAGTAGTAACAGTAGCAGGTGAGGCACTTTATCTTCTCTCTGTGCCTACGCCTGTGTACTTCATCCATTACAGTAGTATCTTGGGTTCAGTAGTATTCTAAGGGGAGGAAATAGACCTGCCTTTAAAAAAAAGAACAAGTTTTTCACATATTTTCCTTGTATTGGACCAATTCCTCACTCCTGTTCATTTGTGCTGAAAAGATAGCAGAAATGTGAGATGTAGCAGCAATAAGTAGCCTGTTGTAGGACGTGCTAAAAGTTGCTGATTGTTTGAAAAAAGCCTTACTATACTTGAAAATACATCATTTTGTCCTGTGAAAGAGAATTAGAAAATGAGTACAGAAAAATATTTAGAACACATACAACAAAAACTATTATATGTGAGTAAAATGCCTTTTCCCAACCATATTTGTTTTGACTTTTATGCTGGTCGCCACCATGATAAAATACTCTCATGGTTAGGAAAATTAGAAATTTAATTCCCTTGTATAAAAAAATGAATAAGAGTTGGTTATTCTATTTTGGTGATGATGTTTTCTATTCATGTACACTCAATTGACCCCATTGTTCAGCATTTTTAGTGGGTTTTTGGAGGAGGAGAGCAGAATAGGAGGGTTAAATGTTTGGAAGGGTCATGTTACTGTCCTTAAATTATCAACAGAATTTAGACATAAAATTGCAGAAGAGGGAGTCAAAAGAAAAGTGTGATTGATGCAGACAAAAATAGTCCATGGAAAAATGTCAGAAAATTATATTCATTTTACCTAAGTTGTTCCCTTAAAAGGTGAAGAGAGAATCAATTTCTTAGCTTTTAAGTTCTTTGCAGTTCTATGGAAAATATAAAACCTCACTTCAGAGAGATCCCTGAAATCTCATGAAATCTCATTCTCTGTCTGATGAAAAGTGTGTTTGGAACGTCTGACTTTAAAGGAGTTTCATGAGAGAGGAACCACTGTGCTGGGGTCACATTTTCACTTTAATCCTACCTTTCTTTTAACCTAAGATTTGACATTAAATATATTTAAAATTGAAAGCCTCTTTTGAGAGGAAATATTTAAATCTGATTAAATTCAGTCTAGTGAAATAGGATATATCTGGAGTGATGGAAGCCTCCCATCCCTTTTTGCTTTGAGGAAACAAAATAAAAAAAAGCACCAACCAGACATCAACCACTAATAACCAACACACAAACCCCTGCCTCCCAACAAACAAACACAAGCCACAAAACTCAAGAACCCCAGATTTGTCACGTTTTTTGGTCTGAGCCAGTGTTTCAGTTTAAATTGTGCCACTTTCTGGCAACTTTGAGGAACCATGAAAAAATGGCTCTATATGAAAATTCTTTCAAGGAGACCTACTAAGGATTAATTAAGAGAAAACAAGATTCCTGAAAATTGCTGATATGAATTTTTGCAGTGAAACTCCATTGGCTTTTGCTTCTGTGCTATACAGCCACTTGGTGTAGAACCCACCTCTTATCATTCTGCCAATCACCAATGTTTAAAAATGCAATTCTGGGATTAGATCCTCAGGCAAGCTTTGTAGCCCTCTGGCCTTTGTGTTTAGCAAAAGAGAGACAAGGAATTAATAGTTGCTGTTGATGGGTTGGTGAGTGTCCCTTGTTCTCCATGCGCTGTTAACCCAAGTTGAGTAGTGTGTCTTGTTTTAGAGGTGTTGGCTTTGTCAACTGCCTGCTCTTGTGCAGTGGTCTTCTCCATCATCCACCTTTGTAGATAATTTTGGCATGTGGATTTTGTGTTTTGGTAGAAAATATGTGGTAGAGTTCCACATAAATGAAACAAGAAGACAAATAGCACTTGAAAAATACTCTTGAGAAAATGGCAATGCATGCAACTGCCATTGTTAAACAGCATTGAAAAAAAATATGAATCCTGAAGCCAGCTGGATGTAAAAAAATCTTTAAAATAATTGAAATGAAGTATCTGAGCAAATATCAATGCAGTAGTGGTAAGAGAATATGTATCCATCTCTTGCTGGATGGTAATGACGTAGAACAGGCTCTTTTGTTATTGTTGTTTTAAAAGTATGCTTTAAACAGCAGTGAAACTGTACTTTAAATAAGGAACACTCAGTTTTAACTTCTTCTGTGTGTGATTATCTGTTGACTTCTCTATTTTTTTTTTTTAAGATCTTTATGGTTATGGCAAAATCTTTCATCAGCCGATGGTATAATGGACTGCCAGTTGGATGATACACAGCCGTCTGAAACATGGTATATACTTCTCCTCTTCCGTGCCTGTGGTGAGTTTTGCTTCTGTACATTTATATTAAATGCTTCAGAGAAGGAACTGAAACCTAAGTTCAGATATTACTGTATAGAACTGAAAACTAAGTTCAGAAACAACTGTATAGAACTTTTCTCTTTCTGGGTGATTTTAGAGCCGTGCAAAAATTCTGATACACAACTTGAAATGGTGTCTTTCCCTTCAGCTTGAAAGAATCTTCACCTTCATTTCATGTGTCTAGTTCAAATTAGATTCCAACCAAATGTTCTTTTTGGTCAGACACGTACCACAATGTATTTAGGAACAAGATAACTGTAACTGTTACAAATATACTATAAAACATAGGTAAAGGAATTAATTGGAGAAAATATTTGGAAATAATTTGTCAGTTGTGGTTTTTGTGCTGCTTCTCTGTTTTGTGCCGACAATTAATCTGATTATAGTATCTCTGAGCACTGTTAAGTATTGTATAATCAATAATATTGAAAGCAAGGCTCCTCATATTATAACTGAATTATTGCTCTGTGTCTAGACATGCAATAATGAGATCCAAAGCACTCATTGTTCATTTGGCTAAACACATTGACAGACTAAATTTGGGTATCAGAATGTTCCACTCACTACTCCTTAAACCACCAGAAACTGCAGCCCAGTCTTCTCTCTAAAAATCAAATTGAGCAATTGAGGTTTAAATCTCCTTTTTGAGGGTTTAGATATGGTTCTTATGCCAGAGATTGGTTATGAATGATACTGAATTGTCTGGAATAATTGCTTAGCCACTGTTAAAACTTGGCTGTAAATGTTTGTTACCCTAAATTTGTGTCTAGTGTTTGGGTTAGAAAATATGATATAATAAGGTATCTTTCCTTTTCTGCTCCAGATTCCAGAGTTCTTAGAAGGATGCAGAAGTAGTGAAAAAAGTAAAGAGAATAGAAGAAGCAAATATTAATTTGCCTAATGCCATAAGGCATTTAGTCAAAGCTGTTCTT
Organism: Molothrus aeneus; assembly: GCF_037042795.1. Lineage (NCBI taxonomy): Eukaryota > Metazoa > Chordata > Aves > Passeriformes > Icteridae > Molothrus > Molothrus aeneus. Next base: position 44,978,274 of record NC_089648.1, read on the forward strand.
AGTACATGCTTAATTGCTGTAATGAACTAAGATAGAAGCAATGCAGTTTCTAGAAGTGCACTTGGTAATAGAAGGATGTGTTTAAATATCCCATATAAGTGGATAGACATGTTCACTAGCAAAACTGGTTACTGTTATTTTTTCAAAAATAACAGTAAAATGGGTGTTTACACAGAGAAATGGACAGCCATGTAGCACATTTTCTCATCCTGTAGACGGCATTTTCTGCCTGCTTCTCTGTTACCAGTTTCAGCTGGCTTTGCGTTTCAAATTTTCCACCTCTCAGGTAGTAACCATACAACTCTGAAACCAGGGAGCCAGATAAATATCAAAAAGAGCATCAGCTTGCTTGTTTCCACCTGCAAGTTTTGAGGGGACGAACCTGATATTGTTTGATGGGTTATCCAGCACCTCTTGGTTCTGTGAAGCATTGCCCTGGGTATTTATTGAGTGCTGATCATTCTCTAACTAAGCTTTTTATTTTCCATATTAGCAGACTTGCTTCAAAGACTTGACCTGTTCTTTTCTCTTTTTCCTTATTAGCAATGTGCCATACATTTCTTAGCCTGTTTATACATCCTGAGTGTACACTGGTTCATCATGAAATCAGGGCTTTGTGGCAAGTCTCATGGAAGATCCAACTTCTTTAAACAGAGAAAACTGTCTATCCCAAATGTGCAAATACTCTAGGATTATGTCTCCTTTTGCAGATGTCTACTCCACTACATTTTACTGCCATTTTATTGCATTTATTCCCTGTTCCCATCAGCAGGAGAACAAAATCCATTCTAATCCACAGTGTTTCCCTTGAGGCTAGACTTCAAAAAGAAAAAAAAAAATTATTTCATGACATCTTCAATTGTTTAAGAAATGTAATTCATCATACATTCATAATACATTGTCCTGAAAACTTAAAAAACACTGCTTTGGCATTCTTGTTAGAACTGATCCTCTTTGCAGTCAAAATCTTCAAGCAAAGAGAATGTACCTTGTGTAAGGGCATCTTCATCCTCCTCTCACTTCTGTATCCATTCAGGGCTCACACAGGCTCTCAAAACGGCCAGCAAGTTACTCCTCTGCTTCTTTCTAACCAGAAGAAAGCTAAGGTGGGCCTCAGGAAGTAAACTGAATGCCATCACACAGGATGTGAAACTTTGAGGATTTTTTAGCCTTACCACAGTAGCTTGCAGAATGATATCTAGAGGATAAGTAAGCTTTTCTCATCAAATTCAAACCCTACAAGAGAGAAAACAATATTCAAGCAGTAGTATATATCTAAAATCCATAAAATAATAATGATAACAATATTTCTAGTTTGTTCCCAATTAGATAGACCCTATTAGATAGACCAGGGTAACCTATTACAGGTGTCCTATTACAGTTAAGTGAGGCTTTTAGAGGGCACAGTGGGATTTGAGAACTTGTGTGAATAGGAAATAGAATATCTTATAAGAAAGAAGAACTTTAAATACAAAATTGTATATCATCCTGTAGTTGAGTGCCTTCTGATTTTCATTCTGCTTTAGACCAACTGATACCAACTTTAGTAGGGGTTTTTGGTTGCTGGAAAGCACTGAGGTTTAAAAAAATCCTAATGAACCAAACCCCAAACAAAAAAAACCAAACCAAAGCCAAACAACAATTTAAAAATGTAAATATTAATTTTCTGCTATATATTGAGAAAATTCATATGGTATTTTAATTTTGAAAATATTCTTTTCAAGGTATTCAATACACAAAGTCAGCACAGGATGAAAAAGAAGCCATAGAGAACAGAAGCCAGGTGCTATTTGGGAGATGTTTATGATAATTGAAAAGAGAATGTATAAAACATTAAAGGTCAGGACATCTACAAACAATTTTTGTTTCAGGCTATATGTTAAGTTATAAGAATAACAAAGGAATTTTTAATATAGAATTGCCTTCATTTACTTGGAAGACTGAATAATTCTAGAAAGCTCAGTTAAAAAAAACCGAAATATAGCAGGTAGTCCTAATATTTTCAGCTGTATTTTCTGAGTGTTATATTTAATAGATAGCTGCTTGAAGAAACAATAACAGCTGCTGCTAAGTAAGATTACCATTCTATTACCTAACTTAAAAAAAAGGGAATAAGAAAAAAAAAAAGGCAATGAGAAGAAAACATGGAAAAAGTCTAGCCCTGTGTCTCAGTTTCTCAACCCAAAACCATCTGTCAAAAATAATGTATTGAAACCTCCTGTACCATCAGTGAATAATGGAAGCTTGTGTTTTGTCTGTTTCTGCTTCTGAACTCTTGTTTCAGCTTCTTGGTGCCAGAGGCTCCTCAGAGTTTACAGATGGTGTTATAACTGAAGTGATCCATTTTAATTGTAAAGCATCATTAAGAAGTATTAAAACCAGTTTTTATTATTTCCATTGCTTTCTACCTATAGTGGCAATATTCAGAGTTCTCTAGACTGCCATTGATTTTGCTTAGAGCATTGCTCCATCAGAGTTCACACTGTGGATTCAGTGAACCTGGGTCCATCTGTGCCACCTGCTAGTCTGGCTGTCCAAACACATCATGGGCTTTGTTTGGATGACAGAGTAAATGGCATGGCAGGTACACTTAAAAAATCAAAATGAAGCATATATTATTTATTAAAGTAATCCCTATCCTACTGAGATATATCCTGAACTGAGGTGATAGAAACAAAGAAATAATCTAACATTTGTCTTGAAAACGTCTGGTTTGGGTGAATTTAAACTCATGTTGCTTCAATACATTCAAAGTAAGAACTCCCCTTTGCCCTTGTTTCCCTACACCTTTATGTACTTAATTTTCAAGCTGTTGTTGTGATACTGAAGGACTGCACTGTGTCAAGAGTCTTGAATAAATTATGTCAGAGAAGCTTTGAAAGCTACTGAGAAACTGGCCTCAAGGTTAGGTATTGGTTAAAAAAGGCCTGATAACTGAAGAGGCATTGCTGCTGATGTGCTTTGTTCTAATGATTTTCTATTAGTAGGGAGTCTTGATTAATGATTCTTTATCAGCATGTCCTGATAAACGTGCTAGTCAATGAATCAGTGTGTCATTTTATTTTCTCTTAAAGAACATCCTTCTAATGTGAGTGTGACAGGAATTGGTTTTAAATGAACTGCTTCAAGCAATTTCTTTATCTGAATGGAGAAAATATTTTCACTTTCTAAAGTTTTGAGCATAATTTTCTCCTGAATTCATTAATTATTTGTACCAAGTAACTACTTCTGTGAGATTTTTGCATTTAAAAAACACAGTAAGTTTGTAAAACTGCTTGGAATCAGAAGAGGTTCTGTGGTAATCTTACTGTTGTATTTAAATTCTATTCTCTTTTGACTGCAGCAGGCTCTTAAAGAAAAAGCTGAGTCTAAAGCTTGAGCAAGCTTGCTTGAAAATATATCCAATGTATGAATATTTAACTTTTAGCTTTTCTACTGTGCTACTGTAAAAAAGCAACAGCAGCCATTTTCTGCAGAAAACTAAGAGCTTGCCCATTTTGTTAAGGTGAAAAAAACCCCCATAAGCAAACACTAGTAAGCTGATTATTTTTTTTAAATTAGAATATTAATCTAGTTTGTTGTGGGTTTTCTTCTCATTAAAAATTATACAAGAATATAATGAGTGCTTAAGATCTGTTTGGGTTTGTTTGGTTTTGGTTTGTTTTTTTTAATAGTCTTGCTATGAAGGTAGAGTTTCCAATGGATAACCAAGATGTGGTACAGAACTTGCAGAACTATCCAGCACATTATCAGTTTGATAGGGGAGTGAGGATCCTGGAAAGCTGGAAGTGTTTAACTGGTGTGTGATCAAGCAGAGCTGTATCAGTGATGAGCTGCTTGTGGTGCCCAAGCAGTGCTGCCTCCTCTCCTCAGGGTTAAACCTTGTGGAACTGCATGAAATTGGTGCAGCTAACCCAGTCAGATACCATTTGGAAGGGAGAGGTGGTTATTTTGGTCAATCAGTAGCTGAGTTCAGTGGTTTGTGGTCTCACACTGGCACACTCACAGAACTGAAGTACGTGCCCAGGTGACCTGGCCAACATCACTTCTGTCCAAGTCTGGAGGCCAGGAGATGCCAGCAGCTGCATCCTCAACACTTCTCTTGGGTTCTTCTTGGTGGCAACAGATGAGTTCTAGGGATTCACCAAAGAATTTTGCTTACTTCAGCCTGTGTAAATGCTAGGCAAATCTGCTGCCAGATGTTCTTTCCTGTTTCTCAGGGTGGCTGGGCTGGCAGGAGGAGACACGTGGCATTTTGTGTCACCTCTCCTGCCTGCATGCACTCCTGACTTGCACAGCAACCAGGTTTGCAGTGTAATGAAGTACACAGTTTTAATTCTGGATACCTAGCTTGAGAAGATATGCTAAATTCTTACAAGAAGAGTTGAGAATCTAAATCTAAAGTTGAGGATCTAATTACCTTTGATTAGTCACCCAAAAATATGTATAGAAAGTGGAACTTTGTATCTTCTAAAGATAAACTAAATATTCTATCCACATCTCCTATATGCTGGACATTGACTGTTGGAATCAGGTGGTGCTTCCAATATCTCTGAGAAACTTGAGTTTGATAATTCCCAGGTTTGTCACAGAATAGATTCAATCAGGACTTCTGGAAAAAAAAATAAAAGAAGTATGCTGCTCAAAGAAATCAGTAATTTTTTTACTTTTTCTTTCATATATAGCAGGTAGAGTTCCTTTCTGAAGGTTTATTATTTTGAAGCTGTGTATTATATAAATATAGATGCTGGAAATAGTTTTTTATATTGGCATAATTCTAAAATAACTAATATGATAATGAGTTATTTAAAAACTATTGTCCAGGACCATTGCCCACCTGGATGAGGGCAGATGTGGCTTCTGCCCTTGCCAGGGCTCCTGCCCATCCCTTCCACACCTGGTCCCTGCTGATGCTGAGGGTTATTCTGTGACATGAACCCACCTTGGCACCCGGGGTAGGAGGTTTTTGTTGGCTTAAACCTCAAGAGTACAAACATCTTCACAGCTTGGGACACTGCTATCAGCTATGTCAGCACTCCCCCTAATTTACTCTCAGTTGTTGCCTCTTGTGCAATCAGCAGGTCAACAATGTAGTTATTGAAAAATATAGGCTGCTGAAATTTGCCTATATAATGAGGTAAGAATTAATTTTTCATTTTATTTTAATTATTGTCAATATATCAATGATGTTGTATAGTTTACCTAGTAGCAGGGAATAGATGTAAGTACGTGTTTCCAAATTAAGCATAATATCTTAATACTTATGTCTCAAAAGTCCCTTTGCAAAGCACAATGTGGAAAACAGGTAAGAATCACTGCAGTTCTTTGAATTCCAACTGATCAAATGCATATGATGTCTATATCTCCTCTAACTGATGATTCCTGTAGTCAGCATCAGCAATAGCAAAAATGGTGGAAAGAGGAAACTGGTGAGAACATAGAGCTTCTGATAAGCAATTTATATTTCTCTGATAAGCAATTTATATTTCTCATCTCAGGGAAACAAAATCTAGCCATTCAAAAACTAAGTGCTTGAGAAGGGGAGGAATAAGATTCATAAGTTTAATTCATGTTGTTACAACAGGCATCCACAGTTCAATTTTGCATTCATTGCTTTGAGATGAGGTTTGTATTAAATCTGAGCAAATTTATTCAGAAGTTTATGTAAGGGTTGGGTTTTTGGTTTTTTTTTTTTCTTTTATTGTTGTCAAATAATTTTCACCATCTAGATATTGGCAATTTTTTAGCTTGGATAGAAATATCTAAATGAGAACAAAACTATATCAGTGCATATTTTCCCAAGTATATCAGTTATACTTTCTGACAGAATTACTAATGGTTTTTGATAATCACCTTTTCAGACTCACTGGTTTCAGTTAAATGCCCTTTGATATACTTTTTTACCAGACAATTAAAGTTGGAGTAAACCAGCTCAAATCCTGATAACTTTAAGGAGTATCTTTTGCGGTGTTGCTTTTGACAAAAGCATTTAGGTATACTTTACTGCTTTTTGTAAAACTATGTAATACTTTCTCTTATTAGCTTTCCTCTCATTTTATTTCCCTTTGGATTATACAGCTTTCTTGAGCTTTACATAAACATGTCTTCTAACTTTATTTTATGTGAGTTGAGTGCATTTTACAACAGTTTTTAGCTACTAATTTGGGCTATACATTTCTGTGTATAAGCATTTCTCTTGGGAAAGTTTAATTTTTCTGCTACATCATTTGCTTAAATGAGGCAGTAAATAGATTTAGTATTAAAAGTCATTCTTTTCCATGCTAATATGGAAACAATTTAGATGCTTCAGAATACTGATTCAGAATACTTGGTATCAATGTCTTGATGAGACATGATATTCATTATTCTAAGAATTAATATATGCTGTTATATCATAATTTCATTTCCTGATCGTATTTTTGGTATGCTGTGTATGTATATATATAAATGTGCACATACATAAGAAGAGGAAATAATAATTCAAATTTTACAGAGGCACTTTAAAAAACAAGTTGTTTTGGTGAGGGAAAAAAAGGAGAAAAGCAAATTTGGAAAATAACCTTCATTTTAAATTGTTTTTTTTTTTAATTGCTCAATTTATCTGAAATCTGAAGCCATTACTGTGTACCTCTTATTTCTCAGTTCTTTATAATAAAGGAAGGATTCACATGGTGTCCATGGGGAGAGGCAGGCAACAGCAGAAGGCAATTCTTGTCTTACATCTGTCTTAGAAACTTATCATAGAAGGGGATATATTACCCTCTGGGTAATTGTCTGTGCATGCAATATTGTTATTTCTTTTTTTAAAATGCAAGGCCAAGATAAGCCTGAAGAACCCAATGCTTCCTATAGTTCATTTTATTTTGTTGGAGCTGCAGTAATTGCATCTCTGCAGCAACCACACTTGTTTGAATGGATTGTACATTTTAGGTACACAAGAGGTGTCTCAAAATGACAGGAACTCAATGGTTTGACATTCACACAAATTACACACTTTCCATTTTGCATGCTACCTGATGCATTTTTTATTTATAAACAGAATGTTAACTTTATTAAAACGAGGAGTTTGTTTAAATAAATAAAAAAAATTCATGAGAAGCAAGACTTCTTGAACCATTTTCTACTTGTACTGGAAAATGTTTACTCATATGTAATAGTCTTCATTTCCTTTGCTCAGTGAAATGGATGTTTTGGTGCTCTGTTAAATAGTCTCTGTTTTAGCAGAGCAATGTGGGCATTTTAGTGGTGCAGAAATTAGTTCCCACTGGAGAATATATATAGCTCTTTTTGGGAATTAAAACTTACAGCCCAAGTCTCACCTTCAGCCCAGTGAAGTTAATGGTCTGACTCCATTATACAAGACTTTCTTGTGTACTTCTAATTAATCAATGCCTTACTTTAAAGGTGAAACATTTTGAGTGAGAGATAAACACAATAGTTTGGGTTAACTATTGGTACTAAAAAAATAAACTGTGTCAGTTTTGGTTATCAACCAGATTTCAGCTTATATCTGGTGTTATAACCTTTTTATAAGAATTAAAATTATTCAGTCTCTCATTCTGTTACTTCTTCCTCTAAGCTGTTCTTTTGCTTGGTTCTGGTGAGCAGCTGCTGTGTCCCCTCCTCCAGGTGGCTTTGCTTCGAATGCTTGGAAAAAATTATTCTACTTAGAAATAGGTAACTCCACAAGTATTTAAAATATCTCATGGTCCACCTTTTCCTGACTGAAAAATTGTTGGTTTTTTTGTCTTTGCAACATTAAAAAAGAAGAAATAATTTTTTATGTTAGGGAAATAATTTTATTTCTTGATGTGCTGCCCAGCTACATAGCTATGAAAGAGTGTCTGAAGGCTTTTGAGAAGAGAGGATTTGTGGGTGTTACTGTACTTAGAGGAGAGGAAGTGAAGGACCTGCCTCAAAGAGATAAATCCTGTGAGAATTGAGGCATCAAACTTTCCAAGGACAGCCTGAAGCAACACATTAGCATCTACAGCAGGTGACGGCAATGATTCTGAAAAGATGCAATGAATTCAGGTGTTGGTGTTAGAAAATCTGGTCTCTGAAGAATAGTTCTTGTTACTATGAAAGTTGTTCTTGCCAAAAGAGATTTGAAGGTAATTTAAGTGCAAGTCAGCTTTATGTTGACTCCAAGCAAGGCCATAAAATAATCATGTGTAGGATTTTGTTCTGAATGTGAGTCAGCTGTGGAGCAGCAATACTCACTGAATTTCTTTTGTTTGGCAAATGCACATACTTGAGCTGATTCAACCACAATTTCACCATATTTGTTAAAGTCCTAATACAGATTTTTTTTGAACCAGAAGAACTACATCCAGGGGAGACATGATTCACAATGGGTGACTTAATTTCTGTGTTTAGGATGGACAGGGGGGCTGCACATGGGGTGACATGGTCCATTGCTCCCAGGCTTTTTTGGGTGACACAGGTGGAAGAAAGAGGATGCATGTAACTGTAGGGCTATCCATGGGGGGGCTGTGTGCATCCTCTTCTATTACAAATATGTCTGTGATCCTGAGCAGTTTATAAGATAACACCTAATTCAGAGTCATTGTTATTTCAGAGTACAATAATGCTGTCATATTACCATCACCTCAGTGAATATTATGAGACTGCTAACATTGACTTCTCCCTCTATTTGGTTCAAGAAAGCTGTGAACCTTGCTTGTAAACTGTTTTATGCGGCTGCCTTTATATCACATTTCTGTGAACCATATAATTATTTACAGAGGTGTTTGATTATGTTTGACTTTCATTTTTGCTCCTAGTGTTCTATGTATTTTGGACTAAATTCATGAATATACAGAGTGTGATTACTGATAAGCTCCTAACTGTTTGAAGGACTGAAATAAACTTCTTTTACTTTTCCTCTCCTTTTTCTCTCCCTTTACTTAAATTTGTCCTGTAGAAGAAGAAAGTCAAAGCAAGACACCAGTGTTCATGTGCAAATTTATCATCTGGTTATTCTGCAGCAAAGAATGCTTTAGTTTGAATGTGTTGATACAAAACACTTAGAAAGCTGCCTGTACTTGGTCCGGACTAAATTATTGGAAGAAATTATCACTTCTCAAACTTGATGAACTATAGAGCTACAATTTTTTTTTCCATATTCTCTAATTTACACTTAAGCTTTCATTTTCCTGATGTGATAGGTGAAAACTGAACTAAAAGAAATGTTTTTGTGATTGACTGTTCCAGCCAGGAACAGCACAGGATCTCTAGACTTGAGAAAAGCTCATTCCATACTGCATCTGAATGTGCTCCCCATTTCCCTCCTCCCCTCTCTCTGAGCCCCGCAGAGATCACTATCTCCAGCAACATTTTGCCTATCTCTACCCATTCTTAGGAGCTGTGAAGTTTTTGAAAACTGAGGTTCTTGTAAGTTTCCCATGTCCATGTTAATTTTTTGCAGTGTTCCAAAATAATGTTAAATTCTGTGAATGCTTTTTTCACTACAGTAAATCCACCCTGCTTTTCCATTAAATTAACTGTAAAATTATTCTGTTTTTCCCAGAGAGGGTTGTTGTGTTACAACAGTCAAAAACCAATGAACCATCACTTTTACCCCCACCCATTTAGTATTGGTGGGGATTGCAGTGTAATGAACCCATTATCCATGATTAACTAATACAGTGTGACTCTTCCTGTGCCACCCAGATCATGTCAGGAACTGTTTGAAGCATAAGAAGTAAGAGCTTCAGAGTGCCTCTATTTTGGTAAAGGAATGTTGCTTCCAAATACGTAAGCACCTCTATGTTGGCTGTAACCCACCTCATTTCAAAGATTATACTCCCCTGACTCCACTGAGAGGATAGTAGTTCCTGTGCCCTGGCACATGCTTGATAGGAAAAGGCTGTCATTGTTTCAGAGGGTCTCAAGGTGCAGGAAAATTGAAGGAAGAGGCATCTGAGGAAACAAAAAGCAAAGATAAAACAAGGCTAGTCATTGTGAAATGGTAGCTGTCCAGAAGAAGCTGACATTGAGGTTCCAATGGCAAGCCCCATGGCATAGCATCATTTTATGACTTCAGGACTTGTAGCTGGTCATAGACAAAAAAAAAAGAAGAAAATTATTTAAAAGATAGAGAGGACAAATTGTTCAAGAGGTTATTTCACTTCTGTGATATCCTCAATAAGTTTGTCAGAGCTCTTTTGTAGCATCATAGAAGTTTGGCAGATCTCTGAGATCTGGAGCAAACAAGGGTCTCACTGGGATGAGTGATAAACTAGCATTATGTGTTACATGTCTGTGTATGTTTTCACTACAGCTGTGGGGCTTGCTCTCTACTTATGGAGTGTATGGATACCTTCAACTACATAATCCAGGAAAAGAATAGGTGAGATTAATTTTAAACATCAGTGACACAGTGGAAAAAGCATGCAAATCACTTTAGCAGCTAGTTTGTGTGCTCTTGTGCATGCTTGAGGTATAAGTAGAGCAGAAATCAGGAATAAAGGGAGGAGGGGGGCATGTTTCTTTGGAAATCTCTTTCTTAGAAAGTAGGTCAAGCAGCTTCTGTCACTGTGATGTTTTGTTTATGAGGGAAAGGACAAAATGAAAATAATTTATTAGCCGTGCTTGAGAACTGTCACCATCTACTCCTTGATGGAGTGCAGATAACAATAAGTGAGTGGTGTGTTAAGGTACAAGTTAAATTAGCAGTATTAATTAGCTGTCTGAGCTCTCTGTTGTTTTTCCTGCTGTGAGTCTTTTCTAGACACATCTTGTGGGTCATGCAAAATATAAACAAAGCAGTTGACTCTACTGTATATATATTTATCTGCGGTTTATAACTACTTGCTCAAATGTGCAAACTGCTCTGAGTAACTCTGCTTTGTTAGTCTGGTGTAGCGTGATGGTATTTGTCTCAAAGCCTTTGTGCTTCACTGTGGAGATTTTATCACTTACTTTAATGTGAAAAGGAAAAGTTCAAGTACGTGGGCTAATATCAGCTGGCAAGGGGGATGTGCCGAGGGGGTGTTGTGCAGACTTAGCACGGCTGTCCAGTGCAGCTCCTGTGCCCCTGTTTGCCATCAAGGCCTGATTGCTCCTGAGCTCATTCAGTGCTAACAGCAGAATAGTTACTTGAAGTATTTTTTGTAAGTCTGATTGGGCTCGGGTTTGTTCCCTGTTTGTATTTGGTGATTTGACAAAATAAAGATTAAATTGATGACCAAATGAGGTTTACAGTGGGCTTCAATATGAATAGAAAGTCATCCTTCTTTTTTTGGTTATTTTAATGGACCTCTTCAGTATTTACTTAGTTCTAACTTATCAAGTCTCTGCTTCATCTTTGCTTCTGCTTTTATACAGAAAAGAGATAGCAGGCTGTATTTTTACCTTACTTATATATGTATCTAAACTGGTTTTAGCTTTGTTTATTTTGACTAGTTGTTTTTCAGATTATTTTGGCTTTTATTGTGGTGATGATTTAGGGTGAGTTTGTTGGGTTTTTTGGTTTGGCTTTTTTTTTCCTTCATGAAGACCCACACTTATTAAATGAAAGAGTAATTTTATAAATTATGTACAAATGTGTAGGGGGATAGAATATAAGAAAATAAAGATAGTGTAGAAAGTCATCTTACCCCTAAGGAGTTGCAGCTGGGCCAATTATCAGAGATTAGGAGCAGGCCTGACTTTAACAGGCCACAGCTGTAACCAATGAGAAGAAGAGTGATATAAAGGAGTGGGGTGGCTGGGTGAGAAGGGAACTGGAGTCAGTTGGCTGCTTTGTGAAGAAGAAAGAGTCAGTGCTCTGAGGAGCTGCCCCTGAGAAACACCAAGAAGGTATGAAATGTTTGTGATAGGTGACACCAGTAGGGAACTCCTGCAATAAGATGACAACCTAAGTGTAGTTTAGGAGTTACAAGAGAATCTCATCATCACTAGTGCAATTGAACTATGCAGCCACCTCTGCATATAGGTTATGTTCAATATAAATAATGAATTTATTAAAATGAGTCATATGGCCTTTTGCTGCTGAGCACCTCAGTATCTGAAGCTCCCCTAGCTAGATCTGTATATGTACCATTAATGGTTGATAGGTGGCTTTTAAGAGTGTACCTGCTTCAGTAATTTATCAGAGTTCAGTGAGACATGATGGCAAAGCAATGTAACAGGACAGATTTATTGTCAGCCAAGCCAAATCACAGCGTAAGAACAGCATTATTTATCCATATGGGATCCCCCTTAAACAAGCAAATACAGAACTTCCCAGCTCTCCTACAGAAGGCATCAGGAAAAGCAGCATGGATAGTGTGCTGTCCCAAACTAAGTATTTTTCTATAGGCTGTCAGGATTTTGTAATCTAATCTGTTGTGTTCATGAGAACTGATAGAGTTAAGCACTACAGGGTAGGGCCAAGAAAAGAGTTATAAACAGATTTCACAGGACTGGGCAAGTCTATTGAAATCAGTCTTCTGAACAGTGAACAGAATCACAGCTGCCACGGTGGCAGAAATGGCTGGCAATCTTTCAGCACCTGAAAAGCATTTCAAGTGTCTTGAAACAAACAACAAAAAAAGGACCAGCTATAGATGCTAAAAAGGAAGATGTTAAAATATATTTTAAAAATTTTCTTACAGATTTTAAGTGCTTTTAATCTTACAGTAACCTTTACTGAAGGGTTGTTAAATTTTGGAACAGGCTGCCCAGGGAAGTGGTGGAGTCACCACCCTTGGAGTTATTTAAAAGAGGTGCAGATATGGCACTTAAGGATATGGTTTATTGATGGACTTGGCAGTGCTGAGTTCATGACCACAGAGGTCTTTTCCAAACTGGGCTGTTCCTTAGAATCAGGGAGGGTGGGTCTGTGTCCCTGGGCCCAGGTAGATAGCTGAGAGATATCCTGTGTCCCAAGGGTTGGTGTGAAGTGTTACCCAGAGCCTGCTTCTCAACATCCTGTCCCAGCTTTTCTTTTCAGCTGCAAGATTTCATACAGACACCAGAGGTCTGTATGACCTGTGGCTCAAATGCATGTCATTTCATCCTTTTATCAAGAAGCCCAAAGCCTTGAACCAATTTCTCAATCACTGTTTCCCATCATACCTGGTAAAACAAGTGAGGATTTCATTGAGGGAAAAGGTGGGGATATTGTATATACCAGCAGTTACTCAAAATTTAAAGCTTTTTTAATTAGACTTTTCCTTTCTTTTAATTTTTTTTTTGAATACAATAATAGTTGAAGAAACTAAGGTGCTCAGAGCTGCAGTGGTGGAAACATTACGCTTTTATGTGCTGCAAAATCAAGCACAGAATGTTGTTGATCTCTTAGCTTAAAATGCCTATTCTCTAGTTTTAAAATGTCATTGATACAACAATTTGCTAAGATGTTCTAACACTGCTTTACAGAGCTGTGACATTTTGCATTATAAAAAACTGCTTGATGCAGGGGGTTGTTTATTATCTCATGCCTCTAAGATGAAAACCAATGCAGAGGTTGTCACTCAAGGTGCAGATTACAATATGTAACCAAAGTTATTTAAATTGTTTCTGATATGTTTGAGCAAGAGATATGAAATACGCTAACAAAAATAAAGCCAGGTTTGTTTTCAAATAAAATTGATACATTATGTAACATTCACATTTCAGAAAATATGATCAGAATAGTGACAATAATATTTCTTCTTTTCATCTGAAAGATATGTAAAGATTTAGGTACACAGGTAAAAGTGGTCTTGATTTCTTTTTTTTTGTTGTTGTTGTTTTTTATCCTATCCTCAAAGCACTAAGTCTACAGAAATTTTCTGTAGATTGTACCTTCAGTTTATTCAGTTTTTTTCTTTTGTCTGCAACTTGACACAGGGTAATTTTAACACCAAGATGTTAAAAGCATTTTCAGGGAATAATTAATGCATTTTTATTGCTTAGGTCAATGGTGAAAAGGAAAGAAATTTGCCAGACCTGGGTAGTTATTAAAAGGTAGTGTCAACTTGAATAATTTTGTGAGGGGTCCACACATCCTTCATGGCTCTGAAGCCTGCAAGCTGGACAATAATTGAGGATATCCTTCAGGTTTCAGTTTGTGCCTTTCTTTCTGGTTTTGGTGTCAGTGAATGACATTGCTAAACTTTGAATGCTCACAGTATTTTTTGCAAAACAATTTTTTTATGCTTGTCAAATTTGGGAGCATACCTGAGCCATGAGTGGGGCTGATAGGTCTCTCTGACCCTATTAATATGTTGTAGAACATCTTGTCTACCTGGATTTTCCTGAGTCAAGGAAATAATTGCATTCATTTTAAATAGCTTTGCCCATTTTTAAAATAGCTTTGCATTTCCAAGGCATAATCTGGCCGTACTGTGACTTTCTCTCTGAATTTCACTAGGACTGCTCATGTGTTTAAAATAAAACATGTGCCTAAGTGCTCTGGTGGCCAGGGGCCAGAGCACTCAACATGCTACAGGGCTGAGCCCTCAGTGCATCCTGCTTTAATGTATAGTCTTCTCTAGCCCAGGAAAAACCAGGATTAGCTCTATAGGAAGTGCCACAGAAGTAAGCAGAAAATATCTCGCTATATGGAGGGTGGCTAGGACTCCTGAGCAACAGAAGCAATGCCAAATACAGGCAACAGAAGAAATGCCAATGCTTTTTAAAGTTGTATTCAAATGAGGTGCATTTTTGTGGCTAATGAATTGGTCAGTTAATTTTCTCATCACCGTGTCTGAGCTTGTTCCTGCCACTGAACAGTCTCTTATTTTTTCACACGTTGTTGAAGATGGCATTAATTTAGCCTTCTTTCCTGTTATAAAGCTTTAAATGCCTTCACATTAATGTCTAATAAATGTTATTTGTGGTTTAATCTGCATTAATGCTGCTGAAGAATCAGAGGGAGCAGGTGGGAGATCTCCATTGTCTGTCTTCTCTTCTCATTTACACCACAGAGACATTCCAGGATCCTTATCACTAAAGCAGTTTGTGTGGGTTTTTTCCCCATGGTAATAGTGACATAAAGTGGGAAATACTTCAAACATGCATTTTGGCTAGTATTCTTTGGTAAATAAGTCTTTAATATTTAATTTCATGCATATTCTGTTTTTCTCTCAATATCTGTGAGGGAACTTGTCTTGTTTGGGGGATAGTTGAAAGATAACATTTTAAATTATTGTTAATAGCTTTCACTAAAATAAAAATTTTGTTGTTTTGCTTTGGGTGAGATACCAAGAGACAGAAGGGTGGTGTTTAGCAGAGTGTAGTTAATTTTTTTTACTGATCACTGAACTCTTGGCGGCTGATTCTGTTTCTTAGTTGTCCAGTCTGACTCTTGGTCAGCTTTTATTTTTCTTCTTTTCAGTCAGCTAGTTTTACATAAATTGTTACACAGCATACTGAAGAAGCTCTTTTGAACTATTGCTTTCCAGAGGATATTTCTTTCCTCACGCTTGCCAGTGCTGGCATGTTGAAATAGGGGTTTCAGCAATCCAACTGGGCTGAACAATTTAGCCCTAGAGCTCAGGAATCTCCAGGGGCACATTTAAAATGCTACACAAGGAAGATTGAGGAATTGTGTTTACTGTCAGTAAAGCATGGGAAAGGAGCAAGTGGCTTTCACGTCTCTTGGGGAGAATCTTTTGGCTTGTTGACAGAAGATGATATTATGGGCACAGGACAAAAATAAAATGGGGCGTATGGAACTAGTAAAGCTTAAAAATATGAATGCCAAAATGTATAAACAGAGCACTGGTAGTGGGGCATGCTTGAGGCTGGAAGTTGCAGAATGAAACATGGGAGGGGGCCACAGCTGAATGCCTATAAAGTTTGGGATATTTTCTCAGAAAAACTCAGAAATAAAACCTAACCAACCAGAAATACTGCAGTCTCAACTGTGTGGCAATGAAGAGTTATAAATAATACTAAAAAGACACTAGCAATTCAGAGTGATTTGCAAAGGGTTCCCTGTAAAGGATGTGCAGCTGGTTTTTATTCTGTGTAGCGGACTATTTCCCCCCTCGCCTCAACAGTTATTCAGTCCTCAGTTGAACTTCATACAGTCAAATATTTTGGTTCCCTTAAGTTCTGCTGGCTACTGTGGCTGATAGATTGTTCTGATACCTTCCAGCTAGTGTCAAGTGAACCAACATGTCTTTATGCCCCCATCTATTGGTTATTTCCAAGGGAGTTTAGTTGTGTGTTTCTAGTGAAAACATATGCTGGCATCTGCAGAGTGCTTATGGTGAATGAAAATAAACAGAGCATATAGTTTGCCTCTTCAGATATTATAGCTAGTGAAATAACAACTGTTAAGGTAGGTTTTGTGTGGTGTTTTGTGTTCTCAGTAGCATTATGTACTTTCCAAGCATGCCTATTTACCACAGTAATTCTGAAGCCTACTGATTACTATTTTCTTCACCTGCTCCCTTTTTAAGCAGAGATCAAATCCCTTCTTTCTACAGTTTTTTACTTATTTTTATTTTCACTGAAAGAATGGGAAAAAAAGTAATGTAAGTGAGCTCCAGGGATCTTGTGAAAAAATTTTTATCTTGGATTGCAAATAAAAATATTGGATGAAGAAGAGTTGTCAAAATGAAAAATAGGAAAAAAGTTCAAAAAGGTATTTATTAAACATTAAGCTGTTTATGGATATATATGACTTGTGTTTGCCAAAATCTAAAGGTTAGGAGGTAAGAAATAAACACATTCATGTCTCTAGGGTGATATTCCTGTATGTTGTTCAAGTAGTCCTTAGCAGATATTACTCTCAGCGTGAATAGAAGTTGGCACATAGGTATACAGAAAACAGCAGGAGCTAATACTGTTATGCTCAGGCCTTTGCACTTCTCAGGGGTAAAGAAAAACAAAGCAAAGGCTGCTTTATGGTGGGTGCAAAGGACCTCTGGAGGTACCTTCTTCAGTCCACTGCTCTAGGCAGGATTAACTTCATAGCTTGACTGGGCTGTAGCCTGAGTCTTGGCCATCGTGTATTGTAAATGCAAGTCTGCCGACAAGGCGAGAGAATGATGCATCTGACTCCGTGTTCTCAGAAGGCTAATTTATTACTTTATTATACTATATTATATTAAAGAATACTATACTAAAGAATACAGAAAGGATACTTACTCAATGCTAAAAAGATAATAATGAAAACTCGTGACTCTTTCCAGAGTCCCAACACATCTTGGCCCTGATTGACCATTGAGTCAAAACACTCACACTGGAGTCCAGTGAAATCACCTTTGGGTAAACAATCTCCAAACACATTCCCCATGAGCACAACTCAGGAGAAGCAAATGAGATAAGTCTTGTTTTCCTTTTCTCTGAGGCCTCTCTCGCTGCCTTTCAGCTTCCCAGAGAAAAAAAAAAACCCAGGTGAAGAAATTTTTTCCGAGAAGGTGAATGCCACACTCATGTTTTGAAAATATCCAAGGGTGGGGCCTCTCACTCTCCCTGGTTTCTGGCAGTGCCTCTGCTCATCCTTCTGTTCCCAGTGTGGTGTTGCATCTCCAGGAGGTAGACAGACAAGTCAGCTTCGGCCTGTGGAGGGCCATGTGAAACCTGTGAGATGGAGAGGAAGAATGGTGCACCTTAGAGCTGACAGAACAAAAATGTTACCTTAAGATTTGAAAGCAAAATAGTAGATGAAATAAGCAGGTTTATTCCAACAGCAGGTGCTGTTTGCTTTGATTAAAATCTGGAATGAGTACACTGATACCTTACTAGAAAGAAATGCTTGCATTTTACAAAGTGGAAAAATCTTGCATCTTCTGTAATTATGATGAAGATCAAGAGCTTTCTAACTGGTGAAATCTTCAGAGAATACCATAAAAATTGTGATAAGGGCTGTTTTTCAAGATTGCAATAAAATATGCCTATGTAGAGCATAGGTCAATCTTTGGTAGTTGTGTGTCTCTGTTAAGTGGGTTATCACTGACACTAGTCAAAAACTGGTCTCTGTCAGAAGCCTTGGTGACTTGCTGTGGAATGGTTCTAAAATATATCTATTTCTCTCTGAAATACCCTCAAACACCCTACCCTACAAGATATTTCAGGATAGATGATACTGCAGTAGTGATTTTATATAGTGTAAGAAAATAATAAGCTTTTTCATGGTTTATTGATGTTTAATATTTGAATAGTCAATATTTCTTACCATTAAATAGGTGTTATTAAGAAAGAGTAAGGTGATGCTTGTGGTGTAAATAATCCTACATAAGACTAATTAGGAACGTTGCCAATTGCCTTCTTTTTATGGAACATAATGACAGACTTGAAATGTGTTTTTACTGAGCTCCCTCTGAAGAAGCTTAGCATCCACAAAATAATAATATCAGAAAGCAGTTTGTGTTTCCACTTGATTAGCTCATGTCACTTTTTTTCAGTTTTCTAAATTTGCTGTTAAGTCCTGCTAAATCCTTTCATAGCTCTGTATATGCCTCAATCCATTCTGTCAAATCACTTATGAAAGCATCTTGCTGAATTATTTGGAGCATTTCTGGGGTTTTCCTGGCTAAAGCATGGAAGCATGCTGATCCCAGGGAGGGATGGGGTTGATGACAAGGAAAGGCCTGTGCCTTGGAGGAAAGGGGGCTGGCTAGTTGATATCCCTCCTTGGTGGTCACTGGGCAAAGCCTCTAGTTGTGTAGGAGGAGATTATGATGCTGTGTGGCCACCTAAGTATGTGCTCATAGCCATAGTCCCCTTTTGCCTGTCCTGGAAAGATTGTTCCGAGGCTGCTCATGACTGGGTGCCCTGGGAAGGGCATTTGGTTTCCTCTTTTCAGCAAATTGCACAATGAACTTTCTCCTGTACTTAGAACAATTGATTCTGAAATTGTATGAGCAAGTGTTCCTCTTATAGCCACCCATCAGTGCTAGCAGAAAGCAGCTGTAGTAGCCTGACTTGGCAATAAAAGTTGCAGAAATTTGTAAGGGGCCTCATCGTGGTTTCTTTGCCTGAGAGCACTTCAGTGGGTTACAGTCATTGTACATCCAGCAATAACTACAGGCCTGTTGCTTTTTCCTTATGTGACAGGAAAGAAAAATCTTGTTTGTTTTGGAGTGATACTAGAAATGCAATTGTGAGGAGATATTTCCATGGAGTTTGCGAGTCAGACTGAATGCTAGCCTTTGAGCAAGTGACTTTCTACTTGTTCAAGTCCTTATGCTGTGGTTATTTAATAGATTTATTTTTCTTTTCCTTTTGTTCAGTGAAACAGCACTAAAAATCTAAATCAAAAGTAATCTCTGTCCCAGCCACCCATAAATAAATTTACCATTTATAATATTGTTCCAGCAGCACAAAAGGGACAGATAAGATTAAGCAGTGGTATTCAAAATTTCCTGTGTTTTCTGCAGGCTTCTGTGTTTTTATATCTTTGATTGATACTCCTCTCTGAAAACAACATGCATGAATGTTTTCTAACAATGTACCAGCAGATTATTCTAATTTCTGAATTCTTGGGGTGTGTTCTCTAGCAAATATTTGGGGGGGGGAAGAAGTAATTTTATTAATCTATGTAATATTTCTCATAACATATAACTTCTAAGAGAGGCAAAATCTCTATTACAGAGATAGCTGTAATACCAGTTAGAGTTTAATAACACCTTCAATGAAAGTCTCTCACCCTTTGATAAGTTACCTGTAAATGTTCTGTATCCTAATTTGTCATTTTTTGCTGCAGAAGTATTGATGAAGTGGTGAATCCTTTTAAACCCTTTTCACGGCATTCTATCTTCAGTGAGAATCTTGCAGTCTGCAGCTGGGGTCAGGATAATATATTGTCCGTGACTAAGCATTATGGAAACCAGATTTGCTCAAGATATTTGAATTCAAAGCTTTTACCTCTGTGTGTGATTGTTACTTTAGCTGGTTATAGACGTGTGTGCACATCCACATTCCACAGAGCTGAGTTCATATATCACACTTAAAATAGGTGGAGCAGAACTTTGGGCATCCAGCACAAAAAAATGTCCCAAAGCCTTGGTGAATGATAGCTGAGAAATGGAGAGCTGAGGCAGTCCAAGTCTGCAAAGAGGCATGGCACGACTCCAGCCTCCTGCCTGAACTTTCCATTTGTGACAAGCAATGAAGAAAACAGCTCAGGCCTCTTACAGCTTGGAGTGTTATAGCAAGAAGCTGTATAAGAAACACTGGGAATCTGGGAACTAATTACAGGACCACTTCTGCAGTCTGTTCTGGGAAAGTAAATGGAGGAGGAGAGGTGCCACTATGCTTAGGTACAAGTGAAAAGAAGAGAGGATGGAATGTTCAGCTTGTTGAAATGCCTACAGATGAAAAGTCCCTGTCCTTGCAAACTGATTTGGGTATTTAAAAAACACTCCATAATAATTCTCAAAAGAAAATTTGGAGAAACTTATTAGACCACTTCTATATAAAACAAGAGAAAAACTATCAGGGTGATGCAAAATTGTCATCGCAGGACAGAGAGGAAATCTGGATACAAACTCTGGCTTGAAATCCACTGTACTCAGAGACAAGCTGGGCCAGCCATGGTTTGCTGCTCATCCATGGGTCCTGAGGCTCTGCAGCCACGTAGGTCAGGCACCCCTGCACTGGCCTGGACTGTCTGCTGCCCCTTCTGCCCAAAGCCCTGGGGATGCCCTCACTCAGGAGCAGCTCAGCACAGCTGCTTGGTGTGATGTGCTGAAGGTATCCAGGAGAGGTCAAGGGAGCTATAAACAATAAAGGGAACCCTGGATCCTGCTTTTTACATGCTCACAGCATAAAACAATAGCTTCTTGCCTCTCCTACCTCTGAAGAGCTGGTCTGATGGGTACAAATGGTGCTCTCTCTCATCTTTTTCCCATTCCTCACCTCTGCTTCAGTCCTTCTCATCAGTCAAAGTCTTGCAAATATGCATTTAAAATGAACAGAAAAAAATTGTCATTTAACTCCTTTTCAGTCTCCATGCTCCATATTTTTTAGATTGTATTAGAAACAAATAGTCTCTTCTCTTCCATGCCAGATTTTCCTTTCCTTTTTTTTTTTTTCTGTATGTATATGTGTGCAACTTTGCTTCCAAGCCTAGCTGTGATCTTCAGCAGGCACTCTCTGGAATCCCAGAGATGAAAACCCATGCCAGGCATCCAAGCCCCATATCTGTCTTTCAGAAACAACTGCCCTTGAAAAGGGGCAGTGGCTTTTTCCTGTGCTTATACCCCTTCCTCCTCGGGGCCCTTGCCTTTCGTGTCATTGAGATCATGAATTGATTTCTGGTGTCTATTCAACTGATCCATGAACCTTGTCACTGTTGCTGTGCTGCCCAGGCACTTTTCTGCAGACTGTGACATCCAAGCTGACTTTCAGCTGGATGCTGTCCCTGACTTTCATTTTTCTCTCCATATAGTTGTAGACTTCTGCCAGACAGCTCAAATATTTTTATTGTCACGTAAGTGTTGAAGGGAGTATACTGGTAGAATAGATCTAGAACAATCTTTGTGGCAATTTATTCGGACACCCAGACACATTGGTCCTAGATATTTCTTTAAATATTTTTACATAGTTCTTAAAATTAAAAAAACAAAACAAAACGCAAAACATTTAGGACATTGGCTGTTGTATTATTGTGGATTTTTAAAATTGCTTTCTAGGCAGGTAAGTACTAGACTTCGTGCTGACTTTGTCTTCCATTAAAACAGTATTTTACTGGGTCTTTTGTGGTGTCACTAATTACATATGCAATTAGGTTTGTTAGTGTAAAAAGCTTTGACAGTAGTATACAAAAGATAATTGGTAAGGTTTGGCCTTACAATTACTCATCTTGAGTTGACTGTGATTATAAATGTTGTGTAACACAGTTCATGTAATAGCAAGGAACCCCATTCAGCAACTCAGGATGTACTTTCTGACCCTGCAAAGTTAATGATTGAAACTCAGTAATATTTTCTGCCTTTTACTGGTAATAGGCACTAGGATTCTTTTTAAGAAAAATACTATTTGTTTCTAATACAAAATGCGTTGATTTATTCTGTGGCAAAGTGAATCTCAGAAATATCTAAGCATGCTCATCTTTTTACCTGAGGTTTCTCCCCATCATCCTAGGTGTGGATGGCATAAGAAATAATTCACCAAAAATTTCTCTTTGGGTAATGACAATGTATTACAGCATTGTACTGTTCAAGTATTACATTTCTGGTCCTGAAATGAGTGTACAGATGAGTCAGAAAAATGCTGGATCATATTAATAATTTATCATGGGGATAATTATACAGGAAATAAAAGGGACAGAGAGGGCCATAGTCTACTTGCATAATTTCTGAACATTAAGAGATGTATTACATGTCTGATGTGGGTTCTTAATGCAGCTTAGAGACATTGGTTTTTAACTGTGCAGAACACCTTAGAGAACTATTAACACAGCCCATAAAATGCTGAGAGACCCATTGCTTATTAAAGGTCTGAGCATCAGGGAGAAATACTGCAGCTTTAAAAGTTTTACTTGGGCTGAACAGTGAAGTTTCAATTAAAAGAACCCCTAATAATTGTTAAAGTCGTTTAATGTTGGCAATCAACCTTCTTGTGTACTTTTTCACCAGTACATTTGTCATTCCAAAAATCATTTTTGGAAGATCAGAATAATGAGCACAGAATAATATTCTTTTATCTAGCGAGGTGGGACAGGCTTTCTGCTAACTTCCACAGATCCAGATTTCATTCTGGTGTCTTCTCACAGACTGAAGAACCATGTATTAATCAATAAAAAGTCCTGTTTTGTGTATAAAATATCCTTGCATTTGAAGTGACCATGAAGATCACTCATAGATTGAAGCCAACAGGGAAGGTTGAAATGATACAAATCCTCTGGCTGTAGTGATATCATCAGCTGATTCCAGCTGAATGAGAGATATTTTCCCTACCCGCATCAGAAAATATTTTAGACTCTCCTTACACCTTGTTCTAACTAATTTTGATTTTTGAACTTGGTGGTGGTGAATCTTAGTGGTGAATACTAGTGAAGCATCTTTTTGTCCAACTCATTTGGAAGCAAAGCATCTTGCACATCATGTCTATGCTAAATGCTTACTCTGAGATGACGGGACTGTTTTGGTGGTGGTTTTATTTTTATTGTTTAAGAAGGAGAAACTGAACAAACCAACCACGTTGGCCCTTAATATTTTTTTTTTTAATTGAACTTAGAAGAGTAGGTTGACCAAGGCAGATGATGATATCTTGCTAACTATTTAATTTTAGATGCTTGTTCTTTTTTGAGTGCTTACATAGTGAAAATACTTTATCTAGGGAAATTGCCCACAATGCCAAAATTGAGCTTAGTGGCAAGTCCCAATCACTGAGTCTCATCTCTCTCATTTCAGGTCAAAAAGCAGGTAGGTTAGTATCACTCATTTTTTCATTTTCATTACAGCTCTTGTTTTCCAGTGTTCTGTGTCATGTTTTAAAATCAGTCACTGGAAGAAATGTGCCCTAATTTCTTCGAGCTTTGCTGAAGCCTTGAGACTGAACTTATGTTTTTCTTGGATGGAATTGAACTTGATACAACAGCAAGAGACAACAGGCTCTCTAGGCACATTTTTCTTACAAGATCTCACCAGAGACCTGGTAGGGAATTACTGGGGCAACTCTCCATCCTGCATGCAAAAGACAGCAAGGTTTCAGCTTGCTCTCTTTATTTGGCTGTTTCCCATACACACCCCTCCACCTTCCTTTTGTCTCAGCTGCCTTACCCTTTCCTCAATCCTTCACACCAAGCAGCTGTGCTGGGCTGCTCCAGAGGCTGCTAGCTGCAGAGCATCAGGAAGGGAAGTGCTGATGGCTGGGCTTTAAATCGTGACTGGTCCTGTGCATCTCAGGGATGAATGATGAATTTGAAAGCAGGGTTTGTATCCAGACATTTTTTCTCTCCTGGACAGTGATTTTTAATATGCCTTGTAGTTTTCTTAACACCATAGTAGAAATTCTCTATTAGTTTTCATAGAATCTGCTTGTGGGAATTGATGCTTATGGAATGTTGTTAAATTTGTAAAGCAGTATGTGAGAAAGCTTTCTGTTACTTCCATTGCATGCCATCACCAGCCTTTTAATAGGTAATATAAACCATTTTCATTTGAGTGGTTTTTGTTTGTTTGAGAAGGAAGTTTACTGTATCTCCCTGAAGAGGTTAGGAAATTAGGGTTATTGTCTCCAACTTGCTTTTTTAATTTTCGGCTTAAAGGATAAAAGCTTTATATGATACAGAGATACTGTAATGCAGATAAGCAGACTTTTGAATTATAATAGACATTTAAACTGAGATTTAAAAATTGTTTATCATTACAAAGAGATTCTCTGATGGCATCATGGAAATATGGGGTGGGGGGAATCCCTCCTCTTTCATATAATATCCCTAGATTGAGTTATTTACATGCGTTTTGCAAGGAATAATTGATTCTGTCAGTGTAGAGAATGTTCACTTAGATATGTAACAGACCAGCCTCTTTGAAGAACAGGAATCAAAGCTATGGGTTTGAAGCATTGGAATCTTTGTGCTCAGGGACATAAATGCTGATTTATGCCTTGTTTAGGTTAGGTTGCAGAGCCTCTTCTTAGCCAGTCAGCATGATGTGTGCTGGCTAGGGAAGAGTCTCTTTTCCTTTTAAAATTCCTTAAACCCAAACTGTTCTCCTAAGTGCACATCCCTTACTGTCCATATTCATGGCTGAGTTTTCTGTTTATAACAGCGAGTGTTCATCCCCATTCACAGGCCTAAAAAAAGTTTCTCTTAGACCTTGAAACATATGATGCTTTCAAAGAACTGCTCCCTCTTAGGATCTATTTCAGAGGTC
The DNA here is from genome assembly GCF_037042795.1 of Molothrus aeneus. Classification (NCBI taxonomy): domain Eukaryota; kingdom Metazoa; phylum Chordata; class Aves; order Passeriformes; family Icteridae; genus Molothrus; species Molothrus aeneus. The sequence continues at coordinate 45,003,026 of NC_089648.1, forward strand.
TTTGTCAGGACAGCCAGTAGCATGTGCTTTTCTGAATGGGAGTGCAGGCTTCTGGACAGTGCTGTAGACAAGAAATAAAAGGCTGGGAATGTTCTACTTCATTCTAGAATCTTAAGCTGTGTAAAGAAAACCTTGAAACTGTAAGATCTAGGAAAGGTAAATGTGCCTCAGGAGAGAGATTATGGGTTGCTGAAAATAAGTTGAAAAATCATAATTCTGTGGTTTGATGTTTTGATCTGCATATCATAGAACATCTGTGGTTGGGAAGGATCTTAAAAGATCACCTAGTTCTACCCCCTGCTGTGAGCATGGACACCACCTGCAGGTTGCTCAGAGCTCCACCCAGCCAGGCCTTGAACACTTCCAGGGATGGGGCATCCACCACTTTTCTGGGCAACCTGTTCCAGTTGCTTCATCACTTCTACAGTGAAGAATACCTTCCTAATAGCTAATTTAGCTTACTCTATTTCTGTTCTGAAAGAAACAGACTCTACTCTGTTCTGCTTCTCAGAGCCATTTCTCCTTGTTCTGTCACTCTGTGCTCCTGTAAAAAGTTCCTCTCCAGCTCTTGTAGGCTCCCTTTAGGTACTGGAAGGCCAAGGTCTCGATGGAGCTTTCACTTCTTCAAGCTGAACAGTCCTAACTCTCTCAGCCTTTTCTCATAGGGGAGAAGCCCTCTGATCATCTTCATGACCTTCCTTTGGACTTGCTCCAGCAGGTCAAAGTCTCTCATTTGTTAGGAATCCCAGAGCTGGGCACAGTACTCAAGATGAGGTCTCACAAGAGCAGAGTAGAGGAGTAGAATCTCCTCTCTTGACCTGCTGGTGACTTTCTTTTGATGCAGCCCAGGATGCAGTTGGCTTTCTGGGATGCAAATGCACGTTACCAGGTCATGTTGAGCTTCTGCACCAATACCTTCAAATCATTTTACCTTTTGTCCTAATTCACTCAAGGATATGTGATCTTTGGATTTCTGGGAAGGTTTCAATTAGAAACATGTTTAACTCAATAAGAGTAGTTGGAAATACTTGAAAACTAGATTTTTGCAGCAATTTCTAAAGACAGGATGTTTACTGCTGTGGTCCCTCTCCATCTTCCCTGCCCTTTGAAATTGGTGTTTTGAATGCTGAAAAGATAATTTCTGACAGATAGTATTTCAAATCTAGTTGTGTGCACTTCATTGCAACATTTTGAAATCCTTAGGAAACATTTCAGTAGATAATTTTGTAGTGGATAATTTAGGAAAAACTGAGTTTACCAGAGGTGATGATTTTATCTCAGGTCTGCTTGTTTCAAGCTGTGTTGTCAGGAAAAGAAATACTACGATTCCTGCTTTGATACCAAAACTATACCATTTTCACATTGTCCATTTATGTAATAGTATCATACATGAATAGTGTTTGTGTAATAGTATAGCTGATTTCTATCACTTTAGCTGCCATGTGGAAGAACTCTCATTAAAGAATGCTCTTTGAAGTAATTGATATTTTATTACTTTCTCTTCTTTTAAGAAACCCCCATTTTGTGTATGTCAAGATCATGAATACTTTTGTCATTTCAGGAAAAGTGATCTGCTCTTCACTAGAAGGGCTGAGGAAATGGCTTAAAATATTTCAGGAGAAGCAGCTTTTCCAGACCTCTCAGTCTGACAGTGTGATACGTGTGCATTCCCAGTGAAATGCTCTTTTCAACAGTGATAGGATAAGGCATGCAAGCCACACAAGTCCCATTAAACTATCAAAATGAGTCTTGCGACTCAGATGTTTCTGCTGCCTCTTAATGAGAAAGAATTTTCATCTTGGATCAACTACCAGTAGCTCTGTAAAAGAAATACAGGGTGACAAGGCTAGTTGAGTGGTAAAGATAGCCGTCTTTGTCCCTACTCTGTTTAACACGGTCTCACTTAAGTGGGGTCCTACCGGCGCAATTCTGGGGTAGTGGAGTAGCTTTTTACAAGCACATTTGGTTGGTCAAGCAGTCCCCTGCCTACTCTTTTGTTAAAATTGTATTGTAACATCTATGTTGTATTGTATGTTGTATTGTGTATGTTGTATTGTGATGATGCTAATTAGAGAGTTCACTGGCTCTGTTCATGGGCTCTGTGAATTCTCCTTCCATATGAAAGGCCAGATCTTTGTAAGCACAGGCAACACATGGGTATAGGTGGGATTTCCTTGCAACCTGCTTCAGCATTTCCCACAGATCATGGAACCAGAGAATCCTTTGATGTAGTGAATGTAGTGAATCTTTAAAGACCACCTAGGCCAATCCCCTGCATGTGCAGGGTCATCTTCCAATAGATCAGATCGTTCAGGGCTCCACCAAACCTGACTGAACATTTCCAGTGGCATCCAATTTAAGAGTCTTGCAGGACAGCAGGAGATGGAAGGATGCACTTGCCCTGTGGACTTCTTTGGGGTAGGCAGAAAAGAGTGAAAGAAAGGATGTACTGAAATCAAAACACCTCACTGTCGTAGTACTGGTATTCATCAGGCTGCTGTCTATTCTGAGGTGCCTCACGATTGTTCTGACTTGTAATTTGATTTGGGAGAAAGTCTGATTAAGAACTTTGTACTGATCCAGGAGCTGCCTTCATTCATTGTAATAGTACCCATGAGATGTAGCTGAGTCACCAACCTGGGTTATTTTTTTCTAACATCTGTACATCTGTATTTTATTTAATTATAAAGTCCAGATACTCCTGCTTTCTGTTACAAGCTTTTTATCTTACTCTGGTCATGTCAAAATCAATTTGTAATTCGGTGGTGTACATATGAAATTAGTTTAAATTTGCTATGTGTTTCCAAGGGTGACTGACATTTAATATTTTGTTCTGAGGGTCTCATTAGCACAGTGTACCCATAATCTATTCCATGGGTGTAATGACAGAGGGTAAATGAGCTATTGAACAGCATCCATCTGTCCCCATAGCAAATGGCCGGAGGGAAATCTAGGGGAAAAATAAATGGATGATTGTCAGCAACTCTGTATTTTGCAGCTTAGAAAAGTCAAATACAGGACTGCAAGTTTGCTGTGAGCTTCAAGGCTTTTGCCCTCCATGACCCAGAAGATGCTTCTTAGTAACAATTTGTACATGCCAAGGGAAGGGCTGCCACTTTCATTATGTGTATTTAAATTGCACTCTACAGTAGAAATGCCACTGATAACTAAGCATATTGAGAGAATGTTCACTTTACTAAAACATCATCACATGTGACTATATGCTTATTATTTTTCAGTGCATTTTGTTAAATTCTTATTAATAAGATGTAGTGAGTGAATTGCTTTATATTTTTAGCGTCTGAAAATTACTTTGTTGAAGTGTTTTGAAAGTCTATGCTTCTCATTGTGATTTTTCCCTGGAAGGAAATCATCCTATATTTTTATTAAAAATAGGCTATTTTGATTGTTTTTATTTGGAAAATTGTCTGTTCACTAGAAAGACAGTGATTTCTACTAAAAGCAAGGGTATGCATACAATGAGAAGAAGACTTTTATTGTGTCAGCATAAACATTTACTTTAAAATAAATTAGGATTGTTTTCAATAATGGATCTTTCAACTCTGGAGTAGTCAGTATAATCAGCATAAATACTGAAAGAGAAATAGATACTGGAAAAGAAGCAAAGAAAAATGCAATTAAATGATTATGAGATAACAGAAACCTGTCTGAAAGTAGGCAAAGAGAATGATGACTTTTTTATAAAGCAGAGTATTTCAAACTTCATTATCCCCGAGAATTCTTGAGGTTAGTTTTTTTCTGGATATTCACTTTTATCACATTGGCGCATAATTCACATGAGTTATATTGGTGATTTTGACTTTGTGCTTCTTTGGAGAAAAAACAAACAAAAAATGTGCAGGGTTTCTTTCTTCCAACATTTCATTAGATTCCTTTTAAAAATCTGTTTTGCTTGTTATATTGTTCTCCGTGTCTGTCTGATAAAGTTCCCCTGCCTCACTGATTATTGCTGAGGTGCCTATCGTGTTGATGAAAGAGCAGGACAGATGGCAAGGGCACAAGAAAGAGCAGATTGTACTGTTCGATTGCAAAGTTATTTATGCCAGGGCAAAGGACAAGCAGAATTGCTTTACCAGAACAACTGCTTTTATCTAGACATTTCCCAGTGCTTTTGAAGTTGCATCTGCTGCTTGTAGTGAGTGTTGTCACAGAGCCTTTGGCTTCCATCAGTCCGTGTGACCTGCAGTAGTACATTTTCTCATTTGCAGAAATGCTGCTCTGCACTGCAGAGGGGTTGCTTCAGTAATCCTTATATTTGATCTTGATATGACTTCTTGCTTTTGTTGTGAGCATTTCCACATCCTTTTTACAGACAAGTTTTTAGGTATATTTTTTCTTTTTTTTTTCACAGCGAATTCATGTAGTGCTTGAACTTAAATTGTAAAATTATATTAGAATTTATATTTAGATATGTGTATTCACTTACATATTCTATAGAAAATGTATTCATCTATGTAGTAAATACTAGTAATTATTGAATGCACTATTTACCCCCAAATATTTTTATAACATTATATTAATTAGGCAGTGGTAACCATTACTTGTGTCCATATAAATCTTCAAACAAACAAACCCAAAAAACCTCCCCATATTTAATCTGAAATTTTTTAGCAAATGCTTGAAACTGCAAAAATTTACCATTAATACATGCATCTTACTATTAACTTTCTCCAATATGCTTTTAATTTTCACTTAATTTGTGTAGATACTGGTTTTACTTTAAATACAAATAGAAGGTTTATATTTTAAGAACATGCATATATATTATAGTGCCATACTTTTAATAAATATGAGTAACATTGTTATATAATTTATAACCTTTATATTAAGGAATGACTTTGTGACAGGAGATTATTAAAAAGAGGATGAAAGAAAAATTAAAGTACGTGTCTTACATTGGGGTTCAAGCCTGTAAAAGAAAAGTAAGGACTTAGGTCTCTTATCTTACGTCAAAAAGCCTAGCCTGTTCTTTATCTCATTTGCTAATCAGTCACACTGAGCTCCTCTCATGGCCCATAGAAGAAAATTGTATGGAGCTAGAAAATTCAGTTTTGTACTAGAATCATCTTTCTATATGAGAAATCACATCACTGTTTATCATGAAGGTGATTTGATTGCATATGGGAATTTTCCATCTTTATATGCAGCTGCCCCCATTTATCTTAATGGCATATGAGAATCGAATAGAAAAACCATAAAAATATTTTCTTGACATTCAAAAGTTAAAATTTTCCTTTCCTTATTTGTCTGTACTAATTTTATTAGAATGCATTGTCTCTCAAAGAGAGACAGTGTTCATATCAGCTTGTTATCCTTTTAGTGTCTGTAACAGCACTTCTAAATTATTCTCCCAAATGTCCTAATCATTTGGAAGAACATGGGAGGGGATGAAAGGTTGGAATGGAGAGGTCTGACTTCAAAGTTTGGTTTTCTAACAGATAAGTGAAATATGGTCAGCAGTATTACAGTAACTGGACTTCCTGGCCTGAAGCAAGGCTGCTGACTGCATTTTGGCCTATCATAGCAATTACATCACTTCAGAGTTCTGTTAAGCTTGTCAAGCTTGTCTACACAATTTAAGTAGAAGACAAGAAGGACAGGAGAGAAAAATAAGGGAATAGGGATGAATTGCTGCACGAACAGAAAAAAAAGAACAGAGATTTAAGACTGTTTAAAAGTACGGTTAACGTGTTCAACTTGTTTTTCTACATGGAACCTGTTAAGCATTGGCGTTCTGACTGAGGTATTGGCCTGTTTTTGCAGACGCTTTCTTTGGACTCCAGAGACGATTTGTTTGTTCTTACAAATTCAGGGGGTCTGGCCTCTTGCAAACTCGGTGCTGCTGATGGACATAAGTCAGCAATGTGTGCTTGCATCCCAGAGAGCCAGCCGCATCCTGGGCTGCATTGAAAGGAGTATGGCCAGCATGGAAAGAGAGGTGATCCCCTCCCTCTACTGCACTGTGGAGAGATCCTACCTGGAGTGCTATGTCCACTTCTGGGGGTCCCAGCACAGGAAGGACATCAGCCTGTTGGAGCGAGGCCACTGGAGGGCCACTCAACTGATTAAAAGGTGAAGCACCTCTCCTGTGAGGAAAGTCTGAGAGAATTGGGATTGTTCAGCCTGGAAGAGAGCAGGCTTTGGGGTGTCCTAATCAAAATTTTCCAGTACCTGGGGGAAGCCTACAAGAGAGCTGGAGAGAGACTTTTAACAAGGGGGTGTAATGACAATAGAAAGGGGAATGGCTTCAGACTGAAAAGGGTGGGTTTAGATAAGATTTAAGACAGAAGCTCTTTACCTTGAGCATGATGAGGTATTGGAACAGGTTGCCCAGAGAAGTTGTGGACACATCTTCCTTGGAAATGCTCAGGGCTCGGTTAGATGGAGCTTTGAGCACCCTGGTCTTGCGGAAGGTGTCCCTGCCTAGGCGCATGACCATTTTTTGATCAAAGAATGCACTCCTCTAAAACAAAGACATGGAGATGTTGGCTTTTTAGCTTAAAATATTTTCTTCACATTTGATTCCAAGTTTTAGAAAGGAGTAAAGAAGACTTAGGATGTAAATTGCTGTCTTGCCAAAAAAGGAAATTCTGTTTCAGTTGAACTGTCTTCTGTTGAAGTGAGTATTGGTCTTTTCTCATTGTTTCTAAGGTAGATTTCAGTGGTCATTTATACAGATATAAACTATATGTTTATACAAATACAAATGATACTCTTGTCACATAACAGTAAAAATTTTGACTTTGTAGTTCAGCAGAGTTGAAAGTAAATATTAAATGTCACAGTCTATTACAGTAACTGCCTAATGTGGCTATACATGGAAATATCTTGTTTACATTTTCATGCAGAATAATTGTAGGAGTAAGGTGGTTGACAGAAATGATCTGTGACCTTTCACTGGCAGTTGAACTACTGAGAGTTGTAGTTTAGTTCAGCAGTGCACCTTTGGAGCAAATTTCCTCATCTGCAATTTTCTTGATATTGCAAAGCCTTTTTGTTGTATACAAAGTAGAAATATGTGATGAAGCTAAATTGCAAGAAAAGTGCAGTTTAGAAGGAAAAATTATAAGTACTTTGTAGATTCTGTATATGTCATGTGTTTTAATTCACTGTAACATCTTTCTCAAAACGTTTCACTTGTGACTTTGAATTTTTCCACTGAGTGATGAAGGACAAAACACTTGCATCTACATTCTTTCATTTTGGCCTGAAATATGTCCAATGTCATATGCAGCACATTTGCAACGTTTGTGGGTGGTTATCTGCATATGAAATAAAGATTAAAATAACCAAAAGAGACAAAAGAAAAATCTGAACCCAACAAGCATTAGTATTAACCTAGAGTTCCTTTGGTTTCTGAGGGTTTTTTTAATAATGCTCCACAATATTTTCTTTTATGCCAATGAAGCAGATAGGAGAATTGCCTTTTTTTCTGTCTCCAACCCTTCTAGTCATCCGTTAATGACTTCAGAATTTATTTTGGTATGAAAAACCAAAGGGCTCTTAATATTTTTTTATTGATTAATTAATTTCATGTTAATATTAAGAATGTCCCATTATGAAGCCTTTCCCTTTGGAAGTATTCTAAAATAAACTATAGAAAACTATTGAAAGTTGTAAGATTCTCAGTCTTTATTTCTGGGACTTCAGTGTAGTGCTTTCTGGAAACCAACAACAAAAAAAAAGAGAATTTGAAATCTTAAATGATCTGTTTTTCTCTTTATTCATTATCATTGACTTGAAGTTTTAGATTTATTTAATTTGAAAACAAATTATGGGAGCAGTTGTTTCAATCCTTGTTGTAAGAGAAATAAAAATTGTAATCAGTCTTGAAGCATCTATGTCTACTTGGAAACAAAAAACCCTCTTAGGAAAGTTTTGATATATGCAGGATTAAAGACTATAAAACCTCTTACTGGAGTTTTGATATAATATATGTAGGATTAGAAATATTTGTTACCATGTTTGGTGACCTGTTTATCAGCATTTCCTAAGGATGTGTTATTGGGATAGAACTCCACACTGGGCTTCTTTTCAAGCTCCAGATTTAAAATGCACCAAGGTAAATACTGAAGTGCTTAACCATATTAAATGTAAATTAAAGGACTTGAAAGGCAAATGAAATTCAGCAAATCATTTACTCCTATGATCAGGCTATGATTTGGCTTTATTTGAAAAAAAAAGGTATGTATTTAGAAAAGAAAGAAAGCAAAATATTTAAAGGAAGGATCAATGTAAAATCTGTGGCAACATTTTTATTTTTTCTGTTTTCTAATGAGATGGTTACTGAGTAAGTAGAAGACTTCATATAGAGTATAAACTCAGTGCTCTTTACTTTTCAAAAATTTAGTTGGAATAATGTGTGTCTTGCTACTGAGGACTGTCTGGAACACACATCTGTGTTAAACATTGTCTCAGGGTTGTCTTATTTACATTAGTTACCAAAGACAAAATTCTCTGTCAGGTATTTTGCAGAGTAATTCTAAGCAGAGAATTAAGAGAGAATATTCTATGAGAGAATATATGTGCTTCTGCTTATCAGTTCTGACCTTTCTGAAATTTTAAGACTGACGTAATTTCAGAAAAAGCATTTATATGAACTAATTAGGTGACATTTATATGAACTAAAGGTGACATTTAGATATGACATGATAAATGATGATATTTACAAAACCCCTTAATTTATGTTGCAAAGCTGTTAGTATTTTCATTTGTGTCTCTATAGGCAGTGTCAGAAGATCCTGGAATAGGGTCCACTATGTGTTAGGGTATTAGGTTGATATATATATATATATATGTATTTATTCAGTGGGCTTCCACAGAATTTATGTTGGTCTGATATTAGCCAGAGCAAATTTCTGTTTCAAAAAGATCTCATGCAGGACTCCATACTCTTCCCTTTAAACTCTGGAGGTGATGTAAACTTACTGACTTCCCTGAAGTTGATACAAATTTGGATTCCCTTTTTTTGCCTTCTGAGTGAAGATTTTTTTAATATGTAAGAGTAAATATAGTATCTGACTGTTAAGTATACAATATGCACTGACGGGCCTTTCGTGTTAATTCAGTGTAGCCAGCAGTGACAATGAGGTGTTACTGATGTAAAGAGATCAAAAAATAAACTGTACCAAGTCACCATGTGATTCATTTGCTCTGGTGTGGCAGCAGTGGAAATGGGGCATGGAAATGAAATTAGGAGCCCATCTAGGGGCTCCTAATTTGCTGTTTCTTACCCAGCACCCTCTTTAACCCACTGGCTCACTGCAGGGGCTCCTACAGTGCTTTGCTAAAAGTTTGACTCAGCATGAAGCACAGGTTGGCTAAGTTTTGTTAGAGTGCACTTTCTAGACAATAGTAATAAAACTAGAGTGAAACTGGGGAAAAAAAGAGGAAGGGACAAAGTACGTGCAAGTCATACCATAAGGGAAAATCACCTGTTATTCTCAAGTTTATTCTGTTTTGGAGAAACAATGTCAATATTAAAGATGACAGATGATGGCAACTGATTTATACTGCAACTTTTATGGTATCTTACATCCTGTGTGTGTACTTTAAAGAAGAGATATGAAATATATGACTTTGCTGCTTTGGTTCATCTAAAGTTCAAAAAGATAGGAAAAGCTGTCATTTCAAAGAAATACTTCAGTCCAGAGATGTGCTGAGAGCACAGTGTGTATATCCTATCAAAAGGGTAATCTCACATGCTATTGTCTGTGTATCTCAAGTGTTTTCAAATATATAATTGACTTTTGCAGCCATTCCCCAAACTCAGCTCTTCTGATCTTCTCTGGTTTTCCTGTTGTGCAACCAAACCAGAGCACTGGGGGGACACAGAGGGACTTCTGACAGCCATGGGGTAATTAATCAGGTGTCTTCTTTAGGATTTTGGGGAAGCATGGCAAAATAACATCAAGGTGGAGAATGATGCTTTTAAGTCTTACTTGTTTTCACAGCTTCAGGATTTTCCCAGCTGTAACAAAATGGAGAATTTGTCCTCGAGACCATTTTGAATAGCAATGATTTTTCTTCTGCTGACTTTGCTGAGATGACTGTTGAGAAATTCTTCATATTTTGTAGTGGTCTCATAACAAATGGGAATTTGCACATTGTCAGAGATATGTACCCTTGAAGTACAATTACACATGGAGAAATATAGGAGCAGCAGTGACAGCTTGAAATATAAGCTTCACTACATGGAAAGTCAGAGATAAGTGTGAAGAATAGTGTTGGTAAATTCTTTACCCATAGAGGAATGTCTAAATAATGAGGTGTTTTCAAACTAAGCCTTCAGGTTGTATTAAATATGAGAATTCCATTGTCGGTCTAGTTTTAAGGAATTATTTTCTGTCACCTCTTGCTCAGAGCTCTCTGTCTCTACACTCTCCTGCTAGCAAACTGAAACTGGACTATTCAGATAGATTAGAGTTTGTTTTTTTTCCTCACAGAGAATCCTATTATCCACTGCTGGTACAGCGAGCAAATAACCAGTCAAGATTGCATAGACAAGGAAAAAAGCAAAAAAGGCTTAGCTATTCTTCAAAACTTTATCTAATTGAAATGATGCATGGCACAACTTAAAGTTCACTAATGTAGCTGCAGTCAAAGATTTTTTGCTAAGCATGGCTGACACACAAATGTTTAATGGAGTAGATTTTATTTTGTTTGTCAGAAATGTGAGTCTTACTCCAGCAAAAGACTCAAAGGATTTTGCCAAGATGCAGCCATGTGACTAAATGTTATTCTCTCTCTAATACCTAAGCGATTCTCAGTGCCTTTTTTCCTTTGTTTTCAATCCACATTCAGCTTGTATATTTTTGCCAACACAGAAGTTGCCGGCAACTCTGAATGCCCAAATTTTAATTTTGTTCAAGTGCAAAATAGCTGTTAACAATGACTTTTGGATTTGAGGAATTTAGCAGATTGTTTTAATGACCTGTGCTAATTTACTGAGTGCAAATTAATATGTTTCATTTTGCAAAACCTTATAGAAGGCAGTAAAGTTTATGTAAGCAGGTTAGGTTTTCATGTATTAGCTTTTTTTTTTAATGCATTGGAAATTGGAAATGAGAATAGATTTCTTGTTACAAGATATTTCTATGATCTGACATTCTTCTTACCAACACATCATTATTAAGTATATGATTATGTGTGAGTTATGTCTTTAATAAATATTGCATTTCACAGCTTGAACAAGAAGAGGTTAAAATGATTGTTGAATGCAACAATAATCAGTGAAGTACTCAATTAGATTTTCATATAAAAAACTTCAACGGAACAAGAGGAATTTACTGAACTGCAATTTTCTTGTAACTGTTACGAGGTATTAGAAATAGGTATTTAAAATGCATTCTCTTTCTTAGACAGTGTATGCTAATATATTTGCTATTCTCAAGGTAATACTGCATTAGTAAGTACCTATATCTAGTACAATTTGATAAATTAAGTTTGCTATAACAACTATGTTGCTTGCAAAAATATTGCCCAAGCCGGGTAGTTGATGTTTTTAAAAGGCTGTTTCAGAGGCATATAGAAGATTTGTTGGAACACTGAGGGGAGGTACAGAAGTACTTTCCATGCACATCCACTTTTCCATCGGTGCTCAGAAGCAGCCAAGAACTGTCGGATCTTAAACCAAGTTTCTGACTTGCTCTGATTTATGCTGGTTTACGTAACAGTTATGCTAGTTTCAAATATGGACTTGAGTCCCTTTATTGAGGGAGCTGGGGTTGTTTAGCCTGGAGAAAAGGAGTCTCAGGGTGACCTTACCACCTCTCAACATCTACCAGTAAAGAGAGTGGAGCCAGGTGGGAGTTGGTCTTTTCTCCCAGGCGACGAGTGACAGGCTGAGATGACACAGCCTCAAGCTGTGCCAGGGGAGGGTCAGACTGGACAGCAGAAGGGATTCCATCATGGAAGGGGCTGTTAAACATTGAGACAGACTGTCCATGGAGTTAGAGTCACTATCCTGGAGGTAGTCTAGGAATGACTGAATGTGGCACTCAGTGCCATTGTGTGGTTGACAAAGATGGTGGTGGGTCAAAGGCTGGACTCAAGGATCTTAGAGATCCTTTCCAACCTGAATGATTCTGTGACTAGAAGTTTCCCAACCAGCCATTAAGTCACATCTTGGGAGATTTCTACTGGTGAATGGGCAAAGAAGTTTATAGTATGGTATTACTACTGTAGTAACTTTGTTGCATTCCCATCTTTTTAAAATGGTAAGAGACAAAGACAATGGCAATAGAATTTAAAGTGATGTAAAGATTTTAATGTACATTTTAATGTGATTCCTAGCATTTTTCCAGTGTTTTTCCACATGCAAATGATGCATGCAATCCAATCTTCTGGCAATAACAAGACACAACAATTTATCTTTTAACACAGCAATCTAACATAATTATTGGTGTTTATGTTATTTTCAAATAAGATTTTTGTCTTAGATTAGTTTCAAACAGAGTAGGTGAACTTTTGTCCCCTTTTCGCTATCAAGCCTACTTGTCATCCATATAAATGAAACTCAAAGAAAAGCTTTCAAAACTTCTCAAAATGGCTGTTTCTTGTCTTTGTGCATGCATAGGGCATTCAATATTTTAATCAGCTGTTACAATTCACTGGACCCAAGACTGACATTAAGCGACCACTAAAAGTTGAGTGTTCAGCTGAAGACATGAAAAACAGATTCACTGGTTACTTGATAAATAGTCCATGTAAATTTTCAGAATAAATGTTCACGTTGGCCTTCACACACTATCTTTCTAAATTTCAAAGTGGCACTGTATCAAATGCAGTGCTTCACAATTTGGTTCAAAAAGTGTTTTGTCATGTGGCCAAGTCACAGAGTTGGTGTTATTTGTTGATGTAAAGAAGAAAATTGACTTTTTCCATCTTGTTAGCAAGGAAAAGTTGATTTACATTAGACTGGTCTAAATATCATCATTCATAAATTATTTTCCCATTTATAAAATTGTTCATTATACTTCTTGTGGAATTTTATAAATGGGAAAATAATTCCTGGTGAGGCCCACAGAAGGTCAGGTGTTTAATAATGCTGGCGAAATATAGCTTATGAACACAGAGTTCTCTTCCAACTGGTGTTGCTTCTAGCTCAGCCTATGACTCTTAAAGGGATTCTCTGTTGTATTCAATCATGATCAATAATTAGGCAATTGTTATCTATTTCCCAGATCCATCTTATGAGGATATGATGACTCTGCAGTGTCAATACGAGTTATTAACAATAGTTAATACCTGTGCCAATAGTAAAGTTGCTTCTGCACTAAAAAGGGGGTAGATCTTCACAGTGAGCAGATTATGCTTTATTTCCCAATTGTGCAGTCTCAGTTCCTGCAGAGGTGAACTTTAAGAACTCTAAATAATTAATTTGTCTCCAGTAACACCATGTAAAGGCAAAGATACTCTGTGATCTCAGCAGCGCCAACGTCTTCAAAGTGGTATTAGTCTTGATTTTCCCAGTACAGGTGAAGCCATGCCATGAAGTCTGGTATTTTTGTCCCTGTGCTATCCCAAAGCTGTTTGGGCAGCTATGTGCTGAAACAGATTGGAAAAGTGATTCGTCTTCTTTTCTTGTGAGGTAGAAAAAGGAGGAGAAGAAATTACCAAGAGATGGTCTAATGTTTTCTATCACAAACCATATTTCAAATTTTTCTGTAGGCATCCAGAGAGATTGCTTGCTGGTTATAACCTCCATTTGACCAAACTGATGTAAGTTACAATTTTTAAAACATCATTCAGAAGCATTTTGTAATTAGGTCTAGAATTGAGTGTGTGAAGTTAAAAACTGGTTAAATGCTGTTAAACTATTTCTCTGGATAAAAAACTGTAATTGTGAGTAACTCTGCTGCAGCCATTTGATACTAAAGCTGCTGTTAACCAAAACTGACAGAAAACTGTTTTCAGACATGGAACAGTACCAGCAAAAGTAAAAGTCGATTAAACTCTTTGAAGCTTTGTAGTGCTCATAAAAAAATTTAATACCTGAGTACCACCAATTAGCACTTTGTTTTATAAGGTGAAAAAAAATCTGTTATTACACGGAGATCTTTCTAAGTTCAATATCTCAGGCTGTATTTTCATAGTCAATATTAACTGATCTATACCCTACAGGATTACCCATAAATACAAATATGTGCAAAGAGTCAAAACCCTTTTGTTTGTTTCTGTTCAAATTTTCAACCCATGTTACAAGGTGTTTCTACCACCTTTTATCATTGCATACATCACAACAGTACAGCCAGCATGTAGGAGAATAGAGAAACACATGGAAGTGAAAGCAGGAGGTTAAAAATACTAGCCTAAGGCATTTCTAGCCCAGAAATGAGCATCTCACAGTTTGCAGAGTCAGATGCTTAGCAAAAGTCAACATCAAACAGGGAGCTCTGAGAGTGCTGAGTGAGAGTGGTGTATGAAATGTAAGAGAGAAAAGCAGTTTATAGCTGCTGCTGTGGAGTGCAGGCTGGGTGCAAAGGCAAGCTCTGTCAGTGCTTGCCCATGTATTTCTCAGGCATTTCCATAGTTTACCATGACCTGTTCTATATATTTACCTGTTGATCCCACTTCAGAAAGCAAGTTGCAGTCATGCCTTTTTCCTACAAAATTCTACTGATACTGATATTCTGTGAAAAATGAAGAAGCTGCTACCTGTAGTTATTTTCACCATCCTGGAGAACTGAAATAAGAGACCAAATGGTGCATTCTGTAAGTGTCTGTAACAGAGCAAGTATTTTAGGTCTACAGAATTTTTAGAAAATGAAGATGGTATATTTCTAGCATGCTCTTTGATATGCACAGTGCTGTGGAACAAAAACCAGATTTAATAGGAGGCATTCAGGCACAGGAGGAATAAATCTTTATTTATATTTGAAATGGATTGAAAATCTGATGCAAGGAACTAAAAATTAATCTATATAAAATCAATCAAAGCAATAGTGTCAACTGACTATCAAATTATCAATAGCAGTATATAAATTTTTAGTTTATACTAGTAACTTTTTACTAGCTACTAGTATCTTTTTGTAAAGTGCTTTAATCTACTTTAGATGCAAAACATTCAGTCCATTGATATTAGAAGTGAACTTGCTTACATCAAAACAAAATTTCTTACACATAAATCTTGTATTCTTGAAGTGTATTAATTTAAAATTAGTTAGAAATATCAGTGTTTGGATGTCAATCTTTTCCTGAAATTAGTAATGGAGATAAATGTGAACAGCAAGCATTTTTGCACAGGACTTGCCTTGCTGCTTACACTAGATGTGGTTGGGAAGAGATGTTTTTATTTCTTGTAAGGGATTCAATTGCATGCAATCAATGAAATTGACTGAAACAGGAAGAGAAATGTGAGAAGACTCAAAAAAAAATGTTGGCTAGGTGATTGGCTTTTTCACAGCTTTCTACTGTTTTCTTATTCTTCAGCAAGTTCTTTTGCCGGACTGACTCGTGATTTTTACAACTTTCTGTAGAAGTCTCCTCAACCATTTTAATGACACTTAGTAGTTCTTTCTGATCCACTTTGGTGCTTTGCTTTTATTCAAGAGCCTTTCCTTTGCAAGGCATACTAATTCCTACATCTCAATTTTTCTGTGAATATATGAGAACTTGTGCAAATTTAAATATCTTGTCAAGATTTATCATATTATCATCTGAGGAAGCAGATGTATTCTCTATAACTCAAACTATACCCTCTTGCCTTTATTACTAATTTTCTGCTGAGAAAGGTTGGTTTTGGTTTTTGTGGGTTTTTTCCTTCATTTTTTAAAACAGGTTTATGAAAGCAAATAGCGTAACTAGTTATCTGTTCAAGTGTTATAAAATATTATTAATCTGTAAATATCCGTGAATAACTTTATTGGGCTTGCTTTTCTCTTTCCTATGCTTATATCAACACAGATTCCCAGGATTTTTCTCTACAGGTTTCACACTCACATTTCACAATTTACAGTGTGCCTCATCTCCAGGTTTATGTCCTCCTTGTCATACTTTATAAGGGACACATGCAGAAGTAAATAGATGGCATATATACTGAAAAGGTAAATTAGAACAGAGGTAATGCATTAGCTCATTTCTCTCTCCATGGCAGTTAGGGCAACTTTTTGAAATATGTCCAAATCTTGTGTCCTTTCTTCTCCCTACTTGAAGGTAAATGAAGGCTTAGCTGTGCTCTTGTTCTGTTAGGAACAATGGGGGTGGATCTTCATGGCATGACTGGGTTACAAGGCACTTCTTGGCCTTCTGAGGGCACCTGACAGTGAAAAATGTCTGGTGATAAAATAAATATGTTTAGTTTTTCCTTGTTTTGAGATTCCTGTTTGCAAACCGTCTCCAGCACTTTTGTGATGTTTTTGTGCCTCTCCTTCCATCTTTCCTTTCTTTCAAAATCCCTGTGAAAAGTCCCAATCAAATACAAAAGTTAAAAGTATAAATAATAAAATAGTCTGTGAAAGAAGTTTTTCTAACATCCCTTTAAAACATGTTTAGTTTCAAAACTGCTGTGGCACTGATGCAGCAGTTCAGGTGCTCCTTGTTGCTGAAAAAAAGACCATTAAAAGACTATCAAGAAATTGCTAAAGGAGAGAAATGGCTCAGAGGACTGAGATCTAGTGAGAAGAATGAGGAGGAACAGAGAACATCTCAGTAACAGGTAAAGACAGAAGGGAAAGACATGAAATTAACAAAAATTATTTAGAGGCTTAAAGGGCAACATCCACAAAAAATGCTGCAAATCAAGAAAAAGTAAGTTAAGAGATTGAAATTTTGTTTACAGAGGTGTAAGGCAAAGTGTTCTTTGAAAATATATCCTACTTAATTTTGTGAGGGAAAAATGAGTGTTGTTGCCACTTTGCCTTACAACAGTGGCCTAGGCAGCAGCTGGGTTGGTCATGGGTGAAACACTGTTGATCAAGTGTGCTAAAAAACATAACCAGAGAATTGCACAAAGAAAATGTTGGCTCTGAAATCAAATTCCCTCAATTACAACGTATGTAGAAGTAACCTATGTTTTGCCTTGACTCTTGTACAAAAATTAGAGTGTGTTTTTTTATTTTTCCCCTCCTATGCATTTTATAATATTCCTTTACATTATATAGCTACTGGACTACTTCAGCTGTCTCTTTAGAAAATGGTGTTCCTTTCCATTTACTTATGTTGTTTTATGACTTCTTATCCTACTTTAGGGGGGAAAAAACCAAAACAAAAATCCAAGCTGACCAAAAACCACAAAGAACAAAAGAACAAGAAACCCACTTGAAATTCTATTTTTAAAAAATCCTGTCATTGTGCAAAGTGCTCTGCATTTTAGACTGCCATAGCTCTTGATCCTGGCTAGTAACACTATTCTTTCATCTTATCTCTTCAGAGCTGGACAAAGATATGGTAAATACATAGAGATAATCTTTAAGCTGCCAGTGTTTAATGATGATCCCAGGGTTGCTTGGAACAAGAAAGATTCCAAAGAAGTTGTCATCCTTTGTAGGAAAATACTTTTTAAATAGTCCTGTACAGTACTTTTTATTAGATTAAGTATGTAATCAGAAAACTTTTTCCTATCCAAAACTTTGAGTGCTTTGAAGTCACAATTAAAAGGGAAAGTTATCTGATATTTTTAGCAATAAGTAGTACAGCATTGATGGAAATGCTGGTTCAAGGACAGAACATGGGTTATGGACTGTCTCTTCATCTGAACTCTGTGTATATCTCTAGGAACTTATAACAAGACAAATTCCCGAAGACAACATTCTTCTTCTGTTTGTAAATTTAAAGGTTACACAAACTGCTTATTTTGGGTCTATGAACTGTAGAATTAAGTTGCAGTTCCCTAGAAAAATACATACTTTAATTAGGCTTCAACCAATCTTATGAAGTATGCAAAAGCTAAAGACAGCATCATTTAAGTCTCTTTTTAAATATATCTACACATTTATAGGTGCTATTTCTGAACAAACATCTATGTAGAACTTTCAAATATGTTGGTAATCTGTCCATTTCACTATTTGTTTATTACCTGCTTCTAAGCCTGATACTGATCTTGTTCACAGTTTAGGTCCCCAGGCTCAAGTGAAAGAAAAAACCCCTTGTTAATTTTGTACATTCAAACACAAAACTAATGCAAAGAATAAAGAAAGCACTCTCATCACATTTATCATTCCAGGTATTCAAAATACCCCAGAATTTAGCTGTGTCAATAAGTTAGGTTTATGTTATTGTAAAAATACGTAACTAATTGGCAAGATTAAAAAAAATTAATAGAACAAAACAAATGTATTTTTCTTGCTAATAAATATCTAGGTTTAGGTGCAAATATGCTGTCCATCATTAGCTATTCATTAATTTTAATCTCTTATTTCAGTCTTGTAAATCTTCTGATCAGGGTACAACTCTGCTGGGATTGCCAGCCATCCTGTCCCATCAGATGCTTTGTCCACCTTTTTTTCCTTCTTGGATGGCAATCACAGGATGCAAATGGAAAGCTCTTGAAAGATGTTTTCTGACATCTGGCTCTTGATGGACTCCTTAGGCAGCTGGGCTTGTCTTGCTGGAAGAACTTCTGAGCTGTCCTCATAACGAAGTGACTTTTTGGCCTTTTACATGTATTCTGTCCAAGTGCCCTTTGGAAGTGAAATGATCTGCATGCTATGTATTGCCAGAGAGCCCAAAGATGCAGATTGTTTTACAGCTGGGAGGTGGAAATGTTTGGTGTAATTTGAATATGCTCCAAGTCATATGGACAAGTCATATGGACAGTTGAGTCACTGTTGTGATGGCTGATGTGTTTCACATCAGCATGTGAAAACCTCAAACACATGAGTTGTAGCAAATAATTTCACAAATTATTGGAATAACATGGCTCAAAGTAGAAGCAAGAAAGAGAAGGCTTAGACACTTTTAAGTTGGAACTGAGTAGTTGCTTTATATGTGAGTTTTGTCTGTACGTTAATTTTTCTTTTTTTGGTGTGCATTCTTGGGCTGTAGTTCTGTATTGCAAGCACACCACCAGGGGTGCTTTGTAGCCTAGTGAGATTTCAGGCAGCCTGAATGAGACGGTTTATCTGTAAGTACAACTCAACTACTTTTTTTTTTTTCCTGGTATGGAAATTCAGCTACAAGTCAATGTCATGCTTAATATTCAGGACTGCAAAACATGTGCCAGCCTAGTATTAAATCACGGGTCACAGAATATTTTGTGTTTAAAAACACCCACAAGGATCATCAAGTCCAATTTTTAAGTGACTGGTCCATAAGGGAATTGAACTCAGAGTCTTTTTGTTATTAGCACCCAACTCTAACAAACCGAGCCAGTCTCAGGGGCTGTTGTCTTAACTTTGGTAATAGGAAACCTAAATATAGAAAGCATCTCTTTTTGTCAATAAAATTAAATTGTTGCTGCCTAACCACAAGTGAACTTGACAGTTACTTGTAAATAATTGCTTTCTGGTTTTTGTCACTGATCATTGTACTAGATAATCAAGATTGTTGTCTTGATAAATATTTGACAAAAAAAAAAACAGAAAAGAAAAAATAAAGATGAGACTTGAAGAAGTTTAGCAATCACATTTAAAACAAAACATTGAAAAAGTATAGGGATAAACCCCAAACTACATCTCATTGAATGACTATTTTCTAAGATTATTTTCTTTTTTTTTCAAAATGAAACATTTTTATGCATAAATCAAACCTGATTATAGCTAAAAACTGTAAAGCTCAAAAAAAATTTCACTTTCAATAAGCACCTAAAATTGTAATATTTTTATATCTGCTTGAGTTCTATTTGAAGAAATAACCTTAATTGAAAAGACTTCATATGGCTGGATTCATTGAATTCCTTTAGCAATAAAAAGAACTTTAATCTTCCAAACACTAACAGTACAATGAGTTAGAATGCTTTCTTTTAAAGAGGAACTTTTGTTTTTTATTGATGCAAGTGAAAAAAATCAAATCCCAGAATACATTAGGAGGAATGCGACCATTTTCTAATTGTCCTTTTTCCTTTTCTTGCTATAATGTTAGCATTTAAAGGCGTGTAAACCTGAGGTAGGAATTTGCTTTTTTTGTCACTTCTGAACAAGTAGAACTTCTGTTTAGTAACAAAAAAGGCTTTTCATCATTAAAACCCTTAAAATATTTCAGTCGGATATTTCTCTAGTCAAATAGACAAAACACTCCTCAGAATCAGCTGAGATATTATGTAGAGATTAAACTTCTTTCCCTTCTTTTCTTTTTTTTTATTGATTGCTTTATTTGTATCTATATTTTAGTATTGATATTATATATGTCCTTAAAGAGGTTTTTTGGTTTTTGACTTGTATCTTTACAGATAGAGAATTGCCAAGCAGCTAACCTTCTTATCCTGTGTCTGGAAATTAAAGTTAGTAGATACAATTAATCTGGACATAAGAAACTTCAGTGGTTCCCTGACAGAAGAAAAATTTAATTTCCTTGTAGTGAATGAGTTACAGTTCAACTTATTTTCAGATATGACTTGCAGGAAAATGTTCTGGAATATGCTACTGCAAAACATGTAACAATCTTGCCATCTTCCCAATTCTTTTAGGAGAATTCAGCAAAATACCTAAATCAAGAGATAGAGGTGCATTGAGGAGTTGGTAGATCATGCACTGTAAGCTGGGGGAAACTGTCCTATGTTGAAGAAAGTCAAAGAAAGGGAAATAAAGAAAAGTGTAGCTGGAAATTTCTCTGTGAGGCTTTGTTTTGGAGCACGTGTGTGTTTACTCTGTGAACTCTGGAGCTAATCCTGGCTTAAAACTCAATTGTTTGTAAAGTGCCCACCAGAACTACTGTGCCGTACAAATGGGTTGGCATTAAGGCTTGTAGGGTGCTCAGTGCAGCAGAAATATTGTAGCAAAACCTAAAAATTCCTTTCAACATTATAATACAAATCACCTAAGCTCTCTGCTTCTGCAGTATTTGTTTGGGGTTTGGATGAATTGTTTAGATTTTTTCCTTTCACTAAAAGCTTTTGCATCTAGGAGTGAATAAGCATAAATTTCATCAAAATAATATTTTAAGAAGCAGTTACCTTCATTCTTCATCTTGAGCACAGTACATTTAGAAGTGGAAAAGTGAGCTTTTCTTGTACCTCTTCCTTTTGAGGTGACCTTTGGCTTGAGTATTTAGGTTGCAGCAGCATATTAACTACGAGAGATTATTATGAGGTGAGGATATGGGCATCAACCACTTCAGAGCAGCAGACTATGTTGATGGTGAGCTTTTTTTCTGTAATCTACTGTGGGTTGTGGGGTTTTTAATAATCTTAGGCTTGTGAGAAGCAAACTACAGTAAAGCCCAGCAAGTCTGCTCTATCATCTGCTAAGTACTGTTGCACTGTTAAAACAACCAGAAACAAGCTGTGGAAGATTTCTGCTGAGTGGAGTTTCCCCCCTTCCCCCAAACAAGGTGCATGCTTCTTCACTGAAGTATAAAATCCTAGGGAAAAGGTCGTGTCAATTGATGTGATTGCACATCAGTTTGCTGGAGAGAGTATCGTGAGTTTACAAAGTCATTTGAATGCTGTTGTAAAAAAGGCTTCTTTTAAGTAAAAGTAATTGTCAAAGTCATGTCCGCTATAAAATTCTGTTCTCTGCATGAGTAAAAAAATCTCTGTCTCAACTAACTTTGGTTTGAAATTCACCTCAGTTATATTTGCAACTAAACAACCAACAGCTACTCTCTCTCTGCCTGAAATAAGATTATTCCACCTGGTTGAAATTTTATAAGCCCCACCTGGGAACTTGCACTGCTGGACCCTTACTATTACCCATCACCAGTTTCCTTACATTTTTTTGTCTCTTTCAGAGTGGTAGGCTTTTAAACAAATGGCATTTTTACGTCTTATGCATATAGGACAGTGTTAGAGTCATCAACACACTTTTTATGATTTCATACTGCCTTTTGGATTTACAGTCTTATTAAAATTTTGCCAATTGTTCCTTTCATTTGCTGGGCTGAGAAAGGGCTATTTTTTACAAATAGCAGAACCTTGAAAAGTTTACTTGTTTGAAGTTATATAGTAGGGAAAAAAAGTTTTGAAGGTGGAATTTGTTTATTTGCTGCAAGGTCTAAAGGCTCTCCTTGAAAATTACCAGCTACTAAAGAACCACTCTATGATTTGAACTGATATTGCTATTATATTAGCTCCCCATAAGTAAACTGTACTATTTAAAGTCCTGAAACAGTTTTCAGCAGTGCTTTGCCAAACAGTGTTCCAGAATAGTACTAATATTGAGCAATTAGGAATGCTTGCTTCTCTTTTTACATTGTTTTTTTTCTTCATGGGTGTTGACACTGGATTTCTTTCATTGACTTAATGTAGAGGAAGATTATTACCTTATTCCTGGACTGTAAACAAGGATATACAATTTTTTTTTTCTTAAAAAAAAAAAAACCAAAAAGAAAGACAGAAAGAATACCATAACATTCAGAGTAAAATCAGCTGCTGAGCTGCTGTTCCTGTCTCTAACAAACATATTTGCTTGGCTGCCAGCACTGTTTTAAAAAATAGGAGGGCATGAAGTACTACCTTAAAGCTGGTTGAAGCTACCTACCTTTACCAAGGAAGATATCTGGAGGTCAGAGAACCTGTGCTGAAAGAAGGGTGGCAAGAGTGGTGCCTAAAGGGTGATATTGTAGCCTCGAGTTCTCAGAATAATCCGGACAATGCAAGGACAGTCTCTTTCCTGTGGATAGATGTGGTTAAGGGATACATTATATTGGGAACAGACATACAGAGTGACACCTGGCTCTCCTCCCTGCTTCAGGGCTCAGTCCAACAACATGCCATCCTTGGTAGAGTTCTTGTCCAAAACCAGTTTAGCTATGCATCCTGAAGCCAACAGATTTCTCCATTGATATAGGTTTACAAAGACTGGTGGTATGATTTCCTCTCTATCTAATATTACCTGTTACAGAGTTATATACATCTGACTCATTTCCTCATTAGACATTCTTAATGCTTAGATTTTGTTCATGAATGCTGCTAATCAAACAACAGCAAAACAAATCAGGTAGAAATACAGGAATTAATGAGGGAATTTAGTTACGTTGATGACTTAGAAATTTAGCTTAGCAATCAGTGGATTTCAGACTATTTTCAGATGGTGGGGAAGAGGATGATATTTTCTGGCTTGAAATATCTTCAGACCTTGAGGGTATCACTGCTTTATAAGAAGTAAAGGGATAGATTTTTATTAAGACTTTTGGCTTCATTTTGGGTAGAATCAAACTTGCCTAAAGTTGCCTGTCTAGGTACTGGATGTTTAATCTAAATTAGTCAGTGGGCTTGCTCCTGTGATCCTGGGGAGAGGCTCCTGCAAAGAATGATTCACATCAGAATGAAAAAAATAGTTAAGTTACATGGTATCAACAGCCCTCTTCAGAGCATTCCTTACATTTCTGGGACGGTTAGCCATAGGAATAGTTCTGATGTAAAAAAATTGAGTGGTTTTTTTTTTTGATGCACTTTTCATTGTTGTATCATTCAAGTGGTTTTATTCCTCCTGAATGCAGGTAATTCAAAAGTTACCCATACTGAGACACTTTTGGCAAGAAGAACACAAAGCACAATGAGTTATGTTGGTTATTCTGCATTGGTATTTTGTTATACTAATGTAAGACTGAGCTCAGCCTTGAGGGTTTTCACTCTCTCTTTGACTTTCCTTTTGCTGCACTTAGAAAAATAGCTGAGCTTTCTGTCTCATTTTCTGTAATGTCAGCAAGATGCCTAATTTCTGTAATTACAACTGTTAGCTTGTAATAAATCAGGACCTTACTTGACTTATGAACTTCATGAGATGACCACAGAATTTTTGTCTGTTAAAGTCTTTATTAAGTAATTTAAAATCTTATCCCAGTGAGAGCTTTTCTTGGGTTGATGGTGTGCTAGTATTATGTTGCCTTCCAGAGGCAGAAAATATCATAAGGTAATGCTGCTAAAGATCTTAATTGTCTCAATACATCCTGGTGTTCTTTAATGCCTCTAAATTAATTATGCAATTTAATGTTGTTATTAAGCCTTGAATTGCATTACTTCAGCAGAAACATAAAGTTAATGTGATTGTGTACCATAGGAATGGAAGTACCTGTGGTTTTAAGGATTGTTCCCCAGCATTGCAATTATTCAGAAAGTTTCTAGATCGAAAGGTTCATAAAACATTTTACTGATATGTTCCTTGTGGCCACTGAATATGTAACTTAAAGGGTCAAAAGCCACAATTACAGGATACTTCAGAGAGAGAGTGTAAGAAATGAAGGCTATTGCCAATAGCTTAAGTGCCTGTAGATGTCGATAAGATGTTATGTAAAACATTATTTGTGGGAAAAAACACTGCTTTTCATAGTCCAGGGAGAGGCAATAATAAAGCCAAACACAGCAGTTCCTGCCAATCTAACCCGACTACTTTTCATCTTACCTTCAGATTTGGCTATTGGCTTCAAGCTAGTTTCGTTTAGTTTTTTACAGAATCTAGCTAGGTACCTGAAAATTTTAGTATTGCTGGTAGGTAGCATTGGTTCATATCAGTTTGGGATTAGTCTGGTATGGTTAAGCTTTCCTTGAAGATGAAAATGGTTTTCCATTTCCATACTTCAGCCTGCAACAGAAAGATAACAGGTATGATCCCTCTCCCCAGTTTCTAAGGCGTCTAATTTTTCTGAAATATTTAGAAAACTTAAGTCACCTCCAGTCATATAATCTATCAGAAAAAGGCCATCATTTTCTTTGCATTACAAAGCAACACTGTGAAAACAGAATCATTGTGCTTTAGGGAGCGTCACTTCTACTGTGAATGTATAAAAACAACACTTTCTATTTCATTGAATTGAAATTCAGAAGGTGATTAAATTGAAATGTAGAAGGAAACATGTATAGGCAAAACCCACATTAATTCCAGGTAGAAAATATTGCTGGGGTTGCCATCAGTTCTCAAGAGAAATGTGTGCTTTCACATTTTGTCTAGGTGACAGCACTTCCACTGCTATAATGACCTGTGAAATCCCAGGATAGCAAAGTGGAGCAGCATGGCAGGAGTGATTACAGGGAATCAGTCAGAAGTGCCTGCTCCTGTGACACTGCCTGTGGAAGTCAAAGCACACAGAGCACATGGTCTGCCCTGATCCTCTGTCCTGGTTAGGGTATAGGTCATTCCCCTGTTTCATAGATGCATACCATTAGAGCCTCATCTCCTGTGCCACCAAGTTTATATACTTCTGAGTTGTTTACAGTGTTTTACTCATATTAACTCATCTGAATAAATGTATATCAACAACAGATGTTGATTACTACTGCCCTCGGTAGTAATCGGTTCCAAGCTTTTCCTAATACTCAGAATTAAATAAATCCTGAGCAAAGCCAAACCTGTATTATCTGAGCAGAAGAGTTAAACTGTGATAGCAAAGCCACTGGCTTATTTTCCCTGGGCTGTCTAGTTTTAGTAAAGCATTGGGATGATACAGTATATTTTGTGATTTGTTG
The DNA here is from genome assembly GCF_037042795.1 of Molothrus aeneus. Classification (NCBI taxonomy): domain Eukaryota; kingdom Metazoa; phylum Chordata; class Aves; order Passeriformes; family Icteridae; genus Molothrus; species Molothrus aeneus. The sequence goes on from NC_089648.1 coordinate 45,028,545, forward strand.
TTTAAGTTGTGAATTTAATGAAAGAATGTGGCTTGACACAAAAGCCTCGTGTCAGGGGTTTTATCTTTCCACATATAATTCCTTTTTTTTTTTTTTTTCCTTTCTCATCCCTTCTCCCCACGAGGCAAAAGCTGTTTAGCTTTTTATTCTGTAAAAACAAACAAACAAATCAATATATTAAGAGATAAATAAATTATTGAGCTGCTTTTTCCAGTACTGAAGTTCTGTATACTAATTCAATACAAAATTAACAACAGATCTTTAACTTCAGCTGCACAGAGAATCATTCTGCTATTGATCATAAGAGGATAAGACGTTTTTAAGAGGTTAACATGTTACAGTCCCAAAACATGCTTACAATATTCTCTCAGAGAGGGTCAGGACTGTTCCCCACAGTGAAGCTTTCTCTTATTTTTTGCTCCTTCAGGTGGCACAGGGGGACAGGGATGGGGTTGTGGTCAGTTGATGGTAGCTCCTCTCTGCTGCTCCTTTCTCATGCTGCTCCCTGTTCCAGCCGGAGGCATCCACAGGCTGCTGTCCTTCAGGATGAGCCTGCTCCAGCCTGGGCTCTCCATGGGCCACAGGGATGTGTATTGAATGGGCCACAGGGCACTGCCAGTGCAGCTGTGGGGCTGATCCATATCCTGGGCTGGTTTCCTTGGAGCCAGCTGGAACAGGTTGCACCTGGCATGAGGCATCCCCTGCCTCCTTGGCAGAGGGCCCTGCAGTATGGACAAGGATGCCCAGAGCAGAGGTGAATCCAAGGCTTCTTAGTTGATTCTGTTCTACTGTTTCAAGTGACATTCACCCTGGAGATTGTGTCAGCACTGCTATGTTTGCTGCTGTCCCTAGGGCATGCAGGGCTGTCTTCCTTCCCTTCCTAGGGACCCTCTAGGTGCCTGAGAATCGCCCCAGGAGATGGTGTGGACATCTCCATCACAGTGTCCCAGGGTCCTGCCCCCAGGTAGGGTAAGGCACCTGCTCCACAAGAGCTCCATGTGAGGCTGGAGGAGAGCAGGTGACCCCATGCCAGGGTGTTGGCTGCACTGTGGATGTGAAAGACGGGATTTTGGTAGGTGAGTATCCGAGATTAATGCAACTCTTGTCAACAGCTTGTCTCTTCTTTTTGCTTATAAACATCATTAATCCCATAATTTCTCGTCAGATGTTTCATTAAGACATTTTTTTTGGGTAGTTTTGTGTATCCGTGATACAAAATGGAGTTTAGAAAGAAATCCATCATTACTTGGATTTTCCTGTACTGCCTGGCAGGCGCAGTTAGGAAAAGCCAAATTATGGGACATTTCCTACCTGGGTATTCCAGTGAGCAAGCTGCACATTTCCATTAACAGACTTACAATCCCTTTTCAGGAAAGTCCATCTGCTTCCAACTGATAAAGCAGCATATTACTCACTGCGCATTCAGCTGCCTCATGATAATTCAAAATTTTACTTACGCTTTCCCACTTTCTCTGATTTAACACACCAGATGTATCATGTGTACATAAGTAACACCCAAATATTTTCTAAAATATTGAAAAGTCTACTGTTTTGTTAGACTTTTTTTGTGTGTTTAGAGTAATCAGTTACAGTAAAAACCACATTGCGGGGGCTTATTAGTTGCAGAGATGGGTGGAGAAAAGGCCATCAATATGGGATTCATGAATATCTTGAAACTTCTAAATAACTCTTAAATTAAAACTGTGAGAAAGAAATGGAGCCATATGTTTGCTTGGAACATCTTTTTTCAGATAAGGCTGTCTTCCACAAGAAGGGGTAGGGTTTCTTTTTCCATGTGTGTAGTGGAGCCTAATCTCACTCTAAGTGGCTGGATGGATCAGAATATTTCTAGAATAAACAGTGGATGGAAGGGATTGGTAAAAACAATTAAGGATACCAATATGTGATCATGAGAAATGAACACTCAGGAAGGGATTAATCAAAACAGATTTAGATGTGCTGCATAATGGATGGTTAGCATGAGATCCTCCTAAAGCTCACTTCATCTCATCCTGGGGGCAGCAACTAAGACACATCAACTCTGTTGAATGGTTCGTGGGTGTGGTAGCTTTTCTTGTGTTGACTGTGCAGCCTGTACAGCTCAGGGGTAGATGCCTGTGACTTCAAAGATATCTAAAGTTAAGGGTAATCACTTACTAAATTATTAATGCTGATAACTGTATACTAAATAGTGAGCTTCCTTTTTTGGTCTGTTTAACTATTATTATCTCTTAGTGTCATATAAAATTATACATGACATTTAAAAGATTTCAGTGTAAAATTATAAACTTTGTCAGAGACACTAGTAGTCGGGTATCAGTAAGCACCTGAAGGAACAACAATCAAAGAGAGTCTAATCACTTTGCAAATTTTAAAAAGCTTTTGGGGTTATATGCCAGCTATGTAGAAAATATAAGTAATAGAGCAGTTATGTTGAAGTATTCTTCTAGTGTATTTCTCCTGATGTTTTCCTTTTTCCTAGTTGCTTGTTCTACTGATTATTCAGACACTGTAGGGCACTTCTGAGATGCTTTGTATGTGAACTGAATTGAGTTGAACATCTTTATGATGAGCAGTCCTAACTATTTCCATAATAGGCACTCAGCTTTGTCAATAAAACACTATTCTAGAGTGAAACAAATGTGATATGTCTAGATTGAACAATTTTTGAGCTATGAGACTACCAAACTAAAATAATATCTGAAATATTTGGATTTTGTTTGACCGTACTCCTCAGAATTTCAAACTAAAATAAAGCCTTCTAGTTCTTCAGCAGCTGAAAGAGTTGGCTAAGACAGTACTGTGAATTGATGTGCCTTCATAAGTAACATTGTCCTAAATCATGTTGTTAATCATTAGTTTTTACCTCTGTTAAACTGAATGAATAAAATGATTGGTTTTAGCCATCCTGAATAAATAAAAGTAGAACAAGTTGGATGAATTTGTGATATTGAATTCGTCCCTGCAAAGAAATTCTGTTATGACCTACGTGTTGCACATTTTTCTGTCATATCACTGGGGAGGCACTTTTCAAGTGTACAAATATTGCAGTTGCAATCTTTTACCATTTGTCTTTGATATTGTCTTGGTCCAGAATGATCCTAACCTCTGTCTAATGAGATCCACTGAAAGAAGCACAAGGCAGAGATGCTTCTTCCATCTTGCAGAATTTTTATGTCTGAAGCTTAAGAATTAAAATATTTTTTGCTCTTTAAAGTCCATTGGAAACAGAAACTGCCTTTTTTCTGACTTTATTTTTTGGCATCAGGATCATATTCATTATTATTCATAGTCATTCAAGTATTAAAATGCTTTTTATCTATTTAGGTACCTCTGTAGGCGTTTTTGAGCTTGAAAAAAATGTGATGTGTAAAAGTTGATTTTATTGATTTTTAATAGGTTATTTCAGCAAGAAAATAAAAATATGTAACAAGCTCAAGTTTTTGAGACTTTTTCTTGTCCTCACAACAAGGCAAAAATTGTACATAATTCATTTAAAAGATTGCAACACGTGAGATTACTTTATCTCACTTGAAACACGCTCATATGAAATACTTACCTTATCATCTATGAAGTTTTACCAGTCTGTGAATTTTATTTTTAATAGAGAGGAACCTTCTTGGTTAAACACTGAAACTAGTTTTCTCAGTGAAGAGTCAATGCATGAAAATTTGTCTTCTCAAGTAAACAGGACAGAAATCACTACATCCATAGTTTTGCTTTTAACAAATGTACTTCTCTTATTTAGAGGCCTTTCTGACATTCTAGTCTCAAGTGAGATTTTATCAAAGACAAATGAGAAGGTAAAAGCAGCACCCAGAATCTCTTCTTGTTTTAAGTAGGGATTCTCATGAATATAGGAAAGGAATTGTACAAGTTGTAAAATGTGATTTTCAGTTCTGTACCTGGAACACTGGGTGCCTCTGGATCCTGATCACAGTTTGGTTTTTTTTGGTATTGAAATCGCAGCTGTGTTTGTGGTGTCACAAATTTTGGTGCTGTCCTCTTCATAGTCTGCCCATGTGTGCAGAGTTTAACACAAATTCCTTGGCAGTGCTGCCTCCCAGACCCACCCTCAAGCTAAAGCCCTGCTCACACTTTTGTGGCAGAGTTTGGGTCCAATGCCTAGAAGCACCCCTCAAATTAAATTTTCTAGCACAGACATAGTACATGAAATTAGAGGTGGCTGATGGTGTTTTCAATAAGTCCAGGGTTCATCCTGATATCTAGCATGGGGCTTTGTTGACAGGATTGTTTAACTGGAGCTTGATGCTCTGCACAAGCTGGATTGTCAATGGGCCTCATCACTGTTCTACAAAGAGTAGAGTGTATTAGCTTTGTAGCTGAATATACAAACAGCACAAGCTAACTTGAGACCACTTAGTTTATTGAAAATTAAGGCAATGAATTCCAAAGCTCTGAGTCACAGCCTGCATTATTAGGAGGGTAAAAATGTAATCTTGGTAGTAATGGCATAAAACTAAAAATATTGGGATGGGTTTTTTTAAAACTGAAAATAGCTTGAGAAGCTAATTTAATAATAAATTAGTTTTTTCTAACTAAAAGCATAATAAATTGATAAGAGGGGGATCATCAAAATTCAGATTTTAATTGCCAGAAACTTAATTTCCTCAACTAAAAGGAGACTCAGCTAATAAAAAAAAGGCTTCTCTTTTCAATTGTTTTGCAGTCTTAAAAGTTTGCAAGTTATTTAAAACTGACTTTCATCATGTAGCAGTTTAAGTTATTTTTCTGCATTGATAGTGTAAATAAGAAGTTTTTTTCAACATTTATACTTTGTGAATTAAAAAAAAATGGATCAATTTTTAAACATTGAGGTTTTTTAAGAGCAATTCGCATTGTTGTTTCACATTGTTGACACTGTAAACATTCCACTAAGGATCTCTAGGGACCTCAATTAAACAAAATTTGGCATGTGCCATGCAAATTTTAGTTATACTACATGAATGAATTATTACAGCTGCATTGCTGGAATGAAGTACTTAAATCAGAATTGCTGTCTTGAGAAGTCTGGAACCTTCCTTCCTGAGCCAAAAGATTGAGCTTTAGCACCAAAGGCTCCATGAGATCCTTCCAGAGCTTTACAGCGTGCAAACCCTCTCAGGTGGGAGGAGGTTGATGATGAACATGATCTCCCTGGCTGCTCTTTGCCTCTGTCTGAGCGTTTTGCTGTCTTTGCCATGTGACCCTCGGTGCAGACACACTTCCTTGTGCTGTGCTCCCTGTGCATGGTCAGCCTGGGAGCAGTGGTGGGAACAGAGCATTTTAGTGGTGCAATGGCTAGGCCAAGAAATGCCTAGGGAAAGAAACATTTCCGGAAGTGTGTTTGGAGTGCTAGTCTCTCATCTAAACATAGATCCTGGGCTGAGAGGGTCCTTCTGAAAGCCTGCTGTCATGGTTTGACACTGGGACAATGCCAGTGCCCCCATGAGTATACCCTCTCCCTGGTTTCTGCTGTGAGATGTGACCAGGAATAAGCAAAGCAGGCTCCTACTTAGGAAAAAAAAGAATTTATTATAACTAAACTACAAGGAAAAGGGAGAGAAAAAGAAACACACAAGGAAAATGAAAACTTCACAAATACATCTCCTCCTCCTCCCCACCAAATTCCCAACAGAATACATCCTCCAAATCATCGACTCCCAGTCCGGCACCACCCTTCAGAATACTCAATCCTCAGTTCATCAAGAGGAGAAGGAGTCCTTCTTGTGCCAATGGTGACCTCTTCCTTTCATGTCCAGCGCTCTCACCACTGAACACGGACCAGAGCTGCTTCTAGGGTCGACTTTTAAGGATGCTTCATCCCACTCCAAAAAGGCACAGTCTCAACTTTGGGACATCTGTCCCCCCATATTTTTCACCCCCTGGGGCCGAGGGGTACCCACACTGAACCCTCTTGGTCCTGAGGCATTGCCTCCCCCTAGAATGCAGTCCCTGTATCACAAGGAAACATGGCTCTGTCCATGGCTACACAAAAAGAGTCCAGCATAAGCTACTCCATCATCTCTTCCACCTGAGTTCCTCTCTATTTCTCTCGTGACCCATTTCCTCTTATCTCCTCTATATCTCTCTTCTCATTCAACTCCAGGAGGATTAGCATTTGTAAGATTTCCATCACCAAGAAAAGGGTTAAAAATCTGAGGCTCTGTCTGTCCAGAACTCCCATGGCTGCCCTGCCGGGCACCTTCTCGCATCTCCCCCCCTTCTCCTTCTCGGCCGGCCAAGCACAGGCACAGGCTCTCTCTCTGTCTCTCCTGGGGCGGGGGTGGCTGCCCGATGCCTCTCAGGGCTCCTCCTCCACCCTTCCATCCTGCAGGGGCCTTCCCCTCCCTTCTGTCCAGGCCCGGCCTACCTCACCCGGCCCCATGGCTGCCCCTGCCCCACCCAGCCCGCAGCCGGGCAGGGGAGCTCTGAACCTTTCACTGACCAGGGGAGATCTGAACCTTTCCCAGACCGGAACCCAAGGGAGCCTCCCAGGGGAGAGCCCTGCTTTAACCCCGTGTTCCAGAGGCGGATCCAATGTCCCAATGGCCACATTAGGTGCCAATATTAAAATCTGAACATCCATTGGCCTAACCCCAGCATCCCAGAAAACATATTTCCTGTCAAACCACCACACCCGCTCTTACAAAAGGGTTGTCACACTGACATGTCAGCTAGGAATTGCTTTGCACTCCTTGTAAGACAAACGATGGAAGTTCTGGACATATTTAATCTGATTTGTTTCCTTTCTGTTCATTCATTCAAATACAGCCCCTACGTGTTCATTTGGTTTAAGGAGGTGTTCAGATTGGCTTCCACTTCAACTCATTGCACTTCTTGACAGCACAGGGTTAATGGAGGGAACAGCTTTCTTCCAGGAGAGTGTTTTACCAGAGGAGGGGGAGACCTTTGTGGTTAAAAGCATATCAGAGCTGTGTTACAAGTGCTGGGCTGGCATACAGCAATGTAGAATGGCGGTAAACGTGTGTTTTCTTCCCTTCGGAAAATTAGATGGAATATAGTCTCAGATTTGTTAGTACCCTCACCCTTACTGTTGCTGTTGAGTTTTAGTGGTGGTTTTGGGTTTTTTTCCTGAGAAACTGAACGTGCAGCATAGCGAATATATTCCGTTTCTGGTCTGTTGCCTCCTTTTTATAACACTTGGGAGTAAAATCCCTTGGCATTCTGGTAAAGGCTGAGACACTAAGAAACTGTGAAACATCTTGATTAGATTCACTCTTTTAAGTTATTCAAAGGGGTCTGGAAGCCTTAGATTACAATGGCATGTAATAAATTGGATAATAATGGCACATGGTTCTACTTGGCCCTAATTATATGTAATGAAATGGTGGTCAGTCAATCTTTCTCCTATGCTTCTGAATTCAGGAATTTACAACTTCTGCAGAGGAAAATGTTTTATTTGGGTTTTAATTATTAGTATTTTTGCTTCTTCTGTTACATTTTTACATGAAAAATTAGATTCCAGACCAACTTTCTAAAGTGGTTAGCTTGAAAGGTTGCATAATTTGGGGAAGAAAAGGAGACCCTGGTTCTTAATGCTACTTTTGGGGTGACCTGTTCCTTGGTCTGAATGGGCTCATCATTCTTCACCTGCTGGAGGTGTCCATTTTCAGACACAAGCTACACAAGTTTGCTTGCTGCTGCAGCTGCAGCCTTAAAATTAAGAAGCTCCCTAGGAAAGTGGTGGATCCCCCAGAACTGATAATTTTAAGATTCAGCTGGACAGTTTGTTGTGTTATCTTATCAAGATTGTGCTTTTGCTAAGAAAGGTCCAACCTTGTATTCTGTGATTCTGTGACTGTTCATACTATATTGGAGAAACTGTTGTCTTTACTCCAGTTTGGTCACCAGATTTGAAAAACAAAATCATCTGAACATAATGTGATACATAGCCCTTTGGAGATAGGAGTGAGCAGCCCAAAGGCCTGTCAGTACCATGTTATTACCACTGCTCCACATCTCTGTGTGATAAATTTGTGCTTGAGTTGTTCTATTTCCAACTAGGTGTCTCAGTTTGTGAAAGAAAAAGAAAACAAAACAAAAACAAAACAAAAAAACAAAACCAGTATTATTTGGCAATAAAAAATATTAAATACTTTTGTCTTGTCTTTCTCCAAATTAGGCCTTTTAGCTTATATGGCTGTGCTTTCCCCATGTTTCTATAATCTGTTTTAATAATTGTTCCATCTTTTGCTTTGTTCACAGCCTACATGCTGACACAGTACCAGTTTTGTTTCCAAAAGAGGAGTTCACAGAATTACAGTGTCTGATCCAACTAGCTGCTCTGATGATCCTCACTGGACCATGTAGGTAAAATTCAATAAACCCTATTTATATCCACACTATATCTGTAAAAGTATTCAGCATATTGGAAAACATCTGGGTTTTGGCAACAGTGCTCACATTGTGGAGTCGAGGTCTTTTGGAATTTATGGACTCTTATAACATTACGACCCTGCAACTTTTTGATGAGTTTTATTGTCAACAGAAGCACAAAAATAGACTGTCATTTGTCACAATGTGTTTGGTCTTCTTGCTACATCTGTTTTAAGTACTTGCAGGTGCTGACAACAGGTGATACCCATCATTCCTGCAGGGTAATTTAGCAGCTGCAGTGGTGAAAATTTCAGCTTAGACAGAAAACCCAGCAGAGAAAGTGAATGAGTTTTGGAGCAGCTAGTAAACCTTGAGCTTCTTGTTGCTACAGCCACACAGCTACCAGAATAAGAGCTAGCCAGGTAAGAGCTAGGCTGAACAGGTTTACATGCATGAATAATTCAGTTTTGCTATAGAAGAGCTGTGAATCCGATGATTTGTATTCAATTTCTTTGAAAGTGTATTTTTCCTTTTTGTTTTGATATGCTGGTTGCATTTAATTTCAACAAGTCACCTCCCTCTGAGCTAGCAGACCTAGGCAAAGGACTAAATTGTTCTGATTAAATTGCCAGCATTTATTGTCTCTTGACTGCTTTCTTCCTTGTATGCTATGCTGTTTTATGTCTCAGTTTCAGTGGTACTTAAAATAATTCACATGAATTGGTAAGCTGCAGAGTTTATGTCTACATTGTAATTGGTGTTTCTTTTACATTCCTTACACTGTAAAAGCTCTACCTTGGTTTGCATTTCTAATTTTGTAGAATTAGCTGTAAACTTGGGTGTGTAGCAGTGGTTTAGACAGCCTGTATTTACACGTGCTGGCACAATCTCTGCACATAACAAACAGCTCTCCTCACATTCTCTTTTGGAATTGTGACACTGAAAGTTTATTGTGATTGTTTCTGGAGCATCTTGAGATTTCAGTCACTCAGTTCTGTCTGGAAAAAGTTTTTAAGTCATCTCAGTAAAGCATCTTCAGAATGTACTGGCTGAATTTTTTATGGCTTCAGTTTTAACAACAGGTGCCTCAGCTGAATCATGTAACAATGTTTATACCTGTTTTTTTATCCTGAAATTATGACACGGTATATTGCATGCTGTTACATACACAGCTGCCTTTCATGTTGTATTGAGCATTCCAGATTTTATCAGATGTTTTTCAGGTATTTTGCAAAAAGTGAAAGGTTGTAGTTTGGGATTCCTTCTTTATTTTCTTTTATTTTCCTAGCATGGCAGTATTTTTTTAATAAATACTGAAAACATATTTTTCTGGCTTAGTGGTTAAAATTAAATTTAAGTGATCATAATTCATAAATGTCTTGCTATCTCTAGAATAGAAAAAATATTAATATTTTCTGTTTTGGGAATCCAAAATCTTTCCTAATTGTAACTGATGGGTAGGGAAGCAACCCCAAAAGACATTTGTTATGCTGGAGAGGATATCAAGTCTGAAGAGAATGAGAGAATATCTTTTTTTTTAGGTGTCAGTGGCATAACTGTTCCATTGCAAAAAATTGTATAATTGATGCAAAATTTCAGGATACCTGAAAGAAACTGGAAGCGTGCTCAGTTTAGTCTGAAAGGAAAGTAATAAAGAAGGTATCTAAACTCATATAGTTAACTTCTGTACATTTTGTTACTGTCCACATCTCCTTTCCTGTATAGACATGTAATATTTTTCACTTAGACTCTGATGTGACCATGTGGAAACAGTGAGCCAAACAAGACGTGTAAAAGTACCAAGCCACATAATCTATTTCCAGAAAAGCCAGGGATTGATATCTGTTCTTTATGTTTTTTCTTGATAATAATTTAATGGCAACAAAGCCATTAATGCTTTTAATAAATCTAATGGTTTACTTTAGATTTACACTGTGCTGTCATTTACCCCTTAAGGGATCATATCTAAAAAGAAATAATAAAATAATGGTCTTTATTACCCACAAGTGTGCAGAGCAGTAAACAGAATTTGTCAGTTGTGCTGAACATGTTACATTCATCAAGAGTAACAGCATTATCTTGCTTAGCACAGATACATTAGATAGACTGGGCTGGCAGAATCTTAAAATCTCACCTCAAATGCAAGGATAATGGACATTCTGATGTGCATTTTTCATGTAATGCATGTAGCACTTGTGCTTGAGTAGCTTTTAGCAGAGCACGGATGTTTGCAAAGGTTGTGGTACATCTTGGATCTCTAAAACCAAGTGCAATTTCTAACGCAATTGGTGTAACTTTCAAGAGCGAACTAGATAATGTCTGATCTAAGAAGAGCAGGGTCTGGGAAAGTGGAACCAAACACCAAACTGCACAGTTCTCATCCAGGGGTATTTCCAAAGGAGTCTTTCCTCAGGTGACACAGCCTGATCCAGCAGCACTGCCTGCACAAGCCTGATCCAACTAAAAGGCCAGGTCTTCTCCAAGCAATGATGGAAACATGAATTCTGTTTGGGGTGATTTTTATTTTAGATTGAGAAGTTACACAAAGAGAGAACAAACATACATTTCCATGAGAGAAGGGGAAAAGAGAGAGTCCCATTGTGTTACCCTCCTAATAGAACAAACCATCCTGACCTGAGCCACAGGACTAGTTGCTCTCATCTTTATGTTTACTCTTAAAAGGTTTGTACAGTAGTATATGGAGGAAGATTATTTTAAGAAACCCAATTTTTAAAATGTCACCAATAGGTAAGGCTTTATAAAGGGAAGGCCTTGAACCATAGCTCCAGCCTCTTACTTAGGCTAAGTAGAGGGGAGCTATGGGAGAGTAACTCAGCTGGAATAGGAATACAGAGAGATGGACTCGGCTGGGATAGGAGAGACTCAGCTGGAATAGGAGGAGTGAGAGATGTGCTATGTGACTGCTGCATGTCCACATCATGGTGTATGGTGCGTGGCTCACTTGGGCTTCTGCCTCCAAACTGTGTGAACTGATAACCTGCTAACTCCTTCAAAAGGCTGGGGTTTTGGCAATAAAAAGCACTCCTGTGCACCTGCCTGGGGTCTCTGCATCACTCATTTCCACAACAGTGAAAATTAATTCATATTTGTTCATAAATTTGATTGTAAACGTTTTAATGGATTCAAATATCTGCCTGAAACTTTTTGATATTGATAAAATCTACCAACTCAATCAGAAATTGACACCAGAGCACTGAAGTCTGTTTTACAGAGTGGTTAAAAAGAAACATTTGCTCCTATATATTACCCCTTGAAAAATTATTCAAGCTCTTAATCCAAGACTAATGAAAACTTGTATTTTAATTTATTTCTCTAGTTATTTATTTATCCACTTTGGTAGTAGGTTAGAGCAGAAGAGTAGCTTGACGAAGCACATGTAATCTGTGACTGTAAGCAGTTGCAGTGTTTAATTGTCTATTCCCTTTGAAGTGACTTAGGATGATGTTATTTCAGGAGAAGCATCACAGCTTAGACTGTTGTGTATCTGTGCTGGCATGTTAAGCTAACAGTTCATCCATGAGGGTAAGGTACTATTATGCTTTATAAAGATGAATAATAGCCAAAATTAATTTTCTAGAGACAATTTCCTCTTTGTGTCTAGTTATTTCACCAACTCGATGTAGTAGCTATTGATGGTGAGGAGAGCACATAGACTGGGGCTCCGTTTATTCATTCATAGCTGCTTATTTATGTGTAAATAGATAATTTTAATTACTTGGGGGATAAAAGGTGACACAAACTAGGCATTTGTAATTTTCCTCCTGCCCTTTGTACTACAATTAAATTTATAAAGATTTTTTATTTAAATGAAAGATGGAAATATTTATGTGTTTAAACTTAAGTATACAACATATAATTTTTCCCAGCTGAAACTCTCTCTAGGGTATAGTATAAACAATAATTCTTTCATTATGTGCCTTAAAAACTCAAGTGACTATGTCTGAGTTCCATTCCCTCTGAAAAAAACATAACTTTTATCAACAAAGATCTTCCAATAACTTTTTTTGAAAGGAAGACTATTAGTTGGCAGAATTACAAATTTTTATTTCCTCTGGCATTTAAGAAAAATCTCAGGTTTTTTTGTAATGCACTTCACCAGACAGATCATATTTAACTTGTGAAGACTGTGTAGCTTGCAGCTGTAGGTGGTATGTGAAATACAGACTTCAGGAAGAGCATGATTTCCATAACCACTTCAAAGGAAATACATTATAAATAAAGTACATTTCTCTGGGGGCTTACAAAACCATTCTGTTTATAATTTAAATTACATTAAGCTAAATAAAATAGTACCGCAAAACCCCCAAGAGAAAAATACTTCATTTAAGTTTGAACATTACATTACTTGCATTAATTGGAAGTATTTTATTCTCTCTCTAATAGTTTATTTTTCATTGACAATATATAATTAAAAGTATTGTCATTGCAACTTGTTTCCCATCTTGTGTTCCAAGCCCCTGTGTTCAGTAGCTCATTTTAGTTTTATTTGCCTGCCTTCCTTCATTTCTCAGTGCTTTATTAGGAGTGACTAACACTCTGAGGATCAGGCTGTGATAGAAGATTACCATTGCTGTGTCACAAATGTTCAGCTTTATCAAACCCCTACTGGAACTGAGTCTCTCAGCTCAGCCTGAGGTTTTGTATCAAAACAGTGGAGGGGGTGAAGCTTTCTTCTGTAGGAATATTTTAGAGTCTGCTCATCCAGACTGTGCTGCTTGCTCTTTCCAGGGTGCTTGCATGGGTAACTGTTGAGCAGGGACTGCAACACAAGCAACAGAATCCATTAGTCTCCCTACTCCATAAAGATAACTTGCAGGCAAGGGAGCCTGATAGGATATGAAGATAATATGTCTTCTAGGAGAGGAAACTATTGGAAAAGCTTAGTGAGCTATCTAGTTGTAAGAGTGATTTATTCTGCCTTCCTTTTTCACCCCATGACGAGACTTTACAGGCAGAACCAAATCAGGCTGTCATTCCTAAGAGCAAGGAGGGCAGTAAATCTGTACTGCCAAGGTCTCTAATATTGACAGCTTTGCAGTATGGGTTTCTGTAGAGATAGTCTAAGCACATATAAGCTTACAGGAGCTGAAGCAGATTGTATAATAGAAGAAGGCCAATCCCATATACAACACTTATTTCCACGTTAGAGTCAACTTTAAAAAAGCCATTAACTTCAAATTAATCCCTACTTAAGTCTAAAATGTGATTTTTGTTTCATATCACCTAATTTCAAGTTATTAGAACAATTTTTACATAGGAAAATAAATGTTTACAGCTAGATATTAAGACTATTGAAATATATAAAAAGAGGCCATGCACATATTTTTCCCTAATTTATATATATATATTTTAAAAGCTCTTAAAAAGCAGTAGTAATTGAAACTAATGCTGGATTGAATAAAAGCTTTGTTGACCTGAGACTTTTAAGTAGACTAGCTAAACCTTGAGGAAAAAAGGTAGTACAAAATATCAAAACTTAGACATGTTTTCTGTTGATGCAGAACTTAAGTTTTATGAAAAAAGTAAAGAGACTTAGTCACAAAAATCTAAACAAAAAAATTCTTTCGTAAATTTCTAAGTTTTTTCATTAACATTTAAATAAGATTACAGTTTTGTTTTATATACTAAGGAAATATTTCTTTTTCCTTTCTGCTTTACATAATTTTTTCCCTCCAATACTATTTGTTTGCAGTTCAAAAATAGCTTTTCTTCCTACTGTAAATGGTTGCCAGGTGGTTAAACAATACAGGTAATGAACCCCAATGAAATACCGAAATTACTGTACTGGGGAAAATGGGAGTTTTTCTTTATTATTTTTTAACTTTCTCCAAAATTGGGCATACTGGTGGATGAAAAGCTGGATATGGCCCAGCATGTGCTCTTGCATCCAAGAGAGCCAACCATATCCTGGAGTGCATTCAAAGCAACGTGGCCAGCAGGGCAACGGAGGGGATTTTGCTCCTCTCCTCCACTCTGGTAAAACCCCACCTGGAGTGTTGCATTCAGCTGTGCAGACCTCAGTACAGGGAAGACATGAACCTGAAAATAATAAGGGCTGGAGTTCCTTTTCTCTGTGGAAAAGCTGAGAGAGTTGGGTTTGTTCAGCCTGGGGAACACTCCAGGGACACTTTATTGCAGATTTTCATTACTTATAAGGGACCTACAAGAAAGATGGGGATGGACTTTTTATCATGGCCTTGAGATAGGACAAGGGTTAATGGTTTTAAACTGAAAGTGAGTAGATTCAGACTTAGATATAAGGATGATTTTTTCTTTTTTTTATGATGAGGGTAGTGAAACACTGGAACACATTGCCCTGAGAAGCTGTACATGACACATCTCTAGAAGTCAGTCATCAAGACCAGACTAGATGAGAGCTTCAGCAACCTGATCAATCAGAAGATGTGCATGCTGATTTCAGGGGCTGTTGGATTAGATGACTTTTAAAGTTCCCTTTCAACACATTATTCTATGATTCTATGAAAGATATTAAAAATAATTTTTATTAGGCAATTAACCTCACCGTACTTTTTTTTCCCATTTCTTGTCTCCTATCCCTTTTGACCAACTTTACCGTAAATAGATAATAATTTTATTTTTTAACAAATGTATATTTTTATTATTTTAGTAAGTTTAAGATGCATTTATGTTGCACATATCACCACATATTTTGTTCTGTTCTCTAGTTGGGATGGTTTGTGGTAGGCTAAATAAAAAGGTAGTTCCTCATTAAAAATTGGAAACCTGTGCAACAGGGTCCATATTTCTGTAGGTATATGTATGTTTGAATCTCCAATAAACTCAACAGACTGAGATGGTTCAGGCCATACTCCAAGGGCTGATTGCTTGACTATAACAAAGAAACAAAAGTCCTTGGAGAAATTCAGGTTGACAGTAAAGATTGAAGACATGGTGTGGGAGGGCAGCAGTCTTTTTGTCCCTTCTCCCAGCTCTCATTGTAGCTGCATTCCCCTTCCATTGCCTGCCCCTCTCCAGACCAACAGTGCACAAGGTGACAGTCAAGATCTCCTTGTAAATCTTCATGTGCAAGGACCTAGAGAGGAACTTACAGTCATTATCATAGTGATATAACCTTAGGATTTCACTGAAATATTTATATTGTTGTCATAGAGGTACATAGCCAAAGCAATGAGGAGCTGTGGAATTCCTTTAATGAGGAACTTTGAAGTGAGGACTTTTTTGGAATTTGCAAATTTGTTCACTTGACTAGTTGAGCGCTTAATTATGCAGTCTGACTTCATATGCACTGCCACCCAGCCACCAACCCATGCTCTGAATAACAGCAAGGCAGTAGATGGATTGTTATAAAATTTATTCAAAAACAAGTCATAGGCAAACAAAGTTGTAAGTCCACTGAATCTGTTGTTTCACTGTAATTTAAAGTCAGATTTCAAATGGAAAATTAATGTGGAATGGAAAATATTTTAATTCCAAAATGTTCAAGAGTTTCAGAACAAAATATTTTCAATCCTCTGTATGTGTGGCAACACCTTGCCGGTCTGTTTTTCTAGTTACATTTTTTTTAATGACTGCTCTCATCTCATATTTGTGCTTTTCATATTGCCTCTCATGATTTTATAGCACTGTCTTGAAATATCCCCTCAAATCATACCCCTTTTTTTTTTTTTATCCTTTTAAACACTGTGATGAGCAATTGAAGATGAAATACTGCAGCATTAAAGTCAGAAGTACTTCAGGGTGCATTAAGTAATGTAAATGTGTAAAGATGCAATGTAAAACACACTACACTTGTATGTAGTATGTAGTATATTATAGAGGCTTGCCATCTCTCTGTTGGTTTCTTTTTTATCCTATGAGTTTTTTGGGGAATGCATTGTGTGTGATGTGTTAGTGGCTGCTATCAAAATATAAATATTAGCAGATATCACATTGGAGGTGTCAGTCCAGCTACAGTCAATAATCAATGTTGCTTTGAAGCAGAGAATGCAGGAAGAAAGGAAATGGCCCAGACAAAGAGGCTGCATTTGTACTGTTTCTCTTGGATTTTTCAAGCTTTTTTCCATTGTAGACACCATTATAAAATTGAGATCTATACTCCCTTCCTGGGCACAGTGCATCATTTGTGCATGAAAGCTAGCAAGGTTCACAGGTGACTCTAGCAAGATGGTCATTGCTGATTTGCCTGGTGCTGGGGGAATTACAAAGCTTATGCTTTCATGCCATTGCACATCTTATGAAAAAATACCTGAATGTCATTGGACCCTCTTGCAGAAATGATCATACCCTAAGGTAAAGTGACTCTCAACATCTGTTTCTATACTGATTTAAAGTTAACTTAATACAATTGTTTGCATAGGAAAAAAATATTCTATATGTTCAAAATGTTTTAAAATATCTTTTTAGTGAAGGTTTTGAATAGGTGGCTGTGACTGAAGCTCATGGTTTGAGAGGAGATTAAGCAGGTACACTGTCTTAGACATGCACTGGTACACTGTGCATGAGCAAAGACTTAGACTCTCATTCACTGTAACTACTTTGTTGGAGAGCTTTGCAAGACTTACCCTAGTGATTGATAGAAGAGAAGAAATTAATAGCATGCCTCTACATTTATTTTAGTTGGGAATATTCCATACCTTGTATTAATTTATATTAACAGGTTGCCTGTGTTGACAGACTGAGACTAAGGAGCAGAACTTAAGAATGGTTGTGTTCTAGGTGTAAAATAGTTGATGTGTGATGATTCTTGAATTTGAAACCTTTCTCAAAATTATTTAAATTATTAATGTAATTAATTGAAAGGGTTGTTGTTATTACTTTGATGCTTATATTATTTGATTCATTTAAAGTGAAGTGAAAAGTATTTTCAAGAACACCACATCAATTTTGTGTTGCCGCACAGTGGCCCAGGATATGCCCAAGACAAGGTTTTGCAGGACTTGGGAAAGATCAATAGAGAATTTCTTCAATGGAGAGCAGGGTGTTCTGTGGCAATGGAGCAAGAACTCAGACTTGGTAACCCAAATACCCTTTGCTTTTACTTGTAAATGGCAGTCTGCCAAAGCATTTTCAAGATTTGTTTCAGTTTTTCTCTGTGCACACTTTTTAGCATTTGCCTCATAGTTCAAGCTCCTTTACACTGAGGGTGTCAGAGCACAGAACATCCCAGGGAAGTTGTGGAGTGTCCCCTCTGGAGACATTCAAAACCAGCCTGGATGCATTCCTGTGTAACCTCCTCTGGATGACCCTGCCATGGTAGTGGCATGGGACTAGGTGATCTCCAGAGATCCCTTCCAACCCTAGCACTTCTGTGGTTCTGTGATTTTTCCACTGCTCTGTAACTTCTACAACATTCTTCTGATGTCCAGGGTCTCTTGCATGTAATTGTGGACCATTCCCTTTGCAAACTCTGGGTGACAGAGCTGCAGTCAACACAGCTTGCAAGTGGGAACTTCTCATCCTGCGGTCTGATTTTGAGGTGCACTTTAGGCACCGCTGCTGTACCACTTAATCTAAGATTCTTGCAGCCCAAGTGGGATTGTGCAAAGGGATTTGAACAGCTGGAGGCTTGAGAGGGCTGATAAACATGTCATTGGCTGGCATTTACTAGCTTGAACAACTTGTTAAACAAAGCTTGAGAAGCAACTTTTTAATACAAAATTTGTCAGCAACACTTGTAATAATATGCATCTTCAAAAGCATTGAGCCAGATCCTTAGGCTGTGTTGCTTTGAATAATTTAAGAAGTGTGTATTCTTCCCTTCTGAAATAATAGCAGACATTGCATGGTTAATAAGAGCTAGGTATACTGGAAGGACCCAGAGGAAAGAAACAAAAGGTATTTCATATTGGGAACACCAAGACTGGCTGTGATATACTATATTGTTTTACTTCTCTCTTGACAGAAAATAAGTTGCATTGTATACCAAAGTATTCCATACGGCTTCTTGGGGAGAGGATATAGACTCTCAAGTTTCTGATTTTGTTTGTGTAAGCCAATGCCTCTTTGATGAACTGCAGTTTTATTTTCCTCCCATGCATGCACTCCTAGGATTCTTTTTTTCCAAAGAGCAGCCAAGGTTGTTTAATCATTATTATCTATTTTCTTTAGGCTTCTTTCTTTTGGGGACTATCTGGATTACATGCCTAAACCCCAGTCAAGATTAAGAGATTTAAATTACTGATAATTTAATTTCCTTATTACTCTTTTTATTTAATTGGGAAAAAATCAAAAACCTAAGGACTAAGAATTCACAAATCCCGCTTTTTCTCTTGCCAAGATATTGTATGTATTCACAGATTCTATTAGCAATTTTTCAGTTCTTTGTAATTGCTGAAGAAGCCTTTGGGACAAACTGTACCAAGTATCTACCAAAATTTATGAGGTTGTATAATGCATTAGTTGTCATTAAATGCTTAAATTAAGTCCCTAGTGCACACATGAACAATCGCTGATTCTTGTAATATGTATCAACAGTTTTAGCTCTAAAAATTTCAGCTTAAGCTGTAGTAGCCACTGTCATTAATTTCCTATGACTTTTTCTCAGTAGGGACAGGGATACATAGGGATTTGTAGGAGGTGGTCAACAGTAATTTTGATATTTGCTGAGGTTTCTTCCTCTTTATAAATATAGTTTTAAATTTTATTTCAATATTTTCAGTGTGTCTGATGAGCTTTTTGCAGTTTAAAGAAATTAAAAGAGGACATCTTAAACTGAGAAGAAATGCTTGTGTTTCTTTGGGCCCTGATTCTACTAATGCTGCCCATAGAACAGAACAATTCTAAAGAAGAGGGTCTGTTATGCTAAAATAAATAACCAAAGAAATAAAGCTGCTGACCTTCAAGACAAGGAGGTGGGGAGCCATCTGTAAAAGAGAAATGTACTTAGAAAAATGATTTCAAGGATTTGTTAGTACTCATTTCTAAGGAGGGAAAAAAAGAGAAAAGATGTTATATTTAACAACACTTAGAGGAGATAGGACTTCACCTTTTTTAAGTCCTTTGGAGGTATATGCTAAGCTACATGGAATTTAATCTACCTTTGAAAGATGAAAGGTTGAGATGAGCCAGCCAGAATTTGAGCCTCAGCTTCCAGGGAGTCTAGGTTTTGCTACATTAGTGATTAGATCTCAAAGCTGCTTTCTGTGGCTAAAAATCCCTCTAAATCATTACTTTAAAGTCTTGTGTGCAAATTGAATGTATCTCCATGAGACAGTGAAGAGCTTCCATTATTTCAGTGTAGGGAACTAGAAGATCAAGAATCAGGTGTTTGAGAAAAACACGAACTACTCTTGGTTGGTTTCTTCTTTCTCAATGCTTTTTCATTTAGGACAATTTTCACGTGAAAAAATAATACATTTATTTGGATTTACTTTCTAGATCAGTTTGTGGTATAAAGATCCCAAAATGTAAGGAAATATATTTCTTTTATATCAGATGTACAAAGTTCCCTGAAGATTAATCAAAAGGGATTCCTTTATTTACCTATTTATGTAAACATGCACTTGGTTATTTGCTCTCATAACTAAAAACTCTGGAATTCTGATGTTCCATTTTTTATGGGGCTTGAATAAACATATGATAATGGAAATACAGAAAAGCAGGTGACTGTTCTTGGTCTGTTATTAAAACTTAATGATTAAAAAAAGCTGGACTTTGTATTCAGATTTGCAGTAATAGTATCATATGAACCTTACATGAATGAAAACATAATTTTTCTTGAAATGTATGGTTCAATGGAATAGCACCTATTTTAATATTTCATTTTAATAATCAAAAAGTGATTTTTTTAAAGTTGAAGGTAATCAGAAATTTCAAATGTTTTTTCATCAGTATTTTCTGTTTTAAAATTCTATTTATTTTTTCAATCTGAAAGCATCTAAGGGAAGTTTTCAACAAGATTTTTTTTTTTGAGAGCAACTATATGTTTTTGACAGTTTCCTGACCCAGAATATCAAACTCAGTTGTGAGTGAGGATTAGGTCAGTGAGGAGAAGCACGTGATGTCTGAGCTTTGTGCTAGTGGGAGGGACATGAACCCAGGATTTTTCTGCCCCATTTACAGGGAGCTGAAAAGCAGCAGCAACAGTATTGCACTGGGAAAAGCTGTGCATTATTTCATTTCCCACCCCTGTGCAGACATATGAAAAGTGGGGTGGTTAGGATAGTCCACTGTATCTATTTTTCATCAGAAAGAAAACCCAAGCCAAATCAATCTTTGTATATGTGTAAACACATCTCTTGGAAGAGCATGTGCATCTTGGCCAGCAGTGACTGAATGGGCTCATATGTGTCTCTCACAAATGTACTAGATCAAGGAAGCAGAATGTTTCTATGATACTGCTAATCTCAAAAAGCAGAACATTTCTATGATACTGCTAATCTCAAAACAGCACAGGAGACTTTAATCTGCAACTTCTGATAGTGGCTGGATAGGACACATGGATAGACTGTTGGAGGCTGCCAGCTCCGATGGGATCTTGGTAGCAAGGACTAGAGAACATCATTGTCTGCCAGCAACCACAGCACTCTCATATTTATTCACAGGTGCAGATTCTGTATTTGTTGCTATGCTTAGCCCTCCACAGAGGGCTGTAACAAGTGGGCTGGAGTGGGTATGGTCTAAGCTTCAGTATGATTTTAGAGGAGGTTAAAGAATTAACACAGATCAGCATTGCGAGGAAAACAATTCTACAAAATCAACATGTTGTGTGTTCTGTTCAAAGTGTGACATAGAACAAACTGACAAGTAACACAAGGGCTAAGGTTACTGTAGCACAAAAATTGCACAGAAGTACAGCTGTTTAATGTCACTATGATTTCATGATTCTGTTTTAATAGTTGAAAAGTGAATTCAAGTGTAATGGTCTCCAAAGGCCACTGGAAAAAATATGCAGTAATGATACTGTATCCAGGGTTCTTCCCAATGTCTACAGTCAGGATTGGTCATTCTAAATGTATGATTTCTTTTTTTTTTTTAATAGACTATTTTCTGTTATAGAGACTGAAACTGTAAAACAATAGAACATAACTCAAACCTCTTAATCCAGAGTTTTTTAGAAACTTTTAAAAATTTGGACCAAAATACACTCTCTTATCTAATAAGCAATAGGATTTGGAAACACAACCACCTCTTGCTTTACACAAGACATAGTGATTGTTTCCTAGATGTTGTTCTCCATCTCTTTCAATGCTGTCCTCCCCACAGCAGTATTGTTATATCTTTTGGATGAAGATTGATTAGTTATCACATACACAAAGAAACACACATGGTATTGTGTTCCATTGTGGAAGGTGTTACCTGAAGCAGTCACACTGATAAGTACAATAAAAAGTGTTGAGGCAAGACTGTGCTCGTCCTTTGTTTCTGTGGGAATTCATTCCTCATGTTCTGGCTAATTTCTAGGAAAATTTACTCTAATTTCCATGTAATCAGTGTCTCCATAGAAATTTTCTATTTTCCCAACAAAGTAAAGTCACATGTTTGTAAAAAGCCCAAGTCCCTAGAGGACAACTTGAAATATTACTCCCAGATGGATCAGCCTGAACAGTGCATTGCCAAAATGTAATCACATTTAGGGACCTGTCCGCTAAATGATACTGCCATTAGTGTTTACGACATTTTTGCTGTGCAGATGAAAATATTAATCAGTATTCTTGTCACAATTACATGCCACGTAACAGCGAAATCCTATTTTTATTTTGCATGATGTTTTCCCAGTAAATTGCTTTCCTTCAAAAACAAAGCTTCTGCCATGCTTTTTGTCACCTCCTAGTCAGTCTGAACAGGGACAAGTAAATTTGTCATAGTGGAAGCCTTGGAAGAGCTTCAGGAAAAAATGGTAAGCAAATAGATATCTCTCACTGAGGTCATTTGCTGCTCGTAAGCATTCAGGAGGGACAAACCTTGAATGAAGGAGAAAATTGCTTGATTTTCACGCATGGAGAGGGATCAGAAAACTCCACTCTACTCAATATTTCTTATATGTCTAGGAAAAATCTCTGATATACTATAAATGATGTTGCCATTCATTCAGCCATCAGAAGCCCATCTTCCACTAGATTTTAACCTTTGATGAGATGAAGATACATAATATTTGTAAAAAACAAGTTATTAAACAAGGGATATTTTCCATGCATATCAGTTCTATTCTGTTGGAGCAAGGTCACCTTTTAAATAAGAAAAATGCTAATTCTGGCTTCACATCCCTTGAGAATGAAACAGTATCTAAAAAGTGCCTGTGTGAGCCATTTTCAGACTTTCCTCATAGACCAAAGGTGCTGCACATATATAATGTGCCAAACCCTCCTAACTGGCAAGGTTTTGAGACCACGACCTTCATTTTTCTCCAAAAAATTTCAGCTGAGGGCAGAAGATAAAGTTTTAAGACTGTATTGTTATGTCCATGTAAAGCACAGCTCTTCCTGTTACTCTAGAGAAAAACACTGTCTGCCTTTCCAAGTTGCAGCATTTTAGCACTTCTTCACTCTTCTATTCCTGTTCCTAATTTTTTTCTTTTATCACATTAATGCAGACATGCTTAATGAATTATCGTGTACTCACTACAAATCAAATTCTCATTTGAGAATCTAACTCATCTCACTGTTTCTATAAGCAATCTTGATATCCTGGTGTAGCTCATGTTTTCAGCCTTATTTTCCATCTTTTCAGTTCTGTCAGCTGCATAGAAATACAGTTAATTAAATAATTGCTCTCTTATTCTCAAGCAAAGACCCAGTTGTTTTTTTTTTAAATCTCATATATAGTAATGTATCCTAATTTGCATTGTCTGTGTGAGATGGGGTCAAAAAAAGCAGATGAGTTTTAGAAAAATCTAAAAGGTATTTAGCTTTTTTTGTTTTTGTCATTAGGTTGAGATACTGTAATACTCTAAACATTGTTTTTCTAATGTTCTAATCCATGTGACTGTGAAGATGTGTGCCTCTGACTCTTTTTCTTGCAGACTTTTTTCTTCACAATACGTCTAGAGCTATTTGGAAAGTCAGATTCTGTATTTTTCTATGCATCCAGAACTATTCCAGGAACAAGAGGACATTTTCCAAAAGACCATATCTCTATTTAACCACAATTTAAACTAGTTACACCAGTGTTTAGATTAGCCTATCACACATAGATTTATTTCCAGATTAATTTCCTGCGTGATTTGAATCTGGCTTAGATAACAAATTATGTTTTCAGACCTTCTGATTCATAACTAAGACTTTTTTTCCCCTAAATAATACATTATGCCAGCATGGAATCAAAGTACTGAGCCAAGGACTGATCCAGAGGTGGACTGACTTTGGAAGAATACAAAAGAAGGTGGGGAACTGTCTTGATTTCTCCTTATGTAGCATAAGCAGGTGTCAAAAGCATCAATGATCTCATACTATGGTAAATGTAATCTCTTCCTGGTATTGCAGAAATTAAGAAAACTGGATCATAAATTCTAGGTTTGATACATATTTTACTCCAGAAAAAAACAAACAAACCTCACAAAGGTTTCCTTCTCAAAGCCAGTACCTACTATTCCAACCATTTTTTGTCTCTTAGCAATGAGCATTTACATTTCTTTTTGGGCCTCATGAACATGATTGCCTTGGGTTCTCCTTTCTGCCACCAACCTCTACAGGAATTTGCTGCTTTAATACCTTTGAGGGTCTATACTGAAATGTAGCAGCAAGGAAAACTTTAGTGGGAGCTAGGTCTCCATGTGGTGGGCAGCAGGGACAGTTAGTATAAACAGGCAAGTATAAATAAGTCCTTGGTTTATAATGGCAGTGATGTATGCTATCAGGGAAAATAAAGGTTCAATCTCTTCCATATCTTTTTGATTTCTTGGGCTATCTCTTTGGTTTGCTGCCAGTCACTATTTATTTTTTCCTTATGCCCATGTTCCACTGCTTTTATTGTAATTTGTTAGTCAGCAGCATTTTTAAATTTGAATACCAGTAGCTTTCAGTGGGAAAGAATGGGAAGAAATAATATGTGACAGCATTGATATCTGTTGCTAGCAGGAGCAGATTTATTTTATAGACCAAATTCCAGTACAAAACTTGGTTTGTGATGCTTCTGCTTGGGATTTCAGATGAAAGTTTTATTACTCTGGTTAGATCTATTGTGAGATTTTTGGACTAATTGTATCTTATACGTGAAACTCAAAAGATGTCTTAAGATCTACTCTACAAAGCCATTGAGGAAACTAAATGACACCTTGCTGCAAACTGGAGTAGCATAGTTTACAGATATCTAGGGGGTTTTTCCCAGAGTGAAAAAGGCCCAGTTTGATGCCTACTAGTCTTAACCAGCACAGCATATTTTGTGTTCCTTATTAATAATTCTTTTGTGTAAGTGGCTGTTCAGTTCTCTGTAGTAAAGCTCCATTTCCTGTTGAATTATCATTTAGAGAAAGCAACCATTATAAATTTTGTGGTGTTTATTTTTTTCCTTAAAATCCATAAAATAGGTAAAAGTTACACTAATCTGTAACATTTCATAAGAGTAAACTGTGAATTTTTATCTGTAAAGAAACTGGGAAAACTGGCTACTGTTATCATTTTACTGCAGTTCTGCCTCTGAATACTTTTTTGGTGTCTTTCACTGAGGGAAAAGTAATTCTCCCCTTTTGCTACATGCAAACATATCACAAGAGGGGCATCAAGTCCTGCAGCATTGTCAAGTCTGGAAGGAGAAGAGTAAGGGGCAGCATCTACTGGTAAAGTGCCTAATGCCAGCTTGCATTTTCAAGGGCTTCTTTGAATCTCTGGTACTTAGTATTGATTTTAGCCTTTTCTTAGCAGAGTTCATGTAATCAGTCATTCCCTGTGGTGCTCTTTGTATGAAGCTCCTTGGAGGAATGAAAGCAGTTGTGAGATCCTTGGCGGCAGCACTGGAAACAAGTGGCTACCCTCTCAGTAAATAGTAGCTATTACTTTTTGATGATTACAGTCAGCCATGTTCAGTGAATAAACTGAAATTATTGTAGGAATGAGTGCAACTTGTTTATTGACATGACCATACACCTAAAAAAAATTGGGTACAGATGTTCCTGACTTTTAAAGACATCATAATGAGGACTATAAAATAACTGAAGCTGGTAAGGTTTTTCTTCCAAAAGAAAGTAAGTCTCTATACTTGTAATTTTGGACTGTGGTGCTGTCCTAGAGATTAATATTTTCAAAGGGATAATAACAAGGTTGGGCTGTCAGCCTAGCAAAGAGCAAAAAAGAAAAATTTTAGTCTGATAAAAATTCCAGTCTCTTATGTAGGCTAAAAAATCACAAACAATCAAATTTTGCCCATATCATCGACATTTCTCAGTTTTACAGCTCACAAATACCTTTATTGCTTTCTGCACTGTATATTGCAGAGAAATCTTCAGCACGCATCTGTGTCTACAGTGATACTGTGAAAGTGCCATGTACAAAAGGTGTGAGTAGAAGACAGTTTGCTAAAACCAAACAGCAGGAAATCCTTAGGTCTCTTTGGTTGGTTGGTTCCATTTTGCTAAACTCCATTCTCATTAGTTGGTTCCATTTTGCTAAACTTCTTGCTCTACACCATTGGTACTTAAGGTAAGGAGAACCAGAGCATTTAAAAAATCATTATATAGGATCAGAGAATTGTTTAGATTGGAAAAGGCCTCTAAGATCATCAAGTCCAACCATTAACCTGGTATTTTCAAGTCCACGACATTATAAACCAACATAATAAATGCAAAAGCTGTTTTAAAAAAACCTGCAGATTAAGTTCTGATAAAATGAAACTGCGATGCAACACTAGCAATTTAGGAATATTTTATCTTCTGTGTATTTCATCTCAAAGATAAATTTAAAATTTTAATTACCAGTTTTTCCTTCTTAGCTTTCCGTTAGGAAGGTGAAAAGAACACAGTGGCATCGTGAAAGGTCCTGCAAAATGTATATTGGTCTGTTTTCAAAATAGGCCATGGAGTATTTTTCCACCAGACTGTGATGAACTGATGGCTATAGCTACAGTGTAATCACTCGAGATAATGTGCCTCATATAAACACCTCACAGCTCACTTAGAATTGCTGGGTCTGGGATAATTAGTGTTCAGTTCAAGTTAGCAGCCCACATCCATATCTACCAAACTTCTCAGGCAGGCTGTGCAGTCAGTGTGTTAACTGACCTTGGGCCTCATGTCACTGCAGGCGTCATTAACCTACAGAGCATCATACTAAAGCCTCTATGCCCGTGGAAATGTTAAAGCTTCCAGTGTTCCAGTTGAACAGGGAATTTGAAATGGACCATCAGCAACAGTCTTTGCATTGATTTTAAGTGGCTTGTGCACTCGCCATCACACCAATGGATTTTTAACCAAATGGAATCAGACAGTTTAGACATTAGAACTGAGAATGATAATAAAATATTTCTGCATTTCTTCTTTAATATCAAACTTTATAGCTATGCTTAAAGGTAGGTGCAAGATGAATAAACATCCCTTAAGAGTCTTTAGTATGGTAATACACTGGATTCCTTTGAATTTAAATCAGTGTGCTCTGCAAACCGTTCTAACATTGGTCACATTAGATTTTGAATTATGCCGATTACTCTGCAATGCCTCAATGCATGGGAGTATTTTCAGGCATCTCTTAGGCTGTCTTTGGCACTGAAAAACCAAGACCAGGGAATGTACTAAAACCTCATGTTAATTTTTCATACAATACATCTACATTCTGAGCACATCCAGAATGCATCTTTATTTAGGGTCTTCAACCTTCAACTACAAAAGACTACATAGTAGTCTCTGTACAGAAAGTCTGAGTTGTTTCAGTAGGAAGGCCAGACTGAATAAAATATGGCTCTTCTGGAGTTTTCAAGCTTCACAGGTTAGGTTTTTGCAGTTAATCCGCTAAGCAGCAATGGCAGACATGCTTTGCCCACTGACACAATTCAGAACTGTGTTGCAGCAGGAAGTTACTCTGTGGTCTTACACACTTCCAGAGACATTTCCTACTTTTTGATCTCTGTGTGCATGCTGGTTGCTTTTCTCTCTGGCTCATGAGGACTGCAGTTTGGTACCTGGTTGGTGTGCACAAGTTGCAACTTTATATCATCACTTAGTGCCCTTTGGAAGCATCTCTGCCTTTGTGATAAATGCAGTTCTTTACAACAGTCAAATGGGAAAATTCTTTGTGAATTCCTCTCATAATCTCATGATACAATATAAGCAGAAATTCATAATAAAATATGTGCTGACCTTGGCTTCAGCATAAAGGAGAGCTCCTGCATGGGCCTTCTCAAATTAGAAGAGGATCTATATGGGATTTATTTGGCCTTTTGTTTTTATTCTTTGAGATATTTCGGGGTTCTTAAAGAATTCTCAAACACACTTATCTCAAGATTCACATTTTTCATATGTGTCATCAAGACAGCCTATCTTCTGCCTTTGTTGATACCAAATAACCTCTTGCTTTACAAATTCCGCTTCAGAGGAACATATTACTTCTTTTACTCTCATTAAACGGGAATAAAACCCTTGTATATTTCTTCCTGGGTGCAAATAAGGGAAATCTGCGATCTCAAAACAAAACTGATATGTAAAATAATCCTCTTTCTACTGATCTTTCTTGCTCTTTCATCTCAAATTACAAATTAAAAATTCAGTAACCCATATGTATTCATATAAAATTACAACATTTTAAAACTTAAAAACCCCCAAAACTAAACCATTGTTTTGCCGAACTTTGATGAAAGTTAAGCTTGGCCTAAATGTTGCTTTTGGAGTACATTTTTTATTTTGGTTGTTTGATTTTGTTTGTTAGGGCTTACTGTGTGCTGATATTATATAAACACATCTAAGTTATTCTGTTATTTTAGCTAACAAGCGTCAGGAGGCAGCAAACAGCTCTGGGATGAATAAGAAACAGACTCAGATGTCAGTAGTGAGTGTCAGCAGGGCACTGGGCATGAACACATTGTGCAAAACATACTTTTCTGCAGGATGGGGCTGGTACATCATTATTTTGCTGCATCCGCACTTGTGCAAGAATCCAGCATGTTTCCATTCCTTAGATATCATTCAAAATAATCTGCTCTTGATTAAAAACAAAGAAATATTAAAAAGATAGATATTACAAAAAGATAATACAAAAATATGTGATGTGCCTGGAGAACTCACCATCAGAAAGTGTTTCAAGACACAAAATTATATTTTCCTAGATTTTGCATGGCATGGCAAACATGTTGAAACTACTTTATAGGGTGTTCCATGAGCTGTTTACAATAGCTCTTTTTTATTTATTTGGTTTTGTAATCAGTGCAGAGCTTGCAAATAGTATTATCTCTCACTACTCTTATTTATGATAATTAGTTTTATAGTCTTACTTTTTTTTTTTTTTTTTTTTTGTGGGTGAAGGGTCCTTAAAGTGCAAAGGGCAAGGAATTAACAATGTAATCAACAATCTCAAATTTCTATTTTTTAAATAATTCATCTTACCTAGTGTGGAAAATTCATCTTTTCCTTTGCCTAGAACATTCAGGACATGATTATATAAGTGAGTATAAGCAATAATACTAATCTATGGTAAGTTTCTCAAGTAATACTTATGCTTATATTGAAAGCTTATTTCACTGAAACTGAAATGTATTGCTTTATATGGACAACGAGAAAGCCAGAATGTAGCTCATGAACTTATATATTAACTGTAATAAGAAAGTTTAAAATTCCCTAATCTCAGGGCTTATCAAGTTATATTTAATATGTTCCAGATGCTACAATTAATCTTAAAGCCCTCAAACTGTATCTATTGGTGTTCTTTCAGTTACAGATAAACTGATTTAGATCCATATATATATATATATTTCCAGATACCTGTTTTTGATGGTAACTTATTCATGGATCATTCATAGTTAGTTCTGTATTTTTTAGTTTCAATCACAGAGGTGGAAAAGATGTAATTATCAGGACCAAATTATTGTCTGACCAACTATTTCATAATCATTGAATAATTTTAAAGGCCATAATAATCAAATAATGTTGCATGTTTTATGATTCCACTAAGTAAAATATATCAAATATATGTATACAAAATATTTCCTTGTAGGGGGATACAGTATAGGTAAATGAAGGTGGTGTAGAATGTGATCTTATCCCCCAACGAGTTGCAGCTGGACCAATCACTAAAGATTAGGAGCATGCCTGATGTTAACAGGCCACACCTGTAGCCAATAAGAACAAGTGGTATAAAAGAGAGGATTGGTAGGATCTGGAGTCACATGGTTATTGCAAGGACTAGGGGCAGTTAGTGGTTAGAGGAGCTACCTACAAGAGACATTGAGGAGGTATGAAACTCTGGCCATATGGAATCCTTGCACTATAATGAAAATAGAAATCTTGATATATAAGACAACACTTCCTGCCTCAAAGTTAAAATTATATAAAATAGTTGCTTTTGACTTCTAATTCAGGCTCTTTTATAATCTTTTGGCAAGACCATAAGCCCTAGACATGTCAAGTCTTAACCAGCTATTCCTGCAAGACACTGACTATTGGAAAGTTACATTTTTGGCTGCTATACTTTCTTAGGAGAGCTTAAGCTGTAAACCTAGCACCTTCTGCAATATATGGGAAATGGCACCTAAAAGGCCATCGCAGTGTGTGAGATTCTCCCTGAAAGAACCACAGAACATGCTGAGTAGGGAGGTGGGGTCTGTAGCGCTTCTCTCATGCAGGATAAAGGGAAACATCATCTTCACTCGGGCATTTCCTGCTATGTTCAGTCTGCAGCCTTTGGCACTCACTGTAGTTGGAGGAAAAAACTATCTTTTCAATGCAGGTTTGAGGAAAATCTTTTGCTTGAAGACAACACATTGTTCCTGCTCCCAAAGAGTGTCCCAGCACAGGTCTGAAGCATGATTGTTGGGTTTTCCCCAGCAGTGCTGCCAGCAGAGCCCTGCATTAATAAAGCCCCAATGCTCAGCAGTGCTTGCAGATCTAAAGCATCCCGGCCTTCAGAGAGCAAGGGGCTCCCCTCTTTCCTGGATAACTTCAATATTTTCATGTAAACGAAAAGATCTGCAGTTTGTATCACCTGGTTTATTCTGTGTCTGTCTTGGTGACTCCTCTGAAATCCTGACCCCAGGGAAAGGTGTCAGAGAAAGCCAAAGAAAGGGCTCTGTGCTTCTCCCTCTTTACATGTTTTGAAGGCCGGGATTTTTAGGGGGCAATTTTATGTTTCTGAGGGGAGTTGTGGGTTTGGGTTTTCCTTTATTTTAGGGGATCATTTTGAACTCAGTAGCACATAATCAAGCAAAGTTACTGAACCCTGTGTAGTGTCTTTGTACTCAGTGTTATTTTAGAAGTCGAGCATGATTTTAATAACTGCAAACTGATGCCAAAATATTAATGGATTTAAAGGATTTTATCCTCTGAGGTCTTCAGGAGAAAAATTTATAGGTTTTATTTTTCCTTGAGGATTTTTTTTCTTTTTGAAAGCTTTTCATTTTCAAATATCAGTGTTTTCTACTTTTTTGATGCACTCAAAGGGGTTTTGTCAGCTCTCAGTAAAAATTAAGGTCTTTTCAAATGACCTGATTATTCTTCTACAATATTGTTGATCTAGAGAAGGAAGAGGAGTGGGAGTGACAGCAGCATAACAAATGAGACAGGGCTGAAAGATGTAGACTAAAATCTTGTGATTAAGGCTTCACAATAAATGAGTTTGAATTCCTTCAATAAATTATATCTAAACTTAACTTGAAATCTCAGTAAATAGGGTGGAAGTTTTGTTTAGGGAATGATCAATATTTCACTTATTTGGCTTCTCTAAAAAAAGTCTGTTGTTTCTGCAGACTTTTAAGATTGATGATACTTTAGCCTGTCAAATCCCCAGGGAGCATTTCAGAAATTAATTCTGACTCCATCCACTTGCCTGTGGCAGAAGGGCTTTAGCTCACACCTGAGAGAGATCTCTTTATATGCTGGGACTTGACCTTTTCAGTTATTTACACTCATGGCTTGTTTAGAGATGCATCTTTTTTTCTGAGCAACCTAGGTTTGCTCCAAGTTGTAAGGATTTTGTCCTGCACACTATTTATGATAAATACTTTCTTCTTGAGGTATAATGTGCCTCCAACCTCTCAGGTTAGACTGCAACTGCTCTCAGCAAGTTTCACCAAAAATGGTATTATCTGTGCAAAATCAAAGCCTCCTTGTTATTTGCCATAGATGGCATGTGAATGTGGTGAGGGCATGCCCAGAGGTGCTCTGCCCTGGCAGCTTTCAGCTGAGCAGCACCTCTGCCGCAGCTCAGCCCTGTGCTGTCTCCCTGCTCTTGCACCCCCCTTGTGTGAGAGCACAGGAGGCTGCAAGGGGCTGACCAGGCTCAATATTAATTGCTTCAGGGCTGGGGGACTGCAGCAACCTTTGCTTCAATTAAACTGCTCCATGTTTGGGGCTACTTCTACTCTAGGTACCCTCCTGAAAGTGCCGTTCCTCTCCTCTCACATTTGTGTTTCTCAAAGACCCTTCTTGATCCTTTCTGCACAAGGAATTAATTTGAATACAGTTGTGCTGTTGGCACTACACTTCCACCTTCTTGTGCTCCCTAAACTGGGTTATAAAATCTGAAGCTTTCCTTTTCCTAGAGATTGTATCTAAATTTACATTTTTGCAGTATGTTTAAGTTGTTATTTCTTTCATTTAAGTAACTTTTAGTTGCTCACAGTGTTTTCATGACTGGGCAAGGGCTACTTCTTAAACTGCCCTAAAATCTGCCATGAATAATTGATGATTGAGGTGTCAGGTTGAGAGCTTGGGGTGCATTCCTCATGGTAGATTGGTAGATTTGTCTTACTCTTCCAACTTGAGGAGCATGTCCCATTTCTTCTTCAGGAGGGTGCTGCTTTCACAGTCCCTCTGCATTCAGCCGTTCTGTGTGAGCCTGTGGCCCTGGTATTTTTTCCCTGAAATGCAATTGAAGATCAACTCTTTAAGGCTTACACTATGTTTAATGCCAACATCCAACAGTAGGCTGGGAATCCTTTTACATTCAAGTAGGGACAGTGCAATCCTACAAATACTGATTAGTTTCCAGTTCACTCCTCTGGTCCACAGGTCAGTGATGCTCCAGTGACAGAGGTTAGTGACTTGAGGAAGCAGAAGCCCATGGTATCCTTGATTTAAATGAATTGTAACTGCTAAACTACGCTAAAAATTTATATTCTGAACCTGGAGAAAGCTGACAGACCAGCTAATCTGCCACCAAAGAGAAGTTCCACTTCTATTTCCTGATTTCCAAGATTCAAAGTTATGCGACATCCTTTATCCCTTGTCTTTTTTTTCCTAGAAGCAGAGGTAGATATCCCTTGCACAGGACATGTTGCACATCATAGCAATGAACTGATGTGCCACCATTTCTTTTCACACTCCAGAAAGGATCCTTTCTGATATCCTTTCTGATAAATCCTGACTACTGGGCTTGAATGAATTAATGAATGAATGAAGCTCTGGGTTGACCATTTATCTGGGCTTTCACAAGAAATTTTATCATTGCATGGAGCCCAGAGACAAACATTAGTTTGCAGCTGAATATAGAGTAAAAGGGGTGGTACCTACATTGCACATGGCTGTGTCACTAGGTTCAGAGTATTTATATATTTCTGTGAATGCATATAATTCTTCAGTCTTCTGGATTAGATTTGGAGCCTGACTTGTATATACAAAATCTGTGGCAGGATTTAAATTGTCTTCATATTCAATTTCAAAGAAGACTTAGTGCCAAAACAGGACTTCATCAGCATATTTTTGTGGGTTAGTAAGTATCTGCAGAACTACAGTGTGCTATAAGATTATTAATAAAAAACTATAAAGACTGAGTATTGTCCAGATTTCTCAGTAGAGACCATGGAAGGATATTCCTTCATTTTGTCTCTGCCAAGGAAGTGATTGTCTTTTTACCACAAATTCACAGTTGTGTGCAGTAGTACCCACATTTGCATATGGCTGAGAATTTAGATAGTTTATGCTGTTTGGATTTTTAGTTGTATTCAGGTTGGCAGAAAGAAGTTCAATCTTTCATGACCTTCCAGCTGTTCCAGGAAGAGCCCACTTAATGAAACGTTTTATCATGGTATTTGCTGTGTTCTGAATTTATTCCTCATACTTAGCAGAGGGATTACTTCTTAAATAAAGGCAAATGTATCTATTTATCCCTAATCACTGATGTTAGCAGTGCTACAAGTGGTAATAAAGAGCAGACATAGAATCGCTTGTGCCTACACCAGTGCCCGGATAATCTTTATTTTACTGCTGCACATTAGAACTTACAATAATAATTTGCTTCCTTTTAATTTATGCAAACATGACAAATTATTTAGCTGTATTGCAATGTGTGCTTTTTTTTTTGCTAAACTTTATTTCTTATGAGATGATGGCAGAATTTTTGTGTAATATTTCCATAGGTGTTGAGACTAAAATCCTATGGTTGTATACCCAGAAGCTTAATTTTAATTTTGTGAAGTACTGTTCATCATAACTTCTTTTAAAAAAGCCTAAAACCATCTCTTTTCCTGGGGTTACTTTTTGCTGACTTGTAGATAATGTAGTTAATATAATAGAAAAAAGTAACAATTGTCCCACTGTTGCTGATTGCAGCAAAAGGATATGAAGGTAATATTTGCTATCTTTTTCTACTAGAGCAGTATTAATGGATCCTAAAATGCAAACACTTTCCAAATGAAATAGCAGGTGCAAAATGCTGCAGCTTAAAAAGGGAACTGTCCAAAAGGTCAAATGAGGCATGGCTACATTCAGCAGCAGAAGCCTCATGGCTTTGCAGGAAGGTGCAGAAAATAGGGCTCCCTGACTTGCTTGATAATATACATACTTCTATGTGTTCAAAACCTTCTTGAGACTTTTTCTGGATTATTCAGTCTTCTGAAAAATTTCACTGTTTATTCCTTAGGGATGTTGTATTTTTCATTGATCCACAGGCTATATTATGGAGGTGTTTCTTGAATTCTGTTTTCTTGGATGGTGTTTTCATTATTTTAGTGAATTTAAGAGATTGTAAATAGAATTTTATTTTCACATTGAGAACCTAAAGCTCATTTGGGAGATTCCTCTCTGGAGAGACAGTTTAGGAAGTTATGCTAGTCCTTTCAAAATAATTGTAATTGTATTTGCATAAATACTATGCAGAATTGCTGAAAGAAGAACTCTGGATGTGATAAATTTCACAGTACTCCTTTGCAAGGCTCAGGAACAATAAGATTGCATTTCTATACTACTCAAGTTAATAGGCATAGCAGTCTAGGTCCATGGTTTGTTCCTCAGTTGTCCTTTTGTACCTGTCATATTTGCCATTTCTCTAACACATACCCATCAGTATGCAGTCTCTAGATTAGATCCCAAGTAAGCTTATCTTTATCAAGCCACTGGGTAATTCTGACTGCTTTGTCTGACATTTTTAGTATTGTTCTATGGCAGCTGACCTATGTAAATCAGGGATTCCTCTATAACCAGCATCCTGAAAAATATCTTGGGGCATCCTTTCAGCACATGCCTGTCAAAGGTAAGAGAGGGAAATGCTTTCTGTGTATTAAAAATGTAATCTGTTATGTGGAATTAGGGGATAAGCTCTGTTTTCATTCTCAGTTTATGAAGGCTTTGAAGGAGCAGCTGTGTGGGCCTGTCATGGCATCACATTAGTTTTGTGCAGATAACATGCTATTCTCACTGCACTGTTCTTAAATCCAGAAGGAAATTTGTGACAAGTTCTTCTTGAAATCTGTTACAGTTCTGGGAATGTAATAATCTAATGTGGCAAAACTGTTTATTCCTTGTATCAAGGGGTTTTGCCTGTACAAAGTACTTAGCAGCAGCAGTATGTTCTTGGTGCTTTTATTTCAGCTCAAAGAGAAGCATTTTCTCTCACTGTGAATGCTGAAACAGACAGTATGTTTTCCTTTATCATATTTGGTGTTGCACGAGGAGCAGATAATCCTCAATTCAAGCTGATAAGCCTTAAAGGGATTTCAGCTGCTTGTTTTAGCAAAAAATCTTTTCTCCACCTGCTTTAGTTTATCTAGCTCATGAGTTCTGTTAATGAACAGTTGTATTGTCAATATAACAGGAGGGTGTATTTTTTTTTCTAGCATGATAGGCATTCTGTCTGGCTGACCTATCAGTCTGGTGCAAGATACATCAAGAAAAATAATAAATTCTGATCAAGGCAAAAATATTGTTATGAATCATTCTCATACTGTGAAAAAAGAAAATTCTGTCCTCAGTAAGAAACATCATTTCATAAGCAAAATCAACTTGTAGAAAACAGCATAAACATAAGCTCTTAAATAAACATTGAATCATCCAGGAAATTCACAGAGCAATCCTTTACAGCTAAAGACTGAGGCAGTCAGTTAATGAACTGGCTTTTGCATTAAAGATCTTCTTATCATATACCTTGCCATGTATTTATGTCAAGGATGGGTTTCAGAACTTAGCGTACAGTTTGCATAAATGTTCTGTTCTGGTGATAGCCTCTCTCAGATCAAAGGGCACTAGTTTATACTACAAGACTGAGAGCACTTCCTTTTACAGATCCTATTTTTTTATCTTCTCTGTAGCATGGGAAATGCAGATCATATGGCAAATTCTTCAGTAGTTTTCACAGAAATCCTTGATCATAAATTAAAAAAAAAATGTTTTCTTCTACCTGAAAGCCAGGTTTGATGTACAGTTCAGCAAGGAGAAAGCCTAAGTGATGCTGAAATTTCCACCTACAACCCCAGCCATTTCCATGGCTGTCTTCACTGCCTGATGGTTTTCATAATAATGGCTGTCAGGCTTTGGGTCTGGTTTAAAACTTGTACTTCAGGCAAAGCATTCTTAACTACTCACTTCCTAAAAATGTATTTTCGCTTTTCCCTGTTATAAAGATATGCCATATTAAGCATGTCACAAATAGTTTCAAATGCTCCAAATTTTTCTTTCATTTACCTTTGTTAAAGCATAGACAGAAATCTCCAGTGAAAGCAGACTAAGAGAGGCTTTTACATTAGGAGCATTATAAGGTACATTACATAATGCCATTTGTGCTGATACAATTTTGTTAGATGAGAAAAACAGAGGAGAGAGGAAGAAAGCCAAATTCATATCAAGTCAGAAGCACTAATACTTAATGGAATTGTTCTATGCACTGCATATTAAAAGAATAAATGATTTTTCATATAAAGAGCAACCACATTCTGGAATTTTTAGAACTCCCACTTACATGAGTAGTGCTTTTCCATTTTTTATAAAGAAAATGTTTTAAATCGCATTATTGGAAAAAAAGATTAATAAAGATCCTTCTGTAAGGTATTTCATTTGAGGAAGGAAAAAGGAAAGAAAAGGAAATGTATTTGGTGGTTCAGTGGTTTGGTTGATTTTTTTTTTTTCTTCTTCATTAGTTCTTTACTAGAGTAAACTATTTCAAAACCAAGATGTAAGTTCAATTCCTTTTCTACCCAATCCACCAAGGGGTGATCTGGGATTTTTTTCTTCCAGAAACTGAGCAGCATACTTGCTGTCAGGACCAAATCACCTGAATGGTACCTGCATTCAACTACCCTGTTCCAAAATCAGCATCTATACTCTGCCCTGAGTAGCATATGATGCATATGCTCATGCAATAACCTTGTCAGGAAACGCAAATTCTGTACAATTTTTTCATCCTAGACTAGAATGATTTATGATGTGCATTCTCTATGTTAAAAAACTGTGGTCACAATGAAGTGGCTCAGAGCATCTTTATTATATTGCCTATGAATTATGTTATTACAGCCAAAATTGTGATCATAGGAATTCTTTCAAGGACCCCATCCATTTCAACAAAAGAAACTGCAATTGTGTCAATAGCCCGGCTGCCCTGCCCACCAAATCCTCTTGATATTTCTGTATCTGAGCCAAGACTTAGATGGGAGATGTAATAGGGAAAAATAGAGGTCAGGATGGCAAAACATGTTCCTGTTTCTGCAGCCTAGTAAAATATGGCTAAAATAATATTTCAGATAATGTAACATTTTTAAACTACATAGGCAATAAAATCACCTAAGTCCTCACCTTGTGTCCTGTAGAGCAGAAAAGTGCTGTAACACAACATCTAGGTACAGCTCTGTTTGCTGGTTCTTGTGCTCAGAGTGAGGACCTGTGTAGTTTTACAGAAATTATTTAATGTCCTCATTATTTGAACTGGAAGACAAGTCAGAGCTTCCTAGACCCCATCTCAGTTGCTCTTCAGCGGTGCTGAACTTGGCTCTGAATTCATGTGTGCTTGGCACTGTTTGTTTTCTCATTCCTCTCTGAAATTTCTGTCAGATGCTTACAGTTTACTATTCCAGCTAATTAGGTGACAATCTAATAATTGATTTGTAGGTGCTTGCTAATTAAAGTTAATCATGTATGCACAGTTGTGATTTTTTTCTCATTTCAAAGGAGTGTGATCACAGCCAATGAAAAGATGTCAGGAGGGAATGAGTCAGCATGTGTGTGCTTAATTTTCTTGAAAACCAAATAAATGCTTTTCAGATTTCTAAATGCTGTAGATTTATCTACCAGTTGAGCTGAAAATGCTGCCAGTGACTGAACAGATCAGTATCTTAGAGTATAACTTGGTTATACCAATATCAAACTATAATTTAATCTAATGGAAGTCTTACCTGAGTGGGTACAACCTGGGACTGGGAACACTCAGACAAATCCCCAGGAGCATCAAGCACATGTAATGCAAACTTTGGTGATGTAAGTGAGAGATGGAAATTTTTTTCAAAAATTT
This sequence comes from Molothrus aeneus, assembly GCF_037042795.1. Lineage (NCBI taxonomy): Eukaryota > Metazoa > Chordata > Aves > Passeriformes > Icteridae > Molothrus > Molothrus aeneus. Next base: position 45,066,665 of record NC_089648.1, read on the forward strand.
TTCAGTATCAGCCTCCTTATGTACCTCCTGTACCTGTCTTCGTTCTCCAGCCTGTAGTTTATCCTGCAGGTGTAAAGCATTGGAGTGTTGTAGTCTAATATTAGATGGTAAATGTCAAGGGTTGCCATCTTCTAAGTGTTAGCTGGTAAGTATATCCAACATGGTTTTGAAAGTCATTCACTGAGAGATCATTGTGGATGTCTCCCTTGTCTGTATACCAGTAGATTTAAACTCTTTATGTGAGGTTCTAGACAATCATTTTTGCATCTAAATCTTGCTGTGTATTATTCCTGCTGAAGCTGTAGGTGAACATTCTTGAGCTACATATTTTTCCATGGCTTTTAATCTCCCCTGGACTTTCAAAGAATGGAACATTCCTGCTGGGTTTTGTTTTTTTTAATAAAGGGGATAAAGGATATACAAAGCACTTTTTTCTATTCTCTAGATGTCAGGAAAATATGATTTTTCATTCAGCTGGTGACATGGATTTAATTGGATTTGAACTTAAAAAAAAATCATCCCAGTGTAAGGAAATGTGGGCTTTGTGTTTCTGCTGTGGGTATGACCATGGATACAAGTTCCAAAGTAGAGAGCCACAGTGAGGCTGAGAATGTGAAGGTGAGAGTAGTGAGAGTGCAGGGTTGTAGCTGGAAAGGTCGCCTTGTTACCTCCTGGCCTGGACAACAGGTGATAAGTTCTTTCACTGTTCTAAAGAAAATAAATGGGTAGGAGGTTCACTCTCACTTCCTACCTCAGAAATGGGCTGGCACTCAGCCAGACAGGTATATCAGGGGAAACTGCATCCCTGCAACTGAGGAGCTGTGAATCAGTTTTTCTCACACAAGACAGGCCTAAGGTGCATTTAGTACCTTTGCTATGTCCCTGCCACCTTTGCTGCATGTTCTGCTTTCCCTATCTTCTTGGTGCTTAGTGCAGAAGTGGATGCCCCTTTCTCCCCACCTAGGAATTGTCATTGGCTGTAAGAGTTTTCAACCAAAAGTGAAGTGTGTTGAAGTGCTTCAGGAAGCTCAACTTCAGCCATGGCAGTGTAAGTGCTTTGCTGAGCAGTGTCTTACAAATTGCAGGTGTGCATCATAGGCACACTTGTTTTCCAGTGGTTTTGCCTTTCAGTTTTAGGTTTTGGGTTTTTTTTTTCCCTGCTGTTTAGTTAAAGCTCTTAGTGACACATTGTTAGAATTGTTCATCTGTTTGTACAGCTTATATTCAGTGATCCCAGTCCTGCCCAGCTCTGTGCTGGGCTGCAGGCAGGCACAGTTGTAGAACCAGAGTCAGGGTTAGCCATCATCTGCAGTGCTCACCAGCTTTGTGTTGAGGGGGTGAGTAGCAACATGGAAGTAATTCTGTATGGCTTTAAGTACAGAAGGGATCAAAAGAGCAGGAGGACAACTTGTTTTCTTAGGGAAAGGTGAGAGAGGACAGAGACAGGAAGAATAAGAAAGGGGTTTTCAAATTGTTTTGTGCTACTTGTCTGTGATAAGTTGCTCTGTGCCACTTTGGTGATGCAGAACAGCCATAAAGTTTGTCTAACAATATGTTTTTTTCTGCATTCACTGCTTCACCAGAGCACTGCAAAACAACTGGAGTGTAATGATGAATCAGTCCTGTTTATTTAATTTTGTTTTGCATACTTGAGCTTTACAGCAACAATATTAATGGCAAAAACTTGAGAAACATTCATCTTTGTTTATAGCAGAAGCTGAAATAATTGGAAAAAAATGTTTTCCCCTGTTTTTTTAACTTTTCCAATGAAACTGCATTTGAATTTTCAATCTCTTGGGACTCATTCTTCATTATCTTTTCTCAGGGTTGCATGTGTGTGTCATTTCCCCAAAACTGAACTCCTTAGGGCTGAGTCACTTTACATATTGCTTAAATACAAGGCAATGAAGAACAAATGCATTGAACAAATAGGAAGAACAATGCTGTAGAAGCACTCATCACCTTATGCAGTTATAATTATTACATGTGGAATTCTTTTGTATCTCTGCTTTGCCTTGGATATCCTCTTACATAACTTTCTGTGCATATATTGTACTTAACTGTGACTTAACTACATATTGGACCAGTTCTTCAGCAAATGGACTCTGCTGATGATGGAGAAATTGGAGGTTAACAATGTACATGCTGTGAGTAGTGCCAAAGACTGTTTCCATTGGTTTCAAAGGTGATTTTAGCAATTTTAACTGTGGAAATGAAACCTTGATGTGTGGAGAAAATTAGCAGCTGAATTCTTTAGTAGCCCCATAGACAGTTTTCTTTCAGTTCTTCAGTAGCCCGAGATCTTCTCTTGGGCTAAGAGTTTAGCTTTTTCCTTTGAATTATATTTATTGCTTCACTGCTTCTTATATAGCAACAAATTACCACCAAATCTGGAGCAATTCTCTATTTGATTGCATTTGATTATTTGTTTTCTGAGACAGTAACTTTACAAGACAAAAGTTGAAAGGTGGGCTTCCCATATTTCTGTTGAAATTGGAAGAATTTGTCTCTACACCCTTTCAGTTTATGTTGGTTGTGTTTATTTATTCTCATCCAGCTCTAAAGGAAAAACTGAGGATCATAAATTCCTAAAACTGAAATGCAGTGAAGTAAAATATAATATCTCATAATGCATCCAGTACCTTCCCCTTCCAATGGTTTCATTATGATGAAATTTTAGGAAGGGTCTATACTTGTCATTTTTCTTACAACTTGCAGCCAGAGTCAATCTTGCTTTATTGCAAAAGTTGAGTCCACAGAGATTATACTGCATTATTGTGAACCATGCTCCCATCCACCAGCAAGAACTCAATAAACATCTAACTCCCAAGGTCTGTCAGCAAAACACAGCTGCCAGCTTAGGGGCTCTTGTACAGCAGATGCTTTACTCCAGTGCATCATGCTCCAGAATGTGTAGAATGATGGATACACAGTGCTTGCAGGGGAAAACACAAATCACATAGATCAAAAAAAAATTATATTCTTTGCCAGAAATAAATCACAATGATTTTTCAAAACTAAGATAAGCACTTTATTTACCTGTAGATTTTTAAATGTGATTCTGGGTGAAATACAGCATATTCACATGGAAAGTATATTGAACTTAGGTTTAAATTTGGATTTCATGGCTTTCAGTGGCTGCCATTATCCACTTCATTTTTAAGAGCAAGTTCTCAAGCTTATTGAGAAATAAGCCCATTATTACATTTAGACACTGAAAGCAGAAATTCTATTGCTTCATTAAGCAGGTACCAGGAAGTTCTATTTCCCATCTGAAATACTTTCAGTAAGTCAGATTATTCTAAACATCTGAAATAAATCCACATAGGAAATCTGATTTTTCTTAAAACTGCCTGAGAATAAACATACCTGGAGAAACAACCTACTAGTAGTCCTTTTTTTTCAGATTCTACCACTTAGAAGTCCTTAAAGTTAGTTTTAAAGAATGCATCATTTTTATTCAATAGAGAAAAGACACCATCCACTTCTTCGGAAGAATCCATGCAAATTTAAGAATCTGTGTGTATATATAGTTGTCTTGTAATTTTCTTTTGTCTTGTAATTTTTTTTTGCCTTCTGCAAAGTTACTGGTATTTATTTCATAGTAAAGTTGATCAGTATGTGTCCACCTCAGGACACAAAAAGTTCACTTTTATGATAGTATAAAAGTTTAGCTCAATTTAATTTGCTTGTAAGCAGCACATCTCTTGTTTTCTTAAAGTAAGGAGACTTTAGAGATATTCCTTATGGGTTTTGACACTTATTCTTTGAAGCTGGAATGTCACCCTTTGTTTCACTTTTCAGTGAATTTGCTGTGCTCCCAGGTCTTAGCATCAGCCTTTTCCGAGTTCTGCATCCCAGTGAGTGGCTGCTTCCAGGCTTGCCAGAAACTGTGCTGCCCACATCCCTCTGGCTCTGTCCCCAGGAGACCTTGATGTCCACACTTCACTGGGTGTCACCAGCATGTTTTAGGGAATGCTGTGAGGGTACTGCACTGCCCAGCCACCTGGCAGGGAGGGAGATGTCTTGTGACAGCTTCCAGGCTGAGTGTGTGCAACTGAGTTTTAAAACAAATCCTTTCAGCCTGAGGATCACTGGCACAAAGTCTTCCAGGTTTGCTTTAGAGCCAGGTTTGTGTGGGTGGAATTTTAAAGCATATTAATTGTATAAAGGCTGCAATCTCTGGATATGGAAAGCAACTGTTCATTGGTGGCTGCTGCTTCCCTTTGCTGCAGAGCAGCTGGGCTGCTTGGAAAAGCTGTGCTGGCAGGGGGCTGCAGAAGCGCTGCCCTGTGCCCCTGCTTTCACCCAGACGCTGTCAGACACTCAGGGACTGGGTGTTCACTTAACAGCTCCAGGGCTGGAGTGTGGAATTGGCACACAGCTGCCCTGCTATTTCCTTCTCTGCCTGAGATGAAGCACTCAGTGCAGCAAAGGGAGCTCCAAGCTCTGTGCCCGTGCAGGATGGTGCTCGGATCAGCTGTGCCATACAAAGCAGCCTGGTTTGCACTGAGAAGAGATATCATGGCAGCAACTGTACTTGTTTCAGTTTTCCATTATAGATATCCAGGGGCCTGTTTGAAACTTGGTGAAACCCCTTTGGAGGTTCTGTGCATACAGAATGAAGTAAAATAAGTAAGATCTTGCTTTTCCAGAGGAGGCACTGACAAAATACAGCTTTTTTAAAAGTATAACTTTTGAAGTTGAAAAGTTGCCAGCTTTCTAAGTAATGACTCTTTATACTTACTCTGGTATTGTGAATTGTTTACATTTCCTCTGGCAAATTTCAAGGGGGTTTTTTGTTGTTTTTTTTTTCCCTGATGCTTATTGGAGGATTTGTATGTTAAAACTGGAAATATATTTTGGTAGTTAATTAGGTTTGTGGCTCTGCATCAACGGGGTCACAATGACTTTAATTCTTATTTGGAATCCAAGTTGTCATGGGTATTACCAGACTTCAGTTCTCTAAAAGTGCAGAAGATGTAGTAAATTTGCTGTACAACTTCATGAATTTCATGAATAGCGTTGAAACACCCTGGTAAAGTGAACATGTGCTATTTTCTGTGAAAATGTGATTTTTTTTTTTATTCCTTGGTAATGGTCTTATTCAAGAGCTTAAGTCCAAGAACATTCTATGAACACAGCTATAATTGCTTATGAATATTCCAATTATTGAGAAGGCAGTGGTAAATCATCTTGTCTTCACAGAGAAAGAGGAGCATCATTGTGTGATGAAGACTGTGTGGGTGGGTAATCAGGACTTTAGAATTTGAAATACTCTTTTTTGCCATTCATTCTAACTTGCAGCAGTTTCTTGTACTTTTCTTGCTTCAATTCTTCTAAATATGTCAATAATAGAAAGAGTCACCTTAGAGGTATACTTAGTATTTGCAAAATGCTTTCAGCTTTTAGCAGAAAAATGCAAGAACAGATGAAAAATATTTTAAACATATTAATTATTATTCTTTTCTTTTACTTGTGAAATACTAAAATAAAAATGAAGTTAGTTTTCAATGGTTTCTTTATGTAAAATTCCTAATAATAAAGATATTTTAATCATTTTTGAAGTATGGACATACTAACACACCAAAAAGCAAAGCAGCTTTTTTTTATTAAGTTCTGGATTCATCATTCTTTTCTAATAGACCATTTTGGCTCCTATGGAAGTAAGAGTAAATTCAGTTCAGTTTATCGTTTATCATTTATCAGTTTATCCATTGCCTTCAGTTGAGAATTAAATAACATCAAAATTAGAACAGCAACAATTTTGAGGGCTTTCAATCAATTATTAAGAAAAAATGAGTATTCTGTAGCCAAAGGAGTTCTGAAAAGGGTTTTCAGTCATTGGCAATTGCTTTGTTGTTTTCCTCAGTTCAATATGATTGGAAGTACCTTACATTTCAGTAGGTTTAACTGTTATTTGTGCTTCTATTAATTATTTTTGAAACTTCAGATGAAAACACGATGTCTAGGCAGAGTTAAGAAGAAAAAGAATGCACATAATATCTACAGTTAACATATTAGAAGTACAGAAATATCTACTGGAGTTTGGAATATGGGAGAAATCTGATTTTTTTTGGTTTTTTATGTAAGCTGTGTGACAGTCACCAGATCAGAGGAAGAATGACTAAACAGCACAGATTGCTAATTATATCACTCTTATTAGGGATATTCTGGTCTCCTATCGTGAGGAAGTAGGAGGAAGTAAAATCCCACACAGCTCACAACCCTCTTGGTGTAAGCTCTTTCCAAGAATGTAAAAGTTTTTGAAATTTGGGTTCTTCAATTCCTTCTGTCTTCTTTTAAAATCTCTTCAGAATTTTTAGATTGACGAATATTTCTTCTATATATTTTCTAAGATAAACATGTTTTAAATTAGTGTCATATAGATCAATTCAGGAGCTTCCAGCCCTGAGACCAATATCTATTAAAATGCGAGACTCACATTCAGAAGAGGACAGGGTGGAAATTGCACTAGATGCTTTTCTCTGACATAGTCAGTGAAGAAATTTTACCTTATTTTTTTATCTAATCACAGTACACTTTTTGCTTAGTGTGGGGGTGTTCTCTGTGGGTTATCTCCCCCTCTTCAGCTCTTACTGTGTGAAATTCTCTGTCAGTGTCTAAAGTGAATTGAGTGTCTCAAGTGAATTAAGTTTGTCTACTGATGTGTGACTTTATTTCTTGTTTTATTAAACACCCTGCATAAAACTGATGAGGTAATTCCAGGTGAAGCAGACCAAACACCCTCCCAAAATACTGAGTTATTAAGAGAGATGCTTGTATGACAATTTTGCCCTTCTTTAGAGTGATAAAAACACTTAGGACAATATCTGAAATATACTTCCTATATGGAAATAATTTTAGAACATCTTCCAAAATATATGTGACATTTTGAGAAAGATGTATCTCTTCTGTGAGGAGTGTCATGGGTAGTATCAGTTATGGTATGGCATGCAGTATCATTTAGAGCTTCAGGAAGTAAAATGCCCTACATCTGTTAGTCTGAGAGAGGGCAAAAAAATCATTCATCATTGAGAAGCTTCCTTAAGATACAGAAGCACACTATATTAGAAGAGTGAAGTAGATGTCAATTAACCATATTTACTGTGGTTTTATGCTGGATTGTTACTTGCTGAATTGCATTGAAGCAGTAATAAAACAGGAAAATGGTGGGATCAATTCCAAAACCCTTTTTACACATTTCTTTGGTTGTAGTCATATGTTTCAGCTGACATCTCCTTGATAAAATGAGCTTCTGCTTTCCTATGTACCCCACCCTGTGAGCTCAGCACCACTTTGTGAAACACAGTTTGTGAGACTAATGCAGTTTTACTGTGTAAGAATTACTGATGTATTTCTGAAAGAAGGATTGGTGTCTTTGGGCTCTGTCAGGCAAGAGGATGAGACACACATCCTCAGCACTTTTACCCAGGGACAGAAGGCACTCATGAGACAAGGAAATACATCTGAAATATAGAAAGTAAGTGCCAGAGGGCAAAGCCTGCAGTGATGGCATTTTAGCACTTACTATGCACATGATGGCAAAAGAAATCAGTAAACACGTGCAGACCTTAATGACAGCCCTGAGAGGTGATGGCCATCATATCTAACTGTGCAGTGAAAGGCCTGTGATAGATGTGTGGCACCCTTCGTGCTTCCAGGAGTCTGGGATGTTGATATGGGGAAGGCATCACTGCTTCCCTCTCGGCATGGACTGGTGTGCCAGATGTGCATGCAGTACTATTGGTAGGGGGAGAGGAGATTATTTTGTGCTCATAGTCTCTAATAAAACGATCAAATAATGTGAAAACTCTTTTTTGTGTATCTGTATAGAAAAAAAAAACAAGGTTAATTCTGAGTGCTGGCCTTGTGTTACCTGGATTATGTAAAGGTACACTGCCAAAATATATGGATTTGGAGCCAAAATAGACAAATCCTATACATAAGAATTTATGAAAAATAAAAACTAGGTTTTTATCATACAGTGAACATAACTTTTTGAAGATTCATTTATTGCATCTTTTATGCATTTCTTTGTTGATCATTGTTGATTAATGAAATATCGAAGTTATGGACACTGTTGTATTCTGAATTGGTGATTTGAGATAATCATGTTTAATGATATAGCTTTAGAATTTGTTTTGAAAAAGGGAATGAAATATTTTTATGTGCAGCACAGAGATCATACTTAATATCTCTTTAGTTATACTTCTAATAAAAGGAGTTTTTAATATCCCAAGAGAGCCTCTTCTCTTACCCTTTACTCTTGTTTTAGATCCTGCTTTTTCTTGCTAAGCCTGTACATTTAGATCACAAAAAGATTCTTAGCAAGGTTGTGCTACTGGTTGGTATTGGGGTTACAATTAAGTATAAATAGGCAGATTAGTCAATTTCTGTGTTTTGTGTGCATTCGTATATACGAATGTATAAATGTGTATGTGCACATACATATGTGTAAATATTTACATGCACTTGTAGTATTTGGCTAAGATAAAATGCTGTTTCTATTAAAGTTTGGAATCCAGACTTGACAATTACATTAAAATTTACCTTTTTGTTTGTGTTACTAGAGAAAAGTTAGTGATATTTGATTGATATTTGATTCTTCTCAAAATATTAAAGTACATAAAATTTACTGACCAAAAAAATGAAATTGGGAAAATGCCTCCACATTATGATATATTGAAAAAATGCTTTGAATTAGCACCTGCAGGGAAATGAAAATTACTCTGGCTCTGTTTTTAAGAATGTCTTTTGCAAGTAAGTTTCAAATAAACTTATTTTGAGTAATTGAGTCAACAGCAAAAACAAATTTAGATTTCAATATGAAAATAGAAGCGGTGGGAAGAGCAAACAATAATGGTGCTGCTACCCTAATTACTGTGGAAGGGAAAAAGTGCTTTGAGGGAAACATCTTTCATGTTAGCATAATACATATTTCATTTTCCTTGTTTGATGTGAAGAAAATGCGATAAATTGATGCAATCTGTAAATCCAAAATTAAAATCACGTGTGAAATAAATTCATACAATTTGTAAGTTGGACAAAGTGTGCTTTTCTCTAAGAAAAGTATAAATAAACTCATCACAGAACCTTTTTTATACATGGCAGATGTTTTGCTCAAACTATACTCAATGGAGTTTGTTTCACAGTTAACTACATGACCTATTTGTCATTTTTCATATGTCATGAGTTCATGTTTAGGTCTATCAAATCAAATGTGAGGTTGTGGATTTTTCCTAAAGCCCATTACAGAGTGACTTGCTTCTCAAACTACCCAGTATACATCCTGGTGACATTCAGCACATGGAAAAATAAGGGGAAGTGAATTCAGCAGCAGAAGAACTGCAAGGAGAGCAAAATATCTCCAACTTCAATGAGCTGCTGTTCAGGCAAAGCTTCATAACTACAAGTTTTCATGATACTGGGCAAGACTGTTAGTAAGATAAGTAAATATGCATATAGTTACATGAGTTTACAGAAGTGTTATTCCTTTCCTAACTCACCTCAATTTGTGTTTCAAAATCCTAATTCTTTAACACTGACAGAACTAATACAGGGAGGAAATCAGGCATGTTTTAAGCTTAAGTTCTCTCCCAGGACTTTTCCTCATGCCTGTTACAGAAATGCAGACTGTTGTTTTGTTTTTTTTTCCCTAGATGAAACTCATGCCTGTGCCTGTTTTTACCCACCTGCAGTGAAGAGCAGAGTGCTTCTTAGCCCACTGGTGTGATGTAAAGTTCATCAGTGGGGAGTGGCTGCAGGGTTTGTCTCGAGTCTTCTCCAAAGCCTGGATAGAAGAGCGCTCCTTCCAATAGGTGTAAGCCTCTTCTACCCAGAACATCAGTGCATTCTGCCTGTCTGTGGGATAAGCAATGTATCTCAGTCCATTGGAGGAGCAAATGGCATGTGTTTTCAACTAAATGAAAAATTCAGGTGATTATTGCAAAAAAAGGGTAGTGGGCATGGTCAGAGCTGTAATAGGGAGCGCAATATAGGAGCTAGGGATACAGGAGAGCTGTTGGGGTGGGAGAAATTAGTGGGAAGAGAACAGAGTAGATAGAAGAAATATTTTATGTTGATAATGTATTTCTCATTTATCTGGCCTAAGAATGCCTAGTTCCTTGATCTTGAAGAGGAAGTTTGTTTAGTGGCATTTCCTTTAGCCTTACACCATTGATACAAAGCAGTCAATCACCTTTCTAGTGTTGTTTTTGGAGATAAGCATTTTATCTCCACAAAACCTGTGAACAGTGATGTTGAGTACCATTCCTGTGTAGCCAGCCTGAGGCGTTGCTAAGCCTACACAGGCTTATACACTGCTGGCACACTGGGACCTGCCTCTGTTCAGTACTCCCTCCGTGTATTCTTAGCAAGCTCCCTTTTTTGAAGGCTCTGCAAGAAAACAGGAACAGAGTTTCTCTCTCTTCATACTTAAGAACTTGCTTTTTAGTTTAGAAGTTGGAATTATACCTAATCCCCTATTCCCACAGAGATGCTTCTAAAACAGTTCCTAGAAATAAACCTGGCTTCCTCCACCTCTCTGTTAAGAGTTTTATGTAGAGCCTTTATCCAGCTATCTTTTCTTCACGTTCTTTGAATAGAGTGATCCTGTTTTCACTGTAAGCTTTTTCTTTCTGAAACACTGCTATCAGCAAGTCAGTCCCAGTCACTCTGAAAAGGATCATTACTTATTCATTAATTATGAATTATTCATAATTCATTACTTATTACTTAACCTTCAAACTCAAGCAGAAGGTCACACGACAATAGGACTTTGTGCATGTGACTTATTCATAAAAGCTGGTAAAAAAAGAATGAAGATTTCCCCTATGTTTGTTAGTTCCATATCTGATAAGCAGAAAAGACCTTTCCTGCTTTCAGGTTCCTTGTATTATCCCTGGTCAAGCTGACAGTTTTTGTGATCATTGCCCTGGAAACTCTGAACTGTTCATTACACTTCTGTCTCCACCCCTTTCCCAAAGACCTCAAAGGTTTGATATTCCCTCATCTCTCTGTTCTCTGCCTTGGCAGTTGTGTCGTGGGCAGGACAGGACCTGAGAGTTTTTCCTGGGTGGGCTACTTGATTGCATTTTTTAGTTGCTTGGGTGCTCCTAAGTAGCTTCATTGTTTTTCTTTCTCTAACCGAAAACCTGAAAAATTTAGTTTGCTAGCAGTTTGCTGTGATTGCAAACATGCAGAAGCTGGCACTGAAATCAGAAAATACAATATATTTTCATAACTCTGCAGTGGTTTTTTTGTTCAGCTTGGCTTTGCACTCAGCCTCAATAGAGGAAAGTAAATTTGAAGATGGCCATGTAGCTATTGGTAACAAAGAATAAAGATGCAGAGAAAGAAACACTCTTGCTATGTACATAGGAGAAATGTCTTTTACCAAAACAGTCAAAGGAATGGCAGAAATCACAATCAGAAAAGACTCCTCAGCTTCAGCTACAGTTTGCTGAGATTGTTAAATGCTTGTATGCCAGTCATATTAGAAGAATCTTCCTTAAAGGAGCTAAAAGAAAAGAAAAAATTGTAGTGGATGAACTGAAAGGGAAGGTCAGTAAAAAGCTGGGAAGTATCATGGAAATTGCTGCAAGAAAGCAGAACTTTCCCCAGCTGTGGGAGAAGTAATTCCTGATGTACATCAGTCTCTTTTTTTTTTTTTAATTTTTTTTGCACCTAGTACAGATATTTTTGTTAAGAAAACATTCAGAACATCCAGGAATCAATACATTTCACCAAGTTATTCTTGTGTTGATCTAAAATGCTTTAAATTAAAGATTGACCTTCTCAATTATGAATAAGACATCAAGTGACAGAGGATTCGTTGCTTATTTTGATGGATTTTGTAGTGGATGACCATGCTCCGTGACAATGTGTGCATTTTGCTTGTTTTCAGATATTTATTTCAGCTCCAGGTCACTAACTCCAGTGCTGACAGAATGAAGATTGCTTTAGTATTTTCTCTTTTTGATAGAATGTATACACTAAATAGATTAAGGATCTGTTTTCTTTTGAGTAAGGTAGAGAAAGTTCAGGGGTTTAAAAAAAAAATCTGTATTCTGCAGCTACTCTTAATTTTCTGTTTCTTTTTACAACATTACCACCAGAATGGATTTTTTTCTTATGTTTTCTCAATTTTAGCCACAGAGATTATTTCCTCCCTATACATCTGTGCAACCACATCCCTTATTGATATACTTTATTGATCCTATATTCCTTTATGAAAGGATTGCTCTAGGAACATCTCTTGAACCAAGAGGTCTTTATGTTCACTATTTCTAGGCTGGGTCCGTGCTCAGTAGATAAAGAACACCTTTCAAATAATTTTTCATGGAGGTCATGAAACCAGAGCCTTCCAGACCAATGCCCCACCAGAGGAGTTCCACAGACTTCTGTGGAATCAGAGATTTCACTTTATGGAGCTGATCACAGGAATAGGCTTTTTCCTAGGAAATTGTATCCATGTGTGCTTTACCATGAATTTGCATGCAGTATTATATTTAATATGCCCTTTTGCTTCTCTGCTGTGTAACACATCTGGTGACACCAAAGAGAGGAAAGAAACCAACCCACAGTATTTCCAATGTTCTTGTTAATTTTGCACCGTCAGTTGTAATTCCTATTTGCTGAAAAGATTTCATTTCAGTCTGATTTTTCCTGCCTTCTCACTCTGTGCTTAGGGCAGAGAAAATATATCAGTAAATATTGAAGAGCAAAACTGTATTATGACTGACAGTTATCCTAATCCTTTGAGATACACTGGTAATATCTGTTCAAGAATAAAGATCCTAATTTCACTTTGTTTTGGTTACAAAGCTGATTTGTTTCAATCAAAGAGTGACAGCTAGTATAATTTTTAAGGCAGGTGTCATATGTGCTTTATTTTTATAGTTCTGTGGTCCAAAATGGTAAATAAATTATTTTCTCTGGTGTGGTATATATAAACACAATTATGTAAGAGCATATACAAGAACAAATCAGTGCATCATCTGTCTCAAATACATCGAGTTTCCAAATACCTCTTGACCTACTGAGGAACTCCCACCAGCTCTAGGGCAACTATGTGGGAAAACAGAGAGTCCAGAGAGTTCACCCAGCTGCTGTTGCAGGCTACCTACAGTCTAGAGCTATCTCTGCACTTCTGACAGGCTTGCTTCTGCCCCTCCATTTAGTGAATGTTTGTTCTGAATCTCTGCCAGCACCCTTAACCTCAGTTTTACTTCACTTCTGTCCCAGGTGTATCCATCCTGGTCCTCTCACCTACATTTCTTTGTCTTTTTTGCTTGAGCTTCTTAGTGCCCCCTTGTTCCCCCTATCTCTTCTCAGCATCTTGTGTGCTCATTCCCATTGCAAACCTAACATTTTCTGGGATTGCATTTTTCACACTGCTCATTTTTTGCATCACTTTCTCCTCAGGTACCTATATTGTTTGCCTAGTCTATAAATTCTTCAGGATAGCTGTGGTCTTTTGCTGTGTGTCTGCGTACTACAAAATCCTATGAGGTTCATCTTTTGCATGGTTTTAGGCACTACTGTAGTAAAAATGATTAATGATCTAACAACAACTGTAATGTACTTGCTTTATAACTGTACCATAAAGGGAAATTACTTCTTCACACAGCTACTGATTGTACTTTGTATTTTGTCAACTGTAGCTGTAGATATCCCTCTGCAAAATAGTTTAGTATTCTAATTTTTTCCTGGGCTGAAATTTTAACACTGATCTATATCCTAGCTATTTTAAACCAAGTGAATCCAACTAGTTTGACCTCACTGAATTTCATTAGATTGCCCCTGAATCAGGTGGAATATCTTGTCTGGCCATTGGAATGTTATTTAATTATTAGTATTCCTACAATGTTTGCTGGATTGACCTTGGCTGGATGCCAAGTATCCCCCAAACTGCTCTACCCTTCCCCTTTCTCAGTTGGACAGGGGGAAATGCAAGAGAGCAGAGAAAATAAGATGGAAGACAACTCATAGGTTGAGACAAGGCAGTTTGCTAAAGCAAAGGGTTGTGCATGCACAAGCAAAGAGAAAAAAAAATACTCTGTATTTCCCCATGATCAGACAATATTTGTCCACTACCTGGGAAGAGAAAGCATGTGTAGTGGTTTCTCGGGAAGGCAAACATTGTAAGTAAGGAATGCCCCTCCATGGAATATCCCCTTGGTCAGTTTGGGTCAGCAAGGTGTGTCCCTTCCCAGGACTTTCTCATATCCAGCCACCAGATGGGAAGTGGAATGTTGGAGAGACAGCTCTGATGCTGTGCCAACACTTCTGACTGTAGCCAGAGCACTGGATGAAATCAACACCCACCCCTCGATCACAAGCACATCTGTGTGTGTTGTGTCTCTTTCTAGATGTCCTGATGTCTCACAGAGCCATCAGGCTACAAACAGCTCCTACTTCTGCTCCCAGTCTAAGTCTGTCTGAGCTGTTTCCATTTTGCCAGCCTTACCTTCCTGTTGGTTATTTCAGTGTTCTTCAGCGGCTCAAGTTTTGGGCATCTGTGTCATGTCCCTTCAGGGTCACATTTTCTACCCCTGCAGTGGTATCGGGCCACAATGCAGCAGCCGAGGTGGGTCTACCCCTGCCTTGTCAATTCTGCCATTGCTGCAGCCACCTGCATTGGGCATTAGCCACCATCCAGGAGTCAGAACAGGCCCAGAGCACAGGCCACTTTTCTTGTTCTGGTTGGATGGCTTTCACTTCTGCACATTCACTTCACTTGCCTTCTCTTTTGGCAGTCTCAACAGCTTGTCAAAGAGCTTTCTTGTGAAGACACAGTAAAAATACTGAAAATATAAGGAAGATGAGCTGTCCCATGGGCTTAGAATTGTGTTAGGGAAACGATGAAAAACTACTCCCTATGCCTATGCAGATGCACAATCTATGTACATTGCCTGGTGTTTTTGGAAGTTGTCATTGTGGTGGAAAACTAAAGGGAGACATTTTAAGGAGCCTAAGCCAGAGTGTTTTTATAATTTCTTTAATGCTATCCCAAGTACTTGAGGATCTCATCTATCAGGGTACTAAACTGACTCCAGGAACCTTAAGAACTGTTAATGCTAGCTAGAAAAAAAAATTTCAATGTTCCTTTGCAAGGTACTGAAGAGCTGTGGGCTCACAGAGACCCCACTGCGATGTGGCACATCTTTGTGCTCTAAGTTATGGTGAAATTAGCTTCAGCTAATCACAGCTGAACTATAAAGGAGCTGGTATGGCTCCCTTTGGAGATAGCTCAGTAGCTGCATGTGCTGCTTATTGAACAAAGAAGCAGAATTTATGCGCTACATCATTGCCATATTACCCACACCTGTCTACTTCTCTGAATGCTACGGGGTGCCCTGAGTCTTGGTAACCTTTGATGTGCTCTACTAACAGTCCTAGGTATAGCTGTTCCCTGTGTGAGTGTTCCTCTTGTGTCATGGTAGTCTCACGTGTTCATTTTTTGTATTTTTAAAACAACATGGTTGTAGTTTCTTGCTGCAAGCCATTACAGAACTCACTTCTTGTACTAGTTTGTTGGGGTTTCTTTTTGGGAAGAGTAGGGAAATTATTAATTTCCTTTAAACTGAATTATGCTGCCATGTTGTTCTAATGAAAATGCTGAAGTTAATATTTATCAAAAATCCCATCTTTATTCAACTCTTTAAGCACACAAAGCAAATGACTCACCTTACCTCACAAGTGTTTTCTAAATATCAAAGACCAAGCATGAAAGCTTGAAAATAAATTTCTGTCCTTAATATAGATCTGTATATGTTGTGTGTATTACATGTGCAAGTCTACTCAGAATACTGGTACAAAGGGCTGCTTGTGGTGTTGTTGGTCCAGTTGAAATCATGACTTCACTAAGAAAAAAACAATTCGTATCTAAAAAGAAAAGCCTGTGGACTGCAGCACAATTGTCATGTCTAAAATGTGTGAGAATTGATGCAGTTTTCCTGCTGACGTTCAGCCAACCAACCAGACCAGTTGTGAAGATCTTACTGATGGATATGCTACCCACTCCTGAAGCAGAAATCACAGATTTGCTTTTCCAAACTCAATTAAAAATCTAGACTTTTGAAGTTTTCCATAAATGACAAAAATAAGATGATGCAGTGATTTTCAGACTGACAACATGTGTACAGTATATACAGGTAAATAAAGACAGTTAAGCTTTGCTATTTTTAATAGGGTACTTAAAATTGAAATGAAACCTTAAAACTATGTGTTAACTTTATAGCTGCTCTAAGATTCTTGCATTATTCCTTATTTAATTTATTTAAAATGTAGGGAGAAAAGTTAAAATCTTGTTTCAGGTTATGTGGGAGAAAGAATATTTATAAAATGTCATCTAGAACTCCCTTAAAATTGCCTTAGGGAGTTCAATTGTGTTCTATAGCTAATACACATAAGAAGATAAATGTAGGTGGCCTGAAAAATGGTAGATATACCCAAGATATTTGTATCATGATTGTTCTGACAGACGTTTAGTCTAGAATTTATGTTCCTGGTATTTTCCCTTGTGAAAGGTCTCATCTTGTCCCAGATGTGGACATCCTAGAGAGAAGTTCTTGCAGAACGGGTGGCTCATCCAGCAAGGCATGGTAATGAAGGCATGTGGGGTGAATAACTTTCTAAAGGAAGGTTTTGTCTCTGAGCCATTTCCTCCTAGGGCTGAAAGCCAGACATAAACAATCTCACTGGATTCCCATTAATGAACATTTAGGTATGTTCTATTATCCTAATCTATTTGTAGTTGCTTAAATACATTCTTCGCATAAGTTTAGTTAGGAAAAAATATCTTTTCACTCTGAAGTTATTATTGAAGCTTGTTTGTCTTGTACAAATAAGCTAAAAACCCATAAATATCTATGGTTTTAACTATTTTATGTCTGTTTGCAAGGCTGAAGAATGTCCTTGGCTCTAATGTCATTGATAAGGCACCTGAAGAGTAGATGCAAATATTTTCCCCAGGTAATGCAGATGGCTACTGGCTTACAAAAAGCAACCTGTGTATCTTCACTCTTGGTCTAATGCTTTAACTGTTAGAAAAAAAAAAACATGCTTTGAAATGTTCAGTAGTCTAAACACCTTATCCTGTACGTTTTTAAATACTCCCTATGCTTAACTTTGACACATAAGATTAATAACTTCAATTTAAAGGCTATGAAATTTACAGGCATTTGCACGCTTGCAGCCTGTTATTGTTTGCATTTGTATTTAAATGTTGCAGATCATTCAGTTAATTTTTTTTGACAGTGGTTACCTTTATTGATTGTCAGGACACATTAAGTAAAACATCAGATTGTATTCTAGCCTTTAAAATACCAACAATGTGAAGCACTGTGAAAAAGTACAAAACTTGTGCTATGGATTTCTTTGACAGCAGGGAATTGTGTCTCTGCTTTTCTGGGAATAAATCCTCTAAAAGGTAGAAGATAAAGAATGTGTGGGGAAAGACCAAGAAAGGAGATAGCTTTGTTGCCCCTTTCAAAACAGGTAGTCAGAACTTTGCTCTCAGAATTGTGATGGAATCAAGGTAGAAAATCTCTTCCCAGTTATTTTCCATTGCAATAGTGCAATAAAAATTAAATTGTTTGATATCTTGTGAAAGTGTTCTGAAATGGAAAATGCCGTGAGCTGAAATGCAAGAGGCCCATAGCCTCTCACTCCTGCCTTTGGATATCATGACAGATTTGCAAACATGCCATCAATCACACCAAGTGACAGGTGTAGGAAAACAAGATTATGGAGCATCACAGACACAGCTGCAGTGTTCAGGTTACTTAATTGGTCCCACCCAGGACAAGCACATTATAGAATTTGAGGGATTAACATTCTGTAGGCATCACTAGAACATAATAATTATTGTGGTAAAAAGAGCCTCTCTGATTATTCAGTAGTTTTGGTGTGATATTTTGTGTTAACAAGGGGATAAAATTAGCATTAAATACTTCACAGGCATTTTACAGTTACATAAGATAACTGTAGTGGTCAGGATATTCCTATGTAAGAAAGCAAATTGGCAGTTAAGCTTTCCTAACGCTAGTCTATCATATTCCTCTCCAGCTGACATGCTTGCTGTTATATTTTTATGTTTTCTCAAAAGGATAATATACCTTTCTGCCAGATAGATCTATTGGCTGAATATGCTTCCTTTAAAAAATGTATCATAGCTGTCTTGCTGATTAGACCATGGTTTATATCCTTTGCTTGATATTGCTTTTCTTGCTTGATATCCTTTTCTTCTTAAGCTCTGTTTTATGCTCAGTGGGAAGACAACATTCTCTTACTCTCATAGGTGTGTATCGTATTGTGGGGTGATAGAAATTTCCCTGCCTTCTGTCATACTTCTGCACTCTTTCTAGTGCAGACTGTAAATATCTGTCCATCATTCTACTGTTTTCCATCTGTCCAGGCATCCTGACAGTCAGGTCTCCTGAAAAAGGACCTGCCTGTGATGCTTTTGTGAGCCCACAGCTGGCTGCTCACAGAACAGCTTAAGGCATCTCTTGCTTCCTGCAGCAGCAGTAACATGGCTATGAGAAATGTCCTAAACTTCTGCAAGTTAGAATAAAGGCATTTCAGGAAATTTAAAATTTAAAAGCCTTAATTTGGCTTCACAGCTTCTGCAGGGTGAGCGATTTGACTTTATTTATGGAAGAGGAATGTAAGATCACACTCTGAATGCAAAATTATAATGAAGTTTTAGCATGCAAGAATAAATCACTGCCACCAGTGCTTAAGAACCCTCACTCTGTTTAGCTTGGTTTAGACACATTGGAAACTGTTCTCCTTGGTAGATATTAGATAGTGTTTCAGTATGACATGCTATCTGAAATGACATATTAATTAGCATTTACTTTCTAACGTGTGTTTTCTGAAAGACCTTTAAGACCAAATTTTGTCCCACACAGTTATTCTGATTTTAAAGGTTATTAGAATCTGCGTGAAGATCTCCTTCTGCTTTTATTGTCTCAGGCCTGAAAAAGGCTAAGAGACATTTGTTGGCACAGTGATGCAGATGACTCATGACTTCTGGATGTAAGAGGGGGAAGTAGCTGCCTGAGAAGATAGAATCTAGGGTGTGGGCTTAAAAGTCCCAAATTTGTCATTTTAGCAACAGGCTCAATGAAATGAAACGGCATCAACAGAACTTTTAGGCTGAAGTTTACCTTGTTTTTATTGTTACTAAAGACAAATCCCTGAAAGGCACTGGAATAGGGTTTTGTTTAACTTGTGGATTCTATGGAGAGCAAGTGACTAAGGTACCTGCAGACAGAAGGGACTACCAAAGACTAATGCAAGAGGTTTATGCCAGCTGAGCAGAGCAAGATCATAATACTGATCTAAGTGATTACAACAGGAAACTTGCATAACACAGTTTATACCCTTCTCTTAGGTGTTGTGGGCTTTCTTGCAAAAATTTTGTTTAAAATTCTGTCTTCCTCTATGTTATTTTATGCCTGTGTTCTACCTTGACCTCACTGAAGCAGGCACACTGCATGCAACATGCTTACAAACAGAAATATTTTTTGTTTTGCTTTTCTGTTGTTTTTTTCCTGTGTGGTATACAAAAGAAATGCATTCAAAGTGAATATAGGAGGAAAATAAGAGAAAAGAAACTGAAATAATTTAGCTGTATTTTCCCTCTGACATTCTAATTTCCCACATGAAAAAATGACTTGGTTTTTACTATAAAAATAATCTCTTACATGATTATCTCCATGCAACTGATAAATTCATTTTGCCCTTTTTTAAAGCATCTTGATGCTGAGCAGTCTTTTCTTTCTTTCTGAGCTCAAATCATCTCTTCTGTCTGCAATCCACATCAAGTCCAATTTTCCTTCTGTTCCATCATAACACTTTTGATGAGATTCTTATTCTCATTATCTTCAGAGGACCAAGCCTAACTGTGCACCTCCTTTTATAAAGTTCATATGTTCCTGCAGTTTCATCTCCTGAAGAGACACTGTTTTCTGTTATGTTCAACGGATTATATTTTTCCTGACCACAGCTGAAATTCATGACAGTTTTGGCAATTTCTGTCTTTGCTATAGGTGAATTTTTTTTTTGCTGACATACTTGGAATATGTGCTTTGAAGTAAGAGGAATTGCTTCTAATCTCTTGTATTTTTTACTTTATTACTTCTAATAGTTGTTTGAAATTGAGGCATATGTAAATCCTTTACAAGAATCATCGTCAGTAACATTAGCATTATGTGAAAGGTTAAATAGAGTGGAAAAATTCATAAAAGAACACACAAAGCTATTTCTGATCCTGTGCTGTGCAGTTTGGGGAGCAGAGGCAACAGGACATTGGTTTGCAAGCTGTTTCACTTTCCAGAAGTTCAAAGCTAAATCAATATGGATAGAGGATCTCTGGGCTTTTTATCAATTTTCATATTTGTAAGCAGATAACAGCAGTGGATGTGCAGCCAGAGCTTATTGTATTACACTAATACCTGTTTGCTACAGCCCTTACTGATCATTGGAATGGGAATATACCCTAAGGAACTGAGAACTCAGAATGTATTCTAAGGATGGAACAAATCTTGCCTTGCATTCACCTCGAATTCAACAGGAAGTCTTGTATTCTTAAATTGAAATAAAGCTCAGGTTCAGTCTGTCATCATCCTAGTTATCTTTATTCTCTCTGCTTTTACAACCCCCATAAACTATTTATTCCTTTGGGCATTCTAGAGCATCTCTTTCTATTACTAGGTACAGTCCATAGTCACGTATATATGGTTTTAGAAACAAGGCTTCTGCAACCTCTTTCTGTTCCTTAATTCAATGAGATTTTATGGTTTGTTTTTTTTTTTATTTATTTTATGTAACTCCTGATGTCTTAAGAGTTTACATTCACAACTTCCAACTGCCAGGTTAACCCAAGAGTACCATTACTTCAGTCTTCCTTTTTTTTTTTCAAAATTGATTCTGTTTTTCTTCTTCAAATTGCCCTCAGTTGAGTAGTTCTAATTAAGAAATATGAACTTCATTTCATAGAACCATCTCTTTGGCAAAAAGGATGGAAATTTACACCTAAGCAAACAGTTAATTGCATAATTCTTGCTTGTTGTTCCCCTTGCAAGTGTTATAAACAAGAGAGTGGCAAACAGATGCAGCTACTAAAGAGAATGGCTCATAAGGTGATCTCTGTACAGCACAGAATTCCTTTTCTTACATTTTCTGAGTGCTGCAAAAGTTGAAGTCAGAAAGAGTTCATTGGTTTTATAAAGCCTAAGCTTCAAAAACTTAGTTACCCAGATCCGCTCTTAGGCCATTTTTCATTAACTGTGTCACAATTAGCTTAACGTAAGCCATCTTAGGTTTACTTTAAAGTGAGAATGGAATCTGTCTGACATTCAGCACTATAAATCTACTCTTTCTATACAATGAGGTCACTCCCAGGCCTCACTCAGGTGCCTCCTCCCACAAAGTGTTATGTCTCCCTTTAATTACCAGAATATCTGCTCAGCACCATTCATTCCAACGTTGAATTGGACAGCCTTGGTTGTGCACCATTCATTCCAAACATCACATGTTGGCACTCTCACAAATAATCTGACTGCAACAGTCTGGGTGATGCCCATTTAGGAGGGAAAGCTGGACTGACAGGTCTTGCTAAGTTGTACGTGCTAAAAGGTAAGGTAACATTCATTTGAGATTAAAACCATGATTTTTCAACATTTTTTTCTTATACAACCTAGATGTAGATACTGCTTGTGAGAATTAGTGACATGGACAAGCTTGAGAAAAAGGCCCATGAGAAAGGTTTAACAAGGTAGATTAAACAAGTGCAAGGTGCTGCACCTGGGTCACAGCAACCCCCAGAAGTGGGAGATGAACAGAGAGAGCTGCCCTGCTGAGAGGGACTTGGGGGTAGGACTGGTGGATGAGAGGCTGGACATGACCCAGCAGTGTGTGCTCACAGCCCAGAAATCAAATGTGTCCTGGGCTGCATCCAAAGCAGTGTGAGCAGCAGGGACAAGGGAGGGAATTCTGCCCCTCTGCTGTGCTCTACTCTGCTCTTCTGTGCTGTGCTCTGACCTCACCTGCAGTGCTGCATCCAGCTCTGGGGTGCCCAACACAGGAAGGACATGTTGGAGTGCAGAGGAGAGTTACAAAGTTGATTAGAGGGATGGAGCACCTCTCCAATGAGGAAAGTTGGAGAATTGGAATTTTTCAGCCTGGAAAAGAAAAGGCTTCAGGGTGACTTAATTGCAGCCTTCCCATATCTGAAGGGAGTCTACAATGAAGATGAAAAGTACTTCTTACAAGGGCATGTTGTGACACAAGAAGGGGGAAGAGATTCAAATGGAAAGAGGGTAGGTTTCTGTTAGAAATAAGAAACAAATTTTTTATTGTAGGTGGTGAGGCACTGGAAGAGTTTGCCCAGGGAGGTTGTGGATGCCCTATCCCTGGAAGTTGTCAAGGCCAGGTTGGATGGAGTTTTGAGCCACCTGGTCTAGTGGAAGGTGTCCCTGCCCATGGCAAGGGGGTTAGAACTAGATGATCTTTAAGGTCCCTTCCAAGCCAGGACATTCTATGTTTCTCTGATTGTTAGATAACTGTAGTTGTCCTATTAGTTTGTATTTGAGACACTGACAGTCAATGGTCTCTATACTGTATATACTGCATTATATCATACTATACTACACTGTATCTATAAAGTTGCTTTTCAGCTCTAGGATAGTTGGTAGTAATAAAATGAAGGTTTTCCATCAGTGGAATAGTTTATGTGATGTTACAAACACAGACAAAGAGAAATCACAGATAAAAACCTGTATCCTACATTAAGCAGTAGCACAAGAGCTTTTAAAATCTGAAAGATGAAACCAAATATGAATTCTTTCCTTTTCTCTTATAACACTGTCTCCTTCATGATTCAATGCTGTACACATGAATGTCATCATTTCACTTTATTAGATGAAGAAAGATCCCTTATGTTTCCTGTTGTTTTCTGCTTCATACCTGTTTGGTTTTTTTTAATCATAGGCCCATCTGATTGGAAGGTCACAACTTTCCTTGGTTACAGCATCTGGCATATACTGACAGGTAGACAATGTTACTCCTCTTGGTGTCTCACACCCATGTGTTCAGGCAGTTTAAACAAGGGACTTGCTCTGGCAAATGCTCTCAATTCAAGTAGTTTTGAGGTGATCTGTAGACATTTCCCCAGATCCTTTTTAATATTTAGTTTACCTAAGTCCAGAAAGAAGAGTTCAGAACATAGGAGGTAACCATGGCCTTGGCAAATTGAACCTTGTACAGTTTTTCATGTATATAAGAGAGAGAAAATAACCCTTAAGAGCACCACAGGGGTCCTACAGGTATCTGGACTTGGGCACAAAGAGAGGGGCAGAGAAGCATAACTTCTGAATCTTTTATTAAGTACTTTGCTATTTCTTGGGTATTCTGATCACTATTACACAATGTGGAAGGAGGATGCTTTGGAAAAATTATGAGTTTCCAGTTGCTGAGAATAGTCAAACCATGCTGGGAGTCAAGCTGTTATTTCCATTTGGGCACAAAAGAAGGTTATAATATCTGCCAGCCTTCAAGAAAAGCAGTATCTGCTGGGTGATTTATTTATAAATATATTGGCTAGAGTGACATTGAAATGTGGTGTCTTTACTACGTTCTCCTCCATCAGGAGAGATATCAAATCTGAGTGAGTATTTTGGAGAACTTAGTAGTATTAGGTAGAATTGATGACCTTTAAAAAAACATTGTTCACACCACTGGTTTCAATAGAACTAGTGGTCTGTATATTAAAAGGTTTGAATGATGAAAAAGCAATGTGAGGTTTTTTTCTGCATTATTTCTGTCAGTGTGGTTCACACTGGGAAAGTACCCACATAGCAGCAGTGGCTTGAACGCAGGCACTGAGCTGGCCTGACTGAATTCTTGGAGATATTAGAAAAGAAACTTGGCAAGCAGAAGACTTTGAAGTAGGACAGCATTTATGTCTACTAGTGTCAAGGCTGCGTCATACTGCCTTTCAGACATATTGTTTGTTTTCTAGTACAGCCTATTTTAACTTGTTTGTTATACTGAAGGTGAACACAATAAAACAATTATTATATAATATGTTATAAATAGTATTATTTATAAGAAATCAAGGAAGGAAGCTTGCTGAAAGACTGTTACTGAGTGACTGTGTGGTCAGCCTTTAGGGAAGGAAAAACAACAGTCTAAACTTGCCATACCATCCTGGAAAATCTGAGCCTTTCAGCAGCTGCAGTCACTCACTGAAGAAGTAGTGAAAAAGTGTGTGATTTCTGTCATCCAGCCCACAAATAATGTCTGGAGTCTCATCTGTATCACCTCTCGTCATCTCAGCTACCTGGGCATAGGTATCAAAGTGCTACCTACTAGTAATGAAAAATGGGCTTAGAAATGCACAGTAGAAATAACTCCACTTCTACAGGAGATGTTCTTTAACAGGTTTTCCTAATCAATTGTCTTTAGAAAGTTTCCTCAGTCAATAGGAATGAAACTCTTCTGAGAGCTCTAATGAGATTGGCTAAAGATGCCCTGCAAATGACACCAGGAGGGATTGCAAGGGTTAGCCACTGCAGTTACTCAGGCGATTTTTCTTCTTTTTATGCATCACTGTTCCTTCTCTGAATCAATTCAAAAAAATGTGAAAAAATCCCCACAGGTCTGGACTAGCATCTAAAATTTTTCCTGCTTACATCTGAACACTGTGGAAAAGTGACATGCTGTGACACAGCTTAATTGTGTGCAGGCCTGTGAACCCAACAGCTTGAAAGGGCAACCAGATCCAGCATACTTTTCTTTTGCTGCTGTATGTTGCAGATTTGCTGCTGCCCAACCTGTGGGCAGCTGGAACTGGGGTCAGAGCACAAGAACTGCCATCACTGTGGTTACTTTAGTTACAGTTTTGTCCATTTGAGGAGGATATTCAACTGGTAGTGGAATGTCTACTAAAATGCTAGTTCATTTTTCTGCACTTAAAAGGAGTCAGGAGCTATAGTCATGAACCAGTGAAATGTTCCAAGCAAGTCTTGGAAACAGCAGTATCAAAACCCAATGTCTCACTGTTCCATATTTGTAGTTGCTATAGGTTGTCTTACTTCAACATGATGACCTGGAATACTCTGGATGTTTTATACCCCTCATTCATATGAATCAGGACACACAGCCTCATTTACCATCACAGAAGGAATGTGTTTGAGATTGCTGTTTGTACAATTGAGATTGTGCTGCAACTCCTCATACAGCTGTCAAGTCCAACCTTCCATAATTGCCTCTGCTGAGTGCCTCTTTTGGTCACCAGCGCGGCAGTGGAGCTCAAAACTACTTAAAGAGCTCAATTCTGTATGGGATCCTCTGCTGATGGGCAAGCAGTATGGAATTCATCTGTGGAGAGTACATCTGATGGCAATGTGCACATTTGTGTTCATGTTTAACCAGTGGTTTGCTTTCAAGGATGTAAAAGCCATAGAGATGTAAATCATGGTCTCCTGCCAGTAAACCTGAGCAGTTAGAGGACTGAAAGCCCTGGGGACTAAACAGGGGGAGCAGCACTGCTGGGTTTTGCCACAGCTCACACGAGGGGCTCTGCTGGCATGCAGGCTTGGTCCCACAGCCCTTCTCCCTTTCACTCACACCATGCAAACGCCATGTAGAGCAGCAGTTTGGGGAAAGCCCAGCCTAAGCATCACAATTCCTGACAGAGTCTTCACATTTCCTTCATCTCTTATCATAGGGCTTGTACTTTGTCCTAATATTCTGTGCATTTGCAAGTATGAAATTGATTTTAAACAAACTCTCTTTTAGAACCATAGTGAGAATCAAATGAAAATTAATTACACTAATCTACATCAGATCAGGAAAAAGGGGCTGATGCTAAAACTCTAGCAAGGTGTAGGGATTTTAATAAGGTATTACTTTAATTCTCTTAAAAACCCAAACCTCCCATTCAGTAAATATGACTAGAAGTCTGCCCTAGAGGATCAAAATCAGTATAATTTTATAAAGATATTATGCTTGAAAAAAATGTATTCGTTAGGACCACATTTATGTAGTGAAATACAATTAGGTGCATATGAAGAAAGAAGATCATGTTAAAACATCACCCTCATGATCTCTGCTCAGTATTGTAGATGCTGTCTCTGATCTAAGACCCCGACAGTCCATGCAGAGCTTTGCTTTCAAAGGATTTTTGTACTGAAACTGTGAGTGGCTGAGGACTGGGTGGGACAGTTCATGTATTACACTGTACAGACAGGATGAAAATATTCTGCTCAGGAATCCTCTTTGTTTACTTTAAATTATTGCTTACTCTCCACTTGAAAAGGGGTGGTGCATCTTACTGCTGATTTACATGTAAGTCTTCTGCAAAAAAGAGTTCCTTCCTCCTCTGCATTGTGTGTTCAATAAAGCAGTCTCTTCTTCCTGTCCCAGGTACTTGGAGAACTTTCTTGCACTACCTCACAAATTAAACCCCTTTCTTTTTTTAAACATTTTAATGTGTTTTTCTGGTTAAAAGCACATATACTAGCATATGAAAAAATAGAGGGTTTTTTTTTCTAAATTGAAAATCCCTATGCAAGGGCAGCTATTGTTTTATGGAAATATTAAAGTAAGATATTTCTGAAACAGGAATTTAACAAGTGATTATGTGTATGTTACACCTATTTCTATGCCTTGAAAGGGCTGAAATCTCAGCCTAAAGAGTATTCATTGAAAGTAAGTACTAGCAGGAGCAATGCTGTACATTATGGTAGATGTATGAAATATAATACACTAGAAATCTGCATTGCTGGGTCAAAGAATTAGTATGGACAAAAGAAAACCTACTGAACCTTGGTTTAGCAGATAAATGACCTGTCTAAAGTTTTAGTTCCTACCTGCACATTCCAGAGGAGACAAAGTATCACTCTAAATACCTAAAATGTTCCGGTACATAATCATTAGATGAGTTAAGATGACAAAAATGATAAAATAAGCATTCAAGCAATAATTTGAAGAAAACTTTTCTCTAGTCCAAGTAGTGTTCTGAATATATAACTAAGTAATGTTTGTCTGGTTTAGGTTCTTAATTGTATTATTTTGGTTTTCCATATGGTATTTGCATGCTCTACTTTCAAAATATTTGTTTAAATTTAACACACAGTTGGTGATTCAGTGTCAAAAATTAGTTCCTCCTCTAGGGCAGACTTTGAACTCCGTCTGTGTTTAATTTGTATTCATCCCATCAAGATGCTGGTTTAGTGTCTAGTGTGGTAAAACAAGAGGGCTCAAAGCTAAGCTGTTTCTTAGAGAATCCTGGGGAGCTGGTAATATTCTAGGGAAAAAAGAGGAAAATATTTAGAAAAACACAAGTTTAAAGAACTTAGTCAGATTTAAAGGAATCCCACTTGATCTAGGGACTGGTTAGTCTTCCAATAAATGTGACCAGGGAAGTTGCCTCTAAATAAATGTGTGCTTATATTTTTACTTTATATACTGTTCATGCTACTTTGACAATAAGGATACTCATGTTTTGGCTAATTGTGACTAAGTAGAAATTGACTGATGTGAAGCATTGTGCTTCAGAGCCTTGCTTCAGAGCAAGGGATATTGAAAAGCTTCACCTCACAGTAGACAGGGAATACAAATGTATTTGGCCCTTTTGCAATTTTGAATTACTCTGTGGTGAAGGACATGTTCATTTTTATTTGGGATGAATAAACATGCTAATTCTGGGGGTATTCAATTCAGTACAAAGTTTAGTTAACCACCATAGTAATAGTGGAATGATTGTCATATTTTAGAAAACAGTAAATTTCACAGGAAGTAGGTTGTTCCCTGGAAATTGTGAATGTTCAAGGATAGAAAAACAAACATGTAACATTACCTTAACTATTGTGTATCTTACATTAACTATTATGTATCATCTTAGAGAAATGAAGGCTAGTGAAATAACAAATGCTTCATTAGAATAAAAAATATGAAATATACTATCTTTTTTAAAAAATTAAAATTATTAGTGATCCAATAATTTAACTTCTACAGGGCTTTTGACACTTCACAAAAAAAAAGTCATTAATATATCCTTAGAGAGAGGAGGAAGTAGGATCACCTCTCTTAATTGGAAAGCCACAGACATTTGACTGATCTGAAGGTGAAAGCCTTATCTATAACTTTAAAGAATATTCTATTTTTTATAGATAAATTTAATTAAAAGTATGCCTGTGAAGTCCCTGCATTTTCTTATTTTATCTTTAAATATTTGTATTTTGCTTGCATTTTCTCCACAGAAGACAAAAATTATAGTGTACAACTTTTTCCATGAGGTGTCTGGCCAGTTTGGCTCACTTCAGGTTCTTTAGCAGCGTATTTTTTATATTTTTCCTTTACAAGAGGAAAAATATTAATCACTTAGAGAAGAATGGAAGTGATTCATTGCCCCAGAAAAAAATCTACCATAAACTATGGTAGAATTTTTAATTCTGTATTATTTCAACAGCTTTGAAATGAGTCATTTTGTAGAATTACTGAAGGTTTGTTTTTATCTCTACCAGTATTAAGTTTTTAGCATGCTTGAGTTTAGTAAAGCCTCTGTTACTGTTTTGTGAAGGGGAAAAAAATGAACATTTAAGCTGTTTGGTCTCAAGATGTCTAAAAAATTGGTGCACAGTCAAAAAATAAACCAGTTACTATAAGAAAAGTGGAATTATGCTTTTAGTGAAATGCTCAGTTTGTCTTCATGGAGGAAGCTGTGACAGCAAGGAGATTTTCATATTACCCATGAGGTTTTCTAAATGTGGCAACTGAGTAATGAGCAGGAATTTCAAAGGGAAACTGTTCTTGTTAAGTTCAAACAAAGTTTACTTGACCTTAAGATTAGTAAAATTGAACCTTGTATTATTTTCATAACGTATTTACAAAGCAACTTGCTTTGTGCCTGCAAGACAGAGCTGTCCCTGGTACATTAGTTTCACTTTTATCCTGCTTGAGCCATCTTAACTATTTTTCCTGCCCACAGCTCCTTGGGAATGGAATGAAAGAGCATGGGAAGCAGAGCCTCCTCATAGCATTAGCAGTCATTTTCTTTTTTTTTTTTTTTTTTTTTTATTAAAATTAATTCTAGATTCAAAGTGAACCAGATTTGTTAATGTGGTTCCTTTGTGTTCAGGAGTGTTCGCTAGCCTGTGGGTGATGTTGCCATAGTCCTTCTGCAGAGGGGAAGAGCCCAGCAGGAGCTGCTTCAGGGATGCGCATGTGAGGGATTTTCAGAGTGCTGGAACTTGACTGGAAGACCATTGAGAGACAGCAAAGCTCCAGTGTAGCCTTCCTTTTGAAGGTGGAGAGGAGGGAGGAATTACATTATTTGATTTCTTAACATTACCTTTGTGATCTAGAAGATGCATTCTTGTTCTGTTTTCCTAACATAAAGTTGCATTATGTCTAGAAATTAGAACAGCTGTAATGGGGAACTGCTAGCAAATAAATACTGTAAGTAGAAAGAGTAAGCATACTTCAGAAGATAAAATAGAAACTGCACAAATACAGTTATAACCCACTTCACATCTCCTTGTTCTGTCTTTTAGAGAGGCCACTAAAACGTGAGAGTGAAGGTCACATGCAAGAGTATTAGCAGCTCCTAATCTCTCTCCTAATTCACAGAAATCCCAAATAGCAAATCAAGAAGCTAATTAAAGACACCATTCCAATTCCAGTGAGGTTTTGTGCTGCAAGTAACTCAAAAATTGTATAATGAGCCTCCATTATCTCTCAGTGATTTCAGAACAAAAGTTCTGAAAACACTGAGAACAAAAGATAACCCAGAAGAAAAACTTCCTCTTGTAAAGTCTCACTCTGCAGTGCAAGTCTGTGTTTAAAAATGAGGTTTTAAAGCTCATGTGTACTTTTGTTGTTTGTTAGTTCTTCCCAGATAGCTATACATCATGCCAATTTAACAGGAATGAGAATTGAGCAAAGTCTTTGTTTCCCACCTGTCTTCCCACTCCAGGGTTTTTGTCCTGCTGGATACATCCCTGCCTGTGTGTGCAGATCTGCCTTGGTCTCTCCACCACTACATGGTGCTCTGATAGTGTCTCAGAAGTTCAGTATTAGATCTGATGGGCTCCAGTTGTGTGATCCTTCTTCAACAGCCATGTCTAGTCATGCTTTAAGAAGCAATTTAAAATTATAAGAAAAAGCATACTTCATGTACAAGTAATGGGAGTAGGACAACATAAATTTTAGGTGGGTGGTTGACTTCATATGAATGAAGCAGGTGATCTACTATGGCCAAGGGTGGTCTTGCCAGTAGTCAGTGAAGCCTTAATTGTTTATGTAGTGAATTAAACCACCAAAGCCATGACCCAAAATCTATGTAGACATGTTTCCTATAAAAGAATGTTTACAATACATGAATCCTGCGTATGCTCAACCCAAAGTGGTTCTGTTATGTCTTGCATATTCAGTGCCCTCTTGGAAATTTTAGAAAAGCATCAGCTATGACTACTTCAACAGACAATTGACATAAAAAGAATAAAAATACTTTGCTACTTTGGAGGCTGATTCTCCCCAAGTAAAGACCTTCCATTGAGGTTAAACCCAATCATCATCACTATGAGATGCATATAAATGTTTTTTAGTAGATGAATCTGAGAAGTGAAATTCAAGCCTACTCAGGTTACCAAAAAATCATGGATCCAGTACAGACCTTGGATTTATGTCTACTTACATTCTTTCTGCTGCCACATCTCTTACTCTCTGTTTCCAAAAACAATCTCCTTCTCTGTCACAAAGTCTCTTAGCCTATCAGTTTTTCTGGCCTTTAATTGTGCCACCTGCCTGTTTTACCCAAGTGACTGAAGAACATTGTAATTTAAACAAAGGACTCTGTCTGAGCTGTTCTAACCCAGGATTTTGCTTCATCTAATTATTTTGTATGAGGTTAACACAACAGCTTAACCCTGTCAGTGAATCATTTAAGAAAACGAAACCAAACAACCCAAAACAAACAACCCAAAACAAACAAGAAAAAAACCAAAAAAAACCAAAACAAACCCCAACAACAACAACCAAAAAAACCCAAAAAACTCCAAAGCATTAACAAACAAGAAACCATCTCTCTGTAACAGGGGTATTTTTAAACCTGGATAACATCAATTATAAAATGCTTTTTGTGGCCCATATACAGTTCAGTAGTGATGCGTTTGAGGAGTTGCAACAAAGGCTTAGAATATTTTTCACATTAGCTTCTCTGACAAAGAAAATATTTCATGCAAGCCTGAATCTTAAAGCTACCTGCTTTTCCTAATTATCTCAACTTGTCTGATAGAAAATTAGAAAATAAAGAGATTATCTGTGCCTTCAGGTTGTTTCTTGTCTATACTTACACCATCACAGCTGCAGAAAAGCTACGTTAACAAAAATTTAAACTTTTTTCAAATTTAAATTTTTTAGATAAATAGTAATTTTAATATCAAAAGACCCATATTTGTTGAAGAAAAAGCTGGATATTTTATAAATTATTGTTTATTTAATAGCAGGTACAGTCACTATTTCACTATTTTTTTTTTTGCAAGTGGCTTAAAATTCACAGATCCAAATTGTTGTGCTTACCTTCAGTAGTACCTTTCCCACTATTGATATGCATGTAAAAATGCATGTTAGTTTACTGAACATCTTCTGCAAACTATTTCAAAACATGTTGTGCTTGCTCATAATCTGTACTTGTATTTCTCATCTCAAATAAAATCATAGGAGGCTGGAGCTCTAATCCCATATTATGAACATCTCAGTAATGGGTACATCACGTGCAGCTTACTTCATATTAGCATTGATTCAATTCTTAGTGTAAGGCTAGTAATATGAAATTAGTTTTTCTGTCAGCAGTCCCTAATTCAATTTTTCTATTGATGCATTTTTGTGTGTCTGCCCTATGATTTTTAGGCTTTTTTTTTCTTTTTTTTTCTTTTAGAAAGAGAAGCACAGCAAGTACAGCAGGACTGAGTTTACTGGGGAGGGGGCAAAAGTTTGGTGGTAGCTGGGCAGTCTGCAGCACCCAGGTGGTGAGGAGGGGAGCAGCTGGGGCTCCCATGTCGAGGCTGTTTCCCCTCTCCCCCCTCATGCTGCAGCTGTCCCTGTCTGGCAGGTTATCTGGTATGCAGATATGTATAAACTGAATGTGATTTCCAAGTGCACCACCCTCTTTTAAAAAAATATGTAAAGGTAAATTTAATTTTCCTATTGCAATGCTTTAAAGAAACAATGAAAATTAATGTATGCTTATTCTAATTGCTCTTGTTAGTTGTAAAATTAGCCTAGATACTGAGTTATTCCACATTAGGCTGGTACTTTTAGCAATGAAAAATTTTGAAAATTCCAATAAAATTTATTGGGATTTTTGGTTTGGGTGTTTTCTACTTTGCCCTCAGTGATTTACACCAATGCTGTTACTCTTAAGTAATTTTACTTTTTTTCCTTTCCTGTTTCATAGTTCTTTCTTTTGAATATATTCAAATATATTTGACAATAATGTTTGTCTGTAAGACAGTTCATATTAAAATATACTAGAATATCTAAAATTTTATGTGATTCAACACCAGACCAAATACAGTGACATTAACAGCTACTATATAAAAGGCAGAAAAACCTGTTCTGAAGAATACTGAGGGCTTTGAATTGTAGTTTGGTTTTCTATCAGAATTGACTGTCTAAATTCTTCATACTTCCCAGTAAATATAAAATCTTCTTTGAAATTATCAGCATTATCATCTGACATTTTGATAGATTCTCTAATGTTTATAATTTAACATGTAATGCAAATATCAAAAAACAGATGTAATGCCAAATTGAGAATCACTACATTTTATTTGGGATAAGTTATAGCTGAATATTTTCATACTTTCAATGCATCTTTTTTAAAAAAATATTTGAACTATTGGTTACATTGAAATGGATTTTAAAAATTTGGCATTTCATTTAGATTTCATAGATTTCTATTATATAATTTGACAGAATTTTTTTAGTTGATGAAAATTATTTCTTTAGCATTTCTAACTGTTATTTTTGCTCGAAGCTTTGTAACCTCTTGTGTCTTCATTTACAGTGCCACATGGCACATTCACACAGTGCCACATTTACTCCGTACACGTGTGCCTTATGTAGCAATGGATTTAGATTCAGGATACTGCCTTCTCTTACTCTGCATAACTGTTTTTCAAACCACATCTGTCAGATATGCAAAATTAGTGAGGTTACCCTTCCCACAAGTGTATGCATTGCCTCAACTCTATACAGGGATATTACAGGAAATATGAAACTTCAGGAGGAGCAATTAGAAAGAAAACGGTTTAACTTTCTCACAGCTGTGGTCTTATTGGGTACTTCTTAAGTATTGCAAAATGTGAACTCATATTTTTATGTTATTATTGTGTCTTTAATGAGACCAATAAACCAAAGGACTCACTGAATCAAATGACTAGAACGGGAGCTCTTTTGTTTTGGTACTTTGTTGTGGCTTTACAAACAGCGGAGAGAAGCCATTCTTTATTAAAAGAGGTGTTTGTGTGTTACTGCATGCTGGGGAACTCCGCAGTAAGGAGAGAAGCTAAGCCAAGACAGGTTGTTTGGATATGTGTGATGATGAGGGACATGCTTCATCCATTAAGTGAGGAAAAGGGAGGGAGCTCCCAATGCAGGAGGTGGGATGCAGGAGCTGTCCCTCAGCTGGCTGCAGTGGTACAGCAGCCAGAGACCAAAGGAGCAGAAAGAAATGCCTCTGGCTTCTTCTTGAAGAATGCATGCCCAAAGGGAACTCAGATGTTTTTTGAGTGTCTTTTTTCTTCATCCCTGTTGGGAAAAGAGGCCAATGAGTCGGTCCCTGATAGAAAAATATATTGTGAGCTGTATGAGAGAGAACACAGGGGATAGATCTGACTCAAAACCAACTACAGAAAAGTGTACTTAAACGGTATGAAATCTTGGAATACCATCTTTAGATCCACAGTTAAAGGAGAATTGGGGATCTATTAAGTTTAGCTTTGTCTAAGTTTCTCTTTGGCAGATTGCAGACCAGCCCTGACCATATAAGGGCTTCAAAATGAAAATAGGTCACAACTGGCTTCATGTCCAAAGCCTTTCTTTCTGAAAATGCAAAAAATAATCGGATCCTTGAAACATTCCTGTGATAACTAGGTATATGCATAAATTATTATCTATGTTTTCATACATTTCTTTATCATTTTATGATTGTCATTCAGTATATTCAGAGAATTAATAGAACCTCTCTTTCTCAAGCTATTTTATAAGTGTTAGGATCCTTGCCGCTGTGTATATGTTTTACTGACCTTTCTTTAATTGTCCTGGCATTTCCATTGCAGCATTTGAAAATTGCCCTTGGTTTATTTGCTGGCTTGCCAATGCTTGTATTATTTTTGCAACCTACAGAGAAGTGCAGTAATATTTGCTGATAATGTCACACATTATTCTTGGCTGTACTTTTGCTCAAAGATGGGGGGGCGAGTGTGGGAGGGGGGCCTGTGTGTCTTTCCTCTAGCTTCAGTGTTCTGTTTTTTTTCCTAAATAAAATAATTTCACTGAGATACAGTGTCTCTTTCCACCCAACAGGCAAGATTAAAAGCTCATCTTGTAGGTGATATGTCTATGGGAATTGTATACTTTCTTCTTGTCTTTAATTTGACATTATTTTAGTGTGTTATACCATATTTTACCGTGGTCCAGAGTGGATTTTTGCAAGCTTTTTAGTGGAATTTATTGATCAAAATCACAGGAATTCAGGGGCATAGCCAACCAAATCACAAATGTACTTTCTGAGAGGAAGATAAGATCTGCAAGCATTTGATGGGTGTCAGCATTAAAATAACTGATTAAAGTACTCCAGATGGATGTGGCTAGATGCAATGGAATAGACAAAAATGATTTGAATTTGACAGGGAAAGGAATTCTTTTAGCTATGGGATCTTCAAGGTGTTTAAATTTCTACTTAAACAAATAATAAAAGCTTTATCATAAAAGTTTTAAATAATAGTAGAGGATGTGAGAGGATTGATTTTATATAGCCAGAGGAGGAATGAGATGATTTTCTGATAATATTATATCTCTGATTAGGTAACTCCTAAGTAATCAGAATATGATTTTCCTTATGAGAGTTCATGACCTGTGTCTAGAAGTGCTAGAGAAGCGCTGTGAGTTTTGAGAAGTCAGATTAAAGGAGATGCAGATCTAAATCATGCAGGCATGAGAAAGATTCAGAACTCAGTTTCTCCTGTCCTTGAATCAGCACCAGGACACTGTGCAAAATCAAACTGAATAGCTGTTATATTCATTCACCTAATAAAGCCTGGATCTTCCTGTTGTGTAAGGAGAGATACAGGCACTCATCATCCATAGAAATATATTACTGGGTCTACATACATGCTTGAAGTTAAAATCCAAGCGAACTCTGAGAGAGGGCAGTTGTACATCCATTCAAGGATGGACAAAAAATGAGGTTGAGAGAGCTGGCTCATGGGCTAATAACCTCTTGTTCATTACCTAGACCTAAAGCATTTTAATTTCTTGAGATTGTTATATTCCATCCTCACTTACTCTGATACGAAGTAATGAAGAGTTGGACAATTTTCTGTTTTCTGAGAAAAAGAAATGGAGGCAATAATTACAGATTACGTTATTTGTTAGAAGTAGGCACTTCTAATATATTTAATATTGCACCTGAGGAAATACTATGGTATTAACTCTGGAAACTTGCTCTTATTGGCAAAGTATGCCTTCCTACATCATATTAAGCTAGTGAGACAGCTTTTCCACTGTAGCAGATTTCTGAGATTTTTCAGATCTCTGTATGAAAATTTATTCTGACAGCTCCATGTTTGGTCCATCACATTTGCTATCTGTTCTTGAGTTGCTAAGCAGTGTTTTGCATTACCTCCCCCATCTTTAAAATTAACACTTTTGATTCTTCAAGACTTCAGGGTTTTAATGCTTTTTGATCACTTTTCACACTATCTCTGCACAAAGAAATATTAAATATGCAAAGCAATGTTTTATGCTTGACTGTTGTCTTCCTTGAAGTTATGCTCAGCATAGCAGCAAATAATACCAAATTGAAATGAGTCATGCTATCGTATATGGGTCTGATTTTAAATTTCTGGAGAATTTGGATCTGGTGCCACATGGTAAATACACGCTTCATTTGTAGTTGTATGCTATCCAAGTTAACAAATAGTGAATATGGCATACATATTAGCAGGAAAAAGAAAAAATATATAGGAAGTGAAATGAGTGAAGCTTTTATCGAGTCAATATATGTGTTCAGATGAGATTCTATAAGATACAGATTCTGATGTTTTTCCTATAGTGGATAGGTTTTTAACACTTTTAATACTTCTTTGCAATCAGAGTTTAGAGTCTTATTTCTCCTGCTTACCATGTAACAGTGTCTCTTTTTAATAGATAATAATTTTTCATTAAATGTGTAGGCATTTCCTACCTCTGAGGTCTTCTCTTCCATACCAAATGTGAATTAAATTAGCATTTTGAGAGGAGGACAGAAAGTAAGAGGAGGACAGAAAAAGCACATATACATACACATAAGTACAGTTTTATGCTTAAGCCATGTCTGTCAAAGAAGCAAGGCTAGAAACTGCACTTAAGAAAACCAAAACAAAACAAAACCGGTTCTTAAATGCCTTTGGTCCTTCCAAATCCAGGTCTGTCCTTAATGTATTTGTTCTTCCTTTGTTCTAGAGAAGGGCAATGAAGAGACTAAAAAAAACCAAGAATCCTACTTAATAAAAAAATGAATGTAATATGGGTTTATAACTGAGGCCAAAGCACCTTGAGAAACTGGAGACAGCACCTAAATGATGCAGGCATTATTGTGCCATGACTGCAGAGTTACATATATTATTTAGCTCAAATATAACTAGAAAACAAGTACAGGGAGCTCAATTTTTATGAAATTATTTTCAATCTAAAACCACTGGTTGTCTTTATTAAGTGTGAAGTGCAGAAATAAGAATAATTATAGAAATTATATGATGCCTTTGTCTCTCCAGTCAATTAAAGCATTGTTTCACACAGGCTTTGGTCTCAGACCTGCACTCATTACTCAGTGTGGTGTGGCTGCAATGCAATGCAGAGCAGTAAGCCACCTCCTTCAGCTGGAAATTCAAGGGTCTTTACATCCACTGATCCCTGTTATTAGTTCTGCTCCATTCTATCAAATCTGTTTGTCACCTGTGTTCCTCACAGTTGTGTACACACATCTCTGTCACAGTGCAGAAGAGGCCTGGTAGTGAGGTATTTTTTGAAGTCAAATCTTCTGTTGGCTTGCTCTCGTTACTCCTAAGACAAAAAAAAAAAAAAGAGGAGCTTAGGAATTAGGCAAATTTGCATCTCAATTTTAATCAAAGTTAATACTGAGGGAGACTTGCTCCCTCAATTTAATGCTGGCTTTCTACCACAAAAATTCTGAGTTTGTATAATTAAGACAATCATTTTGAGTAAAGACAGCCTGATGTTTCACATAAGCCTTGACAGTCCTATGCAGAAGTCATGTTGCTACCTGCTAACATGAATGCACATTGGTGGATACTGATGATGTTTCCAACTGTCTCTAGGAGGTCCTGTGTTAGTCTAATCTGCAGTTCCCCAGAGATACAAACAGCAGTACCTCTGAACATGTCCTAGGTGTTTTCCTAGGACACAGTCCACCTGGAAAGGTTTATTTTGGATTGCTTTACCTGGGTTTGAGAAGGATCATCAAGACCTACCTTAGAAAGTCTTTCTGCCCCGTTGGTCCTCACTTCTCACACGGCTGAAGTTTCTTGCCTTGCAGGGGTGCAAGATACACACTGGTTAAGAGCTCCTGAGGGCTGGTATGTGTGAGTTTCAGCTATTAAACCTTAAAGATTTCAGATATTAAAGTAGCAATCATAGAATCATAAAATCACAGAATCATAGAATGGCTTGAGTTGGAAAGGACCTTGATCATCTAGTTCCATCACCCTGGTGTGGACAGGGACACCTTTCACTAGACCAGGTTGTTCAGAACTCTATCCAACTTGAACTTAAACACTTCCAAGGGTGGGACATCCACAAATTCTCTGGGTAGTCAGTTCCAGTGCCTCACCACCTTTACAATAAAGAATTTCTTTATAAGATGGCATCGAAACCTACTCTCTTTCAGTTTGAAGGCAATCCCCCTTTGTCCTCTCACTACATTTCTTGTAAAAAGTCTCTCTCCATCTTCTCTGCAAGGCCCCTTCTGTTACTGGAACACCACAATTAGGTCACCCCAAAGCTGTCTCTTTTCCAGGCTGAACAATCCCAATTCTCTCAGACTTTCCTCATAGGAGAGGTGTTCCCTGTTTCACGCCTACCTCCTTTTTCTTACTCGTCCTCCTCTTTGGAAATTCAAGCTCTCAGCCAGGGGGCATCAGAGGTCCCATGAGTCCTCTTGTTTTCTCAAAGGAACTGGTAGACAAATTTTATTTCTGGGAAAGTGATATTTTGATATTTGGCTTCTAGACAAAAAATCCAATATTGTGTTTGATTCCGTTTTTCTTGGTATTAATGTGGCTGTACTTTAACATAGAATTTTAATGACCAATAAAATATATAGAATTATTGATATAAAGTAGAGGTTTAACATATCATATACACCTTATCACATACAATACTTTGGCTGAATGCAAGTTTGATCAAAATTAAAAAGTATTGGAACCAAATTGTTTTGAAATGTTCCCAAAGATGTAATCAAAGCAAAATATTCCAGCAAAATATTTCAAGTCTGACATAACATTTTCCAATGAAAAATCTTCCA
The DNA here is from genome assembly GCF_037042795.1 of Molothrus aeneus. NCBI lineage: Eukaryota > Metazoa > Chordata > Aves > Passeriformes > Icteridae > Molothrus > Molothrus aeneus. The sequence continues at coordinate 45,105,495 of NC_089648.1, forward strand.
TCAATTATTTTTTCTCCAGCAGTCTCTGTCTATTAAAAATTGTTTCTCGTAGGGAGAGCATGACATTTGTTTCACATGATTTCCAGGAGATAGAATTACTGAGAGATAACTTCAATTAATGAATGATGCCTCCACTGTGATCTGGATAATATAATGTTGCCTCTGTCACTGCAATGCCTTGCAGTAATTGTACCTGCAAAAAATGGCAAGGTAGGAGCTCTTTAGCTAATACAAAAGGAACATGATGGTAGAAAAGTTCTCTGAGAAGAAGCAGCCATTTTCTCTTCTTCACCAAACCCAAGCTTCAGGCCATCAGCTATGCTTCTCACTGGGGCTTTCTCTCTTGCTGAGGATTGAATGAAAATAGGGGGTGCAGGGCTTTTCTGTGATAGAATTTCAGCTTTGAATATCAATTTTTCAGACTCTTGTACACGGTTTTGCACGCAGACCAATAGTCTTTATTGGCTGTATTTTAAATGGATATAAATTGGTATGCTGAAGGGGAATGGGAAAGGTAGAGTGTCAGGTTACCCAACAGACTTGTTACTATTTCCCTTGCCAGTTTCTAGCAAAGTCTGGTGGGCATTTTTGCCAAGAGCTGTTATGCATGAAGTAGAATGCTGGCCCTGACTCTATGGAGTAAACCAGGCAGAGCAAACCACTTTTATAGCTGGCAGGTCTGATGACAAGCCACAGCTGGTTTTAGACAGACTGGGAAAATGCCAGCATTTCCTGCAGATATGCAGAAGCATCACAGCCCTGTGAACTTGGCTGCATCAAAGTTTACTTGTGGTCTGGATACAAGTCAGAGCCCTCCATCTGAGTAACTCTGGGTTAAGAGAAGATTCAGGGGTTCTCCCCTCCATTGTTAGCTTTCACACCAAACCATCTCAGAGGGAAACTAATTTGCAACTCTCCTTTTCATGAAAGGCACTCTTTAAAAGGAACCTCAGCATTTGTAAAAAGGCAGGCCTAGAGGCTATTGACTGTTCAACTAAATAGTGGAATTTCTCTTTCTCAGTTGGTTCTCTTCACTACCTTATAATTTAGTGTCAGTATTTGCAACATTTTTGGCATTTTGCCCCTTTTTTCTCTGAATTCCTTTACACAAAACTTGCACAAATTTCTGTGTGACTGGTATCCTGTCCTAATGTTGTGTGCTTGATGCTGCATTGAGACAAGATGATAGAGGTCATGCTCATGTCCCCAGAAGGTAGCCAAAGGTATCTAATTTTTTTGGTATTTCTGTCATTTTAGTTTGGTTTAGGGATTTGGTTGTTTTTGGGGTTTTTTTTTCTGGTTGTTTGTTTTTTAATTTACTGTGAACCCTGAGTGGAAATTGCCCAATATCTCAAATGGTTAAATATCCTCAAAAGGATTTACAGCTTTAAATGAAGTGTAACCTCTTTCCTTGTGGCTGTGGAATTAACTGATTTCCAAGCTATTAAGGTTTCAAAACTTTTTAAAGTATGAGATTATAATGCTTCAAGCCTCACTAGACCTTTCTCATTTCACTAGATGGTGACATTTTACAAATTGTCAGATTTATCTTTGTTTACTAGCAAAGAGGACAAAGTTACAGCCACTTTAGTTTGACTCATCAGTTTTATAGCCCCTTTATATGTCTGAAATTCTGGAGATTAAGGAAAGGGGTCTGAGAAAGGAATGGTTTACAACATTCTTTTCAATAGTTATTTAATTGGTTGTCTCAGAGGGAAAACAGTCAGCCAGTCATATGACCTAAGGAGAAGAAATATCCACGTATATTTGTGCCCTTGTATGTTTTCCTGTGAATTCATACACATTAAGCCATGTTTTGGTTTGTAAGCTGCAGTATTATGCATGCAAAATAGGATGAAAGGTGCAGCTTCTGGTCATCCTTGTACTTAGCAAGAGAGACAGCTACAGGGAAACCCATGTTAGGAAATGTTAAATACAATATTGTATTTCTTCCTACATTTTGTCCTTGGCTGTTGAAGAGAATCATTGCATGTCATTAAACAGTTGATGTGTTCCACCTCAGAAACATTTCATTTTACAGAACAGAAATTTAAGGTAGCAGAGACCATGTCAGAATGAGAGCACATGGCTGTGCCTGCATCTGCACTGTGCATGCAGAAGGTTCCCCTATATGCTCACATGCTGTGGACATGGCTGCCTGTACAAGCATCTCCAGACAAAAATTTGACTGAATATCAACTCCTTTTCCTATTGCACTAACAGGACTTTTTCAATCTCTGACTTTCTGGGAAGAAAAATCCTATTTTTATTCTCCTACATTGCTCTATTATCTGTAAACAGAACAGTAATTTTAATAGATGGCCTAGCTAGTTTTTGGTTTTTTTCTTTCAACTCCAGGGCATTTAATGCATCTTTTAATCTTGAAAGAGAACATCCTTGCACAGATTCATGGTAGGCAGTTGATGCTTCTTCACTCTGAAGAAGTTATGGCTCTTTAACTAAGAGTATAAATCTAGTGAAATGTGTATCAAGAGACTCAAGTGAAATGTACTGTGCAAAAAGGGTAGCTACATATTAAGTCACATTTTCAATCTGTCTTGGGATGTGTAATGGAGAGGAAATTTAAACATATTTTCACCTTTGTATGGTTATAGTCAAATACTCCTGTAACTCCCTTTACATGTTTTTTATAACATTGTACTATGCATTTTCCCCTTTAGGGGAGGGGGAACAAGATACCTGCTGCTATGTTCATGGTCAGAAATCCATACCTAATAGTCCTTAGTCATAATGCTGGGCTGATGATTGGATTTCCTGTTCTTTAAGGTCTCTTCTAACATTTATGTTTTTATGATTCTATGATTCTAGGTCAGACTCCTTAGTCTCCAACATGACTCCACTCCTAGGGTGAATCCACTTTGTTCTCCTCACAGGCTGTCTCTGCTACTGCTGTGTTTTGTGGTTCGTCCTCCTTGAAGACAGGAGGCCAGAACCACATAAGATATTCCAAACCAGTTTTTGCTAACTGTGTAGAATCATAGAACATTTTGGGTTAGAAAACACCTTTAAGATTGAGTCTAATAATAAACTTTATACTGCCACTAAACCATGTTCCTAAGTGCCACATCTACACATTATTTAAATATCCCTGGGGATGGTGACTCAACCACTTCTCTGGGCTTAATAGCCATTTCCATTAAGACATTTTTCTATTATCCAGTTTAAACGTCCCCTGGTACACCTTGAGGACATTTCCCCTTGTGCTTTCTTGCAGCTTGGTGCCAGCAAGAAGAGACCAACTCCCACCTGGCTACAGCCTCCTTTCAGGCAGTTTTAGAGAACAAAAAGGTCCCCCCTGAGCCTCCTTTTCTCCAGACTAAGTACCCCCAGCTCCCTTGGCTCCTTCTCACAGGACTTGTGGTCCAGACCCTTCACCAGCTCCGTTGCCTTTCTCTGGACTCACTCCAGCACCTCAATGCCCTTCTTGTAGTGAGGTGCCCAGACTGGATACAGGACTCAAGATGTGGCCTCACAACAGGTGTTTTGCTCAGCAAAAAAAGTACAGCTATTTCTTCTATGGGATAAGTATAATCATATTTCAGTTTAGGACATATTTCCTGTGTTTAATATCACATCTTTTCTTGACCATCCTCTCAACTTCTTTTCCACTTTATTTCTACTTTGGAAATTATATTTTGCCATTTTACTTCTTTTCTAATCTCTGGCACGCAGTGTGTATTTATCAGCTTCCACACGTCATCACGTAGCTGCAGCACACTTTTATTTCCCCTTCTTCCCAACCATACAACACTTATGCAGCTGTGCCAATACAGATGTCTTTGGGCAAAGCATCACCCTTTATGACATCAAAATGCAACTGTTCTGTCTGGTCTTTTCTGAAAGGGAAAGTTTTGCACATGTAAAATCCCTGGTACGCCTGACATCTTATAGAATAAAGTGAATGGATGAGCAATGAATAATTACATTTAGTTTCAACTGTGTGGAATCTATGTTTTTTGCTAATTTAGATACTAGCTGCTCAAAGTGGAGCAATTAAGGAAATTCCTCCTTTCCTTAGCACATAAATATCTTAATGGTATTTTTTTCTCCATTTGTATTGTTTTTCACCTTTTCCAAAAAATAAGACATTACAATGTATTCTACTTCTATTTAGAGAATGTTGGATCAGAAGGATTATTTTCCCACCTGCATAAAGCCAGTGATGTCTCTGTTCTGTTACATTATGTGATCAATTCAGCACTTCTTATGAAAGATGCTGCTAGCCACATCCTTTGGGTTTCCTTAAGAGAAAATAGTATGTATGGATAAAAAAATTCATGATGCTGCAACTTATACTGTATCATATCTTTATGAGGAAGCTGTACAAAGCCAATTATGAAAAACTGTTTGGCTCCAAGCTCATAGCAATGCCTTTCCAGTTGGGCCCAAGTTTCTCCCAGGTCACCGAATTAAGCACTGATAGCCAAACCCCAAGGATAAATCTGTGCTGTAGTCAGAAGTGTAGATCTGTGCCTTTATTGGTGCACTGCCATAGGAGGCCCTAAACACATAAGTCCCTATTCTGTTATGAAATTGTCTGTATAACCATCACCAAGGGTTTAACCCACCCCTCCTAGCTACCTGGGAGCATTAACATTTCTCTCTCTCAAAAGACAGAGTCTGGAAGTTGTCCAGGGGCTACAGTCATAGTTGCCATATAAACGTGTAAAAAAGAGAGATTGCTACCTGAAAATATTTCTAATTCAAAAACTGGAGAAGTATTTTGATTTTATGCCCTGAAGGGCATGAATTTACCAGATTTCCTAATTCTAACACTCAAATATTAAATTCCTTTAGAGGGGGGATTGCTATGAAGTATTCTGCATTGTGGTATAGATGTTGCAGATCTATCATCTCATTCTTGGACTTAGCATGGGGGTTTGTGGTTTTTTTAATCGGGAAAGTTTCTCTTTATATCAGAATAAGAATGAGAACATTTACTCTAACTGCTTGGGAATTCTTAGGATGGCTACTAAATAATCCACTAGATCCCTGTTTTGTTTCTTAAATTAGTTTCTAATTGGCTGCAGTTCTAACAAAATATGGTGGTGTAGCGAAACTCATCATCTGCAGGTGATGAGGGAACATGCTATCAAAAGTCTATAGCTCCTAGGGAAGTCAGCTGTGTTTGAAGATTTTTAGATTTTTTTTTTAAATAGACCATGCTTTTAGGTGACTTGTTGCCCAGTTTTGTCCAGCTCAGCTGCTCTCAAAATTAAGAAAACGAAGTTGGTTTGTTTTTTTTTTTATCAGTAGACTGTGAATCAGAAATACATCCCTACAGTGCAATAAGTATACATCTTTTACATTTATTGTTTGAATTGCATATTGCAGATCTAGAAGACTAACCTCCTTAGTCAAAGAAGAGAATTGACAGAGAGGATCTCTTCCAGGTCTGCCTGGAGCCTTTGATCTGGTTCCACTGTAGAGGAAATATTTTGTGCTGGATGTTTGCTGCCCTGTGTTGATTCTTGCCTCTGCCACAGGAGACCAAGGATGAAACTTTGTGACATTTCTCAGTGCATTCATAGACCAGCTCCTCTTTGTGCTGTGACTTGCAGGTGGTTAAATAAAAAGCCAAGATTCAACCCCAGATTATATAATTGGTTAATAAATAAGAACACAGAAAAGGGAAAAGCGGTCATAAAAAGACACACAGGGCTTTGTTTCAGAGTCTGTAATTCATGTTTCTATTGCTAGGATCAATGTAGAGCAAGGAAATTCACATTTATTTTCTCTGTACATGAGTGGTTTCGACACTTCATCTTGCAAATGTGCATATAACAGCACCTTTATTTACTGTTAATGTCAAAACCTAGAGCTTCACAGCATCTGTGGAATGTCCCTAGAGTGCTTAGAAGTAAGGCTTAAAGGAAAAATCATTTTAAATTCTTCTGTTTCTTTCAAGTGAAGCATGGAGCAATCAGACTTGTATGAATCTGATTTATATAGTGCCAGGCAGGACGAATATCGTGCTTTCACCAAATACTCCACTAATATATGGTATAAGAAACAACATAATTATCAAACTTGAGTAGAAACTTTACTTTTAAAAATAGTTCAGAGGCTTTCTGTTTGCATGTTTTAAGTATTAGTATTGTCACTACAGAGACCATTTATGATGTCTGCCAAAGTCAGAAGATGCATTTTTTAGTGCATGCAGCTTCTTAAACAGGTTTGTAAGCTGCAGTATTATGCATGCAATAGACAGCCTTCTCCTCATGGATTGTGGTAGCTGAGGAGCTTCCTCTAAAATCAAATAAATAAAAGATAAAGTAATATGCTAAACTATTTTTTTCATAGAGAATTTCATTCTCCCCTGTTAACTTTTCCAATGGAAAATACAAATAGGGAAAATTTAATTTATAAATGAATAATTTTTCAGCTTCATCAAGTTTTTAAATATTTAGAACAATTTAGAACAACCCTTAAATATTTTCTGACACTTTTTTTAACCTCAGTTGTAAAAACAGTATTTTCAATATTTAACTGCTTTTTTAACTAGCAGAAGATATACAGCATTCAGAAAATTGTAGGAAATCTCATCTCGGAATACTTCTAACTTTTTCCAACACACAATATAAAAACACCAAGAACTGTAAAAGTTATTTTATTCATATAAAAAAAAAGTGCTAGAAAAAAAGCAAGAGAAATCTGTTAAGTTCATGTCTTAAATGAATTGTTTGCTGTTAAAATGAAAGCTTGCTGACTTCTTTCAACTCAAATTCCCACATTTTTTTAAACTGGTCTGGTTGTAGAGTTGTAAACGATTTCCTTTAGACATCTGCCTAACCTGCAGTTAGGATTAGATAATTGCTTAACGTTATGGCATTTATTTATGGGATTCCCATTACTGCAGTGAAGACCATGGGAGAAGTTCTGGCTGAATTCCCTTCAGGGGTCTGGAATGAATGCAGACAGGAGTGGCAGCTGTACTGTCTTTTGGAGAGACAATCCTTTCTTCATGTGTTTCACTCCCAGCCAACTCTACTTGGCCAGGTCTCTATCCTCACTGGGCAGGAAGCACAGGTGGCAACCTGTGGATTTTCTCCAATTTAGCTGAAACTAGGCGCCCAGATTTCCTGGGACAGGACGTATTTTCTCACATATTTTAGAGTCTTTCATAATTTTACATAGATTTTCTTATAACTGAACATTTTGAAAACTCCAAAAGAAGTAGTAAATATTTCAGCAGACTCAGAACTTTATTCTCCCATTTTTTTGATCAATACTCTTACCCTGCTTTCATCCTAGAAATGATCTTGTACAGGAGGTACCCGAGAGAGTCACTGATATGCACTGAACAATAAGGAGTACCTACTGTGAGAGTTGTCATCTGACATCCAAAAGATCCATAAATTTTTAAAATCCTCTCCTTACATGTCATAACACTTATTTATTAAAATAAATCATTCTAGGGAAAATGCAGGCTCAGCAATAACCAGAGGTGGACTGAGCTGACTGAAGCAGCTGGAAATCATCCAGGTTCCTCTCCACTTGTGGGAGCTGCTTCAGGTGAAAAACCTGCTCATATTCACTCCTGCCATAGGGTCACATCCTATAAGTTCTGAGGGCTGGTATTGCAGGAACTTCAAGGTTATTTGGAGAGAAAAGAACCTTTGGAAAAAGTTCTCAAGGTATGTAAAGGGAAATGAAAGAAGGAGAAACAAGACCAATTTGTAAAGCTCAGTTAAGAATTTTATCATAAGGACATTGACAATCTTATAGCCTGATGGAAAACCAGAAAATAATTTCTCAAAAAATCGATAAACCCCTAGATAGTTCCAAAAGGAAAAAGTAGTAATCAAAAAGCTGAAATAGACGACTGTTTAAGCTCTTGGAGACAAGGGAAGAAGCTGTTAAAAATCAAATGGCCTCAGCTCAGTTTTCTATATTACACTATTTTATGAATCTATCCTATTAAACTTTCATAAGATGAAACACTGACAATTTTTGAAAGGGAAATGTAAGACTAAAATAAAATTTCCTGTAATGCTTCCTCATCAATATTTCAATAAAGTGTTTTAATTAGGTGGGTGAATAGGCAATTAATGAATGACTAACCTGACTAACCTGAGTACCAATCAAAGTGGTTTCTTTGAAGATTTCTTTAACTTTTCCTGAAGTTAATTTGACACATTCTTCTTGTATGATCAGATTTTAAGTCCATTTAATTATTAAGGAAGAGTTGGGAATATATTGGTTGCGAAAAGGTATTTTTAAAGCAATGACCTGTAACCATTTCCTGAGGAACACAAAGGCCTTGGGATTTACTGAAAAAGTTTTGGAAAAGCTTCTGAGACAGCTCAGGCCTTCTATATGATCGTAGACATATGATCATAGACAACTAAAAAAGATGAATCAGATTATCAAAAAGTTAGAAACTCTTCAATAGATTATACCCTTTTTTAAGATTATAGGCTGAAAATTGTTTAGAAACTAAAAAAAAAACCCAACAAAAATCAAAGTTAATGGATTGTGATGCAGGGGTAGCATGATTAATGGTAATGAAGTAATGGCACACTAAAGAACTGGATAAAGATAAAGCCCTTAAAGCACCGGACAAGAACTAGATAGAGGGAAAAAAAAATAAGCAAAATCAAATTCAACAAGTTTTAGGTTTCTCTTTCCATATCTCAAGTTCTTTGCTGTGTCTTCAGAGCTAGAGAAATATACACTAAAGTGTGTTAAAAATACAGTCATTAATTTTGTGACAGCATGGAGAGCCTACTTAAGGGGAGACAGAGCATGACCCAAACTTGCAAACCAGATCAACAAAGGAGATCGATTTCCATTGTCCTTTAGTGGCCTGCAGTCCTGCACATTGTAGTTTCTTACACTTCCACTTTTCCTACAAAAGCACTTGAAAAGCTTTTCTGCTTGCATTAATGTAGGGTGAATTCAAATACAAAACATTAAGAATTTTTCAGAGGACATAAATATCTTATTTGTGCAGTTGGTAACTACTGTACAAGTGTGCTGTTTATGTGCCTCTTAGAATTTTTTTTTGCCTTGATGTTGTCATTGGTGTTGATATGACATTGCTTCAGAAGGATCTTCTGATCCTCCCACTGTGCATTCCTTGCTGGGGTCCCTCTGTGGTTGTAGGTGGGTAGTGGGATAGGGAAGAGTCACATCCCAGGGAAGAGGCTAATATCACCTTTGTAGCTGAATCCAGCCCTTACTTAGCTGTTGCAAGATAAATATAGGTAAGAACCAAAGTAATTCTAATTCTTAACCTCACAGCTTGATGACTTAGCTTTAAGTCTGCTATTTTTCTCCTGTATTACTCCAGAACTGTGCTATCCTTTTAGCTGACTCTGAAGGTCCCAGCACGTAGCTTTTAAAATTCTCTGATTATGAAGTCCATAGAACACCCACAGAGAGAGTGTTATAATAGAATGCATCTCTTCTAGATATTTCTGACTGGAATTTCAAGTGCTATATCATTAACCTATGTAATTATTATGCTACTAGTTTTCACCTATCAGGAGCCTGGAAGTCTGCTAATGTAGCTGAATTTTGAAATATTGCTGTAGCATATCTAACATCTCTAAAATTTGAAAAGAAATATTCATCACTCTTGTTTTACAGAGGGTATTTGTTTTGTTATTATTCAGCTTTTAAAAGGGTGGATGCTTTCAGGTTATTTACCAAACCTCTGCTCTGGATGTTTCTTGAGGGCAGTTTGTTTTAAAGCAAATGTCATGCATGTAAGGTTTGAGGTAGATCACATTAATGATTGATCCATTGAAAGCCTTGAGCTTTTGCTGTTTAGGCACAGTATTCCCTACTATGTTCTATAGTCTTCTGTCAAGCACTGCTTGCACTGTTATTAGTCCCTGATGATGGGTAGCACTCCTATCAGTGACACAAAGCTCTTTGTTGCAATGATCCCTGGGACACAAAAAACTATCAGCAGCATGGAGAAGCCTGCAGGTCTCCAGTCTTTCTGAGCATTGGTGCATTCAAGGTTCACAGAGCCAGGTGGAGCTGCAAGGGCAGTACTGCTCTGCTAGCCCTGGCTGTCCCTTCCACTCCTTCCCTGGGGCCCCACCAGTGGCTCTTTGACCCAATCCAACCACAAATTCATCTCACAGGTAGACACAAGGTGGAGGTCAGAAGGCTGGAAATGAAGAGGAAGGTCTCCAGCAGCTTGTTCTTTTACTAATGGAACCAAGACATCTCAGCTGCAGAATGAGATGTACTCAAGTAAAGGGGCTTGTTCTGGAGCTGCACAACTGAGGACAAGCTGGTTGCAGCCACCTGGCTGGCAGCCAGCTTTCTCACCTCTGCAGGACATTTCCTCTTGCAGGGACAAATCATTGGAGACTCAGCATGCAGCCTATTCTCCAGAATGACATGCCAGGCCCCTGTTTATTTGGTGCTTATCAACCACCACAGAGGTATACCACAGTTTTCCAGACTAGCTTTGCCCAGCTAGTGGCTGGCTGAGATAAATGGAGAAGTTGGTCAAATTTCATCCACACAGTAATTCTAAAAGGGGAAGGGAGAGGATGGAGGAGAGACAGGGAAAAAAAAAAAAAAAAAGAAAACTGCAATCATCAGGTTTTCTCATAAGTCTGATAGATCAAGCTGAAGGAAAAAAGAATTTGCTTCTCTTACAGCTCTGGGAATTGAGTGAGACTTAACCAATTTATTTATAGGCACCACAGGATGCCAATCAGCATTTGACAGGATCTCAGAACCACTTCTGTGCTGCTCTGATATGGATTTGTTTCAGCTCTGACTGTGAAAGCTTGTTCTTTCAAGTGCCTCTGTTCTACATTCTCTCTTCAGAGTCCAGAAAATCAACAATATGTAGCCACATCTGAAGGCTGCCACACCAGGGCATGGCCAAAAATTTTTATGAATGAGACTGTAAATCTTGCCTTGGTGAGTTGAAATTTGACTGAGTTTTGTTTACATAGGTTGAGGTGTTCTAATTCAAGACAGATTGTTAACTTTCAAGTGTGCCACTGAAGTTTGAAAGCAGCAACTTTCCAGACACACACACACACACACACACGTAAAATTGAGGTGATGTTGCAACTGGCAATGTAAACCAGCAACTTAAACTGCAGGGCAGTAAGTGAAAGAAAGTTCCAAGCCCATGATAAATGTAAGAAAGCCAAACATGTTAAGATACAGGTAATAGCAGTCAAATCTTCCAGAAACCTTACCATTCTAATAAAAGATGAAGTGCTAAAAGTAAAATGTTAATGGACTTTAATAAGGAACTTAATGAGATTATAAATACTACATTAGTTTAATCATTAACAGTACACATTAGTATGATCTCAGGCAAAGTTTATATTTGATACTTTTAAAGGGTTTTTGTTTTGTTTTGTTTTATTTTTATTCTGATCTTTGCAATGCTTGCAATATTGAAGAAAGTATTGCCTATCTCAGTAAAAAACATTAGGTGGTAAAATACAAGAGGTCAAGACCAGCAACACTTTGGGGGTGACATTTGGTAAAACAGTTTAAAATTTTAGAGTGAACATTTTCATACAGTTTCAGTACCTATGAATGCAAAATGAGAACACATGCACAACAGAGACTGAAATGAGGCCTGAAAAATAAAGAGAGCCCCTTACTGTCCTACCTAGTGTCTTGGACAACCCATCCACTAAGAAAGGCTAACTCTGATCATACAGATTTATAATTTTGGGTGATTGTATGAGATAAGTGTTGTAGAGATGAGTATGCTGTTCAGAGCCCCTTTTTGTTTTTCAGTGTGTCATGTTGTTCCAAGGGTAAATCACCAGGTCACCACTCTGGAGCCACTGGGCAGTCCCCATACTAGTTTATTCTTGGAGGCAGAGGCTGAAAAAGTGGGCCCAGGAGCAAATGATGTTGAGACACACTGCTACCCTGTAAGATTAAATGTGTCATGAGATGTTGTCTCAAGTTTGATGTCAAAGGAGTAAGGTGTAGTATAAAGTAAGCAGATATAAGGCTAATCTCATTGAAAAATCAAGAAATGATAATGTTTGAAACTAAAGTATATCAACTTGACTGTCTTCTTTTCCTTGAATGACCCTGGTTTTTTCTATGCAGTTTTAGGCCACAAAAGTTTCTGAACCCTTTTCCTGCCTCCAGCCTTTCAGTTCTCATTTTCTGTAGGACAACTAGGTCATAAAATTCCAGATAACCTTCAGTCATTTTATTGTACTGACACTTGTCCATCTTTTCTGTTTACTCAGCCCCCTTTTCACTAGATGAGCATGCTTCTAATGTCACAATTAATCAGGACTGTCTGCCCTTCTGGGCAGCAGCTGTATCTTAGTTTGGTAGTGAGTGACCATTCGTTGAGGCCTAAGTGGTACAAACTCACTCTAAAGGCAGAATGGGTAATGCTTGAGTAAAATTGTATTAACATTAGATCATAGAGCCACTGAAGTCTCCAAGGAAAGGTTTGAATATAAACCAATTCACCCAGGGTCTACTTCCCTTTTTAACTAGCTTGCAATGCAAGTTACCTTAAGTCTCATGTTCTGTGATATCCATTTATTTATTTCTAAGCAAATATATTCTGAGAGGCAGTTTCCTGCTGCAGATGGATATCTTTGTGTTACTATTTCCTGTTTATTTTTCCCACATTTCATTTTCTTGTAAATCTGAAGTTTACAGTTCATGCTATGAGACCAGAACTGGTTATAATGCTTAAACAGCATAGTGAGAATAGCTGAAAGTCAAAGTGCACTGACATTAGATCACCTTAGCAAATCCTTGATACACAATGAAAGCCCATTTCAAAGCAGCTCTCTTTTTATAAAGTAATATATTTTTTTAATCAGCTTCTTTAACTTATTTACTGAGATACCTGCAAGAATGAGGCCTTTATTTTTCCAATCAACCCTCTGCTATTTTTTTTAAAAAATGCTAAATTAGTTGTTAAGACAATAATGATTATATGGATAGTGAAATATGTTACATTCATATTATGTTAACATATAAATCTTTTTATTTTTAATGAATCTCATGTTTTGTTTTGTTTTGTTTTTTTGTTGAAGTACTTTAGATCTGCACAGGTATGTGCCTTTTCAACTAAAAGTCAGAAGCCTCTCAGAGCCTTTTGTGGATAGTGGTAGAATTTTACCAGATTTTGGTGTTGTGCCTATTGATCAAGCCACCATTATTTTTCTAACTGTTGATGGAAGAAAGTTGAGTAAGGTCTGATTAGTTTGAAGATAGCAGAGTCACTGAAGCTGACTAACTGCCTTAGCCAAAATGAAATACTGCAAGGAAGTGAATGATTCTTTGGAAATTGTTTTGAAATGTTCAACCAAAATTCATGTCATAATTGTATTTATCATTTATGTAAGCTAGCAATAGGGAAAAAATGACAGAAAGGAATGAAATATGTCAGTATGATTTGTAGTTTAAAGGGGAAAAATATCACAATTTCACAGCAAAGTAAGCAAAACAGATTCTAATAGATATGTTAGATTATCAAAATTGCCTGTTATGAGCAGCTTATAAGTCTTGCAGACACATATTTTTACACAGTTTTTGCACAGATTTTTAATGTAGAAGCTAAACTCATTCAGTTCAGGAAAATATTTTGAAACTCATAATTTTCAGGTCATTGCATGATGTTCTAAATTATAACCCCTTATGCCATTCCCTCCATAGTAACTTCAGAGATAAAATGGACTTGGTGCAACTTTTGCTATGATGTGCCCTACTCACATGTGTTTATTGAGGCATTGCAAAGAACAGCCATAGCAGCCACTATTCAATGCAGCACACATTGGTTGTCATTTCTGAATCCATGTGGGTGCAGGGACGAGAATTACAATGTACCATTCTTAATGTGGTTTCTCAGCTTGTCATACTGATCTTGTTTCTCTAATAAAGATAATTTTTAAACAGCAGTTTATATAATAAGTTCTTAACTGGCAGGATCCCTGAGCCCTGGGATTTCTGGCAGGAAAGCTGGTGACATTGCTGATGGCACCAAACAATCCAGATCATATCCAAGATAATGTGCAAGAAGAATGCTGAGATGGTTCTTGGAAACCCATTTCTATTTACTCTTCCTCTTGTCCTTGTCTGCCACCATGCTTTCTGTCATTTAATGTATGGAATGATAGGGCTAGCTTGTCAGTTCCAAATTAGACCATTCAATTATTTTACTTTATTAAGTTCCCAGCCCATGGATAGCTGCATACTAGGAAAAGAGTTTAGCCAATAGTTTGTGAACTGGAAAAAGAGGGCATTTGAATGAAAATGGAATTGACGATTAATCTGTGTAAGTGGTGCAGAGATTATTTTTGAAGTAATACTACATTTGGTCATAAAAGATTTCAGTATTTGCTTGTACCAAGTATATAACACCCTCCAAGCTGTGGAGTTCTGCCACGGCTTCTCTTTTTGTTTTGCACACTGTGCCAGGAAAGCAGAAGGAGCCCATAAACTTTTCAGCACACAGTATTGCTGTGAACAATGACTCCTTTTATAAAAGTCACCTTTTGTTTGAGATAGATAGAAACAAAGCCAATTGCAAGGTAATTATAACCTGAAAGGAAATCATTCTGGATTGTGATTCCGTGGTGTTAAATGACTGTCACAAGGTTGGAAGTTGGTATACTGGCAAAGGAGCCCCAGGAATTCCCTTGAGGTTTCCTGGGAATTCATGGGGATTTTCATTGTTATCATGATGTATTCTTCTGCTATATGAAATGGAGCCAGCCCTCCATTTCCCTAGAGGCAGAAGATGAGTCCAGAGTAGTCTGGGCACCCAGATAAGGCAGCAGAGTTTTCTGGTTTGGCTGGATGAAGAATTCGGGTCCATATGCTGTCTGTGGTCTCTGGCAGGTCCAGCAATTACGGAGTGACTCAGAGTTTCAGAATCAGACGCTTGAGTTTGTGCTCGTACATTTAAGTGTGTGGGTTTATCATGCAGTTTTGACACAGAGTTTTATTTCCTCAGGAAACAGGAGCTCATCAGCAGCAGGTCTGCTGCTTTGTGTACCATATTTACATAAGTTGAGGCTCACATTTAGGACAAGAGGACAAAGTCTTTAGCTGTGCCAAGGAAGGTTTAGATGGGACATAAGAAAAAGCTCTTCACAGAAAGGGTGATTGGGCATTAGAATGGACTGCCCAGGGTGTTGGTGAAGGTGTTTAACTGAGTGCCATGGTCTAGTTGACAAGATGGTGTTTGGTCATAGGTCGGACTTGGATGATCTCAAAGGTCCTTTCCAACCTAGTTGGTTCTGTGGTTTCTGTTATCCTGAAATGACTGCCATGAATTCATAGGACTAGCTTACATTTAACAGTAGGTAACAATCAAGAGTAAGAAAAAAAAGGAGTAAACTTGAATAAACAGGAATGAGATAAATGAATTGGAAAAGCAGCAAGAAATAATGGGCCTTGGGAAAATTACTGAAATGATCTGTTGAGAGTGATATTGTTGAAGAGCTACTGTAATTATGTAAAGTAGTCAGCAAATCCAGGGAGCTGTCACATGTTTTATCAAACTGGCTAATTTGCTCTGTCATTTCTAACAACATCTTCATTCTGCATGGTCCATACAGGCATGCAATAATGCATGTTTCCTTCATATGGTAAATATTTTTTCCTTTGCATTTATACATACCATTATAATCCATCACCTTTGTTGTCAAAAGACTGCTGATAATTTAGAAATAATTAAAAGCTTGTAAAGAATCATTCATCCTTCATTCACTAAAAGATTAAATTCCTATAAGAGGTTTTCATTCTCTTTTTGATTAGAACTGCCTGTTTCAGCAAGGGCTTGTGAAATCCTTTCAGTATGATCAACACTCAACTTTCAGCCAAATGTCAGACTGACAAATATTTGAGTGCTATAACTGTTTATCAGAAATCAGTATTCTGCGCATTGGTTTCTGATCAAGGTTTTTGATCCTTGACCTTCTACTACTTATTTATTTATTATTGATTTGCTGTCAGTTAAGTTTGTTATTAAGTTTACATTAAATTAAAATCACAGTGTATGACTGTCTTTTGTCTAACAAGGATGAAATATATATTGAGACTAGCACTACACAGAAAATACAGTGTATAATTGTAAATATACTTTTATATGTACAAATCAGGAAAGAATCCTTAATGAAAGAATTCTTCAAACAACTCGGACTTTTGATCTTTAAAGAGCTGTAAATCAGAATCATGTGCAGAACTCCATATTAAAAGGTCTGTTATTAGTGTTCCAGTATCAAAAGCTCTGCAAAAATAGGAAGTGTCAAAAACTGAGGTGACTTGTGCATATTGATATATAGCCTTGATGCTTGACAACCTCACTGCAAAGAGCAGCTGGAGAAAAGGTGACAAGAATAATTCCTTTGAACTGTTAAAGCCTTTCTCACCTCTACTGCTCTCATTCCCTTTTTCCACCCCTAGCCTCATCATCCATCGTGCCCTCTCCACATTGCTTCTTGTTCTGCTTTAATTTTTCAACTTGTTTTGAAAGACAACAAAAATCTCCTGTCAAGGTACTCTTTCAAGAGCTGGAGAGGAGCAGCCAGCTCTGACTGGTGGAGCTCTTGCAATCTGCTGTGCAGTCTACCAGGGTCATGCTGTAGCACACCCACTTCCAAACTTCAGGATCCTTCCATTTTTGTACACAGTGCTCCAGCTAAGCAGAGAAAGAAACTCTTTCTTTCATATGCTCCTCCTCCTTTGTCCTTTTAGGAAGGACAATTCAGAAAATAAACATTACTCTTTACAGGGGCTTTGCAACATTTGCATGTGAACCACATAATCTAAGCATTGAAGCAAAACTAGCAGTGTGGATACAATTTGTGTGGAAGCAAAATCTGGCTGCTATTTAGGTATTTTAAAAGCAGCTGAGCTCTGCCCAAACTCAGAATTTATTCTGACTGTGCCAACTGTGAAAACCTGGCAACACAGTTAAAACTGAGATCAATGCATCAGAGATAGCAGATAATAATCTGCCTCTAGGGTCACCAGACAGATCCCACAATATCACATATCCAGGTTTCATCTGCTATCATCAGATAGTGCAGTGCTTCCAGGGTGTCATAAACTTCCCAATCCCTTAGGAGGCTCTGGGGAAAGCAGAGGGCAGGAAAAGCAGCAAGGCAGCAGCAGTGGAGGAGTGCTGCCTGCAGATCTTTCAGCTGATCTCCTCCTGAGTCATTCCAAGGAAAATATTTACATGTCTAACCTACAAGTGTGAATTCTTAGACATCGTATGGGAATCTGATAAATAGGGGTTAGGAGGCAGGAATCTCTTCATCATAGTGAAATACTTCAGAGTCATCCAAAAGGGTGATTTTGAATGTCTTTGAAGCACAGAACCCATATTTGCACTAAAAAGTGAAAGTCACTTGCTTCCAGGAGCATACTGAAGACTCCAGTGCCATTTCCAGAGGAGACAAGAGTTCTGTGTGTCATGCCAGGAAACTTCTTTGGTAATTTAATGGCCATCAATATATATCAGTACAACTTTTAAGTATGTTGTAATGTCTCTTTTTGTGACCAGAAGCTCTATTGCCTAGGGTTTGGAAAATGAAATTAGTATTTTCTGTGTGGCAGGCTCTTTGTGTGTAGCTTTTGCATTTAATGAAAGGAAATTATATAAAAGTCTGGGCTGTCATTCTCAATTTTGCACAACTCTTATGGAAATAAGGAAAAAACCCACCAGTTTTTCTATTGTGTTTCCTAGGAGAATTCATAACTAAAAGGAAAAAAATAAAACTTATTCCTGGAACAAGTCAGTGCAAATAACCATAGGACCTTTCTTTATTTGAAAAACACTCCACAAAGTTTCTTTACAAACCCCAATTAGTGTTGCTATAACCAATCTTGTTTGTTCTGCCAACCTGTAGTAATAGCTGTCAGAGTTTATGTTATGAATGCTACACAATGACAGGGTCTGTATATCCACAGAAATATCCAGCATACACTGCCTGGTTCTCTTTGCAGACAGAAAAGGGAAATGTTAGTGCCAATCAGCTCTTCTTTATCACCAGAGCTGGGAGTGGATAGTTTTAGAAATGAGAGGAAGATCCACAGTCCAAGTCCTTATTCCTGCTTGTTGTCTACAGTCAGCAGTCATGTGCTTCTTTTATGTTTTTCCATGGTGATTGGATGACTTAGTGAAATTAGGAAAGAAATGCTGTATTGGTTCAAAGTATATGTTTTAAAAAATGTTTGCATAAGCATACGACAAAAATATATTCACCTCCAAATGGAGCTTTAAAATTTTGTCTTCACAGGAAATTTAATAGAACTGTGAGAGAGAAGGGGAAAGGAAGAAAAGAGTATATGCAGAAGGCAGCAGGTTTTATATGAGTGTCCTTCCTTCCAAATCAGTTAAATGGAAACTGCACAATCAGATATGTAGGAATTAGGAGTATGACTCCTAGTCTGGAAAGCAAATTTTAGCATAATGTCTGGCAGGATACAGTTTAGGATGTGGTTAGAGGGGTGGATCTGTAGGCAGAAGTTGCACCTTAGTAAATCACTGATGAATAATTCTGATAATGAAACAAAACATTATCGGTTTGTGATGGCAACTGTAAAATATAGTTTTGATGATGTAAACAAGGCTTGACATTGATGAAAATTAATTTAGACTGGAGGGAGCAATGTTTTGAAAATTTAAATTAAATCGGAGCTGGTTTAAGTTGCAATATTTGTAAGGAAGATACAAACAGGTGTCTTACCAACACAAACATCAAACCAGGTAATGCTGAAATGGATTACAGTCTTTTAGCCCATCTTCCAAAGTCACATATTAGAGGATACATCAACAGCTGTATGTTTACTCATATGTCCTTAGCTGTGATTATTCATGCTCATCTTGGGATTTCAAGGGTTGATCATAGGAGAATGATTATTCTTCAGCTCCCACCACCCATCTTCCCAGTTACCTCTAAGCAGGGCAGAAAATTAATGGCAGCTCATTTTTCTTTTGAAAATGGCATATTTGCAGAGCCCTCTGGAAATGAAATACACTGAATAACTTTGATTTCCTCTAGTCTTTGCTGCTTTTTTATAGGACAAATCAAGGAAAGGAAAGATTAATGAGACTAGATTTTACTTTAGGTGACATCAACTTAAGCTTGGAGTGACTCCTGACTTCCTAGTAAGATTGCTCTAAATTTACAGTGATACAAATCAGAAAAAAAATTGACTCGTAAGATTGCATGTCTTAAATTTTTTTTTCAATATCCCAGAGCTTGTCTTGCCACTACCCTGAAATTTATAATGCAATTCAGAGCAATTAATGTGAATGTTAAAATAAAGGCTTTTTGCCTTTCCTTGAAGGTGATTTAATCTCAGTTTAGAAATTAATTGTTTTTTATTTAGTTTTTTATTGCTACATTGTTTTTAGAGTCACCATTTCAGCCATGTTATTTCAGTTTCAGCAATCAGGTACTAAGAAATACTGCTTATCAGACTTCACTTTGTAGTAAAATAACCTGTGGTTTTGTCAGCCTATTCCTAAATTCCTCTGAAAGCAGGCAATCAGTTCAACAGATAGTGGTAAAAAACAGAAAATAGTTGAATCATTTGGTGTGGTTTTCCCATCAGGCACAACTTCAATTTTATCACTGTATTCCTTGCATACTTATTGGTGGTATATAGAAAACATAATTTTTCCATATGAGAACAAACTAGTTCTTTGTTTTAATGAAAAATGTCTTTGTGTCATGAGTAAGAACTGTGTATTTTGATTGTGGCAATTAAATTTAAGTGATGTTTTAAATGAGTTGGTGTATTATAGGATCATTTTATGCTTGCAAAGTAAAATTTAATGTTTAATAATAGTAAAAGAACTTATTTAGCACTTACTGCTAATAGCAGAAAAATAACAACAGGAGAGCTGTTAGAACAAAATGTGTACTTCCTATTTTTGATTTAGAGCAAGACTTAAATGCAGTTGCAGTTACTAATTATAATCACAGGAAAGGTAGCCAGAACATAAGCATTTTAAAAGTTTTTTAGAAAACTGATTGGGTTTTCTTAATGTGCTCTTCCTTCTGTAGAGGCATGGGAATCTCCAAGGGAGGAGGGGGAGGGAGGATGTGGGCAGCAAGAGGTGAAATATTGTTTCTCAGGAGGTTAAACTGATTAATCAGTTTTAATCACAGCTCAGAAGACTTGTCATTCCACATCTGAAAACTGAACTCTGAAATGTGTAACTATGCCTTCTCTTCATTTGAGACAAAAGCAGAGATGACAGGTTTTACCACCTTCCACATGTTAGAGAAGCACCATGAAGATTCAGGGAGCTTTTTTCCTTTGGCTGGAAGCGTTAGGTCAGTTGTAGACTGAAGGCACAGCCGTGCCTGGAGTTATTGCAGAGGCAGTCACAGGGTGGAGGGTGGACCATCACTGCAGGGGGCTACTGTACAAACAGGGAATGAAGGAATGGTCTCTCACTACCACCCAGTTCGATGTCAGAAAGCCTAATGTAACAGCACCATTAGTCACAACTGTTCCCAGTGTTTCTAAGATTGCCATTGCACAATTTTGCCTATATTTTAATGTAAATAAAGAAAATCCTGCAGAAAAACTCAGGACTAGCAAAATGAAGCTGTGATGTTCCAAGCAAGCCTGGCTGAATATGCCAACCTTGTCACTTAAAGGAATTTATAACTACATTTTCAAGAAACAAAATTCAGAACTTGTGGATGTATTCATGTTGTAATTTAAATGACTTTAAAATTATAATTAATTATAATTGTAATTGCACCTAAAAATTATAATTAATTTTAGCTATCACAGTTCTGTTTTTCTAATTTTATTAATAAATTTCCAATTACCTTTCATTAATGTATGATAAATTATTTGAAGGCTGAGTAGGCTTGGTGATTTTTGATTTTTTTTTAAATTTATTTCATCTTTGATGAGGTGATAATTATAGGTAGTTTGAATATCTTTAGAAAATATAATAAATGCAAAACAGTACTTTTATCATCCCATGTATGTAACAGCCCTAATACAGATGTTATACTCTTATTTGGATGTTTTTTTCTTAGAAACTTAATATGCTTCACAGACATACATAAGCTGCTTAAATAGTGTATAAGATGAAGGCAGTTTATAGAGATAAAATCTGTTTTGTAAAAACCAGTAATGTTTTAGTACTCTTTCAGTATTTTTGTAGAGAAACTGCATTTTTGTTAATACACATTCACTTCCATTAGTCAATTAAAGCATTCATTTAGGAAGAAATAAAACTCTATTGAGAAGACTAATACAGCTTTAGGCAAAAAATTTAAGTCATACTGGGAGCTTATTGGCTGCATAAACTTTTTGCTACCTTTTTGCATGAGCACATTTTCCATTTTGAAAACATAGCATAAAGATCTTGAGTTCTGAAATTGATTTTGAAACTGGAGGGAGTTTAAAATTAAACGTCTCTATTTCTGTTTTTAGTTTGTGTTTTAAAGTCGAGAAGTGGAGAAATCCCTGAGGTGTGGAAAAATCATTGTGTATACAAAACCTCTATAGTGCATTCTTTGCAAGGACAACCTTATATGTATCAAGTACAGGATTTTTAATACCTGAGCTGCTGTTAAAATTTCCTTATACAGTTATTATTTTCCTTTACAGTTATTAGATTTACTCTTTTGGGACCGACACTAAGACTTAAGGAATATCATTTGGCTGCTATCCATTTCCACTTTTTGCAAAAAAAATATGTTCTGGGTCTGCTGGAGGTCTGTTCCTTATTGCTTCAGGCTCTACAGCCTCCTAAGGAGGCACTGTGCTGAAAGAGCACCACAGGCATTGGGTTGCCTTAAACTGAGACACTCCCTTCCCCAGCTCTGCTCTCCATAGGTCATGAATTAATTCTTGCTTGCTGCCTGGGGTATTTTAGACATATCTACAAGTCTCCTTAGCCATCCTTTCCTCCTTGACTTCTCAATATACAGATTTAGATTTAAAGGTGGCTTGATGCAGAAGTGTCTTCCTTCTTTATCTTCTCAAACGCCCTCCACTTCCTAATAGCGCACTGTGCAGGGAGATGCCCACCTCCACTCAGCCTGGGGGAGCAGCCCCTGGCAACTCCCCACTATGGTGCCTATGTTACCTATTGGGGAAAGTAGGGGAAAGTTTAAGCTAGCCCATACCTTGTGGTCGAGTCTCAGCCTTGTTCAACATGATTATTAGCTCAAATCTATAGGAAAAACCCCTGGGTCCCTGCTGAGGTGAAATTAGCTTGAAGGGAGAAAGGCAGAGAAATCTTGCACAGCACATTAAAATTGAACTCTTTCTGGCTCTTATCCCCAGCAGCATTCTCCTCATAAATTCATTCTGCTTACACAAATGAAAAGCCTTTAGCCCAGTTTTTAATATAGTTCTTAGTACAATGTACAGAACTGAATACCTTGAATATATTTACTAAACAAATCCTGTTTCATTACGACTAGAACAACTTTTCACTTGGCTTGCTTTCACTCACAAACCTCTCTCTCGATCCTTCTTATATTTCTTCTCTTCCTGAAAAACCCATCAAAGACTGATAAAACATATGTCTACTGATATTTCAGATTTTTCATTAAATTCTGTCATGGAATCCAATAATTCCGCACCTCCTGTGCTTTTGACAACTTTTGTGTATAAGATGCCAGTGACACCCAAAGAGTGTTATGCTGTTATGCTGTTTGTGTTCTGATATTATGGATTTATATATGGCCAAGTCAATATGGGTCAGTGCAGGACGTGGGTGTGTGAGACTGGCTGGATACTCTGTAAATGGCCAGAATTCCTGAAGCTGATTAAAGAGACATCTCTTTTCTTCAATTTTTGTTGCGTTTTGGTAGCCACAATGTAGCACTGGATCTGGATGAGGGGCTGATTGCTGCTTTATCAACCCCATTCACAGATGGAAAATTGTCATTTGCTCTGTGCAGTGTGGTAAAATTTGTGCAGATACCACATCCATTTGAAAGGTAATTGAGTATCTGTTGGATACATGGATTTGTCTTATTCTGAGGTGTTGTGGGCTTCTAACACACAGTATCCAGCTGTGGCTCACAGTAGCAGACTAGGTGTAGGGAGAGCTGTCAGCCCTGAGGAAAAAGCAGAGAGCTTTCTTCAAGTGCTTTTAGCTGATGTTCAGGCCTGGCTTTGCCACACTCTGCATGGTTTGTTGAGTGCAGAGGACTGCAGGACAAAATGGGAGACAATTGTTCATGAATGTCCAAAGCTATAAAAATCATGCAGTATGTTCACATGAGACGATGAGATGCAGTGAAATAGACCCTCCAGCTCACGTTGTGAGTTGTTTCCTAATGTATTTCATATCCTGTAGGGCTCTTCTTGCCTTTCTGAAACCTTCCTGAGAGAATTCACACACTTAAAATCTTCTAATGACTGTGTCAGCAATAAGTAGCATTTTACAGTAAGTATTTTACCATTTCTAATCAGTGAAACCGGTTGTTATGTGCAGCAGTCACAGGAAAGAGAGCCACTCCTGATGTGAGGGATCACTGATTTCCAGCTTTTCTTTCAAAAAATCCAGTAAAGGTGTTGACCATACTTTAGGAAATGTTGCAGATCCAAATCACATGGATTGCATTTGAACTCACATAGAATCAGCCACAGTCCTTAGCTAGAGGTCAGTCAGTGTTCACATCAAGTTTACATCACATCTCATCTCCTAGTAAATCTCTGGAAATAAATATCATCTAGTCAGGCTACTCATCATCTGCTCCAGGTTAGGCTACTATATGACAATGTCAGTTGATATCTTAAAAGTAATAGACTACCACTTTTTTCACTTTTGCCATTTAAAAAATATGGACATAACTAATCTGCAGTTTAACACCCTAGAGTATTGGTAGCTAACAAGCTACATTCTCTTTTTTTGTTTCACAAAATAAATAAAAAATATTATTGAAATAGTTGCTTAAACAGATAGCATTACAAATGTAAAGTCATTGGACATTTTGTGACTATTCTACTGTTCTCAGCCATTATTATTTGCAGCAGGGTCTTTCAGGTTTTATTTTTCTTCTCTTTGGGAATAGCTTGTTCTTGTAATTGATCCCTGCAGGGATTTTGTATCTCAAACTTCTTTTTTAAAGGATATTTCCAATTAGACCAGCAGTCTGTTCATATGCTGGCATAAAAGAAGCATGCCACTTTCAGTAGAATGAATCAATTTTTAGATTGTGAAGAAAATGTGTTAAGGATGTCTGAGATCAAAGTTTTTAACAAAACTAACAAGAAATCTTGTCACAAATGAAAAAAAAATCTCTTTGCAGTGAAGAAAATCTTTATAAAAATTTGGTCATAAATCTAAAGCCCTAAGTACACAGACTCTAAAGTAAAGATATGTTCATAATTTCTGGTTTAAATATACTGAGAAGAAATGCAGTGCCAAAACTAGGATGAAATGTTTTTGTTGTTGATATCTGTTATTTTTCTATGAAGAACCACAGTTAAAAATACAATTATACACTGTGATGACACATTTCTAGTACTGGTGGGAAGGCAAGTAGGAGTGAAGGGGCAGCAAAACTTACCAGGTGCTGAGCATTTTGTCTGTGGGCATGCTAATAAAGGAAAGCTTTTATTCATAACATTTTTAAAGGATGAATATATTTTGCTTAAAATTATTTATTACTGCATTATTCTACTTCGATCAACTTTCACATATAAAGCACAATCTAGGCTTTACCTGGACACCCAGTACATTTCCTATTTAGTTTCCAAATATAGCTGTGCTAGTGTTTACATACAAGAGTACTATCAGCAGTTAGAGATAATTCCTATAAATAAACTGTTTTCTTTTGTGAAGCCAGTATGAACTCAATAAAACTTTGTATTGACTTGCTGCACTCAGTAATATCTGTATTCCAAAGTCATTTACAACACAGAGCATAGTTTATAAAGTTCTCATTAATGCAGTAGTTCTATTGATGAAAGTGTATTTTACTAGCTGTCTTCAGTATTGCCTTGCTTTATTTTTAAAGATAAGCTGTATGAAATAGTACTGATATGACTGGAGTTTCAGAATTGCCTTTTAGTTTCTTTTATTGATCATCCTTTACTTACTTCATTGAATTTGCAAAGGTTATTTAAATAACTCCTCTCAAAATATGAACCCTCAAAACCTCGTAATTAAAATTAGTCTGTGGTCTAAACCTTTGTCTCCACAGACTAATTGAAGTATAACTCAGGGTAAGAACACCTGGTGTTATTGGATTGTTCCACCAGCTTGTTTCCAGACCCTGACTCATATCTCTGATGTAGGTCCTATCCATGCAATCTGGATTTCTCCTATTCCCAGGAGACAAGAGAGCTGCATTTCCCAGGATTCCTGCTGTTTATGTGTGACTGTGATGCTTGAGGGCTGTTGTTGGACTGGGCTGATGCAAAAGCAGAGCTCTCTGGAATCTCCTGCTGACTGGTCAGCTGATGTGTTCCCCTAACAGCAGGGGAGCAGTGACACACCCCCCACAGCTCTGTGACACTTCCATTCACACTCTTTCACTTCACCTGAGGAAGATGAAAAGTGTCTCTGCCTTTCTGAGCTGACATCTTCACCTCTCACTCTCTCCTCGTTATTAAGCTGTGACAGAGACAGGTTTTCAATAACTCCTTACTTCCACCAGTCAAATAAAATTATATATCTTCTCTGATTGCACTCCTGAGGTTTTCACAGCAATTTCAGCTCCAGCTGAGAGAAAAGAACAGACTCAGAATTAAAAATTTGAGGAAGTGTGGGATTAAGAAATTATTAAACACTGATCTTCATCAGTGGATATACTCCAAAATGATGTCCCTACTCCTAGTGCAGAAGTGGTTGAGCTCTCATTGTCATCATTGTTCAGCTCTTATTTCAGTAGATCTTCATGTCTCAGCCTGGCTGTCCTATAGCACAGGCTGCATCTGTAGATTTCAAAGCCACAGGATTTTTTTTTTAATGCTGGATATAGTCTAAGTGTTCATTGGTGGGAACAATTATTCAAATTACTGTTATTAGTACTTTTTGCATGAATGCAAGCAAACCATAATTGACTAAAAAAAGCCCTAAAGGAATAAAAGTATTTTTCATCAGAAATTAACTGACAGGCTCCTACAAGCACAAAAGGGCACAAAAAATTGATTCCTCTCAAAAGTTGTTGTAAACCTTTTTTATTGTAGGTAAGAGACCTTCAGAAGATGAAAACTTAAAAACCTATGATCACATTTTTATTAAATTTCAGTTGTGAATGTCGTGAAATAAGAAATTTCCTTAAAGTTGTTCCTGATACAAATAACATTTAATCTGGCAAGGTAAATATGTTCTCAGAGTCTATAATAGCAGAGAACAAGTCTTTAATTCCTCTAGTATTGGATTCTTCCATTGCAAAATATTTAGGTGACAAATATGTCTTTCTCTCAAAATAAAATTAAAAACTATACATTTTTCTACACTTGAAAATACTTTAGACAGCTAAAACTCATTGGACTCTCTAGTCCATCCCTTTGCTAATGAGTTTCTTTCTTATAGTACTTCTCACTTGCCAGTTTAGTCTGTTTGAGTTGTTTGCCATTTTGGCATTTTAAGACCTTTCTCTGGAACTTCAAATGTAACCTAAAAACTAATAGTTCGATAGTTCTTCAACAGCTAGATGTCATTGTATAACCCCCAGCTGAAACCAGGACACCAGAAAATAATCTTCACTTTGCTCAGATATAATTGAGTACCCTCCTTATAACACTAAATAAAATCCTGCCTTCCTTGGAGCTGCACTGTTGGGGGTTTTGCCCCTGCTGTCAGCCTCTTCATTATTTTTGAGACACTTGCGCTTCATTGCTGTGAATAATTTCTTTTTGAACACGTTGACACAACCTGTGAGAATATGTTTCACTTATTCTGTTACAATTTCCAAAATTACTTGGTGCCCTTCTACACTTTAAATATTTCTCCCGTTCTTCTCATTTTGTTTAAACAATGTTTCATCACTCTCTTCCCATAACTCAAGGACTTCTACTCCTCAAACTTTTCTATTTTCTTTTTTTAATTTAATCTTTAGTTATTTTGTAAGTATCTTGTACAGATTAAGTTGGCTGGAACAAAACTTTCTATTACACTGTGGTAAGACCAGATGTATCTTGCAACCTTTCAGTCTTCTCAGTATGAAGTATCATAGAAATTCACATAAGGCTGTGGGTCGTGAAGATGTCTAAGGAAAACTGAAATTAATGTATAACTGAAAGGTAAAATCTTGTTTTGATTAAAAATAAGTCATGTAATTTTTTTTTCTTTTGTTCATATGTCAAAACTTCAGAACCTCGAAAAAGCTTTCTCCCTTAACTGCAATATGTTTTATTACTACTGCTGAAGTAGAGTGAGGCAAATAGCTCCCATGTTGGCTTAAAGTGTTAAGGGTATCAGGTTCTGCAGAATCAATTTGAAACTCTTACCTTGAAGTCTATTCCTTCTTGAGATGTTTTGAGTTCACCTGTTAAAAAATTACTAAAATAAGAATAATTTAAATAAAAATAAATACATCAAAAGTTGATGTTTTCCCAAAGTATTTTTTTGTTATTCCAAATTCCAGGATAAATATTATGAATTACCATGTTAATTTGGATAGTTAATATTTTAAATTAATATGACTATTAAGTATAGAAAAGTTGTAAAAAACAATTTCTCAGAAGAAAGATGTTTTTAATTCTCTCATTTCGCACTAATTTTCTTTTTATATATACTCTGATTCTGTAGTCTCAGATTTGTAACTGATATTCCATTATGGAAGTCAAAGTCAATAGCATAGACAATTTTTTTTCACATTGGTAATTGTACAGATATTTGTGTAGTATTTTTTTCTGATCAGGACCAGTGGGTTTTCCAAAAGATGCTACTGGGAAGCATTTTGGTAGTGCAGAGGGCCTATCCATTGTTCCTGCACTGATATAGTAAAGTTAATGCAGTATCCATTAGCAATGACTGAGTATCCATTTTCTTTCCATTATTTTAGCCCTTGCCCACAATTTACTTGTTGCCTGGCATTTAGGATTCTGATTCATTAACAAATAGGAGAAAAGAACCTTAATATTTCTAGTCAAATAGTTTTTCTAATGAAATTCAGTTCCAAACATCTGTCAAAGTAGTTTTGTTACAAGTATGTATGTTTTATATATGAAATATGCAGAAATACTTTTTTGATATGAAGAGTTTTCTAACTCAAATACTTAACATCTAGGGTTGTATTCTGACTCATTGGAAACCTAGAAGACAATATTTTTTTCAATTTTTCAGGTAGATTTTACTCTATAGGTGGTAACTTGATTCATTTTCATCTGGACTCAGTAGGCCCTGGAATTTTCTTGCCTCTGAATATTGAGGCAGCTGCACTAGCCAGAAAACAAAAATGGAACTAGAAAACACTGCATGGCTTTATTGTCTGTGATACAGATGCAGCATACTGAAAGCCATTGCAGTCCACTGAAGATGGGCCAGCATGTCAGAAATTCCTTCAGGAAGAGAGAGTTCACATTTCACTGATGTCTGGTTGTTTAATTAATACTGCTTGCTACAAAATTAATTTGCAGGCAAAAATAAGTCATATAAGCTGCTGTAATAGAAATATAAAGTATGTGTTGATTGAACTTTGTCCTAGAATTTTGTAGTTTCAGTAACCATTTTAACTCCCAACCAACCATTGCACATACCTGTACATTGCAGTCTGACATTTGTTGTTATCAGGAAAAAAACAGCCAAACCTGCTACATATGGCTTGTTCCATTTCGTGCCAGGGAATCCTATGTGCAGCCCTGCATGTCTGGAAAAGATCTAAGAAGCTTCAGGGATTCTGCTGAAGTGCCCTTGGGGATCTCAGAGGGAAATACAGAAGCAGAGGAAAAAGTAAATGAGAAATTGGCAGTAAACCAAAAGGAGTGTTCAAATGAAGGGGACTGACCACCCTCAGGACTTCTGTTGGAGCTTGGTTTATATGTTCATTTCCAGTTAACATCCTTATCATTTGGCACTCTCTAAAAGGAACAGGAATCTCCTAGCCTTTGTGTACAGGATCTCCATTACCACCCAGAAAATCCTTATCAGCTCAGTTAACATCCATGAAAGAAATCTACCCCAGCCTAATTTCTAAATTTATTCAAAATTGTAGGTATTTGGGGATTACCGGTTCTGCTTAGTATGCTACAGCTGATGCAAGAAAATTAGGCACCTTGGGCAACTGCAATCCTAAGTGTGAAGGACCAATTTGGGGATGCAAATTGCTTCTTCCTCAGAGTTGCTGAAATCTTACTCAAGGTTGTGTTATTGCTAATCTTGTACAGGCATTCAACACAGGAAGGACAGAAACTGCAAAAAGCTGCTGTCTCCCTGTTTGTGCAGAGATACAGTTCCAGCTGCTGCTCTCCCTGAGTGAGATGTGTGTGATACCAGTGCAGAGAGAGGTACCAGTCTCCTGGAGAGTAGCAAGTTGAGCAAACGCTGTTGTTTCTTAGCAGGCAGTGTACCTCTTGTGCCAGAGAGCCAGTAAGAAATCTCAGTGCAGCCTGCCTCCTCAGGAGGAGAGAAAGCGAACTGTGTGCTACAGGCAAGCACTCATGCTATAGAGAATTTATTCCTCTCATTTAAGCACACAGAAAATGAAGGAATGCTGCAGTAGAAGCTCAATGAAAGATATAGATAGGTGTAGATATAGATATGAATGATAAAGATATAGATTAGATACATAAATACAGATATAGATTATAAATAAATAAATATAGATATAGATATAAATGATATAGATATAGAAATAGATGATATAGATAGATAGACTGTGAAAAAAGCAAAATCTGGTGTGTATAAATAGTACAGGAAAACTGGGGGAGCCATAAGAAAAGTTGATAACCATTCTGTTCTTGTTTCATGAATATCCCATAATCCCTGAGAAAACATTCTAATAGAAAGGTATATGTGTTTGCATATGAATACACATATTCTCACATGTATATCTTCACTCATGACTGTATTGCACAACTTTGATAAACCTGTCTCTGATAATTGTTGTTAGAAGAAGTTAAAGATGTGGTCTGAGAGAAAAGAGACAATCTTGCCAGCAGTCTCTGTAAATACACACATGCATTTTAGTGATATTAGTTGTAATAACTCCTATAATCAATATATGAAGCTGTCCTCTCTTCCTTCCTGTTACGATGTACTTTCAACTTTCCAAAACCTCTTCATTTCAGTAAGCTAGACTGTATGTGTTTGTATAAATGCAAAAATGCACAATATATTAATCCCTGGCAAAAATCAAAGTAGTGATCTGTTTGGTACATGATTGCTGCTAGACTGGAAAAGTGAAAAATTATGTTTGGCCAGATACCACGGTAGGGCTGCCTTGCAGTAGTGGGGTAACAGGAATATGTCACTCTGAGGAAAAGGTTTCCTCCTGGATGTAAAGCAGAGCTCTAACACCATGAGGTATAGAGCTGGCAAGGTTGCCAAGTACAGATGATCTGGTAATTCAAGGACCTGGGCTATTGCCCTTGATAGGAAATGTGTTCTGTCAGAAAGAAAAAAAATCCCTTCTGCAATATTTGCAGCATTAATTTTCTTTAAAAGGTTAGCCATCTAATGCTTTGCTTTATTGAAAAACATGATCCATGACTTCTGTTGTGGTACTTGTTATAACTCTGCTGGATTCTATATTAAGATTTTCAATCCATATGAAACTATATTTTATGTTTGCTTGGACAGAGTAGTTTGAGATGTTTAGAGATAATAAAAAATTCAAGACAAATTAGCAATTCTTTGAGAGTTGAGGAAATGAAAAATTAATTATATAGACTCAGTGGTTTTGTAAATAATTAGCTATAGTCTTGACAATTAAATACATTTGTTGGGGTTTTTTTCTACTTGAATAGAGCAACTGAGGCACAAAGCAGTTAAAAGCCAAGATCATAAAGTTTACATGTCTGCATTTTGACATTCACCTTGAGCCATTTTTAATCTTCTGTACTTTCCATACACACAAATCAATAGCTTAGGGTGAAAAGCTTTGCTAGCACCATTGGAAATTATATAATGAGAAACTTAGCTTCAAAGTCATATAGTCACTGTAAGAACTAGAAAAAAATTTTGACTACTAAACAAAATGGTTGACCTAGCTCTCATCAGGTCTGACCCACGTCAGATGGGAGCACTGCCTTCTCAAAAGGCTGTGTGGCAGAATCTCCGTGTTGGAGGATTTGGGAGTTTAGCCCTAAAATTATTACCTACCCTCTTTTTCCTTAGAAGTTGATGAAATGATCCCCCAAAACCCTGGGACTTTGGAAAAACCTCAGCTCCATCGAGTTTGCTGAAGTTTGAAAGTTTTGATTTTAACTATAATTCTCCAAATGAGAATGATATGAGTGAGTATGAGATGTAGTTATGGGACAACACTTGAATGCCATATACCACATGTTAAAGGTTTCTAAAAACATACCAGTGTAATTAGCATAACCTCATGTCTGATTCTGCCACTGGACAGTATTCCCATATTGTCTCTAGTGGTTTTCTTCTGTACATCAAGACAGAGATTTATGTCATATCTTTGGGGCATTGATGCTTTAATTCCTTTGGTGGCAGTTTTTCTGATTCTTCAGGTGGATGAAAAAAGGGGGCTATTGGTCCAACTTTTCACTTTGGGCATGGATATATTTTAGAGGACCAAGGGAAACACACTCTCTTGTAACTCAGTCTGTTCTCCTGAATCTCCTATGGGCCTTTTAGGTCAGTACTGCAGTAGTGCTTGATGGAAACAAAATCTGATGCTTGATACAAGCCTTTTAAAACAGAGATATAGAAAAACTCTACTTTGAACAATTTCTAATAAGATCATGCCTGCACCTCACCAGAGGAAGAAATAACTTCACATTTATAAGCCTCACAAAGAGACCTAGCCAGAAAGCCTCAGGTAAGGAAATTTCCTCTGCTAAAGGCATTATTCAGGAAATGGAAGACTTTCTCTGGAATCTAGCAATTCTATTTACATCTTTTGGATGTAAAAGGATGTAAATGCATTATGAAGACTAATGATTAATTGACTTCTGATATTTTTAAATTTAAATATTTAAAACACGTGATGATATTGTGACAGTAAAGTCTTTTGACACTAAAATAGTTTTACTA
Organism: Molothrus aeneus; assembly: GCF_037042795.1. NCBI lineage: Eukaryota > Metazoa > Chordata > Aves > Passeriformes > Icteridae > Molothrus > Molothrus aeneus. The sequence continues at coordinate 45,137,620 of NC_089648.1, forward strand.
CATTGTCGATACAAAAACCTGCTTGGATTCCAAATAAAATAAAATTTTGAAAAGTCTCAAACCTGTCTGAATTTGCCTTTCCATTCCAAGAAAAAAATTAAGAAAAAGGCACATTTCTTCTGAGCAAAAAGGAATTTTCACATGCCCAGTTTTATTCATGGCTTGTCCTGAGCTGTTCCAAACATTCTGTTGGATTAGTATTTTTAAAGGTTTCTCTGCTCAAAGTCACAGGGTTTTCTACCATTTTTACACTGATAAATCCATATAATTTTTCCAGTTTCATTAAGAATACCAGGAAAAACTCTGCACTTGGAAAGCTGTTTCTCAAACTATAGTTTTAGAAGTCCAGGGGCACTTTACCCTCCCTTTGCTTGAAGGCATGCATTAATTATTGCCTCAGGAATACCTAGAAACCAAATTTAGTTTCACTGAACTAAGAAAATTACAACTATCTTTAGATGTAGCCAGTATTTTTCCATAGTTCATAGAGCACTATTTTGAAGCTCTGTCATCAATCACAAAATTATATTTAAATTAGATTGTAGAATTCAAAAGCTTCAGTAGAAATAGGTAATACACAGTCAGAGAGAAATATGTTTTCCATGCTGTGATCTGGAAGCAGCTGGACTTCCTGTAAGTTCAAGGCATTTATTTCATTGGAGACATCAATTGCATTAGAGATGTCGGACCAATACCTTTCAGATAAACTACTAAAATTATGAGGAGAGGTTTTCACAGAATTTGAAAAAGCAGTTATTGATTTGCTATGATTTGTTGAATTCTCAGTCTGGAATTACTGTATCTGGTTAACCATGCAATGGCTAAGGAGATCAAGGGACCCTCACCAGGATTTGTGCAGTGTTTGTGTAAGAAGCAGCTGTGCTTGGTTCAGGAGATCTCCTTCCATTTGCTGTTTTAAGGAAAGTGCCATCACATTGTCAGGAGAGGATGTGGCACAGTGGAATGGCTCCTTAACATGTAAATGTTGGCTGGACATTCACAGAGGCTGATGCTGAAAGGGCAAAGTGATCCACAGACCATATTTGTTGTCAGGGCTGGTAAATGCTCAAAGTTTGGTCCTCAACAAGAAGAATTAACTTTTTCAATTTTTTGCTTAACAACTATGTTTTCCTTGTAGTATGCTTCTCTAGTCCTTAACGAACTACAGGAGGTTAAAGGATTAAAGCCCCAAAATAATAGCAGCAAAAACCTACCACACACAATCCTAAAAACCAAATAAGTATCTATTGAATGAGATTAGGATCAGTTATGCCGCAGGCTGGTGGAAATGTGCTAGGTTAGGAGTGGAGCTCATCATGGGGTTTTTTACTGTTTGAGTTTGGGGGATAGAGTGTTAATTTAGTCAGAGAAATAATCAATATGTTGCACTTACTGTTGGGAGCTTTATATAATAAATTTGCAACATTTCATAAAACACTCAGATGAATGTCACTTGTAGAAAATAGCTTCAGCAGAATTTATTTCCTTGGAATCTTAAAAGCACCTGCATAAAAACAGCACATGAATCAGATTATATTTTGGGTTTTTTTTTTAAATTGCATAGCATTATATTCAGGTTGCTTTGTTTTTCAGGCTTATCAGTCATGAATAGGTGTGTGGTCTCTACTGGTAACATGCTCTCTCCTGATAAAGTAGACTTAGGCACATTAAATCCATAGTAGATTTAACCAGATTTAAGAACATGCATGCATGAAGAACACAGGCCAGCACAGGGGGTTTTTGTAGGGCTGAGCTGCACAGCACTGAGGAGCTAAAGGTTTCCCTGTGATCCAGGTGTTTCCCCACACTCGTGTCACCCATCTAATACCTGACTCTGACACATAGTTCAGAATTAAACCATCTCTGTTTTTCCAGTGGTGAATTGCTACAGAATTAATTGTCCTCATCATTCTCTGACGGAAAAAAATAATAATCTAGTGGATATATGCTACCAGTTCTTTTAATGGAAAAACAAAAAAGTTGTTTGTTGTGTATTTTCAACATTTGCTCTGATCTTGGCTTACCTATAATATCAAATATCACCCAAGCATATAGAAAGTAGAGAGATAATTTTCTTTCTGTGTAGTAAAAATGTGGAAAATACAGAAAACCATTTTGGTACTTTATATGTTTTATGCAATTTTAATTCAGTTTAGTAATTAATTTTTTAGAATCCATTCTATAAGCTGCAGGTCTAAACTTGTAGGGGAACAAAGACCTTTTTACAGACATACATATTTGGAAGTTGCTTCTTCCTCTTGAGAGCATTTTGAGGGAAAACATAAATGCTGTCCATCATTTACTATCATCCAGACTTAATACTGTTTTTTCAAAAAACAAATACTTGAAAAAGAATCCTTCTTCACTCTTTTATACTTTCTGAACTTATTTTCCTCTATGAGTTATTAAAATACATCATAAATAAGAACAGTAGGGCTTTATTCCCATTTTGTGTGGATGAAAGTGAACTGAATGAAAAATAAGAAGTCAATAAAAATTTTTAGAAAAGAAATATTAGCACAGATAAAAAGAAACTCTGACATTTGGGTATATTTAGAACAGGTTCAGGTGAAGATCTTATGGCAAACAGAAGAATAAAATAACGAAAAAGAAATCAGGACTGTTTGTTATCTAAAAGGCTATATCAAAGTCTATTAAGAGCATGATAGTGCACAGCAGCCTGGAAGTGAGGAACATGAGTGGTCTAACAGAAGCCTTGTCAGGACAGAAGGGTCACTCAGAGAAGCTCTTGAGTGCATGGAACAGGCTGCTTCCAGAACCAGGGTGAGTCTCCCATGCACCTCCCCTGGAGGTTAAGTTTCAGGCTTCATTGGTTAGCACGAGACAAATACACAGAGGGAAACCTGCAAAGTCCAGTTTAAAAAGTGCAGATTTATTAATCCAGTTCATGGCAATCCTCTGCAATGCTGAGGGATCTGAATTTCCCCTCTTTACTAGATTTTCTTGCACTATGTCCACTCCTGAAGATGAGCAAAGGGAGCAGAATCAGGGTCCTGTTGAGTGGCTGTCCTAATTAGGTGCAATAACAAGACCTGGGAAAAGTATCATTATTCCACTTGGGTTTCTCAAATCAAATGCCATTTAGACATGCAAACTAGGGTTTGATATTTACCTGGCTTTAAGGAAAAGGTCAAATTAAATAGCTATTAGCTGTTTCCTATTAGCTTTAAGGACTTTTCTTCCAAAGGCATGTATATGTCTTGCAGAATAATTCAGCTGGGACTTGGACATAGTGATTAGGTACATAAATGGATTTTATACCCATTTATAAAAATAAGGGATTAAAGTGATTTACAGAGTGGCACACCAGTGTCTCCTTTTGAGAATGGAGCTGAGTGTAACCTGTTGACTTCTCTAACCATGTGATTATTCATGCACAAGGACTCTATGCTTAAGTATATACAGGGGAAGATCTTTGAATGGGTCCTTTTACTGGAAAGTATTGTTTATGGACTGGTTTTTACAACATCAAGAAAACAAAAATGTTGGCTGTTTGGAAAATTCTTTATATGGTAGAAGAAAAAAAAAGTATCTTTCTAAAGAAAGAAAAACCTCATTGCCATCCACTTTTAATATACTGTTCTTAGAGAATTAAGTTCTCTGAATTTGCTTGCATTTCACTTCTATCAATTCAAGTATACACTGCAGTGAAATTATTTAATGGCAAAATCTGCCTTGAAGTAACCTTCTATCTTTTATAACTTCCTGATTTTGCAAAAAGACATTCCTATTTAATACTGATGTAGATTTTTTGAAAAACAGTTATGAGTTCTGTTATATTGATGTGTATCAGACTGTGGAAGGAAAAAGTACATGATGCAGCCAGCAAAATGAATGAGAAATATATATATATGTGTATATATATAGTAAAGTGAAAGCCCTGTGAATTCCTTCCTGAATAGCTACTAAATGAGGCATCCCAAACTCCTGCCCAGTGTTCCTGTGTCTCAGTTATCCCCAAATATTTTGTTAGCAATGTTGTTTTTCTCTCCACTTATGTGTTTAGGTTATGACTGGTGCTCCCTGCCTTTGACTAGGCCAGAGGAAGGCACCGTAAGTGTAATCATCTGTGATTTATTTAGTCAGGTAAACACGGCTTCCAGATTTGATCTCTCGTTCTGATTGGCTTGATTTCTGGACAGATGTTTCAGTGAATAAATGAAAAAGCCTAGCAAATACTGGCAGTCTCAAGTGAACTCTGAGCTGCTGTGTTGTGGGGGCTGTCAGTGGGAAGTTACATTGTGATTTTCCTGCACAGGATCCCAACCCAGCAGTGCACCTGGAAGGACTGCAGCCAGTGGAAAGCACAGTAACGTCAGCACTTGGGAGCCAGGCACTCAGGTCACAAAACTGAGACCCTGCTGCACTGGCTCCCCATACCTGGGGTTTTTTTTTGGCACACACAGAATAAAATCCCAGCCTTTCATCTCCTTGGGGTAAGGAGGGCTTGCAAATGAGGCAGTAGCCCTAGAGATTTTGTGTGCTGTCTCTGAACGTGAGCTCCTGTAAGCCACATCCCCATCATTCCTTAAAACTCTCATGTACTGGAGACTGTAATATGGCTGGAGCTGTAAATGTCTTCCATTTCCCTCTTCTGATACAAGTATTTCTCTTTCTTCTTCCATTTCTTCTTGGGCCCCCCATTTCCATATGACCTTCTCATTGCCAGCAAATCTCCATATTCATGGCTCCAGTTCACCTTCTTCTAATGGCCAAATTTTTTAGTCCTAAGTAATAGTAAGGCTTGATTATACTGGTTTTCTTTCTTTCTTTCTTTCTTTCTTTCTTTCTTTCTTTCTTTCTTTCTTTCTTTCTTTCTTTCTTTCTTTCTTTCTTTCTTTCTTTCTTTCTTTCTTTCTTTCTTTCTTTCTTTCTTTCTTTCTTTCTTTCTTTCTTTCTTTCTTTCTTTCTTTCTTTCTTTCTTTCTTTCTTTCTTTCTTTCATCCTTCCATCCTTCCTTCCTTCCTTCCTTCCTTCCTTCCTTCCTTCCTTCCTTCCTTCCTTCCTTCCTTCCTTCCTTCCTTCCTTCCTTCCTTCCTTCCTTCCTTCCTTCCTTCCTTCCTTCCTTCCTTCCTTCCTTCCTTCCTTCCTTCCAACTGAGAGAAATTAGAAACTTTGCAAATGTGCTTAAATAACTCAAATAGACAAAAAGTTTATATTGCAAATAGAGTATGTTGAAATAAACTCAGTGTGGAATCTTGCAGCATTGGAATTAGGGATGATATTTCCAATTACACTGGCATTTATTATTTCCCAACTCTCAGATTTTTACAAGTAAGCACACATTTTTATTTCAACTTCTCAGAAAAGCTTTTCCTCATTTTTGTGAAAGAAAAGACAAGTATTGATAAGTAGAATACCCTAGGAAAACACTGATTCATCTAGGTACTATGATTTGAAAATTATTTCTAGTAATTAAAAATAGGTGGTATACCTTTTTGAAGAAGGTCACAGGAATGCAACAGTACAAACTCATTTCTGCTGACACTTTGTATCTCAGAAATTTTTTCCTCTGGTGCACTAATGATTTTTTTTTTGCCCTTGTCTGACACATTTTACCTCTACCTTGGCAGGAAAAGTCATTTTCTCCTGTGAGTAAATGAGTGATAGAGAATAGATGAAAGGGCAGAAATGTGCAAGTGCCATCAAAACCCTCATTTTTGATTTTTAGTATGCTGCAGCTGGTGGTGTGGAGTGTTTCTCTTGCAGTTGAAAGCACAGCCAGCATGGGAATATTGATAGGTTTACATGAATCCTAAAGAGTCACAGCTTATTTGTATTCACCAATAATGTAGAGCTTGGAGGATACTGCCTGCATGGATACATTTTCAGCTAGAAAAATTGTGAAGCAACAGCAAGGATTAGTGAAAGGGATTGATGGGGACACGGAGACATTTGGAAAAGCGAGCTCAGGTCAAAAGAGGCTACAGTGAGATTTAAGTGTTACTCTCTATTTCAAAAGCTCAGGCAAACATTAATACATATCCAAGCAACTGTGATTCAACACAGTCCCTCATGAATACATTTTGCCTTTTGAGTCTTACCAGTATTCTGGCAACAATTAATATTCTGAAGTGTCAGTAGTTAATATTACTTCTTTCAAAATCTTTGAATCCCTTTATTAATTTTATTAATTTATAATTTATCCATAACTTCAGCAGAAATGCAGATATTCTTAATCTCTGAAATTGGGCCACATTTGCTGAGGAAGGATTTTTGGATTTTTGAAAAAGCTGGAGACACTGGGTGCTAAATGCCTGTTCAAAGTCAACAGGCACTTTTCAGTGATGGATAAGTATACCAATGCTTTAATTTTCATTAATTATTCAGTTAGAAAATTTGGCACACAGTATTGAGAATGTCAGGGAAATCCTTCACGATTTTGATGATAAATCCACAGTACAGCAAAAAAATCTAGAAAATCCTGCTGTGTTCTGTATTGATGATGTGCATAAATATAGCAGCTCAGGTGCATTCCTACACTGCTCAAAGTTGCCCGTCTAGTGCTACCAGTACTACATTGCAAGTGTTTGACCTCCTGAAGATCCAGGTTTTCCAAATGTTAACACAATATTAACATGTTCACTTTCCTAATAATATTGCTATATCCCTTGCCTTTAGTTCTCAATAAAATATCAATATCACTTCCAAGGAAAAAATATAAAGAAGCCATCTGGGATGTGGACTCCAGGTCTCTTGTGGTATTTCAGCATGGAGCCACTTGAGCAGCCAGCTTTTTTCCTTCCAGATGCCCTCTGCCTCTGTATTTCAGGTGACACAGATAAATCCAGTGTATTTTCCTTGTGCCCGTGGGTTTGCTGAAATACCATAAGCTCCTCCTCCTCCAGCAACCACTGGTAGCAAGGAGAATTTGAGGCTCCCAGCTAACACCATTGACTGATGTGAGTTTAAGCCTGGGAAATGAGTTCTTTTTCTCATCTGTCACTTTTAATGTCTGACTGCTTTATTGAGATTCAGGTCTCCTTGCCTCCTTTCTCTCATAAAATGATACTGAATCAGAGAGGTCCCGTGCAATGACTTCTTCAGGAGCAAGCATGGTGGATTAGCTTTGTCTGCAGCAGCTTGGGTGGCAGAAAGCAAGACTTGACTCAGAAGTCCATGTATTTATCTGTCATCACCTGGCTCTGGCTCACAGCTTCACTGGCTTTGCCAAAATGCCTGTCTCTTTGGAAACCTGATTCTCATTTTAGCTCAGTTCCTCATGCTACCATACCAAGCATCTGCGATCAGATCTCACGTCTCAGCTGAAATGGTATAGAAGTGATGTAAGTGGGTGAGGGATTTATGTATTTATTTAACAAATAAATACATAAGCGTGGGTTTCCTGAAAGCCTGGGCGGCAGTGTGGCTTCTTCCTTCTCTTCACTAAGATCATCACTAGCACTTTTGTTGTCAGACATAGGAGAAATAAGACATTGATTTGTTTATAATATATGCCAAAACAACTCCATGCGCTTGTCTTGTTCTGATATAAAATTCTGATATTAACAGAACCTTTCATCTTCTCTTCCTACTCTTCGAATCTGTATTTCTGCCATGACAAACAAAAAATTTCAATTCTTAGGGAAGTGGCATTTTTCCAGCCATTTTAAAGCAATTCTTTCTCTTGAGCAATTCATTGCTGAAGAGGCTTTCTTCTGTGAAAGAGGGTTACAAGCCCCAGCTGTCCTTAACCTGTTCAGTCCATTATACCTGGACTCCTCTCCTGACTACATGTGGTTGTAATAACCTTTCTTATAGCCATGAGAGCACCATAGGAAGGAGAACTGATGACAGAGAATTGCTGCTCCAGCTAATGGAAATGCCTTTTTCCTTCCAGTAATTCTGTTGCTACTTTCAGTTACGAGAATCGTTATCCCAAAGGAAGGATTGCCTGCATGCCCCCCCTGCTTTACCTGCTGACTTCAGGTTCCCATAAGGAGTTACAACATTGCACTATCACATATCTTTGTATTGTATTTTATAATTTGTGTCCCTTTTATCTTTATCTAGACTGGTTTTGCTTGTGCAGTGAAATTTCATGCAGGAGCTTTTAGCACACAAGCATTCACAAGCATGTGCAGTTAGTGGTGACCATTCCACTCTTCACCTGGTACCCCTGCCCTGGTTGCAAACCCTAGCCCCTACTCATTCTCTCCAAAGGACATGCCCTGGCCCACAGGACAGTTTTTTAAGAAAATAGTGAGACTGCAGTACATGCTTCTTGCTGAACACAAGGATCCAGCTCACAAGTCCTGCAAACTGAGTTTGAAACACCTCTGAGAGCTGTTACTCAGTTCGTGCAGGAAAACAAAAGACAAAGCCTGCACTGGTCTTTTTATAGCAAATCTTTATTTCTGCAAGAAATGTAGCAAGAAGGTACCAATAGCAGCAAGTGAGGTTTAAATTTGTCCTCTTCTCTGATGTCCAACAGTAGAAATCCAAAACCATTTTATCTTCTCTGGAGTCAGTCCATGGATTGCTGCAGATACTTGCCTAATTAAGACTACTCAGTCCTAGGAGCTTTTACCCAGATCTGTCCCTGTAGGACTGCCAAGAAAGATTAAAGGAACAACAAACAAAATACCCTCCTGAGTGGCAACCAAATAGAGAATTCTTTTCTGATTCTAAAAAATAATTGGTCGGCTAGACCCACAGCAGCCTAGAAGTAGAGCTCCCTGGCAAATCAAAGCATAAAAGTGGGGCAGCTGGAAGATTCAGATGAATGGAAGGAAATAATGCTTCATTATTGCTCCTTTTTTGAAGCAATGAGACTTTGTGAAAAGATGTGCAGCATGTATCCCTACTCTTAGTTCAAGCATGAAAATACTTCTGACCTTGTAGAGCAGGAGATATTTTTTCCAGGTACAGATTCTCTTTCTTCTAGCTTTCTTCTTTGTTTCTGAAAATAGCATATTATATTTGCCATTTGAGCAACCCTGTCAAAGCTAGGAGAAATATTTTCCTTCTAATTTATGTAGGACTCCTGATTTTAAGTCTTTTTTTTTGCTTCTCCTGGACTGTAATGGGTTTACAAAATGCAGGCTTTATAGGCTTGAAAGAAAAAATGCAAACAATCATGAGTCCACTCAACCTTCTTATTTTAGAAGCAAAATCCTGTTACTTAGATAGCAACCTTTACAACTAATGTAATTATATCTCCATGTCTTTCTATTTGCCATGTACAGAATGCCCAGATCCTCAGAAACAGAAACAAAGAGAGACTGCAGAGTACCATGACTGTGTTAGCTAGATAGTGAATAGAAAACTTGTAGTGTAATAGATGAAAACATTGCTGGATTTAAAATTTTTTGTTGTTGTTGTTGATGGAGTGATCCTAAAATTTTAGAATTGTGTAGACAAAGCCCTTCAAAGATATAGTTCAAGATCCTTCATTTTACAAAATTGCATATACAAAAGTTGAGGAATGCCTGTGATTTACTAAATTCAGCTTTGCAGTACCCCTTGAAGGGAAGGTGATGTTATTTTAAAGATCTGCATGCATCACTCCTCCTATATTGTATAGAGATCCTGAGACAGAATTAGGAATACATTGACTTCGACATTTAACTTTCTTAACCTTGAGTCCTTCATTTTCCCTCCTCAGCCTTATGCCTCTTTTACTACAAAACTCCTAAAACCATCAGACAAGAGGGTCTTAAAGAAATCAATACTCTATGGTGTAACTGCAGTGAATTGCTGGAGCAGATCCATTTTGCACACAGAATAAAATCACTGCCTTGTGAATGTGTATTCTCTATACTAGCACTGATTTTTTTAAAACTGTAGTTCAAAACCTTCAAATTATAGGGATACATCTCAAATGAGCAGAAAAGGAGATAGTCAAGCAAACCCAGTTAAATCTTAGTAGGAAGAGGACCCTGTCATGAGGGCTACCAACAGGCATTTATGTAGAATAGCTAAAATTTGTTTTTTCCTTAGTGCCTCCTCCCTCTCTGTCAGTCTACTCTCATTGGAGATGTCTCCATTTAGTGACATGCCCACTTGGGCACATCTTTCCTCTGTTAACTCAAAAGAATGAACAACCACAAGAAACCCACAAGCCCTGCAAACAAAGCCTAAAGAAGGAGCACAGCATTGGAGCATTATTTGATTACTTGTCTGTATCTCACTAAAGAACAATTGCTTACATGCATTAAAATCCACAGTGCCTGCCACTATTGATTTCCCAAAGACTTTACAAATTCCTGGCAGCATGCATAAAGGGGGTTGAAGTTTGGAATGGGCAATTTTGATTAATCTACAGAATTCCACTAGGACTTGCAGATGTGTCTATTCCAATGGGGAAGAAAAAAATAATTTAAGTTAAACTACATCAGGGAACACAGTTTTCTGCAAATTGGCTCCTAGTTTGATTGAGACCAGTACTTGAATGACATGCATTTACTTTATCTGCTGTCCTTATCAAGGAATAGATATAATTTGGTTTGTAATTTCTATAATTTCTATGTATAAGACAAAGGCTTTATGAGAGACTGGTTAAGATTTTGTTGCTAAGTCCAGACTTTTGCTTCTGCATAACTATTGTGCCACCTAGTGAGGGTTAAACTGCACTTTTAAATAGATGGAAAGATTGACTTTAAACATACTGGTGAATAAAGAAACAATTTATTAAAATATTTTGAGGAAAAAGTTGCAACAAAAAGTATCTACCCTTTTTTCTTCATTTTTTTACCAAGGTGTTTCACTGTTTCAGCCATAAAATAGCATTTATGGCTATTTATGTTTCAGCCATAAAATAGCATTTTGTTTGCAAGTGTATTAAAGAAATTTAATACATAAAAAGGATGCATACAGAACTCTTTACTTCCCCAGCAATAAATCTATTCCAATAAATTACTAGCACAGTTCATAAGCTTATCAGTGTGAAAAGATATCCCCAAATTTCAGATTATAAGAATTTCCATTCTGTAAAACAAATAAATACACTGAAAATGTTATTTTCTGACCAACTGTGATAACTTGGCAGGTTATTATGATTGTATGCTTTAAGGCATTATTTAGACAAAATAATAAGCAGTGTTTTATGTTAAAATCATAGCATTCTGACACAAAGTTTCTCATAAATTTCCTTTTCCATAGAAATAGTTTGTGTCCAAAAAGATATGTAGACTTCATTAGCCAGTAGCTTTTTCTTAGTGATTTCTCTTCTCTAGCTGAAACCTCTCAACAGGGTTGTGATGTTTTTTTTTTCTTTCACTTTTTAAGTAAACCATCTGTCCTGTGTGGGAGTATTGGGTTTGCCACAGTAGATAGCAGTAATATTTCAATCACCAGAGCCGATAACAGTAAAATTCCCTTAATAGAGAATTTCCTAGCATTTTTCAAGTCACTTTCCTGCATCTTATGTTAAGTTGCCACACTATCCATCATCAACAAAAGCCAAAGTAGATAGTTTGCTCTTTTAATACTTGCATGCAGTGCCATACTTACACTAGAAAACCCAGTGGTCAGCAATAGTCCAATTTAGAAACATTCAGATTCTCTGACACTCCAGGGAAGTTCAAATTCATGTTTTTTAACACATTTAAATGATGCATGTTAGAGATCTTTTGTATAACAGGACCTGACACCAGGTAAACATGACATTGTATCCAGAGACTTGGATAGCGCTATGCCAGACCTTGATGGAAACACAAACATTTTTATAATTTTCACTCAATGAACAATGGAATGGAGCTCATCTTCTTTCAACACTTTTTGTTACAAAATGTCTGAGATTCAGCTCTAAGCTGAGAGAAAATGAAATTACTTTCTGAAGGTAAAAAACATATTTGGAAAAGCAGAAAGTTGTGGTTTGAGGGGGCTTTTTTTATAGTTCTGTTGTTGTTGTTTGGGCTATTTCTTTTCCCACTATGAGAAAGATTTCCAGAAAAAAAATTTTCCATTTTCTAGTTTCAGGGCTTGACAGACATTTTGTCATTTCATTTTCTTGCAGACAAATGAAATTGAAAAGATTGTGTCAGGTGTCAGGTGAACTTCTTTAGTGCTCAGTTTCCAGGCTCTCTGAATTTTTTGATACTTGAAAAGTGTTTGTACAGTGTTTTTGTTTTCTCTGGAGGTGTATTGTGTATTGAGCAAACAAAAAGCAGAAGTTTCTTTCTTTTTAAGGCATAATCAGTTGATTACTTCATTTTAAAGCAGTAGCATTTAAGACAGTAAAGAGGTTTGCCTCTGAGGTTTGTTGTTCCCTGTGAAGGTTCTTAATGGCTAGTATTCACATTAAATATGGAATTTAAATGCATGCAAGTATTACTAAAAGTAGGGCAGGACTGGAAATATAACAGCATTTTTTTTTTGCCTTATCTAGATATGATACCAAGCTCTTCTCAATATCAATAGGCTCAAACATGATTATTTTTATAAAGGACGATGCCATTTCAGTAAAAGAGGAGAAATCATTACAAGGCTTGATTTTTTTTTTTTTCTCTTTAGACACTATTTTTCCATGTTGATTCAAGGCATTCTGGCATTTAACAACATCTGGGAAAATGATATAATTAAGCCTAAGAGTTCCCATTACTTTATTTCGCATAGTGAAAATTTTAATTTGATTTTAAATACCTCATTGGGAGGATTATCTATGGAGTCAGTGGACAGTATTTCATAAAGAGAGCTGAAAATCTAGATCACAACTCTGATCCAACATTATACTAATGAACAAAATATTAATCAATCCTGGGTTAAAAAGTGCATGCATAATAAAAGACTGAAACGAAATCTTTAAGATGAAGGTTTTATTCAAAGGGAAAATATGCACTCCTTATTTATATTCAGTGTAGTAATAAATCCTTTTTCCAAACTTTCCTGTCCCCACATACCTGCAAAGTCACTTTGCAGTGGTTTGCTCAAAGTGAGTAAAACTCTTAGTATTTGTAATTCTTACTAACTTCAGGCTGCCTGTCTGTTTCCTCCAATGTCAATTAGACAGATGGGGTGTAATTCTAAAAAAGCTCATTGAAACTGCCCGGAATTTATATAATTTCCTCTCTTTATAGAATTGTACCTCATAGATTTAACTGAGCTGATAGTCAATATTTACTGTAATCTTAATTAGGCAAGACTTGATTTGCTCTTGTTTTCAGGCATTTGAAAACTCTAGACATGTCCAGACTCAGGCTTTTGAATATTTCGCCTTGTTCTGTATGAATTGTTTAGACAATAACCAATAAGTGCACTTGTCCAAGAAAGACAAGTGCCTTTCCTTTGGCAAGTCTGCTGCTGCTACATGTGAGAAACCTGCACTGCCCTGAGGCTTGTCACAGGTGAGATCCGTAGCTCATTTCTGAAACTTCTGGGAATCATTTTAGAGGATTTCAAGATAGGATTATTTTGAAACTGAAATTCATGGTGTGAATGAGTATTGGGACATGGAGTAAATAAATAATAAATAGCACAGAAATACTTATTCAGTAAATCTGTGAAAATCACTGTCCTTTGACTATGCCAACAAGGATGTATGTTTGTTATAGATGGCATATCTGTAAAAAAAATTATGCAGAAAATTATGCAGGTTGTATAATAAATTCAGTCTTTGATGGAAGTCTTAAATGAAAGAGATCAGAAATGCATATCTGGATTTTTGCAAAGATGCAACATCTGAGATTTTTCTTCTCTGGCCGACTGGCAACAAAGTACTTATTTTTGAGACCATGTAAATAAGCAGATGTTTCCACTGAAGTCACTGGCCATTAAAATACATAATTATTCAAGGTTATATTTCTATCATGATATGAAAACCCTCAGTGAAGGGTTCATAATACAAGAAGTAAGGTGTTTGGAAGAGCAAATTCCATAAAAGCAAACACAGTTTAAGCAATCACATTCCCAGAGGATGTGGCAGGCACAGCTGGGCAATATGAGCATAAGTCTCTCAGTCCTAGTAAAGAAGATGGTAGATGTTTAGCCAAAGCTAACTGGCACATTAAGGCACAGAAGAGGCTCTTGCCATGGCCCAGCTTTAGAGTGTATTTCCTGGGTGTGCCAGGTACACAGACTCAGTCACTCCCAGTCTGCCATCCTTAGATGTCCCAGCAGGAACTCTTGAGGTAGCATCCCCTCGCCTCTGCCCCCCAGGAGGGATGCTCCTTTCCTCTGACTGCAGGGCTGTAAGGGAGATGGATCAGGTAGCTCGGTGCCATGCATTGGGTTCTCTATACACTCCTCAATGTAGTGAAAAGGATCCATATGATTAGAGAAATGAGTTCCTAATTTGCTCAGGCTAGACTTCACACTAGCAGCACAAATAGAGTAAACAAACAATGAGCAAATCTAATTCATTAATTTTAAAGCACTGGCATTTCATTTGGGTGAATTTAGAAAACAAAATGTATTTATGGATGCAAAATGGAGGAATTTGGGTTGAAGTGTTACTGGGATATGTTTGACTGAACATTATCTGTATCAAGTTGATAGCTATCAAATTGATAGCTAATTAGTGAAAGATATAGTCTTCCCTTTTTACAATATTTGGAATAATGTGACAAAATTATGTGTATATATAGCTGCAGATATATGTGTGTGTATAGACGTGTATATATACATATATATACATATATTTTGTATATATACATATATACACACATATACTTTCATCTGCAGCTCTATATACATATACTCGTCACATTATACCTGATTATACATTTGTATGTAGATATACTTATGTGTATATGTACATATGTATATAAGTATTTGACAATCTGTTTTTATCTACTGTGAATGTGCATGACAGTGGCCAGGATTTTTCCTGGTGTGCTTGATTTCTATGGTTCTGTATTCTCATTCTTCAAAGAAGCCAAACTATATTTAGTGTAAAGTATTTAATATAAGTGTAATTTAGTCATGGTAAATCTGAGGTTGTGTTCACTGATAATTACACTGCGCTTCCTGTGGCCACATAAACATTCATATGGAATCGTTTACTTTGTGCCAGCTTCAACACTAGCTTCAGTTGATATGAGCTACTATAAATGTAGAACTCTGAATGCTTTCATCTTCTATTACAAGCTTTTAAAATGCTCTATTGTATTTTGAAAAAATACACTGTATTTTGATGAAAAAAAACCAAACAGAAAAAAACCCGCTGTGTGTTTTGAAAAATTGTTATACATAATCTTGCCAATAATCTTAGGAAAACCTTTTAATTCAAATACATATTTTTATTTTACCAAATAATAGTTTTGGAACAAAGTATATGTGCTAGTTTAGAAAACTGTATTAAGCATTCTGAGGGCTTCCTTTCTCTGTGTTAGAAAAGACTTTTATAAATCACTGCATGGAGCTCTCTGCTGTTTAGGCTAATGTGTATATAAGAGCAGTGCAGAAGAAAATGGAAAAATAAGGTAAGCAATTTTCTTGTCTGTGTAAACAGATGCATTGTGAAATTCTTCAGCCATAAAGGCTTGCTAGTTTTGAGCCAAGCTCTTAGATTGCCATCTCACTTCCCAGAAAATGCTTCTTAGAGCTCTTTAAAGACAGCATGAAAAATAGACTTCTTGAATATGAAGGTTTAAAGAAAAAAAATGGATAAAATGTGGAGTATTCACAAAAGCATTTAATTCTGAAATAAGAAGAGAGAAATTAAATGTACTGAAAATATGTGACAGAACTATTACTACTATTTATTCTATTTTGCATTCTATTTACAGCAATGTGCAATAAATTAAACTAGTCAAAATTTCAGGCTTTTAAATCTGGATTATACCCATTCATTGAAATAATTGACCATTTTTGTAGATGCTTTCTCCCACCCTTCCAGTCAGTCTTAGTGGGATATCAAAAATCTCACTCCCTCTGGCAGGGCAGAGAGCAGGGATGTGCTGGATGGATGTGTATGAAAGTCTATATAGCCATTGCCTGTACTGGGCCTACACTTATCCTGAGTAATTCTGGGAAGTGTACACTGTGTCTGATGATCTCTGGCCTGTGCCCTTCATAAAAGCAAAAACAAGAACAAAAAGACTCAAACCCACAGGAATTGCCATTACTATGATCTTAGGTAAGTCATTATATATTCTTAGGCTAAAAGAAGTTTTCTTTGCTACTCCCTGCCTTGAAATTGTAATGTAGTGTATCATACCAATGATTTGTAAATTCTTATCATGGCATGTAAACCTATAATCATTTCACAGTTTGATATGTTTGCCTCACTCGGGCAGTGCTGCACTGTTTGTTTTACTGAGGTATGTGTGGCTGCTTTCCCACTTGGTCACACATCATTCTGTCAGAGCTTGGCTTGCTGGGCAGGTGCTGGTGGCTGCACTGCGAATCCTGCTGTCATCTTGTCAAACCCAGGACACTCTATCCCTGCAGCACTTGTACAGAAAGCAGAAACTGCATGGCAGCTTTGGAAAATGATGGATAATATAGCTTGCCTTGGTTTCCTAAAGGCAAGAAAATCCAGTTGTGCTGATCTGGTATGTTGCGGTGGTGGTGGTAGTGATATTTTCTTTTTTCTGTGCAGATGGACATATGGTTAATACATTTTTTTATTGAATTAAATGGTTCAATTACAGGAGCTTGTAGAAGAGGCAGAATAACAAAAGACCATACTAATCATCCCACTGGCACTTCCATTTTATCAAATAGTGCAGCCATTGTGAGTTTAGGGTTCCCTCTAATCCCTGTGGAGTTTAAAAAAGCCAAATTACAGGTGCAGGATTGCACTGAACAGCAGGAGACAGATGGTGGGTTGTTCTCAGTTTCTCCTTTTCCTCAGTTACTGGACTGCTAAGGACTGTTCAGGTTTCCATTGAAACAATGACTTAGAGAAGCTACTTTGAAGTCCAGATGTGAAAGAACTGACCTGAGAAAGAAAGAAAGAAAGTATTGGTTCTGACACTTCTTCAGTGTGTGAAAGACTGCAGCTGAATTATGATGATCTCAGGATTCCTCATCATGAGCCTTTTGAATCATGGCATTTCTGAAAGGATTTATCATTACATTTCCATTGGAACTCCATTTCAAAGTCTACAGTTAAATAGAATTCACAATTGGTTAATGGAGTTACTGATAGATAGTGTGGCATTTGCATATTAATTTATCTCTTAATGTATCTCTTATCTCTTATGGTATTTGTTTTGGACTTCCAAGGCTAACACTCAGATTAGTTCATGGTTGTGTTATACAATGAAAATGGGAACTACTACCTATCTGTTAATTATTTTTATTTCTTGTAATACCGTTATTTTTTAACATCACTTCTAAGTGGTTTTTTTTCCTACCTTTTAATGGAAGTTTGATCTCCTTTATTGATATATTCTTCCTGATCTTTTCTCGTGTGCTAGAAGATACCAACTTGTCTTTTTTTAATGAAAAAGCAGCATAATGATATCATTGCCATCTAAATGTACTTGTCAGAGTTCTCAACCAATACTGGACTGGATTGGCTGTTGCCCTACAGAGGTTTCAGAAATTTATGGCTGCAGAGCGGATGCTTTCTGGCTTTCATCCTCTGCTCTCCATCCCCAGTGTGAGTCAAGAAAGGTCTGCACCCTATAACATTAATAATTTCTGGCATATATTTAGCAAATATCATTATTCGAGATCTCTCTCATACTATTCTGGTTTTGACCTCATCCTGTCTGACAGCTCTGGAAAAAATGCCTGCTTCCTAAATAAAACATTGCAAGAAGAATGGTTTCCAGCAGTCCTGTCTTACCATTTTTCTTTTTAGAAGTTGAGCTGCTCTGAGTTTTCAATCATTCTATCAGGCAAAAGACATGGAATTTAACTGTGTGATTTACCAGAGCAATATTTATTCATTATTATTGTGTTCATATTCTGAGTTATACAATGATGAATGCATTAAAAGTGGTCTGAATTAGATAATATATGGCATCTTCATTGTAACCTAACAAAACCTCATTTACACTAGATATCGAAATAGGTGAGAGGTTTGTGTTAGTTATCCTACATGAGCAAAGGAAGGGAATTGATGATCTATTTACTGCATATGTCAAAGAAACTGCCCCACTTAAAACCCCTCAGTGTCTTATGGCTTCATAACAAAACCAAGTACATTTCAAGGGAAAGCTGAATTTAGAAATTATTTAGAAAAACATAACCAAACCCTCCTCTTTTGGTTAAATATTTTTATGTAAAATGAGTGTATTGTGATACTCATTATTTTCTCATGCCATTATATATTGACTCTGGAAGGATTCACATTTAGAAAACAAACAAACAGTGACAGCACATTTTGCTCAATGCTTACAGTCAATGATGGACTTTTTCATCTGAATTTTTTCTTCTTGATGATATAATTAATTTACTACCAGGGATCCAGTCAGATGACTAGAGAAGCTAAGAAATAAGAGGATTGCAAGTTCCTAGTCTGAGCATGCTTTCATTTTATGTTCGTACAGGGGGAAATGATTAAAGCTTAATTATGAATTCCTTTCATGCTTTTTTCTGCTATTTTCCTAAAGTGTTTAGTGATTGCTTTGACATACATCTGTCAAAGGTTTTTTTTTCTGACTGTAGAAACCATAATTTCAAAGGAACTTTTACCATGTGTTGCCCCCAAAGAAATTTTGAAGTCATTAGATGTGCAAAATCCTTAGTCCAAGTATAAAAACGTGCATGAAAAAAATGAATAGTGGCATGTGCAAAAAATGCTAATGAGAACTTTTACTACTTTTATCAGATAGCTGAAAGGTAGATGAAAACGGGAAGAGTTTTGCAGCCTCACAGATTAGAGTAGCTTGGCACAGTGAAATTTTGCTGGCTTGTATCACCATAGTTTCAGGAAAGACAGAACAATATTTTTGTTTGCCATCAGCTATAGCTGGAGACAGCAGAGAGGCTGTGGCTCTGTTTTGTTAGAGCCAGGATAGCACTGGGAACCAGTGTTGATTGGAACGTGGAAGATTTGTGGCTTCATATGATTGGAACTTAATTTTTAAAGGCTCCAGGATTTTTGAGATTTTGAGTTCAGGACAGATCCTGCAGGGTGTGTTTTAATTCAGAGTTAGAGTTTGGGGGCATTTTAATACTACTGTACATTCAAATTCTCCTGGGATTTTGGTTCCTCTGTAATTGAATGTTTATAAGCAAACACAATGTGATCACTGTAAAGAGTTCAGACTAATCACAATCTGGATATCACATACAGGTTTGACTTGAAATGTGTCACAGGCAGCTTGGCTTTTTAAAGACATCTTTCAAAGTGCTAAAGTGATTTTATGTACAAGTATGAGGATGATTATTTAACAGCTTCACCTGTTCACTTGATTTTTGTTTGGTTTTTCTCTGCTACAGACTATGTCAGAGAGCCACAATGATCATGCATAATAACAGTTCATCCTCGCTCCTTTTACCGAATGTGAGCTCCTTCTGGAAGAGAGATTCACATGGACCGGGACTCCTTGATGAAGCAGCATCACTCATTGGCAGCTATGACTTCCCTCAGACCACAGAGAGTTTTCCTTTCTCCACTGTGGAATCAACAAACATGACCCTCAATGCCACAAGCAAAGACCCTCTGGGTGGACACACTATCTGGCAAGTAGTTTTGATTGCTTTCCTCACTGGGATCCTTGCACTGGTGACCATCATAGGAAACATCTTAGTGATTGTTGCATTTAAGGTTAACAAACAACTGAAAACAGTCAACAACTACTTCTTGTTGAGCCTTGCTTGTGCAGATTTGATCATCGGTGTTCTTTCCATGAATCTTTATACCACATACATCATCATGGACCACTGGGCTTTGGGAAGCTTGGCCTGTGATCTTTGGCTCTCCATTGACTACGTCGCCAGTAATGCCTCTGTCATGAACCTCCTCGTGATAAGTTTTGACAGGTATTTTTCCATCACTAGGCCACTGACATACAGAGCCAAACGAACAACCAAAAGGGCTGGGGTAATGATTGGTTTAGCATGGATCGTCTCTTTTGTTCTTTGGGCCCCTGCCATCTTGTTTTGGCAGTATTTTGTTGGGGAGAGGACTGTGCCTCCTGATGAATGTTTCATCCAGTTTCTAAGTGAACCTATCATCACTTTTGGCACTGCCATAGCTGCCTTTTATTTGCCAGTCACCATTATGAGTATTTTGTATTGGAGGATCTACAAGGAGACGGAGAAACGCACCAAAGAGTTAGCAGGGCTCCAGGCTTCGGGCAGCGAAGCGGAGGCAGCGCGCTTCGTGCACCAGACAGGCAGCTCCCGGAGCTGCAGCAGCTACGAGCTGCAGCGGCAGAACATGAAACGCTCCGCCCGAAAGAAATACAGACGCTGCCACTTCTGGCTGACAATGAAGAGCTGGGAACCGAGCACAGATCAGGGGGACCAAGAGCATAGCAGCAGTGACAGCTGGAACAACAATGATGCTGCTGCCTCCCTTGAAAATTCAGCCTCCTCTGATGAAGAAGACATTGCTGCAGAGACCAGAGCCATCTATTCAATTGTGCTGAAGCTTCCTGGTCACAGTGCTATCCTCAATTCCACAAAACTACCCTCCTCAGAAGATTTGCACGAGTCAGGGGATGAACTGCAGAAATCCGACACAGAATCGAAGGAAAAGAAACCTAAAAAATTGCACCCTCCCAAAGGTGTTCAGGATGGTGGAAATTTCCAAAAGAGCTTTACCAAGCTTCCAGTTGAACCAGAATCAGAAGAGACAACCACAGCTTCTGATGGCATCTCATCAGTCACCAAGACATCGACAGCCCTGCCCTTGTCCTTTAAGGAAGCAACCCTGGCAAAAAAGTTTGCCTTGAAGACCAGAAGTCAGATCACAAAACGAAAACGAATGTCACTTATCAAAGAAAAGAAAGCAGCACAGACACTCAGTGCCATTTTGTTTGCCTTCATCATTACCTGGACCCCATATAATATAATGGTTCTGGTGAACACCTTTTGCAGCTGTATACCCAAAACTTTCTGGCACCTGGGGTATTGGCTTTGCTACATCAACAGCACAGTGAACCCCATGTGCTATGCACTGTGTAACAAAACATTCAGAAACACTTTTAAGATGCTGCTGCTGTGCCAGTGTGACAAACGAAAACGACGCAAACAGCAGTATCAGCAAAGGCAGTCCGTCATTTTTCATAAGCGGATCCCTAGAGAGGCTTCATAGAATAGTATTTTTTAAACAAATAGAAAAATAACGAAGCAGGGATGTGATGGGATAGGATGGGATGGGGTGAGATAGGACAGAACAGGATGGCATGGGACAGGGCAGGATTGGCAAGGTAGTAAGGGATGAGACAGGGTGGGTTGGGGAGGGAAGGTGGGTCCAGGGTGCTGATTCTATGATTTAGGCATGAAAGCAGCTGCCAGGCTTATTTATCCTTTCAATAAATCCAGTTTAATATAAAAGTCAATCCACATTCAGCAAAAACTAAGGAACTTCAACATTTTTACTAAGGAGTGTAGGATTTAATAAAGTTTTCCTATGAATTTGTGAGAAGCTGTATAGCAATTATAAACTCATTACTGATGTGCCCAGCTCTTTGATTATAATCAGCTCTGGGATCTCAGGTAAGCACATCTAGCCAGCCCAACTTTTCTTTTTCCAAGGAATCCAACAACTTTCAATTCAAGTTACATACAGATGTAGCAAGCTAGTGAAACAGGATTATTAAATTGAGACGCTGTATAGGTTGAAAAACAATTGCACCAGGCAATTGTTGTCCTGGTGCAGCTTCCTGTCTACTTCTCTTCTGATATATTGTTAATTGTACCCCATATTCCTGATTTCTGAGTATCTCTGTGTGCAGCTGATGTTATATATGTGTGTGTGAGTGTGTATGTATGCATAGCACACATTCACACCTCTGAAATGCACACATACCAGGAAAGAGGTGACCTATTTGTTCTAGCTTTTACAGGGCCCCCCATCGTGATTACATGTGATTGAAACTTTTTAAAAGTCCGAAAATCATGTTATAAGTATATAGCTCATTATTTGCCACCTGAAATTCAAGTTTATCTCTGGAACCAAAACATAGTGTTCACATTTCAAACTGAGAAAACCAAAACATAGCCTGTGAGTTTACAGAGTTTTATAATTGGGTATTTTCCCAGTAAAATCTTAATCTTGAGCTCAGAGTCTCTCCTCAAAGTGATCATTAAACGATACAAAGAGGAAAGGAATTGATGGCTACATTCAGGGAAGAGCAGGAAGCTGTCTTGGCAGGGCATAGGATAATGAGAACCCAGATCTGGGCTGCACGGTACCAGTGCTCAAAGGGAGCTGCTCAGGAGCCAGGTAGGTGCAACCATCAGCAGCAGGCCCATGTCCTGCTGGGGAGGCCGTGCTGCTGTCAAAGCACACATGGCTCCTGCAACACCTTGTCCTGCGCTGCACCGTGGGGATGCACCACCCTTCTCAGAGCCAGCTCAGATCCTGTGTGCAGTATCTCTACGGCTTCCGATGAAAGTTCAAGTTGTAACTTTCTGATAAAAGTTGGTGGAGCCCTGCTGCTTGCATTGTCTGCCCAGGTGATCTTCAGATGCCCATGATTTGTTTCAAAGAAATGCTTTATTTTTGCATGTGAAGGATGCTCACTAAAAAGTGTTTGTTTTTCACAACCTGTTTTAAAAATCAGCAGAAGAAGTGCACCTAAATCCGTTTGATACCAGGTTATTCAGTGGTGTGAAAAATGTGATATTGCCAATTTGTAACCTGGCAATTTTTGATAAAGACAATTTTAAAAGGGCTTTAATATTTATAGTTTAGACATGACCAGTATTTTCTGGTATTTGTGAGGTGGTCTGCACCAAACATGATTTATAAATGTCAGAGGTCCCCTGGGGAAAGGATTGTACTTAAAACTGTTGCTCTAAATCTGATATCTGATTTAGTTACATGTTGAAAGATTATTTTGTATTCTCCTTTGAGCTGACCAAAACTTTTTTTTTTGTTGCTTAGACTCTTATTTTGCTGAAAATAAAACAAGTATCTTATTTTACAAAGGGGCATCAGTGTTGTGAATACAGAACTGATGTTAAAGCTGCTTTTGTATTCAGTGTGAGATGGTGTTTACAGATGATTTTGACAACAGTGGAAATATATTAAATGGTGTCTGTGTATCTAAACTATTTAATTTTGTGTTATGTTCATATAAAGAAATATTTATACATATTTCACCGAATGTTTTATTTAATGTTGATAAATATTGCTCTTCAGTCTTCAGCTGTAGTGTCCTTTTAAAGTGATTCATAAAGGTCTGCTTGAGAAATGAATAGACTATACCTTGCTTTCTTGTCATTAAAAAATTCTCTTTTGTATGAGTTGCTTAAAATGTCTACCCTAAAGTAATCTCATAAATTATATTGAACTCTACCACAAGTACAATTTTAGTACAAAAAAGAAAAAAGTTAAAGCTTCATCTATGTCACAATTGCATTTTGAACTAAAGATACCGGAATTGTTTTGCTGGTTTGCTACCCACGTACAAAGGCACCCATGTTGCAAAGAAAATTAATTACCTTTATTTATAGAAAGAAGCATATAATTGAAATTTATTCATTACTCAAGTTGACCTAAAAATGTTTTAACATTTAAATATATATCTATATCTATATATATTGCCATATTATTATATTCTGATATCTAGAGTAGTGCTGTGCCCCTAATACACAAAATGTGAGAGCATGCAAGGAAGCCAGAGTTCATTGGGGGATTTATGGTATATTAGTATTGATTTTAAAATGGGAAACTATTATTTTTATTGAAGTTAAGCTTCCTTGAAAGCGTCTGTCACCACTGTTTACATAATAGGAAGAGTTAAATTCTTGGATTGTTCTAACAGAGAAATAAACAACCTGTCTTTTGATGTGTGAACAGGCTTTAAAATGTTATTTACAGGTATCATAAAATGTATATGTATACACATATTGTAGCATAGATCAATTTAGTTATTATTTATTTAATAGAATATGCACTATAAAATATTAAGAATTTGGCTGTGTTACAAGTACAGTGAGCATTAATTTAATTTGTATTTTATATGTTGCTGTATTTGCTTTAAACCCATGCACACAGAAAAATTTTAGCTGTATGCACTAGTGGATATATTATTTATGAATACAGGCGCACATAATAGGTTGCAGAAGAAGAACAGTGCAAGACCAATGACACAGAATGACTTTTAGGAAGTACACTGGTGTAATATTTCATCTGTTTTGAGGAAAATTAAGTCAGAAAGACAGTAGAAAGCGTCATTCTGTGGCAGACAAACAGCTCAGTCCCATTAACTCTCCTCACAGCTCTGAAAGCTGGCTTTTCAGAGACCAGTCTCCGTTAATGGCAATAATACAGGATTAGACTCCATATGAAAAGGACCAAAAAGTCAGAAGAGATAGCCAGACAGGAGCCAATGGGTAGTCTGGAGAAAGCTTTGTAGAACAGACCCAATCACTGTCCATCTCTGAACAGGCAGCAAAATACATTATATGTTTGGCTTTTTCAGTGTAAAATTGTGATTGAAGTTTATTACTTCTGTACTGGTATAGGCAGTGAGAGATGTCTGATCTGAAGATCTGAGGGCAGGGGCCATGGTGCATGAAGCATTTTTCCTACTCCTGCATAACACACTTTCAACAAAAGTAAACTGCAGATCAGCCTGGTACTGATTAAAGCTAAACAAATATAGGAAAGTCCTGAGTAGTTCCCAGGATCTAAACTGGTGGATTTGTGTAACCTAAACAATAAATAGCCTACAGGGTTCTGGCAGTAGGAATATGCACACAGATATTCTGAGAGAGTTGGTGATTTTCTCAATTATGTGCAGCTTCATTTTCTTACTTTGCTGTCTTGATTATTGTATTTCTTTACTTATTCTGCAAGAATATTCTGAAAAGTCTTGGTTCATTATCAACTTTATATATCTAAAAAACGAGTAGCGATCCCAAAGTACACTTGGTTTGCCTCTACAGAATGCAAACATCGAAGCAAAAGGAAATTTTAAACTTTTTTTCCCTAATCAGCAGCATCAATAATTTTAAAAAGAGTTATCATCATGTGACCCTATATACAGTAGGGATGGTCAAGCAGTGTCATACTATTTATAAACTCCTGTTCACCTACCCTTTACCCATCTGATTATGCATCACGATTCAAATTTGTATTCGAGATTGTAAACCCTCATTTTCCTCCAGGTGGGTCCTAGATTCTTGTGCTAAAATATGCTCTACAAGTTTGTCTTGTTATCAGGTGTTTTTTCTTTTCCTTTTGCAGTCCCTCTATGCAAAATTATCTGATCTTACATTATCAAAAGACACTTTACTAATTTTAGGAGTTGTCAAGTGTTGAGGTCTGATACTTTATTTTCTAAAGATGTATAAAGCATATCAAAAACAACTGGAGAAGGCTTCACATTTGCCAGCTCCTTATTGGCAAAAATTTTTGGTCTGTGCCATAAATGGTCTGTTCACCAAGTCTGACCAGGGGATGACCTGTCCCTAGTGATGTTCTCCCAAACCACCACTAGCTTGAACTTCACACAGTTCATGAATCATCATGTATTTTAATGCATTTGGGAATTAAAAAAAAATATATTCATTGTGGTAGTTCCACCCTCTGCGATTTTCTATTTTATATATTCTTTATATCTTTTATGTATTTGCCCATTCAAATACCACTGCACTGGCTTCTGGGAGCAGGTCAAAGTGATACATATTCGTAGGTTGCTTCTGGTTAGCCCCAAGGGTATGCAGAGATGTCTGGTGGAGCTGAGGTGTTCAAATGATGGCTGTCTTTTCTGACTCATGCACTGCACTCCCATGATACCCAGACACTTCTGTTTGGAAGCTTAGCTAAAGCATGCATGACATTCACATTTTCATGGAATTAAAAACTTCATTTAATTAGGATATTCTTCCTTGTAGCCTTCGAGCAGGCATAGATCATTTATAGCATCTGCACTTTTCTACTTCCACATTTTTGAGCTGCCAGAAAGATATCGGGCAAAATGCTAATTTTTAATGTCTGATACTTGGGAATTTTTGTACTTCAGCTTTTAAAGTAAGGCAGAGATAATGCAGTTGTGCTATTTGTTGAAAACAAATTGAGTGTGAATGAGAATTCTACACTATGTTTATTTCATTTCATACACCATGGCGCTGCAACTTGGCTGAGATTGAGCATTACAGTATTTGAGGTCACTGACAGTGCTTCACAATCTTAACTGGCAAACTCATGACCTATGCTGTACTGGCATTTGGGACTTTGACTTCTCTTCACCACTCACACTGCACATTCGAAGTATAACACAGATTGTACTTTTTTTCCCTCAAGAAATATCATTGTAGTCATTTCCAGATGCATTCCTAGATGTGCTTGAGGATGTTTTGCTTAATTTTAGATATCAAGACAGCTCAAGAGAGCCAATCCCTGTCAGGATCTTGTATAATGGAGGGAGCTCAGGTAACATGGGAAAACATTAATATAAGTGCTACTTATTTCATGGCCTATTCCAACATGCATTGTATGCTGTGTGTATTGTACCTATACATCTCCATGCACTGTGTATGTCTCAGAAGGGTGTGTGTGACTCTACTGTGCATGCACATACAGAGAGGTGTACCACATCTAGAGCAATGTTTACAGATGTATGTGCAAACTTATGCTAAATTGTCAGCCACAGTAAACATTGCCTTTGATGGCTCATCAGTTGTAACTGGACAGTGGAACTGTGCTTAAGTCTCCTCTGCTTATCTGCAAGAAATGTTTCCACATCTTTCTTTCCTTAGTGCATATTTTTTACAATTGCATTGTCCTTATTTCTGGATATGGTGTTTTCAGTGTATTGAGCTGGCTTTTTAGACATTACCCAAAATTTAGAAATGCATGAACATATTTCACTTACTGAGCTATTGCATCAAGGCTGCACTAGGTTTAACTCCATTACATTACTCAAACTCACACTGCCTTTTTTCAAATAAGAAAAAAAGGCCTCTCAGACTAGATTCTATCTAGGTTCATGTAAGAGAAACTTCTATGTCCATGTGAACATCACTGCCAGTTTCTCAAAGTTGAAAGAGAAATCCAGTCACTATTAAAACAGTTGGAGGCAAATGTCACAAACACAGCAAGTCATCACTGCAAATTCTTTGAGGTAATAACAGCACTCCATCCATTAGAAATTAGAGGGGAAATAAATTACCATCTCCCTCATCCCATCCTGTTGCTCTACCCTTTCTTTTGCATAGTATAATGCTTTTGATTTGCCAGTCTCATGGGTGAAATTTTTCAGGCTTTAGAAACCTCATTTGCCTGGTAAGACTAGGAAATACCCACTATATCTAGGTCATTCACCTCCTTCTGAGTTTTCAAACAATAAATCCTTGACTGTGTGATTCTGGCTTAAGGGAGGGTCTTATGAAAAATTACTATAAAACCATTCAATTTAATGGTGATGAGGAGAGGTAACTTTTTTTCACAAGCTAGTGAAGCTATAAAATTTATGTAACTTGGCAGAAAGTGTGGAAAAAAACCCAAGACATTTAAAGACTTTATAGATGTGCACATCCTCCTTGCATAAGGGTGAATAAACACATGTAAACAGTGCCCAAAAAAGTTCAGTGTATGAATGACTCTGTAAGCCAAGAGCACACGTCACCATCAGCTAGGCTGTTGGCAGAGCACCCTGGCACCCCACTCAGGCCTCCATGAAGAGGTCCTTCTTATAGCACTCTAGGACTAAACAATAAGGCCTTAATATGTAAGCAGGGCTTGTTTGTCTGGGTGCATATGCATTTTCCAGGAATTTGATAGGAGATTCTTTCTCACTCCTGGACCAAAGTTATTTAGTGTACTTTCTGGAATGAAAGCACTCTTGAAGTGATTGGTGGTAATCATCACTCAACCATGCCTAACAATCAGAGAAGCACAGGATATTATTGTGGCAAGAGAACTTAAATTTATTTTTCAATTCATTCATACAGGCATAGTTAATTTACTGAAAATACTCAAAAGATCTGAAAATTTTTACACTATCATGGAAATAAAGTCTCTGGACAAGAATCTGATTCCTTATGTAGTTTCAAAACATCCAGTCTTCTTGAGCCTATTTTTCTTCTGTATTAAAATCTTTGGGTAACAAAGCAACCGTAGTCATTCCTGAAATACTACCTACTCTAGAGAAACCAAAGGGATGAGGAAATGGCCAAATAGCCTTCCTTAATTTCTGCTTAATGTGTCCACATTAAGAATTATGATTACCATTGTGGCACAGACTAATTAACACCATGGGGCAAAAGAAATGAGCCAATTTACTTTGAACCCTACACAGTGCTGCACTCTGCTTATGCAGATACATCACAAGAAATAGGCCTGTGCTGTATTTCCTGATGCTCAGTGCTTTTCTCCACTCATTACTTTTATCCTTCCCACAGATCACTCCCCTCCTATTGAACACACCTATCACAGACATTTATTGAATATACCTATTGAATACCCTCTGCCATCAATATATAAAGATGTCATTTCTTTGCATCTGCAAAACTATATGAAATCAGATGTAACTGGAGTTAGGCAGCTTTTATCCTCCATTGGCATGAATTTTTCTGATTCAGAAATACATTCCATTTTCTTGCCTCATATGTCCATTAATGATGTTTATTTTACAAGTGATATTAGGACCAAAATTTTCCACGTTTCAGGCTGTAAAAGTATATATAAGTAAATGTTTTGTTCCTTTATTCAAAATGAATGTGATTTCTTGGCCATAGTGTAATCTGAACAAAATCCTCTGTGTGAAGGATAGAGCAGTATTTATCTCCTGCTCTGCTCCTGCCCTTCACCAAATATGATGGAAGGTCCTTTCATGTCCTTTCTGTTCAAAACAGTGCAGCTACATTACGTAGTTGCATATTTCTCCTGCTGTGAGACAGGAAGGATCAGCATGAAAAATGCCAAGAGACTTAAACTAATGTGCACAGGTGCCACTTTTGGTTTTGTTTGATTTTGGTTTTTAGTCTTACTCTAATCCATCATCAGAGTAATATAAAGACTAAGGATGGACAGCTGTTCTCAAAAGCAAGCTGCATAGGGATGGATCATCAAAGTCCATGTACTAAGTGCACACAAGAGGTCTTAGTTAAAGCTCTAAAAAGCCTGAATTGCAATTCATTGCTTTCCAAAAGAAGTAAAAAAATTATTAATATAATGTGAGGTTTTCCATTTGTAAGCTGTAAATGTTAGAAGATG
Source organism: Molothrus aeneus (assembly GCF_037042795.1). NCBI lineage: Eukaryota > Metazoa > Chordata > Aves > Passeriformes > Icteridae > Molothrus > Molothrus aeneus. Next base: position 45,166,823 of record NC_089648.1, read on the forward strand.
TCAGTGAAGATGTCATTTTTTTAAATGAATCATCCCTGGGTTTCTGGAGGTGTCCCATCACCCAGTTGCCTCTTAACCCAACTCCTCCTGCCTCAAAGCTCACCAGCAGTCATGGGACTTTTGCCTCAAAGGAAGCTGGAACTGAGCTCCTGCCCCTGCCACCCCACAGCAGGAAGGGTGTGGGCCACACCAGTCAAGCTGTTACAAGAAAGAGCCATAAGCTTCCTGCTTCTGTTTGGAGATAGCGGGTATTTTTGTGATAGAAATAGAGATAACATTGCAGGAATCTGATGAACATATTTTATGTGTTTCCTGATGTGTTCCTATTACTTGAAAGCTTTCTGTTCTGCTGGTTATGGAGCAAAACAAGTCCCAGACACAATATCTGAATACATATTTTAAGGCTTGAAAATTTTAAATAAATTGACTTTTGCCTGTTGCTTTCTGATTTTGAAATATATGAAGAAATTTCATGCAGTAATTAAGCATCTCATAAATAGATCTCCTGAAAAAAATTTGAATTTTATGCCTTATAAAACTGATTTTCTTCATCAAAACCAGTGGAGCTGAATGTACTGTAAACTCATAAAATGACAGGAAACAGTAGAAAGAGCCCCTCAACTTCTGTTGTGTAAAAAGACAGTGCTTGAGCATTCACTCAAAATCTGGTGTCTATTGATCTAGTCATAGCTACTCATTCAGGTCCTAGACAGAATATTAGCATTTTTTAAATTATTGGCCAAGTTGATCTTTTTTTGCTAACACCTACCTTGCTGTGCAATATTTTTTCTGCCATCTAATTAAATTCTATGTCTTGGTAAACACTCAGAAAGAATAATTTGCCCTAGCTCATATTGACAGCAGTTTGCAAAACAGTAGCACAATAATTGGAGGAGTAGAGGCAGATAATGATGACGAGCAACCATTTTCCTCGGCTTCAGTGTTTTAGAGGAACCTTCCCTTTTGCAGCTGATAAAAATGAGAGTAAGAGAAGATGTACTGAGAGAGACTCAAATGTGTTATTCTCCCCTCTGGGATGACTGCCACCATTTCAGTCCTGAGGGCAGGAGGTGGATGGCTGTGTGTTGGTAGAAAAATCAATACATTGGTCCAGGTCAAGTGTCCCACAAGAGCTCACATTTCTCCTTTCACCACATGGGTCTCAGCCCAAAATGTGCTGTCAAAACTGGGCTCCCACTGAACTATCACGGTGGAACATTGTGCTCTTAAGAGATTTTCTCCTGCCAAGATGCTTTAACACTTTAACACTTTTTTTTTTTTTTTTTTTTTTTTCCTCTCCACAGAAAACTAATCAGGTGGCACCTTCCCGTGTGGAAATTTCCTTGTAAATACATTACTCTAATCTACAAATTATTTTTACCCTGTATGCCCCTGATAACAATTACATTAATATAAGTAGATAAACTCATTTCTTTAGTTGCTGCTCATAGAGTGGCTTGCTAGTTAAGATAAAAACAAATTATGGGATATAAAAGACATATCTGATTGTACAGTAATACACTGTGTGCCAAGCAGTCGGTGAGGTAAGGTTTACATAACTGCTAGATGTTGCTTGAACTTTTGAGATATATTTCCATGTTATTTTTTCCTCTCAGGAGCCAAAACAGGGGCAGAACACAGAACAATCAATTAAGAGAAATGTAATTGTTTTGATTGAAGTAACTTGAGATTACAAGTTGTAAGAAGGGTAAACAATCTAGAAAGTGTTTTGAAGTCTTCATCATGTAGATGTTTTCCTTTGGGGAAACTGTCCTTCCCTTCGGTGTGGGAGGACTCCCCTTAGGTGTGGATTTGTAGAAGGAAATTTTGTCTCCAGTCATATGCTACAATATTCTTTGACTGCTATTAATTCACTTAATGACCTAATCTGTTGCTCAGTGAAATTGCTCTGTGCTCTCCTAGCGACCATGAAAAACAGCCTTTTCTGGGGGCTGATCCAAGCCCAGCTCCAGCTAGCTTTTCCAGAGGGAAAGGTTCCCTCTGTGCTTCAGAAATAAACATTTTTCCCCAGAAAAGCAGGAGGCAGCCAGGCCCCTGCACCATAGTGTGGCGCTGGACTGTGTGGCCTCCCACCAGCATAACATATCTCCCCTTTTGTGCCCTCACCTTGCACTCTCTGGGCATGACCCAGGGAAAACATAGAGCAAACAGAGCAAACCACCCCCAGCCATTTTCATACCTACATATATATATATATATGTGTGTGTATGTGTGTGTGTGTGTGTGTGTATATATATGTGTATATATATATGTGTGTATATATACATATGTGTGTGTATATATATATATATATATACACACATATATATGTATGTATGTATGTATGTATACCTCCTTCCAGTTCCCTTCCTCCTTCCTGCTGCCCAATGACAGCATATTCACACAACAAAAACAGTGGCTTCTAAAATAATTTCCAGCTGAATTGTAGACTGCAGTGATCTTTATTACCAATATCATTAGAGAAAAATGGAAATGAGGAATTGCACAGCTCTGGCCTGTTTATGACTCCTTCCTTTCTCATTTAAATGATGTACACAGAACATTTATTAGTTTGGAGGAAAGATTGTGGATTACTGGTGCAGCATTCTGATAGATATTTTAACATATTCAGAGAAGAGAAAATTCAGTCTCACAAATAGACATCTTGGATTTTTTTTTTATTTCTTACCAAATTAATCGCAGGCAGTTTAAGACCCACGTCTGCACAAGTGTCTTCCTGTATATTTGACAATTGAGCAATTTTCTCACGTGCCAGTTTCTTCAAATTTCTTTCTTTATCTGTCTTCTTACAAATGGTTTCTGAATTGACAAGCCTTTGCCTTTTTGCTGGTGCACAGAGTCTGTTTGCACCAGCCTTAGTTTAAGTTATCAGGAGTGATCCAGCCACAGTATTGAATTTCCTCCACCTTACCTTATTTTACAGATTGAATTAGACCCTTGGAATTCTCAATTATCACATACTCAACAGCCAAGAAGTTTTGGTAAATGCTCTTAATCTTCATAACATTTAATAAGTAATCATGTGCATACAATTGAGGTGTTAAAAATGCCAATCCATAATCCATCCCATTACTTCAAAGTACCATATCAAATATATTTTCCTATTAGTTGTGGAAGCAAATATGCCAGTGCATAGCCAGGACTAGCTATGTAGTCTATAATGGCATCTAATACTAAACAGATATTCTTCAAATACTTCATTAAATAATTTGACCTAATTCATCCTGGCTAAATAGACTTAGTTTAGTTCAATCCTCCTGTTAAGCTCTCTTCAAAATTCTCATTAGCATCAATGGAAATTCTAGAAAGAGCAGATAAATCAGTCTCTCATTATATGACAGATAAATAACACTTTAGGTTTATATTTCTAGCTAATATATGTAATCAAATTATTTAAAATATAAACACTCAAAGCCTGTTCTGTGCCCTCAGGGAACCCCTTTGTCCCACTGCAGCAAAGCTGCATATAGCAGGATATATTCCACTAATACAGTCAAAAATATATGGGTGTATAACAATAAACAGCTTAAAAAATCATACTGTAAATGATGTGATTGAGTGAAACTGTATGTATATTTTTAAGTCTTCAGAATAGTTGAAGTTTTAACTTATTTCAAATTTTTAAGTTGAAATCTATTCATATTTGGAAATTTTGTACAACCTTGTAAAGTTAAATACTATGTCACTGTAATTTATTTTTGTTGTCATATATTGACACGTGCTCATTTATATATGAAGTGTACTGTTTATCAATTGCTTCTAAGGCAGCAATAAAAACATGAAAGTTGTTCTCATTTTCCTGTCACAGCTGTCATTTATGTCCAGTACATTATTTTAATACTTTTAATTCTGTTCTTTACTAAATCAGTGTGTACTGAGTTCTTAACTATATGTCTTCCAGTTCTTGGTGAATACAGGAGCTGTTACAGCTGTGAGAACTTGGGGATACACTTTGCAGAAGCCCTGGAAAGGGATTGCCACTTCAGTCCATCATGCCAAGAGGACATCAGAAAGTGAAGGGGAGCAAAAAGTCAGAACTCCTCCTCTTTTCCTACAAAGTTTGGTTTTACTTTTTAACTGATGGTTTCTACATCATACCATGTGTCATTTCAGGCTCTCTGAAGTGTGGGGCATTCAGACCTCTTACAACAATGGATGTGGGTCAAAGCTGCAGAGCACCTTAAAGTATCAGCCCCACTGTTGAGATTTCATTCAGTAAAATAGTACTTCTCCAGTTTCCTTCCACGTTGAAGGAAAGGCTTTAGAACTTTCCTCCACAAGCACAACCTGTAGAGGTCTTAATTACTTTCCTCACCTTGTACACTATGGGATGTTCCTACAAATTCACAGCCATTTGGAATGGTTGCACAATTCCAGCTTTTTCCTTGGTCCAGCCCAAAGGCCAGGTGTGTAACAGTGTGCAAAATGTATGTTTCATTTATCACTAGTTACTATGAAATGCAATCATCTAGTTACTAGAAATGCAATCATCTACAGACATTTAAGTTTCATATCAACAGCCACTATAATAGAAAGGGCATGGGAGGAATGAACTTAACTGGAGGGGTTTCCTCCAGATATTCAACCTCTTTTTCTCCTTGCTGATCTGAGGAATATAAGTGTAAAGGGAGATAGAAACAATAAATGTAACTTTATATGATGTTCTCTGCAATAACGTGCTAGAGGAAATAGCTAAAATACAAAAAGACAAAGGCAAGGCCCTGGACATTGACCACACATAATAAAAAAGGGAAATTAGTGTTGCAAAATGGATCTGTTTGCTTTTTATAGTTACTGCAAAAGTTGATTATTTTATTGTTATATGTCATTTGGCATCTGCTTGGGCCATGAGGCTTTCTTTTTCATCACTATCAAATTTCACCTGTCCATTTTCCTTCCTTTTGTTGCAGGATGGAGTAGATTTATGGTCATCCTATCAGGAATTGTGTGAACTGTGATCACAGAATAACTCAAGCAGCTGGAGCACAGCTGGATGCAGTGAGCAGCTGAGGGTGCCACTCTTCCAGACCCAGCCAGCTGATCTACAGTGAGCTGCTTGTGCCAGGCTCAGGAGGGAGATGAGCAGCAACACACACTCCCAGTTACAGCTGAAAGGGGTAACACTGCACCCAGAATAGGAGTGCCTTAACAGCTGATACAATCTGACCTATTTATGTTGTAAGAGATGAAATAAAGAGGGGAAAGAAGGAAAATGGGAGTTGGGATTTTCTTGCAGTATCCTGTGTGGCTGGAATGGGCTGGTAAGTTTTCTTGGCACAATCTAAAGGAAGGCCTGGCTATTGGGATGCTCAGGAAAGACCTGTCTTGAAAAGTCTTGTTGCTGTATTCAAAGGTCAGTTGCTTCAAGTAAGCCTAAAGCAGTTATAGATTAAAATCCTGGATTAAAGTTTCAAAGGTGCTTTTAAGCATTTCTAAAGAAACTGGATTTGGATCAAAGTAAGCTCCTGATGCAGGTAGCTTGAAGTTGCAAAGTCCAACTCCTGTCCAGAAGCCCAGATAATAGCCCTTATGAAGTTATTCATTCCTAATTCTCTGTACATCCTCAATCTTCTCCTTAATGCAAAGAACTCTGTGCTGTTCTCATTTTAAGTATCATTCAGGGTGCTTTGTCAAATAAAACAGTAAAATATGTCCTGTAACCAGTTATAGCTGCCATTATTGCAGCTAAATACATCTGGTCGCTGCAATAAGAAAATGTAAAATCACATTTCACTTTCCTCTAGCCAGCAAGCTGTTTCCTGATGATGCTTTCAAAATGGAAATTTACTTCTGCTTCATTGTGCAAATATCCATATGCTGTGCTTTTTCAGTACTTATGTCAGACAGCTGATGCAACTCTTCACAGATTTTTGGCTGTGCTACTTAATGCAACTAGATGTGAATTCTAGTGAGTTGTTTGTATCTTCTCTGAAGCTGTTTATCCTGCCATGAAGTAGTAAGTCAGCAGGGAAGCATGGGAAGTTGATTTATTGAAAATGTTTAACAGCAATATTTTATTACTTCCATTCAGCTGAAGTAAAAAAAAAAGTAATACAGTTCCTAATGCTGCTCAAACAGATCCTGAGAGTACATTAGTCTGTTTCCCAAAGTTACCACACAATTTTTTGCAGTTCCTTCAGAAAGGATTTGCATTATCATTAATTAAATAGACTTGCTGCTCTGAAATATGTTGGATAGGTATCTTTTTGTAGCTATGAATTATGGCTACTAAGTGGATGTTTACATGGCTTAAATTAAAATGTGCTTAACTTGAAGAAAAGATGGGATTTTTTCCCCCAAAAAAATATCCACTGGGGATACAAAGAAAGAGCAGCACAAAAATCTCCAGTTAATATGATGCAGATAAAAAGCCCTCCATTTTATTTTCTGTGCTCTTTTGCAGTTTTAAAGATTTGTCATCTCAATTGTAGCAAGTCTGCAAGATAATTACCTTAATGGCAGTTCTACACAAAACAAGCTAGAAGGGATTTTGCACAGTATGAATGTGCCTTGCTTTTGGATTATTTGAACAGAATATGAGAACAATTGCAAGAGTCCCTTGGATTTATTAATTATGTGATCAAAAGATTTTAAAAATGGGGAAATAATTGCCTCTTGCTTCCCCTGTCTATATTAATAAAAGTCTACAGATGCTGTGGAAACAGCATGTATTTTTTCTTCACTGCATGTACCAAGCTGTGAAGATTTTGCCAAATATCTTTTCCTCTTGATATGCATGAGGACTGAGGGCAGGACAGGACTCCCCAAAAACAGATCCAATCCATACAGGCAAAAGTTCTGTGCATTGCTTTGACCATAGCAGTGTTCCCTGTGGAAACTTAGTGGAAAACATGGAAAAATGAAAAGTGGCAATAACTGTTAACAAGAGAGATCTACTGAGTGCAGAGAGAAGGATGATATGGAGCAACTGCAGTTGTATGTATACTTATGATTTTATTATGTTTTTTATTATTCAGAATTGTTGTATCTGTATAGTACAAAAATGCGTCTGAGCCCACTGCCTTGCTTTTGAAGCTCTGCACTCTCTGCCAGCATCTTTCCTTGTGAGAATAAACACCAGTATTTTGTTGAACTGGAGGGAAGGAGGAAAAGAAGAAAGGATGGTGTATGGAAGAAAATAATCTGGGACTTTCATGGGTTTCATTTTAAAAAATAGTATCAGATTCAGCAGCTATCTTTTGACTTAAAATATAATGAAATTAATTTTTCCTAATTTTCAAGCCAAAGTCTGATCCCTCCTGAATAGGAATATATTTTGCTTGAGTGATTTGCAACAGTAATAGAACATATAAAATGCCCAGCCTTTCACATCTAGTCTGTTTAGGAAAATTAGTAGAATGAATAGATAGCAGATGGTTAGTTGAGATGGAATATCTCCAATGGTAAGAACTTTTTAATTGTAATAAAAATTAACTGCAAAAATATAGAAAGTGTATATGGAGACCAAGTCTATGATGCTACAGACTGGTTCTGTTATAGAAAGCAAGAGAAAATATCTTCAGTCTTCTGATCATTCTCATAATTTTTTGAGTGGTTTGAATTCTCTGTCTGTCAATATGGGGTGTTGCTAACCTTGTTTTGAATGCCTTTTTCAGAGGAGACCAAAAAGGAAAGGAGCTGCAAAAGCATCAGACAGATAAACCTTCCCTGCTGTGAAGAGCATCCTTCATCCATAGGTCAGTCTCTCAGCTGCTGCAGAGCAGTGCATGTACCCATGAGGCTCAGTGAGTGGTCTGACAATGGCTGATTACCAGTTGCTGGTAGTTTTTTGTCAGAGGACTTATTTAGAGCTACCTGACTGGCAGATCATCTAATCTACATGTGATCGTTTTCTTCAAGAATTCCTTCATATTGCAGATATTCACCATTTTAACAACATAATATTGAATTGTACAAGCTGGCTTCCAGGTTGTTATCTATTGTTATCTATTAACAACAACCTAGTACTTCACCATAGAATGTTTAAAGCAATGGATTAGACAAATTTGGGGTAAGTTAAATTTGCCATCAGTTCATCTACTATTTTTATAAAGTTACAGAAACAGGGCAAAAAACTTGGAATATTTTGAGCTAACTGAGCTGAAGACAGGATAGCCAAAAGTTGAGAGAGGTGAGAGAAATTAAAGTTTACTGGAATGGTCCAATACTGAAAAGTTTTGACTTCTTTCCTGATACATGAGGGAGATCCTTGAGAGATTAGATTCTGAAGCTGCTTTCAAGCTAGGACAGTGACTCCAAATGGGCAAGGTAAAATTAAAGCCCAAGAATCAGAAGCCGTGATGCTTTGCTACAGAGGGAATGCCTGCCAGCTCAGGTGTCACACGAAGCACCAAGAGGTCTGGCTCCTCTGCTGAGCCCATGCCCTTGCAAGGAAGGGACTGGGTTATGTTGGCACTTTTTGCCATCAGCCACAAGTGTATCAGGTGGGAGGAGGATTATATGCCATACATGGGCATCATCCCTGATTGTGTATAAAGACAGGACAGACCTATTATTCTGTCATAAGGAGGAACACAGATAATGTCATGACTGATAAATGTGTCCAACACCTGGTGATAGACCACACTCTGTTGGCACCTTCTTACTCAGAGAGCACAACAGTTGCAACTCTTCTTAGATGCTTTAGAATGAATATCACTGCTAAGCAGTTTGCTACTTGTGGTCTAGATTTTGTGGGACATGTAATACTGGAGTCAAGAATTAGCCAAAGAGAGGAGGTAAGTGATAAATCATTCAAGACAATCACAGAGCAAAGGTTGTGAAGCTCCAGACAGTGTTGAAGATAGCATCAGTAGAAATTGGCATTAGAAGCATTGATTTCTCCAGCACATCCATAAGCCCTGCTGGTGGTATACTTACTTGCTTTCAAATCAGATCTTGCTCACATCTAGCCAGCTTGCTTTGGTGAAGTGAAGGTAGGTCATCAGCAGTGGGTTGTGTGCTTCCCTGTTGTAATGCTTCACACAGGTTTCTCTGGAAATTTTCAGCATCCCTGTGTTGGGTAATTCTCTTACAGTCAACCCTAAATTACCATTTTAAAAAGTGTCTTTTATGTGCTCAGGTAGAACATACAGAGTTATACAAGATTACAAACTCTCTTTTCAATTACACCTCTGAGATACGAATTTGATCACTCCCAAAGTTTGGCCCATGTTAAGCTCTGAGGCTTTGGTGTGACACTAATTGTAAGAAGAGGATAAGGCTAATTACAGCAGAGTAAACTGACCTAGTAAGAGAAACCTGATCCCTTAATCCCATAAACATACAGATCAGTTAATTGCTAACATGGTTGTATTTGTGGAGGGAGTGTTAGACAGCTATGAAATCTCAAAGACTGTTCCAGTTTTACAGATAACAACTCACAGAAGGGAAGCAGCTTGTCCAGGGTCCTAAACCAAGCTGGTGGCTGTAGCCCTGCATGCCGTCTCAGGGAGAGCCCCATAAGGCACATGCTGTGGCTCTTGGGGTTTTGTACAATAAGTGTTGTGTGAAGAAGGGAATAAGAGACCCTAGCCCTAGCTGGACAAAATTGTGTGGGGGTGGAGTAGTTTTTCCCAGGAAGAAACTTTCTGGCCAAAACGATGTTGGACTTCCTACTGTTAAAATCACTGAGGGGGTCTGTAGCTGTCCATACCAAGCAGCCTGTGGTCAATAGCTGTAGAAAAACCCCAGAACAAAATAGGAAATCACAGGATGTGGTTCTGGAGAAATGCAGAGCTTTTAGCCATGGAACTGGAGAAGGCAGTGCTTGGTATAATGGGCTTTTGGACTTGGGGCAGCTTTAGCTTGCAGAAATGTTGCACAGTAAAGGTGGAGAGTCAGTGGTATGACCTTCTAACAGAAAGAAAGCAAAGGAAATGTGTACTGATTATCAGAGAGAAGATGAAAGACTACCTTTAAAAACATTTTTGGTATTAGACTCTTGCTTATAGCAGAAGGCAAGAACTTGTAGTTCTCTCAGAACACACAAAAATCAGAAGTCCATCAGAAATTGCTGTCTGCAGTATAGAGCTGAAGAAGGCTGTTGGCCAGATAAGCATGCATGTCCTTCCCCCTAAACTTATACATTGTGTTTAAATATTCCTTCCTTTGTGTAAATGTTTACTTTTAGCTTTACAATGTTTAGTTATAATGCATTCTTTGGGCATAGGTGTTGTGGACTTCTTTCTGTTAATATTACTACAACAGCAAGAGACTGTAATTGCTGTTTTGTTTTCATATGATTAACAGAGAGCAGCAAAAAAATTTAAACAAAAAATATTCAGTTTTTTAATCATATTTGAAAACTTCTTTTTGCATGCAAATACATATGTGAGGGATGTTTTGCTTTGGTTTGGTTTTTTTGCAGGATAACTCCTAAGTCTAAGACATCATTTAGTGCATGTCAGTATTTATTAAGGCTGGGCACTCCTACTGACAAAGCATTAGCCACCTCATTACACATGCATTAGGAGAGCAGGTTTTGGTAAGAGACAGCATCACATGCCTTCCTTGATAAATGGCATGTGCCTTGGGAAAAGTCCTGTCAGATATGGGAAATGTATGGCAGATGTCTGGGAGCTGCTCTGTGAGCAGCCTGGTGCTGATTAAAACTCCACTAAATTGTATTAGCAAGTAGGTTTGCTATTGCCAACAAGAAATGAAATCTTTCAGAATCAGACACCTATGACAATATCCAGGGCAGAATTGTTTATATTTGACAGGGCAGAGAAGCCATTCCATTTCAATAAGGAAGAAATCTACACAAGCGTCATGGCAGCCAGGGTCTGACCTTACAGAAACATTCTGACAGCCAGTAATGTAAACAGGCTTCCTCTGAACATTTTGGGAAGAATGGCACCAAGCAAGGGCAAGCTGTGCAATTTGCACACCCTATCTGCAGCTAATCTTATGCACCACAGTGAAGGCATTTGCTTGTTAACAACACAACTGAGGTTAGAATTTGGCTGTGGGACTCAAGTGGAGACCTCTGCAAGCAGCCACAGGGAAAGGATGGCGTGACAAAGAGAGTGTGCTGAGTTTCACAAAAGCCTCCCAACAGCCCTGAGTGAGAGAGGCAGCAGGGACTGTCTGCCTTGTCTGATAAGGCACAATGCCTTATGTAAACTTAGATCAAAATAATGCTCTTGTCAGTCTGTAGTAGTTATAGCTTTACAAAACTCCATAGTAAATTAAATCTCTGTGACATTTTTTTCAATCCCTGAGGCTAGAAGATTTGGCTAAAAGTAGAGTCATCTACTGGTTAGCAGAATTATTCTGAGGTTACTTTTGGAAACATGTCATTTGAATTGTACTCCTGAAGCTGAATCCCTCCATTTTTAATGGGGTTGCACCACAGACTCTGCCCCACTTCCCATGTTACTGACATTGAAGAAATCTTTTGCTGCCTACCTGCATCTTGAAATATTTGATCTTTGTGATTAAGGAATCTTGGTCCCATCTGCATAAAAAACCCTACCAAATTTCTGGGGGAGAATTCTCTTCATGGGATAATGCAAACAGATACTGTTCATGATCTATTTCAAGGTTCAGTGTTTCTTGTTATTCCAGCAGTGCCCAGCTGTGAGCTCAGTTGTTGACTAGATGCACCCATGTACATTCCATCTTCACAACTGGGGGCATAAAACTGAATTTGCAACACAATTCTGATAATTTGAAATTGTAATCTTAAAATAAGTGCAGTGCAGAAAACTGTTTTTCATGTACTCAGAAAAAAATATTCTTTTCCTCTACTCTGATCAAGGGGATTTTATTTATTTATTATTTTTCAGAGTAGGGATACTGTAGCCATGACAACCGTGGGTGCCTAGATGAAAAGTGTGGCGATGCAACAGACATGCCAGAAATGCGTTATCTGACATGATAAAAGACTCCTTCGAGACCTTTGAGTCACAAAACAAAAGTCCCTTAGAGGGTGTTTTAACTCATATTATTTTCTATGTAAGAGAGGCAGGGTAAGCTCCACAGCAAGTGAATGGAAAATAATCCCCAAACCTTTACTCAATCCCTATCTGCTTTCCACTTTCTAGGGCCTTTACTGGTACATTAGAGTTACAGCACTCAGTTTAAAAAATAAAAGGAAAATGTTTCTTTCCATCTTAAAATAACAAATAGTTTTAAAATCTCAGTTTCAATAAAATGTAACAACACAAATATCTTTGCAAAAACCCTAATAGGAAGGAGGGAAGGAAGGTCTGTTCCCTCTGCTCCTAACTAGATATCCATCCAGCTGGACTTTAGGACTGAGGACAAAGGGACCACTTTAATTTCAGTGGGAATCTTTCTCTTGTGTTCAGTTCTTACTGGTTCAGGCCCTTAAGCTGTATTCCCTTAAAGCTGGAATCATCATGCAGGCATTCTGAAGTGTTCCAAGCTTCTGGGACCCTTAGCAGGTTTCCTGATTTGGTTCCGTGTAGCCTCATGCGCATCTTAGGTTAGGACCCCTGCAGGTAAGTGCCACACCAACAGAACAAGGAGGTAAGTTTTGGGCTACTTCCAAACTTTTGGTGCCATTTCCATATTATGTGGGTCTCACCCAGCAGGAGAACACTTGGCTGACCTGATTGTAAATCCTGCTGTAAAGCCAAAGCACAGACACAATACACCTCATTTTCCTGGTCCATCCATCACACAGAGAGGAGCATTTTTATCCCTCCCCTGTGAGCAGGCTCTCAAACAGAGCGTACAACACTGCATCCATGGTGTAGGTTCAAACTAAGGCTGACACTGAGGCTGTGGTTTGGTTTGCATTCAAAGCCAAGGTGCAATTTTCAGGTGTGCTTATTTTCAGTGGAATAAACTCCATTGTGAATGATGGAAGCCTGAGCCTCTATATCCACAGCAGAGGAGCCTGGCAGTTCCTTTTCCCTTTGCCTACCCATATGATCCACAGCAGAAAGATTTGCAGATTTCCCCCTCCCTATGACATGCAAGGCTTGAGCTGCAGCACAGAATAAATGCTGCCAAGCATCAAATGACCTCAGAGCCCTGTGCTCTGGGGAAGGCAATTGCTTTGTCACCAGGTTTGTGCTGCCTCTCCACACCAACCACGTGATGCTTTTCCAGCAATATCATTTTCTCTGTCTTTCCTTGTTTCAAAGTGCTCGAGGGCTCTAAGGGAACTTGTGATCAGTGAAGATGAAGTGAGCAGAGCCTGAATGAGTAAGTTCCTAAGGTACTCTATAAGTCAGAAAAAGTGGAGTTTTGTACAAGATTTCAATAAACTGAATTTTCATGCTTTGTGCTTATAGACTAAAGAGGTAAAATCAGTCATTTTTCAGTGTTGCAAGACCTAGTATGTTCCTTGCAGTGATTGTAAGGGAGGATTTGTTCACTCCAATACTTAGTCCAAATACTTTCTGATTAAAGTTAGCCACAAATTTCAGAATTAAATAACTATTAGTTTTGAAGGATTTAGAATGATAATAAACTTTGTAAAAAATGGATTTGCTCAAATAATCAAAATCTGTAAAGTACTAGGCAAACAGAAATCCATATATATACAGCTAACCTTAAAATCCATATAAGTTTTATAATTTAGGAGATGATTCTCTACATGCAAGCCAACAGTGCCATCCACTGATTTTTTGTATGTTTTCACACAGATATTCTTCAAGATGTTCTAAACCAACAGCTGATACTGAAAGCATTTTAAGGATTTTTGCTTAAAAGAAGAGGATCCTCTTGAGCAGATCAACAAATAATAAAGAAAAAAGACTATTTTGTGGTGTGGTTATATTTTTAATGGATTAGTTTCTTATATCTGCATGGAGTTCCTCAGCTTTTGCAGGAAGCTGTTCTGTGTTAGTTAGACACTCGCTTATACTCACCTTTCAAAAATCCGATATCAAGAAAAAGTCTAAAAGTCAGATGGAATGGACAATACTGGTTATGAAATATTAGCCCTTATTCATTTATCAAAGGACCTGAATTTGAACTAGTATCATGCATTACTCTTTCAATCTGTTACATACTCTAGAGGGCACCCAAAAACCTGTACAAAATGACTCTGCAAAAATCTGTTAATTCACCATCTCTCTGAAGGAAAAATATTTTGATCCAGGATATACAACCAGTTTCCACACTACAAATGGAAAAGTCATGCATTAGTACTCCCAGAGTTAGGGACTTTTAAAAATAGCTATGTATATTTATATTTAAAGGAAGCAAAATTATTTTTTTTTTACACTTCAGGTTTAAGCCTTTGATGTCTGTGTTTCCAAATTGTGTTCTGTAGCTGTTACATGCTGGAATCCTACTAATTTTCGTTTGGTTTGCCTTTTGATTGCTTACAGGAAGATGCTGACTGCCACATAAGTATTTGAGATGCAGTTCCACAGAAAACCAGAAAAGCTTTCATACAACTATGACAAGACACACCCTCATTTCAAGACCTGAAAAGCAACCATTCAAGCTCCTCTTGTGATTGCATTATACCTGCACATTTAAGTTGAGGCTGACCATATTGCTGCTGATGCTTGGGCTGAGGGGTGTCCTTCTATTAAGTGCAGGATCAGCCCTAAGGATTAGCTGTGTTACTGCCAGGTGTTCATGCCAACACTCACATTTTCCTGTAGCTGCAATGTCAGCTACCTCTTGCTCCTACCTCCACATGTAGCATGTAGAGGGAAATCATTATTCTGTGGTCATTCATGTTTGTTGTAACTGCTCCTCTCAAGCATCAATTCTTAATTGTCTTTTGGAAGTTTGGTAACTTTGTATGTTCAGACAAACATGTTTTGTATGCCATAGTAACAAACATGAGCATTCTAAAATGTAAAAAATGACATAAAAGTAACATTTTAAAATATTCTATAAAAAAATGATGTTAGAATACTGTTCAGGGAGGGTAGGAGAGAGCAACATAACCACCCTTCCTCCCAAGAGTTGAAGAAAATCAGTTCTTTAATAACCCTTTAGAGAAGCAGTAGTTTTCAGTTAAGTGCTGCAAACCTCAGCAGCAATGACTAGGTGGCACTGCATGATCATTTGAGAGAAAAAACATATTGTAAGAAAGGATAGAAAACATGAAAATATATCAAGATAGTTAATATCTGATTTTTTTTTAATTTAGCATGTTAAAAATTGATTATATATGTTCTATTAAATTCACTTGAAGTCTCTAACATAAAATCTATAGCTATATGAGTATGTGTATCTATATATCTGTACACACCTATACTATATACACTCTCCAAATAACAGAGTATGCAATGTTGAATGTATTTATTCCTAAGTTCTATCTTTTGGACAAATAAAAACCAAGAAGGTATCTCTCTGGTAAAACAGTCCTTGATTGTAGTTCTTGATTCAAAAGTGAATATTACATGCCACAAAGGAAAAGAAAACTTGTAACAGAACTACTTAATATTGTTCCTCTGGTGTTTTCTTCAAAGGCAGAAAAACCAAGAGTTAATCATGAGGGGTCAGTGCCATCTTTTCACTCTAAGCAAAATACATGAATCTTACTGCTGCATCCTACACCCTATTGCCAGCTCTCCAGGTGCCAATGAAAGAGAGTATCTGAGCCATGGGCCTGAGCAGGGTGATCTGCACACCTCTTCCAAGAATGTCTCTTTCTAGAGGCCGCGTAAACCAATGCACAAGCAGACTCATCGAAGAAAGGACTGGAAGGAGAGGGTCACCTTTAGCCATGCTGGGGCAAGCCAGAGTCCCCTGTGCTGGACTTCCTTCCCTCCCAGGCCAGACTGGCTGTGCCCCAGGCTCAGCAGGTGGGCAGGAGCTGTCTCCTACCTCTCCCAGCTCCTGCCCTTCTCTGGCTGGTGGCCAGTGAGTTTCCCTGGCCATATTGACTGGGAGCCTGACCTTTACCATGTTTCCTACCTGCTTAGCCAATTCCTGCTCTGCAAAAGCACTGTACCACTGCTAACTCACGTCTGTACACAAGGGCATGCCCACTTTGGTTAGAAAGCTGTTCTTTGGGGGGGACGTGAAATTCTGAACACCATGCACATGGATACATCTATCTCAAAAATGAAGAACTGTTGAGATATTTTCTCAGGCTCTGGGTTTTCTGCTTGTTTGGTTTAGGCAGCTTTTTTTTAATATTATAGGATAATAAATTATGATTTTCAGCAGCCTTCACCTCACAACAAGCTCTAAAGCTTTGCATATTTATGTGGGCCACTGACATCAAGAAAGATTTTTTTTTTCCTGCTAGTAAAAATACTTTAATTTTAAAAGTGTTTAACTTAGTATATTGCTTCCTTCAAGATTAACTAACCCAAGAACTAATAGCCTCTAGACTATATATAATCTTTCCTTCTGCCCTGCCAGTAAACGACTGTCAGTTTTTCAGCCTGCTTTCCCTGTTAAACCCCAACGACAAAGAAAGACACTGTAACTTCATAACAGCTCCACCATCATATCTGGAGTTTCTCACATTTATTTCCAGGTATGAATTTTTTCATATAATTTTAACAGAAAAAGATAACTCTTTTAGTAAGAGCCAAAGTGGAAGAACAAAGATCTAGGGCCTAGGAAAAGAGAGCATCTTTAGGGTATAAAAAAAAGCATCAGAAAAGGAATCTAGGAAAGGGAAAACTGGGGGACAGAGAAATACAGGGATTTCTAAAAGCTGCAGAACTGAACCTTCCATCAGTTTCGTGTTATGCTGCAGTGTTTTCCTAATGCTGCACTGTCTGGAGTTGGATAGTTACATGAAATTTCCTATTTGTGTGGTTTAGGGGAGAGAAAAGTGATTCAAAATCTATAAGCTATATTTGAATAATAGCAATTCTTCAAATAGATTGCTAGCTTAGCTGTATTTATTTATTTAGATGCAGAAAAAAAGAACATAATGTTAACATTAATAAGACCAATATAACCTTTCCTAAGTGCTGTCTGCTGACATCACTGGCAATACTAACAGGGAGATTGATTCCCAATTTCAGCATTAGATTTTTAATTTGGTGGCTAAGCCTAGCTCCACTTAATTACTTTGCTGTATCAATAAATGTAAAAGACAACACATGCCTGTGGACTGTTTATTTTTCCATTATGCTATTCTGCTAATCAAACTATGCAGAAAAGCCTAAAAAATGCATATGAAAGCAAATGAAACAGGCATGCTTAGTATTATAATGACTTCCTGATGAAAGTGTAGCTGGTAGAAGCATAATCAGAGATATGAACCTACATCATTTTTCTGTTCAAACATCCACATGCCTGCCTTTATACCAATATATAGACCTTATTTGATTAAAAGTTAAGTATAAGAGCTGATATATATATTCTCATACTGGGGCCATCATCTTTACTCTCATGGCTGAGTTAATGTTTCTGGTTAAGTGATAGGAAAGTCAGCTTTATGCAGGCGTAAATTTCTGCTACGTGTGTGCTCATTTATAACATGTTTTGGAACAAATATATGGAATTATTAAATCGGTAGTACAGTGCAACCTTTGCAGAAATTAATTTGGGAATAATTTGATAATCTGTAGGACTTTTTTAATTAGGATTAGAAATTAAGTATTTGTCAGGACCCAAATAAAAATATTTTCATGGAGATTAATCTTGATTTATATTCCAATTACTGTGCTGTACCACAGCTATCTCCTCTCTTTATTATTCTACCTGCATCCAGCTCCCTGTGTGAGCAGCACCTTCCCTGTTTCATAGCTGTGAATTTACTGAGCCTCACCAAGCAGAACTCTCGTGCTTCAGAACTTGCACTGTTACTTGCACAAAACAAACTTTTCTCTATTTTTTTAGACTAGCTAAAGGTAAATTTGCAGGGTTGATTTAAAAGATTTTTTATATGTGGGGAAAGCTGGTGTTGCTCATTGATGTTAATGCCAAAGGACTGGGAATCATACAGCTACCATTCCAATTGCCTTGCCAGCCTACAGTGAATGGCTCTGCACTGTAAAGCCATGCTGCATCTGTTCTGCCTAAAACAGATCCAGGAGAATTCAGTGCCAGCCCTCACATTTTTGCATTTCACCATGCAGGCAGAGCAGAGAGGATCTGCTACCAGTGAGGAAGCAGAAAACCCTCCTGCTCTGCCAGCAGGACTGCCAATCTTATGGAAGATATTCAACATTCTCCCTCCTGCCTGAAAGAGTCTGGTGGTTTGTGCAGCCCACGGCACTTCATTTAGCAATGCTGAGTCTCCTTGTGTGCCTGGCTAAGCCCTGATCCCCCACCAGTCACAGTGGGCACACAGCTGATCCTGGGCTGGGGAGACCCTCCTGCAGCCATAGTCCAAAGCATCCTGCTGGGACCCTCCTTGCAAGGCAGCCAGGCTGATGGGTAAGCTCTTAAGGAATGCCTACCATTCCAGGCCTTTCCTAACATGTGCTGTGATCCACGAAGCAAAGGGAATAAAAAAAATTTGTGCCATATTTTTTCTACCCAAACTCTTTCTATGTCCTATTCTCATTGCTTTCTTTCCTGCTTAATTTTTTATGCTGTTTAATTTCTGTTATTTTCTCCTTTTTCCAACTCTATTCTCTGCCACAATATTCATCCATCTTCATCCAAATGTATGCCTCATTTAAGTTGCTCACTTAAGAGCAATAATAATAAAAATAAGATATAATAATAAATAGTACTAATAATAAACAGAGATTACTATGATGTTTGTGTACCATACACATTGTAATGCTAATGGCCTATTAGCAGGAAAGTCTTTCAACTTATGCTCTTCAGGGAGCTCTGCTTTTCCCCTTTGCCCATATTTTTCAGCTTTTATCGTTTTCTGGTTCCTCCCTGTAGGATCTTAATAGAGCCCACAGAGAAAGCTGCTGGAATATCCTTTGCTGAAACAGTAATGCAGCCCTGACCCGGGCACTGTGACACCTGTGGCAGAGTCAGGAGAGGTGGTAAAGAGTCACACGTGCAATTTCACAGCCCTGAAGAAATGGTCATTTCTGATGATTTATCAAAAGAGGGAGAAGTAAGCCTGACTTTCAGCGCTTAAACAAGGCACATAGGCAAAGCACCTTAAAACTGAAAGTTTATCAGCTGGGCTCTTCATCCTGAAATCAGTAGGAAAATGTAAGTGCCCTATTCCACACTTGCTATTGCATTTTTTTAAAGGAAAAACTAAATTATGCCACTTTTTTTTTTTTCTCTGATATTCACCAGTCAGTCCTTAATTGCTATCTGCCTGACAGTGTGCATGCATCTCTCTGGAAATGAAATGAAAAATCTTCCTTTCTCCTCCTGTAAAGAAGCATTATCTAAATGCTTCTTGGCAGCTGATGATAAGTACACAGCCTGTAATACTTTTCTCCAATTAATTTCAGGCAGAAAGCCAGATGTTACTCCCATTCAGTTTGACAAACCTATAGGAGAGCTTAGATTCTGGCTATCTGTTCTTTGACCACTAGAGAGGTGGAAGGAGCCAACATTAAGTCTTGCCATAAGCATTTGATTGAATGTGAGGTAGGAGAAAAACTAGAGCCTCTGCTGATCCTTCTTAAGGTAAGATTTGCTGTCATTTCAGTGAATTCCTTGGATTTTTACTGGGTCTTAAGATACTATCTCAGGAAATGTACCTTTATATATTTATTAAAATCAGATTTTTTTAATGTTTGCTGGAGGTACTTTTACATCTTTTATAATTTTTAGGCAATATCATGTCTGTAAAAGTTATATTTACCCCATGAAGATGTCTTGTAAGAAGCCTTTTGCAAACAGAAATAATTATGACTTTTTAAAAATGTGTATACAGCCCATGCTTTACATCTTAAGGGTAGGAACCTTTTAACTGGTAGCAAAACATAACTTGCTTTATTTCAAGCTAAAACACAGGAAGGTCATCAAGTTCAGGAATCTTATGGAAAACTTCATTGATGCAAATATCTTAAAATATTCAGAGCTTGCTATGGAGGGAGGAAGTGTTTATAAGTGAATCTGGTTGGGTTTTTTTTTAAACAAGGAACTGAGCACTAAATGAAGGAAAAATAATTGAAGAGTGAGGAAGTGGCATATAAGATATACAACCTGTACATCAAAATGATGTGCTTTTCTCAGTGAAAACTTCGGGCTGGTGGGTGAGTTTGGAAAGTAATGTGAGAAAATCCATCACAGCACTTGTCACATCAGTTTTAGGCAGGATCTGCTTTTGTAACAAACATTAGAGAACATAAATCTGTGTGGCCACTGGCACATGGCATTGCCATCTCTTTCCTGAGAAACACTCAAAAGGAGATGCATCTGCAGCCCAGTCTTCCTCTGTCCCTAAACTGTGTCTCTCTTGTCTGGTGCAACTGGCACTACCTTGCAGGTACAGCTTTAGACCTTTCTGAGTCTGAGGGCCCAGCTGGAGACCCAAAACAGGGATACAGCTTCAGTTAAGGCTTTTTGTAAGGACTGTGGTCTTCAGTGACTAGGACACAGGCCTTGAGCTCAAGGCAGTTCTGTTGCTTAATTGTTCAACAGGTTTTGGCAAGGTGCATTGTCTGTCCATGCTTGTAAAAGGACCAAGACAATGCTGAGGTGTCAGTGAGATTGCTGTTGCTGGGTCTCTCCTGATTTGTTTGCCAAGTGTGTAGAGCATTACATACAAGTTCAGCTGTGTGAATTACCCAGGATCTGCCAAGAAAACAATGACAGTCACTAGAATTAAGTTTCAGTTTCAACTGTGAAACCTTTTCCCAATCCTTGGAATTTTCAGAAAGAAACTCTCTGGTTTCCTATAAACAAAGTCAACAGCTTTATTTTCTTAATTATCAGCTTTCATCTTCTCTTTATCTTCTTGCTGTCTTTCTCTCCCATTACACAAATTCTTCTTTAGAAGATGCATGAAAGACCCAGTAGGCACAGTGTTAAAATTTGGAGCATATTCACTGGCATGAACCTAATTTCTGAGGTAATAGGGTATTATCCCATATAGTGGGATTATGATTCTCCTCAGAACCCCCTGCCTGGTGCTTTGCCCTGCAGCTGACTGCAGCTAGTAGAGCAATGAAGTTGCTGTTTCTGGCTGAGGGCAAGAGTTACGTGTTTTTCAATAGTTCAGTTATTGTAGACATATTCTGTACTATTTCTGGCCATTTGTGCTCTCTGATGGGACTTTACTGGGAATTCTGCCTCTGCCTTCAAAATGCAGAACATAATGTAAAGACTGAGCTGATACTGTAATTGGTTTATGACTCTTTCTGTCTCCATAAAATGAGTGTTATCTCTGTATGGGCTATCATAAAATTTAATAATATCCATCTGGTGTTCTGAGGATGTTTTATATCACATGAAAAACTGCTTATTCGAAATAACTGCCTTAAGTTACTCTGCAGCAGCTCTGACAAAACAGTATATTCAGCAGTATTTACATAAATGGGTTTGAAATAATGACCAGAAAGTAAAATAAAGACTGAAAATTAAAGACAAATTTATAGTGATTTATCACATAATCTTTTATGGGTTTCTGTGTTAGAGAAGATGTTCATCTGGCAAAATAGCCAGAAAAACAAACAAACAAAAAAAGGATATTAGGAGATTTTCTCTTTCTTCCCCTGTATGTGTAAAGATATACTTCTGGGCAGTTTTAATGACAGTGCAGACCTTTATGTTTCTCCATAATCTGTTTTTTTCTTGTGTCCTTGGCGTGCCTTCACTGAGGTGTGAGCCTCTTCTATCTTGATCAACAACTCAATTTAAAATGCTGAGTACTTCTGTATGCAAGAATTTCAGTGCCTAGACCTTCACAAGTACTGGTACATCACACATCTAACAGAAGCAAGAAATCAAATCAAATATGCTATCACAGGATTTGAGAGCAGTGAAAGGTCTTGCCCAGTGCTGAACTTTCAAATAAAGGGAAGTGTTCTTACTGAACATATTTCCTTATATTAAAACTCATCTGTTTGCTGTTTTGCACTTCTAAAACATTGGAGTGATGTGTTCCCAGTTACAGTTCTTAAGTCACATGTGTGGCTTTCAGTCTTAAAGCTCCATTTTGATAATGGGTGTAGGATTAGAACTTGTCACAGTAAAGTCCCCTGTGATCCTTCAAAATCTAATGTAACATTTCATTTCCAGCACATGGGATCTTCTCCTCTGGGAAGATTGTATTACATATAAAAATCTGAGTTCTGATTTCTTAATACTGAAAACCTCTGCAAGATTCTTCTTCAAAAAAGCTATGGTGCTTAGTGACTCAATTTCCAAGAAATAACATTTGTAGCTTGTCTTCAACAGCCTATGGAGGGAAAGGGCAACTATTCCCATTTCATCTCGCTCTAAGTCCTGCTTTGGGCAGTGGAAAATCATTCCAGTACTGCTATCCTAGGCATGACTTTTGGCAGGGCAACAATATTAATGCATACTGCCTTCTACTTATATTTCACCAAGGTTACAAAAAAACCCCAAAACAAACAAACAAGAAAGGGACCAAAAAAACCCCAACAAAAAACAAACAAAAACTCATAACCAACCAACCAACCAAGAAAAAAACTAAATCAAAAAACCAAAGTCCTATATCCTATGTTCTCTGTCTCCCACTGCTGTGATTTTCTAGACAATGTTACTAAATATGGCAACTTCACTCTATTATTTTTTTTTCCTGACAGATAGGAAAAACCAAAATCCACTTTCTTCTCTTGACTTTAACACTGTGAGACAAAACACAACACCTCCATACAGGTGCTTTTCTTGTAGGGCATTAGTTCTCATCATATTTGTCTAAACATTAAGATAGAATCATTTCATAATTAGAGGAAAATAGGTTCAGGAGCAATTTCTTTGACTTGCACCTGAAGTAAAATTACTTCATGTAGTGCCAAAGATACAGAAACCACCCACATGTGACTCAGTAAATGATCAGCACACAGCCCTCCATGGAGAGTTGAAACCAGGATTATAAGTTCAGGGGATCCCACACAAAGTCTTAGAATTGAAGTGGAGGGAGCTCTGTAGGCTGGTGAGATGGAGCATATTCAGTATCTGCTTAATTTGTTGTGACAGCTCTATAGAAAAAATGAAGTCAAAAGGAAATGCTCCCATTCAATTTCTAAAGCAATCTTGCCATGATTTGTGGGTGTCATTTTGCTGTTTTGGTTTGCAGTTTTTTTGGGGCGGTGGAAGGTGTTCAGGTTTTTTTAAACAAAATATATTTTATTATTTTTCTGACTGTCCTGTAGCATCTTATATTGTTTATGCTATCCTCCTTCTTCTCAATTTCTTTGCTTCATAAGCTATCTTCATGAAATAGTCTCAAATGATATCTTCATGATAATCTTGCTAGTTTACTCTGGATAACCCACTCTGGCAGGATAATTACCCCTGTTTTGAATTGTGGAGTTTTCTGATGGTCATGATGTCTTATTGGTCTAATTCTGTGTCTTAATAATGATGATGCAGTCAATGTGAGGGTGGAGAAAATAGTGAGCTCATTAATATCCTTTAGATCTAGTCCTTTAAATCTCAGATTGGGGAAGAAATCTTGTGAAGCAGGAATACTGTGATGTTCACATGGCTGTGTTTGAAGGTTGCTGGGATTCTTTATTCTAGAGTATGGAAATTTCCCACTTTTTAATTAAAGTCTATATTGTTTTAAAGTAACACTTTAGCTGTAATCTAGACTGAAAATATGGCAAATGAATAGTAACACCTTATGCTTTCAAACTAAATTGAACAACTGTTCTACTCACTGCCTCATTACATTTAACTTTTGACATGTACATGCAGGGTGATTCTCAGGAATTGTATATCTTTCAGGAGAACTTTCAAAAAATTACATTATCATATCTATTCTCAGTTACTTGCAGACATCAAATGGATTTTCCAGGGTGCATGCCACACCAAAATGACAGTAGCTCTTACTGAAACACCACACCCCAGCCATTTCTGTGGAACAGCAGCACTGGCTGTGTAGCTCATTCTTATTCAGTACAACAGGCTGCTCATCTCCCAAATTCTTATGGAAGAGGCAGTTTCCTGTCAGTACTTCATCTTTGAGGGATGTGATCATTTAGATTACCATTAGCTTCTGAACGACGAAAAAATGTCATTTACAAAGGGATACTCTTTGCTTCTGTCTTTTGCTAATACAAACACAAAAAATCTGACAAAAAAATCCCCTTTCTGACAAATGTTGGATGGACTCCATGTCCATCCGAGTATGATTCAGGTGATCTGGGCCTATTTAGGAAGTCTGATGGCCACAAAATATGTATAGGCTTTTCCTGCAAAACTTGCACTGGACAGCAGGAGTTTACCAGTTAGAACAATTTGTCACTGCACATTTACCAATTTATTTTTTCCTCCTGTACACAGCACAGGATCTTGGTTTGCCAACCATTTGGTTACCTCTTTAATGAAGATGCAAGAGCTGTGGGAACCATGGAGAAAGAGGAAATATAGTACTTATTTTCCATTTGTTCTTCTTAGAAAAATACCAATATTCTGCTCCCAGAAACATGTGGCATTTAGCTGCCTTGGAGTTATTTCTTCCTCTCTCACTGACCTTAAAGAGAAAAGTTTTCAAAATTTCTGAACACTCCTTGTAGGCTTCATGAGGTTCTTTGCTCTTTTTTTTTTTTTTTTTTGGTCACATTAAAAAGCCAGAGAGTGCAGGAAGAAAGTATCTCAGGTGGGAGGAAGGCTTAAAATAATCCATGTAACTTCATTTACTCTGAGAGGAATGAGAGTCTGTCAGCTAAGACTTATCCTGTAATACAGTGATTCAGGGACAGAGCAATGCCCCTTGAAGGTCACCTTCTGAGCATGAGACTTCCTCAGAGCATGAAATGAATTGGAACAGAGAGCTGTATTCTGAGTGTCTCCCTTACCACAGTCCTATGAAATGTAAACCACAAATCTGTCATCTTCCCCCTCCCCCTGATGCAGAGCTCCTTAAAATTACAACAATAAAAATAAATCACTTTGCAGAATTAAAAACTGTGCTTAAAATAAATAAAGGGAGGGAAGGGAGCTTACTGGAAGCTTAGGTGCCAATCACAGGTTTATTCAAATCCACTACTTTTGTCAGTATGTTAATTTCTCAAACTCCAATATCCATTTAAAATTAAATGTCAGATCCTTCCCTTTTTTACACACAAGTTGTACTTCAGTGAGACTTAAAGATATAAAAGTTGGGAAGAAAACTTTATTCAATATGATTTTCTCCATAACATAACAGATAGTTATGTGGCATATTACTATGAACACCTATGTTCCTCCAAAAAAAACACATACCACATTTTCAATAACTTTTGTGCTAAGTCTTTTAAGCAGTGAAATTTCTTAAGGCGTTTATGATTTATTATTTTTTTAACATTCCTGCAAATGTCAGTGGCTGTTAACATCTGAATCAAACTGTTCCCAGTTCATGTGACTGGAAATGGTGCCCAGAGCAAAAAAGCCAGACGTTCTGACTCTCGTATAAGTATAGTCTGTGTGGAAATGTTTCTCTGAGCAGAAGTAGAGGTTGCTGAGTTCACATCAGAATACATTTTGACAGAAAACAAGGTAAGGCTTCATTATGAACACTTTATTACCATTATTACCTTTAATTAAGGTGTGTTTGGGAAATAAATGGTCTAAGAGCTGAAGAAAAGCACAACGATCTAAATAAGGATTCTGGCTGGACACAAGGCTAAGTGGCTCACATGTTGCTGGCAGTATCTGAAACTCTTCTGGGATTATATTGGAATTATCTCACAGGATAGAAGGCTGAATTTGGGGTTTTAGCTTATAGCCACTTCAGGGACCAGTTCAGAACAGCCTTAGGCTCTTAAGAGGTTTTCCACCTTTTAAGTAGAAGGAATGCCACGCAGCAACCAGCTGTGCATAAGGGTAAAGGGCATTTTTAGACCTAAAGACTGGGAGATAGAAACTGAAATCTGTGCACATGTGAATGAGATTTATTTGGAGTGTCACATGGGTGACAATATCAAAGACAGAAAACTGAACCAGTCAAAGATGGCTGGACTAGGAGCAGCTACAGAATTGCACTTGTTTTTCCCTCCAGAGGTGTTGGTGTCACTAAATATATTTAGGACATAAGACTTGACATATGCACACAGTTTCAGAGAATTGGAAGGTCTAAAAGCATAGCAGAAGATCTGTAACTGAACTCCTGACTGCCTATGAAGTTCACAGTCCAAAAGAGAAAATGTTTTTTAGTTGTTGTAAAAAGGTTGATCATAACTACAGGCTCAGATGAGTTCTCTAAACTTGATCTGTCATTTAGCAATAAGCCTTTTATAAGACTAAACACTGGATGGCCAATGCAGATCATTAGAGTGTATGTTGAGATAATACTTTACTGAAAGGAGAAACAGGGAAGAGTAATTAATTCTTTCTCCCCAGTCTCCACCTACCTTCTCCTGTTGTTACCCCATACTGTTTGCCTGTACCTGGCTGCATGGAAGCAAGCAGTAGCTTCACACCATAACAGCTGTAGTCCTTTGTGCTTTGTTTCTTTTCTCTTTGCTCTGCATCCTGCTTACAGCATGTGCACAAGTAGGAGATGAGAGAGAAGCAGCTGCACTGCAGAGGAGGTTTGCTGCTTTGGCAGGACAGCACTTCTTTTCCTGTGTAACTTCATGACAGGGTCTTCAGCCTGCCCACATAAGACTGCACTAACTTACATTTATGTGACCCAGGCTACCTGATTGAATGAATGGATTTCTTGGGGGTTTTTTTATCATTTTCTTTAATGAAAAAAGTTCTTTGCTACATGCCTCCAAAGGAGGTATGATGGAGTAAACTAGGAAAAATAGGTGTCAATTACTTCGACAAAGGAGAATAATATTTCTAAAATAGCCTTGGTGTAGTGTCAGACTGTTTGTGCTCATCCTTCATCCTATCTATGCTGGATGTGGATTTTGATTTAAAAATAAATCCTCAAAGATAAACATGATGAGTGTGTTAAATAAATAACTAGCAGATAATGATGCTTTAGAGCAGCTCATGTTCAATCTTCCAAGATCTGCAAGTGTTTTCCCTAAGCTGTATTGTCATCATTATCTTACCATTTTTAACTGATAGAAAGTTATGAGCTGTCTAGAGATGCTGAGGGAGAAGCAGGGGGAAATCTTACCACAGACAAAAACTATACCCCCAGTGCTTAAAAATAACCAACCGAGTAGGTGGCTTAGTACATCAGAACTGTTTTATCTGGTTTGAGATGATAAATGAGGTGGCAGTACAAACCCAGTTTCTGTGGATATTTCTTTAGAAGAAGAAACAGTGTAAAATATGTGCAAAAAGCCACAAACTGCTGAAGTAACTAATACCACATAATCAAAGTTACATCTGTGTGCCTGTAGAAACCAGTTGCATTCAAGAGTACAGAAGAATTGAAAAGCATCTCATTTTGAAGTTTTATTGAGAATTTTTTTAACAGAAAAAAGTGAGACAATGGTCTTTCATGTAGTTTTTATACAAATGGTTCTATAACAGAAAAATCTAGATGTGCCAGGTAAAAGGACATTTAAGTAGTGAAAACTTATTTTAGATAGATCTGAAACAGTCTTGTAATCAATTCCAGTTACTGAAATTCTTGGTGTTTACAAAATATCTGTAAGATTTCTCTTCATCAGTCTGAGTCATCAGATGAAAACAACTAAAAATCCCCCAAAACCCAGCAGTTTTCCAAGTTTATCATCATACTGAACATACATGATTTTTGTTATTTATGTGTACATACATCCCTGACCTGGATCAAACTTCTTTTTATTTATTAAATTAATTTTTCAGCATAAGAAAATAATTTTTTATTCCATATGAATATCTGAAGTAAAAAATATTTACGTGTTCAAAATTGTAATCCTTACCAATGCTAAGTTCCTTATGATGTCTTCACAATTGTACATAAGAAAACTCAGTTTCTTTCCAATGCTTTAATCATTACATTCCAATCTGGAGGTTTCTCTGCTTCACGCAACAGCCTGAGCCTTTAGGATCTTTTCTGTCCGAACTTCATGACTTTCTTAAATGTTATACTCTGTAACACAGAGTAGTTACAGTTTATATACAGGCTACATTTCAATGAAAGTTTAAATTTGTGTTCTCTAAAGCTGCCTTTACATATGCTCATTATAAATATTTCAATACTCTCTTCTCTGCACTAATTTTTAGGATAGAATCAGAAGAGAATGTGGAATGAAACATAATCAAAACAGAATAACTCACAGCAACCACTATTATTAGAGGAATTTTTAAGTAACATGGCATTCTATCTCTTTGAAATATAAGTTATACTGCATGTTAATATTTGAGTAAGAAATGGTTTTCTAGGTCATGAACAAGGTATTTCTGTCTTTTATATGCATGCCTCCCCCAGAGAACAGTGGGTAGAATCTATTCATCCAAACTACAACAACAGGAGTACCAAGAGTTCTACAACACAGCTGGAGCAGACCTAATTGAGGGATCAAGGCAGCTGTGTCAAGATACATGTATATTTATAAATAAAGATGGCTTTGGTGTGGGTTTGCCTTAAGGTCTCCCTGAAATCTTCCATGCAGTTAGGGCTTTAATTGGCAACATAAGCAGCCCTATAAATACATGATTTGGGCTAATGCCAGTTTATGGAACTGTAACTGTTCTGAGAACTATAGGAGTTGAATTTAAAATATATATATATATATATATATATTACGCTTTTTTTATCTTTAAAAGGAATTATAATATATATGGAAATTGTTCAACTTCTATTATCAGAAAAATCATATATCCAGCATACTGCTAAACAGATGTTTATTCACAGCTATTTCCAATTGACTTACTCCTGCCTGTGCAGACAATCTTGAGAGCTGTGGTTTAATGGAAAGCCATCTGATTTTTTTCTCTGGGATACAGCTGGATTTCTACATCAGAGGGAGAGATGTCAGACTGAATTTCAAACTTTGGACTGCTTAGAAGCCCGTTATGGCACTTATATATATGATATGTATTTTTATTAGCACCAAACTAAAAGGAACAGAAGAAGCCCATTTGTGTCTAATCAGATATTGACATGATGATGGAAGAAAAACAATTGTGTCATGAATAGTCCCTAATGGAGTGAATAACAGTAAGGTCAGTGGAGTGGAATAGAAAGAAAGCAGGATCTGTAAATATCCTGTCAAATTCTTTTCTTCTTGCTTTTCTGACTGGTATAAGATATTTATCTGAAAAGATTAAAATAAGGTGTATTTTTGAGCATTGCATATTTTTGCCTTATTGGTAATTGTCTTGTGCCCCAAGTTAAATTTAAAAACATATAAAAGTAAAATAAACCAAACCCATGACCAGTGAAAATCACCAACCAGACTCCCCAAAACCCCACACCTTGTCTTCTGCCCTGTTTACAGGATGCTTAGTGCACAGTGAGACCTTGGTCTATGTTAAAGCCTAATGTCAATATTAGTCATGTCATGAGTTTCCATCTCTTTTGTGTACTCACATTGAGCTACAGTATCTTACCACAAAAGTAACACTGGTAACAGTAATGGTTGAAAATAATGCTTAGTACATTCACATGAATAACTATGTGTTCCTGCAATTGTGCAGGAGAAATCCAGCACTTTGGTATCTGTGAGACAGCAAAGGTTGTCTTTGCTTTTTCAGAATTTGAGATTTCATGTATTTGGACGGAATGGGAATATGAAGCTCATGTCTACACCCATAGTTAAACCACCTAGGAATCAGAGACTTGAGGGCAGGTCAAAGCAATACTTCCTTATGATGTATTACAGAAAAGACAGATCTTCCATCTGTTGAGTTTTCCTTTTCCGATTTTTCCTTTACTTTTCTACACTTCCTTATAATGCTATATTGTGATTGAGAATTCATGTCATATTCATCCCATGTCAGTGACACCTATGATCTGTGCTGCCTGAGCTCTTGTGTAGCTTATTGTCCTTTGATTTGAAAATACTGACAGATTTAGAGCTCTCTTTTCCCACTTTACACATATTTGCTATAAACACGAAACAACCATCTAATTTTACTAGGCCAGGATGTCTATCCTTTCCACATTAAGAATCTATTTCTAGTTCTTTTTTTCTGGAAGGTTACTGATATTTGTCCATCAAATACCTCTTCACTGCACTGTGATGCAAAAGCGAAAGCGTGAAAGGCAGGGGGAAGAGAATAAATGTAATTGAGTTAATGAGGTTATCCATGTGAGTCTGCTTAGATTATCAGCTCTCTGGTGCAGGAACAGGGCTCTTGTAGCACTTGGCTGTGTGTTTGGTGCAGCTGGTCCCACCTGTGACTGACGTGTCTGTGTGCACAAACCACAGCTAACATGATAGCACACCCTGAACAAGGTGTCCAGTACAAGACTGTTTGGAGCTGTGAGACTCAATTAAAACAAACAAACCAACCCCCTTATCTAAGGACATCCATTAACCTGAGTGACAGACTTGGGGAATTAAATTTCCCATTGCTTACACTTAGAGCGTTGCCTAAATCATTGTCTGCAGTCTGCCAGACTAACAACTGCTAGAAGCTTGATGTTGAACCAGATGTATCTCCAGTCCAAATCCTGGGTTTTATTTACTCTTTCAGGTAATATATCCTGAAATATTTTGGTATCTGTGGATATTGGGAAGATTTCTGGCACAGAAGCAACTAAACTGCCAGATGATAATGGGAGCACCCTATTTAAAAGTCCCTTTATGACTTTTTTTTCCTCTTTCTTTACACTATGCTACAGTAGCCTGACACTACTTTAGTAAAGCAGAAACCTCCTGTAATATCACCCCAGGTGAGCTGGCTCAGGGAAATCCATCAGAATTTTGTTAATTGAACATTTAATCTTTTTTTCCCCAGGTGGTGTACATTATTTAAAGAAATTAACAAGTAAGACCCCTTAGGGTATAATTTTTCTTATTGTAAACACATAGAAAAAGATGAGCTGTTCTATGGGCAGTTCACACAAAGTCTCTAAGTTTAATTTAGGACTCTTGCTGAGTGTTTAAATTTTGTTATTTGAACATCTTTCCTGAACATAAATGAAATGGAAATATCACGTCATTTAATATGTGAAACTGACCATTTAATGTGTGAAACTTGGACATTGGGAAGAACTCTACTTTCTAAATAATTTTATGTAAGCTCTTAGTATAAGGATATTGAAAACGTTGGGGACAGATCACAGTAAAACATTTTCTTGAATTTTTTCTTGCCAATTGTTGCATAAATTAATGCTTTCATAGGACTTCAGGTTCTATAATCAACTTCTCAAAGTACTCTAGGCTGCAACATTTTCATAGAATCATAGAATTTGCTGAGTTGGAAGGGACCCATCAGGATCATTGAGTCCAGCTCCTGGCCCTAAGCAGAATACCCTAAGAATCACACCATGTGCCTGAGAGCATTGCTCAAATGCTTCCTGAACTCTGAGAGCCTTGGTGTTATGACTGCTTCCCTGGAGACCATGTTACCATTTTAGGAGAAATTAAGACCTTGAGCAAGCAAGCATTCTCTGAATTATTACTCCCTACACTCTTTACAATTGTCTCCCAGAACTCACGTTTTTATTAACTAAACATAATTTTCCTTAAATCTCTTTTCAACATGTTTTCATAGCATAAACTCTCTTTAAAAAGATAGGGAGGCAAACATTTAATTCTTTCCTTTCTCTCTGTTTGGACTGTGACATTGTAGAAGACTGGAATCTAACTCAGTGTTTTCACAAAGGGGAAATGAATCAGCTGCACAAAGCTAAAGTAAATTGCATTAAAATTATACATAAAATAGATGATGAATACAGAATATCCTTTACATTGGCAGTCATGTCTTGACAATATTTGAAAGACATGGGCGTTAACATTTACTAATGTTATCCAAGAGCCAAGATATGAAAGGCAAAATTAAAAAAATTAAAATGCCTGAACTGTAAATTGGTGAGATAATTTCATTGCATTCCTTACCCAAAATAATAGGTGAAAGAAAGTGTCCTACATGCTTCCGCTCATTACTGACTACTACTGACTATTAAGAGCTGGAAGTGACTCTTTCCATCATAGCTACAGACGTGCCTCTAGGTACAGTTAACAAGATTTTGGATTGAAAGATAAAAAATGAGTGATGATACACTGCTTAAGGACATGACAGGTATCATGTATAGAGGAGAACGGGGTTACTTAGCAGAAGGGAGAAATGGCACTGCAAGTGGAGGTGCAGTAGAAACTGGCAAATGAATGTATATGTTTGACATGATCAACAACTTTAGAAAAAGGAATTAATGAAGATAAACCAATATAGAAAAAGAGGTGCCATTTTGTATCTAGAAGCAGGTCACCCATCATATTGAGGATATTTGTGGATAAATCATGAAATGATTTTTTAATGACCTTGGATAAATCATGAAATAGGAGACACCACATGAAAAACTCTCCTATACAGCAGTGGTGGAGGCTAAGTCAAAGGAAAGTTGCTCAGGACAAAAAATTCAACAAGAAGGTTGATATTAGATACTTAGTCAGATTAAGATGTTGAATTTGAGGAAGAAGGCTATGAAAGATTGGGAATGCGTACAGTGAGTAGAACAGTGATCTGGAAAATTTAGCTTTCTGTTGATCATGGAATGAACACCCAGTCCCCTAACTGGATCACACTACTTGCTCTACATATTCAGCCCTAAAAAAACTGTAGTTCAATGATAGCTTCTATGCATATCATCATAATACTTTTGATATAAAAACATCATCATCCTAATTGAATTTCATGACCTTTATCTAAGCATCTGGATTATTTATCTGGACTATATTTCTTCTGTCTTACTGTAGTTAAATGGTTTTCCTCCTGTACAATCATTATTGGAAATCAGGACCTTAGCTTATTATGATAACCATTCAGCAGACAAAAGGAAAGCCATTTTAACTACAAAACCAGTAGGAAATCACTGTACTAACTAGATTTTAGGTCCCTCATGCTAAGGTCTAGCTGAGGACATAAAACATAAATTATAGATTAAGCCCACTTTATTTAATTGAAGCTGTCTCAGTGCAGTAATTCCTACCACAGCTAGTTCAGCCTAGTGAGGCAGCCAGGACTGCTTGGGTGCTAGCAAGTAGAGCATGTAGGTAGACTTGTAGACCAGCTTATGTCCATTGTCCTGCTTTCTAATCGCCAAAAGTATTTGAAACAATGCAACAAATTAGTACAAAATAAAAATTCTCACATTCTGAGAACTTGTCCAAGTGTTTTGCAGAGTTTGCCCCAGGTTTGTTCCCTCTAGGGAGAACATACAGCAATTGACGGGAGAACATTTGGTGTTTCTACAAGTAATGAAAGCTGATCAAATGCTCTCTTTTTTTCTTTAACCCAAATTTTAAACATCCACATATCTGTATGCAACAGAACAATAACTGAAGCCTAAAATAAGAAGGTAAAAATTAATATTAATTTCTTCTCTTCACCTGGTTTCAAAAATAATCAATGTAATCAGTTGAGATTTTTAAAAACTTCAAAAGGAATTTCAGGAAAAACTGACGTTTGTCGATTTTTCCTTCAGACTAATAGATAATTTCTCCAGTAGAAAAGATAAAATTAGAGTACTAAGTACTTTAGTTAATTTCTTGTCTCCAGCAGAAAAGGAGTAGGCTCAAAAATACACCATTGTTTCATGGAGTTTTGGGCTCTCTGCAGGCAGAAAGGTTCACTGATACGATCAAAGTCTACATTTTTCAAACCTGTCATTAAGTACTCTGGGAGTTGTCCAAGAAAACCGACAAGACAATATGTAATTTTCCACTCGATTTAACAGAATATGTTCTTTTCTGAGGAATGAAAATGAGGAGGCCCAGTTTCCTACAGTTTTGTGTTCTTTGTTCCTTTCTCTATCCTCTAGTACAATAAATCTTGTCCGCTCTTGTTTTTTTTCCTATGAAATGCTTGCTTGTGGTGGGTAGTTCTAAACTATGTTAATCCTGTTTGATCGACTGACACAGTCAGTTCTGCTTATCTTTCCCCCCTCTATGCAAACAGTGATTCTGCACATGTGTGAATTTTGCAGGGGTTTAATGATTTCCATCTTAAAAGTTTGCTTGATGTTCCTACTGTGTTCAAAAGCTATTATGAGATCTGAGGAAATAACCTTCTTGCTTAAATTTCATTTCTTTAGAAAAAAAAATTATAACTTTGACTGTTACTCCAATTTTTTGATAGTATTTTACAGTAGCTTAAATGGTAGAAATTGGTTTTTATTTACATTTACAGTCCAGTCATCTGATATTTTGCTATTTCTTGGTGTAGCCTAAACTGAGTTGCATTGAATTTGTTCAGCATATACCAGCAAACAAGCACTGTCAATCTGCATTCAACAGACAATTTGTCTGAAATAAACTTTGTGCCAGGAATAGGGGAAGCTATGCCACAAGATACCTCACATTTTAGTCTGTGCTAGGAAATAAACCAGATTTTCAGCCTTCCTCATTGCTTGGGTTTGGATCCAGTAGCAGTGCAGTACACTGTGCTCCGAATACAGGAGTCTTTGGCTGTAGTATTTGCAGAGGCCTGGACTTTTGGAGTCTGTTTCTGTGACCTAACCCTGAAATGCAATGCATAAATCTCGGGAATGCTGGCAAGAGTTTCAGTGCAGCTGTTCAGCCAACTCCTCCTGTATAAGTAACTGTGATAGGTTCTGCATAGCTTTTATGATGAAAATATATTTTACAATAAAGAAGAAGTAAGAATATGGAAATGCAAAGGGAAAACAATAAAACGACTTACTGCAATATGTATGAGTTTTGCTATGTCAAGCTGATTGTATTTTTAAACAAAAACTGCTCTATTTCACAATGCATAAATGTATTATTGCATTTAGGTGAAAAATTCAGAAGGTTAAATGCTTCATAGAGATTTTGGCTCCCACCCAGTGCCCTTCTGCAGCATGTAGCTGGCACACAGTGCTTTGCTGGAGACACTGCTTCTTCAGACACATTAATTTTAAATGATAGTTCTCACTAGATAGAAATTATGGGAAAGAAAGTACAGCACTATGTAG
The DNA here is from genome assembly GCF_037042795.1 of Molothrus aeneus. Lineage (NCBI taxonomy): Eukaryota > Metazoa > Chordata > Aves > Passeriformes > Icteridae > Molothrus > Molothrus aeneus. The sequence continues at coordinate 45,201,780 of NC_089648.1, forward strand.
CAGGCATTTGAAAATCCTAGTCAATAGTTTTTATGCACTAAATAAAAGTTCCTAAGCAAGTCAAATCTCACCTAGGATCATTGCTTGCTGGGTTCAAGCTCCTTGAACCTTTCCAAAGGAAGTCTTTTAGTAGGTAAACCAGCCTTCCCAGTAGCTGGATCACCTCTATGTAATATAAGTACAATGCATAAGTTTCATACTGCTTAAACAAGTAATAAAAGAAAGAGCAGAATCCCATATCCACCAGAAGCTAAATGAAGCAAGGGCAGGATTGGCTTTAATCCCAGCCACTATGGTCTCTTTTCTGATCTCCTGACTTGTCCCTTGCCATTCACACCTTGTGAAGTTTTAAAAGGCAATTCTCCCTATAGCTGAAAGAGATGGGAGTGTAGGGGCAGAAAAAAAGTTTTCAACTGCTTGAAGCCTGACTTCGGTAATGTAGGGGAATATTTAATGGTAGTTGATGCCTTCTGGGAAGATAAATTTGCATCACGCTCAAAACAGCAGCCAGGGAAGGTTTTTTTCTGCCACAGGACAGCAGGAACAGGGACCAGTTTCCAGCACTGAGCTGAATGAGAATGAGTATGAAAATTCAAGCTTTAGTAACATAGATGGGTGGAATATTTTCATCTACTTAAACAAACCTTTTTCATACACTCTGCATTACCATATCCCAGTCAGTAATGTGACACCGGAGTAGTTTAAAACCCTCCTGTTACTCTATGTGCCTTTATCTCCAAACCAAACCCACACACATTGAGCCACTCATTAAAATTAATCTCTGCAGGGTGTGTATGGCATATGTGAGGATCCCCTGCAGCCATGTCTTCTCTGGGAGCAGTATCAGAAGAGGCTGGAGAGCAGAGAGTGCTGGGGGAGCAGAGCCCAGCTCCCAAGGCCTGCAATACAGTGCTGAGGCTCTCACACTGCTGCTGCCCCAGTCTCAGCCCAGCTCTGTGTGGAGGCTGAGTCCTTGGAGATTGAGATTCAGCCCCCTCCAGTCAGCCTCTACCCTTGCCTGCCATGTTGTGGCTCAACCAGGAGAGCACCTGCCCTGGGCTGCAGCAGCCTCATTTTCCCCCTGAGTGTCCCAGCAGGGAAGTGACAGGGCACAGAGCCCACCTACACATGTGTGTAGCCTGACCAGCCACTGTGGGCTCCTGGAAGGGCTGGCTCTAAGTACAGAGCCTGTCCCTCAGTAACTCTGCAGGGTGCTATGGGGGCACATGCCACAGGTCATTTTTTGCCCTCCACATCTTTGCTGCAGTGGTGCTGGTGCAGCATCACTGCTGGGATGCTGCTTTGGGTTCTTTGTGCCTTTAAATTATTTCTTTGAAATAATTTTTTCACTGTAGAGACATTGAATACTCAGTTTTCCTCAGGTGGCTGCCACATTTCATTGCTGTTGAGACTCCTTGGCCTATTCAGCTATGTTATGATCTCTGTCATGTTTTTCACTAGCAAGCTGAGACCTATACTTGCTTATGGATCGAGCAAAACCTGTTTTGTTTAGCCTCGCACTCTTCTTGATACTCCTGGTAGGTCTTGACAAGTTCTTCAAAATTATTCATGTAGGACCAGTAGAAAAAGTTATTAGGCCTCTTTGTTCAGTCACCAAACGTCCTGCACAGAAGTTCTTACTCCTGTGCATTAAACCCTTTCCAGGGGTCCTGTAGGTGAAGCCTAACCCTGCCGAAAGGCTTGGACTCCAGCAGGCACAGCCTGAGGCAGTAACAGGGTGTTGTCTTCACTTTCCTGGAACTTGTTCAACAGCTGCTGTTGAGAGCAGAATGAAACACCATAGTCAGTAAAGCATGGTGAACACTCATCCACCCCAAGAAAGCTGTGTCTCCACTGAGCAGGTTTCCCCTAGGCACCCCTCTTTTCCTCCAGGCAACCCATATTCGCCATAGGTCTGAACTAACAGGATGCCAACTGGTCACCCAGCCTTTTTGTAAGGAATTGGAGGAAGAACTGCAGACCCGAGAGGAGGGCAGCACTCTGTCTTGGCTGTGCTCCAGGAGGCTGAGACCTGAGCCCAGGTGTGGGCAATCAGGGCTGCCCTTCCCCTCCCAGCTGATCAAGGGCTGGGCAGGCACTGCTGGGGGAGCTGCTCGCCTTTCCAGTGAGGCTCCAGGGCATGGTAACTATCCCGAAAATAATCACAGTCCTGTAACAGGGTTTTGTGGTTTTAACAGGAATGTGTTAATGTGAAGGTCTCTGGGAGAGCATGGATAACATGTCTTAAGTTGTAAGTTTTGACTCTCCTCTGTGTGTTGCTATTTGCATCTCTGGAGCTTAGGAGGAGAGCGAGACATGAAGAGGATCTCAGGTCTATGCTTATAGTCTCACCCCCCAGTGGTTTTGGTTGAGCACTGGCAAATATTGAATGAGCAGGCAGGTTCTCTGACTAGCCTCAGCAGTTTGTTGACAATTTATAGCAAGCTAAGAATAAGTTGTGGTAACTCAGAGTGAGTTATTATTTATCTTTAAAATGAAATATCTTTCTTGAACACCTAAATCCCTTTCTCCATTTAGTGTCCGTTGAAAGTCTCTCTTTTTTTGGTGTAAAATATTAAATACATGTCAGCTTTTAAAATGTAGCTGATAGTGATGCCAAAATGGTTTCTTGCCGACTTTTGATAACATGTTTTTCTCTAGAAGCTAAAAGCTGACTGAAAATAAACATACTCCAAAATAGTAACATTTTTAAATTATAATATATTTAAATTTTGAAAAAACTGTGACTATACATTATGTGGGGTTTTTTTAATAAAAACTGACTCATCAGGATGTGCTGTATGAAAACTTCTAGGAAATAAAGTACTTAACATGACTAAACATATTATAAGCTTCTAGTATCTAATTAAGAAATGAAGATTGGTCTTTAATTTGACTCTCTTATAAGCCTAGCTGTGTTGATGACTTGGTTTTGCAACACAATTTGCAGAGTAATCACTTCTGGTGATTTGTCATTAGTTGTAATGGAAGTGTCTGGGATCTGCCAGGCAGGTTTACAGAGAAGGAAGGAAAGGGAATGTTTCAGAACATTACACTAATTCTACAGTTCCCTTATAGATTTGGTCCATTGTAGCTTTATATTACTCCTGCATTATGTTAATTTCTGGCAGATTTTAGCAGGAAAAGAGTTTTTCAGTGAGGTTGGAAGATAAAAGTACTCCAGTTGAAATCAAGGCTTAAGTTTGTCAGTTCTAGTCAGTTAAAATACCCATCAAGGTATTATTCTACTGCAATAATTCTCTCAAACTGTGCCTCAATTCTTACTGTGTATCTTCAGTTGGACTGAAATTATTTGTGCTTTTGAAAGCCTTTTGGGAATACATAATAATTATGTAAGAGGTAAAATACTGCCACAAAGTAGAAGCTAAGTAGCATAAGAGAAAGCAAAAGCAGGAATGGAGTAAAAAAGCCAAATCATTTAACATGCTTCTGCAGGTTTTGCTGTACTAGTTCTTGTTAGTATATTTATAGTTGTTAAGCATTAAAAGTAGAAAAAAATAGATGTTTGACTTGTTTAGATAAGGGAAAAAAAAACACTCAAGCTTTTGTAGACAAGAGGTTTTCTTCTAATGCCTGAACCACAGACCCCTCAGGACAGGGCTTACATCAGAGCAGTAAGTGACCAAGAAGCACAAGGAAGAAATGATGATAGTCCAAATTAATTAATTTGCATGTGTTATTACCAGTGTTATTGTTTCCAAAACAAATAAAAAGCAATTATTTGTTGTTTATATAATGAGAGCCTAGATTTGTAAAGGTATTTAGAAATCTTTGGGAAAAAAATTCTGGATGTCTTTGAGGAAGTGGGGGCAGAGGGGTGTGAGGGGAGGATGCCTGTATTGTTTTTAAAATGTGAATGGTACTCCTCCTTCTTTAATGTCTACTAAGGCAGAGAAAAGAAGTGAAATCTCTGGTAGGAATTACATTACGAGTTAGATAAACCAGTAGAATATGTTTCCCTGGAATGAATTTATTGGTTTCAGCTGATGAAAGGGAAATTGCAAGTGAGGAAGGTTCATAGCCATGAGGAATACATAAAGTCTTTCACAGAAACTGAGTCTAATAGACTGGGCAGTTTAGAGATGGCAAATTATAAACAGAAAATCTGATTACTACCTGTTTGGTGTTGAACCAAGGTATTGGACAGATGAACTGATCCAACTCGGCAATTTTGCGTTCTCAAATCCTTTGATTTCTATTCCAGTTATATTAATTCTAAATTTTGAAAGTGGAAGGAAATATCTGTCTAAAAGTTCAGGAAATGTATTTATGAAATATTGAAGCTTATACATCAAAAGCAAAAATGAAGGAGAGGCAGCAACTGATTAAAACTTTTGAACAAGTTTCCAAAGTAGTTAGGAAGTGTTCCCACCTAAATCAATTATTAAATACGTTGGGTGAAATAGAGGAGTACTTTACTGCATCTTTTTCCATACTAGCATTTGAACACTGCTATTTTTCTTTTTTGTTTTATCTTGTTTCATGCCAGATGTTCTTATCAGGGAAAACAATGGTGATGTGTTTTAATATTGATGAGCTGATTTCTCCTGGGAATAACAGTATATCTACCTTCTCAGAATACAAATTGTGTGAGGCTTTTTATAGCATAATTACCACAATGCATTGAATTTTGAGTGCAACTCTTTAAAACTGTAGAAAGAACTTTCTGTTTATTACCTTTATTTTAGCTCCTTTAAAAGAGAATGACTCTTCTTTTAAAATTCTGTATTGTTTTGGTGGCCTTTAAATAGCAAGCATATAAATCACCAGAGGTATTGTGTAATCTGTCAAAGCAGCATATGCTTAAGCACCTTATAAACCATTAAATAATCATAATATTTCTCTTTCCAAGTTTGTTGTATTTGTTTGAGCAGTTGCAGAGTAATTAAAGTACCTTGCTTTAAATTATTTTTTCTCCTTTTTCCCTTCAGGAGCTTGAAGTACTGAAATCATAAATGATTTGGTGACAAGCTGAGCTTGCAATGCAGGCAATAAAAACCGTGGAAAAAGAAGTGACTTTTATAAAGGAAACACTTTTCACAGAATCCTTCCTAAAGCAACAAGAGTGCAGCAGAAACCCGGCGAGCAGGCAGCTCCAAGAGCAGCAGCCATTGGAAGGAGCTGTCTGCAGCTCTCAGTGCTGTACTGAGCATGTCCCAGCGGAGCCCAGTGCAAGCAGCACATTATGCAAAAAGGCAGCTCCAGCAGATGGGAGAGAGGCACAGCAAGCATTTGCCTCACTTGCATCACCGCTGCCTGCAAACAAACCTGGATCGCTAGAGGGGATCTTGCCAGCAGGCCAAAGGAATGAAACCCGGGAGGATGGCTTGATTGCCAAAGGTGTTGCACTGCGAAAAATCATGGGGAATCAAGATGGGAAGCTAAAGAAAAATGCAGGTGATGTGCAAGAAGGAGGAGAGGATGCCTCTGGGCCCAAGGATACGGACGGCACAAAGAAGGTATCGGGGGGCAGAAGGGGACTGGGGAAGCATGCAAAGGGAAGCGAATCGGGGAAGAAGAAGGGTAAGTCGGACTCCAGGCCCTCTGTGTTTTCAAATCTGAGGATCAGAAAAAATCTGTCCAAGGCTAAAGATGGAAATAGCAGCTCACGGGAGGATGTTTTGGAAAGCCAGGCCTTGCAGCCTGGGGAGCTGGACAGTACTCATTCAATTGTAACCAAAACTCCCGATATAAGCATCTCTGCAGATGAAGGGGGTCTCTCAGACACAGATGTTGAACATTTTGAAATCAGAAATGAAACTGTTCCAGCTGCTGCAGAGACACAGGATGGACAAAGGACCAGCTCTGGCTCTGATATGGATATATACAGTTTCCATTCAGCCGCAGAACAAGAGGATTTGCTTTCTGATATCCAGCAAGCTATTAGACTGCAGCAGCAGCAGGGGGCAATTAACATTGGAACTGAGGACTCTGTCTCCAAAACAATGGGCCGACACATGGCTAATTCTCAAGCAACCCCCTTAGATTTTGAACGGTTTTTTTCAGTAACTACCACTGACAAAGAAAGGAGCCCAGACACTGAGGGGGCTTTTCCAGCAGCATCGGAAATTGTGGAAAGCGTTCCCGTCTCCTGTGCAGCTGAACGTGAACTGAAGGAAGCGGTGAATGGCACAGGCTTTCCTGGTAACAGCTTATTTGAAACACAGGAACGTCAGCTACTGACTGAGGAGCAGCCCGTTGCTGGAGTGGATGCTGTAGCCAGTGAACTACAAGATGGTTTGGATAGAACTGCAGTAGAAAATGGGGCTCAGACACACAGCTCCACAGAACCTTTTCCATCTCCAGTGGCAGATGCTGAGGCTAAAATTGCTGAAGTGCAGGCTGTTGATTTTCAGGGCTCAGTAACAGAGAGTAGAATTTCAGATGCAGGCCATGATCATGCTGCTGAGACTCAGGAAGGGAAACACACTCTGTCAGCCAGTCAAGAGGAGCTGTGTAATGGTTTATCCACGGAAATGAAAAATGGCAGTTTGTCCTCTGAAGGAACAGCGGACAGTCCGATGCTTGGTTCCCGATGTTTTAAGCCCTATCTAATTAATCCCTGTTACATCAAAACCACAACTAGGCAACTGAGTTCTCCCAACCATTCACCTTCTCCCTCCCCATCCCAGAGCCCACTCTTCACAAGGAGGCAGGAGTCCTTCCACAAAAAGGAAAAAGTCTCAGTCAGGAAGAAGAGGTCTGCTAGTCTGGCAGGTTTGTTCAGTCGCTCTGCAGACTGGACAGAAGAGGTGTCCAATCACAAAAGTGAGATAACAGAGAAGGTGAGCTCTGCAGACTATTTGGAGCACAAGGGGTTTAGAGAGAAAATTCAAACGGAAAGAGTGCCTTTGACTCATTCAAGAAAGTCCTCAGGGGTCCAGGCTTCTACAGAGACATTTCCCAATGTCTTTTCAGGTGAGTGATGTGAATTAGGAGTTGTTTTGGTTTTTTTTTCTCTTCCCACAACAGCTTTGAAAATATTTTTAAAATGCTTTAATTCATTGCATGCAGTACCTTGGCCTTGCAATCCAAGGCCTGATCTTACAAACACAGTCACATTTCATCAGTATGGCAGGACTGCCAGTAAAGGAAGTGCATAACTCTTTGAAGTTTTTCTTTCTACTTGTCTCCTTTGTCTACATCCTGTAGGGAAAGGATGAATGCCTTAAATTATTCTTGTTGAAAAATGTGAAAAGCTGCACTGTTGTAGGCAGATCAGCTCTCTGCATAAATAGATCTTTCAAATGCAAAGCTTTCTGTCACCAGGATCCTGTTTGGGGTTTTCTTGTGCTAGGTGCAGTTCTAGTGTACTATAAACACATGAGAGCTGCACCTGGTGTTAGACTGAGGCAATGAGGAGGATTTGCTTAGTATCAAAAGGAAAAAGCCATGCTATGCACAGATGGACAGCACTTCAGAAAGGAACCAATTTCCTCTTCAGAAGAGGGAAGGAGGAGAAGAAAAAAAAGTGAATGTATTGAAAGGCAGCAAAAACAGGGGAGGAGAAGGGAAACTGGGGGTTGTACAATTTGGTAGCTGTGACAGGCTGCTGCTCAGGCTACATAAGGTGACTCATTTAGTAAACCTTTACCTTGCCTGTTAGGCAGCTTGCATCCAGTCCCAAAGACATGGGAATAGAAAGCTCACAAATGAAATAGTGTGAGTAGATTCTTATATTTTCCTTCACTCTGAGGGGTTTTTTTCCCTTTCTCTTTCCCTCACCTGAAGTTTCTTTCTAAAGGTAATATATTCATAATTAGGACCACTTCTTCCACATAGGAGGTATGTATACAGAGAAAACTCAGCAGCATATTCCATAGATTTTTCACTTGAGGAACCTGTAGAACTAAGAGAATATACCCTAAGAGTACCTGCTATTAGATAAAATCAGATTTTTATTTTAATGAAGTTAGTTCTGGATGCATGAGAGCATGAACCATACATGAGCACAAGGTCTTTGCAAAAAATGGAGTGAGGGGTTTTTTTGTGGTTTTATGAAAAGCAAACAAAAAAGTATGATTTAGGAAGTAAATAACTAAAATTATTTTCTAGATTCAAATCACGATGCTTTCATTCTTTAGTAGCCTTGAACTAAAATCTCCAATTTCAGTGCAGAAAATTGGAATTCAAAATTTTTAACACAGAAAAAGCCAGCCCCTCTGAGAGTAGCTCATTGTGAAGTTAGCTGAATCTTTTTTTTTATTTGTTTTAAATCCCTTTCACCTGTTTCTTAGACTTAACTTTAGACATGCTACCTAAACTTTTCCAGTTTGAGGTGTTCACTACTTTAATAGCATGTAAAAAGGACACTGGTTTTTTTTTTTAGCTATCAACAGTTGACAGCTTATAAACAACTCAGAAAATTTTTAATTGCTACATCTGTAATTAGACTTTATGGTGGTGCTATGATGGAAATAAGTTGCATATGGCAAACTTCAAGAACATGGTACTTCTTTTTAGATATCTGTTTTCTGGGAAATAGACTTTTTCACATTTCCTCCCAAGGTGTTGATTTATTATAAAATAATTTTTGTTTAGGTTTGGGTTTTTTTCCCACCAATGCTTTAGACTGTTATTGTGAAGGGACCAGCGTCCAATGCAACAGTAGTTCTATCTCTTATGGAAATTACAGTGACCCTCATTTGCATGTACATACCAGCTGTCTTTACGAGCAGAGGACAATTATATCTTTCAGTTCATGCAGAAAAGCTTAAAGTGAGGGAACTGGAAATGACTCATCTCTGTTTGGCCATTCATAGTATTAAAAAATGTATTTACAAGCTAAAATTCATTGAGAATTTTAAAATAACAACTAGTGTACATTAAAAAGGGAAATTAAGCTTCACATTACTATTTCCATAAGGTGCTATTGCTGAAAGAGCAGAAAAGCCTCTTTAAAGAAACCATTCCACACAACAATGATTACAGAAATAATTTCCTTGTATTCTGATACTACTTGTGAAAATGTTGTATTTTACTTGCATGCATGAGATACATTGATTTGGGAATTAGCATCAAGCCTTTAGAAATAAGATTCTTTATAGTGGGATATTTCTAGCCTAAAAAACAAAAACAAAGCAAATCCAGTCCAAAACAGCTTTTTGCCTACAGCATGAAATCCCATTTTGCTGTGCAGTGACTGCAGTGTTGCTCTGCATTTCCAACTGGAATCAAGTAAAATATTCCACAGCACTTTATCATCAATTTCAATGACAGCAGGTCCTATGCAGATGATTGGCCTACTTTTGCAGCATGTTGTGGTTTGGCTGTGTGCCATTTGGTTTTCACAGAGAGTCATATGAACCCTTTAAGACTGCTTTAATGTCAAACGTAGATGGAAGCCAAGTACTTGAATGGCAGAGACTTTGCATATTTTAATTTTGATTTATATAAGAAGAAAAGTACAGTATTTTGAATTCTATGCATTTTTTAGGAAAATGGTATGGACAAGTTTAAGGGCATTCTATAATTCAGGCATTGGATCTATTTCACATTTTATGTGGATAGCTGTATTTGAATTTGTAGTGACAGTAATTACAAGTTCTAGATTACCCAATGCACAGTGGAGCCATGGTTTTTATATGGTGGTCCCAGGAGAGCAAGAGCTCAGCAAGAGCTGGTTCTCTCACTTCGGTATGTGGCAGTGAATAATTTGCACTAAAGTGAAGTGAGTATCTGGGTGGGAAAATGAAACTGATGTTTCCAAACATTAACATAACTGAAGTGAAAGAGCCAATAGACTGATTTAGTAAGAAGAATTTCATTCTTGTATTAATTTGAGGTGCAGTGATTGCAGAGGAGCTAATAAGGGTGTCTTTTACATAAATTGAATGAGTCACATCAGCTGCCCCAGATGGTGATTAAACTTGACCCAGACAAACCCATGCCCTTCCTAATCACTGTTGGCTGCTTGTAACACACTTGCTGCATGAAGCTCTTTCAAACAGATAATTTATCTTTAAATTTTTCTTCAGAGATTTTTTTTTCTGCTCTATCTGTAAAGAGGAGGCAAACAAAAAACCCTGGTTACCATCAAACAAAACCTGAAGCCAGTGCTGTGCTTGTGTACTCATGTCTGCTGATTTCTGCCACTTTATTTTACTTTTGTACTGTGCTAATGCTGTCTTCCCACTTGCAATTGCAGTGCAGTGTCTGCAGGCATAAACCTAGGTTTAGTATGGATAAGTATGTGAAAACTTGAAAAAGTTGGATGAAAGTTTGTTTCTGAGATGCAAAGTAGATCTTTTTAAATGCCTTTGTTGAGGCTTAAAAAACAAGCTCTCTGATTCATGTGATGCTGCACACAATATGGATTTGTATCTGTTGGCATCCTGAGTAGACTGTTTATCATGCAGCTGTTATTTCAGATTACTTATGGTTTGCTGTTTCACTGCTGATGGCTGTTAGCAGTAATACACATGATTCTTTTATCAGATGGGGTGTAGCCTCATCTAACTAAGGGAGCTGCCCAGCAGCAGCCCTCCATGTGGTATGTGATCACACGCTACTCTGAGTGTTGCTAGCAAGCATCTGAAGGGAAAGATCCTCCTCTTTTTGCCTAGTACACACAAAACTTGGGTGAGGGGATGACTCCAACACTGCACTTCAACTGTACTAAAATGTGTTTGAAAATGGGCTGCAATATGTTGTTGAAAGATTGCTGAGTGGTGATAAGTTACTTTAATGTTACTGAGCTAGTACTGCAATATGGGATTTGGAGCAACGTGAGTAACTCCACTGGAATTCAGTGCTGCCACAGGCTTGTTTTGATGGGATCTCATGATTAATACTTTGATCTTTATCTAGAACTTCATTGGGAGTAGCAGGTTTTGGTCATGAGATTGAGTGGCTCTATTATCCTGAGCAGCACCACATTCTGAGGCATCACTGGCAGCCCAACATGTCTGGAGTAGGACTGTGGGGTCTTGGTTGTCTGATAGTCTTTTTTGGGGTGCAAAGGGGAAAAGGAAAAGGGACTATTTATAGCTGAAGTGTGTGCATCTCTGCTTGATTCTGAGACACAGTACCACTAGAATATCCATCACACAAGGCACCTGTCTGGAAATGACCATTCAAGGATGTTGTGTGCTTCAGTGACTTAATTTCTGTGAAACGAGCAGTGGATTATTCCAGCTGGAATAATTATGTGGAAGTTAAGTTTGATTATATTTCTTGGATCTAATTGTGTTTTATTTTTTTTTAATATACATGTCTTTTTAATAGCTTGGGGCATCATTGGTCTATTTAAAAAACCCCAAAAACTGCTGTAGGACTTATTTGCAGGAAAAAAACCCAAAAAACCTATTTCTTGAAACAGGCCTTTTTTTTTTTTTTTTTTTTTACCTGTGCTTTTTTTTGCTTTTTCTACGGCAAAAAAACCTTGGATTTCAAAAGCAACTCTAGGGATATTTTAAGCTGACTGTATATGAAGGATTAAGTTTCAATGTGAATGCTGGTGATGAAAAACTACTGAATTACTAATTACCCAAGATATTTTGTTTGTTTAGTGTTTTAATCAAGCTCAGGATATGGCCAAGTGTATTCCTTAAGAACTACCTCTGCCAAAATTTCAGCTTACATAAGGAGTAGCGGTGATGAACCATATATGTGTAGGTGTGGGTGACTGCAGCTCTGGTTATTTTTAGATGCATTCAAAAACATCATTCTGTACCACTTAGCTGGACTGCAAGTTTCCAGAAACTTACTTTTATGCAGGCAGTTGATCTTTTTTGGGAATGGGGTGAGCTGGTACAAAGGGAACAGGGCAAAAGCAAAAAGAAGCTGTGACAGGAAGGTTATGGACAGATGTTAGGACTTTACATTGTGTCACCTCATTCCTGCCTCTTGATATGATAATAGAAAACCAGTTGCATTTCATTAAATGCTTTAGAAAAGGCAGCAAAATGGGTTCAGGAGCTACTATCTTCTCTAAGCAACAGCAGCTTCCTGCATTCCTACACTGCAATAATGTAAAGAAAATTAGGGACAACAAGGCAGGCTTTTTTACCTTGAGTGAAAAAAGGACTGTTCCTCCTTCTATTTCCATGTCGCTGCTGTCCAGAATTTTTTCTTCACACTGATGGAAATAGCTAGGCTTTCTGACCAGGAAGTGAGTTATGTTTTCTTATGCTAAACCTTGTTTTATCCTCAGATAAATACTGACCATGACTTCTGTCATCTGTAGTTGCACAGCAGCAGAACCATTAAGTAAGTCAGCAGTTTTGCAACAGTTAGAAGCAGTGGTTATGAGAGTGTGTGTGTAAACATCACAAGTTGTAAAAGTAAACTTTAATATGTTTAAAGCTAAATGTAAACACATAAATATAGAAGAAGTAGATAAATATTGACAATCTCATTGTTTTTACGTCTTGACATACATAGCTAAGTAGGGGCAGGAAAGCCTAGTCACAAATGAGATTTATTGAGACATTCTTATTTGTCAGTATAAATATGAATTTTTTGGTCTTGGGATCTATATAAAAGTTATCAGCAATGCCAGAGCTCTGAACCTGGTGTGAATTTGAATCAGGAGAAAACAGAGATAACTTTACTGTGGAACTAATTACAGAAGACACCTTTCATTCTAGAGGTCAGTTGATGCTGAGAAGATCTGTCTCAGATGTCCCTTGAAGATGCAGAGATAGGATAGGTGTTTCTTTTTCCCTGGTACATACTTTCTTCTTCCTTGCACTGATAAGGAAAAAAAAATCACTGTGAGAAAGAAATCTATGCCGTAGTATCACAATAATGGTCTACATTAGCACATCTTAAAAGTCATGGAGGAAATGGAAGTGTTTAAAAAAAAAAAAAAAAGAAAATGCCTTAATAAAAGTGCTTGTGTATCCAAGTGCTATTTTGTCATGTAAAAATTCAAGAAATTATTTATGCAGAGAAATTGTTAAGGGAAATACTTGATTGCATCAGTGAAACATAAAGCCCCAGTTATAGCAAGGGACTTGTGTTTCTAGGTTTCCTTCAAAAGAAGTCTAGAAGAACATGTCTGCACAAGTACATGGATCTGCATGTCTAGTTTTTCGTTTTTGTGGAATGTAGTTCTAACGTTCTGCTTTTGCCCTTCCTTCATCTAACTATTTTTTGTTTATGGATGCAAAGAAAAGCTTTTGTACATCTTGATAAATATTAAAAATCAGTTATTAAAGTTGTAGATTAGCAGCCCTTGGGAACACAGGTCATGGAGGAGCAAGAAAGCTAGGCATGCCTGGGAACTAATGAGTAGGTTAAACGAAACGTGTTACTTGTGTCCCACTTTAAAGACCGCCGGTTTGGTTGAGTTCAGTTGTGTCTTGTGACTTTTGGCTGCTTGAGCAGACAAGCTTGAGCTTGAGAATTTGCTTCTAAGGTAGAGATAGGCCAGATTGTATTATATGTGGAAGAAAATGTCAAAGCATTGGGAATAAAGTTTTACAAAATTGGATTGTAAGGAATAGTCTCTATCAGGTTAGACTGACAAAAGATGCTGTTAGTAATAGATGCCCAAAAAGACATCAGAGGAGCTTCTTACTTTAAAAGAGCTAGACAGAAAGCATTGTGGCTTTCCAGCAGTCTGTGAGAACCTGGCACAGATTACTGCCTTCACATCACAAATCACCACAGAAACTAAAAGGGTAAAGAGACAGAATTAAATACTTGCTGAGAGGAAGCTATGTACCTGGAAAACACAATATGAAATTTGCCAAAGATGCATATGGTGCCTAAAAGATTTGGTAGACAGACACATATAGGTTCTCCTTCATAATAAATTGGTATAATTAGGGAAGCTTTATAAATGTACCTCTGTAAGCTGCAATAGTACTGCATTAGAGCCTGAAGAGAAATCATGTGGAGGGAGACATGTCATTTAATGATGGGGTGGGGGGACATGTTATTGATATTTTTAGAAAGCAGTGGCACAGAGTACAAAATGTCTATATCATAATTGAGGAATATTCTGGTATTTAACAATAATTTTAAAATCTTCAGCTTCTGAAAGTTACTATATGAAAGCTTCTGAAAAAGGTGTTCTTACTTTTTCCTATATATCACTAAATGACATGCATAAATGATATATAGCTATAGGTAGGGATAAAAGAATAGTTTCATATTCTGTCTCAGCTTATCCTGTTATACATATGTCATATGTAATAAAATTCACTGTGGGGGAAAGGTGTAAAATCTTAGTCACCATGGAAGCAAAATTTCAAAGAGCTTATGTTCAAGTTAGGGAGACAGAATGCTTCACAGACTTGCTAATCTGGAATAATGCTGAAAGCACTGTGACAGTCTATCACAAATATTTTAATATATTTTGAAGCTCTAGTGATGGCAAAGCTATGATACCTGCTTTTTATAAAAAGTAAGATATTGTTATTGCAAATAATCAAGCCAGTTTTATCTTGTTTTTGACTGCAGCAGCAAGCAAGTCTTTGGAACAAGTCTTGAAGGAGGAAATTATAAGATATAATTCACTTCTGAGTATATGACAAAAGAGTAAAGAAAACCAACAAAATGCAGTATGGTTTTAGCAAAGATCAATAAGACTACATTGATAACATTTTATTTACAGCTGCTTTCTAGACAACACAAGAGTGGTAAGAAGGCATTCATATGCATTTCCATACATAATAGTAACACTGCGAATCATTTAGCCAAAGAAGAGAAGTCCTGGTGGTTTTACATCAGGGGCTCTGTCATGTTACTTCACTACCACCAGAGGAACTGGGTCATTTTGGCCTGCTCCCCTCTAGTGTTGTGATTGATGGGCTCAGTCAGGCTGTGGAAAGTTTATTACATAATTAACACAAGACTGGACCTGCGTCCTGACCTTTGTCCTAACCACAGCACTTGTAGGACTTGATATTTTCAAGTAAAATTTTCATTCTATTTCTGTCTTTCTATATTATGACACAAATTTCAAAATTAGGAACTGACCTTAGGATTTCATTCATCAGGATGAAGGTCTGCATTAATTAGATTTTCACATGCTTTCTAGCATGATTTGTGGAAATATGGTGTCTGTTTAAGTAATCTTATAACAGACCACTGGGTTATATGCTGAAATTAGTGGTCTTGTCATATCTCATAGTCAACTCAAATGACATATAGCAAAAGGTAGGGATAAAAGAATAGTTTAATATTCTAGGTTGTTTTAAAACACAGCTGCTTGGTTCAGTCAAGGAGAACTATAGATCAAGTAGGAGATGTGAGTTTTTTGAAAACTGTAACATCCTTTCTAGGGTGAATTTTTACTTCCTTAATTCAGTGATCTCTTCTTTTCACCTTTAATTTTGGAGAATCCTTTTTCCAAACTTTGTCAGATCTTCCCTTTTTCCATCAGGGCATTTCTGGAAAAATTTCAGGGTCATTTTGCTGAGGTGCTACTTTTGCCCTGTGTGCGTGTAGTAGCAGGATTTTCTTCCAGTGGCAGCTAATGCCCTTGCTTCCAAAAGGGAGCATGCACACTTGTTCCTTAGCTCTCTTTGGGATGTCTCCAGCACTTGAAGCTCTTAATATGATGTGATTCTCTTTCTTTTTCTGTGTAAGATGTTGCTCGTTCTTTGCTGAGTTGAAATCTCAGTTTATACACTTAGTAAAGCTGTCTTGCACAATCCAGAATCTGTTTAAATTTTTAGTGATAAATGTAAGGCTAAAATAAAGGAAAAAAAAACCCTACTTGCTTGAGTTGCACAGGGGTTGATGTACTCTGGTCTTATCCTTAAAGCTAGTGAAGAGTTACATGGAAAATTTTTAATCCTAAACAAAGATACTATGAGAGATAGGACATTGTAAAAGGAGTGAAATTAAGATGCCAAGAAATTCAGAAAACTTGGCAAAAGGAAAGCATAGTGTTTACTGTGACAATCAAGTACAGGACTGAGAAATGTAAAATTAATTGATAGTTTTATTCTAGTGGTTTGAATAGTCTATGAATCTATCAAATCAATACATTATTCTCTTTAATTTAAAAAATAGATATTTCTGACCCTGAAACTGTGTGTAGGCAGCCATATAAAACTGTGGGAATGAGGGAGATAATGTTGATATGTCTTTTTTTCTTAATTGTCAGGCTTAGACAGGCTTTCTACTTTGACTTCTGAATTTAAGATGATGTGTGGGTTTAGTTCATACCATCCATGTGAGCATAGCCAGGAAATCTGGAGGAGGAACATCAGAGAAAGAAGGACAATCTTCTTTGGTATTTCCATATATCCCTAACTTTATTGATGTTCTAAATACTAAAACATAATATATAAATATGAATAAATAATATTTTATGCATAATATGGTAATATACAGTAGAAATATATAAAGATATCAATATATATAATCTGTGGGGTTTTTTCCCCCCTTAGAAGCATAGACTTTTATATAATCACTGAAAGCAGAGATCAACTATTACATGGATAATAAGAACAAAAGGAAATATATTTGACAGTATTATAGCAATTGTGTGCCCTAACCCCAGACCTTGACCAATTTTGTTATATTTCAAGTTTATGTTGCCTAGAAATTATAGACTTAAAATGTATTTTGTTTTGTGTTTATTCAAAGCAGAAGGCTTTTTTTTTCTTTTTGTTATGAAACAAAATGCTTACTAGGTTTTCCATGTTTTATGTAGCCAGGCTGTCAGAAATACGTCACATGATTTTAGAAAAGTATCTGTCAATAAAAATTCAATCCCTTAAAAAAAATTAAAAAAATAAACCAAACAGAAAACAAAACCGCTAAAGCAACCTCACAGGATGAGTCATCTAGAACAGTTTACCAATCTAAATCAGAAGAGGATTAGAAACTCTGCAGTGAAAAAGAACAATAAATGAAGTTTCTAATCCTGGAATTTTGGGTGTAATCTCCCAGGTCAGTCTTCAGGCAAACAACAGACAAAATTAAATTGCTTCTTTTATACTGCAAATGCATATTTAATATGCACTTATGCAGTACTTGGACTTAGCATCTGAAGAAAAGTTGGCAGGAATACCAATTTCTGTTTTCATTCTGCACATTCCCAGGTTTCATGTGCATCTTGGAAAACCTCTTCTTTCTCAGCAGTCATGTGTTGCACATTATATTTAGGCTGAGTGGTATAGGTTAGCTGAAAAACTGGAAATTTGAAAAGATTGTGAAATGAAATTAAAACATTAAAGAATTTTAATACTTTTTTGTCATTGAGGTAATAATTTTATACGTAAAATTTCATTATGCTTGAAATATTTGAGACCTGGTAAAGTACACTGAACAGCAAAAAGGTGAAAATGGAGAGTAACTGATTTGCCCTGAAAAATTATTCATTAAGCTTTTGCTGTTATAGTTTGAGTGAATATGATGAATGGGTGAATATGTACTGAAAATTATTTAAGAAATTACATGTAGTTGCAATTGCTATCTCAGCTAAAAATATGAATATCTTTGCAGTATTTTTGTCTCTCTGACATGTTCATCCTCTTCTGGGATTCTGGGGCATGTTTGATGCTGCACTGTTCAGGTGCTTTGCCAGATGACTGAGGCCTGAGTTAGCTGCCACCTTGCTGGCAGCATACATAGAAAAGGAGATAGAAAAAGAATTGGAATGAAGGAATAATTAGACTAATATCAAACAGCAGATAGCTGAAGTATAGCATTTCCTAACTTTTGAATGCAACTCCTTTTTTTCCCCCTCCTATTTTCTCTCTGTCTTTTTAGTTTGGGGTTTGTTGTTAGTCTTTGTTTATAAAACTGTTTTCATAATTGAAATCCTTTCTAAATGAGAAACTGTAAGAAGACTACAATTTTCTTTTCACATTGTACAAGACTAAAAGAAAATATTGGAAATGGAAATTCACCATTTTGTCTATTTCTTCTTCCTTTTCCTTTATTTCCTGTACTGTTTCCCAAAAATAGAGCAAGGCCTATGGCACATTTGGCTTCAAAGCTTATGAAATTACTTTGCTGTGTGAGCATTTCTAATCTTACTAAAGTGGAAGAAAGAAGGGGTAAACTGGGGAAAAGGAAGCAAGCAGATTTCAGCTTTTGAAGATGTGAGTAATATGTGCATAAGTCATGCTAGCTCTTGGGGTGACTGAATAGGGTGTTCACAACTGGTGCTACACTGAAGCCATTCCCTCTGCATTAGGAAGAATAAAAATAGAAAGTCTGTCTGCAGTGTGTGTGTGTAGGTTAAGATGTACTGATGCAACTGCTGTGTCAATGGTGAAAGTGTGGTGTAGTGCTCTGGCTTTTTGAGAGACAGTCACTGAGACTGGCAGAAGGGGGAGCTTCTGGAGTATAACTCATTTTGATCATTAGTCTCCACTGGTGCTCATTGCCAGCCGTGCTCCCGGGCTTTTGCAAACCCAGCATAAGGAGGATAGAAGAACATCTTTAAAGATGTGAGGCTATAACAGCAAGATCCTCAGGGAAGTACTATTGCAAGCTTTGCTGCAGCACAGTGCCTCAGTGAGTACGTTTTCAGTATGACTGTGAGTACAGTTACTTCAGTTTTCTTCCTATTTTTCACTTCCGTTCATGTCTCTTCCTCCCCTTGATAATTCGGCAAATTCAAAGCTAGCAACATTTTTATGATATTGCTGCTTCTTAAGGATTTTGTTGCTCACCTTATAGCTCTTTGAAAGGCTTGTCTTCTGAGCATATCAAAGATCCATAAGGTGAATTCATTGAGTGAGGATTTGCTTGTATTTCTCTGTGGACAATGCTGACCACTCTTTTACCCACATTTTTCATACAAGGAGAGAGTATGAAAGGAAACCATATTGGAACATGTGAATTTTCCTTCAGTAGTGAATAGATTACATATCCTACAGAGATGGCTTTTGTGAACAGCAGTGTTCAATTCTTGATCAGAGGGATTGGATGAGGACCTGTTGTGTCATGGTGGAGGAGACAAGATCAATAGTGCTTCATCTTTATGGGAATGGGAGAAGGAGGCAGGTCATCTAGACATGGAGAATAAGGAACTTGGAAGCTGAGCCAGAAGATTCTGGCTGAGTCACAATAGCCAATTATAACAAAATACACACAGAAGTCCAGAATACCTGATACTTAATCTCATGTTCTCATTTTTTTAGTTGATTAATTGTGTAATTCTTTGCAGCAGAAGAAAAATGAAAGTCTTTTTATCCCTCACTGGGGTCTAATAAGTTATTCTAAGCTCCTAAAAAATATCTTCTGAGTTTATAGTCATCTTATTTGCTGAAGATTTTTGGCAGGGTCCTCAGAATACTTATTTGATCTAAAGCTGAAGTTCTTGTCTAATTCTAAATTTAGTATGCTTCCCATGCCTTGCCAAAATAATTAGGGGAAAGGTAAGAATTGGGTTCAATAACTTCGTGACTTGGGATTTCTAGGAAGAAATGTTTTAAATGTGAACATTGGTAATTTAACCTCTTAGGGAAAAAAGAGATCTCAGAGACCTTGGTTTTAATTTTTACTGTTTCCATAGCAGTTAAAGGCAGTCAAGAGAAATTTTTTGTCATTCCATTTAAACTCATAGCAGAAATCAGCTGATCATCTAATAATTATAAAATTACAAATAATTTAATTATTCCAGATTATTTGCAAACATCTTCACCTCCAGAAGTTATTACTTCATGTATTTACCTCATGAATGATTAAGGTGTCTGAGGCCAAAAGCTGTTGCTGATGCCTTTTATTTATAAACTAACAATGTAAAATTGTAGTTAAAAATATTTTAGTTGACTGAAATTTAGCCTGAAATCATTTTAAATCAAATTTTTTATTCTTCTAGGTTAAGAAGTATTTGCTAATATAATTAAATAATTTCACTATCTTATTTATTCCAAGACTTATTCATGCTCAGGTGGGAAAAATGATATAATTTCTCTTACCATAATCTGAATTAAATTCATTAATGACTTTTGTTTAATATACATATACTTATTTTCTGTTGTTTGAACAATTTTTTTTTAGAAAATAGTTTAAAATTACTATGAAAATTAAACTGCAATTGAATAGCAATTAAGTTTCTGAACAATGTATTTGAACTTGAGCAACACAGTTAAATGTTATAGAAATTAGCAAAAGACTGGGTGAATTAAGAGGAGAAAAGCTACATATCCTGTTTTGTAATTTACAGATATTTTTCCTGCTAACTAGGTCAAAGCAAAAGGAAGGGGCTTTTCTTTTTCTGAATATGCAGGAGAAGTCTCTTTAAACATGACAAGATTATTTAAATGTTGAAATGTCCAGGGGGAGAAAAAAAAAGGGGATCTATCAAGTCTGATACTTAGTAGTCATGGATAACATTTCAATATATCACATGGCATGCAGAAATGTGTCATTTTCTTGTATAATTCTTTCTTTTTGGTGTGAGCAAAGTGATCTTCTGTGGTCAGCAAGAAAGATGCCTTGAACTAATAAATTATTTAAAGAATTAACGGCTGAACTCTGATAGAGGGATATGTTGATTAAGCAGTTTTGTTGGCATTGCATTTTAGGTGGTGTAGCCAAGAAACAGAGGCAATCTAACTGTCAAACGTAACAAAATTTATGTCTTGTAAAAGTTTATCTCATAGCTTATCTCCTGTTTTATTCCCTTGAATATATTATATTTTGTCTAATAAAGGTCTAGCAAACTTGGACTAATAATCAGATAATTATCAGATCTTTAGATGTGCAGAAGAAAACCTTAGAAACAACTTCCAGCATTTTAATGCATCGTTTATTTTGGAGTGTATTGCCACATTAAATTAAAATTTACAGAGACTTCTAGCCAAATGTGACTTACAGAATCCTTTTAAAATTGCTTCCAGATGTTTAAAAGAAAAAACTTTTAAGTATGTTCAGAAAGCCTGGGAAACTTTACATTTTGAATAAAGTTAATGTTCAATCAGAAATCTCGCATGCAAGAACCAGTAGAAATGTAATTATCAATACTATTTTTATTATGCTAAATTACACTAAAATGCTTTCTTAACACAGTTTTGGTTTTTGTTTCTTTTTTTCTTTTTAATAACTTTGGCTTTGAATGAGTGGCCTGAAAAAACAGGCTATAGGAACTTATTTAGGTCCAAGCTGTATTCCCAGCTAGTTTATACTCAAACATAAAATTAACTTTATTACTCCATTTGTTTTTTTCTTTTTCAATAGATCTATTTCATCTCTTTATCCATATCATGTAAATCTGAACTTTGGCATCTTTTTACATCTGACATTTTAGAGCTTAAGCAACTTAATATTCTTACTGTGTAGATTTTACTGCAACCTGCGTATGTAACTATTTTTTATAGTCTATTTCTGGCTAAACTTACAAAGCATTGTCATATTTCAAACCACTAAGATTTTCTCCACTTATCTATTATATAACATATGCTTTCCTTTCATTTTCTGGTTGGATAACAAAAGAAAACACTTTGGTCATGAAATCTGGCCCTAAAAGAGGAATAAGTATCTTCTTGCTCTTTATAAGCTTCACTTCTCTGAATTGCTGCTTGTGACACTGCATTTTAGTTTGGAGCACTCCACCACTCTGGAGCTGTATACAATACAATATTACACAGAATAGTTATGAGGGCTTTTTGTTACTATTCTTTTATTGAGAGTTTCTCCATAGAAACAGAGCAGAATTTCTCAAAGACTATAAAAATTTTATGATTCAAAAAACAAGGGCTCATTCCAGGAGTTGACAGCCTAAACTCTGCATTAACTTTGTTTGACATCTTTGGAAGAAGTTGTTTCGTCTCTTGCTAAAGTCTTGATTTTCTCTTCAGAAAAATTTTATAGGAAATTGATGCTACAACAACAGCTCATGGTTTTTTGTTCATACTTCACAGTGCAGCTGGCACATATAATGTATACATACTTTTCTTGAAAATTTTCTTGATCCTAATTAATCAGGTTCTAGAGCACTTACAATCATTATGTAGAATTATTTTGTATTAAAGACTTACTATCAGATAGATTTCTTAAGAATATTTTTTATTTAACATTTTTTACTTCTAAAAATTCAGGTTTTCAATACACATTGTAATGTCTAAATATTCATGTCCTGCATGTAGCTACAAATTCTTATTGCTCTCTCATCACCTTGGCAGGACGAACTCTGCTGGAAAAACTCTTCAGCCAGCAGGAAAATGCACCACATGAAGAAGCAGAAAAGCTCTGTTCTCGCATTATTGCAATGGGTCTTTTGCTTCCATTCACTGACTGCTTCAGAGAGCCATGTAACCAGAGTGCCAAGCAAAGCACACCCACGTTTGATGTAAGTACTGAAAAACTTGTCTTTTGTCTCTTTTGTAAAGCAGGACATGATTTTCTAATAGTTTATCTTTCCTGAAAGAATTTGGTTTGTCATTTTAATGAAAATTGCCCTTAGGAGAGTGACCAACTATTTTTCTCTGCTAAGGTATGTCCACTTTTGTATCCACATAAGCATGTTCTCCTAGAACATGATTTCATAACTTTTTAACTCATATCTTAGTCTGTTCTTCATTTCCAGTTTTCATTGTTGTCTTCTTTGAATCCAAGCATTCTGTATGACTACCAAGATTTCCATCAATAGCTGCTTCACCAAAAAATATAAATCAATGGAAAACCAGAAAAACAGCATGTCACAAAATTTCACAGAACTCAAACTAGATGTCTATGCTGGGTTGTTTTGTTTTGGTTTTTTTTTTCCCCTGAAAATACTTTTGATACAAAATACTGCAGGGGTCAAGGCAAATATGCTGGCATTGCAGCTGTGGTGTTATCTGTACCTGTGGGCTATCTGGCCAGGTGTTTGCCTACTGTTACAAACCTGTGTGTAGACATAACCTTACATACTTTTCTTTTCTCTTGGATAATTAATTCAACATTAGCATCTTCTTGTTGTAACCTATGGCACCTAATACCATTTTATGTGGCTAAAGATAATTAGGGTTTTTCTCTCTACTAATTAGCTTCAAAATAGTGTACAAATATTAACTAATCTACTTAATGTCTTGCTGATATGGTTAAGATCATCCCTACTCAACACATTATGCTGAAGTTTGGTTACAAACACTCAAAAAAAGATTGGCATAGATATGAGAACATGCTTACTTCTTAACTCTTCAAATCTTTCCTGAAGAATAGTTTAACACAACTGGAAAAGGGATAACTGTGAGAATAAATTTTTTCCACTAAATTCCTATACAAGCATTCCTAAATAACCCAGTTAATGTACAAAGTTCTCTAGCAATATGTTTATGTTTTGACTTTGGTGTTACTTTTTGTTTTTCTTTAAGATGCAACATTTTTTGACTTTTTTTAACTGGTTTTTGAAATTATTTGGAAAATGCAGTTTAACTATAAAACTGAGGATACTCAGGCAACTTAAAATCACACAGCATTTGAAAGTGCTCGTGGTTAAATATACTCATAAAAGTTACTATAAAAGACAAGTTTCTTATTTTTCAGGTTGTTTAAAAGCGTCGGTAATGTTTTCCACTCTCCTGCTGTTACCATATATTCAGCAATTTCCTATAGATTATTCACACTACATTTTTAAAAAGCTTCTCTTGCATTCTCAATAGATTTTTTCTCAAATTCGAAGTTTGCAAATAAACAGAAAAAACTCTTTTTTTCTGATATACCATGCTTTTTCTGAGTAACAGATACAAAAGATTAGTTATCTTTTGTTTAACACATCCAAATGGAGGGACATGGTAGTAGCTGAGTGCCACATCAACCATCTGTCAAGGTCAGGAATTTAAGATGTTGCTGGATTAGCAGTGATCTTAATGTGACTCAGTCTATCAGTAAGCCACAAATGTCACAGTTTCTGTGACTATTTTTCTGTATAAATCCCCTAAATAGATCACACTCCTGGTAAAACAATATCAGAATTGGTGTACAGCCCTGTTATGTAACCAGTAGTTCATCCTACTTCAAAGGAGCATACAGCTGTCTTGAGCACCACATCTCCATAATTGAATTCCACGTGGTGCAGAGCTGAGAGCTGCTGATGCAGAGTTTTGGAATATGTTCCTACTCCAGCCTTGGTGCCCAAGGACAGTACAGGAACACCTATCAGTTTATTCATTACATGTTCTCCAAAACAAAAATATCTAGAACTTGCAGTATAAATTTTAATGGCTGAGAACTTGAAAACTGGGCATTGCCTTGCTTCTTAGAGTAAATTTAAAGTATTTTACAGGAATAAATTCTAATTGTTATGTTAGGGAATTAAATAGCTTGAAAAAATTATGGTGATGGTGAATATTACTTTAAAAAGGACATGTAAGTTTGGTTACTTGTGTCCTCTCTTGCATCTCTCTCTATGTGTGTACTTTGGGGTTTTTTCCTATTCACATTTTTCCTGTTTGTTTGTTTGCATTTTTTAAATTCATTAGAGCAAATCTTTGATGTTGACCTAACAGCTTATTTTAAAGACTTAGGAATCAGGACTTAATTAAGGACTAGCCTTAATAACTAAATTTTGCCCATCTAGAATTAGGAGGTACATCTTCTTTGACCTTACTCCAAAATTAGGAGCAGAACCAGACCCATATTCTTAGTTCATCTCTGAGTTCATCAGACCCCTAGTTCAGTTTTGGATTGCCTCCAGTTCAGCTGATATCCTTTTCACTTAGCTGAAACTGTCCCCAGCAAAGCTCCTGTAGCCCTGTCCTGGTCCCTGCCACCTTGTTGGCCTTCCTTCCTTCTTCTTGAAGGTTCTTCCATGGTGCTTGCCTGTTCCTTGCTGTTACTTCTTTGCCTCTCTTGATTTTCATCTTAGTCTGGTACTTGTAAAGTCTCTTAGGTCACTCTTTCAGAATATATATTTCTTTGCAGAATTTCCAATGCATTCTCCACTGAAACCCATCTTTGAATCCTTTTCTCCTTTTGTGACCTACTCCTTGTATTTCTGAACTTTAAAGTAATACTTTTTTTAAATTGAATAAAATCCATGATTCCCTTCTTGCTTTAGTGTGGTCCCACAGACTTGATTTTGTTAAGATGTTAGGTTACAGTTTATGAAAACAATTCAGTAAGTTTTGTTCACTCTATGATCTATTGCTCATGGCTTGAGATGAATATAAACAGATTATTTTAAAGTCCTATTCTTTCCCTCTGATGCTCTTTTCTGGATGACCTCTAGAATTTAATTTAACATGGTTAATGCTGAAATCTCTTGAAATATTTGCAATTGCACATTTTGATTATATTCTTATTTTCTTTATTATTCATGCCTGCTGGTCACATTTACTTCTCCCTCTCTTAGAAATGTTTATAAAATCTTGTGTCTGTTTTCTCAGTAATGCAAGAGATCTGGTTTTCTTTTTTAGTCCCAAGATATTCCAGGCTTCAGTGTAGGCTATTAAAAAATAGTAAAAGCCCTCTTTTTCATTTCTCTTTGGATCCTATTTCTTTCTCTTCCCTTTTGTCTAGCTGCAATTTAACAGTGCGTTAAGAGTAAAGACCCCTTTCACAGCTCTTAGTTTCTTGGGCTAGTTTCATAATGGCTCCTAGAATTTAGTTTAAATTCTTGGCACTTTCTGGTCTACACTATGGTTTGTGGATGTGATGCTTACACCTTTTTTCATATATGGCAAACATGAAGGATCAAAAAATGCTAAACTAGAGCACAAATCTTCAGAGAATCAACAGCTGTCACCACATTTATGCTGAGGATAGTGTCCAGTTTCCAAAGGCTTTTATATTACTCAGGTCTTTTAATGATGATTGGAGATGACATGTTTGTGAACTATCTCTGAACTTTTTGTCAAATTAGCCCAAAGGACAGAAATTTTAGAACTGTTTTAAGAACTTATGAGAAAACTTGCATGTTCAATCTTGGCCTGTTTTATCAATTATTTCTTTTGAAACAGCTGATGGCAGTTGCCCAGAATAAAAGATCAGTCTGAAAAATACAAGTTGAACAAAGCTTTAAAAGTTATGTAAAAAGACAAGAACTGGTGTTTTTAAGATTTGGCTATTAAGAGGCAGAGGAAGCTTTTGTTATAGCTCTTCCTACCTACTCCTACAATGTAAAGAGCATCTTAAAGAGTAAGTGAATGTTCAGTGGCAGGTTCTCTGTCTAGACATAGCTGCCCTTATTGCTAGTTTCCCATTTGCAAGGGAGGCTGCTAATTATTGCTTCATTTATGCCATGACAACTTACTCATCAGGCTATCTTTAGTCTTTCATGCTTCTGCTAGTATTTTATAAAATAAAAACAGAGAGTTTAACTAAAAAATAAAGTTGAGCAAGTAAACGGGCGACTTAGAAAGATAGATTAGTAAAAGCCTACAGAAAGCATGTTCTCTGAAAAAATTGCTTGTCTTTTGAATAGCTATTGCCTTTTAAATTTCTCCCTCTTCAGCAGTTGTGTGTTATTCAAGAGGGTTTCTAAAGATTCAAATTAAAACAAAATATCTTCTGAGTGAATGATATGCAAGACATTAATGCCTTGTGAAAAAGTCTTCCATTCATAAGCCATAGAATCACGGAATTGTTAAGGTTGGCAAAGACTTCTAAGATCATCAGTCCAACCTTTAACCCAGCACCACCATGTTCACCATTAAAGCATATTCCCAAGTGCCTCATCCACATTCCTTTTGAACATTACCAGGTATGGCAATTCCACCACTCAACTGGGCAGCCTGTTCAATGCCTGTCGACCTTTTCAATGAAGAAATTTTACCTTATACCCAATCTAAATCTCCCCTGGAGTAGCTTGAGGCTTTTGCCCCTTGTCTTGTCACTTGTCACTGTGAGAGCTGCCTACCTTCCTACATGTAGTGCAGCTGTAGTTTTAAGCTTTTTAGCATGGTACCTCATTATATTATCTTAGTAGAGTAAAATAATCCTGAAATTGACGTGTCTACAGGGTGCATCTTTGGCACGAATGTAACAACAGGCAAGTTTTTCCTTCCTGTTGGAGGATCACGGTCTTTAATAAGTAGAGGTCTCATCTGCTTGGCTCCTCTCTTAATAATCACCAAAGGTATAAGATAACTCTCTTCAGAGAGTCATCAATAATGTGTATAAATTATAAATATTTTCATGAGTATTTAAACTGTTCAAAACAAGGAAGAACCTGGCATTTTCCTATCAATATGAGGCAACTTTTTTATCAGCTCAGTGCTAAGAAATACTGACAGTACTTGATGTTTGAATTTTATCCAGTAGTTGCAATTAACACACACTGTGGATGTGTAGTCCCTACTTATGACTTCCTGTTTCAGATTTTCCAGTTCACGTTGTATAGTATTAACCTACAGGCAGTTTTTTCTTTCATAGCAAGTTCCTACTTTTCTTCTGACAGGCTTTTCAAGTAACTTTCTGTTGTTTCTGAGCATTAGGTTTAAAACACCTAAATTCTGAATGAAAAATTATTTTGTGATAGGGGCTTTCTTTTATAATTTTCTAAGTGCTTTTGAGAAGAAAACTGAGCATACCTTAATATTCATAATGAATTCCTTTGTTTGAAGAACTTAATCTCTATTTCACACTGAAGGGTCCAGTAATGACTACTTTAAAAGTGGCACTAAAAAAATATAATCTTCTTTCATCTTTCCTTGTTTGTGATTTGATTTTGACTCAGCTATATCTCTGCATCTCTTTTCAATGCTTCTATTTAATGCTCTTACTCAGTTGAGTACAGCTGTTAATGCCTTCTTGATTTATTAACAGTTTCAGCACATTCTATAATGAAAGGGCTAAATAAAGTCTTCTGGCTGGTATCTTTTTTTGCTGTATTATGATGTGATTTTATACAGTCATGTTTGACAGTTTGGGATAGGCACTTCCCCTTTTGCCATTTGCAGTTATGATGCCTGACTAGGCTGTCATCTGTTTCTGAAATAATGCTTCCCCAAGGAAGCAGAGAGACAGCATGAATGGAAAATGCTGCAAAAATGGCTGTTTTCCTATTATCTCCTGGCCACCTGTGGCGATGCAAATGCTTTCTAAGGAAATAAAGATGCTGCTTTCTTTCTGCTGAGTAGGAGCAGATGGTGGGACTTCGCAAGTCGGAAGGAAGCGAAATTAGTGACATGAAGGCTTGACTTAATTTTAACTTATTTGCACTGCTGATATCAGTCTGAAAATTGGTAGGAAAACAGATTGTAAATAGACTCCTTTCTCAGAAGACAGAGACAGCAGATACCAGTGATCAGTTTCCAAAGAAATTTCCCAAGTACTGACATCAGCTAGGAGAATTTTAATTCTATACTGCAGCACATAGCTGGCAACAATGCGTGCAGCATTTTTTCAAGCATGCTTTCAATGCTTGGGTATATAATAAGTAAGACTGAATATAGTCCCATCTCAGAGCAGTATTTACCAGAGCAGTATATTGGAGTACTCAATTTTATCATAATACATTGGAGTTGATAGTGAATAAGACTTCAAAAGTGAACAGGTGAAAAATGTGGACTAGAGCAGAGAAAACAGATGGTTAATCTGCTTCTTAATCTTTGTTTCAAGTGTAAGTTACCACAGCAGCAAATATTGGCCAAATCAAAGCCCCCCACGTCTCCTCTTCCCTTGTCCAGTCACACTTAGTGGCACTTTGTCTTTTGTGGTGACCAATTCTGAATGTTCTTGAGTGTAATACAATGCAAACAGTTTTTGATCATTGCACCAAAGTATTGTTCTTATGCTGCTTCTCTACTTCCATTCTTAAAAAAAAATCATTTTACTGTTGTTAGCTCAGGCCCTGAGGTCTTCTACTCTTTTACTCTTTTCTTCTTTTTCTTTATTTTTTCTGTTTCCTTGTGGTGATGCCACTATATGCACTTTCAACTTAGATGTTTTATGTGTAGGATGTTGCTAGGTTTTCAGGGTTTGTTTTTTTTGGCAATGAAGGTTGATAACTTGCTTGTTGTTCAGAAGAACTGCCTCAAGAGCCATATACTGGATGTTAAGTTTACAGCAACTGTTTAAATTTTTTAGTATCATTGTGCATATGATGAAGGTGGTGGTCAGCCTGTCACCTCAAGATATATTTATATTTTCTGACTTTTAGTAGGTTAGTTCTCTTTCTTCAGAATGTCAGTCATAAAAAAAATTGCCTTTTCTCACTTGGAATTTCAAATAAATTGAGGGTTGAATTTGCATATATATTCCATATCTCTTTCAAAGAGAGTTTTTACAATAGTAAAAATTACATTGTCAAATTGCATAGAGAAATTTTCTAAGTAAGCAGTTTGATTTGCATAATTCAAATTTTTCAGACTCCAAACTCGTGGAAGAACTGTGTCAGTATAAATGAAAACAATTCCTGATGAAGAAGCTTCTTGTCTCAGCTTAGATTTTCTGATGAGTCAATGAGAAGGCAAACCCTCAGGTCCTATCAGTAGTAGCTGATAACCTGGTGGTCTTGGGATGTGGCCTTCCAAGTGGGTGTTTTAGTTGGATGTGTAGAGAAGCTAGGTCTTGACCTGTTTTCTTGAAGGTTAGCCACTGTTCCTTCTTCCAAGGAAAGTTTACTGTAAGCTCACCAGTTGAGCCTATTCAGCTCTGAAAAATGTAGAAGTTACTGGGGAACAGGAAGACCAAGACAACACTGTAACAGAATGATAATAGAGGTGGAAATCTGAAATTTAGTTTCCTGATTTCCTTTCCCAGTGAGAGCTCTAACTGCAGAGCTATTGGCTTTCTTTGCCTCTCCTGGGATTTAGTGTTGAATCCTGAGTGGAGTTTGATGGGATCAAACATGTTTTTTCTCTTTCATTGAGGAGGCTGAAGTCATTTAATGGGAAATAAATGTTTCATGATTTTTGACAACTGAAGTGTTTTTAACTTCATTGTTGAGGCACATTGGTTCTCTGAAAAGAAACAAACCCTTTGACTCAAGTAAAATGCTTATGTAACAAATTTAGTTCATGAGGATAAAGTGCTGCTTCAGCTATACATTACAGTATTATGAAGGACTTGCTGGCTTTCAACCTTGGAAAGCATCTGTGCTCACTAGTGCAGCCCAGGGCAGCACAAGTCAAGGGCCATGTTTAATCACTGCTCTGGTTCTGTCAGTGGCAAGACAGAGCTTTGTTACTGAACCTGTCCTCAAAAAGTAAACCACTTTCCCCATTCTTAAAAGTATTGATTTCTTTATTTAAAAAGCTGCTTAAAATAAAGCAGTCTCCTGCTGATAAGAGCATTTTGAGGTAGTCTGGCTCTAGTTTCTCAAACTAAAGCCTTGCTTCTGTAATTAACTCTTTGTATGCAGTGGAGAACATGCAGTTGACTTTCTTTCATTTTAGAGGCTGTATGCTTACAATACTAGAATGATTAAACCTCCTGAATGGGAAAAAAATTAATTCCTTCCACGCACTTGAAACAGACGAAATGCCAAGAAATTATTTACAAATTTGGACAAACTCTTTGGAGCTCTTAGCCTGGAAAACACCTCTGAGATGTGGAGTCTGGTCCCTTCTTATCCCAAGTAACATAAAATGGAAGTCCTCTATGAGTTCATCTCATTACGTCTTAAATGCAGTTATACTTTTTCCTCTCTTAATTCTTCAACTTCTTCCCACTGAAATAATATAATCCAGAATGACCTGATGAGTAGGAACCTTCTCGTAATCTCTGCTCTGTGTTTACTCCTGGCCCATTGATACTTGCCTCAGAACATGCCAATGCTACTGTTCTTCCCTTTTCAGGATAACTCTGAATGTTTATACTTCTAGTGAAAAAATTTTCAAGTTTATTATTAAAAAAAAAAAAGTTCTGCAAAATAGAGCCCTATTACCTCACAGCTCAATACAGTAACCATCAGGCTCATTAGTACCATTGCACCGTCATGTAAGAAAGTTCAAAGGTACTGCTAAAATACTTTCTCCCTCTACTGCTACCCAATACTAGCAATATTGTGCTGCTGTACTGCCTCACCTTTCCCACCTTGACTTTGCTTTGGCTTTTTTCCTTGAGAATTTTCTAAATACGTCTGGTAAGATTTTTTCCCCCTTGATCCTCACATTGCTATTTCATGCTTTTGCAGCCATGTGGGGTGAAGGTGCATACACCTATTGCTGTTTCAACCCCATCTCCTATACATCTTTTAAGCCTTTCTCACAATGGCTGTTTTTGTTCTTTGAGCTGGAAGCAGACAAACAGCTGATTAAAAACTGAAACGACATTGAGCAGATGGTTGTACTACCTGCATATCTCCAGGAGCAATATAGCATGCATTCAATGTTGCATATTATATTCCTGCAGGGAGGGATATACTAATCTGTAATTCAGTCTCTGGCCCAGTGAACAAAACTGGTCTCTCTGTGAGAAAAACATGTGACCCTTTTTCTGAAAGGTCCAGGCCCACCAGAATGACTTCTGATGTTTGCTGCAGGTCTAACTCATGGCCCTACTTTTGGGTCGACCAGCCACATGGCATTTGCTAGGGGCCTTTCTTTGAGTAGCTTCCAACATTCATTTCCATTTTTAAAGATGAGCCAGAAAGAATCTTCAGCTTGAGCAGTGAGGTGAATATTTGATATTAATTTGTTACATAGTTGAAGTGTAACACTGTGGTACCAGAGAATTAAAAGTTATAACAAAAAGCCCTCCTCTGTGCATACTGAGAGCTGTCTGGGAAGAGAGTGAGTTAAACTACAGACCTGACTCTGTGATTCTAAGTGCTAGCATCTATAAGTGGTAAAATGTATATTGATTAGGTACCATCAGATCCTGCAGGCAGTTTGCCTCGCCCATGTGCAGATGCTCTGCACTTTTAAGAACCCGTGGAAAGTGCTGTGTAAGGATGTGTGGAAACAAGAACTCTTCTTGACATCATGTTTAGTGCACTGGACTCAGACAGCTTGAAGATATGAGCCTGAATAAATAAGACTGGGATCATTTATTACTAGGACATGTATGTGATTTTTTTTCCCTCAAAAGAGATGCTTTAAAGACTAAATAGTGGAGTCTGAGCAAGGTGAAGGGGAAATTCCAGATGTATCCAAAACTTGATCACGGTAAGTGTATTCACTGACTGTATGTACAATGATATTTAGTAAAAATTGCCTCTGAAATAAAAAGATTAAAGGAGAAAAATTTTAATGTGGAAATCTAGGTTCGTGGATGATTGCTTTGTAATCATTAATACTAAAAACAAATCGGATTTTTTTTTAATTTGGATTATTTTGGTTTTTTTTGCTAGAACAAGACTTCAGCATCACAGAACTGCATATTTCTTTCTTCAAACAGTTCTAAAAATCATGCATATTTATGGCATTATCAGATTTAAAAAAGGAGAAATTAGGTGGGTTAGTATATTAACTGAAAAGGAGCTAAAGACAAAACATAAAGAGGATTAGGTTTTGGACCATAGCTTCAGTACATAGGAATTAGGATATTCAAATGATTTGCATCTTTGGAAGGGCATGAAAGTAGAGACTGGGTTAATGTTTTCCCTTTTAAAGTGTAATTTATGGACTATCAACTTGCCATCCAGACTATCTTTCTGTCATGAGGGCATGAGGGTTTTTCATATTTTAAATAGCATTTATAAGCTTGCAAGTAATCTGAAGGTAGTTATTGTTAAATACCTTGTTTATATGGATAAGCTTTCATTATAGTGCAAGTCCATAGCATTTTTGAAAATCTACATTTACATCTATAAATCTCCATCATATGAGGTGTCTATTCTATTGTCCTTCTCTGTACTGAATAGAAAACAAAGAAATCTCCCTCAAATGCAATGCAAACAATAAATACTGTCTTTTATACTCACAAACAAAGCTCCCATGCTGGATTAAGAGTTTTTTACCAAGTTGTGTGATGTTTTAATTTATAACTGCTTATATTTTATATGCTGTAAATTATATCAGCAAGAACATAGGTACTTCATATTTTCTTAGCTTCATAATGTATACCATCTGTACAATAATCTCAGCTTTTCTTTTTTTTTTTTAAATACATCTTGATTCATGTAGACTAATCTTATTTCAAGAATCTGTTGATAAATTATTCTATCTTTCAAGAATTGGCATGGTGAAATGTCATGTCCAGGAACAGTTTAACTGTTTGTCCTCCTCATTTATGTTATGTCAACATTACCTAATTGTCATTTGTTTTACTGCCCTACAACCCTGCATGTAATCCTGTTGAAAGTCATCTGTGCTTAGTCAGTTAACCCTGTGCAGAGCATGTTCTTCCCTGTGTTCCCTGGACTGTAAAAGGTGGTAGAATGGGCAAGAAAAAAATTGTTCTGGTTTTTCTCAATTACTTTTCAAGTCTTATTTTCCTCTGTGTTTTTAATTGAGATTTAAATGGTGCGGAAACATGACTAATAGCAAAATCCAGGACTTTTTCTTCACACAACATGTACAGGTAGGACTCCCTCTCCTTCTTACTCAAACAGTATTGGAAATTGGGCAGAAACTCAGAAACACATATCCTTTAAAAAGCTGGAAATAGACAAAGGGAAAGAATTAAGTGACTCAAAGGACTGAATTAATCAAGCCTTTTCAGATGTCCAAATAGAGTAGGATAGTAATGCTACTCTAATGGATGGGCTTTTCAAGGATAATGGACTTCAGGGTATGTAAAGAACCTGATATTATTTTTTTTATTAAGCTTTTTATCCATTTATTTTTACCTTTATCTAAAGTCAATGTACGTGCCTGGATTTTTGCCATGGTTTTCTTACTGGGAACGTCTAATGAGCTTCCTTTGACCCTGACTGAGGCACCCTCTGTAAAGCAGAGGTTTTTCCTTTATTACCAGCCTTTGTCTGTTCCAAGTAAGTTGCTCCCAATAGAACATTTTTACTCTTACAACAATTTATTTTTAGGCAAGTAGAAGCTTAGTCACATAGAATAGTGATTATCCCAAAACCAAGCACCATTTTCTTCTTACTCCTGCATTTCTCTTCAAAGTTCATTATCTGTCAAATTAAAAAAAAAAGTTTTAATCTAAAAATGAAATATTTTAGCTTTTACTCAGGCAGTAGAATGAATGAAGTCTAATGAACATCACGACTGTGTTTTCATCCTGTGACTTGGTATTTTTTTCTAGTTTTGTGCTGCATTTGCGTCTTCCAGATCACTTGCTAGGTTACTTGTGCAATTGCTGTGAATGATCTCTATAGAATTAACAGTATTATAAATGTTTGATCACAAGGTGTGCATGTTGATGCAGACTAGGAGTCACAAGAATAACTGCTTGAATTGTGGTCATCTAAAATCTTGCTGTTAGCTTAAATCATAGGTTTGCCTAGTTTTCATCAGAAACTCTCTGTGTCCTACTTTTAATCATAGACTCAAACTCAAAGATGTTGAGCAATATGGATATAATCTGATTTGAGCTCAGAGGACTAAGAATACCTTTAGCTGTTGGTTTGGTGTTTTTTTCTTTTTACTCCAAAAAAAATCCACCTTTTTACCTGTTTTTCTAAAAATAGTAAAATAGAAATTATAAAAATAGGGCTGCAAAGAGTGCATCTATCAGTTTAATTACTGCTGAAATAATTCTGTTCATTTTCCTTGCTTGTGTGTTTGGTGTAAAATGATTATGTATGATGTGGAGAGAGATATTCCCTCCAAGCCATAAAACTGGCTGTATGTGATGAAGTGCAGTCATGATGGAGAGAATGTGTTATTGCTGTAAGAACAGAAGTCACAAAGAGTTCCTCACTTAAAAAGTGCTGAACTGTATCTTAACATGTTGTTGTGTTGTAGAAAATGAAAAGCTTAATTTTCTGATGAACATACCTATTTTAATATAGATTTATCTTAAGTCTTTATCAGACTGAAGAGCATAAAACCAAGTCTGTCTTGATACAGGGGATGTTGAGTTATTTGTACTGGAAACAAAAGCTTAGATATTTTGACCTTGTCTTTCTATATGAACTTTTCCAACGTTTTTTTTTTTTTTCTTAAATCACAGCAAGACCAGCTTTATACTTGGGCTGCAGTTAGCCAACCCACACATTCAACAGATTATGTTGAAGGAAGCTTTCCAAGGAGAATTCCATCTGCGTGGCCTCCACCCAAACCTCCAGATGAAGAACAAAGGCTCAAAATTTCAGGAGAAGGTACAGTTCTTGGATACAGAGAAGATAAATGTATAGGATATAGGAGGCTGCTGTGTTTTAGAATCTGAAATATAAACTTAGTATCTTAGCTACTAACAAACACCTGGTTTTGAGAATCTTGGATTAACTTCAGAAATACTGTCAGCTAGTATGAATCTAATAAAAAATATTCACCAAAAATGCATTCTTTTTGTTAGCAACCAAGATGTGTACCTGGCATCTGTTAAATAATGGATTTTGCCAGGTGCTGTGATATTGATTCTTTTCCAGTATACATACCTTCAGAGCTATGAGATATGAGTTTTTTCTTCTTAAAAATATGAAAACTTCAGAAGCTGACTGGTGCTACACTTAAAGTTATTAAAGTGGTGTAAGATATTCCTTTGTAGATTCAGCAGTCCTGGGCTGACAGAGGGGTAGGAAAAATGTATCTGAAAAAACAAAACAAGGACTTGTTTACAAAGTCAGTTTACCTCAACATTTGTGAGGTTATGCTACCAGATGAATTTCTGCAGTCTTCTTCACGCTCTTTAAGAGCTTTGTTGACACTGACAATTAAAACCAAGCAAGAAAAAAAACCTCCCTTGTAGTTGACAAAGAAATTTAGAAGAGGATTTCAGGCCTGTTTTCTGTTAGTAGTGTTGACCCATAAATACCACAGGTTCTTGGAGGCTTTGCTTTCCATTAATTAGTATTCAGCAACTCTCAAAACTGTAGACTGCATTCATTCCCATGTTGTCCATGGAGAGCCACTGAGTATTGTCAAATTTTTCATTCCTTTCCACTCTTCCTTTTCATTGCTCAGAGTTGAAGAGTTAAATCATTATTCCAACAGATCTCTTTGTATTACTTGTAGGCTTTGGGTGGAGTTAATTTCAGATTTGCTTCTCTTTGGGACTTCTCTGCCACTTCCTCTGGAACATGACTGAACTATTTCTTGCACAGACACCTTTTACCATGGCAACATTTTACTTTTACTGGTACCACTTATTTCACTGTTCACAAGCAAAACAAGTGATGCCAACAAAAATGGAATACTGCTGTATTTTTCTGTTTAATGCTATGCCTTTTTCCAAAGGAATTCTATTGGAGATCAAGCACACATTTCTGCATCCATCTCACTGATGTAATTCAGAGTGTGGAACTCTGCAGAGCTGGATTGTTGAGCTAGTCCAAGTTTTAACCAATGATCTCCTGTTTTATGCTGTATTCAATGGAAGTGCTGCCATATGTAGGAGTAGAATTCAATGCCATCTACTCTGAGAGTTGTGTTTCTCAGCTGGGAGACTTACCTTATGGATGTGTGATCGCACTATTTATGACATACTGTGCATTTGAAAAACAAATGGTGAATTTCAAATTAAATTATTTTGAGGTTTTAGCCCAGCAGAGGTTGGTGTAAGTCAACAAGAGTTTAATTTCTCTAAAATCTAGAAGAATGTTGATAACATAAAATATTTTGAAATTTAAAAATACACTTAGAAGTGTATTTCTATCAAAAGGACAATAGTAATAATTTTTAAATGTATTCATTTTGTATGTGATTTGTTTTCATCCTATGTTTTTCTATTTATTGCACCTACTACATGGATGTAACATGTACAGGACTTGTCTGCTCCTTATCTCAGCTACTGCCCTCTCAAAAAAAAAACCTGCAAAAGTATTAAGAAATAGAGCTAGAAATAAAGTGAAAAAATATGTATTGGGAGTTTTTATAAGTTTTATATAAGTAGTTATTAAGATTTATTGAAATTTTGGTGTGATTTTTCAATGTAGGACATGGAGGAAAAGGAAAAGTTATAATTCTTTTGAATACAACTCAGGCAGATGAATAATTTAATTTTCTTTAATTGTTCACATGCTTGCCATTTGGAAGAACCTGGAGGTGAGTGATGTGAAACCTGAGGATAAACACCTTCCTCAAAAATTTTAACTAAATTATTTTGTGTATTTACATCTTTGCAGTGTGTAGGGGACAAATATTTTTAAAAAGGTTTAAGTTATTATGTGCAGGGCAGCTGTATTTTGTTTTATATATAATTATTGCTGTCTGGATTAAGGAGACCACCATTATAAGCAATAGCTCCTGAAAAAAACATACATTTTAGACAAAAGCATTTATTGAGAGAGGATGCAGCAGGATGTGTTTACAGAACCTTTGTTTTTATTGTATACATTAGCATTAGAAAAGGTAGTAGGCCTTCAAGTTTTAAGTAAAGCAAGAGACAAAATTTTTCAAGTTAGTTAATCATCTGTTTAGTGTAGTTTGTATTTAATGGTGTTCCTGTATGCTCTGTAACATGTGAAGCATTGCTGGATGTGTGAAAGGGGCTGTTAGAGTGGTTCAGAGTTTTTGGGGTTTTGGGGCAGTGGGTTTTGTCAGGTTAATTATTGTTGTTTGGTGAATTTTATGTTGGTTATTTATTTAAAAACAGATATTTGGAAATATCTAATATGAATTTGGGTTCAAGTCAGCAAATACTTATACTAAATGCATTTTCGAGCTCTGGATTCAGTTAAGGTTTTGGACAAAATGGGCCAACATCAACAGTAAGATCAATGTGTATGGGACTAATTTTCTATTTGAACACCCAATCTCTTCCTGTCTCTTCTTATGGCATTTCATTCCACCATTATCACATCTCAGCACATTGCCTGAATCTAAAGTCAACAGGATATTTGAAATTCAATTATTTTAATTCTTTGCTGATGACACTACTCGACACACAGGAAAAGGCAAGTAAGCAGGCACTAGAGTCGAATCATCCCATCTCCCATGGGGCTGTTTAACCACTTGTGAAGACATTCAAAGATTATCTAACTTCTGCAAAATGAAACAGTCTCAGACCACTAAATACCAGTCTGGGTTTACCTGAAATCTAAGTTAGTCTCTTAAAAAA
The DNA here is from genome assembly GCF_037042795.1 of Molothrus aeneus. Lineage (NCBI taxonomy): Eukaryota > Metazoa > Chordata > Aves > Passeriformes > Icteridae > Molothrus > Molothrus aeneus. Next base: position 45,239,661 of record NC_089648.1, read on the forward strand.
AAGTATATAAAAAAACCAGAAAAAAACCCAAACAAAAAAAAATTGTTTGATTTGCTTTAAAGGAAAGGTTTCATTTCTCATACAGCACTCTTTTCCTGAATCTTTTTTTTTCCAACTGTGGTGGTAGTATTTGGGTTGTTTTTTTTTTTTTCATTTTGCTTAACAAAAAGGGTTGTTCTGCTGGAATTAGATTTTATTTCCAAATTTTGTCTGACTAACCTTAAAATTAACTGCTCAGATCACCGTGACTTCAGCTTATATTTAGAATCCTTTTTAGAAGGATAACATTTCTGAGGTAAAAATAAGCTAGATAATCCTGTCAAATTGTTTAATATTGACCAATACATAGGAGCAGTCTGGTCCTATTTTCTTAAGCATTTTTATGTAAGGGAGGTAGTTGTGCTAATTTGAATGGCAGAAAACATTCAGTGTTATGGGTGCATGTCTAATACTAGAAAATCATCATAGAATAAATCTGTTGTGAGCAAAGATCAAACAGATACTAACATTTCTCTCAAACACAGAAAAATCTAAAATCTAGATGATTAGTTATTTATTGCTAGGTGCAGCTTATCCACAGCCAGGTAAAAAAGTTGTGGATTGTAAATTTTCAAGCCTTGTGACATAACTCACACTTGCAATGAAACTTCTTCCTTGTATGTCTCACTTCCCAACAGCTGGGATTGTCAGAAAGCTGTGAGGAGGCCAAGTGTCCAAAAATGAATCCAGAAGCTCTAGTTCACAGCTGTTTCACTCTTTCTGCAAATGGTCAAGAGATTTCCCTGTTGAATAGTGGTACCTTTAAAAATACAGGAAGGACACCACACATATAGTCTCTGGGCAGGTGTAGAGAAAAATACTTCTGTTCTTGTTATATGTAAATAACTGGGCTATGAGTAAAGAGACATCATTAGCTGTAGCTCCTAAACTGATTAAAGATCTTTGCACTGTGTAGCTGCTGTGGAGTTGTTTGCTTGTTTTCCTTTTCCTGATTTTTCCTATTGGGAAACTGAGACTCAATGTAGTTCTTTAAGGTCAGAAAAGTAATCTGGTTTTAAAATAAGAAATAGGATCTAGCTATGGAGTGTCTTATGTTTTGATCTATTTTTAAGATCTATATTAGTACCTATGTCTGTGGAGTTTTCAAATTTCTGAGGTAGTGAAAGAAAGGAAAACATAGTTGGCAAGAATCATCCATTTTAAGGACAGGTAATTTATGGGATAATTTGGAAAGTGGGACAATACCATTCTTTTCTTTTTAACTTTATACTCCATTCATGAATTTCTTAATGTGTATTTTAAAAGATCAATCATTTTTTTATTTATATAATTTTAAAATCTGTATCTTCTTTTCAAATTCAGAGTTGAAATCTACAGTCCTAGAAACAGAGAAGAAATGCATAGGTGGTGTTCAGCAGGCACAGGTAAGATTCTAACAGAAATGTTTTATTATTTTTTAAAAGTGGGTAAAAAGCAGTACTTCTTTTCAGATATTTTTGAAATAGTTTTGTGTACTAAATGTTCTGTATGAAAAAATTCCAAAGTGAGGGTGTTTTATATGCTCCACGGTGGATGCAGGTGTAAGGATTGAAGGTTCCTGCCTGCCTAAGGTGACTCTTACAAAATGTTATTGTCCACTCAAAAGTTAACCCTCTGATGGTATTAGTAAGGAATAGTTATAAAATACCTTATTATAATAGCTAATCTACAAAAGTGCATGTAAATGATAGTGGCAGGGATTTTTTTCTGACTCTCTCCTCAAACTTACAGCAGGGGTAGCATGTGAACAGGTTTAGAGGGCATGCTGAACTTAAAAAGGAGATAATGTAATGCTGGGACAATGGAGATAGTCTGGGTTGACTTATGTGACAGAAACACAGTCTATCTTATTTTTTTAGCATGTCACCATACATGTTCTTCTATTCTTTATTAATGGTGGTGCAGTTTAATAGGGCTGAGGAACTTCAAATTCTTTTCCTCAATAGGAAACAGCCTTATCTTACTTGTGGATAACACTATTCACTTGCTCTGGAATTATTAGCAGGAAGGTTAAATTCTGAAATATTGGTTTGAAACAAGCAGTGACCAAAAGCTCTTGGAATGTCTTTTCTTCCTCCTCTGTTTCATGGCTTGTTTCCCTTGTTTCCCCCCTTGTGTTTGTTTTGGGTTTTTTTTTTATGGGGTGTTTTTTGTTTCTTTTGGTTTGCTGGGTGTTTTGTTGTGGGGTTTAAGGGGCGTTTTTTGGGTTTTGGTATTTGTTCTGAGGCTTTTTGTGTTAGTGACAGGACAATTCAAGCATCACTGTATCAAGCAGCATTTGTGAAAATGGTCAGTAATTTTCTTTTCAGGGAAAAATAAGGAATGTGAAGTTAAATACATACTTCTAATCATTAGAGATGCAAATTTCATTTGGGCTTGATCACATATTTTGTGAGCCATGGGTGGGGAGACTATTGTACTAACTTTATGGATTGCCTTGCCAAACAACTTTAAAGAATTCTTCTAGTTGGTTATCTAAATTCTTCTAACTTCGTAATATGGAACATTTTAAAACTGCAGCTCATTAATTAAAATAATATTACAAAATAATTCTTCATTCCAGCATTTTAAGCTTAATGTAAAATATATTTTTCTCATGATATTTTTATATTCCAGTCACCCAGGTTTCCCTAACAATTATTTCTATTATTAATTGTGGAAAAGCACTTTTCCCCCTATACTTCCAGGAAGTTATTGCATGTAAGGAGTATATTTAACCAATCTCTAGTACTATAATTCATTGCAAGAAATTACCTATACAAATGGTTTTTTTATTGGAAATGTAATTAATTGAAATAGGCTTATGAATATGTAGTTATTTTACCTATTGAAAAAAAGTATTATGAGAATTCCTATGAGAATGAAGTTTAACCAGGAGCTCTTGAGCACTGCATGATCACTTGAATGGCATTTACTTGTGGTTGGGAGCTTTTCTTTATTTTTAGAACTAGCTTAGTGTCTTGTCCAATCCCTGAATTCCATTTGCTAGTGTTTAGGAGATACCCCTCCCTCTTACTTTTTGGTGATCCCTTATGGCAGTAACATGAACTTCTTCCATTCTATACTATTATTCATCAATAACCTGCAGGACAAACAGGATCACCTCACTTGCAGAAAGTCGTCTCAAGTTTTTTCTGTATTATGTCATCATCATTCTGGTTTATTTTAAAAATCAGGGTGGAGGTTTGTTTTTTTTTTTGAGGAACTGTATGTGGATAAAATGTTGTGATATGTTCAAATTATTTCTGTAGTGTCCAAAGCAGTCAAGCATATTCTACCTATCTATCAGTGTTTAACTACATCAATCTATAAAACATCTAGAAAATAGCATGGCCATCATGTTTGTAGGTAAATCCTGTACTGCAATCACACCATTATTTTTGTTATCTGTACATTTTTTAAGTGACAAACACGTTTCTATTAGAGATCTACCCTCTTGTGTGGTCTACAGTTTTAATTTCTGTAAAAAGAAAATGTTGGCTGAAGTTAGCCTAGTAGGTGATTTTTCTCTTTTTCTTTTCATACATAAATGAAAGAGAGCTCTAGTTTAAAATTTGAATTGATCAACTAAGTTGTTTTACAGACTTCCCTCTCTTTTCTCTGGGAAAACATGTTTCCTACATACTACTAATACAATTGAAGATTATTGACCAGAACACAGTTGTAACACCATGTGCCGATAAATTATCTCAGGTATGATAAACAATTAAGAAAAAGAATCAGAATAAGTTTAAATTAAAGGCACAAGTAATACATCCTGGATTGTATACTTTGTTGTCACTTGAAGGAGCTTCTTTATATGTATCCTCTCCATTTCCTTATCTTTACAATATTATATATAATCTGAATATTTTACAGCATAATTTCTGGACATTTTTAAGAGTATTTTTTTTGAGTCCAAAATATCAATTTTTTCTAAATTACAGCTACAAAAACAAGGCTGTGGGGGTGTGCTTGCTTTTAATACAGGAATTGTTAGGCAGTGGAAAAATAAGAGAAGTTGGCAGCCATTTCAAGTCCTGGTTTTGAAATGCCAAATAGCACCGATGCCTGCTTAGTCTTCCCAGTATGAACAGAGAATGTTTTGTTAGCCTTAACTCATTTAGTGAAAGAAGAAGAGAAAAATTGAGTGTCCTAATTTAGAAACTCTAGATTCAGACCTGATATTTAAATTTGACAGCCGTACTTTGTGCAAGAGCCAGTTTCTGTTCTGTTTGTACCCTTGATCTTTTGTACTATCCTCATACTTTTCCTTACATTTTAACTTACTTTTCAGAGTAGCTTGATTTTGTTTGCATGGTAGGTAAAAATAGATGCTTAGCAAAAAGATGAAGAAAAAAAATCCTTTAATTGTAGGATGAGTACACGTAAACTAGGCTTTGGTTAGTAGGGGGACATTACACAGCCAGAAACCTAAAGTTGTTTGAAAGGCACTAAAAAGTATTGTCTTATTCACCATATTATAAAATCATTTTAAATTTCTATGTTTGATCATTTGTGATGAGAGTCTATTCTGTGGACCACACAATTTTAAAAACAAAGACTTTTTAAAATTTATTTAATTGTCAGCATCCAGATATAATGGATACTTCATGCCAATTCATGCCTGGTCCCTGTAATCCCACCTCAGGAGAGGAGGTTTTGCCAGACTGTTGCAGTCTATAGCAGTTTGGTTATAAGACAATTTACACTGACTATTTAAACCCTATTTACATCAGAAAAGCTTGTCATCAAAAAAATTCTCATGCTCATAACGTTTCTGTCTTAGTTTGGTTTGGTTCACCACATTTTACCCTACAAATAAATCCTCCACCAAAATGATATGCCCTTTTGGAATTCCAAGTACTTCCACTGGTACTAGAAGCCAGACAAAATTTTGGCAGTTCTGAGGTGCTGAAGGTGGGTTTCTGCTGCATAATCTATTGGCATACTTTCCAGCAATATCGTAGGGAAACAATGCTAATCTTAAAAAAACTTGCATGCCAGGTTTGCCATCTTGAAGATACTTTCTGCTTTATAAAAACAGACTCATGGAGTGTGTCTTTAGAATATTTCTAACCACCCCAATTTACTGGTAACTCCTCTGCCAGTAGGGACCTTTGTTCTTATGCTAGTTTTTGACTATGACTTATTGTAATTCCTTAGGGCAATAGCTTAGTGAGATTGGAAATGTTCCAATTTTGACACTTAGTAATACAAGAAAAAAGGTTCTGAAATCCTTTAAGATAAATACATAATCAGTCTGTTTAAAAAGTATAAAACATTGGTGGGACTGGAATTTACTTTTCATTATTATAAAATGTCACCGCTAGAATTTGTCTCAAAAACATGCATACTGCCCAAACTCTCTCTAAAAGAAATTTCGGAGATTATTCTTTGTAGGTGAACATAAGATAAATAAGGTAGAGGAAAGATTAGTCTGAAATGGTGAAATACTAAAAAGAATTTTTAAAAAGGTGAGATTTTATAATCCTGCCTTAGACTGTTATGATATTTGGAGTCTGGTATAAAACCTGTGTTATTTTGGTATTATACAGTTTTCATCAGCACATAGACCAGCTATAAACAAGACTAGTGAACCACTGGCTTCAACAGGAACCTGAGGAAAATTGGGAACTCTTCCTCTGTTGCCTCACAAACAGCTCTGTGGCATTTTTAACACTGCCTGATTCTGCTTGTTCTTTCTTGAGATATTTATTAAGGAAAAAACTGTGAAGTGTCATTCCCCTTCCATCCTTTTGCTTTTTGACAAGTTAATTTTTGTAAGGGGGAAGAGAAGGCTTGAGGAAGCAATGAACAGTTAGTCTAAAACAATTCTTTTCCTACAAAGATATGACTGCCAGAGTTGTAGATTTCAGCAGAGAAAAATAAGTTACATACTTGATTAAAAAAAATCCAACCAAAAATATCTATGACATATTCAAAAGGATCTACTATATACAGTTATCTCATTGAGGAAATAAAGAATTATGACAGAAGTGAATATTTTTGGATATTTCCTTATGAATCAATTGAATAGAATTGTATTTCTTCTTTTAAGAACAGTACCAATGTAAACTTTCAGCAAAATCATGCCAGCACACCCAAATTTCAGAAAACAAAAAAAATTGAGAGTTATTTCTCTAGGGTTTTTTATCTTGCAAAATGTAAAGCCAGATTTGTAATATGTGATGTGGAGGAGACCTTACATTGTATTTGTAGGTCCAATGTTAGAATTGGGGTAGCTTAGCTTTAAGCAGTTGAATTTCAGGAAGCAATGTAGATAGATGGTGTTTTCTTATTAGCATTCAGAGTAAATGATGTTTTATCAGAAACATACAGAAAGGAAACAAATTTTGTAGGAAACAAGGTGATACAAACCCGGCAGGAGCCTTTACTGCCAGGGTCATAGGAACTGCTGAAATGCAGAGTGTTTTGCTTAGGCAGTAAAGGGGAATTTGACTTTGTGGAACTCCATGACAAGTAAAGTGCAAATCAAGTATTTTATGTTCATGTTCACAAAACATATTTTTTATGCAGAAGTTTCAAGTTTTATTGATGGAATTCTTAGATTCTTAATATTGGAAGTTACTTTTCAGTTCAAATGTGCTGCCATTTTCAGGTTTATTTTTGGTTTGTTTTCAGAAAGCCTTTGAAGCACAAATAGATGTTTTATTTCCTAAAACTGCAGCAAGTAAATTAACTAAACTTTTTGAAATATGAAGTGAGATTCTCTGAGTTGAGACCTTAATACAGCTTAAATAGAAACTGTCTGTTTCAGTCTGTGCTGCTTCCCACACGGCTTGTAGCCACTTTATAATTTAATACTGTCATCTGATACTGGTGGGGTTTCTTTGGCCATGAAAGAAGGATGAGAAGACAAATAGAAATATCAGAAACGAGGGAAGAAGTGCTTATTGAGACAGTCTGAAGGACACCCTAAAGTCTGCCTACTCAGCCACTAGATGGCAGTTAAGCATTTTTGCATGGATTGCGAGGCACTTGCAAGTCGTTCCCAGGCGGTCCTGCAGATACCCTACTGCGGGAATTTTTTTTTCTTGTTTCAGTCAAAGGAGTAGCTTTCTGCTAATTAATAACTTAGCCTTTAGAATGTACATACACTTGCCCTGTTTAATCAAACCAAGATTTAGCAGTCTGAGCATCTCAAAGCAGATCCTCTACCTTCCCAACCCCTCAAAACACTAAATATTTAGAAAGCATTGCTCTGTCACCGTTGTTTTGGTTAGTTAGTTGGGGTTTTTTTTAAACCAGTGAAATGAAAAGATTTGGTTTGGTCTACCAGCCTCATGGATGACTTCCTTTAAAGCGATAATTAATAAGTTATCAATGAATTACTATCATTTAATAAAGAGGTTAATATCCTGTTGAAGATGAAATTTGTTTCTTCAACCACAATCGTGAACCCATTTTCTATTTAGTTCTGATGAGGCAGAAGTTTAAAAAAAATAAAAGGGAAAAAATTGCATCGGACATAATTAATTGACAAAAACATAGAATATAAATCACAGACTACACATTTAAATGAAGAAACAGGAGTATAGAATGTCATGCCTGTGTGGTAGAAAAATATAAGCAGTTAATTCTCAGAACAAATATTAGTGTTTTGTATTATATCCAGACTTCACAATACTTGGATTGACTTCTGTTATTTTGCTTGAAGGCAATGTTTGCCTTTTTAAAAGAAACAATACATTTTCTTCTTTTCAGTGGAGTTACAATAACACATTTTTGCACTCTTCCTCCTAGTCATGGTGAGACTAAAATTTGTCTTCTCTAATCTGTACTCTTAATGTTAATGTCAAGATGAAGTTTTACTTCTGTGCTCATTTTAGTTTCAAAGATTCTTTATTCTCTTTTTCCACTTTTATTGAGACAGACATATATCATAAATCTGAAACACATAAAAATCACAGCACAGTTAAGTGTTGAGTGGAACATTAGGAGATTATGATGTACAAACTCTTTTCCACTAATGCCCTCCTCCAAGCAAGGTTAGCTTTCATGTTTGGTGGTTTTTCTCAGGACTTTGCTCATCTCTGAGCATGGGTATGTGATGGTAGTATGTATTTCCTGCTTTGCCTAGTCAGTGGTAAAATGGTAAGTCTTGCTCTATTTCTGATGCATTGTTTTGATAACAGCTAAAAGAGATGAAAATGTGTGCTGTAAAAACCTGTATTTCCTGTGAGTAACTTCTTTCAGGCATTGATTAAAATTCTTAAGAAACTGTGGGTCAAGTTCTTGACTCTAATCTCATTTCACATCTTCTTCATCACAGATTTTATGAGAATGTATATTAACAATAATAGCAACAACAGTAATAGTAGTAATGTAGATTTTGCATCCTTTAATCATAATGGGCATTCTTCTCTTTGTGTTTTGACTAGGCTTTATACTTAGACAAAGATGGGGTTTTTTGTCATTTTAGGTACAAATTCTTTGACATGCAGCACCAATGTTAGGATTTGGGCAATAATTGATAAGAGGAAAAGGAGAATGAGAGTAAAACTGAGAAAATAATTTATTTTAACAAGAATTGTTTGGCAATGCTTTAAATCCTTGACTATAATGTGAGAGACTTTCACTTTCTGGAAAAGGAGAACTATGGGATAGGGATTGCATAGAAAGAATCATCACTTTTCTGTCTGTGTTTGATTCTAAGCATTAATGTATTTCTTCTCTTGCCTTTTACAGTGAGTTTCTTGTAAAATAATAACACAGTACTGTAAGTTCCCTTAGGGAGCAGTGAATGCAAATGCATGATAGCTATATGCTTATTGAAAATTCTGTTTAAATTCTTTACTCTCTTCTCCTCTGACTCCTCACTGTTCTTGCTCATGAAAATAAATAAATTTGAGGTAGTGCTTATGCCATCTATGAATTCCTAGTTAGAGCAAAATTTATGAGCTGTATTCATTAATTATTTAAATACAATTTTTTCCTAAATTCTCTAAACCAGAAATTCTATTTCAGATGAAAGTCCATAAACTCCTTTTATACCAAACTATGATTTGTTCTGTAAGTTCCATTATTTACTTATGACATTTGGCTCATCTTTTAGAGAGCAGTGAAACCAGAGATTTTGTTTGTTCAATGGTAACATCCTATACTTGGATTGCGTAGAATATTTTTGGTACTGTACTATTTAGATTTCAAGCTTTTTAAAAAAAGAATTCCACACAAATTGAAGAGAACAGATGAAGAAATTGCATGAAATACAGGAAAGCAGTTCGAAAAAGTGTATGTGTGTAAGTCTGTGTATGTGTGTACATATCAGTATGTGAATACTTCTTGTAACATTCCTAGCAGGACATTTAATTTGGCAAGTAGACTTAAACTATTTGAGAGACCTCCTCCACACAAAAGTGAGAACTCTTTCAAGTTCTTCTTATATTTCCCTTGGCATTAAATATCAGGTGCTACCTTTTAGTGGTGTAAATCCTGAGATTTTCTACAATATTCTCTATGTAGAAGGGAGATAAAAATGCTTTTCTTAGTAGAAATAAGTATTCATTTAACTCAAAAGTGCCTTAAATAATTTAAAAACAAACAAATGAAAAATTACATACTGCCAAACCTAAATGAGAACTTAAAAAAGGCTGAGAATAATTTCTACTCTTTGGATACAAGGTAGAGTAACCAGTTTATCTTCTACTTACATTTAGATCAAAAGTTATTACATTTTCCATCTTAAGCTGGTATAAACAAAAGCAGTAAAATCACTTTTTTCCTTTTCTGTATTTTGAATACCTGTTTATCTTTGTATTTATTCTTTAGAGAGGAAGGCCAAAACTATCCATAAAAACTAACTTGCATATTCCAGAATGTGCAATTGCTGTCTATGATTACTCAACTCTTTCTAAATATACAAATTGGGTTTTTTTTAAATGTTCGTGATGCCAGAAAGATTTTAGTTAACTTCTCTATACTTAAAGCTCATTTTTGATTACTTGATTTTGATTGACTTTTTTTAAAGTTCTTTCACTCAAAATGATACAGCTTTGTTTCTAATATAACTTTCACACTTTTAAAGAGTTAAAGATGATGAGATACTTTCAGGCCCCTGCCTTCAGCATGTTTATGGATATATTTGTGGAAATATATTATATTTCTTTCCATTTCTCCAAACCTTTTCTGTTGTGAGCAGTGGGCTTGGACTTCAGTGTATCTACAAAGATTTATTCTTACTGTGGATATTTTTTGCTGCTTATTCCCTGTTGGAAGCTTAAGACAAAAGCAACATGTGAACCTCCCATTTTGTGGTCTGGCTGAACTCTTAGCTGAAAAGGGCAAGTACTATGCAGAAGTATCATACTCTGGACAGTTGCTTATCAGAATGGGGCAAAGTTCATCTGAAAAATCTTCACCTTTCTTGATCTCCCCTACTAGAGCTTAAAAGGCATTCCAAGCCCTTCAAATTTAAACCATTAATGTTCACATTTTGGCTCATAGAATCCATATTGTTATTTCTAGCATAAAAGCTTACAATTGATACATATAAAGAGCATGAAAATAATATTAGAATTAGTTTTCACAGTGACTGCTTTCCAGATTGCTGGACAATTTCAAGTGGAATTGAAAACCAGGGAAAAGGTCTGGTGTGAAAAAGTTCAACACCTTTCTCTAATGTGTCAAGGCAGTAACGTTCAAGGTATGCCAGATTTTATGTTTTAACAGAATGAGATGAATTGTTGCCTTGGCCTGGATACACAGGAAAACTACCCAAACACTTTAGTATCATAGTTGAAATACTTTAGAAAAACCACAGGTGACAAAGAAAGGAAGAAATTAATCATGTGTTAGACATTTCAGCAAGAAATTTCATATTGAGGAGAAAATAAATCCAGACAGTTTTTTATCCAAACTTTTTAGGAAATCTGACTTTTAAGGTACCTCTTGCTTATAGGCTGCTGACATAAGTGGCTAGGTTCTGGTTATCATTTCATCTGCACTAGCAGTCCCTTGCAATCCATAGCACAGTAAATCAAAGACACCAGAAACAGGTAAAATAATTTTATAATAAAATTAATAAAGTTCAGCTTTTCTTTCAGTACCCAGTCTCATTTACATGCTTGCTTTACACTGGATGAGTGATAGAACAGTTAAATTAATTTCTGAGCTAAATTAAGCTATGTGGATAGTAAACCCCTTTTGAAGTCTTATTTATCTATATATTGTTTCATACCTCCCTAATAATGAAATTTCATCTAGGCCAGGACAGAAACCTTCAAAATTTGAGAGGGACATTTTGGTTGGTTTTTCAGCCTGGATAGTCAGGACATTGCTCATTGCACATGGAACATGCACAGCCTGTTTGAGAAGTGCTGGGGACTGTTCTATAGCCATACACAGTATTTTTTTCTTGCTCACTCTTTCATACTCAAGCTACCATGATAAAAAGTGAGGGTTAAGCTTCCACAAGTGTTATTTGTGAAGGTTTAAAGTAATGCTATGTAATACTACAGTAATTAAACTTGACTCCTCTGCATCTCCTAGGGTGGTCAGTTGTTCTGTGAGATTTTATTTTACCTTGTCTTGTCTTCAGTCTATGAAAATTCTTTTGAGGTTTCTATCATAGTAAAATCTGGGGATAACCTAAGGTTATTTTCCAACTACGTTAAGAGTTACTCCTTAAAAAGAGAAAACTTTTAATCTTTGATGTATCTCAAGTTGATTATTTATTTAAATGGGTAATGTAAAGAACTGAGATCTTATCCTCTGAAATATGCTTAGCTCAGAGATAAGGAATTCAAACTGTTCAGGAATAGAAACTTCAAGAATCTAAGCTCTTTTTTCCTCTGACTTCCTGCTTTCCAAGTCAGCATTTGCAATGCATGCATCTTTCTTCAAAGTTATAGGTTCCCTGTTGACTCTGTGCTAGTTTATCTGAACTATTTGAATTTCAATACTTATTGATCTCTGCATGTAATGGTTTGGGGGGTTTTTGTTACACATGATAGGTGCAACAAAACCACTAAGTTGATTAGACATGTCCCAGCTCTTTAGGACAGGAAGAGCTACCTAGTCCATCGCCAGCCTTGTGCAGGCTGGTGTAATCCATTTGTTGCAATGTGTCCCAGAGTGGGAGTAGCTCACGCTTACCAAATAAGTTTTATGACTTCAGACAGGGCAATGCGCAACGCTGTTTTTGTTTCAGGACTTGCTTGTTCATTGTTATACTGGGGAGCATCACTTTCTTGTGGTTGTAGGAAGAAAGATGGACCAGTGTGAAAAAGTGTACCCCTCATTCCCATATGTGCAACTTCAGAATAGTAAAAGCTTCACTCAAAAAGGTTTAATCAGGTAGTCTGAGGAAGAAACTAGTATCCAATATTAATTCTACTCCTTCAGCAATTCTCCCTGATGCTATTGGCAAGTTTGCCAACTTTTGACTCAATTTTTACTGCTGTAAAAATAAAATGCTGCAATGAGCCTTGAGATTAAGTGAAATGTGAGAATAATTAGATGGATGCTATTTTGTTTGAATGCAAATCAAGTCTCCACCAGTACTTCTCATTTGCCAATTACTTTAGCACTAAAAATGCTGTTAAATGTTGTGTCTCCTTTTCTTAAGGTTGATCTGCAGTTGCAAGAAGTAGCTTTGAAAATGAGACAGCTTTAAAGAGAGAAACCTGAATAGAGATCACATTTCTCTGACTGAATTAAATTCTTACTGTGGCTCTACTTTGTGCCATTCGGTGAGCGTGCGCGTTCAAAAATGTTTCACTTCGCGTAGAAAAGCAGCATTTATTAACAAGCAGTTGGAAAGAGCATCCTTCCAAGTTCCTGTGCACTGCTAGTATCTCCAAGTACTCCCAGGCACTCTTACTAGAAGAGCTGAGGGGCCTTATTTTGCCATCTTAATTCTGTTTAACTATATGCTTCTATTTCCTGTGTGTTCTTGCAACTAGGCAGCAGCATAGACTCTGATTCATGAATTGTGATGTAGAGAAACTAAAAAGTCAAGTTTTTTTTCCAAAAAAAAAAGAGAAATCAAAGCAAATATAATCCTAATATCTAAATATAAATTCTATCCAAAGAGGAAATTTCATGACACTAGGTGACAAATTGCAGAAAATCATCAAAGTGCTGATGCAACTTTTTGACTTGTAATAGCATAAGGTATTAATTTCTAAAACCAAGATGTAATATGACTTTTTTTTTTCAAATATGCCAAAATTACCAATAAGAACTGTCATTATGTTTATTTAAAAAAAAGATACCTTATGGCTGTTATGTAAGTGAATAAAAGCTGAGATAGGAAGTTATAGACAAGTACAGACACATATGTATGTCTATATATACGTAGACTAGGGCTAACTTTCACAGATGTGGGGTTTTTTTCTGCCTGGAAATTTAGTTATAGAAGGGTCTATAGGTTTCAGTCACTCATCTGACAAACCAGGTTGTCAACTCTGTAGAAGGAGGTAGCTGCATTCTGATCTTTTACATGTTTGAAGATCCTGGACATGTTCCATCTATATAGATCAGCTTTATGCTGGACATCTGAAGTGCACATGTGGAAAACATGACAGGATTGGAATGAATTCTATGTAATGTACATGTGCAGATCCACATGTACAACCTTTAGCCAGCAAAGCAAATATTTCCAGATCCGTGTACAAACAATCCTATCAGTGCAAACCAAAAACATCAGTCCCAGACTGAGCATCCAACTCATTGCACATGGAACATGTACAGCCTGTGTGAGAAATTCTGGGCATTGTTCTATAGCCACACACCTCTGAAATGTTTTTCCTGCTCACTCTTTCATACTTAAGCCACCAGGATAAAGCAAGGGTTAAGCTTCCACCTTTCTTTCTTTCTTTACAGAAAGAAGACTGTTCCACAGTACCTGGGTCCTGGGTAAGAACTCTAGGCAAGACAGAGTTTCCTCATATCTCTTTTAAACCCCATAGGTTTCTGCTGTGGAATTGTCCCCTGGATTGAAAATGAAGCTTCTTTTCATTATGTGTGTGTGGGTTTTTTAATCTCAGTCTTCTGGTCCTTGTCAACCGCTTTTGACCATCTTTTACATGTATGAAAAATTGAGTATTCTCCTGCTTATTCTCTAAGGAAATAGTAGAATTTTTTTATTTCTGATTGGATTTATATAGTTTTGATTTCCTTCTTGTTTGATAAGCCCTTTCAAATCTAGAGGTCAACTTTAAAATAGGACAAAGTCAAAAATCCAATTAAACTGCTCTGAGGGCATCTTAAAAGTCTCAATGAAAAATATGTCTGTCTAAAACAATTACTGAAACACTTAAATACTGGGGCTGTGTTTTGTTTTGCTTTTGGTTTCCTTGTTTTTAAGACCAAACAAATTCAAGTACATCATATCCTCTGGATAAATATCTCTTCATTCACATCAAAGTCTTGTTTGTTCATACTAATGCTGTTTCCATGAAAACCTGGATATGTTGGTTAGGTATAACACAATAGGAAATCACCCACTTGTTTGAAATTCTGTATCTCAAGGATACCAGAAATGCTGCTTCTTAGGGCATGGCTAAACAGCCCCTTTAATTCATCAGGACATTTTAATATCTTGTCTGAACTGCTAACTCATCTCACTGCATTGCTCATTATTAAAAACCTTTCTAAAAGAGTTCCGCTCCTGAAATAAACTTCATTATCTGCTGGGTAAATTGTCTTGTAGGAGAGTGGACTCTAGTTTTTTTCCTGCAGCTAACATAGAATTACAGTATTCAAGAATTACTTCTTTTTCTTGTTAGAAGTTGAATCTAATCTCCCAAGTAGAAGAGTTTTTAAAACAGTAAACTGTTCTGAGATCAGCCATTTTTAAGGCAAATCTCTTCAGAACCATTGAATATTGTGCCTAATCCTCTTGGCTGCAGTTTGTTTATGGCAGAAATGAATTTACTGTATCTCCTATAAAACCCTTGTGGAGTGTTCTTACAGTATAAAATGGGAGCTTAGGAGAATTACAGTCTGGGGAAACTGGATTTGATCTCAGCTGAAAACTGGTGTGTGGCCTTAATAATCCTAGCAACATATTTCCTTTGATAGTGTTGCCTTTTGAAGAACTGATAGGCCTTATTGTATTTGCAGGTGACTGGTAGGGGGATAAGAGCAGATGAAACAAAGGGATAAACAATATTGTATTACTCCTTTATTAAGAAATTCTTCAATAAAACTGTTGTTGCTATGAAGTATTGAGTTATTAAAGGAAACTGGATGGGCTGAAGTATCATGAGTAATTTGTAATGGGAATGTCTCTCTCAGCCTTTTTTCCTTCTTATTACACTGTTAGTTATTCTGTCTGTCTTAATTCCTTCACTATTCATTTTTTCATGTTCCTTTCTCTGTTTTACTTTTTTTGTCAACCTGTGGCAGGGAAACCTAATTGTAATACCCAAACTTTGGTTCAAACTGCTGTTCCAGAAAGTTCAAACAATCTAAGAGATTGTAAGTTTTTTGATAAGGGTACTTCAAGATCAAGCAATTATTGGTTTAAATGCTGTTGCTGTTTTACTTCTGGGATTGCTTTAGGACAACTAGAAATTCTAAGATAAATAAGAAATTGAAATTTTATATCTGAAAACTGATTCTGTGCAGAAACATTTTTTAAGTATTATTGAACATTAAATTTTATTAATAATCCCCAGCTGGAAATTATAACTTTCTTTTCCAGAAAAAAAGTATTTTTAATACTTTCATGTGTCAAAAGATGAGAAAAATGTTTATCTGAAACAAATCAAGGCAATTGGTATATCAAGTATTGTATGTTAATTTGTAGGTTTCTTTACAAAACCTATAATTTGAATATTTGAAATATTCCCTATTAAGCAAGCCTATGGTCTCATCTGAAATGCATATGGTTTGGTAAAAAGAAATAAAAAGGCACTTAAGTTTTGCTGTAACCACTTGTGAAACCTCTTGCATGACCAACTAAATGCTTGAAGTGCTGGCTAATATTTTTAATTGAAAGAGAAAACAAAAGCACTAAAAGTACATGTAAATGTATGCAGCTAGAAAATAATTGATTTTTAGAATACTTTTTGTTGTAAGGTCAAGTCTGTCTCCTGTTCATCAATCCTGAATAAGCACAAATGGCTATTTTTGGACAAGATTACTTCTATTGGTTGGTTTGGATGAAAGCACATATCCATTATCTTTAGTACAGTTTGTCACAGGTGTTTCTTTAAAATTTTAGGAATTAATGTGCTTTTAAGGTAAATGGTTCCTCTACTCAGTCTACAGCAAGCAGGATCAGATGCTTTAGAGAAAGAGAGAAAAAATGTGAAACGTGTCAAATACAGAATAATCATTCCAGGCAGGAATCTTTCCTATCACAGTCTGTCTCTTGGCAGAGGTGTTATCAATTTGGGGTAGGATGAAAATTCTCCCTTAGTTTTTTCTTGCTTCTTTTTTTTTTCCTAGTTATGCTGGCCAGAGAAAAGTATACTTTTTTGGCTCTGAGATTTAGCTGCTTTCCAAAAGATAGCATTTGTAGTGTTCTGCATTCCTGATCGGTGTTGTATCATTAAGGTGTGTATTGAAATGCAGCAGTCAATAATATGCTGAGTCTGCTACTCATGGTGATCCCTTTAAAGAAACACTGAACATTTTTTTCAATTAACAGAATTCAAATAATGCTGAGCCCTCCCAGCACCGTGTCTTCATATCCACGTGCAGGCAAATGCTTGCAGTACTTGTGCTCAGTGGTTGGTTGTTTTCTCAGTCAGGGTATTTGCAGGGAGGGAGGGGTTGCTACTGATTTTTGCTTTTGACAAGTGTAATCACAGTCTAAAATATCCTTTTACTGACAAAGGTATTGTCATAAATAAGTAAATAATTTTCCTAAACTGTCTTCTTCCACTTAAAATGTAGTTAGCCAAAATGATTCCTCACTTTTTAAAGCCTTGACATAACTAGCTTATTTTTGAACCTCTGGAATACTAGTATTCTTGATCTAATATTCTTGATCTAAATTTAATTTTTATATGATGATAAATGTTATCTTATCCTTGTTTGATCTTATTATTTGTTTTCTTTGAAAGGATGCTTTTGACGTGAAATCTGAGGAGCGTGCCAGTGTCATCCAACAACTTGAGCAAACTATTGAGGATCTGAGGACAAAAATTGCAGAACTAGAGAAACAATTTCCTGCTGCAGAGGTACAGACTGCTGGGAGGGAGCAGGAAAGTGACCACGCACACGCAGACTCTGGGGAACTCAGCAGTGTGACTCTTCAAAGGAATGAAGAGGAGACCACACCCAGGACTGTGTCACAGGCGAGATCTGTACAAACGTCACCAACAGAGGATTATTTAACACATACAATGCCTTCAGCCAGTGCACTGCCACAGCCACCCCCACCACCACACTTAGAAGGGGGCAAAAGTGAAGGGCCTACTCAGAACTTGCCAGGTCTAGAACTACAGCCCACATTTTGTTCTGAAATCTCCTTAATTCTGTCACCGAAGCTAATCTCAGTGCCATTGGATGCAAGCCAATCAGTACAGAGTATACCACAGTCACCTCTTCCAGGACCCAAAGTTGATTTGTCCCTTGCATTTGAAGGAGAGACTGAAATGACAGTTTCCCATCAGCCTCTAAGTACTGTAGATGTAACTCGTAGTGAACATCCCCCTTCCTTGCCCCCAGAGCCCACATGTAGCATTCCCCCATCACTGCCAGCGACTGAACAGGCTGCCTCCCTGTCTGGAGCACATGGCCATTCCTTTGTTACTTCCGTGTCTGTGGCAGGATTACCACTGCCACCGCCTCTACCTGGCTCAGGACTCCCTTCTTCTGCTGTCTCAGCAGTGACAGACCTGGACCACTCTTTCCCGGGCACCACAATGTCACCTCTCCCTCCTCCTCCACATTTGCCAAGTGGGGAGATACCAATGCTGCCTCCAGCTCCTCTCCTTCCATGCCCTGGATTCCCTCCACCACCTCCACCACCACCCTTGCCTGGAGCAGGAGTCCCATCTCCTCTGCCTGGCTGGGGTATCCCCCCTCCCCCTCCACCACCACCACCTTTACCTGGAGCTGGTGTCCCTCCTCCACCTCCTCCTCTGCCCGGCCTGGGATTGCCACCCCCAGCACCACCGCTTCCTGGAGCAGGACTGCCACCACCTCCTCCACCTCTGCCTGGAGGGGGCATTCCACCTCCTCCCCCTCCACCACCACCTCTGCCTGGTGCAGCTGTACCTCCTCCACCACCTCTTCCAGGATCAGCTGTACCCCCTCCACCACCTCTGCCTGGTGGAGCTGTACCCCCTCCACCTCCTCCACCACCTCTGCCTGGTGGAGCTGTACCCCCTCCACCCCCTCCACCTCCTCTGCCTGGTGTAGCTGTACCCCCTCCACCTCCTCTGCCTGGTGTAGCTGTACCCCCTCCACCTCCTCTGCTTGGTGGAGCTGTGCCCCCTCCACCACCTCTGCCTGGTGTAGCTGTACCCCCTCCACCTCCTCTGCCTGGTGTAGCTGTACCCCCTCCACCACCTCTGCCTGGAGCTGGTGTCCCTCCACCACCCCCTCCTTTGCCTGGGTTGGGGATGCCTCCTCCAGCCCCACCACCTTTGCCTGGAAGTGCACCACCCCTTCCAGCAGCAGTCCAGGGCAGCAGTTACCCAGCAGTCCCACAGGGCTGTGGTTTTCTTCCTCCTCCATTACCATCTGGTTTATTTGCAATGGGGATGAATCAGGAGAAAGGGAGCAGGAAACATGTAATAGAGCCTTCTCGGCCAATGAAGCCTCTTTACTGGACAAGAATTCAGCTCCACAGTAAAAGGTAAGTCATAGAATTATGTAGAGTGGTGGTTTTGCTTTATGGCTGTCTCGATAGTATTGTTTATCATTAGCAAAAGTCTTTCCTGCTAGGTAGGCCTTTGGGAGAACATGGATGCAAGCAGGGTTTTATGTGTAGTTGGATATATAAATAGGGCGCCCATTTTCTTTAAAGCGCACAAAAGTTATTTGCACATGGAAGCTCTTTGATGGTAGCGTTTTCAGTGTCCTTTGGGGCTACATATCACATGTGGATAAGAGATCCAGGGGTGATGGTGTGCCACCAAGTGTTCCGTGTAATGTTTTTTAAAATGTCATATTTGTGATTTCCCCTCAAATTTCAAGGTAGCATTGGTCTCTCTCTGGAGGAATTTGCAAGTTTTGGTAGTGTCTTCCTTCTAGATGGATCTATGCTGAACACATTCTATCCTTCTCTTTCTTTTCTTCAGTGACCTTGAAATACTTTTTTTTTTGCACCTTGTACACTCAACAGACTCAGATTCAATCTGCAATTTATTTGCATAAAGCAATTCTGATAGCTTTGATATGACTTGGTTTCAGTTGTTGATGTTTTTGGGGGGGTTTTGTAAAAGATCATTGCGGCATGAAAAAAGTTTCCTTGTAAATATTTTTCTTATATCTCTGACTAGTAATTACAAAACCCATCTGCTGTTATTTAATGATGAATTTATTCTTTCTTCTGAAGTTCTTGCCACTGTTGCACAGGTGGTCAGTAAATAACTGTCTATTTCTACTTCTCTTCCTGTCCATGTCTGTACCTTTTATAGCCTATATACAGCCTATTTTTATTCCTAGGCATGTAGAGTGGGTGAATATAAATAAGCCTGACAGTATCACACATGAAAAAAGAAAACCCAGAAGTGTGAGGAAGAATCAACAGTAGATTTTATCAAAATGCTGCTAGTAGAATTTAGGCTTATAAATTGCTGCTATTTAATTTTTTTTAATTCCTCCATTTATGACCTTATTTAGTTTGACATTGCCCTACATAGGTCTTTTGCTTAACTTTAGAGATTCTAGTGCTTCACTTGTGTGGGAAAAAATTGAAGAGCCTTCCATAGATTATCATGAGTTTGAAGAACTGTTTTCTAAAACAGCTGTTAAAGAGAGGAAGAAACCCATTTCGGACACCATTACAAAAACAAAGACTAAACAAGTGAGTATTCATTTAATTTAAGATCTTTTCTAGGCTGTTTTTTACATAGACAGATTTTTGCATGCAGCTGAGATGAATTATGTCTGGTGTGGAATTGTTACCATATATAAATACACATTATAGAAAATTGAGAGAAGGAGAGAATGTAGGATGTATTTCAAAGCTGTATGTATTAAAGGCTGAAGATTTCTTTTTTCATAAATTACTTTTCAAGTATGTATTTTCTTAAAAATATCTTTGCTTTATCCACTTTAACAAAAAATAATACTAAAATAATTAGGTGCATATATGATGCTTTGAAATTGACTGCAGATGTGCAAGGAGTAGTATATATATTATTCTGATTAATTTTATACATTAAATAATGACTTGCATATGAAGTACCGTGACTTCAGAGAAAAATTATGCTTCAGAATCTAATTCCTAATGTTATACCAATCAGAATGGTTTAGGATTGTGTTGTGTTTATGCGTATAAAGAATATGAAGTTTATATAGACAATAAATGACAAGCACAGCTGGGAAAAATCCAACATTAATCAAACCGGTTTCTTGAGACAGAATGGTGTTCAATATAACAAAAATGGGAAGAACACTTTAAAATGTAGAAGTTTAAACCCCAGAGTAAAAGAATTTAATCCGAATGTTTACATGACTATTTGGCTGTAATCATCTTGGTGTCTGTGTAAAAATCAAGTTGTGGTGGTATGCTAAGGAATTTTCAATTAAACTTTCAGGTCAGAGATTGGGATGGTCTTATGTGGGTTCCTAAAAAGCCATTAAGGTTCTTGTTTTATCTTGATTTCATGTTCCTGTACTCAACTCAAAGCTAGGCAGATCTTTCCATCATCTTTTGAGATGCAGGTTAGTGCTGTACAAGACTTTATTCTAACATGAGATACAAAGTGGGACTCTTTAAAATCTCTATTCACTGGACCTTATATCTGAATATGACCTATTAGTTCTCCACCTCTTGGTTCTGGAGATCTCGCCCCCATAGATACATTTTGGTCAGGTGCTTTACTGTGCTGACAACTCACAGCAGGCAAAAGAACTGGTAATGAAGGTAGGATGATTATCCCAAGGTGATGGACGGATGGATGGACGGATGGATGGACGGATGGATGGACGGATGGATGAAAAGGATAGTGCAAACACACGTACCACTGTGCTGCACTAGGCTGTACTAACTGGGATAGGAGGAAATGTAAGATTCCATTGCTATCTGGCTGTTCTGCAGTAAATGTCCAAAGTGCAAGACCTTTGCTCCTCTTTCCTCCTTCTAGAAAAAGCTGGTTTTTAATGGTTATTCTTAGCTTAATTACTATCATAGTTGTTTAAGTAAAAAAAGAAATGCAAAAGTGATGCTGTGTGTCCCTGAAAATTTCATAAGATTTGGTGATGAAAATCTCCCAACAGAGTGGAAATCATGGCTGTTTACTTCTGTAACATACAAAGAGCTTAAAGACAGAGAGTGATTATGAATAAATATTAGATGTGGATTTTAATACTAAATATTTCTTTTTCTTGCAATGCCATAAATTTAGATCTGTTGTCAGTAAGTTAAAAAAAATGTAGTGAAAGCTAAATTGACTGATTGTTCTTAACTTCTTTGATGAGAAGAAAGTTTTTTCTGACAGAAATTTCCACACAGAAGTTTAAGGCAATCAAGTAGTTGCTGTCACCTAGAACAAACATTCCTGTGAGCGACCTTAATTCACAGAAGATAATTCTGTTTCTCTTCCTCTGATAATCAAACAAATGTACTGCTCTCAAAAACAGAAATTGCCTAATAGAGAAGTCTGGCTTGTTGAATTGTGGTATCTGTAGAAAAGATTGACTAAACAGATAAACAGGCTTTCATTAGAACTATGGTTAGAGCTGTCATTTATTGCAGATGTCAAAGTTAAATACTCATGTGTGAGAATCCAGTTAGGGCTCTTCAGGGTGTTGCCATGAGACAATTGAAATAGAACAGCTTCACAAATATATTCCACGTATACCCTCTCATCAATTTGGAATGCAGGACATTATTTTAGAATTCTCTTAATCAATAGTGCAGTAAACACTTGGATAATGAAGTCTATCCGTGTTTAGGAGAAGAAACAGTTACTTGGGGAAAGCATGGCTGTAATTCCACAAGTGTGTTTTTTACAGGGAGCACCAAGTGCTGTTTAAGTGCTTACTGACTTACATGGCTTCTATGATAGTTACGGGTGCTGTAAAGATCTTACAAAATGGTGTTTCTGTAGTGATTTTTACAGGGACATGTTATGCAAAGCAGATGTGTTTTGTCACCTGTTGAACTATGAAGAAGCACTGTACAGAAAAGAACCAGGACTCTCACTCTGCTGCTTTCCCAAAAAGCTCTTGTCTGGCAGTTGTTTTTGCTCCTTGTGTTGAAGTACAGGGTCTGCTGAGTGAATGTATTGCTTAGATGAATTGAATGTAAAGCACTGGCTACACTGGAAATAGTAGTAATGAAAAAATGTACAGATAACTTTCAAATGTATAAAGTATTTGGTACTCTGTATAAACATATGATTTTAATAAAACACTTTTTATTGCAAGCTGAAATAAAAATGTATTTTTGCACATGGCAGGAGGGGGAATTCTACCTAATCTGCAGAAAGATTTGATAGTTTTGGGATGTTTTAGTGGGTGAAAGATAAATGATTTTGAAGTAGACTGCTGTTCTGCACACAGGGCTTTCATTTTCTAAGCCAGAGAGTGTGTGCAAACATGCATATGTTTGTTGTGTATGTATATAGATATGAATTATAGAATAATTTCTGAATAGTGAGTACTTTTTAAGTGGTAAAATTATTCTTATTGCTCTGGGTTGGTTGGGGTTTTTTGTTAATGAATGAGTTAATTTCACCCTACCCAACTATTGGTTGTAATTTTTTTCTCAGCATGATCATCTGCAACTAATACAATATAAATCTATAAAGCTTTAAAAAAATCAATATTATACCTAGCATTGAATGAAGGCTTCACTAAAATCCATTCCAGAACTTTAAAGAAAGAGAAAGAATGAAGTGTTATTATTTATTTGTGAATGCAGCTGATTTTATTCTTCCCACCTCTTATTTGGTGCTATGGCACAAACTGTGATTTATTTTGCTCTGTTAATGCATATATATCAAATTCTCAGCTGCTGTAAATGTGTGCAGGCTCACTCAACAGGAATGCCTACTAAATCTTCAAAGAAAGTCCTTTATAGGCTATATTGTAGGTGGGGCTGCCATTACTACCTATTAAAGTGGTCTGACTTTCATTAGAAGTCCCTGTTACAATGGTACCAAAATTTAGCTCTTTAGACTGCAAGTTTTGTTGGGGTTTTCCCCCAGTTTGTGTCTCCTTCATTTTGCCAACGTTGAAAAAGGAAACAAGGTCTGCTTTTGCTCATGTCCGCATAGTTTCCTAGACTTGAATTATGGAGAAATTTTATTACATGTATATTTTTAGCTGTATAAAGGGTGTCTTGAATTTTGACACTCTACAGGTTATAGGTCTGTTCCTGTTGCTTAGGAGGAACTTCAGGTATAAGATTTTTCTCTGACTTTTTACTGGTAGTTTGGAAAACAGGAGCCAAGAAGAGGGAGGCAAAGGAAGATTAATAAAAGTAACTGGGGAAGGAGTGACTAACTGAGGAGATCTGACAGCTGAAAATATAGAGCATATTAGCTGTGATTCTGTGTCACCTCTTATTCTGTCTAAAGCAATTTCACTCAAACTTTTTGTGAGACTGGAGTGATTTTGATCTGGGGGATCCTTTAAACCAAATTGTCAATCTCGTCAAACCTGAGATGTTTGATCCAAGCAGGGGGTGAAACTCACTCTTGTGTCTTGTTCAGCTATTCCATGTAGTTACAATACAAGTTTGGATTATGTGGCTGGGTAGTCTTTTTCATAGAACCCTTTCCATAGCTTGTGTCATCTGTGTGAAATGAGCACAGTCCATAATGATTACTTATTAAATTAAGCTGTTACTTGTGTCAGAAATTGCTGCACAGAAGTTGTTGCAGCACTTAAATCACAAGTAATTAGTAAAGGAGGAAGAAAATGGTCTTATGATTAAGGCTCATGAAAATGCTCTCATGATAATTCTCATATTAATTCTCAGTACTAAGAATATATTTGCATGGCAAACATTGGCCAGAATAATTGAATGAGTTTGGTGGAAAAATGGTATATAATCAGAAAACCTTGATATCAGTCAGCATAATAAGGATATAGAATGGACTGAGCTGACTTGCATAGGTTACTTCCTTCCCTAACTTTTGAACAGTCATTTTAGAAACATTACTGGTAACCCTCTAACTGTACTTTTGGAAAATATTATTGAAGTAACTGTGATGAATTTTTCAATCACGGACCATGTGCTTATAATCTATAATGTAAATGAAAAAAATGTTGAAGATTTTCTCATGTGGAAAGTCCACTATGAATCTATTGACATTAGCATTTTAAACACTGTTTCCATCCCAGAATATAAATAATATGTTGCTAAAATTTCATTTGGTTTCAAAAGCCTTAGGTCCATAAAAGATGTACCAATGAAACTGTTTAGATTATGATTTCAGGATATTTGAATTTTAAGTTGGACCTAAAGAAGGAAGAGAAGACTTCTGGAAATAAAATGCCACTTCAGTCCTTGGAGTTAGAATGTGGTTCTTGTTTTTTAGTAAGGGACATTTTACTGTTTCTCAGCCTCCTGTTGAGGAACACGATGCTTATCCAACTTAACTAATTTCTAACTGAATTAAAGCACTCTAAGTATTTTTCTAACCTAATGTCATAAATTATGGATATTAACTGGGGTAATCTCTTAACAAAAGATTACTCCAATAGTAACAGTTTTATGATGCTAATTTCAAATAGTGCTATTTTAGTGCTAAAACTGCACAAAAGGACATTAATTGTTTCTCATCCATATTGGTAAAAGCTTTATTTATGAAATAACACAACAGGGTAATAGAAAAAATGTACGAAAAGTAAATATTATGTTTCATTGCTACCCTCAAGCATAAAGTTTCAGACATGGCTGTTTGACTTTACCAATTTGCATAACATGTCAACAATTTGCATCTAAAATTATATGAGAAAGATATAGATTATGAAATTCTTCAGTGGGTAAAGAAACTAGCTCATTTCCAGAGGGGTTTTTCCATTTTGGTTAGGATGGGAGACAGAGAGATGCTGAAAATAAGCCTTTGTGATTGATGCTCTGTGAGTTCAGTTAAATCAGTATCTGCCATCAGCATGGATATATTGTTAGACAGCTGGGACTGGGTGCTGGGTTTTGGGGGGTTAGGGGTATTTTGTAGATATGAAGGAAAAATTTTGATCTCCTATTACACCAAAGTGACCACACTACTTGAAGTATTCTGTTTCCACTCTCACAGTTGCCATTACCAGCCAGAAGTTACCTCTGAATTTACCTTCAAAATAAGGCAAACAAAGGGTTAACTAAAACACACAACACACATAAAAATCCCCCACCTGTAAGAGTATGTTATTCTGTTATACCTACAAGAAAGATATACATGGGAAAGATATGATGGGTCCACTTCTGTGGTTGTCCATTTTATACTTGGAATACACTTGAATCTACAGAAAAGCCTTGTCATGGAGCCCGGTGAGAAGGTGACTATTACTGGCCCGATCCTGTCTCTTAACTTTTGATTTGGAACTTTGTTGTCTCTGCCTCTTCCCTGCCACTTGTATGAGCAATGGGTCTTTGTACCTGGATGTGACTTTGTGTAATGTACAGCAGTTTCTCTTAACCAGTGAGAGCTTTGGGATAATTTTTCTATCTCAAATGCTCAAAATCAGAAATAGATAATTTTTCTATCTCAAATGCTCAAAATCAGAAATAGAAAGCAAGAATCATTGAAAAATTCCATGCATTAACTAAATATTATTCTGGGGGAAAGGAATCTTCATATTTTTTGCTTCAGGGCTCTCATCAAACATGTGTCTTGCATTACCTTTCACAAAATATCTCTTTGACTGTTTTTGCTTGTGTTAAACAATCAGGAACAAATTTGGCATGTAGTTTGTTAATGCTCAACAATGAGGACCACTCCAGAATTAAAAAGTTTGTCCTAGACTTCAGGCTGCAGATAATATCTCTAGCTTCCTTTTTATTTATTTTTTTTAAATTTGTTTAAAGCAGAGTTCCAGAATCCAGACTAAAAAGGAGCTGTGTATTGTGTCTGAGGCTTTAGATCTTGCAGAGATTGGATTTATCGAACTTTTGTTGTTCTGCCTTTAAATGGCGTCACTTGTCTGTAGCCTGTAGGCCCAGACTATGCAGCTGATTTATTTTATTGTTTTACTTTTAAATGTGGGAATTGCTTTAGGCATTTATGCTAATATTCATATTTTATGAATTAGTGTTGTATTGTTACATCCATTCTATTGGAGGAAACTCTAGTATTCATGCAATTGACTGAAATGGGAATGAACAGCATAATAGAGATTAGTTGACAAAAGTTGACATAAACCCTACATTTTGAATAAAACCAGGGAAATTTGGTAGCTGCTATGTGAAACTGCTTTATCTATTGCCTTCTGCATCCATTCACTTTTGGCAGCAAAGATAACTTACTCTTCATGTGGACAGTGGTTTTTTTTTGTTTTGCTTCTAATCACTGTCAAGACGTGGCACTCAGCAACTAATTATTTTCCTGTCTATCGCCTCACTTTCAGAAAAAGCATCTTTTTTTTTCTGCTGACTTTTAAGCCAGGACTTGAACGGATCTACTAGGTCACTAAGTCTGGTCCTGCCCCCTGGACAGGAATCATGTTCTAGCCTGCATGGCAACAACATAGTTAATTTATTTGCTTCCTTTTTCTCTAGTGTTGATTTGCTTGTTGTATTTGTAAGCCTGATCTTAGTAGCTCTCTGAGTTTTAGAATTCTGATGGAAGACAGAAACTCTGATTTCACAATTTGAAGAAAATATAATTGTACGTGGGTGAAGAATTAGATGTGGGAGATTCCCAAGATCAGACTCCAACTCATCCGTGTTCTTTGGGCCTCCAAGAGGGAACAGTGTAGTTCTGCTTCCTTTGGAAAGGTCAAGTTGGTTCTAGGTAGGTTCACACCTGAATGCAGTTGTAATATTTTTTTTGTGGAAGACCACTTCACAAAGCTATTTTACTCTCAATTTTCTTCTTTTATTTTGTTTTACTCCTCGATAACATAGTATCCTACATCAGTTCCATTTCTACTCCATTTTTGCAGAATCTGAGGGATAGTAAACATACAAGCTTACTTCTGATAAGCTCTTGCCACTTTATGTGACTACTGTTGTTTTCTGATAGCACTTTTGTGACTACTTTGCATTTGATTTTTAATCCACTTTATTTGTCAGCTTTGGGATAGTTTTCTAGTTCAAAATAAAGGCAGCAAAGGGATTCCCACCATATGCTGGCACCAGCAAGTTAGTTATGCTATCAATACAAGATGTTTTGGACTTGAGCGATAACAATAGGAGCTGAAATCAACAGTTCCCCCAATGTCTTCTTTACCAAATTCAGTTTCTTCAATTTATTTGGAATACACAAATTTAGGGTGAAGTTTTTGAACTTTTTTTGCGTAACATACTGTATTGTTTCTTTTGTTGTTCTGCCTTTCCAGCAAGTATGGTTTGGTAGCAACATCATTTGAAGAGATTCTGTTCTTTTTAAAATTTTGTATACACTTCTTTTTCTTTTTTTTTTTTTTTGATAGAATTGAAAATACTTGTTTGGTTGTTATTACAGATTGCAACTTAATTGTTGGAAAGATTTGATCTATACCCAAGGTCTACTTTATTTTGTAATCTTTTTGTAGCTGAAAAGAAACAAATCTATAACAGTTTCTCTTTACAAGAAGAAAATCTCTTATTGACCCAGATTTATCACAGTTCCAGGCTTGAATGAAATGTTTGTTCCATTAAAAAAAATATTTAGAGTGATGATTCCCTATTAGAAGACTATTGCAGGTTATCCTAATTTTATCTTTCTGAATGACATTAATTTTATTTTTGAAATCCAAAAAAACCTATCGTATCCTAGTTTTAAATTCCAAATAGTATATTAAATAGATTTAAAAGTTACATAGGAATTTCTTGCTAATTCCTATGTAGGTGATGTGAGTAGCCATGCCTTGAATTTAGATCTTTAACCTTGTGAACATCAGTTATGATATACTTGTTTTCAAATGTTAAATTTTTCGGTTAAAGAGCAGTATTTTTTGCTGTTGAGACATCCCACCCCAAAAGGGAAGGGAACACACAGGTGTGCAGATGCTCATGGTCAACAAGGAATGACAAAAGCCAGAAGGTTGGTAAAAGCTTACAGACTTTTATTAGCAAATTATACACTTGTCATGGAAATTGATATATTATTCCCTCATTTCCCAGCATAAGCACACAGTGGTGGGTTCTGAATAAAGAGGTAGAGTGAGTGAGAGAAACTGGAGGGAGGGAGGGACAAAGATCACCAGTCCTTGTTCCAGTGCTGATCCAGCTAATGGGATGTCCAGAGTCCTGGAGCCATGAATAGTCAATGAAGTCCTGGAGCTTCATGGGGGTACTTATTTATAGATAAGTTTCTTGCTTTCTATGCAAATCAGTTGTCATGCACAGTTCATTCCTCTAGACATTTCTGGAAATAGATTGGAGGGCTTTGGGAGGTCTCTGGTGTCTTGATCCTCTTCTGCTGGGTTGGCTTTTGGTCAGCAATCCTTTTTCCTGACCTCATTCCTGTATGTCCAACTGTGCTTATCTCCAGGAGCCAGAACAAGGATTTCTGTCCCAGAAAACTGCTGCCCTGCCCCTGCAAGGCCCCCTTCTCCAGCCACATCCTGTTACTTCTCACAGCATGTTATTACCAAGGATCCTTGGTTGGCAGCACAGTGATCTGGCTGTTCATGTTTGAGACACAGACATTAGTCCCTTATCTTCAGGGCTTCTACAGCTGTATTTTCACTCCACTGCAGCTAGTTTGGCATCTGTGAGAAAAGGGAATAAAATATCTTCATAATCAATGGTTATGAAGATTTAAGAAGGGAAAAAATCAAATTAAACAGTTGGCCAGCCAACCACATCCTCAGAAAACCTATACTGTAAGTTCAGTGAGTTTCTCAAGTTTCCTTTCCTAAGTAGTTCCAATGGCAGAGTTCAGGGTCAAGTTTTTCCTTCTCTTCTGCTGTTCAAACATCACTGTACAGACCTGTATCTGAAAATGTAAGTGAATCAAAGTTGGCAATGAATCAGTGAATCATATGGCAAACATCTTCTGAGTACTTTTTTGAGCTTTTAAGATGTGAATTGGATCATTATATTCTTTACTCTGGCTAACCTAATTCTACTTTTTCTAATCTCTTTTCTGCTAAATAATTTTTAAATAATTTTTAAATAATTTTGCCAGTGTGGCTGTAAATGATACAGCCTCCAGGCACTACAACAGTAGCGCTATAACTTGAAAAAATAAGTATATGCTTCCTGACATGAACTAACAGTTTTAGTTATCTGTATTTTCTTTTTTCCTCCAAGTGACTCACAAGGGTTTTCATCAGTGTGATTAGTACAGTGTAAAACTCAGCAACCTATGTAGAGTGAATATTAACATCTTTCTTCTATGCAATGGTTGAATCCTGGCATTGAAAATTATTTCATCTAGAATCATGTCATTTTACAGATAAGAGTCCTCTTCTGGCATTACTTGTTTCTCCTAACAATGATATAAAATTTACATCAAGTTGAATTCAAAAACCTTAGAGCTCTTTGTAAGATAGTCTGTGAATTACATGGTGCTCTTATGATTGTAAAACGAACACGTATGAAAGTCTATTTTAATCACTGATTTTAACCCCCTAAAGCAAGACATTTTGATGGCTTGATTTTGTTTTTTTTCTATTTTGTAAACAAAAAAGCTTTGTGACCTTTTAAAATCCTTAAATGGATCAAAGAAAACCCCAATGTGTACGTGGTTATTTTGACTTTAAAATAAAATTCATATTGGCGCCTACTACGTCAAACATTCAAATAAAATACAAATTCTCACAGTTTTAACTTACATCAAAGATGGAAATCATTGTGTGGTTTTGGAAACCAAAGCAATTCCAAGATAGACACAGTTGGAATTTTTTTATTTGACAGTGTTTTTCATATACTTAGTAACATCAGTGTGAAGTAGAGTGTGCATTCTAATGAAGAAGGAAGACTAGGGGAACCTTTTAGGATTAAATTCAGCTAGGTTATAAAGCTACGTACACTTGTAATGGGTTTATACAGCAGAAGAAAACTTTAAGAATAATAAATTTTCTCATTTTTGGATATGTATATAGACTACAAAGAACTATTTCTTGAATATGTTGTTAGTAATGCAAAATATCTTGTATATTATCCTGCATAATATAATAATACTTGTATTTCTTTTGGCAGGTTGTCAAGTTGTTAAGTAACAAAAGATCTCAAGCTGTTGGAATATTAATGTCTAGCCTTCATTTAGACATGAAGGACATTCAGCATGGTAAGTGAAACAACTATTGATTATTCTCAGATCACATAATTAATTATCTGGAAATGCTAAATATTTATATCTTTTGATATATAAAATAAATTGAGGCCTTTTTTACACTATTTTTTCTGAAAATAGCTTGTTCTGCATTTATATTCCCCTTTCAGCACCAGCTATGTAAGTGGTATATATTATAGACATTTTGATTTTTGGTTTTTCTGAGGAAGAAATGATGTGTTGTTTATTTTAATTCAGATAACCTTGGGACATATCCAGAAAAGTGAATTATAGTGTTTAATTTGTTTGTTTTATAAAATAGTTTCTATATTTGGGTTAGCACAAACTGTGGTGTTCTTTCATCTGCAACAGCATTTTTTACAAAGCAAGATCTTCTAGGGGAGCGTAATACTTTTCACATTTATGCTAAGAGACAGTAGTGCAAAAAGGTGAAAAGTGGAATTGCATTTATATTCAGAGCATCCCTTATGTTTCCCAAAGGCTTTGGATAGATTTGAAGCAGATTGAATTATCCTGTGAAGTGCCAGCCTATCTATTAAATAAATGTGGTTTCAAGTATAACACAGACTTCATAAATCACAAAAACATCTTGTGAACTTTCTAGGCTACATATTTACAGCCATGCATTCAGTTTACTAGGATTTGCTTATTTTGCGAAATTATTCAGAAATAGAACAAATTTGAGATCATTCTGTCAGCTAGTGAGTAACTCGTAATCACAGTTTTAAGGTTTTATTAAACTGTTTTGATGGTTACTAGACTTCCTCAAGCTGAAGCACTTAAGATGGTAGTCATAGAGCAAGGCGCCAGTGCTGGCGCCAAGAAGTACTTGGTATTTCCAAAGCTGGCAGATGTAGTTCAGTTAAGTCATAGAGCAAAATCTGAAAACAATGATATGGTCCTTTCCTTCAGTCAAATATTCAACTTGGTTTCAGTTAATAATGAGAACCTTATGAAAAAAGGAGTCCGCCTAACATCTGTGTCTGTGGTAAAGCCAACACAAGTTCATTGAAAATTTGCTTGCTTAACATGCAACACTAACAATAACATGGCATGAATGTCAGTAGTTGAAGGGGTCAAACAATATTATTCTTAACCTTTATCCTATTACAATATTAAGCACACGTGATCATCTAAGAGCTGTGTGCAGATTTTGGATATTCCTCTTTCAATAGCCGTTTTCTAAAACCAAAAGTCCTTGCAAAAGGGAATTTAATAGTTCTTCTATTCCCTTGATGTGCAGAAGTGATTAAACAAACACAAGAAAACTTTTCTGGTGGGGGAATTTGTGAAAATTATTGGTGCTAAAAGTCTCTTTTTTTATTTTCTTTTCTTTAAGAACATAAAATAGGCATGGAGAAAATGTGATGAGGAGCAGGAAATACTTGCATGGTGGGGACAAGGAAAATAGAGATATTGCCCAGAAGTATTTTTGGCATCAGTCACTCCATGCAGAGGTCTCTGAGTGATCTAACCATAGAGCCCATGCAGAAATTATAGAATCAAAACCCCAAGTATTTAGCTTTACCTTTATGTATGCAACGTTGTTAATTCTTTATTAAAAATAAGGGGTTTACATATTTTTGAGTGCTAAAACATTTAGGATTTTCTGCTGCAATTTGAACATACTAACAACAATATACTAACAAAAGTTCAAATAATGATCAAGTGCCCGCACTAACAAAAATAGTTGATGTATTTGTAACTTTATTATTTAAGTTGTATGACAATGAATACAGTAAAAAATGTGATCAGGGTTTTTTGTGCCCTAGCCCAGGGGTAGGCCTTTTAGCAGTGGTCTTGAGATTTTTCCATGTTTGATGTACACTGACATAAAAATTTACACATATCTCAGTACACTACAAGCAATTGTTTTCCATAAATAAGGAATGCACTCAAATTAAACTTTCCCCCCACCCCCCTCCTTAAAATTTGTGATACCAGGTAACTTATATCTTCTTGTAAATATTCCCTATATCAAACATAAAGCATATTTTTAGGATGCAGTGTTCACGCAAATCACAGAAAAGTTTTTTGTTTTTTGGTTTTTTTTACTGGCCTCAGAAAGGCACCCAGGAGGAGAGAGAAACTTGCAGTGCTGAGTGATATTACATTTCTTGTTTTGTATGATATTTACTGTGTTGTATTTTTCTGGTGCTTTAGAAAAATTTTGAAGTTCTACATGAACAGAAGGGAAAACAATTATGCTGGGTACTAATCCACCTAATAAATTCAGGATTTCAAGTTCTAAATCCGATTTTGTTTAGATGAAGACCTTAAAATAGCTTGAGACCTGGTCAAATGTAGTATTTCATGTCTTTTTAAATTTTTGTTCTTTGGTTGGTGTTTTTGGTGTGATTTCACTTGCTTTTTAAGATACAAAATACAGATGAAATATTGTCTGAAATAATATTGTCTGCATATCTGATCAGATGTGGCATTTAACAGAAGATCTCAGTATACTGTAATACATCTTAAATAGTTTTATTTTATTGCATGGTTGTTAAGTGTCTGCTTGCAGAATTGCATTTGTCTGCTTCCAGCTTTGGAAATAGGTTTAGTAAGACAAATGCCCAGAGCCTGTCTGCTTTTAAAATATTTTTACAGTGTGGAAGGATTAGTTGTAATAATCAGAGCACATTTGTTCTGTACTCTAGTATGTCTTTCTAGTAGTGCTTCAAAGTTTGCTAGATTAATTTTTGTTGTTGTGGGGATTTTTTTAGTATATTCTAATTCCTAACAGAACTCGCATCTATTTTATGCAGGTAAGGCTAGAACTGTAAGAAATGTTGGTCCCTTTAGTTGCAGCGCCCTTTCTCTGCTATTAGTATAAAAACGAATACTCGTGGTTTCTCTGATTTCACGCAAGGTCTTACTGATGCCTGGGTTTTTTGCAATCATCTATCAACTATGCAAAACACTTTATCCAGGCATTTTGCTTGCTTTTGTGTTTTCACTCCACCACAAATATCCTTTATCCAGTATTATGTTCCCAGTGGAAATATTGCTGTATTTGGCTGCATGATATGGCCAAAACTTGAGAAATGCCAAACAAGCACTTCTTACCTCTTTTTCCTTTATAGTTCAGATTTTCTTCCTAGAGAAAAGACTTGGGGTTTAACATTAACGTTTTTGGCAGGGGGCATTTCTTAACATTTCAGAGATGCAAAGTGTGCTCAGATTAGGGGACAAGATTCTGGTGTAACTGTATAGAGTAACCTATGATGCACACCTTATGCATTAAAATATAATTGTTAAGCCTGAGTCTGCATTTCAGGACTGTGTCTTGTAAATAAGGTATCTTTGTTCAAGCTGTCTGTCAGCATTTGAAATATAGCAACTGTTTGACATTGCAGCCATGGTGCAGATAATAAATTTGTCAGTGCCTTCCTCAATCCCCTTATTTATAAAGAAACAGTGTATCTTCCTTTGTGTTTACAACTGATAATAAGTGCAGTAAGAACAGCAAAAAGTTCTCTGTGTGTATAAAAATAGAAGGAAAAAGTTAAACTGAAGATGTCAGCCAGGAAAAAAGGTAAACTGGGTATTTTATGCACCTAAATATTAAATTTATTACACAGTGAGATTTTAATCTACTATTTATTACATGTATGGAAATTATTCCTTGGCACATGAAAATTGTCTTAGTTCTAAGCATGCCTCGAAAATGTTGAAAGTAAAAGTTTCTCAAAAATGGCATATGCAGTTCTTTGTGTTTTGAAGTTGTCTGTTATCTTTTCCAATTGATTAAGTTTCTCTCAACAAGGTTTGTCACTCCAGGGACTGTGTTGCTACAATACTCTTAACTATTTTTCTGTAAAACTTTGCATAGCACCTTGTGGTTGCCCTGGCTCTTTTGGAAGTAATTTGGGGATTTATGCCTCTGAGTTTTTGGATGACTTTTCATTTTCTTCATTTAATAAGTCATTTTTTCCCTCTCTCTGAGACACTGGTAGTCTGCAGAATTTGATGGAACTACCTGTCCCACTCTGCTATCTGCAGGGGGGAAAAGAAAGGGAAGGCCAAGACACTGTCTATTACAGGCGTCCAAAAAGAATGAACTTGGAAAAATAATTAGAGAAAGGGCAGGAAGATTCACCTAACAGCTGGTAAAAACCAACCCTGTAATCTGAATTTGAGCTTATTTTACTAGAAGTTATATCTGCAGCAGAGTTTGTTCTGCTAACAGCAGTACAACTTTGAACAACAAACATATCTTCTGCCTTGAATTCAAGACAGATGTGCAGGAAGTGAACATACTTTAAATGTTAGCAAGAAAAAGAAATGTTTATTCTTCATATTTGACTATTAGTGACAAAAGAAAAGAGAAAATCTTGGGTTTGTTTGCTTACTTGACCACTCATGCTGACATGTAGAGATGATGAGCAAGGAGAGACTTTGTCAGAGGTTTAACTAAATGATTTCACTAGAGAAGGATGATAAAACGTCTCTTACACTGCATTATTTCAATGTTCTGAGCAGGATTATTAATGTATTGAACTATCAAGTAGTCTAGGTCCAAGAGATGCTCAAAATGGAAAGCAATCAGAAAAGAATGACTGAACATCTGGAAAATAAGACTCAGGATTAGTTTATTTCATAGAGAGTCCAGAGGTGATCTGAGTATTATTTATCTTAACAACGTGTGTGCATAAGTACAATCATTTGAAACTTATAGTGCCCATTCTTCACAAATATTTCAGTACCTGCCTAAAACATATCTTTCTGATTAAACAAGTTATGAGGGCAAAACAATACATGATTGGATCAAGTTATCTGGCCACTGTTTACTAGTATAAGTAACCTGCTGCCCAAATTTGTTATTTCTGTCCATTTAAGTTATGGGGGAAAATGTTGGCTGTAGGAAGATATCCAGACCTTTTTTTCTGTTAGGTGGCAAGTCTGTATTTCTTTATTAAATTAATGATAAATAAAGTTCTTGCAATCAGTGCAGGTTAATTACAAAGTCTGAAACTTTACCTGTCACTTCAGGATTATTAGTAGAGAACTGAAATTCTTTAAATGTTTATCTTTTTTCCTAATCAAGTATTGTGCGTGCAAACACCCAACACCTTAAAATATTATGGTTTAATCTTCCCCTCTGATAGCCTTTCCAACACCTATTTAGATTCTTCAGGGACAGACCCAAGTAAAGATTGGTTTGATTCAGCAGTTTTTTATCTAGTGTACTAGCACTTCCTCAAAACTTCACACCATAATTCTGAGTCTTATTTCTCTGCTTTTTCTTGACTTTATGCTACCATATTCATGACATTATGCCTGCTGTTAGATTGTATGCTTACACATTTTATTCACTTATAATTACTTTACAAGCTCCTATTGGGGAATTATTGGGAAGAAAAATAAAGGAATATACAAAATGACTTTTATAGAATACAGGCTAGAGTTAAATTAGAGTGCCACACATATGTATTGCTGCAGATGTTTCTATTGCTTTGATGCTGTTGTTATGCCCCTAGTGCTCTGTATTGAGCAGTGATTTTGGACCCCTTGTCTGGCCCCTCCTGTCAGACACAGACAATTGAGCAGTGATTTTGGACTCCTTGTCCTCCCCTCCTGTTGGGGAGGAAGGACAACAAAAGTCCTTGGGGACAGGTGGAGTTTCCAGTGGAGTTTCCAATGGATGTGACATTGAGCTGTGCATAAAGGTCATGAAAACCAGCCCTGAGTATTTAAAGCATGTCTCTAGTCCTCTTTCTATCTTCTAAGATTTTCTGAGACTTAGTTTATAGCGACCAGAGGTCAATAAAGCAATAGCAACAGCTGTTATGGGGAAAAATACAACTTCAATTAGAATTTTCTTTTAATATTTGTACTGTAAATCAAGATAATGAAGGAGAGAAATATTAGTATCATCAAGAAAGGAACTGAATCTTTAATGTCATATGACATTTACACTTAAAAACAAATTTGTAGAATTATAATATTTTTTTCTATAGTACAAAATTCATTTTAAAGAACATAAGTTTAGAGTTTTAAATGAGGAAAATAAAATTGAATTTTCTTCACAATATTTGAATCAGCAAAGACTAATTACTGCCACATTGGACAGTTTGGATAATTAAAGATTTTTGTTGTTGTTAAGAACATATGAATGTAATTTAATAGAGAAGTTTTGTAAGAAAATGTAACTGCATTGTCTGTCTGTTGTTTCAGTTGAAACCATGAGTTTTTTTCTTGCAAGTCTGATCTAACTTTGAAAGTTAGAGAAAAGTTTCAGGAACATTCTTTTCTCGCAAAAGAAACAAAAAAACTCTGTACTGTTATTTCTTGTTTGTGATCTGTGTACTCAGAAGAGGGATGATTACAAAATTCTTAGCATAAAAGCAACAAAATGTGTCCTGTTAGCATTAGTATCATGTAAAAATTGAGTGGCAGGAGGGAGAAAAAGAGCACGTTGTGTCACTTTTATAGCAGAAGTATTTTCCACTGGTCATACTCTTATACATTGCTGAACTACATAGAGGTTCTAGCATTATTAAAATTAAGAAATCCCTACTAATTAAGAACTTCCAATAATACAGTTACATATTTTTTCATTACATGGAAAGGTTCAAAAGAAAAGGATGTTTTCCACAAGAGTCTGTTTGTGATTTTTCATGTCTGTTAGATTTGGATGCATTTATACATACAAAAAATTTTCATTCAAAAATAATTGCCATTAATATGTATATAGCTACTAACAATTTAAATTCAAGGTAGTTTAAGTGGGGCTTTAGTATCATCGCAAGAAAAGTAGGTAAAACTTTTTTTTAACATTCAGTGTACCTATAACTGTATTTTTGTGTCTTTTTTTAAAAAATCAATTAAAACTATATATTTGGCCAAGTGGAGATGTATCAAGCTTTGTACCTGATCTCCTCTGTAGATAATCATAAAATAAAAAGCTAAGGTGAGTGGCACTGACTGCTCATTATGTAATTTTCATAGGTCTCTTATCTTATTGCAGTAGTTGGCTTCAAACTGAAAAGTTTATTTGGAACAGCTTTCATGCATGTTATCTGTTCTTTTGATTTTTTCTTGTCACCACTCTACACTCCATGATTCTTTCTTCCCTTTGCCAAGGAGGTGACTGGCTGGCTGTGCATGCTGCTTTCAAGATCTTTGTGCACCATATGCCTGTGACAAGAGGTCACATCATCTTCTTTCAGGCTCTATTTTTTCTGTATTGTTGCCGATAATTTGTTTGCCCTTCACTGCAGCTAATTTGTGAGCTTATGTTTTCAGGGAACTATGCAAAAAATCTGAGGGTCTTTTTGGGCCAGCAGTTGCTAATTCTGCATGCCTCACAGGACTTTTACAGTCTGGGTTCTTTTTTTCCCCATCTACTTTTGCATGTACTGACACTGAATATTTGAGAGATCCTTTTATAAGTATTTGTGGTCAGCCTAAGTGGTGTTACTATCTGAGAACATTGACGCCTCATGTTCATTAAACAGCACAGAAACCTGTAGAAGTCCTAGTAAGGTTTCTTTGATGCAAATTTCTACTTTGAAATCTAATCTTTTTTTTTTTTTTTTGAGCAGGTTTTGGTTTTTTTATTGGTTTTTTTTTTTTTTTGGTCTGTTGGTGTGAGTGCTTTTAATCCAAGTAGATGTTTCCCCTTATACCACAACAGCATAATTTTTTCTGAAACCTTAGGAAAGGATAGTGAGGAGCCTTTTGCAAATTCAATATTAACCTGATCATTCTTACCTGGGCCTTTATGGACACTCCATTTAAGCAGTTCTACTTAATTTGTTGCTCGTGAGTGCCTACTACAAATTGTGTTACCTTGCTTTCTCATTACATTGGTTTAGCTGTACGTTCTTTAAAAAAACTGTTCTTCTGTATAACACATAGGCATTTTCCAGGCATAAAAATCAGACTGACTGGTTTGTAGTTTCCAGTATCATCTGAGGAATCCTCTTAAAATTTTTATTTGTATGTTCTGAAGCTTGTTCAATTTGAGACAGTGCCCAAAACATATCACTTGAGAAGTATAGAACTTGTCTGAGAACCCCTTGGACCTTTGCTGTGGTTGCGAATCCTTACACAAATAGTTTGTTTAACCTTTTCTGATTCTCTTTCTTTTGTGCTCTTTTTACAGCCAGATTATCTGCATGCCCAGCTGTTTCCTGTCAGGCTTCATACATGTGATGTGTTTGAAAGCAGTTTTATTACTAGCTTTATGCATTTGGCAAGTTGGGTTCAGACCTTTTTGTTCTTGTCCAATTTACATTGAACTTCCAAGACTTTGCTTTTTGTTTTCCTTGGCTGATTTCCACTTTTGAAGAGTATCTTTTATTTACAGGTGTCCCCCATGCTCTTATACTTAATCATGTATGTGATTTTGAGGAGTAGGAATATCGAGGTTGTGAAAAGAAAAGGGAGGGAAAAGGGTGCATTTCAATTTATCAGTTGACTTTTTTTCTCTGTGGCTCTAATGAAGTGTCTTTAAGCCTTCTTCTGACCTTCAACCTTTCTTTAGCCTTTCAACTACCCTCTCATTTTAAGCTCATTTCTGGTTGTAAAATCTAAATTTATGGTGTTACTCCTAAAAATCTTATTCCCTTATCCTATGGAGAAATTTTGTTAAAGGCTGGTTTGGTGTCTCCAATTGCTTTGTACTTTATTCAGAAGTTGATCAAGCGTTACTTTTCCTTTGGTAAATCTGCCTAGCTGCTTTGAGTAATAACTCTAATGCTGTAAAATTTAGATCCGAATGATGACTCAAGAAATATGGCTAACAGATTAAACCTTACACTAGTATGTTTGCTATGTAGCATACTGGTTTACACATAAATGGTAAAATACCATTTAGGAGTCATTATTAAGCTGCTTGTTGAGTGATCTGTAAGAGGGCACTGACTGTGTTTTTTCTGCTCAGGCGAGAACTTTCTCCATAGGGAGCGCGGTGCATCTTTTACACCCAATTGCTTTATCTTACCCGGCTCATGCTCCCTTCAGTATTCGCTGCCTCTCTTCCGCAGTGTAAACCTTTATGGCACCATGTACAGCCTTACATTGTCAGTGTCACGCTGATTATCGTCCTTCTGTACCGCTCGGAACAGCCATTACCCCCACCAGTAAATACAAATCTTCCCTTTGCAGATGTCAGATGACTCGCACACCATTCACACAGCTTGGCCTTTCCCCGTTGAGCTCGGCTTACCTGAGCCGCCGCTCTCCTCGCCTCCCTCGCTCCTGCCCGCTCCGCGCTCCTCCCCGGGCGGGGCGGTCGCGGCCCCTCGCCCACCGCGGGCCTTTCGCCGCCTGCCCTCCCGGGCCCGGTCCCCGCTCCGGCAGCAGGTGGCAACAGCGGCCCACGCTGCTTCTGCCGCCGCCGGGAGCTCGGCCGCCCTTCCCGGGAGAGCCGGCCCGGCCCGGCCCGGCCCGGCAGAGCGGAGCCGCCGCCACAGCGCCCGGGAGGCGCCCGGGCGCTAGAGCCTGCGGCTCCACTGCCTCTCGGCACGGTCCTCACGCAGGGAATAGCTCCTCTAAACAGTAGTTCCGAGTGCAAGGAAGAGAGAGGATGATTCGATAATAGTAGAGTGGCTTGTTTGCTGTGTCCCTGTCTCATCCATGATAGAGGCGGGTAAGGAAGAGTGCCGGGGAAATCATGGTTTTTTGCTTAGTCTGAGTGCCCACTGCTCCCCATGCTGCAGTCAGTATGTTGGTGTTCCTGTACCTGTCATTTTATGAGAGACCTGGATTTCTCCTACTTACTGCTTTCTCGTCTTTCTCTTGCTTTGTTGTTATTCACCGGCAGTGAAAGATCAGGTTAATTTCTGTTGTTCTGCTGTTTCACATGAAACTCCCCGAGCAATGGGTGTGCAGTTCTGTTTCAGTGTAATGTGTTTTCTGTTCTTAGTGAAGTCGCAATTGCTTTTGCTTCCTAGACACAAAACACATTTCAGTGTTACTGAGCTGAAACACTAGCGACTGCATCCCATAATCTTAAAGTCAGTAGGCCAAAGCTTGTCATTATACTGTAATAAGCATACATATGTGGTTCCAAATAACTTAAAGGGTTTTTTTTCTTTTAATGTATATATTTTGGTTTTCTACATAAATGGGCATTTGGTTTTTGTTGTTATCCCAGCCTTTATTTCCTTGAATTAATACCAGCTTTTGAGAAATACTTTGGAGTGTGAAAAAAGATGGAACTTAAACCAAACACAGGCATCCGTCTGCACTCAGCTATCACAGTATTGTGATTTGAATTAGTAAAGCTGTGTCATCTGTCATGTACCTAGCCAAAAATCTTTTTGCATTATTTTCATAATCCCACCACACTTACAATGTGGTGTCACAAGATCACAAGATCATTACATCA
The DNA here is from genome assembly GCF_037042795.1 of Molothrus aeneus. Lineage (NCBI taxonomy): Eukaryota > Metazoa > Chordata > Aves > Passeriformes > Icteridae > Molothrus > Molothrus aeneus. The sequence goes on from NC_089648.1 coordinate 45,280,515, forward strand.
CTTTCTTAGCATCTGTAGCTCCTTAGTACTCTAACTTCGGAATATTTGGTGAAAGGCTTAACGTGGCTTAATACAATGAAATCCCTGGTGTGTTTATCCAGACATGAGAGAGGGCAGACATGTAGAATACTAGGCGACAATAATATGCTCTCTGCAGTGCCAAAAATAAAATTTTAATTTTATTTGGAGAATAAATTGAGAGTATGTAAATTTTTTTCAGCGAGATACTACCGCCATTTGACAGAAGGAAAAAGAAATTTAGATTTGAGAGGAAACCTCTCAAGTGTTTTGTTTTCATAGTTATTGAATAAGAAAATTTGCATTTTGGGTTGTGACTGAAGCTGTTGCTTGTGCAGGAATTATAGGCAAAGGAGGACCTGCTTTACATGATGGTTGAAACCCTGTATGTTTCCACACAGTGCTTCCTAATTCTGCTTGTGTGGTTAGTGATATCACACACATCTGGCTTGCTGAAACCATAAACAGCGAAAACTTGTTTCTGAATGATAATAGGTATCTTCATGGCTAAAAGAACTTGCAGTACTTTCTGTTGTAAATCATCAAACAGTAACAACATTCCATGTAGTATGTATAAAATTATTTAAGCTTGCTGATGTTACAGAAGAATGGTAGAGAATTTCAGAGAGACCTAGCAAAGGGCAGACATGCAGCTCAAGTCTAGGGTTTTAGAAAGAGCATTCTAAGCATTTGGTCTGGCTGCTAAATAAGGCAAGTTATGTAATATTGCCTGCTAATTTCTGCCTCAGGCTGATAGTCGGTATAAATATGAACATTTTAGCAGTATAAATGATCTTGAGTTCCAGCTGAAAATCTGACCCTTCAACCTTTTGCTTTCTTTGAAGTTGCTGAAAGTTTTGCAGTTGGCTTTGGTGAGTCTTGGATTTCATAGAAATACTTTAAGTGATGGAGAAGTCATTTCCCATGAAACATTGTTCAAAAGGTTGATTTCTCCCACTTTTAGCACTTTAAATATGCTTTCCACAGTGCATTTGACAGATTTATTTACAGATACCCTTCATTCTTTCCTGCTTTTGGTCTGTGAAATTACAGAGCCGTCTACTTTCAGGTATCTTGTCATGCCGGTATGTAATCATGTAGCTACTTACCTTTGTGTAAGTTAAATAGATCAAGCAATTCAATAGAAAGACAAATTCTGAGGTTATTCTGCTGTCTCCTTTGTTGGTCGTTTTGATACTGCACTGGTTCTAGCTCTAGTTCAAAACTTGCTTTAACTTCTAGCCACTCCTTGAGAATTTTAGATTAGTCATTGATCGTGATTACAGAGAGTGCAATCAAAGCAGTTCTTTGGGTGAGTTTTGGTCTGCTCAGCAAAGAGCAGCTCTCCCATTACCATTGCCACCTGGATTTCATTGAGGATGAATCACTATTTTTAATATCTTTCTTTTCAATGTTGATAAAGATATTTGCAGTAAGCTGGGAGCAGAGTCCTATGAAAGCCTAAGATACTCTCTCCTTTGTGGTAATGTTTCAAGAGCAAGCACATTTTCAGATCTATGAGCTGGACAGTTATTAGCTCATTTAGTCTTGACAAATAATATAATGTAAGTATTCTACTTTGCCAACCAGACACACCAGGAGCTCCATTAACTATGCACTATGCACTAACTATGGGTAAATTGAGAGAAAAAAAGCTAAGATCCCAAGTTAGCTGCTTACTGCAGAGAATCTATTATTTGGGAAAAAAAAGTGTCTTAGGTATCTGCCCTGATAACTTTATCAAATACAGCACTTCACTAGTGGATGGTTCCAGATAAATGTCTTCTTCTTCCTTCTCCTCCTGCATTTTGTTTAAATTTATAATTTATAATGAGCTCCCTAAAGCAAGAAATAAAAAGCATGTCTCTGTTTATTGGCTGCACTTTTCAGCATTAGAGGTGGCTTTGTTTGCTGTGAGCTATTCTTATAGAAATAGATTAAGTGGGATTTGAAATTTGGATCAGCAAATTTGAATTCTGAGAAAAATTCACACTTAATTCAAAGTCTCAATTAGTTTGAAGCCTGAAGCCTCATTTGCATTCCAAATAAGTCTTACTAATTTCTTCCAGTTACACAATCACTGGTAAAATTAGACTGGTCTTAAAGCCATTGAAACCAAGATTGAAAGGCATTATAGCATGTATGGATCTAAAAGAAAAGTTTAACACACAGAAAACCCAAATTTTATGTCACCTGAATAATGAATTTAAAGCTACAAATCATGTCTGTCTTCAGCCAGATTGATACACAATGCCAGACCTACTGCATACATGCTTTTGCAGCTGATGTATTTGTACAGTTTGTTTTTATAACATGCAGTGTAAATACAAACTGACACATAAACATCCCCAAAATACATTCCTCAGATATCATGTTCTAGTAGTCTGCCCCCAAAAAATATATACTTGACAGGTATGACAGTCTTTCATGAATGAAATGAAAGAATGAAATGCCTGTGGCATGCTGTACAACCTTAAACAGAAAGTGAAAAAAATTTAGTACAAAGTGATACTGAAATAAAAGCCACAGGGCATTGGGGTTTTTTTATAGCAATAATTATATTTTCTGTAAAAGAAATTCTTACATATAAAATATACCTTTATGCCAATATTTATTTTATATTGAAATCTTGTTCTTGAAACACTTGAAAAATACATTTAAGGGTCAGGAACCGAGTGAACAACCCCCTACTATAATCATAAAGCACAATTATATATTTTTAAACTTATTTAAATGTGTATTATATAATTAGCAGTTGTATACTATGTTAAGCCTTCAGTAGTGTTTTGGGAGTTATCATAGTAATCCTTTTCAGTTTGTAGAAAATCTTGAATCCTGCCATTCAGTCTCACTCCCCGATGAGCAGCCCCTGGCAGGTTCATTGAGACTGTTTGCTCCTCTATGCACTGAAGTTTAAAATACGCATAACCTGGTAAAATGCCAGTCTTTTCTCAACCTTCCTATATCCCACACCCATGTTTTTTTCACCTGCCAAATTCAAACAAATCTTATCTAAACAATTAAGATAAGCATTGAAGTAGTCTCTATAGTCAAATCAGCAAACCTCTCAAAGCCAGAACTGAAATACAATCTCTCTAAATTAAACAGTCTACAATGGCAATCATGTTTGTATTTAAACATTTTATTCTGAAAGGATTACAGCATTGCTCTCAGCTTTTTTTTTCCTGCCTAGACAAGAAGGCGACATACTGAATCAAACAAAATATATTTGTTCTCTATGAGCTGAACTTGCACACTTTTTGTAAACAAACTGTATAGGTGTATGAAGTTTGACTTCACATAATCAGTAACTGCTGTCCTTAACAAAGTAGGCACTTGTTTGAAATGTATGTAATGTAACTGTTTATATTAACTGTGTACAGCTATATAAAATCTGGTGATATATTTTGTTGTATGTGTGAATATATATTTACATGTATGTAGAAAACCTCTATTGATACAGTTTTTATATTTGGGATACAAGTTAGGGAACAGGACAACTGTCTAGAAGTTGAATTATGTTTATAAGAGAAAAATCATGCAAAAGATTGAGTCCTTTCAATGAAGTCGTCTTCTTTTGTTACTTCACGTTTTGCAAAACATATTCATGCTTAATTGATTCTTATTCTATTGCTTCCTAGAAATGCGGGTGTATGTTCTTGAAGATATTTAAAACTCTTAAGTCATTTAAAAATGGTCTGAAGCAACAGCTCAACTTAATCCATGGCTTCTGCTTGGAAATTTTGTTTACTGTTCTGGTTTCTTACGCAAGCATTAGATCAAGGTGAATTACTGCCACAGTAAAACTGTGCAAGCAGTTTGAAGTGGTGTCTTGCCTCTGATCCATGCTGTATGTACCTGTCTTGAAGCCCCAGTCTCCCTTGTGCTTTGTGCCCTTTAACATTGTCAGTATGAAAACTTTGAGTATTTCTTAATAGACAAGTATATCACAAAGGAACTGAAGGCAAGGAGGTAAGTAATAAATAATATGAAGTTATTAATTTATGGCAACTCAGTGTGGCCATACCCCACCTACCAATTTTCAGTGGGGGTGGGGGGGTGGTTTGCAAGTTATGCAAATCATGTTTAAAAATTCTTTTATTTTACTTATTTTCTGAGGATCTTTAAAAATTATACTTTCATGACCCTTGTGGGATTGCTACAACTTACATTAGCACAGGGACATAAGGTTTTAGCACTGTTGTGTAAACACAAAATTTATTTCAAAGAGCCCCATTTGGAATTTAACTTTCTGCATTGGAGATTCACATTTCTTTTACTTAAGATAAAGAAGAATCCCAAGAAAGTAGCAGTAGTTGCCAAGTTGTTGGAACTATTACAGTTAAAATTATGACCTTGTAAATTTTAGATGAATTAGGTCAAAAGTGATATGGGGGAAAAGGAAAATGCTGCGATGGAGGGAAAGGGAGGAGGGGGGCAGGATTGGGAGGTGGGGGTGGGAAGGAGGGGCCAACCAAGGGATATAAAGTTTTGAAGTCATGGGTTTTCTATGTAACCAATAAGAGACTGAAAGTTTTGCAGATTAGTTTATTTTAAAATATAAATACTAAGTATTTATGGGGTGTAAATCTGGATTTATTTTGCAAGTAGCTTGATATTACATCCAAACGTAATCTTTATAGGAGCAAAAGAAGTCATTGCAGTTTGATCACCTTCTTAGGCTCTTTTGGCTCTTTTGTTGATGAGAACACTGATGCAGGTGTTTTTTCTTCTACTTCTGAATTGAGCAGTTCAGCTCTCAGTCATTCCAATCAACCTGAAATTGTCTGCATTGAAACTTTTTTCCTGGTTTGCTTGTGTTTGTATGTGTCATGTTGCTTTTTCTTCCAAAGACTCCTGTCAGAGAAGATTTTCATTCTGTATTCACAGACCAATTCTGTATATATTCTGTATCTATTTTTCCTTGTTTGTTGATAAAAGCGTAAGTTGATCGAGCTGTATATTATCTGACTTGTTTCTCTTGTATCAGAGTTCTCAAATTTTTAAGGTTTTGCCAGTTTTCTAATGGTGTTGGACTTTGACCACTTTCAATTTACTGCCTGTACATTTTTCTTGAGGAAGCTATTGTTTTTAATTAACTCAGAAATAATAATTCAAGGAAGATCATTCAAAGTGACACATTGGACATACTCACTTATGTGCCTTTTTTTTCCTTGCAAATACCCTTTTTAGACATTTTAAAATAATTTTAAGTCCTGTGAAATCTGGTTGAATGAATTTTAATGGTACCATTGTGCCTAAAAAATTACGTAGCAGTTTTGAGACTCTAATTATATAAAGCTTACTGTTTCTATATTTTTATATATTGATATAGCTTCTTAATAACAACAGAGTCAACTTTTTGTTGTAAGACTGCTTGATGCCTTTTCAGTTTTTTTCACTCTTCAGCTTATAGTAATATTCCTGGGGTTTGGATTATTTCAGTGGAGTAGAAATGTCTGGGGATAGAAGTCCAGAAGAAGTACCATGGAAGCTGGAACCTCTCAGTGTCCTATAATCTTGCATGTTAGAGTCGCATGAAGGGCGTAACAGCTGAGCAACCCCCAGATGAGTGCCACACACAGAACTGTGTGGTAAGAGTACTGTGGTTAGTTGCTGCAGAAACAGGAGGTCCTTCACTCAGTGAAGAAGAATAGATCTGCCTTGTAATTTTGCTGTACTGACCATCTGTTTCTGCCATTTGTCAGAGAAGTTGTGAAGTCTTGCGGGAACTCCTGGTGTTCTTCTGGAGAAAGAGAGCAGATGTGAGAGTGAGGAGGCAAAGATGGGCAGGAGGAAAAAAGGAGTGGCCTCTTGAATCAATACTGCTTGGTTTTTGGAGAGTCACGGAGAAGTCAATTGAGGTGGAAATCAGCAGGAAGGAGTTGGATGGGTGGTTTGCTTGTTTGTATCCCTGAAGGATGGATCTGAGTAGGGCAATACAGGTTCAGACATGGTTTTTATTCAGCTACTGCTTCTTTATGAGGACTTAAACTGTAATCTGTTATCAGTCAAGTAGGATTTGGAAAATGCTTACTCAGGTTTTTTGGGACACAGCGGTGCTTCCAGGAGGTTTCAAGAAGGAGACAATTTTAGATGGAGTCCAGAGACAGAAAAGCTTAGGAAGCATACTTGAAAAGGCCAGAGAAGTGGAGTGTAATTTGAAACCTGCCCTGAGAAAAGGGAAGGCTAAGACTAAGAATTAGACTGAATACCAGTTTTCTGGAAATCATCCATATGTGATTGTGCTAATGAGAGTTTTATGACACAAATTTGGATCCGAATGGTCTGGTTTATAACACTTTTTTTTTTTCTTTCTGAAATTCTACTCAGTGGGAAACTGAATTTTGGCCTTTTCATTTTAAAAGGAAATTCCAAAGCTTTGGACTTTGAACAAAATAAGGTTTCCAAAGACTGGGTAGCTGTAAGAAGTTCTCTTTTTTCTAACAGCTTATATGAGTGGTACTATTGGTGGATTTAGATTCATAGCCATAGGGAAATGTAGGTTAGCTGTTTCTGCATTGTCTATTGGCTTTGGTTTAGGTGGCAGCTGGTAGATCATGTGCTCCTAGATATAGGAATATCAACAGCAGTGATCTGTCTAACAAAGGAAAAAGTACAGCAACTTCCTTTTATGGTCTTCCTGACAATACACTGGGCATCCTACAGCTTCCTGCTGATGGTGTTTTCTCATACATTTCCTCTTCAGAATTATATTTGCTGGCAAGAAGTTTGATCTTCTTGTTGGCTTCGTTACTGTCTTGCCCTGAAGACTTGAGGGTTCTGATAATTTATTGTTTGGTTTATTTTTTGTATTTTGCTTTGTTGTTGGTTTATTTTGGGGTGGGTTTTTTTTGTTTTTGGTTTTGGTTTTTTAAAATTGTGTCTCTGTTTTGTCTTCTGTGTATATGGAAGCCAATAGATATTCTTCACTTTCATAGTAGTCAAGGCCAGGAAATTTCAATGTCAGCTTTGAAACAAGAAAAAATTGCTTTCTAAACCAATGACATGGGTGAGAATATATACCGTCTGCAAGACTAATACAAACCCTTCTCCAGTTGTTTGCATCAAAGTATACTGGAGCTACAGCATGGCTAAAAATATTTTCATATGAGGAAATTAATCTTTGGGTGCATTTCATCATTCTATTGCCACCACATATGGAATCCTTTGGTTAGATGTTTGTATAGTCATGCTGATTGTAGGGGTCATGTTTAACTAGTAAGCTTGGCTACATAAGGAGACATCATTGGTTTTTTTTCAGTTCAAATTGCCTAGATAATGGAATTAAATATGTAATTGTTCTGATTCATTTTGTCATCTATTATGTTCTGTATGGCAATGATGCAGGTTTGCCTAAGAACAGAAGCTCATATCCTCACTCCTCAGAGCATACCTAAGGTGTACATGGAAAAATCCTAGTGAGATGTTAGAGTGCTACTTATGAACATATACAGGTTTAGATGAAACATACAGAAATATATTTCTCTTTGGAGGCAGAGACTTGAAGGATATATCCTAGGATCTAACTTCTCCATGTCCTTGTCTCAGACTGATTCATTTTAAGCAGCTCCCTGAAGTGTGTACACTCTTCTGCATACCTGTTTTGTTGAAAGTACACAGACCTGGCACCATTATGTTTGCCAGGCGTTCTCTTATCTCCTGCAAGCATTCAAACAAAAGTGTTCATTTGCTCCCTGAGTAATCTGTGGGTGATCTTAACATTGAGCAAAAGTCAGGGCAGGAACTTACATTGAATTTCTTAGCTCAGGAGCGAACAGTCTCTGGAAGGAAAGGGGGGTGGAGTAGGGAGAAGACAGCCACAACTCCAAATAAATAGTTTAAGGGTTGCAAGTGTGTCCATATACGAAAACATTGCATAAGCATAAAAGTGCTGAAATGTTAGATAGTATAAACTGAGTTTCACAATATATCCTGGCTTTAATAAAGCTGTTTCTGTATAGGCTTTGATGTTAGTGTTTTCTAAAAGTAGATCTCTCAAACCTATCTCAACCCAGTTTCTATTTGTGTGCTAATTTTAGTGTCCAGTTCTACAAGGCAAATTTGGCACATTTTGAGGCATACAGATAGTCTTATTGAGCAACAGGGGTTATTAAAGATAATGTATAATACCATGCCCTGTGTAGAGGGCATCTTTAAGTCTCTGTTGCAACAATTATTACACTTGGATGAGGGAGGGAAGTTTAAAAATACCCCAAATAATTAGTAGCAGATTTTTGCATGTGCCCCCTACCCCAAAAGAAAACAAAAATCATGTTGCTTCCTGAACTGTTAACTGTTACATAGGCTGCTACATTGCTTTCTGGTAAAGGAAAAATAGAAAAAAAAAAAACCCCACATTATTTCTGAAAAAGAATTTTAAAATTATTTTTGGTTTAATCCTAAAAGTTAGCTTTGTGCTCTGCTTAGAGATACAGTGTGGCCTGCTTAGTTTAATCAAGGTCAACACTTTTTTGTTTATAATTTTCTTAAACTGCAAGTAAAACTATGTCTCAAGCCTGGAAAGCGGAAACATGATAAGTCCCAGACTAAGAGTGCTATCTCTAGATGGCAATCAGAAACACATGAGTTTGAATTATATTCTGTAGTCTTTAAGTGTATACAGAATTTCTCTGTGACTATTAAGGACATGAATTTATGGGATAAAAATTAACTTGTTGCTGGGTCTCTAGCTCTGATCAATGTTGCAATTTCTAGGTTAATCTCACTTAGGGAATTATTCAGCTTATTGTGCAAGTGCACATACACACACCACACACACACAAACACACAAAAATATGTGTGCCATCATATATATTCTAATGCAATATTCTAAATTTCAAGATATAGATGAGGAAAACTGGATTTATATAGCTTTTAAATGAATGGTCACTGTGCTTGCAAAAATATGTAAGAGGAATACTGAAAAGCACCTTTTGAAAAATAAATCTTTGTATTAGCTGAGAACAATTTTTCAATAGTTAGCGCAAATATTTCCTGTGCCTTGTGAAATGTTTCTATAACAAGTGGGGAGTAAGGGTTCCATTTCTAAATGAGTGCGCCTCTTAATGATTTTTTTTTAATCCAAGTTAGGTAGATAGAAATCACTGTATTTGAGCTGTTCCACTGGGGTTTTTTGATGCTGAAAAAAATACAGTATGTGTGTGGCACCAGAATTGGTTGGGAACAGGAAAGGCATATTTTGTATCTATACTAAATGTGCCGGCTTAGTGCATAGAAGACTTGACCCTTGTCAGGTGTTTTGAAGTTAACTGGCTGACTTATGGATTAATGAGTTTAAGACTGAAGTCAACCAGCGACAGGAATGAGCTTTGTTGTGTGAGTGTGTGTGTGGCTGTGGTGCAGATTTACAAATTTTTATAATGCTTTCAGCTGGACCATGAAAGTCTGATGTAAAGCTTATCTCTGATCTCTGACTATGGCCATACTTGTGGGATCATGTTTATGTGTATGGGGGGAGGGAGATGAATTCTTTAACACTTGACACCTGGCTCTGCCAGGTTTCTAGCTATACTATACTGCACTATTCAAGGCATTAATAAAGTTAAAACCTTAAGCTGTATGACCAGTAGGTCATAAAAAACTGTTGCTGAGTATTGTGACCAGCTTTCTTTCACAGCTGGATTATCATCCTGAACAACTAACTCTTTTTTCTTTTCTCATTTTCATAGCTGTTGTGAACTTGGACAACTCTGTGGTTGATCTAGAGACACTGCAAGCCCTGTATGAGAATGTGAGTAATCAGAGGAAGTCCATAAAATGTAGGAATACTGTGTCTCCATGTGAAGGTATTTTTACTTGGCATCAGTAATATTCAGATAGCTTGTAGAAGTCCTGTTTTGAAGTGACGTTATTTTCCCCAAAAGCAATGAGTACCAAGTATTTTAATTGCATTATTCCCATTGTGTGTTTTATGAAGTACATGTATGTCTACATAAGTAACACGATCAACTTCTAAATGACTAAACAGATGTTAATTTTGCTCCTTTTTTTGCTTCTTGGGTGTGGAAGTCTTTGATCAATAGAGCCAAACCTTACACTCCACACCTTTGAATTCACTTTGTAATTTCACTAATATAAAAATCCCGCTCAACTAAAAAAAAGTTTTGATAACAGAAATTATTCTCTTTATGGAACTGGAGCATTTAATTATTGTTGCTTCAGGGATTGCTCTAAAATAGTTTTAATTCTTTGAAAGGAAAAGAATTTCTCTAAGGTGGTGTATTAAAAAGTAGTATAAACTTCCAGGGGCTTCATAAATGTCTGGTGGTAATAATCAGAGAGATTTAACCTTTAGGTATGTAAGAATATGCTCAAGCATGTTCTAAAACTTGACAAAGCCTGTAAAGTAAAAAATTCAATATGTTGTATCTTAGAAGCGTGTTTCTGCCTTCAGCTGAGGCCAGTGAGCATTGCCCCTGTCTGTGAGTGCAGTGCCTGGATATGTGGAGGTCTGGCTAGGCATCTCTTGAAAGACTGAGGAGGCTTTCCCTTTGCCCTCCAAAGAACTTCGAAATATGAGATGTACAGCTGTGAGCCACAGAATGGCATTGAAGGCCAGTGTATATTATTGTACTAGATCCTTAATTTCCCTCGTGGTTTTGAGAATGTTAATTAATTTTACACCTTTCAGATATTTGGTTTTTAGAATTTAGCTTTTAGTCACCTGCTTTGGAATGATTTGATGGTTTATGAAGTCCCTCTAAATAATGCACTTTGAAATGCCAAAAGAGACATAGTAAGCTCTAGTCCACTTTACAGAAAAACTGAGGAGCTAAATAAAACAGGAAGAAACCAAAAGTCTGACAAGAGCTAGAAAGAACTTTTGCTATTCATTCGTGAAGAACTAGGTTAACCAACACTGCCCAGAAAGATAATGGTCAAAAGAAAAACCTCTTCTAACACCATTCCAAATCTCTATGAACTCTTTGCTTCTTTGCTCCACAAAATTTTTGTTTTGGCCTATGGTATTTTATTTTAAATTACTTTTAATCTGCCTCCTTACACAGTTCATGTATATTCCATGCCATGCAGTTTTTAGCATGCAAAAAATTTGAATTAATTTTATAAGTTACATGTGTGTGAATGTGAGAGATTTTCTTGTGGGAAGTATGGAATACATACTGCAGTCATAATCAGTTTTTGCATACTTCTCTTTCTTATTGTGAACAAGCTGGGTTTTTTTCATTTCAGTTTGAAAATATATTCCTCTTATGTTGATAATGTGCTAAAACTTTTTAAATTTTTACTTAATGTCCTCTCTAATATACTTCAGAATCCTAATATAATGGATTATTTGCAAATTTGCAGTTCATTGAAATAACCAAATACAAAATGTCATTGTGTCCATTTTGTAATTACCTTCACTTATTACAGAAAATGTCTAGGAAATGTCCTGATCAAGGAAAATACCATGTGTAAATCTCAGGAAAGACTCAAGTTTTCAACTGTCTAATATATTTCTTTGCTTTGAATAGAAAAACAGACCAGTCCAACTTTATTGTATTTGCTTGGGTGGAAAACAAAAAAAAACCCCAAAACCACAACCAAAAACCAAACAGATTACAAGAAAAGCCCTCATATTACTTGAATAGGATTTTATAAGGGGACCTGAATTTTAATCCTGGATCTTCTTTTTGATAAAACTCTGTCTTGAAACAAGCTTTCTTTTTAGTTGACTTTTGTTTTCTTTTTTTTCCTTTCAGCCCTTTGTCAAAACAGTTCAGACCTTGCATTTTCTTTCCTTGCTAGCTTCACTAATTATAGCAATATTGTTCAATAACTGTTGTAAGTAATGGGTGGTACCAGAGAGCCTGGCATGTTTGATTCCTCCCTTATTTCTCAATCTCATCCTGTGTTGTAAGTGGGAATAACTTTGCAGCATTTACTTCTTAGCCATTGACTTAATTTTTCGTTCTTAGGGGTTTTTTTATTGGATTGAGAATTTTTTGCTGGATATTTAAATACCACTGTACTAGTCCTCAGTCTTTCTATTTGATTTGTATGGAACATATGGGAGCATTTGTTTTACAGTTCTTCCTTCAGAATGTAATCGTTTTTTCTGATTGCATGTGTCTGGCATAGTGCTTTCCCTTCTTAAATGTGAATGAAATTTGGGCAGTCTCCAAACCTAAACACACCCTAATTTCAAAAGCCACAGTCCCGAGGATTCAATTCCTGTTTACTGAGGAATTAAACTCCTGTTAAACCACAAAGATATTGTATATATCTTAGTGACTTTTTATAAACTAAGAAGCCCACACCCCACCAAAGACCCAAGCCATCAATAATTAATTTAATATTATTAAGTTGAATTGTATTAAGTGAGAAAGACTGTGTTAGTGCAGCATTGTACTGTACAGTCAAATAGCTCTTAGGTGTGGTTGTGTAGCTTGCTTTGTGAAGAGTTGTTTAAATACATGTTGATAATTAGTTATGTATTAATATCTAGACAGTTTTAATAGGAGAATATTTGTAGATAAAACTACATGTAAGTGTGCTTTTCCAAATTCTCTAATAACAATGCAATCAGGTGATCACTATAATTAGAGAGAGAGAAGGCAGGTAAACATTCCAGTTGCTGTGTGGTGTTAGGACATATTGATTCTGATGAGAAATGTAGCAACTGGCAAATCAGTGAATGTTTACTTTGAAACAGATAGCCTCTTAGCAGCTGGGGTTGTGGCTTAAGCATCACTGAAACAAGGTATGGCTGCTTCTGCTTGTGTCTTTGCTATGTCATGAAAACAGTTGTATAAAAGTGGATTAAAAATGCTATTGAATAATTTATCATCTTTCATCTATGGATTTCCCCTTTTTACATCACAAAAGAAACATGCATATTTTCATAATTAGGCTCCCAGTAAATTGCCCACACTGTCTTTATCTTTAAAAGACTTAGGTCAATGCTTTCAAAAACCTCAAAATGCCTTTGCTAGAGAGAAAGGGCATTCACAAGTCTGAAGTGCATCACACTTCTCTGCCCTTAAGATTCAAACTTTCTACTCAATTATTTCTTGTGGTTTTTTTTTCTTATTTTAAACTAGCAATTACAATGCGATGTCTTTTTTTTTTTTTTTGCAAAGCCAAACTATACTTGAGTTCTGATGATCCAGCTTGAAAAGAATACGGTATTTATTGTTAACCAGGGTATCTCTGTATATCCTTGTTTCATCTGCTATTGACAAAATTCCTTAGACAACTCACTCATTGTTTTTGAAAGATATAACACAAACTTTTAAAGTCAAGTTTGCAAAAAAATAAAATTCCATACATTTAAACTGATCTAAACTCAGAGCTAGGCTTCTGTTGTAAGGAAAGTAAAAGCTAACCAGAAATGTATGAGATTTATGTTGTGAGATGGAAAAAGGGCCCTTATGAACTTTGGTAAGAGCAAATACTGGCTAAATTCATACTCTGGAAGAAAATGGGAAAAGAATTAAAGTGAAGTGGAATATTTTTGCAATAATTTAATTCAGATTTTTGCTGTCTGATTTTAGATATAGTTAATATCAAATTCTAGTACATTATATTATTTTTTCCACTTTTGATGCTATATATATCTATATCTAGCAAAAAATCAAGGAAAAAAAGAGCAGTAGCATTCAAAGAGATGCTAATGCAATCAGGTTAATGACTTTTATGAGAAGTGTTTATTGAATATGTTCTCTCTTGACACACATTTGGAAGGCAATATAAAAGCTTTTTTAAAAATTATCCATCTGTAAATTGGAGAAAAAATAGGCATTAACAATAAAGAAAGGTAAAATTCTGAGAAACTATTTTTGATAATACCTGTGCAATAGACACAGTATTCCTTTTCTATCAGAATTTAAAGTACCATTGATCACAATTCTGGGTACCTGAGCCATAATTAGTCACTTGAAATTCAGATTTGAGTCTGAACTTGGGCTGTATACTTCAACTTCTTGATGTTGGTGAAGGGTGTAAACTTTCTCTCTTGAGTTGTGCTCTGGCCTCCCCATGAGTGGATCATGCTCAGCCTTTGCATCTCTGACAGTTGTTACTTGTTTGCATACACAACTTGAGAATAATGGCTTAAATAAGGAATAGGGAGTCTGCCTAACCTTTGCCCGTGGGATTTGGTGGAGAAACATCAAGAGCTTGAACATGCATGTATGTGATAGATTGCTGTGATAAGCACTCTAATATTTCAGTCTGTGTAGAAGGCTGGGAGAGAGAACTCTGAGTATTTATTCTAAAATATTTGCAAATAACAATTTAGTTTTATGCTCCATGCTAAAGTACTTACTTCTCTTTAACTGTTATGAAAAAAATGTTAAGTGATTTTCCTTCGGTTTAACATGAGAGAAGATAATTTAAAGACTGGCCAGAAATAATGGAAATTAATTTAATTTGTTAGCATGAGAACTTGTTTACTTTTACAAAAAGCTGTTTTTTTTTTTTTCAAAAACTTAGTGTAAAAACAGTGTAAATTGAATACATGAACTTTTTGAAATATAAGTTGAATAAATAAAATAGCTCCTCCTACAGTCATGTCATTTGCACACCTAGACCTCCATGGCTCTGATGACGTGACCACTGGAACGATGCTATCTCTCTTGGCATCCTTCCAGCTTCTAAAATCTGTAGATTTCACCTGTTGCCAAGAGAGTTCTTACTGATTTGAGAAGTGATGGAAACTTTCTTTTCTTTTAACTCTCACCTGGGTAAGAGTGTTCTAGATTAAGTGTGGACATGTCCCATTTACATCGGCATTTTTAACACAAAACCAAACCCAAGCCTTCTCCACAACAGCACATGCAATATTTAAGTTAATACTTCTGCATTTAGTTGTCTTTTTCTAGTCCTCATCCTGTTTCTGGAAAGGTCTTCTAAAATAGGATTTAAAATTGATTAAATTTTCTGATCCTAGTATCTTGGAAACATTCTTCTTCTCAGGATAGCGTTGTACAAGAAACAATTGCTACAGTAATTATCTTCACAGATCCTGTGTCTGCCTTGACTTTATGCAGAAAAGTGCCTTTGGAGGATGAATCCCTAAGTTTCTTTCCCCACACTGAAGTGAGACTGGGGTAGGGAATTCACATAGCTGAGTGGCCACTAATTCTAAAATTAAAAACTGGTAAATAAGCCTCAGTCTAGCCCTGATGCCATATAAACAAGCAGATAAAGGGAGGCCCAAACAGGTCAAGGGAAGTGACCTGCTCAGCACTAGTGGGACCACATTTAGGATGCTGTGTGCAGGTGTGGCCTCTCCAGGGCAAGAGGCAGTGACACATTGGAGCAAGGCTAGCACAGAGCAGCAATGATGGTTAAAGACTTGGAGAAGTGTTATTCAAGGAGAGGCTGAGAAACAGCTGGGGTTGCTCAGTCTGGAAAAGAGAAAGCTCAGAGGAATCTTACCAGTATGTACAAATAAATACCTCACTGGAGAGGGGGAGTAAATAGCACATATCAAGACTCAGGAATGCCCAACATAAGGACAAGACATAGTGGGCCTCCTGAATTTGAAGCACTAGAACAGGCTGCCTAGAGAAGGCATCAGGTCTCCATCCTTGGGGATATTCAAAACCTGGCAGGATGTGATACTGAGCAAGCTTCTCGAGCTGCCTCTGGTTTTTGTCAGTGTTCACCTAGACAGTCTCCAGGGGTCCTTTCAAACCTCAGCTATTCTATTAATCTTTGGTACAGGTACTGCCACAAATTTAATCTCTTTGTGTCTAGAAAAAAGTTTATTGCTGGACAAAAAAATATATTTGCAATATTTCCAATCTGTTGAAGTATTTAATATATAAGATCATACAACTTTAGAGATGACCTTTGAAGAGTATCCACAGAAATGCTGACTAAATACTAGGATATGTGACATCATAGACAGGTGACTTCGCATTATTTCCAGGCTCCTTGAAGTATTAAGAGAAATTCTGAAGGGCTTTTGCTATATGACTCTTCAATCTCTTCATCTTTCTACTTCACATCAGTATTTTCAGCCTTTTCACATGGGAAGATGTTCAACAATTTCAGAAGAAGTGTCCAAACTCAAATTTCTGGTTTCAGATTCCTGATGGAATAGGCATGATGATTTGAAACAGCTCTTCTGCTAATCCTGCAAAAGCATTCAAGAGAGAATGCAGTTGCAGCATTTCTTACACTTTGCCATTATCTGAATGATTAGAATATAATTTTTCACTGTTGTCTTCAAGTTCTGTGGTGGAGAAAGTTAAAAAATGAGTGTAATTTTTTCTTAAAGGAATAAAGGTAGATACACTTTTATTAACTCTTGGGCAGATTAATGTTTTGGATCTCTCTTGGAAACTGCTATGATTGTCAAAAATGGGTCAGAAGGAGAGATATTCTTTTCACTTTTATTTCTTTCCATGCCATTCAATTTTTCAGTACTACTGTTTGGAAAAAAAATTTTACCATAGCTTGGAGCACTGGAAAAAAAAAAAGTGAGGCTCAGATTCTATTGATTGTAATATTGAAGAAGACACCCCACAGTGTGCCAGAGAGTTCTTCAAGAAGCTTGGCAGTTTATATGTACTCTTTTTTTTTTTTGCCTATTAAGATAAAAATGAAATTAATTTTACTTCAAAGAATTATGCAGTAGTTCTCATGTATTATATGTATGATAGTTCCATTATAAATATGGTTTTTTTCCTAAGTGTTTTTTCAAATCCCAAAGAAAATTTAAATTGCAGTAAAAAAAACTGTTTTCATTTATTTAAGAAAATGTATTATTTAAATTGTTATAATTATTTAAATTATTTAAATTATTTTAGTATTATTTAAAGATCAGATCACATTCAAATGTAACCCAACAAATTTGTGAAGAGAAATATAACTCTCCTCTTGAGTCCTTCAATTCAAACATCTTGTAAATGAGCAAAGAGGAATTGGGAATGAAGATCATTGTCTCAGTGCATCATTGAATGAGTCAATACTTTGCAGACTGCTAGTAGTCAATATTATTATTTGCAAGATATTCTATTCTCCAGCAGATCTATTTATAGTTAAACTTTGTGGACTTTGTACTTTGTGGACTCCTATAGTATTACCATAAGCAGATGCTAGAAAGAAAAATCTATGAATTTGATTTTTGTTACAAGGGCATATTTCTGTCTGTTGTTTGACTAGTCAAATAAGTTTTTGATTTTTTTCCCTTTATTCCAGAGAGCACAATCAGATGAACTTGAAAAAATAGAAAAGCATAGCAAGGCATCCAAGGAAAAAGAAAACGCCAAGGCTTTGGATAAGCCAGAACAGTAAGAACATATTTATGATAGAGCAGTTTTGCTCACTTCAAAAAACTTTCACTTCTGTAGTAAAATATGTATAAAAAACCCCCGAAGCCTGTACCTACTGACAGTGACTCAAATATTTTTTTTTAATCACTTCTTCAGGTTCCTCTATGAACTCTCACTGATTCCCAACTTTTCAGAACGTGTGTTTTGCATCCTGTTCCAATCAACATTTTCAGAAAGCATTGGTTCAATCCGTCGCAAACTTGAATTGTTACAGAAACTGTGTGAGGTAGGTTGTGCTCTGTGAAAAAACAAATCTAAATTTCTGATTTTTAATCTTGTTAAGCTTTACTTATATTTCAAAAGTTTTCACTTTATTTACTTAGGTATTTCAAATATTTAAAATCTGAAGGATAGCAGAATTGCACATTTTATGATTGTACTTTAACATCAAAGTGAATTTTAAGATTAGCTTTTGCTACTAAATTATATAATGCTTTTGCCATCAGTGTGTATCAGTCTCTGGAAAACCATGCACCTTCTCCTTTTCTTAAAGCAAAATCTTCTCTCTTCACAGTCACCATTATCACTCTTTTTCAAAGGAATGCCAGTTCAGCTAACCTTGTGTTGGTTGAGAAATATGCGACTTAGTAATATCTCTGATATCTAGAGATAGCAATGTTGTATCTAGTCAGAAGAGATTACTGGAATTTTGCAGTCTCATGAAAAACAAATATATAGCTTTAAAATGCAGGTTTCACCAGAATTTTAATAATTTAAAACCATTTCAACCGTTTTACGTTTTACTATGTAATATCTTTTATTTAATGTTTTTAATTGTTCAACCTCAGTGTTTTATTAACTTGTTGATGAATTTTCTGTGAAATTAAATATGTTATTCACAATGTCAATATCAGTTAAGGATTACTATTTTGTTTTTCTTAACAGGTCATGTCTGGTAATACTGTACAGATTTTCTCTTATTTTTTCTAAGTATCCATTTTGTAGATAATATTCTCCATTCATATAAAGTTACATATTAACATTGTTCTACTTCTGCATGTTGTAGTAGAAGGTAACTTCCTTTATCTGAGTCTTTATACAAGTATTATTTCTAAACACAACATCAACAAATCTGTTCATAAACCATAAATATTTATGGGACTTTGAACAGAATTTTTTTCTCTGTATTTTAGACATTGAAGAATGAATCAGGAGTTATGCGGGTTCTGGGTTTGGTTCTTGCCTTTGGGAATTACATGAATGGTGGAAACAGGACACGAGGACAGGCTGATGGGTTTGGACTAGATATTCTGCCAAAACTGAAAGATGTCAAGAGCAGTGTAAGTTGATTCAAGACTTCCTGAAGGCCTGAGAAGGTTAAAATCTCTGAAAATTACTTTGTTTCTGAGTGAATGGTGTGACGCTTATGAAGGCATGTAGAAGGGATTTCTTTTGCTACTATGCTTACCTGAGCACACTTCTAGAGTTGGATGCATTTCTGTAGAATTATAAAAATTAACCATCTCTTTTCACTACTGTACAAACAAAAATACTTAAAATTATGTTTTAGTTCTTAGTCTGATGTAAATTTGATTTTCAGTACACTTCATCGTTTCAGCTTTTCTTGTAATTAAAAACAATACTATGGTCTTACTGCTAAAAGTTTATTATGGAAGTGGAAGGAGTTCCATGCTGATTCAAAATATTTGTGAGGGGAAAAATGTCACTCCTGAAAATGATTGAATAGGCATCCAGAGCATTTGGGATAACCCAAAATTCATTCTTTATGTATACCATGATTGCAGAGTTTGTATTTGACAATGGAACATGCAGCCACCTGAGTAAAGGACTTCTTGATTCAGGATCTGTCTAGTGTAGTCATCTCAGTAAAGACAATTATAAGTAGTGTTTTTTCTTGCTCAGTGCTAAACTGTAATTTGTGTGTTACCAGCACTTTTTGTCTTCAGTTAATCATTTTGGAGTTGCATTCAAATACCTGCTTTGTTTACAAGGAAACAATCTTTGAGTTTCTATGGCTAATGAAAAACCTTATCTGAATGTGACAGATTATAGCAATAACTCTTGAGCCTTAAAATTTGTTGCTACATCTGTCTGGCGAGTCACTGTCAAGATCTTCAATTCTGCAAATGGCAGGAAAAAAGTGTTGGTTTCCATTCTTGGTCCGTCACTAAACATACATATTTTAGCTGCTGGTTTAGGAGATATGAGCAGAGCTTTAACCCTGAGTTGAGAGAGCATGTCAGCCATTTGCCTTTTTAAATGGGTGGAGGAATTTCCTTCTTGCATGCTGGCTTCTTTGGTAAACCATGGGAGCAGTGATGTGAATGACACTTCAGAGCAGCTTACTTCAAAATTACTCTAAATCCAATACATCACCAGTTTTAGAGCTCTGATCAGTAGGAAATTTAGGCATACTAAATTTAGTTTGGTAACTCAAGACTTCAGTATGTAATTTGCTGGAAATATTATGACTATTCAGCTTTCAGTTGCAAGATATATTTTCAGTTCATTTGCGACTGATCAGTCAGGAAAGTTCTTAAAAAATCCTTTTCTGAAAATATCTGAAAATTTAATTCTGTCAGAAATCCTCTTCAAATGGAAGATTTTTTTGCTGAAGTTTCATTAGAGAGCTTACAGAGGAGAAGCAATTAAAAAGCTCCCTCAAGCCCCAACACTCCCCCCAGGCCCCCAAATTCCATTTTTTAAAAAACTTTCTTTGTTTAATTTAACTATGCTTTGGTTATAGTTGTAGCGTTGCAAACGAACTTGTATATACGTGAACCCAGAAACAATTTCTCTTTTTCTTCTTGGGAAATTTCAGAATGTAAGGGTTTGATTTGCAATCAGGTAGAATTAAAAATATGAGGAGTGTGTTACATGAGTGTTTTCTCTTTCTTCATTTTATTAAATGGTTAAATGGAACTTCAGGGTGTGATTTGTTTTTGTAATTAGAAGCAATACTATGCTTCTTATTTGTTTGGGCAGTTTTTTGGTATGTTTCAATTTTTGGTTTGTTTTTTTTTTTTTTTTTAATCAAGGGACCAAACCAACAAAGTATTTTTTATACACTAAATATTTCATTTATCTGAATTATCTTTTCTGATTTTTTTTTCTGTGAGTTTCAGTAACACAGCAAACTCTATCCTCTTCTATACAGGACAACAGCAGAAGTCTTCTATCATACATTGTCTCGTATTATTTGCGTAATTTTGACGAGGTGAGTGAAAATTAAAGTTAACTCTGTTAAATTCAGATTTAGCAGCCCAATTTACTAAATTTGCTCTTCTGTTAGTAAGATGCAGAAATATGTATAAATATTCCCTGGGATTTTAGTTATATCTTTTAGTATAGAATAAAAGTAATGAGCACTAGGTAACTGTTCTTTTGTTTATTCATCAGGATGCTGGAAGAGAACAATGCATCTTTCCTCTTCCGGATCCACAAGATCTCTTCCAGGCTTCACAACTGAAGTTTGATGATTTTCAAAAAGATCTCCGCAAAATGAAGAAAGATTTGCGAGGTACAGAACCTAGATTAAAAGCTAATTTTATGTTACTATTATATCTCTTCTATTCTTGTTTGTATCATTTTGAGAAATTAGATGTTACTGAAAAATAGTTGTGTATTTTTAACTTTTCAGTTAGTAGTTTGCCTCTTTAATTTGCTTTTTATGACCATTTATGCCATAATCCATAATTTTTTGTAGATAACTTGTAGGAGGTTTTTAAATTAAACAGCATCAAAACAGTTAGGTTAAATCTTCTGTTTCAAAACCAAACAACTAATTTAGTTTTCCTTTTGTGTAAGCTGATTCCAAATCTTTGACCATAAAAAGCGCTGCAAATTGTTGGACCATGTCCATGATAAAAGAAAAGGTTTATAACCAGGTCTAAATACTATCTAGCAGATAAAATAGTATGTATAACATTGTTAAAGACACTTGAAATATCTGGACTTCACTGAACAGTAATAGGCAAAGGAAGTATTTTTTCTCCTCTTATGAAATGTTTTCTTTAAGTGAATTCAGCAAGCTTAAGATATATTTGCTAGACTTTAATGAGGATTATTTATCATATATTTCTTATTAACATGGGGATCTAAATACTGAATTTGTTAAGGAAGAGTAGTTTGCACAAATGATCCATGATCTTCAATATTACTGCGAAAAATCTCTACTAAACTGGTCAGTTACGTTACTGTGCTAAATCTTTGAGGGAGAGATGCAAATCAAGGAGTGATATAACTGTTGCCTTGCTGCTTTTAAATGCCATGCCTCTAGAGACCTAGGAATGGTTTGGTAATCCATTAATCCCTGGACGACCTAGAATGGGAGGTTTTCTATTACAACAAAAACATAACATGGTTACCAAATGATATCTGACCTTCTTTTCTTGCTGCTATGAAACTTTCTGTTTGGATATTTAAAAAATTATTTTCAATATTTTGACTATTTATAGTATTTAGTATTTTTTTAGTATTCTAAGTTGTATCAAAGTCATTCCGGGTGACACTGAGGAATGAACAATAGTATCATCCATTTACTGCTCCCGCACTATTTAGGGGGAAAAAGTCTCGGAATTCAGCCATGAAAACTTGTTTCTATACTTCTTGCAACTTCTAGATAATCTCAGAGCTGACATCTAAGCTTGCACATGTAGAAGAAGGATACTTAGGTCTTATTTCAAAAAGATACTTGAATTCAGGTGCATGTGAACAAATATACATTTCCTCACAAATTCCTCACAAATTCACCAAAAATGGGTTTTTGTACATGAATGGCTGAATATTTTCACATCAAAGTTGAAATTTGCACAAAGACATAAATCTCTTGTAGAATAAATCCACTCTGTGAAGTGATCAAAGCAGGAGTGCTGTAAAAATGGAAATTACACGCTTCAATCTGCTTTCAGATTGCAGTTGAATTCTTTCTGTGCTTCCAATCCAACCCTTAGGCTCAAGACTCTCTTGTTAGTCTGTTTTGTAGTTAATGAAACTGAAGAATAGCTACAAGCACTGTTGCTCTTTCCCTATTGCATTTGGTACAAACGTTTTTGGGGACAGCACCAGCAGCTTCATCCTATGAATATGAAGTGACAATTTCAACACCAGACTGAAATATCAGTGATGACTTCTTAATTGTCTCCAGATATGCAAAATACTTTGTGTTGGCTTTCTGTTTCAAAGAAAAGTGACAAGATAAATTAAAAACCATTTGTGTTAAAAGATTTCATGACCACAAGAGCAGTAGTAGTAAAATTTAGTAATAAACTAAAAATTCTGTGTATTCTGATAGCTTAATTATTGTGAAGATTTCAGTGAGATAGAATAGCCTGTCTCAATGACAATAATTTCTAAATAGAGTACAAGCTTTAACAGAATGTATAAAATTACTTCAAAGAGGTTATTTTTCTCTTCATTTACTTTAAGTACACTACCAGATTTACTAATGAACATGTGGAATCTTATGAGTTACTAGAGCGAGTAAGGGCCTTATCAAATGTCTGAACAGGAAGAGGGTTGTATGATGCTGAGAAAATTCTGACAAAATTCTAAATATGAACTTATTCTTTTGAAGTCAGTGTGATGAAATGAGTATTGATTATTCCTAGGAAACACTGACTTTAGAGGCATAGAAATAAGTGCCCAGAATACATTAGAATTTTATACTGTGATGTGGACTGTAACCTTGGATTTACATTAATCAGGAATTAGATGGCAGATTTTGTGAGTGGATTTCACCATTTGGTGAGGGTGGGTGTTTGATTTGTTCTTTGTCATAGAGAAACTGAAACTTGTAGATAATACTGATGCAGGCACTAACAGTTTAATGTTAGTTTTAAATACGCTGAATACCATGCAGTGGGATCATGCTTATTACAGTGTGGGAAGAAGGTATTGATTCACCCAGAAAAAAGTCTTCTGCAGATATTCTATTGCTGTCTTAGAAAATTTTCATGATCATTATTCAAAGGTAAATTTCATTTAAAAAAACTCAACAGAATACCCACAAAGAAGAGGACAGTTATTATTAAAAAAAAAAGGATTCATAGCTGTAACAATAGCAGTTCATTTTAGTACTGCTCTGTTTTTCCATCTAAAGATGTAGTATACACAGAGACATGCAGATATAAATAATCTTCATGATTCTGTAAAATAATTTTGTTAATGTGTTCTTTTGCAGTTTGGAGTTTGGGTTTATGTTTGTATTAGAGTTATTATGCTGACTGCTTAAAAAGAAACAGGACTTGTTCAAACTTCTACGCTTTCTTCCCTTTTGACTATCAAGGCTATTGTCCATTTTCTAGTGTTTATGTACTCTATGCCTTGGCAGTTTGTCAAATTTTGGAAAATTTCAGATTTTACTCCTCTAGTATTTCAGATTAAAAGTGCAAGTCCCAAGGAGTTTTAGAAGCATGCCATGAGCCTGTTCCAAGATGAATAAAAGAGAAATTTGGTTTTTTTTAAATAATACAGATCCAAAGGATAACAATTATATACCAGATTTTTTTTGTAAGATAGAAGACCAAAGAACAAGTAGATCCTCTTACTAACAAACCAAGTGAGTTTGGCTCCATCTGTTGCTCCTAGATTTCACAGCTCTCCAGGATTCCCACTTTAGCCTTTTTTACTTCAGTGACATATAGTTTGTTAAGCAACTTGATCTGCTTTTGATCTCTCCTGGCTGTCAGCAATGTTCCTTGATGCAGTCATGCCAAGCAATGACTTCTGTTCCTATGTCATTCCACAGAAGAAACTTTAGCACTTGCCACATGACTTAAATCAACTCACCATGTAAAGAAAATTGGGCATCCAGGGTCACAGGAGCAGTGTGTGACACTCACTGATTAGGACCTCTGTTATATAACTATTAGTATCAGTATGTTTTTCTAGACACTTCAGAGTGCTCCAGCTAGAGCAGAAAGATGTGGAAAACATGTATTAAATCAATCAAGATTCTAACCCTCTTTGCTCTGACACTCTCTTAAGGTTAAATTTTGATTTAGGAGAACGTTGGATTTGTAGCCCAAATCCACAGTGGATGTGGATGAAATTCTTCCAGACATATTTGGTTTAGGAAAGAACTAGAACACTAAAATGGCATTGTGAGTTATAGAATTATAGCAAGTTAAAAATGTTTAGAAGCTATTCTTTGGCTACACATTAGCATTCTAGCCTCATAACATTAAGTTTATTCTTGCTAATCAGAAACTAATTCATCACTTGTCACTTATTGCAAAACTTTCACTGAAGCTCAGCTAAAAGGGAATTAGAAACAATGTCAGGCTGAAAGTAAATCTGACTAGAAGAAGAGATTAATAGTACAATGAAATGCAGATTGCTATGAAACTGAGTTGAATTCAGTACTTGTTTATATGTTATAATGTCATATTTAATATATTTGATTGGAAAGTGACTACAAGGAATAATTATCATAATTAAACATTATTTTTGTAGTGATGCTTTCTTTTCCTATTCTGAGTGTTTACAACTCATTGAAAATTCTCCATCCAAAAGAAGCTAGACTGTGTGGCCCAGTACATCTCCCTGATTTGGAATAAATGTGACTGAGAATGTTTATAAAGTGTTAAGCATTTGCAGAACACTTTGTATCTTAAAAGTATGTTCCAAGAAAAGTCCTGGAGTATCTTGGAAAAATACATGTTCCCTATTTTTTTCAGTGCTTCTTACAGTCACCTAAAGTTATCTATTCAGTTTGGACCTGCTAGCTGTAGAGCTGTTATGTGCTCTTGTGTTTAACACCTGCTGTGTGAATAAGAGCATTGCAAGTACCATCTTGTGCAATAAAAAGGCTTTCAAAGGTTGTATTTGGGATGGTGTCAATGTGCAATTCAGAGAGTTTGGACAGCAACAGGCTTGCTAGTCATTCCTCTTGCCTCAATAAAGTTTATCCTCAATACTAGAAAGAGTTCCCAACCCTGAGAGTTCAGTCAAGCTGTAGTTTCAGATGGAATTTTCCTCTTCGTGGTCAAATCTGTGTCTGGGGTGCAGGGCTTACTTTGCAAAGTAAGATTGCATCCACTACTGGTTCTTTAATAAGTAATATTAATGCTTTCAGACTAAAGTTAAAAAAAAAATTGCAGCATTCTATTTGCCCCCCTCTCTCTCACACACACACACATGTATCCTGGTATCATTTCATATTCTCGAGACTGTGTTCCATCATAGTTCTGATTATGGATCTAAGACTCTAGCAATGTTCCAATGCCACTTCTTGATCAGAAGTTAGAGTGGTATTAATAGCAACTTCAATTAACAAACTTGAGCAGCTTTAATCTATTTAGGGCCCCACTTCAGGTGGAGGAAAGGGAAGGGATTGCTCTTCTAAATTTGACTGTCCTCTCCTAAAGGAGAGGGACAATCTAAGGATTGATAAATTTTCCAGTTAAGGAAAGGCCTTGAGCCTAATCTGCTGATCTGTCTTTTAAAAAACTAAAGTTTGGTGAAATAAAGAATATCCTAAGAGATTTCCCAAAAAAATTTTTAATGCTCTTTTACACTGGTATTTCAAGTTTCAAGACAAGGCAGAGCTGAAGTAGAGAGAATTGAAATGAGAAAAAAATTTTATTCTTTAGAGTTTGAATTGCATCATCAAAAACATTCAGAATTTGAAATGTTTGTGGTTTTGTCATTCTCTGTTAATAGGTTTGCTACAAATGTGAATGAAGATATTTCCCAATTAAGAAATAGATTCTTTATTTTTTTTCTATGATCCATAGATCCATATTCTGGTTAAAAAATTCCTTCAGTTTTTTATAAAATAATGCCAAATCACTCAAGGTAACTAATAGCAAAATAATATAGCAACAGTACTAGTTTGGGTCAGTCCTCCAGTTATCTCTATCACTTACCTTTACAGAAACAGGTATTATTTTAACCAAATTAAATCTTTACATTTGCCTACTCATTAACAACTGTACAACCACAAATTCTATCTGTTTGTTCTGTTATCACTGAAAGGGTTAATTGCTGCAGCTATGCCGCATGCAGATTCCTAAACCTAAACCAGATGTAAACTAAAGCCAGGCTTTCAGTCAATCTGTGAGTCATATTTTACTGTCCTTAATACTCCAAACAAGGAGCTGTCTATGGAAGCCCTTGAAGACTCAGCAGTTCTTAGTGTAAGTCATTACAATTCCAAAAAAAATAAATAGAAGAAAATTAAGAGCTCTTTCTGTATTTGTGGCTGGGTTCATCAGAGTGTGTCTTTTGATGAGGCCAGCATTGTTTCCTTTAGATAAAGTCTAAACTTTCTTTTAAAGTCACAGGTTGCAGTTGTAGGGAATCCAGAAAGCACTGAGGAAGTTGAGAAAGGCGTGATAAAGTTGTTCTGTAGTTTTCGGACAAGTAGGACACAGCCACATCTCCTATGGCAGCCTGAGTACTCAGAACCTTAGAAAATTAGGGACATAATTTCAAAGCTTCCATAAAAACTTTAATACAAACAGTCTAGCAAGTCTCAATTAAAGGCGTGCTCTCAAATATCTTAAACTATCTTGAAAATCCACCTGACTTCTAGAAGACTTCTTTAGATAAGTATGCAGTTTCTGAATTAGTTAACAAAAACAGCTTAAGGGATCTGTTAATTACTCATCCTGCATAATTCATTAGTCTGCTTGCTTTTATTTTTTTATGGGTTGGGTTTTTATGTTCAGTGTGGGGTTTTTGTTTGTTTGCTTTTATTTTTCATTAAATTTTTATATTTTGGGGGTTTGAAAAGAAAACTCCCGTTGCCCATTTTTATACTTGCCAAAGAAAATGCAGTAAGCCTGAGGAGCAGCTGGCCATCTAGTCACCCAGTTTGTTCAAATAGAAATCTTTTATATTTAGAAGAGATTTGTGCTTCCAGGGGCTAAAATTAGGTATCCAACAGAACCAGCTGGAAAATATGCATTAGACAGATAGTATGAATGTTGAAAACTTTTTTTTTCTCCTTTTCAGAAAGGTAAAGTAACTATTTCAGATAATGAGACTGAGTGCATTTTGCATCACATACCACAATCACTTACTGAAAATGTTAGTGTGAAGCACAGAGTGTTTTGTCACTTTCCTTTTCCATATAGATGTCTCTTAAGTGATATTGGCTGTTGTGAAACTTTATATGTTTTTACTAAATTGACCTGAAATAAAAATAAAACAAAAATATAGGATGAGCAAGCTAACACAATAGCTTGAAAAAATGCAATTAATTGTATTTTAACACAGAAATAGAGAATGAGATGAATTCTTGAGATACTGGATACAGCTGAAATTACAATTTGTTTAAATCTCTAAACTGGTTTTGAGCACAGAATCTCACATCAATTTCCAGGTGAGAAGCATTTGAGACACATATGTATGTATGGGCAAAAAAGCTACCAGTTTGAATTGCCCACAAGAATCCATTCTGATTGCTTCTGTGAAAAATGGCATACAGCTCTCTGCAGCATATGATCTTGAGAGGAGATGAAATTAAATGTACTATCGGTCCTTGCCATCGTTTATGTATTGCTTATAGGTCAAAATTGATTTAGAGAGCTGGAGGAAAGGTGTCTCTGCCCTTGCCGACTTCTGTTTAGGATTTGAGATCTTTGGAAGGTCTCAAGTGCATAATTTGAGACAAGAGGATACTGAAACCTTCACCTTGCTTTAAAGTAACAAAAAGTATCTCTATTCCTGTTTGGGTAATTCAGTCTTGTGACATCAGTTTCTACCTAGTGCTTGGCTTTTGTGACTGCCTATATGAGTCTCTTTTGTGGTGCCTTGAATACTTTTCAATTCCTTCAGTATAAGAAAATTTAAAATCTGCTGGAAGCAAATGGAGTTTTAAAGATTTGCTAACTTTGCCTAAGTTTTTCAATTGTGTATATATATCTGCTAAAATGAGAGAATAACTAAACGTGAGAATAGGGAACATAAAACCAGGTTTTGAGTCAGTTAAGAATAATCAGACAAGCTTTTGCTTTAGACAAAACTTTGTTGCAAAGTCATCACAGCAGATGCCCTTTGCCAATCTATTCCTTTAATATTTGGAATGTTTAGCTGAGCAGCTTCATGGAGATAAATGTGTTTGAGTTTGAAGCTGAGGATAAAAAATATTACATTTAGAAGGCTGTTTGTATTCTCACATACTTTTTTTTTCCCCCATGTTTTTTTCTCCATGTTGCTTAGAAGTTATTAAATACCTTCTGACACAAGCATTTACTCAGTATCTTACTTCTTCATTTGGGAAGAAATACTGGGAACTGGTATTTTGTACTGCTTTCATCAAGATCAACACTCTGAATTCTTCAGTTACAATGAGGAATAGCAATGGCTCATATGAATAGTGGGGCTTTATATTCTAGTGACAAATTACAGAAAGCAAGGAAATGCATGTTTCGGAATGTATGCACTTAAACTGGAAATTCTGAGACAGAATCAAGGAGGATTCATTTCTGTTGAATGATAGGAGCTTGTCACAGCCTAAAAAGATTTCCCTTATGGTGGAAATTGGAGCTCAACATTCATCTGAAATTAAAGTCTTGGCTCTTCTCTTAACCCAAATTAAATTAGCTCGGAAGTGTGAAGGTAACACCTTACCCACAAATAATCGTTGTGTCAGGGCTTCTTTAGGCTCCAGACTCTCTGTCTTCGTTTTTAGTCCAATAAGAAGCAAGCTGTTCTTGTTCAAGTTCTCTCAGAGACTTTGAGCCATGAGTGCTCTTACAATCTTTCACTCTAGTCCTTTTCTCTTTTACTTTTGAAAAATGTGGAACTCTTCACCACATCTGTGTTTTTATCAAGTATCAAGGCCTCATCTGGCTTAACTCCCTAAATTAAGGTCATTGCTACTATTTGGTGCAGGTTTTGCATCTGCACCTTATTTAATTCAGGCACTATTACCTGGGGGCAGGTATATCAATACAGCCTGGAATCTGAGTTTTTAATTTTGTTCCCATACAATTCTGCCCTTTAACTTTGTCTTTCTCCCTCAAAACCATTGGATACTTTTGTTAATTTTTTGCTACCGCTTATTTAAACTCACACACTGGCCACAAATTATCTGCATATAAAAATATTTTACTGGGAACATGACTTTTCGTTACTCTATTATCATAATGTTTGTACTTGCAGTGTGTTTGAGGCACATATTCCAGTGGTTTCCCTGGATATGAATTAAAGTGTCTTTTCTTATAGTATGCAGATCCATGCTATGATGTGTCATCCTAAACTAATCTGTGACTCCAATTTCAGCATGTGAGACAGAAGCAGCAAAAGTTTATCAGCTATCACTAGAAGAGCACCTACAGCCCTTCAAAGACAACATGGAGCAATTCATTAGTCAAGGTAAATAATGAAACATCACTTAACCTTTTCATGACATTTCAAAGGAAAGTTATGGGAACAATGTTTATACATTGTGGGAAAGGGACTGTTTATTTTGGCATCATAGAAAGACATGGATTAGTTTGATCAGATGCCACACAGTTCTAAAAGATTTGCAAAGTTGTTCTCTTGTACTATAGGTGACTCACTCTCCAATGCTATTGGCTTGAGTGTGTGATCTTCTAAGTTCAACATTCCAGTAGAAAACAAATTTACAGCCTTTGTTCCCTGAAAAATTATTGAAGCTGGATTTGTTTCATTAACTTAATTCCAATGAGATAATTCTTTTGTATGTGCCAAAAACATGGAATAAGCATAACAAAAGTAGTTAAAGGTTTTTCAGATATACTGCAAACCCATATGAAATATTTGGATGTGATTAATGAATAACACTGCAATAAAAAATATATTAAAAATATCCAGGATCAACTGGCATCCTGCATATTAGGAGAAAAACACTTTTAAAATGAATAGACTATGGTTTACTAGACTTTTCTTTGATGAGATTATAGGAAATATGGATAACTTTGGGTTTTCACTAATGCATGTCAGAGCATCTCTTGAAATTCTACTCTGCATCAACCAATTTGCTTTTTAGTACAAGTCAGAATTCAATGCATCTGGGTTAAAATACCCTGATGAGTATACCAACATAATTTTAACATTTTTCTGTGCATTTTTCTGTGCATTTTTCTGCTTTGATACTTGCTTTTATAATCAAAGACCTGTTGTCTCCTGAACAGGCATTAGGTGAGAATTCTGATTCTAGTGCTGATTTATCAACTCATTAACCTACAGCTACCATATCTAGAAATGTTTATTAACTGAATGTGATTTGTATTTGAGAGGCCTGTCAGATATGCTTGTATATCTTCCTGGTTAGAGTATCCAAGATGACTATCTGTCCAAATGTTATAAGTGGAATACCTATGGAATCACAGAATGGTTTGGGTTGGAGGGGACTGAACCAGGCTACACATGTGCTGATCCATGCTACAGGACTCTCAATTACGGGGAATAAATTGAGCACACCCAATATTTTTAATCATCAAATATGAACTGATGTTTTCTAAAAGTCTGGCAAACAGGGTGTTGTCTCCAGCACTAGTAGGTATGAACCAATTTCAAGCTGAATTCTGGTTATGAATATATGGCATACAAATATTTCAGTAGTGGTACGATTGAACATGTAGCAAGTGTTTTGCTTTAGGTTCATATTATAGTTTTTATGTATAGATAGGGGACTTTCAAATCACAAGTTTGTCTGCAAGATATCACTGTTGGCATACTGTAAATCATGTCATTTAACCTTATTAACAGAGTAGGAAATCAAACATGGGGATTGTCCCTGGAAGTGTTCAAGGCCAGGTTATGGAGCTCTGAGCAACCTTGTCTAGTGAAAGGTGTCCCTGACTATGGCAGGGGGTTGGAACTAGATGATCTTTCAGGTCCCTTCCAACCCAAACCATTCTATGATTATATGATTCTGTTTCAGCAGAAGTAAAATTTGTTAAAATTGTGTTTTTCCTTTTAGAAACCATATTTTTTTAAAGTATCTAACTTTATACTTATGCTTATTTTATGATTTCTGGCTAGACTTTCCTGAATATAATTTTATATATGCTGTATAATGATCTGGTTTTGCAAAGATATGCAATTTCCTTTGTGAATGTGATGTGCAATTTCCTTTCCTTTCCTTTCCTTTCCTCTGTACTTCAGGAGAGAGAGGAAAAAGAAAAGAAAAAGGTATATCCATCGCATCCTTTAGGAGGTCTGCTGTGTTCCCATATTAATAGTGTATATTGTTGTGTGGTTAACAAAAGGAGAAACCCATAATGTCAGTAACAATATCACTATCTCATGTTGATGAAAATAATTGGAAATGTATATTGTGAACACAGTAAAGTGTGACTAAACAATTTCTACATTTTTTTTAAATAGTAGGGCCTATTATGCAGAATTCTGTCCTAATGTAAGAAAGACAAAGGCTAACATATAGCAAGAAAGAATCCCTGGTTAAGTTCCAAAAATAAAGTAATTTAAATACCTTTCATTATGAAATCCTTTGTTTTTACTTCATGGGATTGAATTCCGACTTGAAAGAGGCCATGTTTAAAGCAGGATTTCTCTTTCCTGTTCAGTGTTTGACAAGCTTTTGATCTAGATATTTTTTCTAGGGGCTTTTGTTGTTTGTGTAGACATAATCGATGAGTCTTTTCAGCTAGACTGCACACGTGATCATTTAGAAAAACAGAGGGACAATTCTTGGCACCTTTTGGGGATTTTTGTTTATATAACATATGCTCTGGGCAAAGAAAAATCAAGCTTTAGGTTTTTATCTTTTCAAGTTCCAGTTTCTCTAAAGTCAGAAAAAGTTTTAACTTATAATTCAGATGAAAAGCATTTTTCATAAGGTTGAATTATTTGGCATGTTTATATGATGCCTTTTCAGAGTAGATAACTTGTGTGCATAATGGGACCCAAAAGTTCAAAGGAGCTAGTTACTTACAGCATATTCACTTATACGTGTTGCAAGCAGCTAAAATGGAAAATGGTTTTCCCACACTTGGATACCAAATTAAATATCCTTGGCAAGGGGTTAGAAAGGCAATGCTTTATAAGAATAGTAACTGCCACACACAGCTAGATAACTTTGAGTTATTTTACTGCAACTAGTCTAGCTGATTGTTGCTAATTATCTATTAATTGAAAAGTAGTTTTTTAATGTTAACACTTTTATTAGATTCATCAGAGACAAAACAAGGTTGTATATCTCTAGCTTGATTGTAAAGATAGTTTCATTTGAAAGCTAAAGAAGGGAAAGAGGCAAGAATGCGTTCAGAATAATGAATTTTTTAGATTAAAGTTGTAGTGGTACACGTGATGAAGGCTGTTCAGTATTTACCTTGCTATCCAAGTCAGTAGGGTAAACAGCCAGCATGTGCATTAAAGTGTGCAAATTAGTGACAGGATGCTAGTCCTTTCTTGAGGGACTTCATGATCATTCTTATAGTGATCAATATACTTAGCAGGAAGTTAAATTACCTGTGCTTTTCTTTCTACATTGGCTTAGTGGATATTGGCAAGCATGATTTATCCTATGCACTGGATTTTTGAGGGTCTGTGTGCTTCAAAACCTCCAGAAAAATTCTCTCTGTTCATCCAGGTTGTTTTCTTCCATGTTTTCTCCTCCTTGTTTTCTTTTTATGTTCTCTTTTTGAGTGCACATGCTGCAATCTTCAAATGTATGATATGGTTGTCGTGTTCTTATGAATGTCAATTTTTTTTCTGAACTTCACCATAGCCATACAATTTAAAAAGGGAAAAATAAAAAAAAAAAAGTGGAAAATCTGCTTCAACAAAGGATATTGAAGATAAGTAGTCAGAAAATACAAAACTTTTCAAAATAATTTTTTTTCTTATTTAGTTTTTTATTGCTATTTACCTAAGCATTTCCAACATGTAATATATAACTGTGAAATTTAGTAAAATTTGTCCTTTCCAATGAAAATTTATTCATACCAAACAGTAGGAATTTAAAATTTGCATGTTCCCAATATAGCATATATAGTCACATTTTCTGTCTTTGAGTTATTCCTCACAAGTTGTCACAATTTGAATGAGAGAGACTGAAAGCAAAGCAGTGTTTTGGAACCTTGTCTCCATTGTTCCATATGCACCTGTGGATAGATAGGGGTGCAAGTACATGAGCGATCACATCTACCAGCTTGGAAAGTTTCAGAAATCACTTCTTTTTCTGGTGAAAATGAGTCTGACATGAGACAGTGGGGAAATGCTGAGGGTACTAATTATCACAAGGTTTGTAGAGGAATTTCTTTAGCAGTTAGTAATCCTTTAGCCTTGT
Source organism: Molothrus aeneus (assembly GCF_037042795.1). Lineage (NCBI taxonomy): Eukaryota > Metazoa > Chordata > Aves > Passeriformes > Icteridae > Molothrus > Molothrus aeneus. The sequence continues at coordinate 45,314,037 of NC_089648.1, forward strand.
CCTCACTGGACAGGTTAGACAGCTCAAACTGAAAGAATTGTGTGTGCATGAACCACAAATGATTCGTAGTCCTCAGATTTTAACTGTGGTTAAGTTTGCAGTGAAAAGCAGTCTCTGGGTGTCTGCTGTTGAGGTGCTGTCTTGGCTGTGCGTTCTTGTCAGCTTGATAAAGCAGGAGACTCACAGCAGGAGGTAGCAGCCATCACTCCCTCAGAATAGCAAGTCTTTTTTGGGAAGTGGGAAGATTCGGTATGTTGAAATCACAGCTTTTCCACTGAGATTCTATAAATTGTGAAAATGTTGCAGACTTTAAATCTGAACAAATCATCCTACATCATATTAAGAAGCCAAGCCAATATAATTCATTTTAGACTTTAGAAAAAAACATTATGCTGTGGGAGAAGTACAAGCATTGTTTGCAGAAGTAAAAACAAAATTTTCTGATGTTTGGCTAGTTCATTTAAAAGCAATAAGAATTATTCCAGTGTGATTTTAAGTTTTGGACTACAGGGTAGCCATTCAGTCTTTGGTTCCTTCTAGTCTAAATTTGCAAAACTGCAGTTCTGCTATTGTAAATGAATACAAGCACCAGGTTTTGTTCTGCTGGACCCAAGAATATAGACTCTTCTCCAAACATTAATTCTAGTCACATCCTGGTGATCTTACAGAATAAAGATGCTAAAATTGTCCTGTTGGTTGAACTGTCTGTAACTACCTCCTTCTTTTGCCTGGAAGAGCTTTCAGGAACCCAGTTTCCAAACTGTTACTAAAGGAATGTATAAATCACAGTGAGTTCTATTTATCACTGTAGCTGCAACCAGATAGTTGGTCATGACTTGTTCTCTTAGGTCAAGTACCAAAAGGCTATGCACCATCAAATGATGGATTGTGAATGAGACTAAAGCATCAGACTGAATTTTGGATGTCTGGGTTAAGTTCCTGGCTCCAGAAATACTGTAGATGATTGCAAAATGAGTGCTGCTATGGTAATCTGAATTCTGGCCTTTTCTAACCCAGAATGATTGATTTTGCAGGTTTCATTTTCTTTAAATATTGTTTTTATAATTTGATAAATATAAGGGAGAACATAGCAGTAGTTCATAATTTTTCTAAAAATGATTTGAGGAAAATATGACTGAAGCATGATTAGGAAGATATATGAATAAATATGTTTTTGTTTTTCTTTAAAAAATTGCACAGAACATTAAGAGGTTGGATATTAGTAATTTATGTGGAGACACTCACTTTAAATATTATTGTGATTACCAAAATATTCTCATTAGTAATATCTAAAAAATACTTTTTTTCCTTTGAGAATAAAATGTTGGAGGAATATGAAGGGCAAGCAACATAAACTCATTAGAACTAAGATGCAGGAATTCAACTTAAGCAGTTTAATTTCATAAATGTTTGCATTTTTCTGTTAATATTCTTTTTGTTGAATTATTGAAGGAGCTTTTAAAACTTGCTCTTTTTGTCCTGAAAGTATTCTTGTAATCTCACACTGACATCTTAATGCTGATAAATAGTTTAACCGTCAGCATGATATAAACTTGTTCCTACTTCAGATGTCAGCACCTCCATTGGTGTGCATTTTTACATAATGATCCTAATTCAGATTGTGTTGTATTTGCAACACTAGACAGGCTTCACTGAATTAGCCTTTCCTTGCTTCAAAGTCCATGAAAGACCAAACTTTTAGACTGGGGTTGTCAGCTGTTTTATTCCTTTGGCACAGGATCTCATATAATCATTTTTGTAGGCATCACAGTGGTTTCAGACAGCACAGATGTGGTAGAGTTAAAAAAGGTATTTTGTCATCACATGAGAACAGATCAATATATGAGTATCAGAATAGCATGGTACAAGTCATCCAATGCAAAAGACTATGAAAAAAATGCCTTCTGAAAAAAAATTGCCAAAGACTTTTTGGATAGTTGGAGAAGGCTGAAAACTCACATTTTAAATCTCTTCTCCAGTAAAAATGTAATCAAATAAAATTTTTTCATTACATAGTTCCTGGGATGGAGAATGAAAAATAAGAGGATATTAAAGCTTAAGAGCACTTAGGTCCTTCATGAGCCCTAATCACAATGGCATATGTTCTTCAGCACTGTGAAGTCCAGGCTCACAGATGAACAATTCTCTTGCTGGATCTTTACTGTACCTGAGGACATATATTTAGTCATAGGTATGCTGTCTAACTTCACATCTGTTTCCTGCCTAGTCCTGAATGAGACTTTTAAGCAGCATAGGACTTAATATCAGTAGCAGGGAACATCGTGTGAGGAGGTAAAAGCTGCACACAAAATACAATGTATTTTACTTGTGTGAATGTGACATGACAACATTACAGTGAGTAGCTGCTAAAAAATACATAACTAAGTATGTTGGAGTGATTTTCTGGGGTTTTTTTGGTTGTTGTTATGTTTCAGAGTTTTTTAAAATGTTGTATTTGGGTCCCAATTTTCTCTCCCTTAATTCAGCTGACAGGAGATGTCATCCTTCTAAGGCTGACAAATTATAGAATGGTTTGGATTGGAGGGGACTTGAAAAATTATCTAGTTCCAACCCCTTACCATGAACAGGGATATCTTCCACTAGACCAGGTTGTGCAGAGCCCCATTCAACCCGGCCCTGTACACTTCCAGGGATGGAACATCCACAAACTCTAGGGGCAACCTGTTCCAATGTCTCACTGCCCTCACAGTGAAGAATTTATTCATTGTTTCTAATGTAAATGTACCTTCTTTCAGTCTGAATCCATTTCCCCTTGTGCTATTGCTAAATGTCCCTGTAAAAGTTCCTAACCAACTCTCTTGTAAGCCCCCTTTAAGTACTGTATGGCAGTCCTAAAGCCTTGTTTTCTCTTGTCTTCATAGGAGAGGAGTTCCAGCCTTTTTATCACTTTCTGTGTTCTTGCTCCAAAAGGTTGCTGCTTAGGTTGGGGACCCCAGAGCTGGACATAGCACCCCAAGTGGGGTCTCCCGAGAGCAGAATAGAGGGAGAGAATCACCTCCCTTCACCTGCTGGCCACACTGCTTTTGATGCAGCCTACAACATGGTTGGCTTTTGGGGCTGTGAGCATGCATTGCCCAGTCATGGTGAGCTTCTCATCGAGCAGCACCCCCAGGTCTTACTCCTCTTGTCTGTTCTCAAACCGTTCTCTGCCTAACCTGTGTTTGTACTTAGGATTGATGTGACTGAGGTGCAGGACCTTGCACTTGGCCTTGTTGAACTTTGTGAGGTTTACACAGGCCCACCTCTCAAGCCTGTCGTGGTCTCTCTGGATGGTATCCCTTCCTAACACCACAAAGCTTTTGTGGTCTTGACTGCACCACACAACATGGCGTCTTTGGCAAACTTGGCAAGTGTGCCCTCAATCCCGCTGTCCATGTCTCTGACAAGGCTGTTAAAAAGTGCTATTAAAAGTCCCAAAACTAATCTCTGAGTCATTCCACTTGTCACTGCTTTCTACTTGGACATTGAGCTGTTAACCACAAGTCTCTGAGTGTGAACATCAGCAAGTTTTTTGTCCACCTAGTGTCCCATGTGTCAAGCCCGTGTCTCTTCAGTTTAGAGACAATGATGCCATGTGGGACAGTGTCAAATGCTTTGTATGATTCCAGGCAGATGACATCAGTACTCTTCCCTTACCCACCAGCACTGGAACCCCATCATAGAAAGCCACTGAATTTGTCAGGCAGTCTTTGCACTTTTATGAAGCTATACTGGCTGTCACCAATAACTTTCTAATTTTCCATTTGCCTTAGCAGAGTTTTCAGGATAATCTGCTCCATGACCTTGCCTCTCACTGACTTGAGACTGACTGGGCTGTAGTTCCCCAGAGCTTGCTTATTTCCCTTTTTAAAATGGAGGGTTGTGTTTCCACTTTTCCAGTCACTGGAAACTTCACTGGACAGCCACAATTTCTCAAATATGATGGATAGTGGCTTAGCCATTTCTTCTGGCATGGATGAATCTCATCAGGTCCCATGAGCTTGTGTACCTTCAGGTTCGTTAGTCTCAATCCCAATCTTCTCCTTCATTCTCTCAGTCCTTGCCTTTGCTTTCTGCAACTTTGGCAATGTGGTTGGACCACTTGCTGATGAATACTGAACCAAAAGTAAAGCTCCTTTTATAGACTATTAAGTTTAATTTTTTTTTTTAACTTTTAAGGAAGTTCAAGTTTCTGCCCTTGCATACTCAATGAAGTTTTAAGTTGTCCTTCTATAAATCTTGCTCACAATCTATGGAGCTAGCATATAATTTGTATTCCTGTTGTGCGAGGGTATAACATCATAAGGAAGTATATTAGGCTCAAATCAATATAAATATTTATGTATTTATCTGATCATAGGTTTAAAAAGTAATAATAATACCATTAGAAAAATATTCAGCATATTGGATGCTCTATCCCAAGTTATATTCAAGAAATTGGGGTCTGAGTGTTTAAATTTAAATGTTCTATTTAACAGTTCTCTTATCTGTATGCATAAAAATCTCACAAAATGGGGGAGGGGAAATAGGTATTCTTCATGCTTACAACCTTTTATGAATTTGTCATAGGAAGTATGGAAGGATGTAAGACTCTTGATAAGATTTCCAGAAGAAATCCTGCTTTATACTCTTGTAAAGATTTCTTAGACTGAATTTACCTGATAATCAGCCATCCAAATGTACTTAGATCTGTTTTTGGTGTAAATAGAAAGTCTCAAAACTATAGTAACACAGCTCTAATGAGTCATTGAAAAGGCTTTGTATCTGTTGAAAAAAAAAAAAAACTGGCTCCACTTGAAAGTTACTGGAAAGCACATTCATAGCTAATTATAAACAAATACTAGTTAACACTTTAAATAAAAAGAGAGGAAAAAAGAAAAAATATTTAGGACATAGACAAACAGATGAAAGGATTCTTGTTGCCTTCCATCTGAGATTACTCAGATGCATTCCTGTATTCAATTACCTGAGAAGATGTGATATTCCCTTAAGAGAGATCGGGAGATCAGAAGGGATGGCAGTTTCATGCATCTCCTTACTCATAGCTCTTTATAGCTCTTTGAAACTGGTTCAGCAGAAATAGCTTAAATTGCAACAGGGATTGGGGCCAGACGGTGACTACAGACAGTAATCACTGGGTCAAGATCATACCACAAACCAACAACAAAAACTTCTGGTGGAACAAAAGCTCTGTCAGGGTGTTTGAAGGCAGTTTGAGTAGACTTGCAAGGTCTACTTGGAATACTTTCTGAATAGGCACCAAAAGGTCAGCTTGTTGTGTGATTATGCTTATCTAGTACATTTATACATGGAGGGCATTGATAATTCTTATTAGTTGCTAGCTTTGAGTCTATTTTTCTCATCAAATCCCTTGCATACTTCAGATTCAATTCTCAGCTTGAGTCTTATGCTATTTTTTTCACAAAGCCACTAAGCACAAGCCCCTGTTGTTATTTAAAAATTAATGATTGTCTAACTTTTCAGTCTTCCCCAAAACCCACTTCCTTTTTGATAGTGACCATCCAAAATGGCTTAATTCTTCCTAGTGCTACTGATGCCCAACCACACTAAATAAAACATGCGAAGAGAACAAAACCAACAAAGTCCAAAAATTGAGTCAAAACAAATTAAAGTCTAAAAGGGAGTAGGGGTAGAGGGGGAGGGGAAGAAAGAAACTTTTCTCAAGAACTTTCTATTGATTCTGGTGTATTTGCTATTCTGCTTTGGTGTTTGAAGGTTTTTCAAAACAAAGTCTTGAATAGTATGCTAGCTGCCAAAAAAAAAGTGTTATTTTGGTGTTTCCTGAGGGTGTTTAAAAGTATATGTACTACCAAGGAGAATAAGGGAATTTTCTCAGAAGCACTGACAGAGCTCTTGTAAACTTGGACCTTAGACCCTGATAATGACAGAGTAACTGCATGCTCTTGCTTGTGCTGGTAGTTCACCCAGAATTTTCTCTATATCCATTTTCCTTCTGTCTTAGTCACATGCTTGAGATACCTACAAAAGGTATCCTCATGGCCTCTGTCAGGCACCTCAGGTCCTCAGGCCTTAATGAAGCTGGGTCAGAAGTGACAGGTGAACTACCTGAAGTTCCATACACTTTTTAAGAAAAAAGGTAATTTTCCCTCAATTTTGTTCTTAGTTTAGTTTTGTTGGGACTTTTTGGAAATTGTGCCTCTGCCAATGGTATATTGTATATTTGGTATATTTTCAAAGCCTCAGCTACTGTTCACCCATCACCAGTGTGGAAGAAGATATATCCTCTTTAATGATCCTGGTAAATCTCCAACAAGGGTTTGTACAAATATTAGTGATTGTTTTCTCTTTTATTTGTTTGGATTTTTTTCAGTAAAAAGGATTTCTATAAATTTTCCTGCTTTTTAATAATATGTATATAACATTGGATTGCAATAATCCTAGTCTAAAACAGTTGTATGTCTTGGGTTTCCAGTAAGTTGTAAGTCAAATATTTCTTTTTAGATTTTTTTAATCCTGTGAAAGAGATGATATAGTGAAATATCATACTTTCAAACAAGGAAATCACAACAGCTAATAATAGAGACAACAGATGTTATTTTGCAATATCTGTCCACAGAAAAAAATGGTCTGTATGTATAGAAAATAGATATATTCATGTTATTAGCTTTTTTAAAAGTCAGATTTAGTTCACAAGATAGAGTGGTTAAATTTGGAGGAGACTAGCAGAGAAAGTTTTTTGGACTGAAAATGAGAGGATACTTGGCAGTTGTCCTCATTCACAGTGTGGCTTGATTTCTGCAGAGAACTTAGCATAACGTCCACAATGATCCACTGAGGTTAGAGGGAACAATTTTGTGGTCAATCAATGGTTTATAGCCTTGCCTTTGAGCCCCTTTTAATTTAATTTAATCTTCTAGGCTTCTTGAAAACAAAATACTATTTACAGAAAAACGAATTTTACAATTCTTCTGAAGACCAGCATTTTCTAAAATGCCTCTGTCTATTTCTCACATTCAGTTTGGTGAGATACATCCCATTTTCATAAATGCATAGGTCACTTTAGTATAGTTATTCATATATGTGCCTTTGTAGATGTCTATATGGAACATTTGCAGGACTCTAATCAAAAAAAGAATGGGAAGAGCAAACACACAAACAATGACATGTATCATTCTGGAATGTGGGTATGTACTGATAAGGACAGAAGATTTGAGAATTCAGTTAATTAGACTTCATTTGTGAGATCTGGTTTGAAAGCTCATTTTGAACTGCATGAAATCAAGTTTATGCCCCAATTATAAAACGCCAAGCAGTAAATTTAAGCAAATTAAAAAAAAAAAAGTGATAGAATAGAAATTAGGACATCTGATGTGAGTAATTTTTGAAGAGATACATATGTCCTGTAGTTAAAAGAATTTATATAAGAGCCTTGGATATAGTACAGTCCTCACACTTGGTAAGCAATGACGTAGGGAGGAAGGAATGTACTTGAATTTTGACCAAATATATAAAGTGTTTAGGAAGTATAGAGCTCGCTCTAAAAGGAGACCAACTTTAAATAATCTGAAGGTATCTTAATGGAAAAAGCAGGCAAACAGTGGAATGTCATCCAACAAGAAGGCATTAAAGATGCTTTCAAACTAAAAAGGGAAAATATAACTAAATCAGTGGATGTTGTAAACCGTTGATAAGGTCTCTTCATCTGTTAGAGGTCACTTTGACTCTAAATTGCTGTGAGTTTTGAGATGGCCATGTTTTTCAATGTGACCTAAGGTCATTTTTCAACTATAAAATTTGGAGTAAATTTTTCAGAATATATATGCCTTCAGGATTATCAAAGCTGCATGAAAAGTCCTACAATATATACCGTGTGTGAAGGCCAACATATAAATCTGCTACTTTTGCTTACCAATGTATTACACAAAATAGAGGGATTAGTATTTCCTGGTATTATATAGTCTTTAATAGATTTGGAACAGTTTATTTGGATGTACTTCAGCAATTAGTGTAAAGAATCAAGTTCTTAGCTGGGAGTGTTAGAAAAGATGATGAGCCAATAAAATATTTGGGAAGAAAACTAACCCAAAAGCAGAAATTCCTACGTCTATCAGAAAACTTGCAAGCAGTCACTGCTATATTAGCTGATGGATTGGAAAACTATATTAAAGCAGATATGGACACTGCATGACTACAAGATTTCTTTAATGTTTTTCAAAGAAAATCAAATAATATTTTTGAAATAATCTTATTTCTTGAAGATAGAGAGTAATTATAGAAGCAGAAGAGAGTGCTCAGGTACAGTCAGCTGCCATGGTATCCCAGGATTTATCTAATTTTTCTGTGTTGGCTGTTGATGATCACTATGTTGTGATCACTGTGGACTGGATATAGCAACTAATTTATTTTTTTTCATGTCACCTGTTATAGGTGTTGTCTTTGTAACAGAGAAGTGCACTTTTCTCTCCTGAATGTTCCTCCAAAGTGGGCAACTTTTAGCTGGTATTTGGCACTTAAAGGATATATGCCAAGAGTGAAGAAGCCAAACCAGTGCCTTTCATGCCCTCTTTTTATACCTGTCATGAACTGCTTTGGAGGAGGAAGTGATAATATAGATGCATGATATTGAGTGAAATGATGAAGTATAATGCATTCTGGGACAATTCAACTGGATCCATCCTAACTAAATTTTTCCTGCCCCTAGTCAAAGAGGAAAACATAATTTGAAGTAGTTTACCAATGGGGTGATTATTACTGAGCAAAGTACATATAACCACTAATATCAGGTGATAATATTCCCTATGTACAGGTTATAACAATCTCCAGCTGCTTCAACATCTAATAGTTATTCCATTGTAGCCAGGTATCCAGGATAGTAAAAATTCTGTTGTTTTGATGACAGGAGGTTTTCTTCCCTTGCCAATTAGATTTCACTGCATATCTTCAGCAAGCCATTTTCCACAGCTCTTGGATGTTTACTGTGTCTAGTGCAAAAGCAGTCATCTGATTATTTTCTTTGGACAGGGACAGATCTGAGTGCATATACCATATTTTCTCTTTCACTGGTGCCACCTGTTGACTTGTGGAAGAAGAATTGTTTTCATAGTATCTTTAACTTTTTCTTTCTAGAAAAATGGTAATGCAAAAGCATTGCAAATTAGATTTTCACCTGTGTAATATCTTTTTGGTAAAATGAGGAAGGATTAAAAATATTATTGCATTTGGAACAAATGACAAGGAAATTCTTCAGAGAAAATTCTTTATTACATGGATCTCTGCCATTCAAGGTTTCTACAGTTTCTTTTCATTGTGTAATACCAATTCTCTATTAATTTGTCAAAAGTATAGATACCAGAAATAACTTGGTTTTGTTTTGCTTTGTTTTGTTTTTCTTCTTCTCTGGACCACAATAGCTTTCTTTTTTTTAATTGAAAGGAAACTTGTGCTCAAATGGGGATATTCTAACATGCTTTGATAAGCTTAGGATAATATGGTTACACTCTTTTGAGAAATAAATTGTGGAATTTTTGCTCCATTAATGGTGGGTAAACAATTGTTTGTAAATCTGTGCAGAATATTTGAAATAAAGAAGAAGGTACCTAAAACAAGGCAAATCTAATGATATTCCATCCCGTCAATCTTGGAAATTATAAAAATATTTATATCCTAAAAATACAACATATGCAACAGTGTACAAGACTGTTGTAGGATGGAATGTGGTAGCCTCTATTTCTAAGCATTAAGTGAAACAAGTCCAAATTGCGTTTTTCAGTAATAGAATTATTTAAGAGTTGCATCCACAGATACTTAGTGATTGTGTTAATGCAGAATGAGGTATTTGATTTTGTTTCATCCAGAGAGTTTGTGCAGTTTCTCTTTTGAACTATATGTTTTTACTGGTCATACTTTGATTTTCAGGATTAAAGTATGGAAAAAAAGAAAAGTATTAATGAAATTCTGTAAAAGCTGCCACATTTCACCTGGTTTCTTATCCAAAGCAATGCAAGGCTTTCAAGAAAAACTGTTAAGTCAGCCCAAATTCACTCAGCTCTGGGCTCAGCTTCACTCAGAAGGATTGTGAGCCCTCACAAACCTTCTGAAGAATCTGGGCCAAGATTCAGTTTGGTATTGAAACCTGTAATGATTCAGGATTCAGTTGCTCTCCAATTTCCTTGAGAACATTTACCCATCTCTCCCTCAGGTTTTCTGTGGTTTGCTGGGATTTTTTTTTCACTTTCAGGATAACAATGGTGGAGCCCAAGTCTTCAAGTAATGATTACCAAATACAATGTTTCCCGCTGCAAATATCTGGGCACTAGTCAGCAGTGCTACTGCTCAGAAGACTACATTGCTACTAATAAAAAGCATTTGCAGCACTAGACAAAGCTCTGATCATTGTTGTGACTGGGGAAAGTATAAGGCAATTCCATTTGTATTTCCTTGCTACAGATTTCAGATGCCTATTTGAGTGTATGTTTGTAAATTACTGTTGATTGAAACATTTTAACTGAAAAACAGTGATTATCTTTGTGTCTTAATTATGCCATTGCTTTGCTTTTTTTCAACAAATTTGAAATTTTTCAAAGACAGTGATGCAGAAAAATAATTTTAATGAGTTAATATTGTAGAGCTATGTCTGGAAAGTGGAATAAAAAATAGCTGAAAGTTTTCTTCTTTTTTAGATTTCTATATGAATGTTATAGCACTGACATTTGTTACCAGGACAGCTCAGAGCCTTTTCATGTTTCAAAACTTTCTGACTCTTGGGAATACTATAATTCTCCTTGCAAGTTAACAGTCCAGAAGTCTAGCAGACTGAACAAAGAATCAAGTACCAAATTAAAAGAGCATTCTGTTTAAGCATGCAGACTTTAAATGAGATTTAAGTTGTATTACCCGAATGACTGCATAAGTATAAATTTCACCTAAGCTCATGCTCAGAGCAGAAGGACAATTGCTTTGCACATTGCTGATGCCTAAGTTAACATGCACGTTCTTGTAGATTTTTTATTAATTGTTCTTTCAGTCATCTAAATTAAATGAAATGTGGGCAAAAAATATGAGAGAACATGTGGCAAATAGAGAATATTTTCACCATTGTGTGGGAAAGACAGTTTCTTACTGTATTATTAATAAAATTAAAATATTAATTATATATAAAATGATACAAGTAAAATATTAATTTCCTTCACATGATCACCAAATGCTAATATCCTTCATATAAAACTAATCATGTTTTCAATAAAGGCCTGCTACAGCTCTAGTACTTCACTAATGGATGTGTGTGCAGGGAGAGGGAAGAGTTTTCATTTGTAATTTCCACACAACTTGTACAAAAGCTGTAAGGCTGAATCCTTCCTGCTCTTTGCTCAGCTTTTCCTCCTCTTGGTAGACAAGTTCCCATATTATTTGAGTTTTTGGAATAATTATTTAAGATCTGGTTTTAAGTCAATTTCATTTTTTGATTGTTGTTTAGAATACTGGGAAATTTTTTTTTCCCTTTTCAAGGCTTTGAGTTTTGGATTGGTTTCTTTTTGCAGTGGTGGTTTTGGATTCCTTTTTAATAGGGTTATCAAAATTTGTGTGGTTTTGTTTTTGTGGTTGTTTGTTGAATGGGGGGGTTGATTGGTTGTTTTTTTTTTCTCGGAATTGATCTACATGAGTATATCCTCAGGTGTTTCTATATATTTTACACATGACATATGTAAAATTAAAATTATCCTGAAACATCTATATCTTTCACCTTGTTCCTAATTATTTGATTCTATTTTTACAGCCAAAATAGACCAAGAAAATGAAGAGAAGTCACTGACAGAAGCACATAAAAGGTAAGAAAGAGTAATGTCATAAGACCTTTCTTTGTAAAATATGGGGTTTTTAGCAGTTGATGTATTGGTAGCCAGTATTTCTGTGGTTTTGAGTGGTATAGAAATGCACTCAGAAAGAAAAGTGATATTTAGTTATTGTCAATTTTAATTTGAAAATGAAGAAAGATTGAAACAATGTAAATGAATATTGTACATTACTCCTATCTTTCAGAAAATGCATTAACCTTATGTAAAAATAAATTCAGAGTATACCATTTGGACTGAGAAAACACTGTTCATACTACACCAGTATCATGGTGATTTGAGAGGTATTTCACATTCCCCAAACAAGTATTATTAGGTACTATTTCTTGTACTTATAAAATATCCATTTTATTAAAAAAAACAAACCTTTTTTTAATAAACAAATTAAATGTAAAATTAAATGTGACTTCCTTTGTAGAATTGCTAATAAATCTTCAAATACATTTTTTGTGGCAGAAAGCAAAATACCTCATTAAATTTCATTCTGTGCAGTTGAGACAGTTTTCAAAACTGGGAACCTCACTCCATTGCACAACATGTGGTTTGTTCTGATTTTTTTGGAGACTCCTCTAGCAGCAGTGTTTAAATGGGAACGATTTTTATCAGTCCCAGCAAGAGATCAAAATATGGTGCACAGCATTTATAGCCCAAATTTAGGGAAACACGCAGTCTGTATTTGTTTTTCTTACACTGAAAATAGCATTTTCTTTTTGTACTAGCTACAGCTATCACTTAATAACTACTAATGCATATATCCACTCTATATTCCCAGAATTATGAAGTCTCTCAATAGGATTACTCTAAAAGATATCACTATAAAAGTTTCTAGTTTTTACTAGGTTTGTCAGCCATTCTATGGCTTCAACACCCAAATTTGCTCCCTGCAGTAATGCCACAGGGTGGTTGATGTCTTTCCTGGTACATTTTTTCTCTATTTCCTTGGGCCGTGTACCTTGGGATAGCACCTGAAAAAGAAGCCAAGAGGAGTGAGTGCCACAAGAACCTCCCTTCTTACTTGTGAGGAGATGGTAGGTCCTTGAGTGGCACATCAGGGTTGTGGAAAGGGAGTATAAGAGAATCACAGACAGCTGCTTTGAACTGGTCTGTGTTGCTTTAAGTTTCATTACAGAATATTCTGAGTTGGAAGGGACTTGCAGGGATCATCAAGTCCAACTCCTAAATGAATGGCCCATAGAGGGATCAAACCCACAACCTTGGTGCTGTTAGCACAGTGCTCTAACAAGCTGAGATAATATTAGAGTATTATTGCTTTGGCTTAGTATCATGCCTCTTGCTCAAGTATATGAAAGGCATTCCTGACATTTCTTAGGTTTGTTTAGCTGCTCGGTTACATAATTCTTATCTTTAAAATTTTCCTCCACAATAAAACTTTGAGAGAAGTTGGCACTGTTAGGAGATTGTTGTGATGCCTAATTGCTCTTTTAAGGAAAACATTTGTCCTGTCAAAAGTGGATTTGAATACAAATCCAAAGGTGACAGAAATCTAATGACAGTGGAATCTTCAATCTGTTCAGAAATCTTGTGACTTATCACTATCTTTTGGTATCTAATTCACTTTCCCTTCTAATCTTTTTCCCTGACAAGACTGGAACCATCATATCAAAAACTTTCTACTGGTTTTTCTAGCCTGATGGGGGAAGAAAGCAAGCTGCTCTGGTGATTCTTGTTCAGCTTGGTCTGCTTCTGACTTTAGTCCCTAATTCTTTCTTCTCCCAGCTCCTTTTACACAATTTGTCAAAGAACAAAATTCTGCTTCATTGCTCCTCCTTTCCATGAATATCTAGCAAGGATATTTTCTTTCTTTCTTCCACCTTCCCACTGAAATTCTTGATCAGATTAGTGCTTTTTGTTAGAACACTGAAGACAACTTCATATACAGTCTTAGTATTATGTGTGATTATTTCAGTAAGATTTTTAATTTAGCTTGAAAATAAAATGCTTGGGATCCTTTTTGTCAGGAGTAGATTGAAAAGATGATAGGAGCTTAAGAAGCTAAATAAAAGATTAGTTGCATTTGACTAATCATAGGTAGACAGCAGTGCATTGGATGACGAGGCAAGCAAGTAGTGCAAGGAAAAGTGATGGATTAGATGGAGCAAAGTTAATGTGATTAATGTGCTTGGATTTTCCTTGTTGAAGTGGATGACTTCAGTCTATGTATAAGTTCAGGTCTACTGCATGGGAGCATTTCTTTAGCTTTCATTAAAAACTATGATTTTTTATTAGTAGTAGTATTTTCTTTGTTAGTTTTTCTCCATTAAAATACAAAAATCCAAAAGAAAAGATCTTGTAGCAATAACAAAAACTGTTTCTGAAATGAATAATGATTTGGGGAAAATGCAGCAATGTGTATTTTAAAAAATCTCAGTTGTGCAATAGATGAGCTGAAATGGAAAGTTAATCTTACACAGAAAATGAAGACAAAGAAAATGGAATGTCTGCTCCAGGGACTCCATACAGTGTATAGCTGTTCATTTGTCACAAGTGAGAAAATGTTTAATCAGTTTTGAAATGATGTATTCTCTCTTTATTTATCGTGTTTAGTGACTTTAAGAGTGTCAGTATGTAAAGTGTTTATGCTAGGAATGGATTTCTGGCACATGGATAAAAATGAAAAGTGAAATGTTTAGCTCACAATAGGCATATGTTCCAAGATCTCTCTGAGTAAGTATCCTGAGATGAGAAGAAAGCACACAGGTCTATGTTTATCTAGCTTACGCAGGCAGACAAGGAAGGCTCCAGCCTGGTATTAACACTGAAGTGACATGGAATGTCTTCACCAAACCCCAAACAATTACATCATTCCCTTAACAATATTGATAAAGTGCAATAAGAAAGAACCTGGCACTTTCCAATTAGATCCTCATTGCTAAATGCTTGAGAAACTGTGAAATACTTGTCAAGTTAAAGCAAAAAATCACTCATTTGGGGGGAGGTGAAAGAAGTAAAACAGAAAGGAGAGAGGAGGGGAAAGAGATCCCTCTGTATTTTAGGAATCCTCTATTCGGTGCCCCTTTATTCAAGACTTGTATTATAGATATGCTCTCTGTTTTGTGTATTTTCATTTACTTAGTGTTAAATATTTTTCGTCTTTTCAGATGTGATTTTACTTAAGCAGCAAAAAAAAAAAAAAAAAAATTTGAAGTCTTGTTGTTTCCAGGTATGCTTAATACAATTTCAGAATGAGATGGACTTTTATCATAGTATGCACAACAAGTAGGAACCAAGATTGCAACAAAATTATTATCCAAATAATATGACAAGTGATACCTCATTTGCCGGGCTAGGATGAAAGGCAGTAGCAACAGCAGAAATACCATTTTGCAGACTTATAATCAGAAATTAGTTACTCCTCTTCCTGCACTTAATTTCTGAAGAGCCAATAGCCGAACAACCTGACTGAAGTTACTGGAAACAGCATTCAGTGAAGTTGAAGGTCATAATTCTCTGCCTTGCTACCTCACCAACTGAATAGCTCTAGAGGAGTAGCATGGAACTTTATTACTTTTTCTTATAATACCTCACCCAGTATTAAGTTCTCATCTCCTTAGAAGGCTTCCAGATTCATGTCTTTTTAAA
Organism: Molothrus aeneus; assembly: GCF_037042795.1. Taxonomy (NCBI): domain Eukaryota; kingdom Metazoa; phylum Chordata; class Aves; order Passeriformes; family Icteridae; genus Molothrus; species Molothrus aeneus. Next base: position 45,329,468 of record NC_089648.1, read on the forward strand.
AAGCAAATAAATCCAGACTTGTAACACTGATCTCTCTTCCACTGAAATAGTTAAAATGATCTTTTCCTTCCCCTTTATCTGCAAACATTTTTCTCTTCTTGGAATAACAACTTGGTTTCAAAAATTTAATTAAGGTTTTGTTTGGTTTTTTTTATATCCAAGACACAGTCAAATGATTTTCAATTTTTCCTGTCATCCCTTAGTGTAACGAAGCATTCAATTCTAAATTCAGTTCAGCAGCACTGGAAGTTTAGTTATTCATATTTCATATAATTAACTAATATTTCACTGCTGTAAGAGACAATGTATGCAAGAAATGTTAAAGAATACTAAAAGTTTTTGGGGTTTTTTTTAGTATTTCAGATAGTATAACCCTGCTTGAAGTGATAAGTCACTAAGTCAACAGTCCCACACACTGGTGGTTTAAAATCATTCACCTGTTTTTCCTGTTGATGCCCAACAAGACCTGGAAAGACAGAAATTCTATTTGCTATCCTGGCTTTCTGTACATCACTGATTAAAAAAAAAAAATCCTAGAATTTAATTTTTTCTTTAGTAAATCTCAGTGCATTATGAGAATATGTGCTTGTTTTATAAAAAGTCAAACAGAGGACTTTTTGCCTTTTGACGTAAATATCAAGTGGGGAATTTAGGATGTGTGTGGCTTGGTATAAAATGCTCATCTCTCCATGTCTGGATATTTTTATTTGGTTTATTTTATAATTTGCTTCCATTACTTGCACATTCCAGTGATTTTTGGGCTTTTAAGTGCTTTCTGAGTGCAGCCTCCCAGGCACCTCTTCTGTTTTCAGGACTTTTAATAATCCAGTTAGAAATGTGTTGTTGCTTTCTTTTGCTGTAGCAACAAAATGACATTAATTTGAAGAGAAATGTTTACCTTTAAATTGCCTGCGAAAAACCCCCAGTATTCTTGACACAACACTCTTTGCAGACTTCCACTGACATCACTGAACATGAGAACTTGGGGAGGAACAAAGGTTTACACCTGCTTATGAGCTGACAAGTTGATGACATTTAGAGAAATAGCAGACAGTATGGTACAATGGCACTGCTGAAAAGCAACACCTCAAAGTGTAGCACCTAAGTCTGGTAATCCTTTAAAACATTAAATGTTCCTCCCACCTCGCTGCCCTCCACACAATGTTTTGGATTGTTTCCAAAAGTGAACTATAAAGTTAAAGAGAAAATTGAGTTAATGATAGAAATAAACTGGTGAAAAGCTTAGAATGGAAGAGGTATGTAGTTAAAAAAAAAAAAAACAAAACCAAAAAAAACCCAGAAGGAAACTTTTAACTGAAAGGCAAGAATATGCTATTGGACTTCGTCTTTCACTACTCTTTGGCCATTCATCTATTGTTGGTTGCTTCACTGTTATGTCTGTTTCTCACTGTGTGGCTCCCAGCATGTAGCTGGATTCACTAAGGGTAATACATTTCAGACCCTAGGTATACATTAGTTGGATCAGCAAAAAGTAAATACTTGCTGAGCAGAGGAAATGTGTATAGAAGAAGCTTACAGACTGTTAAACAGTTTGGATCATTCTAGTTTAGTATCCTGTCTCTGACAAAATATCAGGACTGTTGATATGCAGTAATGGAAACTTAGCCAGCAGTTTAGTTATGTCAGAAAGTCTCTTCTAAAATATGGATAATTGGTCTTATCCTGGAAGATGAAGTCCTTGTCCTTTTCTGAAAATATTTGCCAAGTGACACAAGTCCTTAGCCATTTAGATGATTGATTTTTGCCTGTAAGAATGCTATCTTTTCTTTTAAAGATTTTGGCCTACTGGCTTTGAAAAATAATTTTATTTTATTGGTTTGAAATTAGTTGGCATTTAATGGAATTCAGTACTAGTACGAACAAAAGTTAATGCAACTCCTTACAGACTGGGGTACAATTCAGAGATCTAATATTCTGCAATGTAAACTGATTTTTATGCAACTTATTGTAAAGTTCATGTAGAGGGTTTATTCTTAGATCTTAGAGTAAAAGGTAAAGGATGTTAGTTTAAGGTGCAACTGTAGTTACACAGCTAAATAGCATTGATGACAATACAGCTAACACCCTGATAACAATATAGTTAAAATAACTTGGATCTGATCAACCCAAAACTAATGCCATGGCATCAGACTGAGGATTAAAAAAAAGAGAAAAGAATAGAAGAACCATGTAGCTAGTAAAATTAGTGGGAAAATAATACATGAATTAAAGTCTTTCAATGTGTCACATTTTGTTTGGCTTCCAGTTTATGTTCAGCAGGTGGTTTCACTGAATAGCCCTCAAAAATTCAAGATATTCCTCTTGAGCAGTTGCAGCTGAAGTAAAACGCTTGTGTGCGTGTGTGTATGAATGATTAGCTCCAGTGCCTCTCCCTTGTGCATCAGCTTCTGATTATGTTCAGCAGGACTTTTCTTTCATCGGGTTGTCTACCTGAGCTGTTTGGTTGGTTTCCTAAGACCTTCATAGTCAGTGTTTGCATTTGCAAGGTCTGTGACTTAAATGTGGATAATGTGTCTCTTTTACTCTCTTATGCTGATATGCCACTGGAGTTGTTCCTTTCTTCCTTGCTGCGTGTTACAAACTTTAAGTATTACAATATTATGTTGTTGTTATGTACATGCAAATAGAAAAGCAGAACGTCGGGGGTGGGATTTAATTAGGTCACAACTGCTGTGTTAACTCATCTGGGAACTATCCAGTAATAATAATCTGTACAATATAGGTCATTCCTTCCATAACAATTTCCAGCTGATGGAAGGCTGCCATCCACAAGCTGATCCATGATATAGGGATCAGCCTACTGCTGAAACTCCACAAGCTGATCCATGATATAGTTCTACTTCTCATATATGGAGATTAGGTGACTAGGAAAAAAGGCATTATCTCTTTGCTCTTCCTCTGTTTGTTGCTCGCCCTCATTGCCTTGTTTCTTGACTGCTTTAACAAGCTAGTTCAGAAACAGCTTCACTGGGCCAGATCCCTTCTGTACTATGTCTTAAATGAGGGCTTCTCATGAAATAACCTCACCTGCTTTTTTTCTCAGGTGCTGCCTGAAAGATAGTTCTACCTTAATCAGTCTGTGAAGGAAGTAAAACTTCCTGCCTCCTCCTAAGGAAAATTATTAGGGTGTGGTCACCCCAGACCAGAAACCCCATGAAGCCTTCTTGGAAGGGATGGGAACAGGCCAGAGATAGGCTTCTTAGGCCAAAGGAATATGGTTTTTCTAGCTTTGCTCGGATGTGTGAATATTGATGATTCACAAATCCAGAGCTGATATGGTTATTTAATACAATATTTCTATTAATTTCAGTGGCTGTCACCTTTTCATGGGCAATCCTTAGAGAAAATGCTGCCCATTTTCTGTACTCATCTACAGAAAGGTTCTTTCACTTGTATGAAGAGAATATATTGGGATAACTTGAGACTTGAACCTCAAGTGCCTAAAGTTTGAAAAATGCAAATAAAGACCTTTCCAACCTGACAGTTCATCAAGACAGATTTTGAAGACTTTCAATTTCCTGCCATGGGATTTTTCTGTAATTGACTTTAAGAATATGAAAATCCCCATGAAGAGTTCTGTTTTCAGCAAAGGATTAATTTCTTCTATTCATAGTTGTGCTGGCCATGGTGATATGAGTGGATGCATGTTAAGGAGAGAGCTCTTGCACAATGAATTAAGAATGTTCTCAGAGCAATCACAAAGGGTTAAGTTGAAACTGCATCAAAAGACCTTTAAAATGCTAGGATGTTCTGTAATGGCCACATATTTCAGACAGTTTTTATTCTATAAAGAATAAAACCTCAAAGAATAGAAACTGAAACCTAAGTTTGACTTGAGTACCATAATAGAAATTATTATGATTATGTAAAAAAAACCCTGTACATTCATTTCACTTGCTATATTTAAAGTGTGTTTTTGTCAATGCACATATATAAAATTTTATCTATGCTGAATTATACTTTTAAAGATGAGCTAATCTTATGTGTACCTGAAATTTTGTAAAGCATGTGTGTAGTTTCTATCTAGATATCTAAATAATTTGCTCTAGATTTAAGAAAAAATGTTATTCCATTATATAACTGGTATTATTTTCTTAGATAACCCTGGCCATGCTTCTTCATGAATTCACTTATAGAAATGAGCCACACCATGACAGCAGACAGATTACAATGAGGCTGCAATCAATAAATTGAAAAACCATAATAAGCTTTTCACACAATATTTAGTGCACAACAGTTCTGCACTACTTCCTTATGTAATTATGACCTCTTTAAGTAATAATGGTTGTTTAGAAGGCCTCCAGTGAACATGAGGAGTGTTAATATAAAGATCTGAAGTCAAGTTGGGCTTTCACATGAGGCTTTTAGCTGTTTCTTAGAGCACTGAGGCAGCAGCTTTAGTATCAGCCCACTGCTGTTGAAATTCGTTCTACCACTGTATTCTGTGTCTAACAGCACCTTATTATTTCTTCAAGTTCAACCAGTCAAGGGTTATTTAATATGTTTGAAGCTCACATGTTTGTCTTTTCAAGAGAGAAAAATAGTTTTCTCTTGGATATATTACTGGGCCTGACTCTCCAGTGCACAAAATTACATGGTATTGTTTTACACATGCTCATATTGCCTGTGTCTAGCTTAGCACAGAGCTAGCCATATTTCTGGAGCAGCTTAGCTGGCAGGCATGGGCATGATATCCACACTAACATGAATTAAAAGCATTAAAGTCCAAGATAGAGAGCCTATACATTTATGCAAGGTACTCAGGTAACAGTGGTTTGCAGCTAACACCAATGCATCTAGAGAACTTTAACTACTTCAAACCAGGGTTTTGGGAGAAAGTCTGAACTGATTTAAAATTTTAATTTTAAAATTCATGGGAAAAGCACATGCAACTTAAAAATGCATCTGAAGAGTCATGCTAAAAAATGCTTGATTTTTAGATTTTTTTCTCCCTTAGAGTGGCCTGTTAGAATACAATTTCAGAGGCAAAGAAAAGACAAACTTAGTTCTGTTTCTAATGTATTGTCTCAATTCATATTTTATTCTGAATATTCTTGAATGGAAAAAAGACTGATAATATTCACAGCAAAATTTAGGTTCACATAAGCCCCGGTCACTGGGTGAGATGTAGCTGACAAATGCTTTGCACGTGATATAATGAAGGTAGCAAAAATACCTCTAACCTACATTTCCTGATCTTTGATTTTCAAATGACTAGAATCTGACTCAGTATATGCAGAATGGCTTTTTCAGCACAGTATTTTTTTTTTGTCAGCAGAAATTCTGTTTGCCAAGATAGCTCACTCCTGATAAAATTTAGCACCAAATCCTCTGCCACCTTGGATAAAAGATGGTATTTTTATATCAGTGGAGCACTTGTTTACATCAGAATAATGCAAAAAAACCTGGAATCAACCCAAAGGTGTAGAGGGACCAGGTTGTAGCCTATTGTTTTAGAGATGAATGAGAATAAAAATACAAATTAAAAAATAATTAAACCAGTGAGGGAAGATCTTGCAGAATGCTTTTTAAATGTAGTATTAACCATGATCCCTAATAGCCTAATGTTTACAGAAGATATAAGCAACAAGGATAGATTAGGTAAATTTCATCATACCCAACTAATATATCTTAATCTGGACCTAATAAAAATATTTTCTAAAATAAAGATTTTGAAAGTCTCAGTGCTCACATTCAGCTTTCAACAAAAGTATTATTTAATTTAGTTATGGCCATTTTATTTTGCTGGTTTGCAACCTGCTGTTATGAGGCACTTTGTTCCTGAAAGACAGGAATAAAGAAATACTCTCCCATTGAATTAAGTAAATAGAAGGGTCTGGAGCAGCAGTTTAAATTCAGGTTGAAGTAGCAATCTGATATGTGAAGGGTTTATTCCCTGTTAACACATTGAGATCATTGGTCTTCCTAAAAATTTATTTTTCCCAAAGTGTTTAAGTGCAAAGCTATAGTCCTAATACCTATGGAATTTAACAGTCTGTGTCACAGTATATGGTCTGTGCTATGCAACAGCATCCATGTACAGGGTCTGCAGCCATTTGTATAAACTATGGAGGTTCTGCATTTGTGTCACTAATAATTATGTACAGCTGATAATATTGATCATTGCATACCATCACTAAAGTTGTAAATCATTCCTAGTAGTGGGAGGGAAGGTGTTAATATTCTCATGAACAAGACAGACTGGCCTGTCAAAACATAATTTTCTGTTCCTCATATTGGATGCTTTTTGTTGAGCTTTTGTAGGGAGAAAAAAGAAATGATGCTTCAAAGGTAGAGGGATTTTTTTGCTGTTACTGAAGCTGCTAATTTTCATATGGTTGAAGCAATAAAAAGTGTTTCTGTTTAATATGAATTTATAGGAGGCAAGGGACTAGGCATGAGGGAGATGACTTAGGATTCAAAACATTGCAAATGTTTGGTAGGTTTTTTTTAGAGAAAAGAATCTCTTGAGACCTTTGTTTTCTAAGGAACAATATTACAAAACACACAGTTACACAATATAAATTGGCAAATGAAAACTGAGATTAATGATTCTGGAAGCTAATTTAAGCTGGCATATTATCTCAACTTTCTTTTTAGTATAAGAAAGTTACTTTTATTTCTTTATAAAAAGCAGGGGAAATAAAAGGGCAAGAAGAAATTTCTTTACCAGCCTTCAGGTACTGGATATCTTGAATGAACCTATACTTATTTTTTGCATTTTTTCACTTATAATTATGCAGAACAAGAGACTGCAGTGAGGAGAGGAAATTATACATTTTTTTAAAAAAGTAAAGAAAAGGTGAAGAAAGTGATATAGTGCAGAGAAGGACCCTCAACAAAATACATCAATAGAAAATTACACCCTTCACAAAATACTGTGCATATAAAGTTTCCTAACAGGCTTGTGCTATCTCAATCATCAGGATGCTGGTAGTCTTTTATTTTACATATTTTGTGTGACCTTGTTGAACTGGTTGGTATTCTGTCTGAAGATTAACTCTTGCTTTCAGATGTTAAATACAGTAGGAAAATAGATACAAAGCCTTGGCCTCTTTATAAAACAAACCAAATACTAATATGATTATTCAAATTATTAGCATCCAGGAAGGAAATACTGTTACCCAAATATTGTCCACACCTTCTGTATATAGACAACAATTCAGGATCAACACTGTGAACAGCCTTACAGCCCACCAACTCAGTTTGGCTTTAAATAAGACTCATATCAGATTTAAAGTAGTAGGCACATATAGTCTTTTCTTTCCCTTTTGCCTTCTTTCTTTTGGTAGAATGTGCTTAGTTCTAAATTTTCTTCATGAGTTTAATTGAAATAAAAGGTACTTCAGTAGTTTCAGCCTGATTTAGAACTGCTTCTGAAACACAACTGCTTCACAAAAGTAACAAGTTACACCATTTACACTAACTGTTCTTAATCACTGATGTAGATAAGTGATGCTTAGAGATTCATAAAGCCACAATAGAAAAGAATATCCATGTTCAAACTTTAATCAAAATATGTAGTCTTTTGAACAGAAGAATATTAAGCAGAACAGAAAACCTTTTTTTTCTGGTTTTAAATCCACATTGGAGCAAACCTTCACCCTTGCAGGTGATTTAGTTTGCTACCTGGGGAAACCAGATACATGTGTGTTTGTGTGTGTGTTCAGCATTTCTCAGAAAGGTGAGCCAGGGCGTGTCTGTACCTATGGTTACTTTGCTATTTGTTTGGCAAGGAAGCCTGATCAAATAATGCTGAGATGAAACTACTGCTGTCTTAGTATTGTTGATTTGCTTTAGTACACATTTATAAACCAGCCAATGCGTCCCAGGCAGCAGGTTTGAATTGGAATTGTGTGCAACGTTTTGCTAGCTATTTTCAGAATAGAATGAGAAAAAAAGCTGAATAATCCATAGCTACTCTTAAAATATTCCTAATGGATCAGATCTATTAGCTAGTGTTGCTGTCAATGAGCCATTTGCAATGTGAATAGCTTATTTTCTTTTTCATATGATTAAATTTGGTTTGGCTGTTAGTACATCCGTTCCTTTCTTCCCTCCAAATAGAAAAATCACTTTCATAGACTCATAGTTGTACTCAAGGGAGCACACATAAAAGTCTAGTGATTCATTCATCAAATTTCCACATTTGAGTAAGCAGTGAGTTCAGACATCAGTCTGAAGTGATTTTTCTGAATTACCCAAGCACTTGAACCAAAGACATTAGAAGACAAGAAAGGAAGAAAAGGAACTAGCCATCTTTCCTGATGCTATTTCCTTTCTTACTTGTCAGAGATGAGGAACTCTTCCATTGTTGTGAGAAAGATGATGTTATTTAATTCTCCTTCAGGGCCAACATGAGGAATAGGAAACCCAGTCTGTAATCTGTTTAAAGATTTCTGGCTTTTGCCGTGTCAGGGTGAGACGGTAGTGTGAACATCACTGTCTTATTTTTAATCATGCTTGAAAAGTCAGGCTGTTAGGAGCAAAAGCAGTGACCTCCTTTACCTCTTTTAATCCCTAAGTTGCATGCCCTTCTTTCCCTCTTCCATGACTCAAAGATCTTCTCTAATGCACATTCTTTTCCTTTAAGACTCTCAGAAAGAGTATGCATAAGCATGAACCTTTTCACTTGAGAAATGGACACTAAATAAGTATTATTTCAAAATTAATGTTTAATTTTGCAGATAGGTGAGATGAAATTGATGAGGTCAGATGAGTTTCCCAAGGCTGTATGATGCAGAAATTAATTTGAGTATAGGAACAAAAGGCTTTTGATAACTAGTTCTTTATTTGATTCAAAATATCTATGTGAGCCAGTTAGGAAGAGTAACAATGGTATTTGCAGATATTTTGTTTTAAAATCTGCTGAAGAATGAAAAGGAAAATTTGAATGGCTTTCTCAGAGCAAAGACCAAAGATATTTAAGATATATTCTGCCTGACTGAAGTCTGAAAGGATTGTACCTAGTCTTGGGGCTATGGCAATATCATCCAAATTTCTCTTTGTATTTAAAATGCATGTCCCCTCCTGGAATTAGCCTTGAGATATATCAAGTTTGACATATGTAAACATTTCCGAATCAGATATTTAAAGACCATGGCAACAGAGAGGATTTATTGCTGTCCATGTTTTATTATTTGATGCATTTGGATTGGCTTTATTTGCTTTGTCTTTCATGTGTGAAATATGCCATTTTGCCTACAAAAATGACAGCATCAAATGTATAGCAAGCAGGTTTCCATATGTCTTCTAAATGAACTCTAAGATACTTTAATGCTAAAGAAGGGTAGACCTCTCTGGTTGGAAAAAACATGGCAACTGTCTTAACTGTTTGATCTGCATGTATAGAAAAAAATATTTGATTCGTGGAGATTTACACCTTGACGTATTATTGTGTTGCAGCTGATGTCTTGTGCATTGTTACTGGGCATTAGAAAGGTGTGACATACTAACAATGACAACCTGCTATGCTGCTGCTGTTTCACATTTCACAGACAGTTAATTTTCCTTACCTCCCAAACTAACTGCTAGGGAGTCAAGCAACCTGTATGAGCATTTCTCTGCTTTCTATAAACCTAGTAATTATGTTACAGCTGTTAGACGCAGCTGTATGAATGTGTAAGTTTGCAATGGTTATACAAGTAGTCCTCAGGGAGGTTTTCAGTCACCAGGGAAAAAACACTGGTTATCTCCTCCTGCTCTCAGAGGATAGTTGGAATAATTGAAGAGCAGTGGAAGTCTTTGCATCTCTAATAGATGTTAGTGCTCTTTATTTTTTTTTTAATTGAGTGTTCGCTTATACAGTACAAATTTCATTTTGTTTGGCTTCCTGTTTCTTGGGATGTTTTCCTGTGATAGATTTCTAGCTCATTATCTCTATATTAAAGCATTACTTGGGATGACCATTCACAGTCAAATTCTTTTCTCATCACTGTAGTTTGCAAAATGTTTTGAACATATATTTCCCAAAACGAGGCTTCTTATATGAAATTCTGTCTTTCTCCGTTTTCTAAATCATTAACGGACTTCATTCAGAAGGCTTCTTAAAAAATTAGTGATTCAGCTGATGCCTCAAGATTTCTCTCTTGTTCTTTATCTCTCACATTCCTCCAAAAATATTGTCAGCTCATTCTGAAAATTCAAATGAGCCTTTAATATGACTTCCCCACTAGCCAGCTGCAGAGCTGTAAGTCTGGGGGATGAGACTGGGAGAAAAAATACCCCCCTGATAACATTTGTAGTCTTGCAAAAAGTTGAAAATATGTGACAGTAGGAGGAAGTTTTACACAGTGCAGCTGACTGCAGTGTCAGGGATATTCTTTTTGAGTCATTCTGTGGAATCAGAGGATAGATTATAAAAACCTTTCCCAGAATAAAACTGTGGGGAAAATATAAGTAAGTAAAATGGATTCTTTTAATCAGTTGTGTTAATTGTTAATAAATCATTTGAAAAAAATACCCAAACCAAACCGACAACACAACCTAGCCAAAAAAAAAGGCATTTATTGGCCAAACACTTGAGTTAAAGAACAAAGGGCCATGGTAGGCTGACAGAACTGAAGAAATTACATGACTAGGTAAGGTGGCATTTGAGTACCAATGTAATGGCTTTAAAAATGAGAATGTTTTCTGTATTTTTATGTGCTACATCTGTTGCTCAACATCTTCGGTTTGCTTCAGCAGATGGAAAAATGAATTCCAAATCAGGAGAAAAAAATGTGATGTAAAATTTGGTTGGTAAACTGATGTTAAATTTTTGAGATGTAGGCTTTTTTTATTCAGCAATATGATAATATATGTAGATGCTTATTTTTCAGGTTGGGCAAAACAACTGGAATATTTGGGTTTGAGAATTAGGGTAAAATTTTCTTGCAGAATTTGTTAGTGACCCTTCTGAATGGTTGAATCTTTGTATGTGATTTTCACCATCATAATCCATGAATGAAGATATGACTTCTGAGACTAAAACTACATTTCCATCCATTTAGCCAAAATTGGATTCTTACCCATAATTAAAGTATTAAAACTGTGATCTATGATTCAGAGAAAATTATCATAGGAGTCAATGTATAGTAATGGATCAGTGAGCAAAGCACCTACAATTATATTTCAAGTGAGATTTTTCAATTGCATTTTTCATAAAATGAGCAATTATCCAGTGGCTTTCATGTTGAGCTTCAGATCAGGAAAACATTCTTAAAATCTCCAGTATTTACAAAACATACAATGAAAAAACAAAATGGAATAATAGTTAATCAAGCAATATTTTTAAAAATAATTATTCTGTACCTTCCTGTAACATTCTTGAAATAAAATAGAAGCAGTTCAAACTCAGAAATACATTAAATTTTAGTTGCGCTCACAGTCCTCACTCAGTGTGGGAAATATGACCTTTGCATTTCAGGAATAGCTTTTACTTGACGAGTAGCTTATGTGTTTGCTGCATTAGTTTTGCTCTCGCTGTGCTCAGAAGGGATTGTTGGATTGTTCTGGTAGAGTCACAATGGGCACCTGCTTTCTAGCACAGCCCTTCCTGGGCCAAGTTTTCTGTTGCGTCATTTCTTGTTTAGTACAAAGCAGGTTTGAGTTTTAATATTTCTGTGTAGCCTCCAGCCTAAGCTATTGTGTTGTAGCACAGACCTAACAGAACTTGAAGTTTATTTACAACCTTGATGGGTTTTGACTCTGTGTTTTGAAAACAGCTTTAAACACAACCGAAAAGCAGTATATGGGGGAGTGTGGATATCTGGATTTTCAGGGCTGTGGACAGTGTGTTCATTTTAGCTTTTCAAATGGAAAATACTTTGGTCAAAACTAGAAACTGTGATAAATCCCAGATCCCAACTTTACTGAAAAATCATCTTACATTGTATACCTACTTGTATGTGAAGAGCTCAGAACTGGTATGTTTTTCTATTCTTTTATTTTAGATCTGCTACCAAGAATAATTAAATACTATTTCAGTGTCAAGAACAAAAAAATATCAGTGAGTACTGAAGCATTTGCTATTTCTGCTTTCTTTGACAGCTTTTTGGAAACTACAGCCTATTTCTGTATGAAACCAAAAATGGGCGAGAAGGAGGTGTCCCCACATTCTTTCTTCAGTATTTGGCATGAATTCAGTTCTGACTTCAAAGACTTCTGGAAGAAGGAAAACAAACTTATTCTTCAAGAAAGGTACATTTGTTTGTTTGTTCAAAGGCTTTTCTCAAAGAATGTTATTGGGAGCAATCACACAGAAACCAGTCAGCCACACTTCATTAGCACACAACCCATTGAATGCCTTTTGGAGTTTTCTCAGGTTTTGTTTTTTTAACAGATCATGACACCCACCCTCACCACCCCAACCCCCCAGTCATCCCTATTTTTGAATGGAATTTTAATACCAGTTTGTGCTAAAGTTTTTTGGGTCCATTACCTGAACAGTGTTTTTGGCAGAGCATGTAACTACTATGCTACTATGAATCCAAGCAATGGAAGACTTGTTTTAGGACTGAAAGTTAATTAAAATTTTCATTACCATATTTAGTCAAAGAAAGTCAAGGCATTAGGACAGGGCATATTGTAAATATTTGTTTGACAATGCTGGGAAAAAGGAAGACAGAAGGAATGAGTCAATTAGCCCTGTGTTAAAAAACTGAATCATATTGCAAATCACAGCCTGGGTGATGGGGTACACAAGAGCAAGTGTGGTATAATATGGCATAAAGAAATGAGACAGGAGCTTTGAAAATCACCCATGGTGTCTTGTCCATGTTTTAGAAGAGTTATGAAATCTCTACTCATCTGAATGCAGATAGTGCATTGTGGTCACCCTTTGTTTGTAAAAATTATGCCAAAAATTAATCAGTTGTTTAAAAAGTAATAAATGTCATATCAGGAAAAATGAAACATATGCAAACATGTAAATTCTAAGCATTGTTATATAATCCTACAGCTGTTGGCAGCTTGAGTTGAAGCTACATCTGAGCGTAAAAATTGGTGGGATTGAAGCTTTGGATTCATTAAATTATTGACATCAACCTGTTATTAGGTAATTTGACAAGAACAGGTCCTTTTTCAAGTGTACTCATCCTATATAATTGTCACAGACATCTGACTTCTGGTTTAGAAAGTTACTGAAGACTTCCCTGAGGCACCTATACAGTTAATGTCATGTATACCATATATATTTGCTGTAACTGGGTACCTTTTGGAACAAGAAGTCTCACAGTGAAAAAAACTGGGTTCTGCTACTATAGCAAGAGCATGGTGCAAATGTTAGCACAGCACAGCAGATCTCTGGGGATCTTGTTCATATTACTGACTGTCTGAATTAATTTTATGTAATTAAGTATATCTCTTTGAAACTGATTTAACTGACAGTTAAATAATACCTTTGATTTTCCTATACAGGGATTTAGCTGCCTAGTTAATACAGGTTAATTTAGCCTTGTATATTTTATAGGAAAGGATTTAAGCAAAATGTCCTTTTATTTCAAAATACTAAGCTATTTTTCTTTTAAAAAAATCAAAAAATCCCCCAGAGGGTTCTCACAGGAAAATAGTTTTCTTTAAAAGACATTAACTAAATTAGCACAGAGCATTTTCCTCCTTAAACATCTAAAGCTTAAGAGAAGAACGGGATTGAGATACAATCATTTGACCCTCTTTGAGTGTCAGTGTATACTTCTTAGTGTATACTAAGAAGATGTGTTGAAGCAGCAGAGAAAAAAGCTGTCTGCCAGCCTGCCCCTTCTAGGGCAAGGGTGGTTGTAGCCTGAAAGGAACTGAACATATATAACCTACAAAATGGCTGCCGGGACAAGATGTGACAGGGAAGGGAAAGGGCAGTGAGAAGGATGTACAGTAGGGAAAGAAACTGGGAGATCCCTTGGAAGAACAGCAGGGGGACTGTTGTTCAAACCGGGGCTCGGAACTGGTGTGTTGAAGGAGGCTTTCCCAGGGGGACAGACAGGACAGTGTAACTTCAGTCCAGAATGTCACTGAAATTAAGACTAAAAATAATGCATCCTGAAAGTCACAAGTAGATTTTTTTTTTGTTTGAATTTTAACTTTTACTTGCCTCATCACGTTTAAATCTTCCACTCAATTTCGTTTGTTCAGGTGAGGCAGGGTTTAGACCTTGGGGATCTTTGATGTCTAATTATACTCAACTCTCAGATTTTTGGTACGCTGCTGCTGTGTCAGGTCTGGCAAAGTGAAGCTCTCTTCATTGCACTTTAGGAATTAGAATGTTTTGGCCAAATTAGCAGTAAGAGTAATAGTTTTTAAAGTAAGACATATAATTTTCCTGAAAATTAAGGATCTTCTTTAGTTAAACAACTGTCTTACCAAAGCCTTTGCACAGAAAATACCTGTTCCCCAATCATAGTTCAACCTGATATCTGAAGTTGTCTTTTAGGCTTTTTTTCTTGATTTTGCATTTCTGTCTCTCTTAATAAAAGGCAAGATGGTGTGCTATGAAGGTGTCTTGGTATTGAGAAATCAAAGGAGAAAAATCTCAATGGAAAAATACATGCTGCCCAGAGGTGTAAGAATGTACATCATGATGGCATTCAAAATGTCGGCCTAGATCAAGAGATCTGTAGGTGACAAAAATCTGAAAACTGCCTGTTGCCACTAAAATATAAGTAATTATTTCAAGAAAGTAGATTTTCCCCTTTAGGTAATGTTCTTGGAGTTTTTTCTGCTGATAAATTGAGGAGCAGGCTAAAACATTAATGATGAGAGAAACTTTCTGTAATTGTTTGTTGGCAGTAAAATCAAGTGACAGATATGGTGAGACATTTTCAAAGACTGTGGTATGCCACCTTGGTGAGCTATTGACCAGGTTTCTGCCTCATGAAACATACTTTATTTACAATAATTATTTGTAAAATGTATAGCTTTATTCCCTTCTCTTTTTTAGCTTCATCATATTTATCAAGCTCTGGTTGCTTTGGGTTTTTCTAGTATATTTTGTATCCCAGTTTCCATATGGACTGCTAATGGAGGCTGTTCCTCATTTAGTATCTGCAAATATATGTCTTACTTACTCTTTTACAATAATTCAACCAAAGGATTTTCATAGATGATATTTCCAAAGGTGGTACTATATTTTCTTAGTGATAGGTTCAGCATGTATGTTCTAACAAAAAAAGTCAGACAGTTCTTATTTTAAACACTTTTCACTTGGCATTTCAACTTGCATATTAGTTTGCCAGGCATTTATATGCAAAAGATAAACACTGAAGTGTCAGACTTTGTATTTCCTTACGAGAAGCTGAGAAAAGAAAAATGGTGCAAAGTTAAAAACAATTTTTCTGAAGTTTTCTACTGCTTTTACTGTTCTCTCACTTGAAGTAAAGCAGAACTGGAAAATACCATCTGTAGGGAAAATTATACATTTTAAACTTTTAAATAGAGTAGAAATAAAAAGAGAAAATGCATCTGAAAATTACAGTAAAAGCATAGGACTGCCAAGAGACTTTCTGAGCAGTACTATTTTTTGTGGTCACACCACAGTTAAGGCTAAGTAGATCATTCCATCAGAAATTGATATTGGGCTGTTTATAAACTTTTTTATGATATTTTGTGGAGATTGACATTTCTGATGATATATCTATCCTAAATATGAATCTTTTTTATTGAAAATTTTCAAACACTACTTTCTGATTAAGCAATTAAAAAAAAAATCCAAAATAAACAAGAAGCCTGCCAAAGGAAAAAATAAAAGGCAGAAAAGCCCACGAGAAAAGGAGAGCCATAATCAAACTTATTGGGGCATGTTTTGAGTTTTTCCAGTTTTGATGTTGTTGTCACTGTCCTTCAAATATATTTATAATGTGTCAGTCATAGTCTATGGTTTTCATTAAGACTTTGCAAACTCTTGAAAATTTTACTGTCAGTATAGCCTGCATTTTGTGTTTAATCAGCAAGAAAGACTAGAAGAGCTGACATATTTTCCCTAAGATTTTTTGATGTTACTTGAAAAGAGAGAGTATGATTTTGAACTTCACAAGCTTCCTGTTTAGCGCCCTTATTATCTATACATTTATAGAGCTATATATATCTATACAGCTGCAGTAACAGCTCTGCAAGTCTCCCCTTCTTAGAAAAACTTAGGCAATCAGACCACGAATCTACAAATGCCTAGTTTTCCCTCCTGTTTTGTAAAAAAGTGTCTTTTATTAGCTGACCTATAAATGTATCAACCTTTTTCTCATTAATCTCTCTTCTTTAGCTTCTAAAAACATTTCTTTACGTTTGTAGTTAGATGTAGTCAATCTGAAATGTGCTATTCCAGTCTAGTACTTCTGTGAGAGCAAATATTTTTATTTTTCTTGACATCCAGCAAAGGCCTGTAGAATTGTTGCCCAGACCCTACCATTTTCCTACCAGGAAAAGATATCCTGTCCTAAGAATGAAAGATAAAAAGAGCTCATGAAGCAACATCCAACAGAGGAAGTCCTGAAATGTTCTAAAAAATTAAAAAGTTAAGCAACTGGTGGTCCTGGAACTAAGATATAAAAATGCCATTATTTATCAGAAAATCTCATATTGCTGTGGACAACAATGATTCATCTTTAGGATTACGTCTTTTCTTTATGGCCATGGAATAGACCCTGGCTCATTACAGTAGCAAAAAGCAGTGAGTCCTTTAGGAAATTTTAAGTTTTAAAGTTCCATTGCTGTCAAACATTAGTATCATCAGGTCACACATACCAGTTCAGACCTTACTAGAAAAGGATCAATGATATGGCAGAAGCTCGTGTGCAGGGCCTGCAGTTCCCCCTTCCCTTTCTCTGGGTGCAAGTAAGGTGCTTACACTTGTTAATCCTCTCCAACTCTGGATGTGCTTTCCTCTCTTTAGACTGTTTGCTGTTCTAGAGGACCTGTGAAACTTGGAAAAGATTTACCTTGTGTTAGTTGTATTTCTAGATGGGAGAGCTCGAGGAGGAGGAGGGAGGGGCAGACAGAGGTCCCCTGTAAATGTGGGTATAAGGTACACAAAGGCACTTGCCTTTAGTAATGAGTTGTGTTGCTGAGCAGAGGCTGTGTCAGGGATGCCAGCAGAGGAGAGTTCATAAGCAGGATCAACAAAATGGTAAAATTCTGTAAGTCCCTGATATCTTGCATCACACTAAGCTTGAGAATTTCTTTTGGCTGACTTTATTCAACCTTTAACTCCCACGATAAATCTTTGACACATTAAAAATAATCTATAAACTCAGAAAAATGCACTCATCTCTCAAATGCAGAAGTTGCCCATTCCCGTAAGAATAGCAGTTAAGCTGGCACCTGGTGTGTCACACTGTGTATATCTAGATGAAAGGGAGATTCCTGGCCAGCATGTCTCCACAGCTCATTGATCTCCCTCTGCAGAAAGACTGGTATGTCTCCCTACAGACTCCTAGGCAGGATGATTTAAAACTTGCTGTTGAGCAATTTAAAGTCTGGCATGGGATATCTGTACGTTGCGCAGTGAGGAGCATATTGGTAAGCTGCCACTTCTGCTTGCAGAGGAGGGCATTAAATCCCATAGCACGAGCAATGTCCTCTCAGAGTAATTTAAGGGATATTTTTTTAACGCTTATAATATGAACCAGTGAATCAGACTTGAGAGTGAGACATCGAGGGACATGGGAATAGGTACTTGCAAAGAAATGCAGAGATGGAAGAAAACAGAAGAAAAATGTATATGGAGCTGCAACATGAGAAGGAAATGATGAACATGTGGAGTATGTTTAGCGGGGTCACATTTTGCTTGGCATGGTCCTGTAATGCCAACTGAAAGCTCCAAGTGTTATGTTGGTGAGTAGTCATGGGCAGATACATTTTCTGACGTCTCTTGGAAGCTTTAATCTCAATGTGTTTATTACACTCTAACCAACTGAGCTGCATGCTGGTAGGCATGGGTTTACAACTCAGTTATAATGACATTTCAAATCAGAAGACAATTTTACATTGATTGAATAATTACATGGATCTTCAGTTTTTGGGAGTATTTCAAAATTGTTTACCTGAATAGTTTTCTGATCAGAATATACTGTTATGGGCCCTGGAAAATCTACTTTAAAAAGCCTAAACAAACAAAAGATTCAGTAGCTAGCTGTGAGGCAGTACCTCACAAAGACACTGTTTACTGTCCAGATAAAAGAGGTTGCTTAACATGTATGGTTTGTTTTCTTCTTCCTTGGACATTTTTGGCAATTACTTTTTATGTTTGGAGTTTTTTTTAATTAATACATCATCATACTTTGGTTAGGGGGAGGTGAACAGAACTTTCATTTCTTAGCATTGCTTTTGAGGGAAAGGTTTGTGAGAAAAAAAGCATTTGGAGATACATTTCTCCGTCTGGATCTTTGGTAGAAAATCTTTTTGAATACCTTAGTCTAACATTTTTAAGCAATCCTGTGTTTTATAAGACAGGAAAAATATTTCCATTTACAGCTGTGAGCCAACTGGTGCTTACAAATATTAAAAAAAGTGAAGGATCTAGTAAAAAACTAGTTCCAAATGTGTAATATTTCCTAATTTTTGTGACTTGTGTGAGGTTGGATTCCAGAATGGCCCTCACATAAATAGCAAAGGGGTCTTCAGTAGTATCTCTCTGGTGATGGTGTTGTACCACGCTGGCACATCATGTTGCATCCTAGTATGTGTATTTTGTATAAAAAGTGGGTAGCTAAGAATCATCATTTCATGATGAAGTTTACAGACTGTTTTTATGGCTGTAATGTCAGACTGGGTGTGAGAGTCAAATCTGTAGTGATAGGATAGGATACCATTATTTCTAACATGTGATCTTTTCAATCTCTTTTTAACCTTTTCCTGTTCACCACCTCTTGATTAAAGAATGGCATTTGTCTATGATAAAAGCAGGGGCTGCATATTCAATAATTACTTGTATACTGGTGAAAATAATTATATAATGAAAAAAATTTAAACAAAACTTTTGTCAGGCACTACACTTGTTATACTTGTTAGTGGTTTTATTCCCAGGCAAAAGGATCACTTTGGCATTTGAGGTGCAATAAAGCATTGTAATACTTTACAAACAAGCAGCATCTGTCATTAAATATCAACCCCAAACATTTGAAATGCTCACAAAGGCTTAAAACCTACTGTAACCCAGACTGATCCTGAACTATCAAGGATGTGAACTTCCTTGCTCTCCAGCAGGTTGCTAAACCAGTGCATGGAGTTGGCAAAATGGCAACATCCATTAAGTGTAAGTGCACGGTTCTGTGTGTGTCTCATGCCATCAGTATAGGGAATAGTCTAATATCAGAGGGGTTTCTTACATACTTGAGAAGAACCTAACGATGTCTGCAATAATTTTTGAGTTGTTACCTGATGATGGATGGGCAGTTTTGACCTCAAGCAGCAAAGTTCAAGGCCTCTTACTTTCCCATCTCATGCACTGGAGATCTCTTAATGTTGTGGCTCTCCAGCTGACTTCAGGTTTTTCTGTTTTCTCTTCACTGATCCCTTTTATTCATTCATGTCTCATATTTGCTTGTACTACAATTTGGTAGCTATCAATTATCCAATGTAGTAGCCCCAACATACCCATTATAGCAACACTTCTGTCCAGGATATATTTCCATATTCTCTTTAAGAATCATCTTCTCCATGTAGTCTGTTTACCGAGACCCTGCTTATCCTTTTCTATTTGTTGGGTTTTTGCCTTCTTTTACCCCATCTGCTGCTTAAAAACATTTTACAGCTAACACAGAGTTTCACACTCCTGTTTCTTTTGCTTGCTGATTATGCTACCAGTTTTACCTCACTTCTAGTCTTCTTCCCTTTCCTTATCATTTCCTGTTAGATTTCCTAATCAAATAGCCCAAATGTAGCCAGCTTCTTTGAGAGCAACCTGGCTTCGGTTCCAAGAAAAACAGTGGAAGGTGATGACTAACTTTTCTTAGAATAATTTCAATCTTGATGTGTCAAGTCTGTAGAAAAGTGATTTTCATCTTGCCTGAAGGTAGCCAGGAACAGCCTGCAATACTGGCCATTCTGACAATTTAATGACAAAGGTCATGAAATGTATTAAAGTGGGGATATGTATGTTTGCATTTTATTACAAGCATAGCTATTCTTTAACAGGTCAATTCTTTTATTTCATTACATTTTCAATGTGAAATTCTCTTGAATTTTAAAATTATAATTTTTAAATCATGTTTTGCACAGTATTCTCTTTATTTTACTTACTCATATCTGTATATCTCTTCATAGAAAAGAGCAGAACCCTAGATCATCAAGACTATGATTGCCAGAGAGAACCAAGGGAAACTACTTCTGAATTACAATACTTTCAGAATATTTTTAAGTGTTTGGTGAAGCACAGTGAGACTGTAAATGAGAAAGTCTAATTTTCATTTCAGTTGGCCTTGAAGCTTTATTTTAGGCCCATTTGACATGACGCACAGTAGAAAAAAATGTTAAATGTATTCCCCAATGTCTGCACTGTTGACAGAGGAGGTATCTTATTCAGGGTCCTGCTACAGATTATTTTCTATGTTAAATGGCCAGATTACAATGTTTTAATCTCTGTGTCTTTGGTCCTCTGGGTTAAATTATGATTAATCACTGTGTCTTTCCAACAGCCACTGTCTGCTTTATGGTCCTTGAATGAACCATGCAAGGAGCTAGCAGGGATGTCAGGATAGTTTAATACATTATCTCTCTGTTGGTAGGCTAAAGTTAGGTTTCATTAGTTTGTTTGAGGGGACCAGGTACATTACAGTGTACTACTTATCTATATAAAGTCTTTGCAGTCAGTTACTGAATCATATCTGTGTCATCACTTCAAGCCTATTGGCATGAAAGTAAAAGCTCTACATTTTTTTATTCAACTTTCATGTAGGAAACTGTAATTTTCCATTATGGGTTTTATGTTTTGGTTTCTCCCTTAGCAAAAAATATTTAAATATTTTAGTCAACAAATAAAATATAAGAACATTACCCTGGAAGAGTTTAAGGAGAGAGTTTTAAAGTTTTTTGCCCTTGAAATCTGAAAGACATTTGGCATTTGATAATTTAGTGGAGGATTTTTTATTTGTTTTTATATGTAAAGGTACTATTATTATTATAAACAAGTTTAACTCAATATTCAACCCAGACAAAGCTACATAAAATATTTTGGCAACACTCCTTTTATTGAACTGATAATATGCACTTGGTAGTATAAAGAGTATTGGCCTCAGCTTTGTTTTGTGTTTAAAAATGCAGAATATCTGCAGAAAAATGTCTTTTGGGTTTCATAAACTATACTGGCAACTGTATAAGGAACATCTGTCTGACTTTATCGTGGAAGTTTCTGCGAGCAGCTCTGCTATCTAAGGCACAACTTTCCAGTCCTCTCACTGTGATTACATTTGTCATGTCACTGTGCTCGCTAGTGAAGTGTGAGGCGACCAAGCCTAGATGGAGCCAGTAAGAAAT
This sequence comes from Molothrus aeneus, assembly GCF_037042795.1. Lineage (NCBI taxonomy): Eukaryota > Metazoa > Chordata > Aves > Passeriformes > Icteridae > Molothrus > Molothrus aeneus. The sequence goes on from NC_089648.1 coordinate 45,350,927, forward strand.
GAATCTGTCTGCCACAGATACTTCAGACAAAATTATTAATGTTTAGTGGCAGGGAAGTGGCTGCCCCTTCAATGGATTGAATGATGACAGAAAGTCTCAAAGCCTTGATAAGGTTGTGGCCAGGCTGGCTTTTGGTCTAGAAGGTAGATAAAAACATTCTGTCTTTTGGGTTTTTAACCATGTCTGGTTTCTTTTTCCCGTGTGCATGCTGAAGTGAAACTTGCTTATTCATCTTACAGGCTGTCTTTAAACTTAATGATTTTTATGTGCTTGTCTCACAATAAATGTGAGGTACAAGGAGGTGATAGTGCTGGAGAAAAGTTTTTATTATGATGGAAATAAGAAACTATTTATTTTGTTACAGGTGACAATTGATAGACTCAATCTTATTAGGTAGCAGATTTCAAGACGATAATTCTTAGGCTCTGTGACTGGCTATTCATTCCCTTGTAGATTTTTTGTTTAATTTTTTTTTTTTAACAGATCCACTGATTGCCCAATGTTCTATGTTCCCTACATGTTTTCTTATTGTTGGGGCTATTTGGAAGTATATTCTTTCTGAAACAATGGGAAAAATGCTTTAGCTAAATCTATTATTTAAGGAGATTCAAGTGATGAACACTCTTAACAAGTATTTATAGAATCTGTCCTGGGTTTGAATAGCTCTGCTCTTCAGATTACTACAGTGAGAGTTGATAATTAACTCTCTGGTTGTCTAGGCTGAGAACTCTAGTTTTTGTAGAATTATGTGCTCACTAAGACAAAATCAAGAAAATACTTGGGAAAAGAATAAGAGGCAAAAATTGCTAAAGGTAACACAGCTGATGTTATTTTTTCTGTCAAACTAATATGCTCACTTTTGAGCCAGAATTGGCATAAAATGGGACAGGGATTGATAGTAAATGAACCAAAGTCATTTTGCTGAAATAAAGTGATTTTGAGAAGTAGTTGTAAAGTATGAGGTGGGACAGCTTGAGCATCAGTTTAGCAAAGTTTAGCACGCTGCAAGCATGCAAGTCATTCCCACCACACTTATCAAGTTAAGGGTACCACCTGGCTTTTCCAAGAGCACACCATGTCTTTTCCACCTCCATCTTCCTCTCTCACTCTCAGATCTTGCCTGGAAGATCTGTCCTGCTTCTGAGGATTTGGTTGCTGTTGAGAGTGCTGGCTCTGTGAGGGGACCAAAAGCTTCTCTAACAGAAAAGTATTAGTAGTGAAGAACTAAATAGTTTAAGTAAAAACAGATTTTCTGAACAATAAATCAATCTATCACATGCCTGCTTTTGCTTAAGGGTTATAATTCTCAGAACTGGGGAGCACTCACCTTCCTCAGACTTTTCTTCCACAGTCTCCCCAGTGGCAGCCTATTTTTTCCACAGAAGGCCTGAAAATTGAATACCCACCCCTTTCCTAGGAATATCTTTTTAACTGTTTTTTTGCTCTTTGAGCTCTGCATTGGCACAGTGGTAGTGTCATTTTGGACTGGAGCTTGGAAATATGTTGTTGTGTTTCTGTTGCTTCTCCTTTTGTGACTGTTGGGAGTCTTGCACTGTTTTCTCCAAAAATCCTTTTTTCCTCTTCCCATTATTGAATTATGTCCATTAGTTTCTTTATAAAGCTCTATTAACTCACCACAGTTGAGTTAACCCATAATCAATAGTGTTCATGCAATTTTTGCACTTTTTTGTCTTAGATTATTGTCTTGCACCTCTGTGCTGATCAGGGTCCCACTGAAGTCAGTGGGAAGTAGTGCAGGAAAAGCCTGAGCAAGAGGAAGGTACACAGGAATTTGTTTGCCATTGTGAGAAATATGGCTTGAACCAGCCATGAGCTGACAAGGAATGTGCTTTTGCCTAAATCTTGTTAGTTTCATGGAAAGATAAAAAAAAAAACATTTGTGGCCAGTAGAGAAAACCTAAGATGACAAAAACTTGCCAGTGGCAATTATTTTCCAACTGGACAAAGACTATTGCCCTTACTTCAAATGTAACCTTTTATCTGCTTCTCCAGGTCACACAGTTTAAATGTTGCTGGTGCTCCTACAAAACACATACTTTTCCTCTTCCAGAAGGATTAAGTTATTTTAATTTTACATTTAATAAAATCTTAATTAAGCTGAATGATCAGCCTTCACAAAATATATTTGCACACTGTCAAAATTGCTAACCACAATCACTGGTTTATGATTTGGCCCTGTGGAAGGCTAATAGTTGCCTTTGTCTCTATTTCACCAGTCTGCTGGCTTTTCTTTTTTAGATACAGCTGTAGATTTATACAGTTGTCCATGCTTTCAGATTTAATATGTACACAAACTAAACCTCCTTGAAATGAGCCTTTGGTGTGCTACTTTTACATTTCTCAGGGCATTTCTTGCTGAAGAAGCATATGTATGGGTCACATGGGCTTCACTGAGTCTCTGTCCAACCACTTGGAGCTTCCTGCACAGAGAGCAGGATGCGAGCCAGGAGGCTGTGGACTGTCCCAAACCCACACAGTGAGTCAGGGATATGGTTGGAACTGGGTGGTTACTAGCGCTCAGCCTTAAGTACATTAGGGAGTAATGCTTCTCATCTTCTGTATTTCCCTTGGTACGAATAAATAGGCTCAAACTCCAAGGAATTTCATAAAGCTCCCAAAATCTTGAGAACTGCAACCATACTATTGAGACCAGCACCTCTTACATAATACTGGAAATTTGGGAAACACAACCTTAAGCTCGTCACTTATCAGTCTGGAGGTTGTGGATCATTTTTGAAGGGCTATCTCAGGGACACAGAAGTTCTGACTTCCTCCTTCACAGGGTGGCGTGTTATTAACATTTTGCTGTTTCAAGCAGAGACAGCCTTTCTCCAAAAAGCTGTTTCTCAATTGAAGCAGACTATGTAGAGGTGTTACACTGACAGTGACACTTAATGGGGCCTGGTCTTTAGAAAAGAGCTGCATTATCAAGGGTTCCTTACTGTGTGAGGATTTTTGTTTTGAATTAACATGAGACCCACAGGGAGCTGTGTTGTCTCGTGACCTTAGCAGGCAGTTAGTAATCCATCCTGGAAGGGGGATGTTTAGGTGGGACAAAGAGTGGAGTTGAAGATTCCCTGGCATTCCCAAAGAATAACATCTAGATCAGTGAGAACTGGTTTGTTAAATATTTTTTTACGTTGCATATGCTGCCATTTGCATGTTGAGTAGTCTGAATGCCTGCATATATTCCACTGCTTTGATAAAACAGTCATTTTGATAAACTCAATAGTACTTGTATAGTCCCTGTACACATACAGGGGTTTGATACTAATTTATACACATGTAAGATTTCGTTTTGTTATTTAAATTATGTCTACAGTGAGGGGAGCCAACTGTACTTGTATTTGAAAAAGAGGAAATGATGTGATAGATTTGCTATTTTATATCTGACTTCATAAGAGTGGCTATTGATAGGTTGGAATGTGTCTGAATGTTTAGAAAAGATCATGGGAAGATCATTGTCACACATATTTTTTCCTCCTTTGGAGAAAAGTAGACATGAAGCAGAAGAAAAATTGCTATAGAGAAAAGAAAATGTCTTTGAATTTTTCTCCATTCTGCATCATTTCCATAATTTTCTATTTGAAGCTATCACCACATTTTGGCTGCCTCTTTTACTGAATCTACTTATATACATTTTGAAGGTGAATTACTTGGCTGCTTGACATTTTTGTTCTAGATTATGCTGCAATCTGTCTGATTTGCAGTCAGAGAGAAAGCATTACAGCTTGAAATAAGAGGTTTCAAAACTTTTTTTCCCCCGGACCTCTGCACATGAAGGTCTCCCTACACTAACAAGATATACAAGGCCATTAAATGAAGAGGGCAGGTTGTAGAAGTGCTGGAAAATAACTGACATTTAAATTAATTTTGGAATGTATCAACTTGAAACTTATGAAAAGAACAAGGTGTGTCTGGTGAAGTAGAATAAAGTAGAGATGAATACGAAGGTTTTTTTTTTATATGCTTAGCAGACTCAGTTGGAGTTTTATTTTCAAAATTTTGGCCCTTATCACGCACACAAAAATATTCAAAAATAATAGTAACACAAAGTTGGATTCTCAGTGTGTAGCCTCAGTGACATAACAGGCATACTAGTGGTCTGGAGATGAACTGCAAGGAACCAGCCAAGGATATATGATTTCTTAGTATCATTCAGCTGTTGTTTCTTTTTTCACTCTTGGATAATGGTGAAAAGTCAGACTAAGTGCCATCTCAAGTCCATATTTTTGGCAAGATCAAGCCAATATAGGATTTACATTTTTGTTTTCTACTTTCTTATTTATCAAAAAAAATCTCATCTCTTATTAAAAAAGTTGAAGTTCTCACATGATTTAATGTTCTCTTATAGAGAAAGTGTTTATCTAAGTCTTTGCAGCTCAGAGAATTCATAACAAAAATCTGTATTATCAGTGTTCCAGCAATCATGTGTGTTTACAAGGTTGATATGTAAAATGAGTGAAAATTGTAAAGAAACATTTTACAGTGTGACATTGAACTCATCAGCTGGATTCTGGCAGGTTCCCAGTCTGAGTGTAGTCCTCTGCCTTTCACAGTTTGTTTTCTATCTGCATGATGAAAAAGAATATTTCTCTCACCAAAAATGTGGTGGCCTTTCACAAGGTCCTAATTTGGTACTGTTTGCCATGTCAGGGAGCACTAAGTAGACCCTTACTTTTAGAATCTCCCCCTCTCTTTACATCCAAACAGCCAAAGTGCATTCATCCCCAGTGGTCACGTAAGCCTTGAGGTTCCTCAGCTTTGGAATTAAAGAGATGCATGCAGTCACATGCATCACCTTGGGTTAAACATCATGTTCCATAGAAATTTTCCTTTTTTTTTAAAAAAAGTTTGAGAGTAAAGACTGGAAATTTAGGTTAAGCTATTTTGCCATTTTAAATACAAAAAAAAAATGGGTGGAGGGGAGCACAGCTTGGTGACAAACTTTGTTTAAACTGTAATTGAAATACTGAGGGTTGGAATAGATGAAGAAGTATTTTAAACAGTGAAAAAAGAAAAGGAGTTTTCTTAGCAATATGTGTATGAATGCTCTGAAATGTAAACTTCATATCATCCAGTGTATTTTAAACCCTCATACATTTGAATCTTCAGCTGCACCAAGTACTGATTGCTTTTGTAACTAGAATTGATTATTCAACTGGTTATGCCTGTCCGTGTAAGTGCCGGATATGGCTACAGCAGCCCTGGAGTGCAAGAACTGTTTTGTGGAGCATGCTAACGAATATATGGAGAATAAATTTATCCACTTGTGTCCTCAGGCCTTAACTTGTAAGTTTTGTACTGCGTTGTCTTTGTAAATGTTGTTGGTGTACAGGAGTATTTATAGATTTTGTCTCTCTTCAGAGTCAAAGAAGCAGAGGAAGTTTGCAGGCAGAAAAAGGGGAAGTCTCTGTACAATATTAGACCAAAACATGACTCTGGAATCGTAAGTAAAATTTGTAGCAATGCTTCTGTTTATATCACTTGTTTCATCTTTTTCTCTTTGCATTTTATAGGGAGGTTATTCTTGATCTATGTTTTTGTTTTGGGTTGGTTTTTTGTTTTTTTTTCTTTAATGTTTAACATTTTTCTTAAAGGTGTTAAATTAACAAACTTGAAATCTGCCTATGAATATTACTCCACAAAATAGGTGTAGCACAAGAAAGAGCAGTTTATTATTGCCTCACTGAGCCAATCTCTGTTCTTCCTAGTCTTGGTGTAGGATGCACATAGAAGGCAGAAAGGCAGTTTTGGTCTTCCAGCTTATTCTGTTTGTATTCATTCTCTTTTCTACAGATACAGCATGAAAGGAAGAATTTTGATAATTACACATTTTTTGAGCTGGATCACTATATCAAATACAGTGTTTTCTGATCCACTGATATGGATTTGTTTGAAATAGAAACACTAGAAAAAGATAATACTGTGCTTTCACCATTCTTTTGAAAACAAGTAAATAACTTCAGTGATAATAGAGGAGTAATTCTGGTCATTTAATGAAACTTTTCCCCTATGATTGCCTAACCATTGTAAGGATCATGACTTATTTTACAGAAAAATTATTCTGGTACCTCACATTTAATTCATAACTGTAGCAACTGGCCATCATTTTTGTTTGAAAAATATTAGAAGATTTTTTTTTCATGTGTCTGTCTCTCTCTTTGTCCTCTGCTCCCCACCACCCCAAGACATGACTTAATTCTTTCATGCTTTGTAGTCATGGCTGTGTAGTCATATAATCTGTGATACATCTTGTAAATGAAGCATGAGGTAATTTGCTGTACTCTAACTAATATAATTTGATACAGGAAGCAATAATATTGCATTTATTGTTTCTTATTTTGAATGTTTAGAGAGAGTTGATTGTAGCTAGTGTCACAAGAAATGTAAATGGATTGCTAGCTTGGTAAGGAGTTATAAACTACATTTTATCAATTTTACTTAAAAGCAGATCAACATTTTATTTCAAAAAAAAACCCAAAGTAACATTTTTGGGAGTTCTCCATCTAACTTACATACTGCTCTATATGAAGACATTGAGAGATTTCTTTTAAGAAATAACTATTTGTTTAATTATCATTATTTTTTGCACTGAAACAGGGACCTTCAGTATTAGTGAAAATTTGATGAGTGAAAAGGAAAGTAAACAAAAATATTTCACAAGCAGTGCATAGCTGTAGTCTACTTCAGTTCTAGCTTCAAAGTTTATTTGTGAAGTCAGTGCTACAGTAAATATAATCTAGCATTTGCCTATGTCTTTCTTATGCTTTTCATAATTGTGTAAGTTGGTTTTGTGTACACTCAAATTTTGTCCTTATTTTTAAATTTTATTTTATTTTTCAGAAAGCAAAGATAAGTATGAAAATCTGAGAGAAGAAATTCAAAAGCCATTGTTACCTGGTTACCAAAATTCAACATGCCTGTGGGTGGGGAGTGAGAGGGAAGGAAACTACATCATCCTGATCATTTGCTTCATTGACCTTTTAAACTTTGCATTTTGTTCTCTAGTTTTCCACCAACTGATGTGTTATTGTGCATTCATTCACAAATGTAATCACTTTATTGGAGTGCCCAGCAATAGACTAGGTATGGACTTGAAACACCTTCCCTGTACTCTGTATCTCCTTTGCCACTCAAAAATGGTATTTTGTAAAGTGTATGGTATATTACAAATAGGACAAGTCAGCATGCATAAAAAGTGGTATCTGCATCAGTTCTGAACATGCTGAAAATTGCATTAAGTTGAACTTCATAAGAATGCTACTTGGTACAGTAAAACATTTCCATTCCTACTGGCAACATCTGACAAATACTTCATGGCACTGCACTTAGTTTAGGGAAAGAAATGTTACTCCTAGTGAATTGTTTGTATCCGTTTCATGTTGGCATTTGTAGTTTGTATTTTGAATTGTTAAGTGCTGTTTATACAGTATAATCAATGCTTTCCCAACTTGTTTGGTTGCCCTCCATGACTAAATATTTGTGGAACAAGATGTTTACTGTAACTATGTTTAAAATCGATAAGGCAGCATACTTTTACTTCATCTTCTGCCAGTTAGTGAATGCCAGGTGGTATGGGGGTCAGAAATCCAGCACTAAAAAAGAAAAAAAAAAGAAAAAAAAAAAGAAAAAGCAGAAAAATACAGAAAAGCACAGAAGTATGATAGAGAGTATGAGAGATTTGGCTATTATAGTTTGTTAATATATAAAGCAGCTAATACTTTTACATGAACTTTAGAAGGTATAGTATAGTTTTAACTGCTGATCACTTAAGTCAGGCTTTTGGCCACATGTACATGACTTCCCTTCTGGAATTAGCTTTACAGTTAATTTAAAACTCCTTTAGAGAGCTATTAAAAGATGCACATGGAGACAACATTTATGGAAAACAGTAGCCAATTCTAGTGACAGACAATAGACTACCAACTAATTGACATCAATTTCACACTTAACAGAATTACAGACATTTCCTCCAGGCTTTCAGTGTCCCTGAATAAGAGGTTAATGATTGAAATATACTACTTAGGGCTTCCATTTTAGACCACATGCTTACTTCCTTTTTGCAATCCAGAATTTGCCGTATCAGTTTTGGACTGATCAACTGATAACAACTCCTTCCTCCAGTCCTTATTTATGAGCCCCAAACCAATGAGTTTGATTGACAACGTTTTTATTTCTAAGCTAATTTTTCCTGAAAACAGACTGTGTGTGAAACTCAGTTGGATGCACGTGCTCACAGCTTTGGAGCCTGAAAGACGCTGGGGCAAAGCAAATGAGCTCTAACCTGCTGGGTTGCATCATTCCCTGTCTAATCTAGCACATCAAGAGACATTCCAAGCTGTTCAGAGGCTAATATACTCTACAGGGTGTCATAAAAGGAAGTGCAAAATATGACCTCAGGAATCTGTTATTCTTCACATATACCAAGCACTAGAAAAGATGGTTTTTTTCACTGTGTGAAAAGCAAGTCTCCTGTTGCTGATAAACCTATGTGAAAATCTGTACTAGCAGTAATTTCTGGCAGGGATATAAATTACCAAGAATGGAATTCTAAAATTTTGTGTTGATGGGAGTAACATTACTATTTGGGGAAGAGAAAACAAGAGATTATTTGCTGTTACGACTAACTTATGGAAAAAGAAAAACTTTAAAGAGTAAAGCTATTTTAATGGCACTGATTCAAATCCATGTTTGTATTTATGTAAACAATAGTCTTTTCCTCCTAACTTTGCTCCTAAGTGCAAGGATACAGTAGCATGTTTTCATTTGTAGCCTTCCTGTTCTCTTCAGTACCTACAGTATGTATATTACTATACTAAATGAAATAATAGATCATCTAACAAAGATCACTATGTGCAATACTGTATTTAGTGTTTCTATTCCAATTTTTTTAGAATGTTAATTTATAAGAAAATAAAAGGAATAATAATGAAATAATTGCCTTCCCTTGTCACTCTCTGGCTATGCTGTAGTGTGCTACAAACTATTTGCTCCCTAACCACCACATCCCATTCTGGGTCCTGTGATCAAGGAAGAGCCTTTGTGAAGACAGCAGAGGAAGTAAGACTTCTCTTTGCTTGCCTTTTGGAAGGGTAGTGACAGTAATTCCCAGTTATGTGGATATACTACCTTTTCCCCAGGTGGTGGTAGTGAGAGCTCCAGGTTCTTTACCCAAGGAGACTATGTAAAACTCACTTCTCCAGCTTGTGAATGCCTCCCAGTCTTACATTTGGCTCAGGTTTGTAACCTGGTCCTACTACATTGCTGAGTTAACAGTCTCAAGAAATTGCTAGTAAGGTAAAAACATGCATGCATTGAGAAGTTAATCTGCATATTATAATCCTTTTTTATATATACAAGTGTTTTAGCAACCTCCTAAAAGGTTCAGCAACCTCCTAGATCTGTCACATACATACCCTTTCTACAGGATCTGCAGCATGGATGATAGAAGTTATTTCAAGCCTCTCTCTTTCAGAAGTGTCAAAGGTTGACTGCAGCTGATGGAACTGTATTATGATCTTAAGACACATGCTGCTACAAGGATTTTTCTTTCATTTTACTCAGACACAGCCTATTTGATAGAACATAACTTATCTCCAACTTATCTCATACCTCCATGCAAAGTAGCCCACTATGTGCAGCACCACAGCTGACCCACAGAGCATCCAAAGGGAATGTTCTCACAGCACAAGTTTCACTTCTGCTCTTTGTTTTTAGCAGCATACTCAACTTTTTACAGAATTCTGGACCAATGCTCTTTTGTTTGTTTTGTGTTTTTTTTTTTAAAAAGGATAGGAACCCCCCATTGGTCTCCTCTCCCCTCATTTACTGCAATCCCCCTCTTTACTGCAACTTCAAGCACTCTACACTGAAGTATTGGCCCTAATTCTACAAGAGTTCTCACAGAAAAAATCCTGAGCCTTTGTTGATAGCTAACACCACATATTGCTCACTGTTACTTAAATGCAGCAGCAAAAGAAGGACTTTCATACCTGAGCAGCAGATGTGACATGCTGGCAGAACAATTTGGTTTTTTATGAGGAGCTAAGAGGATTCATGTTGTTTTGCCTGCCAATTAAAGCCTTTCAGAAGCATGGCACTTTGTCACGTCGTGACACTGTAGTGGGTTAGCTTTTTTTGTAGCACCTTTCATCATCCCAAAACACTTCCAAAACTTAGTTAAGTATTAACCAGCTGGGGCAGTGGGAATAATAATTAGAAGGATCTTCCACAGACTCACTTTTTTTCTTGCCCAGTTTTTCAGTGATCAGCTTAAAAAGTTGGAAGCAAATATTAATTTCATTGAGAGAACATATAGCAAGTCATTGCATTGCAATTATCTTGTTGCAGCCTCTAGGTTAAAAGCAAAGCCAAATTTGTGACAAATCCACTATACTAGTTACTTCAGTTACAATCATTTTAAACTACTATGGACAGAATCAGCGAAAACTGATGAAGTTGAGTTTTTCTGAATAAAGTGTAAACAAGTCAGAAAAGGGAGAAAAGAGAAAACCATGCCCCAATACCATTCATGTCTGCCACCCATCAAGATGATTCTCATTACAGAACAGGTTTTCTGAGTTATTCTCTTGCTTACAACTGACCCATCTGTTCCTGTATCTGATATTCTTCTTATAAAGAGCATCCAGGGGTAAGTCCATTGCCTCAAAAAAATGCTGTTAAAATGCTGTGTTTCTGAACATAAAGGGTCCCTATTGCGTCAGCACTGTTATTTCATTTATTCCCAGCTGCTGCTCAAATTTACCGTCTTAAAAACTTCACTTGCCACCCACCCCAAGTTGGGGCCCTGCCAACATGGCAGTTCAATTGTGGTTGAGCTTAACATGCACTGTCTTCCTCCCTTTCCCTGTCCTTAGCACCTGTCCACTTTAAGAAGTAACTGCATCTGTCTGACCTACAGCTTTTCCATCTACTCATAGAGATTTGCCTTGTTCTTGGTTTGCTTCCACAAGTGGGAGATTTTTGGATCACAGAGTATGCCTCTGGTACAATGATGGTTCAACAGTTGGGCAGCAACAGACAGAGAACTGGAGCTGGAGTCTGGGCTGTGCCTCAAGCAGCAGAGGTTCAGATGGGTGCTGGGCAATCCATGACCTGCAAAGCAGGAAACTGGCCAGGAGATGATGGGAATGAGAGAGGGGCATTCGAGGAGGTGACGGCTGAGCTCCCTTTGAGCCAAGTGACAGAGGTGCTTGGGAGGTCTGAGCAGGGAGCCTGCCCACATCTAGGAAGCTAAGGCAAAGCAAAACACTAATTCTCTAAGGCAACAGCTACTAAAAAAAGTCTCCAAACACTGAACTTTGAGAAGATTTGGGCAAGAGCCAGGGAAGGTAAGACAGCAAAGGGCTCCTACAAGCACAGTGCCATAAAGGACAGAGCCCTCCCTTGCTAGCTGTGGTCTAGGTTCTGCTTCTTTCAAGACTCATCACAGGCATCTCTTCTGGTCACATGGAGGCTCATCAATCAATGTGACAGCTCCCTTTCCACACAGAAATTTTCCCTTGAGAAACTGAATTATCTCTGGGGTGGTAGGGGAAAAAACACCACAAGCCCCAAAATAGTACCCCATCTTTGGACTGCCATATGTTGAACCTATTCAAGAGCTGACAGCAACAACTAAAACTCACCTATATCTTAGGATATAACTTTTTTTTTTTCCTTATGAGTACTTTAGTGCCTGTTACATAAGGATCTGTATATATTTTAAACAAAATTATTTAGGTCAGTTACTCCTCCTATGGCAAATGATGGCAGTGTTTCAACCAGTGGTGGAGCTTTATTTGTCAGTTTACCAAAAAACCCAGAATAAGTGCATGCAAAATCAACTCCAGAATCTAAGAATAATGCATTTTATTTTTCTCTCTTGCCTTCCAGGTACTTCTGAGGGGAGTGGGAAACAAGGGGAGAAGTAGTTAGGTTTTCCCAACCTGTCAGGGTGAACCATCATTCACCTATATTTGGGAGGGTGAAAAGGAAGCTGGAGATTATACTGGTTAGAGAGCAGTTGGACACAAACTGTTGAAGCAAAACACCTGGATGCCATATAACCCTAGAGTAGCTTTATTATTTAATCTATAATTTAATAGTTGACCTAGAAAATAATTACATTATACTTAAAGCATTTCTTCATTTTTTGTTTTCATTTATAATACAAGAATTAAATACAGTTTTAACCATTACAAGCTCAACTCAGTTTTTTACATAAACACAGCTCCTAGAAGGAGCTTTAAGCTGCAGCATATTCATATTGCAAACTGGTGAAAAACCCAGGCAGGGCATAGCTTAAAGGTAAAGATTCTTGCACGTTTTTCTTAAGTGAATTTACTAGGGTGCTCTTCTCTCTCTGGTCCAAAGTGTCTGACTTTCAGTTGATTCCTTTCAGGTGAAGACTGAGATCCCCGGAGTCTTAGTAGACTATATTGCCACCTTCCCCATCTGCATCCCACCCACACCCACACTCTCAAGACTGAGACTGAGTCTGAATTGTGCCCATCCTGGGGCTGGTACGATGCCACAGGGCAGCAGCAGGCGCCCCTAAAGCCTTCCCTGCGCCAGGAGTCTCCCTGTACACTTGTGACATGTTGGAAGGTCACAGCAGAAAGCAACGTCTGTTCGTGTAACAGGGCTGCCAGAGCCGACCAACCTCCCCCTGCCCACGGCAGTCCCTGTAAACTGCTTGGGGCTCTTGTGGAGATCAGTCCTCAAAGCCTCTTAGGGAGGCCTGTGTCACCTAATGGGGACCTGTGGCTCTGAAGCCCCGGCTGGTGACAGTGCTGAACATGTTAACCCCTTGATGTGGCTGCATGCACAGAGAGGGGAGGGGCTCCGGCAGCAGGCTGCAGATGCTGGGCTGTGCGACAGGCACAGGGAGTCAGCGTGTCATCTTTAATTTGTAAGCTTCAGACAACTGCGTGTGCACTGGCTTTGGTTTGGGGGAAGGGGCTGATTTCAGACAGGATTTTAATGCAGCTGGGACTAATACAAATCAGAACTGTAACAAATGGGATATACAGGACAAATGTTAAACTCCATCAACTGAATAACAACATAGTATGATTTAAAATGAACTGCAAGTGTTCACCAACACTTATTGTGCAGGTCTCAAAAACTGAGTGGACCACCAATAGTGTAGCAATTACAACTTACTCTCTCCCTGCTCTCACAGCTGTGACCCATTCCGGCATCACTGATTGAGGTGTTTGTCCTTTAACACTAACACATTAACATGGTTTCCAATCATGGGAGAGACACCACTCCCAAAACTTGATGACACTTATGTAGCTTTTGTATTCAGTCCAGCAATGACCAAACTTTGTCCTTTGTGTGACAGTGCTTTTATACCTTTGGGGACACATTATTCCCTTAAACGTTCTCTCCAACTACCCTTCTACCTCCCCTGGTTTGAGCAGGCATAAATATAAGGTCATAAATGGATGCTGTCCTTTTTGGAGTAAGAAACACACACACACATATCTAACATACAAAAACCTACCAAAAGCATAGTAAAACCATGTCCATCTTAAGCCAGGCAGCCAACCTAGCAACCGAGTCTCTTAACATATTTTAATCGCTGGCATACTCTGCCACAAGAAAAATATACATGACTAGGTCTGTAATACTTTAAACAGCTGTTTACTATAGCTAGGTTACAAAATAAACACTGCTGCAGAGGCCATGTGTTCAATATACTCTAACCACAACAGCATCAGAACCCACCCTCAGTCTGCTCTGTGGTCACTGTGGCTGACCCAGCGCCTCACCCTCTTCCCCTTGCTTCTGATCTGCCGCTCAGACAACAAGCCCAGAATCATTTGTCATTGCACAATTGGAACTGTCTTAAGGAGAGGAGCCTCATCGGAAAGTCTCACTTGCTTTTCACACATTACTCCTCGTTACTCTCCCTCATCTGTGTCCCTCAGTCCTGGGCAGCACCCCAGCACTTCCAAGTGAGAGAAGCAAGCTCCAGACCAAAGCACAGGGAAGGTGTTCTCAGCTTGTGGAGGGAACTGGAGTGTAGGGCAGAGGGCTTTACTCCACACAGTGGAAACATTTAATGCTGGATTCAGCCAACTGGTCACTTAGATGATCAATCCCAACTTCTGTGAGCCTGCTCCACTCCAGAAGATTCAACTGCCAGATGATATTTAAAATACAATGAAACTTTATGGTGAAGTGCCTAACACAGCTGGTTATAAAGCGTTATTCCAGTAGGCAAGTGACAAGGAGCCTTTCCTTGCTGGAGAGATGCCTCCTGAAAGAAAACAAAACACAAAAAAAAAAAGGAAAAGAGGAAACAAACCAATGAAATGGACAGTCTGCTCAGTGGGAAGGGAGAGGCAGCAGTAAAGCTGATGGAGACAACACCAAGCAGCAGCTACGCGCCTGTTCTCACAGTTTGCCTGAGCTGTTCAGATTCACAGACATGCACCGGCACTGCTTGACCTTCTGAATTTTCTTGAGTCGGAACGGTGGGTCCAGCTCGGGGCACTCCAGCTGCACGGTCGAAGAGGTGACCTTGTGTGGCTTGCAGAAGGCGCAGGACTGGAAGGACTCCTCCTCCTTCTTCACGTGCCGCGGGATGTAGAAGGAGTTGCACTGCCCGTAGCAGAAGCGGTTGATGATGGTGCGGCTGATGCAGCCCTCCTCGCTGACTGTCTGCCGCAGCGGCTGCGTCTTGCACCAGTCGCTCTTGAGGTACTTCCTCTCGGTGACCACCAGAGCCTCCTGGCTGGAGGCCAGCACCTCCTTGTTCAGCTGCTGCCTCCGCTCCGAGTGGTTGCTGCTGCTGCCTTTGTACGGGGAGGGAATGGCACCTGCGGGGCGGCTTTTCTTGGCCTCCGATACTCGAACCAGTGCTGCCATCAGAAGAACGGACAGGGCAAATTTCCAAACCATCCTGCAAAGGCAACACAAGGCACTGTTAGGAGAAACATATCTTCAAACCACAGAACTGGAATAGAGTTGATACTTCACGCATGCTTTTAGAAGAAGTGGAGATCTTATCGTCTTTATAATCCCATCACTTTTCCTAGATTAGCTCTATTCTAGGGTGATTACTTATCAAGAAGAGGCCAGGCCCTTTGGAAAGTCACACTGCTCCCCCTCAACCCTCCCCAAACTTTCCAGCTACTTGGTTTTTTCCCCACAGGGACTTTGATGCTTTGGTGGCTGAAGTGGTGGTTTTACAAAAGCTTCAGCCAGAAACATTTCCTCCTTCTCTGTGATATCCTGGGCCAAACAGCTGGGCAAACTCCTGGCTAGCAAAGGCTCAAGAAACTCTTGCCAAGATGGTGAGAGTTGATTTGGGATGGCAGGGGAGAGGGGAATACCAGGTTACACAAAGTGCACGCCCATGTCTCTTCAGCCCCCGAGTCCCAGCCCAGCCTCATTCTCCACAGAAGTAGCAGGGGGTGTCCAAAAAACTATTTTTATTATTTTAAATTGCTTCTTAAGTTTCTTAGGGCTCTTATGGCACTTACAGGCTTGTATTTGTTGTCTTTGTATGAGGCCAAAACCTTGATGGATTTATTTTTGCAGTAAGAGGAAATGCTTAAACACAACTTAGAGAACTTCACAAATGCAAAGCCTCTTGGGAAAATGGTTTAAGAAGATTTTTAAACATGAGAGGATTCAATATTTATTTTAGATTTTAAGGAATAGGTTACAGCATAAGCTTGTTGCTAAGTTAAAATAGTCAGTCAGATGGCAAAAATATTTTTTTCTATGGTTGTCTATTATGTCTTGTTCTGTGGAGCATCTCTTACCATCTCTTGTCCAATTCATTTTAGTAATGGGTCTCAATGTGCTTCCAGAACATCAGACTAGGTGTACTAAATTTACTTATAAAGTCTCACTAGTGAACTGCTCATTTGGCCGTTCATTTCATATCACTCTCCCTGGGAAAAGAGAACAGAGCGGCTCTTCAGTGCCAGGAGTGGGTGCACAGAAGCTTCCCATCCAAATCTTTCTTTATTCTTACTGAATATTTTTATAGTGTACAGAAGAAAGACGTATCCCTCTCCTCACAGTAAGCTTCAAACCCTTCCAATGATTTTAATCACTGGAATGATTTTCATTATTTTCCTTTACAGAGATACCTAGACAAGAAACTACCATCACACTGGTAATTAGAGTGTCTAATGTCTAATGTTCAGATGTTGCACAGGTCATCTGGAAAACTTGTCACTTTCCAAACAATGACACAAAAAGATCAAAAAGTGTTTGCAGTAAAGGTGCAAAAAAGGACAATAATTGCAGTAACAAATGCTTCTCACCTAATTAAGCAGACCTAATATTTTTAACTTCTGTGGAGATAAAGAAAAGGAACTACTCTAGCAGACAGATGATATTGCTTAAGGTTATTTTCTAAGTCTACAACATCTCAATGTCAGACTTGGGCTAAGTTTCTAAGGGGAGAAGTGAAGTGCTGAAGGAAACAAAAGTGACAATCGTATAGCTGTAAACAGAGGATGTTCTGATGCAGAGTTAAATTTCATGCAAGTGTATGCTTGAAAGAGAACCACCTTTAAATGGATCAGTGTTTCTAAACCACAAAAAAGTTCATTTATCTGCAACCATGCCATCTCCCCACTGAACACCCACTGTAGCTATGGGTACTTTAAATCAGTGGCCTATTTTCACACTGCTTAGCATTCAGCATGCAAGTCCAGAAGTTTTGTCCAAGGTCATTAAACGAAGCAAGACTAGACTTGGCTTTACAGGCAGGTATTGCTGCCAAGTCCACTGGATGTCAACCCACACAGCCAGGCCAAAACCTAATCAGGTAATTAGTTTCAGTTGAATATAGTGTTCCATGCTTCCTTTCAAATTGCTCTCATGTTATTCTGCACTGATGGCTGCATTTCAGTAGTAGATAAAACAACTGATTCCTAGTCCTTTGTGTTTTATATAGAAAGGGGAGGAAAAGAAACCAGATTTACAAACCTTTGGCTTCTAGAAAAAGACAGAGGTGAGCTCTTCACAAGATGCCTTATGCCACATTTCTCAGGCATACTCTTCTACTCTTTTGATACACAAATACTGCCTCTCCAGTCTCATTTTTCTGATCCTGGCATAGAAGAGGACAGCAAAGGTCAAAAGAAGAGACACACCCTTTCCCCTCCCCTCTCCTCTTTTCTTGGGATGATCTTTAGGGCTTTTGGATCTTAGGTCCAACTTTCATGGCTCTACAATTCTATGAAACCCTGTGTTACCACGCCTGCCCTTTCTCTTCATAAAATGAAACTTGAAAGGACATGTTTCCTTTTTGTGCCAAGAGTAGTGGTCAAGCAGAAATCCTATGTAGGAATTCAGGAAAGCTGACAGAGAACTAACAACAAAGTCTACAATATAGAGAAATACTATAGCAGTATTCTAATTGCTTAAATGGTTTTATGTAGGCATGGAGAGCCATTCAATAGAGTAAGTAGGATTTATTCAGTAAGTCTGTGTTTATAACTAATAAAGCATTATAATCAAAGCCACTATTGTACAGTTAGAAACCAAACACTGCAATATGTGCAAGTACTTCTACAGACAGGTAGGAACACACCACCTATTTCTGTCATTGATCCTTATCAAACTTGAACCTTAAAATATTTATATAACAGAGTAATGATCTATTCTACACTAGCAGGTCAAATGTGCATTCTGTCAGATGGTGGAATTTCTAATCACAGCGTTACCCCTTACTAGCCTGCAAATCACCCCTTTCTAAGCCCTGGCATACAAATCCCCTATTCAAGCAAGTAAGGGTGCAAACAAGGTCACACGGTGCCAGCAACTTGCCAAGGACTACACATATATTTTCAGCACTCACATGCAAAGAGAAGAGAAACTTCAGGACTCCCAGAGAAAGAGAACATTTTGGCAAACTGAATTTGAACCCAAAGCAGGACAGTGAATGCTGTCTGTCTGCAGACAGAGCGGGATGAGAAGAAACACAAAACGTATTGGAGAAGAATCTGGCTTTTGGCAAGGACAGGGCTGTTCTGCCCTACTTAGATGGAACAGAATGAAACAGCATGTAGCTGAGACCATGCAAGTGAGAACTGCCTCAAGAGACCAAAGCCCCTACAACGTGCACCAGTGCCAGCCTGGGCCCCCCCATTCCTGCTGCACTTGGGGTCCCCATAGCCAACCTAGTGGCAGATCCCTCGCGACAGTTTTCAACTTCTTCAAGCATTGTTGCCAGCTGCTTTTTTCCAGTGTATGAGCTGAGAATAACTTAACCTTAGACAAGACATCCAACAAGGCTTGGCTGCATTTACATATCATGTGGCAAGTTTTTCTCCCTGAGATAAGGAAATTAGCATCAATAAGGAAATTAGCATCAAGTATGAGTTCATAAACTCATCAAACCCAACATGCTGGAGCTGGGCTATCAGGCTTAGAAGTGTAAAAAATCCTTGGCATGGAAGTAAGACTGTCAAAACCCAGCTCTGTCATTAAGAGGTCAGGTCACTGCTAGGAGGGGAAGACCCAGGATCACTGTGTCTGCCCCTAGCTTTATTTCTTCTTTGTATCCAGTTACTGTGTCACAAAGTACCTACCAATGCAGGCTCCCTTTTCCATACCGACCTCCTGGCCCTATAACTCACGCATTCTTGAAAGTAATCCAGCTCCAGAGCAGGACAGGCAGTAATGTAACCCCCAAAATAAATTACAGTTTTGTGCTTAAGGAAGTTCTCTCTGCATTGGAGCATTGGATTTGCTTTCAGAATTCAAGGTCATAGTTTTCAGAGAAGTCTCCCTGAGAAGAAGTGGGTGCTATGGTCTGAAAGGCAGGGCAGGAGGTAACACCAGTGCCCATCTGTGCTGAGGGGCTGCTCTGATGTTTCATCTAGTTTTCAAAGTCAGGACCAGTTTCTCAGCTCATTATGAAGATTTCTTACTGGGAATTCCTGTTTTGAAGATCAGCCTACTTCAAGGTTGCAAGTGGATAGAAAGAAAGAGGGATGTAACTGAAAGATCATTGTGATATTTTATGTTAGCTGCTCAGGAAATCAGGAGGTGTGAGACCCACTGTTTACTTTAGCACCTACTTTGTAGCACATACAAAGCACTCAGCATTATCAGCATTCCTGGAAGCGTCCAATTCTCTGATATAGGTATAATACAATCATCTCTTCACCAGACCTTTGTGGAGGGAATTCAGAAATAAAAGTTGTAGGCAATTTAAAACAAAACAAAACACAACAACCAAAAAACCCCACCAACCAAAAAAAAACCAACCTACAACCAAAAAATCCAAACCCGCAAAACCTGTCTTACCATGGAATTTGAGACTCTACGTATTCAGCTTAATCAGAGTTTGGATTCATGAAGAAGATTTAGTACTATAAACCTATCATACACCCATTAGAAGTACAGTCTCAAGTACTGTAAGAGCCAGTGGCTGGGAAGTTGATAAAAAAATTCAGAGATTTTTTTCTGCTTTTTGAAAAATTTCAATCTAATTAACAGCTGAAGAGCTTCCCTTGGACAAATATTTCCCTGTGACTACCAGCGAAAGGCAGGCATTACAGACTAGATTAAATCAGGTCCCATTAGGTAGTACAGTACATAGATGGCCACATTTGACCACCCGTATCACCTGCTTCCATTTTCCACCCTGCAAACTTCAGAGATGTGAGAGTTCTCCTTAGGGATCACTTGAGCATGGCTGAATGCAGGAAGCCCTGTTACAAAAAATTTTTTTTTCTAGGGCCCCTTTACTTTCGTATTAGACCTAGTCAGAAAAAGAATCTGTATAAACCAGTCATATATATAATAATGTAAGAACACGATGTACATGGTTAGTTCTCACATTTAAGATGGGACACAAGAAGTGTTCCTTGAAGACAAGCCAGGCAATAGCTTTTCAAAGAACTAAAACTTGGCTTTAGCAACAGATGTGGATAGCCAGGAAATATCAAATTCTCTACCAGGAAGCCAAAAATGCTATTTATTTAATTTATTAATAGTTAGGCATGATTCTAATGGTACAATGTTCTCATAAAGACTTCAATAAAGACTAATCAGGCATCTTTGTGCAAAGGAGATATTTGGTGCTAACTTTTCTCTTTTAACTATCCTTTGGAAACTATTTCTCCCATGTCACAACAGCATTAGCTATAACTGAATACTGTACTGTATCTCCTGTTGCAGAGACATGGGTGTCTTATTAAGTCATTCCATCATTAATAGATTCCCATTACTGAATTGCCAAGAGTGAGGCCAGCTACAACAACAAAACATGCAGGAGGCTGGGCAGACCAAACTTTTAAAAGTGTAGAAACCACAATACTGCTGCTAAGATTCAGTTATTCAGATCTGCATTGTAGCAGTAGTTACCATGTCCTGGGAGTACAACACATCACTTTTCAAAACCACTGCACTAAATACAAAAGGCAGTAATTATTTAAACACAAATATCTAATGCCATTACTGAAATTTACAGGGAGAAATATTTCCATTCTTGTCCTCCAAGAACCTTCTACAGTGATTTGAAAGAAAGCTATTTTGTTGCATCAAAGCCCTAACAGAGGATGGCTGGGGGGAAAACATTTCTTTCAGACTTAATAAATTCCTAGTACCCTCACTGGCTTGCTTGAATGGAGATCCTTCCTCCTCTCGATCCTCCTCTCTCCCTTCCACAAAGGAGATCCATACTCTTCTCTTGCACCAACACCTCTCCCGCAGAGAGTCAAGACTGCCTACAGGGCACACCACAAAGCTTTGAAGGAACCAGGCAAGGTTCTCCTGCAGGCTGGACATCTCAGGAGTCACACTCTGCTGTGCAAGCTCTTGCTTTGTTTTTTGAAAGGGGAGATGAAGTTAGCTTTCAACA
Organism: Molothrus aeneus; assembly: GCF_037042795.1. Classification (NCBI taxonomy): domain Eukaryota; kingdom Metazoa; phylum Chordata; class Aves; order Passeriformes; family Icteridae; genus Molothrus; species Molothrus aeneus. The sequence continues at coordinate 45,371,802 of NC_089648.1, forward strand.
ATGCCAGCCTGCATTCTTCCGGACAGCATTTCCCCAATAATGCCAGAACTTAGAAGTTCTCCTTATCAAGATAGCTCCTGCAAACAATGAACCTAAAGTATTGAAAAATAAAGCAAATCATCAGCAAAATGGAAGTGTGTAAAAGACACTGCTGGAGACAGTCTACGCTAGTTGAAAGGATGCTCCACTGTACTAATTCCGCTCTCATTGAATAGATTTTCTATTACCAAGACCTTTATCTTGAATTTTCCCTGAAAAGACTGGGAGTTTAAAAGAATTTTTGATCCATGCACAAAAATATAAGAGGAACCAACAATTCAGCGAATTATTCCTGTCTTTCAGCAATGTGTTATGTGTTATTTTTAGGATAGAAGGAATAATGAAGAAAACTGGAAAGTAAACCAACCCTTGAAACTAAAACTAACCAGCTTGAATGTTGGGTTTTTCCTTCTCATCTTGTCCTCTCTCTTTCTTATCTGCCTTTACTGCCAGCAGAAATTCATGTTTTATTCTTCCCTTCCAGAACTTAAGAGAAGCTCATTCAAACCTTGTTTAAATGTATCTGGTCACTTCATTAGTGTTACAGGATGACACTACTCCAGCAGTTCTTCTTTGCACTCTCATCCTGCCACAAAGTATATTGACCTAAATAGTGTATAAAATATTGTTTCACTGATTTATAGTATTCACCTCTTCATAGGCTGAATTCTTCTTATCTTGCATGGCATTTAAACCTGTGATTTTTTGGTTTTTTGTTTTGGATTTTTTTTTTTAAGTAATATTAGTGCTGGAGAAATAGAAAGAAATTTCTCGTTTTTTAAACCAGGACCAGAAGTTTGTGAGTGGAGTCACTGAAGAACCTGGCTGTACACTGTAGCTCCAGAAGACCAGAGAGAAGGGAAGGAAAGTATTGATGAAGTCAGCCCTGGTTGACTTTTATGATTAAGGAGATGGAAATAGGGTTAGGCCACTTGGAATGAATATAGAGAGGTTGTCAGAGAAGTAGAAATGAGACAAGGAAGGTTGAGGCCATCTGGAATTAAATCTGGCCAAATATGTCAATGAGAACAAGAAGGGCTTCTTCAAACGTAATTATAGCAAAAGGAAAACCAAGGACAATGTGGATGCATTACTAAATGGAGTGGGGATGATGCTAACAGACACAGAGTAACTGAACATCTTTGCATTGGTCTGATAGGACATCTCTTAGGCATCTCCGACCCAGGAGACAAGCATAAAGGACTGGTGGAAGGAAGGAGGATTGGGTTAGAGAGCACCTGAGCAAATTTGACATCCACAAGTCCATGGGCCCTGACAGGCTGTGTCCATGAGTGCTGAAAGAAGTGGTGGACACCATAGCGAGGCTGCTCACGATCATCTTTGAAATGGTATGGCAGTCAGGAGAGGTGCCTGAGAACTGGAAGAAAACAAATGTCACACAAGTCTTCAAACACTGCAAGAAGGAGAACCCAAGGAGCCCCTGGCCAGCCAGCCACACTTCAACCCTGAGAAAAGTGATGGAGCACCTCATTCTGGAGTCTATCTCTAGCCACATGAATGGTGATCAGGAGAAGTCAGCATGGATTCACAAATAAAAAATCATGCTTGACCAAACTGATTGCCTTCTGCCATGAAATGACAACCTGTATAGATGAGGAGAGAGCAGTGGATATTGTCTACCACAACTTTAGTGAGGCTTTCAACACCATCTCTCACAACATCCTCATGAGCACAGTCATGAAGTGCAGGCTGGATGAGTAGACAGTGAGGTGGATTCAGAACTGTCTGAATGGCAGATCCCAGAGGGTTGTATCCAGCGGCACATGGTTGAGTTGTCTCTTGTGGTGTCCCCCAAGGTCCAGCACTGGGCCCAATGTTGTTCACCTTGTCCATCAATGCCTCAGGTGAAGGGGCAGATGCCTCCTCAGCAGGTTCACTGACAACACAAAGCTGGGAGGAGGGGCCAGTACCCCAGAGGGCTGTGCAGCCCCCCAGAAGGACCTGAGCAGAGAGGGGAGGTGGGCAGAGAAGAGCTGACTGAAATTTATCAAAGGCATGAGCAGGGTCCTGCACGTGGGGAGGAAAAGCCCCTGCACCAGCACAGGCTGGGGGCTGAGCTGCTGGAAAGCAGCTCTGTGGAGAAGGACCTGGGGGTCCTGGTGGACAACAAGCTGTCCAAGAGCCAGCAGTGCGTCCTCGTGGCCAAGAAGGCCAAAGGTGTCCTGGGATGGATTAGGAAGAGCATTGCCAGCAGCTCAAGGGAGGTGATCCCACCCCTCTACTCAGCTCTGGTGAGGCCACATCTGGAAAAACTGGGTCCAGTTCTGGGATCCTCAGTACAGCAAAGATGATTAAGGGACTGGAACCTCTCCCTTATGAGGAAAGGCTGAAGGAGCTGGGCCTGTTCAGCCTCAAGAAGTGACGACTGAGAAGGGACCTCATCAATGCCTATAAGATTCTGAAGGGAGGGTGCCAGAGGATGAAGCCAGGCTCTTCTCAGTGGTGCCAAGCAATAAGACAAGAGGCAACAAACAGAAACTGATGCATGGGTAGTCTCATCTGAATATGAGGAAGAACTTCTTCAATGTGTAGATGAGGGTGCAGTGGAACAGATTGCCCAGAGAGGTGCTGGAGTATCCCTGACTTGAGACATTCAAGAATTGTCTGGATGCAGTACTGTGCAACGTGCTCTAGGATGACCCTGTCTGAGCAGGAAGGTTGGACCAGATGCCCCACTGTGGTTCCTTCTAACCTTACTTGTCCTCTGTGATTATGTCCATGATAAATACCAGTGCTTCCCAAAAAACCACACACACATATAATAGATGCAATTACTAAGGCCCCAACTGGAAAAAAATAGTGTAGGAAACAATACTGCAAGTTTTGTTGTTTTGGGTTCTTTTTAAGGCTAAATGTTAACCAGGTAATATAGTGAATAAAGATACTATCAGCTTCATATGACCCTTTATTTATCAGTAGCAAAGATTTTGATTCAACAATTGTGTCAGCATTTATCATTTTAAAACAGGAAAAGTGAAATAAAGAGAAGGAACGAAAGAAATGTAAAAGCAAAGTCATCCTATAGTACTTGTGGTAATGTAGAAATGCCTTTTTTAGGGGATTAGGAACACACATAACTCTGATTGAATACTAGCAGGTAAATGGAAAAAGGGGGGTTTTTTTGAATCATTATGATTAAAAGCCCTGAATTTTGTTGCTATTTCAGCTTCAGGAACTTGTGGTTTTAGAACCAACCACAGACAAATGTCTGCCTGGTGAGCACATGTGAATTGTCCCAAGCAGAGTGAGATGTCCTACTCAGAAGTGTCTGGGTAGTCATCGGTACTGGCAGCATATGCAACACTGGGGAAAAAAAGGGGGAGTGGGAGGAGGGAAAAACCCACAAAATAAAACCAGATTTCTGCTAGCTGTCCATGAGGCTGATTCTCTTCCTCACAACCTGGTTTTGAAGAATGCTACAGTCAGGGGGTGGAAGGAATGGATACAAGGAGAAGATCTTTTTTGGAAAGGACTGATATTTCTCCTATGAATCTAAAAAATGTATCAATGTATCCCCTCAAGAGCGAACTAAGTTGAAAAGATACTTGGTCTCCTTCTCAGTGTTTCTCAGCTTTTCAGCACAAGATAAAGAGCCCTAAAGAGGCAAGTCAGTTCTGTAAAACTGCAAAACAGCAAGTAAAAACAGCCTACATTTAAGTTTATTCTTCTGTGTTGAAGGCAGCTGTTACACTCCCATTTGGCAGCATTTCATTCAGGAGAAAACAGCAGACTTCTGCCCTTGGGAAACTAAAAACTAAATATGAAGGGAAGCGGTGACTTGAGCAAATGTCTTCATTTGTGACCATCCCTCAGCCTGTTGGAATGGAGGACAGTCAACACAAGAATGGGGAAAGTTCAGCATTTAAATACAATAGCTCATTTCGTTGCTTCCTCACTGGAGAATCGATGCTACAAAAGACTATTTTGCAATGAACAGTCTCAATTATATTTTTGTTGTTTGCATTACAACAGAACATAGAAATCTCATCCAAGACCAATGCCTGACTAAACAACACAACTTCAAATGCTTGTAGACTGACTTGGTGACCAACATATGGTGGGACCAGAACTGAGCTCAGAGGGGAAGTGAGTTACTGGAGGTCAGAAATTAACTGAGAATGGATTGTATCCAACATCTTTCAATGGCACTGCATGGCACCAATACTCCTCTTTTTGCAAAGAAACAGAGATTCGTTACCCTTAGGCAAGCTTTTCTTTAAAAACATCATACTCTTGTAAATGAAAATTGTTTTGTATGAAAATTTCCAATATAGTTTCCCTGAGTTTTGATAGAACAGGGATGGAGTTAGGAGCTTCATTTCTTTATATTTTCAAACAACACACTACTTTTAGAATGCACAGCTCATTTTCTAGCCTCAATAAGGGAGATGACCATTAATCTTCAATATATGTTCCTTACTGTACTTGCACCATTCTAAAAAGAGGGCATTTGAACAAGTTCTGTTCTAGGAGAAAACTGAGGTCTCTAAAACATCATAAATGTGCTCAAAAGAAGTGCTTGCTTCTCTTAATGATCAGGAAAATGCAAGTACTTCTAAAAACCAACAGGTGGCACGTAATCTTTTATAAAAGAAATACTAGATTAACCAGCAGAAAAGTAATATTTAAAATTTCCAGATTTTCTGGTAAATTCAGATAGTTTTATTCTTTCAGGTTCTCTGTCAAGATGCTATCCTCAGTTACCACATTATGACTCTGGTCCTGTTCCTGTTTGAAAAATCTAAAATATTATTGATGGTCTAGTCTTTATATTATGAATTTCTGTAAGCCAGTATCCTATTTATAGAGCTGAAACACAGATGGTTCAAATAAGAATTGCTCCTATCCCAATGTCCCACAGGCTAATCTTTCTATTAGGTATTATGCAAATTCCCATACGAACAAAATTTCAGCTATATATCCCACTACTTTCCAATCTGTCACTTGTAAGAACCATTCCAGCTGTATTTTCATATAGTTGTCTTAAAAATGGCATAGATTTATTGCTTGGAGCATTTTTCATTTACATTTATTTCTGCTTAAATATGCCTGACAAGTCATCAGTCCTCCTGACTAAAACTTACAGCAGTTCTGGGGACAGACTGGACTGCAGAAGATCTGTGCTAACGAGCAAATAAAACAAGTGCTGACCCCATGTAGCCTGCTAGCTCCAACCAGGTCTATGCCATGCAAGCACATAACTAAGGGCCTTACCAGAGTTATTAGTGTCACAGAAAAGTACTTTTACTCCTCAGTGAGGCTAAATCTAGGGAATTCTCTCATCCTATTTTGACTTCCTTCAGTTTATAAGCAACACATCTGACAACTCCTCATAATTAATTTTTTTTTTCCCTCTGCCAAATTTAAAATGGGTTGGACAGCAAGGCAGGTTTGGAACTTCTATTGCATGGCACTAAGAGCGTTTTATCTCCTAGGGTACACAGAAAGGCATGAAAAATATTTCAGGGAAGGAGATGGGCAGAACAAGTCAATGGTATCAGAATTTAGAACAGGAGGTGTGAGTAGTAAAGGGGACGTTTAGGGTTACTGTGGTGGACTGGCACACTGAACACACCCATAGAAAATCAGAGTTCACGAGCTCTTCTGTTCACATGTAACACAAGACACCTTGAAACAGCAGCAGGTCACCTCAAATCCATTTAATACATTCTTTAACACATTCTCTCACCCAGGGTGAAAGCTGGCCCAACAGTGTAAAGCTTGTTTGCACTCTGTGTCGATGGCTGCCAAGCAGGAAGAAGTCACTGCTGCACACCACACATGGTATTATCCTTGGGTTGACCCTGCAATATTTTGTAACCCCTTTTGTTCACAAACTTAGTTGGAGAATTACCAGATGTTTTCTTTTTTCCCTAAGAGCAGCAGCCCTCTGCTTGGCTTACTTTTGCAGTTACTTTTTGTGGGTTAACCAATGGCCCATCACAATCCCTGTTTAATTAGTTTTGTTTCAAATGTTTAACTCAGCTCTGGGCTTTGCTCTGAAAGGCACCCTGTTCACTCAGGGACTCTACAAGAAAAACTTTATGTATGCAACTGAAACATCATTAACACCTATAAGGGCTGAAAAGTGCAGCAACCACGTGCTCTGACAGGGTTTTTTTCTGTGTTTTTGCAAGCTCATGAACAAACGTGACATTTGGAGTTGAAAACCTTTAGAGTTACACAGCTTCTTGCCTACCCTAGTCCATGCACCAGTTGATGCCCTGCTGCACCAGTTGATGCCCTGCTGCAGCAGCAGTTCTTCAGTTTGGAAATATTTTGACCCTTGTTTTTAAGTTGTTTTCTAATACATAAAAAAGAATTTTTCCTTCACTACGTGTCTATTCATATTTCCAAACTGACCTTTTTGACTGTCACAGTTGTCGAATGGACCAAAAGAAATCACAGCAGCTCAACAGCTGTTAAAAGAAAAAAAAATCTTTTGAGATGCTATGAAGTCAGGAATACAAATAAGATTTTAATTATATATTGCACTATCAACATGAAATGCTAAATACCTATACATTTCAAATTAACTTTCCAGAAATATTAGAAAACATTTAGCACACAGAATAAAAGGGAAAACTGCCATTTATGCACTGTTATTGGCAGTGTGTATCACAACTAAAAGTAAATAGAAGACAAATATTCAGTTTAATGCTGTAGGATGATTTGTAGGAAATTTAACATCCAAATACTGGAAATTTACTTCATCCCTCCCATTTCACACTGCTGGCAACACATGGCTGTCCCACATCTATGTTCTTGTGGCTTTGATTCACGCTCAGATCAGTGATTCTCCCTCTGTCATTACACACAGAATGTAAATATTTGCTCTGTCTGTATTCTGGTTTACAGACCTGACCCACTACTGAATATGCAGGCTGTAATTCAATCACAGAAGGATCTGTTGCCATGTGTAAATTAGGATTTTATGTTTTATGACTTAGGCTTTGCAGAGCAGCCATCTTCCTACTCACCTCCCCCTCTTCTTGCCCATGACTGAATTATAGCTCTGTCTCTGATTGAAGCCTAGTATTATTCTATTTCTCTTCTGCAGAGAGAAAGACCAGAGCTATCATTCTGAATACACAGCAAGCCACAGGAGCCTGAATGAGGTACTCTAATGACAGGTCCTCCTCCACAGCACATTTGCAGTCCTTCTGCTAATTAATTTGATTTCCTTTGTCTAGACTAACATAATACAGTAAGTTATGCTCATTTAAAGGGAGATTGTAGGCCTTTCAGTTCACTCCAAATGAGGAAGAAAGAAGAGTCAATAGACTGGAATCTGGGGGAGACTGACTGACTTTGTCCTTGACTACACCATTGCTTATGTTTTCACTTGACCAAGACTTTGTCTCCAGGAGAACCCGAGACAGCACTATCATCAGAGGAGAGACTATAATCAAAATCAGATATCGTCGGTATGTGCATGGCAAGGCAGTGGCAGCTACACAGAAGGGCTCTGTCTATGATGGACTGCAGTCAGCAGCCTTCTTCCTGGCAATCACTTGGCATTTGCTGTTCACAGCTCCTGACATCCTCGGAAGGCTGAACAAACATGTAATTAAAAACACAAGCTGATTTCTTCAGACTCCCTTCACAGCACAAAAGGAGATTCAGTAGTGTGCCACTGGACTAGTAAACCAGAGGCAAAGCTAGTGATGTAGTAACTTCCTCACTATTTGGAAAGCAAGATTACATTTGCCAGTTTTGACGATGATTGAGCCTTAGGAGCTGTACAAGGTCTCAGAACTGATCTGTCAGTCAAATACAGAACTTGGGAAATGGAATGCTGCATGGTAAACAGACAATCAGACCTGGATTTGAAAGTTCAGTCTTCTGAGCCATCTGGGTAGATCCAGTTTTAAAGCCAGCATGAAAAGTGACAAGAAATCAGACATCATACAGGAGCCCTGTGGGGTGGAATGAGTTCAAACGCTTTTTAATAACAGCAGGGAATATCTTCTTCTATGACAAAAGAAGAAGGGAGAATGCTGACAGGGGCAATCACCAACCACTTCTGCTCACACATCCACAGAAAAGTGCCAGAGCTCCCCTTCTGTAGAGTTTCAGGACCACTTCTATCTCTGTAACCTCAGTTGCACTCACAATTTTGCAGCACCACAGAGGAAGGATTCCAGCTTCATGACTTACTGGCTGAGGGGTTATTTTTTTGGCTCATAGTAACTGGGCACCTTCTTTATTCAAACACAGGCAGAAGATAAACTGCACCTGGAGGCTCGTTATTAACTTATTCTGACCTTGGTTTTTTTACAGTGTTTGGCCCCAAGCCTTTCAAACTGTGTCACCACAGTTAAGGTTTGAGTATTTTTCCATTATTGATGCTTTCAAACTCAGCAGAAATAGACAATAAGTAACAGGAAATCTGAAGATTCTTCTCTATGGCTCTTTCAGAAAGTTAATCTCAGAAAGGTCAGGAAAGTATCTCGGAAAGAGTCAGCCAACATCTATCTATAAATTTCAGGGCAAGATTGCAAACTCCATTTCTCTTCCAGGTCTATTCAAGGACTCTTCCCCAGATCCACCTTAGGCAGCTCCTCCTTGAATCAAGACAAGAGAGAGACAACACTTCTAATCTGGTAATCTTGGATGACCTCATGTTACTACACAGAAGGAAAAAGATACCAAGACCCCATTGCATTTCAATGCTTAATTGGATTGAGAGTAATGAACGGTCCAAGTGAAGTGACAAAGAGCTTCCCTTCTGACATGACTACAATGTTACTACAATGTAACAAGTCCACGTGTGACCAGCAAATGCAAAACTGACTGGGACCAGAGGGAAGGAGTGATCAGGAAGGTTACCCATTCAGGGCTTGCTTTGGTTCCTTTTCTCTTATTACAAAGTAGTCAGAGAACACAGGCATTACAGGTCACACCATTCTACTAATCCTAACCACTTAGTGCTGGTTCAAGCAATCACAAATTTCATATTGAAGCAGCAAGGGAGTTTGATCAAAGTTTTTCTTCAATCAGAGGAAAGTGCTTGCAATGGCTCAGCAACCAGATGCCATCTGTGCCACCAGCTAAGTCTCACTGTAGCTGATTATAGCTAAATAAGGTTGTCCCAAAGAAAATGCTCTGATCCATAGATTTACTCTGGTTCCTAATGATCTCACACACACCTCACATAATTGATTTATGAGTGATTTAGATGAAAAATACAAAAATCATTATGTACACCCATAACACCAAAAATCATTATGTACACCATGAACTAGACTTTTCTAATATTTTTTCCTATGTCTTGGCTAAGCAGTAGAATTTTTAAAGAAGTTACGTGCAAGATGGGATTAGGAGGATAGGTATCTAAAATAAGGAATGAGGGAAAATATCTTCTGACACTATGAGAACTAGACATATTGAAAGCCTCATCTTGATATTGGAGCAAATACTAACATTGGCCTATGTCTCCACTAAAGATTAGCTAAATAATAAGATTCTGAATTGTCCCTTTTTTTTTTTTTTCAAAAAGGAGGTGAAGTGAGCAAAAATTGGTTTTAAGATACTATCAATGTAAAGTTACTAAATCCTCAAAAGCCAAGACATTTCACAGAGTTAACATGAAGCACATTTTTGTCTCAGTAATGGGAAAACCCTAAAAATGCATGTCAATTCAAACTAGGGCCTTCAGGTGCTTTCAGTCTAAAAATGTCTCTATCTCTTCCTGTGAAAAAGTATCTTTGAGAAAAAGTTTTGATCAACACTTCTAAAAACCTTCATTCCCACTGTGTGAAGAGACAAAAACAGTTTCAACTGAACTTACCACAATTCCTGCAGTATGATGGACCTCAATAGGTCAGTGACAACCACAGCCCCACGGGACTTTCTACACTTGTATTTTGAAAGGAGGCTTAGTAAAGAATTTGGCTTAGGAAAACAAGACTATGCTTCCTCTCTTCCCTTACTTAGTTTCAGAACAACAGCTTTTGCTTTGAGTGATTATTTCAGCTTCTGTAATTTTTCTCCAGCACAAATATAGAGAAGCTCCATACATATCACATCAGTGATTTGGGCAGCGTGAGAGCATGGTGAATGTCAGAGCAACAGAATAATAATTATGAAAAACATTACAAAAAATGCACCTAGCAAAGGTAAAGCTAAAAGCAGCTCACCTGTCTGAAAATCTGCTAGCTTGGCAAAAGCTCTTCTTAGAGGATCCTAAGAAGCTCTTAATTAGCATAAAAACCGAAGAGTACTAATTGCTACTTGGCAAAACTCTGCTTATTAAAAACACAGGGACATTTGTGGGGTATTTTTCCTTCTGATTTTCAAAATAAAACACTTTGTTTTACAACATGAATGACACAAAAAGCAACATCAAAGCGAGTGCACATTTCAGTATCTACATCTTTGTTATAAACTTGAAGAGGAAGAAAGCTTACATAAGAAAATTTATAAAAAAAGAAAAATAAGAGTGAGAATTAAATCATTAAACTGTATGGTTTAAGCAGAATGTGCAATGGCACTTCAGACTTAAAGAAGAAAGTGAGACAGGTGATTTTGAAATAACAAAAACACTTTAGAATGCAAGCAACTAGTGGACTTAGAGCATAACTGTACAGAAGACATAAAGAGCTCCCCTCAATACTATAGTTTTAACAAGGTCTTCTCTATCTCTATTTTCCACCCCCTCAGAAGAACCAAAATATTATGTGTTTAAACCTGCTTGCCAAATCCATGGCAAAGCATCTAAGAGAAACAAGAGATTTAGAGACACATTAGAAATAGGTGACAGGGACATAGATATCACTTGAATCAATGTCAGCAATCCAGAGAACACCTGTTCCCACACCTAAAAAGCCTCCAGTTGTATTCTGGACTGCGACATTGCTTATGTGTCCACATGTTAGTGTTTCTGTAGGATGCCCAGACGTACAGCTGGGTAGGTGATGATGCTGTCTGCTACCATTCACCCAAATGATAGATGAAATTTGAGGGCCTCTCAGCAGTTCCCCAAGAGCCCTGCTTTGTCATGTGTGTTTCACATACAGCCACCACTGAGTGGAAGATGAACTGCACAAACTGCTTGCTACCAGTCATCCAAAAATGTAGCCAGTGGGGGACGCTACTTATCTTTCTTGTAACAAGCCTTTCAACATCTTCTCTGTTTATCAATGTAAGCTCATGGTTTCAGTACACACATGAACTGGAGATAATTTGACCCACATTCCCCTCCCATTGTTAAAAAAAACCAAAACAACAGAACAAAAAAAAAAACAAAAAAAAAACAAAAAAAACAAACCAAAAAAACAAAAAAAACCCCAAAAACCACAAAAAAAAAGAAAACACCTCTAAAAACTGCAGAAAAGGTTAGTGAGAAAATGGAAAGCACAAATAGGCATTTAGCATATTTACAGTTAAAGCTGGATTATGAGGTAGGCAATAAACCTGAAGGGAATTACAGTACCATATTCAACACTGGTTTGATGTCATTAGGTTTTGAGGTACGGAGGGTGAGGTCTTTATTTTAAGATCCCTGTATTATATCATCCTCCCTGACAGATTAAGAAGGTCAATTGTTCTAGATTTTTGAGTCCAAATGAAACTAATCACAGACCAAAACACTAAAACCTATGCCTTTTTCCCTCAGTTTTAGATTCTGATTAGAATACTGCAGCATATAGGTTCAAATATATATTCCCACTATATATAGTCATTTTAGGACAGCACAACTCCACTTTCAGGAAGAGTAATGGCCCATAGAAAACCTTGTATTTGACCTTGGGAAATAACCAAAACAACAATTAATGTCAGCGGGATATATTTCTGAATGCCAACCATGTCCCTCTGAGATAAAGCTTAAATCATCTTAGGCTGTCACCCAGTCCAGGATGCAGTTTAAGTCCTCTGGACTGTGAGCCACTGTCACTCTGCTCCTGATCTCACATTCCCCCCCATGCAGGACACATGCATGTGTGCAGCCACACAGTCAGCAAGACAAGTTTGCTGATCCAGCCAGAAAGGTTTGGCTTTTGCTCTTTTGCCTGCAGGATCAGTGGTGCTGCTGGGCTCCCGTGTCAGTGCTGGGCTGCTCTGCCTTCCCTGCTCCAGCCTACAAGCATGCTGCCTCCAACCAGTGGCCACACCACACCCTGATACTCCTTCCAGACTGGGGCCTGGGAACGCTGTCACCCAACTTACCTGTTTCAGGGTGGAGGAGGCTAATGTAACTGGGAGGGTGTGGCTGATAAAGGCGGCGCTGACAGATGAAACTGCATGCCTTGGCTTCCCATAAGAGATGCATGGTCCTTATATCTAAATGGCTTGATGGTAGTAGTACGGTCTGTACCACTGCAGTGAGAAGGATTAATAATAATAATAATAATAATAATAATAATAATAATAATAATAATAATAATAATAATAATAGAATATACTAGAATGTGATGAGTAGTACCATTTCAGATACCCAAGAACATCATAAATATGTTTGTTTAGGTTGAAACATCAGAGACAGACCCTGTGAGAGATGCACACTCCTCCACAGTGGCAAATGGAAGCCAAGTGAGAGATGTGGCCAATTTGAACAGGCACATGTGTTAGGGCAGCTAGCTCGCCATAAAAACCTCCTTCTGCTATAAAGACAGGAGAACTTGATTATAACAAGTGTCTTAAACACTACAGCTCTAACTTATGACTAGATTTCCAAAAATGGTATGTGCAGTTTATCTCGGGTCCTCAATGGCTATGGGGTACTTTAAAAGAGGATCTTGTATCTTATCTTGAAAATATGCTCTGCAACTGTAGTGCAAAACTAAATATTAAACATGGAAAAAGAAACATGAAAATGTACTCTAACTTCTCCATCCTTCTGTCTGACTTTGGAGTGTCTTGCCTTTTAAGTGCAAAGGTTTCTACTGCCAAAACATCAGGGTTTTAAGTGATTAAACAAAACCACTGGTTACAAAGCAAAAAAATTATCTATATGATATATGAAACACTGATGCCTTCTGCTTCACTCTTTCTCCATTATCAATATCATCCTAACTGTCCTAACATCTACCCTGGCTGGATTCTCCATGCCTGATCCAGAATCTAACTTGGAAGATGGTGAAAGGATCGCTCTTTTTTCATGTGAAGATGCTACATATGCCCATGCAATTTGTGCAATGCAAAATTAAATAAAACCAAATTAAGGACAAACAACAAGCAGTGTGATTTGGCAAAAAAAGTTGGAGGAAACACTTTTCTATTCTCTTTTCAGGTAACAGATTTGCCAGAGTAGTCATAAGACAGAACCAATCTTTTTTTTTTTTTAATAAAAAAATCTTTCAGAATTTCTAATACATTTTGAATGCAAATATTTGTCCAACCTTCCTTTCAGAACAGAGCCCTAGACCTGTAAAGAGTTGGTCACTTGTTCTGCTATTGAACTCGTATGGATTTTTACCCTCCTTAGGCAAAAGCATAAGTTGTGCTGTCACATGACATGGCAAGAGATGGAGTGATGGTGCTAATACCTAAAGAAGAAAAACACGAGGCAAACATTCAGGAGCATTCATTCAGCAGAAGGCCGAAGCAGTCTGTTTGTTTGGTCCCAGAATGTTTCTCAGGTGATGGCTTCAGTGCCAAAGAGCACCATCTTGTACATCTGCCACCATACAGACACCACAATCACCAGTCAAAGGGAACATGCCTTATGCACAGAACCTGTTTATTAAGTTTCTCCCTTGTTACTGTACAAAGGCACCTTCATTCTCCAAAAGCCTGGGTGACTCTGAGAACCACATGGGCTAAGGCTTTCCATTTAACTACAGCTGCTTTTATGCAAGAATAAATGTAATATAATTAACAGTCAACAGATAGAACTAAGCTCTCATGCAGGTATGGGAGCATTTTAGTAATTAGGACTCTGATTAAGACAGGGCAGCTTTAAACCAACACTGTAGAAGTTAAGCAAACACTTAACTGGCTTCCTGCATTCAGGCCTAAAAGCCTGTTAAAGTTACCAGACCTTAGAAGAAAAGTGAGGTAATGTATCCTGCACACCAGCAAGTCATAAGCAGCAGGGAACACACCCTCTACCCACTTGTAATTAGAACTAAGAGATGGAAATTGTACAGTTGAATAAGTTTGAAGTTTGGACCAGCTGGCATTTAAACAGGGAAAGGTGCCTGCCATCTTAAATGTATAGCTCTTATATTTAATCAATTGTGAAGTAATATTTATTCTTCTAAAAGGCTCTGTACTTCACTGACAGCTTTTTGTTAAATCAGCTTCCATACAGTCCCCCAGTTTTCTATTGTTTCAGTGTGAACTGGTGCCTCTCACAATGGTCATCACAGTAATACATGAGTCCCAACACATTCCACACTAGACAAGAAACTCCTCTGCACCTGGAATTTAAAACAAAAATCCAAAAACAGAAGCTAATCCAATTTATATGCTAAACTCAGATGTGTGGCCACCACTCTTTGCTGATGGTACACTGAAGATGTTAAGGACAAATCAAGAGTCTATTTTTGGCCCCAAAAACATGGGTGCACAAACACAGAATGGAAAGTAGTAAATTATGAACTAGTTCTGGGCACGATGCTTCAGGAAATCCATGCAGTCTTCCCAAGGGGAGGCAAGGAAGAAAGACAAGAGCATTTATATACACAGAAACCAACTCAATGTGGCAGGACTGTAGGAATCAGCGCTCTTTAATACAAAGAAGCAAAGTCCAGAGGAGTGATGTTAATAGCTTTTAAATGCATAATAGGCAATAGCAAAGAATTAAATTATGGTTTTAGTCTTCACAGATTCAAATGTAGTAATGTTAGCAGATAAGATTTCAGGCAATATTCCTATTAGCAAGCACCATGATACAGATAGTGAGGCATTGGAATTGATTTCCCTAAGTTTGGAAACTCATCATCACGATTATTAAGGAAAATGTGATGCAAAAGGAAAAAAAATCACATTTGCCATGGATTGCATTAGATTAAATGGATCCTAATAAGCAGGAGAAGAGCCAGACAACTTCCCAAAGTTCCTAAATTCCCTTCTAAGTAAATAGATATATATATACATATATAACATAGAACAATTATTATCTACCAAAGAACCATCTTTTTAATAGGTTGTGGAGGTTTTTTTGTCTAGTTTTTTCATCTTTCTTCTCATCCTCCTAGGCTTTTAGGTTTTGTGCTATTGCAGAAATAAACCCTCATTCTTTTTGCTAGTGGTCACCAAACCACTACTCAAAGCCAGCTTGATGTTTAACACACTGCAATCTGCTAAATGTGAACCTACCAGGCTTACAATGCAGATACAAGCAGATGGTTTCAGAATTAAAGACTCAGTTTGACTTCTTTTGCTGCAGGCAGAATACATAACTTTTGTGCAATGCTCCTCTGTTGGCAAAGGAGGGCAAGATTCAAGATTTTGAAGAATGCTTTGGCTTTTCCAAAATTTGTTATTCAGAGGAAACATTGCCTTGTTTATTTCTGAAGAAAATGAATGTAAGTTATAAATCAGTAGAAAATAAATCAGGTTTCCTGAAACATATTTAAATATGCATAAAACACATAGACACAATTTTCCTCATAAGGCTAATTTGGGTACAGTTTTAAACCATCTTTAAAGACCAATTTCAAGAGAGAGGAGTCAAAACTGTTTAATTAGCCAGGATGGTTAGATGAGAAGATAGAAATATTGTGCCAAGCACACTTCTTCCCCACAGTCCCTTCAGATGCAGCGACAGATGCACTGAATTAGAAGACTGGCAATGGCACTGCTGCTGCAATGACACCAGCTGATGGAGCTGCCAAATTCCACAACCAAAAACTGAATGGGACAGCTGGACAGCTGAGTGGCTTCTTACCCAGAGGTCTCAAGATGACAGAACAGGCTGACAAACAACCACATCCTCAAAGATCTGAGGCCAACTGCAGAGGTTTGCACAGAAGAAAACATCTGTAATGTCCTCATGACAGCAAACACCCAAATTCCTCTCTATTTGTAATACCTGTAATTAACAGGTGTGGAATAGTTTGTCAACAGCTGTTATCATAAAGCTATGGTATTTGTCCTACAAGCACAGCAGAGCTCTGTGAAGCTGTACCCACTGTCCAACACTCCCTTTCCCACAGAGCACGACAAATAAGATAATGAAATTGCCCTCAAACAGAAACTGAACACACACTGGAATAGAATTCAAGTTTCCCATCTGCCTTCTTTATCCTTCCAAAACTGATATTAGTTTTGAAATATGATTTACTTACTGTTGGTAGTTCCCTAAAATTAATACAGAAAGTAAAGGCTTCTTCTTGGCATTTTTCCTATGAGGAACTTCTTCCTTACCTAGATATAGTCTAATAATTGTGATTACTATAAACAGGTGAGGTGACATTGCAGTGTGTGGTTTTGTAAAAGCCAGGAAAGAGTCATTCACTAAAAGCAACCTACAACCCATATTAATTATGTTTTTACTATTACATTCTTATCATTACTCTTATATTCTTATTCTTATATGTACTGTTATTTAGTAACAAATATACTGCTATTTCTGAGAGAAGCCAGTTGCTACGTTTTTTAAACCAATGCTACATGTATACTCGCCTGTAAACCAATGCAAAGCTAGAATCAAGTGGATGTACATGTGTTCACGGTCTAATAAAAAGTAAATCCATCACTCTTTGCCAGGAATTACTGCAAGATTGAAACAAAAGGAAGTTTATTACAAGACAGAATCCTTAAACAGATCAGTGCAGCAGAGGATGAGAACACCCTGCAAGGCTTCATGCACTAGGCAATATTGGCAACGCTTCTACCAACAAAAAGTTCCACACCTGCCCACTGTGTTCAGTAAGCTCAAGAAAAGAAAACATGGCAGATGGGTGGATTCTCTGCAAATATGTATTTAAAAATATTTCAGAGGCTTTATTTGACAAATACTGACTTCATTGAAGTGAATGGAAAAAAATATTTTAGTTCAATAGACACACAATAGAGACACAATAATTTTACTCTGTGGGAATACTGGTACAAAATCCTTGGGGTTTAAAATATATAGTCATTTAGATCAGGCAATGATCTGTCTTCAGGTAAACTTGCTGATATTTGACACATTTCAGGCAGCACAAAAATGTACTGTATTAAAAATACTTGATCAGTTTGAAGTAGCCAGCAAATGCTTACAGATTAGTTATGACAGCCGAAAGATAGGAAAAAAAAAAAGAATAAATATGACACACACAAAAAAAAAAAGTTTACCAGGAAGTAATTTAAAACAACATATTAACAACATTTATGTTCTTAGAATATCTTGAAATTCTACTACAAATTATTTTTCATTTGCACTTAATACCATGCTGCTTCTTTAGTTATTTTTTATATTTAAAATCATATTATACTTTTAATTATTTTTCATCTAGCTATGAAGAGGAAAAAAATGGACAAGGGAAGAGAAAACTCGGAAGATGAATGTTTTCTGCCTAGTTTGAAATGGCAAATAAATCTAGCCTAGCAAATCCTAATCTAGGTTAGAGAAGCCCTTGGCTTTACAAAACCACCAGTATTTCAAGAGGTCCCATAAAACATGGCTAAAAAGGGATTCCCTAAAAGTGCCTCGACAAGTTCCCTCTTTTCTAAAGACATCCAGTTCAATGAAATCCTGCCAGCCAGAGGTAACCCAAACTTTCTGCTTTCTGATTTTTCTTTCTTATGCAAGTTAGTGAAGCTGCCTGGCAGACTCACTTAGGACATGTGAGAATGGTTCAGTCTCCCATTAAATGCCTTTCTAAGACATTTGAGCCCACAATAATTTAGTACCAACACCACAGATAACTATCTACTAACATTTTATCTTTCCATGACCTTAGGTATAGGGATCTAGTAAGAACTTAATGGAAGACCATTGTGGGTAAAACATTGAAGTAAGTGAAGAAGGAGAAAAAGCTGTAACACAAATTTTTCTGGGAGAAAATGTAAAGAAATGAGGAGTATTTTGTGGCACAAGTGCCATGCATTTCTAAAGCAATAAATATATAAATATAATAGGAATCACCCCATATTCCATTGATTTACACTCCTGATTTGAATCAAATTAAGACTTAGTTAAGGTTCACTTCACAGATACCAGACCAGCTGAAGAAGCCAGAGATATCAGATCATCTGAAGTCATGAGGTTCAGTTTCAGCAATGGTGACACATAACTGTTTTTATGAAGCTAATGGTAATTTTCCCACAATGTTTTTGCATTACTTGTTGGCTTCATAACACAAATGTCTTGTTTGGTAGTTTCCTGGCTGGAAGGACCTACTTACTGCCAGTTGGCGGTACCAGGCAAATCATTTCAGCAAAGAAAGGCTGATCCTAATCTCTTCTCATGCAAGGCTAATACAGTATCAGTGAAGAATTCAGTATCTGTGTTCCTTTGTGTGCACAGCTCCGAACTGAACTTTGGACTTGAAAAATTGGTTGTTATATGGGACTTGGAGTAAAGTCATGTTCAGTGATCCTTAACAGCATCTGGGAAATCCCACAGCCCCTGAAAGGCTCACCAGTTCTGAACTGTGACATTTTGGCTACTGGCAGCAGGGGCCATTCCTTATGTGAGGGCTCGACAGTAGAAGGGAGGGGGTAAAATGTATATAGCTGTACTTTGGATCTAATTTCATCTTCTTATAGCTCCAAGGATCTTATCACCTTTAGTTCCAGAGTGTAATTTAACCTATGCATTCAACCCTCAAAGTGATCCTCCCCAGCCTGCAGTTGCACCTTTTTCCAGGCAGATTGAAAATCTCAGCAGATACATCCAAAAATGGGAGCATTAAGCAGAACCTTGCAGCATTTCTCAATCATTCTTCCTCCTTTTTTTTTCCAAACACTTCTGCAGAAGCCTCCACTTACAAAATGTAGGGCTCTGTAAACATTAATTTCTTCAGCATTATTTGAAGTTTAATAATTTCCCACTTTAACACACTAACTTACGTACACTTTAAGGCTAATCCCCCAAACTCCCTATTGGCAGCACAAAGGCTACAGGTGTCTGCCCTACCTCTGGAATTCCTGATACCGGACATCTAATTTTTGTGCTCTTCAGTAGTCCTTAGGAGTCCTGAGAGTGATGCCTCTACTGAATTATTTTGGTTGCTCATTTTCTCATTCAAAAACAGGTGCTTTGGAAAACTATGCCTTGCACTTCCATAATACTGTGCAGTTCAGTCTACAGTTCATTTTGTTTGGAAGCCACCTAGGCAGGTCACCACAAAGCAGTTTACCTTAGCTATTATTCTCCTGCTTCTCTGCAAGATTTAATAAATTAAGACTGTCTGGCTAATATATCTTCACAGCTCCACATACTGACCAAGGAGCATATAAAATTTTTAGCCTTTGTAATTTTAGGCAGAAGAAAACTTCAGCGCTGTTAATAAAAAGGTTTAATGTAATTAAGTTACCCAACAAAATGTTTGGGGCTTCATGTTCACAAACTAGCACTCTAAGCATTGTTATTTGTAGAACTCCTTGGATCTTCTTAACAGGCCAGTCTTCTGCATAGGGAAAATAGGTGGGAAGAGAGAAGGCAAAGGCTGCTTTTACCCACCACGTAACTAAGCACTGCCACTGGGGTCAAATACATGTAGATTATTCTTAAGTTCTTTTTAAATTACTCAGAGATTGTGTTGAAATTTCCAGAATGAAAGAGAAATATTCCTTTCATTAACTTATGCATGAATCGAGGTTTTATTGCAAGTCATACACATATTCAAGGTTGGGTGAACAGGTATATTTTAACTGAAGGGTAAGCTGATATGAGAAGGTGACCGAGACAGAGGAGCAATGTCACAGCAATTCTGGATTCTTGATTTTATTAGTGTAGCAAAATAACACAATGGCATGAGCAGAAAGAGAGAAAGAGAAAACGGCTAAATACTTAGCCTGCATCTCCCCACTCCCCTACTATGCCCTGCAGAGCTGCCCTGTGAACAGGAGCAAGTAAGATCTACAGTGTGAAACTCTTCTTCTTGCAGACACTAGTGATTGCTGTCCTCAGCACAGATTCAGCCAGCGTTTGTCCTTCTCCCTTTTCTCCTGCACATTCCTCCCGCAGACCTCTAGCAACTCTTCATCAGGGCAATAGCTGCATGCCACAAGATGATCTGGAGAGAGACTGCTGCCTCAACATAGCATGGAGATGACTCAGTAGTGACAAAGTAAATCATCCTTCAAAGAGAAGTCAATAGTGAATAAGTAATTTTATCTGTCAAGAGTTAACATGCAATGAATACTTGTAAAGGTTACTCAACATAAAAATCTACCAGTGGTTAGACATGAGTTCCCTCACATATGCTAACCAAGGAAGTCTATGAAGTAATAAATTCCACTTAACTTCTCATGAAAAGCCTTAATAGCAGCAAGCTGTATTTATACACTCCTAGAAAAAGATTATACCCTAAGAGATAGTTAGCTTACAGCCAGATATCTTACTTAAAGATGCATCTTGTAAGTATTTCTTAGGAATCATGTTAAATTGCCATGTAAAAATACTTGAAAAAACAGTGAATGTGTGAGCAGAATAGCTTGCAATGAACAAAAAAAACCCCCTAAAGCTGCTTTTAAATGCCCAAAACACTTGCTGAACCCACACACACTGTGAAGCCATAAACAGTCTGGAAGTTAACTTCAGACCACTGAAAAGTTCAACTCACTTTTCATTTCTGTCACTATTTGCATTTTTCTTTTTTTTTCACTAACATAAAAGCATTAATCTGTTTGGATTTTCTTCTTGAATGTACTTTTCAAGTTCTTATATAAATTTCTAGCATGGCATGATATCTTTCCTATAAACTCTGTGAAAACATAGCTTATGATGTTTAAAACATTCTATTTAATTAAAAGAAATTAACAGTCCTCTTAAAATGTGCAAGCAGCAGTTGTATATTCTGAAATCCAGGCTGTAAGTATACATCCCTTAAATTTTCCTAACTTTTTGAATAAATAGATCCTTTAAGGTTTCCCAGATAAGATATATTTTAGATTACTTAGGCTACCCAAATAATGCTTTTGCCACTCTGTGCAAGAGCTGAAAGTGCATTTATCTTGCTATAAATAAGGTGACTCTAAAAGAATGAAGTTCAGAAGTGTTAATGTCAACCCTTTAGTGGACATAATCTTTAGTAGGTTAACTCCATGTCTCAAAGAACCTGAGCTAGTTTAATTCAAATTTGAAATCAATTCTGACCTTTACAATATATGCAAGTCAGGAAAAGCTGATTGAATAATTTCAGAATTACAAGATACAAGTTTTATCATAAAACGTAGGTAGGTAGAAAGTTGTTTTGAAAGTTTCCATTGAAATATTATGTTGACTACTCACAACTACCAAGAAAATCACACAGACTAAAAGGTATAACTGAAATGTCCATGAATAATCTATGTACAGAATAATTCAACTCATCAGAAGCAAATCCTCTCTTCCCTACTTCATATTACTTGGGTTTAGATATGCTGCTTCAAAAAAGAAAAGTGAAAGGGCAATTAGCAATCGTTGTCTCTTTCTTTCACTACATTAATTTTTTTTTTTTACAGATGGCCTTGTGCAAAACATACATAAAAGTGCTCAATGACAATAAGAGTTTTTACAGTTCATAAAGTGAACCATAAGGTTCTGTTCAAACAATGACAGCATTATACAATCACATAATGGTTTGTGTTATAAGGGAAATTTAAAGACCTGCTAGTCCAATCCTCCTGCCATGGGCAATGACATATTCCACTAGACCAAGTTGCTCAAACCCCCATCCAACCTGGTCTTGAACATTTGCAGATGCACACAGCTTCTCTCAGCAAGCTGTTCCTGGGTCTCACCACTCCCATTAGCTCACGTCATTTCAGAAGATTTGGGAATTCTGGTCTCCAGGCTATCTCTTAAATAACAATCTTATCTAAAGATTTTCCACACTTAGCAACTAAGCTCATCTATCTAGACCACTAGGGCCACTTGGTACTAACAGGGTTTTCAAGACATCATGCAAGGAGTCTGCACCTACCAGCCTCATTAGTTAGGGGATATAGAGTGTTTTGAACACTTATGTCAATATTTACAGCACAGTTTCTGAACCAGTTTCCCATATGTATTGATTGTATACCATTTCAGACATGCCAGAGGGCACAAAGAAAGGCTGGAACAGAATTAAGACACAGCCTAATGGCCAGAAGCAGAGCCAAGGGCAGGATAACCCTTTCAGTTTAAAAGTTTAGACCTATGTCTAGCTAAAGTGATGTCACATGGGCATAGCTGTAGGCAGAAGAACAAAACGTGGACCATTAATACCTTGTGATGGTTTTGGCAGGGAGACTTAATAGAGTTAATTTTCCTGACAGTAGCTGGTATACAGCTATTTTGGATATGACAGTGTTGGTAACACAGGAAATTTTAGTTATTGCCAAGCAGCACTTCTACAGCACCAAGGCCTTTTCTGCTTCTGATCTGACCCCACTAAGAAAGAAGGCTTAGGATGAACAAGAAGTGGGGGGACACAACCATGACAGCTGATGCCACTTCACACATGGGATATTCATGTGGTGACAAGGTAGGAGAACTGTTTGCAGGGCTGGCATTTGTCTTGCCAAGTCACCACTGCCCACGGTGAACCCTGCTTTCCTGGGGATGGCTGAACACCTGCCTGCACATGGGAAGGAGTGAACAAATTCCCTCTTTTGCTTTGCTTGCATGTTCAGCTTTTGCTTTCCCTATTAAACCATCTTTATCTCAACCCACAAGTTTTCTCACTTTTACTCTTTTGATTCTCTCTCCCAGTCCCACCAGGCAGGGGAGTGCGTGAGCGGCCGTGTGGGGCTTAGCAAACAGAAAAGGCTAAACCATTTCACAGACTTCAGAGATTCTTAGATTCTGTCACCTAAAAAACACTGGTCATGAATTGAAATCAAAAGGCCATCACAGAAGCTTTAGGAAAGGTTTACAATTAGTATGAAGACAAGACTTAAAAAACACACGGAAGCATGACTCTCACCCAAAAAATTCTATCAGCACTCCTGTGTGACTGACTGCTTATATGTTATTGTGCATCTGGAAGTTCAAAGTGTATCTGTTGCCCAAATTAAGGCATCAGCCTTAATCACAGCAAAGTAAGTCAGTGTTTAAATGTTTTTAAAGGAAAAATAAATATATTGGAGAAAAAAAATCTAATTTGGAGCACTTCATAACCAAAAAATCTTAAATTGCAGTTCATTTTTATAATAGAAAATCAGCCTCCCTTTAATGAATACAGACCCAACCATGCAGATTCTAATTTAACAAGAAAAACAATTAATTT
Source organism: Molothrus aeneus (assembly GCF_037042795.1). Lineage (NCBI taxonomy): Eukaryota > Metazoa > Chordata > Aves > Passeriformes > Icteridae > Molothrus > Molothrus aeneus. The sequence goes on from NC_089648.1 coordinate 45,395,156, forward strand.
GGGGTAGTTTTATAAACAGTGACAATAAATCTAAACCAAATGAATGACCAATAACTTTCAACGGTCTTAAAAAACACATCTAAATTTCAGTGTGGAAGAAGAAAACCCAAACAACAAGCATGGCATTAGCATCTCCAACTCTCTGTATCTTACACATTCAGATAAAGTAACAGCTTAATCATGTTTGACTGCTACCCAGTTATTTATATGAGTAAACGAAGCTGGCGTCCGAGTGGGGAGATGAACTGGCAGTGTGCCGTAGAGCCTTGAGTTACAATTTGTATAAAACAGGGCACCCTGCAAGCACTCTGACTGCAGTCTAGGTCTATCTATGGGGACAAAGCTAAGCAGAAACACCAAAACAGGCAATACTCTGGTTTACCTAATGACAAAGCTAGAGATTTCTTCAATCTGCAGGTGAACTTGCCAAGGACAGATCTGCAGAAAAACTCACTCCTGGAGTGGCCAGCAGAGTTGCGCACACAACAGTCTCCTTTGAGACAGGAAACCTTTGGTATGGGCTGTGTACCCATGCATCTGCAGTTCACCTACCTGAACGGATCACCTAAAGGCAGAATAAAAATTCTCATGGTTCCTGGAAATCTCAAAGACTCCACAACATGCTGGACTGTACATGGCTATAATGGAAAGGCATGGCCCTTAATGAAATGATAACTCAGCTGGCATGGAAAGGTCATCTCCACTGATTCCACAGACCTTTAAAGAACATTTAGGGGTGGGGGAGTGGGGAGAGGAACACAAGAGAATGATATTATTCCTCCACAGCATGAACAAATTACAACAGACTATAATATATGAAGCAGGTTAGGAGCTCAAATTTACATCTTACATTTCCAGGAAAAGGAATTAATATTTTGGGGTGACTTCATGGGTAGCATACAAATCCATAAATTTCACACAAAGAATGATCCTTGCTTTTTAGGTTTGTTTCTAAGAAATTTCATGGTTGAGAGCAGTGTGGAAATTAACTAATTTCCCTAATCACCTATTTATCAAATAAATGTATTACCATACACAGCATGAACAGATAACCACAGTAGCTTCTATAACTAATCATGACTTCATCCTGCAGTTCCAACTAATTACCAACACATGGTGGGAATAATCCACTGGCCTTTTGTGGTGCTCAGAAGCACACAGTGAGTATCTGCTCACTTTGGCAAGAGATCTGCCATTTTGGTGGTGGTGAAGACATTTACAATAGTAGCTTATGTATCACCATGTGATTACACATTCCCCTCTACTCACAGAATTTCTAATAAGACTTCCTTGCATGCATTTCATAGCAAAATTTCTTCATTCTATTTTACTGATTTGTAAGCAGCATTTGTGAGCACGTAAAAATTACCTCAACTCAAACTTAGGAATGAAAAGTCATCCCTGTGGCCTTTTCCTTTCTCCAGATTTCACTCTCTAGTTGAAACATTGGCCAAGGCACAATGAGTAAATATGAGACTGGACAGCCATTTCTTCTCAAGAGTAAAAACTGCCAATGCCAGATATGGATCCAGAGATATTGCTGGTTTCACCTCTTCCAGAAAAACTTTTCCAAGGAGCTACACCCTTGTCTAGCTTGCTCAAATTCTGAAAATTGCTGTTTATGACTGTGGCTGTAATAGCTGACCTCACCAGAAGTGCCAGGAATCAAACCACAGTCTTTGGAAAGCGACGGGATCCATAAGATACAGACGCCTTATTTTGAGAGAATAGGCTATGAGATTCCCAATCCTAAACCACACGAGATGTCTATGCCAGGATAACAGCTCAGATTCCACAAATCCCATCCATAATGTTAGTAGAAGTTTTTTTAACATCTGGTGTACTTTTAAATGGACACCAAATCTGTTTGTCAGAGAGAGTTTGAGCTGCTAAATAAATAGTGATAAATTTCCTAATACTACTGGGCAGAGTGTTCCTGCAAGTACAACGTGTGTTTATCAGTTTCCCACTGAGCTAGCGTTGACTTTCAAATTTCCTTTAATCTTGTTATAGTAAACATAGTACAGCTCTCTGGCAAACAAGAGGAACATTCTTCCTGTAATATCATATGCTTCTTTTAAAGAAACCTTAGAGATGTCCAGAAAATAATTAGGCTCAACTTGGAATAACACAATAAACTTGTTTCCAAAGAAACAAGTTTCACAAAATATTATATTTTTGGACTGAAAAAAAAATGGCTATTTTTATAAGGAGAAGATTGGCAAATTCTGATAGGTACTCAAAATAGTGTTTGCATGTATCATATTTTTAAAGTCAGCTATTGAAACACCAACAGAAAAATATTTTTCTAGTTGGAAGCAGCCTACCTGAATTGAAGGAAAAAAGCAACAGGAATTTTGGATTTAGAATTCAGAAAATAGGAGACTTTACTTTGTGAAGCAGCTTTTGCAATGCTCCTTCAAGTAGAAAGAATACCAAGTGTAGACAACTTTAAAAAAAATAGATAAAGAAAACAAAATGGGATCTATTATGGTACAGTTTGTATTTAAAGCCTCTTTTCATGTGAGAGGAATGTACATTAGACAAAGGTGGGATTTGTCTTACAGTTCAAAAAAACCCAAAAATCTAGGCTGAGTGGTTGAATAACTTTATGTAAGTGACTGAAGGGTCTTTGGGAACCCAAAAGCAAGACAGTTTCAGGTAACATATATTAGCTCAATTTCCAGTTGTGTGCATTTGTCTTGTTTGCTTCAGGGTTTCTACAGAGACAGGGTCACTACATATATCAAGAATTAAACACAATGGTGCTATTTTCACATATCTTCTGTCATTTTTGAACAAAAAAATAAATATTCCTCATAATCAGTTTCTGTGGCATTTGAATCTTCAGCTACCATTTAAGAAGCCACACATTCTGAGCCATGACTTTAACAAAGGCTCAGCTTCAGTAAGGAATAGAAGTATTAAAGAGACTGATGAACAATCTTCCCCTGCCTACATGGAATCCAAGATGCTTAGAATTTGTTTCAGTTTGTAAGTAGTCACTCTTCAGACTATCCCAGCAAAAGCTGTTCTCACTGAAGAATCAAGCAAAGTTTCCATGGACATCATTAATGAAGAATATAGACTAAAGTCAACAAACATGCTTAGTATAAATCCATTGTGTGTAGTAATCTGAAAGGTGTCAGCCAGAGAACAATTTAAATCAAAATACAAGAGATAGCCATCTCTCTCTTTATTAGCAGACTTTACTGGATGCATCCATTAAGTCACGCAACATGTTCACGTATTCCCATCTTCTTTGCCTGTCAGTCTCATCTTGTTCCTCACAAAGGATACTGAGTTCCAAATTATGTTGACAGAACAGGAACGGACAAACGACAGATGGATCATAACAAAGAACATGCCTAGAGCAAGGATGTCTGATATCTGAGAGCTTCCTTTTGGATGCTTTCCTTTTGGATAGAAGCTCTGACCCACTATTTACACCCCTATCCCAAGCTCTCCCACATAATTTTAAATGACAACTTTTCAGATGTTATCTTAATGAAGACTGGCCAGATTTATGGGCAGGATCTCGCTTAACTCCAAGCCATGCCAGTGTTTTGGCCTCACTGGAAATGAGATTAGGTCTGAGATTTGCACCAGGGAAAAAACCTGCCCTTCCATGCCAGAAATGGTCATGGAGAATTTTTACAATACTGTTTGTTTTTTTGTTAGCACTACTGTATAATATCAGGCTATTTGAGCATTACCATAACAGCACTTAAGTAGGGTAATAGGATAGATGAGACGTGGCTGGAATCCACAAAAACACTGCATGTAAATGGAGACAGGCAAATAATTCACATCTAGACCAGCTCAACAGAGTTTTCCAGCTCCAGAAAGTGTTTGTACAACACAAGGTCAACAAGGCGTTCTGCATGAGCTGTACAAGTGTTGTTTCCAAGTTTTAAGAGATGTTAAAAATTCAGGAAATTTTCAAGATTTATTGTGTTAAATCCACAGTCTGACACTGTATTTGTGCACTGCCCATCACACTCAATAAAAACTGGTTCCAAAATGAAATTTGGAGGGTAAATAATATATTTTACTTTCACAGTGGACTTTACTTCTCCCACATCCTTAGCACAAAATAGACAGAAACAATTTTTTTTATGAGTCTTTCCCTACTTGAATAGATCTCAATTTTAATTTCCTCAAGTTTCATTGCAAATTATGGTTTCTTCAAATACTCACTTCCCAAGCAACAATGACTTTAAAATTGTTGGGAATGAGAGATAAATTCACCCTTTTTCTTTCTCCAAAAATCTTGTAATAAAGACAGTAGCATGCATATTTGTATATACAACTCACGTTTACAGTATAACCAATTCTATATGGCAGCACAGTCTACATGAAAAACTGACCTTAGCAAATCCCCCTAACTTTTATGACTAATCTAAAATGCACCATTATAGCTCTTTGAGATATTATCTGAACAGCAACAAAGAACAAAATATTCAGAATGTCATAGATAAATATTGTTGAGCACAGAAGAAAAAAAAATGTTAGAAGTAGGTGCTGTAAGATGACTTTTTGAGAAATACAGTTTACAACTGAAGTTGCCATGATTGTATCATACCAGATATTGAAAGATGGATTGCCTTCTGTTTTAATGTCCTGGAGCGAGACAGATTTTCATGGTCTGCTTCCCTTTCTGAAACAGGCTTCAAAAATCTTCTTAAAATTGATAATAAAAGCCTTAATGCATTGAGAACAAGAAATACCATGGTTTCAAGTGACATACCATCATCTACACAACTCATGTTAAAATCTATATGTCTTCCCACAGAGAAGCTATGCATTGAAATAATACTTGGAGTAGACAGCTTCTAGCAACAGAAATGCAGTCTTGGGAGTAGGAAATGCCCTCTTCCTTTTCACTTCTTATTCTTCTGCATAGCACAACATCTTCTGCCATCTAAAAGCAGTCTTGGAGCAGTCACAGTGATCCACAACAAGAAGAATATTTGTATCAAGTATGCTATACACATGCAATCCTACCATTTCCATCATAATCCAATGGAAATGCATGTAAAACTGAAGAGTTGGTAAGAAATCCACTTTCTGCAGCAATGACAACTATCTTGTTCCCACATGAAAGAAGGATCTGATTCCTGATTACTCCAATAATATATTTTAAAGTAAGAAATTATTTCATAAAAGAGATAATTGTTTATAATTAACAGGAGAATTTTTTCAATTTAAAATCATTTTCCCCAAAGAAGCAAACTAAAGAAAAACATGAAACTGTAAGAAACCAGCCAAATCACCAAGAAACAGAAAACAGAAACTTTTTTCCCTTTACAGTGAAAACTGCAGAAAAAAAAAAGTTTAACATGTTTTAATGAAGCTTGAAGTTTTTAGTGGATGTTTCTGAACATCTCCCCTTAAACATTCTCCCCCTGCTTGAGGCAACTATACTCCAGGATCAGGGCATGATTCTCATCATGTGCTGGAATCCAGGAACTACCCCCACAGGTGAGATCTCCTCCCAAGCAATACTTCTGGTGCCCTGTGGGAGATGCAGTCAGCCACAATGCTGCACCAAGGGAACACAGTGAAGCATTTCTAAATGACAGCTTTAAAGTCTCAAGCCAACATTTCTCACCACTCCCAAATGCAACAGAGAATACAAACAGCCTTACGGACCTGTATACGCAGAAGGGCTATGGCCAGTGACAGGCAAACGACCATGAAGAAGCACCAGCTGCCCTTTCCTAAATGCAGCTGCTGTGTCCACACCCAGCAGACAAGCACAAGGCTACACTATCCAAAGCTCCCACTTAAAAACTAGCCTCCTATCACATGCCAGACTAGGAAAAAAAAAAAAAAAAAACAACCAAAATTGGCCATCTTTATTTTGAACTGAAGATATCTCAGCAGGACAGCCCTGGTTGGTTGCAGGGCTGTGCTGTCCAGCTCATCCAGGAGTTTTTTGGTAACAGGTATGTAAGCAATGGTACAAGAAGCAGGGACTATAGCCCACACCCCTGGGAAAGATGGCTAGTATGGTCTTCAGACTGCATGGGGCCTCAGGAACAGCATGCTGCTAACGGACCAGGTCTATCGCAGCAGCTAGCACGGCCCAACAGGAACTGACAGGCACAGCAAAACATTTAGGCACAGAAGACACTGTATGTATTTTATAGAGTTTTACTTCAAGCTGGATATGGTCATATGGATTGTATTTCCAGAAACAACTCCAGCACATCTCTTAGTTTAGATTCATCTTAAAGGAGTCCAACTGGCCCACCACGAACTATATAGAGATGGACAGTAAGTGGAACAACTGAAGCAGGGGCATCAAAAGCCCACTCCTGCCATGAACCACAACACTATAACTGTACAACCACACCCAAGGGCATCTGCGTGCGGAGGGACAGACTTTTTTGAGCTACTTTTTAAGATACTCTTCAGATGTCAGTAAATCTGCACAGTAGCTTGAACCGCTCAATTCTTACTCAGTAACTTGGAACTGCTCATTGAAACAATTCTAACTAAAATTGGTAAACACCACTTTACCAATCCCAAACGGGAATTTACCAATTTCTGATGATTGGGTCAGAATTATTATGTTATTTTAGAAATAGTGTTAGAAGTAAACCAGTTACCAGATTTATTAAGCAAAACTCAAACAGGATTATTCATTACAAAAGATGATCTGGATCTCTGAGATTTACTCTTTCATAGAGATTGACAAATGGTGACTGAAACCAAGCATTTTCCAATTTATTGATGCCATTCACTGGGTACTTCAGATATTGATTTTTATCCTCACTTGATACTATGAAAAGAAACAAAGGTCTCCACAGTTAAATTCTTCAACTTTTCATACATTTGTTATATTCCCCATTGAAAGTCATGCACAGTCTATTTAAAAGATAGAAAATATATTTCAGCTAAACAAATCAGCTCAAAACCTTGGGTTAGCGGCATTTATTTTTCTGGCACTCTTGTGGAGGTCTCACTGATGCTTTTCACTGACACATCTTTCACTTACTTATCACACTGCAATGGAAGACTGAGTGAAACTCCCTGCTACTACACGAACCTCCTCCCTGCACACAAGAGCTCTGCCCGAACAGCGGGCTGCAAGAGAGGGGAGGAGGCAAAATCCTACTTGCTTGAGGCTTCTCGCTCATCCTAGAACAGAGATTTTACAAATCATTCCTCTCTTTTCAGCTGCACAGTGATCACAAATCAAGAACTCAGGACTTCAGTTGGATGACAGCAGTTCATGAGGACCATGCAACAAAAGTGAGAGAGACACAATTTGCCCAGAGTGTGAACACTGTCACAGCACCCTCATGTCCTGGCTCCCAAGGTAGGCACACTGCTGTTCCACACAGTTACTTTCTTGAAGTGATTTTTGAAAATCTCAGCATTTTACTCCTAAATGTTTGCAAGTAATGAAGAAAGACCAGCGTGAGAAGCAGGAACCAAGTTTTGTAAGTGAAGTATCTGCATTAAAATACATCAAGCATTATGAGCAAATACTTCAGGCTGTCCATACTTTTTGAAGTTCAAGAAACAATCTAATTCCCTAAGGAAACACAGCATCTGTATTGTATTGGCACGGGTGGGAACACAAGATTCTGAAGTGATTACTAATTTCACTCTGGTTGAGCAAGAAATAGCCCTGAAGCAGCCTGATAAGCAACTTCCTAATTGGAGCTCTGAGCTGACATTGCTTGGTCTTGCACCTGCTGCTTCATGATTGTTGAGAGGGCTGTGGGATTCCTAACCTGAGGATTTTTCTCAGGGAATCTCTATCATTCGGCTGATAGAGTTCACCTGACCCTACTCACTGGGATTTCATTGTTTTTATTTCGCCTCTTTCAGAGAGAGAGAGGAAAAAAAAAATAAGAGAGATTTAACTTGTTATGAGCTGTTAATTTTGTCCTCAAAAATCCACCAAAAGTTATATAACCACTTTCACAATAGCATGCTAAAAATAAGAGCTGTTCAACCAAATGCCACTGCAATTTTTTTATAAGACCTGTGCCTCCAATTCTGAAAGACCTGTGGAAACACAAATATTTCCTTAACTTTAGCAAAAAGTCAGTCAGGAGCTCCTTGTGAGACAGACATGAGTTTGTATAATCCTCAAGTTCAAGGTAAAAAAAAACCCCGAGTATCTGTATACGCACACGTATACTTCCAAGTCATGACTTAAAGTAATGCTATTCGCTCTTGGAGCTGATCCCTCGTGGGGTTTCATAATCACAAACCATCATTAACCCAAAGCAAAGAAAGAAAGGTACAAAGGGGCACAGGTTTCAAGCACGAACTATTTTTTTTTCTGGTTTGTCTTTCTTTTTCCTTTGCGGGGGAGCGTGGGGACGCGACGCACGACGCCCCAAACGCTGGGCAACCTGGCCATCCAGGTGACTTCCCAGGGCGCTCGGAGCAAGGCAGCCAGAGCCCGGCGCCGCTCTCGCTGAGTTCGCTCCGTGCCCCTGCCAGCGCCCGCGGGCGGCGAGGGCTCGGACGCGCCGCTCCCCCGAGGCGTGCGCGGCCCCGCCGAACTCCCCGCGCCGCGGCGGGACGGGCCGGGCGGGCGGCAGAGCGGCGCGGGGCTGCGGGACGGGGCTGCGGGGCGGGACGGGACGGGACTGCGGGCTGTCACCGCACCGCGCCCGCGGGGCCCGCCGCCTGTCCCCAGAGGGGCGGTAGCAGGGCAGGGGAGGAGGAGAAGGAGGAGGAGGAGGAAGGGAGCAAGCCGGCCGCAAGAGGAGCGGTGCCAGGTCAGGGCGCTGGGCGCCCCCCGGCCGCCCCATACCTGCACGGAGGCGGGGAAGGGTCCGCAGCGCGCTCCGTCCGCCGGCTATAGATCCCAAGGGGCGATGAAGCGGGGTGGCGGTCGCCGCCCTCTGCCGCTGCTGCCGGTGGCGGTGGTGCGAAGCCCTCGCCGGCTGCAGATGCCCATAGGCGCTCGGTGGGGCCAGCGGTGCGCGGAGAGAGCGAGGCAGCTGTGCCGGTCCCGACGGCCGCGGGGAGCGCGGCACTGGCTCGGCGCAGCCACTGCCCGAGGAGAGGATCAAGGCCCCGCTTTCGATTGGCTCCGGTGGCCAAACAGCTCACACCGGCCTGCCCGCCCGCACGCCCGCCCGCCGCCTCCCGCCCGCCTCCCCTCCGCCGCCGGCCGCCCCGCTCCTCCCGCCGCCCGCCGGCTTCCCAACCTGGCCGGCACTGCTAGCTCCGCTCGTTCCCCCTCACACCCTCCCGCTCCCCCACTACGCCCCCCCTTCCCTAAGACGACGTCCAATCCCTTTGTTTATGTAGGGACATTCTCACCCGGGGTCTGACAAAACACCCTCCTTCCCTTCGCATCTTCCTCCGAGAGCTGAAGGACCCGCAACTTTAAGCATTCGTGACATTTTATGTCATGCTCAATATTCAGACACGTTTGTTCTCTGAACATTTAAGAAAAATATCCCTAGCCGGTAAAATTGAAAGCATGCAGTGCTTGATCACCTGAGGGCTAAATCTGAGGTAGGACAAAGCATTCTTTGCCTGAGTTGAGTTTGCTTTTCTTACTCTATTTGGGCTCCTAGCCTCAGCTGGGTTGACTACACGTCAAATCTCGGCATGCACAGAAAACAGAACCAGGATGGCTCCTTGTCCTGAGTCTCAGGTTATTCACTCTCAGCGGCTGTGGTTGTCATTCCTTGGTACATCTTTGCTGTTGGTATTCCTCTTGCTCAGGATGACTTAAGTGACCTGTGGAAAAGTATTCTCCCTCCTGCAGATGTGCTGTAATCTTACGGCAAATCTTAGACCTGTCTTATGGGCAAAGTGGCGAGCCTTTGGTTTGACCCTCTGTTTAAACAACGTACAGTTGAACCAGATGAATAGGTCCTGTGGGTTTTCTCAGTGCAAGAAGATGTTGTAATACTTCCAGTAAGCATGCTGACAAAATTGCTTATTAAAATTAGGGAGAACAAAATGATGAGTTGTAACAGATGCACTCTTAATTAATTCAATGACCTGCATTTAACTGATGCTGTTGAATTAAGCAGCATCTATGCTGTTGCTACATCAGATGCCGCTAAAAGTCAATATTGATCCAAATTTGGCAGATTGAAGCTTTTGAAACAGTGGATGGAGTTGCAGAGATACCTTTGCATGACACCAGAATGTACATTTCTTAATGGTGACCTCCATAACATTTTTAATTGATTCTGTATTTAATTAATTTTTTTTCCAACAAAATGGTATGCTATTTTTCATTCCCTATAAAACATGCATACTTTTGTCTCTTTGGGGCATACAGAACTAGTTAAGAATGGTTTTGTTTATATTTTGTACAGGCAAAAGTCAGAAAAATAAAAATAGAAATATTGAGAAATATATAAACCCAGAGATATTTAGAAATATCCATACTTGGAGTATAATCCAACCCCCATTTTAAAAGCTTTATTAGCAGAAACATCCCTCAGCGAATTCAGTAAAGCTATACCTCTGGAACTTTAGTTACCACCCAAGAATAACTAAAAAATCCTGTTTCTTTTTATTAAATGTTTTTCCTTCACATGTTGCTGATTTATTTTTCCCTGGAGAAATGAAATTGCTGGTTTAGAGACCAAGCTACATTTCCAGCCATGGCCCAAGAGACACAGCATCTTCTGCACTTCTGTCACGCCCCCAGCCCTGACACCTCCATCACAGGCATGTCTCTCCCTGCATGCTCCTGATCCAAGTGACTGGCTGACATATACATATATATATATATACACACAGATGCATACATACATGCACATACAAATACACATATATATATATATGTGTACACTGTCTTTCAGTATTTCCTAAGTCTTCACTCTGACTTTTTTCTGGGAAGAATGTAGACTCCATTTTCAAGGCCTCTTCTCAGCCTCCTGTTTTTCTCCCTGAACAGACAGGTATTTGTGTCAGAGGAAGGGTTACGGCCCTCCAGCTGAGCATTGGCTGAGCAAACATTATAGCAGTCTGTTCCCTTGGGCTTCCTTCTAGCTACTAGTTTGCAATCATATTGTCTTCTAATTTCAATGCAAATTGTATATCCTGCTATGTGTTATTTGGGGGAAAAACTGCTGAACTCATTAGAGAAGTTTTCATGTAATATATTTGCCATACTCCTCCTTATGGACCAAGAACTTTCTTTGGTACAGATGACTTAGGACATAATAAGATTTTGTATTTGCAGAGTTGCTGCTTCCCATTAGCTATTTTCAACATTGTGTTTGTTTCCTTCTGTGTTTGGATTCCTTTACAGCACTGATAAGTTTCCCTCTAGTCTTGTTCAATTTAATAGCTTTTAACCTGTCTGTTTTATTTATGTCTGCTTAAGTGCTTATTTAATCTTTTCCCTTATAACTATAATGACCTTCCACAGGTTACTATAATCCTAGAAGGTATGTGGGGAATTTAAAGATTTAAAAGTCGTTTGACTTCATAAATAATTTTTATTTTCTCATTATGGGGTTTATTTTTAAACCAAAAATGTTTCATTTTCTGTTGGATCAATGATTGTTTTTCACACATATTTTTTTCACATATATAGTAGTAAGCAAACTGAGACATTTTGGATTCTAAACAACTTTTTTCTTTTTTTTACAGTTTGGTTAGTGAGAACTGCAAAGGGTCTTGATCTGACAGGGAAAATACACAGCATATTTATTCTTTGGTGTGGTCTAAAACTAGAATTTTATGCCATTAAAAATAGTTACTTATCCAGGTTTTTGTTTATATTTTAAAAACTGAAAGAGTTATATTCTGCAGATAGCATTTACCCAGCAATATCACTGTAAAGCACATTTGTATTGATATTACTGCTTCTTTCCTCCACTGTGAGTGCCTGACTTCTATTATATGCTGTACTTAAACTAACAGACTAACCTTTTAATGTCCCCTTGCAATTACAGAGCCATTAATTCAGCAAGACGTTGAAGCCTATACCTACTTTTAATGTACAGATTTAATGACTGTATTCTACTTCTGATGTGGCCACCCTTCAGGAATGACTGTAATCCGTGTCTTTTGTCTCACACTGAGACAAAACACAAACAACTGGTGCCCATCTCCTTCACAGCAAGGTCCGTATCTTTGTCATCGCCACTACAGAAGCTGTTCTGCTTTGCAGCCCTGAAGTCAGAGCTTGTCTTGATCTGTGAGCACATATGGCAGGAGTGCCTGCAGAGCACGAAGAGCTGTAGCGCAGCCCCAGAGCCAAAGGAGGCTTGAGAAATGGTACTGTCAGACACATACCCCAACCTCATTTCTGCCCCAAGACACAGTCCACAGTTACATAAATCAGAAAAGAAGAAACCTGGGAGATCTGGTGGTCCCAGCTGGTGATCATATGAATTATTCCTGTTTGTATATTGACAAATATATTGCACTGAATGAACAACCTGGTGATTTGTGTCAGGTTACACACATATCCTTCTCTCTTAGGCCCTGAGTAAGCGGTCAAGCTCTGCAGACAGGATCTGGCTCAATACCCTCCTGGGAGATTGCCGTCCTGAGACTCCTGACTGTCCAAGGGATGCCATACCTTTCTGACTCAGGTACAGCCCCACAAACTGATCTCACTGCCTTACAAATACCCCTTTTGTTTCTTCATGGTTCCTGCCTCTCAACTAACCTGCATTGCCTTGTTCTAGTCCAAGCTCATGTTTATCCGCAACTTTCAGTGCAAGCTCTTTGATTTCTTCACTTTGCTGTTGATTTGCTCTTTGGTTTGAGGTACCCATGATTTCTCAGTTTTCCTGGGTGCATTTCCATTTGGAGCCTTGGGCTGGTCTGTCCTTGGTGACTGACTCCTGGTCTTGAGTTTCTTCCGTTTCAGTGGCTGGACCCACCCCAACTACACTCACTTAGCACAAGTATTCCACTTGTGGCTCCTTAATAACTTCCGTTCAAAGCCACCTTTCTGAATGGGAATTACAAAACATGATATCCCACTGTTGACGCGGAACATTTGGCACACAGCTTATCTGCACGATAACTCAGCCGCCGGTGGGATAGGTCGTGTGGGCAATGTCGGGTTGTGGCTTAGGAGAAGATGCAAGAATGCGGGAGAATGTGGCGTCCCTGCAAGATAAATCACACTTGTCAAGATCTTCAACGGCTCGTACTGTTTTCACAGACAATTAGGCACCTAAATGCCTTTGGACATAGTGCACCTGTTTTTTAGTTTGGAGTTCTTTCTAACATTGTGGATTTAAGCCAGGAAAGCACTCTAAGCAGCAGTAATTTTGATCCTGTTTTTTTCAGTACTTTATCTTTGCTATGTTGAAAACAACTTGAAAATATGTCTCTACCTAGACAGGGTAGCATCCCATCCCAGAACATGAGTAAATACTTCATACAACCCCCGATAAAGAACTTCATTAACATGGTTAAAGGTATTCCTGGCAAAAGTGCCATCTCTGTATTTCACAGTCATCACAAATGAAACATTCTTAGTATTGCCTTGTTCTGACTTCAAATATAAATTACTCTGTGCACACCTTATACACCTTAGAAGGAAAAAAAAGTGTTATTACATTTCTTTAGCTTCTTTCACTTCATTCCCATCAAAATTTCATTTAAACTCTCTAGATGCCCTGAGCCCATCTATGTGCTCCAGGCACTCAGGCTTTCAGGTAGTTGAAAGTTGTTTCTGCTTTGTTTGCTCTTTGGGAGCAAATAATGGCTCCTCACACATCTACCTTTGAAAAGTCTCCAGAAGGCTCACAAATTCACTTTACCAGATTAAATAAGACTTGTCTACACAGGGCCTGAAGAAAATTTCTCCTTGATTAAAATTTTTTTTCTTCCCTGGGGATGATTCCAGCTTTGACCAATGAAGTGCCTCTCAACACTATCTTTAAAGCTATGGTTCATAAAGTCATGAACACTACAAAACCTTTCAATTCTCCTAAATAACTTGAGGAACCTGAGCTACACAGAACCCTTCAAAAACTGCTAATCTAGAATGAAAGCAGTCATCTCATGTGCCAAAACATCACACGTCCTACAATATCTGTTTCATTCGCTCTATGACCAGTCTAGACTTTTGTTTGTAACAACTTTCAGTGACAATTAAAAGAAAAAAAAATGTAAATCTCTCTGAAGTCTGGTTTTCTCCTTCTCTAAATTAACCTTAGACACTCTTTCTCCCTGTTTTGATGATGCTCTGCTGGTTTTAGAGCAGACAATCTTCCCAAAATCTGGGCTGATATGAATGATGAAGTCACAAGTTAATCTCCACTCCATTCTATTATCTCTGGTTAGATTGCAGTATTATCTAGACAAGGAAGAGAGATGAGTAGCAGAGAACAGAAGCCCATTTGAGATGAGTTCTCTTCCTTCTTCTCTGCCATGAGGGGCTGTGAGGACATCTGGATCTCTAGGGAACATCACTAAATAGGACCAGATAACCTCAAAATATTAGAGCCAGACCAGCCCTGTCATGTATGATTCACTTGCTGTATAACGCCTAATAAAGGCAATATGTGTGGAACCAGGAAGGCAGCCAATGCAGCTTCTTCCAAGAACTGTGAGTAATTAACAGGGTCTCTGGTTAATTTCTTTCATGAAAAAGTGTTGAGTGAGATTCTTACAAGTGGTACTTTTTGTGTGATGTCTCCCTCTACTCCCAAACAGCACAAGTTCATGCAACTTGAAAGGGAGAAAAAGTAAAATTCAAGTTTCAGAATTTGGGAAGAGTTTGTCTCCAGCTGCATCAGCTAGTGTATCTTTGCTTCACTTTAGGTCTTCATCTCCTGGTGGTTTTCCTCTCAAAATCTGGTTCTATAACCCAGCTGTAATTATTGTATCCTCATATAATATGCCCAAGCTTCTTCCTTTTTGAATCTTTAGCTTCTTCCTTTTTTGAAGTGTTTCAAATCTCTAGTGTTTCAGAGGAAAAATCATTCAGAACTTCCCTGAGATGAAAGAAGCCTAATTAGTTCCATCATGTTGCAAAGGAGAAGAAATTCACAAAAAGCTACATATTGTCCTTGCTTGTGGATCTCATGTCCTGCAGCTATGAAGAGGAAAGCAAAATTCTCAGTCTGCTGTTACTGTTACACTTTGTAAGGAATGCTCCATCTTTTTTTGCTCTCTGTGTACTTCAGGCTTCCCCTGGTACTGCTCTTGAAGCAGCCATTGCTGTCCATGACTGAGGTCATGTCTCCTTTGAACTTAACAAGCACTTTTTTCCTCACTACAACAGACCAAGAAGGTTGTGGAAGATGTTTGAGCTGCCCAAAGCAAACAGAGCCTACCCCACCCCAAGCAGCAGAAGATGCTCCAATCAAACAAATAAAATGATGGGTGGTTCCTTCTGACAGTGGGGCAGATTTTAAGTGACAAGAATCCTGCCAGGGATATGTTGAGGATGGAGTACATGTGATAACAATTTAATATGTGCATCACACAAGGCAGAAGTTAATATCCCTTGTTATATTAATATCACATGGCACTATTGAATTTGATATTTTAATTAAACCTAAATATATCTCACTGATAGTGATTGGCCCTGGATGTTTTGGGAAATACACAAGCATTTAACTGAAACCATCAGTTCAAACAAAAGACTGTGTCCTCTTCAATATTTCAAATGTATTATGAACATGTCAGCTAATTGTTCTGAAGAAATAATACTAAGCTGCTTCTGAATTAGTTGATGAGGTGACAGAGCACAGAATATCTTATAATGTAATGTTTGCCACATATGGCTGTCTCTGCAGGCCCTTGAAAACATAATGCCTGCTCCCTTTATGTTCAGCATCTTTGCTGGCAACATGGGCAGTGGCATTGAGCGCACCCTCAGCAATTTTACTGCTGCACCAAGCTGAGTGGTGTCACTGAGTGGCAGTGGACATGCTGTAGTGAAGGGATGCCATCCAGAGAGACCTTGACGCACTTGAGAGATGGGCTGATGCAAAACTCATTGAGATAAACAAAGCAAAGTGCAAGGTCCTACACCTGGGTCCTAGCAATCCCAGGAATAGCTCCAGGCTGGGCAGAAAAGTAATTGAGAGCAGCCCTGAGGAGAAGGACTTGGGGGTGATGGTTGATGAAAAACTCAACATAAGCCAGCAGTGTGTGCTGGCAACCCAGAAAGATTCTCCAGTGGAATCCTGGGTTGCATCATAAGGAGTCTGGTCAACAGGTTGATGGAGGGAATTTTCCTATTCTACTTTGCTCTTGTGACACCCCACCTGGAGTATTGTATTCAGTTCTGGTGTCCCCAGCATAAGGACACGGAACAGTTGGAGCATGTCCAAAGGAGGGCCATGAAGTTTTTAAGTGGACTGGAGCAACTTCCCTGAAAAGGTGGACGAGACAGTTGGGGCTGTTCATCCTGGAGAAGAGAAGGTTTTGTGAGACTTCACATCAACCTTCCAGTGCCTGCAGGGGGCCTACAGGGAAACTGTCAAGGGACTCTTCATCAGGAGCTGTAGTGATGGAACAAGGAGTAACATTTGCAAACAAAATTACAGAAAAAAAGGTTAGTTATGGTGAAGAAATTCTTTATAGTGAGGGTGATAAGATACTAGAACAGGTTGCCCAGGAAGGTTGTGGATGCCCCAGCCCAGGCAAGTGTTTAAGATCAGGTAGGAGAAGACCTTGGGCAACCTATTCTAGTGAAAGCTGTCCCTTCCCATGGCAGGGGAGGTTGGGACTAGATGATATTTAGGGTCTCTTCCAACCCTTAACATTTTATGATTCTAATTAATTTTCTTAAGAGACTTTTTCATAATAGGAAATAAATAGATGTGATCAGAGACCATTAAAACTGAATAACAACAAAAAAATTGTATCACTACAAAACCATTTACTTGTGTTGGATGAAACAGAATGGACTGAGATTGGGCCAGAATAAGTGCAGTCTTTTATTTGCTGGAAATCTAGGAATATTTATACGTATTTTTAAGTGAAATATGTCGGTTAGAACAGCACCAGCTTGTTTTAATTGTACAATTTGACCATGAATTGAATTATTTTTGCCAAGTTGTGTTAATTTAACTGGCCAGTTTTATAAAATTTATGCACAGTTAATACTTAATTTATCAACTTCATGTAAATGATGGAATTCTTTCTTTCTCTTTGCTCCTAATGTCACACAATAATGTCTGTCCATTTCTGACTAAATTATCCATCAAAACTTTGAGAGATATATGTGCAGTAACTAACATAGCACATTGTTTCTTAATTCCTTCAGTTCCTTCTTTATTTTTTGTTAGTTATTAAGAGATCTTTGTCAGCTCTGGGTGGATTCACACTGAAGTCTTCTTTTAAATAAAACATGATCCCAACTACTGTGTGTTATGCAATAAAAATTATGTATGTAAAGAGATAATATTTAAGGAGAGTGAATTTAAGGAAAAATTAAATAAAGATTTGTCTTTTCTTCTTCTTGAAGAGACAAGGAATTTCTCGGATTCAAGCTCTGTCCTTTACCACAAAAATACAATGTCAGGTTCAAACTGATAAAAGAGCAGAACTACCAAAAAAAAAAAAATACATTTCAGGAGCAAATCTGGCATCTGAAGAGTTCTATCACAAATTCTGGGAGCAAGGTGTGCCATCTTCCCGCTCCAGCCATCCTCACTTCCATGAGGATGCTTGCTGCTAACCCAGCTCACCTGCCACCCTCTGGGAGGCTGAGCCAGAATCTAAATGAATGCAGATGAGTGTCCGTTCTCAAAAATCAACTACCTTTTATTAACATTCAAGAAAACTGTTGAGGGAGTTTGTGGTCTTTTGTGGTCTATAGCAGTCCACAGCTTCCTTGCAAGGGGAAGCTGAGGGGCAAGCACCAATCTCTTCTCTCTGGTGCCCAGGGACAGAACATAAGGGAAGGGTATGAAGTTGTGTCAGGGGAGGTTTGGATTAGGTATTAGAAAAGGGTTCTTTATCCAGAGCATGGCTGGACACTGGTACAGGGAAGTGATCACAGCACCAGCCTGAGAGAGTTTGAGAAGTGCTTGGACAATGCTCTCAGGCACAGGGTGTGACTCCTGGGGTGTCCTGTGCGTGGCCAGGAGTTGAACTCAATGGTGCTTTTGGGTCCCTTCCAGCACAGGATATTCCTTGGTTCCTTATATTTTCTTAGTGATGGACTAGGATCATTACCAGAATAATAGACATCAAAGTTAGGGTGCTTCAGGTATCTATACCAATCACTTTGTAATTATTCAATTTGATTATAAGATTTGATAATGAGACGTATTACTGTTCACATAGATGCTTATCCATTTTGATATCAATCAGAGATGAAATACACTATCTATTTTAATTTATGGTAAATTATGCAGGGACCAGGAGGTGCTCAGCCATAGGGAACACAGAGCAGTCCAGGCAGTGCAGGTATGTTTATTATTTTACAGGCTCTGCAGCAGTTGTCATGAGTGCTTGACACTGCATGTGGAAAAGCAGTGTACTTTCTCTAAATTATGTATTTGATTACAACCAAGTATTTATAAAGCTTCCAGCTGCAAAGAACTTAAGGATCTTAAGCAAGTTAAAAATGACAGTACTGCCATGTGTACTTATCTCTCTTTTCATGCCATGCTATTTAAGATCTGAATAATCCACTTTTCTATATATGATGATAAGCCTGGGTAGGAATAAGGAGAAATTCACAGGCTAATGAAATAAGATTAGACCATTTAAATCATTCTGGAAACCAGAAGGCAGTGCACCCCATAGTTATTTTTGTTCCAGTCCTAGATCCGTACTTTCATTTAACAACCTCATGAATCCTTTAGTTGAAAAGGAAGGCGTATGTTGCTCCTAGCAAGCCAGCTTACATAATTAGAAGTAAACAAACAAACTTCTGAATATATAAGCATGTCTACAGATCTGTTTTCAATACCATCACTGTCTGCTTAAATGTTATGTAAGAGGGCAGGCTTAGTGCTATTCCCTCTAACCACAAGGAAATTCAAAAACATTCAGAGATAAAAGTTAGAAGTTCTGCTGCTCCTGAAGTGCTCTGGGTACGCATAGTGAGAAAATTACTTCATGTCATAAAGTATCACATGCTTCATTCAGATGTCCTGGACATCTGCAGTGGAAAAATGGACTTCAGATGAGCAAAACTCCATAGTGTAGCTATAGCAAGGGGACTTGCCCATATGCCTTCTAATTTTCACAATTTGCATAATTTTCTAAATCCAGGGCCTGTGGGAATGGAATAATCTGGAATTGGAGTGGTCAGGATGAGAAGAAAACAGACATAAGGAAAAGTCTGCGAAAGCTCTGGTCACAGAAGGATTTGACAACTACAAAGTTACATACAAAGACATGGAGAAGCAATAGGTAAAAGGTGCAGCATAGCACCTAGAAAAATGATGTGTTAAAGAGAAGGGGACATCACAATTCTCTGATGTATCAGTCCACTTTCCTCTGAAAGTTCATTGGGCTGGTGCAAAGAACTCAGAGAATATTTTAAGGACCTCAAATAATTAAAGTTTTGCTTATGCAATTTTTCATATTCTGATTAAGTAATGAAATTTTACTCAAGGAAGCCTCTGTGGATGGGACACAAGTACAATACTCTAACGCTTGATGCGTTAGATCACTCATCCACTCCTGGTGTTATTTATGTTACTCAGGTAACATAAACAATACCAGGTAACCATTGCAATAAGAATGCCAAATACAGAAACTACGAATGATCTGAAGTATATTCTTTTGGTAAAATATTGCTGAGTGCCTCTAAATACTGATCAAGTCTGATGAATCTATAATTTGCAAGTGAACTTTGAATAAGTATGGAAAGAGTCCTAGAGCAAATTTTTATCTATAGTAGTTCTTTGCAGCATGATCTCTTCCCCCACACCTAGAACATATGTCTAAGATTGGATCATAGTTCACATCTCTACCACACACACACACACACAAACACACACACAAACACAAACAAGCTAACAAAAAAACACCACCCAGAAACTCCAAAACCAAGCCTCATAAAAAACCAACTGAACAAACCAAACTAAAAAAAAACCAAAAACAACAAAACAACAAAAACCACCACAATGTATTTTTTTCTTCTGTAAGAATCAAAGACCATAGTTTAAAATAACCAAAGATCAAAGTTTGTCTAAAGCTTGGCTTGGGTTTTCCTTTGGGTATGCGACTATTGTACCAACTTTTAAGTGCTCAAAGAGAGAAGACAAGAGACATAATGCTTGAAAGTTAAGTACCTTACTTCACATTGACTTATTGCTTATCAAGGCCCAAGAGGAATCTTAAAAATCTTGAAATTCTCAACTCAAATCCATAGCTCTAGCTAAGCAAATTATGATCTTTTTAATAAGATTAACGAGTCTAGATTCAAAAGTTAGAAGTGATGGATAATGTAGTAAGTCCTTCCCTGCTTATGCAATTCTTATAACCTTTATTTTAATCTGAATATTTCAAAACACAGCTTTCTGATACTGGATCTTGTTATGCCTTTGTCTGCTGGATTAAAGAGTTCTCAAAGCATTCCTGAAGTGGTTTCCTGAATGCTTTCCAATTTTTCAAAATCCTTTTGAAGGTGTAGATACTGGGGCTGGACACGGTATTCCAGCTGACAGTTAAGTTTCATTACCTTGAAATAAGGATTAACTGAGAAGTCAAAACTACATAACTTGGTGTAGTGACATTTCACCTTTGGTGACCTGGCTTAAAATCTGTGTTTGGTCAGCAAAGGAAATTGTTTTTCTAATCTTATCCGAGCCCCTTCTGACGTTTTTCCATATCAAAAAGAATTGCTTTCACTGGCATAATTTTCCTTCATGACTAAGGACAGGCCTAGCACTGGGCAGGCTGAATAACAGGTTTGAATGGCAAGGACACACTGCCAGAGCTGTGTTCGTCCTGAGCGCAGGCTGTGGCTCCTGTGCTCCCAGGCACAAACACACTGGAGCAAACACTGCGTGCACATGAGCAGCAGCCACTCACTTTCCCCTTCCCTGACCTCAGGCACTGCCAGTGCAGCCCCGGCAGGATCCCTTCTCCCCTTTGCTTGGTGATCCTGCCTGAACAGCGGTGAAGGAGGCAATTTTCTTTGCAGCCTCCAAGTGAAATGGTATTTCACTGCTGCAAAACTACACTAAGACTTGAGGCTTGTGAGATGAGTTTCAGGAAGCAACCTAATTTAAAAACCCTTTTTGCACTACAGAATATTGCCAAACAATATGCAATTAAGAGAGTGAGATGTTTCCAAATAGTTTTTCTTCAATAAGTTAAAAAATTAAGACCACATACCAAGTATTTAGATAGTGATATCTTCAAGGCTATGAAGATAGAAAGGTAGGTGAAAAAGGAAAGAACATAGTTGATTAAAAGAATCACTATATTATTAGAATATTATTAGGATAATATAGTTGCTCGTTTATGGGGTTTGGATAGACTCATTATTATTTAAATACATATGCATTAGCATATACATAGCTATATTCTAATACAGAGCTTTTTGCTTGCCAAACCCTCGTTTTTCACTGCAAGATAAAATTACAACATAGTTGTTGGGATTCATCTGACACAATTTTACCTTCTAAAGTATTAATTATCAACTTTAAGTATTCACCTAGGTGCCCTTTTGTGACTGGCAGAAGGAAAAAGATACCCCTTGAGTTATTGGTATCATAGCCTCACAAATGGCATCAGAAGAAATTATTTGCCCTATAAACATGCTTCTTTCTCTCCAATGAGTATCAAAAAAGCTCACAAAGTCTTTTGTATTTGATGTGATTTTTAAGAAATTGAAGTTAATTAGTTGTAGATATCCCCACCAATGCAGGTTAGAAATTTATATGGATATTAATGGCTACAGTCAGTGTTTCATCAAAACAACAAATAATCATAAACTTCTTTGTAGCACATTTTTAATGCAGTGATGCCAGCTATTGTGAAGAAGATAGGATGAGGAATAGTCAGAAGGTGTGTGAGAGCCCTGAAAGAAATCCTATGCTAATTTCAAGAGCTATTGATGTATCTGATGTTTGCAACATGTGATATTGAACCAATACTCCAGGAGGATTTTCAAGGAAGAGGGAGATAATCAGAAAATCATTAGTGAAGAAAGGTCAATGAACCCTTTGTTTTTTGCATCAAAATGTCCTGTAGTACTTGGGACAGCCTTGCCATACTCCTAACTAGGAAGTCATTATATGACAGCTGTATCCAGCTTAAAGTGTTGGTTAGAAAAATTTGGTTGCTTAGAAAGTCATGCCTTTTGGTTAGAAAACAGACTGTGTGTGCCAGAGGGCTAAAGTGGATGTTTCCACTGCTTTGCTGAAGGAAGAGCTGGGATGTGGGAAGTTGTCAGAATCCTAGCTGGAAGCAGCCCAGCTGTGCTCAGTTTCCCTTTCCCCCTGGAAGTCCCAGAAGCAGCAAGCCTGGGCTGCTAGTGCATTTCCTTGTCCCTTTCTGTTCTGTACTCCTGCCCACTCTTCTTCTCCTGTCCATGATGAGAATGTCTGGCTCTTGCCCTGATTCACTTCAATTCCAGTCTTGGAATGGAAAAAAATCAGCTCTGCTTGCACAACTGAGATTCACAATCTGTCCCTCATTATTAAACGCTGGCAGACTTGAAAGTGTGCATGCACAACATGGGGAGGTGAGCCTTTGACATGGGGAGCTCTCTGAAAGAGGCTGAAAAACTCTTTCATACAGAAACAGTGGTTTGGTTTCAAATTGATGCACTCTACATTGAAACGTCAGGTTTTTTTGCTGTTCTGTAATTTCCACTAACCTGTTTCAAAATCTCAAACAAAATTTTGTTTAGAGTCAAAATATCCATCAATTAATAATAATCATATTTATAATCTTTTGTTCTGTTATACTTAGTAATTTCATTGCTTTCTTAAAAATATGAAAAATACAGTAACAGAATATTTAAAGTAGAAATATTAATGTTTCAAAGTTTCTATTTTTTCCTGAATCTGTTCAAAACTTCCTGGAGAAAATACAAGATTATTCTTCAAGCAGAAACATTCCTCAACAAAATTTTCTTTTAAAAGGCTCTTGATGAGATGTATTTGGATTTCTGAGCAACTATTGCCTTAAATCATTTCATCACTGAGTTCTGTAAAAAGGAACCTCACTTGGTGGAAAATAAGTAACATCCAAGCAGCCTCATCTGGAAGAGTATTAGCAGTAGCAGAGATCTGCAAGGTTTTCATTTGCTTAACAGAATGCCTTCAAAGTTTGTAAAGTAGTAATATTTCCTGCTTCAGAAGGAATAAGGGTAAAAAAAATAGCTTATAATTCAGATTCAAGGAAGAGTATGAAAAAATTGCTTACTTTCTTGCCAAATAAAATGTAAGATGAAATAAATGTTCTTAGGAGTTTAGTAGATATAGAGAGTGTGGTCAAACACTGGAATAGGCTTCCTAGAGAAGTGTCCAATGCCCAAATCCTTTCAGTGCCTTAAAGAGGCGTTTGGACAATGCCTTTAACATGTATTAAACTTGGTCATCCCTTGGTCAGTCTGATGAATCTGATGGATCAGACTACAGGATCATTGTAGGTCCCTTCCAACTCAAGTAGTTCTATTCTAGTCTAGTCTAGTCTAGTCTAGTCTAGTCTAGTCTAGTCTATTCTCTTCTCTAAGCAAAACAGTTCCTAAAACACCCTTGGACTTTCAGGGACTTCAACTGTTTCAGGCATATGCAGATTTGGTATAATTACAAAACAACAGTGTAATGAACTTTATGTAGGTATGCTCACCATGCTCACCATTCAAACTGCACTGCACTTTTCAAAGAACACATCTGTGTGTACTAGATTTTGAGAAACCATAGCTGTTACCTTATTGTCACCTGCCATTTAAAACAATAACCAAGCTCCCCTAGATGGAGTAGAACAATGCTGAGCACATCAGGGAGTACCAGTTGTACTATGAAAACAGTGGTTGATAATATACTGCACACCAAGAAGAAATATCTTGTGATTTCCCCATGTGTTATGAGTATGTAATTAGTTGAGCAGAGCACAGGAGTTTAGATGCAGGCATGGACAAGTGCAAAAGGTGGGCTAAGAGAGTGAAAGAGAAAAAGGAAAGATGGACTATTGCTTAAACTCTTTGAAGGTTATCAGCACCACCAGGTATTAATGATCTGCCTTAAAAGCCCAAAGATAGAACCTGTGTGCCTCTGTAGTCACAGCACAAGAACTCTCTCCACAGCTAAAACTCCTTATTTACTCATCTGAATTGGGTGCTGGAAGACAAAGAAAGGAAAGTAATTTGAAAATTTTACTTCAGTTCTCTGGTGTTCATGTGTTATCAATCCTTTGCGTGAACCCAAGTTACAAATCACAGCAGCACACTAACATTAACAGGGCTCTCTCAGTCCAGAACCAGACAGGCTTGCTTCTCAGCTTAATAGACTTATTTAAGAAAAAAACCCAAACAACAAAAATCCCAAACCTATATATGGAAAGAATGTGTTTCCATCACAAGACTAATAAAATATACAGTTTTGGCTTCCCTCCATCTAGTGGCAACCAGACAGAAATCCTCTCCCCTCCTTCCCCAAACTAGCAGTGTGTGAGCTATGGCTAAAAGTTAGTTTTGCACGTGTGTGGCAGGGTTTGGGCTTGTTTATAGTCACTGAAGTCCAGGAGTTGCCAATTCATGGGTTTTGATGTGCTTGCCACTGACAGATCATGGTTGCCATTGCACCACACCCCTGGTGTGGAGCCTGGAATGGGAACTGCTCAAGAGGAGGCAGGAGGAGAAATTTCCCAATGTAGATGGAAGCAAAGATCTGCCGAATGCCTGTAAATGAGTCGTGCTGTGGTAGAAAGGTCTGAGAAAAATGCATTTGTAACTTCTGATGAAGGTTTCTTAAGCAATGGAAAGGCAACAGAGAAGGGGCAGTTTCATTCATCATCAAATGTGTCCTAGAGTCCTCAGTAAAAAATCTGGGCTCAAGCTTTCTTATTCTGGTGTGCTGGAAGCAGACTAGTTCTTACAAAGTCTTTTAGCTATTCACATGCCTGTCCTTGCTTGAAATTATTTTTCTCTGATGTTTTATCTGAGCTTGCAACACTTGGGATTCCATGTGAGTTTCTGAACAGGACAAAAGTCACAGGAAGGTAAGGCACCTCTCTGTCTGCATCCGGGTCCACGCTCATAAGCAAAGCATTCTCTCTGAGCATATCAGTTCTCACATGAACTTGCCCTAGTGTTAGGTTGGATTTTATATTGGATGTAGATATATTGAATGGTCTGTGCAAAATGAATCCAAATACAACAAGTGAATTTTAGGAATGTTCAAATATCATTGAGATCCATAAGCTTTAATTAAAGTATAAAAACTAATTCTATATATGTGGGCACACACAGACACAGAGTACATATTTTAATACCTGTATATATACAATTGCATATACATAATGCAACCGTTTCTTACATAGCTTAGCAAAGGATCTGGGTCTCATTCTCCTGTATTTTGTATAATGGACAGTTTAAAAACAATCTTTCTGAGGTTCTTTGTGAAGGCAGATATAGAAAGTAATTTTACATGGTCTCTCTATCAATCAGGGTAAGAAAAGAAACAAATATAGTGAGATAATTTTTATGAAGCGTAACTGAATCATGCCTCTGTTTTCATTAAAATCATATAGCAATTAGTAAGTGATGATCTGGTTTAGAAGAAGGAACATATTGTTTTTGTACACTGTGCTTTGTGTATTGCTTGGGCTAAATTAAGACAAATAACCAAGACAATATTTTTCTTTGATATCAGTAAATATTGGCATCAAGAAACCTATTGCCCCATTATTTTTAATGGGAAGAATTCAGTCTAAACCTTTTTTTCATCAAGTTGAGGAGGTGATGTCATATGGTAAAGGCTGGATATTCCAAATAAATCACTAACAAGTCATTTTGGCTGAGCAGTATGTGTATCAGATATGCAACTGAACATGTCTGGAAGAAAATGCATTATTGTCATAAGACTTAGGAGTCAGAGCCTGATGAGTTTGTGTATCTTGCAAACAGTTACACAAGTAACCAGACATTTCCTGCACAACTCAACATTTTTAAGGGAATGTCCTAGACTTTATAGCAAATAACCTTGGATTACACGCTCAGACCCTGATTCAGCACCCACTGCTGAGTGTTTCACTCTCTTCCTGCAGGCCCTCGCACGGCATGTTCGTCAAATGTGCGTTGTAAAATCCACTGCAATATCCAAAGGGCGCCAGTGACTGAGCTTTAGGCATTAGTGTGTGTCAGACCTGCCTTCCCCAAGACGTGGCAGCAGCTTACAATTACAGGCCACCTTCTCTACTTTTCTTAGTCTCTGATCCTGAGGGTCCCAAACGATTTAGAGCCCAGGGAACTGGACCCACCCCCCCAGCACCCAGAAGCTGCTCTGGTGCCCTGTGCTTGTTCTGCTCATTGCAGATGCCTGCCCCAGGTGGGGATTGCTCCAGCTCCACCTTCATGGCCACCAGCAGGGCTAGGCAGGCACTCTTTTGTCCACTGCTGGGCTTCAGTCTCCACATGGGAAGCCATGGATGTGTAAGTGTCTGGCTATGGGTGTCTGGCTCCAAGGCAGATGTCCTGGAAGATGAATTAAGCTCCCCATGGGGAGTGTGCAGTAGATTTAACTGCCTCATAGGCAGTGTGGGCTATCCAAAGGTTATGAGGGTATCTACTAAAGCTCCTGCTAATTTGATCTGCCATAAATCCTTAAAGGTTTTATCAGCAGGAGGAATCCAAAAATAAGCTCATTACTCTTTCTCACCAATTGACTGTGATCTTTTTCCCTAATTTCACGACCTAACCTTATGAATTGACAGAAAACAGAGTATCCGTGGACAAATTAGACCTCTTCCTGATCACAATGTAGCAGAAGAGGAGCTATGCCAGTATAAGCTTGGTTTATACAAGACTCAATTTTTGCAGCAGGGTTACTGA
The DNA here is from genome assembly GCF_037042795.1 of Molothrus aeneus. Classification (NCBI taxonomy): domain Eukaryota; kingdom Metazoa; phylum Chordata; class Aves; order Passeriformes; family Icteridae; genus Molothrus; species Molothrus aeneus. Next base: position 45,422,067 of record NC_089648.1, read on the forward strand.
GGATCCACCCTGCAGAGAATCAGAGCAGATGTGTAAAGTCTGCGTGGAAATAGGAGCCTTCCTTTCTGATCGATCTGCACTGATACCTCAGGCATAGATTAGACCCCAGGAAGGGCATTTCTCATGCTATAAAGTCTGGAGGTGGATGAATATTTTTACAATCAAAGTGAGGCTGGGGAAGAGAAAAAAATGAATAAAAAGAAAAAGCTGGCATGTCTCCAGGAAGCTCTGTTTTTCATTTCACCTGAACTGTTTAGAATTTTTACAACTGAAAATTGCTTCTTTCCATCTGTGAAGCATTTGTTTCTTGGAAAAGATGCACAAAGCCAAGACATGAAAGACATTTGAAATAAATAAATAAACTAATGCATTCTTTGGAGAATCCATGCTGTTTCCCTACTGCTCCCCATTTTCTTATGAAGACCTCTCCACAGATGGAGGGCAGCCGTGGTGTCCTCAGCAGCAATGAGTGAGGGAAAATAATTTCAGTAAGTAAATTACAGTAGCTCATGTGCCTGCAGTGTTAATAGATTCTGTTTCTAAAGCATAGGCCACAAAGTAGTTTAGTGAGAGGAGGGCATCTTTCATATATGTGCATTCAAAAATGTTACAATTTCCAAAGAATAGTTACCTAATAGAATCATCTGTGGGTAGTACTGCCTGGCGTAAATACTTTGTGCAGGAATGGCATGGAAGATGTCAAGTGAGGCTACGGCACACAATACAGTGCTCTGTTCAGTGCCTCTGTTGACATTATGGTAGCTGAAGATTGTTTTGTACAGCTCAGTAGAGAAAGAGATAAAACAAGCCATTTCTCTGGTCCTTCCCTAACATCCCAAAGTGTGTAAGCACCCAATAACAAAAATAAAATGGCAGTGGTAGCTATTGCCAGGTTCATAACTCCTCCTGCTCCTGTATGACTACATCCCTCTTTAAAAGGCATCACAAACAAAATTACCCAGAATATCTCAACAAAAACTATGGCAGGTAATTTAGGAATTTTCTTCTGCCCTTTAATCTGAAATGATTGCAGCATAGCAGAGAGAAGGATGTCTAAGTAAGGACAACACCAAGGGCAGATACTTGCTCAGAAAGAACTGAATTCTTTCAACTGACTTGGGCCAAAGGATGCTGGCTCATGCTGTCTGCAGGTTTTACCCCGTGCTTTTCTCCCTGAAAGGATTTGCCAAGTGTCCTTCCATATGCTCCTGGTAGTGAGAGAGTTCAATTAGTGACAGCTATCAAATTCTGCCTGCCCAGAAGCAGGGATCTGTGTTTGCTAAGGGTTTCACTGGATTCAGAATCAGAAAGCAAATGTTGCATTAGCAGGCAATAGAAAAAGTTATTGGGCTGTCGTCTCTCAAAGTGATTAATTATTTAATGTGACTAAAGCAATTGATTTATTAATTATTTAATAGAACTTCTAATTGTTGCTTAGCAACTATAAAAAAGTGGAAGGAGCTATTTTGGAATATTGCATACCATTCTACTGTCAGGTGTGTTGATTTGCAGCTAGGTGGTGGCACCAGCCTCCATGGTCGACCAAACGAGACCACATTTCCTTCATGATTTGTGTTGCTGGAGCTAGGGATTGTATTTGAAGAATGCAAGAGAGGATCCAGGTCTGGTAAGGGCCTGAGGAATCCTTTTGTTATTCAGATTGAAAGCTTGGCTGGTTATGTTGAGAACAGAGAAGATTTGCTCCCTCCTCCTTAACTATCCTGGAGAACAGAAAACATGGATGAGATCTCCTTTGGAAGCTCATATATTGCTGAAAAATAGACTCAAGAGTAAATCTATTCTTCTTAAATCTTTTCTTTAGCTTACTGTAATTTTGGGTACACCAAATATCAAGCTTTGATGAAGAAAAAAAAAGAAGAGAAAACCCATAAAGGCCATGTGTTTGATCCCAGGCTCAGCAAGGTGTTGTTCCATAGATGAATTTGCAAACCTCGGTTCTATCACTCTGCTAAAGTGAGAGCTATCAGGGTCTCCTTAATGTGTTACACAAAAGGGCTGCAGCACACAAAGCCTGGAACACATCAGTGTACAGATCCCAAGAGGGTCCTGTGGAGTCTATTACTTTGATGAAGTGGTATTTAAAATTGCATTACCCAGCAGCTGTTTAACCCTCCAGATGTTGCCCCTGTGGAGTGTTTAATAGGACGTGAAGTGCTGGTAGGCTAGGCCATAACCTCATGTCATCCATTCAGCAGGTCACATCAGGTCTTACCATCTTCTACTAAATCAATACAGGATGACCTGACATAGCAACTTTCCTCATCTGCTGTTCTTTTTTCTCTTTATTTTTCCAATTCTGAGTAGAAAAATCGGAAGAAAACAAAACGAATCCAAAGGAATTGGAGAAAAGAAGGAGATCTGAAAGCAAACAAACTCCCAGAAAATTTTGTTAAAATCTCAGTTCGTGTTTTCCCCTTGTGTGCGCTGACAGCCCCGATCCAGCAGCTTGGTGCTGCCATCTGCTGTTGCTCCTGCCACTCACGCTGCCCACGTTTTTGAGCAAAAATAAATCAGCATAATGAATAAATAAAAGGTAAATAAAAAGGGAAATAGGTAAAGAAGCCTAGAATGGGAAAATCTCAACCTTTAATTTTTGGCAGCATTTTCGAATCCTTGTGTAACATGTTAATAGTAATTCTTAGGGTCATCAAAAAGATGAGGCGTGATCAACTCAACTTTTGGGAACATTTAGTCTGGAATTTCCTGTGGCTATTAGGTCGAGGACCTGATGCTCCACAGTGTTTTTCATGGTTTAGATATTTGGTGCCACAGGTATTTGGTTTACAGAGCTGGCTTCCAAAATCAATTAAAACCAATCAAGGAACAAACTTGTTTCGATTAGCACAGGGCACCTGTTAGATCACATTTGCAAAGATGAAACTTTCTGTCTGAAGGCTGGATACCCTCTGGTGCATCATCAGCTTTTAAGAACATTAACAAAATCTCTTTGTTCACCAGAAGGAATTCAGCTGGCATATGACTTGTCCCATCACCCCTCACTGGGCTGTCCGGTATCTAGCTGGGCTGTAGTTCTGCCACCATCTGGGTTAAAACACAGTACTGACAGGAATTTTGTTTTGGAGGTAGATATGAAAATGAGGAGTGAACTTTTGTTGTGGAGGTTTCTTGCAGCACAAACAAATTTGAACTTTTTATAGAGTAAAAACATTGACATCCAGGAAGTTGAAAATAAAAAACATTTTACTCTTATTACACAGACCTCTATTTTTTCCTTCCATACTTTTTTTTTTTTTTTTTTTTTGGTGTGGAAACCTATTTAAACTTCTCAGCCAAATCTTTACCAAAGATTTTAACAGGGCCAAGATTTCAATCCTTGCTGGCCAGTGTTAGCACAAATGTGATGGCTGCTACTATGATTATATCTATGGAGAACTGGTACTTAGAGGAAATAACAGTTTACTGGCATCTCTTCTAGTGAAGTTTTTGAGATTCAAGTATCAAGAATGTAGACACGTATTGAGCTCACTGTGCCAGCACAAATAATCTCTTGACACATGACTGCAGCCGCAGAAATCAGTGCCAGCATGACTCTCTCAAATTTGAAAGAATTGACCACTTCCTCTCACTGTTACAAAACCCTGTGTAGGAATGTAAAACAGATACTAGAGCACATGACAGCTCAGAAATGGATGTCTGTCACACCAAACCCTTGACAAATGTGTTTTTCATCACCTGGCTTCACCTTCTGTTATTCTAATAGCATCCTATGGAGTGGTATCCTATGGAGTGGTATCTTGGAAGTACTGTAGAATCTCCTTGCCTGATACAGATAGCAGGAGTAAAGCAGCATTTAGTGTGGCAGAGGTTTTCCACTGTAATCCATAAAGTTGGAGTTTGGGAATTTAACAAGAGTTGTGCTGTAAATTCTGTTTCTGAGGAATGATCTTTCTTACCTTTGCAGATCCATCTCCTCCGTCACTTACCTCTTCCAAAAATGCAAGGCTTTGAGAGTCCTTTGGCTGCAAGAAGAACAAGTATCTTTGCATCCTCTCAGGAAGAAGTAGCTAGACTCAAAAGAAGCATTTTCTGTGTGTGCTTTAGTGAAAAGATGCAAACAAGGTGAGAGAGCAGACTGGTGCTTACAGAACAGCAGACATCATGCTCCAGGTGTGGTTAGTGCCAGTGGGACAGAATGGGCTCCGAGCCCGGGAAATGCCCAATCTTGGTAGGCACCCACCACTCCAGTTCTGAGACAGAAACTGTGCTGCCAAAGACTCAGTAGACTTAAACCCAAGTTTTGAAATCCTACTAATACCTCCACAAGTCATTTTAATCTCTTCCCTCTCCTCACTTCCCTCCTGTTCTTGTCGAGCCCAAATATCCACAGTTAAAGCAGGCATTTGGTATAATGCAAAATGTAAAGTGAATTTGCAACAGCATAAATCTGAAATGCAGATATTTGAAGATTTAGAGAGAGAAAACTGCTTTAATATATTTGAGTTGCAACTGGAACATGAGTGCATGTGGAAGAAACAGGACTTTCAACTCATCTTACCAGACTTCCAGACCTGGAGCCAGCTGTGCTGGCAATAGGGCCATAAGTGTCAGCCTGGAGCTGGAGCTCCTGTTCATGCCTCTGGGAGCAACAGGGAAATGAAAATCACCATGACTGTGCTGGTGTAGATGTAACTCGTGTGCACTTGATCAGCGCTTCACAGGGGAGCCAGAGAGAGCAGGCGTGGGGAGCAGGCAGCTGCAAGGGTGCATGGCAACTGTGGCCAAACAGTGCTCTCCCTTCCAGGCCAAGCACACTCCATTAACCAAAGTAACCAGAAACAGGTGATCTGGCCTTTGAAAATCAATAGTGTCACCATCCCCATGTCTTCCAGGGTACAAAGAGCATTTATAAAAACAGGTTTTACTGGATCATATTGCACAGTTCAGTTTACTTTTAAGTATCAAGGTCTTGTTTAAATGGTGCATATATAGCAATAACAATTAAAGAGAATTCAGTCATTACCAAATTTTAGTCTCATCTGACCTGAAAATTCTTATTCTAATACCTGCATTTTGGCTATAATTGTTGTCAAAATACCATCTTCTGAACATAGAAGCTTCAAAAGATTTAAACTGCTATTGTGACTATCCTGTATACAATACAAAAAATATATTGTTACTGCAGAGGAAAATGACTTGTTACATGCTTCTCACATAGTATCTTTATTAAACATTTGGACAGATATGCATCCATTTATTATATAAGTAATCTATGGGTTCTTAGTTTGCAAATGCTGGTTGAAAGTTCACAAGAGCAGGCTTTTCTGTGAACTTTCTGTATTGGTAAGTTCAGTCACTGAAATAAATCCTGAGCCTATTGCCTGCTTAGCAGTACTTTGCACTGTACCTCAGTGGCTAAAGCTTGGAGCTCTGCATCTGAATATTTCAAAACCTCTGACCAGCTTGCTTGGAGTTTGTTTTTCTTCTTAAATAATGCAAGTTGTTCTGGAAAGAACATATAATTGCAATTATCTGATAGTCAAATCCTTAGTCACTAGCATACCAAGCTCCACTACCACTAATAGAGGTTTCATTGGAGCAAAGCTTATTGCAGCATTTTGTAGTTGTTAGAAAAAAAGTGTTCTTTGTGCGTGCTGTAGTTCAGAGCTGTAAGGTCTTTGTGAATGGTTACTCTCAAAGCGCTACAGAAGTTCCCCGGTTCAAGGTGGCTCCTGGCTCCTCGGAAAAAGGAATGTGGGCTTCCAGCCTGGGAGGAGAGAAATAAGTGAAAAAGGAGCATCCCTGGGCTAGGCAGGACAGGTCTGCTTAATGCAGCTCTGCAGCCTGGACAGTCAGTGCTGAGCTGGTTCAGAAGGAAGAAAGGTGAGTGCTGACCCCAGTAAACACAGTGAGCATCCATGAATCCAAGTCATCAATTGCAGGGAAAGCTCCTCCAGCCCTATTTGTCAGAGCAATAGGATTTTCAGATTATAAAGCCAGGAGTCACTGTGTGGTCACCTAACCACATCATTTAGGACACAGGACATCCTTGAATTTGATCCAGTTTAAATTTGAGTAAATCTTTTAGATTAAAAAACCCAACAACATCTATTCTCGATTTTAAAATTGCTAATGGTAGAAAAGCCACAATAACCTCTTGCAATCCACACCAGTAGCTAAGTATTTCCCTGGGGAAATGTGTAGCCTTTTCATCCTGTGTATTTGTCCAGCTCTAGCCACAAGATCTTTTTATATCTTTTCTTGCTAGATTGGAAGAGCATTAGTCCTGAAGTAAATACTTACCATCTACAACCAAAATCCTTAAACTTTTTCTTGGCATGCTTTAATGATTGCACGCCTACCACTTCTATCCAAAGATGCTTTCAAGCCTTTTCGTTGGTCTCAGAACAATCTTTAAGAGTGCCTGAAGCAAACACTCTACTTCAGAGCTCAACACACATACAGAGGAAATCAGGACTTCATGCCAAAAATGCATATTCCCAGGGGTTACATTAGTTCCCAACCAGTTTTGTGCCTGGAGTTGACATCCAGCTAATGCCCTGGACATGAACCAGCGTATCCAGTTTAAGCCCATTGAGCCCTGGTGAGGCGTTCTCCCCACAGCTCATACAGCCCCTACAACGTGTTTCTCTGCACCTGGCTTCACTTTTCTACAGCAGATAAATAACAGTTGCTCAGTCATACAACTTCACATAACCAAACACTTCAACTTTGTGCTTCTAAAGTTCCTTCAGTCTTCATTTTAGATGGAGGAATCTGGAAATCTTCATAATCATTGTCATGTTTTCAGTGATGATTTTATGCTTCTATTACTAACAGTAAAATTTGTACCATAATTTTTCAGGACACTGTCAGAAGCAAGGCTGGTCACTGCTGAACTGTTCAACTGCCAGTGTCATTGGTACTCTGCATACCTTCATTTTCCTGAAGTCACACATTATTATTCATGTCATGTCTAAGGTATTATATAAAGTTACTGTGCTGCATTTTCAGCTCAGAGAGGTCTCTCTCAAATAATGTAAGGAAGGGTAGCAAGTGCAAGTAATTTTCTGTGCTCCTGTCATGCTTTTCAGGTAAGAGCAGCAAGTTATTAATTAATCAGCTCCATGAACTAATTAAAATAATATATTCTGCATGTACCAATTCATATAACATATGTAGGTGAAATGAAAACCACAGCAAATATAAATAGAATTTTCTTAAGAATTTAGTGACAGGCCATGAAAAGGACCCTGGGAGGAAAAGGGAAACAACTCTCTTTTGCCTTGCTTTATTCATAAAGATAAATTAACTTTCTTTCTGAAAATGGTTGATACTCAACCTTGGTTCTGCATGTCAGCTCCTCTTCTTTTCTTTCTTTGAAATGCTGAGCATCTTTTGATATGTTTGGTAAGTCTCTATTAATCCATTCCTATCAGAGTGCTAAAACGACACGTATCACAGAGGAAATGGTTGCATAGTTCTCCTTCCACATGGTCCTCAGCAAAAATAACCAGCTGCAAACAAGCAGGGATGCATATTTTCCATGATTCATTCTGCAGAACCCACCATAGGCTGTGGGACTGTTGTACAGAATTTGAGCTTTCACAGAAAAAAAAATGCTACCAGGCGGCCTGATGGTGAGGGAAGTCTTCCCAAAAAGGAACTGAACATGAATCAAGTCAGGATGACTCAGATTGTTTTTGTGATTCTGCAGAGAGACAATCTGAGATAATAGCTGGGTTGTGTGAACTATTGCTATAATTTATTACAATAAATTTCAAAATACAATGACTTACTATTGTGAAGTGTTTTTTTATTTTCTCTCTGTATATCAAAAGCACTGTAATATCTAGATTTCTAGCCCCTCTATATGAATAAACACATATAAAAATATATATAGGAGTCCTCTGTATGCTTCATAGCAAATATGCAAATTATCATCTTAACAAACATAGCAACATCCCGTTTGTGTGCTCGGTGAAGTGCACTTTGGTAAGAAGACAGTAATGCGTAGCAGGAAGATTGAGTTATGATGGGAGGTAGCCAGCCTTAGGACATCAAAGAATTTATAATTCTATCATTGTATGTTGAAGCTTGGAGCTTATGACAGAGCTGTCTAGGTGGTGGGTAAAAAAAGAGAATGACTGAACAAATAAGCCTAGGCCTTTGCTTAAATATATAAATTTGGTTTTTTGCTGCTTTGGATTCAAAGAAAGAAAGAAAAATGGTCTATTTGTGTTTCGCAACAACAAGGATACTGTAGGCAGCACAAAATATCAGTACAAGTAAAGGACATTTCTGCTGTTTGTGTGTTCTACACGCAGGTTAAGTAAATGGTTTTAATTTAACCAACCAGGTCCCATGACTCAAGGTGAGAAAAATTCTTCTTTAGTGCTGTTCTCCATCCTTTGCCAGAAAGCTGTTCCCAATTGAAACTATATTTATCTGTTATTTACCAGTTTAGTCAGCTGAGGACAAGTTGTTCTGAAAATGTTTGTTTAAATCGGCCAGCCAGGCATCAAGAAGAAAAAGGAGAGGAGTGGAAAGAAAAACCAATATGGAAACACATCTGAAATTCCAGGGAAAACCTTTCTGTTGACTTTATCAGGATATAGCCAAGATCTGTAGTCAACAGAGAATTATGGCTATTAAAATAAGGGAACGAGACTAGAAACTGTAAGGAAAAAAAAAGCAGAAAAAGGAAAATAGAGGGAACTTCCTAGATTCCCATTAAAAAAAGGCAGGGTCAGGGGAGGAAAATGGAGGTTCAGCTGCAAACAAGCAATGGAAGGGAATGAAAACTGAGAAAGTAAATTAAAATATGTATGAACATTGATTTTAATGGATAAAGATACCAATCATTGACCTGGTTTCCAAATTTTCCTGAATAGGTGTTAGAGGCACAGGCTGGTTTCTGTATGGATAGGATATTGAAATAGCAGGAAAATTCGGAGAGATTATTCATGTCTGAAGCTTTGGGAAGTTCACATCTGGTAGTAAAGGAAAAATTTATATTCAATTTTAAATTGCTTGGAAATGATTGGGGAATTTTTCTTTACGTAATTATATTTGGGGTCCTCCCTCTTAGAGAATGTTTTGATTTGCAATTTTTACCCTGACAAATCAATTTTAGTAGAGCACAGTGAGTGCAGCGAGTATGTATCAGCAATGACCATGAAAGGACAAACACCACATAGTGAGCCTTAGAGGATTCAGGAAGGACAGAATTTAAAGTTAACCATGAAGAAAGGCAACTTGTGTAAGAAATGTGTCTGAAACAAAATGACTAGTAAATCCTCCAAAAATCAGTCTTTGCGGGGGGAGTAAATGTGGAAGGCATATTGTCTTCTTAATCCAGAACAGACTGACGCATCTTTTGAAGAACAAACTGAAATTCTTTCTAAACTATGAAATCTTGAAGGGAGACCAGGCATGACTTTACCAGCCAGTAAAAAGGTCCTTTAGCCGCTTTCCTCTTGTCCCAGCCAGACCTCCACATGCTGCTCCCTTGTCTGCTTTTTTAAATAGTAACATCCAAATATGTAGCAAGTAGAGAGATTGGTGATGACCAACAGATGGGTAGTTGGTAGATAGAGGCCACTTAGTTTGTTTCTTCCACAATTTTCTGCTTTGTAGTAGCTTTATTTCCCTTATCACATCTCCCCATCTGTCCTTTTTGAGTTGGCTTTCAATGCAATGAATGGTTTCCATTTTTAATATACCATACATACATAATTATATCTTTCCCTGTGGACATAGGCAAGGAGCTTGCAGTCTTGACAAACACTTTATAAGTGATGGAAACATGTGCTGTAAATGCCCCAGCTAGTAGAAGAATACAGGCCTCCAATATTTTCAGAGTTTACTACATAAGATGACCTTGTTAGCTCAGTCTTACGAACACGGACCAGGACAGAGATGAGCCATCACAATAAATATCTGTCATATGACGCAGAGCTAATTCTTCATGGCCACCACTTTCCTGCATCACATTGAGGTACCAGTGTTCTCATGCACTGAAGGATCCTCCTCCCTTTTGTGTGTTTACCCATGTTGTGGTGCGCCTCTTCCAAGCCCCCACTGGCTGCTATCAATGCCCTCCTCAGGCTAAGGCCCCTCCAAGCACACAGGCACCAGTCTGGTTCTCCAGGAGAGAAGTGTATTGGTCTTTCCCCTTCCATGTACATAAAAAAGCATTCTTTGCACAAAACCAAAGACTAATTTCGTCAGACTAATTCTCCAGGTGCTTCAGGAATGCCGTATGGAGAAACCATCTGACAAAAGCAGCCATTGATGATGGACAAACTGTCACAAAGCTGTTCCTTTTCCTAGAGTGGAACTGAATTCTCTAGCGCACTACACCATTACGTCCCAGGAAGAAAAAGACCCATATAGGATTGCACGAAATGTCCTTAAATAAGGCCTTGTAACTAAGGGGAAAGAACAGTTGGTAGCACTGTCCCAAAGAGTTATGCTTCAAAAGCATCAGCCTGTAGTTCAAAACCTTTGAAGCTCTCTCAACATGAGCAGATCTTCCCTTCTTCATCAGTAGCTGAGCCAGGTTTTGAGCCAGCAGTGTTTCCGAACAAATTAGTAGTAGTAGAAATAGTGGTAGTAATACTGCCCACCCCTTTCCATCACTGGAAGGGTTTGGAAAGCAATCTTCCAGCAGAGCTGTGCCAGTTGCACACAGAGCGGGCAGATGCAGATAACATCTGTTTCAAAGGATGTGCCAGCAGGGCAGGCACTGTGACATCAAATGTCAGCGTACAAAAAGGCACCAGCAAACTTGCTGTAAGATCCTGTGGGGAGTGAACATTGTCCCTCCTGTGACCAGAGACAGGACTGTTCAGTCTGTGTCACAGAAGCAACACGCATCCTCCATCCTGATGTTCCTTGCCGCTCCACACACACTGCACCACAGTCATGCGCGTTCACCTCTACAAATACCAGGTTGCCAGTGACTAATATGAGTTCTTTAAATCTTGATGATGAATGGTTCTACATTCCCAAAGAGGAATGCTGTGTCTCACCACACATTTTTAATTGTCTTGTCTGTGTCTATAAAGCTGGGAGGATGGACTAACAAAAGTCACCTGTGGTGATGAAGGGCTTTGATTAAGGGCTCCTCAAACTCAGCTTAGAACTAGCTATTAGTGCCCAAGCCAAATCTAAAAGCTGCCTGTACAAGGTGCCTATACAAGCCAGGTTGGAGCTAAACAGAAGCACACAGGTTTCTCTGAGCTGAGATAGACTCTCCCCTCTACCAGTTGAACACAGCACTGTTTCAGGCACCACCAGCTGAGCAAGGGTGCAGCCCCAGATGCAGTGGTGGTGTGGATGACAGCAGGGCATTTCTTAGTCTCTGATGCATCACGCAAGCTGGAGCTCAGAGACCAGCTCAGCTCAGAGCTATGGCGCATTACGAGAGCCTTCCTCGCTCCCCAGGGAAGCCAGCTCTGCTCCAAGCTGTGGGAAAACCACAACCAGACCCCATGTTTTAGGTTTTTACTGCCTTTCCCAGCCACATCATCAGACTACCTCATTTTTAGCAAATGATCTAGACATCAGTGAATTCTCCACATAATAAAAGACTATCCTTCAGCCTGCTACACCTCCTCTGAGCGTGACCCCCCACCTAGACTGCAGCCCTTCAAGTTATCCTCCATTTGTTTGTTGGTGTGCTCCCTTAGATCTGCAGCTCACTTTGATTATTTGCACATCTGGAAGTTGTCACATGCCTTTTCTGACCGTGACCATCTGAAATATTACCCAGCAGGACTTGAGGGGAGACACAGTAAGGAAACAAAAACATCCTACTTATAAGAACATGCGGCAGGAATTATCAAATGACACCATCCCAAAGGGTAGTGCTATATATCCAAGCAAAGACAAACTTCCTTTCCATCCCCTAAAGCCAGGACAATTTTTTCCCATAGTACCGACTGCAGAAATAAAACAATATTACATACAAATACCTAAAGTATTTTTCGTTAAACATTATGTTATGAAGGTTATTTATCTATTACTAATGAAGAGAAAGTATTTTTTTCATCCTCCAGCTTCCAAAACTGGAGAGCAGATCCTCCTCATACACAGAAAAACCTTCCCAAAATGGTTCAGTGCCTGAGGTTGTTAGGGTGCCTATTTCTGGTTTGCCTGTTGTCCTTAGAGGCAGAGGGCGGGTTCTTTGGTAAAGCTGGAAAGGGATATATTTAAAAAAATGAAGTTAAAAAAGGTTGAAATACAGAATCAGAGCTTCTCAGCAATCCCATCAGAGGCAGTAGGGGCTCTGGAGAAGAGGAGGAAAGACCAAAATCAATGAAACTGTGCAGGTGGAAGCCCAGGAAAATCAAGCACAGCTTTTAGATTTGGTTTCTCATTCTTAACAAGATACAGAAATGAACAAATGAAGAATAAATTAAGCATGGAGAGCAATACAGACCATACTGCTGCAGTCTGGCAGCTGTTAATCAGTTATATTTTGGCCTTTGTCAAGAGGTTCTCCCTAAAATCAGAAGGCAATGGGTTTCCTTCTGAACAGCTTGTTTGCTTACAGATCATTGGTCCAAAATCTCATTGCTCTGGATGAAAACAGGAACAACTGTGCGCTCCCACGCATTGCTTCCAAACTCCCCTTCCCTGTGGGCAGCCAGTTGGAAGGGGGGCAGTCTTTGTTGGGGACATGATACTAGTAGAAGTAGAACTGGTTATTCCATCAGTCCTCAGCCTCTGCATGTCTCCGGAGTCGAATTAGACTTTGATGTATTGGCTTTGCTCCGTAGCTGTCACCATTACTTCTTCCTTTGGGGGTACTTCATATTTGGTTGCACAGCACTCTGATTTTTTCTTCTTAAACCAAGTGCCACTGGCTACTGAAGTAAATTTCTGACAAACCAAATATGTCTTGATAAAACCCCAACATCCTAGAAGGAGCTCATGTAGCGCAGCAACACTGGTACCCAGGGATCCTCTTAAAAGCAGATGGTCTTCTCTGATGTAAGAAAAAAATCTTCCACGGTCTCTCTGTTGGATGTGACAGAAGGTGTGACTCCCGGCCAGGGGAGGGGGCAGGGAGCGCTGGTGTGAGCGCGGCCACAGAGGGGTCCCGCTATTCCCGAAGCAGCAGCATCCCGGCTGGGGGCGGCGGGAGCGGCGCGGGCGCGGTTCCTGCGCGCTCCCGCAGGTGTCACTGCTGCCCCGGCGGGGACGGCAGCGCCGCCCGAGCCGCGCACACCCGGCAGAGCTCTCGGGGGCTGATGCTGGGAGGGAAGCTCGAAACTGCTGCACAGCCGCTTCCAACATCGCCGCAGCGGAGGGTTTGGAGGAGGAGCGGAATATCGGGTTTATTTGTGTCCGATGGATATCGATCAGCTGTCAGCACACGCATCAGCAAGACTCAAACCAAAAACGTCAAATAGAAAAAAAGAGGTATATGATCACTTCAGGACTACGGGAGCAAAAAGGAAGGAAAAAAAAAATCGCTAGGCTTTTGATAATACCTAACTAGTTTGCTCTACTGTGTTAAAGAAAGTTGCTTTGACTTTCTTCTTTTGTTTCTGATTTTATGCTCTATTTAGTTTTCTCAAACAATGTGTTATAATGAATAACAAAATAGTCCCATCCAGTAAATTTCTCTAATGAGTATTTTTTGTAGCAAGTATTACACAATTCATAGTAGTACCGTTCAGATTACACATTTTTCCTTTGCAGGAAACTGCAGCAGCAGTGCAGCAGATCAGTGCTGATACACTGGCCATGCAGGTCCTACCATGTCAGTACATATAAAACAGAAAGTAGGACTATGCAGGGGATGGATGTGCTAAAAAAGCCATTTCTGTGTTACATGAAGGACTGATGCAGACTGCTGCAGACAGATTTTCTCTGGTAGAGCTGCTGCTGCATGCACAAGATGGCAAGGCCTCAGTAATGAGGAGTAATGACCTCCATCCTGGTGCAGAAGCTCTCAGGATCTGAAAAGGATGAAGCTTCTCCAGGCAACATCAGTCGTCTTCACCACATTGAGCATGGAAAGGCTTTTTCGTGTCTCCTCTTTCTTCCTTTTATTTTCTTTTTCCTTCCCTATGCTATGAGGGTAACATATTCAAAAATCTTTATTTAGATGTACAATAAAAGCAGCTGGATTTGTTATTTTTATCACTTCCTCCTCTCTCTCGTATTCCTTGAAGTCTTCTGGCCTGTAAACCCTTGCTTTTTCCTTTCTTATTAAATGACACAAAATAATCAAAGCCATTCCACCTAGTCCATGCTTTCTGTGGAAAGAGGTTGTCTTCAAAAGCTTTTCTAGAGACACAAAGGTGCATTCCCAGCACATCCTGTGGTCTGGGGTGAGAGAAGAAGCAGGAGAAATCCAAACCATCATTCAAAAAAAAAACCCAAATCCTCCCTACTAGCCCACTCTACTGTACCAAAGGGATTCCACCACTGACATCCAGCTAGCAAGCACAATTTTAGGAATAAAGGGTAACTGTATTTTAAAGCCAGTCTAAAAGGTTTTACATCTCTGATTTCAGTGGAAGTATGCTTTGGGGCAGGAAAAAACAGCACTCCTTGCAGATGGGATCCCAGAGTATGGTTTTAATACAGCAATGAGGTTTGAGAAAGTATTTTTCTGTTGTAGCACATAGCTCTGACCAGCAGCAGAAGAGAGATCTAAAAATCATATCTTCCATGCTTGTTTTTTAGTTGGTCGAGGGGTGGGATGTGGGATATGTCTTTTTTTTTTCCCAATACCACAAGTATACAGAAAAGGTAGATTATATGGGTCTGAACAATAGGAATTGCACTGGGGAAAAGCCCTTTGGAACAAAATGAAAGTCTAATATTTCAATTTTCTCATTACAGGGAAAAAACTAGGATGGAAGTGAAAATTCTCCTCTGCACACAAATGGACGGGTGGGAGAGTGGCTTCAGCTACTCCCTTATAGCTTGGGTCTCCCACACTGTCAGAAAAGGATTAGGAAAACAGCTGAGAAGGAAATCAAGGTAAGAGAGAGAAGGCAAAACCTTGCTAGTCAAGAAAGGTTGCTGAACTACTTCATAAGGGATGGAGGAAGGAGAAATGGAGTCACCCAAAATGACTTAAGAATTAAAAACCTAACAGTTCCCTAAAAACAACTTTGTGGAAACCAATTCCCTCATTAGTTGAGCATATCTATCTAAACGTCTGAACTGTATCAGCAGTTTACTCTATCCATTGATGAAATTCCCCATTTGTGCCTCCTCCCCCAAAACATTTTATCTGTGATTTAGGCACAACATGAGTTTCCACAGACCTGTTCACTGGTGTCTCTAGAGCTGCCACCCAGATCAGTATCGACCAGGACTTAGAAATATTTCCTAGTCTTGGGCTTTAACTTTCATTGTTGCCTCCCACAGACACTTTCTTTGATAACAGATAGAGACATTTGGCATCACTCTGTGGATATCCTCACCTCACTCTTACCATGGAAGAAGCTCAAGCTCCTTACTTATTCCAAATGGTGATGCTGGGAGTGAAAGGCCCAAGTACCCACCCCCTTCCTTCCAGCAGTCCCAGGCACCAGAGGAGTCACACTTTATGTCCATCTTCATTCACCTAAGCAAAGGAACAACTGACCTCCCTGGTATCTCCTGAGGCTCCCAGAGACACCTCCCCAGCAGTGAGGAAGGAAGGTGCACAGGCACCCTTCTCCCCAGGACATTGCCCCATGGCCCTTCCTCTTCACCCTGGGGGAGCAGTGGCTGTAGGAGGAGTGGAGAGCTCCTGGGAACAGGGTGGGAAGGGAAGAGGCAGACTGCTGGGGTAAGGATGGGCCCCTGAGATCAGGACAGAGTCAAAGGCATATTGTGCATCCACATCAGCCCCTGCTCTATCGCTGATCTGCCCTTCTTTTAATGCTTTCTCTTTAGTTTTGGGGTTTTTTTTCCTAATTTGCTTTAGTTCCAAGAAGGATAAAACAGAGAAGGTAAGTATAGAGAGCATTAGTAGGCACCATAAGACCACGCGGGAGAGATCAATAGAGCAAGAATCAGAGGAACAAAGGGAAAAAAAAACCATAAAAGATGAAGAATCCTAAAAAAAAGATGTTACCGATGGGGAGGGGGAGAGAAGAAAGAGAATCTAAAAGAAAAGTTGTCTAAAGAACAGTGCATCAAAAGAGATGAACTCAAAAAAGTTCATAGATTTTGGGTTATACATTCCTCTCAGCTAAAAAGGTAGAAAAGTAAGTCACACTAAATATGTCATTGCCACTCATCTTTTAAAAATAAAAGGGGTAAAAAAATAAAAAGATGGATAGAACAGATAATGTGCATAATGAAATGCCTCATTTATGTGGTACTCACACTGAAGGAGCAGCTGCCAGGTTAAGAGGAAGGGTGGGAAATAGTACCCCCTTTGAAAGATGACATCTGTGATGAATCTAACAAGATATTTCAAAATCTAGTCAAATCAAAAAGAAAGCCAATGAAGGTAAATGCAGCAGATATATTTTGGGAGCAAAGTACAATAAAAATTGTGCAAATGCCACTAACAAGGTAACATTTACCATCGTGTCTTAATATTGTTTGATATTTACTGTCCATGTCCACACTTGTAAATAAGGACTATCATCTAGCATTTGAGCAGGTTCTCAGAGTTTATTATCTGGACAATTTTTTCTTTGCAATTTACACATACAGATCCCTCACAGCAAATAGTGATGATGGTACTCATTCTAATTCAAGTGTTTGTGTTAAAGAACCAGGCCAGCAGATTCCTCACTCTCACATAAAGATACCACCAGAAAAAAGGACTGCTAGTGCGGCACAGGTGGAATAAAAAATAATAATGATAAAAAAAGATCTTGGGAAAAGAGAAAGATGGTCTGAAAAAGACAATGCTGTTCAAGAGACAACTCAAGACACCTCACTGACCCAAGAAGAGTCAGCTACACACAAAGGGGAGCACCCATCTATGCTAGACTGCACAGGATCTGGGCATCACTGTGCCACATAAACTGGCAAAGTTTAGAAGAGGCAATCTACTGCAAAATGGGCAAGTCCTGTAGTTGTGTGTATGGGCAGAAGTACAACAACAATCCTCTGACCTCCTCCGGTAAAACTCTGGTGGGAGTCCTGCAAGAATCATCTCCAAGAAATTTGTAAGAACCCCTGGCCCAGAGGAGAATAATAAAATCACTCAACACTTCAGAGAAAACCAGTGAGAAAACCAAAGGAGGCTGTGATGTTGCAATATCCATTTATGTTAGGAACATATTATTGTAGCGAGTGCAGCAGCCTGGTCAAAAATAAAGGGATAAATCAAAGCAAGGAAGATTTTTTTTAGATATTAGGGAAACAAAACTTCATTGTTTCAGATGTAATGACTGCCTGGAGAGACTTTGAAGCACTCAAGTTGATGTATATATAAACAAAACACTTTCAATTGTACTTTCAATACCACTTGAGGACTCCACACTCGGCAACAGCATGAGGAGGGGAATCCACCCTCAGAGAACCCATCCTCTCTTCCCCTTCACCTCTTTAATATTGGGACTTCAGCACATCTTCAATTCACAGGGGAATAAAATCTGTTCAGCGCAGTCAGATCAAAAGGCAGACTGGTGTGAGTCACAATCACTTAGCAACTTGCTTAAATGAATTGTGGACACAGAATATATTTAAATAATTTGCTGATAATTTCCCTTGAAAACATGTTGGGATTAAAACCTTAATTTCTTTAAATCTCTGTGGCTATTAAAATTCTTTTAGCAAAATTCCTATGTTTTAGTGTCCTGTTATTATAAGTCCAGTGTTATGCACCTACTATAATAAGGGCAGTGTTAGCTCTGTGCACAATGTCTTTAGCTAGAAAAGACAAAAAACATGTCAGTTTTAAAACCTAAATTCAAATTATTTAATTTTATGCATGCTGTTATTCACCATGCATAAAAATAAATAATTGGAAGAGTTTCAAATAAATCTCTGGCTTTTCCAACTCCTAGTTCCAGTTACATATCATAAACAGCCTTTCCTGACTTATATTACCTGCTTTGGCTTTAATTTTTTTTTCTTAAAAAAACACCCTAAATTAATTCCTACAGGTCTTGATTTCTGGAACTGGTTGTTGCCCTCCTATTTTTTATTTCTTAGGAGACTATCTGGCATTTATGTCTTGTGAAATTTGAAAAAGGCAACCTCAGATATTTTATTATTATTCAGTATTGCTTTCTAGATGAAAAAAATGTTTTTGTTGGGTTTTAAGGTGCCAGTCACAGTTGATCTTGCCTGATTTTTCAGGTTTTAATTCCAGCTCAGCATGGCTGTGGCCAACAGGCTGGCAATTCCCCAGCTGCATTCTGCCTCTCTTGCTCCTAATTATTCAGCTCTCCAGTTCTCCTCCCTTGTTGGTTCTGTTCTGGTCACCACAATTAATTTCCATTTTTCAGTCCTGTGTTCACCTTCAACTCATTAGTTTTTGGCAGGCCTCCACTACTGTTTCAGCTCAGCATTTTGCAATTTAACTCATCACTATTGTAAGCCCCTTTTTCTCTCCCTTTGCTTTTCTAGGGTTGAAGGACTGTTTTTACTTGCTTCTTACAGAAGAATGGGTGAATACTTTACTGTTGTCAGGTAGGTGCCAGGGCATCTTCTGCCTCTCCCACCAGGCATTTTCCTTCACAGGCTGATCTGGAAGCACAAAACCATCTAAGTGTGTAGCAGCACCATCAAAGACTTCATCATGTAGGCTTTAGAGCTGTTTTATGTACAAGCATGTTTGGGGAAAGAGGCTGAAGAACCCCAACTCTCAGATGAAAGTTTCAGGCTCCAACCAGTTGTTTTAAGGACTATTACAATTAATATCTCACATGCGGGTTTTAAGCTTCTTGGGCAGAGCCAGGAGGCACTGACTGATGGCTTTTACCTAGAAGACAAGAAATATGGTTCCTTCAGAGTGATTTTCTCTCTTGGTCCATTTTTCCTCAGCAGATTTGTGACCTCATTGACATTTTTAATTAGTAAATTGTTGTGTAACCAAAGTCATACTGCAACTGTTTGGTTTTTGTACAAACATGCCTTTATCTGAGACAATCTTAATTCTTGAAGTGGATCTTTGTATAAATTTGGAAACAAAAATTTAGCTTTTCTCTGTGGGGAAGCAAAAGGAAGTTTGTGCCTGCTTGGAGTTTCCAGTCCCAGTATTGTATCACTCACTGCCTGATGACAGTGATGAGGTGAAGTACCAGAAGATTGTAGACAAACCTTTTAAAAATCCTCTAGTAGTAGGATTGATTTTGTTTGGGCCAAGTTCACTCATATGTAACAGTGGAGTTGTATCACTTGGAGCAAGCTCAAATGAAACCTTAACACAGCTCCCTGACTACTTTGACATCCTTATTAGTAATGCCTGGTTTTACTTTAGAGACATCATGTTAAATCCTGTGCAAATACAGGGAGAGACAGCCATTCAATACAGACTTCATATTTCTTGAAAGGAAATGTCCTGGATTTGGCTAGGATAGATTTCACTTTCTTCCTAGTAGCTGGTGCAGTGCTGTGGTTTGCATTTAGCATGAGAATACTGTTGGTAAGTCACCGATGCTTTCGGTTTTGTGGAGCAGGTCCTACTCTAAGGGAAGGACTTTCCAGTTTCCCGTGTTCTGCTAGGGAGCAGGTGCACAAGAATCTGAGAGGGAACATCCAGAGGATGCCTGACTGACCTGGCCAAAGGGATATTCCATACCATGGAACACCATGCTCAGTACAGAAACTGGGGGAGTTGGTCAAGAGGAGCTGATCACTGTTCGGGGGCTGAGCATCGGTCAGCAGGTGGTGAGCAATTGCATTGTGCATAATTTGTCTGTCTTGGGTGGAGGATTTATTCCTTCTTCTCTTGCTCTCATTTTCATTAAGATTACAGTTATTATTAATAGAAATTATTTCAATTATTAATTTTTCCTTATATTAACCCATGAGTTTTACTTTTTCCTCTTTGTCTCCCAGTCCCACTGGAGGTAGAGGAGAGTGAACAAGCAGCTGCATGGTACTTAGTTGCCAGATGGATTTAAACCATGACAGGAACGAATTAGAATAAGTACAGAATGGGTTCAGGAATACCAATGCTCCATGACTTTTTATAGACCAGTTGGTGTTGCAAAGTGATTTGGAAAAAAAAAAGAAAATATTTCTTAGGGTGAAGTTGCATGAAATGCCTAATGCTTGAATTTGAAACATTAGGTATTTGAAACCATTGATTCTTTGAACCAGACAGTGGTATCTAATTAGTTAACTACTAAGGCAAAGGAGGCAATATACCAGTTGATGCAATTGGTGGCAGCAGGAGTTTGGAAATAAATATCTCTATTTGGCAGTGAGAAGTGAAGCAGAGCTCAGATTTCTGTGAATTGCCTGGCCCCAAGCTCATGTCTCAGAGTTCATATTTCAGTGGTAAAATTAAATCTCAGTTTAAGATCTGTGATTCACTGCAGCTACTTACTAAAATTCATCTGATCTCCCTATGTTGTGAATATTTTGAGTTGACCTGCATGGAGCTCTTGCTAAGATCTTGATAGGACCCAGCTCTGATGGGGTATTTCTATAAAAGCTTAGTAGAATCGTGCTAACAAAAACAGACATACTTTAAAGCAGTAATTGTCATCCTAGCTAGAAACCAGAAACATAGTGGCATATGAAAACAATGAACAAACAGAAGCCCCAAACCTCAAAAAACCTCAACTGAGCAGATTATAGGGAACAGCCATTCATGGATTTGTAATACATTTTGTACTGGGCTCACTCAGACTGCCTCTTTTAAGACGCTGCATTCCTGGTTGTGGCTGCACCAGGCTACTGACAGAGCTGGTGGAGAAGTGAGTGCTCCCTGCAGAAGGCAGCCCAGCTCCCTTCTGCCCAGAGCTGCTGTGTACAACAGTCCTGTCCCTAATGGCACCAATGCAGGTGGTTTTCCAATGCTCAATGAGATGTCTCTGGTATTAAGGCATTCAAGTTGATTGTCTCCTTGTACCTATGACCATCCTACTTTGTGTATGCATGTTTAGGATTCATAGTCTCTTTGAAACAAGATTTTCAATATCAAACCAAAGTCAGCATGACAGATGGTAGTAAAGTTGGCTGTCCTGAGTCTATTCTGTGCATTGCTAAAAAGGCTTGTTTGTCATGTGCACCCTACCATGCCCTGGAGGTATCAGCATTTTGTCATTTGACTTAGTTCCCATCCTTTTTTTTCTACTCTGAGATTCTGTCTCACTATCCTTCTATCACCTCTATCAGCCGACAGTGTTGTTTCTTAGGCCAAGCAGATTTCTGGTTCCAGTTCAGATATAGTTTCAGGAGCTCTATATCTACTGTCTCACGGGCAACATCAACACACGCTCATAAATCTGTCAACAGGTCTATGTGTGAGTAAGCTCAGCAGTGGACACACAACAGCATCCCCAAACAGAGTCCTGGAATTAAAATGACAGCTTGCTCCTGCGTTGCTACCAGAGCTTTACTGCACAGTAAAGCACAGACCACTCCTAAAGCACCACCTTTTCAGCTTAAAATGCTGCCTTGTGTCGCAAGTGACAGCGAGGAGAAAGAAGCACTGTCCTTCCTATTTAGCAAGTGCAGCCTTGTATTCTCAGGCAGCTTTGCTCATGTCCATTCCTAAGGAAGTGCAGTCCATTCCAATCGCCGCGCAGGCTGCGCTGTTACACAGCAGCAGGGCCTGGCTTAAAGAAAAGTTTGCTTATGCCATGGTGAGCAAGCGGGAAAGGTCTCTCTGCTGCTAGCTTGATAAAAAGAAAAGAAAAAGTAAATGATTATCAATAAAGTGTGTTTGATTAGGTGTCACTGAGAGAAAGAAAATGCCATTTCATGTCACTTTTTAGAAAGCACAAGGTGTGTAACTTTCGGGGATCATTTTGCTCTTGACTAATCTTCAGATTCAATATTAAAATCTCAAACTTCCCAAGGGAAAGAGATTCTGCATCTTTTAATGAAAGATAAAACAACAATATAAACATACACAAATTTACAGAGAAAGGATCAACTTTAATACATCTGGAGTAAAAGGTGTTCTTTTTTTAAATATGGTATAAAAATAAATGCAAGAAACATTAACAGAGAATATACAGACAACAGACAAAGACACAGGCTTTCTTTCTCAATGTGAATACATCAGTGAAATGAAACCTTCTGTTCTAATTTATTGTGCAATAAATGTGATGCCATATGTATATTTATTAATATATGCATTTTTACATTTCTTCCAGTTTTTGATTGACGTATTTTTTTAATAAACTGTGCCTAGCAGAAGCTTTTTTTTCACTGTACTTGAGCTTGCAGAAAATAAAAAGACACAGATCCAGCTTGATATGAAGGAGGAAGTGAGCAGACAGTTTTCGAAATGGAGGCATCGAAAGGCTAGAGAGTCCCTCGGAGTCTGTAATGCCTTAGTATACACAAAAGAAAACAAGTCAGGTCCTTGCTCATGCAACATCTTGTTCTACTGTCCTCTGAGTCAGGCAATCAGTGAGCTACAAAGTATGTATAATGATTTGAGTCTGCTTCCATGCTACAAGGTGATCCTTTTAGTAGGACTGCACTAGACTGGTTAACCTCTTTGATGTGAGCGATTTCCCCTGAGGAAAAGATAAAAACAAAAAACAAAAACAGAAAACAGAGGCATGATCACTGCAAACCTGTTCATCAGCAACCACTCAGTGTTGCCACATCACTCTCAAATAACTAGGGGCACCAACTGGAGTCTGTCAAATCTTAAACCACAGGAAGCCCTTACACTTAAACACCTGCACTGCCAGCCAGCCAGATTGTTTCACAAAATAAGCCAGCAAATTTAAAGGCCAATTTTGAGCAAGATTGTTCTAGGCTAATGAGAAACTAATGCTGAAGTTTTTGCTGTCAGTCACACCCAGAACTTGAAGGCTACCACAAGCAGGAGTGCATTGTGCTGCAAAGATGAATGGGCAAACTGCGGTAGCTCTGTCACAGAGGACAAAAAAAACTACTTTTGAGTTAAGGTAAGAAAGTAAGAGGCAGATTGCATATAGGTAGGAAAGCAGCTTTTCCATGAACACAGTTATAGGTTTGTTGAGGCCATATTTACTAATTATAAGGAACATTGGTCAGGTATTTAACATGTGACTGCATAGCACTGCTTTGAAGGTGTTGGATTTCCACATTGTTGTTTTCCTCATCATTCCTCCTGTTGCAAGGATGTGGTTTCAATTGTTTAACAAGTTCTTTTAATAAGGAGTAATGACTGTCCCACAAGCTAGGTCGACAGCATGAAGAAGATGGTGTAAGGTATGTCACTCTGGTATATCTCAGGCAGATTTGAGCTTTATCTGAGCCAGACAGAAACCACAGAACAGGAATTAGCTCTCCTACGGCCACATAAAAGGAGTTAGCTCTCCAAGTGCCATCCTACTGTGGCTCTGATCCAACAGAGGCAGAGCTGGCACAGCAAGCTGACATCACAGGCATACCCTGACAATGTAACACAAATATACCATAAAACATTAAAGAGAAAATGGCTCTAACTCACCAGTTAGGTATTTAATACTTACATTTATTATATTGTTCATTTTAAGTGCCCAATTCAGAAATATCAAACTGGTTTCAAGGAGAATACAGTAAAAATACTGTAACTATGGAGAGATGCTTCATTTTCCGCAGTAAATTAACATATTCTGCCATATCAATAAATTGTTAAGCCATCTGCAGTATTATAACACAGTGGAATTACACAATTTAATGCCTATTGTCATTATCAATTAAATTTAAGCTCATAGGGATCTGTAAGTTGGTCCTGAGCATTTGCTCAAATGCAATATATCAGAGTGGGTCTTCATAAAAGGAAGAATAACTATTTTATTCTTTGTACTGTGAAATACAAGTTGAACAAATTAGGATTAATACTGCCCCTACAACATAATTTAAAAGGGAACTCATGATTCGCACTGTTGGGTTAGACTGGTCATCCATCAGGTTCCCCATATCACCTGACAGTATTATTACCTACTTCTTTGAAAGATGGAAAGTCTCCTTCCTGGCACACTGTCTTCCCTGCATCTGCCACTTTCTATGTACATTAAATTCACACCTTCTTGATACTTTCTAACCCTTAAATTATAGGATTTAAATTATGGGATTTTATGCAGCAGGCAAGCTGTTATAGTAAGACAGACATCTTTTCTTTTTCAAATAGTCAAAAGAGCCTCAACAGCAGTGTGGCCTTGGAACACAATTTAAAACATTAAAAGCATTTCTGAGATTAACATTTTGTTTGACAATTTTGTTAGACAATTCAGGACTTTTGGTGCTATACATAATCTCAGAAAATATTGAACATATGCTTATCTTTGCTTTTCATTAGGTTATTTGCACTTAAGTTCACAGGTGTACAAGTCTGGTTACTTTCTGTAAACATGTATGAGTTCCCTTTAGTACTGAACTGCATAACCCACTTAATTAAAATATTAAAACCAGGAGTTCTCTGTCAGTTACAATTTGCTCAATACTACACTGGAAAGCTGCATAAATGCTTGTTGTGGTATAAAATCTGTGAAATAAATTTTTATTATTATTTGTAACAACTATTTAATCTGGAATTTCTAGACGGACTATAAACAAATTCTAGCATCTCAGGAATGAATTATGTTATCACATAAAATAGGAAGTCCTGACATAAAATCAGGCCAAAAGGTAGTTATTAGTTGATCTGATTCTGATTTCTGTGATTGTTTTCTACATAGTGTTTGAATTTCCCCCTAGAGACACAGTAAGATGTCATGACAATTTTTTTCTGTGTTCCACATAACTTGCTCCCTGGATATTGCTGATCTTTAGATATTTTTTCTCCAAAGCCCTACAGTGATCACTGGATCACTGGATGACGGCCCCTTCCTTCAACTCCCCACCCTGCCTCAGAGAAACCTCCATGTGAACAACAACAACAACAAATGGCCTTTTTCCATGCCTTAGAAGTTCTAATTTTTCACAAAGTTGGAAAAGTGACAGCTTAGAAGATACACCTTCCTTAAGAGATCTTCTTAAATGCTTATTCTGAATCATATTAAGTTTTCTGATAAGGAAAATAAGCTTTTAATACACAGGCCCAGACACAGAATTATCACATCTTCTTATTAGATCTGCAGGGACTTCTTATTTTCCACTTCACAAAATATTCCTTTCAAACTCTGTTCCAGAGTATACTTTTACTTTAGCTCTCTGTGGTAGAGTTTCATAATTACTGCTTCTGGGAGATTTCCAGATTTACTTAATTTACAGACTGATGTAAGGATCATCCATTGTGGGTCATAATTTAAGAGCTGAGCCTAACTATTTCAGATACAATGTTAATAGCATTTCTATAAGACAGATTTTGATTTGGGAACCTGCATCTAACATGGCAGTTTTCAGAGCTGTAATATATGAAGATGTTTCCTGTGCTAATGAGATTAAAGAAAATTGGGGAAGGGGGACGAATCAGAAGTAGTAAATATTTATCTGAACAATGAAAAGGAGATCTTTAATATTTTCAATATATTCTTGTCATCAGCATTTAGAAGCATATGGCTAAATTCTAAAGATGATTAGGATTTTTTTGGCTGTATTAATGCACTTTGGACAACTATTTAAGAATTTTACTAATAATGCAGATGCCAAAATGGAATCCTGCCCACATACCCTGACAAGGGAGTCAGAGTACAAGAAGGCAGCACAGCAGGTGGAGTGACCAAGTACATCTAAAAGTACAAAATCAATTTGCCTCAGCATTCAGTCCCTATTTGAGCATATTAACTGCTTGACATGGAGTTTTCAGCTTTACTTCTAGCAAATTTAGGGGGCAAAATTGTAAAGCTATGTACAAACGCTGTCAAATACAGTTGTGCTGACTGACCCATTTACACAGCATGACCCTAACACCTCAAATGATCCAGGAAAAAAGTCAGCGACAGCCTCCTTACACATCTGGCTTAAAAGAAATCCCTATGAAATGTCTACAGGCATTGGAGTTCAAATGTATGGTAGAGAAAGATCAGGTCTTTTCCTTTTAGAAGATTAATTATCTTTCTGCTATGCAACCTCAACTGTTCCTTTTTCATGTTTCTTTATTGCCAGTGCAGGTGCTACTCCCCAGGACCTATACTGGTAGCAGTAGAAAAGAGAACTCCATGCATCTGATGGGGAAGGAGAGGTAGAGTCCCACTGTGAGGAAAATGAGATGTGGGGCGAGAAGCAGCCCTCCTTGGACTCAGTGTTCTCCATCTGCTCACGTGTGAAACACCTGCAGCACACTCTCAGCTCAGCCAGATCAGCAGGGAAAGCTTCCAAGTGACATTGCAGGGCACTACACACAGAGCTGGGGGGTAAACAGCCCCTGACAGGAGCACATCTGGAGCGACATGGGAGAAGAAGCAGTAAATCCCTTTCCATGGTGAGGCAGCCCTTGCTCTGCCAGCACAAGGGAATTGCTTCAGCACTGCTCTGGGGTTCAAATTCTGCTTCAGCTTCCACAGCAGCACAGGATGCTGCTGTCAACCATCTGTGCAGGTGTATTTCTCTTTCAGATGTGAGGAAGGGGAAAGGGCTAATATTTACTGAATTTGGGGAACAAGTAGTCAGCACAGCTGCAGTGCTAAGTGGTTACATGTGCAGGGAAATCCTTCTGCCTCTGGCTGAGATTTTCAGCCTTTTGTTCCTTTCTTATTAGGCCCAAACTGTTTCCTGCAATGATCTGAAGCAGGAGGCAGTGGCTGAACAACTGCTTTCCTGTTTTGGCTCACTCCAAATCCAGTGACATCCATTTCTTTCTCCTTTTGCACTTTGCATTTACTGATGAGCTGCTCTCATTTGTGATTGACCTAAAACCTCTTGCCAGATGGGGTAGTTTGAATTTGAAGAACCATCTGAAATGTAGGCTTCCAAAGAACTGATGCACAAGAAAAATATTTTTTTAGTATGTTTGTCCTGGGCCTGACTCCTCAAGTTTCCGTACCTCTCTGCAGTTCTCATTCCTGCAAATAGCCTAAGAATCAGGTAAATTTTTGTCAGCTGGAAAATGGCAGACACTGGCCCAGTACCTGACCAGTCTGTGTTTCCTCCTCACTTGAATGACCCTGGTTGTGTAAGTGCTACTCCTAAGCTCATCTCTTCCAGCACAGAGCACAGCAGCTTAGCTCCAGTCACTGCAGAACAGCACAAGGAGGCCATTCCTCACTGGCATGTTCTTTAAAATATTCCTCTGTGGGCACAGTTCTTAAAAAAACTCCTTAAACTAGGGGTCTTTACAAATTAGTAGGCCAAAATAAAAATTTCAATTATTTATTTGTTCTTTTTGTTCAAATATGAATAAGACATCTCTTCCTGAAATGGAGAAGGCCTTCATTTCTACAATTAATTATTATTTTCATTCTTGTTTTGTATTTGTAAATAAGCAGCTTTGTGATTTATATTTCTTCTAACTGGTTTTTTGTTTAATTTTGGGGAATAACCTGTAAGTAAATTCAAAATGAGATTCCAGAGCTGAAACTGCATTGAATTTCTTGGATAATGCTATACTTGAGAAAAATCTAGCCCTTGGCAGGGTTTCAGGACTAGATGGAATTTTGGTCTGGCACAGTAGGGTACACAAGTTTTACCTATTCATATAGTAAAATTTCATGATTAACAGATGAAATTATTTATGTGCTTTGTTCCTCTATAAAAGGGATAGATTTTAATCTGAAAAGAGATTACACTTGTTTAAACATCTAGAAAGTCTACGACCCACTGATAAGAAGTGAGGAAGCTACTTTTATGAGTTTTAATTTCCATCTCTAGGCAGTAGTTCACAATGTCCTGTTAAGGGACATTGGATTGAAACTCAGTGAAAATGTGCTCTGTTCTATGGCCTTTGCATTTCAAATCTCATGCATGAAATGGTCTATTGTTACTGGTTTGGAGGGGGAAAAAATCAAAGGACTCTGGTCAGCAAGTTCTTCCAGGTAAGTGGGAGAAGACAGCTGGAAAGGATACAGGTAATATAAGATATAATGGTTTCAAACTCAGAATTATTAAATGGGGCCTTGTTTATGAGGTTATGAGAGGAGATAAATATAGTTTGATAGCTTACTATTAATATATGAAGAACTGAACTTGGTCTGCTTTGTACTGGCTGTATTTCCCTAAGACCTCACAAACATACAAGCATCTCTTTTTTTCTGTTCTGTATAACTATGACAGATGAAATGCTAACACTGATGGTGGTGTCTGGAGTCATGGCATCAAGGCATGAGGATGGAGTGGCTCCCCCCACAGCTCTAAGGAGGGAGGCTACCCCTTCTTGCCTCACTAACTTAGTTCCTGGTGGGACAATAAAATTTGCATGGGGTGGAAATTAAATTAACTCATCTCCTTGTAAAGCAGGTCCTTTTGTCTCGAGGCTTCCAGACCAGCAATCACAGCTAAGCTGGGGCTCTGGTCCTGCTCAGTCTGCCACTGTCATAAGTCCTGCATGTACATGAGAAATTACAGACAAAATTGTTCCTTAAAGAACCTCTTTGCCCCCATCAACATTATCAGTGTATATTCACCTACTTCTCCACCCTGTAATTTAGATATTAGCACTTGAGGTAAATTTGCTGAGCTTTTTCATTTTTCATATTTTTAATAGCTTTTTCCCCCATGTGAATTCTTCAAAAGAATTTGAGTTTTTAAATGTCACAGAAACTGCTGGTTTTGGTCTCTCTACTGCTTTAGCACGCAATGAGATCCTCCTGCTCCATCACTTAGATCTTTAATTTCCCTAGTCCCTTGGGGAGCTGCAGGTGACTGGACTTTTATTATCTCAAAGAGAAAGCTGAGGGGCTGAGCCAGGCAGGGGGGAGCCCAGAGCGGTGTCACTGCTCTCTGTGCCTCTGACTCAAAGCTGTGACACACATGGTTGCCCGTGTTACTCCACTTGTCTGATGGCTTCGTCCCAGTAGTGCTGCAGTGTCTGTGCGCTGTATTTTCACACAGTACCCAGGAGTGTAAGTGGGGCAGACCAAGGATAGCTGGAGTTACTACTCAGATACAAACTATAAAATGTTCAGTAATAAATATTACATGTAGCAAATTCCAGATTGCTATAACTTGTGTATATTTTATGTGAATGCAGACCTGTTTCTAAGGCTAACCATATTTTCTGCCACAGACTGCTGAAGGCATTAGCAATTTTGCACTATAAAATCTGCAGAGCAGCTAATTAGTCAGTTTTTAAACTGAGCATTTAGACCTTTCCTGAACTGCACCAGCTTACTAAAATCTCCTGGAAAGAAAACCCTTTAATGTCAAAGAAATTCAAAGCTGAGCCTAGTGTATAGTTCCACTTCTAATTTTTCTCTATCAGACTAAAATAATGACTCATTATAATAGGTTATTTCCATGTAATTCATGAAATAGTACAGAGTAATTGCCCTCTACAAAGTTTCTAAAGTTTCTAGTTTAACAAATGCTTTCTGAAGCAAGTGTAACCCAATTTAGTTTAACATTGATCAGGAGCCTCCTAGAGTCAACAAATCAGATAATGAATTGCATGTCCATCTGTTCAGACTGAGTCCCTAGACACAGCCAAGGTTACTGTGTTTTTATTAAACATTTCAAATGGAAGAAACTGAGGTCCAATTTAGTTTAATACAAATATATTGATATAATATAAATATATTTGATATAACTGAGGAAAAAAATCCAGTGAAAATTAGTCTAAATATTGCAAACCATCAGAGAAGAGAAACTGTAATTTTCATCTCAATAAATCAGAGATGATAGCTTTATCCAGGTTGCAGAAGACCCTTTTCACACCTATCTTCTGTACTAATCAGTAGAACAGATCTATTCCACAGTTCCTCACTTCACAGTTGATCAAGTTAATCTGTACAGTGTAGAATATTTTCAGAAATGTTTCCCTCATCCCTGCTATTTGGAACCACTGTACCAAGATAGATAATTACATATTATAAACTCAACACAACCAAGAACAAGAGTGGAAGAACAAGGATGTCTGGTGGAAAGAGGTCCTGAGGAAGCGGTTGACATGAATTCAGTCATCTTGGAAAAAAGGTTTGCATTTGAGCATTCTGATGCTCTGGATAAATTTTCAAGGCTGAGAGCTGTCAGTCTAATAGAGATTATAGATCTAGCAGTGACATGTTTTTCTTTCATACCTCACCCGACTTGACAGACTCCACCCAGGGTAACAGGTAGTAGTTGGAAAAAAAGCAAAATCACAGATTTTATTTCAGAGTTTGCTCTGCGAAAAAGAAAAAAAAATCCCGCTCTTCTACCAAACTACTAATGTCCAGAAATCCTCTTGTCCATTTCTAGTTCACAGCTGGTTTATTGGGCCTGCCTTGCATCTCTGGCATGCTGCTATTCTGGTACTTCTGCCCTGAGATTAGCAGGATGAAAATTGGGCATGGCTGCAGGGCACAATGCTCCCATGTTTGTGCCCAGAACTGCTGGTTTATCTGTAAGGCTGCTCTGGGAGGGATTTCAGCATCTCCCAGTCTTGTCTTCCCATTTTCCCTTCCTGCACTGTATTCCCAACCCCTCTACCTGCAACTTGCTATTTGCCCCCTCATGGCCACCTGTTTGCACAGTGTTTACCACAGCCAATTCCTGACCCCTGGGCAGCTCAAAATGCCCTGAATAAATGTGGCATTGCAGCTTGTCAGGCACTGTGACTGGGAAAAAGTCTGGCTCGCAGAGGTCCGTATGTGTTACCCACTCTATGCACTCTCTTTTACAAACTTTTTATTAATATGGAACTTCCTACTGAATTATAATGGAGTTATCATGTATAGTGCTATCATGTACAATGTTGTTTTATAGATCCAACCTGTTTAGACGACACACAAATCACACTGCAACATGCTATGGCAACACCACCATGCAAAACATAGGGGTTTTTGTTTCAAACATTGGGATCGTTTCCTTTGTAGCTGTTTATTTACTTTTAGTGTCCTTTACTGACTTTGTCCCATTGAATCCAAATTTCTTCCTGATTACAGTGGATTCAAAGTATATTACAGGAAGCCTTTACCTATAAGAAAGTAGTTAAAGAATTACTGTTTTGTTTTTAAAAGTGAGATATTCCCACAGCCTCACAAAACTTTCACTGCATTTTTTTTTTTTGATTACTGGAAAGTATATATGTATTTTTTAAATACTTGAGGCGATACTCTAGAGCCTCATTACAGGGGAGACAGTTTCTGGCAACTGCTTCTCCTTCCCTAGAAACTGAAAAAACAAAAACCATGATCTTTGCTGAAAGCTCTCATTTTGTTCATTTCAACACACACAGCTCCACTAACCAGGTCACAGAAAAAGCCACTGACACACACACACACACAGAGCAGCGTCACCTGCACAATTCAACGGACAATGCAGACAAACTCGAGTATAATCCAAGATCTTTCTACCTCTTTTCATAACAGGTTAGTGCTCGCTCTCAGTGTTGGTGTACAGTTTTTATGGCATGGAAAAATAGGGATGTTTCTGCCCTACAAAAATAAATGCGTTGAATTCTTTAGTTGGAACTTTCACAATGTAAAAGGAAAAAAATATCCCAAAGAAACTGGATAAGTAAAAAGAATCCCAAGTATCATGAAATCAGTGGATCTTCTGGCAGGTGGCAAAAGAATGCCCAAACAAAATCTACCAGCATTCATTTTCTTTGCCTTTGATAAATAGCTTTTGAAAGTTATACATTGAAAAGAAAAAAAAATCAGTTCTTTTAGTCTATTATGAAAATGAATCCAAATCAAACCCTTGTACATAAACAGCATGAATTCTTTGGTCCTGTAGAAGCTGTTAGACATTAAGGAAGATGGGAAAATTATTATTGTTTTTTTTCCCTGTGCCCAATCGAAAAAACAGGGACAAAGTCTTTTTTAGTAAAATAAAAAGAAGACAGGATGGAAATCCAATGTATTCAACTGTTTTAGACTTGGTATTTTAGAAGGCACCAGAAAAAGAAACAACATCAAGCAAGTTTTCACAGATTCTTTACTAAAATTATAGGGGGGGAAAAAGTGACTAGTTTCATGCTTCCTAATGCAAAAAGCATGGCTCCCAAAGGTCCATTCCTCCATGTGTGACTATTGAGATCAGTGGGAAAGGGACTAGGGAGGAGGGGTTGTAATGAAAGCACATTATAAAGCTGTCATTCCCATAAAAATTCACAAGCTGTGATGAATACACTTTTAACCACCAAGTTAGAGAAGTAAAAGGGAAAGTAGGGATCAGTGAGGGGAAGGGAAGAAGGATGTCCCATCAGGCTTACTAGTCTTCCGAGGCAACAAACTTACCACATTGCGTGTGAATTTCTCAAAAGATGTTCGACGATCCAGAGTGTTTTCCAACTTAAATTTGAAATAAATAAAACAAAAGAAACAAAAAGAAAAAGGAGGGGGAAAAGAAAAGCAAGAACAATGGAGTAGAAAAGGAGGTTTGATGTAACAATGGACTGCAAAACAAAGTTTGTATAAATCAGGAAGCAAACACAGGTGTAAGGCTGTAATGGGACTTGGCAAAACAGGGGATGGGCAAAACAGATACAGTACTAGACAAAAGTAATTTTTCATGGGGATCAAACTGGTTTGAATTTAAAGAAAAACTGAAAGTAAAAAGAAATAATGAAGTGCACATCTTGTGTTAATGAACTGACATTCACAAACTTAAGGACTTCACACGGACAGTTGAAGCTTTCTGGTATTTTCAACATCTCTCTCTATATTGGATCTTCAGAAATCAACGTTTGAACAAAAAACAAAATCACACAGTACTTTCATATAATTTTAGGTTGTCATTATTAACAACAGAATGCTAGTGTTAATAACTACCTTGTTCCAGTAACAATCGGGGCCCCGATTTTGCCAGGCACAGGGCTCCCAGCTGATTCTAGGAGATTACTGTTTAGAGCCCACTGATAGATTTATCATCATGGAAATCTGCATTGTACAAGCTGCTCCACGTAATCTGGGCTGTGGCTATTCAGAACCCATTCCATAACTGGACTTTTCTAAGAAAATATTACATACCAAGACATGAACCTCTGTTTGCCAAAGTGTGACATGATCAGTCTTTCAGGTCAGATTCCTAGCCTACTCAAAACTATTCATGTAGTAATAGGGACAGAAACAAAATTGGTAAGCCCCTATATTTATAGTTGAAGTTAAAAGTTATTCATATGAATAAGATTGTTTCTAAACACATTCTGTAGCTTTCATAGGTGGAATAAAGAGAACAACAATTATTACATAAGCAAACTTGCAAACATGAAAGACTATTCTTCTGGGATTTTATTTTATTTTTTTTAATGTATTTGTAAAGCACTTTGCAATTTAAGGTGCTTCATAACAGAGAAAACAGTACAATATGGGATGTAAAAATAAAAATAATTTTTGCTAGATTAACTTATTGAAACATGCCCGCATGCAGGATATATACACATATATGTATATTGAACTCCTGTGTGTATGTGACCCTCCAAAAACGCCAAGCTGGTCACCTACCAGATATCCAGTTGCACTGGCACAGGGGAGAGAAGACTGAGTATTGTTGCAAACATAACCACTGCTTTGCACAGTGGCAAGACAAAGGCAAGATGGACCAATACCTTTTTCTTGGCCTGTAGCAGCTCCTGGTAGGCACTGGATCGTATAAAACGAGGATAAGAATCACTTTTCATCAGTTTGTAAATGTGCTCCTGAAAAAGAAAGGAGGAGCTGTTACTGCCATAGAAGAGGACACATGTAAAATGGGAGGCAGCCACATGTTTTGGCTGTGGAATGTACACCAGGTAGCATTGCTGTGAATAGGAAGTATTACAGGATAGCAGGTCTCAGCTCTGAAGCGAAGGCGGAATTGGTTTCTATTCTTAAAGCTGAAATTCCATCCATTTCTTACGTATAATTACAAAACACAACTTTAATTTATTGACCAAATTTTCCAGTACAAAATTAATTTCTAAGAATTGATAACTGAGTCCTAGCTTCAGGTCCAAATTCAAACCTCCCTTACATTAGTTAGTTTAGCTAAGTGATGAAATTAAGAGCTGTGGGTCCTTCCTCATCAGATTTTCTGAATTAGTTTCTGGAGATACTCATGTGATTTCAGAGTCTAAGAAGAGGATTTCAATTCAGCACCACAATTAATGCTTAGGTTACTGAGGATTTCCCTGGCTACTCTTGACAAAATCCTTTGACAGGTGTTTAGTCTGCTCTCCAGTTAACAATATAAAAAAGGAAAATACACTTGTCATTTGGAAAACAGTACCAGGCTAATCTAATTTTCAAGACACTAATTCTTCAGAGGCATATGAATATTTGGAAACCTTTATTCAGAAATTAAATGACAAGAGCAGCTTAAAAAAACCTTAATTTTGGAATGTTCTAATTTCTGAAAAAGATGAAAAACAAAAAATCTGTGATGTAGAACACTTGATAATTCTAGTTCTAATGATATGCTAGAGAAAAGATTTGTAGAAAAAGCAGCCAGAACAGAAAATACTCTCAAAAATATTTTTTAAAACCCTGAATCATTAGCTATTCTATCATTACCTATTTTCATGGACTTTTTGTTTTATTCAGATTCTATTTCTTACTGTAGGAAATTTGTAGCACAGCAATTGGGAAACAGCAAACAAACTGGAAAGAAAATACTGTTTCTCAGCTTGGTAGTGCATAAAATTAATGAACACAAAAAAAGCCAAAACGAACAAAAAAGCCCCAAACAAAACTCCCCACCTTGTCTGAAAATTAAGGCAAGGTAAAATTAGAACTGATGTTTAATTTTTGCTGTATTAGAAACCATAGAAGTTACTCTAAATGTCTTTGTATTTCTTACAGTAAGCAGAGAAATTCTGATGTATATTCAAAACTTAGACTGGTTTATTTGGGGAAGGTTCTGCTCTCAGTCAACAGAGAGCAGAAAGTGGTGACGAGCATTAAAATTTAATTTCTGTACAAGAAATATGCCTGTAAAAGCAAGAATAAATTGGGCTGTATTAGTATTGTTAATGTACAAGTTAGCCAGGGACACATTAATGCACAGATTTAGCACAAATGGGCTATTTTTACTTATGTGTCCCATTTTACCTATGTATCTACATTTGACATGGAGTTTCATATTTCTATGTTTCCAGTCCAGAAATTCTTTTAATACATTTTTAATCACAATTAAATGACCCACCAACTGCCAGAATGGCACACCAGCAGTCTCCTTCCCAGCTGGCAGGCCAAAAAAAGCCTGCTGCAGAGGCAGAGCCCTAGCCCTGACAAAACCCTCCACCTCAGGTGGGACACTTTAAAGTTCCTAAAGTTTCAAGTAAGAACACAGCAGGTGCAGCCTGTCCCTTTTCCACAGAAATTCAGGCTTCCAGGTTTAAGGTTTTGTGCTGAACTGGATGAAGCAGAGGTCCTCTCCACGTGGCAAAGTCCTGCTTGCATAAACACTGAATATTCCATGTCTTTCATAAATGAAGGACAAAATTACAAAAAGAGAGATCTGGCAGTAAAAGGGTACTGAAATTTTACACTCATTACAAAAAAAGAAGATACTGGCAAGGAATTTAAATGTCAATTACTTGCTCAACTGCAAAGACACATTTTTTAAAAACCTTTAATCTTGCTCTATTTTTTACTTTTGCCATTTATGTCTTTGCTATATAATATGCTATATTCTTAAATCTCCAGGGGTCAGCAGATGCAAGTAAAAATTGTATGTGTGGTTAAATGCAGAGTACTTCAAAACAGTGGCTATGACATAGGGTCTACTGAAAATTTCCTTGTTTCTTCATAGGTTGCTGTTCTCATAATGGAAAAATTAAAAGGAGGTAAAATTATTCCCCCTCATATTTAGGGCAGAGGCATTCTCCCAAAAAGTAGAAATCCTCAATTCAATTCACTTTTCTCCTTCACGGGCCTTGTAGCAGCATCTCCTGACTCCAAAGATGATGGCCTAATAATCAAACTGCAGGAAATTCTGCAGGGATATGATCTCAATCTCTCCTTTTGACACCATTTCACTTTGCATTAATAATTAAATTTTCATCACTGGGCTGCTGATGAAAATGGAGGATGGTACCAGTTCTGCTACTTTTACTGTAAATCCAATTATTTTCTATTGCTTTTCTCAGAAGTCTTCAGAGATTAAATATTAAGTTATAAGTCATAGGAAGTGTTGCATTTAATACAGAAGTACTTCATTTTTTCTTCACTACATGCTTTCCTTCATTCAAAGTCCACTTGAAACCTCTGTATCAAGCACAGGAGTTTCATGAAGAACTTCATATGCCTCATGAAAGAAAGAATGTTACGCATTTGCATTGCCAAAATGGCATTTTAGGAAACAGGGCGCTATCATTTAATTCCCAAATACATCTCATTTTTGCATACAGATTTCACTAGCCAATATTCCATTTCAGATGTCCATAAACACAATTGCAAACTGACCTGAGCGTCTTCAAATGTGTATCTTCCAGGTTCCTTCACATTCTGAGTGGTTTTGTCATAACTTTTTGAATCTAGGTTGATGGCGCTGGGTGCACCTGGAGCAAGAAATTCTTGCCAGATTTCTTGGACACGAGCAGGAACTTCACGGATTGGCCTCTTCTTCAGGTCTTCTACTGCTAACCAGAACCTATGGCACAACACAGCACCTTGACTGCCAGCTCAGGATAACCACTAATGAAGTGCCCACATTCTTCCTTGCTCTTAAAAAAGAAATTAAGTAACTGAAGTTTTCATCTAGACATGCTAAAATAAGAAAAAGCTGAGTGATTTTATGTTGGGATCAGCATTCTGGTGCACTGTCTCAAGGCAATCAATCCACCCAGGGAAGAAATTTTTAGAAGACTCTTCATGGGATAGATAGGAAATCCTTCATTACTTATGTATGGGTAATGTGCTTGCAGGAAGATTCCAGATTTAGCTAGAATTAAACTGACACTTCATTTTGGCTGAACCACAAGGGCTTATTACTTATAAACTAACTGCTTTTTGACATTCCTTCAAAAACTAATCATTTATATTCTTGCTATCTACATGAATCTCTGAGTCCTACTAAATCCTAAACTTTGTAACTAATTTTGTTACTCAGAATTCATGCATACATTGAAAAAGCATTTGTTTTGCTAATTGTAATTTAATTTCTCTTTTCAGCATTCCATTTACATGCATATTTTTGCTCAAAACGCTGAATGGAATTACACATTCTCTCTTCTGCTGCCGAGCAAACCAACATTGGGCAGCCATATGTAGTGCAGCCAGTTCATTGTATCCTCATTCAGTCTGGAACAAGATCACTAAAAAAGGCCCTGAGCATTTTATGATTATAGCTAACTAGCTGTAAGCTTTATTTCATTATTTCTTCTATTGGTGTTCAGACTCTCTCATGGCACAAAATAATCCTAAATTAATCTAGGATCACATTGTTAGACATGGTTCAGACCACTTAGTTCTCCCCCAAATCCAAGAGCTCAACTAAAGTTTGACTTTGGTAAACATGCAACATATACCATTGCAACATTTCATTATTGTTCTGACACAGCTGATCCTATGAAACAGATAAGCTGAGCCTTGAAGTGATTTAACTTTAAAATCAGCTGGATTTTCCAAGATTCACAAATAAATTGGGTACACTTTGTGGTTTGAACCCTGCTTACACTGTGAGATGAATTTAAGCTCTCTTAGCTGAGTTCAACAAGGATGGGATAGGAGAGAACAGTGAAACTGTCCTCAGACCCCCAGGAAAGCAAAATGACATCACCCTCAATCCAAATTCTAATTTAATTCTTGCAAAAAACTTAAGAGAGGATAGTAAAGCAGAGCAAACCTTATAGAACTCTTGCTATAAGATGTCCTTCACTTCCTCTCAGGAAGCAATTATTCCTTCATAGTCCTGTTTTGAAATTTCTTTGTAGCACAGATGGAAGGGACCTGTGTTCATTTTCCACAAGCCAGCATGGTTAGCTTCATGCTGCCAAGAAGACTATTTCAGGTATTTCTACAACCTTCAATTTCAATTGTACATAAGCACAATTTTTTCATCTAAGATTCTCCAAGAGACAGAGAAGCAATATTGTCCCAGTTTTGCAAATATATTAATAATGTAATAATGTACCGTGGTTTCACCAAGGTCACAAAGGGGGTCTGTGCCAATAGAACTCCAGTTTCAAAACTTCTGGGTAGCATCTCTTTTATAGATGAATTACAGTGTGAATTGAACATAATTCTGCACAGAGCCTGGGGATGTATCCTAAGAATCTGATGGCAACGCAGGAATGCCTGATAACTGAAGTTTAAAAACTGCAAAGCTCACAAACTCTAATTCAGTTCACTCTCTCAAATTTGGGCTACCTACTTTGGTTTCCTTAAGCTGCTTTAGATATTTGCATTTAAAAGCACATATCCTGCAGTGCTAACCCCTTCAAGTGCATCTTCTGGGATTGACTGATTGCTCATGTGTCTCCAAGTCAGGTAAGGAACACAAAAATGAAAGGGAAGGATGCTCTTTGTAAACACACATTTTCTGTCTCCCTGCAGACATCCTGCAGATCTAGCTCAGAGATGGCACTTCCTTTTTTGTTCCATTGTATCACTGCCAATAACTCTGGGAGTCACTGCAAACATGCCTTAGGATGCTATTTGCTTTTGCAAGCAAACTGTTTTCATATAGTAGGCTATACTCAATTCTGGGGAAATAGATGGGAGATAAATTTCAATAAATTTAACTTCTATGCTTGCAGCATAGAATGGGGAGGTTGTATAGACCAATTCTTGCAGGCAGAACACCAGTTCTTTGATAGATTAATTTAATTTTACCCTTCTAACAATAGCATTCAAAGGCTCAACTAAAAATGTGAAACTCTAAATATAGAAACCTCTCTAAAAGTGGGAAGAATTATGATTTCTGTGTTATGTCTAGGGTGCTTATTTCACAGCCAACACACATTTTAAGATTTTAATCTACTTATCTTTTAAGAAAAGATGCCTGCCCTCCTCCCACAGAGAGTTGAATTCAAATATTCAAAGTTAAGAAATGACAAAAATAAAGCTGCTCCCTCTTGCATTTTCAAAAATAACTTTTTCAAATATCCCATGGCAACCAATAGCACAGATGAAGTTGAAATGGAGTCACAAGACCTCAGCACAAGGCGTCAAATCAAAAGAGTTCCCTGTACCATTTTACAGCTCTCTACCTCATGAGCTGTGACCAGAGCAAGGGAAGTCTCCTGTGGCAAAAAGCACACAGTCTGCAACATTAACTGTGTGCAAGGGCAGGCGAGGGGAGAAGGGGAATGGCATTTTTTGGGCAATGATATACACAGCCTTGGTGCTACTTTGTGTAAAGAACTAGAACTCAGTCTGGCTGCCCTCGGATGAAACTGCATTTCCTGTTGGTGGAGGTTTGCTTTTGCCATGGAGACCTTTCTAGCAGATGCTCAGCACTATTTGAACAGAGACTTGAGCAGCTGAGTGTAAACCTCCCTGCTGTCCTCTACCCCAGCATCTGGGCTGCCACCTGCTGGGTCACAGAGCAGAGTGAGGGTGTGTAGTGCACAGTAGTAGCACATCCAGCCACATGGACTGCTAAAACACATGTTGCAAGGTATCTGGGGATTATGTCCTCCAGCTGGATTACTTTTTCAAAGCCACAGTGGCCTTATGGATAAATAGCACAGCTGCAACACAGCTTCTGTCCCATTAACTGACCTAAAGACAGGTGCAGCCAGATTCCAGAACAAGCTAATCTGTTAAATTTAGCCCAAAGGAACAACAACAAGTGAGAGGAGGGCTGCAGTGGTTCTCTCTGAAACTCATGAGGTATAGTCAGTGTGGAAACACT
Source organism: Molothrus aeneus (assembly GCF_037042795.1). Taxonomy (NCBI): domain Eukaryota; kingdom Metazoa; phylum Chordata; class Aves; order Passeriformes; family Icteridae; genus Molothrus; species Molothrus aeneus. Next base: position 45,461,931 of record NC_089648.1, read on the forward strand.
GGAGTGGGAATTAGGTGAACTTTGCACTCATTGCATGTGACAAAACAAGAGGCTAGACCTTTCAGCATTGTCAGAAAAAGCAAACAAAAACCTAAACAAACTCTATGAATAAAATCACATAATATTTTTTCCAGGGCCAGGAAACACTGCTCTCTGATTTCTAGAGTCCACCTTCTTGCCCACTACAACTTCAAGCTTCAAGGCATAGTAGAACTGAAGGATCTCAAGAATATGACAGAGAAACTCATTAAATCCTGCAACTAGTTTTTTCTCATCTGCTCTGCAGAAATGGCAACATTGCTGGCACTTGGCATTTAAGCTTGAGTCTGAATGAGAAATAACTCACAGGCAATTTCAGCTTTGAGGATTACATTTCGGTCAAGTTATTAGCACCCACAACAGGGCCTCATAATCACCACTGTAAAGGATAAACACCTCATAAAATGCCAGCTTGCAGGGGGATGGTTAGACAAAAATTATTGAGGGAAGATATCCAAATCTATCAAATTTCTCAGTCTCTCTCATTTTTTCTGGATAACAAGAATGCAAAGTCCCTTTTCCCCTACTAGTCATACATTACAGACCTAAGAAATGAGCATCGAGGAATGGACAAGGGGTCCAGTGGCTTTTCCTTCTGTGTATCATGAAACCTAACCTGTCACCACTCTCCTTTCACTAACTTAGGAGGTTTTTCAGTCCTAGAACTGCTTTGGAGATCACTCTCACTGCACAAGGATTTGGACAGGCTTTCAGGTTGGCAGGTCTGAAATTATTTAATCTTTACAGGCTGCAATTCCTGTAAAACAACCAGTTGGGAGCAAACCTATAGTCAGCATACAAATATTATTTTTCCAAATAATTCTGCTGCACTACAGACAAAGGAAGGACAAGAAGAGGAATACAATTTCCTACAGAAATTAAAGACATTAGGTCTCTAGGTGCCATGCTGCAGTAAGTTTGATTTCATAAACTCACTCTCTTTGAAAAGTACTTTTTTTAGCACTTGGAAAACCTTGTGACTAAGCTCACTAGACCTGGATCATACTCAGACTTTAGTCTTGTGAATTTTAAACAATGTTCACCATTTTTGTAATAGGCATTGGGAATTTCATAAATCTATTATCCAAATCATATGTTACTTTAGCTATTTGTTCTGTGTATTGAGCAGCACACAAAGCAATTCTTCCAACAAATGTGCATGGTAACAAGAGATCACAAGTCATACCCTGCATCAGGTGAGTGCAGAATCCAACCTGCAAGCTGCAGTCACACTGTAATGAAATCACTGCACTGACAGAACTGCTTATGCAGTTTTATTCCTTTGCTATTTCTTTACAACACTCCTTCAGAGAGTGAAATACTATTAAGCCCCATTTACAGGCAAAGAAAAAAGAACAGAGATACAAAGTGAGAAAGGGAAACCTGGTTATATTCCTGATCACTGCACCATTCTTAGTATGAAATCACAGCTCAAGGTCCTTCATCCTTGCTGTCTTCCTTAGGGCAGGATCTGGATCCCAAGGCAGGGATACAGACCCTTTAAGACAGGATCTGGATCTGCCAAGAATGAGATTCTCAGATACCTTAGGCACTCTCAGTACAAGTTAATGTAACAGTAACGCTGGGACTTCTTGCTATGTAATATCATTACACTTGAATAGAAATGGTGTATCTGGTAGACTTATCATTTCATGGTTTTGGTGTTTGTTTCACAAAATGAGGTATAAGACACCTAATCTAATAAGACACCTTCACCTATTGCTGAAGCTCCTGTCACGCCTGCAGTCCCTGCTGTATCCTGTGTACTCAGATACTTGAAAGCTCAAAAGCAGGGCCCCAGCTGCCATCCAACTATAGGCTTGGCAGTGTTGTAAATTTTATCACTATTAGATTTGTAAAAGTACAAGAACCAGCAACTGATTTGAGTTGAATTTGTTGCAGTGGGAATATGTGGGTAGACATAATTATTTTTCTTAAGGTGGCTGTCAAAATAATAATTAAAAAATACCACTAAAACCCCCAGATTATCATGATGGAGTTAACAGGTGAGCAATGAAAGTGGTTGCCTTCTAAGATTTATTTAGTGGTAATGCTTGAAATCATCAAGCTTTTAACTTCTGTTATTGACATCTAAAACATTTTGACAGGCATGCATAACAAGCTTTACAAATTCATGTTTTCTAACCCAGATTTACTATGTGAACCTAATGGACTGATTTCCCTACAGCTTAGGCATTTGCAAACATAATTCTGAGTTTCTGAGACATTTTCCCTTCAGTTAATTATCACAGAAAGCACCTTCTCAGAGCAAATTTATGCCCTGCCTGGCCTTTAAGATCATATTCACTGTTTCTCAGATATTATATTTAATAATGCCAATTTAAGAATTTAGAGGAAGAGACAGAAGAGCAGATGGCATGTCAAGGAATCATCTCTGAAGAAATTTCTTGAGGGAATTTTTCTAGATCAGTTACTTGCAGTTTGCCTGTATTTAGTGTTGTAAATAGGATTAGACAAAAGAGTTAGGGATTATGTGGGTAACAGTCTAGTTGGCAGAGAGACAAATTAATCACAGGAAAGCACCACAAACTGCAGCACACACTGAGCTCAATAGGTTCATGTTTGAACAGCTGCTCTGCGTAACAAATTACCACGATGCTCTTTAAACAATAATTTAAAAAGAAAAAAATTACCTTTCCTTTTCTATGTCTTATTCTGATTTTTAAACATTCATTTTATCAACTGGTGTTTTTAATAAGAAAAATCTGTATTTGTGACAAATAAAGTCATCAACATACACATACAGGTCAGGCTATATTTGTGATGCAAAATTAATGTTTGAATATGAATATGGTCAGCAACTTAGAGGACTCCAACTCATTATTCTGCTGACAAATTTAAATTAACAACAAGGAGATCTGTGCAATTACCCGGCATTTATAAATCAACATCATAAATATTAAATGCCTCTTGTAGGATGCTACAAAAGCATAATTTTAGTATGAATGGCTATGCTGCACCACTTTAGAGTAAGAATTGGCATAGGAAAAAAGTAGGTTAGGATTATTCTGAGTTCTAGAATGTAAATGCAAATAGGATTTTATACTACTTATTGGTGAATGGAAAGTGATACAGATGACATCTGACAAGAAGGTGGAATTAAGATAAAAACATGTTGCCTATATTTTTGTACTATGCTCAGCTTAATTTTTCTGTCTATAGAAAGGCTGTTAATAATCTCTCTGAAATAAATCTTACTGAAATATGACTTTCTTAGAACAGGAAAAACAAAACATGCTATTAATCAATTGATGGACTGCCATTTTTAAAATCAAGACATTTTTTCCCCTCACTTAAAATTAATTCTGTAAGCACACTGTTAAAAAAATACCATCTATGCTGCATACACTGAGAACACTTTCCATTTTACAACTAGTGAGGAATTTGAGAGCTAGATGTCACCCTGCTTCAGCTGTGTCAAATGCACAAGTACTAGAATATTGGTGGAGACATTCAAAATGATCCCCAGAAACCAATCAACATGATAAAAGTAAATGAATTTTACTTTTAGATCCTTTATTTATTTTTAATCTTTCTTTTTTCTTTTTACTTTTCTCATAATATTTGACTAAATAAATTATATTGAACAGGCTTTGAATGAATCCATTTTATACGTGTTTAAAAGACAAGCCTAGAGAAAAGTTCTTATATGATTAGTTTGACCAAAAGTTGAATATGAATAGAAAAATATGCTTCATATGAGTCTCTGTTAACTATATGAATATTTCCTTCAGCCTGTACATGAAAGTGAGTAGCAATCTGGATGAATTAATCCTGAAAGGTGAGGAAAATTTTTGAAGGGGTCAAAAAATGAAAAGTATCAGGAAAAGACAACAACAAAGCAAAAATCCAATATAACTTACAAGCTATTAAAAAAGAAAGTAACTCCCATTTACCTTAAATTTTCTGAACTGAATTCTGACTCCAAGAATTTTAGAAACTGCTCTCTTCCCACAGGGTCTTTCAAAGCTTCATCCATGCCAAATCCCCATCGTTTCACCCTCTGCTGTCCTGGCTCTTTGCTACGGAATTAAAAACAACAGAACCCAAAGTGACCAAAACTTCAGTATTCTAACAATGTATTCATAATTTAGACCAAGTCATAAAGTTCCATGGTTTTCTCACTTTTTAGAGTGCTCACATCTGTGCAATGTTCAGCAATGAGCAAACAGACTGTTAATACTTACTTAGGATGAAGGTAATACACAGAAAAATAAAGATTTCCAACTAGGAATGTTATCAGATTTTAAAAGCCATCTTTTTTTTTTTTTTCCCACCATAGTAGAAGCTTGGAAACTGGTTACTGTAACATTTCACACAGATTTATTAATATATAGCACTCCCCATCTTACAAATCTGTAAAACTGGAAAGACTAAAAGCGTACTGCATTGCCCTTCTAAGGCCTCAGTATTCTCTTGCAGTACCTCTGTCTGAAATCTTCACATTTCCAGAAAAGCATGTTATACTCCCTTACTTCCAAAGAAGAAATAAAATTGTATACCTTGCCTCCAGTTCCCAGAAAGTGGTGTCATCTGATATCCAAGGGTTTGAAGGATCAGGGGGCACAAGAAAAGGATCATATTCCAAATACTGCTCTGTATAAGCTAATAGACTAGGAAAACAAAAGCATCAAACATTGTCGTGTCAGGAGGAGAAGAAACCTGATGGGGTTACCCCAGCTAACAAGTTACCTTGCATCCACCAAGCCATAGTAACTGTGTGTGCACACACTCAGAAGGCAGCCAAAAGCTCAGGGTGAAATAGGTTTGCTCAGGCTGTTTGACAGTGGACCATTGAAGAAGGAGGGGTGGCTCAGGTCTACCCAGAGCAGAAATAAAAAAAGCTTCCCTAATACTTCCACATAGCTTCATTTAAGGTTCCTTTAGGCACTAATAAATTAAATCATACAATCTCCTCCATGTACATTTGTTTTAATAAAGGAACATGTTTTATATCCCTGTGGTTTTAATCAACAGTTTCCTTAAAATCTGTTCTAAAACACTGCATGTTACACAGGTTATATTTATTTGCCCTGCAGCTGCTAGTACTCTTTTTATTTTCTCTTAAATATATTTTTTATTACTTCCTAATCAAGGGCATTATTCCCAGATTTATTTTTTCAAAAATAAATCAATTTTTTTCCACAATTTTATTTAATATTCAGGAATTGGTCTGACTCGGTCGCACACACTAAAATTTTTTCCTGTATTCTGGTAATTTACATCTCCCATTGTCCTTATGTATGCTTGCTGTTTCCTTTGGACTCATAATTCTTGTAAAATTATTGACAAGTGAGGACAACTATTCTTTCTTTTCAATTCCTATTATATTTAGTATACTTTTTTTTTACTGTTCAGCAAACAAAAAAATCTTTGCCTGCTCTCTTTATAAATAAATATTTATTTGGATTTGCATATGTATACACACATACACATAAATTAGTAGACATATATGCAGAAATGCTTATGAGAAAATGAACAGCAATTTGTATTTGGCCTTATTTCCTTTACTAAGTCCCATGCAGCTCAATTTTCTGCAATGTTGGGCTTTTTTTTTTGCTTTCTAGCCACTTCCTGACAAACTTAGGTCTTATTTGCAGATAGATGCCTACTAGTGTTACATCTCTGACCCAAACTGAGCCCAAACCCACTTTGTTCAAGCACTGACTGAGCTCCACACCAGCCGATTCCCTGGCTCCATCAGTGATTGCCCTTTTGAAATATCAAAACAACAACCCCAGACCTATTCCCATTTAGCCTCCCTGTCAATGAAAGGTGAAACTTATAATCACTTGGTCAGAGGCTCTTTCAGTGACTCAGGTTTATCAGAAATGTATCATGGAATATCTGGAATAGTTTTATCACTAAAAGAATTTCATACTTCTCCACTTAAAGTAAACTCTCATCAGTTATTTCTATGACATCTGAGCTCTCATGTCTCTCTTGAGCTATTTGCAGTGAATAGCTCTTTGAAACTATTTCACACTGACATTTTTCCCAATAGTTACCAGTCTAATTGAAAAAAATAGAAAATGTGACAATATACATACCTCTCTGCAACTTTTGACATTTTTAATCTATGTCTGTCTAATTGCATTTGCCAGTGCTTAATCTGCAAGAAAGGAAGGAAAAGAGTTTTATGAGTAATTTATTGCTTGACTCTATCTCTATAACTTTTTTTATTAGGGCTGTAATTGAACATTAATTTATCCTAGGGCACAGAAGAGAAATATATCTGAATTAAAACAACATTTCACCAGTGTAGCTCTAAAATAAATGGAAGTTTCCATTAAAGAGAAAAGCTCATACAGAGAAAAAAAATGTGCCCAATATAACATTTTCCCTAAAGGTTCATCAACAGAAATCCAGTTAGCCTTTTTTTAGATTTTTGAGGAGAACTAATACTTCTTCAGACATTTAACTTCTCCAGACTCTAACATCTCAGGAAAAATTAACAAAGTTTTAACAGTAGATAAGTGTGTGAACCTATACATGCATGTATGGAGTGGTAAGTATACCCCCAAGCCTCAAATCAGCATTGAAAGAAGAGCGAGCTCTCTACAGCTAAAGGGGCTAATGGGCTTAGCTATACAACATACCCACTCACTGGCCTACTTCCTACTGCCTTTAGGTGTTTAATACATGATACAAAAAATTCAGGTGTTGTCTCATTAGTTTTGATGAAGTTACATGCCTAAATCCATATACCTTGAGACAAAGAAAAGGTTTATTAAATGTTTGCAACAGCTGTTTTGAATAAATTCCCAGTTACAATAATTTTTGGGTTTATACCTAAAAAGTTATCACTGAAAAAGTTATTTTAAAAGTAAATTTTTGTAGTTATGTTTCAAACCTCTTGGTGTAGTTCATCTTCTGTGGGTGGCTTAGTCTCTGGCACTGGCGTGTGCGTAGGGCTGTGACTTCGAATGTCATTTTGTAAGCCATAGACAGACTGTGCAAAAAAATATGGAACAATGATGGTTGCTTTCAGACAATGCTTTCTACACATACCCATACTACATTGTGCTCAAGAAGTTAGCCAAGATCATCTTTACCTAAAGAAACGTCAATAACCCACGCACTCAGAAAAAATCATGCTTCTGCACTAGAGTGTAAAATAAAGACTCCCAAACTCCTACAATTCCATAAAGCCACAACCAAGAATCTACTTTTATTAGGTCTCTATATATGCATCATACTAAACATGGGGAATGTCACTGAGAGATGCTATTACAGTAAGTAATGGCATATATAAGGAGATGACCTCCTGAGAGGTACACTAACTCACAGATTATTTGGATTACTTCCAAAATTGCAATTACTATCTGGTAAATTACACTAATCTGGACTTTTCACTACCATAAAGAAGCCAAGCTAAAACTTTCTCTAAGTCCACTTTCTTTTTTAAAACTTACCTTCCCATGGGTCAACATGCAAATGCACCTCAAAGGAATTACTTTAAAGTGGGAGTCAATCTATACGGTTATGGTGCAAAGGATTTAAAAGTGTTGAGCCAATCCATCTGTACATCCCTAGAGAAGTTACACTCTAATTACAACCTAATTTAGACAGAGCTAATTTCTTCCATCATTTCCAGTCATCCATTTTGGGCATAATTGTAATATAGAGACACCCTTTTCATGAAGACCAGGACAAGAACTGCTGTTATAGTTTGTACTGAATTTTTAACTTTTTTTTCCTTAATTACTTACAGAAACATTTTAATGTGCTTTATTCAATCTACTGAATAACATGAATAAAGCATGCAAAAATGAATTTTATCCTCAAAATCTTTTTGTATTTCTCCAAAATCTTATGTGATAGCATTCACTTAGCATTAGCAAATTTGTTAATACTAATTCAACTAAGAGCTTATGAAATATTAACATACATTTCATGCATTTGCTCCTTGCAGCTGTAAGAAAAAAGTGCTTTAAGAAATTATGGAAATTCATTCTATAAATTTCCTCCACCTCCTGCTTTTGATATAATAACTTACCTTTCTTGTTTTATGTGGATTTCTCATTCTTGAAGATTTTTTTATATCCACTTCAGTAGTGTTTACACAGCCAGGCTATTAAAAGAAAGAGAAAGGAAAGCAAAAGGCTAAATCTGTGATGGAACTTTTCTGAGCTACTCCTCTTCAGAGTGCAAGACTGAAAAATAAATTCCCCACCATGAAATTGAAATAAAATAAATTGCCAAGACAGTGGAAACCAGTCAGTTTCTGCTTTGGTTTTGCCAAGGAAGCCATTCATTACATTGTAGCTATCCCTCTAGAGGAGCATGGTTTGACTTAATGAGACAAAATCAACAGAATTGTGAAGTATTCACCTCAGCTGTGAACCTCAGGTTCGCTTCAGGAGCCTTTGGTTTTGGGTCAATTTTTAAAGAGGATTATGTTTTAAAATGAAATGGAAAAAAAAAAGGTTTTGTTTCTACAGAAAAGAAAGAGAAAAAACCAAACCAAACCAACAAAAAAGGCTTCTGCAGCCTAACCAGAAGACTGACAGCCTAAATAAAATTACTCTCAACACATCAGATTTGGGTTTCAGTGGTTCATTCTCACAACTCTGTGGCCTCCCAAAGCACACAAGTACTCTAGTTTCTCCTAATTCATCTTCTTTTGACACTTCCCTCTAAATACAAAATCTATTTGTAAATCTGTTTTTTACCCATTGCTGGAAACAAATAAAAAAAAAGTGTTTTGCTCTCAGGTGAGTCTTATCTATTGATTTTGGAGGGATTACATTTGACACTGAGTGGAAACTGCAAAATCTGTTCTCTAGTGGGAACAGACTTCTACTGAAAGTAGGTTGGGGTATTTTTAATGGAAGTAGCTAGATATTGAATTTACTTGCCCAACAGCCAAGCTGGACTTATTATTGCTCTAATGATACAACCTCTGTCTTCTTATCAGAATGGACAATGCTTGATGTGACTCTAAATTTAATAAGACAAAATTTAGGCTTGTATAGGCTAAGAATATCTTATATAGCTAAGAAAAAATAGCTTTCATTAAAGACAGCAAGGTTACTTTGCCTCTGAAGAATTTTCTAAACAACAGACTGATTTTTTTTCATCCAGTACGTTTTTTTAAAAATTAATAAATAAATAAGTTTCTATTTTAAAGTAATAAATTAGTGTGCATTTCATCATATAACATTTGAAGTAGAAACAGCTTCTCATTGCTAATGATAAAAATAGACAATCTTCTTAAGACTGCACCTGACACACTAGAATTGGGACAGTAACTTTTGTGCTTCTGGACAAAAATGGGAAGTTTTGAACCCAGAAATAACTTGCAAATCTCAAAGAAAAAGACAGGTTGAAAAATACAAAGTTCTGCATGATGGCCAATTTAAAAGCAGAAAGCAATTTCCCAGGGCAGTATATTGAGATATAAAGTTTAAAAAAACCAAGTGCATCTACTTTAAGATTACAGCAGCAGCTGGCAGTGAAGAAAGCAGGGGTTTTAACAACATCTACAGCCTTTGAATGTAACAATTTGAATAGCAGGCACACTTACATAAGGCACAAACTGTTATTTGTTCAGTTTTCAGTTATGGTTTTTATGCTTCTAAGCATGCTTTGAAGTTATACTTTTAAGTATGTCCTAAAAATGGAGAGGGGGGGGAAAAAAGGGATAAACCTCATCTGAAGCTTCTTATTTTTAAAAATTTTGAGCCCGCCAGAAATAAATTGGTATGGACAGATCTTGCAACTTGCCTGGGTAACTTCCATGCCAGAATTGTACAGATTGATGCAAGGGGGACAAAAACTTCTGGGGGACTTTTAGAAACGAAACAAAGGCAACAATTTGCTGGTTGCAAAGAGGCCTGACCCAGTAGTGACCTCCTACAGCACTCAGTGGATTCTTATTGACACCTGGCTGCTTCAAACCCCTCACTCTGAACTGAAGTTGCACAGGCAGGGAGAGGCTGTGGGAGGAGAATCTGGACCAAGGTGGGACTGATGAGAAGCTGGCAGGAGAGCAGCCCCAGGAAGGCAGAGGCAAGGAAGTATCAGGAAGCTTCAGGGCAGAAGGGGAGGTGGCTAAAGGGTGTATCAACTACTCTGACAACCTGGGGTAACAATAGGAGCTCAAGACATGCATCACTACCTCTATACAAGAGCATTCTCATAATATTATTTAAATTATATGATCAGAAGTACCTAATGTATTTTGGGACACAATTTAAGTTTTCTTCTTAGCTGAAGTATATTTATTAAATTATACTTGATATGAGATGGGTTTTATTGTTTTTCTGATGCTGCCAAATTTCATCTGTAAATATTTAGGAATAAATATCAAACATCTTTTCAATTAAAATAAACACCAAAAGTTGCATTATGTGAACATTTTGCTAAAATAACTCAGCCTTTGTGGGAAAACCTTTGCTGGACAACATTTAATTTTATTTGTATGCCCTCATTAACATAATAAGTATCTGTTTGAATACAATTATATCCAGCTGTGTTTTCTTTTTGTGTTGTTTTTTTAACTGTACTACCATAGTTCAAATAGTGAGATGCCTGTCAGAGTGCTCTGCTGCAAGAATTTAGTGTGTGGTATATAATTTGCATACTAATACTGTAAATAGTTTTCAAACGGATTTCCTGGAGGACTTGAGAAATCTTCTATATGTGTAAATAGAGTGCTTATTTCTTTCAGGAATAATGTTCTTTGTGAAAACAATTTTCCCCCAACATACACAGAGGAAAGCCTTGTGACCTTCTTGAAATTATCAAAGAGCAAGATCATAATCAGGGTAGAATCTGGTCCTCATCAATTTTTAAATATCTGGGTGAAAATCTGTCATACATTCACTAAGTTTTTTTCATCCATCTATTAGCATGTACTTATCTCAAAGTACAAATGCCCTTGTATTAATCAAAGGACAAGTCAGTCCAGTCACGATAAATTCACTGTTGATATAAATGGATACAGATAAATAATACAAAAAACCCCACATATAGAGAAATTTCAACCCCTACTTCAATTATTGCATAACAAGGTTAGTATGAATCCCAGGCAGCAGCACTTTCTACTGATGCTGTCTAGGAGGATGAACACCAGGCTTCTGCTAAGAAACACCAAAGAAGGAAGAAGCCTTGTCTGTAAGCAGAGGAGGAACCAGAACATACATGCCTTGATCTGGCTATCACCAGCATTTGAAGCAACCATCTGAGAGGATGAGTTAAAAAAAAAATCTACTTGATATAAATGTTCTATCCCTGATAACTGTGGCAACAGTGAATATATTATTTAAGCCCTTCTAATAGTGCTAAAGTGTATTAATTTTAGGAAACCTGTAACAACTCTTTGGAAGAATTAATTATTTACAGAATATGGCGTGCCTGAGCCATGGTACATTTCCATTCAAGCAGATGCAGGGTATGGAGTATTTATAGTCTGCTTGCTGTACAAAGTTGCACACTCCAAGTACCCTTTTTATTGCCTGGCCATATAGCCCAAATCAACAGCTGTTAATGCCTTTTTTGTATAAAACCTCTTTGCTATGATGTAATTCTAGAAAGTGCAGAATGCTCAATAGAGAGTAAATTAATATTTATAATTAGGTCAGCTGAAGTTTTGATGTCTTTTTCATCTTTCACAAAGAAGACAGCAATTTAACTGTGAATCTACTTAAGCCAAAATAACCAGAAGTTTTCATGTATCTGAGACAAATATACCCCTGTATGTGGGAGGGAATAAGCTCGTGCATTCTGATAGGCTGGGGACTGTCTGTCTGGATTGCTGCTCTGTAGGAAATGATCTGAAGGAGAAGCTGAACATGAGTCAGCAGTATCTCTTTGCAGCAATGCAGACAAACTACATCCCCAGCTGCACGACCAACAGCTTAGCCAGCAGGCAAAGTGCTTATTTCTTTCTACTCAGCATCAAAATGAAACTTCTGGGACACCAAGACTACTTTTAAGCCCCACAAACAACACAAGAAATATATTTCAAATGGTAAAATCCAGTGGAGGAACAGACTTTTTTTATGCTTGCAAAAGGGAAGAGCTAACTGCTGCCTTTTGTGCCTACAGGGGGGCTTAGTGATGCACCTTTCCAAAGGTGCACTCTGGAAGGACAGGAGGCAGTAATCTGAAATTGCAGTAAAGGAATTTCCAGTCAGCTATAAAGAAATATACTTCACAACAAAATTAAGAGAGGCTGTGGAATGTCCATCCTTAGTGATTTTCAAAGCTTGTTTAACCCAAGTGCCTGGACAATCTTATTCACCTTAGAAGTCAGCACTGGTTTGACCAGGAAGTTGAACTAGAAGACCTCCAGAGGTCCCTCTCTGCCTACGCTTCTGTGATACAGCCTACTCCTCACAAAATGAAGGGAGTGAAATTCAAAGAATCCACTTTACAGAACACTCCAATCAAGTATTCACATTTGTGTGAAACTCATCTCTCTGCCTTCCGCACCCCACAACAGCAGAGTGGAAACAAGACTGGTATTTGCTTCCTTGCTGCTGCCCCTGTCCTGCAGCAGCCTATGCTGCACTCCCAGCCCATACAAATAAACCTCAGGTTGATTTAAGGAAATGTAATTTCTCTTTAGCTAAAAATACATAGGTGCTACTTAAAATAATTACCTCATTTCAATATGCACACCCATAAATTCAGAGTTCATTAAAGCAGTAAATATTTAGGTAGATTGATTCACATACCTTAGGCACTTTCATTGCATTTCAGTGTCAGTACACTGTGAAATAGATATTTTTATTTGTTTTGCAGGCATAGGCTAACTTGTCAACTGTAATTGCAAAATACTAAGTTTTAAGATCTTCAGGCTTCAGAATTTAAAAGCCTTTAAATTTAAATTATGGACCTGGGTACAAACATGACAGATTGTCTCTCTCACTGGAAAAGATTAAAGTCAGACACACAAACATAAAGGAAAAGCAGAGATTTAAATCTTTCTTTTACATTATGTGAAATAGAAGATTATCACAAAGGAGTAAGCTTAAAATTTGAAATTTTCTGTGTCTCAAATGTTAGAGTTGGATTCTGCAACAATCTATTCTGCTATTTCTGTCATTGGTGCTATTCCTGTCATTTTTCTGGGAGTTTTCTAACCCTCAACAGTAACTATTCATATCACTTTCTAAAGTAGAGAAAAGAGGCTAATTAGGCAGTGAGTGATAAGCAGAACAGCAGAGTTCATTTTTATTTGTAGGCTTTCGATTCCAGTTTACTTGTGCAGCTATCTGAACAGTGCATAGTTAAAAATCAAGGGGAGAAGGTTATATAAAAGAAATGGAAGATTACAAAATAAAGAAATGAGGGGGAAAAATATCAGTGGCATTCAGCTGGAAAAAAACGAGAGTTACTAGCTGGAAAAATACCCAGTTTGACTCTGGTAATGTGGGGAAGTCTGTTTTTCTCATACATAATCTAGCATCAAAGGAGACATTAAAATCCTATATTGAGTAAGTTGTCAGCCATGGCTAAAACTGAGGGTCTCATAAAGAAAAACACAGGCTACATTCTCCTGCACTGCACCAATTTTTCATTTCACTGAGATGGAAGTTACTCGAGTGTGCAGAACCCACTAAGGCTTACAAGGAAAAGCTGAGGTTTAGGTAATGATTGTCACTGTATGCTGGGATTTTACCTCATTTTACACACTTCAAGGTCAACAAATAAAGGGGCTTTTCCAGTGGAAGAGCTGCACTATTGAAAATTTTGCTGGCGCAAGAGAAAGTCTCAGAGGAACATTCCAAACACACTGAGTACAAGTGACCAGGTCTTTTTACAGGATTTGGAAAAATGGCTGTTATCTTAAGGCCCAGTCAAAGGACAGCAAAATTTCAAATTCAGATAAAAATTTCAGAAAACTCACCTTTTTTAAAATGTAGCTCACTTTATAATTAGAAATCAATAAACCTCAACTAAGTTATGAAAAAAATAAACCCAGGAGCCATATCTGCCAGAACCTGCAAATCCCTAGGACTATGCACTGAAAGTGCTGCTGGAGGAGGTTTCACCAGCCCCTGTTATAGCTTCCAAGGCAGCAAAGACAAACCAGTGATCACAGGGACTGGGCTACAGGAACCACTTCCTTGTGGTTAGAAAAAGGTACTGTTACATAAAACTGCAGAACCTAATCAGGGGTTAATTTTCAATCAGCTAGGGGTATCTAATCTGAAACACTCTTAGGAACCTTATGATCCTCCCTAAAAGTTTATTTTTTAATTACTATTCCCATTTGGTTCAGCAGTTCTGTGAAAATAACTCTGAGAAATCACGTGTGTGAACACATGACAACACCTCTAGAAATAAGATCCCAGTAAATCAGCAGATGTCTGAAGAAAGGGAAAATATTATTCTGAGTTTAAGTATTATGACACAGGTGGTAGATTTTTTTTTTTCACTACGCAGCATAATTCCATAACTACAAACTCTAAACTAAATTGCATGGGTCTAGCTACTTAATGATTGTATTATATGTTATAGTACTTAGAGTTTCACACACACATATAGTAGTGTGTAAATTATCTTATTATATGCTACTTGTAGTAGTACCATAGTCCAAGCTTCTGCACAATTAATTTTAGCACAATTATCTCTCTGGAAACATGCACTTTTGATTAATTCAGTTGTGTGACTGACAAACAAGCAGTGTGACTGGACTTCCAACACCTGCTGTTATATCACAGTGCTTTTGTGGAGGTCCCACTTGCATCATAGCTCTAATGAGAAGCAAACACACAGATTAATATTCGGAATACAGTCCAACAACCACAGTAACTACAAATGTAAATTGTAATAAGTATGTAAGTTTGATGACTACTTTGGAAAGAGCTCCCATCAAGACTTCACCTCCACAATTCCAGACCAAACTTCTCAAATTAGCTCATGATGTTACTAGCTTTTCCTACAGACTCAAGCCTTTTAGAAATTATCTCCTCTCAGAATTATAGCTATATCTTTCAATTACCACCTATGAAACATAATTTTTAGGAAGCAAACCCCATGACTGTTCTCAAGTATAGATTCTGTACAAGCATGATTCATATTTTATTTCTAGATGCCTCATAAATTTGCCAGATAATCAGGGTGAAGTTATTAGAACCTGCTTGTCCTACTAACTCATTAGATATTTTCAACACCTATAGTCTTTTCATTATGTATGTCTTATTCTTACAAACACTATCTTTTTTGGGACTCAGGATAGGATAAATAGTTGTAATGTATGGATTCAGTATGACACTGAAGTAAGTGAATACAACTTGGAACTGGACTTGCAGAGAATAACCTCAAATTTGTTCATATTTCTTAATACGAATCTATTTATAAAACATGCAAAACATCTGTTGATATGCTGCAAATACACCTGAAAATAGTGATCTACAGTCAAGTAGGATAATGGAAACAAATTAGCTGTACACAGCTTAACTGCTAAAACCAGCTATGAGCTGATAATAATGTAAAACCTACTGGCTTTTAATTAAGTAAATAAAAGCTTTTCATTTTTTCTTATTCATTTAGTGGACTGACATTTCAGGCCACAGAATGTTCAATGTAAAATCTTACTGAGCTTCTTCCTTCAAAGGAAGGGATTGTCTTAATTCATAAGAATTAATAAAACCTTTGTTAGGATTAAGTGTTCTCTTCCATTGAAGGTTTTAGTAGAGAATTATGCAGATAGCATAGAATGAATTTAAATTTTCAATACTTGTCCTCAATAGCTAATTTCATTTTGACTCATTAAAGAACAGAGATTAAATAATAAAAAAGTTACAGACTTAATTGTTAAACTAAAATGAATGAGCAATCAAACTTACTGTGTCGTACACCAGAAATATACTGATGGAGAAATAATGAATTTTTGCATTTTTGCATAAGTTAAACATACTGTAGAGAGCCCCACGTGGAAGATAGAATCTTGCCATTGGACCAATTAGTAAAATCAATACATCCTTTATTAAAGGATTGATTTGCAGATCACTGACTACTACCAAAATAACAGTAGTTCCACTGTTGTTCTGCAACTGACCTAATCAAAACACAGAAAGGTGTGCAATTAATGGATAAAAGTTCAACTATGAGCTCTTTCTCTTATTTGGATAAGATAAATGAAGTTCAAACACAATCAGAAAAAGAAGAAACATTTGATCAATCAATTTGATCAAACTTTAATTATGTTTGCAGCAAGGTAAAACTCCGATGATTTTCAAACTAAGAGATGTGAAGTCTCACTTAGTAAAGACTTGAGGACCACTTAAAATTTCAAAGATTTTTAGCATCTTTCCGAAATAAAGAAACCTACACTGCACCAATTTCCACTTTATGCTTATTTGTCTTCTCAAACTAGAGTTCAGATCTTTTCCCTGAGTAGTATCGGACACACGAGGAATCCCACTGGCTGTGCAAATGGAAGATCTGCTTGAAACAGGAGAGAGACTCAGAGAAGTTTTCAAGGAATGTAATACTAACTAATGAAACCATAAAATGCATCCATAGAGATAAAACATCTTGAACCATGACAGTGATCCCCATGTTCTCACACACTTGGTTGATTAAGGACGGATGTTGTTGAAAGCTGAGCTTTCACCTTAAAGGGAACAAGATTTGATCATTTAAAAAAAAAAAAACATTAGTAGTGTGTGTGTGTGTGTGTGTGTCACAGAATTACATATTATGCAAAATTCATAAGAAAAGGATGTTAAAATTTAATTCTTGAGATAAGTTATATGAAATTAAACAAGAAGCTGTACCCAAAAAAATACTCCTGCACTGAAGTTCTATGCTTAATTATTTTTGCAAGTTGATTTAATTTCTAATTAGCTTTAATTTATGATATACCATTTCAGGTTTGTCGTGACTGGTTTTCAGAACCAGAAACTGTTGCACAGAAATTAGATCCATTGTATTTATTCAAATGGTGTTTCAGTAGGATTAATTTTACTTAAGGCTGTATTAAAATGATTTTTGTGTATGTGAAGATTCCAGTATTGCACAAGGAAACTTGTTAAATTTTTCCATTTTATTGCCCCTTTGCTAAATACTTAGATTCATTATTGCTTTCTCAATATTTTTTTTTTTTTTACCACAAAAGGCAGGAAACTGCTGTTTTACAGATTCCATACAGAAGAAATTGAGGTTATTCACTTGAAAATAAATGGCAACAGAAAAGTCTAGCACATCTCTGAAAAAGCTGATGGCAAATATAGGTGACATTTAGAAATTGATTATATGCCTTTTGACTTATAAGAAGATCTTTGACAAAATGCTTTGGATTAAAGGAGAAAATTTAATTCCCACAGATACAAAGATCAGTGTATAAACATTGCACTTATAAAAAAAATTCCTTATACTTACTTCTTCAGGTCACGTTCCTAGTTTCACACAGAACTGGGTCTTACTCAAAACCATATTGTCATATCATTTTTCTTGGTGTCCTTCCACCATCTCATCAATTAACTATCTCACAGCTTGTTACCTGTCAATTTTAACTTCCAAAAATTCGTTTTGTTGCACTCTTGCAAGAAACGTGGCTTCTTTTTCCCCATCTGCCCCACCTTTTCTCAAGTATTAGACTAAAAGAAATGCTAAATAATGTGAGTACAAAATCTTCTACAAAGATCTTGGATAGCAGGCCAGCTAGAGGGCTTATAAATATGTGCCTCAATTACATGGAAGTATGGATCATAAACATTATGACCATTTTTTGAATTTAAAGCATTTAACTTGGGTTTTGTTTCATTACCAGAAGGGCAATTATCTGAGAATGACAATTCCTGGTTTGGCTGCATTCCCTGTCTCCTGTAGAGGTAACTCCCTTGTAAGGATATATGGTCAAACAGGTGCAAAAGAAGACATGAAAATTATATGTGTATATATATCTCTAGAGAAGATGGATGGCATGATTCACATTTGCTTTCTGAAGACAGCTATACATTTTTTGAAAATAATATGAAAAAGCAGAGTTCTCTGGCTCTGCAAGTGACTGGCCCAGAAAAGTCTACCACTGAGTGTGAAATGCAGGCATGTACTATCTTATCCAAGGTAAATGCACTGTTTTGACAACTCTCTGAGGCTGATCTTGAAGGACAGAATGAAATAATTATTAAAATACAGAAGAACCCACTGCCTGGCCATCAACTCCTGGAAATGTTACCTGCCAGGTCAGGTGTCAAGGGTCATGTTCAGACCACTAAAAATACAATTAAAAAAAAAGAAAAAATTTAATTAATGGACATAGAGTCTCATAAAGAGAGAGAGAAGCAAAAGGTGTGGGATATGTGACAAATTATAAAATATTTGAAGAACACTGTTTTCCTAGTTTGGTGCTAGGAAGCAAAGGCAAGGAGCACCCTAATCCAGATATGCTCACCCCAGATACTTCTCTGTCCTGTATTAAATCACACAAATACTGTTGTTGTTTTTCATAAAATCATAGAATCATCTAGGTTGGAATAGACCTTGAAGGTCATTAAGTCTGACCCTTATCAATATTTTATATCCATTTTTTTTCCCAGAGAACGAAAATAATCACCATAATCGAGCAAAATAGTAACAGCAATGGGAATAGAAGTCCTGTGGATTGGGTTTAATCAAGTTATAAATGGCAGAATAAAAGAACTGGCTCACACTTTGACGCATGCTTGTGTTTTATCAAAGCACACTATGACTAAACCACAGCCAGTTTTTAAACTTTGAAGAGGGACACATAGCACTGCAGTTTTCTAGCACATCTGTTGTGTATTTACCATCTTCATTTTAAAAACAACTGTACAGAAACCTGCTAAATGTGACTGTAATACAACCAACACAGACTGATGGCAAAGGTCAGAGAGGCACTGGAGAAAATTAAATGCTTTTTCAAGTTTTTTCAGTTACAAAGTACACAGGTGACTTTCAAAGAAAAGGATACTTCACCCACTGTCTTCTGAATTGTTGTGAATCTCAGCAAGTATCCAAAAGGACTTTTTTATTATGGCCATATTATTTCATTAATATATAACTCAGGAAGAAAAATGAATAATTTGTAGCAGCAAGACATCAGCTGTCTTGCTTGTTACCTAAAAGAGTTAATTTTAGAGTGAGCCACAGCTACTTTGCTCTGACTGTATTTAGTGTGGGTTTGAGAATGTTTTAGAGCATTTACTGCTTTAGTACCCGTTTGTCCATTTTTAACATGTGTAAGATTTTGGAGTTTAGAAAGAGATAATAATTCAAAAAAGATGAAACAAGTTCTCTTTGAAAGACTTTAATAAGGAGCATGACATTTCTTTTTGAGCAAAAGCAGCTTCTCAATTTCTTTCTCCTAGAAGTAACTCACTTCCGCAATTTAGCCTGATTTGTTATTGTTTCTGACTAACGCCTTAATCCTCCTCACCAATTTTTTTTCTTATTTCCACACTGTTATCAACAGAAGTTTCAAAATTATGAAAATAATACATTTTCTAGGTAGGTGAAAAGAAGAGAAAGATTTTCAAGATGTGTTTACTCTGCCATCAACAAGAGAAATGCATCACTTATGTGAATAATACTAATCTCAGACCTATGCCAGATACTGGCTCTACCTTGGAAATAACAGCATGGACTTTCTCCTAGGCCTGATGCTCAGGATTGCAAGGGAGTTTATACAGCTCTCCCTGACACAAATTTCCATGGTTTTTCTATGGCTGGTATCTGAACTAGTAAAACTAAATATGGTTTGGGAATGTCTTTGCTGGCTGCAGTTATCTACAGCTGAAGCTCGGCCATACTCTTTTTAACTGCAAGCTAAGATCTTTCTACATAAAGCAGAAATTGGGATTTACAGAAATGACCAAGATTGCACTCCCACATACATATCCTGAAATACACATAACAACCCCCACTCCTCCCCCCCACAAAAAAAACCAAACCAAAACACCCCCACAGGGAAACAGCAATTACATAAACATTGGAATGGAAACTAAACAGTGAGATAACAAAGCTGTTCTCTTAACTGTCTCTCGGAAGAAAATTGAGCAGTAGATGATTACTTGAATAAACTTTTCCAAATCCAATTTCTCTAGCTTGTCTGCAAGCATCATCTCAGTCTGAAGACCCAGGAAAAAATTATGGACCAGCAAATCCAAAGTAACAGTCAAAATGACTTTGAAGAATTAGTCTGTCCCTCAGACTGTGGCATAAATCTTCTAGAACTTCTGTAATCACCTACAGGCTTGCCTTTGACTTGGACCTATGAAACACTGGTGTTTTTTGAGGCAAATCCTCTTCACATGTCAAACCTTGGTTAATTTTCCCTTTAAAACCTATGAGTCATAGTGACATTTCTGATACCTAATCATCCTCTTTTTCTGCATCACCATTCTCCTGGCTCCGGTGCCATACAGCTGTTCTCAAGTCTCCCATTCCTGTAGTGCACTGCTGCACTGTCCTTTAGGAATGATGCCTTGCTTCCCTCTTCTGCTCCTTTCATCAACTTAAAGTTGAAATACAATGCAAATTTAATATTCATAGTTTATATTTTAAATGTAAATCTTCTGTATCAGTACTGTATCTGGGGAGGTAACAAACATAGCAATAAAGCAACTAAGGACCAGGATGCCTGCAAGAAAACCCCAAAAAATATTTATTTACTCAGCTTCAACCAACCAACCAACCAAAAATAATAAAACATTTGATCCTCAAAACTTGTTTTCAGTTAAAAAAAAATTACATTGGAGTGCATTTTGTACTATGTTGTCACTGTCCCTAGCCTCTGAACTTTTATCAAAAGGCTAAACACTGTAAATAAAAATAAGCATTATCCACAGATTCTTATCCAAACATCACCTTAAAAAACTGTTTAAAAAATCTAGTTCTCCAGAGCTGCAGTAGCATTTTTGTAATTTTTTGGGAGGCCTTTTGGAGGCTTGAAAATCCATTACAAATTGTAACTAGATCTAGCATCACCCTCCTCTTTTCAGTCTTTTTGTGTTTTATCTTTTGTTCTTTTCAAAAGAAGCTTCTGGATTTTACTGTGACAGTAAATTTATAACGTTGTTTTTAAAAATAATATTATTTTTCACTGACTCTTGAGAGGAGCAGTTTAACCAAAGTATGGACCTCTCCATTCATCTATTTATATCTTCTAAAGCCAGGAGCCTACATTGCTGACTGTAAGCCAGTCTTTTGCCTCTGATATTTCCTAGGTATGTTTACAGCCAGATTAAAAACATCTGCTGGACCAGGCAGATTTATCCACAGTTCAGCCAAAGCTCTTAATCAGATTCAATTTCCTCTTGTTCTGGTCCCTTTTAAGTCTCTTGAAGCTTCAACAATTCATCTCTTCCAAACCTGAAAATAACATCCTCAGATTCAAAACCTTTAGATCCATTTCTGCAGCAAATATAAAAGCTCTCTTCACCTTCACAGGTCTCAGGTCCACAGATACTTCGTGTTTATTCCCTATGTAGCTCCAACCTACATCAGATGGAAAATTGCTTTCTGTTCTCCTTCCTTGTTTTATGTCAGTGATTAGACAATAATATCCCAGTCTTTTTGAATCTATTTCCTGTGGCTGGAATTTTTCACATCAAGTTATTTTTGCTACCTGACATTATAAATCCTACCTAAAATTCCATTTCTTCTATGACCACTTCACTTCCACAGTTGCAAATGTAAGCTGACCATGATCAATTTTGTTTTTCTTTTAAACTTTCTCATTGCATTCTATTCTTCCACATGTGTCATCACCTAATTTTACTTCCCCCACTAAAAGTAGCTTTCCCCAGTGTCAGAGCAAAAGATATAGTTCATATATGATTTCATTGGTAATGATACCAAACTGCATAAACAGAGAAGGAAAGCTTAACTCTAGGTAAGGGAAACCAATATTGCTCTGTAGTAAAGCAAAGAAAAATAAGTTCAGTTTAATTGGAATTATTGTAACAATTGACATGACATTCTTTTTCACAATTTTAGCACTCAAATATAGTTGAGTATGTAAGAAACTTTCTTTTTTAAACTTTTGTTTCAGATGGACTTTGACAAAGAACTCAGACAAATCTTGTTTAGACAGTGACTCCCACAGCTCAAAGCCAATATTTAATCTTTACATGCTTCAAAAATAGCTTGGAAGCATAACTGGAATGAAGTTAAAAGGCTTAGCAAGCAAAAAAGCAGACTAAAAAAGAAAAATAGTCAGACTTATTTAAGAGTATTTTTAGTTATGCTGATAATTTTGGTTGTGTGACTCATACCCAGGAAACCTTTGAGATGATAATAGTCAAAGACAGGTACCTTCTGATTCAAGAAACCAGGCACAACACATCTATTCACTGAAAATCGTGAACTGGATGCACACACATCTGAAGTCTGCAATACCAGATTCATATAAACTCAAGATCCTTAAAAGAGGGAGGCAAGCCCCAACCCCTCACCCTACTGCTGTTTTACTTGTGCCCAGGCCACCCCAAAGCTCCAGAGAAGGTGACATTTCAGCAGCCCTGCTCACAGACCCCACGGCCCCAGCAGCACTCACCACCGGACGGTGCACATCCCAAAATGCTCGCTCCTGACTGTCAAGAATCTTCCTCTCTATCTTGTCTCTCTTCTTGTCAACCCTGTCAATGTCATAGGACATTTAAAAGAAACAGTGTCCAGGACAGTAATTTTAAACATAAAATGTATTAAACCACTTCCCCCCCCCTTTCAAAAAATCATGCAAAATGAAAACTGCTCATCTCCAAAGGAACTTACTTTGCTTGTGCTTCAGCTTGCATAAAAATAAACTCCCATTTCCGAGCAAAAGCTCGCTGTAGCCTGGCCAAACTCTCCTGCGAATACATCACAATTTTAGTGGGTTAGCTTGCAAGTTATTTACTCCTTAATAGGTTCTGGCTTTATCTTTACCTCCTCTCCTCACCTCCCCCTCACCAAAACATAATACAAGCCATGATATCTGTGTCAGTGTAAATGGACCTTACTTATCTGATACAAAGTCTGTTCTTGCCATCCAATGAGATGGAATACTTTTGAATGCCTTGACTATTTTAGTTTTGAAACTCTGATAAAAAGGGTAGATGCATCCTTCAGCAGAACATGGGATTTCTGAAACATTTTTATATACTGTGTGCTATCTTAGCAATTTTGAAATAGAACAAACATCCTTGTTTTGAAAGTATGTAACAATGAAAGATAACAGCAGTTATGTCCATTATAGATGATCCACATGACAATTCTCCATCACTCATCTATGCAAATAGTTTCCACTGGACAGTGTTGGCTGCCATTTTTGGTAGTATAGTCAAACCTCCACAGCTATCCTTATCTTTAAAAATGTAGACTATAGTTCTTCAATACTGTACAGGAAATGTATCTATTCTGCAGCCTACTAATAATAACAGGAAGAAAAATTATAAAATCATTGCAAAATTCTTTCTTCCATTGATGATGGAACATTTTCACTGTCTCCAACAGAGCTTTCTAAATCTCTTCACAGCTTAAACAGCAGCAGTATGCAGTCTTCTTAACAAAAGTGTTATTTTGACTATATTTCTATGCATTGCAAACATATCTCTGTGCCATAATCACTGAGAATGAAGACTACAGAAAGAGAAGAGCAGACTTTCTAGAGATCTTGTCAATACCAGAAAAGGCTCTTATGGATTGTACATTGAAGGGGAGTTTTCTAAGGCATGTGAGTATAAAATTATGCATGTCCCACAGCGCAGTACACTGAAAAACAAGTTTGTGCCAAAAGAAGTAATGCAGTGTGTCAGAATGGTGCTGTGGCTGGAGTGTCTGGTGTGTTGAGAGGCCAGGCTGACTATCCTTCTATCAGGTCACAGCAGCACACCTGGACAGCTTTCAGCCCAGAGATAGGGCTGTTTGTGAATTTTATGTTGACAGATTCATGAAAAATTCAGGAACTTTTTGGGGGTAGAGTTAGAATTCGAGCCATCTCTCTCCTTATCGGATGCCATCCTCAACAGCTAATCCAACTCTCCCTTTTTCAAGCTCTTCCTGGCCCCAATTATCTTACCTTGCCCGAGGCACAGCACAACTGTCAGGGAGTAGGAATGCCTCTAGTCTGACCCTCTTTGCCTCTTAGCTAGCTGACGGGAAAAGGCTCAAGTGTCAGCATCCCTTGTAAAGAATGAGATTCACATTTCTACATCTATTAAGAGCTTTTGGAAATGTTGTCAGAGATCCTTTGTTCAAACCTCAAATGCTGTAGAGAACAACCTCTTCCAAACACTCGGGGTGCAGCCGGGATTTGTGAAGTTATTTGTGATCCTGGCATGGGGATCTGAGCAGAGTAAGATTAGAGATGGGCTGTAATCTCAACATTTGTCCAGTTAGCCTTCACTATCATCTCTCAAACACAATTTAAGACTACTGAGCAGTGACCCACAAACTGGAAGAACTGGATAACTAATAGATTTTCACACATAATGCCCATAGTTCTCATGCTTCACATTATTTCACAGGCTCATCAGGCCCAGCTGAAAAATTTACTTTTTGCCAGGTACTTACAGCTTCATAGTCTGCTAGTTCTAGCCTTGCTTTGTTTTGCATTGTCCGCTTGCAGAGGTAAACAGCTGGAACAGAATAAAATAAACAGAATTTGCTACTATCTCACAAGCATGGCAGATCAGAAATAAAAGCTTCATGTCTGGCTTAAAGCTAGCTTTTTTTGGTTTGATTTCTCCCTTTGTTCTAGAAAGCTTTAAATATGGGATCAAGGCTACCAGGATTGTAACTGAAATGATGGATCAGATACATAGGTTCATTAAATAATAATAAAATCTGCTTTATGCAACAGACATCATGTGCAAAATTCATGAGGTACTTGAGGTCAGGGTTTTTTAATGGCCAGGGAACTAGCACATTAAAGAAAAATGGCAGAGGCATTTTTCAAACTGTCTGTGTATAAATCATAATGCATAAGAGTTTCAGCAGGAGCTGCTGCTGTATTAGTCAAACAGGATTTTAAGAACACAAATACATGGTTTTATTTATTTTGAGTCTATATTTAGAAAGCACAAACTTTCAACCTAAGAAGATTTTAGCTAAAAAATAATTCTAGATAAAATTCATGTCTCATACAGATTAGTCTGCTATAACCAATACTTAAACTAAAAAAAAAGTGTCATCTGTTACATATGAGAAAAAATATTCTTTCATTTATTTTCTAAATCAAAAAATCCTTCAGAAGACCTGTCCTTCCTCCACTTCATTCAGACAGAGCAGAATCTTTGGTAATAAAATGCTAAAGTACATTTTCAATAGACATTATTTAGCAGCAAATACTTTCCAAATGACTGAATATTTTACAGATTCCCCCACCAATGAGACAATGAGTGCAGCACAATTCCTAATTGCACAATATTTACCCACTTCATTACTTCAGAGCACTGCTCATGTGAGATGGATGAATCTTTTGATCAGAGTAGGTGGAAAAACCTTAACTTATCTCTACAGAAAACAAAAAGAGCCCACAGTTACTGGTCGTGCTTAGGAATGTTCCTGCTCTCTGAATGCCAGCTGGTCTACAAGAGCAAAGCCTCTCTGGGAAATAACTTCACACAGGAACTTAATTCTTCCTAACTAGGAAGAAGGAGGTGCTCATATTACATATAGGTTTGAATATTAAGTTAGTCATCCCAAACTGAGATTTAAGATTCCATGGAAATATTTAGTCCTGACAAGATACCTGCAAATGCATGCAAATACACTCCAGTGAATGCTCTTTTAGTTGAATTGATTACAAGCACTTCTACCTGCAATTAAAGGTGGTACTTGATGTAAAATGAGTTATATGTTAATGCAATTTTTGTCTTTTCTTCCCCTCCTCTTTTTGTGTGTATTATTTGGTCTACTTTGTTTCATAATATTTCACTTTCCACTCTCATAAGAAGCCACTCTAGTGTTCTCTTTCTCTATTCCCTGCCCCGCCCCCCCCTCCCCCCCGGTTCCAAGGCAGTTTCTGTATCTATAAATCTACAAAGACAGATCTATATCCATGTCACACACAACAGACAGAGAGTTTCTATAGCTTTCATGGATTGTAATATTATTATACACTTACACTAATGCATTGGCACACATCACAAAAAGATGAGGGGATGAATTTTGGACCTTTTGTACCTAGGTTGCATTCACAATCAGTACACTGGTAAGAGATTCTTGAGGAGAGAGAAGGTCTTTGTCATTTAGCTTTTTTTACAATGAAGCATTTTCCTCTTTTCCTTCAAAATTGGTTATTTCAATGAACAAGAAAAAAAATTCCTAAACCCCTCGTAAATATTAGCAATAAAATACACACTTCATATAAGTGTGTAGACAGTTCTGAGAATTCCAGGGGTCAAAATTTGTCTACCAATTTAATACCAACTGAACAGAAACAAAAAAAGTTCCCTGTTCCTGCACTTGATCAAAACTTTTAAATCACAATCTTATAGTCCCAGTACAGGCACTTTTAGTTAGTTTAGATCTTTCTTGAGTCTCATTGTGGGCAAATTTTGGGATAATATTTCATGCTACCACCTACAAAAATTCTTGTTTCAGAGGTAGCTGACTGCTCATATTTCTGTCAGGATAGGTTTCATCAAAAAAGTATCTTCAGATAACAGAGATTTCAACACCAGAGAAACAACCAGCAGGTCACCAGGAGATGAATTAGCTCGACACATTATTAATTTACTATTGTGTCTTCACTGTGTAACTCTACTGCAGTTATTTTCCCTGCAGGGTTTTTTTAATGACCCTCTTTGCTCCCAGTCCATAGTAAAGAGTCCATATAAAGATGTTTGGTTTTCATTATGAGCATGACTTGGCCAAGACTCAAAAAATCATATTCATCCCTCAAACCCTTTTCTTTTAAATGAAATATCCAGATCCCTTCCCTTTCAGAGGAGTCTAATGGTTAAAACACCTGTGGCTTGGATTCCTTATGCCAGAAATGTTTCTATGTGCCACTGTGAATAAGGTAGAATATGCCTAAGGAAAAATTACTATTGCGGGAAGTACAGCATAAGTGTAGGAGAAAAAAAGTGCTGGAGGACATTCCTACTCTGACTCAATTTATTGCCATTGCTATGTGCTAACAATTACATCCTTATAAAAGTGCATGTTTGAGCCTCTATTTAACAGCTAACTGTACTGCCACAAAAAGCTGGCAGCAGCTCAGGAATTTGTCTTCACCAGTTTATGCTCCCTATCACATTATTTGGCTTATCTGTAAAAAATTCAGTAGCCAGTTGGAAGGCAAGAATGTGAATATCACCCTCATTTTCAGCCAGATCATTTGAAGATATAGAGTAGTGAGGTTTTGTTCTTCTGACTTTCAGGACAATGAGATTTGAAATATGGATTGAAATATGGTACCTTTCACAGGCACCACTCCTTTTCTGCACCAAATCACACATGAAGTAACTGTACTTGTCCAGTAGCTGGATTTTGAGGACGTCAATCAATTTCCCTCTCAAAGCAGAGTCAGGATCTCCCAGAATTTCAGTGAATTACAGTGTCTGCTTTTCCAATCCCACATGTTGACAGTGTTTTTACAGCTTCACAAGAAGTGCAGCCTGCAGGAAGGATCTCCAACTAAAGCTCTCTATTTCTATACATAGCTCTCTATTTATCTATCCCACAAAGCTCCTGGTCAGGGCCCTCAGTACACCAAGGAGCTGTAATTCCACCAAGGACCCCATCCAGGGGTTCCACTGAGGCCTGTACCCAGGATTTGTGCTCAAGCCTAGCTACCCCCCCCCCCGGCACAGGCTTGCCTTGTGTTGTAGACAGATCTCTAACCAGCCCTGTAGCCTATCCATGCTGCTACCTTGTTCCTACCTGCACTGCTGCCAACCTCAGTTCTTGCCTACCTGCCCTTGCTTGCCCCTCCCTGACAAGGGTGCTGAAAAATCCTCACCATGGGGATGAATGATATGCAAGGAACGGGGTCTGATTAATAACCTCAATTTGCTAAATATGGACTGCTTTATACACTTATTTTTAGAGCCAGTGTATTCTGATGGATTTTGCAATCAACATAATTGCCTCTACTAAAGTGAATTATATATTAGATGCTATAGCTTGTGCTTTAGAAGTGACTGATTACCATGAGAGAACAGATTTGCCAATAATTTTAAAGGCCATATTAATTTGTAACATTTCACAATTAAAGATGGTCAGTGATGTTTATAAATGGGTATTTGAGCAAGAAAACAAGTATTGAAACACATTTCTGTAGCTGTGCAGTAAATACAGTCTACTAGCTCTTGAAAATTCCGTGCAGGCATTCACAAAATGTGGGCAATCTGAGAATTTCAAGTGAGACTACAAATCCAGAGTTGCATAGAGAGGATGCCTGTACTTTGCCTCTTACAAGTTTTTAAACTATCACACTCAAAAAAAAAATTTTCATCGTTTGCTACATGTTTCCTATTCTTGACAGTTCACTTGCATTTGAAAGCTCCTAAGAAGCCTCTATAGATTTTTTCTTTAGATAAGATCTTAGAGATTTATGACTCATTTCATTCTAGGCTCAAGAAACTGGACTGAGTACACATTATATTATACTTACTCAAAAAACCCACAAAAAAACAAACCCAGAACTTTCACCCAAAACCCACACTGAGGAGTTTTATCTTGTTGCTAAACAGGGGCTAAATCTTCCCTTTTGCCACAGTGGAGCAAAGGCCACAGCTAAATTCAATGGAAGTTCTACTGGGCCTCTGAAGACCACAGACTACGGCACCTACACCCCCACCACCACGTACACAAACTCCTTCCCTAACTGTGACAGTGCCAGTGGGGTCACAGCTGGATTCACACAAGTGTGTTTTCAGTGAACACTCTTTATCTCCACTGAGGCCAGGTTAAATTTATGTACTCCTTGAGCCAAAATCCTGTTTTCAGAGTCAGTGTGTTATAAGCCTAGTCTGTATCTAAAGAGCAAAGAAAATAGCAAGTACTGCAAGGTCTAAGAGTTTCAAAGTGCCCTGCGGGCAGGCAGTTCTCCCTCTATATGCAAGTGCCTGCTTCAGATGGAGAATTACAGGACAATCAGCACAAAACATGACTGCAGGATGGAAAGCATGAAATTAACTCTTTTATTTAAACATTGGGATTTCTAGGGCTATTTCATACCATCTTTAGGTCACCTCTGCTCTTAGTCAATAGGAAAAAAATTGCCCTTAGCAACAGCTATTGAGTTTCACTTAGTCTTAAAAATGGGTCACCACAGAGCCCTGTGTATCTACAAAAGAAACACACTCTTAAGTAAATGCTAATAAAATTAAGTTAGAAGGAAGACCATGATCAGGTTCATTTGCATTAAATTGCCAAATCATCAAAACCTTAACTCATGAAACACTTCTCTCTATTTCTAGTCTTTACTCTTAGATCCTATTCTTTCCTATAAGACTTCAGGAAAGCAATTCGATTATAGATTTACACAAGCAGAGGACTATTTTATATAAACAAAGAGCAAGAAAGAACCCAAATTTCAAACTACTGAAGAGATCAAGAATTAGAAAAAGGCAAATTAATCTTCAACATACAGAAGTCCCCAGATGATGATGGCCTTGGAAAATCCTGCAGGGTGACAAAAAACGGATATGGGAAAAAGGTCACCCAAGATCAGACTAAGAATATCCAATTGTCAAATACAATTTAAAACTACATCCATTGAATCATTTCATGTTTCTTGATATTATCAAATGTTTTGCCCCAAGCTATTGACTCATAGTTATGGATTGATTTCCAGAGATGCTGAGAACATGCAGTGTTCCAGCAGAGCTCAGGTAAGCAATAGGGATCAGTATTTCTCAAACACAAATTGCTTACTAATAAGCTGTTGCCAAGGAAATCCTTCCTGTGCATTTGGGCAATGAAAATATACAATGCATTCTCCCCACAGCTCTTCCAAACAGTCACTCTATGGTAAAGGGTATAGAAAGACAAATGAGAGAGGAAATTCCTGGACTACTCAAGTTTTCATAGAGGAATTTGAAGCTAAGCATGGAAAACAAGCAAACAAGAGACTCCAAAGAGAAAATTATATGAAAATGTTCAACATATGAAAATTTGCTTTCAAAGCATATGATCCATGACTGCAGTTACTTTTTGTGCAATATGTACTTTTTAGCATTACTGTGAGCTGGGGAGAGAAGAGGGAAATGAGCCAGGTGAAATGGTTCATGTTCAGAACAGAGCAGCAGAGACAAAACATGGAGAGGCCTCTGTCAGTTTATTTTTAAAGTATCTCGCATTTTAAAAGGGAGCAATTAATTAAGACTTACCCCAACCCCCATGATTGCTCTAATTTCCTAGGAGATTGCCTTTGTAATACTTTGTAATGACTTTACCTGGAAGGCTACTGAAAATATGTTATGTTTTCAAAACTTGTCTTTCTTCACAGCAACAGAATTTAAGAATTTGCTTTGAAGATAGAGAAAAACAGTCTCATTTAGCATCACTTAAAGATCACATGGTCAAGTGCCCTTAAACTTATGTTGCATTATCAGTTATCTACTGTGTTCTCCATAACTTACCAACATTCTGCAGTCCTCCTCCATTTTTAACTCATTTGAGAGAAATGAACACAAAAAAATTTACAATGCTCAAATATCCTGTTGCAACTACGTAGATGCAGTTGACTTTTGGTCTTCTAGTATGTCCAAACATCCTTAAGACTATAACTGATATGTCAAAGATACTTTTGGGTGCCATCTGATAGTAGGGCACTATCAGAAAAAGTTCACTAGAGAAAATGAGTAAAAGTTACTAATTCTTCTTATTTTATGTCTGAAATTCTTACAATCCTCTTACATTTTCACAAATATATTAAACTAAGCCTAAAGAATTAAAAAAAAAAACCACAAATAATTGCCATTTCATTGTGAATTGAATTTTTCCCTAGCATTTCATAATTTAATAATATGAATAAATGCCTCAAATTTCCAACAGCGGTGAGTCACTAAACCTCCAAGAGAACCTGACAGGTTCCATTAGAACTGAGACCAAATGCACATGGAATAACAACATCATATGTGGCATTATATTTCCCCTTTCTGGGATGCAATTATCTTAACTAGCTCCTCTATTTAACTAATCCTTAATGACATGACCTGTTTATAATATGCCAAGAAAAAAAGAATCCATCAGTTACAAAATTATATCTGTAAGAAAAGAGAAGATAATTCCAAGCAGGTCACATGCTCAGCCACTAGCTGTGTCTATTTCAAGAGCCAGGTTTTCGGAATTGAGATCCAATTCTGTTTGTCACAAAACCTAATCATAATTCAGGAACATGACTTAACTCACAGGAAAAAGCAAAGTTATTTGAACTACACTAGCCTTAATAATAGTAGTTGTTATTATTACTACTTATTTTCACTAACAAAATCGCTCTAAAACCAATGGGATTCTACAAAGAACAACATGTCCTGCCTGGGTGGACTCCAAGACATATGGCACTAAAATGAGACTTCAACAGATGGAACTTAAGGACCTGCCTTTGTAAAAATTATTTGCAATTTGAGGAATCTCTCTTGACAACACTTAAAGCATGATTTTCAAGAAAAAGTAGGAAGATTTTCAGCACTTTAAAAAAATTGGCTGTTCTCAGCTACCTCAGAATGATCATAGTCAATATTTTGGAAATTACAATCAAAAGGCTATTTTCCATTTTGACATAAATTAACTTAATCCAAGCCCTCTTTTTGCCACCACAACGTAGCAGTGCACTACAGCTTTATTATCAGAATGTGTCTGTGGTTTTGTGACGTATATTGGAAGATTCTGTTTGTATATCTTTTTCAGTTATACTTTCCACAGAAAAATATTTTTTAAGGCAAATAATTGCTATTACAAGCCCACATGGATCAAATTATATTTTAGAGAAGATATTAACATATTATACAAATATGTAAGGATTATTTATTTCTTAGTTAGTTCTGGTAATAAACTAACAGACAGTATCTCAATCTCATTTAATTTCTTGTTTAAGATAAATTATGTTCCTGGCAGTATACTACATTCTGGACAGTAGCTCAGTTATGGATGAGTAAAGATGAATGGTTAGGATTAATTTTTAAATTAAAATAAAATTCTAGAGTATCTACAATGGCTAGTTAAAATAGGTTAATGGCAAAGAAATTTATTTGCCTTGTTAGTATTTTTTTGATCGAGGAAGATTACAGAGAGAGTTTGATTTTTGCTGGTCTTGGGAGACTTCTAATGCCTGCCACAGTTAATAATTTTAGAGGGCACAGTTTTAAGCTCGTTCAAGACAAGTCCATGAAATTCGTAGCACTACACAGCACCATAATGCATGATAAGTAGGAAATGTATTTGCATATCTGTAATAACACAAATTCTATGTACTATATTTTCCAGGAAGTAACAATTACCATGAAAATCTGCAGAACATGCAAACCTACTTTAGATTTATTTTGGTTCCTTAAATATTTTGATGAAATATTTTCATTTTCCTCTATTCCTCTGATCACCATTGTTTACAAGGGAAATGCTAATTTCTGGGATTTGGATGATGCTAACCTAATAAGAACAGTATTGAAAGGGTGCCTTAAAAGTTTATTTTCCTGCAAATGCCCCAGCATTATCCAATTCTGGTGACACACAGTCCCCTTTGGTAGCTCCAGTACAATGCTCTGGCCCTGCTGCACAGGGAGGCTGTGGGTCTGTTTCATACAGGATTGCACTTCTGGCTCATGACACGGAAGGAGCAATGAGATAGCAGGATTGGGGGATTTGCTTCCCCTTCCTTGTCTCCTCTGCAACCAAAGAGCTTACCTCAGCAACTGAAACATATTTAAATCTCAAAAGCTCTCAAGTGAGTACATTTACTGTTCAACAAAAGCACCTCCCTGCATGATGAAGACACTGATTCCAAGTTTAACGCTGTATTCATGGGGTGCAAACCTGGACACACTATACAAGATTTCTATTTACTGACTAAAGTTTATAATTCATTGACCAATCCACTGATCAGGTGTGACAGGAAATTTAGTATCTCCTACTTTAGAATAAAGGACAGTAATATAAACTTTCTCAGCCTGATCTTAAATTCAGACATGGTAAGCATGTAATTATTTATGAAAACCATCCTGGTAACGTGATACATTAGAGCTGAACAACTCAATGTCTCTTAAACCATAGTTAATTACTTCCTGATCTTTAACATATTAGGGGACTTTAATGAAGTAATAAATGGTAAATCAAGCATTTTTCCTTCAGTGACTCATTTCCTCCTCTGGAGTGGCTAAGCACACACACGTGGTAACAATCCCTCTTCCTCGGGAGCTTTCAGTAACTGTTGACTGGACATCTTCAAATATCAGTGAAAAACTGAACATTTTTCTACTCCAATAGAATGAGGAAACTGTCACATTTTCAAACTGTACCTTGGAGACGTGCAGCTCTGCTGAGAGTTTTGGCTTAAAATTACTTTATTTGGCAATGTATTTGAAATTAAACTGAGTCTGCTTTAAAAAGGAAGGAAGAATTTATTGGAACCATCCATCCTGAACTCTTTGGCTCCCAAGGGCAGAGAATCCAAATTACAAGTGAACACTCACATTTCTGAAAAGCTGTAAAATGAGATATTCATGGTCTGAAGTTTTGAGAACAAAACCTATCATGTACATGTTCAGTTACCTAAACAAGTGACCTGGTCTTCAGATGAGCTCAGTACTTAGTTTGGATTAGAATGAACAGGAGGCTGCTCATAGATACACTTTCTTTAAAAATGAGGTCACTGTTTGAGTACAGAAGAACCTAACTTTGTTATAATTTTTAATAATGTTTTTTTTCTAATACATTGCCACCTATTGCCCTCAGATTTTGCTGTCTAAGCACCCATCAGTAATTTCAATATATACTTTACTGATAAACTCCCAAGACACAGGCAAATAAAAAATAAACTGTATTTTCTAATACAGTTCATATTAGAACTATATTAGTTTTCGTAATCAGCAATTTTCCACATGGTGTATATTGGAAATAAGAGTTTTAAACTAGGCAAATCTTTGGTTCTCAATCTGATAATAAGCATTGCACAACCGTCAATAAAGTCTCCTCTGCTTCACTGAGATTCTCTCATTGTAAATAATTACACTTGCTGGACCAAACAGAGAATATAAATCATAAGCTGGGTTATGATGAGTCTTGACTTTTAGGGCTTGGGTTTTTTATTTTTTTCCTCAGATCCACTCCAAAATATGACTTTGATAAGCTTCTGACAAACTTTGAAAAAGGTAGCAACACATTCATTTCAATGGCAGTAGCTCTTTCACAGAAACTACATGACATATAATTATCTTTTAAACAGTGAGATGGTGAAACAAGACATATTGCTATGACACATTCATTAACAAAATGCATAATTTCCAAAAGAAATAGGAAGTATTTCTACACTGACCATAGTCTGTGTTTTCCGGCTCCCAACAATTTGATGGCCAAAAATAGGGTGTCTATAGGCAAAAAAAAAAGAAGTAGGAAACTCAAGTTAGACAATGCAAGCATTATACAGTCCTTGAATAGTTACTGGTTTTCAGAATAATTTTATATTTCTGGTAGATCTATTAAACTGTTAACTTGACATTTTTAAAATAGGCATCAAAACAGAAA
The DNA here is from genome assembly GCF_037042795.1 of Molothrus aeneus. Classification (NCBI taxonomy): domain Eukaryota; kingdom Metazoa; phylum Chordata; class Aves; order Passeriformes; family Icteridae; genus Molothrus; species Molothrus aeneus. The sequence goes on from NC_089648.1 coordinate 45,496,593, forward strand.
AATTACATTTGTACACTGTTTATCACATTAGTGTGGGAATGACATTGAAAAAGAAAAAAAAAAGGTGGGTTTTTTGTTCTCAAAGTTAAGGGAAAAAAACCCACAAGGCTAGATAATGGGGTTGTCTTTTACATTTTCCCTAGAAATACATCTCTCACATGTCCTGGAGAATCAGGTTTAGAGGTATAAAGACAGAAGATGCTTTGAAGTTCATTTGGTGCTTGATTTTTGAGTTTTCATTCACAGATTAATATTCAATTATCTTTCCTAGGTGTTATTTGTTTAAAAGTGCCTCTAAAAACATCCTGTTTTCACAAAGACATCAACACCTGCTTTTTAATAATTGTTTACTGGTTGTGATTTTAAATGTGGGGGTTTTTTAAGGGAAAGACAATAAAGTATCAAAAACTACTTCAACACAATACTTATTAAGACTGTGCTACATGTATTGTTCAAAGAATTCCCTTCAAACAAATGGAGAATATAAGTCTGTATAGACATTTTTCATACAAATTACTTCATTTCTAAAATAACAACTTTTGGTTAAAATGGATATTATTATAGCAATTTTATAGAGTACATAATCCCCATACAGGCCATTCACTTAAGAGTCAGACTCAATGGTCCCTGTGGGTCCCCTAAAACTCAGAATATTCTGTGATTGAGTGACTGATCTATACATAAACACATACACACAGCTACAGAGAATTACATAATATTTGAGCAGTCGAATGCAACTCATTAAATGTGTGAAGTGGTTTGAGTGGTATTTCAAAACACAGGTGGTTCTTCAAGAAAACCTTCTGCTTTAGTCTCTATTTCTTATTGTTTTTTCTCAAAAATCTCCCAGCTGCAAAAAAATGGAAACTTCTTTGCTGCCCACTTCCCTTCAAAACTGTTTTAATGTTAATCTGGATACCAACAGGGCTGAAGGGTGACACATTCACACCAATTGTCAAATTAAATATATATTGTGAAAAATCTCTTGGTTTTGTAACATCGACACATCAAATTTAATAGAAGCAATTTAGACCTTGTTATTTATCAAGCAACAGCAGAGATATCAAGAGAATCAGAGAATCAAGCAAAGAGCTAAAGGATAAAAAAGGAACTATCACAAGCTAACTTCAAAGGCTAAGATGTGTTTCTTGCAAGCCATTTGGTATATTTTAAGGGACCAACAAAAAGTAATCCTCCAATCAACCATTCCTTCACAGTGCCACTGAAATGAAAGTGACCAGTAGAAGCACATACAAGCATAACTAGAAAAAAATATGAACTCCTAAAGAATGAATTGCAGTACTCAGCACATTTTGGAGAAGCAACTATAAAATTTAATAGAGTAATTCATATAAAGCAAAAAGTCACCATCATTGAAATATACAGTTTACAAACTCAGGAAGTGAGAACAGTCCTTCCTTAGAGCATAGAATGTATATCCAGAGAGGCCCAAGAAGAAAAGCACAGCTACATCATTTCTCTGCTAAAAGGAAGGTTAAACTCTGTTTACAGGTTCAAGCAGAGTTTCTGAAAAAAGTGTGTAGTGAGGGTTACTAAACACATAGAAGCCATATCTGCTCAAGCAGCTGTCCAGCTGAAACTCTTCCAGTTGTGGGCATACTTGCTGCAAAGTCCATATTAAAGCTCCTCATGCATACTTAGGATTTCTCATGACAAATTGCATATACTCCCACCCCAATTGAAATTAAAAACAAATTCCATCTTCTGACTTAGGGGAAAATCCCAAACGTTGCTTTCAGCACTCATTTCACAACAGGCTATGAACAAATACTATATATTCATAACTATGTTAATGATGGTAGAGGAGGACTCTGCTGTTTCATACATAAATGAAATATGTGTGGCCAGAGTACTTTTTTCAGTATTTAGTTTAAATAACACATTTAAATTTTACTGAAACTTACACTTTCAGGGTCAAGGCAGTTTGGGCATTAAACACAATATAGGAAAGGGGACATGATCTTCAGTGTTGTGAAATGTTGTCACTTTAGCTCGCTAGGAGGCAGAGATGACCAAGGCTTTTCTAAAGGATAAAAAGGTTCAACCTAAATGTGGAGAAGAGACTGAGGAAAAAGCAGAAAATAATGCACTGGCTACTAAGGATGAGTGTAAGCCTCTCTGTGCCAGGGAGATAAAAGCAGAAAAGTTAAAACAGAACATGAGTTTTAATTAGCAAAGCACATGATAAGCCATAATAAAAGGTTTCAAAGATGTGTGATAGGGCAAGCAAAAAAAGAAACCCCAGTAAAAGGCAGACATTACAAGATGAGAAAGGGGTTCAAGTAACAGCTAGTACAGATAAGTACAGAAGATCATTAAACGCCTTCCTTGTTTGAGTCTGCAGAAGGAGGGAGATGGTGGGCAGACAAAGGTCTTCCACAGAGGCATGAGGTCTCTGCCGAGGCTCTGAGCCGGGCAGGCAGCAGCTGTCTCTGCACTGCCAGCCCTGACCCCGCCTGCCTGGGCTCGGATGCGTTTGATGGGACTCGCTGAGGAGCTCAGCTCATCGGCTCAGGCACTGCCGCGTGGCCAGAGCTGGCCCCCAGCCAGCTGCCTCCCAAAGGGAACAGAGTTCAATTCTGCCTGCAATCAGCTCTGCCAACATGCCCAAAATTAATTTGGACATGGAGATAAGGCTACAGGGCAAAGCACAGGGAAAAAAAAATTTAGAGAGGGAAATGTTTTTATGAGGTCAGACAGTTCAGGTTAGAAGGCTGATGAAATTCAGCACAGAAAGCTTAAGGATTTTTTGTGTTTTCACATAGGTAAACTGTGTTTATTTCCAAAAAAGCAAAAAAAAAGCTTCACCAAGCTAAAGAATGACTCTTGGTTCCTCAGGACTGATTTATATGCATGTGTAAATATTTTGATGAAATACTTCCTCTGGTATTTCTCTTTGTCTTCTATTTCCAGTACTTTGTAACAATGACTATCTAACTGGTGAGAGTTATCAAAAGTACTGAATTATCTGCATGATGTTTAAAGGGGTGCAATTACCTGAAGGGTAATTTATACATGGAAAAAATATTCATTCAAGCAACCTTTGAAACATGGACATTATTTTTAAAAACATTGCATAAAGCAGAGGAGCTTCAGAAGATTACAGCAAAGGGAAGATGTGTATTTCCAGAAAAGGTAAAAAGCTAAAATTTTCTCTTTTATAATGTTTCTATGTCTACTCTTTAGATTGAACATATGTTCAATATGTTCATATGTTCTATATGTTTCCAATCTTTGAAAGCTAAAGGTTGCTAATATTTGGATTTTTCAAAAGTGCATTAGGTCACTGACAGTGTAAAATCCCTACTAGCAGAGAAATAAACATCCTACATTACTTTCTTAGCAGCAAGTAAAGACTTATGGTATCGCCCTAAGATATGTGCTCAAATACAGCTACAGCTGCTGATAAAGTTGTATTCAAAGAGTAGATATCTAACATACATTTTCAAAGCAGGAAATAGCATCGATGTGTGCAGAGATAAGGAAAACTCTCCTAAAAACAGGCAAAAAATAGGATAAGGTACAGATAAAGATTTAAAAAGAAAGAAAGTCCAAAACATCAAGAAAAAAAATTTTTGAAAATTCTGGACACTGAAAATAAAGCCTGATATAAAATCAGTTTTTGCTTAATGGACTTTTGAAATGCTGGGATTGTATGGACAAAAAGTACCAACAATAAACATGCATGTAGTTAAAATGACTGATGTTTTTCCAAAGGAATATTCCACATTTTCTTGTCTAATTTCTTGCTTTTAACAGTCATAAAATTCTTGTCTTAATCTGAAGTTTATCTTGTTCCTTATTACAGACATCAAACAGTTTAATCACATAACACGTGACCATAATGCAAGTGTGAGTTTACATTTCCACTTCTGTTCCAAAAGTCTCCACACAATTTCACACTCCAGATATTTAACAATCTCTGAGAAGAATTTGCTAGACAGGTTATCCATGAAGACTATGGGAAAAAGATTTGCCTTGTTCAACACAGAAGGATTAGGAAATAAAAAGAGTCTGATACGAAGATCCCTAGTCTAATGGAATGAGGTCAGAAATGAGAATAGGAGGCATGTGCAAAGGAAAAAAGCTGCCTGTTCTCATCTGATCTATTAAAAATATCCCACAGCAATGCAGGGAGGCTCTGCTCACGTAAATTACCTTCTAAATTGCTGGACTATGCAAACAAAGCTTGGTTCAAATATTTGTTACAAATCACATATCCAAATACACTGTAGAATAATTATAGCATCCCTTGCAATGTCAAATATTCCTATAGAATGAATATTACACAATCTGTGTGCTTGGTTTCCTGATCTAGAAGCTCCTAAGTGACGATTTCACCCAGGAGAGCTATGGATGTGGTATAACATGTACGTTTATTAACATGTACATTACATAACTCCACCATTTTCAAAGAGAAGATAATGAAATACTGATGTGGTTTGGTTATCCTTCATGAGTGTAGAAAATTTGAAGAAATTATCATCCTTAAGAATTTTACTTTTCCTCAAGAGGAAATATGAAGCAGTTCATCATGAAGAAGTATTAAAGAGAGAACATTTGTCATTTTGCCATGACATCCCACTTGCAGCTGAAGGAAGGTGGGCGGTAGAGCGGCTATGGGAAAGTCAAGAACTGTTTATCAGCCCAGGCAGAAATAATGCTGCCAGTTTTTATCAGTATGCTTTTGAGGCACTTTGTTTGATTGTAGGTGTAACTTGAATCAGCAGCCAGAACAAGTCAGGAGGAAGAGAAATAAGGCTTACCTAGCACTGCAGATATGATTGTAGATATGTTTAAGCTGAACAAAACAGTTACAAGGACCTTCATGCCTTTAACCACAAAACTAGTTTTGCACACACAAACACATACTGGTTCTCTTGAGTTATACACTAATATCGTTAAGTAAACCTAACCACATAAATTCATAATCCTCCTGTAATAAAGTCATATGAAACAAAATCTTGTAATATAGCACATATTCCACAATAAACAAACTAGCAGCAGTGGATGCTATGCATTGTAAGGAATCCAGTGATAAAGTAAATAGATCTGCTTTGACTTTACCTCAAAATTAATCAATAACAATATCTGAGCTAATGAAACAGCCACTTGTAAAAATCAGTGTTACCCATCAGCTTTTATAAAACATGATTAATTTCTATGCATTAAACTCTATAACCAAGGAAGGAAATCACTAGGCAACTTTCAGATATCCCTTGTTGATAGTAATAAGAAAAGAGTTGTCTCTGAAGCTGCTCCGTTCCACTCCAAAAAATTTTTTAAAATCCAATTACTTGGATGGGGGGGAGTACTCAAACCACTTATAAACCTTTGCATATTACTGCTATTCTTCTCTCAGGCACCAGGGAGTCTTTATAAACAGCAGAAATGAAGCCTCTGCTGAAAAGCGGCTATGCGCAATCTCAAATGCTTTGCATGATGGATGGCGGATTTCACTGGCATTCTGTTTTACATTCATTGCACTACACAAACATGACTTCTTGGTAAAGTAAAAGGGTAAGATTGCTAGTCTAGCACTGTCATGCCCATACAGGAAGCAAGTAGTGCTCCATGATTGGCTCAATATAATTAAAAAAGAGGCTGAAGAATTTGGAAACAAGATTTTGGCCCTGTGGCTCCTCTTTTCTAACCAAAAAGAGGATGAGCACGGAAAGCAGTGTGGGGCAAAGTGTGTCTGAGTAAGGAGTTAAAAAAATCAAAAGTGGCACTGATGGGGCAGTCAGAAAGACACATGGATTTGAAATCTTTTTCCCTCAGAAACCTTAACAGAACCTGTATATACCAAGCCTGACCTTAAAAGACAATTACTTAGTTATCACACCTGCAATTGCCAAAAAAATCTGCTAAATTCTGCATAATGTAACTTGTTTCTTTTTCATTTCTAAAATCTGGCTTCAAATAAAATCCTTCCCTCAAGGCACAGTAGATTACCCAGAAAGGCTCTGGAGAGTGGCTGAAGAGCTGTGATGCTCAGCCACAGAGTCAGAATTCAGAATGGCCAGAGGTTGGTCCAGAACAAGCCTAGAAGAAGCCAGCTCAGTAAGGCTGGCTCATAGAGGTGTGTAAAGCAATGTCATTCCACCTGAGATATGAGGTGTCCACAACACTTCACACTCTAAACTATTTTGCAACAAAGATATTTCAAGATCCTTACAGTGATTCCTATATAATTTTATCCCCAATTTTAGGCATGGGAAAACAAGGCCAGATCAATTAAATGCATTTGTCAAGAAAGGGTTCCCAGAGGCAGAACAGGAGAAGATATTAAAGTCTTCATCTTTCCAAGGTCCATTAATTTTGCTGTTACCTTCACTCTTGTTTTCACAAGAAACTGTTCCTGTTTTCATACTTTTCCTCAGATATTTGTGCCTTTCATCTTAAAAGGTACAAAACAATAGCAAAACCTAACCCTCATCTCAGAAAATTAATTAATGCAAATCATGAAGTAATCTCATTTAAAAATGGGAGTGTGACTATCACTAGTCTCAGGTATCCTATGAGTTTTTTTACAGCCAAAAGATACTAGAAATGTTATTTTTCACAATTAACGTCAGGAGACACTATGCATTCAGGGCTTGTAGAGGAAATTAGCATATTTTTCTGTGGGATGATACTACAGAAGCTTACCAGCTGAGAGGGCAAGTCAGGCATTCCTCACCAAGATGGACATATTATCATTTGTGTGGACATAAATGAAACATCTCTATGAGTAATCCCTGGCCCAGGGAAGATATGTTTTCCAAGATGCAGCTTGCTTTTCTGATTTGGGCCCCTCATATTTATTTGCTCTCGGGTAGAGGAAGATGGTGACCTCCTTTTTTGGTCACCGGTTTAAATATCCAGGAAAAGGCAATGCAGCTGTTTCTGCTTTTTCTTATTGAGTCTAATAAAAAAATTCCTCTTTTAATAAGGCAATTAATATTTATATTCATCTCCTTTGAATTAAATTGATATCACAGAAATGAAGCTAATTAACACCTGAGTAGGTCACTGAATGATCCATCTTTTTTTTTTTATTTCATATTATTTAAAAAAGCAGATGTGACTATACTCTTGCCTCCTGATGGCAAGAGTAATAACTGGAAAAGAATAATTTTTGCCCATAAAAGGGCATTTGTCCAAATGAAGCTCCACTGCTTTTAGCTATTTCTATACAACAGAAGGTGGTTTAAAACAAGCTAGAGATAATTTTACTGTCAGGAGGGAATGTGTCACCCTTTTGAGAACAAAACATCAAGCACATGGAGAACATTACCATAGCTAGTCTGTTTTTTGTAGGTTAGCTCTTTGTATTGCAAAGATTTCTCTGCAGGTGTGGCTTCCAAACTTTTCAGTGCTGGCAGGTGCATGGTTTTCTCTTTTTATCAAAATATCTGGAAATTTGTGAATCCCATCCAGTACTAAGAGGGTACTATGTACAGAGAACCTGACCATCTATTCTAGGGCAAAATTCACACTTTTGCAGTCAAACTTTCCTCCCCGTTGAATATGTTCTCTTCATCTTCTAATTTAGCAGTTCAGTAACAGATTTTATACCAGCCTTATTTTGGTGGGGAACGTGGAGATGTAAGCACACAAATTTTGCTGTTATAACTCCAGTTAACAATATGTCACCACTATGAATTTTTTCTCATCCTATACATTAACAGCTAAAGTTGCATTGTCACAACAACAAAGTCATGCTGTTGGCATAGGAATGGCAATGCAAAAGGTACCACAGAGAAGCAAACAAGCCAAACACTGCAAAAACAGGCTGAGCAACACTTGATTAAAGCGTCTTATTTCATATGCATTTGTCAAATAGGTGCCAAATTCTTAACTTGTGTAAATACACTGAGAAGATTATACAATCTAGCCCTCACTGAAGCTTTGGGTCCAAATGTAGGCTGTGGACCTCTGTGAGGAAAGCTCAAAGCAGGGTAGCTGCAGGACTCTCAGTGGTCCATGGCACAGGTAATTCTAGTCCATACTTCCCTTCTGTCAGACTGTCATGCCAGCAGAGGTGCTCATTTCTTGTGCTGGAGATGGAGGCAGCTGTGCAGAATTCAATGACAAGCACTCCTGTAGGTAAGTACTACTCTCCACAAAAGTTGTTGTATATTTTGTCCTTCTGGACACTGCTTATTTAGACACCGAGCCAAGAATTGGAGCCTCAACCACTCCATGATTCCTTTCCACTTGCCTTATAAGCACATCAGCAAGCCCCTTCAACCATGTGCTATCTTTCTTCTTTATACTGAGCACTGAGGAGATTGAAGCCTCATGAGGTTAAAAAACCCCTTTTCCTTCAAATAGTCTTTTCAGGATCAAAGGTAACTGTGGATCTAGGGGAGGAGGCTTGGAATGCTTACTCTTAGTATTACCCACGTACAAATCTAACTTTCTGCTCTGTTGAAGAACAGCTTTTTTGCAGTCTGACTCACGAGATCTAAATATGAAAATAGGATAATATTGTTTGCATGTATGCAATAACGCTCTTCATTGCCAGTCTCTGCTGTGCATATTTAATTTTATTCATGCTAAGATTTTGATTTATACAAATATTACAAGTCTTTCTCTTCCCTTATGTGGGTCTATGAGACTTGAGCCAAAATATTGGTGAAAGTATTGTAGACAGATTAATATAATACAATGTTTGAAACTATTAGACTGGTCTCCAATCACCAGTTTTCTTCTGCATTTGAAAGATCACAATTTCAGTACTATTTTGTTTTTGATGGCTTCTTTTTTAAAGAATCTTTAAGACAAAGTTTAGATGTATATATATTGAAGAAAATAGATTTTGTTCTACCAGATATTATTTTACTGAATATTTAATACAGTTAGAAGTAACAGAGAAGAATTAACAAACTTAATTTCATAGTGATAGTCATCATATCATTTCAAAGCAATAAATATCTAAACAAGAGCTAGGAGCAGCTCTTGGTAATACTGCCCAGGAATACCGCTGCATCGAAAGAGCAATACGGGGCACAGCCACCATTGTCAAAAGTGAGACATGACAAACAAAGTGAATCCTTTCAATTGAATCCACAATCTGGTACTTTGCAGTCGTATTTGTTTGAAATCATTGGCAATATTGTTCTGCAAAATTCTAGCCCATTAGTCATTATTAGAAAAACAACACTTCTGCTCTCAGGGCCTTAGTTTGAAACCTAATATAATGAAATACAACTATGTGGGTTTCTGAATAATATATGTGTAAGCGTATATATATACATATATACATATATACAATGCTTCCAGCTTGTTCTGAACCATCTGCCCATTGGTTGTATGCAGTGGGACTGACAGATCAATATAAAAATGTTTCTGCACTTGCTAGAAGAATACACACTACTCCAATACTACTGAGTTACCAGTAAGGAAACTCTCACAAAATAAAAAAAAAATAAATATTAATTCCATTACTTATCAGATTTCCAGTATAGACTTGATATTTAAAATTCTAAATTCAGACCATACTAGGAATAAGAGGCAATAACATAATATAGTTTACTATATTTCAAAAATAGTACATTAATTTATTTCATGAAAGATAGTTCCACACTCAGCATTTTCACACTTTTTTTCCAAATATCAAAATAGCCATTATCATCTCAACACTTTGCTGAAAATTTATAAATAAGATACTTCTACAATTTGTTACTTTTAGGAGAATTTCTACTCTTTACCAGGTTATGTAAGAAGCAAAGTATAATTAAATTTGCTATGAACTTTTCTGTAAGGCCTTTCAGGCTCCATTTGTGAAAGTTAAGAACATATTGAAAATACTTACCTGGAATCGATAAAAGGTGCCATCATCCTTCAGTGTTAGAACATGGTCTGAAATTGGGAAGAAATAGCCATGTGCTGCCATCAGAGTTCCCAAATGCAGAGCTTCAACTGTTTCAAGAAAAAAAGAAAGATAAACTAAAAAGCTAAATAACATCTTTTCAGCAATTTAGTTTTGTTGTTAATATTCAGCTGATATCCTGCAGATAACCACTTTGTTCTCAAAGTCCTACCATCACGAAAGAGCTGTCTTTTTCTGTGTAATATAATGATGCAACCAAAAAACCACCGCACTTTCCTTAACAAGTAGCTTTTACATGTCCCACTTGTAGCTGTGCTTGTAGCTGTCCCACTTTTACATGTCCCACTACTTATATTGACATTAAAAGGTAGCCTTAATGTTCACTCACTTGTTCTGAAACTGAAAACAGCTATCACCTTTACCTTGATGGTGCAGCCTGCTTTTCTTCTTCAGAACAGTTTCTGATTACATGTTAAAATAGTTGATTCTAATTACATGATATCTTTCTCAGTAGCTTTATCAGAGCTACTGTAAAGGATAGAGATGTCCTGAAAAGTTTATTACTGGAAAAATAGCAAAGGATAATAGGTTCCCAGAACAGTTGAGGTAGGAAGGTATTTGTGAAGGTCATCTTGTCCAACTCCCTCAATCAAGCAGAGAAACCTTAAGCTACTAGCTGAGGACTTTGTCTGAGTGTTTTTTGAATAACTCAAAGGAGTGAGACACTACAACCCCTCTGGATAATGCTCAGATTTATATTCATCCTCTAAGAAATGCTCATTTGTTCCTATTGCCTATAACTTGGCTGTCAGTAATGGCTAGCACAGTCTTGTATTAAAAGCACCACTGCAGCACCCAACCTGCAGTCAAGCATCATCACACAGAAAAAAATTCAAGTCCTGACATCTGTGTTCTTGCTGACAAACACAGAAAGAGACATTCACTTATGTTTCACCCATTCTTATTTTCAATATGAGAAGGCTTATTTATTTACCCATACTTCATTAGCATCCAAAAAAATTCCCTCCTTCACCCTTTGCTCACCTGAAGACATTGACTCACATGGGAGATAAAGGACGAGCAGTGGGACAAGTTTAGGCTAACCCAAAGCCAGCAAACACATGAAAGGAACAAGAAAGGGGATCTGGACAGTATTAACTGAGAGCACATAACCCTACAGGGTTTATTTGGTACCAAATATTTATTGTCATCCCCATGTTTAGCAAACTGATTCTTGTCCCTCCAGACAGAACCATTACCTAAAATACAACAGACCCTCTCTGGCTATGAGCTCTCCAACCTGATGTAAAACTTCACGATGCTGTTTAGACTTTTCCCAGTTGCAAGCCTACAGGAAATCTCTCTAACAGAAGGAAGGGAGCTGCTTTGTTCCTTGTGCCTGCAATGTCTGTAAATTCCCATCTGAACTTTGTCCTAAATATAAAAAGTTCATATATTTTTGTTATTCATTCATTTCAATCTGCTAAATGCTATTATCCTTGAATCAGAAATTTTGAATCAATGCTTTCTGTATCGTGTCAGCCACCGAGATTTTTCTTTTTACTGTTTCAGTTCATCTGCCTTCCAATTTTATTAAGCTTTTCTTTGTTCTTCACATTGCAGCTTATTGCCAACTCAAGTTTTTTTTTATTTTTGCATGTATTATGTATCTTGGTGGAATGAGAGAAAAACAAAGAAGAAATGTGCTGACTTTTCTAGAGAAAAGCTTTCTCAGACAAGGGTGACAGAGCTTGCCAGGGAGCTCTGACACAGATGAGTACATTCTCTTTTGATTAAGCCTACACTAAATAGGCTCCAGATTTTTTTCATGTGCTTCCTGAATTCTGAATCATAATATTTTTCAAGATTACAAGAAACTCATATTATTTCCTTTTACACAGCAATTTTTTGAGCATATCTGGACTACTATGTCCAGTTATGCCCATTGCAGTATAAAAAAGACATCAACAAACTTTGAGTGAGTCAAGTGGGAGTCCACCAACATCACTAGGGCTGAAGAATGCACCCTATAAGGAGAGGCTGAAGGAGCTGGGCTTGGTCAGACTGAAAAAAAGGAAGGTGTCAAAATTTTGGAGGTGGCTAGAAGTACCTTTTCAATACCTGAGAGTTCAAAATGTGGGAGGCAAGATCTTTATGGATTTGCAGGGTAATAAAGTAAACAAAAGAAGAAATAAATAAAAGAGAAAATGGTAATAAACCAAATCAGGTATAGTTCTGACTTTCAGTCAAGCAGAAGGAGTGGCTGCCCAGACAGACTGTGTAATCTGTATCCTTGGAGGGTTTCAAGACCTGAACAGATAAAGTTCAGGGCAACATGTTTGACTTCACAGTTTTCACTGATTTGAGCAAGAGTTGGACTAGAGTCCTCCTGGGGTCCCTCTCAGCTTGAATTATATTACAGCTCTGTGACTCTAGATGGGTCAAGCAGAAGTGGAATACAGAAGATAAAAAAGGGATGAAGACAATTGAAGAAGAAACTATTTGAAAGCTCCTGCCAGAACAGCCTATACTCCAGGCAAGTCTGGATGCAGTAGCAGTAAGGGCTTGTATTTCTCTCACTGACTGAGTCAGTACATATAACCAAGTAGAGTCACAATAGGTCTCCATGAAAAAATAGAAAGAGTTACCTGCCTTTCTTTGGAAGTCAATTACAGTTATTTAAGGTCTGAATTAGTCCCAACAGCAGCCTATATTTCTTCTCCAGTTATGTATGGGGAGTAAGGTGATTATACCCTTACCTCAGGCAATCCCATTCAGCTGGAATCCACACTAACTCAATGTTAAGGTATATCTTTGTCCTTACACCTAATAAGCCTTAATAAGGACATACAAATGTCTCCTTTTTTTTCCTTAACTAATACACAATTAATTTTCATTTTTTATGGTTGTCAATCCATCGGGGTTTTTCAGAATTACATGAATATAAATGTATAAATATTCCCTTTTAGTATCCACCCAACATCCACTATAGCTCACACTTTGAGTGTTACAAAATTATACCGGGTGAGTAATATCCACAAGTTCCCTGTCTCACACCAGGCTGGTAGAGGACTAATACTGATACTCTGTGCAGCAGCAGTGGAACTACAGCACAGAAAGAAAACTCACCTCTCAGGAGGTTTCTATTCTCTAAGCAAGAGGTTGTCCAGTGCATTACAGAGGCAACACTTCGATACCCATCTCAATTTGCTAAAATCAGACTGAGAAAATAACTACTATAAGAAGCCAATGAAGTACAACAGTAGTATTTAGGAAATAAACTCATGAGCTTGAAAAGGAAAATGAAGCCAGCAGCATACCAATCTGACATGCCTAAATGCCTAGAATTCAAATACAGACAGATTCTGTATCTTCATTCCTGCGTATGAAGTTAGAGGATTTTCATTTAAGAAGCACATTTCATCTGGAAAAATGGCAAATGTAGGTTGGGAACATCAAAAACATCTGTGAAGTGCCTTAGATAAGAAAAAAAAGAAGTCTGAAAGAAATGTTTTTAGACATACTGGTTGCCAGGTAGAAAGAGTAATATTTATATGTATTCAAAAAACAAACTCAAAAAATTGGAGGAACAGAAGCAAAAAAAAAAATACAGGTTTTTTTAGATTTTTAGATGGCAAGTGAACACAGATGCACACAGAAATGTGATATCTACACAACTATTATTTTGCAGTCCTCAGTAACTCTGTATAAAAAACACAGAACATAAACAAAATCCTCAGTCACACCCAGATAGCCTCACTGAGGAGGCATAATTCAAATGGCAGTCAGCTGCTATACAAGGAGTACAAACTGCAGCCAAAGATGTCTTGTAAAAAATCTGAGGATGACAAAGCTCCTGAAGGTGTAGACTTTGGCTTCCTCAACTCAACACCCTCTTTTGAAGATATCAACTATCTGATTTGAGGTTCCAGACACTTCCTAGTAATTAAACTGTGGAAAAGGTGGAGCAGCACATTTAAAAAACAAATTTACCCAAACCACTGTTTTAATTTTTATAGGTATGAATAGGAAATTGTTGGGAGCAACAATAGCTAATGGTAGAAGAATTCCTCAGGTGAAAGACAGAAATGCATCTTTATGAGCCCATTTCAATTCAACAGGATAAAAAATACTTTATATAAAAGCAAAATACTGCTTTGAGTGTAGGTTTGATTCTTAATGTGCATTTTATTGCTGGGCTAAAAGCTCAGAAAAAGCTAAAAATTCCATGGTTCACTCTGCTGTTGAACTTTATTTAGTTGAGTGGGTGAAGTGAGCAACACATATACATAGATTGATTAGAAATCATTTCTGTGAGACATAATATTGCCCAGCCATCTGCTGTGCCATTACAAGACAGTGATCTTGACAGATTAAATATCAGTCACTTTTAATATACTTTGTTATACAAGAGTCAGATATTTTCAATGCTTTGGGACAATGTAATCTGACAAAATCTAAGGAATGAAAAACATACCCTAGTGGTTGAGTTTTGACTTCATTTTCTTTTTAAACATAGTGCAGTTTTCTGCTTACTGTAATAATTATCGCATGGATTGCTGATAGTTTGTTCATCTTAAATTGCAGGGTATGGTATTGGTGGAACAAGTTGTTTCTTATGATATGTCCACAGGAGGGAATTAAAAAGGAAGAACATTCGTTGTTTTTCTTTGGAATAAATATGTTTCTGTGCTTTGAAACCCCTTAAAGGATAGGTTTTCTGTGATTGGTGTGAATTCTGTTTTTTCTTACACATCTCAGGTCTACCTGTGATGTGGTATCTATATTTATTTTTACTCCGAAGTCCATAAAATACTTTATGCTATCATACCAGTATAGTCTTACCACATCTGAACCACCTTGCAGTAATCTCTGAGGGAGTGAGGAAAGAAAAATACAGTATTTTCCAATTGTGCTCCAATTTTGAAAGTCCTTTTTTGGAGTCTGTCTACAGATTTCCTACATGGAACACAACTTGGGGCATTTTGCTTCCTTAAAATTGCTTTATGATGTAAAAAACAGTGAAAAACCCAAACTGCCCAGTTCTCATACATTTTTGGGTCCAAAAATATCAAACAAATGAACACTTCCCTTTCCATGAAACAATAAAGCGTTTGGTATTCTGGGTTATTTGTCGAATTTAAAATCCATCACAGCACTGAAGTGCACTGCTAAACCACACAGCAGCCTGGAAGAAGAATTAATGAGTCAGAACTTCACAAGCACACATTCATTGTAAGTGTCTAATGCCAAGACTTTATCACTTACTCTCACCTCACTCCTGCTGTCATTTCATTGCCAGTGTGAACACAAGCTGCAAAGGATTAGAGTAATAAAATACAACCTTCTTCTCATGCTGACATGAAGCGTAGGAGAGACTCACTGTCTCGGCCTGACTTCGGTGTTTAAAGAGGAGAAAATAAACCAGCTAGAAACATTCTTGAACACCCATAACACCATAAACCACCCTCTTTTGTCTCATCTGAATTTGTAAGGGGAGCAGCACTTGGTGAGAGTCATTTTAAGGAGGATAAATCCAGGAAGAGGCATTATTTACTCAAACACAATTAAAATGAGATTCATACTTGATTTCAAGATAACAAGCACAAACCACATTATCTGTCGACAAGCATCTTACCTAAATAGGTAGGATTTTTCTTGTGATACACAGTGCCTGCTGATGCCATCAACAGGGCAGAAGCTTTGGTAGGAGCATCACTCAGCAGGTAAGGAGGAAAACCTATCAAAGATGGGCTATGAGTTGCCATCTGCCCAAGGAATGGTAATTTCCACCCTTATAGTCTGAGATGATGTGCAACATGCAGTGCATCCCAAGTCTAGAAACAATGATGCACACCTGAAACATCAACTACTTTCTTCACAAAAACATCCAACAAATCAGGCACTGTGACAGTGATGAAAGATAGCTGGATCCTCTTGCATCCTCCCCTTTCTGCCCCTGTCTCTGATGGGCAGTGTAGTTTGCCCTAAGATAAGAACACCAGGTGGGTATTTCAGGAGGAATTTCTGGATGCTCACATGATTAGTGTATTCCACTGATGGGGAGATGAGATGCTTGTGACTGACTTTCATCCACATCAGCCTGCGCGAGGGTGTAAAATGCTTCTGGAGACTGGTCCAACTGGGGAAACTGGTCTTCCAAGGCTGGACACAGTTTCTGGGTGGAAACTCCCCCCAGCAGGGATTCTGGAAGAGTACATCCAGCCCAAAGGTGAGGAACACCTTAGGATGGGTGACTAAAATGCACTAAGATCCAGTCAAATGCAGAGATAAAATCCTGGAGTAGTTACATTTATGCTTTGTTGCTTTGTAATTGTGAATTCTGCAAGGCCAAAGACTGCAAACCTGTACATTTCTAGCTGCACCTCTTTATAATATAAGCCTTCAAACATCAACTGTTGACCAAATCTGAGACTAAGTGGACTCAGCTGCACCCAGACTTGTCCAAGAAGTTTAGAAAGCAGGGGAGTCTTACTGACTCAGCAGGAAGGACCACAGCCTGATTATGCTATAATCCACTGTAGTAGATGACACAGTTGGTATTTATTATTGGCAAGATTTAGATACTGTATTAGCAATAAATCTGATCATAATCATCTACATAATCACAATGTCCTACTTCTCATGCCTGATCAAGAGCATTTTGTCGATTACTCTGCTACAGGGACACCTGCCTTATGTGCTCACAGGATGTGGGTGAATGGGGGGACTGACCTAAATCTGAAAAACTTTCATCCAGATAGCATCAACAGAAGACATGTCACCATCAAAGACTGAAGGAAAGGGGAAGCTGGCCTACAGTTTCTGAAAAGAACAAAACAAAAACAAAGCAAAAGACCTTTATTCAGTTACAGGAAAGGAAAAATAAAAGCAAGAAATTATCACATTGGAGGGGGGAAAAAGTAGTCCTTTAAAAAGAAGCTGCTTCTCCCAGCTAGCAACACACAAACCCTCATTTTAAAACTTTCTAAGCATTTCCTAATAATTTTCCTATGTGATTGTTTCCGACTGCATTTCAGCTCACAACACATTAAGTGCTGCTATGTCCTACTAAAATCTGCTCTTATTCTCTTAATGAATTTGGATCTTGAAAGGCAGATGCCTGAGATGTCTAAAATACATTGACTTGAGGTGATAACCAAAGCTTTCATGTTGATCAAAAAATAAAAAGAAAAAAAAAATTGGAATTGCAACATGAGGTGTCAAGAAACAGACAAATGAGGAGTAAGGTGCTGGCACTGAGGAGTGCTGTAACTTCACCTCTGGAATATTTGTTTGTGGTGGTTGTTTGGCAAACTGGAAACGCACTGCTACAGAGGCTGGAAGAAATTCATCCAAGATGTAACCAACAGGTAGGCTTAATTACCAGACAAAACCGAACACAGCACAATTTGGTAACTAGATTTTGTCACAGTGCATCCAGTATGCAGTCATGAAAAGCAGCATGAAAATATTTAGAATTGCCTTTATAGTTTCCCTGTCATCTCCAGCCTCAATTTTTTAAAGTACTTACCAATATCACACCAGCAATCAGGCTTTTCAGTGGTGGAATCTAGTGCTGTACCAATGAAAGCATTCATAAAACTTTTCCTCTAATTTCACTATTACTAGTCTTTGATCTTTTTTATTTTCAGTTTTGTAGAAATTACAGACTTTTTGCTCTTCTATCACTGATATCTCTTGTCTCTTCAAATCAAAATGATAGAAGGGTGAAATCCAAACTCCTTTGAAGTATGGGTTTCCTGTTTTTCCTTCTGGGTCTTCCTCTGAAACTGCAACTTTTTGGTTTAAGCTTTGATTCCCATGCTTCTCTAAGGCAAAATAGAGGAAATCAAAACCTGTGTGTCTTGTTTTCCCTAATGACTCTCTGAACTTATCTCTGTAAGATATTTCCAAACACTTCACTCATTCCCTCCTCCAGTATGAAACTCTGAGCTGATATTTAAAGTCATATGTGCACCCTTCTGAGCAAACCTGCTAAAGACAAAAACCAAAATTTTACAAAAATTCCAATTACTGCAAATACACTACTTCTGAGAATTCCTTCAGATGAAATCTTGATTCACAGTTTCAAGCATCTGTAAAAGACCCAAAATACTGGGCACGGACTACTTCTGCTCAGTATTATAATTATTATGCTATTATTTCAGTTTTCTTGTATAGTGCTAGCACACCAGATCTTCCTACTTTTCTCGCCCCCAGTGGCTGAGTCTACAGATATGTGAAAAAAATTTTTGGCTGCAAATGTTCAGTGGGGAAGCATGTGATTCATTCTTCACATGACACCCAAGAATTTGTGCATGCTAGTATCAGCCAGGAAAGGTACTTTACATCCCATTTCCGTCAGACACAGTGCCCGGTGTGATGGTGTGCTTTCCTGGCCACAGCACAGAGCCATTGCTTCTCCCTTTGTTTGCCATGCTCAAGGGAAGGCACAGCTGTCAACTCCCCTCTCAGCCAGCTCTGCTTGGACACCACAACTCTGGAGCATTTAAAAAAGCACGTTCCAGGCACATGACCAATGGGCACTGCCGCAGACAGTTTTGTATCTGGGATGGGGTTTCAAAGGAGGAGACCTGTCCTTAAGGTTTGGCAGACGTGGGGCATGTGAATAACTAGTGTGGTTGATGCACCACTTGGATTTGTGGCCAGCAAATACAAAGAGTAAGCACAGGCTTTTTCAGTGCACAAAATATTTGTTCAGAAGATAACATTTGTACAGAAAATAATATTGTTGAATCAGAGGGACATCAGTCAGCACGGAGGTTGTGAAGTTGGGTGAGGGAAGCAATAGGTAGCCCTGACTCTCACAATGATTACTGCTGGTCAAGATGAATCATGACATTTTTTTTAGTCTCTAAGTTTGTTTTGATATGAATTGCTATTGCACCAACCATTAACTTTGTGTCGTTGTCATGGATTGCTATCATAATCACAAAACACCCACTTACGACCAAGCAGTTCAGAAAATACAAAGAACACACAGCAGCCACAGCTAGAAAAATAACTGCCTCTTTCACGGCACTCAATTCAAAAAAGAATAAGACAATTCTCTTCATAACATTCTTCATACATCCAGCAAACTGAGAGCATAAAATACTGCAAATAATGTACTTTTTTTCTCTGTGGGAAGAGTGCTGTGATTTTTAAAGTCCATGAGGAGTTAACAGCTTTATAGGTAAATTGGTGTCATTGAGACACACACCAAGAAAAAAATGCCATCAAAGCTCAGGAAGGATAACAACAATGAGTGTGGAGGTGGCTTTTCTGAAGAATAACATGCCACTTCCCATGTGATCAGATTCAGTTATCTGGGATGCACATATACAAGAATACCCAAGGTAGTTATTACAAACAGGATCTCTTTTAGAGAGTTTTATTTGTCCATTATTTATAGTAGTTTGGTTGGCAAATAAAATATATTTCACTGTTCTCATCAAAATGAGGGAGCAAAATTTCCAATGTTGCCAATTTCCATATTATACCATCCCATGTTCCTATTATCATAACTCCCACTCCTAGTGCTCACTTCTCCCCTTTGCAAGAGATTTACACAGATAATTATAGAGAACTATCAATTCAGCCAGGCAAACTCTGCTATTAAAAATAAAGAAATGCTGACAGATATTAACTAGCAAAAATAGCCCAGTGAAAACTCTTTCAGAAGTGCGTTTTTTCCCCACAAAAAGAGAAGAAGCCTCAATGAATGACCTATTTCTTCTCTAGTGACAGAATCAAAATGTAGAAGGAAGAGATAGACTCATGAGAATAGCAGCAGCAAAAACTATCAAAGTCTTTAAAATAAATTGATCAAATGAGCAGAAGAATCTGGTTCAAAATAATGGTCAATATGTGTTTTATGGCAAGTTAAATATTAAATGGCTGAACTGTTAGCCATAGTGTGCCACTTATAATTTAATAATCCTTAGTACTAAAGGAAAAAAATTGAAAAATATGTCCTTAGGTTTTAGAAAGACATCCTGGGGAAATGTAACGGAAAAAAAGGATGCACAAAACAGACACCCATACAGACAGCATGTTAGGGACTATAATAAAGGATAGAAGGGATGAAAATAAAGATAAATGCAACAAAAAAGGAAGATTCAGGATGACTTTTGTTGCTGGATACATCTCATAACTCTGTGAGTGTTCCTATGTGGAAATAGAGAACATTCAAGGTTATGAAAATCTGGTTGACATATTATCTTGGATTCCCAGGGAGCTCTTGGCATGATTATCTCAAATGTTTTCTAAAGGTATTAAGCAGATCATGAGAAAAGCAATAGGTAGAAAGGAGGGAATAAAGGTTAGGCACAGCAGGTCAGTTACTACACTAAATAGTGTAATATTGCACTGAAATAATAATATTACACTGAAGCAGGGGTAATCCCAGTAACTATGTTTAGTAGGTCCTAGCTGTTCAGGATAATTCTAAATTATCTACAGAAGGTTGTGAATGATGAAATTACATCAGATATAAAATTTGCTGGAAGTATAACATTACTGAGGTCAGCAAAAAGTGAACTGTGAGGAGAAAATGTAAAACTACATGATACTAATTCATTACACAATAAAACAGTTGAAATTGGATTTTGATAAATGCTAAACATTTTAGATATGAACCTTCCCAATTGTACATGCCCAGAAAGAGACTGCTAGGTAACTGCTGCTGCTGCTGCTCAAGAAAAACTAGAGGTGTTTTTCTGACCCTGCACTGCAAGAAAGACTTTGAGGAGCTGGAGCATATCCAGAGAAGGGCAACAGAGCTGGTGAAGGGTCTGGAGCACAAGTCCTGTGAGGAGTGGCTGAGGGAGCTGGGGGTGTTGAGCCTGGAGATAAAGAATCTTAGGGTGACCTTATCAGTCTGTACAACTGCCTGAAAGGTGGCTGTAGTCAGGTGGGGGTCAGCTTCTTCTTCCAAGTAACAACCGATTGGACAAGGAAATGATTTCAAATTACACAAGGGTTGATTTTGACTGGAAACATTTTTTCGCAGAAAGGGTTGTCAAGCATTGGAACAGGTTGCCCAGGGAAGTATTGATTCACCATCTCTGGAGATATTTAAAAGATGTATAGATGTGGAATTTATGGACACAGTTTAGTGATGGACTTGGCAGTCCTGTGTTAATGGTTGGACACAATGATCTTTTCAAACTATAATGAGTCTGTGATTTTGTTCCACATTTACCATGCTATAGTAGTTGCTTCTTATATTTTTGGGGTTTTTTTCAATTCATGCTAGAGATTTTATCTGATGACATAAATAATTCCAACATTTCAAGAGGCAAATATTTAACATTTCTAATAAGCTTAAAGGCTATTAAAAGGTTAAGTTTTCCAGTTTAACTGAAGTATTATAAAGTAGATAGTAATTAGGAAGCAAATTTTCAAAAGGAAGTGTAAACTACTTGTAACAATTTCTGCATGCCTAATTGAGGTGAATAGAGTTTTTTTATGGCTTGATTTTAATTTTTTAATTAATTTGAGCCTCAGACTTAGTGAGAACAGTAGTTTTTTAGCACCAATAAAAATTAAATTCTAGTGACACTAGATATTTTATACTTTGTGGTTCAAGTGTTCTGAAGCCAAATGCAGTCTTGCAGCCACAAAACCAGGGTCAACATGGCTCTCATCATCCAATCTGTGTCACAAACAAATAAAATCCTGATAATTTGTGGAATTTGAGTAGATGACTGAATGAAACCAGTGAAATTTGAAAAAGGGAGAAACATTTGAGGGAGAACATCTGAATGCAGAAGAACACATGAATTAGATCCAACCACCAGCCATAAAAAAATGAGAACCAGAAGATTCTATGCAATAAAACTGGAACATGAACCATGGAGATTAACAAAAGAGGAGAGGAGAGGAAATATTGAAAAAAAATGAGGAAGTGCCTAGGGAATATTAATGTGTCCAAGATGAAATTGCAGGTCATGTCCTTGCACAGTAAATGTTGGACCATCACTGTGCCCCTGTGTGTAGAGCAGTATTTCTCTACATGTGCTATGGAAAAACTTAAAATGCTCCTACGGTCAATAATTAACAAAATCAAGAGAAAGCCTCACACTAACCTTCTAGTCATCAAATACTACATATGACATGTAAATATCAAAACATTTTTGTTTACTTGACTATAAATAGCTGCAGCAGCTGTCGGCAAGATGAAATAGGATTTCAACTGCTTTTATTCAAGTAAATTGGCCAGATTTAAAATCTCACTTCCACCTACTTGCATTTTCCATTACTATGTAACACAGTTCTTTGGCAAACCAGGAAGCAGAAATCTAATGAAGTCTCTAGACAGTTATTTAGCTGCTTTTAATTAATTATGCCAGTGTGAATTGGGAATTAGCAAATGCTCTTTCTCTTGAACCTCCAAAACTTGGTATGATCACAAAGGTTCAAAAGGAGGCTGTCAAACAGTAAGAAAACCACAAAAATTCTTAATAACTTTAGTAGAAATGAGATAAAATAATTTATTAAGAAGATCATTATAATTCAACTGATGCAATTAAATTATTTATTTATTTCGAAAAGTTATCAGAGTTCTCCCTAAAACAGCATATTTTGCCCTAACTTCATGGGTAAAGCTTTCAATTGTGTAATTTAGATTGTGTCCTAATTTGTTCTACAACAAGATGAAAATAATTCCTTCAAATGGTGCAACAGAGCAGCTGAAGTTTTTTCCAACAAAATTCCTTAAAATTAGAGTATACTGATGTCTCAGCTTCTATCATCTTGATCAGGTAATAGTTTTACAATTAACTTTTTATCTCAGTAGGCTTGTTCAGACTTATTTTTTTTCATCCTTTTCTCTCAATGAGACTCTCAAAGCCCTCAGTGGAATAAAGCCCATGCTGCCTACTGAATTGTATGATGACTGTTGGTTTGTTTCAATTTTTAAAACCAAATTGAGTATCAGACACTGATATACTGAATACTGAAAACAAGTCTGAGTATAATCTGGAGATTTTAATATTAAAGGCAATATTATTTCCTGTTAAAATAAATGTCTTTGAAGTCAGCACCATGGAATCAGGAACAGAAAACTAAACTATCAAGAAAACTAAAATTTAAAAAATTCAGTTGATGCCTTGCTTTTAACCAGAAATAAGAAAGCATCAGTAGAGATCAGTTTTATACAGAAAATGTGTATATCACATAAGTTATAGTTATACAATATTTGAATCAGAGACTTATAGCACTGTTTGGGTTGGAAGAGACCTTAAATTTCATCTAGTGTCAACCCTCCTGAAATGGTCAGGGACACCTTTCAGTAGGTCAGGTTGCTCAAAGCCCAAAGAGATCCATTTTGAATCAGTATTCTGCTGACAATATCAGAAAGTTTGCTCACAGAAGCAACTTTACTGAATATGTGTATTTTGTCATACCAATGCCTAGTACTATAATTTTATTTTTACAATCATTTTATTGCACAGAATATTATGCTAGACAGCAGCAAATTCCATACTTGTCATCTTTACCCATTACTCCAAGATGGACATTTATTTATAAATTAAACAGACAAAACTCATTCATGCTTCTCAGGTAATTCAAATGTCTATAAAACTTCATAATTAGTAGGGTGAAAATACATGAACTATTTTTATGAAATCTTGCAAAACAATGCCTCCTTAAGAAAATAACAAAGGGAGAATTTTATTTAGTCATGCTCAGCATGATAAAACAGTTGTAATAGTTTGAACTATCTGCCTATGTGAAAGAAACACTTTGTCACCAATACCATGATAACATACATGGATCATGATAATGATCTCATACTTTGCATCAATCCCAGTCACAAAATTTGTATCTTCCCAATAAGTGTAAAAAACTGTTCTTTTTTAACCAGATGCCACACTACCAAAAAGATCAGGAGAAATTACTGCTCCATCAAAGAAAATTGAAAATGAGTACTGATGTAACCTACCACCTATCCACAAGTGAGAAAATAAAATGGCCAAACAAGGAACATATTAATCACTTTCAAGAGTGACTACATGGAAATGAGACTGTTCAAACAGCACAGGCACATTTGCAGAAAAAACATCTCACAACAGGAGGCTGTGCAGGTCTGTGTGCTCTTGGAAACACTCCTAACACATGCAGTCTACACAGGATAATAGATTATACTAATCTGGAAGAAGCTTCAGTGGAAAAAACATGACATCCATTAAACCTGACATATCCTGTCACAAATGAATTGAAGACCTTACACTTCTGTTCACCATTTACAAAACCTCTCTAAAGGCTTTGGGCAAATAAAACACCCTCTTCATGTGAACATTTACCATTGCACTCCTGGAACCTCAGGAGTGGCTAGAAGTCCACTGATTGCCACACAGGTAAGTATTCCCTATGCTGCTTGTAATTATAGGAAGCCTGACCCATAGATTTTTTGCATGAGTATCACAATGTTAATATTATTGGTAATAAAGGAGTGCCTGTAAATTCTGACATTTTCCATTCTCAAACAGAATTTTGTTCTACTTTCTTTTTGTGCATCTGAGATTAAAGTAATTATTCCATTGAAATGTTACAGGATCTGACAATCTCAGATCAAATTCACCCAGTAGAAGAAAGCTGGCAAGTTAGTTACACTGGAGTTCACAAAGGTATGTGAGGTTTGCTATGGAAAAAAAAATGTGCCTGAATTTCTATCAGGCATATGAAAAATGAGAGTGTCTGATGTTCCTGGGTTCCCAGCATGAGGGGTATGGTATGTGTGCAGGCAGCATAAATTACTTTTATTGAGCTTTTGGGCTGGTTATTTTTTTAAGTCAGGATAATAAAAAGGGAGCATTCTACTCTTGCTCCACTTCCACAGGTTTTGATTAGTGCAAAGACCACAAAGATAAACGTGACCTTTCCATTCTCTTCTTCATTCCTTCTCATAAGGGACTCTTTTTTCTGTTAGCAATCTCTGGAAGTACTTCCCCTTTGCTTGCAGGTCTCTGGTGCATTTTCCCAAATGGCAATTGTTTAGAACATTTTGTCTGGCTTCTGCTCTTTGCTGCTACCTTTCTGCATATAACTGGGGAAAAGGCAAAACTGAGAAAGGAACAGTTTTTCAAGTAAACTTTCATAAACTCAAATAAAAGCCTTAACATTTTTCTTCTAACTCTTTCAAACAAGTACTGTGTATTTTCAAGGTCATTATTAGTACACCAGCTGCTGGAGAGAGACTTTACTAAAGAGGGAAAACTAAGAAACAAAAACAGATGTTGTGCTACTGAGCCCTCCCTTGTTATTGCACCGGCTCAGTGACCACAGTTCACATGGATACTGATGGGCATCTAGCTACAGATTGGTTATACCAGTTAGATGAAAAAACTACATACAAATGGTGAGAACTGAAACTGGAAAATCACAGGAGGGTGTAAAAATCAAGATAGTCTTTTTTCATAACTATAAAACTTAGATTTAGTCATATATATTTTTGACTTCAGTGTAATTCCTGATGACCAAGAGCAATAGCAAACTACTTCAACAGGCTGCCTAAATGAGCTGGAGCAAAGCAATGCAAATGCAGAGGTTGAGCATTCTAGAGCAGCTGCAGTGGTTCTGCTGGAGCAACCATTTGATAAAGAAGTGCCTCCAGCCAAATTCAGCTGGTTTGCAGCTATGAGAAAATTAAATAAGCAACATCCAGGAATAAAGGTAGTTTAAAGGAACACAAGGATTATGTCTAAATATATTATCTACACTTAAAGGCATTTTCTGAGACATCTAGATGAAAATTATTCACAGGATGACTGGAAATGAGTGTTTGTGAATAACACCATTTTCTTGTGAAAAGACTAGAAAACTCATAGTGTCCCTTCTCCTTTAGGAGACAACAGCATCATTTACTATTAGGATGTTGAATATTAGGGAATAGAGAAATCAAGTGTTTGCAAAAAGGGCATTGAAGAAATCAGTGCAAGAACCAAGTACAGAGCTCGACTCTTGGGAATTTGAGCTGATACCTTTAAATAATTTACTCTTTTTGTTCTATTTTTCCCATACAGATTAAAGGAACTTCAGTATCTGATGTGGTCAGTCTGGTGCATTTCATGTCATTAATGATCATTTCAAAAAAGAAAAACACAATGTAGAAAAACAGAGTAGATTTTCCACATTAAGAGTAATTGGCAACATCATTGAAGCGTCAGCACTTACTCTGTAATGGTCAATTCGACAACACATGTCTAAGTGCCAAACCACAAGCCCTTACAATTCTGTAAACTCAGTTAATTGCTTCGTTTCAGGTTGAGATCATGCTTATATTTATGCCTGAATAAAACTTCCCTATTAAAAATAACTTGGACAATTTCTGTTCCTTAAAATTTTACAGATGAATTGTAGGCTGAAACACAAACATTTTTTAACTACATATTGAATAGCAAACAATGTAACAGCAACTGCACAGTGCATTGTGCACAGCTATTCTGGGCACAAGCTCTGCTCCACTGAAATAACTTCAAATCTGGTACAAATTAGCAGAATCCACCTATCATCTCCAGTTTATTTTCTTGATGGAGATCTACTGCAGCAATCCAAAATCTTTCAAATATTCCACCGAATATTATTTTCCATTTATTAAAAATCTGCATGGTTTTCTTGATGGGCAGTTTATATCTTCCAGCTTGTTACTCCTTTTTGCTGAATTGCTTTTTCCAGGTGAAAGCTTTACACTTATTAACACACTGAAGCAAATGTTGCTGTCAGGCCTTCTGCCTTATGTTCTCCCACTACCCATATTGTTGCCTACTTCATTCACACTTAAACGGTATCGGAGTTGTAGTCCATATGCAAAACAAAGGGAAAAATTGCATTTCAAAATATTACTCCTTTATATATAAAGTGAGGTAGCGTCACTTTCTTCTTACTAGTTATGTGTTTTATTAAAGAACAAGTTGACTGTAAGAGTTAGATGTTTTCACCCTGCAGAACACTAGGCTCAGGGTGGGGACTCAACACATTTTTCCAGTCTTAGAGGACAGAAATTCTCTTCACAGGGAGCCACACTGAGAGGATAAGGGGCAATGAATACAAGTTGCATGGAGAGAGGTTTCATCTATTCAAATTTTTTCCAGTGAGAATAATCACTGGATGTGCTGAAGGTCCTGTCAGTGGCAGTGTTCAGGATGAGAGAGGACAGAGAGCTCAGTAATCTCACCCAGGCTCCATGGAAGTCTGGAACACCCGATCTTCTGAGGTTCCTTCTAACCTGAGGACCCTTCTGAGAATCTCTCTATTTACCCCTTAAATCACAATTCACTTGCCTTCCTTGCATGAGTAGCTGCACAGCACTGGTAGATGAGGTGCGCAAACAGGCCTTACGTTTGTCTGGACAGAGTAGAATATACTCTCAAAATATGCACTCCAATCTACTTTATGTTGTTATTCCTGGTATGTGGCTGATATCAGATTTAGAGAGAGATGACAATTCTCAGGGCAAACTAAGGCATTATTTATTTCTGCATCACAAAACTGCATAGGTTCACAAGTGATTTGTAACAGGACCCTATAGGGTAGTTTTAAAAGACAACCGAGTTAAACCCTGACAACACAGGTAAAAAGCGATCAGAAGACGCTGGAAATCCAAATTACAATGACAAAAGATTGCAGAAATTAAGGGCTTTTCCACACAAGGTTCTAGACTGACTTGTCCAGAACTGAAATGAAAAGCAAGACACTTATGGATTTTGAAAAAACAGAACATTTTCAGAAGTTCTGTCATGTGAAAAACTCTTGCTCACCATCTGTCAAGTTCACTGTCATCTGGCAATTCTGAGCATTACCCAAAGGAAACATTTAGGGCGATTTGTTTTCTGAAGATCAGAATTTAACCAGCTCCAGATAGCTGACTTTGGACTAGGACCAAAATACACAAGATATTTTTGTCATTGTGGATAGTTTTTTTCCATCCATGTAATCTGAGAGGATAAAACCCAGCTTCAGTTAAATTACTGTGGTGTTTTGGTTACATATGTTAGTAGTTTATGTGTTTGTTTAATTTTAATTGGACACGAACATAAGGAACCAAGGAAACATGTTTTCTGTTTAGCAGAAGCTTTTTCTATTCCAAATTTTGCAACAAGCAGGTAATCTGAACGACAACCTATTCCAGTATTGCAGCTCTGGTTTGACAAATAAAGGTTAAGCTTTCATATCAAATAAAGATAGCCTAAAAATCTTTCAAACTCTCGTAAACACAAATAGGTGAGTGTTTTGTAGCTGACAACTGAGAAATGCAATATCACACTTAGGTCACTTGAAGCCTCCATATTATCTCCAGGAAGCAAGCATACAACACTGTTCTAAGTTAGCTAAAAATGTAGTCATCTCTCTCATATAACACGTCAATATGTTGTGAACTGACTATTTCCAAATATCTAATTTTGTATTGATAGCTCTTCCACGCTCAAGTCGCAATTTTAAATGATTCTGCTTTTTGCAATGATCATACTTTGAGTTCTAATTTGACAGAAAACCACATTTTAAAAAAATAAAGACAAAAATTACTCCCAAAAATGTAAAAAAAAAACAACTGAAAGAAAGCAAGAAACAAAAAGCAAATTTTGATAATTTCTGATCATTTTTAAAGAAGGAAGATTGCTTTTCCTCTAACCAAAAGAAAATGGGAACCTCCATAGAATATTTTATTTCTACAATTCAGCATTTTCTACTAGAAATCATTCCTTTATGGAAAATTTCTGATCAGGTAACTAGATTCTTGTAAATCCAGAAAATAAATAATAGCTAAATACAATAACCAAACTGTGTTTCCTGCTGGGCATACAAGAAACCAAGGCAGAGTTTTGAACCAAACCCTTTCCATGTCCTAACCCAGCTGATCAAGTAATGAAGTGTTCTTCCTCATTTCCTCATTTCACTCATTTTATTTGCATTTCATTTTCCATTTAAGATGCTATAGAAGTGCACAAATTTAAGATTCACTTTTGGTAACAGTACAAGAATGTATTTTTAATAGCTCTATGCATTTTTTGCGTATTGAAAAATTCTGTAAGAAAACAGCTTATACTGAGTAACACTGAATAAATTCCTCATGCACTCAAACATATTTTCTACCAAAGAACTATCATTATCATTCTCATATTGTTTTCTGATACCAGCTGCAATAAAATGGATAATCGAAATCCTCAGTATGTTAGCAAAGGTATCTAAGATTTTATGTCTGTTTTGCATTGAAATTGTACTGGTCCAATGTTTGTCTTGGCATTCCCACTGCAGCAGAAAACAAAGTCAGGTCCAATAACTTTGAAAAAAACCCTAGAATTTGAAGACAAGAAAACAAGAGAAATTACCTGGGTCTTCTATCGATAAGTTCTTCGTTAACCATTGAACAATATCTGAACCTAGGAGCGAAAGAAAAGGCATTTATAGATTGGTAAGTTTTCTCTTGCTGTTCTTCAGATCCCTGAGGCAATTCATATTGTTCTTTCATGAAAGAGATCTACATTTTTTGCTCGGTCTGTCTAGAAAAAAAACACTGGCCATTCTATTTTAGTTGAGTTTCTTTTTTTATCTTTGTTTTAGCAGTGAAGCATAGAACTTCTTTAGGCTAAGACTTACAAAAAGTAAGAGAAGTGCATTAAGTGCGCAATAGTAGTCTGCATTTTAAAAATGACACTACCACAAAATGTACATAGAAAAAACACTTTTTTAATCTAAGTTTCCCCACTTCCTGTGCACCCCCCCACCCCGCTTAAAAATTAGTTTACCAGTAAAGGCAAAGTTACCTATATATGGACTACCAGCATATCAAATTCCACCTCATGGCTAAGCTATTGACAAAACTCATTTTTCCTCGGTGCTGAAGTGCTTTCCTTACCATTCCAGTCTCCCTTGCTCTCTATCCCTTCATTTATTGCATATCTTTTTCTTTCTATTTAATTTCCTGCCTCATTTTAAGGTCCCATGCTATTGCTTACCTCCCAACACCTTTGATACCAGATTTCTTCCTGCCTTTCACACAGAGTATCCTTCCAGCCTCACCTCTTAATTCCTAACCCATCTGCTCCTCTTGGGCATGCACTTCTATCAACTGCACTTCTATCACACTTTGCACTTAATGCCACAAGCTGAAGTCAGGCTTGTATTTCAGACAGAAATCTACAGTTGAACTTTACCCACTGTGAACATGATTTACAAAATAAATTATGAAGCATTGCTGCAGACAAAAAAAAAAAACCCAAACCACATTCATAATTTGAGCAACTTGAAATAACCAAACTGGCTTAGAGGGAAAATGGGTGAAACACTGAGGGATGTTATAACCATGTTCTTCATGTTTCATGAAAAAACCCCCCAGTTCAGACAAGCAATGTAATAGAGAGAGACATCACATATTTCCTTATAGAACCAATATTTAAGTTGCTCATCCATTCCCCACCAAGCATAAAAACAAACCTCTTTTATAAACCTTAAATTTAAAACAACAATAAAAATCTATACAACTTACACAAGTATAAACTAAATCAAAACAATAAAAGCTCTTGAATGTACTATAATATATAGCATTAGAATGTGGAGTATATTTCCCCTGTCACTCCTTAGATTCAGTTTCCTCCTGTATTTTACATACTGCATAATTTTCTTTGCTTTTCTTAAGGCAATGAAAACAGTATTTTTAAACAGCATTTCAGAAAAGAAAGGAAATTTGGTTCTCCTTCTAGCTTTTATTTTATTACACTCAGTGAATAGCTTTATCATGTATTTTACAAAGCCTCATTGATTATATCATAGCTTTCCATGTGTGTATGCATTACAAACTTGATTACATAGCAGTAAAAATCTCTAGAGACTTAACAACCATGTCCAGAGCCAGCATTTTTCATTGCTATGTTAAATGTCTAAATCTTAAGAGATTTTAAACTGCAGTGGCAGACTTTCTCATAGTATTTACACTGCTGTATTCCTTAAATGAGGGAATTTACCTTTGCATGCTGTTGGAGGGATACAAAATATTTCAGACAGATATTTGTATCCCAAAAATATTTTATTTTTTGAAATAAAATTTTAACCCTTTTTTTATACATATGAAATTTACAAGGTTGATGCTGAAGGAAGAATTTTAGTTTAATGAAATAAGATGAAACTTCATAAACCTCAATGATGCAGTTCCAAGCATAGTTATATTTTTCTGTCAGCTGACTAGAGAAGTTAGTCAGCCCTAAATATTTTCCTAAATCTTCAAAGATCAAAAAAAAAAAAATGGAAAAACAAAATGACATTTTGAAAACTGATTTTTAACTTTGTCTTCTTTCAAATCTCTGAGGTACCATATGGGAAGAAATTTTCTATTCTTTTCATCTTGCCTTCAAACACTTTTTCCTTTTTGCCTCTTTTGAAAACTCACATTTGAGTATACATGGTCTGCACATCAGAAATTTCACCTCCATGTGTTCCAATGTCTTTTGGTTTATTATAAATAATAGTGGGAAATCAACTTTCTTGAAAATTGGCAGCATCTGATTATGAAAGTTCATTGATGCTCTATTCACACTTTACCCTGAACCCATTGCCCTGGCACATGAAAGCCTGGACAGAGTTTAAACCAGCTGTTGCATTCTAACACACTGATGATTTCAGAGGTATGACTCTCATGACAGATGAATAAATATCAACATCAACACTCTCCTTCTAGAGTAAAGGCTATTCAAGCAAAGCAAACTTGCAATTTGTCATATGGCAAGTGAGAAATGCATTACTTCATATTTCTTTGGGAGATCTTGGGGCCAACTCTAGTCCTAAAATAATAAAAATATTATAAAGGTATTAACTTGTAGAGCTTGCTGGGTGTTTTTGTAGCTACTAGTTTTAATGTCTAATCAACAATATTGTTTCCCTTAATTATTCCTGTGCCCTTTTCTAAGGTTTATTACTTAGGCAAATGTGTTTCTAAAGGCAAAACCATTACTCTAATTTCTTATCTCAGGGAAAAAAAAAAAAACAAAAAACAAACAAACAAACAAACAAACAAAAAAAACCACCAAGGCAGCAAAACAGCTGAAAACTGTTTTGCTGGAAAATAATACTTCCTGTGAATGTAGCTTTGAAAAAAATCTGACCAGTAAATTCTTGACAGTTTTCATACATGACACTTCACATCTATAGGAATTATGATTCAAGACTATAAACTTCATTATTTCTAAACAGGACTAATACTTATGGAATGAAAAATCTTTTACCTTCAAGCCTGATTCTGTCATATCACCAGAAATCTAGCAAAAAGACAAGCTTGTCAGATGATGCAAATTTCATGGAGGCCACTACCTTGGCACTGGACTCACCTGAAAAGGAAACTTTCAGCAATCCAAAATAGAAAATGTTTGCTGTGTCAGATACTCAGTTTCTGTATACTGTTTAATGTGTTATATCACAGACCCAGCTATAACACTGTCAAAGCAGATTCTCGAGTTCTCCAGGTCTCCCTGCCTCACTTCTAGCAAGCAGCAAAAAAAGGCAAGTTGGCTATTAGATCTGCAAGGTGCAGAAGACTTCAGTCTAACTGCCAACTGAATTTTGAAATCCTAGAACAACCTTCAGTTGTCATGCCAATTTATAAAGCAAATAAAATTGGACAAGGCAAAGCAATAATCTTTAACAATACCTTAAAGCTAGCAAAAGCAGAAAACAGTTGAAAAAAGGGGGGTTTTAGACATAGAACCTGAAAGCCAAGAGTGAGATTCCTTAAATGCCAGCACCTATCCTGATAAAGGCAATAAAATTCACAAGATCTTATTCAAGTCCAAAAAAAAGACTGACTTTAATCTTTAAAGAAATAGGCAAAACCACATCTAGATTCAGATACAAATGAAAAAGGTTCAGTCATGTTCTTTGTGAAATGTACTTGCTGAAGATTCTACAAGTGATTAATTTTAAATGAAATGGTTCAAAAATAGCAGCTGCTGAGACTGTCACAGCATTTTAAGAAAATATTTTTAAGGAAAGCATGCTCTCTCAACCCTGCAATAGTAATTTCCAAGTCAAAGTCATAAAGGCCAGGGCAATGCTAAGGTTACCTTTCAGAGAAAATCACCTATTCTAAACAAGTCCTTACAGAATACATTTTCAAAAAGCGCTGGTTCTGACCTATAGAAAATTTCACAGGAATTATAAATCAAATTTTTGCTATGCACAGATGCAGGAAGCCACGTCAGCCTTGATCTGACAGAAAAAAAAGATATGATAGTAGTACTGGAAACAAAAAGCAAAATTCAAAATGCTCTATCTTTTTCAAAATTCAAAAACATATCTAGTGGAAGGAGAGACAGCTGCAAGAAAGTACAGCTTATTAATTAGAACCACAAACCAAGAGACCACTGAGAAACAATTCAATGATTTCTTGCTTCATAAAGACACAAGTTCAACCTTGCAAAGAAAATAGTCTTTTGCTGTTGATATCTTGGTTTAGTAACTGAAACCTATTCTTTTTACTTTTAGACCTCAGAATATCTGCAGATAATGAAGAGGGAAGGCAATGCATGAAGCTCCCCTGCACTGCTGATAGCAAGAGAGAGGGTTTTGCTGTTGAAAATCAAGTCTTTTGCCATCTGAGCTCTCAAGAGCAACATAACCATGATGGTCATGTTTGCCCAGCACCGTGAAATCTGGGCAGCTGAGAGGCAGGAGGAGACCACTTGGGTGCTCCCTCAAGGGAGCCTTGTGGTTGGCTGGCTCAGCTTCACTGCTTCACCACCACCTCACCTTGAGAACCTGGAGTTTTTTGCAGGGCAGCTCACAGTACAGAAAAGTTAATAAACATGACTCTAGAAAACATCACTGTCTAAATTTAAGATAAGACCACTACTAAATCAGCAAGGAAACAGTACTGTATTTCCATTATTTCTCTTTATTTTTATATTGAGAGAGGAGGGTATTGGGTCATTTTAACTTCCTTCTTCAATATCATCACTTTGTGGTGATGCATCAGGAAATTAAGTTTAGACACTGACATAAACTTCAAAATCCTTGATCATGACTAAAAAAATATAACATGCAATTCCATTTCTCAGCACTGATTCAGACATTGGAAACACAGAACGTGGATTAGTTGAGCAGGGAGATTGTAAACGCCAGTGGTCTCTCAAACATTCAGCACTAGCTGTTTTTTAACAAAAATTGCTGTCTAATGGAGAGGAAGACTCTGCATGAAAGGCTTTTCATTGGTGAATGGGGCAAAAATTATCTGTATTCTCCCTGAAGTTTTCACAATCACAAACCATAGCATATATTGCCACAGTTATATCAGCATGGATATTTTAACATTTATTTTCTTTATCTGAGAAATACAGTTTGTGTATGAATTCTTCATGCATATATCTGAAAGAAATCAATTACTATATAGTTACAGGCAGAAGGGCAGAGGGAAGAAAAACAATGGCTATATTATATTTGGCTTAAAGTATGGAAAAATACATTATTATCCAATACCTATACTGGATTATTCAGATTAATTTTTCCCTATGTCTATTAGAGCTGAGCAAAGAGAGGCTTTGCATCACTTAATTGCACTGTCCACAGAAAGGTGAAAGAAGAATGAAGGGACTCCTCTCTGAGACTGGGGTTGCAGAAGTGCCTGAAGGATCATATAGCCCATAAATTCTTACCACCCTATATTTTTAGTTAATTGGGTTTTTTTTCTTTCTTTTCTGTATTCTTTTGGATTATTGTAAAATATATTTATAGATTTAACTAGGTAGAATTTTTTAGCATGAGTGGCAACAGAGCTGAAGAGCTGATACTGATAACTTGAATACCCTTCTGATTGAACTTACACATTTACCTTTCTGACCTTTACTATTTAAGTGGGTTGATTTTTTAAAAGAAAAAAACCATCATTGATCAGAGTGCAATTTGATTGGGAATTATTTATATCTCAACTTTCACACATATTTCTGCCACTTGCTTTTTTAGAATTACTGATGAAAACAAATGCAGAAACTTACTCTTTTGACCTATTATAATTGAGGGTGGACCACACACTTGTTTGAGTTTTGTTAAGGAAGACTGTACCTAGGTGCAGATTTTAAAATGTCATCTGAATAATACTAGCTGTAGAGAGAATATGACATATTTTGATGAAACTACTCAAGCAGATTTGATGAAACTACTCAAGCAGAAAAGTAATTGCAGTTTTTTAGTTTTAAAACAACATAAGCTGAAATATACTTTTTTCCAAAGTGAAGGTAGATAAAGGAATTTGCAGAAATAAAACCCTCAAATGAATCATCCTACTGCTTTTGAGTTGGATTCTTCCATTCTCAGCTGTAAGCAGTGCTCAGAAACATGCAAGCCTAGAAGGACAGAAAGGACCCATAATTCTGGCTAGCCTAACCTTGTGAAGAGCAACATGTTGCTTGATACTGTTGTGACTTTCTACTTTAGACAGGAAAATTCATCTACAGTCATATTGTTAAAGAGCTAATAAAGAATGCAAAATCTCTTCCATTTCCTTACCAATATGAAATAAATCTATGATGCTGACCAACAAATGTCAGTAATGTAAACCCCAGAGTCACACTCTGTCTCATAACCAAGCTTCAGAGCAGAAATCTGGTTTATAAACACTAAAAGGATAATTAAATACAGCTGTGTATCTGTGCCTCTCATTATTGTAAAAGTGGCAATCCACACAGGTCCCTGTGTCCTCCAGCAGAAGGAATTGCTGCTTCACTTCAGCAACATTTATCTCTAAAGTTTCCCTAAAGACATCCTCTACTTAGATCTCTTCCACAGCCACAAATGACCATTTTACAGGTGACACTAGCTGTGCATAATTGGCAATATGCCAGTAACCATTGATGAAACCCTGCAATCCCAAGGCTATTATCCCAAGCACTGGAGTTCAGCATCTTGCTGACGAACATTGCTCCATACTAAACATTTGCAAGACAAGAGCAATGCTGTTTAGAAAAACTAAGTTTCATGAAAGCCCTGTACAGCCTCTGTACTGCAAAGGAAATTTTATGCTTTTCTTCGAAATTATGTAAAGCCTCATGATCTTGATGAATGATAACAGAGCTTCAATGTGCACATGACATGTAAAATCTTTAAAACTTTCTCTATGTAAAAAATATTTGTGGGGGAAAAAGCCCATAAAATATGAGTAGAATTTTGAACACCATAAAAATGCCCTGAATAAATTTCATTTATGAGAAATCCTCACCTCCAAATAAAAAAGAAAAACAAAACAAAAACAAACCAGCCAGAACCAGAAAAAAATAAAAGCACACTTCATTTTTAACTCCTGTATGTTTTCTTCAAGCAGAACTTTTAAAAACAGATAAATAAGGAGACCAGGAGACTTATTAGTGTGACCTACTTGATTTCCTGTTCATCAGAAATCTTAAATAATGCTAAAAGAAGATAAGAAACTAAGTGATTTCCAACTTGTCTCATCATGATGCCCCTTCCTTTTTCTCTCAATCAATTCCTCTCTTTACCTTTCAAAATCCTGGAGAGAGACTTGGGTATTATTAAGAGGGAAACAGCCAAGAATTCAGCTACTCATCATGTTCTCCATCTACCATTACCTTTGGGAACTCAAGCTAAATTACATCCTCCAAAACAGTTCTGGATCCAATGCCAAGTGGAGGGCAGGAAGCCTCCAAACACCGAGCATAATGGTGTCCATGCCACCAGTGTGTACAGTTCAAATCAACAGGCAATGAGGCTGTTCTGCAATATCAGTGCCCCACCTCATAGGTCAGTACCTAGCCACCAGCTTAAAAGGCTTTTTTTTTCCTATATTTCTCAATGATGATGTAATTTCTTTTTAAAAATAATGAGAAACTCCACATGGAAGAGAACAGTCTCTACTGTCTGCTAATTGCATTCTCTAAATCATGAGGCAGCTTGGTCCAAATTTCTGCTCAGACACAAGCAGTTTCAGGCCTTTGAACTTGAGTGTCTCCACCTCAGTTTTTAGGCATTCTGGTTGCGGCATTCTGGTTCTGGCCTTTTAATTCCTTTTGCCGGAGTTGTAGCTCTTTTGTGTTAAATAGCTTGGGAGATGAGAAGAGAAAATAAATTATTTACAGACCTGTAGGACAGCCATGTGGGAAGTTGAGCACCTGGACTCCCCTCCCTGCTGCTGTGCAGTCTGTTTAATGGGAAGCAGAACATCACTGGCATGTGTACCCTGGTGGAGAACACTGCAGGGTATGAATGTAAGAGCAGTCACCCTCAAGAAAAGCTGAGAAGGAAATGAATACGTGACTCCTATGCCAAGTTTGACCTCCCATTCTTAAAATAGCATGTAAAAGGGCAATAGTAACATCACTTTTGTCTAATTGTCTTGAATTCTCACTGTGAAAAACTCATCCAAGATTATTTCAGGAAAACTGACAATGTATTCTTAAGAGAAAAAACTGCTACTTGCCATAAATAGTTCATCTAGCCTTCTTTTTCTATCTACTGGATGTTTTACTGTGTCTTGCTGACAACTTTGTATATAGAAAACAGGTAGATTGATAAGCATATGTTCTTTCTCTCATACACATATCAGTAAGTGTTTGCTCATTGCACTTTGTTAATCTTCACAGCACAGTAAAAGCTGCCTGAATTTATCCCTGCCACAATAAACTCTTTTGCTTTCTTATTTTTTTTACATTAGTAGTTTGAAAATAGAGTCTAGAACCAAAAATCTTCTAAGTTCAACAAAAAAAGCTTTGTGAAACTTCTTACCATGCTTCAAGCAATTATGTATTTTTTATATTTCCACATTAATATCTCTAAGAAATACAATATTTTAGTTCAGAAATGCTTCTTCCAATTCTTGTCATACTGGCCCCCAAAAGACACCCACACACAGATGGCAATGGAAGGAAGTGAGGAGCAATGTAATTTCTGCTAGACACTTTTAACACTCATGGAGGATTTTCACAGGGGAAAATCCTCATGTCCTAATTCAGGGGTAATGGCAATAAATACATACATAATATAAGACTTGATTTGGGATTTTGACTCCAGGAAGAAAGTCAGTGGGGACACAGTGACTTGCAGTTTTGACATTTGCCCAGCAACAATGTCAATATACTTCCTCACAAATTGTTCCTACACAATAATAGTTAATTTATACAGTTGGTTTGAAAACGGGTTTTTCCACTGTTGCTATTTCAAAACACTCTTTCTGTGACTCATGATTTTACTGTTCTCTTCACTTAAGACTCTCAAAACTGATGTCCAAAAAAAAACCTCTTTGATCAGTGTCGATTTCCTGACTAATCCAATCTATTTAATTAGCTATTTTGACAAAAAAATATACCTTTTAGAGATTCAGTGATGCTTAGTACAACAGCACAATTCTCTGCAGAAGCTCCTGAACCACAAGTTTCCCAAGAATCTGATCATTACCCAGCCACTCTCACACATACAGAAACCACTCCAACAGGAAACTTCTTTCCAGTAAAAAAAAAAGTCTGCAATACAGGAGTTGCACAAAATAATTATCTTCAGAGATACAATCCAGTGTAGGGAAACAGGTTATCACAGAAAGTCTGAAAACATGAATTTCACAACAGAATACCAAGAAATTGCAGAATAAAAATACTATGTCTGGCAAAAGTAGTCATCTGGAAGTTTTCATTCTTAATTACCATTGTTCCTCAGCCTGTAGCACAGATGAGCCATTTTTCAAATAGTACTAATAAATAAAAAGTATGAAATACAAGAAAGTTTGCTGAAGTTGCATAGAAACTTTCAACCTTAATCAGAATATTCAGGTGTTACACCAGAAATGTCACTGACTGATCAAAACTTTCCTCATGGCCTTTTTTTCTATTTGAAATATGAAATGTTTTCATATTTAATAGACCACAGAAAGTTCAAATGAATTTCTATTCTTGATTAATCTGTGCTGGATGTTTTTGAGTTTTTCCTCCAGATCCATGATTATTTTAATACTCCTATGTCTCAGAGTTTACACTTCAAAAGATCTGCTGCAGGGCTACATTTTCAAAAGAGAAAGAAAATTAAGTTATTCAAATTTTAAGTACCTATATTTTTGAGCATTATTCTGGCTGAAAATCTAATCCCATCCAGTTTTTACCAAAATATGACTTTAGTATGCTTAGTTGCTTGGCATAACAAAAAAACTATATAGTATGGAATGAAGTGTGTTAGAAATAAAAATTACTTTGCTCCAACTCTATACTTCCACCAAACTCAGCATAATTTTCATTTGCAGTCTTTCATCACTATTCAGAGATTATGAATTAATTTATTCTAAATGTTGATAATTGTGCGGCTCAACTATCTGAAGCAGACATTACTGGGTCTGTTCTCAAAGATATAAAAATCTCATAGTTCTTCTCATGGCAGTTCTTTACATATGCACCTCAAGAACTCTGTCACAATAAAGGTAAAATTTATTAGCTCTTGAAGGAAATTCCCAATTATTCATTGAAATATAAGTTCTGCTGACAATTTAAATTCTCTAAAAAGATTTATCCATCAATAGAGATTTACCAAAAGTTGAGATAGACATGAACTACTATTTTAATATGCAATTAACAGCTCTTGAATTTAAAATAAACTTAATCATATCATCCATAATAAGTAATATATTTCTATCTCAATCTGAAAATTGAAGTATGGTATATGCTCAATGGTATATACTCATAAATTTGAGTATACAAGCCAGTCATTTTATATATTGTGTTCCCATCCATCACAGTGAACTTATCAAACCAAAAAGTAAAACTTGGAGAAAATAAATCCTTCTATATTTCAGTTTACCACATACATTCTCTTGCTGCTGTGTTTCCCAAGGGACATTCATATCAGCATTTGTAAGATATAAATTGCAGCCCTGTAGCTAGTATTGGCTTTTTCTCTAAGACATTTTTATAGGAATTCAAAAGCCACCTTTCTGTTTTGACAAGTAATGTGGTACCACATTACTCAAATACATTTTTGAAGCAAAGTACTTTGCTTTTCCATCAGTATCAGGCAATGTTCATAGAGCCATCACTACTGTTTCCAATTTAGGAATGTCTTTTGGAGCCTGGATAAGGAAACAATCTCTGCAAAAACCTTCTGTTTTCTCCTATCCCCACCCTCACATTCATTACATCCAGAGCAACCATTTAATAACACTAATCCACAATCTCATGGGAAGCATTCGTAAGTTTATGTGGAAAAGCTGGAAAGTAATTTTCCACCATTATCAACTAGAAGAATGATAAAAAGACATTATTCTGAACAATCCTGGGCCACTCCTCCAAGATGTGACCTTTGGTATTTATTCCTACAGTAAAGATAACAGTTCCTCATACTGTGCTGTAGATCTTGGGGGCCAGAGAATAAAAAAGCATTTTGAAAAGATCAACCTGCAAGTATTAGTGTAATAAATAATAGTGCATGTCCTGGAGCCTCGAGTCTATTCTTCAGGTTATTTTAATGTACATTTCAACGTTTTATTTCTTCAGAAATAAAGAGCTGAGAATCGATGGTGTCTTACCATGGACATAGGATGGGGCTTTTATAACTTAGACTTGTGAGCACAGAAGTTCTTTGTAAACATGAGACTGTAGTTCATTTTTTTTTTTCATTATTTTTTTCCTTCTTCACAAAATGCAGAAAAAAATTAGGTTCATACTGTTGCCTAGGAGTATGCAGTGACGTGGATACCACTTTTAGCACCTGTTGCGTCTTTGCTGTTTACGTTGTCAGAGTAAGAATAAATAGCATCTAGATGTAAAATCACCCTTGGTGAGGGAACATGTACACAGCTATTCAGCTACCTATCCAAACCTGGCCCTCTTCCCAGCCCCTGTACAAACCATTTATTTGACTTTTGGTTTCCCCATGTAATTTTTGAGGACTTCTACATATTTTATGGAAAATTGTTGATGGCCACCATTTCTTCCTTAACCACTGACTACAGACTCAGAAACAGATGATATATATTCTCTTGGGAAAATAAAGGCAGGATCAGTGAAGAAACATAAAGCAAATAGAAATCCAGTACTAGGATTACTGTTCACTAGTGGAAGGCAAAAGTAAACACAACTCTTGTGTTGAGGGCCTGGAGACAATAAATATTTGTCAATCAGCTAAGGAATTGTGACGTCTACACAAAATATGGTCCCAAGGTTAGGGGGAGTAAGAAGACATTTGGGAAAAACATGTTCTTGCTCAATTGACTTACATCCTTAAAAGAGCTAAAATGAATTCATCAACAGATTACAAAAGAAAACTAGCCGCACTCCCCTGCAACAGGAAAAAAACCAACAAAACCCAAAAATTCAAAAATTTAAAGTATTTCTTCATAGATAAATATATCCTGCTCAATCTGGCACCAGCAATTAATATCATTCTCCTGCTACCTTCTTGTCAGATAAGAAATCAGGGGAGAGCAGCAAAAGGTGCTTGTACTTGGACTAGCAAAAAGCCTGATTATGGCAGCTTGACAGCCTGGGAACAGAACTGTTCTCCTCTCAAAATAAAGGGGAAAGGGAGTAGTAGTAATATTACTGGTGAGAGCTTTGCCTGATGAAAAACAGGATGGATATAAGTCATGTAGAAGGGAAGTCTTAAGCAGCTTATCCCCTTCAAATTTCAGCTTCATTTTGAATGAAGCAGGTTTGTACTTAAAAACAAAAAAAGAATATACTCGGCTGTTTTAGTCCTCCTTTCTACTATTGCAATTCTATCTGACCTGGCATAAAACTGGGCTCCTGTCAATAACCAATATACAAATAAATGCCTGCCTTAGCACTGTTTGTTGTCAACAAATTATGTCCAGTGGATGGGAACAGGCTAGCCACATTAACAGCCAGTAAAACATGCTGCGCTCAAGCGAGAGATTACTCTATTTGTCCTGCAGCACACAAACACAGCAGCAATTCACACCAGTCAGAAAATATCAGAATTTCTTCATCTCAAGTTCTCTGCTTTCATCTTTTATTGACTTAACAAAGAGTATGTGTTTGGCCATTGCTATTTCTGGAACAACATTCCACAGTTTTAAGTAATGGCCGATGGAATATATTTATATGCTTGTATTTTTATTATTTTTTTAAATAAAGTGATGGCTTACTAGTTTAAGTGAGTATATTAAAGAGTATCTATAGATTCAACTTTAAAACTGGCTTCTTTTCTTACTTATAGTATTGAGTTTTCCCTCACAGGCTATGCTTCTAGAAATGACTGTCACTCAGGGAAAGGAAGCCACAAGGTTTTACTACTGTTAATACACTTTACTTTTCAGCAATTTTTCCTTCTCACATATTCAAAATTATCATTTAGTTTGCATTATGAAAGATGTCCTTGCTAGTTAGTGTTTTCTTGTTTTTAGCAAGTAAACTAACAAAGGTAGACAAGTTCTTGTTCTTCAAACAAGAATGTGTGCACAGAGAATATAGAGGAAAATTACAGCCCTGAGCACAGGTTCTTAAGATGAAGCCCACACAAGTAACTCTTGTTACATACGCAGCAAATACAAACACGTAATGCTTTAACGATGCCTAAATTTGATGTACTCTAAACTTTGTAAAGATGATGATTACCAAACCAAGCGTATCAGTGAAGGCAGATCATCTGGCAGAGGTAAGAGTTACTCTGCTGTTTCATGTTGCAGAGCTCATTCAGTAATTTTAATTTGGAAGCATTTTATACTAATTGTTATTCAAACATGTTGGAACAGCCAGTACCTCTGCTAAGGACCCTACAATCAGCATGTCTGATGTGACAATTTAACTGAATAATTAAGATGTTCTGCGTTTATCATGTTCAGTGGTTGCTCAATAAAGCCCCTGACTTGCTATTTTCTGAGTATCTCCAGTCAAAAGTGCATC
This sequence comes from Molothrus aeneus, assembly GCF_037042795.1. Taxonomy (NCBI): domain Eukaryota; kingdom Metazoa; phylum Chordata; class Aves; order Passeriformes; family Icteridae; genus Molothrus; species Molothrus aeneus. The sequence continues at coordinate 45,539,271 of NC_089648.1, forward strand.
TTCAAAAGGATGCTTTACAAATCACAACAGAACCAGAGACACCAGAGTTTCTTACCTTGCAGCAAACTTTGAGGCTCTCAAACTTCATTTTGATATGAAGTGGAACCCCAACATCAAACATCAAAGATTTGCACAAACTGAAAAAATTAAAAATATTTTCCTTTAATGCTATCAAAATGTGTGATTCAACAGGGACAAAACCTTTTTCTTAGCATAAAACAAACAGAATTTTTCATCTTCATCTTTCTGACTCATACGACAGCTTCTAACAGTAGTATAATAATAAAACAATAAAAAACCCTCAGTATTTCAGTACTTTCTGATAATGGCAATGTCAAAAACATTCTCCTGAAAAAGTGTGGCTCTGAAAACATTCACAGCAGATAACTGGTTTGCCAGACATAGTATCATAAATGCTCCTAATGGATAATTCTTCTAAATTAAGCAGATGTAGAAAGCTTGAACAGAACTAAGATGGATGTGCTTCATTATCCTCTGATTCTATGATCTCTTTGAAAAGACCAGGGGACAGAGCCATAGGATCTGCTACATGGAGCACTCAAGGACATTCCATTGAGAGTTTTAGACACAAGAGATGAAGTAAGAAGAAAATAATGGACAATTTTTTCTGCCTTTTTCTCTTAAGGTGTTAGCTTGTCAATCATTATCAGAATATATAAAAAATTTTATTCCACTGTGTATCTTTAATAACTTGCCACTTCTATTTTGACATAAACTAAATTCAAATATATTCTTATTGTGCAATAAAAATACTATAATGATAGCAGTGACAGCTCTCCTTATCTCATACCATGCCTCTCTCTTCTTGATGAGTCATCTCTCCTCTTACCATGTAGCAAAAAAAACAGATGAGTCTTGAAAAGCTAACACTTGTTGCAATTTTATATAGCAAATACCATTTGGAAAGTGTATTTGTAAAAATCACAGCTCCTGTAACTACTATACCAATTTCCAGACAGTGAGTTATATACAGTAGGGATGAAAACATTTGGGAAGTGTCTGGAATTTAGCTTCTAAAAGATGTTTTCTTCAAAAATAAGAGTAAGAGCAAACTTACTATTTTGGCAGTTTTGAATCATGTCGTCTTAAGTTTAATTTAAAATCTATTTTTAATTCTGGTGCTATGCTTAAAAGTAATTTCTCTTTATTGAATGATAAATCAAAGGGAATATTATAAAACCATTCTCTGTCTTAGTTTCAAAGGGAAAATCCAAAGTATCTCCATTATGGTCACTAAAAACATTTTAAAAGTTTCAAATCAACATAGTTTCAAGAAGTAACTGAAAAACATATTGAAATATGGCTCAAATTCTTCTCAGCTATGACATATGTTGAGACTTATAGAAAACAAATGGCTATTTAAAGTTGCTTAAGAAACTAAGTCTATTTTTTTACTCCTTCTAAAGTCAGTATGCATGCACAATTGTGGTGAAAGCATAACCATCTAGAGCTATTTACTGTGGAAGGGGCTAACAGCAGGCCTGTTAGCTAAAGGAGCGAGAAGAAGCTAAGTAAAAAGAAGCTGATAAGGAGCTCTCTCCAAAACTGTAACCAAGAAGACCGAGAGAAGAAAGATAAAAGAACTTTGCAGCTGGACAAAGCATTTTTAGAAAGTTAGTTGAAGTCACTATGACTTCTCACCAATAGTATTATGTTGACTTATTGTAGCCAATAGTAAGGATAGAAGAAGCATAAACAATTAGAAAGTGTATAAAAGTCAGCCATGTTCAGTAATAAAGTGTTGCCAACTGAGACTGCTTGTAGTCTCTGCTTTATGTCGTGACCGCCTCGACAGCGACAATTTACTTCAAACATATAACTTCTCTATGCAATACTGTACATTTTTATACTCATCTGCACTTTTGCTACCTGACACGTGAAAGGGGTGTGCAAAAAAGGCTCCAACTCCTTATATTGTTTAAAAAGCTGTCTTGATTGTCTCTCAAGGACCTCCCTGAGCTATGCAAACTAAACCAACCATGGTCTAAATCGGGCATGATCACACTCTATAAAGAAGAAACATTCAGATTATTTTGACATAAAACACATTTTTTTTACCAGAGGCATTAGCAGTGTAGTGATATTCCCTCCTTCAAAAACATTTTGTTTGATGTATGACTGATGCCTTCATAAGATGAATGCTGGTAATTAAAGTCACGTATGTGAAAACCAGGAGAAGCTCTGCTCCCTCCTCTCTGTGTGCAGGGAAGCTGAGGACAGGTCCCTGGGGTGTCAGAAAAGGGAGTGTCTTAGAGGCAGTTAGGCAACTATGTTGAAAACAAAGCAAAAGGAAAGTCAAGTGGGTGTGTACAAACAAGTGGGACGAGGCTATTGAGGGACATATTATTTGAAGGACCTGCTGTTGTCTTGGGTTTGACTGATGTGGTCACCTGCAGCAAAGCTGGTTACCTATATTTGGCACAAGGTAAAGGATTTAACAGAAGAATGATCACTGCTTAAAAAAGCTTTTCAGCAAGGGAAACAACAATGCTCTGTTTGTCCCAGCAGATGCACTACTAAAACAAGTGATGTTTCCTAAAGATGTAAAACTTACAAAGTGCCCTGCAAACAATTACAGAGAAATTTTTTAACTGATTCACAATTTGTACAATGGTATATGGAAGAACTCCAGCAACTTTAAGTCCCTTAGTTGTACTATGATGAAGTGAGTACACAGTTCACTTTATAGCTGTGGTAATGGTCAGAGAGGCCAAATGAAAAGACTACTGCCACAAAGAGAGAATAATTAAGTCAATATTGAAAATCCAAGGGCCTTAATTTTAAGCCTCAATTAAGAGCCATAGGTTATGCTAGTACGCCTTTTCAACATCAGGATTTTTGGGGGTTTTTTTGAGGGGAGGAGGTGCAGGGGCTGCTGCATTTACAAGAGGAATAATATACTCAAAATGTTTTTAAAAACCTAATTAAAGAATGACAGGAAAATTTTCATGTTGCTTCAAATGGGAAGATTCAGCCTTAATAACATTGATTGTTAGCCTGCTGCACTATCTATTGCAATACTTCTTTAATAATGAATGACCCTTGGTCTATTTATTTAGAAAAGCCATGCAAGATACAGGAAACATACAGATAAAGGTCAGTGTTTAACATGATGAATTCGGGCAGGACTTCAAAGTATATCAGGCTTGTTCTTGATTTTATTTTGTATGAAAATTCTTCATATCATTTGCATTGATGGCTGGGCATAAGTTAAATGGGTTTTCGTGCTTTTTTTTATTAACGTTAGCATTCATTTTGCCAGGTTTTTCTTTTTTTTGCTGTTATTTAAGCAGGTGAGAGGGAATATAAACTGAACACTTGAGCAATGAAAAGAGTTCAACTTCAGGCTTTCTATCTGGTTTTGTTGTGCTATAACCATATATTACCCTGAGTATCTGCCAGATAAAAAGGCCATGAAAAAATATAGCACATATATAATACCAATCACTCTTTTCCAGCACTTTGATTCCTATCATGTCCTTTACATTTTTTGAAATGCTAATTACACTGAGACTGCTGTATTATATAGAAGTTGCTTTGGGAAAACAGGATTATTTTGCAGTTACAAATAGGCATGAAAGGACAATTTGTGTGTTTCAGTGCTAGGATTGATACCGTTAATAAACACCCTCGACTGGAAACTGTAAAGAACCTTCCAGATAAGGAGTAAAGACCTTTGGAAACCCAAGGCAATATCTCACTCCTAGTGGGTGTACCCACACTTTGTTAGATTTCAGACAATTAACTGGGCTGTTTCATAGCTGCTTAGACACTTACATCATGTACTGGTGCCGTGGTAGGTGTTCAGTTCAGTGATTTAGTTGGATTCTGAGTAAAGAAAGATCAAATCAAAAGTGCATTGATTTACTCAAGTTTGCCATCCCATAAAAGATATTTAGGTATTGTTTTTGTGTATAAAATTTTTTAAATGAATCTATTTATTTCATTAGCACTAAAGTTGCAGGCTTCACTTACCAACAGAAAAATCTCATGTTGGAAATAGTAATACTCAGCAAAAAAAAAAGCATTTTGGATTTGAGGCAGAATTTTTTACACTCTTTCTTTTCTTCTTCTTTCTTACCAAGTCAATACTAATCACAGATGAAAAACACATTTTATTTTTTTAGTTATGTTAGCAAGAGGAACTTTTTCCTTTCCAAAATAATGGTAGAAAAGATAGTTCCAAAAGATTTCCAATAGTGATACAAATCTTCATTAGAAATGAGACCTAGGGCCATAATCTCCTTCTTATTTGACAGATCTGTTGATTTGAGAAGAGTTTCAGCTGACTGAGGACACCTACTGCAAATGTTACAACTAATATAGTCCATTTTTCTTTTTGCCGTGTATTGTGCCTTATATGCTTTCTGAAGCTAATGCAAAATTTAGGAACTCTTGCTTTTAATCTGTGTAGTGTCCCTTTTTCTTTCTGTTTGCTATTTTTCTGTAAATAAAATTTCCTGTTTGGATAACCCATTATAAAATTATACAGCATTTAAACTGAATAACCGCCATGCAAAAGCACAAATGACATGTAAATTTTTAAAGCAAATACTTATCTGCATCTGAAAGTAGTATTGGACAGCATGTACCAAATTATTCTTCATGAAATTATAATTTATCTTTTTCTCTTATTTCTGGACTTCTTGATCTCTCACTACATCTATCTGCACATCAGGATTCCATTTTTGAGTAGAGATAGTACAGGCAGTTTCTATTTTGGCTTGACTAGTAACAAACTGAGCACAGAGGTTCAGCAAATATTGATGTCTAAGTTTGATGGATTGGCCTGAATAGCTGAGCTGTAGAGATGTGCCAGAAGAGTATTTCAAATACACTGAACTGGAGATTTATATCTCATTTTTTATAACAAAGGATCCAAAACTATTTTACGCAAACCCCTTAAACTAGAGGCTTCTTCTCAGACAAACAATTATGACTTGATCTAAAATCAAGTCATAATTGTTCTATACATCTATCAAAGATGTAATATATAGAACTAAATTGACATCTCACTCTCTAACCTCAATATTTATTTTGCTTTCTGTACTGTTCTAAAAGAAATAAAATTGGAAGGAAACTTAATTTTTTACATTTTCAGCTATCAATCAGTGATTTTTCAATTGAAACCAATTATAATACTACATTTTAAAACGCCAGTACAGGTGTACTGGAGATACATAATTCTTACAAAATAGTAAGATTACTGCAGAGAATAAAGACAATGTCTACACAGACACCTTGTCCTGGATAACCATAATTCAAATAGCCTTTTATAGAACATAAATGTCCTTCAAAACTCACATCATTCAAAAGTTAAGACACACTATCCATATAAAATTCTGTTTCTTCCACAAGAAGTAATGACTCATTCCACATTTAATAATTTATGTACACTGAGGAAGTCTTTTCCTATTTTCTGACGCATACGTGAATAATCACTGCCTCCAAATAATGCAAACAGATACAGTTTCCAAAGAAATAAAATGCTTTTGATCAAAAAGTATAAATCTTAAAGCACTTTGGAACCGTTAAACTGGTAATGTCTGGTAATGCCATTCCTTCCATAGTTAAAAAAACTTAATGGTGCCTTCCCTCTTCCCAACGCACTTCCTGTTCAGAAGTCTGTTTCTATTCTTCCCTGTAACTGAGAGCTCACAGGTCCCTTTCCCCTTTCTAAAATCAGGTGGTCCTCCATTTCTCTATTGGGACTTTCCAATTAGTACACTAGTTTGAATTTGTTACTCTACCAATTTATTTGGTTCTACTAAAATACATTTTAAAAGAGTATCTCATGTTCAATTTATTCTCAGTTTTAGCATTTCACTGACAACGGCTTCCCTCTAGCCTCCTAAAATAGCCTGGCTTTCATAGCCTATTAACTGCCCTATAAGGTCTTCCTCTGCCTAATACACAATTCCATTTTAATATAGTTGTGTCCATATAAACTTGTTCAAATGCTCTTTTAAATTTTGGATCCCATCATTAATGATTAGAAATAAAAAGTTTAAGAATAATCAAAAGTGTAATTATACCAGACTAAATCCAAAACTAACTAGGTGACTGTTTGGATTAAACATGGTTTATCATCCCTTAGAATAATAGGAGGAGAGTTCTACTAATTGTGACTAAATTACAGAGGTCATTTAACTCATTGCAGAGGTAATTTCTAAGCAGTGCCCTAGATCTCAGTGACATCACATGAAATTAAACAATACATTAGACCACCCAATCCATGTATGCTTTCCCTTTCTGCCGGTGTGACAAAGCTCAGGACAACCAGTGCTGAATTGTACCTGCTCAGTACACTGGAGCTGTGTTCCCTGTCCCTTGCACTGCAGCCAAAAGGAGCTATTACCAACAAATGGAGAGAGATGGATGTCCACTTGTTTGCGACTGATTGTTTGTTTTTCTTCTCAAACGTGAAGAAATGTATTTTTAAGACAGAGGGAAAAAAAAGTGAGACAAGCTGTACTCTTCTACTTACTTTCAGCAACTGTCCTAGAACAGTAAATTGCTACTATGACCAGTTTTCTGGGAAATAGACTCAATTACTGGCCTTTAAATGGTCTAGAGTTTGGGGACATCATGCCTGCTGGAAGCTTCCTTGTACACATGACACAAAATTAAGATTAGCCTCATAAATCCTGCTTGAGCAACATGATGTTCTTTAACACAACCATATTTTCTACCTACTTCCAGTCCAGAGCAACCAACCCACCACTCACACAGAACATATGGGGTCCCTCTGCAAATGCTGATCATGGTAACCATGTCTTCGTGGCTTGTCATTTTAGTACTGATGATAAATTTTTTAGATGATATATCAACAGTCTGAAAAGATGTAAGTAACAGGCAAGGCCTAAATATTTCTGTAAACTATATTTGACCTCAGGTACAAAAGCCAAGGAGATGAGTCATTCCACCTCCACCTTTCATTAAGACAGATTCTGATTTGTTCTATTGAACAGATGCTTTTGTAAGTATGAAAGGAATTGATAATTTTTTTTAAAAAAACACCCACTTTAGAACTCAGGTACTAGGAACACAAAAATACTACTGCTCAGAAAACAAGTGAATAGAGAACAAAGAAAGTCTATTTTTCTCTAAAGAGTATGGAAGAAATGATAATTCAACTTGATTACTGATTAAACCAACTAGAAAAATGAGAAGAGGGTAAAAATGTGGGAAGAAAAGCAGAAGGTAGAATTCATGTGATTAAACCATTAACAGGCAGGTTTGGCTCAATGCCTTTTCTCTATTCACAGCATATTGCCTGGTCTAGAGATACAGCACAGAAAACAACTGAGCATTTTACTGTATACTTATTAAGATCTGCAAGCTTCTTTCCATAATAAGTCCAAAACCTACAAGAAGGTGGTCTTGATGAAAAGGCAAAGCATCTGACATATAGACCTAGAGACTGAGTTCTATATGTTTTTAAACTAGTTCCACATTATGGCTGTCTCACTTTTTGTTATAAAATCTCAAAAGCCAAGAATTCTGGTATCAGACAAGCATATGGGTGCTGGTATCCATGAGAGCCTTGCATGCACATATTGTGGTAATTGCCTCTGAAGAAAAAAGAATGCAAAAAAGTCCCACATGTCTGCTCATACACTCAAGCACTACCAGGCCTTTTAATAAAAAAAATATAATCTCACAATATGTGTGCTTGGGGAGGGGAGTTTAATACTAATTTCCTTGTCTTTTTTTTTTTTTTAATATTCTCAGTGCTTTCCAATTAGTTTGGCTTCACTAGCCAAGTCTCAGCAATGACTGTATCCTCCTCCCATAACCAAGTCATTCTTTTGCGCTATCTACCTGGATTCCAGAGGATTCCTGGGTTTCTGCTCTGTTCCTCAGACACAAAACTCACCAGCCTGCTCCTTCTGACTTCCTGACAATCACTGCAACAGCTCTGCCTGTTTCCCACTGTGGTCTAACCTTTGCTATGGAGAGCTGCACAAGGAAGCACACCTACTCCAGTGATCTGCCCCAGAAGAGGAAACAAGCAAACCAAGAGCATCCCCACTGAGGTCTTCCATCCTTTAAGACAGAAAGACACAGATGCTGTGTGGCAAGGCACACAGCAGGATCGCTGGGCTTTGTGCCTCCAAAGCTGCCAACATCCTCTGGCCTCGGGAACTGCTCAAACTGTGGGGTTGGGATCAGAGAAAACACGGTAACTACAGCCAGCCTACGTGCTGGTTTGTAACATCAAGGCTTACTCTCCAACTGCATAGACTAGAAAGTAGGTTTTTAAACAATTTACTCAATTATTGACCTTTATTATGAAGCTCAGGAGTAAAACAGGCTTTGTCAAATGTGTGAAGCATTGTAAGCAACACTCATTGCACAGTTGAACACCCTTATTTCCTGTTAACAAATTGTTATTGATACTGTAATTCCATTTAAAATTATTTTGATAATTTCTAGAAAATTTATTACTATCAACGGACCCTTTATTTGCATAGTGATAGATTGTCAGTCACAGTATGTATGCTTCATGAAGTTACCTTTACTTCCCACAAGGGTGACTTTCTAATTTAATGTATATTACTTTTTTCAGGAATGCAGCTGACAGAAAATAGCAGCAGAACTGCTTCAGTACCATGCAAAACTAGCCTATAGATAGCTTCAGCAACAACAGAAATATAAACAATTACAATTACTACAATCTATTCCTCGCTTCCTTTCGCAATCACAAGTCTGCTGTCTTCTGATGCAAGTGCAATGACGATGTCTCTTTCCTCATATCTGGAACCAACAGAATTAGGAGCTAAATCACAAGTAATCTTGTAAACCCTGCTAACTTGATTTCTTGCTTAAGGGCCACATTCTCTGAGGAATGATTTTACTTAGTTTGATTTTTTTAACTGCTGGCCAACTATGCGCATGAGCCTGTAAAAATGGAAGATTGAAATCTGCTAATACAGAACCACTTTCTTTTTGCATAAATTTCATTTAAATATTTCAAACTACTTTGAAACAATAGATTTAAAGACAATAAGATAGAAAATTATGTATTTAAAAAGTAAAACTAAATTAGAAAAAAATTATGCTTGAAAAGTCACAAAAGGAGTCAATGTCAGACATCACTTAAGAGGAAAAGGGGACTATTATTCCAGATACATATTTATCATCCTAAAGAGAAAAGGAAATTTGCTTACACTCTATTATACCTAGCAGGATGCCCGTAAATAATATGTTATTTCTGCCTGTACCAGCAATACTTATCACATGTCTTCATTGCCTGCTAAATTATAGTTAATAGTCAGCACACAACCAAAAACATGCCACTAGACAATAGGGTACAATGCCACATAAATTTCAAAATTAGATATTTTTCAGCGTGTACTCCAAAATACAATTGCATCAATAATTATTGTCTCTGTTTATAAAACAATTACAGTACCTGTTTAACTACAGCATTGCATGCACAAATTTCCTGTAATTATTTTATTCCATTCTAACTGACAATATATTCAGGACTCAAACCTGCTAATCCAAATTCCCAGTTTTAGAATTACACTGCACTCTACAAACTGACATTTACAAATCCCATCTAACATTGCAAAGTTTTTTGATTTTTGGCAAGACTATGGATACTTTTTCGGACTCAAAGGTTCTGACCTTAGAGGAACCAGATTGATTTTCTTTTCCTTTTGTCCAAGTGGATGTTCCTTTTTGAAATAGTATCCAGAGACTACTTAAAAAGAGTGCAGTGAAACAGATTTCACATTGTGGCAACATTACTAATGCTGAAAAAGGACTTCATTTGTCTTCAGCTACACACTTCCTCTCCCCATTCTTAATATGAGCTGCAAATTTCCCTCCTGTCTCAGAAATTAGTGATGGCAGACACAGTACCAACCCTTTCTCCTGAGAAAACACTTCTCTTCTGCCTCGTTCAAATTGCTCTGTGTGATTTAAACATCTTTGCAGTCATAGAAGTACCTCTTAAACTGGTGGAGTTAAATAGTTTACTTTGCTCTGCTTCCTAATTAAAACAATTACTTAAAATACACATCCCCAACAAATTCTCACTGATAATTATTCCACTTGTTCTAACCATTGCTATCCAGCATCAGTAATATTCATTTTTAAGAGATTTCCAAGAGATAGCAAGGAAAGAAAACCTTTTTCACAGAATTCCTGAATATCTTTCCATACATTCACTTCTCGTCAGACATAATCTAGCCTTTTCTTCCTACAGGGCTTTGTGCACATAACAGATTTTGGCTAAGCTATCACTACTACAGATGCAGCTTATATCAGCTTAAGAGGGTTTCTGTTAAGCTGATATATTATGCACTGCCTCCATGGGCAAATACAAATGGCATAAATAAGCGTTATACTTATGTTTGGAAGGGGCTATTTTCTCTGCTTTCTCAAAGTACTATTCAATGTTGCCAATGGAAAACCAGCAAAACACAATTATTAACCAGTGTTAACAACAGAAAAAATGGCACACTACTGAAATTGAAGCTGTGAAAGATCATGGAATTTCTCATAATTTCAGGTTCATGTGAGGTTGATTCAGGGCTCCCTTTTCACCCCACATTTTCCATCAATGTCACACATCCAGGGTCCAGAGACTGAGTGTCAAAGGTGCCAAACTAGGTACATTTTTGGTTTTGCTGAATGCAGTAGGTTTTTCCCTCCTCCTCTTAAATATTCTCACACTTCAAAGCTGCAATCCTATTCCACTTGAAACAGTGGCAAAATCTTACACACAAGGAGTTTAGTAAGAAGACGTAGCAAAGGCAGGGAAGTATTTTCATTATGAAACAGCATAGTAGGAAAAGGTAGCAAAAAATTTCTATGGCTGATCAACAAGGCCCAGAGCTAATTCTCTGGAAATAGGAGTCTGGGAGGAAGCATGCATTTGGGAAACAAGACTATTTAATTCCAGCTGCTTGTTTTATGTGGACAAGCCTCAAAGATGAATGTTCCTAGCAATTTTCCATCTCATAACAAGTGAATAGCTATTAAGGTTTTTTCCCATCATTGCAGGACTTCTATATCTATCTCTTTTGCAAATGTCTATGAAAATAATCTTTTCATATTTTAAGGAAACAGAAATTTATGATGACTGTTTTGCACACAGATTACTTTAAAATACTTTTTAATGGGTTTTCAGTATATTTCAGTTTCCTAGGACAATTTTGCAAAATTTCCTCTGACTCTTTTACTTTATTTCCTTCTTTTTACTAAAGTTCCCAATGGCAAATGCCACTGAATCAAAAAGTAAGCATATGAATAAAATTTTTGTTATATTGTTTGGTTAGGAAGAAGCAATAACCTTTAAATTAGAATTTGTTGTTCTGTTTAAAATAACTTCACATTTTGAAAAGCTTTTCATTCCAATAGTAATTTAATAAAGGTCTGATGTTAACACATTCCTTAAAATGAAAATGGAGAGCACAATCATCTTGGAACAGGCTGCCCAGAGAAGTTGTGGCTGCCCCACCCCTGGACATGTTCAAAGTCAGGCTTGATGGGGCCCTGGGCAACAGGATCTAGTGGGTCGTATCCCTGCCCATAGCAGGGAGACTGGAACTAGATAATCCTTAAGATCCCTTCCAACTCAAACAATTCTATTACTTGTGCAGAGATATTCTCATTTAATTCTATTATTAAAGATAGTGGAAAGAGTTTTCCATTTCTTTCTGAGGAGCATTCACCTTATTTGATCCCAGCCCACCACAGCTTGTTCATTCTGCACTTCCCAATGGCAAAGCTGTCACAACTCTGATAAGATACAAAAGTTCTGTCAAGTTTTAAGCAGCTTAAGATCACCCTCAGTAACCATCCCAGTCACAAGGCCAAGACAGGCAAGAAAACAGAAACAGAAGGTGAATGGATGCAGGCAGCACTCAAATACCTACTTTAGTTTTCTGTAAAGCACACAAACCATCACTCATTAATCACTTAATTATGTCAATACTTGGAAATGACTGTGTGTCCTATCTTATGGCTCCACATAGCCTATCTCTTCTACTCATGACTAAAAATCATGAGCAGAAAACTCCACTCCAGAAAGATTATGAACATTTGAATGCAAATCAGTCACTCTGAAAAAATTACAAATGCAAGAGACTGGTGGTAGAACTTCAAACAAACAAACTATTCATTTGGGAATAGAGGCTTATTAACTTTTTGTTCTCAAAATTCTGCTTTGAAAAATGAAACTGTAAACATGGCAAGTCCTTGCCCATCTGAGGGGGCACAGGAGAGGAAATGATCCAGCTTTTGTCCTTGCTGAACTGACAGCAAGCTTTTCATCAAAGCATTTCACTAAGAGTGGAACCTCATCAAGGCAGTGAGCTTGCAGTTTTAACACTGAAGGGTTGGTTTGCAAGTAACAAGAGGCTCATTTGGAACAAAGAAATCAGCAATGAGTCTACCATTAAATCACACTTTAGGACAATGCAAGAAAAGAGAGATGAAGAAATAGATAGAACTACAAGGTGAGAACCTGTCATCAACCCAGCATGGGAGACACAGAAGTTAAAAACAAAGTCGATAAAATTCAAGACTTGGGATCTGGGAATCCTAGATTGTCCAAAATGGTTCATTTACTCTCAAAAATCTCTCAAAACCAGAAATTCCAAAATCCTTTTATTTACCTATAATGCAATGTTTCTTTGTTCCAAAGGCACCAGATGATAGAAGTGTTATGCCTTGTGGCTTTTGCTTCTTGTCAAACCAAGTAGGGCTTTCTATTTCATTTTGTGCTTCAAGTTGGTAAGCTCCAGTACTGAAGTGGATAAACCAATCAAGTAATTTCACATGCAGCACTGAGAAGTCATCAGATGTTAACAACTCATTACTCAACTGGAAAAGATCAAAACTAATGACAGATTAAACTCTCCTATTATTATCCCCCTGAGTCATCCAATTCTCACTGTACTGTTCCTCATTTTTTGCTGCCTGCCTCTGTATAACAAGCAATAGTGTTGCAGGTAGTCCCTGTGACTCATTCCTTGGGCTCACCCACCTGTGATTTGTGAGAATGATGAGCGATTATAACACTGCTTTCCTCTGGAATCTTTCACAACATCTGTCCAGGCTACTGAGACCACCATTCTGCTTTAAGTTGGATTTTTTTATGTTCAGAAAAATAAATTCTTTAATTTTTTACCAAGCATACTGCTACTTGTAATTAATCATTATATTAATACATTTGCTAATCAAAATGCAATATCTCATTATTTTCATGATTTCCCAGGTAAAAGGGATATAAGCATTTTCTGAGATCAAGAAAAACGTTTAACAAAAAATAGATGTAATAACTGCAATAATCTTTCTAAAAAGCAGGAAAACACAATATTTATATGGAAAAGATACTATATCAGCTTCACCTACAGGAATGAGAAAAAAACTTAAGACTTCACATGGATCATATTTTCCAGTGAAAGGTAAATTAATGTTTTCATTTTCTCTTTATCACAGGAGATGCCAAAAACACACCTTTCTACTGATCTCTTTCTCCTATTTTTGTCGGTTCAAGCTGTGACTACATTCCAAGATCAATGAGCCCTGCATCAGAAACACCCAGTAATAACAAGTACAAGCATGTTTTTCTTGACAAGTTTTTATTCTCCCTCTGTTTGTATTCTTTAACTCAACTTACATTTCTCAATAATTCTCCCTGCTCCTTAATAAAAATTCTCATGTTCCACACTCAAGGTTACACACCACTCAACTGGCACATTCTCCACAGGTTTTATCAGAAAGCTCACCCAAGTATTGCACACTTTAAAGTCCTATGAAGAATCACACTGATATTCCTTAATGACCACAAGACATCACTACATCTTCTTAATGAAATAGTCATGTTCTGATTAGCTTATGAAGCTTTCAGCACAAGGACTGGGTAAACCACCCACGCCACCTTACAAAGACTTCCAAAACAAACACTCAACAACTGATTTGTCAGTAAACTCTGAATGATTCCTTCTGTTTCAAAGTGAACAGCAAATCTTTGGCATTTTCTTGTATCCCTCCTTAGCAAAAATAAAAATTATATTTTAGAGTTCCTAATCACTATGATTCATATGTCAGACTCCCTATATTCATCATTTCAAGCAAGATTTTTTAATCCATTTCCAGGTCTAAAGGTGAACCATAGACCAGGAAAATCACCTCCTTTTTATTCTTAATACTCTAACCCATGTTAATAAAGAATGCACATGACAACCATCATGCAATCATTATTGATGACCAGCAAGATGTCTATATACATTATCTTATTCATTCCTCCAAAACATTTCAAAAGCATGAAGACAAAAACAGTATGTCCTTCCTTTGTTCATCAAAATGCATAATCACATAGAAGGTGCAAAATCTCCTGCCTACTTTTTCTCTTTGAGATTTGAAAGTTTCAAATTTTTATTTGCTCTCTATGGATGTATAGAATAAATGCAATATAAAGCAAAATGATTCCTCATCTTTTCAAAATTTCACAAAGTGGAATAATCTTTAATTTAGGATTATATTTTTCTGAAGAACAAAAATCTGTATCATGTATAGGGAAATATCTGTATTTGAAATGTTTCTTTCTGTTGATATTTAATTGTGAAAATATTTCAGGAATGACTCAGTAAATGAGATAGTATGGTTACATCATCCTATTTATTACAATCACAACATTCCGTGAAATTCAAATACCACTCCTCAGGCTGATTTTGCTAATGCAGTCATCTTTAGAGATGGTCAGTAATTCAGCAATAAGAAGTGACTGCTCTTTCAACTAGTTTATCACTTGCTGGTTTTAGAAGCAATACTATGAAATAGAAGTACATTAAATATATACATATAAAAAACAATGACAACTGTATCACATAAGACCCTATTCCTATGACAATTTATGGACATCCTTAGCTTTCAGAAGTTGTTTAAAGGACAACTTGTAGACTTGTAGAGTCTTTCCTAAGTGCTTGAAAGAATATCATTTCACCGTGGTAGAGTTATCGGTTTTGCTTCTCCCCATTAAAAAAAAATACTGAACAGTAGAAAGCTCCAGTTTTTATGGGGCATAATCCAGGACAGATGGTGTGTACAAGATACCTTTTATGCACAGACACACAGGCACACACAACATGCACACACATATATATAAAATATATCAGCATATAAGTATATACATTTTAACTGAAGAGTATCTACTTTAATGCTTTTGAGGGTATTACCAGTACTATAAGTTTTTGTTAAATATATTTGCATTATTGTCATCATGACCCTTAGACAATACTTCCATGTTTCCCAGCAATCAACAGCTTTGAGTTAAGCTGGTATTTGTTTGCTACATATACAAACTCCTAGCACATTAAATGAAATTAGTGACTTAGGACATAGAGTTGAAGCTTTCAGATTCCATTCAGGATAGAGAACTGACAGAAAAGTAGATTAGTTGAACTGAAATGACAGTTATGCTGTTCTGGTGGGAGTTTCAGTCATGTGTAGCAAAAATTACTGGCAGTCCCTGGTATTTGAGAGAGAAAATCAGAAAAGAGAAAAAAAATGAACTGTCCTATGATTTTTATTTCCCTCTGAAGCTAATAAAGTTAATGCATCAATAGAAAAGTTGGTACATCAGTAACTGTTATGTATAACTGTATATATTCTAACTCAACTTTTAAAAGTATGATGCCTATTCCAGTTAAAAAAAAAAAAGACATTTTGGTCAGTCTACTTTGAAATCTATTATACACAAGTTAAGGCAGAGATTAACAATTAATATGAACTCTTCAATAAGTTACCATGCTGTACTAACTCATGGCAAATAAAGATCCATTGTCTAGCGGCTATTTTTTGTGCAAGTTTCTAAAATCTAAAATTTTTTTTCTAAAAATCAGGAAGTAATTTCGTTCACTCTTAGGACTCTATCCTTCTTTATGAAAGGATTATTCACTAGAAAAAAAATTCCAAAGGTTGAAAATTAAAATATAGAATTGTTCTTGGTGTTCAGGACTGTAGAGACTTGTATAATACTTTCTGTGTAAGGACACACTCCTACAGATTATGGAAAAATTAGATTAAACAATGGCATCTATTTCAAACGAACTCAATACTCACTGGAGTATATACCCACATATATAAATGCATAAATTGTCATAAAATCATATAAATGGCAGAATAATTATATGCTAATTAATTAACAAATTGACAGATTTTTGTGCCTATGACTGTACTGACCTGAACAAGCTATTGAGTTTACAGCTGTTGTGCAAATCCCCACAAAGGTCTCAGCACTTAGTTTCACAAGCACAGGCACTGAGCTGCAGAAGCAGATCGTGAACATTGTAATAAATGTCACAGTTCCTGATCAGCACCAGTTGCAGAGAGTGGTGATGATTTTTCTTTTGTTCTGCCGCTATGAAACTTCTTCATGTACTGGCCAGTACACTAAACTTACACTTGCTATGAAATCTGGCTAAAAACCAGACATGACCTGCCATAAAAATTTTGCCAGTTTGAGATAACTAACTTTTTGTAGCAAATTAAGTATTCCCTTCACCTAATTTTCAGGACAAAAACATCTCTGTGTAAATCCACTCCAATCTGAGAGAAACATCACAGACTTGTATAATTAAACTATTCAAAGGATAAATAATGTTACCTCCAGATCAGATGACTGAATTCTTGACAGTACTTATTTAAAAGTGTTTTCCACTGGAGCATCCCCTTACATAAAACTTTAAAGTAGTATGAAATTCACTTTGACTCTTACCAGAAAAGACACTGGGAATCTTGGAAAGAAAACTTTTCACTGTCCGAATAGGAATCCCATTTTTCTCATCTTGCATGCGGGCTATGACATCTTCCATCTGAAAAGAGAAATAAAAAACAAATTTAAAAATAGAAAGAAAAAATAAATACATAATTATTTCCTAAAGTAAATCTCCAAGAAATCCTAGATCAGTCTCTCAGAATGACATGTCGTCTCTTTCTATTTCTTTAATTTATATTCTATAATTTTATTGAACAGGCTAAAACTGCAAGTAATTTATTCATGACAAACAGTAGAAAATATATGTATTCAAGGACTCTTGAGAAATAAACAGCAATGCAGAACAACTTAGTTAAAGTTAGATTTAGTTAAAGTACCTAAAAAAACTTGTCAAAAACCATTGTTGGATATTAAACTTCATGTTTTGATTGTTTTAATGGTATTGTACCACATATAAAAGCAAAATAGACACATACAGGCTTTTAGGGGACAGATAGAGTTCTCAAATAGAATTTGCAAGACAAAGAAGAGCTTTTAAGTTCAAAGCTAAAATTCCTTCTTTTGTTTTGAGAAGGGGGAAAAAATACAGCATGATGCAATTCCTGGACACAGCAGAGCCAAAAACCTAGGATTTCTTTATAGGTAATAATGGAGTAGGTAAAAAAAAATATTTAAAATCAATTTTCTGATTTTTTTAATGTATTTATTTTTACATTGGCTCAGTTTTCCAGTTCACTTTTTAGGCTAATTTGGACCATACATTTTATAAATTGTGCCCAGCTCAAAGGTTTACTTTCCTATGAACTACGAACAGAAAACTCTTTCACTGGAAAAAGGAGAATATTTAAGTAGAGCCACTGGCTTACAAGGCCAGTTTTTTCCCATTTCATAATTGAAGTTTACAAATTTGATAATTTCTACCTTTCTTTCTTTCTTTAAATATCAAACTTCTCAAAATGTTCAATGAAATGATGATGAAATCAATCACAACTATTCTTACTTTTTTCTTAAATAACCAAAATGCTCCATATGAACAACTCTGAGTGACAGGGTCATTTATACTCTTATTATTCAAAGTTTAAAAAATTTTTGTATATCACTTCTATACCCCTAATAGATTCCCAAAAACTTCATTAAAATTTGTGGCTGGGCTGTACTGTGGAAACAGAATAACAGAAAAAAATTCTGTCATGCCCCTTTTTCCTCTAAAGTCTTAATTTGCTAATGTCCCACATTAGCTAATAGCAAACCAGCATTGGGCACAGCTGTGCTTTAATTGGACCAATAAGGGAGTTATGTAGATCCAGGAAAGGGAACAGCATTTGGGGTCACCAGGGGTGTACATGGGAAAAAGAACAAATATCCATACCAAAAGAAAAAAAAAAAAAAAAAGAAAAGAAAAGAAAACAAAATCATTTAGCTTGACTGCTCATGAAAAAGCTACTTATACATAGAGTGTCTAGAGGTTCCCATGTTCCATATTTTAATAGATCACATATTAACAACCTAAGGGATACAAATCCAGTGTCAAAAAAGCAAACACAAAGAGTAGGTATTATTAGCAAGGTGTGAAAACTGAGTCTATTGTTCAGAATTAAGCAATGCACAAAATGTAACAGAAGAACCCATATTCATCTGACATGGTATTTAATTAATCTGACATGGTATTTAATTAATTAAATAGAAAAGGCTATTAATAGAAAATTGTCAAGCATATCTATGCTTGTCAGTCGTTGTCTGTGAAATGGCATCTGTCCCTACATTTTTTATCCACATAGTAACTGAAGGTTTGTATCAACTCCTTCCAAATTCTGTTGGTAAACTGTCTTATTTTGCCCTTAAGTGAATAGGAATTCACTGAAATTCAAGTAAATATTTTTGCTGATCATATTTGGTGATAAATTCCACACATGCAGAGTAAGCTTGTGAGAATGTTGCTAGAACCACGGAGTGAATAATGTACATTACACTCGGACAAAGTACAGAAAATAATTTGTACATAGGGATGAATGCTAAAGGTAAATTTGCAATATAATAAGGATTGCTACAAACACAGGCCATACTTCTCAAACATAGCATTACAGGTGGAGAGATGCTGTTACTGCTTGCTCAAGAACACATGAGTGCAAATGTTAAATGCTCAGTGCTGTCAGTAGAGTTTGAGTACATGGAAGTATGTTAACTTGTTTGAGAGTACATGGAAGTAACTGTTAACTTTTACATATGCTTTCCTAAACTTTCTTCATGGACAGGATTGAATCTAAATAGCATAAAATCTAACTCTGAGAGAGACTGAAGCTCTGGGAGAGTCCTCTGGTTTTGATTAGCAAAGTGAACTCTAAGGTGTCTGCACTGAAAAGTTACACTTTTATACCCTTTATATCAAGCTCATATTAATGTTCTGTGTTGGGCATCAATTCTGTCTGTGCAAAAGGCAGCTCACTCTGCAGCCAGCATTATTGGGAACTGCCTGGATAACTCAGTGAGCAAAGATTACATCCTAAGTGAGCAGGAATGTTCTGAACACACACACAACAGCAGTCCACTAATTAGACACAGTTGACCTCTTGCATGGAAATCTAAGAAGTTACTTGTGGTTTGTGGTTATCTTAAATCTTAAACATAAGAGCTCTAGAAAATGAAGGGAAATTTAAAAAAACAAAAAAAAGTCTAATTTAAAGATTCAAACCTATCCAATCTAATATATGCAGGAGCACAGTTTAACTTTCAAAATATGCAGTTGCTGTTTCTGTTACAGCTGCTTTAAATTCAGCAAATATATAACCTCTTCCACTGAAAACCATCAAACTTAATTATATTTGGGAAGCAGCAGTTAAGGCACTCCTCTGTCATTCATCAACAATGACCTAAGACAATGAAAAGGGCAGAATATTTTAATTATAATGATGAAAGAAAATCTTAATCTAATTTTGTTCAAGAAGCCTAATCTGGGAAACACATCCTGCTGCCTGATATAATAATTTTCCTTCCTGGTGTATCACTGTTTGTTTCTGAGTCACCTGACCCAATGGTCAAAAATTAAATAGAAACTTCTTCATTTCACCTCAAAATTAGACTTTTTTCTATTCACAAGCTCTTACCTGGCTAAATCTGTCTGGCCCTCATCTTGTAGTGGGATCCTTTTTAATGCTAAACATTCTCAAGTAACTCAAATGAACCCACAAATAATTTGCCTCAATCACCCTGCAAATGAAGGTCAATATGCTCGAGAACAGGAAGCCGTATAAGCATATATTTTAGTTTTTCAGTCATCATTATACATCATTAACTGGGAAAGTATAGCTAGAAAGACATTTCAGTAAAGCACAGATCCTACAGAAAGCTTTCTAAATAAATGTCTTCTTCAAAATATGTGCCATATTTTTACCAGTGAGATAATTCCAACCCTAACAAAAACTCACTAAACTTCTGATGCGTAGGCAACTCAGAACAAACTTCCAATATTAATATTTAAAACTCCACTTGTCTCCTTGTGAAGATAATTTGCAGCCTTCATCTTGACACGTAAAGACTCTGTGAAATCTATTTCAAAGCCTGACTCTATGACAACAGTGACAATGCATCTTCTCTAAAGCAAAAAGAAGGCAGATAACAATATCCTGTAATAGAAGGGCTACAGGATACAGGAGCTATTGAACAATGACAACTGAGTTTGCTCTGAACACACTGGGAGCTAGGCATGCCCAACTTACCCCAGGACCAGTGGAGGTCTTGACAACATCAGGGGCAGTATCTTTTAGCTACTTACAGCTAGGTGAAAGGAATATTGCTCCTAAGAGCAGAATTTTTGTGGTTCCTCAGTGCCACTGTGCCATGTGGTTTGTGGGGGGGAAACCCTGATCTTTAAACTTTCAAATCTAAATAATAATTTCATTGCTGCTCATCTGCACATCTTGCAAAAATTATCAACTTGAACCATAATTCAGCATCACCGCATCTTAAGAACTGGTTTTGGTTTGGGTTTTCTTTTTTTCATTAATTGAAATACAACAAAAGTGAAAAAATAAAACACTTGTTAGTGCAGGAAAAGAGCTTTTTTTCTTCCACTAAAATTGAGTCTAAATCTACTCCAAATAGAGATGATCACTAGACAAAAGAATACTAGAAAAAGTAATTTATCTGGAAATAAGCTAGTTCAAGAGATACATGATAAAAACTTGAAGACTTGGCCAACTTACACGTACACAAATGTGTTAATTTGATTTCTGTCTCTTAAAAATAAATAAATTCCATGCCAAGGAATTAAGACTTGTGGTGGTTTGACAGGAAACGTGTTTTTTGGGATGCTGTGTTTTGGGCCAATGGATATTCAGGCTTTAATATTGGCATTTAACCTGGCCATTAGGACATGGACACGCCTCTGAGAACACGGGGTTAAAGCAGGGCTCTACCCTGGGAAGCTCTCTTGGGTTTCCGGTGGGAAAGAGTTCGGGTCTCTGCCCCGGCCCAGCTGCTGGCTGGGCAGGGGGAGGGGAAAAGCCATGTGGCCGGGAGAGGTAGGCCTGAGCCCGGGGGTGGAAGGGTGGAAGAGAGAGAGAGAGAGAGAGAGAGAGAGAGAGATAGAGAGAGAGAGACCGGGAGCCATCGGGCAGACCCCCCCCCCCCCCCCGAGAGACACAGAGAGAGCGAGAGAGCGCGAGAGAGAGCCGCTGCCTGAGACTGTAACCTTGAACCTGGATAAACATGGGCCTGTGCCGGCAGCACGGCTGGGACGGAGAAGAAGGGGGGGTTCAGCCGGCCACTTGTAGGAGCTTTTAACCCCTTTTCAGAGAATGAGAACTTTACAGATCATTGACCTCTCCTAGAAGATAGAGTGGAAGATGAGGAAGGAAATGTGCAAGTGTGAGAGAGGTCTGGGCGAGCGATAGATAGTAGGAGAGTAGAGAAGAATCCTAGCGGGAAGAGATGATGGAGTGGCTTTTGCTGACTCTTTTTGTACAGCCATGGACAGAACCATGTTCCTTGTGACACAGAGACTGCATCTAGGGGGAGGCAATGCCTCAGAACCAAGAGGGTTCAGTGTTGATGCCCCTCGGCCCCAGGGAGTGAAAAAATATGGGGGGGACAGGTGTCCCAAAGGAGAGACTGTGCCTTTTTTGGATCGGGACAGAGCATCCTTAAAAAAGACAACCCTAGAAGCAGTTCTGGTCCGTGTTCAGTGGTGAGAGCACTGGACATGAAAGGAAGAGGTCACGACGGCAGATGTACTCCGGGCGGTGCCACGAGTGACACGGAAATACACAAGGCTTTGACTGTGTTTCCAGGGGAAGCCCATGGTACAAGAAAGACTCCTCTCCTCTTGATGAACTGAGGATTGATTGTCTAAAAGGTGCTGCTGGACCGAGAGTTGGTGATTTGAGGAATAGATGTATTGTGTTGGAAATTTGGTGGGGGGAGGAGGAAATGCATTTGTGAGGTTTTCATTTTCCCTGTATGTGTGTGTTCCTTTTTATTTGTAGTTGTAGAGTAGTTAATAAAGTTCTGTTTTCTTTTCTTTCCTAAGTAGGAGCCTGCTTTGCTTATTCCTGGTCACATCTCACAGCAGCTACCAGGGAGAGGGTATCTTCATGGGGGCACTGGCATTGTGCCAGTGTCAAACCATGACAAGACTATACTCAGAAATACCAAAATGAAATAAGCATAATTTTGTACTCAGTTATCATACATCAGAACTGGGATTGCTCTTAGGTTGAGTGCACTGGGGTCCACCCACAGCTTTCTTCATTTTGCTAAAATCTTTTTTCTCCTTTTACAGAAATGCAGGGTTGGAATAGCCCAGTGGAACTAGCTAAAAACCTTATCCAAACTTGTTAAAAAGGACAAAGAGTTACAGTATATTTCTTATAGTATGCAACATGCTTCCTTAGACATTTTCTCCCCTCTCTACGTTAACATTTCACAGAGTCCAAGGTCACTAGTGCAGTTGGCCAGAAGGTTGCAGGAAATTTTCCTCAGTCTGTCCCCTGTGCAGAGATGTACACCAAGCAACATGGGCTGAACAAAACTTGCAGGGTAGGAGACAGATACAATGTTCTTTACAAAGTAAGGGCTGCTTTTCTTCTGACTGCTTCACTGAAAAGCACAGGTACAGGCAAACTGATTGCCAGATCAAATCAGTAAGAAATAACCTTGGAGGTGGAAATAGAAGGTTAATGGGAGACTTTCAGTTTATCCAGTGTATGAAGCAAAGTCACCAAAGTAAGATAAACAAGTTCAGTTTAAGAATGCTGACAACTTTTTTTCTAAATCAAATGTGTAGAAACAAGATGGTTTAATATCTTCATGTCAAAGCTTTTAGCATTTTCCATTTAATGCAGAATTGGATTATTTCAACTCTTTATTCCTACTTGGTATGAAAACTGAGTTTAAAATATTCAGAAGTTCAGAAAAGTACATTTAGATTCTTGACTATGATACAGGGCTGAAAGATGGCTTGAAATATGCAAGACTAACTAAACTGCTAATGACAGTCCTGCACAAACTCTCTGAGCTTGCTGATATAAAAGCAGTCAGTCACGAGTTTTCTAAGACAGCAATGTTGCATCTCTGGTCCACCAACACAGGAAACAGCCCTAGGTACTCTCTGATGAACATTAAATTATAGAATAACTTAATTAAAAGAATACAAGAATGACTGGTCTCATTTTCTTCAGAGCCTCTATTTGCTGAAATAATTATTTGACATTCATAAAATCAAGTGACAAACCAACACAAAAGGTTCCAATCATATTAAATAGATGCATTGGAGATGGTTTGAAGAGCCTAATTTTCTACATGTACCTATGATGTACAGTGGCAGTTCTGCCTCATGTTCCTTTCCTTCTGTATATGAAGACACTGGTGTGAGCAAATAATTCATACTCTGTCCCTAAACAGAATTATCTGTCGAGAGGAGAAGATGCTCTGGCTTCACAAGTAGCAAAGATTCAACACAAATATCTGTGTTGAATCATTATCTTAGGGCTTCATTTGTAGTTGTCAATGTGAATTTGTAATTAAGATTCAAATTTATTTTCCCTAATTATCCATACTGTTTCAGATTCAACATACAGGTAATATTTCAGACTGGTTGTAAAACAAGAGTGATACTATGTATATGAGCCTGTGCTTACATTAATGAGTGCAGGGCAAACCTTTATCATTTATTAAGAATAATTAAGGCTATTTTGAATTTATTTGAAAACTGATGCCAGTTTTGTGCAATTATTTTTGAGGCCTAATTAAATGAACAGTCCCACTGGGCTTCTCCTTACTATCAACTCTGTATGTTCATCACTGAACTTGTATCAATAAGATAGGCTCTGCACACTTCACTGATTTAAAACTGTGGGTTTGAATGATAATTTTAAGCATGATCTTGTCTTATTCGTGTAACCCAAATGCTGACTCATCAAAACCAGCATTTCATTTAAAAGGTTCTTGTAGTTTAATACAAACCATACAAGGAGTTCTTGGGCTTTTCAAATACCTATTATAATGCTTTTTGAAAGAAGGACAACTTGAAAGCATACTTTGAGCTCCTGTCACTAACCTGTAACCATGTGGCCTGTTTGAAAGCTAAAGCTGTCAGTGATCCCCAGGCAAAGATTGAATAAAGGGTAATCCTTGTCACCAGAAAGCGTATAAGATTGAATGGAAAATCTTGACAATACCACACAGTACATTCTGTAGGTAGTAATTTATGCCAATCAGTAACTATCTTTTCTCCTAAGGACTGCTAGTCTTGAGTTCATGGTTTGATGCACCACTCTTTCTCAGCTTCATACACTGGGTAAACTGAAAATCTCCCAGTAACCTTCTATTTCCTCCATCATTCTACAGTTATTTCCCACTGTTACTTCTTTGGACAAGTTGATCTGAAAACACTTAATACTACATTCCACTCCCCAAAAAAAAAAAAAAATCCTCATTCTAATTCAGAAAAATACTGCAAGTTTGCTTGCATCACTGTAAATTTTTTGAGAACTCAGCATGTCAGAACACTGCTAACAAACCCATAACACTGCAAGGGCTATATTACTCTCACTGTTTTCAATTAAATTTTTATCTCACCTAAGAATCCTACATCTGGATATATAACACATACACCCAGTTTACTGAATGTATATCAATGCTATATAGCTGGACTGCGAAGAGCAGACTAATGTAGTTGCTAAAAACAACTCAACTGCATTGCAGAAAGATCTATAACTTTGGAGGAATATATCACACTGATTCAGCTTTGAAATCAAGAAAAGGTTATAGAAAATGCTTCATAGAAGTCTTCATAGAAGACTTCATATAAGTCTATGAAAAATCAGGCAGCTGGCAATTCCAGCTCCCTAGCCCTCATGAAAATGCAATTTCAAACAACGAAAAGATATCTTAAGCAAGAAAAAAGGCTATTTTTTTTTAATTAACCACTTGCAAAGTTCAGATATGATTTTAAAATTTTTCATACTAATACTTTGTAATTTATTTTTACTCTGGCCTTTCCTAGCCAAGAAGCATTTCCTATATTTAGTCAAGGTCAGAATCAGATACAGAAAATATAAAAGCTATGAACTAATGGAAAAACTACTACTTTAACTAAATGGTTCTCATGCTTAAATTCCAGATAGATAAAGAAAAGCATTTCATTTTATTTACCTGGTTTTTTGGAACTCAGAAACTATTAATGAGAATTAATTAAAAAAACACATTTCTCAAACCTTGAATGTTATTGTTTCACAACAAAACCAGAGAGAGCTTACCCAAAGGAGCTAAAAAACACATCCAGATGGTGAAATTTCAAAACCACCTAAGTCAATGACAATTTTAGAAATTGCATTTCTGCTTTCAGTAAAATAATTATTTCCATCACACGTATGAAATTTTGGTTGGAATGACAGAGGAAAGAGAAGCATCACTATGGATGCCTCAGAAGAAAACACGGCTTGATGAAGAAGGTCTTGGTGAAGGACTGTTTTTATTAACAGAGACACTTCTGCAAAAATACTTCATTCAGAATAAAATATATTTTTTTAAAGCCGCTAGACCTATAAAAAATGTTTATTAGTCTGTCAGGCCAAGATTTGAGCTTCTAGACTGTGCTACCAGAGATAAGAATAATATTTCTTAAGCAAAATAAAAATTTTTAAATATACAGTCTTTCAAAGCCAAGCTGTTTCCTGGGTTGCACTGATCATTTGTACTATGATGGTCCTGCCACTTCACAAAGTGAAGTCCCTTGTACATTTCAGAAACAGAGAATTTCAATGGAAACCTGATCTCTGAGACCCCAAATGGACCTTCCAACACAATATTACAAAAGTGGTCAAAATGTTCAATTTTTTTTTCCAAAAAAGAAGAAAAGTAAAATTTCAAAATTCAACAAGAAAAAAAAAAGTCAAAGCACAGATTCTGGACAGTACACAGGCTGGGATTTAAAAGAAGAAAACAGATGCAGACATTTTTGTAGGAGATGGAAAATAATGAAACAAGTTAGCTTATACATATGCAACTCAGATACAAAAGTGAATTCTAGCCAATGGCACATTTTGCCTTCACAAAAAACAGTCACAAAAATATTAGCTATAACAGAGTTATGATATATTCATCCACCTAACAAAAAAAAAGTGATGTTCCTCTGGAGGACACTTGCAGTTACTCCAAAATATTTTCATTTAATTCTGAAGTCTGAAAAAAAAGATTTTTTTTTTCTAAATTGGTACATCTTTCTTATGTCATCTGTTACTAATGGTTTTAAATCTAAATTTCTCTTGTTGGAATGTCTTTTCCTCACTTGTCAGATGATCCCAAACATTACAAAGCCACATCACAGCCACAGATAATTTTAGAAGCAGCCACTGTTGACCAAGGATGAAACTTTTCTTAAAAAGTACAATATCATTATCTTTCCAATACTGATAAGCAAAAATTTAATTACAAGAAATGTTTCAAATTACATTGACAGAAATAACATTTTAGGATAAATGATAAGTATTTTGGTGATTTCTACATTGCTCTCTGCTCTGTGGCGGGGGAAGATTGAAGGAGGCAAGCTGATCTGTTAATATTTCAGCACCTAGAGAAGAGAAATACTGTATAAAAACTTCATTTCTAGTCTCTTGGTCCTTGAAATTGCTCTGAGTCATTAAACTCCATTAAATACAGAAGTAAAACTGGTACCATCAAAATAAATTTTTACAAGTGACTATTAAATCATGTTGTTGTAAAAAAAGAGTTCTTAACTGTATTACAGTATGGAAAGCTTTCTATTTGGCATTAAAAAAACGGGCTGCTGATGTAATACAGTATTGTAGCATTATATGACAGATGGAAGGGTTTCACAGTAGTCTGTTCACCCTCTGTTACACAACTTACTTGAAAACAAATATTATATTCTTACCTAATCTGAATAGATAGACAGTTGTGGATGTTCTGGTTATGTCAGTTTTTAAGCATGTTGAATTCACCCATTTTCACTTAAAGAAGAATGTAAAAGAAATGAAAACAAATGAAATACTGAACTACTGATCTGCCAAGTGAACAATACAGATAATAATGGATAAAGTCCACAGAAAAATTGGGAATGTACCATGATTGTGGTTTTTTTTAAACATCAAGATGAGTACTGAAATAAATGAACCAGAACATTTACACCTTTTTTCCATAAAAATTTAGCTACCAGCACCCCAATAACACCAGTACATTTTCCCTCCTTATTAAAAGTCTTATCATTATCTCCCCTTCGAGCCAGCAGAAGCTCCAGGCCTAATAACCTTTTATTCTTCTTGAGAAGATCACACACACTCCATTACTAATTTTCATGCTAAAAAGCAAAATTATTTTATTTAGTTCTTGCTACTAGCAATTCAGGAGCTGTAGTGCAAACTATAGGCTTATGTAAGACAAGAAATGCATACAAATATTAGTCTGCCCTTCAGTGACAAAAATCATGCATTTCTACATGCCAAGCAAATTTTTTATCTCCTATTGACTACACAAATTAGTCAAGATTTTCATCCATCAGAACATTAGAATTTAAGAAATATAGGTCATAGGTCTTCATATTCAGAAACTAGTAATAAAAATTAATTCTGCATGCATTTAAAAAGAAAAACATTGGGGTGAATGTTGTAGTGCATTTTTATACTGCGTAATACTTTGAAGTAGTTTTGTTTTGTATTCCCATATTTTTCCCAAATGGTTTATCCCAGACTGTACTCCGCTCCCTTTACCTGTGTTATCCCTCTCCCAGGATGAGATCATCCCCAAACCCCCACCCTGGCTCTCTGTCAATCACTCAGCATCCCATCCCCCCCATCCAGAAGTTTTGGTCCAGGTTGTCGAGTGATTAGCCAGAGGCCAGGGCTCAGCCCCCCAAGCCTTGCCCCATACGCTGTCCTAAATGTCTATCCCCCAGCATCCACCCCTTAGGGTCACTTATTGGTTGGTAAAATGTTACCTACCATATGTAGAATGGTACTATATATGTAGTCTCATTACGTAAAATGTTTAGTTTTCACCTCCCTTTAAATGTGACCTTGGCACATCTCCCAGGGCTCTCGGCAGGAGGCCCCCTGAGCTGCAGGAGCTCCTTTGGGATCCTAAAAAAACCTTGGATTAACCCCTGCTAAGAGTCGGCCCTTTCTCTTCTACCGATGTCTCTGGTGTCTCTTGTGCTGCACAGGTGCCCAGCCCAGGTGCCCTCAGCACCCTCGGGGCACACACAGAGAGTGTCTCCCCGCTGTCAGCCCAGGTGCCCTCAGCACCCTCGGGGCACACACAGAGAGTGTCTCCCCACTGTCAGCCCAGGTGCCCTCAGCACCCTCGGGGCACACACAGAGAGTGTCTCCCTGCCAGCCCAGGTGCCCTCAGCACCCTCGGGGCACACACAGAGAGTGTCTCCCTGCTGTCAGCCCAGGTGCCCTCAGCACCCTCGGGGCACACACAGAGAGTGTCTCCCCCCAGCCCAGGTGCCCTCAGCACCCTCGGGGCACACACAGAGAGTGTCTCCCTGCTGTCAGCCCAGGTGCCCTCAGCACCCTCGGGGCACACACAGACAGTGTCTCCCCGCTGTCGGCCGTGTCGGGGCTGCCCCCAGTGTCTGCCGACTCGGGACTGGCCCAGGGTTCCTGAGAGGCTCGCAGAGAGACAGAGACAGGTGAATTTATGTGGAAATAGACAGGTTTTTCTGAATTGGTTTTTACAGTTTTTAAATGTATTTTGATTGTGGAAAAACACATAAACAAAATGTATTTGTATGAAATAAAATTATAAAACTTAATTTAAATAAGGAATGACATTTCACAAAGAATTCCAAAACTGCCACTATTTTACTTATAATTTCTCAGCATCTCCAGAGTTACTCCTGTATAGGATTCTAACTGTATCAGTCAGACTCTAAGACTAATTTAAAATCTTATTTTCCTAAAACAGAGGAAATGTTTCTATTCACAAAATAGGCATTCACAAAATCCTGACATTCCTCTAAAAATTACTGAAGTCATAGAAAAAAAACTTGATTAACAGAATGTAGCCCATTCTTTCTTTTAGGAGTCATTTGGAAGATGAGAGTCAGTAAGAATTTGCATATGGGTTTTTGATTCTACACAATGAATGGGCAAAACAGAAATGAAAGTTCCTTATTTACAAATGAAAGCTAAGTTGGCCATACTCTTTGATCAAAGTAAGCTTTCACAGGAGTTTTCTTAAAAGAAAGCACTGCTAAAGAGCAGTAATGCCAGTCCACACTTGTCTCCATTTTACACAGTCACCTTACAAACACACAAGCCAAGACCTCTTGGCTCCTATGGTTGTAATTAAATTTACCTGATTTCTTTCTCCACCACTGAAAAAGGACATAGTTTGTTCTCAATCCCACTCTAAATTGCTGTATTTTCACAGGGATCCTCTGCCATGTAATGATTTGGGAGCAATCTCAGTAAAGGCTTATTTATCAAAGCACTTAAACTGTTCATAAACATTAAGGATGAAATTTTCTAAGAAAATGGAAGCAACTAAAGACCTAAGTCATTAAAAACCAGTGAGCTGACATATCAAAAGACAGTGGATGACACAGTGTGTATATTCCAGTGCTTTTTGAAATAGGATCCCATTCCAATGTGGCATTTCCCAATTTATATTTTGACTGGTTGCAGCATAATTAGGAAAAGCAGAACATTTTATGATACTTCCTTTCAGTTGTATGCAGCAATTGAATCAGCCCTAGCATTCCACTGGATTTGGACTGAAGGAATTAAGGAAATTTAAAATGACTATGTGCTCTTGTTTTATTTAATTTTTCTCTGTTTTAAAAACATGAGTTTTTCTTATGAATTCATGTTATATTTTCCCAGAAAAACCAATCATACTTTGGAATAAAGAAAGCAGAAAAGGCTATCTTAGCATCAAAACACTAGAGCTTTTGAATTCTCATTATTTAGACATTTAAAAGCAAATCAGGTCTGGATGTTCTGTACTTGTCCAATTTAATCATAGTTTGACATTTACAGTATCTACATTTTATTTTCCTTTGCAGTCATTTTCCTTTTGATTAGAAACATTCTATGTCTTTATTGTGAAACCACATTTGCACCACAAAAGAAAGTAGAGTAGAAGTCATTTACAGATTTGAAATATGTGAGCTCTGAGAATTGTGAATAATGGCTATAAAACCATTTCTTTATTCTATCTGATACACAACTGGGAAAGGAGATATTCTTTTGTTATAAACAAGTTTTGGTATTCAGTTACTACTATATGTATGCAATGAGAATAGAACAATATTAAAATCAGACACACTGTAGCTTAAGAACCAAAAAATGAAAATGTATTTGAGTGAATTAAAAATAAAAAACATAAAACCAAAAGAAATCAGAATTTAAGCCCACAAATTAATTTGTGGAATTATTTTTTACTCCAGGAAAAAAAATTAGGCAAAACACTGCAGGAAAGAATCATGGAATGCTATTTTTTGGTCAAATTTTATTTTGGCAGAAGGACAAACTCATTCGAGTTACTTGGTGCAGTGAGCAGTATATATGACATAATGCTCCCTGGAATTTTGAATGCCATTAGCCACCTTTCTGTCAGCCTTTCTGTAGGGGTGGACAACACATTCTCAACTCAACCTCAAATCTCTCAACTGATATGTAGTTGGTTAATTTGAATACTTGGAAAAGTCAGAATCTCTGTATAAGATTCAGTTGGATCTAACTATTAGCATGAATGGGAACAATTTTCATAAAAAGTTACTTTCAGAACAGAAAAGCTTGATTGCAATAAAGCCATTTCTCACTTAAGAAATCACAAGTCTTTTGAAAGAAATTTTTTCCATCATGAGTTTATCTGTTTTACTAGTTTAAAGGATGGAAAGTAATCAGGTTTAACAACTGAAGCACAACTTCAGTTAATCCTGTATCTGTGTTAGGAAACATTTAGAATGACCTGTCTCATACTGCAAATAGATATGAAAAATTGCTGGAAGAAATAAGACTTTTACTAAATAAACCCCCATATTTTCCTATACAGAGTGATTACACTGAAAGTGATCTCCACAGTAATAAATTAACATATAATACATAGAGGTAGTCTGCAAGCACCTACATCTTCCAAGCAGAAACCAGAGATTCCTATTTTGGCTGAAAAGAGGTAATACATTAGACACCTAGTCATTACCTGGAAAAATTAAGAGGCTGTAGATGTTGTGTACAACATCTGTTCATTCTGTCCCTAATTCTGTTCTTTTAAATGGCTTCAAATAAGGTCAGAGAAAAGTAAAATATCCACACACAGATAAGATTCCTCTGGCATTTGGAAAAAACAGGACAAGTTACACTTAGCACATAAATCACTGAATGAGGACTTGAGAATCATTGGTTTTCTTCTCCATTTTGCTACCACCTGACCTTTGGCAAGTCACTGTAACCTCCAGTGGCTGAGAAATGTGAAAAACAACTAGGGAAACAAGCATTAAATAATAAACTTTCTAAAGTTTTTGCTGTGCTGGAGCATTGTAATTATCAGTAAAATTAAAGCATACAGATTTTAAAATAGCCTGGCGTTTCTTTCTGTTCCAGAAAGCTGCAGAGTCCTGACATTTTTTTCCCACCCTATGTGTTCTCAGAGACATGAATCAAAGTCTACTGTAGTCAGTGAAGGCATTTCCTTTGATATTTTGGGAATAAATATTAGCATCAGTAGATATTGGGCTTCTAAATATTAAGTACTTCATGACAGTCACAGCATATGTCCTTCTTTTCTATCAAAAGCTAAATTTATATATATATAAATCTAAAAGGTTCTAGAAATTAAAGATGTTGCGTTCCATATGCAAAACCACAAAACTGTATTTCTGTATGGTCCCCCCTTACAAGTAACTTAACCTCTTAGATGTTGATGTCTTGAATGCATTTAATATGTTAAACTTAGCTGACAAATTCATTATTCTGAAGGAGAATGTTTAGAAACAGATTTGTTTACTGTACACCTCTTTGTTCCATCATTACCTTATCACATCCTGTTGCAGTACATGATGTTGCAAGAGAAACATAAGGAATAACTTGTACACTGAAATAATTTTAAAAGGCTTTTATGTGTTAGAGAAAGCAGAAAGAAAGGAGGGAATCACAAGGAGGGCAAAGGAAAGATCCACGTTCATTATCTTTTCATCTCCTCTGAAACTGTGTAGATTTGCATTTTAGTTAATGGTCATCCTACACACCCTTATTTTTTTTCTTTTTTATTTTTTTTCTATTTATTTGTTTCTAAATTCTAGGAATTTATTTTTTCCTACATAATCCTACTTAAAGATAATTAGATAGGATCTTTGAAGTCTAATACATTAATTCCTAAGCAGTAGTCCATTCTCCGTACCATAGTAACTGTGGGCATGTCTTTAAAAATTTGATGCAAAATGGCTTTCTTGGAGATCTTGGAATATTGTATTGGTTTTAGATTTCTTATTAAACCATAGACTTAAAATTCTAAAATTTTTGTTATATTTATGAATCCACACAGTAATCACGCGCACATTTAACTGTACTTTCCAAATAAAATACATGCAAGACATTCCCAGACACAGAAAGTTCATTAGGAATAATTGTGAGATCAATTTGACCCAAAAAAGGGGGCAATTATGGTTTGCCTTTTTTCCTTTTTTATTATGTCAGTTAGGCTCATTATGCTGTGAGACCATCCCCACTGCGTGCTCTAAAGCATCTAAAGGAATTGTAACAAGCAACTGGAAAGTGTGAATCAGAATTTGTTCCACAGTATGCATAGCAAAATTAGGAATCTAGACTTTATTTTAGGATCCAAGTGATTCCAAGGACTATCTATTCCAAACCAGATCATAAAACTGTAATATTTTACCAAAAACTCAAAAGCAGCACAGTGCATGTCCTTGATAGCCCTTAAAGACATACAAATTAAAAGATAAATCAGGTGCCAAAATATAGAAAAATGTGGTAATTCCGATAGTTTATAAATACTGAAAATTGTTGCTGGCAAACCAATAGTCCTACAAAATTACTGCACCAGAACATCTCGCTCATATCCAAAATAAGTTTTCTTCACACTGGTGAAGCAGTAAGCCACACTGTTGAAATCTATCAAAATCCATTTTGCAATCCATATGAAGTACAGGGCTGAGCTCTCTCTGGCCCTGCCCCGAAGCCTGAGTGGGGGCACAGCACCAGGATGGCTCCACCCCAGTCCCTCTGCAGTTCACAGGGAGGCAACTGGGACACTGCAGTGCCCCCAGGGCTGCTTTCAATACCAAACTGCTTTTGCTGCCTTTTCTCTTGCATCCTTGCCAAGCACATACATAAAACAATAATTAGCTCTTAGCCTCACTAATGCTCACCTAATGTCATCTCAGATGCTGTCAAATGACTCCAGAAAAAAAAAAATCAGATTAATATAATTAATAAGTGATTACCATGAAGTTTATTTAGAACTTCAGACATCACAGCAAGGCTCATATAATTAAAACATTCACGGTAGTTTTGTTACATTGATTACAAACTTAGCAGCATTTAAAACATTTAACTTCTCTAGAGTTTTAAAATTTAACTTTCAGAAGTAAAAACAACAGTATCATTCCATCTTCTGACTAAACAGAAATAATTAATATTTATATCTAGATAAGATGTAGTGATGAAAAAGGGAAGTGTGGAAAAGAACAAATGAAGTTATGGAATGTGGTCCATGAAGGAAGGGGTTAAACATCTGCACTGAAAAAGGAAGAATCAAGATTACCAAATAGGTAGAGAACAGATATGAAAGAAATACACAGGTTTTTGATCTAGTGAAAGATATCCATGCCCGTGGCAGGGGAGATTTACTAGATGATCCTAAAGGGCCCTTTCAGTAGCCTTTTGTGATTCTACTGATCGATGAAAGGCAAAACAAAATGAGTATGAGAGAATATTTCGCGTGACACACAAACTAAAAAATTAAATTATATTAGGTAAAAGGTTTAAGGCAAAGAAAGAAATGAGTACACAAATGAGTTGTGAGACACAACTTCAATTTAGACAAATAAAATAGATGGTTGCTCCAGCTTCTGCAGCACATGGGTGTTCTTAAAATTTAAATGATCTTTATATTACCTATACTGGGAGCAAAGCACAGCTTTCAGTGCTGTTGCAAGAACTTCAGTTGCAGTTATTAAAAATGCACAGCACTATACTATTTTAAACACATTATTCCAATTCAGGTCACATTTTCTCATCTTTGGTATCTTCAAAATTTCACTGCAAAAAGTTTGGCAGCGTGTGACTAATTTTGAGAGCTTTAGTAACCATTTAATGGCTTGGTTAGGATGATGCACGACAGAGGAGTGTTACATATATCATGTCTTTTGTGCATACAACTGAAAACAGTTCAGACACAAAAGAAAGAAGAAAATGAGGTAGTGGTTTTATGATGAAATCAAGTAATAACGAAATGAATCAGTGAAAAAAAATAGAAACACTTTTTTAAGAGAACCTACATAGCTGTGCATGCTATGTAGCGCACAGACACAAAAACATGTTTTCACTATTTATATCTCAGAACTTTATCATATGTTCATCCTTTCCCCATCCCATCAAAGTGTTTGAGAACCAAACCATTGATCTACAAAAGCTATTTTAAGTAACACTATTTTTTAAATATATTATTTAACTCTTTATCCAGTAATTCAATTTTATATCACTAATGTTGAAAAAATTCTACAATAGTACATTTTGGTTTCAAATCCATATTTTTCCCAGACACAGCAGTATAATTATTTCAAGTTATTTCTGACTAAATGGGGCAAAAGCATCTTTGTTATAAACTAAGACCAACAAGGGATGCAAAAGGACCATCAACCATCAAGTGAGGAAGTGGTGGAGCAGACAGATTAACAAAAGCTGTCTGGAGTTTATTAGACACAAGAGTCTTCCTAATCAGCAGCACAGGACTAAAATGAGCCCACTTCAAGCATGTCCACTAAGTAAGGATGTGCCTATAGGAGAGTATTGTGGGGAAAACCATCTTGCCTTTCCTAGGAAGTCAACACAGGGTGCCTCTTTGAAGTGCCTGCACACCAACACAAGCAGCAAGAGAAACAAGCCAGAGGAGCTGGACATCTTGGATGTTCCCAGGAGGTTTTTGGAGGGCACTGATAATAACTTCTTGACAGAGATGATTGATAATCTGAGAAGGGCAAGTGCCCTTTTGAGCTTCACAACCTCTCAAAAAAACCTGGCTGGGGGGCAATCTTGGCAGCAGTGACCAAGTCTGATCACCTCAGAACATGCACTTCCTTTTTCCTCAGAGCAACCTTTTATGGAGAAATGATATGTGTATTTTATATATAAGCCACTGAAGAAAGAGAATGTTCCTAGGCAAAATTCTCCACACAAACACAAGCAGGCCCTGCCTGTGCTCTGCAGTAATGAGCAGCCAAGAAGCCACATGAACATGGAGGCAAGAACCTGACATGGTCAGACTCGCAGCTTTTTTCAGCTTGAGATTAGGTCTGTGCTCTGTGTGCAGCCCCAAGGCAGTGGGGGCAAAACTCAGTCACATTCACCTACAATACATCTCTACTATTAATAACTTGGTAAGGGTTGTGAAATAAATACAGGAAAAATGAATAAATTTAATCCATGCTTCACAAGGGTTCTTCTGCTTCTTTCCCTTCTTGTGGTGTCCATCAGTACTTGCAACCACCATCCCATGTTTTGAAGCAATCTAATTTTTGGGCCTAGGACACACAGACTGCAAAGACTGAGACAATCAACTTGAAATCAAAAGAGGTTTGCCATAACTTAAAAGAAATGGAATAAAATCAAATGTAGAAAACATCTGCATTTTTTATAGTTTCTATCATTCTTCTACTGCTACTGGACAAGAGGTATCTTTAATACCGGCCTCAACAGCTCAGGTGCCAAGAAGACTTTTCGATTCAATAATCCTTCTCTCAAATCACACACACAAATGTCACACACATACACAAAAAATTAGAAAGGATTCCATTTGAAACTGATTTTAGATTTCTATAAACTCCACCTACATTATTCATATATTATTACTTTCTGACCACTCAAGAGTTCCTTTCTGTTGATTAAAGCTGCAAGATAGTGAAGCTCCTGTCATCCCTCCTTGAGTAGAATAATACTCAAGTCCTCTGTTTGTCCTGGCCTTGAATCTCCATATCTGAGATTTACTTTTTTTTGCATATATTGTAACTGAATTTTATGTATATATTATACTTGCAGCTTATCAGTTAAAAAAAACTTTGAGGCTCAATGTTCAGCTCATTAGGTAATCTATATGATCAAATGATACTGTTAAATAACAGTGCAAAGAATAAAATAAAATCCACTAAAAAATGGTTTGCTTATACTGCAACACATGTTACCATGAAATAAATTTTTATTTCAGTCATAATAAAGAATTATTCCCAAGGCAGCTAAGGGCTTATAAAATTCATAAATTCTTTTGTACTTGTCAGCAGAGCCTCTCACCTAATAGTATGCAAATTTATTTTTGGATTTAATTTTGGTTCATAAACTCTTTTAATCAATTAAAGCTAATTGAACTAAGAGTAATAGCAATACAGGAATGCTTGCTCAGGTAGGAAGTTAAATCAATTCCTACCATACCATATAGCAATTCTTCCCAATTTTTGAATCAAAGTTTCACAGCTATTATCAGATACATGCAGGATCTATTTTTTTATTGTACAATGCAATTCAACCCAAATATTTACAGCTAGCCTTCACAACAGTTCCATATAAAAGTGTGCCACTATCTGTCTGAGCATCAACTTCAGCATTTTCTTTTTCTCTGTGCCTTCTGCTTTTCCAAATGTAACCTACTCTTCTTTCCTTTCAAACTCTCATTGCCCTCTCATCTGCCTTCTGGCTGTTAGTAATACATCCTTGAATTCAGCTAAAGTTTCAGCCCTTTTTATCCAAAGTAACAGCAAACAGAACTCTTCTCTGCCCTCCAGAATTCAAATTGTGACATTGCCAGGCTCCCACAGTACATATCTCCCATGCCATTGATTTATCAGGTAAAGACTATAACTGACATCCTTAAATCAAGAACAATAATTTGTTTGTAAACTACACAGAAATATCTCCCATGCAACATCTTGAAATTAAGACAGCTACTTGTAGACAGATGGTTGAGCTCTGGTCCAACTCGATTGTTAATGATTTTGTAGTTACGTAGACTGATTTCTGCAGTTTCTTTTAGGTGCCTGAAAAAAACCAAAAATCTATTTTTGACAGATGATGAGCCAGCTAATGAGCACTATGGAGTGCACATAGTGGATGTACTACTTCAGAATGAGAGAGAAAAAAATGCCAGGAAAAAAAATAGCATAAAAAAATGCTGGTGGCTTTTTTTTATTATTATTAATGGAGAGCTTGGTCTCTCCTAAGTACTAAGAACTGACTGGTACTAGTAATGAATCCTCTCAGGAACTTATCATTTCAGTTCAGGTCTTGAGCTAGAAATTTTCCATTTTTTGTGCTAATTCAGGCCTTTTTATAAATGTATGAAGATATTGTTGCCATTCACTCTCTTTCACAACTGAACCACACTACAACCTTCTAATATTCAAGTTATTAAAGAGACGATCCTTAAAAGAAAAGGGCACATAAAGGAGAGGGAAAGGAAACAGCAAGTTGGTACACCTGGACAAAAAATTCCGCACTTCACACATTTCTCAAAAACTGCAAATACACACTCACAAAATCTTAGAGTTTGTGCTCATTTACAGAAGGATAATCTCAATATGACCATATCAAAAGACTAAACAAGTACATACAGTACTTACAGACGTTCAATATTTATAAAAAGACATTTTAAAATTTAGTGTTTTTCTAGTACAAAAAATATGTATCGTGATGCATAATTTCAAAGAAAACCGAGCTTAAGCTCAAGATGCAGTTACCAAAGAATGAGTTTTCATACAATAAACTTAATTAATATTGTATTTCTTATTTAAAGCTAAGCACTTCCTCTTACTAACAATTTCCCACTTTCTGCTCCTTCTATTGAAAAAGGGGGTTTTTGCTTGGTTGGGTTTTTTTTATGTTTTTAAAATTTCAATTCCATTGTATTTAAAGTAAGTTGCTAGATACCAATATAAAGTGTTAAATAGTTCATATACTATAAAAACACTGTTTCTCTTAATTCAGAATTATGAAAATTAAAAAGAAGAGTATTTTATTTCAAGTTTAGTTCTGTTTTGTATTGGTAAAATTGAGGTAGAGAGTTCTGAATTTCAACCAATCACAATCACTTAGTGTGACCAAGGTAATTTATAACTTTTTTGAGGGAACACAAACAGGGTCTCCAAAATGAAAGTGAAACACTCTGGCAGGACAACAAGCTCTATGAGTAATTCTGCATACTAAAAACCTGACTATTTCAAATTTTCTTTCTTGTTTTTTCCAAACAGACACCATTCAATTTTACAGAACCTGAATGCTATGCTTTCCACAGCCAGATAGAGACAGACCCAGGACTCCCTGTTTTCTGCCCTGCCTCATAAGGAGAGTCAAGGTACTTCAGAGCTTTAAAAAAATAATTAGGTTGTCAAGGTTGTAGCTGCAAATATCTACTGATATCAATGGAAAAATATTTGATTTTTGACTTTATTTCAGGCAGAAATTTCAGTCAGTGACAGTAGTCAGGAAATGATTGTGGGGCAAAAATTTGCATTCCTAGTCAGCAATGTGCTCCAAATAGGCAGACATGGTACAGAGCACCACCACCTAATCCATTTAAACTATCATTTAAACTATTGATTCTACCCAAGCCAATTATTTGATGGCAATAGGAGGCAATCAGCAGAAAGACTAGAGGTATTCTTTCACACTCATTTGTTTGTAGTTCTGAGTTTTAATAGCTTTACATTGCCTCTTTTTCTCTAACTCACCAGAACACATTTTTCTTCTAGCACAGGACTCCCAGCTTCAATCTTTAATTTACCAGCCCCAGGAAAAATCTCAAAAGTAAAAGCAGATAGAATGAGAGAATATCTACCAATAAAAACCAAAGCACAGAGTCATTTGTAATTTGACATATGACAATTTTTTCCATGCCAAGATCTCAAAAGAACATCTAGAAACAGAGAACACCTCACTATGGCTATGGAAATAGAAACATACTATACAATGCTTATTTGGAATTCCCACTGCCACTAGGTTTACATAGTAGTAAAAACTTTACAGGTACACTTGCATTTTCTGTGCAAACAAGACTGAAAGAAATAGAAGTTTGGAAAGACAACATGATAAAGAGACTTCCAGTGTAAGCTAATAACAATACTGTGCCTATTCATACAATTCCAGTTCAATATTAACTGTTCTCTTTTACATACACATTCAGATTTATATGGACAGTTTATTCACTACAAGCCATGGTTTGGTTATATATGTTATGCACACATGCTTGTACACAGCATCAAAAAATTAGAAATATAATAATTTAAAACATTTAGTAACATCTATTATAGTACAAATTTTAATAAAATAATTGAAATATTAAAATTCTTTTAAACAGAGTTTACCCATAAAAACTCAAACAGGAAGAAACTGCTTAGCTTCTATCAAAGAACCTAATAGTTCCAAAATCCAAAAGAAGGAATCTGTTTCAAAGATAGCATATGGATACATTTCTTTTTGTAGCCGCATCATATATGCTGATTAAGTCCTAAATCTGTGTATGTAAGACCTTGTATTACTCCACAAGGTCTTCACTTACTATGCTGTCAATGAGATGGGTTGCTGTGAGAAAAACTGTAACAAAACAAGAGCTGCTTACAAGAGGCCCTGTAAGGATGCACATACTCTACTGCGTGGGTGTCGCGGATGGAGCGACGCACTGCACTCGCAAGAGAGAAGCTGCAATAAGTTGGTTGATATAAAACAGCAATGTAACAAAGTTGAATAGTAAATGTCTCAGAGGTTTAACAGGACTCAATGGCAAGGTACACTTCATTATTTACTCTCGAGAAGAGGGTCAGACAAAACTGAGAAAGAACCCCCTCACTCTCTAAACTCCTTTCTGAGGGAGTTTAAGGTGTGCTGGATCCAGACGTAATCCCAGACTTAGCCAATAGTTTATGTCTAAAGAATTATATGTGTACAGTCAATCCTTTACATTGCTTAGAAAAGATTTCAAAGTTTCAGCACATTTATTCCCAATTCACTTACTGACTCAGCCCAAAGCAGTAACTTTGAGAGGTGTCCCAGTTCAAGGAAAGATTCTGGCATGCAGCCTTCTGCCACGCACAAAAGTTCAGCAGGCCCTGGGCTGTCCACTATTTAAGGTGTAAGATGACTTGCTTATAGTCACATTCATGTACCAGCTGTAATTTGGTTGGCACATAGCCCTCAGCTGTTCAGCAAGGCTTATGGCCCTAACTACTGTGTTCTGTAGCTTTCCAGCATCCAGCTTAAGCCAGAGACAGGCAGTCAGATCCCCACTGATATCTAGTGCTCAGGCAAGGAAGAAAAGAGAGCGAGGAGGTAGTGGGCATACCATCATAGTGAGCAACTTAGCAATGCCTTGACTTCTGAGAGTTTCCTTTTATATTCTCGGTGTTAGCGTGTACCACCATGCACAGAACTTCCTACACTTATAAACACCAAGAAGAAAGAAACAGTAATTGTTCATCTTCCAATTTCTCTACCCCTCCTGGTCTTTATCTCACTACCAGAAGCCCTTCAAGCCAAGATCTGAGTCCTGCCGCCAGTCCATTTCAAGCCCCCACAGCTTTCTACCTGAGTCTAAACACAAGTTTTACGAAATGAAGATGTAGAACACTTCAGTAAACCATAACCGAAAACAGTCTTTGCATTAATATTTCAATTTGAAATTTGAATGTTTCTACCATTTATTGTTATTAAGTGTTATCAGCTTCTTAGTAACTGCCGTAATTAGGCACCACACTCCATATGGATTGATTTTTTTTTTTAAAGTTTCAGATGTTGTAGTTTTGCTAACAGATAAATGAGTCATCAGTCTGTCACATAAAAGAGAGCAAAAAGAGTAGGTAAGAAAATCTTTTTTCAAGGCTTTTGGAGGTCATGGAATCAGTGAGATTTTAGAGAAATTAATTTACTTTTTATAAAGCTGCTTCAAGTTTCAGAAACAATTACTTGACACTGTAACCATATATGCCTTAAAAACTGCTGACCACAGTAGATGCCCAGGCTGAGGATGGCATTTCAGAGCCCAGGCTGGTGTTCTCACAGCTTGCAGCAGAGACCTGTGCCCTGAGGGATGCCCTCCCCACACTTAAGCTCGCAGTAGTGGTGCCCATGCTCTCATCATTCAGCCTCTCTTTTAACCCTGAAAAATTTCTGTGTTTCAGTGCCTCCCCCTTCAGTCACTCCCAGTCTGCCATCTGTGGCCATGACTGAAATCGCAGATTCCTTTCTCACTGTTGCTTTTCCAGAAGAATAACAGAATACAGCACAAGCTGATGTTCTGCTGCCACAAGAATACCTCTGCTCTGGGTGTTCCTGCCAGGTACCAGG
Source organism: Molothrus aeneus (assembly GCF_037042795.1). Classification (NCBI taxonomy): domain Eukaryota; kingdom Metazoa; phylum Chordata; class Aves; order Passeriformes; family Icteridae; genus Molothrus; species Molothrus aeneus. The sequence continues at coordinate 45,581,058 of NC_089648.1, forward strand.
GTGCTGCAGGAGAAACAGGAGCTGCCCCCTGCTAGGAGCAGGTCATGCCAGTCAGCTCCAACCAATCCACTGCAGGGCCCAGCTGAGTCCTACAGCCACCCCGGAGAGCGCCTCTGGAAAGTGTGTTTCAGAAAGGACAAAAAATGCCTGTAGATCAACAAGGCATAAGGGACAAAAGGGTGAGAAACATCTCTGGAAATACCCAGGTCATCCCAGAAGGTGGGAAGTTGTGCCATCTGCACTGGGGCAGGATTCCAAGAGAAGCCCAGCCAGAACAGGTGGATATGACTGCATATTTACACAGCCTTAAAGCTCCCCTCCATTAAAAAAGAAAATACTACCAGTGTAAAGGCACTTTGGTGGGCTTGAAATGAGTCCATCAATGCTATTTTGTTACTGCTAATCCTAGAGAAGAAAAGCTATTTTCTTTCAGAGGATGAAGGATAGCTCACATGCAAAGGCATTTAAAGCATTTACATTTCTAATTGTGCCATTGTCAGTTATAGTTACTTTGTTCCTCCCAAATTTGTTGGTGACCTGGGATACAAACACATGCTCATATCAAATAAAAGGAGGGATTCACTAAGCTTGATATTCAGCCTGTTCTCTTTCCCTTGCTCAATGGGAAATCCAGAAAACCATTCACACCTGCATGAAATATTTCTCTCCAAAGACAGCACTCAGCAGCAGAGCAGCACATTTGCAAAACTTCCCTCCACTTGCCCTCTTTGCTTTGTTTTTATGGTCAAACGGTTCCCCCAAGAGTGACTTTTTATAAGCTCAGATTGAGCCAGCGTGTCGTCTGAGGTCAGAGTTGTGAGGTACCTGATCTACAAAAGCAGCACTGATATTTAAATGAGTTACAAAGCTCACTGAGGCTTTTGAAAAACATCCATGAAGGCATTTCCATTTAAAGTGATTAGCATGCTAATTCCATCAGCTCAGTGACAAAGCTAAGATAGTGTCATCTGGAGTATTTGGAGTATTGTGACAAATCTTTAGATATTTATACTGTTTTCTATTGTTTTGCCTCTAGTGTTTCTTCACTGCTGTGAACCTACACCAATTAAGCTAATTGAGAGTATCACCACATTTTTGGTGCAAGATTGTCTTAGAGAATGCAAACTGAAATATTTAAAAGGTATAATAAATTTGCATTTTTATCAGTAATTTGGGGTTTGGGGAGGAGGGTTACTAGTGATCACTGTTTCATTGATCCATGAAAACCATCACAGATTCAAGGGCTGATACATTACAAATGCAACCAGCCATTGTTTCACTAGAATACAGCAATTGCTGTGCCTATGACAAAAAGGATTATTGGCAGATTTTGTGCTGAAGGTGATGGAGTTGAGGAAGGAAAGCCTATGTCATGCTTTAATGCTTAATATCATGGTTTAAATTAGTTATCTCAATGATTCTTATCTAATTCAGCACACACGTTTTTGGTATTTATGATGCTTCTGCACTGAGTTTTACAGCACCTTTCACATAGTCAAGGGAACTGCACATTTGTGTATGGTCTGTGTGCGTGCTGAGCAAGCAGAAGATGAAGCATGAAGCAAGGTGCTCTGCCAAGGTTTGCCATAATGGTGGTACCAATCATAAAAGGTAAACCTGACACAGAAAACAGTCTCAGAAACTCCTTTTACAAATCTCAAAATGCATGACTGAGAGCACCAGCAATGAGCAAGGCTTTCCTACTATAGTTATGTTTCTGGTTTTTTGGCACTACAAAGGAGATTCTTTGTTTTTCATACTATCATTCTTTCATTTCATTCTTTGGTTTTTTATGTGCAAATAAATATACCTTAAACTTAGCACATGCTCTATACATGGTCCATTATCAAGAAACCATGTATGAAATATGGCAAACTTTATTTTAAGGTAGATACAAAACTGATAGAAACTGAAAAAGCCATGATGGAAATTTCCTTCAAAATTCTACCTAGAAATCGATTTTTTCATGTTAATGTTCCCATTCTGTTGATCCTTATTATGAAAAAAAAGGTCTTTTTCAGCAAACTTTCTCTTTGTGAATTGTTATGAAATGTCACTTGCCAAAACAGATTACAAGCAAAAAAATGACATGTAATTTCTTCCAGATTATATTGCCATCTGAAAGACACCAACATGTGTGAATGAGATTATAAATTGTCTACTCTGTTTTTCAATTTCTCTGAGTTTGAGGATTCAGAAACACCATGTTCACCTCTGAAGGAAATGAAAGAACACCCAAAACACAAACAATGAACCTTTTAAAATCTCTTAGGCTAAGCTAAGTATAAATTGAATAGTACAAAGATATAATATGCTTTCTTTCACAAACAAGACATTTATTATTTGGCTTTAATCTACTTACACACAATTGTATAATATAATAATCATATTATCATTGCATGGATATTAAAAAACTGGTAAACAACAATAACAAACTGTCATTTAATCATTACAAACACCAAGCAAAGCCAAAATCAGGGTTGCCAGCACTGCACAGCTTAGCTGCCTTCATGCTTTCCCTTTCAGACACTAACATGACATTGTACTATTTTTGCCTCACCTCAAAAGATCAAAGACTAACTGAAAACAGTGAGGCATAGCTGACAACTCCATAGTTTTTTTTCCAGCCTACTGCTTTAGTGCTTTTTGGCAGTACTGAGTTTTTGTTCAACATTCTCTGGACATGCAGAAGTCAGAATTAAACACTATTTTTCAACAATGAATTTCAGAGAGTTTTTCAAAATAGCCATTTTAATTCAAAAGGGATTTTCAACTTCTCAGAAGTTTGAGTGATACATTCATAAATGGAGAGACTTCATAAATCAAAAGGAAGTAACGTTTGTGTATAATTTGAATAGATTTGATGGAAAAAGCTACTGGTGCAACTCTACTTTTACAAATTATTGTTCATATATATATGTCTAAGGATCAGTACATATCTGCTTCTTTTTTGTTGTTATTAAACAAAATCTGCAATACTCTTAGATGTGGCTACATAGTCTTCTGTGAGTCCTAGAGAAGACAAAAGTCTGGGCTGTAGGAAGAATAATTAAGCCTGATCTGCATATAAGTTTAGTTTCAACACATGCAAAATATTTCTTGAAGCTTTGGGATATGAAGCTAATAGCCCAATTTGTCATATCTACCATGAATTATGAAATAGAAAATGCACTGGGGGAAAATATTCAGCTTGATTTTATTACTTTCACTGTTTCAGTTGAAATGCTTACATGCTATGCTATCTAGCTCTTAGTCATTTGCTAGACAATTTTATTTGTCATCATTTGCTCAAAGAAAACCTACAGAAAAGCTCAACAAAAACTACACAAAATACATAGAGCTCTGCATGAACTAGGCATTACCCATCACCAAAGAACCAGCAACTGCTGTCAGCAAGGTTTCTCACTTGCAGACATCAGAAAAGCCACACTGACAGCTTCCACTGGCTACCAATGTTTGCTTAGTGCAGCAGTCCCTTCAGCTTAGGGAGAGCAAACAGAGGACCAGGAGGCCACCTCCCTCTTCTCCCACTGCACGGAATGAGAGGAGGCCATGAGAAGCTCTACAGCTGACCCACCCAAAGCAGATCTGTTCAGAGTACAGAAATACAGGAAGAGCTCCGCTTGTAAAAACTTTTAGATCCTGCCTGTGGAAAACCAGGTGACTGCTGGTTCTGCTGCCACAGCTGGAAATGCCTCCGAAGCACTCAACTTAAGCCTTACCTGCCCAGCTGCATGCTTTTGCCAAGGCAGAAATGGTATGAGATGGGAGATGCACAAGCAGCTACTAATGAGTGTTGTCCTCATTAAAGGTCAAGGAGAGATGTCTGTTTGCCATTTTAAGCACAAAAATAGAAACATGGCAGGCTTCTTGTAGACCTAAGTGTTTTATTTACTGGCACCAAAGCAGTGAAAGCCTGATGTCATGTGTAACAGTTTACCTTTGATATATTAAAAGGACATATGGCCTGATGGGGTTATAAAGCATAAAATCTTCTAATGTATGTAGAGTGGGCATTCACATAGTTCAGTTTCATATTGAAGATAATCATGGTACATCAAAAAATCCTTTTAGATACCTGCAAGGGTCAGGCTGAAAGACTATTGTGGTTCTTTGCAGTAGTGCAAATGTAATGATTAATCAGCACAATGAAATCAAGGTGATACAAACTGACAAATATAATCACATGAAGCTTATTATTGATACTTTGAGGTAATAACGTCTTTCAGACACACTTTGGATGTTGTTTTTTTAGTCAAAATCCATCATAGCTTCCATATCAAGGTGTGTTGCATGAAAAGACACTGTTAATACAATCTTCAAATCAAAATTATCTTTTTCATTAGTGAACAGATGGCAAGAAATCAGGATAAAACATTTGACAGTTTCTTTACATATAGCTAAAAAGATACATAGCTGTTATAAGTCTGTGTTTTATATTTTCAGATAGTATTCTTCTGGAGTTATTAAAAACATGAACATGCATTTTAAACTTCATTATGATTTTCTTAAATAGGTATAATGTAGATATTTTAATCATCTACAATTATTCTGAAAGTAAGACTTGTTTCTGCTCTTTTTCTTTTCCCTTCCTTTTTGTTTCTGTAAGTAGAATGAAATATGTATTCCTTCTGTTTGGACAAAGGAATGACGCAAAAGAAACAAACAAGGCTTATAAATATGCTCATAAGATATAAACTAGAGTCCTCTTCAATCTGTTGCAGTATTTTCCTTCAGCCAGAGAGTCATACTATAGTTTTTGGCTCTTTTACTTTGAGGAATCATTAGGCCTTATCAACAAAGTGACTGTTGCAGACAAGCATTGGTATTTGGATCTAAGTTAATCTCCTGTATAAACTGAGGACAAATTGTATAGTTACTTTGAAAGGAAGAAAAAGAGGCTTAGGACTCTAGATTATCTATTCCACTAAGAACAAACAGCTCCCATGTGAAGAGGATTTGGCAAGATAAGTGCTACAGAAGCACTGACTTAGAGCAGTCCAAGCTGACTCCATAACCCACTGACAGAAAAGCTCACAAGTTATTGCTTTCATTTTTACTCTTTCTTGATTATTCCTTAAGCAACAAGAATAAGCACTGCTAAGCAAAAGCTGCAGTCAATACTGGAGGCCAAGAGACAGCACTACCTATTTACATTATTGCCAATAGTCTTCATCCCAAATGGGAGGCATCCTTACATAAAAAAGCAAGTGAAATTCCCCCAGTTCTGTTGGAAAATTGACTTTTTTTTTTTTTTCAGAAAGCTGACATATCACAACAGTACAGTAAGCATAAATGACACAGCCATAGCCATACTGAATTGAATCTGCAGGTAGCCTGGAGCAGGATGTCTAAGCCTGTGTAGTAATCCCCCAGCTCACATTAATCACTGTCCTCATGAATCTGATTATCAGCCTTCTCAAGGACACATAAGAATTCACCATGACTAACCATCACCATTTCACCAAGAAATCACCATGATTCACTTCAGGACTATTACCCTACTGCAATACTACAAATAGCATTTTGTTTTCCTTCCCCCCTCTTCCTGACAAAATTTGCTCCTGCTCTTTTTCATAAAAAGGAAAAACCACGTTCCCCACTCTACTCTTTGCAGGTCACCTTTATGGGGTGAAGACAACAGATTGTTGAAGCTTTCAACAAACATCTGCCCTATCACAGGGCAGTTAGGAAGTTGGAGATGGCTGATTAAATAGCAATATCCAAAGAGATATCACAGCAGAATCCTCCATATTAAAAGAAAAAAAGAAATCAAAATAAATCAGGAAAACTCAAGAATGCTTTGAAACAGGAGAAGTATCTACGGTGTATTGGAGTAGGTATTAGGCATAAGATTAAGGAACACAGGATAATGAAGGACAGAGTATCATGAAAAACATGATACACCTCGTAAAGCTGCCATGCACTACTGAGTGGCTGGTGAGTTTTAACACCAAGTCTCCTAATGAAAATGATGCAAATTAGAAAAAGTTTAATAGTTACAATAGGATAAAAAAAGCAGAAGATTCAGGTAACACATCCATCCCTCAGTTTCATTAAAAAGTTTCCTCTGCAACACTTAGGTCTCTGCTTACAACTGTTTGAGGCAACAAAACAATGAAAAAAAAGCAGCCAAGGATGGGGCTGGCTTAGAAATCCTAATGTGAGAAAATCATATTGGCTTGGAAAAAAATTCCCTAAATTTGGGAAAATCCCTAAATTACCTGCCTTTTTCTCTTTAGTAGCAGTTCTGTAACATAAAGAGTACGTTTATAATTAAAAACAAAATTTACATAGTTCTCTGATTAGATATAATTATTTCACTTACAAAGAAAGGAAATACTATCCCCCCCACCCCCGTCTCCCCAACTCATTTGGTTTGGGGAATTTTTTGGTCACACTATGAAAGAATTAAGCTGTTTTTAAATCTAGCACCAATAGTCATTTTAAGAAAAAGCATAGTGTAAGTGACAGGAATTAAATTTTAATGCAATGGCAATATGCTCCTCTTTTGAAAGTAGAGTTACTTTAACTGTGGTCAAAAGCACCTGTAGTGTATCTTCAAGAACCGAAGTTAGCAATTTTTAAGAAAAAAATGGACAAACTGCCCAAACAGCTACATATATTTAACATATGTCAGCAAAGAAAGTTCTAAATAAATTCATACACAATATTCTGATCAAACAGGAACAGGCAACTGAACAGTTCATCCTCTTGACACCAGACATTTTTTTCTGCCTCCCTGGGAGAAAGTAACTATGTGCTTTTTCTTGACAACTACATACTCAATATTTTTCTTGATACTTTTAAGTGTGAAGACTTGGATATTTTTATTTCTATGCTTCCATTAGAAAATACTTCTAAAAGCCTGCAACACTTGCTTAGTACTAGTTTCTTGTCTAATTCTCTCAGAATAGCCATGAATTTTCTGAAAAAACATGTAGTCAACGAATTACAAATTTGAAGAGAAACTCTTAAGTAACCTCTATGATTTAGCTAATACTCTGGACCTAATGCACAGAAAGCATCTTTAGTAAGATTTTTACTTACATAAGCAGCATTTCTCAGAGGTAAGCTTTCTGCTCCATGAGCTGTCAGTCTGAATCAGGTTTGATATAGTGTGGTGACTATGAAACACAAGTTTGGGCTTAAGAGAGAGAAGATAGGTCCAAAATAAAGTTACTGCTTTTATGCCAGCTGAGTACATTCCACAGAGGAACTGCAAAATGCAAGGGTAGGAAGAAAACATTTGTCATTTTATGGAACTTTTTCTCCTTTTATGACTTAGTTTTGGCAAACAGAAGCAACTCTTTGCAGCCAGTTTGTATTACCTCAAACTCTATGACACATCTGTAACAAAACATCAACCACAAAGATTTTGTCTTAGAGCTGTCTCAGCGTCCAGCTCATGCCTACTTCACTTTTCTTTTGTTGGGTGGGTAGGAGCTTTCTTGAAGTGGCAGAAAACCATTGTTTTAAATAAGGGTTTCAATAATAAAAAACAAACAATCTAAGAGTTCACCTCAGGATGATACACCAATATGCTAAAGCACTGCAAATCACTCCTCCCCAAAAAGGAACTGCTATGTATAGATTCTTCCTATGACAACTCCTTCTTGACATCCAGACTCTAAACTCTTCCTAAAGAAAAGATTTGCAGCCTTTTCTTCCTTCATTAAGCAGGTCACCCTTTCATAGAAGGAGATCAGGATAGTGAAGCAGGACCTGCCTTTCATGAACTCATTCTCTTGGGGAACTCATTCTTGTCTGGGTCTGATCCCCTGGTTGTCCAGCATGTGCCACATGATGGTACTCAGGATGATCTGCTACATGAACTTGTCTGGCACTGAGGCCAGGCTGGCAGGCCTGTACTTTCCTGGACCTTCTTTCCAACCCTTGCTGTGGATGGGTCTCTTCTAGTCAAATGACACCTCTCCAGTCAGCCAGGACTGCTGGTCACTGATGGAAAGGGGCTCAGTGAACACATCTGCCAGCACCCTCAGGATTCTAGGGTGGATCCCATTCTGCACCACAGATTTGTGCAGGTCTAAGTGGTGTAGCAGGCTGGGAACCACTTCCTCCTGAGTGTGAGGGGCTCATTCTGCACTCTGTCCCAGTGTTCCACCTCAGGGGACTTGATATCCCCAGAACAACTGGTCTTTCTATTAAAAATTTAAGCAAAATGAGATAGAGAACCTCAGTCTTTGTCACTGTTTCCTGGACATTCTCCTTACCCCTAATTTTGTTGCCAATGTATTTATAGTTATTATCAGAGGATGGCCTGCTCCAATGCCTTTAAGATTTCCTTCTTGAAGAATGCCGAGCCTTCCTGAATTCCTTTGCTCCTCAGTACTGCCTCCCAAGGGACTCTCTCTACGAGTCTCCTAAAGAGGCTAAAGTGTGCTCTCTGGAAGACCATGTTTTGGTGATCCTGTTCTTTATTTCTCCAATAATTAAATCTATCATTCTGTTATCACTGTGCCCAAGACTGCCTCTAACCATCACATCACCAGCCAGCCCTCTGTCCACAGAAAACAGATGCAGCAGGCTATCCTCCCTAGCTGTCTCGCATCAACGGTGTCAGAAAGTTCTCTCGCACACTCCAGTAATGCCCCAGGCTGTTTGCTCTCTGCTGCATGCTACTTCCCACAGACATCTGGTAAGCTGAAGTTCCCCAAGAGAATGAGGACCAGCAATGGTGACACTTCTCCCAGCTGTTTAGAGAGCATTTCATCTGGCTGTTCACCTGGTTGAGGGGTCTATAACACATTCTCACCATGTTATCTGCCTTACTGGCCTTCCTCCTGAGCCTTACCCAAGTGACCCCTTAAGCATATCATCATAAAGCTGTAGACAATTAAAACATTCCTGAACACAGATTTAGTTGAGTGCCTCTCCTTCCACACCTTTCCCTCAAACACCAGACCAAAGGACCTTGCTAGCTCATTGAAATCACTCTGGTTATTGCTCACTTGTATGACACAGAAACAGCACCACTGAGATTGGAAGGGATTTCTGGAACCATCTAGCCCCAAGACACTGCTCAAAACAGGTCAATTACATTGCAATTGAATGTGCAAAACCTCAGTGGCTTAATCAGTAATTTTAGAACACTTGCAAGTGGTAGCATTAAAAATTCTGTGGCATTTCCTGAAGCTAATAGCTTAAATCCTTTTGTTATTCCTGCAGGTTTTGGTTATTATCTAGCAGAACATTATGAATTTACAGTTAAAACTGTTACATTTTTGTAGAAAAAGCAAAGATATTTTGTAAATAGCTTTGCTTGGTTTAAATAATAGTCCCTTTTAATGAGAGGGAGAAATGCATGCTACAGCATAAGTAAAACATTATTTAAGCTTTCACCTTTTCATTGATGTAAGAAAAACCTAATTAAAGAATGGTAAACACACTAAAAGTGCACAGCAAAGTGAAAAATATGTTTACTGAGGAACACTAAGTAACAAAACATTAAACAGATGTTAATGAATGGGAGACAGTTTTAGTTATATGCCTGCAGGAGCTGAAGTTCTAAAAAAAATTTGCACTTAGACAAATATTTTTTATTTTTTGCACAGCTGTTCATCCTAAAAAAATATATTTTTTTAGCTCACTTCAAGCTTCAAAATAATGCTAAGTGTTGACATAGCTGGTATTGATTTTCTCTTCTGTCCACATCCAATGCCCAGAATCTGTCTGAAACCAAAGTACTCATTCTATGTAAAAAAGGTAATGCAAATCATGCCACTAACATTTTTATACAGTGCTATTTCCCTGATGCTGAAGGGTCTGAAGAAGTTACACCATCTCAATGACAGCTCAATCTTACTGCTGTTCCACTTGTAGACTTTGAAAAGATTACCATGGGGACTTAACTAGAATAGCATCATGTCAATTAGAAAGTTTGGAAAATGTCAGTTGGGAAGTAATTCTTGAGGCAGACAAGCTGGAATTTAATTCAAGAAAAACCAGGGAGGAAAAACAGATACATTCATTCATTTACATCCCAGCATAAAAGAAATCCAGTTCATAAAGCAAATTAATAGCATTTTGTATTAACTAAATTTCCCTGTTGTTTTATTTTTTTCTGCATATTCAATAAAGACTCCTGGTCTCCTTTCTCACAATTTGTTTGAGACTGAAGCTTTGTTACTTGGGTGATTACACAAATTTTCTTTTCAACGCCTTGAAGCTTAAGGGAAAAAATATTGATTGACTGTGAAAAGCACACTGATGCTGTATCCTCAGAAAAACATCAAGATCCTAAATTTCACTTTGTGTGAGACATAGAGCTTACAGAAAGTTGCAGGGTATATCCCACAAACAAAACCAGCAGTAATTAGTAACTGCAATGATCAGATCTTGGTACAGCATTTCAGCAAACCTAAACTCCTTTGATGCCTGCAGTCTGAAAACATGCATGCAAAATATTTCTGCATCCCTGTGTAATCTGCCAACAAATCAGCAGCTTTTAGTCTAGGGTTGTGTACTAAACCCTCTCTCTCTCAAAACCTTTGTATTGTTTGTGCTAGAAATCCTTTCCTATCATGTATTTTAATTCCCAAGAAAAATTCCTAATTCCTTGCAAAGTCACCGTTAATCCACCTATGGAGAAACTTCTACACTACCTTCTTTGAACAGTTTTTATTAGTGCTGTAATGACAAGACATTATTAACTATTTCTTCCAACTGACACGGGGAAATAGAACTCCAGGAGGCTATATGCTACTGAGAACATGCAAGTGTTGCAAAAGAACAAAGGCCAGCTTATTTATATTAACAGCAATGTTTGTTCATGTCTAGTTTAATCCTAGGAAAGGGAGACAGTAAGTGCATCAGTTACTCTAGGTTTAATTGGACCAATGTTCAAACATCCTTATGAACTTTGTAGTGCAGATCTTGATGTGAAGCTCTGCCAATATTCTGCTAGCTGATTTTCAAAATAATGTGATTAATGAAAAGACAGAACTTTGTGCTACAGTAATGTGTTTAAATATAACCACAGCCATTTACTTTTCCTATGCCAGTAAGAGGACTGAGAACTGCAGTGTTTAAAGATCCCTGTATTTCTATTTCTTTCCTCTGAAGTTCAGTATTTCTTTCTAGAATGCTATGCCTCACTTTACCAAATTAAATTTCTTGAGTGGAACCTGTCTACAAAGAGTTACGGTCTAGAATTAGGCTGCAGCAGTGAGGAGAGCAAACAAGAGATGCACTCAATCCCCTTATGTTTTCATTACGCTTATCTGAATTTCTAACGTTATCTCTATGTCTAATGACAACTATTGACTTGGAAAACATATTTGTTTGTCAAGAGCCAAAAATCTGCTGTATTTAGCATTCTTGATAAGACAGTACCATTATTGTGGATGTGTACCTTTTCCTGTTCTTATCCAAGACTCTTATTTCTGCTCCAACAGCAATCACAGCAAAAAGAAAATAATCAGACATATACCCACACAACTTGTATAATTTGGAGGCTAATACATTTTCAAACACTGAAGTGATACTTGTTGTTTCTAGTTAAATGTTTACCACTCAAGAAAGCCTGTGATATGGCAATCTTTCTCAATTAGCATTTTTTTTTGCATAAAAAGATTAAACATTAGATAATCTAGTCTTCAAAATGTGTTTGGAATACTACAAAATGAGGGACACATTTGCTTTTGAAAATTCAGTGCATATTTCAAACTGAACATCCTAAGCAAGACAAAATTACAGACCCATGATAATTTTGAGTTAGTACCCAAGTGAAAAACCCAGAGTGACACAACATCAAAGGAAGAGATGTTACAAAACTTAAATGAATGGATAAGCACATGCAAAACAGTGCACAAAAAGTTAAAAATTATGCTGGGAATCTGAGTACCCAAGTATTAACTGAGCATTAAACAAATGCTTCCAAACAAGCACTCATTTCAAAATTTATCAAAAGGGGAACAAGATCTGTCACCACTAACAAGCCAGGAAAATGTAGCAATACCTTGAAGGAAAGACTTCAATATAAACTACTTTGAAATTTTGAGACAAAAGGGTTTGTAAATCTGAAACATTTGAAGAACTTGCACTGTGACAGGTAAATGAAGAAAAAAATATCCATAGTAAAAGTAACAGGCAGAATTTAAAAAAGCAGTTGAAAGGTATGAGTGGGACTAGATTGCACTTTGCCAAAACAGAGACGAAAATATTTCAATAACATGTATAATTTGGCAAAGTCTGGATTAGTACTGCACAGCTGGAGAGGAAAAGTAATAAAGGAAATATTGTGCTAGGAGACATGGCCAGGTTCACTCAGTCTGAACTGAAGCCATTTGTATTTGTTAGCCTGAGGTCTCCAGGAGCTAATACAATTTTTAAAAAAAGGTTTAGAAGAAAAATCTTTTTCCTAGTTAAAATTCCAGCTGACTGTGTAGGTTAGACAAACAGATTTAGTTTGGATACAAGAATATTTAGTTTCAAATAGAAAAACATTATCATTTTGGCACACTAATTGTAGTTCAAATCATCACAAAGTCATTCTGTAACTTTATCACTGAAGAAGACGACCAAGGATGATGGCCTGTCCTCCACAGACAGACAGGCATGAAGGAAGGAAGATCATGTAAAGGAAGAAAGACAAATCATGAAAACTAAATAACAGCAGTTACTACAAAGAAGATGGTTTACGTTTAAAAGTGAGAATCAAAAGTATGCCCCCACTTCTGCGCCCTTCAGCCAGTGGAAACAACAAGAGGCTTTACAGGTAGCAGAGAGCAGAAGTGCCACTTCAGAGTCCAAGGACAAGAGTGGAGGAGCTGCTTTACACTGCTACTCCTTACTTTGACAGCAAGGGAGAGAGGTTGTAGCTAGCTTCCAAAAAACATCAAGGTTATGAAGCTGATATCACCAATTTCATATTTTTGTGCCCTTTTATTCAGTCCTATTAGTTCCTACATTCAAAGGACAGTTTTAGCCATTCTACCCAATGGTAAAGTTCCTGAGCGCTAAATTCTTGCAAAATTTAGGAGAATCGGTGGCTAATGGAAGAAACTAATTTGAGAAAGAGGCACACCTTAGCTATTATTCATTTCCTGTGCTGGCCACTCAGTACACATTGAAGAAAACTTCCTCATCTGTATGACTAACTGCTGTCTACAGCTGGGGGATGGCAGTTTCTAGTTTTTTCCTCTAGCTACCATGTTTGAATAGAATATGTTAATAAACATATGTACTGCTAGGAAACCATGCAAGTTTAGTCCCTTACAACCGATAAGAACAAACAAAACAGAATTGATCTTTTTGCATGGGCAAGGGGGAGGTCAGAAAAGTCTGAGTTCAAAATTAGTAGAAAAAAATTTACACAGAGAAGCCAATAAAATACATATTATTCTTAAGGTTTGATTGTTTTAGACAAAACCAGGATGGCAATTTATTAGCTCTTGAACATTACAAGAATTTTAAAAATAGAAACAACTTACACTATTTAGCTTTTACCTAAAATACAAGGACATGTAAATGAGACATGGACTGAGGTTTTTTTCAGAATTTACTGGCACCATTATCACATGTAAGTTTATTAGATTTGGCAGATATCGGTATTGAGGACTTTAATTGGTTATATTTCAAGACTAGGGAATTAGATGCACAATCAGATTGTGAAGCTATTAAAAATTTCAGGTGCAGACCTCTAATAAATGTGTCTATGCAGAAATATACTAATACAACTTATTTTTTTCTTTTTTAATCTAACTTACAAAGTGCTGCAGCAATCCTCTGCCACAAGACAGCTGAGTTCCACCACTGCCCAGTAAAAGAAACTGTTCAGCATGAAGTCAGAAGCTATATTATTCTATCATTCTATGATTTTCAAGTATTTTTCAATATATTTGCAAATTTAAATAAAAACATTTATAAACCACTACAACATTTAGAACTTTTTTCAAAAGGTAGACTCCAGCATGGTCCAGTTACATAATCATTGATCATCTGAATAGTCAGATGGAGAGTTTGAGTATATACTAATTTCCTATTTTCCAACTGGTGCTTGTTATTAAAAGAGTATTTGTAGTGCATTATGAAAACTAACTACTCCTAAAGGCCTTTCTTATATTCTAATGATTTTAAAATTTCAGTAACTCACCATAGCATTGCATTTCTCCGGCAAAATTAGCAGCATGTTTTCAGAAAAAAGCTCCAGTAACTCACTGTAACCAAATATAGTCTTTGTTAACTAATGCCCATGTCCAAAAAAAAAACCTGCTAAAGTGATGAATAAGTAAAACAGATTTCAATTTGTATGAGTCACAGCATCTTTGGTTTGCTGCCATTCAACTGGGTGTCATAAATTCACATCTGTGAAGATTCTTTCAGCATGTAAGCACAGCTGTCCCTCAGATCCAACACTCTCCACATTTTCTGAGCATCCTTTTGTCTGTCTGGCAAAATTAAGCCGCCAATTAGTATCATACAAATCATTCTGTCATACAGGTAGCATCTTTCTCTTCCACTAAACATCTGTTAGGAAAGCTGAGTATTCATGTCCAAATTATATTTCCTTTCAAACAATCTCTTAAAATTGTGCTAGTAGAGATAAACTCCTTATATTCAAAGCGGGAAGTATTAAGTTGCCTAAAGAAAAAGTGAGTTCAATTTATCAACGGCTAACACTTCTACAGCACTTACTTCAAAAGCAATTTTACCTATCAGGCAATGTATGTGGCTCTAGTAATACAAACTCGACCAAAAGAGTTCATGTACTTTTTAAATCTACACTGAGCAGTTTAGTTTTGTTTATTTCATGACAATCAGGAAAGTGGAGATAATTCTTAAGATCCACTCTAATTATCTAACTTAATTTTCTTTTCTATTGATTGATTGCCATATTTAGTCGCTTATTGTACAAGTGCCAGTTTGAAAATTAATTTCACACTGGAATTTGTTAAATATCTTGAGGATTCATATCCTTGCCGCATAATTTGTGATCCAAAAATTTTCTTTCCAAGTTTTATTAATCCTAAATAAATCTTAGGTAGGGGTATAAGATTTTCAAGCTGTATCTTGGGTGACAAGTCAGGGGCTTGGCTATAGATGGCATAGGGACAGAGAACATGTGGCAAGGACAAGGCCACACTTGGTATACTCTCCCTGTCCCATATCCTCACAGGAACGTTCTTGGGCTTATTTTAAGGGCTTTCTTCACAATCCCTAAAGCTCTCCAACCCCTGAGCACAGGCTGGTATCCAAGCCATAGTTTACTATGAATGTAGTTGAGATAAATCAACTGTATTTTTGAAAAAATGAATGAAGCAGATAATTTTTACACATGATCAAATATGCTTACTACTGCAATTTTTACATGTCACATTATCCCCAGTATGGGCACAGCCAAGCCATTTTCATGTATTTCTTAGTTCTAAGAACACAGTTTTTCCTCCTACATAATGTCTCATGAACCACGTCACCACCTACATATCTCTATATTTCCTGCCTGAAAATATAGTGCAGAATCTGTTTATATAATTATTATATAGTTATTTCCATTGTTATTTATTTTTCATGAGAACTGTATTTTCCATTCTGCTGCCAATCAAGGAATTTTTAAATAAAATGTGCATTTATGATAGACAGAACTACAGTTTTACATCACTACAAGTACTTCCCTACTCTTAAACTCTGCTGAAATATTATTTAAAAAAACACTGAATAAAAACTTCCTGAATCTAATCTGTACAAAAATTAGTTTTGTTGGGCACTGTTTTTTCTGAATGGAGAAAAATTCTAATACCTTCAAGTCATATAATTCCAGTTAGTTAATGAAAGTAAAGTGAGTCTCCAACAGAAGGTACTGCAGAGGTATTTTGAATTTCTTTTGCATTCTAAGGTAAGCATGAGACACATTCCAGGCAGATGGGAACAGCAGATTTTTCTTTTAACACCCTCATTCTAGAAAGGAGATTTTTAACACAATCTTTATACTTAGGTTTGTTTGTACACTAAAGGAAACAAAAATGCTACTCTTTGTTATCTGGGGTCAAGAGAAAGTCAAAAACTTATCCCATGAGAAGTATTACTGCTTCTAATAGGTTACACTTCGACATCACAGTCTGAACAATGGAAACAAGTGATCTGTACTTGCTGTAACCAATAAGATCTGCTGTTTTGTAATTCATGAGCACAAATTCTCATAATGACAAAGAAGTAGTGGAAAACCGCTCGAGCAAAACTTAATAGTGGGCTGATAGCAAGTAATTCATTCCATACCTTTAAGCATATTTGTCATCCATCTTGGAATCTTTTTTAGCTTTAAATATAACCTTTCTGAGATAAGGGAAGGAAAAATTGCAAAGGATTTTCATGGTTTTGATTAACCATGTATTTATTCTGAGGCATACTGATCTAGTCCATATAATCAGTAACAGTTAAACTGTCAGAACACCAGCTGGCATCACCTGCTAGTCTCAGTTTTAGGATGTGTTTCAGGGTTAGATGTTTTAGAGACTATAGAATTTGTATCATCAAAAACACTACAAAAAGCCATACATGACCCATATAGTAACAAAATGAACATTCAGAAAGAATTACTGAAACTCAGGAGTTCCATTCGCTAACGTGCGCATCTCTGAATTAGTTTGGGCTTTGTCTCCAAATACACTTTCAGATCCTGAGGAGTGTGACAGGTTTTTTCCCCATCTCTGGGGTTCCACAGTTTGTTACCTAAATAAATAGCAATTATTTATTAACTATTTCCTGGCCAATTCCTTTAGTAAAAACATCTGATTGTGGGACTGAAGAAGGGCAGGGTTCAGGGCAAAAATTGAGTATAAGGCAGTCTTGTAACTACTTATTTACTTTGAGCTTTAGAGTTTTGGCACTATGGCTTCATAATTGTATAGGGCTGTTTGGATTAAAACTTGTCTGATATATTTCTTCCTATTTGAGTGAAATTTAATTGCTGTATCGCACAGGAAGTTAAACAATTCAAGAGACAGTCAAAAGAAGTCTGTAATACATAAGTACCAAATTTTGAAACATCCTGCTGCATGTCAAAAGTCACCAGTTCAGGTGAAGAACACTGGTAGAACCAGTCACTCATGTGCTGCATGCCAAGCAGCAGCCACTTCCATGCTCTGCATCTGCACCTCTCCTTCATTTAACGCCACGTACTCCTTTCCACCAGAACGCAAGAACAGTTGTCTCCAGAAACACAGGTCAGAATCAGAGAGCTACATACATTTAGAGAGGTAAAATATATTTCATTCAGCAGAACCTCAGTAATTCAACTGGAGTATTTTAAGAATCAGCTTAAGGAACATCTTATTGATACTTCAAGGAAAACCAATGAAATTCCAAAGGATTCATGAAATACAATTATTCATGAAATACAAATATTCATGAATTAAATTACTTTTAAGTCAGAGGGAGCAACCTATAGACAAACTTACAGGTGAGACAATTTGACTGTGGCACTCTGGAAAATACTGGGCAACACTCAACAACTATAGAGGTGCATACAAAATAACATGATGCTCAGTATGCAGTTTGTGAGAACATCCTCCCTCTGAACCCCCACCACCCCACACCCCAATAATTAAACTAATCCATGTTTCATTTTATATAAGATGATTTTTAAATAAGAAGGGGGAAATATTAGATACCAGGCTTAAGTAAGTTTCCAATGCTGTTTATGCAACTGTGTTTTGATATTCAGAAAGTAACACCTTAGGAAGTAACTAGGTATGAAAATAAGAATGGTTAGAAAAGAAGAGTTCAGAACTTGAACAAGACTATCCAGAGCTGCAAAGCATCTCCAAAAAGAAGGTTTTAGCAAAAAAAAAAAAATTATCAGGTTGGCCTAAGATTACTTTTGCTCTTGCTTTCACGTTTTTGGGAGGGGCTAGATCTCCTGAAATCCCTTTTGTATCCATTTTCATGATACCACAATATCTCAAACAAGTAGAATCAAATTACTGAAGGAAAGATATGTAACTAGCAAGCTATCAAGAATTAGTCCTTGCCTGGAAGTCTGCCTGGGACCTTCCTGCAGAGGACTTCACTATATTAGATAATGTTATTTTCAGTATTCAAAGGATGATAGATAAAACATAGTCACATAGCATTTGTCACTGATTTGAAACTCACAGCAAGCCCTTCAAGGATCAGGAATAAAACTCCAATTTATGAAAACAAAAAATAAAAATCCCAACTCAATCACATTGAATCCAGTGATGAAAAGTGTGCTACACTATTCAAAGGTAAAAAACCCTTCAAAACATGTAAACACATAATGCAGAAGTAGAAGGTTTTGAAACAAAGTATTTTCAATTAACCATTCATGTAATTTACAATCTCCTGGCAACAAGGTGGGAAAACAATCTAAACTAAATTCTGCATGGTTTCAGGAGAAATTGTCTTAGGGAAAAAACAATCTTGCCACTGTAATCATCAGATGCCATTTGCCTGTGGCAAAAAACTACAGAAGGAAAAAAAAAGTCTGATACCATCTCTGGTTGGCAACTTAACTGGTTTTTTATTTGAATGAAACCATTTTTCAAATTGAACAAAGGTGTTATTGAAAAATTATTTTCATTAAGTCATTTACCTCTAGCACTATCATGTCATTATTTCTTCTCACTGAAGTTGCCTCTTATCAGGTTTATTATCAGTAAATACTGATATTTAGTCTCAGAACATTATGTACTTGGAAGCCTCAACTGAAAGAGTAATTTTGCAATTTCTGGGAAGCAATTGATACAGTTTCCAAATTTTTTAATGTTCTAAATGACACTGAAAATGCTAAAGTACTAAATATAACTTTCAGTTAGAACATACTGAAACTCTACAGAAGCATTCAAGGTAATCTCTGAGATAATATAAGCACTTGCTATATCAGTCTTTTGAATAATTTCTAAGATATATAATTTCTCATTTTTCTGTAAAAAGCCTTCCCATAAAATTGTGCAGAGGATTTTCTTTGTCTGTACCCTGTTCTGGATGAGGAGAAGCCTTTCAGAGTTTCATAACTTCACCCAAAAAATGAAGGTGTCTGAAAGTAGCAAACTTCAGTTCACCCAAGAGTGCCCTGCTAAACTCCAGCAGTTAATGAAGGAATTAATAAAAAAATACTTCTTTCATACCAGAAGGCAACATGGTGTGGTTCAAGAGGAAAAGCAATAAAAGAGAAAGAAGGAACAGTGTCAAACATTTCCTACCAAGAACACAAATACAGATAAACCAATATCTTACCCATTCTTTCAATTAATTAAAAATTGCTATCAAACATACAGACAAAACACATTCCAAAATCCAAGACTTTCAAATTTTAGTAGTTAGAAAAAAAAAATCAAAACACAAACAAGATTTTCTTCTTCTCTGAACCAAAGATTTTTGGCAACAATCCAAGAAAAAATGCATAAGGATATTTCTAAATATTTTGTGTATTCATTTTAACACATACATCATTGTTATTAGTTCTATCAATAGCCCCTTTGTCTTCAGCTAGGTTAAATCCCTGTTTAAATACACAAATCAAGCCTCCAAGGGCTTGAACACTAATTTTTTGGCTCCATACTTTTGAAAACAAAACAGAATGCATCATAGTCATAGGCCAGATAAACAACCCTTGCTGGCCATTTGCAAATTCCCATACCTCACAAGAGTATTCAAGAGGCTTGATGATCAAAAATCCACTGATATTTCCATGGATCATGGTGGATTTTGCTAAGTTACATTACATGTTAAAATCCATACAATTCAAACCCACAGATGACTAAAAAAGTGAAGCTGATTTTCTTTTACTGTATACACTTTGAATTTTGTCTAAGAACTTAGGACTTTGAGTAATACATCTTCATGTTTCCCAAATAATGTACAGTAGGAAACCCACAAAAAGCCCCAAACAAAACATGTGAGTAGCAGAGAATTCAAATATTACATATGCAATGTATTCATTTACTGTTCATGCACACAACCTATCATCCAAATCAATCTAAAAGCAAGACACATCTCAAAATCCTTTCAGGGCAGTGGTGCGGTAACAGACTGAAAATTGGTGAGAGAAAAACACATCAAAATTAAAATATGTTAAACGACAGAAAAATCCTTTATCACCTAAACAGCTCTTAAAGGGCCAAGAAAACTAAAAAAAAACCACATGTCCACAAAGCTATAGCAGTCTCTAACACAGAGCTTGTTGAATCCCCAGCATTTCAGGTGCTGAAGCACTCAGGCACGTGAGGTATGACAGGATCCCATATAATTCTTTAAAATACTATTTTAAGGAGATACAAGTTTAAGGAAGCTTTTCAAATTTGGTCCACATCTTACTTCTGTCTAATGTTATGTAGTTTCCGTCATGCCCCTGTTGCTTCACAAAATCATAGCTACACAAAACCATAGATTAAGGTATGAGTTATCACTGCTGAATAAGGCAGTCTCAGTAGGTATGCTGATACAATTTGTGTTAGCAATGCTAGGTTTCAAAGCAACAAAGCATAATAGCCAGCTAAATAACAGTTCCACAAATAAAATTTTGCAAAAAATTAACTATACCAGCATTTATTAGTAACTGAAAACCCATCATTTTACTAAGCATTAAATTTTTCCCTTCATGTCAACATTTCACCCATACCTTAAATTTTCAGCAAATATTTTAGTTGAAAAAAGTATCATTGAAGGTCTATTCATGATTATATTATTTTAATTTGTCATTCAGGCTAACTACTTCACAACTGAGTCTAAACAAGGAGCAAACAATCAAATACTTAGAAACAGAGTAAAACCCATATCTTTCAAAAAAACCATCAACTGCAGGTTCTACAGACATAATGTTAAAAGCTCAATAGGTATTCAATGTTGTTTGACATTGATGAGGTAAATTTGGAGACTTGCTCTCTAATTACTATAAACACTGAAAGGGCTAGCATCTGGGGATAAAAGGGATTGATTATACTTTAACAAAATATGCTAATGCCATAGGAAAATGCAAACAGGAAGTATGGCTACACTTTAACTATCATGTTCTATGCCAATCACTGCATTAACTTGCAACTATTCCATAAAAGATTTGTTTTACTGCATTCAGTAGGAGTTTTTTTGAAAAGAGAAGGCACACATTTGGAGGCAGCACTAGTGATTTAAAGTCTACACCCCAAGTGAGCAAACTACCCCTTCTCCATTCATGCCTTGAGGATTCTTAGCACAACTGGTGTGTTTGGTTTGCTTTGGGTTTGTTTGTTTTTTTTCTCAGCTTTTTTAAAGGACAAAGAATACCAGATTTGTTCTTTTTAAATTCAAATTTACTTTACCAGGGGTTAAACTTGATCTCAATATCACCATTAAAGCCAAAGCAAAGTATTCTGGGCTCATATTCCTTGGTCAGGATTGCAGCGCACAGGAAAATTGTCAGATGCGTACCTAGCCTACAGTTGCTGGGATAAGTAACCTCCAGGATGCAACTGTCAGAGGATTCCCAAAGGGAAAAAATAGCATGCTCTTCTGTCACACACAGCAGAAAAGTGAAGATTCTGGCTGAGGTTTACAGGCACTGTCACAATCCAAACAACCAGGAATTTTGATTCTGAACAGTGCACAGCAGATAAGTAAAAATATAAAACCTATGAAGAATGAAGGAAGAAGAGAGTGGCAGGACAAGTCTAGACAAAGCAAAAGGAATGCACAATTTAAGCAAATATTAAATAAGGTTTAATTCTTTTGAATGAGATCAGTATTCACAATGGAGTCAGTGGTAGCAGAGTATTTATAATACCAGTTATACCTGAACTTCAGTTACATGGACTAAGAGTAATGTCAGCTTCAGATCACAGTCTCCATACTAGGCAGGAACATATGATGACCTGCAGAAACTTCTAGAGAAATTTCCTCAATAAGTTCCTCTGGAAACCATGTAAAATAATGTGCACTTCTTAAACTGATAGAGTCCTGTATCAGTTAATGTACTGGCTTTGCATGGCCAAGCTTTGGTAGCAGGAGGGCTTCAGGGATGGCTTCTGTGAGGAGCTGTCAGAAGGATCTTCCATGTCCAGCAGAGCCAGCTCCTGGTAGCCCCAAAGAGGGACATGCCACTGGCCAAGGCTGGGCCAGTTAGAAATGGTGTGCTAATTAACACTGCTGTGCTAACATATTTAAGAGGAAGAAGAGAAAAAAAGTTATTGCACAGTTCTGATTGTGGCCAGAGAAGGGCAGAGAGAGAACATGTGAGAACAAATCTGCAGACACCAAGGTCAGTGCCAAAGAAGGGGTAGGAGGTGCTCCAGGAGCTGAAGGCTGAGATTTCTCTGCAGCCTGTGGTGACCATGGTGAAGCAGCTGTGCCCCTGTAGATCCTGGAGGTCCACAGGGATGCAGGGATCCACCTGCAGCCGGTGGAGGAGCCCCACACCAAAGCAGGTGGATCCCTGGAGGAGGCTGTGATCTGGTGGGAGGCCCAGTGGAGGGAGGAGGCCCTTGCTTCCAGGCTGGAGCACCCTGTCCTTGGAGGACTGGCCCCTGGAAGAGTGACCCACACCACAGCAGTTTGAGGGGGACTGATGCCCGTGGGATGGAGTCAGGTTGCAGGAGTTGAGATGTTCATGAGATAAAGCCACATTGGCAAAGTTCTCAGCAAACTGTCACCTGCAGGAGGCACCCCACAGTGCAGCAGGTGTCTTCTGCTGCATGGACTTCTCTCCCTGAGCAGCAGCAGAAAGCACAGGTAATGATCTGATCATAATCACCATGCCCTTGCGCCACTGGGGGAGGAGACAGAGCTGGGATGGAGGGACCAGGGTGGTGTTCTTTAAGGTCTCGTTTTCCTGCTCTGATTTTGTTAGCAATAAATCCCACTATTATCTCTACTTTCAGCCTGCTTTTCCCATGATGGCATTTGATGAGCAGTCTCTCCTGGCCCTTATGTAAACTCATGAACACTTCATTATATTTTCTCTCCCCTGCCCAGCTGTGGAGGGGAGTGAGCAGCTTTGATGGGTACCTGGCATCCAGCCAGCATCAAGCCCCTACAGCCAATTATAAAATTTCTCAGTAAACTAAAGGAAGAAGGGGAAAAAAATCCCAAATGTAGTGCAACATTCAAGGGTGAGTATATTGAAACCACAACTGATTTGCCATCATTATACCACAATTTCAAAAAAAAATATTAAGTAGTTTCTGAAAGAAATGGTTTGGTTTTAAATCAGATGCTTACTCTAAAGGGAGGGGGGAAAAAGGAAATAAATAAAAGAAAACCTGCAGAATCCATTGCAATTTAAAATACCCAGAAGCTGTAAACAGTATGAAAAACCACTGAGATTACCTCATATTAAATGCACAGAAGTGTCTAAAATTCTGGCTGCATTCCACTTTCTTGAATTCTGTTCCATATTTTTGAATGTCACAGTCCATCTAGCCTGCCAATTAGTCCTCAGGACAAAACATTTGCTACACAACTGTGACAAACATGGCTTGCTTAAGGTAAGACGTCTCAGCAGGCAAAAACATTAATTAGCAAATCTTCCCCCCACCCCCCCCCCATTAAAGTTGCCAAAAGCAAGAGAAGGCATCTGCTTATACTTATTAAAAATAATATCTCCTGCCAGTGATTGAAATACAAGTTTAAATTGCAAATAATAGAAAAATTGAGAAACTGCCCTATAAGCAGATGATAACATGAAGAGTAGATGAGATTTGCAAAAACTTGATTGTAACTAGCACTGGTTTAATGCAAATAGTGTTCTGCAATATATCTCTTTATGCATTTCAAGATGCTAGATGTTTTCTTACACAAAGAGCAGAAAACCTTCTCAATCATACTCCTATTACATATTTTGCTATTGGATTCTCCCAGAATATCCCACCCAGATATTGGCAATAATAAAAACAACCTGAAGAGCGATAAAGGTTTTTTAAAAAGGCATTTTTCCCCCTTATAAATTGGGATGCAGGCATAAAGGATTAGGGTTTTTTTAGGGGAGAGTGCATCCAATGGACATTTGGCAAAAATGCACAACGCTTATTTTTTCCTGCTTTGTTATGTAAGAACTCAAACCCTCTTGTAATTTGTTCTGGGACGTCTGATTCCAGGCCCACTGCAGTTCACAGGAACCTAGCCAGCTGATGTCATTAAGCTCTGATTCAGCTGCATCCTGAAAAACTGCTTGGAAAATAACATTAGTTGGATTCATATTGCAATTTGTATCAAACTAGGCATATTTTGGAAGCAGTAGCTTGAACTCCTATTTGTAAGAGAGTAAAAACTGGGTGAAATATTGTGGTTTCATCTTATGGAGTGCACAAGCAACAAGCTTCCTGATAAGAAATAATAAGGATAGCAACTGAAAAACCTTTTTTAATTTTCTCCACTCTCTCCTCATCCTGTTGAGAAGAGCAGAAACCTCCACAGAATTCAGAATGCTGACAAATCATGGATTTCTGCCTGATGTTCTGCTTTGCTCTGCATTCTCTTCCTAATGACTACTAGCATTTTATTTCCTTCTTTTACCACTATTTAGCATAAAGTTGATGTTTCCATGACTGTATCTGTAAGGATGGATTGGTGTTTGTCGTTGTTAGACATTAACTCATTGTGTAGCAAGGACCAACTTGGAAACCATCATGTAATATATGAATTGATGGAAGTAAAAAGATCCTGATATTTATCTACCTGAATTTTACCTGCCCTTTCTTTAACCAGTCAGACAATGTTTTAACATACCTCTGCCATTCCTCACAGTTAGCCATAGCCCTGTTCCCACAATAACTTGTCATTACACTGTCCCCTTTCCCAAGTCATTTAAAAATATGCTGAATAGTTCAGAATGCAGACCAAACCCCTGCAAGTCTTTTCTCCTTCTTCCCATCACCAAACCAAATAATTTATTACTATTCTCATTTTTTGGCTTTCCACTGATTTTTTTTGTCAAAGGAAAGATGCTCCCACTTGGGTCTTACTACCTTGTTTCCATAAATTCATCTGGTTTATGAAACCAGATTTTGTTACTATGTATGGGATGTCCAGTACAGCACTTCACGTCACCCTCATCAACAATGAGCCAAATCCTTCAGAAAACTCCAGAACAATGTTTATGCCAGGCCACCTTTCACAAAAGCCATGCCAACACTTTCCAAGGGTATCTACTGTACCTATATCATGTTTATCCACAAGTTCACAAAGTCTGTTTTAAGTCATTTGTACTATATTACACAGAAAACAGAGAGTTATGGGGCTTGCAGTTGTTTAGATTTCACATTAAGTCCTTTCTAAAGACTAGCACTGTGTTACCCATCCTCTAATCCTAGGCATCAAGAAAATTTTAAATGAGAAACTGCACATCACCAGTAATAATATACCTATTAACTACTTGAATTCCCCCAGCACTCCAGGGCAAATACCATCTCTTCCAAGTAGTTTGTTATCAAGGAAGTTGGTGCTCTCCAGACATACTGAAAGACTCCTCCTGTTCCATATTTTGAAGCAGTATAACTGCCAGATACAGTTAAACATTTCAAATAAGCAATTCAATAAACTGAATTAACCAAATTCAAAAAAATAATATTTTTATTGCCTGACTTATGACAACACCAGCATAAATTACCCAACTGGCTTGTGATGCCAGAAACCTCACTGACACACTGGGTATAGGCAAAATTTATGGAGAACTCAATGTTTTATTTAATCAAGTAAATATAAGAGTAATGAGGTCCACTGAGCTACAGAAATGCACAAACTTACACTTGCATTATTTCATTAAAAATACACAGAATCTAAATGTGCTGCTTATAGCAAATACCTAGAATTTGGCATTCTTCTACAAAATAGAATCCTCCTGAAACAAGTAAGCACAGAAAAATAAAGAGCAAGTGTTAGGTAACTGTAACCCATATTTGCATGTTTAAAATTCTCAGATGATCTCAGAATATTATTTTGGCCTTTTATATAACAGCAGCAAAACAAAAAATAAGACATTGCTTGGAGACTTTCCTTGTTAGCTTTTCTCCACCCACAAATACATAGAAATGAGCCCAGGCATTTTGACTGCTGGTGTGCATGGGTAGAAAAAATTCTAGGACAGATGCTAGATCCAAGCCATTTTGCTCCATAACAATATAAGCCCCACTGAAAAACGAAATCCACATATCCCCATTACATGAATAGCCACATTTTATTAATTTACCATTATGAAAGACACAGGGTTTTTTTACTGTTCTGCTAGTTGAACAGCCATAACACATAACGCTCTTGCTTCAAGGTCCATGTTTGTTATTCTGAAACTATTATCTAAAGTTAATATAGGGTGCTTTCAGAAAACTTGTTGAAACATCAAAATTGTAGCCATTTTGTAAGACATAAAAATCATATTAGATATGTAATAACATGTATTATTGAAGTGATATAAATGAATAATCATAGAAATTAACTTTTTTCCCCTGTAATTTCCTAGTTCTTTCCACTATTTTTTAAATTCAGATTTTTGAGCTTCTCCATGTGTATGAATTTGCTTCCTTACATTTGATATTTAAAAAACATGTATGTTACTCACATACTACTGTTTTATTAGGAGGAGTTTTTCAAAAGAGGTAGTTGGGCATGAAACTGATATTCATGAGTCTTTATTCCAGTCTTTTTTTTCTGAAAATCCAAATCTCAATCCCAATTTTTGGGGTTTTTTAAATTTTTTTGTGAAAAAGTTTTGGTACAATTCCAGGAATAGCATTCTATGTTTTAACTATGAATTTCAAATTGTACCTGGCATCCCAAAATAAGCATTAATTTAAAAGGGTACTCTCTAACACCTATTATCTCCTGCAGAACAATGATGACAGAGGAGGAGGTCTTCTCCTGCCAGAAGACTTTCTCCAAGACATTGTTCAAAATTCTCAGCACAAAATATTGCAGGTGAAATGAAGAAATCCATAGATGTAGGGCACATACAGCAAGCAGACTCTTCATGTCATGAGATATTCAAAAATGAGATTTCTGGGTTGTAGAAAAGTGTGCCAGGTGTGTCTAACAGAGGACACCAGCACCCACAGTTTGCCAGATACAGGAAAGAAAGTTATGCCAGAGTTTCTGTCACAGAGTTGGCAGTCTAGAAGTCCCAGGAGCCTCAGCTTGCAATCAGGCATGCTTGGGAAGTCTAGTAAGGATTTTGGCACCCTACTGCAGAACTGTGACTCAGAACCTCAGGAACCCTTGGCTGCTATCTTGATAATGTCACTGAGCAACTGTAGCACACAGGGAGAATGCTAAAATTTAGAAACACTACATTTCAGTGTTTCTAGGAAAGAGAAAAGAAGACTATCTGGTTAGAAATTGATTAAAAATTGTATTAGCTTTGAAATACCAAAGCCCATGCAAAATAATGAAAACCAGACCTTATGCATGAAAACCCCTACAACCTGAACTCACCAACCTATTCAGCAATAAGAAACTTTCCTTTTCACACAGGCACAAAAATTAAATGTTCCACTCAGAAGCTGACAACCCTGGTTAGATACAAATTGGGCCTGGAAGATCTGTAACTTAAACTCATTGAACTGCTCCTGTTGAGTAGTAGAAATAATGCTGCAAGTAATAGAGCTCAGGTCCAGGTTTTAGTACCATACTAGGCAATTTGGACCAAGAATAGTGGGAGGACGGAGCAGTAACAAAGAAACCAGTAACAATACTTACAAGACAATTTTTAGAAAACACATACTAGACTTCATATTTTAAAGACACATTTCAAATATTTATAAACATTATCCCTTTAGATGTCTGCTCTATGCATTCATTGCTGGTTTGAAAGTCCTTTCCATCACCTCCCTTCACTTCATTTTCAGCCAGAAACTCAGAATCCCAGTAAATTTTGCCTTATACTTGCATTAGGCTTTAATTTTTGAAATTATCTCATCCTATGTCTTCCAATATATCAGACAATCATTCACATATCAGAAGACAGAAGCAAAAGGAGCCACTGTCTTTTCATTTTCCCCTCAAAAGGCTGCCACGAGATCCAAAATAGTTACAATCAATTGAGCAATTGTGCATTAAGATGAGAGTACAGTAAGGGAAAATGACACATACTAAACATACATTTTAAATATCACCTCCAAGTTGCTTTCTAACTCTCCTAAAATAAGCCATGCTGGTTTTGTAGTGAAGACAGAGCTCTGAAACACTCTTGGTAGCCTTGTTTGAACTCTTATTTTTATTCTTCAGCGTCCTTTCTTTCTTGCAAAATGCATTATCCTGCCAGAACAAATGGCAAGTAAACACTGGTTTTTTACTGTCACCTCCACCTAGGCAGAGGAACAGCCATTTTATATCCTAATTACTTCAGCATGATTTAAAACAGTACAAAGTAGTGGAAGCATTTTTACACATCTGAGAGAAACTTCTCATGAAAGAAGATTAATAGCTGGAATAAGTTAATGTGTAGAAGAAAAACTACACCTGCTCTCCACCAAAGCACCTGCACAACAGAAGGCTTTTGGCCTTCCTCCTATTCTTCCAGTACGATATATTTGAAAAACAGGTGAACCTTTTACAGAAAATAAACCTCAAAACACACAGCTAAAAACCACCACAAATTGTGGCCTCCCCAACCATCCATGAACAGCCACCAACAGCTTCCAGAAACGTTCACCTTGCAGAGAGGCAGAGCTCAGAGAGCCATTCCTGGGTGACTAAGCTACACGAGGGAGCAAGAGGAGGACACAGCTATTACTCAGTGTAAGGAGTGAGAAAATAAAGCTTTACACTTCAGAAAAATACTTCAATTGCTCAGCAAAAGTGTTTGTAACTACAAAACTGTCTAAGCCTACCTAAGTTTTATATGCATCAATTCACAGTGTTTAAGTCTGATGGAAAATTTTGAACTCTAGCTAACTGCTACTCAAGCAACTATAGAACACACTGAGCCTTCCAGTAGAGGAATTACAAAATAACTGACAGTACATTTTGGAAAAATAGAGCAGCTCAGCTTAGAAGGGGCTTCAAGAAATCCTTTGGGCCAAACTTTCATAGGAAAGGGGACCTTAAAATGAGATTATTCATCACCCTGTCCAGTCACATCTTGAAAATCTCTAGGCACAGGGACTCTACCATGTTCTTGGGAGATTATTCCAGTGAAAGTTTGTTCTCACTGTAAAAGTTTATTTCTTATATCAGGATGAAAATTGTCTTTGAAAAGACAATTTACATTTGCAATTGCTCAAAGATAGCTCAAAGTGGGGTATTAAAAAAGATGTGCCAAAAAAATGCAAAGACAACAGAAAATCAACACTCACAGAATCTTCTTGTCCAGTAGCAGCACTCATCACAAGTTTACAGAAATTAATTTAAAAACCTTCCTTTTGAAATTGTTAATTTAATAATTTACTACATTCATTTAGAATTATTCAGAGGTTTTTATTCTCTTTCAAAGAATAAATTTTCCTTAACAGATATGCTTAAAATTTCAACATTCTCCAAAAGGAAAGACATTTTATCCCAGAAAGCTTCCTATTAAAGACATATTTTATCCCAGAAAGCTTCCTTTTAAAAGGCTTCACCATCTAGATGATACTCACACTTCAACAATTCCAAGTACTGTCCTTAAGAAGCTGCCAGTGAATCAATAGCTGTGGAAATTGCATGATATGTACCGTGCCCAAGGCTTAGATATTTGGGGTGAGTTGCTTCTGGCTGGCATTTCCTAACAGGATGATTAGCTTCCCTGTGAACTCATCTACATTAGTGCACCAGCTTAGATGACAAATCTACTTCCAAGGCAAGCTTTCCACCTAACTGGGGAGATCTCACATTGCAAAGCAGCCTCCTCACAGGAGATCAGCTGAATTCTTTTCACACCAAGGTAAACACAAAAATATGCTCCTAATTATCCATTGTACCATGAGACCAGACAAGAGGCTGGCTGAAATGATGTCCCTAAAGTGTATGTGATGGGAACCACAGCAATTATTTCATTCCTCTCATTACCCCCTGTTACCCTGTGTGGAGACTTTATCACTCAAAGCTTGATATCATCCCTGACTGAGAGAAGCATTCTGTCTCATCAAAGCAAGTTTCAGCTGCAGTCCACATGCACTCCTGCAAGGACCCCCAGAGGGGGTTTTCCCAAAGGACCCGCGCTGCCTAACCCAGAAAACAAACCTTTCTGCCCAAGTCCTTCTCCAGCTAGTATCCATCTAGTTACCACCTAAAAGTAACAACCAGGAGAAAATCATTGCGCAGAAGAACTGTAAGGATTTGTTCACATTCCAACAGTGATTTGATAGTCAAGAGCTATCGTCACAGGAAAAAAAGTGGTACTATAAATAAATAAATACTGTCAGAAGACTAGATGACTGTCAGAACAGCATTACAATGCAGACTTTTTCAAGTAAACAGCAAGTTATAGTGAGCTTTTACTGGTAGTTCAAAAATCTTGATGCTTCCTACTGTGACAATAGTGAGAACACTAGCATTGAGACTAAACATGATAGTTATAAAAAAGTGGTATTATTACTACCTGAAATGTTAAATAGGACTGCCTCACAAAAAGAATGTTGACCCTCCTCCCATGATAATGCTGCTATTTAGCTTTATAAAACCAACACGAGTATAAACAAAGTAGCACAATTCTTGAACATAGGCAATCTCAAGGGATAAATACAACCCAGCAAATTTCATTAAAAACAAGTTATCAAAAGGCAGGATTTGACTTTATCTAGTCATTCAAAAAAATTCTTTTGTTGCTTGCAAAAAGAGTAAGATTGTGGTTTGAGGTGCTAAAGATGGTTTTTCTTTCAGGTCTTGCATGTGAGTTAATATGATATTTTTCTCCTCTACCTCCTTTATGATTTTCTTCCACAATATATGTGGCATTACAGAGAAAGAATGAGCTGCAGGTGTTCAGAATCTAAGAGAGACTATTTTCTGATACTTAATTGCATAAAGTGCATTTTGAATTTAACAAGAAAAGGATAGTTTTATCTTCCAGTCACCAGAAAGTTCCCTAAAGCCCTCAGTGCCACTCTGAGAATAACACCATGTCATCTGATACAACAATAACAAGTTAGAAACACAGTAAGTGCTGCATGAGCAGGCAGGCTGCCCATTAGCTCCAGTTTTCAGAGTATAACTGAGCTTCCCCTTAGCAGCATTTTAGATTTAATTTCATAAGCAAAAAATGAGATTCGTGTATCTTGAAATGCTTAAAAAAAAAAAAAGTCATCAAGCAATTCTCATACCTCACTTTACAATCTCAAAAAGAAAAACCCTGCCCTAAAGATGTTCCGCTTCCTTGAGGATTTTTGCCTATTAAGAAAGCTCCATTTGAGATTTAGTCTCCATTTTGTTTCATATTATGGAAAATCTCCAACGATATTAAACATTTCTCAGAGATACAGGCAAAAGAATTCTAAGCTTGATGTATTTCACCAGTTTTTATAGAGGCCCGAGGATTAGCTGTACAGGTAACTATCATTAATTTATACTAACAATCAAATTTAATGACACCAGACAGAAATGTCCCTGACAAGAAGCAAAAAAAGGTGTTCCCTTGGCATCCTCCAACTTGCTAAACATTACTTTTCATTATTTTTATTTCACTTTGTAAAGAAAACCTCATTTAGGAGCTGCAGAAGTCTGAATTCTCTTTCTGAGACATAGCCCACATAAAAAGAAAATGGCATGGTGTCATTAAGCACTATCCCAGCAAGAGACAGGATAAATGATAAGAGCTTGAGGTGATGGTCAGTATCAGCTCAGCCTAAACAAGTCAGCAAGCAATTCTGTGGATCTGCTGGCTGCTCTGATACTTTTTAGTTAGGAAAATGCTTTCATGCTACAATGCCTAATGAGTGTTTCAGATATACTTCTACTGCCATAAAAACATACCTTAACACAGGATTTAAACAGATAGTGATAATAATAATGACCTTTTTGGTAGAAAAGATGGCTTTAATCTTAAGGTACCTTCTTTGAAGGAGGAAAACTAATGCCCAAGTCCAAATAAAATTTCTCTTGACAAGATGCGATTCCTTATGAAAAAAACTACACATAGGAAAAACTACTGCCTCACAGTTAGTATCATCTCTCAGATACACACCCATCTTGCACATCTCTGTCCAACCAGTCAGCTGAAGGAATTTCCTTTGCCTGCTGCCAATTACTTGTAACAAAGATTCTGGAGGAAAATATGAAATACAAACCCTTTAAAACTTTCCTTGGGTAGTAACATTAAACTACAGGCCCTTCTGGCAAACCCTTCCTCAATTAAAGCATGAAATACGAAGAAACACTAAGGGAAATATGAGCACTAATACCAGAAGAAGTCTCAATTGCATAAGATTTCAGAGATCAGTGCATAAAATATACCCTCCATTCAAAAGGAAAATGGTGCAAATTGCATTTCTTAAAGTTGACAGAGCATGGCTTAGAGCCTTTAGAATGCTACTACTCTCAAATTAAACATAGCTGCCTCACATTTGGTTCAGAGCTTAGCCAATGTCACAGTTTATGTTACTTAGGCTATCTTTGTACAGCCAGACACAGAGCAATGTTTTTCCCTGTGAAATGGCACAGAAAGCAGTGAGGTAGTGCACACAGACACTGCACAGGGCCTTCCAGGTATAATCCCACCTCAAACATCCTTACACATGATCTAAGGATTCACATCCTATCTGAGTTTCACTGGCCTCACAGACATTTTCTCTATTTCGCAGATTGATTTTCCAACCCCTGCCTTGCCAAAGCTTGCACAATTTTTGTTCACCTACATTTAATTTCCTGAAATCATCAGTAGCAATTATTTTAACCATCTGTGCATTTTAACTATTTGTGATTTTAACCACAAATCTTTAAGTGAAGCAGGGTTGTGTGGCATTCTAAGGGAGAGAAGGTGACATTGCAGGTCCTGTTGGGTTTTGTCAGCTCCTTTGACAACAAACTATACAGCTGTCAACAACTTTTAAAAAGTTTACACCCTCTGATAGGTTATAACAATCTCCATTCTACATTTGGTCTGCATTTTATTAAATACAATCTACTCTTCAACCTCTGCCCTAAAATTCAGTTGGAAAATGGGGTTTTCATAAGAGGTAAATCACCCACTCCTTACCAAAGACCAACTTAAAATCCTACTGTCTACAAGTCTTATCACACTATTTAGTTTAATAATTCTAATTGTCGAGGTCTGTAAAAAAAAAACCACAAAATATTTTCAGTTGTCAAATTAAAAATATCTATCCTTCCCATCATCAGCCTTGAGGTATTTTAGCAGCCCATTAACACTTTGAGGACTATCATGAAATATTTTCTTTCCTCAGTTCTTGAAAAATACTTCTAGAAAGCCAAGACAGAACTTCCTTCAGTCCTCTGCAAGGCTCCCTGCACACTGAGGTGCTTGAGTGACTTTGTTCACCCCTTTTTTTCTCCTCAATGTTTCTGAATTGCTGATATGATGCAACTAAAGCCTAAGGTATGTGGTTTATTCTATTCTGCAAACAGATTCTGTGAAGGACTTGTTCAGGAAGCTACAGACTGTCTAAGCCTTGAAATACATCTCTCATATGAAAAACATTCTGATGCAGGCTTATTCTCTGGCTCCTTGTACCAGGTTCTTATTGCAGTCTCTAGCCTCAAACAAGTTCAGCTACAGCAACAGGACAAAACTGGGTTTAGGCTGGACCCAGAAAATGCAGTGAGGGTACAAAACCACAAAATTTTTGACCCTCTCTTATGAGGAATACACTCATGTTAAATTTGCTGACATCTGAATGGGTTTCATCATGCAGACCTCTGCCTGTAAGCCAATCCTTCTGAGCTCTCTTTTTAGCCCAACAATCCTCTCTAGGGTGTGACTTCCCTCTGCTAAAGAGAACATTTACATGTGGCTGGAAAAAAAAAAATCAAACCCCACAAAGTAACTCTT
This sequence comes from Molothrus aeneus, assembly GCF_037042795.1. Taxonomy (NCBI): domain Eukaryota; kingdom Metazoa; phylum Chordata; class Aves; order Passeriformes; family Icteridae; genus Molothrus; species Molothrus aeneus. Next base: position 45,614,920 of record NC_089648.1, read on the forward strand.
TATCAGCACTGACCATAAAGAGAATCTGAAGGCACTAAATCAACTGCATGTCTATAGTAAACTAAGAGTCCCAGCCATGGCCTGCAGCATTCTAGCAATTCCAGCATCATTCCACCCACTGAGTGCAGTCCCACAGCTGGGTTGACTGAGTATATATAGTGGTTGGATCACTAGTAAAACTTTTTTACATCGTGTGTACTCTCCAACACATCCACCTGCATGTCTGCCTAGGTTTCCTCAGGCAAAACTCCAGCAGTCCTAAATTTATAACTCTGGAATGTATAACGTGCTCAAAAGAACATCTTGTTTCAGTCAGGGTTTCACACAGCCTTCATTTGGCTAAGGAGATGGGACACTAGACATGAAGACAGAACCAAGGAGAATCAGGTCCTTTTCATTCACACTAAAAGATGCCCACTCCCATTCAAGTCTACATACAAGTCCCAACTCTTACATATACAGTTAAACAGAAAACTCATCAGTTGCTGTAAGAGCTAGACCAAGACTTGTCCTTTCCCATGAAGAAAGAGACAAGATTTCAAACATTTTTCAGTCCTAAAATGAAAGGAAAAAAATGTCACATTTCTATTATGAAGAAATATAAAGGTGTTGTCATTTTATTGTAGAGGTTCCATACTGTTGCCTCCTTATCACAAAAGTTTCATACCTTCTTGGTGTTTCTCAGGGGCAGCTCCTCAGAGCACTGGCTCTTTTTCACAAAGCAGCCAACTGACTCCAGTTCCCTTCTCACCCAGCCACCCCACTCCTTTATAGCACTCTTCTTCTCACTGGTTACAGCTGTGGCCTGTTAAAGTCAGGCCTGCTCCCAATCTTTGATAATTGGCCCAGCTGCAACTCCTTAGGGGTAAGATGACTTTCTACACTATCTTTATTTTCTTATATTCTATCCCCCTACATAAAGGCAGCTTGGAAAAAGTCTAAAATATTTTGGGTTTGCCTACATCATTGTTAAGGTTGAAATTCAAATTAAATCACCAAAAACTAGGCTGGATTATTCAATAATTTTGAACCATTTGAATGAGCTGAAATGAAACAATATTTCCTGTCACAATTTATGTTTGATTATTAAAAATTGAGCTATACTTAGGTCTTTATTTGTGAGGCTGAGATGGCTGTGTAGGGATGGAGGAAGCAAGTCATGTTCCAAGCTAGTAAGAAATCATTGCAGAAATGTGTATTTACCAATTAATATGAAAATGAAAACAAATATTCCCAGAACACTGATAGAGATTATCTTCAAGGCATTGTATTCCTCACTGCACCGTAGTCATATCTAAAACAAGAGATGTGATGCATTCCCTATTGAATTCAATGGGGTTTTCCCATGTTTCCAAATACCCCTCACATAAAGAATAACTCACATTTCCCAATATCCCAAGAGACTTGCAAAGCTGACACCAAGTGGGTACTTTAGACTGGTAAAAGTTTGCATGCACTGCATCAAATATAAAAAACAGAAGATTTATGGATGGAAGATGAGAAAACAGATCTGAGTGGTATGGTGTATTTTGCAAAAAAATATAACCAGGAAAAGCCAAAGTTTGAGAATTTCATTCAAAACAAAGCAAATGTATTTTAGGTCCCTTGAAATTTGTAAGTGACCCCATCTCCCACCATCAGAATTGCTTTTACTTGGTGTGGATGTACAAATAGACCAAAGGCAGAGCAGAGCCTGAGAAAGATACATTTGAAGGAGTGGTCTTTTAGCCTTTCGAATCTTTTTCTGAAAACACATCTGTTTTCTGCATTAAAGGTACTGAACTGCTTTGAGTTTAGCAATAAATGTGTTACATCATCTCCATAAGCAGAAAGCAAAAACTGATGAAAATTTGTTTAAGTAACTGGATACCTGAGGAAGGTGTCAAGTGTTAACTTCACCCCTCTAATTTCTCTCTGAATGGGCAACTCATGAAGAACCTTATAAAGACAATTTCGAAGAAATGTTCCAATGTCAGATTAAAAATGTTGGAAATAATTTAAAGCTTTAAAATTAGGAGAGCAGCAAAAAGACAAAAAGAAGCAGAGAATAGAATTAAAGAGTTGGAGGAGCAATAGAAGCAGCTGGGTGAAGGGGTGGAAAAAGAAGAATTGGTGCTTGAGAGTGAAGTCATAAAGTATGGGGGAAGGTGTGGGAAAGAAGTGAGCAAGAACCTTAAGGAAGGAGAAAAATAAGGGAGAAAGGAGACAGCATATATTTTAAACTATTTAAACATTTGAAGATTCACATTTTTACCATCTGGCAGCATATGCAGTTTATTATGAAGTTCTGGAATGTGTTTTGTGGTGAAGGGAGAACTGTTTCATGAGCTCATCAGAACTGGATAACTGGCCTGTAGTTATCTTCTGAAAAGTGGGAGAAGGCCCAGTGATGAGTTGGATGATCATGTCTAATCCCATCACCAATAAAAATTAAAAATTGGTTCAAACCAGAGTCAAATATTCATGCTGATGTAAACATCTCTGCTCAGTAAATTCTCCTACCTCTAAATAATGCATCACACAAGCATTTTGGCCAAATAACATTTTCCAGGAAGAGTGCTATGTGTTAGTCATCATAGTGTTGCATAGAGTGAACTAAGCCTGAAAAAAAAATCTGATATATCTCTATTTCAGCACAATTTCATGCAATAATTCTCCTACTTTTAAGTTCTCAATGTTGTTAAAGATAAAATAGAAAAAAAAAAATCCCTATTCCTACAACTCAATTTTAGCTGTCTTTTTACAGCCAGACACACCTGGCAGTAATACTTGGGAGCAGAAGCTGTCTCAAACCTGAGCATACTTCACAGGTTTTCAAGGCCAGTTTCCCTTATCAAACTTGAATTCATATTTTTATTTACTCCAACTCACCAGCACCTACATACACTCACAAATTTCAATTCCTACTGGAAAGCATATGGTGCTTTCTCTTCAGGGTGCTTGGAGCCATGTGATGGAACAAAACACTGATGAACAGATTCACCAGTTTCAAACATTCCTCTTTAATTACAGGCATTAATCTGCTGAAAATAGTCCATGTCCTATAATCAAAGGCATAAGAATGGTCTGGCACAGGTAAAGTTATGCTAAAATTGTGTTCAGATTCCCAATCACCTCTCGTACTGTAAGCAGTCTTCATCTACCTGACTTAATGAGAGATAGTTACAAACTTCAGGGGAGCACAGCATAGGAGAGGTAGAATTAACCCTGTGCAGCTACACTTCCATGGGTATACCTGTAGGTAGGGACAAAGCAGCTGAAAAAATGGTATTAAAACTAGAGAGGAAGAAAAAGACAGTTTGTTATCAAACAAAACACATTAAAAGAAATATGCATACTTTCCTGAAGGACATATTCTAAACGTTTTATGAACAAGCATAGGTATAATTAGTAAAGCACCAGAATCAAATAAATCACACTAGAGCCTGGGTTGGTTTTTTTTTTTTTAATTCTGCAGCTGTAGAGTTTGCCACACTATCTGTGTAGAAAATCAAGATTCTGTAGCATAAAAAAATATAATTCTAGTGTAGCTTTCTGGTAGGAAATAAGACCTAAAATCATAAACTGCAATTAAGCTGTTGAAGCCATGTTTGCCTGAATTTGCATAAAGCCTGACATAAGAGCTCAGAACGATGAATTCTTCAGTTTCAGCATCAGCATTAACTGCCTCACGGTTAATCAAATATGCTCTTCAAGCAAACCCATCTCTCTCCTACATCTTCTTAGAATGAGAATGCAAAGAATAAGCCTCAGTTATTTATTTCTAACTCATATATTATGATTTGCCTTTGAAAACTTTATCAGCAGGAAGGACGTGACATCCCACTACTCATTTTCATATTCAAAGCTTTTAGTATAGAACTCAATTTCACATTTTAATCTGAAATCAATGAAAAACTCCAGATGCAGACCTTTCTGTCTTGCAAGGAATGCATAAGACTTAGTTCTCAGTATTCAACACAGCATGTTCTCACAATGTATATTTTTTCAGACATGTAGCATTTTAAAAAAAGCTTTTTGTTTCCCAACTGCAACTCAATTTTTACAACAACTATAAAAAACATGCCATAATCCCTGACAAAAGGGTGCCAGCAGCCACTTAGCAGCCTTGGCCAAATTCAGAAGAGCCTTACCTACCCACTGCAATCTTAGTATGACTGCAGAACAAATATAACTTTGACTCTAAATCGTGTTGGAGGTGGTGTTAAAAATGATTGGAGAACTGAGGCAAATTTGGCAAGAACTGGACGTTTGTACTCATTGCAAATCACTTTGAATTCAATCTTCAAACAAACACAAGCCCAAGTGTGAGCTACAGTTTAAAGTGATCTGACCATCCTTCTCCAGGTCTCTCAAGGTAGATGAAAACCATTTTTGCTCAAACATCTCAGGGATGTCAAAAACAAAAGTAGTTCCTAAAAGGAAATTTTTAAAAATTCCAGAAAGTAGAACATATGCTTTAAATTCAGCTCTACATTAACAGGAACATTCGTACCTCTCTGTTTACTTGGCTCTTGGTATAGAGGATAAATCTAAAGAAATCTCAGTCTCTGGATCCCATGCCAACAAGAACTGTGGGAAGACAGAGATGCCAGTTTGTGTTCTCCTAGGCATTCTAAGGATTCAGGGACAAATTTTGCGTACTTTATGCATGCAAGTTACTTTATGCATGCAAAACTCAAGGAGAGTTCCACTGCAAAAAAATTCATTAGGGTAAAGAGCAAAGGATTTACTCAAGCAGAGTTCCTAATGCCTTCAATAAGTATAAAATCTAGAGGTCCATTCAAATATATAGCCACAATCCATTTCTTTAGAAGAGATTTTGTTAACAGGTGCTGTAAGTTGGCAATCTGAAGATATCAGAAAATCAAGAATGAATTACAAATGGGCTAAAATAAAGTTCACATTATGGGTCATGAAAGATTAGAGCCACTTTAATCCCTGAACCAATTCTACTGATTTTTCTGGAAGTCCACAGTTATTCAGATTCTACAGCATCTAACAAACTATCATGAACCTCTAAGGGGCTCTAGGCTTTGACTTCTTGAAGAGAAACCTGAGCTCACAAGATTGTATGACAGAATTCATTTGCTGTAATATCAAATTAGGGAAGAACAACTTTTATATCTTCAACAAGAGATGGAACTTTACCATCCCTGGAGAAACAGAGATTAGCTTCAGGCCTACACCATTCACTTAAGATATTATACAGAAACATTGTTTCTCAGAGATGACAAAGTTTGATCACAGAAGGATGCATCAAAGTGAAGTACAAAATTTTGGAGTGCAGTGATAGTGAGACTCAGATTAGCAGGAGTTTTTAAGACTTGGATGCCACAGGGGAACAAAATCAGTTCAAATATGTGTTATATGTGTAAGCAGAATGTGTTGATAACCAAATATAACACTCTGACTTTCAGTATGATGAAAGTCTACAAGCAATATTAGGGAGCCTGAAGCAGATCCAGAGGTCCCAAAAGTTGCACCTCATTAACAAAAACATTGAAAGCCACCATGAATCCCTACTTATTTACATCCTTGTTATTAAGGAATTATTCCATTTTATCAGGAATTTAATGCATTCTGCCCCATAAATGAAAATAATGTTTACTGTCTGCAAAGAAGAGACAGCAAAGGAGTAGAGGAAGTAAGCATCTTCCTTATCATACCATGATACAAAAAGTACCATGGTATATCTAGAGTGTTTATCTCCAGAGCTGAGACAACACAATGCTAGAGATACACAGAATAGCTCTACATTTGTAAAGCAACGTCCATTTATCAGTAAATTAGAAAAAAATATAATTAAGATACCAAAAAATATCACCCCCAGGCATCATCTGTACTTTTGTAAGTTGGTATCTGCCTGTGTCCTACAGTAAAACTTGCCTAACAGAGCAGAGGGGCGAGAGCATTCCTTATCAAGTCTGCCAAGATTCTGGCGAAATTAATTTGTGATATTAACATAGTGGGGACAAAAGAAACTTCTACAGCTTTGATGGCTCCCAAGAGATGGAACTCTATTTAGTAAAATGGGAAGATGTCATTTCCATTCTGCCTAGCAGTGGACAGTGCTCAGTGATAAAATCTGCCTAAGAGAGCATGAGGTACAGCACTGCTTATTAAAACAGATCAGTATTTCCCATAATAAAAAGTTTTTCTAGTTGTTCATAAAATTATACTAAATAAACCAATTAACTAAAGGTGCCAAATGCCTGACATGTGCTAAAGACTTTCATTTGAAAATATTTCAGAAAAGCCAATAGCTCCAAGAATCAAAAGAAAAAGAAATAATTATTATGCTAATATTAAAACAACTCCTGCAATTTACAATAGAAATCAGTCTGAAACCTGGCCTGTCACAGAGGCCATTCTATCCTGATATCCAATGGGCTGTATTGGACACTCCTGTTCATAACCTCGACTCTTTAGGAATTCAAACTAGTAATCTTTTCCTGAGCTAAGCAATAGTTCTGTTCACTTTCGCACTCTGCTTTTGGACTCATTTCCACCATAGATGTCTTTCAGGACAATCAAAACTTGAAAGTGCAGATACTAGAACATTCTGTATTTGAATAAGGATAAGAAATCTCAAACCTCCTACCTGTGTGTATTCCTGTATTCATATAAACAAGAAATAAGTACAGAAATAATGAATGTTTATTCAGCAAGCATCTTTTCTTTGTCACATTACCGTTTCCTTCTATGAGGGGAAAAAATTAAAAGCTTAAAAAACCATTTTGAAATGCTACAATACACAATGTTAAATGCTGTAGTAACAGCAGTATATCTGAAGACCTACACTCAAATGTTTGACTTTTAGGCACCCTTGAAAAAACCAAACTGCAAACTCAAAGTTTGAAAATTAAGTTACAGTATCAATGTAATTATACAGAAAGTGCCATACTGACACCTTGTAATTTTCTAGTTGGAGCAAGGATTGTTGGAACTCTACTATGGGTGCTATTTTGCAATAATTACTGCCTACTATGATTATGGAAATAAGAGATGACAACACTAAACTATTTCTTATATATTGGAATATTATGTATTAGGACAAGGGAAATAAGGAGTGGGGGGAACCAGAGGAAAAAGACGGGATATGGGTCATATGTGGTGGCTCAAGCTGGGATCAATGAAGCCCACAGACTAAGTACTTGCAAAATATAGCTTGTTTGATCTTTACTGAGCTGTCCCACAAGCATGTCCCCAGTAAATATTCTTCTATAAATGGGATTCTGTCATTTCTGCCAGTTACAGGAGGGAGCTGCTGGTGTTGGTGTTAATGACAATTGCCTAATTGTGCTTATCAAAATAAAGGTACCTACCTAAAGAGCAGAGGCCTTGTTTCTGACAATAAGCCGTAATAAGCAAAATTAAAATCCTCAAAAACATAATACAATTTAATGATAAAATCTCAGGATTTTTCAGATCATTGAATCATTTAGCTTAGAATAGTCCTGTGAGATCATCAAATCCAACCATCAACCCAGCACTACCAAGACCCCCACTAAACCATGTTCCTATATGCCTTCTAGGCACTTCTACACATCTTTTAAGTACCTCCAGAAGTATTTAAACTTAGACTTTACTTCCCTGGGCAGTCTGCTCCAATGCTCAACTATCACAGCATACGTCACAGTTGAGACAGCCACAAGGCACAGAGCATCATCACACAATTTCAAAAAGCATCAGCCCATACAGAGTAACACCTTACCACTTCAGAAGCCTTCAAGCATCCGCTCTTACAGAGTAACACCACATCGCTTGAGAAGGCTGCAAGCATTGACCCTTCTTGTTGTTTAGCCCAACCTTTTATACCCTCATGTTGATGCATTGCACCTGTGTGCCCTCTGTTCCCTTTGGTGATTGGTCAGTGCCCCTGGGCACTCCAGGTCTCATTGCCTTCAATGCTGCTCACCTGCTTCTCACAGCTCGGGCCCATTGGGGATGAGGCTCTGCCACAGCCCCACTCCCAGTTACCACAAACTGTGTGTCTACACTTGACTAACCCCGTAGATGAAGACTTTTTTTTTTTTTTTATATTCAGTCTAAACCTCCCCAGGTGCAACTGTAGACTTTTCCCTCTTGTCCTATTGCTTTTTACTTGGGAGAACCAGTAACAACCTCCACCTTTCTACAAACTCTTTCAGGCAGTTGTAGAGAACAAATGAGGTCTCCCCTGTGCCTCCTTTTCTTCAGGATAAATAGCCTTGGCTCCCTCAGATGGCTCTTGTAGGACTTGTGCTCTAGACCCTCTACTAATTTTGTTTCCCTTGACTTTAATAGAATTTTAACATTATTCAATTAGAACAAAGAATGTCAGAATAAAAGAGCACATACAGTTTAGACTGGAAAGTCACTGGGGCCATGGACAATAAATCAATTTTAATTTCTTCTCCACTGCTTTGGAGATAATTATTTTCTGTTTTTTAATCACAATCACAGATAAAAGTAAGTACTTTTATAAATGTAGCAATAATTTTAAGAATGCCCCCACTCTGCAACAAAGCAAGTCTGAACCATGGGATAAGAGGCATAATGTAGGCCAGATCATCTGACACTTGCAGTAGCCATCACTCACTTAGAACTCTAATCACTCATTCATTTTCTAATCACATGGATCATTTGGAGAACAGGCCAGAAGCGCAGCATTGTTTAAAACAGGGATCTCCCTCACAAAAAAAAAATCAGCCAAAGTTCTTACACAAAAAAATATAGGGAAACATGCTTCTTCCAGAATTAGCTCTTGCTCGCCAAGAGAAGCATGTTATTTCTCACATCTCTCCTGATCAGGTAGTTCAAGTCAAGACTCTTCCAGCTTATGGCAGACAATAAAAAAGTGCTAGAGGTAGGAAAATTATTAGACCTACAAATCATGGTTAGAGTCCCGTTTAAAATGAATTTAAGGCTTAAATTCTTCTGAATGCAGGAAGACACGGTCACACACTTTTTTTTTTTTTTGCTCACTTGTTCAGTTGGATCACCCTATTATTCTTCTGCATCAATTCATCTATCTCCAGTTGTCTCATCTTCTTTACTCTTTGACTCTTCCTTTGGTTCACAAAACTTTCATTAAAAAAATGCTTAGGGACGAAGAACAGGAAAATAGGAAGGAGGAGAGCTATTTTCTGAGTATTGTTTTGAGACTCTAATTTGGCTTTCTGATACTCATATATGTAACCATTTCATACATTTTCTTCTAATAAGTAGATGGTTGTAATGCCAACACTTCTAATCTGACACATACAATTTTTTTCCATGAAAGGCAAATACAAGGAGTATGTGAGACTGCTCCATGAAACTAACAAGGTCAGTTGGGAAGAACAAAGATCATGGCTCTGAGTCTAATGACAAGTGATATAATTTTCTATTTTCAGGGTGATAGTCATTTCCACTCCCTCACTAATTTTACCAGAAGGCAGTGTTAATGTACTTTTTCAGTTCACTTTTAGATATTGTTTTATAAACAGAAAATATCAGTTATTTCAAAGTAAAATATTTCACTTTTTAACAACCACTGTGTTCCAGTCTTCACTGAAAAAAAAAACATCCCAACAATAATATAACTCCTTACAGATAAATTATCTTACAGGAAGGCAGAAGGTTTCTTCTGCTCCCATTTATTTTCCTGTAATATGAAATCCCTGTCTGCAAAGCCAAAGCAAGCTGCAGGAAGCTACAGTTTGCCTATCTATAGAAAAAAAACCCAAACAGTTGTGGAAAGAGGAAGATGATAAAAAGTGGTTTTGACAAGGTAAAATACATGAAGAATTACATAAGAATTTTTTTAATCAATCAAAATACAAGGCAAACAGAATTACATTATTACATTCATTACCACCCACAAACAAAATTGCCTATAGCAAGCTGCAACTTGTTGCCCCCAGCTAAGCACAAATACATTTTCAATCTTAAATACACATTGAAATATAATTAGATTTTATATATAGGCTTGATTAAAGTTACAGTTTCTGTTACAAGCAAAGCCTTAACTGGGTCATCTATAGCTTAAGCAAGAGTTTAATCACAGATTGTCTCTGCTCTTAGAATAAACAGTAGGACTTTCTGAAATGCATCACTTCTTATCTTTAGATTTTTCTGCTATCTTCACCAGGCTCTGAAGAGAGCTTGCCATTTCACTTGACCTCAACATACCATTCCACATGACAAGAATGGAAATTCATATTTCATAAAAGGACAAAATTTCTCCCTCATGGTACTACCTAAGAAAGTCTCATCCTTTTCCTTTCCTTTTTCCATCTCTTCCACAAAAACGTGTGTTTTGGCATTTTGTGAAATTTTATTGAAATTGCAAGTCACCTTTTTTTCTAGTATATGCTCTTAGTGCATAAAAACAGCTGACAGACATTGAGAACTCTTTTTTAAAACCTGGTTTAATAGGGAGTTTCTTAATGTTGCATGCTGTGGACTAGGTCAGACACGTTTCTTTTTAATCAGTTACTTCTTATGTGGGCTGCTGTGTGTAACCACAGAACAAACTGTCCCTACATTATTACCCAGACTTGTAATGAGTGCAGAAATGTAATGCAGCATTTTTGGGCACTGTGAGGTTTGTACCCTGCAAACTGACTGATTATGAGAAGGACAGTATGTCTAAAACTTAAATAAACAGAAGCCATCTGTATCTATTAACCTAATGGATTAGAAAGGAAAAAGAAATCCTTGTCTCAGGACAAGAAAGCTAAACAGCACTGAGATTATTTGGTAAAATATTTAGCATTTAGCCTATTTGCTCTGGTGTGCTGTGGCTTTGTTCCAATCTTCTGCCTCATAATGCTGCTCTGCCTTACAGCATTCAAGGATACGTCATTCTCAAAAATCAACAGAACAGCTGCCTTTGAAGTCAGCCAAATTCAGCTTAAAAGGTTTATAAAAATGCTGATGCAAATGGCCATTTTTAATGTATGAAGTCTTCTAATTTTCAACACCCAAAATGTAAGCTTTCTTCGATAAAGAACATATTTCATTAGTATTCAGTGACTTGTGCTGAAATATACACAACTGCAAAGCATATGACTTGAACTACACAATCTAAAAACAAAAAAGAATTCTGGTTAGTAAGCTACCGCCAACAAATTTCCACAAGAACCACTATCATCATCTTGATTGCATTTTCATTACATTATTTTCTAAGGGAATTTTAGACATACTTAAAATCTGCAAGATTATTTGATTACATAAAAAGGACACTAGCTGTGCCATACTCAAAGGAATATATCCTTCCCAGCAACACACTTTTTGTCCTGACAAGAAGCACTGGACATTTTACAGTCTAAAACTCTGCAGTGGTCTCGTTTACATAATTACATAATTATTGCAAAGCATACATGACTCTTTTGGGACTGTTTTCTTTTTAAAATCAGTTTTTAAAAACATTAGAATTGCACATATTGAACTGCTTCTTCATAAAAGCATGTCTTGCCATGTAGAAGTATTTAAAATCTTAGATCTATGCACCTGGTCAAAAATTACTAGTTACTGTTAAAACCTATTTTTTAATATTGCTCTTAATTTACTGAGAATTGTAACACCTCTTTCTTACATTCCTTCCTTGCAACAGCAGTAGAGAAAATCATTGCCTCCTCTAAAGGCAATCTTGACTGACCACCTAGATTCAGAGGCACAGCCCTGAATTTCTAAGTTGGACAAGTAAAACCAAACAGGTTTTCTAAGATAATGGCCACCTCCTAGTTCCACAGAGCTTTCCACATTGAAGGCACTAAATTTAAGACTGCAAGTCTTTGGTTTCCTTCAGGAACAGTAAAAAAACATGCATTCTACCATTTATTAAGTTGTCCAAAAGGCTGCCACACATAACACCTGAAAAGAGGAGATTGTCTCACTGGAAGCACAGCTATTTCCTAGAGTAGAATTTTTATTCTGGAGCCCATTTAGCATGACTAAAAAAAAAAATCCTTTAATCCATGCAACAAGTATGGCAACCTTCGAAAACTTCCTCAAAAGTACCTGTAATGTGTACTAGAAGCAAAACCAAAAAACTCTGAAAAGTGTGACGGGTTCTTACTATTACTTTATATGGGACTCAAACTTTATAATTGGCTGAACTGAAAGAAGAATAAAAGCTAGAGGTAATATCTTTAAAAGTAGTGCTTTAAGGGCAGGAAGGGTGAAGAGTGACCCTAAATATTACCATGCCATGTTTTAAGGCTGCTTGCCAAGCAGAGAAAGTCAAGTTCTGCATAAGCAGGACAGTCAAAAGATTTGGGAATTACCAAGCTTTTAGGAAATTTTTATTTCTCAGATTTTTTGGTCACAATCTGGCAGGTTAGATCAGAAGCTCCTTTAATATTAAGGTAAACTAAAATCTAGGATGGTTCCTTTTTCAACCCTAGTTGAGGTTCTAGCTCAACTAGTATTCTGTCACTGTCAATATGGTGTTAGCATTAAAATCTTTTTTTTTTTTTCACACTTCCCTTTTGCTCCTACAAGGAAAAAAGAAATAATAATGTCTACAGTAACAATGTACACATTAATTTACAAAATGAGAACAAATCCCATTTCTGCTCAGGGTAGTACCAGTCCTAGGTATGATCTCAGCATGCATCTCCAATCATGTATTGAGTACTTTTTCCAAGAGATTTATTGATGGTGATAATGACTTTTGAAAGTGCTACCTATAAGCAAGCCAGTAAAGCCAGAGCTAGTTAAAAGCAGGCAGAGAAGGCAGATGACAAAAGGCAGGAGTTTTTGAAGTCTGCGAGTTTACAGAAACCATTATTTGCATGCTGTATTTAGTCCTGAGAGTCTGTCTTTATACAAACTACTCTTTCAACTACATAGTCTAGAGCAAGTCTGTTCAAGACTAATGATCCACTGCAAAGACCTGAGCATTTAGGATGTGACCCCTTTGGTACAGCGTTACCCTACATTCTGTTCTTCCATTCCCAGCCAAAACCAGGTTTCAAAACTTCCACCAAATGCACCACATCCTACCAAGACTCTTCCAGATTTGCCCTTTTCATTTTAGGTATAGGATAATTACAGATTGCACAGGGAAGCATCTTGGAATCTCTTATACAGACAAACAAAAGGAGGTATAATCAGAGACTCGTCAAGACTTTTAACTTTTGCAGGTAGGCATCTGTATTTGCCATGCAATCTTGTCATTTGAGTATTTTGATTAGCAAAGTTGATAAAGCATACTATATTTACTTCATTCAACAATTCATTACCTCATAAATAAGTGCTTGCGAATTGGAATAAATTAAGACATTTTCTGTAAAGGCATGTCATTTTTGTAGGCTGCATCATTACTTTGACATAACAAAGAGTTTCTCAAATTGTAACAATTTATATAGAAGTTTAGCAAATTTCAGGTACTCCTTAATTAAGTAAAAGTATGACTTGCTTTATTTCAGACTTAATAGAGATATTATTAAAACTCTGAGCTTGCTGTGTCTTTTTATGGCATAAAAAGTCACCATACAAGGAAAATTCTTTGTGGCAATGAAAGCCCTGAAATTTTTTAAGATATATTTTTTGAGGCTTCACCTCACTTTGGGGAAGTAGTTTGTACATAGTGATAGGAAAAAAAATAGTTTATGAGTGCATTTATTTTTCACTTGCATTTTCCATTTAGCCTCATGGATAGACTGCTGTTTGTTGCAAACGATTTCACAGGCAAATGCATTTTTAAAATTCAAATTGTTCTTCAAAGTCTCTAATTAAAGCTGCACGTCCTCCATTTGTATTTTAATAGTTCTCTGTTTTACATACTATAACACAGAACTAAGGATGTAATTAGTGGTTTTTCTGAGAGCATAAATTTGTTTTATGCTTGATTTTGAGTATGACAAGGTCAAGTAACATTGTTTTGTTAGATCAAATGTTCATAACTAGCTTTCTTGACAGCCAGTGTGAATGCAGTGCTGTCACCGGTAGCATTTATTTCCAGAAACATATAAAATACACCTTAATCCCATCCTTAAAAGAATAGTGAGAGAGGGAGGGAGGGAGGGAGGGAGGGAGGGAGGGAGGAAGGCAAGAAGGAAGGCTGAACCCTCTTAGGAAGCTTAGTATATGCCATGCAATTAATCCACCTAAACTAGGTGTCATTTGTCATATGTACTTTGAGTTTTCATTTTAAACCAAATTTAATTTCAAATCATCCCAATGTAGTACCTGTAATTACACTTCAGAAGCAAATCAGTTGGCTTTTAAAGTTGATTTTTATTCCAAAGTTTGTGAAATAGCAAATATTTTCTTATTTTTAATTCTCATAGAGTCAAATTACATCATTCACTACTACTACTCAGGAAAAAGCTACAATCTCACCACAAAGTTTAAGAAGGACCACAAGCTGAGCCCTTTCAGCTACTCATATTCTCTTCAGTCGATATATAAAACCACTCCTGCAAATCAAGTGGACGTGGCAATGCTTGGGCTTCACCTCTGAAAGCAGGTGTCAGGGTACAAAGTTAGAAGTCCCACAACACTTTCAAAAGCAATGTCAGAATGATTCAAAAAGTAGTATACTGATATAGTCTTCATTTGAAAAAATACATCAAAAAGCTTTTTTTCAAAGACTTCAGCCTTATTTTATAAGCAAAATTGTAAAATGTCGTTGCACTTAATCATTGGATCATGCTGGGGTCTTGTTCCTACACAATAGCAAATTACATTCTCCAAGCACTAAAAAAATTACTTAAGACCCTACACTAGATAGCTTGGGCCTTTCTTTCTCTTTTATTATATTGCTAACTGTGCCTGTCATAACAAATCACATGGTTTCTAGCAAAGAGATGCATAATGAACTGCTTTGTGGGTGGGCTACAAAAACGCTGACAAACTTGACCATTTTAAATTACTTTTCTGTAAATCTCCTGACTGGAGTGCTCTGCATGTAAATTCCAGCAGCAGCAGCAGCAGTTGCTGCCATAGCAACAGAGTTATTTAGGAAATAATTTAAAGTAAGTATCACATCATATTCAGCCTCTCATGAAAGAAAGCAGACTTGGCAGGAGGATGGGAAGTGGAAGGAGATACATAAGGTCTAGGGCTTTTGACTGACAAATGAGTTTGTATGTTTCCGATGATTACTAATGTATAGGTAATGGTATAAATCAATGCTCACCTTTGTATAGTGCTTAGCACTTCCATTGCATTTTTGTTATAAAATCAACCAACTCTCAGGTGCTTTGTCAGTCCATTTCTCCAGACTGCTGAGGTCCCTTTAGATAGCAGCACAACCTTCTGCTGTAGCAGCCACTCCTCCCAATTTTGTGTAATCAGCAAATGTGCTGAGGGGTATTCTGCCCCATCATTCAGATCATTAATGAAGATGTTAAACTTAGGACTCTTTAAAAATCTCCCTGGCACATCACCAGTTACTGGCCTCTAGCTAGGTTTTGTACTACTGATCAACAGCCTCTGGTTCTGGCCATTCAATGAGTTGGTCAACCTCACTGTGTGCTCATCCTACATCAGCTTCTCTATGAGGATCTTATGGGAGACACCATCAAAAGCATTACTGAAGTCAAGGCGGACAATACCACTGCTCCACCCTAGTCTAGGATCCCAGTCAACTCAGCATACAAGTTTATCAAGGTCAAGAAGGACATCCCCTTGCTGAATCCATGTTGACTACTCCTGATGACCTTCTAGCCTTCCATGCGCCTGGAAAGGCTTTCCAGTATTAGTTGTTCTTTCACTTTTCCAGAGTTCAAGGTTGACTTGCCTGTAGGCCCCTGAGTCCCCCTTATTTTATTTGAAGACAGCAGTCACACTTGCTTTCTTGCAGTTTTCAAGAGCTTTTCTCAGTCCCCACAATCATTCAAAGATAACTGAGTGGCCTCACACTCAATCACAACTCAACAACACCAACCAGCTCTCTGAGCACTTGTAGGTGCCTCCCACCTCAGAATCCACAGACATGTGTATGTCCAGTTTGCTAAAACTTGATCATCTTTCACCCAGGGCACCTTTACCTTGTTCCAGATCTTCCCCCCAGTCTCTGGGGCCTGGATTTCCTGAAGGACAGTCTTTAGTAGAAGACTGAGGCAAAGAAAGAATTGAGTATTTCAGCCTTTCCTACCTTGCCCTGTTCAGAAGCAGGTCCACATTTTCATTACTGGACTTTTTGTCACTTTTGTACTTACAGAAGTCTGTCTCATTGCCTTTGGGATTTGGCTTTCCTAACTCCATGTCTGCATGTTCAAACAGTGTATCTGTGTTCTTCCCAGGATGCCTATCCCTACTTCCACCATCAATATGCTTTGTTTTTGTGAGTTTTAACTCCATGTAGACCTCCTGGCATTTTTTCCCCAACATCCTACTCTTTAAGATGGACTGTTCTTGAGCTTGGACAAGGTGATACTTGCATATTAATCAGCTTTCTTGGGTCCCTCTTTGCTTCAAGGCCTTATCTTGTGGGACTCCACTGAGAGATCTCTGAAGTCAGAGAATCAAAGTCTGGTCTCCTAAAGCAAGATCACTGCGATCTTGCTTTTTGCCCTGCTCCCTTATCTCAGAATCTTGAACTCTATCATCTCATAGTCTCTGCAGCCATTCACATTCTCAATGAGCCCTTACTTGTCTGTGGGAGGTCCAGCAGAGCATTTTTCACTGTCTCCTCGATCATTGAGCTTAGGAAGTTGCTACTTGCTAAGATTCTCATTCATTCATACACTCCTTTTAAGAAGTTTACATAATTGAGAAACTAATTTCCAAAGGGGAAAGGTGAAGATTATTTAATTCATTTAGAACACTCCTAGCTTGTTACCAAACAAACAGCAAAAAAGCAAAATACATCTCTAAATAAAATGTGAATATTAGCATCAAATCAAGAACATGACAGAAAACATAATGGACAAACTACAGCACAGTCATATAAACAAATAATATCTCCATGAAGCCCTAGTCCATTTAACTCACCATAGAATGCAGAACAGACACACAAAGATTTCTACCTTTATAATCTTCAAAGACTAAACATTAATACTTGAAGTGGAGATCAAAATAAGTATTCCAATTACCATTAGAGAAGAGAGGAAATTTTCTTGTGTTTTTTTGAAGACAAAAACTTTTGAATGAATTGCGCACTTTCTCACTAGCTGCAAGCCCCACTGAGCTCAAGGAGTCTGTATAGGTTGGAAAGAAATCCCATCAGAAGAGTCTGGCTGCAATCTCTCCAGATTCTACAGCTAATTTCCAGCATAAAGCTTTTCTTTTTTTTTTCCCCATCACACATAAAATATAGCCTCATTCACGGAATACTCACTGGAAATGAGACTTATAGGAAGGATGAGAAATGTGTTGTTATAAGTACAGATACTTCAACAGTGAACACCGAGTAAATGTAACAGATTCTCACAAACAACGCCAGTTACAGCATACTATATTTCTAAATTCTTCCCTATTTGCTACACTATTAGGAACTGAATTTCCATATGCATGCCTCTATTGCTTTTATGCCATCCCCTGTACTTCACGTAGATAAATGAGTAACAGAACTTGTTTCCTAGACATGATTATGGCAGCTACATCCACACAAGTCAATAGGGACTTATTTGTCTGTTCACCATCGTGTTTTCTCTAAAAGATATTCTGCATTTCTCTTGAGGCATGTTTGCAATAATAATAAGTGCTTTCAAATCTATTTTTACATCACTCAGCCTTTTATATGTATTTTAAAGTAATATTTATGTATGTACACATGACTACAAAAACAGCCATATCAGTGTGTGCTCACCTGCTGTAGCACTAGTGTAAACCTTTGCTATTGAAAAATATCCTATTGTCCAGGATACTCTTGACAATACTCTCCTGGGTTAGCTAGAAATGCACTGAAAAGAGTTAGCCACATGTCTCACCTTTCCATCTTAACAAGTAATGGACTGTATAAACTCATTCTTAAAAATACTGCTCAAGCCAAACCCATCTTTCATGGCAAAATTCTATTCTTTCATATACTGTAGACTATTCTGTATCAGCTCTGGGGTACACAGAAGGATGTTCTGAGAGGATGCATGCGTCATACACCTCCTTCTGTTTGCTCATCAGTCTTTGTAAAAAATTTGTATCCTGAACTTGTAAAAAGATGAGTTCATAACAGAGGCACTGCTCTACATTAGATTGTGCCATGGGCAGCTGATAGGCAATTCAAATGGCAGAGTGTGCAATAAGTATTCTCTGCCTTGCAGACATAGATGTTGACATGCAATATCATGAAGATCAGTTTATCATAATCAGACAGGGATCTGTGCCTGAATGATAAAGGTCCCTCACAGGGACTTTTTCTAAAGGGTATTTATGCTGAAAACTACATTGCAGTGCTTTTGAGGATAGGTGCTACTTCACTAAAACTCAAAGTAAACAGATTAGAAGTTTCTTGTCCTGTTGAGTGTCTGAGAGAGGAACTGGATACCTCCAACCCTTGTTTTCCATCTTGATTAAATTCTCTGAAGATTCACTATTTCTACAAGAAGCAGTGCCATTGATCACTGACCTTACTAAAGCATGTGCTGGGGATAAGTTAACTTCTCCTGTTGTAACTTCTCCTGTATAGTAACAAAATTTACAATAAATCCCTGCCCTCACCTAAAAGGGAAAAAAAAAAACACAAGCAAACAAAACAAGCCTATTGTCCAACCAATTAGTTGCATTTCTGTTCAAATTAATATTTTCCAAGTAATGCAGTCAAAATTTGCTGTTACATACTAGTATAAAAGATGAAAGAGAATTTTTGCTTCACACCATTGCCTTCTGAGTCACAGAAATAACTTAGTTTACAGTTTTAGTAACAAAATTATTTAACTGACCAAGGTCTTAGCAACAGAACTGTTTGATTGTCTACAGACTGCAATGCAGACTGTCCATTTTTATTGGTTTCTACAGCTCTAAAGTATTTTTTCCCTATCTGTACCATTACAAGCTACAAAAGAGAAGGGAGTTAATTTACCTTGTTATTAGACCAAAACACCATGTTTTATTGTTATTTCACACTGAGATTTCCCAGTATTTTTTTCTTTTCCACCACAGCAGCTATGTTGTCTTTGGCATTCTAGCATTGTTTGGTTTGGAATATGCAAGTAGAGGAAGGCAAAAAGAAGGAAAATACTTCCCACAAATTAACAGATGTTTCAAATTAATTTGCTTCAGTCACATTAGTTACCTTCCCTGTATTGAGATGTCTTTAGAAGTAATTTAATTTTGCTGTCAATAAATAAATGTAGAAGTTTCTGCTCAAGTTCCACAAACTGCAGCTTCATTAACATTACATTCTTATTCTCTAGAAAAGACACATAAATTCAAATATCAAATAATTTAAGAATACAGAACACGTTCAGTGATAACATCAACTCTAATGAAATGGTTACTTATTCATTATGATTTCCTTCTATAGTTCATATCCTTTTTTTAAAAAAATCTGCTTTTGGTTAGAACTTCCATTACAACTCTGATTCCACATTGAATATCAGTAGTTTCTCTCTTCTGTGAGCACCAATTTTTCAAATGAACATCTAGTAAATAACTGGAATCGGGAGACAAGGTTTAATAATTACAGACCAAATTTCCATTTGATCTGTTGAAAGGCACTGTAAACAAATTTTAAGCAAAGCATCACAGGTTAGTATTTCTAGTTTAATCCATGGCAAAATTGGAACATTTCCAAAAAAGCATTACCACACAGCATTCCTGAATGACCTGGCAGTATGAAAGAGACAAATAGAATTGATGGGAAAAGAAAAACAAAAAACAAAAACAAAACAAAACAAAAAAAACAAACAAACCAGGAGAGGAAAACACTTGAAAGAAGGTAAGAGAAACATGAAATCAGACAGCAATTGTTTAGGAAGATAAAAAAAAGATACCATTAGACACATTTAGATTCAATGACCAATTTTAACCTCAAAATACAAAATAAACACAGACTTACATTAACCATACAGCAAGGCCATTGCTGTATGGTTTAATTTGGTTTATTTTTTTTTTTAAATGCAAACATATTATTCCTGGGAGAATTAAAAAAAAAAAAAAGGGGGAGGGAGATAAGGAGAAATATTTTAAATGGTTCTCAGTGTTGAAACTTTAGACTGGATTATATCTGTGACAAAATATTCAACCAACCACATGCCCATGAGAAACACATGTATAAGGGAAAACAAGCCTTTTTTCATTCACTTTAAAGGAGACTATAGATGCACACAAAATTTTCCCTGTCAGCTAGGATCCAGATGAATAGGTGGAGTCAAGTCAGTTAGTTTACACCATATTTCGTTCATTTAAAAAAATTTCAAGGGCAACCAGCAGTGGAAAGTAGATAAGTACCCCTTCACCCCAAGTTTGGGGCACAATAGCCAGTGACAAGCACAGAGCCACCAGCTAAAGCTGATAATCACTGAGCTTTAAAACAATGCTAGAATCCACCACAGATTGAGATCTCTTGCATGATGTCTCACAGTGACATTTGCAGACACATACAGCCCCAGACAGGGAAAAGAAAGGACTTCCAGAAAATAATAAATTCTGTTTAATAAATAAATAAATATAAGAATAAAAATTTGGATATTTTACTGGCAAAGCTGCCAAGTCATTCTGAAACAAAAGTAACCTTTTGTTCTAGCTTAGGTAACCTTGATCTTAGAATTTCATAAGGAAGTGTAATTTCCTTTGACTGTTTGTCTTGTTTTTGTCTGCAATAGATTTCACTTTCTTCCTAGTAGCTGGTACAGTGCTGTGGTTTGCATTTAGTATGAGAATACTGTTGGTAAGACACTGATGCTTTTGTTGTGGTGGAGCAGGTCTTACCCTAAGGGAAGGACTTTCCAGTTTCCCATGTTCTGCCAAGGAGCACAAGAAGCTGAGAGGGAGCATCCTGAGGACAGCTGACCTGACGTGGCCATAGATATTCCATACTATGGAATTCCATGCTCAGTACAGAATCTGGGGGAGTTGGTCAAGAGGAGCTGATCACTGTTCGGGGGGCTGAGCATCATTCAGCAGATCGTGAGCAATTGCATTGTGCATCACTTGTCTGTCTTGGGTTTTATTCCCCTTTTTCTCTCTCCTTTTCATTACTATTATTACTATTATTATTGTTGTTGTTTTTATTATTATCATTAGTATATTTTTGTTTGGTTCAATGACTAAACTGTTCTTATCTCAACCCACAAATTTTACTTTTCATTATTCAGATTCTCCTCCCCACCCGGAAGGCAGAGGAGCGAGCAAGCAGCTGTCTGCTATTTAGTTGCTAGCCAGAGTTAAGCTGTGACTCTGTTTTAATACAAAGCTCCAAGAGACTATAATGGCAATCTAATCTGACCTTGTATATAACAAAGTACAAAAGAACTTCCTTTAATTAATTCTGCAGCAAGCCTAAGACTTCTAAATGGCTTGTAAAGGATGCCTCTTGCATCCATCCTGTCTTCACAAATATTTCTCTTCTCCAAGCAATCTTATCTTTTAACATACATCAGTACTGTTATAAGCCATTTCATTGTACAATAGGAAGTAACTCAAAAACATCTGAAAGTTCCTCTTCAGGAGAAGGTGAGCAATATACTTCTCTCTAGCACTCTCAGGTTGCAATTAAAATATTGGTTCACAGGCTTCCATGTTGGAGTCTGAGTGCTTTAACTGATCTCACTAAAGAGAGTAACTCCATATCTTCTGTACTTTTATCTTCTCCATTATATGCAAACAGAATGATATCAAGGGCACCTTGCCAATATATGTTTCCTAACATGAGCAGAGATAAAGGCTTCTCCAGTTATCTAGATCAGTTAAGTCATGTGCCACTGTAAATGTGCATTTAGGGAAGAAGTTGTTCAGGAGTATTTAGGTCACAAATCCTTTCCATCAGGGGCATCTGGTATTAGAATTATGGGCATCTGCCATTTAATGTTTGTTCTAAAAGGAGAAACAGCTCATCCTTAATAAGTATTTAGTGTACTGCATATGACTTGGCCAAGAGATTAAATTTCAGAGCTGTTTATAGAATCTCATTTGGATTTTTTTTTTTAATTCAGTGCTCTATGGCATATCTATATAAATTCAGAAAATGTGTTTTTATCTTACCAACTAATAAGAGCATTCATTATCAACTTAGAACAGTGACTGTACTTCTAAAGCAAAGGTGCCATGGTGATAGGAAAACTCCAATCACAAAATACTTGGACTTAAAAAGTCTCTACTGTGGGGTGCTTTGTGAGGTAGAGTACCTTTACTGAATAAGGGGAAAACACAGGAGGTGCTGCAAGCAAAGTCTTTTAGCACCACATCTACACAGCCTCCCTAATTAGAGCATAGATTAAAAAGAGGTGTGCACACCTTAGGCCTGAATTCCATGGATGGCTCCTAAGAGCAATGCTGGAAGCTGACTCATCAGAAGCACTGTGACAGCACAGAAACCTCATACTTCTTTGTACAAAATGGTACAGCAGAAAACTTCTCAGCCTATGAAAGAGTTGGCATTATTTTGCCCAAATATCTTTTCACCAATATAAAATACCCGGGGAGAAAGCCAACCAAAATTTCCCACCATTTTAGTGCAAAGAAGAAAATGTACCAAAAGATACACAACAATGAATAATCTGCCTTATAGAGAGTGCTGCAGCACTCTTTAAAGTGTATTCAACAGGGTGGGTACCAGGAACAGTTCTGTCAGCTGGAGCAGACACAAATGGGCTCCACAAGACAAAGATAATCATGAGATATTCTGCAAGAGAATATTAACTAATCAAATAGACAATAAATTAATGTTTGCCTTCTTTAACAGAAGATCGATTAGGAGAGTTATCTACAGAATAGTTTCATTTTATAAGAAAATAACTGGTCACAGCTTTTCCTATCATCTTGGCATGTTTTGGATATAACATATATTTAGAGAGAGAGTGTGGGAGGTCTGTTACTTCAATACATTGAAAACAGCTTAATATTTTAGAAAAGAGAAGGCTCTATACAAGGAATGTTTTGCTGTGACAGTGGACAAACAATTGTTGTGGAGCCCTGGAAGACTTTTCCTTGTGTTAACCAGGAACTGGTGAGGAAAGAGCTGGTAAAAGAAGCTGTTCTAAATCTTCCACCAGTTTATGCAGATGCAACCCTGTTGGCTGAAAACAAACTTTGGCTGGAGCGTCTCACTTAACCAAGCAGACAAGACCATTACCCATCCATTTGAACACCAAATTTGCAGGGTACAGATGCTTAACCAGTCACTTCATCCACTCTCATAAATAACCTGAAAAAGGAAGCGGTTAAACTCCTTTTTGAGAAAATGTTAAGCAGGGAAAGAAAGAGTCATTAAACTTGTACTAATTCACAGTTATGTGGAGACACACATAGACACACAAAATCTTCAACAGTAACTAAAAGTAGCCTCTTGGTGGCTGCAGCCACTTTCACTTTTTAAAAAGGTGATCTGTTTCCCAGTTCTGAAAATGCACACAAGGAAAGAATGTAGTCCTAATGAAAAGCTACTTCCAATAGTTTTAGAGTATGTTATTTGTGCAAAACAGTCTTTTTAGAAGGACCCCACTCACATACTAAGAAATTCAGACAGAGTTCACCTATTCGGAATATGGTAAAACGGAGCAAGATTAAAAAAAAAAAGGAAAATTAAGCACCGGGAAGAAGGATAACAGAACCAACAACAAGAGCATTATGCATTGGATGTTAAGATACCAGTGGTGTTACAGGCTTTACCTTTTTACCTTTCACAGGAAGGTGATGACAAAAATTTAGCCACTTATCATAAAACTTTTTCAGTAGCATCACAAAAATTTGAGCAGTAAGTTATCTCTGGACTCCTCATTAAATCATCCAATGGAAAAGCATTTTATGCTCTTCATGCCTCCTGGTACAATGGAAGCAGGTTTGTTGAAGAACTGTTTTCCAAGCTTGCAAAACAATACTATGAGTCCTCCAGCAATAAAACCCACACCTCATAGCTGTGGAACCCTGGAAGCACATGGGAACACTATACACTATAATTCAAAGCAGCAGCTAGTATGGAGCTATGTTTTAGATTTGTGATGATAACAATATTGATAACACAGGGAAGTTTTATTTACTGCCAAGCAGCACAAGCACAGCATCAAGGCCTTTACTGCTCCACACCCCAGCCCACCAACAAGTGTGCTGGGAGTGCACAAGAAATTGGAAGGAGACAGAGCCAGAACATCTGACCCAACGGACAGTCTAGACCATACAGCATCATGCTCAGCATATAAAGCTGTGGAAAAGGAGCAGGAGATATTCAGAGTGACGGCATTTGTCTTCCCAAGTCACCATTAAACATAATGGAGCACTGTTTTCCTGGGAATGGCTGAACCATGGGATGTGGTGAATAAATTACTTGGTTTGCTTTGCTTGCACACACAGCTTTTGCTCTCCTGTTAAACTGTCTTTATATCAACCCACTAGTTTTCTCAGTTTTTGATTCTCTCCCCAGTCCCATAAGGGAGAAGAGAGAGCAAGCAGCTGTGTGGGGCTTAAGTGCCAGCTCAGAATAAAGAACAACAGTCCTTTTTATAAAAATCAATGATAAAACTATCACCTGGATAATCTCCCTGCTGTGTGTTTAAATGACTTGAAAAGTACTCTGTGTCCTTGGAATAAATTGACTCAAGTACAAGAGTACAAAATGCAAGATAAGAAGAGAGATCAATACAGTAATGTGCAGGTAAGTAGGTGAGCCAATAGATACTTATCAGTGGTAAAGCAGGTAGTTAAATATCAATACAATGCAGCCCAAGATGAGAACACTGATAAATTACAATGATATCAACCACTAATTTAATGTCAACTAGTACATCTGCAAGAAAGTCATCAAACAACAAATGGTTCCATATGCAAAGCAACATTAACGAAACTCATTATCAACAAAACTGGATTGGTATCCAATAAACAAAGCACAATTTAATTAAAATTCCTTTAAAAAGTCAATTTTAAAATACTAGTTCAGTTAAAATATGTATCATCTACTTTATAAAACATAGACAATTAACATTTGGAAAAGGAAGAGATTTTATTATAGTTAGGCGGTTGGATGATGGACCCTCCTCAGGGTAACAAACAACCAAACAAAAAAAATCTGCCTCTCCTTGAATATAGAAATTGTTTCAGAAGGAAAATAAGGAATCTCCAAATTCATACCTCTAGCTGTTGTACCCACCAGCATAAAGGCCTGCATTCTTCAACTAGAAAACCTTGCCAAGTGTTTTGCTTCTAAGCCAAACATTCTGCAGTGCAAGAGGAGGTATAAAACCAGATCATGCTGAAAGTAAGTTCAGCAGCATGGTAAATTTTATCTGTTAGTTGTTGTGTCAAAGACAAATCACACAGTTTACCTTAACTGAACTACGGAAGGTTCTGAAAATACATAGCCATGTAGTCCTACTAATGAATGGATCTGCCTTACCATTTTGACAACATAAATGCTCAGCAACAGTCTGTCTCCTGCTAAGACTTAGAGAACCAGTGTTGATACTAAAAAAACAGCAAAAAACCCAAACCACAAAAATAACCAACAAAAAAAAAAAAAGAAAACCCCACACTGAAAAAAACACCACTCCAATCCCCTACAAAGAAATCCACTTTCAAATGACTCAATGGAATACAAGAATAGTTTAGGTTGGAAGGGACATTTAAAGGTCACCTAACTTACTGTGACCTATGCAATGTTATTCATATTTGTCAAATTTCAGATAGTCATAGGTATGCAGTCAGAAAAATCTTTTATTATTTTCTACTAACTGTGGTTCAGAATATTCCTTAAAAATACAGTGCCATTTTCTGACAGTTTTAAAATTTGACCACTTAATCAGGATCTTGTAGTTTATGCTGCCACTACTAGTGTTTATTTTTTTAAGTTCTGCAACTGGGATACTAAAATAGATCTCTTTCAAAAGCGTACACTAAGCTGCCCATTAAGTGATCAGTCACCAACACAGTTACAGGAATACTTGTTCCAAGAATCTACAGGTAGCATTTCAGCATTTCAAAGTTTATGATGATCAAGGATTGAAATGCTGAGTGCAAGTGGCCATACAGAGACACATGAGACAGAATACAAGCTTGAAACTTAAGAACCTCTCAAACAGAACAACAGTCAAAATCTGTACAGCAACTGAAAAAAAGAATAACAATGCCATGTATTTGATCGATCAAATCAGAGTAATAAAAGCCAGTGCTCTTTTGGCAATTTATTTCCCTAAACATTCCCTTATCCAAGCACATTAATTCCATGTAATAAAATGAGATGATAATATTACCCAGCTTTTTTTTTTTTTTCATACTGTTTACCATCAGTTCATCAAATTAGTGCTTGCAAAAATCACATCATTTTTTAGGACACCTGCACTGATAAGAGTATGTATTTCAAAGGAAAATCACAAGTGTACAGCTTACTTTTCATTTACCCAATCATTCCTCTAAAATAAAAACATTTGAAAAATGAACTAACATAATAGAAACAATTTCAAAACTTCGTGCAACCTTGGAACTTCATTTTAAAACTGGAATTCAAAGTGAAAGAAAATAAATACACCTCCTTTGAGGGAGTGTGGTTGAAGTTAGTCATGAAATAATGCATAGAACATTCTCCTCATCTCTTGTGTATTAAAAAGTCTCATTTTTTTCAAAGAGTCTCCAAAAAAGACAAAATTCAGAAACTGCAAATCCCATTTAAGGAACAGCAAATGGAAATATATCTGGGACATTACTGGAGCACTTTTAAGCTGTGAGATCCAACAGTACCCTGCAGGAAAAAATCAATTTGTCAGGCTGTGAGATAAAAGGCATTTTTCTCTTGCCATATTAGTGAAGCACCGACAATCAAAGACTCTGTTCATCTTGAACTACAACGTCTGGTGAGCACTTCAAGATAGAAAAAAATATGAACAGCCAAAACTGAAAAAGGCCCTTGCAGACTATTATTAAAATAAGCTCAGAGAGATTTTTTTGCTTAAAAAGTAACAAACAGGAGTCATTGGCTGCAGTGGTTGAGAAGACATATGGTTCTAACAGAGTTTCTATAAATATCACTTGCAATTGTTACTTGATTTACTGAGTTGTAGCTTTCACAGCAATATCGCTTGATTAATATAAAAAATACATATTTTTGTACCCTCACAAGGGAAATTGAATTCTTAGCCTTTCTTAAAAATAGTCAATGATGACAGAGTGCACTTGGAAACAAGAAAAGTTATATGCAAATAAACTGCCTTTCATGTACATCAAATTCAAGAGCATAAACATTGTCAGCTGAGATGCTTCAATTATTCTGGGCATCAACAACTCTGATTTTCAGGGTCTCTGATTAATACTGTAAATGTCATTAATCTGAGAGGATGTTCAAATTATGTCCAAAATCATTCTGCTTCTGCTTTTTATTTAATAAGGTCTTTCTCCTGCATTCATTTAAGATGATTGCAAAGTTCAAACTGCTGCAAAGTCAGGCATCAGTTATAAGACTTGAGTGGAAACAGGGGGAATAATCACTTGTTTGCTAAAGGTCATGGTTTTCAATAGGGCCTCTTAGATTACACTCACTGAGAGTCTAAGTCTGCACAAGTGACTAGTTTTGGATAACAGCTATGGATTTGACCTGTCATATTTACCTCAGTTTTACTGGTAATGTGTAAAGGGTATGTTCTGGTCCACAGATTGTAGACCATGTAAGATTTAGAAGACAAATCCTGTGGCTCTCTCATTACTTCAGAAAAGGCAAAAAATTTAGACACTATAAAGGCCATTGTATTTGCAACCAGACTAACTTGTCTTCTTTTGTGAAAACTGTTATGGGGGACTTTTGGCAATACACCAACAAAATTAACAGTGATCAATTACCAAAACATTATATCTATATGCATCACTAAATACACAGATTTTCTTTTGGATCATTGTTTTTGTACAGTGAACAATTCAGTCACCCTAATATAAGGGGATAACAAGGATGTCCTAATAAATTATTACTTATGTTAAAGAAGATAGAATGTTGGTAAAGAAATGTAGGGGTCTTTTTACAGAAATCCCCAAAAGCTCGAGCAGCAGATGACAGCAGACATTTTTGCTGGTACTGGTATAGGCTGACATCTGGGCTCCAGGACTAAAAACACAAATTATATATTGTCAAATTCCTGGTGAAGGAATGCAGGGGTAGCTGGGTAAAACAAAACCTATATAGTAAAACTCAGATATAAAATAGAACTTGGGAAGCAACAAATAAAGAGCAAGCAATATGATCAGGTTAGCAAACACAGAGTAAGAAATACAAGCAGTTCCAAGAAGGAAGAAATACTTACCATCAAACTTATACTGTTTCTATGAGGATGCAGTTCCTTCACCACCCTTCTAGAAGACAACTTGGCATTATTGACCCTAGGGCCCTCAAGAGCTTAACAGCAGAGAAAGTAATGGATACCAAACAGCTCATGTTTGAGGTCTAGCTCTAAAACTTTTTGAAATCAAGAACAACAGGATAATTGGGGATAAATATTTGAGAGTCTGTGTAAAATATTATAATGGGACAAATAAAAACTCTGATTAGGATGCTAATACTTTAATTAGACTAAGAAATAAATCTTGCCTCTGTATATAAGCTGCATTTTTTTTAGTCCACATCAACTGTGTGTTGTGTTTAATTTGGTCCCTTGCTCAGGGAACATGGTTTAAATTTCAGTGCAATAAAATCATGCAAATTAAGGATTTACTAGATTTCTATACTGAACTGAAGCACTGAAAATAGAACTAAAGTTTCAAAAGTAGATGTCTGATGGCTCATAAATTTTTTGTGATTGCAGAAGGAAAATCTTGATGAGCCTCAAACTGTAATTTGTCATGTATGTCCCTCAGACACAGCCAGAAACTGCACTAAACCCAACATAGCATCAGACTCAAAATCATGCAGCGTCTAGGACCATGACTCAACCTCATTAGCACACAGCAACATTCTATAAAAACAACTTAAAGGGATATTGATTTTAGTGTTATAAGTTGCTACTTATAATCAAAAAAACTCAGCTTCTGAGGTAAAGATACTTTTGACAAATACATTGGTTTAGCATCATCGATTTTAGAAGTGACATAATAAGGTGTTCTTAATGTTATTTTACAAAAGTTCATGAAAAGTGAAACAGAAACTGGACACTAATCCAAAGTGAGGAAAATATTTTATGTTTCGCCAAAACTCATCATTCCAGAGCACAACTTAGGCAAAACTAGAATACCAGAATACCCTACATGGGTACATATGCACACACAGAGTTTGGGGAATTGCATCCTGCTGGCAATGGCACAGAAGTCAATAACATCAACCTCAGTGAAAACAAACAAGCAAACAAAACTACACCACCAAAAATCCACAAACCAACCACAACTGCCAAGCAAAAGAAACAAACAAGCCACTTGATTTGATAATCATGTTTCATGGGAGTACTGTGTATGAAGCTGCATAGGTTCATTCAAATCATCACTATCCACATTAGACTCACTCTTTCCCTATGAATGTAAATTGAAAGCCTGCTTCAGCATCATGAATGTTAGGATATATTGCTGAAAGATACAATTAAAGTATATGTTACAAAAATTAAAGCTTGGGGTAAATGGAGCGTGGATTAGTGTTCCTTGAGTCACTCACCATGACACCTATTCAGTGTTCTGACTAGCTTTAAATTCCTGAAAAGGAAAATCTCACAAACATGGAACCACACATCAGTTGCAGATACCCTCTGGGTTTTTAGTAGCATGAATTAAAAAAAAAACCAAACAAAAAAAACCCCAAACAAACAAAAAATCCCAACACCCATGTGCTTGACCTCCATAGAAACACAAGCACTTGAACACAGCACTTAGAGACATTACAGAGTGAGATTAGGATGCAGTGGTTATAAAGCATAAAATGCCATTCTGTCAATAAAGGTCAGCACTTCCATCCTTCTTGCTTCTTTCAGCACATGAGTTTCCCCTAGACAATTTACAGGAAATGGAAGGGAAAATAACCAAATCATTGGAAAATTTGTTAAATATGCCAGCTGGTCTTCACAGATGGGTCTGTACCGTAGGTCATGTACATCTCCTTTCCTCTGTCATCACTTACTGAAGAATTAGAAGTAGGTAAAGGAACAGAAGCAATGACTCTAGAAAGCATATTATCAGCACACCATGTGGAGATTCAGCCACTGTGTCTCCACTTACACTCCACTGGGAGACAGACAAAGTTTTCCAGGCTGATGAATCCTAACTCAAAAGGGAAACAAAATCACTTCACCAAAGCCAAAGTTTGGATCCATAATTATTCACAGTGGAATCACAACTGGAAAAAGGTATGTCAGAAAAATAAGGAAATAATAGTTATTGCAAAACTGCCATCACGATACTGTACAATGTTCAAAACTACAATCTTATCATCAGTGTGCCTTCATAATCCACTTGAATTATTTCCAAATTGAAAATTGGAAAGAGAGGTAGAGAATTACCAGCATTTTTTCAAACATGACAGAAGAACAATTATTCATTCCATGTTTCCACTACCCAATTTTTAATCTAACTCCTTGCTCTTAAGCAAACAGCATTCTGGTACCATTACAAGAATTCTGCAGCCATGAGGAGTTTGCGGTTTTTAAAGCACTGCACAAATCAAGATTTTCTGTTGTTCCAATCTTTTCAGAGAAATGGAAAGGGGTCATTTACTTTTAAGATAAATGGTTTTTCACATATTATTTAAAATAATACCCACCTTTTTTTTAATCTGTTTCCAGAGTAAAGCACAAAGTGTCTATGTGTCTTTCAGCTCATTTGATATGGAGTGGTTTATTCAAAACCACTCAGCAGCACAATCCAGACAACTTCTCACACTTTCACACTCCTCCTGCATGATCACTTTCAGCCCTATAGGGACGTAATCAGCTGAGATCTGACATTAGGACAGTGATGTAACAGAGCACTGACCAAAAATCACCCTAGCTTTGGCAGGCAGAAAGTATGGATACTGCTGAATTGTAGTATAATACACTCTCTACCACTGTTTTGCCACTGTGTTCTAATGCAGATTATGTCCTCAAGACTCTATCCATTTCCAGGAAAAAGGTGCAATTCTGGCTACTGACTATTATGTCCTTTATTCTCACTTGTCAGATATCATTCACTGCATTAGTAGTCCATGTTACAATGGATATATCAATTGTAGAACTTATTTAGCCTGGGGAAGGACCAGGTAATTTAAAAGTCATCATTAAATTCATTTTCTTTGAAGGGAAATGGAAAATATTAAATTTTTTTAATGTTTCATCTAATTCATTGTACAATGTAGCCTACTTCAGCGGAAAACAAGAAAAGCTGGAATTTACCCCTCTAGTACACCACCACCAGAGCCCCAGTGTGCAACAACTTCTGTAGTAGCACTTCACCAACAGAGAAAGCTTGTGGTACTACTTTTTAAAGAATTAACCTTAATAACTTTAATGAGAACAGCAGTTACTCTGCACTTAGTGCCACATAAGGCAAAATTCCACCTCTACTTCTACAAGGTAAAAACAAAAAAACACCTGAGGAGGCAGCTTTACCTTTAACTGCATCTACTACAGGTTTGAGACATTCAAAGATGTCCCCAGGAAAAGTAACAATGCATTTCTAGTAACATTCTGAGCTCTAAGTGGCTAATATATAGGCACAGAAACAGTCCATCTTGTAAATACTAATCAAGATAGCTTGGAAATAGAATAGTACAAAATTATCAATGAAACCAACCACATAGCTATACCTTAAACTGATGTTAATATATTCATATCAGCCATGGCCTATTCAACTAAAATGCATTTACAATGTCTATATGGATTATATGCAAAGGTTAAAGAGGTGGGATATGGGAGAAAAGTGAGAACATACAGAAACATATTTCTTCTTGCTAAGACCTGTCAAGAGAAAAAATAAAATCACTGACATATGGATCAAATTCTGTGAATGACTGAATTTGTAGCAAATTTCAGTTCTATATCGGTGATCCTCAAATACTGTTTAGAAGGTGATACAAAGACCATTCTATGCACTGGGGGAAAAATAAAAATTACTTAGTCTCAACCTTTCCTGACTGGTCTCCCCAAATCACTTCAACACCTCTTATTTTGTATTTAGATTGAAAATCTTATGCATAAAAAATGTCCTTTCAGCTTGCCAACAGAATGCTACACCCTGCAGCCTCCTGTGTGTAACACAAGTGCAGACAATTAACAGCAGTGTTTAGACTGATGAACACATGGTTATAGTGGAGACTTCCCACCCTAGAAACTGCAGAACAAGGATCAATTAATTAAAACCACTGTCAAAAGATTTGATCAACAATTTGACCAGGGCAGTGGCACCAAGATCAACATCTAGCATGGAAGACCTCTTTATGAGACCAGCATTCATTGTTTCCTCAAGAGAACCCTCTCAGCATTCCTGGGGGATGTGTGTTCCCTACCCAGGAGGAAGAGCACCACCTAGTGAAGCTCCAGCACCCTTTCTTGAAGCACCAACAGAATTCTGGTGGTCTTGGTCATCCCTGATTGCCTCGCCATATTCCCCAGCCGGAGAAATTGGTATGTAGCTCACATGAATACAGTGTATTGCAAGTGACAGAATGATGCAATTTTAAAATTTTTCTCTCTGTGCCTCACACTCAGCATTCTGTCCTTGATGTACTCCAAATCCTTTAATACTGCCAAAAGAGACAAGAATAAACCCCCATACAATGATCTACTGAAATAAATTATTTCACAGAACACAAATGTAGAATTCCTGTTTGAAGGGGAAAGAAGACATATAAATCTTCAATACATTTAAATTAAATTTATATACGTATTATATAAAGATGGCAAGTGAAGGCCCTGAGCTTCACCTTGCACAACAGCATGCCTTATTTTCTGTAATTTATAGCTGAGAGTTCCTAAACTTTGGAATATGAAATTAGAAATTATTGTCAAGTCCAGTAACTTGGAATCAAAGTTAGCCCTCAACTTCTGGAGCAAAACTAATGTAAAGCAAAATAATCCCAGAGACAACAAGTGTTGGCTATGGCTTGCATCACCAGCTATGTGCCACAGTGTCTGTTGAAAGGCGGATGGCATGACAGCCACAGATACACCACAGATAAATTCAAATACAGCTACATAAATAGAATATTTCCACAGGCTTTTCTTCTCAATGTACCTCAAAAGAAGATACAAACTCTACCTCAATACTTATATTGAGGACAAAACAGTTATTCAGTAAACTGCTGAATATGAACGTCAACATCCAAAAAAAATGCTATAGAAGTGGAGTGGAAGAGAAAGCAAGATCAGAACTATTTTTTTCCTTTCTGAACAAACTTAAGTGCTTCAGAGCACAACTATCTCTGGAGCAACACATTGCCTAAACTCTGAAAAAGATTTTCCTATAGCAGAGGTACTCTTCTTGTAGTACAGATTTTTAAGAAATGAGCACAGATAAAACACTGTATCAGCTATTCATTTAAACAAGCTGAAGGTATTTCTTCTCACTTTTGGAAACTAAACCAATGCATTACCTTTTATAGGCATTAGTATGGCTCCTGTACTGTGATGGCCACTGATACGACCTCCAGTTCACAGGAGCCAGGATCTAGATATTTCAGGCAGGTAGTGTGATGACTCCACCAAGTCACAGATGTGATTTATGAAAGGGCACTAAAAACCTTTAGCTCCTAGTGACTTGAATGAGAATTTTTGTTGCTTAGTAACTCTTAAAGAAACTGAGACATTTGAAAACTAGTAATGCTGTGAGCAGCCATACAGAACTCTTGTTTATAGCATTTTGGTTGTCTAAAACTGCATACCTGTAACTATAGCATTTTACCACCTAATGTAGTACTTAGATAAACTTAAAGTACTTTGCACAGAGCCAACAGATCCTTACAAAATTTCACTAAAACTTGTTTAATTATACCACAGACCACCTATTTTGCACAGCTAAAACATACCACTCTGTACAAACAAAAACTTTAGTATAGCCCTATACAATAGCATTCATACATTAACTTTTACATTTGTTCCTAAGAAGCCATCCTTTATCACAATTTTGAACTTATGCCTGCAGCACTAAATATGCTAATATCAAGGGGTTTGCAGTACAGCCACAAAATGTTCTGTATTTTCTCCTTCATACAGACAGACGTATACAACATAAAGAGAATTCTTACTGTAAAATTCTTGACTAAAGTTTCTGTAATTTTGAGGGTTATTATTAAGCTTTGTCATTCTTCTTTTTGATATTGATTCTACATCAAATGCAATTATATGGCTCCTGCTGATATCAAGAGATGCCATGAATCTACATCTGAGGGTAGAATCTAGCTCACAGAAGATTAATACTTCTTGCAGTTTCTAGGTCAGAGAAGTGTAAGTGTTAAGAAGAATTAATATGTCTTTCAAAAAACATTCAGTAAACTGCTTATTCATCCTGATACAAAAGGAAATCAGAAAAACTGTAGCTTTCCATCAGAATTAAGGGTGCTTTTAAACAGCTAATTGAAATGTTTCAGTGCAATTAATTTTCATAACATGGAAGAAAATGTACAATAGTGTTATGTCACATACATGAGGCATAGAAAAAAAACTATTATATATTTAAATACAAATGCTATACATTTTTAGTACAACCATTTGGTCATCTCTATTGAATAATGAATCAATAATCAATAGGTCTTAGGGCAGCAGGACTCTGCATGGCTGGGAGGATATGCATATACACACATGTACATTCGCATTATACAACCATCTTCATCACCAAGAATAAGTGGAAGAGACAAAAAATTCCTTTGATGTTACAGGGAGCAGTTTTCACTTTCAGCTAGATAATCCTTGTACATCCAAACTGCATTGTGAAGAGATCCTCTGTGCTTGCTACCTCTTTCTCTGTGGCACAATCTCCCTAGAACTTCACACTCCATTAGTAAACAGGATTCAGCACAGGTCAGAGCAAGAAAGCAAACACACAACTCCAGCAGAAGTGACGCAGAAGAGCTAATACAGCTTCAAAATTCCCACTTTACTGAGTTTCGGTAAAAACAGTACATGAATGCCAGGAGAATGATCATTTCACTGCAATGGATAAATTTCCATCCAGATGGTTCTTGGTGCTTATTTGGCTCTTGACTGAGGTTTTTCAGATTCAAACCAGCACATGTTTGATATGAATACTACATGATAAATTCTTAGAGCCTTCCCCAAAAGGATTTCTTGTTTGAATGACACCATGGATCTAATAGACTTCAGTTTCATTTAACAGCTATAGAGATGCACTCAATTGAGTAAAAATAGTGAAACTATAAAAATCTTGAAAAATAGGCCTCTTCATTGGAAAAATATGGATAAAATATACATTACAATGTCATCTTTCCAGTTTCTAATCATCAGCAAAAAACTTTTAGCCAGAAGTATATTTGAGGGAATAACAGTAAGAAGGCAATAACAGTAAGAGTAAGCAAGACTGATGTCACCCAGCTTTGTGATGCCCTGACCACCTTCACAGACAAGGCAGTTTCTCTGAAACTAAGCCCATAAAACTGTCTTCTCAAAGACACGCTGAGCATTACAAACTGAGAAAGATCCATAGCAGCATCTGAAAAAGGAAGCTTTCAAACACAGATAAATACGCACACAAGCACAAAACCAGCCCCAGATTTTTGGAGGCTAAATTGTCCAAATGCCACAGTCACATTCCTGTCAGTTAAGAATTCCATAAGTTATCTAGTAAAAGCTTCCCCTGGCAGTTGCAATGAATTTATGAGATGCTCCTATGCCTATTCCTACAGCTCTATTTCTTGGCCAGGCTGCTCTCCTGCACTAACTGAGGCTGTTCTCAGGTGCCAAATGAAACTGCAGTTCCCAACTCTGCTTCTCAGACTGTTCTGCTCCAATGTCCCCCATGGCTTCCCAGCCAGCCTCATTCCCACTGTATCTATTCCAGTTACTCTTATAACCAACACGTATTTTTAAAACTAGCTCAACCTTTTTTATCTTCAGTTTTTAGTTGTAGCTGGTGGCAATCTTTCACCAAAAATCAAAATTCTCAGCTGATCTCTTCACCAGGGGAAATTGCACTTTTTCTTCAATGCATCATCATCTCAAAATTTCAACTGAAGGTATTTTTCTGAAGTGGTCCATCTCTACTAGTACTAAGCCCAGCCTCAAAGTTTTCTTCCCTTATGCATTTTGGTAAGGTTCATATTAACACTATTAAAATTCAGATTTTTCTTGCCCTACTACTGAAATCTGTTTCCATAAAGAAAAAAAAAAAAAAAGAGGCAGGGGAAAAAAGGCAAGAGTAATGGATGCCATTCCAGGTAGTTCCAGGTAGTATTTTGCAGTCTTAGCTCTATGCTCCCTCTTCTGTAGAAAATAGTTTGCTCCTTTTTTTACCAAAAATAAAAGGATTTTTAGCTTTTGCTCTGCTCTGGCATGTCACTATTGCATCCCAGTTTACCCATCTGCAACACAGAGAATAATTCTATGTATGTCTTTCACAAAAGCTTTGTTTTTTAGAGTCATAGCTGAAAACCAGCTATTGCTCACATTCTATATTACTATATATCTGCCCTGCTTATCCTTCCACAGCCCTGACAGAAAAGTTTTAAAGCAGTAGCGTATTTTAAAAAGTTGTATGTATATGGAAGTATTTTATTGTATTTACCAGTATAGTTCTTATCAGCTTTGGTGGGGACCTGTCAAATATTATGATATGATATAGTTACTATAAAATTCCTGCAGTCCACAAAGAATGTTTTAAGCCTGAACTGAAAGAAAACAAAACTCCAAAACAAACAATTTCTGCCTCGATATTGCACGTCACTCTCAATAGCATCATTGTTTCCATAGCTACAAATGTAGACTGCTTCAAAGGAAAGAAGCAGAGAAACTGAAAATGACAATGCACAATCAAAACAGGCACATACATTTTTCAGACGGCATATGTGGGATGGAGAAAGGAATTACCATGGTGGCACAGAATGCTGTGGGGTTTTTGCATTTGACAGTAATGCCAGTGATGTGAGCACATCAAGCTCAGAACAGTAAGCAGCAGTAAACCTCTCACTGCAGTATCACTTGACATATTTCTACACCTAGTGGAAGGAAGAGGAGAACAGAAAGGATGGAAAATACCAGCGGGAATCACCAAAACAGGACAAGTGCCCCTCTCACTGATCTAGCCACCTGCAGACTCAGACACATTTTTTAATCGAGTTTCCTTGGGATTTTCAGTCATTCTATACAGTTGTGAAGACAATCAAATCCTTTATACTGCTTTTATCACAAATGATGACAAAATTTAGATACATGCTACACCTAGCACTAACTATAACCATTCCAGGAGAGAAAACAGCCAAGTGAATCTGCACAGAGGATAGATACAAAACATTAGGGTGAGAGCATATAGGAAAACAAAATGCACTCCACAGCATCTAGCATCTATTCTGTCCATCTCTATTAAGTTCCTGTTCCCTAAATTTCCCTGTGCAAAATCTTACTTCACTATCAACCAGCTAATCCAGGACTACAACTTCCTCATGACTTATTGGGTAGGAACATAAATTCTTTTCTTACTACAGCAGGAATTCCCAAGATTCACAAATGTAGCTCCTTCCCCACCAATTCTAAAATGATGAGTGTTGGAATAACACCAAGACCATCAACCAGACTCACATCAGTGCCACTCTTCTTCTCAGAAGAAGAAACAGCATAATCTAGAGTGTAATATAATATTTTTAAAAAAAATTGTATAAACACACTAGGAAAAACCACACACACACACACACACAAAAAAAAAAAACCACCCCACACAATTTATCTCTAAATACCTTAGAGCACCCTGAATTTTCCAAAGTAGTAACAAACAAGATGCCCTCATAGAATGTCATGGCATATTCAGAAACATGTAGTACCAGAGTGATTCTTCTCTTCTCAAAGTGAGTGACAGCACCAGAAAAATCCACCTAAAATGTCCTTCCTTAGTCTTGCAGGCTCTAAGGAACACAGTTATCCATGATATCATTTTTTTCCAACAATCTTTTCAGGGAGCAGTTAACAAAGGCCACATGAGAACACAGCACTATCTGCAGTCTACACTGGAAGTCATCGCTGGTGGAAGCAGAGATGGAGAATGGTTATTAAAAGATGGTGTCACTGTTTCCTCAGGTGTTGCTCCTGCAGCTATTGCCCCTTTGCACCAACATTGGAAAGTATCAGGCTTTGGAGGCATGGTTTCTATGGAGAATATCAGATCATGATAAACTAAGGAGTTTGAGATTACAAAGTCAGCCCTTGTTATACATGAGTACTTACATATATGACCTTCCACCACTGTCACAGAAACAGAACAAACACCTCATTATCTTTATTAGATTATAAAAGCCCCACTGTCAGTGATTTTAATCAGACTTGGCAAAAGCTATTTTAATACTTGGGGCAGTGAGGAAGGTAGAGAGCCAAAATCTCAGCCACAAGAATATTACCTTTCAAACAAGGATAATCTTATTGCTACAAAATAAAGCTATCAGCTCTCGAATGAAATTAGTTCAGGCAGCAATACAATAACCATTAAACTTGCAAATCAGGACTCCTAATAGTTGCAGCATATGTTTGACTGAAAAAGTAAGCAAAGCACAGACCAGAAAGATAAAGAAAGGTTTAGCAAGACCAGTAGTAGGTCTAAAACAGAAGTTCCTAACAGGAAATTCTTATTCTTTTAATTGTGCACAGAGATTTAAAACTATTTAAAAAAAAGAAAAGGCTGGTCAGGCTCTGAAACTTAGAAAAACTCCACAGTATGGGCCTTCTACTACACTACTACATCTGAAGTTTCTTCCCTAAGACCTAGCTTGCAGCAGCAAGTCAGTGTTGCCAAAATATGAGATTTCTGCATGAGCAATTTGTGGTGTTAAAATACTAGGGATTTCAGTCTCTTATCTCTTTTAATTGCTGACTAGAATGGACTCTGTCAGAGAAGAAATGAAAGGAGGGGTTTTACATTTTTCATATTTGCCTCAGGCTACCAGCAGAAAAGTTCAGGACTTTTTCTAAGGTATGTCAGTGCCAATGATGTGTCACATGTCATTACTTTATAATTAGGCTGATAGACAAAAAGAATAATGCAGCTGACATCCTATTAAAATAAAAATTATTCCCCAAGGCCTAAAAACACTGACACAAGCATCTTAAAAGGCAGAGTAAAAATTATATAGGGAACTATTTATCTGTGCTGCTGTCTTTTCCAGATTCAAGCAAGTTATTCTTAGTTATGTGTGTATTGCATATTGAATTATCCTATGCTGATTTTTTTAAATTCTCTTTTGAAAGCAAAATGTAATGAAACCACTGTTCAGCTAGGAATAAAAGCTACTATGAGGATAAGATACTATCTACACTCTAAATTACTTGAGATTGCAAATTGATTATCAATTGTTCAATTCTTCAAATAAGCAACTAATCAAAAAAATGCATTTTAAAAAATAGAAAACCAGCCTTTTTTGTCAAGAGTTTGAGACAATTAAGCCTTAAAAACCAAATTTGAAAACACTAAGACTTGATTCTGTATAAATTTTTTTATACAATGCTCCTGACAGAATCAGGATTTAGGCAATACAGGGCTATAACTCCATGTAGTTAGGAACATATTTAGTTCAGATTGTGTCTGGAAGTTAGACAGACTGGAAGAATTACCAGATTACAAAATTATGGTTTATAGCCAAAATAACAGTCTTCACAGCATAGCCAAATTTTAACTCTCCATTAACGTAAGTAAGAGATATCCCATCTATTCTTTGCCAGTACAGATATCACAAAATGTGTGCTTTTCCATCTGTTCATGTATAAACTACTGGAAGAAAGCATTTCCACCTTTGTGCATTTTGACAACATTATTCAAAATATAAGACTTCAAATTCAGTTCTGACTGAACCCAGCCAGTAGCATGTTTACATTTTTTTCTAAAAACTGTTCATACGTTTCCAGTTGGCCAAAAAAGAGAGTCCTTCACAAAGCTGTCAGATCTAGTTCTTTGTTCATACAGTGCTTTCATTCCCAACACAATGACAGACAGAGAGAGAAGTGTTGTGTTTTCAAATGTATTACAAGGAATCCTGTGATTTAGTTGTTCCTATTAAAGAATTATACTCAGAGATGATATACTCTAAAGTGACATGATTTCCACTTGACTATCCTCCTTTTATGTTCCAGACCCAGAATTTAGAACATGTTTGCTTACACCAATATCCTATTTCAAGAAAAGGCAGACAACTTCTTGAAAAGCTATCTATTATTTTGCTGCCTGTTTCTTGAGTACTGCCAAAGGAAGGGCTACGCAGTTTTCTCTCCCTACTCTAACACAGTGTGCATAATCTGAAATTATCTTTAATTCACTGTGCTACAAAAATAAATAGGCAAAAAAAAAAAAAAACAAAAACCAAACAAATAGGGCAGGCAATGCTGTAGAAGGTCAGTATTTTTCAAAGTTTAATACTCAGAGCATAACTTGTGCTCTTAGT
The DNA here is from genome assembly GCF_037042795.1 of Molothrus aeneus. NCBI lineage: Eukaryota > Metazoa > Chordata > Aves > Passeriformes > Icteridae > Molothrus > Molothrus aeneus. Next base: position 45,655,445 of record NC_089648.1, read on the forward strand.
GACTTAGTGACAACAAGGGAAGGACCACTGCTGCACTGCAGGACACAAATTCATATCATCCCTTTGCAGATGTATCACAGAGAACAAAAGAGGTGTTTGATGTCTTGATTTGCTGAGCATACACCTGAGGTGGTGTGTCCTATTCCCACTCCTCATTTTCAAATCTCCTGTGCACCACCAGGACTCTCATCACTTCCCTCAGCTGTTCATTCAATTTGGATGCTGCTCAGAGGTGAAGCTGCCCTGAGGCCATGATAAATTTTGGCATGAGGTCATACTAAACACCATAGGTCACAAATTTTACCACAAATTTTACCAAACTCACCAAAGGAAGAGAAAAACAGTTTCTCTGTGTTGTCCTTCTGTGTCCTAAATAAGCGGAGAAAAGACCTTTTTGCCAGCATTGAAGTAAATAGCAAATGTGGAAAGATTCTGTTTAGAAAGATCAAAAACCTATAACGAACAATATAAGATCTGGTATATTGCTTTTCATATGTACAGCATATTTTCATGTATGCAATTGCCTTTTGAAACACACCTGTGCTGTTAATGGCAAGGTAATCCTGTATTTTTCTAGATGTGCATTCGTAGAGGGATAACCACATTCACTTATGTAAAAAGGAGCCTAATTTCACAAAACAGCAGATACAACAAACTAAGTGAAATCAGCAATGTATCTGAAAACATGAAGAGAAAAAAGCATGCATCAGACTTCAATTTGAGACTATTTTTTAATTTCTGGGAAAAGAACACTTACCACAGTTACTGTTTATACTTCAGTTCACCTCAAAGACTGAACTGATTATGTATCAGATGTTTTCTATTATAGTTAACTTGTAAGGGGAAAAGTCAATGCCTCTAACAAAGTAAAGTATTGATTTTTTTCCACCTGGTAAAAACAACCACAAACAAGTTAAGAAGCACTGTGTTCTAAGAATAAACAAGCAGTTGTATAATTACTTATTTCAATTTACAACAGCAAAATTATTTTTCTTTCCACTATTATTGGAATTTATGTTGTTATTCTTTCTTCTTAGATGCAATTAAGACTTAAAAAAAAAAACAAACGTATAATTCAAAATCTCCAAGCATTTACTCTCACTTAAATTAAAGCATAATCACTAAATAAGCCTCACTATTAGACTTCAATACCTGGAAATTTAGTGTATTGATGTTGTAAGAGTAACTACACTAGAAGCCTTCCCAGGGAAAAATTCTAAAGTGTATGGTTTTGGGGGGTTTTTGACTTGTGGCAATCACAGATAAGTAAAATCTTTAATCAGTTTTTCCCCTCATATGAAATAAATTAATGGTTCCAAACTTCTCTGCACAAGACAGAAACACTGTATTGTACAGTTAATATTTAGCTTTAATACATATGAAATCATTTTACAAATAAAACTTTTAAAGTGAACACTTGAGCTGAAAACATGGTCCAGTCTCTGGCACATCACCACCATCACATATCATATGTATCAATGCAGAAAGTGACTGAAATACATCAAGTATCTCAAATTGAAAAGCAGCTGCTTCTGAACAAAATGCAAAGTTGACGTGTGCAAATTTTACCATTTCAAACCATTCAACAGATACAGTAATTTCTCTATTCAAGAAATTGGAGAGAAACAAAAATAATGGATTCACTTGCTAGGCAAAAAAGTCCAGGACTTCACCTTCCGCAGCTTCTGAAAAATACAAAGGCTTACCTTTCTGTACACCAGCATGTTTGGGGATTCATCAGCCACCCCATTGCTGCTTTGCCCATAATTATTTCCTTGTGCCATGTCCCACAAATTTGATCCGCTTTTGGATGCTGCACTGTAAAAGGTAAAAGTGGTTTCAATAGGGCATCGCCTCAGGTCTCCTTGCTTCCCTGATGATTAATGGACCTGACTTTCTACCAACACGTTATCAAAATCAGCGTATGTTCTCACTCCAACAGATATTTACACGGGAGCGAAGCTCCTAATTCGCCATTTACTGTCATTGCTCTCTTTTGCCGGTAAATTATGGATGTAACGTGTTGATCTAATTTAAACATTAATGAATTGTCACTGGGAGCAGCTCCCTGACACACCGCTAACCGCCACATCACACAGACGCCTCCTCACAAAGCGTTTCTTCCTCCCCTGCACGGAGCTCACCAAGGGACGCTCTGCGCCTTCCAGGCCAGTTTTGTGAGGACTGACTCGGCCCGTGACGTGGATTCAGCAGTGCCCTCCGCTCGCAGCTCGGGTCATAGCAACTTTCACAACAGTCAAACGCACGAAAAGCAAACCAGACGCTTTGAACCTCCCTGTAATTCACCAGCCCATCTGTGCTCGTACATACGGCGGGGCAGGGGAGCAGGTGACGAGGGAAAATGAAGAACCAAGCCAGAACACTGTTCCGGTTGCTTTCACCTACTTTCATGGCACTTTACCGCCAAACACCGGCTCCCTGCCAGCCCCGTCTCCTCCCCGCCCTCCCCCGGGTCACACGGGAGCTGCACTGAGCAAGAGCTCGGATCATGCCGTAGCTCCGGCTTTGCACGCAGGTGTAAGAATGTGCTCCATCTACAGACCACACCGGCGGATGCGGAGAGCCCGGAGAGCCGCCGAGCCCTACTCCAAGAGCTAACCTCCCGAGCCCTCCCCAGCCCCCGAGTCCCTTCACCTTCGGGCTTGGCTGCCCCCCGTCCGCCCTCCGGCCCGCGCTGCCCCAGCAGCGCCCGCGGGGTTTGCGCGGCTCCGGGCGGCCAAAGGCCGGGCGGACCGGACCGGACCGGCTCGCCCGCGGGCAGCCCGGCGCGGCGCCCGCAGCTCCTTCCAGCACCGCGGACAGCGGCGACAGCGGCGGCAGCGGCGGCGCCGCCCGGGGGCCCGGCGGGAGCGGGGCCGCGGCTCCGCGGCGGGAGGCGCGGGGCGGGGGCGCGGAGGGGCGCGGAGCCCGCCCGCTCGGTTACCTCTGGGCCAAGGTCACTGCGCGCTGGCCGCGGCTCCTCGGCTGCTCCTGCGGCTCCTGGCGCGCCCCGCGCTGTGGGTGTCAGCCGGCAGCAGGCGGAGGGACGCGGCGATCGCTCATCACACACACGCACACACACGCACTGCGGGCGGAGGCGCTGCTGCCGCTGCCGCCGCCGCCGAGGCTGCGGCTCTCCCGTGCTCTGCCGGAGCGGCGGCAGCTCAGCTCAGCTCCCTCCCCGCAATGGAGCGGCCGTCACGTGGGGGACGGGCACGTCAAAGGTGCTGCCGCTGCCGCCGCTCCGCCACACAGCAGCAGCCTTCCTCCTCCTCCTCCTCCTCCTCCTTCCTTCTCCTTCCTTCTCCTCCTCTTCCTCGGTGCGCTAGGCTCCTTCACCGAAAGCAGCGGCCAAGAAACTGCAGCTGCCAGCAGATCTGGCAGCAGCCCTGTAAATGAGATTAGGCATCACTGGTGGGCTGGGCAGGAAGAGAATGTGGGCTAATGGGATAGGGAAGGAGAAGGGGAGTTGTTGGGGAAACTGGGTCGCCTCCCTCATATTTCTTTACCGACAAGGAATCTGCCTCTTCCTCTATCTTATGCTGGACACATCATGTATATTTTTCAGTGAAAACTAAGGAGAGCCTGTGCTCTGTTGGCACTGCAGACTTTCCTGAGCAGTGGAACACGGAGAGCAGAGTAAACCTGTTTCAGACAGATAGGGAGAAACCCTAAGGACACCTCAAGACACCCTCGGGACTGTTTTGCCATATCCTAGGCAACTGCCTAACTTGTAAAGGCCTCACATTGGCTACGATAAAAGAAAAAGATCAAGTCTCTTAGTCTTACTTCCCCATCACATGCAGACAAGAACAATTTTGCAATACCGCTCTTGCAAGGGGGTTGAAATGCCCAGAACTCAACATCCACAAGAACACAAGGTACTTAAGTGGTTACACTTTGGTATATTTCGATTTAAAAGTGTCTTTTCTGGAAATTGTAGCTCTTATTACAAGAATGATCTTGCAAAAGAATCCTCTACTGTGCACTGCACCTTGTGGAGTGTGTGCTGGTAAATCATGCAATTCAAGCAGAGGTTTCCATGCATACTGGGTCACCTTCACCCTTACTTGTTCTACCTTTCTCACATCTCAGAGGGCCTCAAACAAACACTATCCTGCAAGAAGTTTGTTACTACCATCTAATGCAACTACTTTTAACTATTCCTCCAAACTTTGCAGATGCCTTGAGATACTTTAACAGAGGATGTGGTAAATTAGCTCAGGCAATGATAGGGAATCACAGTGGCAACAATAAAATGAAGGAAAAAGGACAGAACTGATCTGGACTTTTTGGAGAGCTGAGGAAAGGAAGACATAAGTTTGATAATGGTCCTAAGAATGAACACCGGAGTAAAGAACTATGATCTCCATCAGAAATACGAATGTTTTTCAGAGACAGAAGTTGTAAAAGGTGAAATGACACAATAAGAATCACCAACTCTGTTCAGTGAGATACACTGGTTGCAAAGAAAAGGAGCTCTGTAGCAGACAGACATTGTCTGTCTCAACTTCGATAGAGGAGAATAACTTATCATGTCACAAGGAAAAGGAAATGTGAAAACAAATGGTGTTAGAAAAGACAGAACTCTGGAGTTTTGAGGTAGAAGAGAAGGAAGGGAAAGAATTCAACAGCACAAGCATAAAGTGAAGAAGTATCAGTGTTGAAAGTAGTTGGTAGAGGAATTTATTAAACCAAAGATTAAACAGAGAACTAAGACCTGTTTCCCACTAAAATTCACTTCACATACAATAGCATCTCAGTGAGGCTAATAAAGTAAGGATCAAAATACTAATCTTCCAACAGATTCTCTGATTCAGCCCAGTCCACTGTTGAGAAATGGGAACGAGCAATAAAGAACTCAGTGTGGTTTTACACAGACATCCCAATTGAGCAGCACTGCAGTGTTCAGAGCTCAGCAATTTGACTTTGTAAGTCTGACAGGTGCACTAGAAGACAAGGGAAATGCCTCCCAAGATCTGCTAAAAACACAAGTGATGACCTCGTGGTTGTATGGCATCAAAATAAACTCAAAATCTTTATCAGACTGGAGTTTAAATTTCTTTTTCAGAGTAAAAATGGGAACTGCACAAAATATAATTCAAATATAATTTTACCCCTAAAGAGGGACAGGAGGAAAATCTTTTAAAATATTGGTAAGACACATATTCTTTCCACTTGCTCTGCCAGGCATTAAACATAGTAATTGTGTTAAAGAGCATAAAAATCAAACATTAGCAAGTTTCCAATGAGATCAATATTTGTTTTCTCATTCTGCCTCATTTTGTTGTTAATGTAATGGACAAAAAACCCCACATAAAATGAAAGTGTTTTGTACTAAAATTCTTGGACTACCTATATTAAGTTACTCAAAAGCTGACTTCAAACTACCTACTTTCTATAAAGTGTTCTGCAAATAGATTTTGGTAGCAGCAATGTGTCTTTGGAAAGCTCCCCAACAAAGCTGACTAATTTAGGCAGCAACATTTTCCAAGCTTTTATTCTCTGAGACTGTCCTTAAAACTAAGGGCAGAAGCATACTCAACTGAGTTAGATTTTGGCTATGCTACCTCCAATTTTACCTTTGCTTTAACTTTGCTTTAACCATTCTGATTATTTTCCAAGTAAATAAAATACAAAATACTAATAGGCAAAGTTTATATTTTTTCTTTGAAAATAATCAAATTTTAATAACATAAATGCAGTTCTAAAGCAGAGCAATTACTTGGGCCCATGGAAGTTAATAGGTATTTCTCCAGTAACATCAAAAGGAAGTGTATTCCATAGTTTTTAATCTTGTCCTCAGTGCCAGAGGAACACCTAAAACATCTCAGTCATGCATCTCACAATGACAGACCTGCTACACTGAAGCACAACAAAATTTTTTCACCAGCATGTCCACTGTCTAAATGAAGTAGCATGTCCACTGTCTAAATGAACTCTAAACCCTAATGGGGTTAAACAGAAGACCAGAAACTTCCCAACAGAATTTGCTTTTTGCCATCATTTTGTGATGAAAGAGACCTTGGGCTGGACTACTTTCATAAATACAAGTAGAAAGAAAATAATTTATTTAAAAAATATGTAACCAGATAGTCTCATTCTATTGTACTTGGGTGTGTTTGTTCAACACCCTATAAAAAGCTTTAATTCATAAATTACTTACACATCTTTCCCATGCTGAAAGTCATCACTTATCTCATATACAACCAGCATTAGCTTCCCCAGAAAGCACGGTCTGCCAGAAGAGGAAAGGCCTTTTCAAAATGCAAGGCAAAACTACTCATTAATAAAACAAAGATGATGGGGAAAGGCTGCCAAGGGGCAGCTTTATCTAACAAGGCAATAAAGTACACATGATTGAGCAAGGTGGTGACTACATTTTCTGTGTTTAGCTTTCACTGTCAGTACAACTCAAGTATTCCAGTAGCATCACATGAACGTGGCATTTTTAAGTAAAAATTTTATGTCAGAATGTGTACAACGATCTATCTGTATACGATCAGAAATTTTGCTGTCTGTCCTGCTGGCCAATGCTGTAGCATTATGTCAGTATGTCCCCTTTATCCATCAATTTATCTTGTCTTATGGCTAGACTAAATGTTCCTTGGAGTAACGACATGCTGTGCAAGCTCTTAGCACAGCATGATCTTGTTCTATGACCAAGTTTTTAAAGCTTTGGAGCATTATAAACAACCACATTCAAATTTACTAAAATAATGTAGACATGCTAACTGCACTCCAAACACTGACATGAGTTAATATTGCGCTACCTTAAAGTATAAGACCCAGATTTTTTTTCACTAGCTGGTTAAGCACAGAGATAAGCTGCCTGCTTTAATGGAACTCGTGTATTTGTGACCCTACCAATCCACAAGGGTTCCAATGCCAGGCTCTGAGCAGGTACCTGGTGATTCCAGGCGAGCTTTTGGCCCTTTTGATGAGATGGGAACACCTGCTCCTTCAGGAGTGAATTGCAATCAATCTGTTTAATGTAGGTCTTCAAATGTCATCGTGATGATTACAGGTCACAGTATATATTTTCTAGAACTGAACCCAGGACTGCCTTAGAAACTTCACTTTCTTCATTTTTTTAATGCTCTAGGAATTTGGTTTGTCACTTACCTTACAACCCTATTAAAATGTTAATTACCTTTGTCAATTTATGATGCTGATGATCAAAGCTGTTCTGTCAGCTAGGGAAGGAGCTAAAAAACAACAAAAAGATATTTTTAGAACATAAAAGAAAGAGGTAACTAAAAAGAAATCTGGATTTAACAAAAAGAATTCTGATCTGATAGGAAAAAAAAGAGTTGTGGAGAGACATAATTTCACAGGAATGCAAAATTTTTAGAAATAAGGAAAGCCCATATTTCCATAATCTTTTTTTAAGTGATAGATAGATAGATAGATAGATAGATAGATAGATAGATAGATAGATAGATAGATGATAGATAGATAGATAGATAGATAGATAGATAGATAGATATACACACACCTCCACAGAGAACACAGTACAACTGACATATATTTGAAACCTTAATGCAACAAATTTTATCCCTTACTGTCATTGTAACAGAAAGTCCACAGCTACATGGAATTTTGTATCAATATAGTGGCCCGCTAAAGCTGTCCATGGAAAGCCAACTGCTTCTCCCGTCAAAGGAGAACAACCTCAAGCAGTTCCACTGCAGTCCTGACAATTTATCCAGTTGTAACTTCACCCAGAAGAGGGCAGGCTTTCTCAGACAAAGAGAGAGAGGCTACGATAGCTGGCTGACACACTACTAGGAGTATTTTTCCCCTCCTAAAACAGTTACCACAACTGGCTATACACCATCATTTCATCAAAAAGTGAGAGTGGTTACAGAAATGAAACAACACACCACATTCCTTTAAAACTGCCTGGAAGACCTATGATTAATAAGCCCTGATCTTACAATAAGTTACAAGCTGGAGAAATCAATCAAGAACGGAGAGATAGAACAAATGTGCAGGGAAGAAAAAAAAATAGAAGAAAAAAGATGGAGGTTTTATTCAAATTTGGATCTCATCATACTAACAGTCTTAATTCAAGCACAGTTCTGAATCCTGGTCTCCTAACTTCCAAAATAGCTCTTGCGGATGTTTTCCATTTTGTGTAAAACAATTATTACTGGTACAGAACAAAACCTGAGTTCACAAAATGGGACATTTTGTCCCTTCTTCAGATAAAATAATTAAAATAAGTGTGTGTTGCTCTCAGCATCTCTTATCACTTGGTATTTACAACATCCTCCCCAGAAGCAAAGATGAGCAGTTTATAGATTAATATCTGCATTTTCAGATGCCATATACTTCACATAGGAGTCCAATTACTGAGCAACTTCATACAAAGTAAGGAAAGAAAAGGCACGGATTGTGGTTTTGTAAATTTAGCTACAATGCTTTTAGCCCAAGCTATTAGCTTAATTCAATCTGACAGCAGTCTCAGGTTAAAAAAAATACCCATAGTATTTTTTTGTGACTAAACCAATAAAAAAACTCCAATAAACCAAGGAACAGGCTCTTCCTCTTCATTCCTCCAGAAAATCTCTCAGACAGGCCTGATTCATACGACAGCACTTGCTCAGATCAAAATAGAATAAGCCACTTATTAAGGATGAGTTAGGAAGACATTGATTTAGAATCCTTTGGCATGAAAGGACCAGAGAGAGGAGGACACAGAAGACCTATAAAGGGAGGGAGGAAAGAGTACCATGTGTGAGAATGCCATGGTTACAGACCAGAACAGATTAATTGTCAAAAGACCTCCTAACAGAATTAACTGGAAACACTGAGAACTATCTGGAGGAATAATTTGTGTGGCAAAGAACTGAGCTGATAAATAAGAATAATGCAGCAGAAGAAAACAAGGAGAAAAGAAACAAATCCAGAAACCCTCACACAGGTCACAGTTAGCAGGGCACGGTTCTTGCAAGCTGCTGAAATGGTTTTGGGGGAAGATATCTTGAAAGTGCTCAGAAGGAGATGAGGAAACAACTGAGAAATTTTGAAAAGTAAAAGTTGTCCCTTATTCTATCTGATCTCATCCTCTATACACAGAGATAGAATTTCTAGAAACTCCTGTTAAATAGGTAAATGCCAAAAAATGCAGAATACTGGCTGACTTCTGCAGGTTTTTGTCAGTTCTCACAGGTGTTTTATCTTACTAAAAAATAATTTTTCTACAACATGCTTTTTAGACTGCAAGAAAAGCTTACATGTACCAGAAAAATAATAAAAAATGTGGCAGCTATCAAGTCAGGAAACAGCTTCAAATGTTAGCAGCACACCATCATAGGCAGCCTGCAAGTATCAAACTTGCCTATGCAAGCTACTGCTGAAATTGCCCACTTTGCTCATTCCCTCCAGCAATCAGAGTTGATGTGACTTAATCTCATTAATTCACTGAGCTGAATGCACTGGAGAAAAAGAGAGCTCAGCAGTTTAACCAGCTTCGTTCATCATTTTTCTTTCCTTCCCCCACCTTTCATTTTGAAGTTCCCTCTATCATTCATGAATTCTCTGCCTCATATCCACAGACAATAGAATAAAACAGCTTTTTCCCCCCAAGGTTGCTTTGTTTTTCTAAAGGCTTAAATCAGCCAGAATCAATTTGCTGATTGTGCATCACAAACTGAACCAATCTACATCCATTTATATCCAAGTACACACAATAAATATAGTCATTCTCAAACAGGAAATGGAGTTTTCATTCTTTTAAACTCTACACAGCATCTAGGCTGAAAGGAGACCTTTATTTTTTTAAATCATATTCTCCAGAAACTCAAAGGACTAAAAATTACAAAAAGAAATTAAGCAGGTGTCTATAATGGCTAAATAGTCCCATTTAACAAAAAATTTAAAAAAAAAAAAGTAACAGAACCACAAAATAGGGATGTGGGTTTGCTGGGGTTTTTTCAAACCACAGTATAAATTCAAGTCGTTCCCAGAATGCACTCCTTACCACAAGATTGTTTTACTTGAGTCTACAAGATTATTAGCAAACCTTCAACTTCTAAACATTTTCTCCAATACTAAAGGAAACTTCCTTAAATTACAAAGTATAGATGTATAGCTCAAAACAGTTGGCTGAGAAAACAAATTATTTTTAGAAAAGTGTGAAACCCTTGGCTGTATTATCTAAAATCATAACAAGCTATTTATTTTTTAAAAACAGTATACCTAAACTGGCTACAGATTCAGTATTTCAAAGTGGTCAGTCAGAATAGTTTAGACAGTCAAGAAAAGTCTCACAAAAACCCTGTATCATAATACTTGCTTCAGCTTTCAGTATTTGAGAGTCAGTGAGTAAAAGATGCATCTTTACTAAACTATACTATATTATAATATCAAGCCACTCTGCAAGCAAGGAAAACAAAGCAGCCTTGACATTATAGCCTGAAATACCCAGGCAGTGAGGAAAAACCAGAATGAAATTAAAAAAGCAAGACATGTAGAAAAAGAAATCTTTTTTGTGTACTCTCTTTCCATAATATCTGAATTTTGGCACTGTGCACAATATCATTCTCCAGTCAGAGAACTGCTTAACACAAGGATATATGCACTTGGCTTTGTCACTAGGTTTTACTTCAAGTACAAGAAGCAGACACTGAAGCCTGATAAGATATGTGACAGATAAAATGCTTAGCATGGAAGAATTACTTTCCTCCCAATACAGCAATGGTTTAAACTTTATTTTTTGCAGGCGAATGGAGACAAACAGGAGCAGGAAAATAATCTGGTAGTAAAGAAAGCAGAGCTTTGCTGTGCTAGACTGGGAACTAAAATGTTATGCAAGGCTATGAGTTGTCCAGCATGAGATTTTTACAGGATAAAGGTTTGTCCTGTAGGTGAGGAAATAAAGATATTTAGCCATGGATAGATATTTAGCCTGTGGATAACAGAAGAGAGAGAGATAGGGGGAAATGAATAAAGAGGTCATTACATTGAAGGCAGGAAGGTAGCATGAATGCATCCAGACTGGAAAATGATCCACAGTGGGGAAGGACAGTACTACTTATTTAATAAGGAAGCAGAGTGAAACCAGATTTCACTATTTCAAGCACTGTATGCCAAATGAAACTTATGCAGCTTCCAGTGATAAAGTAAGAGAATGGACTAAGATGAACAAGAGGAAGCAAGGAAGACAATTCAGAAAGCAAGCATTGATCCCACTTTCTCTGCAAATTGATTAGATTTTCAGGATAAAATTAATGAAATAAAAACTAAAACTTAATCCAAGAATACTGAAAAAAATTGAATGCTATAGAAAAGAAGAATGCACCTGGCTATTCACCTCAGCAAAGAAAAGAGACTCAAGGAGTCATAGGAAACCAAAATACTTGGAGATTGGACAAAAACAGAAAACAAAGAACAATATAGGTACAGAGCAGAAAGAGTCCACTGTTACCAAACAAGGACAAACATTCTTTAAATTTAATTGATCTCTTTCCTGACTAAAATAATAAGGAAACAAGTTCTGAGCAACTTCCAGATGAAGACAGCATGGCTTTGTATATAGGAACAAATTTAGTTTGTAAGGAACAAAACAGGTTGCAAAATATGCAAAGCTAACTTATTAGTCTAAGCCACAAGAGATTTCAATGAGTTCTCTAAAGGCAGAAAAAGCCACAGTAGGGTGGCTAAAAACCTAAGTAAATGGCTTTTGTGTGTCAGAGGGAACTGAAATTTACAGTCACAAACTCAAAGCACTGTTCATAGTTCTTTCACACTCTGTCTCTTATACAGCACCTTGTCACCTGATAGTGCTACAGGATGGCAATGCAAATGTGCATTTGACCTCATGGTACTATTTGTTCTACATTCACCAGTCTGGATACACAGTACTGTAATAGATGTCATTTTATGTCATTATAATGCACTTATGTCTGGCACAAATTCATCACAGACAGTGGTGTCCTATTTGATAGTGGAAGAATAAACAGAAGTGAAATCTGGCTTCAGCTCGGTTCACCTCAGACCAAAAGCTCACCAAGCAAAAAGCAGCAATCAAGGTACTTCCTGGCATACAGCAGACATCCAGGGGGGCCAGTGATTAGGTCCACAGACTCAACCACAGCTCTTCCCAGTTGATTTCATGTTTCCCTTCTGAGTTGTTTGGAGATTATTTCTATGGCCATATTAGCATTTCTGTTCTCATTATCGGGAATATTTTTCATTCTCCTAAAGCATCAAAATTTGCAAACACACAAGAGGAAGGACCTTGAAATATGGAACCAACCCTACAATTTAGGCTGACAATAACTTGCAAAGCAGCAATCACTTTCCACAATCACATTCAGAGTAAGCTTCATCAGACATGAAACTCACATCCAGGAAGCAAACAGCAGATATAGAAATGTAAGTACACATGCCAACCTAATCACATTTTTAGCCAACTAAATATGATTTTTGTTTGGAGAAGCATGTTCCAGTATATTGTTCCTGATGTTCTAAATATTGTAAGAGTGCTTTGCCAGTCACAACACAGCTATTGATTGTCCTTCCCAGCCTCATCCACAAGGCTAAACACAATATCCCAATAATTTGTATGCAGGCATCTGTGACAATGGAAGGTCAGTATTTGTTAATTAGAGTAGAAAGAGAACAAAGTCATGAACTCAAATGGATGAAGATTAACAGTAATGTGAAAGTGTTTTGATTCTAAATATCACCAGGTAATAATGGCATCATCACAGGGTACAAGTGCTGCATCCAGGTCCATCCTCTTCACTCTGGCCTCTCTCCATTTCACTACCCAGCATTTGGGCAATGCTACCTGGATAACCTCTCCATGCCAGCAATTCAGAGGGAATGAACAGGACAGAAGTCACGCTTCCTCTTCCTCCTCCTCCTCCACAATGCTGATTCCTCACTCCTGCAGTCTGCAGAAAAGCAAAGAACTGCTGCTCTACAGTTAGTAGGGCAGTCGGTGGATGCAGAGAGTAGAGTGCTTTGAGGCAATGACTGCATGTCTAAGCAGCCAAACTTACACTGCAGTTTCTCTTCTGGGACAAAAATCCTCTAAGAGTAAGTCTTACAACTCCAGAGAAATGAGATGCTTTATTCAGCTTTTGCTACAGACTGTAACAGAGGCATACCCACCTCACAGGCCCTTCCTTGCTTCTCAAACCACTATTGTCCTCCTTCCTAAAAGTGAAGATGCTGTCACAGTTTTTACTGATACCAAATATTCATAGCTTCATGCATTGGCACAAGGAGGTGAGGAGTTTTGCTATTTCAACATACTAACTTTTCTGCAGTATTCCAAGATCCTTCTTTGCCCAGCTCTCTTGCCAAAAAAGACATTAATATTCTCACAGTGGAAACCAAGTAGCTCTAAAACCTGTTTAAAGCAGCCTAGCAGAATTCACGTCTAGGGGAAAAAAAAGCACCATGATTAAGAGGCAAGAAATCAGGTTTGACCTTCAAAAGTTCCAATAGGTCATTTAAGGGTGGTATCTCTTCCTTTAAAAATAAATAATCACTTAAACAAAGGCAACGCTGATTCTGAGCCAAATAAAGCATCCTTACCAACAAAGAAACCTGCCCAAATGGGCAACTTCAACTGGCTTCACTGAACACTGACAAAATATTTCTGAAGATTTTCTTGGAACAATATCTAAAACACTACAATTAAACATGTGAAGCAGCAAAAAAGGGAACAGAAAAGGGAGTTTTCTAGGGCATCAAAAGTGGGACACAATGTATGATTAATTTTTTTTCAGATCTTTAACTTTTAAAAATGTGTTTAATTAAAAGAAACATATTTGCATTACTCATGCAGATTAATGTAGCTCAGGTCACTGAACGCTTTGTGATTTGTAATTATTAACAGTTTTAACTGCCTCTGAAAATTGTACTAGAGGGCTTGGAAAAAAAATCAAGAATCTTCACCATCCACTTTGTAAGCAAACATTATTTACTGCATCCACCTCTAGGTAGCAATTTACATAGTTCTTACTACCTATAGCAGTGGCATGTAATACAAAGTTTTGGGTCCAGGGTCTTGTTTGGCTCTCTTGTTCTAAACAAAGAATTTCATTTTCTGCCAATTAAAGGACAAGCATATAAACCGTAGAATCTTCCCAGTTTATTTTTCAAAGAGATGGGGAAGAGATTGAAAGTATGATTACCAGAGAAATATCTCCATTACAGACCATTGGAAGGCTCTAACTCCTAGTTATGCTGCTGGCAGCATAAGTCAGTTATGGGTTGCTGAGAAATTACCTTCTTCCTTTCCTGTGTTGTTTCCCTCGTTAAGAACACACTGACTTCACAAAGTGAGTGCTAACTGACCTGAAAAACTCATTTCTTGTATAGAGAACTCAAAGTCCAACTTGCTCACTGGGGCCTGAATTTCACCCTTCAGCTACAGCGTTGAGATTGAGTGACTGGTGCAGAGACAGCAACCATCCCCTTTCCTTCCTCTCTCCAGTTGTCTTTCTCTCAGTCCTGAACTTTTTATTTTTTTAATACCTTCTGTATTGGTACACTGACTTTTCAGACTTCCAAGGCAGGCAGGAGCACTCAGAGTTTCAGCACAGGGCTCCAAGCAAGGCACATCTTCCCAAAATGCAGAAAAATCCAGAAGCGTTTCTCAGGACAGCAGCATCTTCCTGATTTGAACAGCAAGACCCCATAGGTGAGGACAGGCTTAGTAATTCCACAGCTTTCAAAATCCCATTTCATGGCAATTTCCTGAGAAACCACAGCTCCCTGAGGAAGAGTAAGAAAAGGGGCTTTGTTCTTCAGACCCTGTGGAATCCCACCTGAAAAGGCTCCTTTGAAACCTCATTCCAGCAGCATCCTAAGGAGCCAGTGAGCTTGTTTCTGACACATAACACAACAGGAGATAACTATGGCAGAGAAAAGTGCAACTACACCAGGTCACAAATGGGAGCAGGTCATATAAAATGTGTAACTTGGCAAACAGCACTAAAACAGCCACTCTGGCACAGGGAGCAAAACAAAACTGAAAAATTTGCAGGTATGAAGCAAGCAGATGAACAATGAGAGACAAAGTTAGGGCCAGGAATTTAAAGGAAAGAGACAATAGTACAAAACTTTTCTGGCCCATAGTAGGTCAAGTACAGTGAGATAAAAAACAGACTAAAAGGACATAAAATAGGATTTTATTGTCAAAGAGGTAGGTGGGAACACAGTAAGAGAAAGAAAAAACAGTTTTAGCATGCAGACAGCCATTTCTCCCAGAAGAAATTAATCTTTCAAAAAAGCTAGTTGTGGTATTCCTAGGATCATATTTTGCTTGAGGGAAAGAGACTAGAAAGAATGCCTTCTAAAAGACTCAAAATACAGAAAAACCTGTGCAATTTCAAGCACAAGATGCATTATTTTGGAAGAAAAAAATTGCATTTGCTTTGTATTTTGAGACATGTAGCATGTAAGGCAAGGACTTTCATACATTCCACAAATTATGCAGACCTGGATTTTCTGCAGGCTTTTAAAAAAATACTGTTTCTACTAAAATAATACTAGCTTTTCAAAAATCAGTGTTCAATACAAACCCTATTGCAGGATTTGTGAGCACAATTTCAGTAAAAGGAGAGTGTTTAGGGCAAGAATGCTTGGTATTTTAATATAAAACATACATTCATAATTTAATTTTGGATTAAGTAAGATTGAAAGGTACATCCTGATCCTCTGACCAAATTCAAGTGCAGATAATTAGTCTGCTTTGTGGGGGAAACTAGAAGGCTAAGGAATCCGTTATTTTCTGTTACTACTGAACAATGATCAGTACTTGAATATCAATGCTAAGTGAAGGCGATTTTATACATACAGCTGCTTTTCAAGTTGTTTCAGCAACTTCAGGCAAAATTTCCTGAATGTGCTCAGGTTTCTGGGTTCAAAACCCACAGGCAACACTCCATTCTCTATTTGCAGATGGATTAACTTTTATTCATAAAATAAAATTAACATTTCAGATTTCCTTTTAAAAATACAGACATTGTTATTCTTGGAGAACTCAAACTTTAACCACATTTGTTACCTTCAACATTTGCATACTGTGAGAGACTGAAGTAACAGCCCATCTCCTCCAAGATACTTCTCTTTCTTCTACTACTTCAATAACTGAAAATAACTCCAATTGTTTTCATAATTGCATCCTTTAAGACCTCAGTCCTATCACCAAGTTCTTGTCTTACTGGGCCACAGAACTGCATTTCTATGGGAAATGAAAGAGGCTACTCTCCATTCACTTACTTTTGGGAAGTGTGGCACAACAGTTTGCATCCATATGGCTAATCTGTATTCCCTCAAAACAAGGAAGGGTTCTTCCTCATTGCAAATGGTTGCTCGTCCATTATATCCATCACTAGGTATTGTCAGAGAAAAAAAAAAAGCAATTGCCTCAGGTGAAAATCACACCGGAAAATTCACTAAATACACAGGATAGTGCTGAAACACAATCCCTAGCCCTGCTAAGTTTCCTAACACAGACAGTCTTAAGGGCCAAACTGATTATTTCTCCCTCACCCATACATATTTTAATTAGTGCACAAGAAGAAATACTATTACATCATGTGGATTGTCAAACAATTGGCTGGTGGAGCTGTAAGCAAGGTCTTTTTAAAAAGACTGCGCTCTCAGATTTTTCTGAGACTGATGTATTTGTGATGGTGCAGTGCAAAAGTAACAAGGTTTAAGATAACAGCTTCTTTATTCATCACAGTTACTGTGAGTATTATACTGAGAATTATTTTCAGACTATCACATTAAAGATGCACTAAAGATGTGTGACTCCTTCCCACTCCTTCAAAAAAAGATGGGAGGGTAGAGAGGGAGAAAGAAGCTGAACTAGAACAGTTTGTGAAAATGACAACACATCTAATACTGAAAAAAATCATAAAGGCAAGAGCTACATCCTTAAAATAACATTTTCAGTTTAATACAGATACTCTTTCTCATTTCCAAATTTAAGCAGGTATCCCTCCTACCGATTTTATGACAAGTCCTGTCATGTTGAGCAGTCCTTGGCTCTCTAGAAATGTTCCTGCTCAACATCTTCTCAAAATAGTTCTTGGTTGTTCTTGCTGCAAGAATTATTTGTTTCAGACTATAATTTCTACTTTCCATTAACCAAGGCTCAGTTCTGTTTTGGATAAATTTTGATGTGTGAGCAAAGCTCCTGACTTATACAGCATGATGTAATTGTGCTGACAAGATTCACTTGCCAAGCTAAAACACACAATGGTAAGGGAATGAATAAGCAAGCATACAAAAGGCTGGTCATATCATCAAGTCATCTATTAAAGCTGTCTAGCATTCTCTTAAAAGTGTTGAAATCGCTTAGAAATCTACCAAAAACTCTTGGGCTAAATTTATTCCCACAAAAGGTGTTGGTCCTAGCCTGAATTTTCCTGAAGACATCAAGAAGATGGTGAAGGCTGCAGTGATTGGGCATTTCCTTGTCCTTGCTGTTTTGGACTGTTATCAGCCAAGCTGGAAGTTAGAGATCTTATATTGTCAACCATTACCCTTTAGGGAGAAGCAAGTTGTGTATTTCATGTGAGGGTTCCACAAAAAATGGAGAGGAATAGATATGGATGAAGAGCAAAGAAGAATTTTCCTGCTGGAAAGGCCACCTCAAAAACTCAAGGAGAAAGCAATACTGGTTCTAACAAAAGGACATGAACTGAGAATACGAGGCAGTAGATACTGGAACAGGGAAAGAAGCTAGAAATGAGAGCTGGTGCGTAGGCAGAGACAGATTGTACAGGAATCTGAAGGAGGATAGATACTGCTTTACACTGCTGAGTAATCCTGGCCACAAAGGTAACTTTCTCAGCTGTACAATCAATTTGGGCATATGGACAAATTATGACAAGTCTAAGAACAAGGAAGATTAAGGGGTGATTTTTACGTGCTTGGACTTCCTGGGTTAAGAAGTCATTGACCTGTTGCAGATTCCCACTGGTCTTCTAGGGTATTTTGGTGAAAGATAGTATCTCACATTTCCCAGCAAGCTCTCAGCTCACAAACTGAAGAGGACAGGAGGTGAAAAAAATGTAATCTAAGAAAATAAACAGAACCATTTATCTGAAGAAGAAATACTTTTTTCCTCAAAACAAAAGGCAAATCTAAATGCTGTCTTCCTTCTTTTAACAGGAAGAGCTGCTTTATTATATAACACATATAATTGAAGCAAAAATTTAAGATTCACAAAAGTCTTAGAGCTACTTATATGGACAATCAAATAATATCAAAAAGACATTGCTGTGAAGTAATAACAAATGATTTACTGGGTAGTGTTCCTTTACATCTCTTCTATATATATATTCAGAACTGGTCACAGGGAAAAAAATTGATTGGAACTATGGGGTTTTATGTGTGGATTGGCAGTCTGAATTAGAATAGCATAAACTTTATTACTACACAACCAACACTTTTTCCTCCTTAAGTACAACCTTTAAATGCAGGCTCTTGAGTCAGCAAAAATTTGAAACAGAATCTAATATTTTGTTAAGATCTATTTTCTCTCCTTTTAAACCTTCAGTTTTACTAATTATAAAGGAGTAAATTTAGCTTATTACCTTATCTCATATTTTCCCACCTAATGTTTACTGTAAGAATATATGAAAGACACAAACAAAGTATTTTTCTTGCCTACTTTTCTCTGTAAATCATTTTGGTGGACTCACCTGCTCCAGCTCTCTGGAGGTATCTACTTCTTTCCATTAATCAGAGTGGAAAGGTAGAGAGCTAGCATAGGCTGGACATTGAACTTTCAGACTGCAAAGACTCTAACATAACCCTAGGTTACTTCCATTCAGTTCTATACTACATAAGAGTTTCTAACACCTTCCTAAAGCAAAAAACATACAGAAAGTCAATCAGTTCTTAAATCCTCCTGAGGTCAACTAGTACAATTCTGCTCTTTTGACTTGGAAACCACTACAGACCATACACACACACAAAAACTTGAAATACTGCATTATCTCATTCAAAGAAAATAATTGGAAAATTACTGAGGTGAATTGTATTTTGTGATGATGAACCAAAGTCTGGGTCTAGTGTTTCTTCACTTATACATATTCAAACTTTTAAACATAGGTTGAAAGAATGAAAGCTTAAGCTTATATGGGAACAGACTTAAGTAGTTCATGAAATTCAATACTTCATAAAAATCTTTGTTACAAATTAATCTCTGAAAAGTAGTAAGTCAAGCCTGTAATGCCTTAGAATTAACCCTTCCATATTCCCTTTTCTATTGCTATTAATTTTTTATTTAGTACACCTCCAAAAAGATTCATCTAGACCCTGGGGGAACAGAAGCTGGAGACAGTCTTCAGTGACATTCAAATCAAACTGACTGTCACATGGAATAGTTAATGCCAAGCCAAGTCTTTTAATGAGAACTTGGAAAAAAAAAAAAAAAAGACTTCTAAGTCTACTGGCTTTTTCATCTTCTCCCTAGTCATTTTCTTTGAAACAATTTAAACTAGCAACAGTCGGCCAAGTTTGATTACCTTCAATTTTATATGCCTCTGCATTTAAGCAAAGAAAAATTTGGAAAAAAAATTAGTAATTCTTGTCATAATTTTTCATTGGGTTGCCAGAGAATTACAACAGAACATCACCACATACCTTGATATGTAATAAAAGATAAATTATGATGTACCTGAAGTAGATTAAAAAGAAAAAAAATCAATGCAATCAGAACTCTTTGGGAAGATTGATAATCAAGAGCCTTGAACTGTTGCACATGTTTCCTACATAATAATCTTTTTTTCTCCTTCTTCCATGTACAACAATATATTTACCTTTAGAAAACAAGGAACTCTTCAGAGCAGCATTTATTGGCTGTACTTTCATTGTACAATAGGAGCATGCACTGCTGTATAAGTAAATATTACCTCAAAGTAAATACCTCACACAAATGCACTGTGCACTTCTGCTTTATGATTTGTTCCAAGGCCCATTTGCTGCCACCTCTACAAGGATTATGCTGCAATCAAAGCCAGGAATCACTTGCCACCCCTAACCTGCCAGTAAGCTTCTTCATATCCAAAAAATAAGAAGTGGACAAGAATGCTAGATGGAGCAAATCTATAAATGAATATCTCATATTTGGCTTAATTTTTTTATTTGTTTATTTTAAGAAACCAAATATGTTTCTGTTATTAACTTCTTATCCACCTCTCTCATCAGAATAGTGGTATCTACAGCAAGAACAGATATCCCAGGTCTACAAAAGGCAGGAAGGAAATGAACCTGTACCATTACAGTCAGATGGACCTTCAGTGTCTTTTCCAAACTAAATGATTCTGTGATTACACCATCCCTACCATGTAAACTATGAGTGTTCTAAGAAGAGCAGAAGAGTGCTGAAAGCACTCTAGGTACCTGTTTACCCCCTGGTTTCACAACTCCCAGACTGATGGCAGTATCTGAATATTCAAATATCTCCACAGAAGTCAAAATTTTGGTGACAGGGTTTTGTTCAACCCACAGAAAATGTGGCAAAGATTACAACACAAGTAGATTTTTCCTGGTTTGAAGAATATCTACAAAAACTTGGTTTGTTTTCTCCCCTCTCCAAATAGAGGGGCAGAAAATTTCTTCTATTTTTAAAATAGATCCCTAAAACTGGAGAGTCATGGCAAGAGGTCTTAAAGATCCACAAAATAAAATTGCCAATTACTGTGGTAATAAAAATGTTTTATACCATTTGTTTCATCAGTGTTTGTTTGTAAGTTGTTAGGGTTGGAGAAACAGTACAGAGAATGTGTTAATATTTGCCTAAAAATTAAAACAAACAACCTAGGTTAGAATTATCTATTAAAAATTTCCCCACTTCATGTCAAAACTTTCTTAGTGTTCTTTTAAAATCCATTCAAACAAAAATGTGTGATGCCCCTATGGTCACATGAAAAGCCACAACCATGATAAATCTGTGTGGTGCAAGGAAAAAGAGATGCAGCATTTTAGACTTAGGCTTAGAGATAAATTCCCATAATGAAATTTTTTAGTTTTTAAGAATTCTCCAAGGAATGAGGTAGATTTGTCCATTTATTTCAAATGGAAAATATACACTAGGACATCAAAAAATATGGGAAACTTAAATCTCAGTATGGTATCTCTTTCTGCTTGAGATACTCTTACTTGATTGAAGTCTGAACTCTGAAATCCAGAGGAAAATCAAAAGGGACACTGAATAAATGAATCTTTCTGGTGTTGTTGGCACTAAGGGAGGAGTGTAGCAATATTCCCTTCCCAGGGCAAGACCTGCTCAATTTTTTCCTATGCAATTCTATAAATAGCCTGGCTCTCAGAAAGGAAAATTGTCTTTATACATCAACTCAATCAAAACAATACAGAACAAAACAAAAGAAATTACTTTTCTAGTCATTTTGTACAAAGAACTGTTCCATCTTTTAAAAATTCAAATTATTTTAACAAGAATTAAAAGACAGAGCAGTCCTCTTGAAGAAGCCCACAGGTCCACTGATGCAGAAATTTCACTTTTCAACTGTGTCTGGATTATCCTAGCTAAAAATTACTCCAGCAGGATTTTTACTGGGAGTAGAAAATGTATCTTTTCATCTAATTTTCAAGAATAACACAGTTACCCCAGAAAGCACTTGAGTAGTAAGATTCATTCCAAGTAATTTATGCATTCTGTAGAAGCATGACATATAGTTGAACATAATGTCAATTTTGCATGATTCTAGTCTTGGTTGTTCAAGGAACTCTGACAATTTCTATCACCCTTAAATAGCATGACTTCTTGGTAAGTATCAAGTTCTGACTAATCTGTTCTTTTTACAGAAACAAATGTTTTACAATTTGTATTAATACGCAGTAATCAAAATAAGGAAAAACTACGGTTTCTTTTCATCGCATTGGTACCCAACACACATCTTATCCAGGGGATATTTTCATACTGTATTTTTTGGCACAATCAACTCTTTGAAAAGTTCATCAAAGAAATATGAGATATAGCTGTCTTCTTTCTCTCAAAACCACCCTTTCCTAATCTTCTACTATATACAAACAAAGCAGGATCCACTCTGACACAGGATAACCACTGGTTGAATCTCTACTTAAATATATGCAAAGTTTATGTCAGCAGACTCAAATTTTGGCAACAAACCGTCAAACTCAGCAATGTGGCAGTCAGCAAGGACAAATATTGAAATTCAACAGTAACCAGAATGAAGAAAGACAAGCAATACTGAAACAAGTGACATGTCTGTTGCCAGTTGCACGGCAGATTCAGAACACTGTGCATGAATTGTCCCAAGTCTGCAAATGCGGCTTGCCTAAGTCCTCTTCCTTGGGTTTTCCCTCCTAT
This sequence comes from Molothrus aeneus, assembly GCF_037042795.1. NCBI lineage: Eukaryota > Metazoa > Chordata > Aves > Passeriformes > Icteridae > Molothrus > Molothrus aeneus. The sequence goes on from NC_089648.1 coordinate 45,677,790, forward strand.
AATAGGAGTTCTGCCACTGAAACCACAAGTGCTCACACCAATGGAGTCTGACTCCAATTTCTGATCCAGGTGCAGCAGACCTGCAGAGCACAAAGGGCCAGACAGCATTCCTGAGTCTGTGTGTGAAGCAGAGCATCTCCAACACACCAACTGGGGGAAAAACTGACAAACAGATTGATGGCACAGCTGTGACTTTGAATCAGCAGAGAATGAATAAGCTCTGAAGCCTGAGATAAGAGACAGACATACATAAGCTTAGGGGACAGTATCATTCAATACTGAAAGAAGAAGGGACAGAACTGTGAATGCCAAAGACAGCACCAAAGACAGGATGGACCTTGCTACCAGGTGATTATACTCTGCAGAAGCACCAGCACCTGAGATCATTAACACAGCACGAGGCAGAGCTCAGACAGACAGTGCATAAGCAACTGATCTGGCCAAGTAACTGCCAGAGATTGAATGAAGAGCAGCTAAATATTTAGGAGATAAAAAACCCTAGGTACTGGGAGGAAAAAAGGTGAATTTCCACCTAGCTAGTGAAGGATACATCCTGTGCAACTGAGTCTCTAAGACATCTTTCTTTAGCTTATCATTCTTATGTGCACATTCTTAGGTGCATTCTTATGTACATTATCATTCTGTAGTGCAAAGTACAATTACATCTTAACCACTATGCAGAATACACCAGGATAATCCAAAAGGAATAATAAAGTAGAATTATTACTCAAGGACAGTTTTCAAGATTATGTTTCTGATAAGCTGTCAAAAAGAGAAAGGCAATGGCATTAAAAAGACATCCCCATAAACGCATTTAAAAGGTTTTCGAAAAATGGAGGATTCTTTCCCAAAAAATATTAAGAAGACCATGCCATGCTCTAGAAAATAGTGAAGGGGAAAAGTTTAATAATAGTAAGAGTTCAAAAGATTTTAAACAGTTATTTAACCAATTGTAAATAATTCATGAGAGAAGACAGGGAAACCCTTTATTGGTTGAGGCCAAAAGCACCTAAGCCAGCTAGAAGAATGTTTCCTTCCCTTTCCAGAGAGAGTATTTCAAGCTTAATGTAACAGAGAAGAACTGGGTTTTTCAAAACTTTTGGAGGATGCAGAAACCCAAATAATCTTCATTCTCATTTTCCCATGCACACTCTATACCTGCTAGGAGTACCAACTATTACTCAGAGCACTCTTGTGAGAAAAGCTAACGTGTTTTTTTGGTTTGGTTGTTGTTGTTTTTCTTTGGTTTTTGTTTGGGTTTTTTGTTTGTTTTGTTTGTTTGTTTGTTTTTTAATCCAGATATCTATTTAGGTAGATAGATCTTAAACACACTTGGAGGCAAAAGGCAAAATCAGCTTTGGGTAGACCAGAGGACTACTCGTGTCTCTACAGACGACAGTTCCCCAACAGCTGCTCCTCTCTCGTATAGGATGTTCCTTCATTCCACCCAAGGGAGATAGGGTAAGTGGGGTTTTCCTACTTCTAGGCATCCCCAGTTAAGAATAGGAAACTAAACAACAGCAAGCTATTCCCTCTTCTTTTCCACCACTCCCACAGGAGCAGTCCCAGGGTGTCTATACACACACACACATGCTGTAGCTCCTCAAAAACAGCATCTCTGGAGCCCTTCCAGCACAGTCAGCCCTAGCAGCTGAGCTCTGCCTTTTGTAACAGCTGCTTCTAAACTGCTGCACAGCCACTGCTGGAAAAGCAGTTAGGCTGAACCATATTATCGAGAAGTAAAAGAAATAATAATCCAAAAGGCATCTACTTTTATTTTTATTTATTGTCCAATACACTGCTTGCAGGTCTGAATCTCTCACAGCACACTGCTTCAGTCTTCTGTCTGTGTGAACAGCTAAGGCATCCTGTCAGCACAAATAAAGCAGGTGGTAGGACAACAATCCCTTGCCCAAGCATCTGAGATTTCCCCAATGAAAGTGAAAATCATCCAATGGGAAGCATGTGGTCCCACCGATCCCCACAGCCACTTTTAACTATATCCCTATCCAACTATCTTTCCTTTCTTTTCATTGTGACCGGATCAAAATCCCATCAAAAATTGAGAAAGCTAAGAGACCTTTTCTTTATGATTTTCAGTGTTTGCACCTAGTATTCCAAGTACATGCAACACTGTCATCATGCTTACATCCAGAAGAAAGAGTAAGATGTTTATTGTGAGAAGGAAAGGCAGCGCTTCATAAGCCATGTTTTGGTCATGAAAGATTAAAGAAATTAAGATATTAACTTCTCCGATCAACTGATCAGGTTTGATCATGAAGTCAAAAGCAGGAAACTGCATCATTGATTTTATTGCCTAAATTTATAAACCTTTTAGTCCTATAAAAAATAAAATAACTGCTCCATTTGCGTTAAAGACTTGAAACTCATATTTTTATTTATTGTAAATAAAGTACCTTGGAAATCCATTTGATGCACAAAAGCCTAAGAAACAGAGGTGATGAGAATAGTACCTAGTGTTCCTATCAGCCAACTCTGCAAGATTTAGTTTGAGACTTTATCTGTAATTACAGTTACTTGTTCTTATCTCAGTGAGTAACTGCAAACACGACACAGCCTGAGAACAGCAAAGTTGCTTTTCAAGTTTTGTCTCTTTTCCCCTTCCAAAGAATTGGAAAAAATTTAGGCAGTTATAAACTAAAAATGCACAAAATGTTTCCCTTACACATTCAAAAGCCAGCAAGAAGTGCTGCTTAACACAATTAGATTTAGCCTTTCACAGGTGCTTTCTGGAGGTGCCACTGGACGTGTCATTTTGCACAATGGTCAGAACCCAGCAGTCTGGTGCCAGGAACCCTCAGTCTCCTAAATTCATAATTTGTCATTTGGCTCCAGTTTCTCTTTTGCCTGGGTTCATTGATTCTCTCTCTTCACCCTTTTATTAGCAGAAGTGAATAGAAAAATAATTTAAAAGTAAAGGAAAATCAACAGAATCCTCAGCTAGATGCTCCCACTTCTGGAGTCCTAATCCACTGGGCTGCCTGTGCCATTAGCTAAAGCTATAGAAGCAGTGCACAAAGGGGGAAAATGCTTTGTTTTGGTATTGCAAGTCCGGCAGTAAGGGCCAGGCACTGTCCATCCTAGATGCAGGAAACTCCTATTTACCATATCAAAACTCAGATTCTCCATGGCCTTAAAGCAAAAAGGGCCATATTTTTACAATTGCCCCCTAGGCCAGCATCATACTTCCGTGGACTTCTTGCCACCACATGTGTTTTCTCAGATATAATATTTTCTTCTCTTTCTAATGGTAAATTTAAAAGGTTACCCCACAGACTAATTTTTATCCAGTACTTATTTTGCCTGAAGGGCTGGAATTGTACTTAATACACTGACATAAAATCAGCATAACCACTGCAAGCAGAACTCTGCCAACACCACTTGAAAGCATACTGTGCAAAATCACAATGTGGTGAAAAAAAATAATTCCTTTACAACTCCAATCATATTCTCCAAGTAGCCACATTTATAGCACAATGTGTGAATAAGGGTATAGATTTATCAGGCAGTTTTAAGAAAACACATTAACAGAAAAAGTTTAAAGGAGAGTGGTAGTTTTTTATATACAATGGTGATTTTCTTCTGTGAAGAGTTCTAATGTGTTTTTCAGTTAATTTCTGCAAACCCTCCTGTATTACTCATTTCAGTATTAAAGCAGAAACAAACACTTCCTTACATAATCTTAATTATATTTCTCTTTTGCTAATAATATCTAAAAATCAACACACTACAAATACTTGAAAGGCATCAATCCTATTTGCAAAGCCAATTTTAGCAAGCTCAAAATATCTAAGAAAAGTGTCAGTCACTTTTTCTACAGAATTTCATGTGCTACAAGAAACAGATTGTACTTATCATCTTATCAAAAACTTACTGTCAGTTTACAAATATATTAGTCAGGAGTACTTCTCATGCAAGGAAACATTCTGAGTTCAAAACCCAAGAGAGTTAAAAGGGAACTCTAATACATGACAGCACAGCAGTCTCCCCTTTCAAAAGTCTGAAGACCTAATACCAGCTATTGCCCAGTATCTTCCTTACTTCCTTAAATACTCAACTTTCCTACCACCTTTTATACATAGAGACTTATATCACTGCATACATACAGTATGAAAATTTACAGAAAAACATACAGTCCTTATGATCAAATTTTATCTCATAACAACAAAGTCTAAAAGCATAGCTAGCCATTAACAATTAAATTTTGAGAGGAGACTTGCATGAGAAATGTCTCACCCTGAGATATCTGTAGAATTACCTAAAATACAGCATATGGAAGCATCCTCCAACTGCCTTCCTCCTAAAAAGCCTTTTACTGCTCTTTCTTCCATAATTTTTCAGATATTCCAGCTTTTCCAGCCCCCCAGGCCACCTGGATCTTAAGTAAGGTTTTCACCATCACAACTCAGCACCCGTTCTTTTCTTCCCTGCACTGCTACCAGTTACAACATCTCCCTTACGTTACTTCTAGAGAATCCTCTTCTAATTTTCAACCTTCACTAGCCTCTTTATTCTCCTCAAACTTCTCAGATTTAATCTGTTAGTTCCTCCAATATTTAGCCCTTGTGTACCCTTTCGACCATATGTTCAACTTTGTTGATGGCCGTAGGCTCAGCTTAACCCTTCTCAAAGCATAACTTTCCACCTTAGTGTGGAGAGTAAACCCCTGAAAGGCAAGAACCTGGCCAAATGTGTGGATTGCCCCTGGCTGAGCAGGAACCAGCATAGCACTGTGTCCTTCACTCCAGCTGCCACCCTCCAGCTGTACCTTGGTTTTTAGATGGTTAAAACTTCCATTAGGTTTTAGAACACTTGGCACAACCAGTGCCAAGTTCATTGTCTTTTTAATGCTACTGCTGCCATGTAAATCTTTAGCAGTGGCAGCTCCTAGGAGATAGTTTATGTCCTGGTGCTGCTCAAGCAGTCTCTATTACAGAAGGTGAAGCGAGAAGTTAATACTTGAGTTCAGGTTTATAATCCCCCATCACAAGTAGGCAATAGAAGCAAATTTGGAAGTGACCTCAGTTTATAAGATGGTCCATCTTTGAGAGCATGTAAACAAAATGCCTGGCAGGTAGTGAAATAAAACCTTTATGTCCATGTGAACATACACATACATATGTAATCCTATTTATGTAATGGCAACTCCACACTTTTCTTCATGCTGTTTGTACCTTTGTGTGCACTGGAATCAATCAGCCTCAGTCCCAGCAGTTCTATGAGCTTTTATCTCCCAGCATTTTCTAAAAGTGGCTGATGGTGACTGATATAAATAAAAGCAGCTTTTTACAGGAACAACAGATTTATAACTTTAATAAGACTGCCCTCCTTCCTGCATTAAAGTCTACAGTACATGACAAATCAGGTTAAGCAAGCTGGTATCAAATCTGAAGCCAAATGCATTTTTGAGCCAAATCTTAATTCTCTGAAGAGCTTCAGGCATATTTTGAAGATGTTAAATTATTGATAAGGAAAATCAATTCTTTTTCCAGCTCAGGCAATGTCATACAGTCAGAGTAGCTAAGGCAGATTTTCTGTTTTATTTACATCATGACCCTTTAGAATTAAATTACCTACTTTGTTCCTCTTTAGAATCCTGATAAACAGTCACTACCAACAGCTTAACAACTTCTGTTAATGTCAGATAAAAGATTTGTCTGAAAACAGACTGTCAGAAACAGACAAGAAAACCATGAGACACCAGCATACTCCTAAGTTTATTTATTAAACTCCTATTATTCCACCAATACCATTAAACCTGGACACTTAAGCAAATGAACTGCAATGTGTTCTGATCTGCCCATGAACAGCTTCCTCCAAGGGTCAGAAATAATAAAACATGTTCCATTCATGAAGGCATCAAAACAGCAAACAATCCTGGGACACTGTTGGCAGATAGCAAGAATAGTTCTTTGCAAACTTTTCCAAACCAAAAAATTAGTAGTATCTACATATATCTACTTCCAAGTTATTTCAGTCCCAGTGATTTTATTCAGCATTGATCTCCTAGCTTTTCCAGATAAAAGCTTGGGCACAACAATGGTTATGGGGATGGAAGCATTTTTAAAAGTACCCCAACCATTATAGTACAAGATACATCAAAGAGGAAAAAAAGAAAATGTTACCAATCTTTCCCATTCGAAAGTATAACAGCAATAGTGAACAAGCAATTATTTACCAAGGATCAACAACCACCTTCATTCCCTTTCCCAAAAACGTCCTAACAATCAGTTTTAGGACTTCATGACATCATATGGTGAGTTAATGGAGAATTCCCTTAAGATTTCCTATTGAAGATGTCCAGTTTAGTAAAAAATGCAAGTATCTGACAGAAGAAAAACTGACTCTCCAGATTGGTTACTATGCTTCTCCCATCGGATATTTCCAACTATATCCCATTGTACTGTTATATACAGAAGAACAGCCTTAACAGATAAAAATTAGTAACTGTGTGCACACAAAAATATCTTTTGTCCCCTGAATATCCTACTAGTTAGGCCACCCTCCAAGATGCCTCTGCCAAATGCAAAAGATCTGTTCCCAGTTCTTCGATGGGTGTCCCTAGAACTGAGAAAAAGTAGATTATTTTCTGTAAGTGATGTGAGCCATCAACACTAGTTCCCAAAATATTCCCAAATGAAACCACTCAGCAAAAACATTGAGGTTGCAATTAACTACTGAACAAGCAAATTCATATTTTTGATTAATAAAGCATCTCTAAGAAAATCCCTTATAAGTTCTAATATGAAACCCGCAATAGCAATAAGTAATAAATGCCAGTTTTTCAATCAGCCCCAATTCAAATGTGAGATGGCAAATAACCAGACAGGAAAACTATCTGAAAACATACATAATAGACCCTCAAAATAGAGAGGAATTAATTCCTTTGTTGTAAGTGACTCTCTCTAAACTCCGATTTTCACGACGCTGTTTATGATCTAATTAAATGAGAAATCTGCTGCGGCAGGAAGCTCACCTAAGCGCTCCGGAGAGCACTCATACGTCTAGGCAAAACACAGCTACTTGCGGAAGGTAAATAACAGATGTTGTTTTTCCTTCTTACTTAACTACTCCTGCATCTGCCGCCTCTCTACCCGTGGAGCCCGACAGCTCCCGGCAGGGTGAGGGGGCAATGGGCAGCGGCGGTGCCGGGGGCAGCGCGGGTGGCGGTGCCCCGCAGCTCTCCCCGGATCCCGGTGCCGATGTCCTGCCAGGCTCCCAGCCCGCAGTAGACGCACGCTGCCCACCGCCCCCCATGGGTCCCTCCCCACAGCGCCCCGGCCCAGCGGCGCCCCAGGCCCTGTCCCGGCCCCTCTCCCCGCCGGGCCGGAGGGAGCGCGGGCCCGCCCCGCCCGGGCAGGGCTCGGCGCGCAGCGCGCAGGCGCGGGGCCGCCTCCTCCTCGCACACCGGCGGAAGCCGCGCCGAGTGCGGCCGCCCGCGCCCCGTCCGCCGGGAGCGCCCGAGCCCCGCGTGTTCCCGCTCCCGCACTCTCCCCACCCTGCGCGGAACGGATGGCGGGGGTGGGCGCGGCCCTGCTCGCGGGGCTGCTGGCGAGGCTGGCGCTGGTGCTGTACGGGCTGCACCAGGACCGCACCATGCGGGTGCGCTACACCGACGTCGACTACCGGGTGTTCACGGACGCGGCGCGGCTGGTGACCGAGGGGCGCTCGCCCTACCGGCGGGCCACCTACCGCTACACGCCGCTCCTGGCCTGGCTGCTGACGCCCAACGTGCTCCTCACCGAGGCCTTCGGGAAGCTGCTCTTCGTGGCCGGGGACCTGGCGGCTGCCGTCGTCGCTTACCGGGCCCTGCGGCGCCGTGGGACCCCCGCCGGGCGCGCCTGTGGGTGCTGCGCCGCCGCCTGGCTCCTGAACCCGCTGCCCATGGCCGTGTCCAGCCGGGGCAACGCGGAGGCGCTGGTGGCGCTGCTGGTGCTCGCCACGCTCTACTGGGTGGAGGCGGGCAGCGTGGGCAAGGCCGCCGTGTGCTACGGGCTGGCCGTGCACATGAAAATCTATCCCCTGAGCTACGCGCTGCCCATAGCGCTCCGCCTGAGCGCCGCGCCGGGCCGCGGGGCGCTGCGGGCGCGGGGCGACAGAGCGGCAAAGGTCACGGTCATGGCGCGCCTCTGGCACCTCTTGGTGAAGATGCTGAACCGCGACGTGCTGCTCTTTGGAACAGTTGCCGGATCAGTGCTGGCTGCCTTGACTGTGGCATTTTATCACCTCTATGGCTGGGAGTTTTTGGAGCACGCCTACCTCTATCACCTGACTAGGAGGGATATCCGTCATAACTTCTCTCCCTATTTCTACATGTTGTACTTGACAGCAGAGAGCAAGTGGAGTTTTGCCCTTGGGCTCGCAGCTTTCCTGCCTCAGCTGCTTTTGCTCCTGGTTGTTTCCATAGCGTTCTACAGAGACCTTGCCTTCAGTTGTTTCCTACACACCGCTATTTTTGTGACTTTTAACAAAGTATGCACATCCCAGTACTTTGTCTGGTATCTCTGCCTTTTGCCCCTTGTAATGCCTAGTATTAAGATGTCTTGGCATAGGGCCGTGCTGCTTCTCTGTCTGTGGTTCATCGGACAAGGCCTGTGGCTTACTCCTGCATTCTTTCTGGAGTTCAAAGGATATAACACTTACTTATTTATATGGATGGCAGGCTTGCTTTTCCTTTTAATTAATAGCCTCATAATTGTTCAGATTATTGCACATTATCAAAAAGAAACACAAGTTGCAAAAAAACTGAAGCAACAGTAATAAACTGCCCAAAATCCATAAACAGCCCTACTGTACTCTAGGTAAGGCATCACATATCACCAGCACTTCATCTAACAAAAGTGCAATTAAGTTGTACTAAAGCACATTGTGTGTAAATGTTACTGTTTCAGGCCGTGAGAGCACTGATGGGCCTCAGCCACCCTGAGCAGCCCAGTCCTGCCCTGAGCAGTGTCAGCAGGGGTACCTGTCTCCTGTGTGGGTCTTGAAAGTGCATTGCAGCCTTCTCTCCAGCACTGTCTCCAGCTCTGTCCTCTTGCTCCTGATTAGAATGCCTGGAAATACCCTGGACCAGTTCATCACTTAAACATGTTTGGGGCTTTGGTGAATGGGCTCTACCCATCTGCACTGACTGTCTTCACCTGCTGCTTCCAGAGACAGTGGGGCTGTGCCCTGCCCTTTGACCCCTGTACTGGGGACACCCAGTTCTGCTCATACTCCCTTATGGACTAGGCCTGGCACCTTTTTTCTCATTCTCAGTGTTAGTCTGATGAGGACCTTGGCCTTTACCTAGAATAACACGGGAGATAATAAAGGTGGAATTTGGTTATGAAATTGGAGTTTGACAGTTTTGTACATTCCAGTAGGTCAGTGGGGTGTTTGGCAAGGCAGTCACTCAACATTTACGGTGGGGTTCATTTTTTCTTTTGTTTCCACAGTAACATCTTAGCTATGTGGCCTGTACCTGCTCATTATGTAATTAGCTCTTTGAGGCTTCTAATTTATTTTAGAATTCAGATATTCCACTCTTTCACTTATTTTTGCATATTCTGTTCTGTTTGAATTTTTTAATAGATTTATTCCCCTTGCCATGGGGGAAGTTTTACCCATATACCTGTCTTGGATCACAGAGATGTATAAAGCTTATATATTTGTTTCTTCCTGCCAGGCTCCAGAAAAGAGGCCACTGCCTTACATTTCCATTAATAAGTGGTTATTGTGGGTGTTAACAATAGCAAATGCAGAGTCAAATTACACTTAGAATGGCACCTGTGTCCCAAAAGCACTAGAGTTTATGCCAAAACAGTAATTGGAAATGTTGTTTCTCAGTGGTTCCGTTTCTCTGCTATTAAAAAGAAATGAAAAAATGAAAGGAGTTGAAGAAAAGGGAAGTTTTGAAATAGGAAGCTCTACAACTTGTCAAAACACATTTATTCCTGTAGGAGACACTGGAAGATTTGGAATTGAGTGCCAGGTGATGATGAGAGGAGAGCAGAGCCATTTTGGAATCAATACTCTCTAGAACATCCCACAAGAGGTCTGATGTACACAGCTTTTGACAGAGGCAGAAACTGACAATGTACTTTAGTAAAATATACTTTAAATAGGCAAATGCCAAATAGAAGGATTTTCATATTTGCCTCATCTTTTAGTTACACCCAATGCAAAAGTGAAAACCCTACTATGTAAAATAGAGTGGGCTTCAAGGCAAAATAGCTTCAACCACTTGGTGGAATTCCTGGTGATGTTGCTGGGAAAGGGTGTGGCCAAATGGATTTGCCAGGCTGCCTCTGATCCCTGGTGGTCTCCTGAGGCTGCCCTCTTCCACAGCACTGCACTGACTTCCAGCTACTTCACGTGCAGGATTTCTTTTCCAGGTTGTAGTGCTGTCTTGCAACATGGAATTACAGTATTTTAATCTGTGAATTTTTCCCATTGCTTCTCAGCCTCACTGAGTTTCATGTAACTGAGGTGGTTACATGAAAGAGAGGAAACCCCTGAGCCCTCACAGCCCAGAGCCAAAGGACGTGTTATCAGGAGATGTGATCGTGTCCTTGTACCACTCTGGCCCAATTTAGACATTCTGATGTGCTAGAAGAACAATTTCCCTGTGATTTCCATGGTCAGAGTATTGGGGGGTGTTTCTGCTCCCTCACTGGAAAGCTTTTCTCTGCCATCTGCCTTCTCACTTGCCTTCAAGCTGTGAAAATCTTGACAGCCTCTTTGAAAATCCAGAAATTGGATAAGGCAATGGATATTCTTCTGGCTGTCTTGGTTTTTTGGGGCAGACGTGGCACTGATTTCCTTCTTTATCTGGGATGAAGAAAGTTTTATAGCACCAGCCTGTCTACATCTTCCACTAGAGGTGTATCAGTCAAAAAACTGGTGGCATAAGCCACTTGCACACAGTTTTATATTAATCAGCAAGACATTTTGTGTGTGCTGTGAGCGTGTGAAGCAAAATCCTCCCATGTGGCTTTATTTTCCAGGGCAGGGTTTGATATACCCAGCTTCCACAGAAGACTGAAGAGGCTCTGCTGTGCAATACTTCTACTCACCCCATGCTGATGTAGAGGCAATGGCTCATTTTTCTTTTTTGCTGACCTTCCATTATCTGTTACACATTTTTCTGTTGCAAAAAGCGTGTTTTCTTCCCCCAGAGCAATGTTCTGTATTGCTTTAACAGACCTACCTATGCTGTTCGCAGACATTTCCACACCTCTATTTTTCCCTTCCTATTAGCAAAGGAAGCAAATGCCAGCTATAAGGCATTTCTAACCTCAAAAACCTACAAAACCCAGCATTTTAAGTTACTGTATTTGTGACAGAATTGTAATTTTTTAGGTAAGAAGTAATTTCCTTATGAAAAATAAATTCTTGTCTTGTTAATAGCTACATCATTTTGAGAAGGCAAATTTTTCAGTTATTCTGCATCATTTTTCAGAATTCAAATTCTGAAGCAGCAACAGGAGCTGAAGGGTACCTTCCATTTGATGGTCAGTACCAGTCCTGCAGTGATGATTTGAGAAAGCCATGCATAAACAAGCTATAAAAAGGCTTTTAAAAAAACCTAGATTTACAGTTGTCATTTTAATAATCCAGGACGAGTCCCTCTTTTTACAGTTGCTTTCTAAATCACCCAAATGTGTTTGTGATTTAGAAGTTATTCAAATGACTCATAAAAAGCTGGATAAGAGAAATAAACTGAAGGAAACAAACAAAAAGATATTTGAGAGTTTAGATATTGAAAATTGCTTTTAAAAACCAATTCCATAGTTAAATGGAATTGAATAATTTATTCATTTTTTTAAAAGGGTTAAAATAATTTAATGGAGTACCAAATAAGTTATAGTTCTTGAACAAGTTATGGTGAATAGTTATAATGCCTTTAAAATTTACCAAATTCGTTTCCTATGGAACATTTATTGCTTTTGATGCTGTTCAGATTATTTTGCTTGATAACTTCGTGTCCATTTATCCTCTGATACTTAGGAACTGAAGTTTCTCAATGTTAGTGTTCCTTCCCTACCATGTGTTGCAAAACTGTAATGGCGACTACTTTGCTTTTAAAAGTTTGAAATGCCCATTGAAATGTGTCTCATCTGCAGAATTTTTTCACATTGCACTGAAACCAGCCCTTAAGCACAAAGTACAAGAGGTGAAAGAGGGAAAAGAATCAAGAAAAGTATCATTTTTGTCTTGATTTTTCCACTGTAGCCTATTGTCCAAAGACTCATAACTGGATTCTCAGGTGACTTCAGGCAAAGCTCAGCATTTAACAATGATTTGCTTTAAAGTTTATAAGTGCAATTATTAAAAAGGCAGGGTAAACAAAAGTACAATAATAAATATTTCATTCAGTTTTAGTGTGGGAATGCTGAATTACCATCTATGATACAACATACTTGGTCTTTATTAAGGAACTTTTGTGTGTGTGTGTTACTTGCATTGTATTGACTCCTGTCATAGTAAAGAAGGCAATTAGGTGGATTAAACTGAGCTCATCAGAAACCATGAAGCTTTTACACTTAACAGCAAGGGGAAATTCCAACATTTTTTGTAATATTGTATGGAGAAAGTAAATGTTAAAAGAGAGTAAATTATGAGCAAATGGTTTGCTTTTTTTATCTGAGAAGAATGAGTCATCTACTTCAAAAGGGCTGCAGAAATACATAGCTAACACAGGGAACCTCAAAATATATCAGATATTCCTCATATATTTGCCAAAGACAGCTGCAGAATGCCTGTCCTAGTGATATCATAGGATTACCCTGAATTTAGGACAAACCCTTTACTCAGACTGAAACCAAACCACTCAAGCAATTTTCTTGCTTAAGAGCATATTTATGTGCACAATACTTACAAGCCGAAATATTTACCTGCACATAAAGAAACAAAAAGTCCCAGTCAATACATCTTTGAATAATATTTTTCAGAGCTACCCTCTGTAAAACAGGTTCCTTACATATTTCTTATATTTAGCACTCAGAATCTCTAGTGTCTCTAAAAATGAATTACATAAATTTTGATGCATATGGAAAATAAAATCATATGCTGCAGGGATCTTGAGGTGTAATAGGCACAATAAAGAACTAACTCTGTTCTTGAATGTGCACATTCCACTGGTATCCTGATGTTCTTCATTATAAAAATCTGCACTAGTCACATTTGTGTGGGAGACTTGTTTCAGTCTTTATGCATAATGAATGAGGTCAGAGACCTACATTTTATACTAGTGAAAGTATCAGAAAGATAAAATTTTCTTTTGATGCAAGTACCATTGTTTTGAGGTTTATTTTAATTGTATTTCTTTTTTTACAATTATTTTAATTGTATTTCTTTTAAGACATTAATAAATTGATGCAATAAATTCATGCAACTGTTGCACACATTTTTAATAGTTGGAATGTCTCTTTTTATTTGTAATTTTTTAATGGTGCAAGTTGATAGTACTTTGAGCAGAATTCCTCATGACCCCTTTCTGCTACATACTGAGAGGGTTGGGGCTTCTGCAGAAGAGGTTGCTTACTGGGCTGCAGTCTTACTTCATGTGTAGATAAAACTTTAGCTGCAGCCTCTCATTAGTCTTATAGCTTAACTTTCAGATGTTAATGATCTCTTCAGATAAAAAATTTCATAGCTTGCACATAAAGAAATTGCTCATAAGAGATCTTCCATATTTTTCATGGAAATTGGTGGGGAAGCCAGCTAGAACATCTGTGGGAGAAATGTCGAAAAGAAACGTCTGTATCTCATTAGCTACAAAAACAACTTCAGCCTTGGAAATCAGCTGAAATGCAGGCAAATTGAGCAGTAATCCCATACTGTGAAATTCCCATTATTTATATGAAGGGTATTCGATCAAAAGTGCTTTCCCATTTTACAGGAGGAAAATGGGATCTTGATAGCAATTGTCAGAGATGAGTATGACTTCCCTTCCTTCACATTATCGTAAGAGGGTCTATAGAATGTTATATTCTACAGTAGCGCTTGTGGAGTTGTACAGGTGTGACTTGCATAAGCTATTATGAGGCAATATTGTTGGTGTAGCAAGAGGTTATTAGTAAGCAGTTACTCTGAAACTGCTTTTTGAAGGTTAACTCAAGTAAAATCTGATTCCTGCTCCACAAGTCAGCAGCTATGTTAATTGAGATGGTACTGTTTTGACAGTAATTTTCCAAGGAGAACTGCACTCTGTGGCCCATATGTCTCCACTCTCTGTAAAAGAACATTAATTCAAATCCCCTGGTGATCTGACAGTCAACATTTTTTTAATCTATCCCATGTCTCTCCTACTGATCCAATAGATTGAATTAGCCAGGAAGCAGGCTTAGAAAACAAAGTGGAAAACAAAGTAGGATTATCCTTCCTTTATCTTCCACCCCACACAGTGTGAATATATTGAATAATTCAGATTACCTTTTGGAAGAACAAAGTCTCATTTGAGCTAGGTGTTGGAGTACTTTGTTAATATGAAGTATTTTACCAAAATGCACCTGAGAGAAAATTGACTGGTTTGGCTACATGGACTTTTGTCAAATGATGATAAAGCTACTGATAATTTATGTCAGCTTCAATATTAGCACTATGTTGTCATAAATTTCTCAGATATATGTAGGGGTGTGTGTGAGTGTGCAAAACAGGGTAACTAAAAATAGCAATGCTTGTAAATTCTAGTTTCAAGCTTTCCTTACTCAGAGACTGTGGAGGACACATATTGCTATATCCTCACTGAAAGGGAACAAATGCTATATCAGAGAGAATTAATAATTAATTAATAACTAATTATGTTGTTCCCACAGCTGACACCTTTGTGAAGAAAGTAGCACCTTTTTTTACACACAGTCTGGAAATTCACATGAATAACAAGTATTTCACCTTAAAACTGTCAGATGTATTTGAAAATAGATTTTAATTACCATTAGCACTTCCAAGTTTAGTGCTGGCATCAGCCAGCTTGTTAATTCCAGCAGTACAGGAACTGAAGACATGACCAATTTTCCTTCATGCTCTAATAAACTGGCTGATTAAGTATAAGAAAGTTTGATGTTCAAAGTTAACCAAATGTTGTTTGTTCACTGGAAAGAAATGCTGCATGGCCAGGGCCAAAATTTACACATGCAGGATGGAGCAAAGTGGACAAGAAACAAGGGCAAAAAGTGAGGCCCCAGAGACCTTGACTGTTGTCTTGCCTCTGCCACTAATTTATCACTAAGAAGTGATTGCAGCTTGCTGAACTGTTTGCCTTTGCCAGTTGTGGTGGCTTGACACATTTAATTGACACCTTATTCGAGCCACGATGTCTCCTAATCTATTTCTGTAGCTCACTGCCATAAGTGATTGCAGTCTTGTTTGAAACAATTATGAGTCTGACTGGCAATAAACTGTAAACACTTAACTAAAGATATTTTGATTGCAAAATATTCTTCTTTTTTGCATATATTTAAACATTTTTGTGGTGTATGTTAGGCTCTCATGTGCATTCCAGCATTGCATTTTTAGGAGAGGGTGAATTACTGTTGAAGCTAAATGAAAATCTGGAAGCAGATAATAGAATTCATCATAGAAAGCTAGACAATTTAGGAAAATAATTTAGAAAAATTATAGTGAGCTGATACCATAATTAAATAAGGTTTTATTATTACTGGTCTGGTTAGATTGCATTGGAAATTTATATTGAAAATGTATTGGGAAAATGAAACAGCAGACAACTCTGCAGCTGGTATAAATAGCTACCTCAGATATGACAGATAATGGCTCAGGAACTGTTTCTGTATATCCATGAAAAAATATCTTATGCTGTTATCCAAGAAAAAAGTTACTAGTTGTGCAGGACTATGAAGGCAAATTACAATTCTGCATTCATATACAGGTGAAACGATTTCTTTACCTGGATCTTTCTCCAATGATTTTGTTAAAAGAAGCACAGATTGGAATCTGGACCAGATGTGCTGTGCCAGAAGCAGTTACAGGGGGCTCTACATTTGCATCAGCCTTGTAGGCTTCCTGAACAAGGGCTTGCTGAGAGCTGGAGGCCATATCAATGGTGGGAATGCACAAATGCAAATTTCCCCATAGCGTGCCCAGAAGTGATTTCTCTGCAGTCTTAAGATACTCAGATATTGCCTTGATCTACATCATATCACTGTATATATCTCCTCATAAATCTATGCATATCTTAAAGAGAAATGTATACACTGTGTAACCATATAAATCCTCATCTGTAATACTGCAGCAGCAAATTCAGGGACTTTGTGCCCACCTTGACCGGGTAAACATCTGCTAAGAATATAGGAATATGGTTTACAGGGACATGTCAGTCCTGAGAGTGGAGGGGTAGATTTGTGTGGATTGAACTCCCTCTAGAGGGAAGGGGTGAAGTTCTTAGCTCTCCCCAAAAGACAATTTGGCCTTTGCAGATTAATTACTAAAGAAAATGGGGAATAAATCTTCTCCTAATGTTGGAGACACAGAACACAGGGTGCTAAGTTCCATGGCTGTGGAACAACTGATGCAAATACATAGAAAAATATGTCAGGGGCTATTAAATACTAAAACCATATGCTCTGGTCTTGGAAATTCAACAAGCTGCAAATCATGGTGAACTAGGGAAATATTTCTAGGCAAATCTCACCACCGTCTGGTTTTCCTCTATTGCTGGCCACATTTGGAGAAGGATACTGGTCTGATCCATGATGGTTGTTCATAGATTCTTAACCATACAAGAGTCCCCAGCAGAGCACTCCTATCACCAAATGTGCTCCATTACCTGGCTAGACCCTTTATCACACACACCAAGCTGTGTCAGACAGACCCTCAGTTCTGGGCCTGGGTCTCTGCTTGCTCTTTTCTTCCAGAGTGTGCCAGTAA
The DNA here is from genome assembly GCF_037042795.1 of Molothrus aeneus. NCBI lineage: Eukaryota > Metazoa > Chordata > Aves > Passeriformes > Icteridae > Molothrus > Molothrus aeneus. The sequence goes on from NC_089648.1 coordinate 45,694,680, forward strand.
ACCAAAACTGTACCTTGTTTCTCTGGTATTTCACAGATGACAGCTAGCAGCTAGTAACAGATTGATAGGTGAGAAGGGGAGAAAAGGGAAATCAAAACAGATGACAGATCTGTTTGATTGAAAAGAGGTGTTTTTAGCTGGCCAGGTAATTAAAAAACAGGTAGATTGAAACAGCTTATTAGACCAGGTTAATTCAAGCACACCAAACCCCTGGAGCTTGGCTGTCTTCTCTCCCTAAAGGAAACCACAGCTTTTATGGGACTTCACATGTTTTTGATGTGGAAAAAAGAAAGTTGGGGAATGTGAGGGAGAAACAGATAAATTGGCACAGCTCCAGCTACCTATACTAATGATGACTTGTGTAATTGCAAAATAAAATTAAGATCCAACCCTTAGCTGAAATTGTTTTCTGTTTTAACAATAGTTTGCCTTTAGCTCTGGAATGGTGCGTACCACTGTCTAGGATGATTGGCTTAGCCTGTAGTTTTGGCTGAAGAAAATAAGTGAATTTTTTGTCAGAAAGTAAATCCTTTCTACAGATTACTACAGTTGACAAGGCATACAGTTAAGGAGTTTGGCAGATTTGCCATCTAAACCATGATTTAAATAAAGAGGAAAAAGCAGCATTCCAAGCATAGCCAATGATGCCTGGCTTGGATTGACCCATGCTGACAAATTGTTTTATCTCAGGAATTCAGGCCAGGCTGAAAACAGCTGTTGTGCTGGAGAGACTGGAGGTCTGGTCACACCTGGGCTTGTGGCAGCTGCCTTTGGTAGGTCCAGGCTCCTCAGAGACATTTCCTCCAGGTACTGTGCATGTGCCCTGTTGCACTCCTTCCCTCTGTCTGACCTCAGCGTGGCATCTGCTGGCTCACAGGGACAGCAGCAGTCACATTTTAGCCTCCTGCTCCCCATCACTTCCCTTTGAGAGCAGCCAAGCATGCTATAGAAATGTGATTTTGGACAAAAGGAATTTGCTCATGTTCCCAGTGTTTTGGATGCACCAGTTAAAAGAACCTTCACTGTGTGTGGTATAGCTCAAACTGCTTGTATATTACCTGTGTGACCACAGCCACCAGGGCAATTCTTTACTGTGACACAACTCCCATCTAAGTCCTGTGTCTTACATCTGACCACTCCATGTAGATGTGGTCCTGAGGTCTTTGAACCTGGTGGCTAATTTTAACCCAATGCAAAAGATTGCCCTCTATTTCTCTGTCATTTGTTGGTTCTGATTTTACAGTGATCCCCTGAGAATTCAAAGAAAGCTGTTGAATGCTTCCTTGCAATCTGGAATAGATTACTGTTGGGAAAGTTTCTGCTTTTGTCTAAACCAGATTTGTTTGTTTAATTATTCTCACACTAGCACATTTTCTGTTATTTGCCTCCAGGCAGGCTACCTCTTGGCAGAGCCTTCGTGCCACACTTGGCTCTTTCATCACAACGGGAGCAGAGATTGTTCTGCACTTCTGAGAGCCACCTCGACCTGGTTTTCACACTGAGGTTAGAAGCCCAGCAAGAGACATCAGAGGTAAAGCGTTGCCACAAGATGTTTGGAAATACCTTCTTTAAAGCCAGTAGTTAACACTGAGATTTGCTGCACTTTTTTCTCCTTGCTTCACACTCACAAACTTTTGTCTTTGCCTATGCCTATGCAGAAAGAGAAGTTTTCTTACAGATGTATTACAGACAATTTACAGTTCATGCAAAAATATATTTTTGTTACAATTCATCAAGGCTAAAACCATCTTAATTTAGCAGTCTGGAAAATTACAATTTGATCTTTAGTGTTGATTAGTAGCTGGCATTCTGTCTAAATAGGAGGTGTCAGCTGGGGACTTAGCTGCTTGAAATTTGAGCATTACTTGGACTTAAATTAAAGTGTATTTTCAAAAACTGACACAATTACTAAAACTAACACAATTATTTCTCATCAAGCTAAGGTGCTAGAATTATTTCCAGTGCTCTGACAGCAGGCCAAATCAAAACACTTTACAAAGGAATCATGATGCCTTAGTGACTGAATCTGCATAGTGTTTAGCAGCTTAAAGGTCAAATATATTCATGAGAACATATAATCTTATGTGTGTCTGGTGAATGAATAAGAAAAAGATATCTGTTAGAGAAGAGGAGGTTCAGAATATTGAAAAAAAATATTACACGCTTTTACATGACTATTACAGATGTCATTCCAATGACAGATGTCTGCAAAGCAGTTTCAAGAACACTCATGAAAACTAAAGGATATACTTCAGCCATCAGAATTTAAATAGGTACTATGCTGCCATATGGCATAGCTGTTTTCAAAGCAAATGCAAGGGTTTTTTTCTTTTCTGGAAGAGCAGATGGCAAAGAGGTTGGTATCTAGAAGCTGTCACACCTACATTATCAGTATCAGTCAGTTGCATGGGAGAGCAGGTGATTTTAATCTGGTAGCTTTTCAGTAGTTTATACAAATAATGTGTGCATTTATTTTCCAAACAAGGACAAAAATATATAGTAAGATTCTCGTGATAAATTAAACATGGTTTTTGTGCAGTGTTGACAAGTCACAATTTGATGCACTAGAAATGTGAACTATCCCTTTTCACAAGTGATTGTTCTATCTTCAGGGACTTACCAGTAACATGTGTAATGTGCAAACCATCCTGAGACCTGGGAGAACTCAGACTCTAGCACTGCTCACCAAACACCTTCCAAAAGCATTACAGCCACTAAAATGCCTTTTATGTTGCTAGAGCAGATGAGAAAGAATTAATAGACACATAGGTTATCACCCAAATAGATGATAAATGCTGTATTTGTGGTTTGTCTCCTATTAAAGGCTGCAGAGCAAGCTGCCATGAACAGAAATTCCATGACAAGGTGAGAGCAGACCTCAGCGAAGTTGTTAAAACATGCCATCATTTGTAATTTAGGTCAGAACTGCAGGGAAGTGAGTTCCCCCAGCTGTCCCCACTCTACTGTGTGCTGGTTTGCATCACAGAGTGCAAATACACAGGAGCTTTGTCAGGTTTTTGCTGTGTCCCAGTGGGAAGGGGAGCTTCCTTTCTCCCAGTAGCAGGAACATGACAGTTCAATATAGACCAATTGCAACTGGATCAAGAAAACTCCAGTGGTTACATTTTGGCAAATTTGTGTTTCCAGTTGAATATCTATTACCAGAAAAATTAAGCAGAAAATATGGCAGAGCCTTGAGATTTTCATAAATTAAAAAAACAAACCAAAACAAAACAAAAAACATGAAATCAATAGTAGACACAGTAATTCTGACAATCATCAGTCAAAAATCTCAATTCCTTTTTTTTCCTTCTTGAAACAAAATATGTTTTCTGATGTTTCCTTTTCAGTTTTGGATTAGGCTTTTCTGGATTGGCCACTTGACATGAGCAAAAATTATGCAAGAAAAAAAGAAAGAAAAATATACAGCACAGAAAAGCATACCCATCTTTTTTAAAAGTCTTTTTTTCTGGATTAAAACAAAAACATCTTATCCAATCTGCTTCTGACTATCTTCTAACAAGCTGCTACATTTCCTTTCATTTAATTTAATTACAGAGTTATTTTTTATTAACACCTTGGAGAAGTTTCATGACTTCCTATTTGGGTGCTCTACCTAAAATGCACACAGATCATAAATTGCAGTTTGTCACAAGAACTGGAGATGGAGCAACATTTTATTAGTCCCTAACTCCCCTTTCTGATTGCAATGGAACAGGGGTCATGCCACTGCTTCTGTTGCCAGTTGGCCCCAGAACTGCAAAAGCTAACAAGGGATAGAGGTTCCCATCTGAAAAAGCCCACTGAATGCATCGTTATTGCCAGAATAAATTTGATTACAAGTATTACAAATAACCAGAATACAGAGAAAAATAAACAAACCTGTGATATAGCAAAACCATCATCTGAGCCTTTTTACTCAGCAGCCATTTAGAAAGTAATCAAGTGCCTCTTAGGAGGAGTTTTACCAATTCCTTGTTTTCACTTTTATTTTTACTTCATCCACTAAAATATATTCTTATTCATTCTAAAAGATGCTTCATCTTTTCAGTTTTGTTGTGTTCTCCATTATGTCCCATAATTTTATTTTCTGATGGTCTATTTATAAATTTAATCAAACACACACAAGTAGTTACTGTAGATAATGCAGCTGAACTTCATTAAAAAACTGCAGGAAATTATAATAGCATTGTAGTGCACCAGAGTGGAAAGACATTCACTGCTGCTCTGTATTGCTGCTTTTCTGAAAACATACTTATTATCCACAAGTACATCTTAAAATATCATATCTATTAATTGTATATGGGTCTATGTCACACTGGCCATTTAGCTGTTTACATCTTTAAATTCAACCTTGTACTTGGATTAAGCTCTGCATCTAAATTAATCATCTTTAGGCCTCAGCAACCATTCTGCTTCCTTTAAATCATATCACTTATTGCTAAACTTCCATACTACTAGAGAATTTTATCCAAGAATTGTTCAATAGACTGAATTGTGGCTAAAAATATAATGCTTGTAAAAATATTTTTCTGCCTTACAAAGCCATTTAATACACTGCAATAAATATTTGGTGTGTTTACCATACAGTCATTCAATGAAAGCCTCATATTCTAATCTTTTGATGTAGATATTCTGTCAAAAGTAGAAATGCTCTTCAACATGTTGGACACAAATGACAGGTCACATCATGAGAGGAGCCCCTGCCTTCTCCCTTTTGCTTGGAAAGGAACCAGGTCCAGCTGTGGACAAGATCTCTGTCTATGGAACAAAGCCTGAGGGCACAAATGTCTAAGTGGCCATTTTCTCTGCTTGCACCCAAGGCTGCTGTGCACAGGATGGGCACACAGGGCATTAAAACTCAGAGCTGATGTCCAAAACATTGCAAGACAATTGAGCCAAGCTGAGCAACTTCACAGCCATTTCCAGAAGATTCTCCTCTGAAAAATTTAAACCTCTTCTTCAATACAGAAAAAAACCTCAGCTTTCCTTGATGGGAAAAGAAAAACCTTTGTCTAAAGAATTCTTTGTAATGAGTTCATTTCAAACAAGATAATCTCGAACTAGAGCCCAATCTGTCCATTGCATGAGGATGATATCTGTCTGTGAATGACCAAATTGCATTTGTGCAGGACTGTGCTGTGCCTGTAAGACACAGCAGTCTTACAGGTGTCCTAACAGCCCTTCTGGGCATGTTTCTATCAGGGCAACAAAGTTCAGATGCTGCTGCAATTCCCGTGGCTTAGTCTTTACACTGGCACTAAGGGATATTTTTTTCTCTATTTTCCACGTAGGTCAAGTCAGGAGACAGCAGAAATCTTAACTGCAACAAACTCAGTTTTCTGTCCCCCCGAGGAGCCAAAACCCCACAAGTGGGCAGGGGCAAACAAACATGTTGTTTGATGGTGTTGGGGGAAAGGGGAAGCTGTCAGGTCACCTGGGACCTGAAAGATCATGAAATCTGCTGAGCAACGCTAGCAGCTATTTTAACTGAACAAGCCAAATAGAAAACTGGGGGTTATTTATAACACAGCCCAGTCCAAATTGGGTGACACTGACCACAGTGACTCTTGCAGCCCTGGAGGTTTCTCACCTGCAGCCCAGGAGCCTGGGAAGACTCCAAAACTCTTTATGTTTGCACCAATATTAGGCACCACTTCTGTGTTAAATATGCAGAAACCACAATATTGCTTTTCTCTGAGATGGAACTTTGCCCCTCAAATACTGATTTTTTAAGAGTGACCACCAAATTCTGTCTCTTTCTTCACGAGAGATAACAGGGTAAGACTGCTGAGCAACTGACTGTCTTTCCTGGCTCTGTCCAATTAAAATCTCATTTGCAGTACTTTTATTAATAGATTTTTTCCCACTTTATGCAGGTTTGGAGGGTATTAGAATGTTCAAGTGAAATATTAGAGGAGAAATCTGAACATACCTTTCAGTGAACAGTACAGATGCATTATTCATTCAAATTTATCAAATTAGGCAGTGAAATTACAATCTCTTCCAGGAACTAAATATATGGTCAAGAGTGTTTGTCAGTTAGCAACCATTTGTCCTTATTCTTCAGTGCACTGTGCAATGTTCAGCATAAAATTAGAAGACTTGTCTTTCAAAGAGATCCAACCATTTGATTTACTTTATAAAATGGCCTAAAAGGAGACAAATTTTACAAGGCTTTCTCATTATTTTTGATTCAATCAATTTTTTTTCAAGGGGAAAAGCATAATTTTTGGAGTATATAATGTCTATTTCATATATATCTACTGCTCTGGTTGGGTCTGACAAGAAAAGATCTCTATAAATCAACAATACAAGAGTGACATTTAGAAACAGCAAATCTGAAAGAGAAATATGTTGCTGTTCTATTAAGGAGTATACTAGCTGCCAGCTCCTACAAAAACTGGAAAGTTGCCACTTCACATGCTTGGTATCATACCAGCATTGAAACAACTTATATTGCTGTTAGAAAGATCATTGAAAATATCTCTTCTGTCTGTACTAAACAGACAGAAGTGTGTCAGACCAGCAACAGCAGCCATGAGACCACACCGATCTCTTAAGAGCCTTTGGAAATACAAAACAGGTATCAAAGGCAAAAGCTGAAAGAAATTAACAAATCATATAGGTGAAGCTTACAGAAATAAATTAGGAAGGCAGTCCTGATCCAAGTAGCAAAATTTCCATAATGAACAGGCTGTTTAAGTTTTTAAGCATGGGCTTAAGTATGCCCATGACTTAATCTGGCATGGGAATAACTCTCCTTTTGAGGTAACTGTGCATTCAAACTATAAAAGATAGTTACAGCTTTGTCATGATGCAGTGATCTACTCAAACTGAGCAATATCCTTTGAGCATTTGGGAAATATCTGATTCATACTTATCATTTTAGACTTCTTTATGTTTTGTGCATGAAAAACTCAACGCCAAATTAAAGATGTCCATGTACAGCAAAATTAAACAGGGATTAAAATAATCTCCTTCACTACTATCCCCCTCCCTTTTTCTGTTCCCCATGGTGCTTGGGAAAATGACTCAAAGCCAAATATTTCTGTGGGCTTTGCTGGTGATCAGACTGTTCTTCTCCAAGAATCCAAGCTTGACAGCTGCTCATGGTGCCATCCCTTCATTTGCTCTCTTGGCAATCTGCTCTGTCTTGTAACATCCTGAAGAAGAAAGGAGGAAGGAAATGAGAAATTACTCATGACTGTGGGCTAGAAAAGCAAAAGTAATCATGAAGTGCTTTTGCATGATCAATCTAATAGACACTTCTGTTAGCAGATTTCACTTATGGAAAGTCTGCTTGGGTCAGAACTTCTCCCAGCCCATCTTGTGAAACTCTTCTGAAGGCAAAAAGGTTGCAGAGATGTAATTCTGCTCAGAGAGGACCCCTTTATTTCTTGACTGTGAGTGATTTTTACTACCTCTCTCAGTCCTCATACTACTAAAGTGTTTGTTGAAAAATAATTTTCCTCTGAGGTTACACAGTGGAACAGATCTTGTTCACCACATTTTCCTTCTCACTGTCATTGGCCAGAATGTGATAGTTCTGTTTGATGACAAATGCAGAGATTTTGATTCTAGAGTGAAGCCAGAAGAAAAGATATGTCTCAAGATATGTTTAGAGTGTTGTGGGGAAGCAGGAAGAAAGGCAGGATAGTGAGAGTGATCATTAGTGCTGTCTGAGTACAGTCATTGACGCTGAAACCAGAGCAGTCTCTTGGATATCAGATTCAGAGTCCAGATTTAAAACAAAATACCTTGGCTCTGTCTGTGGAGGGGAAGAAGGAGGGGAGAAGGGGGCATGTCTGCTCTCACTATAGAACACTGCATCCTGTCTCCTGCTGCTCCTAGCCTCACACTAACCACTCAGTCTCCTGCTCTCCCCAGTGAAATCTCCTCAAAAGATTTTGTTGAAAGGCTCCCTGTCAGTTCTTTTTGTTCTTGATGTAGTTTTTTCAATGCCATATCCTGATCTGGCACTGGGATGGGTGGTGCTAGGTCATTTCTTTGTCATCAGGGGAACACAGTCTTATGAAATCTCATGCCAATATCATATTGCTTATTTTTAGCTCTGCTAAAAGCACAGAGGAGTTGGTGCTGTCAGTTCTGTGAGATTCATGCATGGTCACCAGTTTAACAACTTTATTTTTACCTACCCAGGGGATCACATGAAATCATGATAAAATAATTTTTTCCATCTTCTCTTTCTTTTAGCTGTGAGATTTCTGTGCTGCAGCAGATGTATGAGCAGCAGAGGAGAGGAGAGAGGGAAGGAGAGGACAGCTGTGTGCTAAAGGACAAAGCTTCATGGACACTGGTCTACATAGTATTCCTACTCCTCAACTGTCCAGGTGCCCTTCCACCTCAGTGCTGGCTGCAGATCTGCCATGAAGTTCATTTGTAGAGAAACCGTGTCCAATTTCCTCTTTCATGGAGGCTGCCATGGCTTTGTTTGGTACACTGGCAATGTAAAGGACCTTTGAAGTGTGTGTGTGTATAAATGACACCCTTTAAGGCCCCTCTTCACTGTATAAAAAAGCTTAAGTGTAAATTAGAAACAGATGTAACTGTTTTCAAAAAGTACAGTATCACATCCTGTAATGGCATGTAAAAAATCCTTGCACTTATTTTTATTACTTAGATTCGAAGTAGTAGAAAAATTATAAAATTATAAAAGTCAAGGGGTTATGTTTCTTCAATGCTTAATAATTTACAGAATGATGAGTTTAATGTGATTCAAGGAAGCTTCTTGCTGATGATACTTCAGGCCACCTATCCTTGTGTCCTCCAGATTTTTAATTTTTTTTGTTACTGTTAGGTCAACTTCTAAGCAAGGTTCTTGGCTGTAGGCACAAATGCTTCTGGAAATGAAAGCATTTCATTTCCAGGATGAGAAGATAAGCCAGATAATGCTACAAAGGAGCCATGCAATCCTGGACCTATACACCCTCTGCCACATGAACTCAGGACTTACTCTCCATCCCCAGCAACATCACCATCCCATCCTCACACATCCCTGGAATAACAGCCTAGCAAAGCTGCCTGCTCCTCTGAGGAACAGCCACAATTCCCCAGCAGTGGGGCACAGCATCCTTGCCCTGCTGGGCTGTTCAGCAGTCCAGTGCTGCTGCCCTGGAATTTCTAAGCACGTTTGTCTGGGTGTTGTCCTTGGTAATGCCTCCATGGATGCCACTGGCATGCTGCTGCTCCCCACTCGGAAGGGACTGTCCTTGCTGAGGTATTTTCTGAAAATTGTCTGAGTTGCTAGTCTGACTCCATTCCTATCTAGTGATAAATCTTATATACTTTCCAGGACAGAAAGATACTTTTAAAAAAAGTATCTCTGTCTAGAAGATTCTTTTTTTTCGTGTCAAGTTGCTGTGGGTCACATTTACTTTGTCCCCAGCTCAAAGACAACTGCCGTCAGCATTTTGGTCTAGATGTTTGCTTTCTTTCAGATGGATCCTACCTTTTTTTCCTCAGAGTTCACCTTTTAATCTTCTCATTTAGTGTTGTGGTCTTCCTGTGTGTGGAAATTAAATTCCAAATAAAAATAATGGGGGTTCTAGCCAAAGCTTTTCTAGAGTAATCTGAAAACTCCTGAAAATTTCTGAAGATTTTCTTCTAAAACCTTTCTGCATGTTTACCAAATTAACTTGCTTTTCAATGCCTTTGCAAGCTTTGTCTGTGACCAGATCCTTCTGCCTATTTGGTTCAGCAACTCTGGTCTCAAAATGCTGTGCTTGACTTGAAATCCATGAGCTCTATGTACAAGTCAAACAGTCAGAAATACAGCACCTTCCCCAGTAATCTAAATAGCTGTAAAAACTGGAAATGGTTTTACACCCACACAGTTCCACTGAATATTCTTAGCTCACCCTGTATCCTCGATAGAACTAGGTTTGAGGCCAACATTTGGAAGCAGTGTGGTGATCCAGGAGATTTTAAAATTCCATTTCTCAACTAAATGCAAGTCCCATCAACTCCTTTATTCCTAAACTGGTTTTGAACTAGCTCGAATCCCAAGCCATCTGTTGGGCAGCTCCTCTGTTCCCAATGTGCATCGCTGTCTAGAGATCCCAATCTGTTCCAGAGACTGTGTGGGAAAAAGCTTATACACTGTAGTCATCTGTCTTGTCTGATGCGGGAGACCAGATGCAGGTAGGAAAGTAAACATCATTCCTGAGCCAACAGAACTAGAGATGTCTATCAGTTTACTTGCTGAAATCTCAATTTGCTTCAGAAGGAGATTCATGAGGTCATTTTTACTGACTTTGTAGAATGGATCCCAAGGTGTTTTGTTGCATAGTGGAATTTTTGGGTGGTTCCTGCTTTTCAGCTATGACATCTTGAGGGGTGTACTTTTTTAATCAAGGATGACAGACATCCAGTAGGACAATCTAATTAATTTATGTCTTGTCTTTGAACAAGTAATTTTTATTGGTTGATCTCCACTGGTACCCAGAGGTGTCAGATGAAACTAAAAAAGTGGTAGTAGCCACTTTTTTATTATACCTGCCATGAAAACATTTCCATTTGGATGTTCTCCCAGTCACAGAAAGGAAGTTATAGAACTTATAGAACAAGTTATAGGAAGGTATGTGTGAATTTTCTAGTTTGCCCTGGGGAAAAATAAAACCTCCCTTCTGCCAGTGGCCTGTTTTTAACTTTTATATTTTTTTTCCCCTAAATGACTGCAGTGAGTTCAGGGCAGTACACCTAATCCACAACCAAACATTATTTTGTCTACTAATACATCTACTCACATCTTTCCTGACAGAATAAGGTTAGCTTGCTCCCACTGATCCTAGTTATTTTATTTTGCTCATCCTTGCACCTATTAGCTGCTGAATATTCTGCCTGGCATTTTGATACCCTAACACTGAAGCAGAGAAGAAAGGGGAAGGCAGAATTAAGGGAGGAGAGGACAGATTTTCAGCTGTGTCTACTCTGAGCTCTCAGCACTGAAGCAACTCCTCCAGTGTGTTACTAATATCACCTTTCCCAAGTGAAAGGAGGATTTTATAAATAATATGCAGGTACCATATGCCACTAGAAGGTATTTCATATTATGTGGCTTCACAATTAAAAAACACCTGACATAATGTTGCATAATATGCAACTGAACACAATACAGCAAAAATCAAATATTTCTGCAAAAATGGACATTTTCATCTCCTGCTGGGAGTATGATTATGCCTTTTCAATATGCTAATCTGAATCACACAAAGTTGATCTTGCAAAGGACTTTCAACAACTTTTTCAATTTTTTCTTTAGTCATTTAGAAATATGCTTTGCTAGTTTTGCTTAGGTTATGAAAAACAACCAACAGACATTCATTAAAGCTTTTATTTGAAAGATATTTGTTACAGGGTTTTTTTAAACTGTTTGCTAAAACTGAGAGAATATTTGAAGTTTTATCTACTGCCCAAATAGAAGTTTGGGACAAAAAATCTTGCTTCACCTTATGCATCCACTAACTGCTTATATCTGTATCTGCTATTTTCTATCCTAAATGTGTCGATCTGCATCAGCATTTTCCCTATTTCCCCCTTTATTTTCTTCTCATGTCCTCTAATTTGCTGTATTATGTGGATGTTCTCCTGCCACTGAGTATTCTGTTCTGCTATTTTCTCTTTTCCTGTCTTTCTGTGGCCAGTTTTCCCTTTACCCTTTCCCATCTTCTATTATGGATATATATTCACATACACTCCCTACACAGCATCAGAATTAGTTATGAGGTGGAAAAAAGGGAAGCAGAGAGATCCGCTTTTTTTGTCTCTTTTGTTTCTCTTCCAATTTCTACTCAAAAAAATTGGTGTCAGAGAAATTCCAACAGCAGATTAGTCTATTGAAAAAGAGGCTTGCCAGTCAGCCTGAACAATCATTTGTTAGCTGTCAAGATGGAAAATGCATCTTCTGAGGATCTGAGTGAAATCTTTCAGCAACTACCCAGCACTGAAGGAAGTGTGATCCTTCTCCTCCTTTGAAATCTTCAAGCAAGATCATGAAAGTGTTTGCTATATTTTTTAATTCCTTTTTCTCCCACCCTCTGATTCTCTAGCCTTCACACTTGCCTATTTTCCTGACCTCTGATTCTCTCCTTTGATCATTATCCTCAAACCAATCTTTTTTTGAAGACTCTTACATTCCTTTGTGCCTACTGAAGTGAATTCCCTTTCCCTTAATTGCATGCTTACAGTTGCTTTCCCACTTAGCTTGGCCAGGGGGACAGTGCTGTAGATAGAAACCCTGGGGGGTGTCTCTGTTTCTGAGCAAAAAGACTCACCACCTGAGAAACAGATTTCTTAACAGCTCCACTGGAAATGTGACTGGCCTCTGCAGCAAGTCTTGTGCCTGATGTGTCTCCAAAGAAGGCCACAGCCTTTTGTACAGCTGGTAAGGAAGTTTGGGATCAGATATTTGGATTTCACAAGGGAACCCTTAGATATTGTATAAAAAAGCCTACAGGGTAAAGCATGCAGCATGTCTGGCTCTGTCAGCGGGCAGAATTCCTGATGCTGGTGGATTTTCAATGGTACATTTGAAGTTGCTTATTGTTTTCTCTTTTTTCCTCTGAGTTCCAATTGGATGTGTATTACTGCAGAGAATTTGTCTATGGAGGTACAGCCATCCAAAAAAGCAGAAGCAGCAGTTTGTATGTAAGTGTCTCTCTCTGTCTCTCTTAACTGGCCTTAGAAGACCAAGTGTTTTTAATTTTACCATGGTTCTGTAGCACAGCAGGGATTACAAAACTAGTTTTGAATCAAAATGCTGCTGTGGAACAAGTTTCTGTTTCTGGAGTCCAAGCCAACGTTTCTTTGTGTAACTAGGAAGAAGGGCAGAGGTCTCTAATTAACCACATGGTGCACAGCTTGGGACAGCACTCTGGTAGCTGTGGGGGCAAGTGGTATAGGAGCTGAAACGCTCTGAGCACAGACTTGAAGACCATGCTTCCCAGCACTAGATTTAGTGCAGATTTTTCTCTTCAGCCTTAGGCAAGCAAGCTGACCTTTTGCTGGCTCAATATTCCTGCTGCCTCCTTTCCCAGGAAATAAGGACAATTGCCTCTTTGTAAAGGACTTCAGAGATTTACAGGGTGCCATAGCTGTTATGGCCTGAATTCCTGGTTACATACAGTCATTTATCAATGCTTAAAGGTGCCTTTATGCAGCCATTGATGTAAAGACCCTTTATCTATGTAGCAGCTGATCCCTACATATCAACTGTTGTGTCCCTGACACCTGCTACTGGAAACTATCATCAGGGATTTGGCTTTCTTCTGATGCAAGTGTCCCTCAGTTCTGTGTGTTGGTGTAGCCCAATTACCATGTGGTCTCTTCCCACTGACATCTTTTCTGCAAGAAACAGAGTAGCATAATCTATTTTCAAAGTCAAAGCCTATCAAATGAAAAGGTCTCCAGCTCCCAGTCATGGGCTAGAAAACATTCAGCTCAAATGTCCATTTCCATCTCCCACTATAAAAGCAGCATCATTTTTTTCCCAGTGACTAGATCTGCTGCCATGGTTACAGCTTCACACAGAGTAGGGTCACCTTCCCTTTCAAGAAAAATCAATGAAAGATTTAATTTACACTATCCCCATACCAGTCACATCTTACACCAGTTTTTACTGCCTTAATGTTCCATTCTCCAGAAATGAAGAAGCAAATGGGGTGTCAACAAACAGTGGGATGGAGATGAGGGAAGCAGCTGTCAGGTTGATAAATAGATAATAGATACCAGCACTAATTAATTAAACAGCTCTGCACATTAACAACATTCAAGCAACATTTCCTTTTCTCCCCTTCCTAAACATTGCACTTGTAGCTTGCAGCTGTTATGGACTTAAATATTTCTGAGAGACAGAGCTGTTTTGATAATGATAATGAAATTTTTTATGCTAAGATATATTCAAAAACTTGTCACTGAAATTGGCCTCTCATGTCCTTGGACAGCTCTGTGCCTCCCACCACACTTAATTACAGAGGACAAATACGCAAGCCCAAAACCTCTCTGCTTTTTTCACTGTAACATGCTTTCCTAACACACCAAGACTGCCCACAAAAGAGGCCATAAACCCAGTTTTTATAGAGGTTTTTTGTTTCAGAGGAAAGAAGAGAGCAAAGTATGGCAGTGACTAAGTAGCCACGTGTGCTGCAAATCATGTTTGCAAATGCTGTTAAACTGAGGATGGCATTAGGAACTTCCAATGTCCTCAAAAATATACTAATTTTATTTCACCTATGTTTTAATCAATAAAGCAGGATACTTTCACTACAGCTCTCAGGTGGGTTTAAGTTACCTCAGCCCCCCCGAATAAGGACCCACCAGTTGCTGTTGAATTGCCTTCTGATCACTCAGCAGCAGCAAGAGAGGCAAAATGGTCTCTCCAGGCCCTTTCCCCAGCTCGGGGTCCCATTTTTTTCCTTTCTGACACCTTTGCTTCTCACAACATGAGCAACCAGGTAGGTCTCTGCTTACAGTACTTCATGCTTAGGATTTCAAAATTTTATTTTAGCCATGCTGCTGAGCAGCCCAGTTAGCTTAGGGAGGGGAATTCACTCTGGAGGCCACTTTAATCCATGACACCTCTGGTGCAGCTGACAGCAAAATGCTACCTGTGAAGGCCTTGTGTGTAACATCTCTCCTCTGACAGCTGCCAGCCCATTCCTCTTGGTTTAGCTGCCACCTCTGCTTGACAGAAATAAGTTGAGGGATGCTCCTCCACCGCATATTTAAAATATTAAAAAGTGGAAAAACCACTGTTTCTTAATACTGTAACCCCAAGCCAGGAACTGTCTCCCACAGAATACTTTCAGAGTGAGGACTGAAGAAACAGGTTAAATTTTTAGCTGCTTTGTCACTGAAACCAGAAGATGCATTTCCTGAACTAAAGGCAGGCATCTTCATTAGTCTTTTGTAGCTGAAGATGACCCTATAGTGCGCAATGCAGACTAACCATAGGTTGACACTAGTATGAAAAAAAATGTAAAATCAGATTTTTTTATTGATCTTCCAGTAGGCATTTTTTAAACACTGGGTCTAGCATTGGTGTGTATTTAAGGAATTGTATCAGGTATGAACCTGTCCCGGTTTTTACCTCTGCAAAATCTGTAATTCTTTTGGAAGAATATCTTCTCATATCTAACAAGCTGAACTCCCAGCATGAGTCCAGAACACAAATTTGGCTTTGAAGACAACTGTTTCATCATGGTCTTTGGGGGTAGCAAGAGGCAATCAAGACTGGAAAAAAGTTATTTAAGTTTCTTAACTGAAGACACTCCTCACTTATTATATTCCTTTACAGCTTAAACTTGCCATGGTTGCTTTGTCTCTGCTCAAGGTAACTATGGTTTGAAAGCAAAGTCTGTTCTGACATTTTGCAGTTTGGGAAGGAAATCCAGGACAGTATGCACTCCTGCTAGTGTCAAAGAGGAAGCACTGACATGAATATAAATGCTGATAGGAATGGAGGTACTGGAATGAGCTGGGAGCATTGCACCCAAAAGCCAAAAACAGCCATGTGTTTTTATCTCATGTGTTACAGATAGCATATGCCAGCAAAGTGTTATCATTGCTAGTCAGAGGTCACATACTGCCAAAGGACTGTGATGGTGAAAGAAAAGCAAAGGCCCATCTGCAGAGCCAGAAGCAAAGACAGAGCACTCATAGCTTTCTTTGTGGGTAAATTACACACTAAACATGCTTAGAGGCCCAGACATATGGACATGTGTTGACACTTGAAGTTTTTATTCTGTCTCCTGTGTCATCATAGTCAGGCACCAATTTAGCATTTCCAAGTGAGATTGTTGCATCAAAGTTAACCCTGGGGTTGCCCTGTGGCCAGCTCTGCTCATCTCTAGAGAGTGCAGGAAAGGGCAGCCCTACTTCTCCATAATGTTATTGCAAAATGATTGCTCAGACCAGCATGGGTCTGAGCTTGCTATTACAAGTGACTTTGAGTTTTATCTTTATTAATTTGTTCTCTTGAAAGGGTCACCAACAGGCCACAGTACTTCATATAATTTTCTCTCATTTGATTTTATTGTTACTGTGTTTAAAGCCTCAAAAACAGGCATTTCTTTGTCTGTGGTGTAGTTTTTCTGTCCTTGAATTCCAGTGATCCTTTGTGATATGCAAGCACTCTTAAGCATTAAGATGAGCTAATATGAAAATCATACTAACTGCTTCTCAGTGCTCATGCAAACCAAAGAGAATAGAAGTGAAACACAGATTCAGTGGCTGGATGTCATAAAGCCCTGATTTACCTCCCAATTACCACTAACAGAAAATTGCAGTTGCTGGGAATGAAAAGCCTGTGGACCTTGACAGCGTGTGCACATTGTTGTTTGTAGACAACAGCCTCATAATAGCTGACCTTGAGGAACTCTGCTGGGTCTGTAGCTTTGCTTCTCTCCTAATGCTTCCTGTAAACAACAGCAGCTGACAAAACCAATGCAAAAGAGAGGGAGGAGGAAAAGTTTAACTTCATTTAAAAAAAAATCCAAAGATGATCAAAGAAATTTAATCTGTTAAATAATTGTTTGGGCACTGCCTTCACCCATCTCCCACTGACTTCAACCTTTTCTGTGGTGAGCAAGCACTGTTGATATCAACCAAATGACCTGTGAGATATATTCTCCTTTGACTCAGCAAACTGAACTGTAGCAACTAATCACCACTCAGCTCACGTTAAAAAGAGTTTCTTATTTAATTTTGGTTCAGATTTCAGGGTTTTCTGAGTGACATCTCTGGCAAAGTGGCAGCTAAAACATAGCTTCTGTATATCATCAGCAAAGGATCTACACTATCAGCAGTTAGCCCATTTTCAGAAAGATAGCCTGAGGCAGGAAAAGAAAGCTATTTCTGTAGGTTTAGATTCCTGCCAGATTCTCTAAGCTTGCCCTGCTTTCGCCTCCTGCCCAGCTCTCTGCCACAGACCTGCCTCCCTAATTCCTAGGTAGCACCTTTACAGTCACATGCCATCTGCCCTGCCATAGCTATGGCTCTGATGTTTCATAATTCACTGCTCACCTGTGGCCTTGCCCAGGCCAAAACCTTTTTTACAGCTACAGACAGATTTCTCTCTCTTATTTGATTTTGTTTGGTGGTTGCTTCATCCAAGTACTTGCAGCACATTGTTTTACGCTACATTTATTTTCCCTCTTAACGTTTCTGCTTATCAAGCCTGCATGAGCTGAAGCAGTGCTACTAGCACTGCCAGCAAGAAAATTCCATGCTGGATTTATGTCCATGAACATGAAATGGTGTTTTATTACCCAAGGTCAGTCTGAGCAGTCTCCATGGGGATCTCTTTTCCATTTGGAGGTGTGACTGCAGGTGCCAAAATTTCCTTCAGCTAGATTTCATGTATAATAAATGCAAGAGCATGCCAATACTGTTCCTTTCCATAAGACATGTCACGGTTTGTAATGTCAGCTTTCAAATGCTTAGGGTCAACATTAACCATGATGGGCACAACACAAAAACAAACCAAAGTGTTCATCCCCAAAGCACTTACATTTGTCCTCTTACTAATGAGTTGCCAAATCTTGCTGCTGTTAGGGGTATAGTGTAATACTGAGAGCCAAGTGTAAGGGTGCTTGTAGGGAAATCTGACAGATGATGAAGTCTGACTATGACAACAAGCTGGGGAGGCATTCAACCCCTGTGCTCTGTTTTCACAGAATTAAGTATATGTCTGTCTCCAAGACAGACAAAGCCAGCTTTTATATGTTCAGCATCTTAAAGGTTTGAATTTTGATAATGGCTTGTTTTGTGCTGCACTGTGGAAAAAAGATAGCCATTATGTCTACCAGTGTCCCCTGAAACTAAATCATTAGCTGATATAAAGAAATGTTCAACATTCCTATTACATTGTATTTGAAAGGAATTCATTTGTTAAGTCAGTAGTTGATCAAGCCATGGAAAAATGTCTGCTAAATCATTATGTCTTGTGATCTTCATGTTTGCTTGGACAGTAGGAGTAAAAACATATTTTAGCATATTTAATCCATTTTGCAGTCATAATATTTTTGCTCATTCTAGAAACAGCAAAGGAATTCTAGAGAGGCAGTGACCTGGGAAATTTTATAGTTAGCATTTTGTGATCTGTATCTCAACAGCTTTTTAAAATGAAGATTAAAGAAATAATTAGGCACTGGAATTAAATGTAATTTTCAAATGTTCTTGAAACCTAAAATAGCTGCTCAGGAAAGTAATATTGAAGTTTGGGATTACAAGTTATTTAATGGAAGACAATAACTTACTGCGTCAGAAAAATCACCCCCCTGTGGTGCTCTGATCAAGAACTGATTTCTTCTTCTTTGTTAGCAGCAGTAAGAATATCTTCTTGCCTGGTAAGAGAAGTGGTTCAGATCTCTATTGTAGTGATTGTCTTTTCATGAATTGGAGGGTTCACTAAACTACAGAAATATACTCCTGCTGCTACAGACTTTCCTGTGGGGCCTGTCTTCAGCTTGGTTATTTGTATGAGATTTTGTACTGTCCTGCTGCAGAGAAATGTGAGGATAATTTGGGGTGATCAGGTAGTACAGTGATGGAGAAGCCATACAGACACCCAATGTTTTGGGATGCAAAGTATATTCTACTGGAGAACCTTTATGTTGGGGTCCCTTTCACCTTGCATCTCATGCAGTTAGTTTCCCCAGAATGCTAAATGCACGCAAATTACTACAATCTTGATTTGGCAGCATTCTGCATCTCCTTTTCACCAGTTGCCAACAAACTGATAAAACCAAGCTGAAAACTGTTTAACATTCAGAACACTACCACAAGTATGAAGGAACAAACAGCGCTGGACTTGAAAGATTCTCAAGAACAAAAATTTTTAACAGTGCTTTACTCATTTTGGAGAAATTAGAATTGTTTTTTTCAAGTTAATTATATGTTCCTAAGGAAAGCTATTTCAGTTAGAACATAGTTTCAGGAGTAATATTCTCAACAGTTTCCTTCGATCTCTAGTGCTACTTTTATACTAGCATTAAATATCTCCTGCTGAAGCCCATAATACTTCAGCAGCTGCTCACTTTGAAATGAAAAAAAAATCCCTACTGACTTGGGATGGCATAAACATGTTTAAAGACTTTTTATTTATAAAAAAGACAGAAAGACCTCTGTTTGTCACATTCTTCTCAAGTAGTGCTAGCCAAAAATATTTCAATGCAATGCTTTTTCAATAATTTCAAGGAAATTACACCATTTAATGGAACTGCATTCATTAGTATCAAACTCATAGGAGAAACCAGCAACAATCACGATACACACACAGAGCACATTCCAGACAATGGCTTGCTTTGAGCTGGGTAGCCACCTGATAATTGCAAAAAACTGGGCCAGATCATGCATCTGGATAAAGCATTATTACATATGATAGCCTGCATGGTAGTTGATTAGCTGCCTGAGAAGGAAAGTGTCCAGGTGAAGTTCATAATATTCTGCTCAAGAAAGAAAGTAAGTGGAAGAAAGGAAAGAGAAGCCCTTTATAAAACTCACAAAGTGATATGACTGACTCATTGTTTTAAAAGCCAGGTGGAGGAAAATTCAAGCCCACACTCAGACACCCATATATGGACACATAAAATTTGTGGTATGAGCTTAGGTATGAGATAAATGTATAGGTTTTAATTGAAGGCAGCAGAGATCTAATTCTCCAGGCTTTTGCACCCATAGAGATGCCTGTTGGCATCTGAGATGCTTCAGGATATTCAAGACATCCACAGGTATGATAAATTTGATACTGGACCTACAGAACACCTGCACCCTAGTGGAGCAGCTTGAGGCCATGCATTTTTGATGAGCATTGCCATCCGTAGTTTTCAGTCAATACATGCAATGGAATTCTCAGAATCTGGTATTTATTCAAATGTATGTAGCTGCTCCAAGATGAGCTGAAAGGCTCTCTAGAGTCATGCTTGTTTGGTTGGTTTGCTGGCTTTTAAAGAATGAAATTGTAGTGACAAAGTGAGCCAATACTCTGTTTAGTAATACTGCTACTTTACAAAAATACTGTGTAGATAGTCGATACCCAAGCCCCTCTGTGGGAACTAGGTGAGACCAGAGCTTTGCTGGTTCTTCCTACCAGCCTGCTTGGGCAACAAAGGATTGAGTAAAATCATTGTCTGTACCACTCAGGTTTGACAGAACACCAGTGTAATTTCATTCAAATCAGTGCAGGCAGTTTCTATCTATCAGATCTGTCAGTAAAATACTGCCTTTATTTCCAGGACTTCCAGAGATGCAGTGGGAAGGAGCATCATCATGAGCTCATCTTGAAGCACCCAAGACAAGAGGTTTTGCTTGCATGGTCATATTTTCCCAAGGCCATTTAAAGTAGCGTAGAGATGGCTGACCTAGAAAGACATTTGTGTGCTAAGGAGAAAATAAAGCCAAAACTTACTAAAGTACTAGCACAGGGTTTTACAGGAAGGTGAAACTGCTGTTAAGAGGTTTCCATGTTTATACAATAAATTGAAGTACAGTCCAAGAAGGATGTGGAAAAAACCCTTTATTCTGCCTTTATGAATAATTAATTTTAGCTGGGCCAGAAAGTGACTCAGTGGAGAAAGGGAACCAGGAGAACCATGTGCTTCACTGGGTAAGAAGGGAATACGATGAACAGTTTGCAGCAGTGATATTGATTCCTGGCCTTGGCCTCCCCATCCTGCTGGTACTTCCTCTTCCCCCAGCATATTTTTCAAATCTTTAATCCCCCAGCATACTTTTCAAATCTTTAATATATATTCTTCAGTGTAAGAAAATATTAGAAATCCCTCTCCTTAATTTTTAGGCAAGTTATATTTGGGAAGTATAACTGGGAAATATAAGTCACTAAGTCTCATTATGACCTGACCAAAATTTAGACACATTTGAAAACTCTGGACTGAAAACACTACCTGTTTGGGAAAAATTATTAAGGTTTAAAATTAAAGCATGTTCTCTTTTCTTAAGAAGGGAAAAATGCAATGAGGAGATAACTCTCCAGTATTATCTAAAAAGGGGTATACAAGAGCCGGTGGAGACTGCTTCAAAAAGGTTATAAAAACAACTTTAGAAGGACTGGGAAAAGAACAAGGATAAGCCGGAAAATATAGGAAAATTATTTCTAGGCAACACAGCATTTGAGTTTACTAGAGCAAATAATGTTTGTAAAAAGAATAGAAGCTCTCTTGGACATACACTGACTCTAAGAAAGACACTTTTGTCATAACACAGAAAGTCCTGCAGATCACAGATACATTTTGCTCATAGGTGCTGAATGGCTCCAAAATAAAGGAAAAAGTGCCACAAACAAAGGCATGGTGAAAATTGCTTGCTATGTTTTTCAGACTTGTATTGTTCTGAAATGGGTGGGGTTCCTAATTTGGTGGCACATTTACTTAGGAAGAAAGCAAAATAACTTTTTTAACTGAACAGTGCAATCTGACAGTATGACGTAGAGTGTTAACTTTCAATTAGTAAGGTGCTGCAGCATAAAACATCACTTGAACCTCTATTTGGAATTAAAAATCTCTTAGCTGTATGTCTTCCAGTTCAGCCCACATACAACACAAATGGAACAGCTTTAGTTTCCCAAGAGGAACTGTCTAACATAATTGTAATTCAGCATGTGTCTACTGCCAACATCTGAGGCAACGCCAGGCACAGTCACCTTAGCAGACTGGCAAAGAACAACCAGGAGTGCAGCTTCCTGATTTGGGGGGAGCCTAGCAATGTCGGGGTACAGTATAATTAAAATTAGAATCATCAACAAATTAAATTCTGATCCAAAAAAACCATCCCTTTTCTGTACATGTTACATCAGACTGTCCCTGACAGTAAGTCTTCTTTCCCATGAAAATAAACTCTGTTCTCTTTTTCTTAGCAGAGTTCTGCTCCCATTTGCACAGAGCAGTCTAAAGCCACATATAATGCTCGGACAGTTTGTACCCTTGTAAGATATTCTGCATTTTATACAAATTAAGCATTGTCCATGCTACTCTGGAACAGGATGAACCTCTTTTCCTATCTTGTTTCCTTTGTAGAGAAAACACTGAGCATGTAATTGTCATCTCTAGGTAGGACAAGTGGTTTAAGTGATGAGTTTCTGCAAAATGTAGCAAAGACTGAAGAAAATTAAATCTGTAATCATCCATCCAAGCTCACTATAAAACAAACAAACAAAACCAGTGACCTAACAAGAACACACACGCAAAAAAAGTCAAATTCCAGCAATGAAAATGTAAGACTCTTGTTTGGCTTGATAACACAATGGCTCCCTCTGCAGGGTGACACATCTCATCTGGATATAAAATGGTCTTGTATGTAACTGATGTATATCTCAGGCTGTTTCCAGTTCAAATTCTCAGGATTGGTGAATCCCCTGTGTTCAGATACAACTGTGTGTTATGTGCAGAATAAAGGTATTATATATTAGATTGAAAGTAAGTGCTATCTCACATGAACATCATTCTCTCAAAAATTTTTCTATATATCAGCTCTGTTCCCTTTCACACTGCTAAATCCATGATGACCTCACAAACCTCCTTACAATAAGGCAGAGGTCTCAAAAATGTTATGCTTCCCTCTTTACCTATCAGAGTGCACACATCTGAGGCTTTCTTTTATAAAAGAAAAAAATATTGATGAAAGAATATAAAAACTAGTTAAAAATATACAGGGAAAAAATAAGAATAGGAAGGGACAACATTCAGAAAAACAACAACGTTAGTTACACTGAAAATTCTATTTCTAGTAAAAATAAATATCTAGAAAAAGAAAGGAAGGCATAGTTATCAAACTTTATGATACTTCAAAACTTCAACATAATTTCTCTTTCTGTTCATTGTCTTTCAGAGCTTCTTCCTTTCAAGAAAGGGAATGAAATCTTGAAATCAGAGGACAGAGATGAACAAACACTCCAAAAAAGAGATATGGTCAATCAAAAATGAAATTGAAAAATCCCAAAAATTTGAAATGGAGTGACTACAACCAATTGTACTAATATGAAATGTAGTACAGAGAAAAGGACCAAAACTTGCCCAAATTTTTCCCTTTGAAATCCCTAAAATCAGGAAAGAAAGGGAAACAAAGAGACAGAAGAGAAACAGAAGAATTGAAATTGCAAAACAAAACAAAACAAAAGAAACCTGACACAAGGTGAAAATAAGGAAAGTCAATGGGATGACCTGAAGTGCAGGAATATGGCCTCAAGCTTGCCCAGTTGATCCTCATTGAAATCGCAAGATTTCATTCCCTTTCCTGCTTCATGCAAAGTCTGGTGCTAATAACATGCCTTCTCATTTGTACCAAATATTAATTTTAATTTTGAGAGCAAGAAAGAGTGTTATGTTTGAGCTGGGTAAATGAAATGCAGAGCCAGGTCAGAGCAGCAGGCAAGGTGGCCTTGGGCATCAGGCGAGTGGAACTCAGAGGCTACAGTGCTTGCCTGTGGCAGAAGAAAACAGAGATCAGCTGTGCACTTCTCCCTCCTGCTTTTCTTCCCACTTTTGCTGTCACAGAAGGAGGGACAGGGGCATGCACAAGTGCCAGGCTAACCCCAAGGGGGCATCTACTGTCAATCCTAAGTAGCAGCAGGAACAGGCATTCCCATCCTCTGGGACAGTTCCAGCCTCACCCTCATCCTTCATGAGAAACAACAACATTCCTTAACTGTGGTGACATAGACTGACAAAATACCTGACTGCAGATATTTTCAAACTGAGATATTTGCATGTACATCAAATAAAATCTTCCACCATCATATCCAGATTTTACTCATCTCTTACCTCTGGATATTAGAC
Organism: Molothrus aeneus; assembly: GCF_037042795.1. NCBI lineage: Eukaryota > Metazoa > Chordata > Aves > Passeriformes > Icteridae > Molothrus > Molothrus aeneus. Next base: position 45,718,487 of record NC_089648.1, read on the forward strand.
ATGCAAATTCTATTCTTGAGCTGAAGGTTGTTTATATAAGCCAAGGACAAATGTATTCCTAAAAGCTGCTCTTTCTGGGTGGTTTAGCACAGTACAGTGGTTGCATATCCATTTCACTTAGCTGATGCAGTATTCTAGCAGGAAACAGCAGCAGGAGACCAATATTATGCAGGGTACAAGCAAAAGGGGTATGCTTGTGAATACTGATCTCCTGACTGATGTAATCACTGTGATAAAAAAAAAAAGTCATAATAGTATAAGGCCCAACTCTTCTGCATGAAGTCAGATACATTCAGCACAAATCTAGTTTCTTCTAGGAGCTGAAAAAGGAGGAAGGTCACATGGTTGTGGAGCAGATTTGTTGCCATCCAACAGTTTCTTGCCTCCATGGGATCCAGCACAGCAGCAGAAGCCCCAGGTAAGTCAGTGGGCACCACTTCAGGATTCATGACAGCCTCAAAGCACAGGGCGAGAGGGGATCCCTTCCCCAGCGTGAAGGAGATGCTGAAATTTCTCCCAGCAGTCCTGACACACAAGGTGCTGGGAGAAAACAAGTAAACTGAGGCTTCTGCATTTGCAGATTAAAAATGGTATTTTAGCTAAATCATTATATGTATTTTTCTATTAATGCACAAAATCAACAAAACATCTGTAAGAGAAATTATTTGGTTCCGAGGTTATCGTGGTACTCACCACACCTGTAATTTCCCTTTGCATGACAGGATCATGAATGCTCTTACCAACTAGTTTATTTAAAATCTTCATTAATTATATACCCTGCTTATCCCTTCTTATCCTTTTGTCCTTCCCACTTTCTCCTTCTCCTATATCTAAGTCTCCAGTTCTGTTACTCAATGAACAACCAATTGTTCAAATGCTAATTTTGATCATGCTTTGCCTGTAATGGGAGAGAAAGGTCCAGCATCAGTCTTTCTATCCACACTGTAATAAATTTTCCTGTTGTGACAACAGCAGAATAGACCAAAGATGGATTTTTATTTTTTTAAAAAGATGATGAAACTGTGAATAACCTGATGCTACTCAAAGACTGAGTTACAACACTTAAATTCTGTAGCAGGGTGTGATTTTTGAAGCAGTGCTGCAGTAAGTACAAGAAATAGTTATATTTAAAAGATGAGCAAATAGGACTGCAGCACACTAACTTCACAGAGCCACACTTACAAAGCCAGTGACAAGCTACAAGAAAGTTACTGCCAACAGTTCAAGAAACGTAGTTTTGAGTTGCTAATTCAGCCTACAGCTCCAGGGACACTGACACTCAAAAAGGCATTGCAAGGGCATCACGGTAGGGTGCCCACATTGCCAGCTCCACACTTTCTAATCTCTTAATAAAAATTCTTCATTTCATGAAAGGAAATGAAATCTCACAATTTCAAGGAGTGTCATTTCACAAAGTTTCAGTCATTCCATTCCATTCCGTTCTGTTGTTTTCACTTCATTTCAGAATTTCTTTTTTTTCACACTAACCTTTTAGCAATCTTGGGGCTGTAGCTGAGATGCCCATCCCCATTTATGGCCCTAATCTGCAAGGTGTGAGGGCAGAAATGTTGTGCCCCCACTATAATTATCTTGTTATGCATTTTCCAGCCCCAGTGTCCCTGGAACTCTAGGTCCTTTTTCTCTCTTGACCCCAACTCTAGGCATAATGGCATCTTGTCACTGGGGCTGAGGTTCTGATCACCATGGGAGGTCCAGATTAGAAAGATGTAGGAGCAGCAAAGTTGGTGCCCTGTCAGCATTGCCTTGGCATGCCTTTTCCAGCCCCAGTTTTCCTGGAGCTGTACGCTCTGCTGCTCTCTGAACCCTAACCCAAACCCTAATGGCAACTTGTCACTGCTGCTGTGATCCCCATCTCTGTGGCTGGCCCAGATTCCAAAAGTGTAGAGTGATCAATCTCAGTACCCTGCTGTGATGAAATTTCTTCATTTCACAAAAGGAAATGAAATCTCATCATTTCAGTGAGTATTACTTCATGAAGTTTTGGTTAATTTCACTGTACTTCATTCCATTCCATTTCAAAAATTTAATTTCTCCTAGGAATTTTCATTCTATTTCAATTTCATTTCACTTCCTATTATTTCCTTTCTTTGTCTTCTCCCTTAACTTCATTCATTTATTTCTTGTTTCACTTCTTTTCATGAAAGGAAGTGAAATCTCACTATTTCAAAGAAAGTCATTTCATGAAGTTTCAGCTCATTTCACTGCACTTCAAACAGAGTACCTAAGATAAGAAATTTACCAAAACTTCTAGTATTCCATTTTCATATATTGTTACATGATTGTCAGTGTGGTAAATATGTTGTACATCAACTAATAAAGAATCACACACTATTATTGTTAATTACTCAAATTTTACTTTCATAAATATGAACAGTGGGTAATTTTTCTTTACAAACTCTCTACTTGATCTTTAGAAAGGCCAACTGAAATACTGAAATACTATAGTTTTCTCAGGTCATAGTACTTCCCTTCAAGCTGTATCCAACAAGCTACAATACCAGATCATGTCCTAGTTGGTGGGGAAAAAAATATTTCACTGAGAACAAAATTATATAAATAAGATCCATTTAATTATTCACTGAAGGCCCAATATTCAGAAAACATTAAAATACCAAAAGTTCTGAATGGCAATCATAAAATATGCTTTAAGAAAATTCAAAGTAATGACATACATCAACAATTTTAGCAGAGATTTCCGTACTGTGACCAAAAGTGAACTACTCGGAGATCTTGAGATGATGAATCCCTTCAGTATTTCACAGCTTAAGAATGTGGTTTCCTTTGGCAGCCCACAGACACTGCCCCTGAAACCAGTCTCCAGCCTCAACTGTCTAGTGGCTGAAATCCATCTCATTCCCATGTCTCTTCAGCTCATCCCTGCAATGGCTTTACTTGGATGACATTTACTTTTGTCTCACTGTGTTTACTGCTGTCATCTATTTGCTCGGTGTCATCACTGGTGATTATAAAAATGACAGAGGAAGAGCTGAAAGTCACTTTCTTCTTTGGCCTGTCCCCTGCCTTCTGAGACATAACTATGGGTCGTATTGGTTTGTCACTCCCTGTTGCTGGTGTCTCTTTCATTGTCCTCTGGAATCTCATCAGGCGGAAGCACAGGAGTTGCAAAAGGCAGCGTCGAAACTACAAGAGAGAATAAATAGAATTGTGTTCACCTTCCTAAGCATTCACTATCTACAAGGAAGTGAAGGACACATTACAGTAAAAGACTCAAAATAAGAGACTTCTGCATATCTTCTGAGTTAGTTTCAGTAACAAAACATGCTGCCTTTGTAGTGGGTACTTTTTTTCTCTACATCTGAATAAGATCACTGAGCCAACAGAGGGCACTGAAATGCAGCTGAATATTTTACCAGCTACAAGCAAAAGACAAGAGGACTAGGCTCCAAAGTGTGCTATAGGTTTTGTTTCCATATTCAAAAATCACACATTAAATCCAGCAGGGAAAGAATATTCTCACAAACACTTCACAGGAGGATACAGAGGGAAGGAACAAGGGGAGGAAGGGGATACAAAGGGACTTTTTCTTCCCTTTAAGTAACTCCAGGGTCTGGAATTTTAACAAAAGTATTTAATGTCACAGATGTAAAATGAAATTTCAATGGTTAGTAACACAGGAGTCAAATGTTCCCATTGAATATTGCTGGAACAGAAATTTTTCAGATAACCAGCAGCTACCTGTGACACAGGAAGTCTGTTCTACTGTGTGCCTAAATAATGTGAGATATTCAGTGAAAGCTCACACCAGCACACAGAATGGAAATTTGACTAGTAACACCGTATTAATTCTCTAATTATGGTCTCCCCTTCAACAAAACAAAGATCCAGGTATGAGAATTAAAGATGCATTCACTCAGTAGCTCCATGTCTGCACACATTTAAAGCATGATCCTTTGGGGAAGAACCCTGGTTCTATAAGCAACCAGAGGGCAACTTCCCCTTTGTTTAATAACCTGTAACAAGAATTGCCTGGAATGTATGAAGAAGACTTCAATCAACAAACAAAATACCAAAAAAACCCCAAAACAAAAACAATAAAAATCCCAAACACAACAAACATCCGGGAGCAGGTGGGAAATAATGCACATTTTCTCTGAAAAGGAGGTAGGACATCTCTTTTAACAGCCTTCCATTTAGCTGTGTTAAGGATTACTCAGTATTATCCTGCACGGCCAGTGCCTCTGTTTTCCCAGATATCATGCAAGAAGCAATCTGACATGCCACGCTAGAACAAGGTTTTGCTGTGGAAAATTAACCCTACTCTGACACAAAGAAGGCAATATGTCTGTCCTGTTGGGAAAGGATCGTAGCTAATTACAAGCTCTCATAGAAGGATCATCTCAGAGAAAGAATGGTCATGTGGAAGCCTTGAAAACTTCAGAGGTAATGGTCTACCTCAGAGTAGCAGAGAAGTTAGAAAGTACAAGCATGTTAGAACAAGTTCAGAAAAAGGAAGGTTATTATAGAGAACTTCTTTCACGATTCCTTCTGAGGGTAAAATAATCAAAAAACGTTAAGCAAAAATACTATGATTTTGGTTCTAATCTGGAATTAGAGGCAAGAGAAAAAAACTTCACAATGCATCTCCAATAAACACGTTCAGATGATTGACACATATCCTGCCTGTGTCTTTACTGGCATTATGCCTGGTACAAGTTCAATTTGCTGCTGGGTATCAGAACCCACAAAATGTTTGTCAGAAGAGATACTCAGCCTGACAACTAGGTACAGAGTCAGTGCCAGTGTATTTAAAAAGTCACTCTGTTGAAAAAGCCTTTCTGAACGTGACTGTTGTTAGCTTCCCATATCCAGGATAACTCTGATACTGTGCAGCTGTGTAACTGTGGATCAGCCTGCTGTGAAATGAGCTGTGGGGGAAGAACAAGATTGGAGGCCACATTGGAGGCCTCCTTCTTTTACTCAGGAAAGCATTTAAGCTGCCCCTTGCCCTGGGTCCTGACCTGAGCTGCTCTCAGCCTTTGCTTGGCTGCCCTCGCGGCTGATCAGACGCACTGGCTTGGCCTCCTTGTCCCTACAGGCAGCTGGCTGGCCCAGGCTGCTGCCCAGCAACTGCAAGCCAGTGTAGGAAATCACAGAAAATTTCACCTCTATAATGGGTTTAAAGGGAAGGATAACTCAGCAAAACCCCTCCAGCAATCACTCATGGTTTTTTACCCTTTGTAAGTGATTCTACTGAACTCCAGACACCTTTATACAATCTTGATTTCAGAAGTTTACAATGTGCATGGTACACTTCCAGTATCAGTCCTTGTGCTGCTATAACACAGAAGTCAGAGACAAGTTTTTTTATTCCTAAAAAATAAACACTGAGTATTATAAACTTCCTCTGATGGAATTCTACTGTGGTAAGGGAGTGATTCAGATGAGGTCTTCTACTAGCAATCCATTTCACAGGTAAATTCTCAAAACTAGACATTCTGACACTCTTTCCTGTCCCTTTTGTGATTTAGATGTGTGAATTAGCAAAACAAATTAGATTTATGATCTGGTGGTATTTAAGCACCATCAGGGATTTTAGTTCTTCTAGATTGTTACCATTTATTCTAGCTGTTGAAATTTTTAAAAATTTTTTCAGATTAAAGTAAATCAGACCTACACTTCACAAGTGTAATTCTAACTAGTATTACTAGCTACTAGTAATTCGAACAAGAAAACCTTTAATGTACCTACCTTTCTACTCATGAAGATATAAATAACTGGATTATAAGCAGTGCTTGACTTGGCAAAGAAAGATGGGATGATAGCTACTGTTGGAGTTACAAGGTTGCTGTAGCCATATGTTATCAAGAGGGAGACCACTGCATAGGGCATCCAACAAATAAGGAACGTGGAAATCATCAGGAAACACATTTTAGCCACCTTCTTTTCATATCTTAGAAGTTTGATCACTTGAACTGTCTGGAAATCTTCTACACAGCGAAGCTGTAGAGAGAAAAAAATAGCAAAACAAAATAGCCTTATGTTTTACTTGAACCTGAATAGTTCTACATTTATTTATAAGTAACTGACCCACTCTCTTAGTTTAAGGCACAGACACGATACACCTTATCTTTTAAACCACAATTCTTCTGGAAGCTTACATCATGTTTCTCAGATTTTATTCCCTACATTAAGTGTAAAAATACAAGCTGAGAAAAAATAGAATAGCTAATTTACTAAAAGACAACAAATGCAGAGATGTCACAAAGCATGCTGCAGTTATAAGTACTTTAGAAAAATAACTTGCCCTCAGCTATTGCATAAGCAAATTCAGTTTATATTGGTGGTCCTTTGTCTGACTACTTAGACAGTCCTGTAGATTGATGGAAAAAATCCTTAGAGAAAAAAAAAATCATAAACAGATTTCTCTGTACTGCTTTGCCACATAGTATGTCACCCTACAATCATGAAATCTCTAAAGCAGAATACGAGGCAGCAGGTTCCCATGTTATCGGAGTCATAAAATACGGAAAAGATGGGACATGAACATACTCCACAAATTATCTATTCTGCCAATACTGTTGACCATAAACTTGAGTGGGTCCAGACTAACTATCTACAGAATATGAATCATTAACACTTTCTCATACTAAGGATTTGTATTGAATTTTCAGGTGAGGATCTGATGTGGATTAGTAAGCATTAGCCCTTCCCTACTTCCTCCCAGTAAAACCCCACAACAAACAGACCTCAGTAGCTCTAGGCTGGTTCTCTCCCAATCCTACAACCTATCTAGTGGTACCTGACATAGATGAACATCAAATTTTCAAAAGTTTAAAAGGGAAGTGAGAGTGCAAATTTGGCTTGGATGCAACCTTCATATACAGCTTCAACATTTTTCACTGACAATATTGCATTAAGGGAAGTCTTACTTTAACTAACTTACCATTCTTACTGCATGCAGAATATGGCCATAGCAATAGGCCATGATCCCAACAGGTGCTACTAGACAGCCAAGGAAAAAAAGGAGCACAAAGGAGGTATCATTGGGGTCTTTTGACTTCCAGTCCACTGAGCAACCTAAGCCATGAATTTCCAGTGTGTATCTGTTCCAGCCCAAAAGAGGGGCTCCAGTCCAGGCCAGTGAGTACAGCCAGATGTACGTGATAGCCCGCCAAGACCAGGAGAAGTCAATCACCTTTGCATGGACCACCCGAATGTAGCGCTCATAAGCAAGAGCAGTGAGAGTCATAATGGAAACAATTCCTGTAAAAAAAATAAAGAAACTCAATTAAATTATTCACAAATACTGTAAACAGGACTGCACTCTTCTTGATAAATGTTTCCATTGCCAGAAGGTTAACTCAAAATTACCTAGCTCACATTATGAATCTAACACCAATAAGACTTTTTGTACATTACTCACTAACTACTAAGGCAAACAGAATCACCAACTTCAAAATACTCAGAGTAGGATGCTGACATCTGATCTAGGATGTACAATGGCTAAGAAGTGGGACAAGGGAAAAAGAGACTAAGCCAATGTAGCCATGATATTTTCTGAAAAATCCATTCCTTAGGATTTTTTCTCCTGAGAAGCTGAGATGCCTCAAGAACAAAATGTAAACAATGGTTATCTGCTGCTGTGGAATGCAACAGGTGGATCTGTGATTGTTTCTAATTAATGGCCAATCACAATCCAGCTGTCTGGACTGTCTCGGTCAGTCACAAGTCTTTGTTATCATTCTTTTTCTATTCTTAGCTAGCCTTCTGATGAAATCCTTTCTTCTATTCTTTTAGTATAGTTTTAATACAATATATATCATAAAATAATAAATCAAGCCTTCTGAAACATGGAGTCAACATTCTCGTCTCTTCCCTCATCCTAAGACCCCTGCGAACACCATCACAAGCCAATACCTCTTCCTAAACATTACTTCATTCAGTGAGGTATCATGGTCCAAGGTTTGGGGTTTTTCCTGCTGGCAGTTGTTATTTGTTCCTTTGGGGTTTGTGGTTTCCTTTGGCTGTTTAGGGTTTTTAAAAGAAAAAGCTACCATATAAAACTGAGATAATCAGTAAGAAAAAAATCTCTTAGAAACTTAGTGAACTGAGAGTTGAGACTGAAATAAAAGAAAGCCTTCAGCAACTGAAAGCAGAGATGTGCACCTTTAATGTGAATAAAATGACTAGAATAATTCCAATTTATTTCAAGATATCCTGGAAGACTTTGCATTCCAAGAAGAACCAGGAAGGCAAAGCATTGCATTGCTGAAGGTGTCCCATCTGAAAGACATTCAGTTATTTTGAGTGTCCTTTCATATTTTGCTGCTTTCATAAAAGTATCAGTCCTTGTTTATTTATGCACTCTCTTCCTTTTCTGTCCACCTCAAACCCAGTACACAATTATTAACATGTTATGACAGAAATCACACATTATCTTCAGCTCCCAGTACTATCCCATCCAGACATTTTTAAAATTTCATGAAGCTAAGGCATTTCTGTCTTGATAAGAATATAACGATTTCTATTTCAATGGTCTGTAACACTTGATGATCAAAAACCAAATTGCCCATCAGGCAACTGCCAAACACCTGAAATCTGTTATGATTCAGTCATGAAGTTCATAAACATAGGCTCTTAAACAACAAAAGGGTGTATTTCACAGCATTCTGTGAGATTATACAGATATCTGTGTCTAAATCTGTATAGATTTTATCTAATACAAAGCACAACTATTTTTTCATGCATATGCACAGCACTTCATTTCTCCAAGTACATTCATATGTGCCATAAGCTCTAAGAAGGTTAATTGTGCAGATTTCACTACCAAAGAGAGAACAACCATTTTATACTCAACAGGAACCTGATCTCACTTTGAAAAAGAATAAACATTTATTGAAGATAAATTAACAACAGCACAGAAGGACCAGCAACATGGATTTTAGGAAGGCAACTGAGAATAACAAAATCTAGAGCAACACATAGACTCTCTGTAAAGGTATTTAACAGCAAAAGCAGTTTATTATTAACCAAGTATCTCACAGTAGAATATCCTTTAGGATTCTAAAAAATATTATTTTATGCTGTAGTTATTAAAAGATTCCCTTTTTATAAGAGGTGAGTTAGAAAGTTTTCTTGATTAAGGGAATTTCCCAGTCTAAAAGAAAATGTGCCACACTGTTTCATATATCTCTTTAAAATGAAACCATTTTTAATATGTTTTTTCTAGTTATCTTTAAACCTTCATCATGAAAAGATGTAGACATTGTTGGCAATGAAGTAACCTTTCCCATTTAGTTTTGTAGGGTTTTTTTCCTTGTATAAATCATTGCTGTAGAATTTCACTTTCATAGCTTGAAATTGGACTAGCAAATGTGGGTGAAAAGGTTTCCAAAGACCTAAGGTTGGGTTTGTGGGTGGGTTTTTTGGGTTTTTTTAAAATGAAGTTGAAAAGTCCCTCATGCCTTTTTTGGTGACCTAACATGCTGAAAATACATTAGACAATGTGTACCTAAGCAAAATATTAGTAGGCATTAAAAAATAACTGCAGGATTTTATAGGTACTATTCTACACTTACACTGGCTAAGGTAAGTGCTTTATTCAATCAAATGCAGTCTACTTCTTGAACACAAGTTAAGGCAACAGGTTCCCTTCCATTTCTCTTACCCAAAGATTAGGAACATACTTGAATTTTCCTCCCTGAACTGTAAATGGGACCTTGGACAGCCTGTTGGATAGTATGCACCAAAATACAAATCCCTGTTCTGTTGGTATTCAAGGAGCGCCTGGCAGCACGCAGACACTGAGGCAGGAAATGCAGGTCACAGCACAAGATATATATCATTTATGTGTGCTTATAGCTGCATTTTCTATGTTTCATTCATTTCTGTAGTCTAGTGCAGAGGAAAGCTCTGAATTTTACTTCCCTCCCTGCCCCCACTCCTCTACAGGAGCTTTTCTGGAAATTATTACATTTCATCCTGAGTTGCATATTTTGATATGATGAAATGTGTGCTGATTAAAAAAGTAAATCTGTTACAGAAAGCCATTATGGTTATTGTTTGGCTATTAGCCCCCCTTAGCAAAAATACACATTTCAAACCAATTCTACCATTTCTACCTTTTATCTGAAACAAATTTTGTTTTGCTTCTCGAGGTACTGGAGATCTACATATTTTGATTCAAGGCTAAGACCCAAGATTCTGAGAATTGATTTACTTTACTAGCAATTCACTCTTTCTAATTCCTTCAGAAAGACTCTACTGCCCAGTGTTTACAGTGACTGCATGTCTGATATACAGATTTTCATCTCAGACAATACCCCTATCTGTATGTGCTGATTATAAACATAAACACTTTGTGTTTAGGAACTGCTGCTAGTTTTAGCTCTGATTTAAGCCTGGGCAATTACTCTAGCACAAATGGAGTCATTCCCATTGAAGCTGCAGATAAATGTAGCAAAACTGAAGTGTCTTCTTGTTTAAGCCATTAGTTTGCAATTCCTATGTTGCAACTCCTCTTCTTCTCCAGCAGCCAGCCATACACAATCAGGGAGCAGTGACAAGCTACTTCTTGTTATTTGGATGCTTATGAAGAAAATTCTCATTTTTGCTATTTTGCATTGTTTCCCCACTGATATACTGCATTTAGTGTAGATCTTATTATGTACCATATGTGCTAATTATCTCTTCCATATTCTGGGTTTTTTCAGGAGTCAGTTCTGGATACATCATTAAATACTTCAATCTGCATAGTGTAGGTCATCACAGAGAAGACTGTAAAACACAGCTAAGCTGTACTGCGTTATACCACACAATGTGTATATCCTGACTTTATAATCCTTAATTAGAAGAAAAATATTGCAGTGCCTTCAGAACTGAAGTGTTACTTTCAATGAGTTTGAAGAGTCACAACAGCTTCTGCCCTCTCCATGCAAGATACACTTTATTTTCATATTGAGGCCCTGCCCCGAGTATGGCCTATAATTTGGTCAGCGGTGATATCAAATATTCCCAAAGTCTGAGCATCTCTACAGAGCAACTGCAGCATAATGTAGCAAATAAGATCCATTTCTGAGACAGACTGTGGCTTCTGTCAAAGAGTGTGGAAGAGGTTTTACAGCAACTTCTGTGAGCCAGAGAGAAGTTTGATAAAAGAATTTCCTACCAAGGTTTTTGACATAGAAACCAAGAAAGAAAGAAGGATAAATAAGAGAAACCTGCAACAGCTTATTCCAATAAGCACTTTGCTTTTCCTTCATGACCAATGAGTAAAGTGTAAAGTTATGAATTTTGTAAGAATGTATAAAAAGCATGCATGCTATAATAAAAGCAGTTTGAAGCCTTCTGAAAATGGAGCGTGCTGCTTTGTATTGTCTCCATCTCAACTACAACAAAAGGGCATATTATTTTCTATATCACTTAATCCTTTCCCTACATTCAAGTGCTGAATGACTACTTTGCATACCTAATCACAGAAGAAAGCCATCCTTCTGCAATCCCTCTTCACCTCTTTTCACATCTGAAAAGCCAGAGAGCAGCAATTGAGCAGAAGCAACTTCCTGTCCATGGCAAGAAAAATTATTATTGCACTCTCTAGTTTTGTACTACAAAATATATAACCAGTCTATCTGAATTCAGCAATTAGGCATTGCAATAAGATTTAGGCACCAGCTATTTATCACTTCTAATTTTACAAGTAATTTTAACATCTGCATTCAACTCTAGGGAGGTGAAAAATCACTTCTCTTAGACATAACATGCTTCAAATATATTTTATATGTAGCTGTCCTACAAAATTATGGTGAAATAAATCACCTCCAGATTCAATATTCCAAGTGATTAACTTACTCGGGGGGAAAAAGCTGAAAGCATGCTGATTGAGCCTCCAGCTATTTGTAACACATGATCCTAAAACTATCTGCTGAGTAACAATTGAAAATGCTTTTAGTGAGATTAAATCAGTGCATATAACACACATGGGTAATGCAAGAGAGTGGCACAGGACATCACTGTCACTGTGCAGGGAAGAGCCTTAGATGAACAGGCTGTAACTGAAGCCTCACAGGACACTCCCAAGCAAATAATCCCTACTTCAGTATTTGGTGGGTGTGGGTAGGATGGTATCGGCTTGCCTTGAAACAAACAAATAAAAGAACCTCAGCTGTAGACACATTAGCTTTTCACAGGAGAGTACAGTCTGTAAAATTCTTACAGTTTTTCCCATCCTCTAGTTCACATTACTGGAATGGAGTGTTCACCCAGATATCAACATTGATTTGGTAGCTCATTGAGATCTGCATACCAGTGGTATGCAGATAGCTGCTGGTAGCTGCTGCATACCAGTGGTAATTTGTCCAGAAGGGACATAATACTTTAAAATAATTTGACATTAAAAGCTGGCAGTGTTTATTTTACCTTTACAAAACCAGCTTGCAGTTAGGAAAGACAGAGGTCTCTAATCACATTTCAGTAACAGTAGCCTTTCAATTGCAAAGAAGGTTTAATGATACAAAGCCTACCCTAGAGTACAGCCTGACTATGCAATCTTCTGTCAAAAGACTGCCTCAGATAAAGAGTTTTGGTGCCTATTCCTCAAGACCATTCCTGTTATCAACATGTTTTTCCACTCCTTTCTTCCACTGCACAACTTAAAAGGTGTTAGAACACCAGTACTGGCCAATGGTTTAGCTACCATTACTTTTAGCTGAAGTTATTTATGCTTGAGGGGTTATGTGTGTATGCTCCACATGACAAGAGTAGCTTACCTCAAAACCCTCAGGGCCTATTTCAATGTACAGAAGGTATTAAAGCAGACACCCACTGCCTGGGGGTGAGCAGTACACAAATTTATCTTGTGCACATCAAGTTCTGACAGCCACTGTCATTCAAAAAAACCCCTTAAAAATATCTGTGAGAACCCAGCAGATATACACAAAGATCATGACATCCTGACCCTGTATTTCACAACTAACCTCTTATCTGAGGAAAGAAATTATCTATGTCTGCTAACCAAGACTTTTGGGTATGTTAAATGTCAGGTGTCTTCTCTAGAAATCATAACCAAAAAGCTATGCCTTCAGTGATAGTACACCTCCCAGATATGAGTTGTGGCACTAAATAGATAAAGAGATTACACAGATCTCTACTACTTATGGCTTGTAGTCTGTTGACTACAGACAGGGAAACAGTTAGAAGCATTTTACATAAAGAGAGGGTGGCAGATGCAGTAGGGCCAGCACAGAGCTAACTGCACACCTCCATAGAAAGGTGACCCTCATGGTACAAATACATCACTTAATTGATGTGCAGCTATCATATCACACCAGGATACACCACCTGTACCAAAATAAACACTGGAACTCAGTGAAACAAAATTAAATGAGGATTAGCGTCTAAAACAGACAACTGCGTCAGGAAAGCTTAGACTAAGACTTGTCAGGTAATCATTTATGTCGTTTTCCCTACACTAATATAAGAGGTGCTAGGAATGGCTTTGTAGTAGAGAAAAAAATAAAACACTTCTTTGGGCCTCTGCTATGAAGACATGTAGCTACACTCTATCTTGACTTCAGACTCTCATCAGTAAAAGAAAATAGGGACTGTTATTTGTGTGATGAGAAGAGATGTTCAGTAGTCAAAATGATCAGTTTTACACTGTAGCAAGCAGGTCTCTGCACCTTCTAAAGGCTCAAAGAAAATCTTTCAAGTCACAGAAAACATAGGCAGTAGCACAAGTATCAGGCTCTGAGCTGTGCAATGCAACTCAAGAGCAGATGTTGAAAGACATCTGCTTGTCAAGACATGGGCTTGTCTCAAGAGAAAGTTACAATAATACAGACAATTGTGAGGAACACAAAAAACAGCCATTTATTCCTAGACAGACAATCTGTAGTTATGCTGCCATCTTCTCAACTTAAAAGTTTCAGACTGTGAACATCTGCTTACAGTGTCTAAGTTCCAGATCTCACCACGCCTCCAACTGGCTGGCAAAATGAGAAGCACTCTTAAAAAGAAAATGCTCAATTCTTCAATGCAAAATTATTAGAAGCGTAGAGAGTGCCCTTATACCTGGGGAAAGGAGTTGCCATTATTCTGTAATGAAGGCTTCTGAAAATATAGATGCTACCAGTTTATTTTAAGCACAAATGCCACCTATGTATTTAATCATATTGAAATCCTTAAGAGGAACACAGAAATATCTTGACCTTGGCTTTCAAAACAATATGAGGAAAACACCTCATATTTGTACCAGATTGTACCAACACCTGAAAATTTAAAATAAAGTTGCTGAATCATGATTTTCGATGTGATTCCTGATTAACTACAGAAATTAGGAAGAATCTGATTTTTAAAATTTGTTGAGAATTAGCTCTGAATTTAAAGTGAAAATCTCATTAAAAATACAAAAGCAGATTTAATAATTTGTCCCAAATTTGTTTACTACCAGGGAAACCTCTCATTTATAAGTCAACACATGCAGAGAACAACTTAAAGCACGTATTGGGTCTTAGGGGCTGTTCTTCTGATTAAAAAAGATGCATAAGGATTGAAAGTAAGACTGAACAGCCTTCAGGCCTGAAGGGCTGGCACAGAAAGTTCACATAGCCATGTCCAAGTTCATACCCAAGAATGAAATCACAAAGCTGTAAATAATGAGGTTTTGGTCATCTCACCTAAATTTCAGCCAGACTGGGTCCAACCCCAGGACATAGCCACACCACTAGAGTAACCTCACGTGATTTGTTATGGTTTCATAGACTCCATATCCATGGTATCAGAGCTACCCCCACTTTATTCCAAAAACATCTTTATTATGTCATTGTGGCTTCATGAGCAATTAACACTGTGCATCTGTAAGTACTCTTCTTAGTTAATGCGAATTTCACTTTTGAAAGCTGTCAATTTTGTATGTCTTCTGATCAACAAATGTACTGCACATTTCCAAAAGTTCTTGGGGAGAGTGCTATACTTTCAGAAGCACTTGTAAGTAATACACAAGTAAGACATTACATTACTTTCCCTACCACCATCACCTCAAGATAATAGGTGGCTTGGGCTGTTGCATACAAGAGAAGTAGATTTATAACTGCAAAACCTGGTTGACTACTGAATGAAATCTTTAATCTTCGCCACTACCGGGGGAAAAAATAAAGAAACAAAAAAAACCTCCATCCAAATAAAAACCAGGAAAAAACCACCAACAAAAATTCCCAAACAAAAACAACAAAAAAAAAGAAAAACAAAGAAAAAAATCCAACCAAAATATCTAACCCCAAACAACACCAAAACATTACCAAACAGAAACAAACAAACAAAAAACCTTCAAAATACTGGTTTTTCCATAAACACATTACAAAATGAAAATAGAAACCATGGTAGCAATAATCCAGACGGCAGACAGAGTAGGAAGCTACCTACAGGGCATCACTTATAATTTTTTTTTCCCTCAGCATTGACAAGCCCCTGCTTTCCTATGCAGGTGGGGAATCACTTATCTTCAAAAGCAGGAAAGAACAATCCTTCTATTTCTAGATAAGAATATGAAAACTATACTGTGGAGGTTAAAATCAGACATCACTTTATCAGATTATGATTCAGAATATTCAATTATGATAGCCAAGTTAAATATTTTCTATTGGTTTACATGGCAGCTGAAAAAAGTAAACTAAAGTATCATTCCTGAACATTTAGCTGTGAATTTACTATCCACTTCCATATGAGCAACTGCACACAAACACACACTTTTCTAATATTAATAGTAATTAAAAAATTCTTCCCAATGAAGCACATTTTGGAGGAGGAACATAGCATGAGCACCACAGGAAGATGTAATTTTACAAACCATAGATTCTAACTTGACTGCTCTCTAGACAAGGCCCATGAATTTGCCTACATTTCTTTTGAAAAAGAAAAAAATTCTTAAATAGAGGGATGCAGGGAAGCATCAACACTAAATATATTTATAGCAACAAATTATGTAGCATACCTCAAAATAAACAGAAATTGAAAGTCACATGTGATCAAGCAATTTCCTTGCCAATTTATATACCTCATTGTTTCTATTTTTACTATTTCAGATGATGGTACAAGATTATTATAGTCTGGTTTCTTACCCTTACTACATATCTCATTTTTGAACCTATATGGAAAATGCCTCCATCAAAAATAATAAGTATAATATAGAAGAGACAAAGAACAGAACTGTACTTTACATCCCCTCTGTAACATTAAAATTCAGTTGTCTGGCAGCATCTGTTTAGCAGACAAGTTCTTGAGTTTCTCAAGAATTTGAACAGGCTGAGTGATGGAGACAACTTCATGCCAGCAAGGTGCTCTAGTTCTTTTCCTGATCCCAACAGCTACACAAACATCTGAGATCTGTGCACTGCAGAAATTATCTGGTACCAAACACTGCACAAATGATTAACTACATCCTGCACCCACCATAACTTTCAATACATAAAATTTTTGCTGCACTATGCAGCAGGAGTCAAATCAAGCATGAGCAATCATGAACCTTCGCACAGTAGCCCACAAAATGCTGACCATAGAACTATGTGAAACAAACGTAATGTATGCAGGAAAGCTACAAAGCTTATTCAAGACTTTAATGTATCATCTCAGAGTCAATTTCAGGGTACATATGTCCAGTGAGTGCACTGTGATCCACCTCTAACTTATACATCTCTGCCAGAAGATGTATCTAACATGATGAGCTTTAGATTTCATTACAGGTTAGCCGAACATTTACTTTCACCATTAGAAACACGAGTCTCTTCTTTTGCAGCATCCTTTACTGGTAAAGAAAAAGCAATATTCCTTTTAAGAGGCTGCGTGTACATAGCTGGACTGTAACCTATTCTTCTGCAGACTTATGCAAAGGGTATGTATTCATTTCAGGAAGGAAAGCAGTAATGAGCTTATAGGTTTTGAAAATGGAAACAGTGTAAGAACTCCTCCTGCAATGGTAACATTTCACAGAAATCAGTGGTTTCCCAAAGCCCAACTGTGACACCATTATGACTGAAAGATGGTACCCGAATTTCGCATATGGATAAGGAAATTCAAGGCACTGCCACACACTGCGTATCTTTATAAACAGACAAGTCGCAGCACTGAGAAGGCTGCTGGGGAGCAGCTTTCCACCTGTTCCATGGAGGCAGAACATTGCTGACCCTACATCCAGAGTCATACGTGCTCCATGTCCACAGACTGCAGCACTTCCTCCAAAACACAGTGCTTTATGCTCATGAATTCTGCGCGTCACTCGGTCAACTAGAGACCTCTTCTAACAGCGCTGCTGCCCTTTTCCCTACACGTCCCATTACACCTTACACAGGCAAAGGGGGGAGTTCGGAAAAATAATTTCTCTTTTTGCTTCGGGTCGTTTTCTCCAGCACTGTCGCTCTTTTTTTACCAAAAAGCACCGGCTCTACCCAACCCCAACTCCCTCCCCCCCCACCCCCCCACCCCCCCACTCCCTCGCCAGGGCGGCGACTGAACCCCCTGGGCCGGACTGCCCCGCGGGAGCGGCCGGGATGCGGCGGCTGGGGCAGGGGGGATAGAGCGGCTGCGGCCGGCAGGGAGCGGTTGGGAAGCAGGGACGGAGCGGTTGGGCCCGTTGGCAAGCGACAGGCACGGGGCGGTTGGGAAGCGGCAGGGATGGGGCGGTTGGGGCGGTTGGGAAGCCGCGGGGACGGGGCGCGGTACCGCCGGTACAGGCGGCCGAGGAAGGACCCAGCAGGACAGGGAGGGACAGGCGGCGTCCGCGGCCCCAGCACCCACCGAAGAGGCTGCTGCTGAAGCCGTCCCAGACGCAGCCGGCGGCGTCCCACACCCAGCGGCTCCTCAGGCAGGACATAAAGGTAAGGCTCACGCCGAAGACGGACACCAGCAGGTCGCTGAGGCTGATGTTGACGAGGAAGAGGTTGGTGGGCGTGCGGAGCCGCTTGAACTTATAGTAGAGCACCAGCACCAGCAAGTTGTTGCACAAGCCCAGCATGCCGATGGTGGCGACCAGCAGCGCCAGCAGCTCGTAGGTGCCGGCGCTGAAGAGGGGCCGCTCGCCCGGCACCTCCTGCTCGGGCGCCGCGGGCTCCGGGCGGCTGGAGGTGCCCGTGCCGTTCGCCGCGGGCATGGCTCCCGGCCGGAGCGGGGCTAAGGCTCCCGGCTCGCTCCCAGCCCCATCGCACGCCGATGCTCCGGGCAGGAGGAGGAGGAGTCCCCGCGGCCTTCCCGCCCACGGAGGGCGCGCCCTCGAGTGGCTTCGCCCTCGCCTGCCCCGGGGCGTGCCCGGCCTGGGAATGGCTCCTTGGGAGCAAACAGGTCTCGTCGCCCTGTTGCCGCGGTGAGCAGCCCGGTTGTGGCCGAGATGTGGCTGTTATTTCCTCTTCCTTAAAAATCCTGTGCGCTTTGGCTGGGCCACGGCTGCCGCCAGCAGCGCTTCCCTCACGGGGACCGCGTTCGGACAGACCTGCTCCGCGGCCAGCTCCGAGAAGAGGTAGAACCGATATTTAGGCTTTTTCGCCAGATGTCCTGCCAATGAAAACTCCTGTTATGGCAATAGTGTCTTCTCAGGAGACTCCCCGCAGTGCTCAGAGCTTACCTCTAGGAGTTGGAGCCTCACAAAACGACTCGGCACCACCGTGGCCCGTGCAAACCTGTGGTGTGAGCGAACACTGTGTCAGCCATGGGCAAGTAAGACGCCACAGTTTGCGCCGTGAAGGCGCCTGTTTTATACCTGTGTCTCCCGTGTGTGTTGTACAGGAAAACAGTGGCTGCCTGTGTGCAGCTCTAGCTGCTGTTAGGCACGGTGTCGCCCCAGACCCCAGCTGTGTTAGGGTGTCTCCGAACCCAACCCACCCCGCGTGTTTCACAGGGAATTTTGCTCACCATGGTTCTACACCCAAAACACCGACCAAGCATTGGTTTTCCTCACGGGAAGACCTCTAGTGTGTTTGCTTTAATATGTGTTGATATGTGACAGCCTTCTTAAGGCCAAAGAAAACTTTCAGTTTAGGTCTATTCTTACTCTAGTTAAAAAAAAAATAGCTGTGAAAGCAGCAGAATTTTAATATTTTAATGGATACATGTCTTGTCAAAAAATAGGTTTTTTTCTTCTCTTATACACAGTGGTATTAAATGGTCTAGATTAAGCGTGAACTGAGACTGAAAACTTGGATAGTTGAGGTAGGTTTGATGTCTTTCAAAACAAACCTATATACAAATTATGGGCTTCTCATGGCAGTAAATTTTATATGACAAATTACTGCTGTAATACAAGGCAGTAGGAATAAAGTCATAGGTCAGAAAAATTAAACACTTAGGTGTTACTTAGGTTAAAGTACCTATTCTTGTTAAAGTTAACTTTATTTATTATCCATGTTGTTAAATCCCTCATATACTGATGTAATCAGTAATTGAAAATTACTTTATAAAGGTAGTTCAGTCTGTTTCTTCGTCACCAGTCAACAGGGCTTTTCTCACTGCAAAAGAAGGAGTAGCTTCCTTTCTCAAAATCAATTATATGTTTTTACCATAAAAGCTGTATTTACAGAACACATGACCTTCCAAAATTTCTACCATAGTAATAGACCACAGTACTTGAGCATCAGTTTTAGGGAAGACATAATTTTGTCTTTCCTCATCCACAAAAGAAATTAACCTTTACACGACAGACCATGTGCAAAATTATTATGTCAGTGCACAGTTATGGGTTTGTCACTGCATTTTAAAAGTCTAACAATGACATGACTGTATCAAATTAATGCTACACCTCATTGAGAACAAGACATCTCTATCTTCTGCCTCTTAAGGAAAATCTTAAATTGTGTATATTTTTTTCCCTGCAAAATGAGAGGAGAGAAAAGGTGGTAAGAAGAATGGGAAAAATTTAATGTTTAGTACATTCCAGATAACATAGTGTCAATTGGCAGATTCCATTATACACTTAGGGTTTCTAAGAGGTATTTCACTAAAGCACCTGTCAGAAATACTCCCTCTAGATGTCTTTGAATTTATGGAAGGCAAGAGAACCCATAACTTGCATTTTATAAAGATCATATCTCAGAATGCTTTATTGGCAAAGGTCACTGTATTAATACTGCCAAATTGCTAACGTTATTCAAGTGGTCTTGGATACTTCATGAGCAGAGTTCCATTTGTTTTCCATGCAGTGTCACTACTCATATGAGGCACAACAAAAAGAAATGTTGTTTATTTCAGGTCAAAGGCAAAGCTGGAAACGGAACCTTGACTCCAATTCTAGTGCAGATTCTGTTTTACCTAACCCACTCTAGAACCAATGCAGCTATGGTTTTAATAATCTACTTAATTCTTAGTCAGTCCTCTTCTGCTGCAAAAAAGGGTTTTACTTTTATTTTTACCATTGCATGAAAGGATAGACCAGAACCCTAAAAGTGTATGTGTGTGACTTACTGGAAGTGCATCAAAGTACTAAACATGTGTGTAGCTGAGCTCATGGGATATGTACAACAAGAAGCAGGAATAGAGGGTCCCCAGTCCTGTACTACAAAAACAGTCTCTGAAACTCCCAAGGACTTCCTAGATCTCTTCTGCAACAGTCCTTTTATCTTGTTGTCTGTTATGCACAATTCACATGGGGTAGGGGAACGCTTTGGCTGTAAATTTTCAGGTGGCCAACATATGCTTACATATGCACAAGACAAACCTTAAAACCCAGCCTTGGAACTAATAATTCACAAGTAGAAAGTTTGCAGATGTCTGGTGCCTTCTTCAAAAGTTTATAGTATTTAGTGTTTGGAATGCTTCAGCACACAAGAGCGTTGAGTGTCATATGTTAGAGCTGAAGATTCTGAGGCACAGTAAATAAACTTTCCAAGTCACTGCTACTCTCTAAGCTTGGGTAGAAATACAAACCACAAATGTGACTCCCCACATTGTAACTGCACCATTAAAAATGTCTGGCCTTTTGCAGTGAGAACATTGTGGAGTGGAAAAAGAGTGCTTTAAGGCATTCAAGAGACCTGTTTCATTTTATGTTCACTGACTTATGTGTTGCTTTCACTCATTTTCTCTGTTCTCTGTCTTTTGCTAGTGTGCCTTTGAAGTCACATACTCTTTCCTATCTTTCCTGAGAAGGAGAGAGTGAGCAGGAAAGTCAGGCTTTTGTCTGTATTAAATACAGTTGTTCTAGGAGTCAGATAATACTGAGGTTTTCATGCCTGTTTTGAATTTTGTAAGCTTATTATTTCTAAGGTCATGGTATAGAGCCAGAATGCAGGCTGCTCAAAACCAAACCAAAACAAAACTTCCCAAAAACTCTGGCTACCTAGCTTCAGATTTTTTTGTTTTGTTTGTTTGTTTTTTACAGTACACTCCTGGCATATTTCTTTTTCTTATATGTTGTTTTTGCTATTCTTTAGCCTCAGAGGCAGATGAAAGCTGAGTGATTATTTGCTGTATCTATACATAGCTGCAGGATATATCCACAGGGCAAGCGTAAGTGTGGACAGAAGAAATCTTTCATCTGTTGTCAACCTCTGGGCATTAAAATGAGGCTTTTAATATAGATCTACACTTGTTGATAATGCAATTTTTTAAGTAAAAAAACCCCAAAATACATAACCCTAATGGCAAAGGTTTAAAGCTAGGGCTTTGTCTTCCAGAACTTGTAATCCTACATGTATAATCTAGTCCATATTGGGATGTGAACTTTAAATCATAAAGCAGGTAAAGTGCTAATGTTGCAAGATTGTGAGAATAGTGTGGGCTGAGAGAAGTGCTTGGCTCAGACACGGCTCACTGAAGCAAGCACAGGTGTTTTCAGTGAGGGAAGGGGACCCAAGCAGGCTGTCCTGGGAGGTGGTGGCGAGCAGTCAGAGCATCTGTGCTGCAGCTGGAAGTGGGCTGCAGCCTGTTCTGTGATGTGTGAGCTCTGGTATACCTGACATGTGTACAAAGAGCTGTACTAGCTGCAGCTGTGAGTCATCTCACCTAAATGATGCATTTGAAAGTTAAGTGCATAAGACCAGTAAGATGAATCACCCTCTGGAATTTTTTATTGACTGGCACATAAGATGACTTGAATAATTAACTTTTAGATGCCTAAGTTAGATGAGATGAACTTCATCTTGTCTAGAGAAACCTTTGTGGGACTGTGCTATGTGTTTAGGAGGCAGATGCATATTGATGCCTCTGTGGCACTTGTTTCTTGCAGACTAGATTAAAAGAGGTGGTGATATATGCTTGTGCCTGCTGGCATCATGATGTCCTTGGTTGTACAGACACAGCTCATAGGGCAGGCTGAACTCGAAACACTAGCGTAGAATAACCATTGTAAGACCAGCCACACCAGTGTTTGCAACAATAGCACTTTTAAATTTATTTGTGATATAAACTGGTTTTTTTTAAGGAATGACTACCTTGCATAGTAATTCATACTTTTGCTGCAGCTTCTTGTTAGTGTGACAAACATAAAGTGACAAATATAAAGTGTTTACAACCTCACTGCCTTGTCATTTTCCAGAGCCCAACATACAAATCAATATATAGTTCATAGGAAATTCAGTTTTTAAAACTATCACTTGATCATTTCAGCCACTGTTAGTGACAGAGAGGAGCAGATGCACTTTATAGCAAGGAGCACTTGTGGGGTGTTAAAATTGAAAGAAAAGTGAAAAATTGAGCCAGTAGAAAAAAAGAGTGAGCTAATGTAAATAGTGCCCCTTAAACACTGTTCCACAGAAGAAATTTAATTTTGACAGTGCTAAAATTTATTACTTGCCGAGCCCTATACTGGTCAGAGAGTTCAGTCAGTCTGAACTGAAGCATCTCTATACTGATTCAACTTAAACACAGCCAGGTTTAACAGGATGTTTATAAGGAAGAGATAGCAAAGGATGTGTAAGTTATCAAAGAAATCATCTTCAGGGACTGATTATTTTTTTTCCCTTTTAGATGACTGGACTTGACCAAAATCAGAGTCAGAAATAGTCTTTTATGTCCCAGAGCCTCTTCAGAGACAACTAAGGCCAGTTTAGATCTGCTGTGTGATCGACTTCAGGCTGTTCTGAACCATCATTTTACTTGGGGAGAATTTGCTTTTACATGAGACCACCAGGAAGAGTGACTGGCAGCCTAGTACAGGCAGGAAAAAAGATCTATCACCTTTGCTGTTTGTCTTCTTCAGTAGGTTTGGGTTATTTGTTATGAGCCATCCAATTACATAGTCAGAATTTTAAAACTTGCATGGCATTTCACAGACTTATCGTAGTTATTGAGATAATGATTGAAAATTACTGATTTTTCAAATGGGGTGCCAATCCTACAATGAACTTGCTGCAGCTGTTTTTTGTACCCATACAGACATATCATTATCTTTGTATTTGAGAATTTCCAATAACTGAGACTAATAAGATTATGTGGTAGGAAGAGTTGAGAGAGTCAGCTTCTGAACATACATCAATTATATCATATTCCATATCCAGTGCTTTCCACACTATCAGTAAGAGAGACAGTGAAGGAAATGCTTTTCATTCAGTTAATGCTACTGTAGGGCTACTAATGCAAGGACTTCCTGACGCATCAATTAAATATTGAATTTGCCTTTTAGACTTTGCTTATCTTCTAATGCAATTCCTATCTTCTCTACTTTGTTTTTTCAGCCCACTCAGTCATCACATCTTATTTTTAAATTCTACTGTACTTTTTTTTTTATTTTAAGCATTGAAGACAACGGAATCAACTGGTACTGAAAGCAATGATTCCTCCTCATTTGGGGTTTCTTTGTGTTTTCATTATGTTACATAACATGAAGTTTCCACATGGCTGTAAGAAGATCTCTCCCTCTTGTCTTCTGTTCATAAAGGATGTCTGGAAAGAAGGGTCGTGATAAGGAGGGTTGCTTTCCTCTTGAATCGATTGATTTCAAAAATGCTTTGGAGCAGTTCCAGAATCTAGTTGAAAAAATGATCATCCAGAAGACCAAGGAGAGTTCAGGCTTGTATACTAAAGATGATGGTAAGAGATACTTATTTGGATGGTAAAGTGTAATTTTCACATGGAGAGAACATATAGAGAGATGATAATTTCCTTCAAATTAGTTTTCTAACCGTAACTGTTTGATTTTTACAGAAAATAGAGAGATTGCACTGTGAAAGTTCTTTTCTCCTTCTGTTAGGATTACTGACCAAATTATAAGGCCATGTTGATCACTCAGAAAATATAATTAGTGGAGTTGCCACATACAGAAATTAGAACGATGCTAACTTGTATCTGTAAAAATACAAACTTGATAAATTATGTAATTACAGTAACTAATTGTAAATAATGAGGGTAAAATTTTGCTCTTCTCAATGCAAGTGGTTATTGCTACTTGAAAGGATAAGCTTTATCCCACACACTGTTCAGGTGCAAAAAAATAAATCAGAATTATGGTAAGTGAGGGAAGAAAAAAGAAGTGAGAATTTTTTATCTATTATTTTATCTATTTCATGTCAGGGATTGCAAATTAAGTAGTTTTGAAAAGAGCAAATATCAGGACTGATTTTTTTTCTTTTTAAATGCTTCAATGAATACAATGTGAGAAGCTGGAACTTCCGTGCTATTGGTATTTAAAGAGAAATAAAACCAGAGGTGGGGTGGATAAGAAAGGAATCTGTAGCTTGCCAGTTTTAATTTGTGTGGACATTGTTCCTCCCATACAGATGAGATAGATTATGAAAAGTTCTTTAAAACCACACGAACACTTTTTGGTTCAGCAGTCAAGGATCAGTATATTCAGGCCTTTTTCAGGAAGATTATCAGCAACCCTAATGAAAGGCCAGAATGGCTTGAGGTAAGGATTTGTAAAGTTTTCTTAAATATGAAAAACTAATTAGAATTTTAAATGGTGACAGTATTTGACTGTATCTTGTTCACCAGTCTGTTGTTCATGAGCTCCAAGGCAGAATGAGGCACTCTCGTTATTTATCCTAGCTGCCTGAAGCCTGGGTGTGTTCAGTCTTCAGAATTACATCAGTGATGTGCATCGTCCTCAGGCTTCTTGAAAAAATGCAAAATCTCTTATGATGACAGTATGCCATTTGTCCTCTGAGGATAAGTCTATCTTTAGCTAAACCTTCAGCAATGCTTCCTCTTTTTCTCCTTTCCTCTCTTTTCCCTTACCTCTGCTTCCTTGCCTTTCTCTTCTCCTGTTCACAGCAAAAATCTGGCCCTTACTTTGAATATGAAGTCTTAAAGGTAGGGCAGCATTTTAGTAGAATTTTTGAACCAGAGAATTATGCATATATTATTTAGTCCTGTAGATGAATGAGATGATTGTAATCAATTTTTCAGTTTCTAGTATCGGTAAATAGCAAACCTTTGTAAAAAGCGTGTAAGAATGAGGTAACTGTGAAACGGTAGATCCGATTTACCCTCTTTGCATCTGTCTGCACATATATTAAGGATTTCCTCTGCCAGAGTTGCAAATGCACTCTGTGTGCACTCCCTTCCTGGATTTTTAATCTATCCATTTGTAAGTTATTTCTGAATCCACCTGAGAAAATTATCTCCATAGCACCCAGTTTTTCACATTATGTGAAAAAGTACTTTGTCAGAATTTTTTTAAACATGGTGCTCTTTTTTATTTGCACATGTTTTGAGAAATGAACACTTGCTCTAGAAGAGCAGACTTGTGTCTTTTATTAAAGTATTTACCATGGATAGTGTTTCAGGTAACTGTTCTTTAAAACTACCAATTCTTGGATTGTTAGAGCCAATCCTTATCAAGAGCACCCATCATCATATATTACTACAAGAGTTTTTTGGTTGTTTCTTACCCGAAGACAGAATTGTGCAGAAGGGACATAACTCCCAGCACACAGTGACTTTCCTACAATAGCATAGGAGGCATGGTATATATGGCAAAACCTTGCTGGACTTTAGGTCCAGCAAGGTATTAGCAAGTGACGTGAACTACGAATTCGTCAGCATATTTACATTTTATGTTGCTCTGGAACATCATGCTAATATTGGAACCTTGAAGATACCCAACCATCTGTTCCTTACATGTTATCAACCATTGCTATCAGGTGATTTCCTAATATCATCCTAAAAACGGTGTGTTCAGCCATTTCTATTTAATAGTTCTGTATGGGAACATTTCTGGTTACTACCTTTCTTAACCATTGTTTTACTTACAGTGTCACATTAGTCACAGATTTTGCTCATGTCAGCCATTAAAGATTTCCTTCAAGGAGGGCTTGGGGCAAATCTGGAAAATAGCTGACAGTCTGAAGGACTGATTGTCCTTTGTTTATGTTTGTCCTTTGTGCAAATTA
This sequence comes from Molothrus aeneus, assembly GCF_037042795.1. NCBI lineage: Eukaryota > Metazoa > Chordata > Aves > Passeriformes > Icteridae > Molothrus > Molothrus aeneus. The sequence continues at coordinate 45,744,775 of NC_089648.1, forward strand.
TGTTCAGGCTCCTTAGTTTATAAGAGAAATAAGGGAAGCTCTGTATGTTTGCTGGAGTATGGATCATTTACTCCAAAACCTTACTGAATTTTTAATGCAGCCAGACTAGTTACCAAATTACATAATTACATAAATAATTTGGCTACATAATTACACAAGCAAGCACAATATGGGCTGTAGTAAAAGAGGTGAAGCCTCTTTAGTTTCCTTTTGAAATCTGTGCATGATTTCCTTGGGATAAAATTCCCCAGGACCCTTTCTATGGGCATTTCTCAAATTTTACCAAGTATGAACTGGCTGATGACAGTCCTTTAATATGACTTACCTGTAAACTTTCTTGAAAAACATGGACGTATGATAGCTAATAATTGTGTGTATGGAAAGGAGGGAGCTGTGAAGTGAAAGATGAAGAATAATGCTATGTGAGAGTATTTTTTTGAAAGATGTACATCTGAATCTCTCAAAGAATCAAAATGGGAGTTCTATTGTATAAAATGGAAAATACTGAACTAGAATAAAATACAACATTTTGTCTCCCATCCAAAGGGACATTGCTTTTAGAACTCAGGAATCAAAGTATATATAATGTCCATAATTTGAGAAAGGAGTTTAAAAAATCTGTACAGCTAAGTGGGACTCATTTACTAAAGAAATTACTAAAGTGCTTTTGGGTACAGAGCATGAGATTTGTGGGGAATTTCAACTGAAAATTTCGCATCCTGGAGCAGAAATAATCTGCTTACATGACTATCCTGTGCAGAGATCTTCATCATGTTCAAATGGAACCTTGTCAGACTTAGGGAGATAGCCAAAAGAGGATTTTTTTTAAATTGCCTTTATTACATTTCTTTTAAAGCCAATGGGAATCTACATATCTTAATGGAAAAGTGGAAAAGCTCTTCTGTGTTGGCTAAACCACTATGCTGCATTGAATGTCTTTGTTTATAAATATGAATTTGTCTGTTTTGTCTGCCTTTTGCTAGTTTTGGTTTGAGTTTTTTTTTCCCTAGTTGAGGTAGGTAGACCTGGAAAATGGAAATTGAATATGGTTATTTGCAAAGCAGAACTGTACTAACAGCTTTAAAAAATAGATGGGCTGTATTCCTAGAAGCCCTCTGTAAGCTGACTTCTTTACAAACGTTGAAGAAAGATTGTGCCTGAGTATCAGATCTCAGCAGTCTGAAGTCATATTGACAGCTAATGGTTAAAGGAAGTAATACTAAGGTACTTACTCAAAGAGTATTCAATTATAAAGTGTGAGATAACTATTTGACTTTATACGTGTATCTTCAAGAAGTAGTTTTACAATAAATTACTTGTTTAGTTCTATTTTGTTTTGTTTAGATTTTTGGCTGTTTTAGCAGAGAAAGCGTTGGCATGCCTTCCCCATCGAAAGAAAGCATGGTTTTACTTGTATCTGAGAAACAGCAGATTACTCATTCAGGTGACATACTTCATCTTACATCAAAAACTGTATTTTTTTCTAATACACTGTGCGGCTCACTTTCTTGAAAATAGGGTAATAAGATCACATGTCTGTCTTTGCCCATTCATGCTTCTTCCTCTTCTTCTTCTTTTCCTTCTTCTTCTTCTTCTTCTTCTTCTTCTTCTTCTGTGTTCCAGAATTCATGCATTTTTACTAAACATTGAACACTCCACTGCTGCATTTCCCAGTTCTCCATATTCCTAATTTATTTTGAAATTATGATTTTTTCTGAACCAGACTGTTTACTTATGCAGTTACACATTGTCTTTCTGTATTTTTTGAAAATATGGAGGAAGATGTGGCACATCCAGAATTATTACATTCATGATATTTAAAATGCAACATGATTAATTAAACCAAGTATGGGATAATTTATGATATCTTGCATCATTGCCTTGCATATGGTGCCAAAATGTGGTTTTGGCGCCATATGCAAGAGGAAGAGAAATTGTCCTTACTAATATAGTTCTATTTGTTTATGTTTTCCTTAATAATATTGTTCTATTTGTTTATGTGTTCAGTTTCTGTAAGATGAAGAGTAATGTTTTGTCATTGACAGTTGTCAAGAGAAAAGATGTGATCAAGGGTATAGTGAAGGTGCCCCTTCTGCATCTCACAGTAACAGCCTCTCAGAAAGGATTGATAACTGTGTTTAGCAAAAAGGTAATTCTAAATCAAACTCTTTTATTATTCCGTTAGTAGTACATAGGAGAACTGAGTGGACTGTGATCTAGCATTCAAACTTTCCCATAAAAAACCTACGTATCTTTCTTATCAAAGTTAAATTTTTCTATATTTTTAAGTACAGCAGGAAATATACATTGTTCTTTTCCATTATAAACCTACTAGACAGTCCACACAAGTTGATAGAAGGTAGAGATGTCTAATAATAAACATTCTTCATAGAAATTCATTTAATAGAAAATAATCTGCATTTCTGTTTAGAAAAGGTTTCCCTAAATAAAAAAATACGCTAGTGGAATTAACTTTTAGGTATAGAGTGGAAATCGGAGAATTAACTGTTCTCTACAGCTACTGAAAATATCTAGAATGGACAGAGACAGTTGTTTGCAAACAAGATTTATTCAATACAGCAACCTCTAGAAGCTTGAAAGTCATGAGTTTCAGAACAGTCTGCATGACACTGGCTCACCATTAGTTCCCTCATCAGTAAAATGTAAGGATATCTGTACCATTATAAGTAGAAATTTAGGTTTAAGGTGCTGTTAAACTAAAGTTTGTGCATTAATTTCCCAGATGATTATATTACTATTTAGTGGTATGCACCTCTAGAGGCTATGAGATAGAATATGTCATACAGAAACCCAGGCTATCACACATCTATGCTCATTGGTGCTTTACATTTGTACAATTTTAATGCAACCAGTTTCTTAAAATTTATTTCAGGTGATGGAGTAAAACTTTAAAGCAGCGTGAATGCTTTCTAGGGATTTTAGCTAATTGGTGCATAATGCTTATGACAGGAGCATTTAAACCAAGAAAGGACTCCTGTGGATGATTTAATAACAAAGCAGTACTGCAGTTTTGGTAAATGCTGAAATAATTTATTTGAAAGTCTGTCCTCCAGAACATTATCCCTCTTATGTACCTATGAAAAATAATTTCCCAAAGTATAAGATTAAAAACATCTCTCCTCCCTACCCCCTACCTGCCCTTGCTATTTTCAAGTTGAATTGCTGCCTCCTCATAGGCTGGACTGATGTTATCTGACATCAGTGACTGCAATGTAAATTATTTTACACCCAGCTGCATAACACAGTGAATTAGGGACCTCAACTCCCACTTAGAAATCTATGTTCTGAAAATGACTAAGGCATTACGAAAGCCCCATGATGTGCCAGGAGAGGATCAGATGGGATATTAGGAATAATTTCTGTTATCCAAAGAGTTGTCAACCACTGGAACTGCCTAGGGGAGTGGTTGAGTGACCAACCTTGGAGGTATTCAAAAGATGTATAGAAGTGGCTGTTGGGGACATGATCTAGTGGTAGACTTGGCAGTGTTAGTTTTACAGTTGGACTTAATCATCTTAAAGATCTTTTCCTGTGACTGTGGTCACAAGGGTTTTCAGGATGAAGAAGAGACGAGAATGTTGGCTCCATGATCAGAAGGCTTGATTTATTATTTTATGATATATGTTACATTAGACTATACTAAAAAGCAATAGAAAGGAAAAGGTTTCTTGAGAAGCTAGCTAAGCTAAGAATAGAAAAGAATGAATAACAAAGATCTGTGTCTCAGACAGAGCAAGAGCCAGCTCTGCCATGAGTGGTCAAGAAATCCAAACACCCACAGGAGACCAATCACCTGTTTCATTCCACAGCAGCAGATAACCATTGTTTACTTTGATTGCTGAACTGCAGCTTGTCACAAGGAAAAATCCTAAGAAAGGATTTTTCATGAAAGATGTCTGCGACATTTTCCAGCCTTAATTATTCTATGATTCCTGATTCTGTTTGAGGTCTAAGCATTGCTTTCTGCAAGGGATGTAGGCCTAATAGGACTCAACACCTGTATACAGCTTTATGCAATCAACTGCTTCCAGGTTACTCCAGAATATGAGACACTTATGTTGCTCAGGTTCTCAGACAGATGCTGCTTTGACCAGCACATGAGACTTGTAGGAGTAGGCAGCCTTAAGGACATACTTACTTAATGTACATAAAGCCAAGTCTGATGCAGTGCATGGATATCCATCTCATGGTTAACAATACTCTTAAACTCTGTTCAAAGGCTGTCCATGATGACACTTGACATCTCACTTCTATGGGAAGAGAGACTTTGATCCTAGCTTCTTGGTTTATGAAATGCGGAATTGCTGGGATGGATATGAGGTGCTATTGAATAATTACTGAGCAGGGGCAGGGGCAAGAGGAAGTGAAAAATCATCTATGGGTGTTTCAGAAGGGAAACTGCTTTTGAAAATTTAGTAGTTTTGTTGAAGGACCTAGAAGATAATCCTGTCTCTGCTGGACAATGGTGACACTTGAAACACTTCAGGTTTTCAGCCACGTGTTACACTGTCTTCCAGTAGTTACCTTTGGTGAAAGGTGCTGTACCAATGTAGTTATTCCTGTTTGCAGCCTGAAGTGCTGCCTCTGCCAGGCATTTTGCTGGCACTAGTTGATGTGGCATTGGGCCAGTGTTAGCTTGGGTTTCTATATGATAAACCCATATCTGCTCACAGGAGCTGATGCTGTTTTAGCTGTCAAAAGCCATTAAAAGCACAATTCCATCAGAAGACCAGCTGATCTGTACTCTGTATGTTGTAAAAATGAGAAGCTTTTATTTATTTTCTTCACTTCAACATCTCAATGTAGAAACCCCAAACCAAACCAGAAACTATGAAACAATTGTGAGGAAAAGAGAAGTTTTAAGTTCCTCACAATATAAAGAGCAACATACAGCAGGCAGGTTAAGGATCTTTCTCAGATCTTAACTACCTGCTCTTTCAGTTAGCAATTACTGTTCTGATCTGTCTGCGAAGAGATGACTCTGTTTAGACTTTTAAATTAAGAACTACCTTGTTATTGTGACCATATCTTTCGTGATTTTTCAGATGAAGGTTCTGACAACCATCAATATTGAAGTAAGTTCTTTTTTGTCTCCTTCCTATTAAATAATTTTAAGTAAAAATCAGCATGTACTAAATTGAAATAAGTAGAAACTGAGCATTATTCTAATGACAATTCTAACTTTGAGACTTCTGCATAATTTTTCATAGGGTGCTGTGGGTCAAATAGTTTCAATTTATTCCTTTCACTTGTTGAAACAATTGAATAACTTGATTTCTTTCCTCTGATAAATGAAACCTCAGATAAATGCTTCTTTTTCTGCAAAATTTTCATTTACCCATTTCCTTGCCAGAACTTTTTATTCTAAAATCCGAAACTTCAATTGTCACTGTAAAATTTAAATAAGTACAATTTTAAGTTTGTTAATGAGAAACAGTTCTACATTTTGCTGGGTAGATGATTGGCTGCACAGTGTATACATTAAAACCTTGTGTTTACCCTGGGAGCTTCACTACACATTTTAGGTAATGAGCTCCTTTCAGATGATCTGTAGGTAAGAGACATCAGTCTTAGCAAAGTGATGTGACCCTTGTCCTATAAGTGAATGTGGGTATCTTGTGCCAGGAGGCAGTGCATTTTTTTAGTTCTCTCTTACATATTGTGAGGGTTCTAAAATGCAATAGAAGTACTCCACAACAGAGGCCCTACTACTCCAACTCAGAAAACAGCTCTGGGCCTCAGTTTTGTTTAATTCATTGCAAGGGCTGATCTGACCTGTGGAATCAGTGCAGAGAGATAACTAGGAGAAATATTCTTGAGACCAATTGACTTTTACTAGAATTAGGCTTCTCCTACAGAAGTGCTACATGAGTGAATTTTAGTCATTCCTACTTTGCTTGTAGGAGCCACTTTCCCCAGTTCAAAAATGCAAAGGTAGGATCTCCCCCAGAGATGCCAACAGAAAGAAGATGGAAGAAGCTGGAGTGCTAGCCTGATGCTGCAGTGGGCTGCAGGGTCCGTTTCCTTTTTGAACACTAAGCACTTGTCTTAAAATGATTCCTTAATGAATATGAAGGGGTTTTTGCTGCAAAAGTTGGACAATATTTGGCAGCTGTGGCAGTATTAGGACCATTGAAGGACATCTTTGCCATAAAATGTGTGAAAGAAGGGAGGAAAGATAAGAGCCCTTGAGTGACAGGATGGATAAGAAAATAATGGAAAGGTTTTTCTGGAACAGCAGCCTAGTTTGTCTGTCAAGTATAGCAGCACTAACCAGAGAAATTCCTATAGCCTTTCCTCTGAAGCTGAAACCTGTTACTTTGACTGCATCATCACAAGCCAACACAACAAATTAGTGACAAGTGTAAAATTAGTGACTAATTATTGACTACAAATGTAAAATCATCTTTTTCAAGCCATTTAGTTATTGTTATCTGACACTATTATAAGGACCTCAAAAAGCCACAGCTAACAAACTCTTCCATAAGAATTAGCAAACAATCCACAAGGCCTCTGCGGGATTGACATTTTCCACATGTTTATTGTAGTAAAGGGCACAAAAAATCCTTTTAAATGTATTACCACCTGCCCACAGATCACTAGGAAGGAGAAAAGCTTTCTCCTGCAACAGAGTGTTGATACCCTGTGTCAGGATTTTGGACCCTTTGCACTAAGAGCAAAATCAATATTGTGTACAACAATGGAAATAAAAGTAGAAGCATCAGGACTCTGATCTATACTTTGCAAGAGAAATTGTTTTACATTAATACCTGTATAATAGGAGGTATACTTGAATGATTGCTTAATATGGGCAGATGTATATATATGTAAATAGTTGACCTACCTATTGGGAGAATTAAAATTATTTAATAAAGTTACTTATTTTCATAAACATTCATTTCAGTTTTGTTTTTATAGCTGAAATTTTGGAATGCCTTTAAACTTCTTTTGTTTCAAACCAAACTGTATCCAGGTAAAAGCTTAATCTGCTTTACTATGATGTTTTAGCTTAACCTTTCTCTGCTCAGAGTGCTTTTTCAGTGTCATTACAGTTCAACTAACACTATATGTTTATTGTATCCTGTCCTGTGCAACATTTGTGCCTCTCAGGTGAGTCGTTGATAACAGAGGTTGAGCCTGGTGCCTCTGTTAACTTCATGTATGAGCTATTCCTGGAGTTAGAGCTCTCAGTTGAACTAGACCTAGCATGTGCTAATGCAGAGTACATGTGATTTATGTGGAAATGGTTTAAAATATGTACTTACATGATAGAAAAGTTGGTAAATTTACAGAGAAAATCCTTTTTTAGCTACTCTTTTTATTTCCATCAGGATACTACTTGGATCACTGGATGTGATTTCCTGCCTAATCTGAAATATGTTGTGGCTGTAACTGAAAGCACAATCATTCTCTGGGACTATAAATCAAAAGAGAGCGAGGTATTATGTTGGATCAGACAAATGCCAAAATGAAACCTGAAAGTTGATCAGTCTTTGCTTCCGATATACGTTCACATCCCTTTGGTCTAACAGGATGAAGACTTTTCACTTTTGTTGTTGTAGGAACTCAGTGAAACAGTGGAATTCACACTAAAGGAGGGATACTCTCTACACGCCAAATGGGATTATTAAAGTATATTAAAAGCTTGGAAGAAAAAGAGAAATTTTACACTATGGTGCAAACAAACCCCCAAAGAATTTCTTTTCCATGTGTATCTAGTGCATATATGTGCACCTGTGTACCTAAAATGTGTGCATGGGCATACATATATCTCAGAATCTATTAAGAATCAAGGAACAGGTTTTACAAGGAATATAACAAAGATTCTTTTGAGATAACTTACTGATTTAAAGAAAATATTTCTTCATATCCTGTGTTTTGTTCAGGACTTTGTAAGATAAAAAACATTTTGATGTTAATAATGTATGTCCAAATTGTTAAAGTTTTCTTTAATGTCTTATGCATTTTTGCTGACACATATCTTAGCTTTTTCTTCCTGTTCCTGGAACTTCTCTTGGAAATTCTAAGTTAGCTGAGTTGATGAGGAGAAGCAAAGTAATTATTTTTTTGATATGATTTTTTGGGATTTTTTTCCCAATATTAAAAGGTTGCTTCCCAAGATTAGATAGGTCAATTTAAGTCTTTTTGTCAATCCAATTGGACTTCTTGAAAGAGGGCTCAAATATTTATTCTCCACCTATTATTCTCCAAGTTCCCTCATTAGCTGCAGTGAGGGCTGCAGGTATCCTGTTGATGAATAGGTGCAGCTCTCTTTCAAGACCACAGAAATAATATATGGACAATCTTCTCTCTATTGCATCTCCAATGTTTCTGTGCTACACAGACAGCATTGATGCAGTTAATTCCTATGGCATGTGAACAGTTCCAGTTTAGGTTGGCAAGGATGATTTAATCAAATAACAGATGGAGTTGGGCAGTAGAATCAATAAATAATGTAATGCAGGTGACCCTGAATCCCATTCCTGGGCCTTCTAGCAAAATGCCACAGTGTCTTGCAACTGTATTCATTCCTACTATCTCTGTGCTTCAAAAATTGAATCACCTACCCATCTTAGTACACTTGACACTCCCAGGTTGTATTATTAATTAGGACTCTGATATAGATTCTTCCTGTGTATTACTGCTATATTTTGTGGTTTGAATTATTCTTTAATTTGGTTATTTCCAATTTTCTTGTAGAGGTCATCTTAGTTTTGAACAGGAAACCATATACAGTCTTAGCAAATAAACCATCCCATCTCTGCAGTATGCAGAGATCCTTGTAGAATTTGTAATTAATACTTTTTCACTGAAATACAAAAAGCTACCTATGAAACAAAATCTTGCTTAAACCTCTAGAATTTGCTTTTAACTCCTCTCCTTGATGGTCTTCCATGAGTTTCTGATACGAGGAAACAGCACAGGGGCAGCCTAAAGAAAAAACAAAGTCAAGATTTGAATGCTGATGTAGCTAGATAAGCATGATAGATTCAATTTAAGGGTCCTTATGCGATGTCTAATAAACTCTCTACCACATTCCACAGGGTAATGGCTTTGTCATCAAACCAATGAAAAACTGCCTGCTCTGTGTTTCTACGGTGACTATGGCAGATAACCTGGCTAGGGATACCATCTTAATGGGAGATGATAAGGGTTATGTTTATCTGCTTACTATCACCAGTGATGACTTCATAATGAAACAATCTAAAGCTGGAAAAGTATCACAATTTAAAGTCATGGATGCTGAATCTTTTGACATGTAAGTTGCTTATGATAAAATGTTATTAATCTTGCATTATGTTTTGTTTTTAATTTGGATTTTGTTTGCCCTAAGTGGAGGATTAGCTTCTGTTTCTAAATTAAGCCCATCTAACTAAAAATATCTTTTAAAACTGCAGTAAGTATGATTTGCTTGTTGTTGCATGAAAGAAGTGCCATCATTTTCAGTAGAAGATTTTACAAGAGATCTTAAGCTGAAAGGGTGCAGAATACAATTCAAGGGGAGAATTCACAATTGCTGTTATCCTGTTTGACAAAGGAACAGCTTTATTGTGCCCCATGAGGTGGAAGTATGATTGTGACTAGAAAAGAGCATGGTTCAACCCCAACCTTCTCTCTGCATTTGAGCTGGAAGAGTGGTTCTGTATCTGCCCTATTAGCTGTTAGCACTGGTTGTGTGTATAATCTCACTGGCAAAACCCCTGTCCACCTACAGACACACGACAGTAGTTGCTACTGCAGCCTAATGACTTCTCCATTTATATCCTTAGGCCTAAACGCAAGCTGCATGATGATTGGGTTGGGAAGGTTAAGTATTTTCCTGCCCTAAAACGTTTTGGATCCTGCTCCACAGACAGTATTAATTCATTTGTTTTGGATGACATAAAGCGACTAGAGGACCACTTGTAAGTATCTGACATCCTCTAGAAAATAATAGATCTTCTCCTTTATAACTGCTGGAGATCAGTGCCTCATGAGATGTCATCTTGTTATATTGAATCTGCCTTTTCTATTAGCATTGCTAATAAAAACAAAAATACAGTCGTTTAAATGCTTGGATATTTTTGTGTGCTAGCTTTTGATGTAGGAGAGGACTGTCCATATATGTTCAGTACTCAGAATCCTTAAAATATGTTGACAGTGTTGTCTCCTCCAACTTCTCCTCAGCAAGCAAATTTTAGTCAGAAAAATGATTGTTTCTTGCACATATATCATGTATCCATTCATTTAAAATTTATACCCAGTCAAAAATAAACCCTACTAAATTTAATTTACAGTTTTATTTTCACAAGTTTGAGTTATAAAAGATTAAACCAAGAACACAATTTATTCTAAGGGCTGTGAAGTAGTTCTACCATGCAGCAGAAAGAGGTTATGGTCTCCTTATTTGTGCCAAGTCCTAATTCATATGGCTCATCAGTGCTATTAGCTGATTTAACTGATTCCGAGCCTAATTAGTCTGTGAGTTTAGAGAATTTCATAGAACAACTTAATAATACCAATTCAATTTGTTGTAAGAAGGACCTAAAAATAATATATAAATAGAACTTTTCATTCACATGTTTCATAAGATTGTAAATATTAGATCAGCTTCTCAATTCCTCTGTGAGGTACATCCAGAGAGATTAATAGATTTCTTTAAGGCTAGTAGCCACAGTTATTATAATCTAGCTAATTTCTTGTATAACACATGCCATAAATATTCTTGTTTTTATTCTTGAATGAATACAGTGACTTTGGGTTTTATGAGTATTGCATGTCTGTTGAGGATGGGGAAAGTTAACTATAAAACACTTTTAGATTGTCCAAGGTCACATACTGTGTCATTTGAAAAGCTGAGAAATCCTGTTTGCTTTTGTTGGTAGCTTTGGAAAAATAGAATTAGTTAGAGAGAAAGAAGACTAAGTCTGCAGTGTGAAAAGTCTAGTCAAAAAGTAGATGCTACCATCATATACTTCAAAACAAAACATAAACTGCAACTATATTGGTAGTTCTTTTTCATTTCACATTGGCTATAGTTGCATCTCAAAGTGCAATAAATACATATCTCTAAGCAGTTTCTCACAGTAGATAGATGAAATTATATTTAGACAGCTGAAAAATTACACAGCTGTTAAACTGAAATTAATAGTCCTAAAAATATCTATAGATCAAATCACTTGGAAATGTCCATTTAATAACTAACTAGTTTAGAAATATGATTTACTGGTTCTAAAAAAATAAATTTCCCCAATTAACTTTGTAGCAAGGAATTGTTTTTGTACTCCAAGAAGGATGCAATGCATCTTCTTTCTTATAGAACTTAAGTTTGTTGTCAATAATGGCTGATGAACAGCTACAATATCTTCTTGTAAAGTATCTAAAAAAGAGAGGTATGGATATATCACAAGGTGCTTCTATTGCAAGGCCATGGCTTGAGCAGGACTTCACAGTGCCAGAATCCCTTATTCCCATTGATCTTGGAATAGTATCAAGACTGTCCATTAAAAAGCTAATGGACAGTTATATAGAAATATAAAAGGTGAAAAATCCTTAAGAAATCTGTTAGTCATACATTTAAATCAATTAATTGTTATTTTGTCCTGTCAAGCGAATTAAGACTTCTCTGTTAGAGTTCTGGAAAGAAATATTTTCTCCCTCTAAATAATAGGAAGCAAACAGCCTTTTATTTACACCTGCCTAGAAATAACAAGCTCTTTCATTAATTCCTCAAAGTTTCCAGAGTCTTTTGTCAGATTTACTGCCACCCCCATTTATGGTTTTCAAGATTGATGGCTGCTTTAGCCCAGAGTAGATGAACTAATACTTGTCTGAATTTCAAAGGAAAAAATTAAAAGTGTTCTCATTTAGTTCTGTACAGCCTATTTACAGTGGCAGTCATTGTTTCCTGGGAATAGCGGTGTTAACCCTGCTATAGCTACATCATCCAAAGTCCATAAAATATTCATTCATTAGTAGCAATGGATGAAACTTGGAAAGACAAGCAGAAGTTGCTCAAAGGATGAGTTTAGAAGGGACACTGAGTCAATTTCAGTCTGTGTTGGCTGTTTGAATTCCCATGATTTAGCAGTGAATGTAGTAGAATAACTGTTGAGCTTCAGATACTTGTGATCTCTTCAGGATGACATACAACACAAAATAGATCGTGTAAGGACTATTCATTGTACAGTACATTATAGAGAAGCAACAGAAAAGTAACTGCACTTACTTAATGTAACATTGAGATCACAATAGACTTCCATGTCTGAAACAAGCAAACACAGTTTCTTTGGTAGTTTTCCTCAGTGATAAGCACACAAGCTTGTGTGCAGCTTACTTTGGCAACAGCTATCATTTTAGGAGTCTGTTTTGAGTTTGCCTGTTAAAAGATTCAGGTGTGCAGATCGAATATTTATTTCTTTAATGGAAAGTGCACTCTGTTCCCATTTTGTTGATGCCACTTTCACTCTAAGTCTCTAATGTAAATCAATTTGCTTTTAACATGAGATTGCATACATTACACAAACAGCTATTTTTTATACAACAGAAAAATAAGGCAGAATGACTGTAGACTGTATTTTCCAAATATTTCTTACATTATTGTTTTATTAATGATTGCAGACCTGTAAAGGAATTTTCTGTCCCAAAAGGAGTAAATGCCTTCACATACTGTGGGAAGGCAAAAGTCATTGTCACCGGAGGTAAGTATTGGGTCTCTTCCAAGAGGTTGTTCTTGGGAAAAAATTGTGAATTTTTTTATTCGCATTAAATAACATCAAATAAAGCCGAGTTAGCATCTTAAGAATTTCAACAATAGCTTCTGCCTACTATTAGAGGAAACAGAGGCCTTGCTTTTAATTTCTCTCAGCCCTTGTCTGAAGAGATACACTTCCTGACAGGAATCTGTCATGGACTCCATCTGGGTTTGATTCAAGTATCATTTATATAATAAACCAGAAGAAACAGTATGTTCACTTAAGGTATGTTTCCAAGTCACTGTGGCCTTGACCAGGTTATGCACATTATTCCTTGCAGTATCGGCAGAGCTCCCACCCTATTACTCTTCTGCCATCCTTTCATATCTTAAGCAGTCACATTGGCCCATCTTAATACTTTCCATTGGTCTCTCTGGTCATGTTTCCCCAGAGTGTTACTGTTAGTTCTTTCTCCCAAAGCAGACTGCAGAAATGGCACTCTTACATCCACTTCTTCCCTGTTAGCCAATAATTTTATGAGCCTGTCTACTGCCGTGGTGATGTTTGATGCTGCAGAAATGCTGCTGGAGTATGGCAGCAGCTTTGTTTATAAAGTCTGTCTGATAGGGTGGTGCCCTCGAGTTACATTGATGCTGCTTTTCTTCAAGTCTTTATTGTTAAAACTTTGTTAAAAATTGCAATAGCAAACATAATAATTCTTACATCTATATATAAGAAGAACTAAAAAATGGCCAAGACTCTGCTGTCCAACCTTGATAATATACATAGCAGTATATGGGACATAATGCAATTCATGTTGAATTGTAGCCATTTACCAAAAGGAAAACTGTGAAAGATATCAAAATAAATATCAGACAGTTCTATTGATTTTCTAGACACAAGATTTAAAGGAAAATCTGTAGAAGAGTTATTAGTGAAAATTTTGAAGTTTAGACCTGGAGGAGATACTGTTTACACTGATTACCTTGTCGCAAAAAAAAAGCAGTCTGAAGAAATTAATTGATGACATAAAGTAGGGAGGTCCTATTCAACAAAATGCGGTCACTATTTCCTACAGGTACAAGAGGAGGATTTTGCTGTAATAATAAATCCAGGGTAAAGTGTCTGAATAGGAAAGAATGTCACAGGAACTAGAAAAAATTTCTTTTACACACTGAAAATTTTTCTTCCAGAAATAGCAGAAGAGAAAAATCTGGATAAACTTTATAAGAAAATTATAACAGCTTCGTTAGGCCGGACCTAAGGTCTGCCTAATGCACTCAGCCCACCTAGTCAGTGACCAGCAGTAAACACTTGAGGCACAGAAAAGAAATAGAACAATCATGCAGCATGACTTGCCCTAGGTGCATGTGCTGGTTCTGTCTTGCTGATAGGAACCACGTTTGAGAAAGATTAGTTGAATATAGAAAAGTATATAGAATATAGAAAAAAAGGTGCGGGAAGAGACCTGTAACAATCATCAGGTCCAACTCTTAAGTGAATGGCCCATACAGTGATTGAACTCACAATCTTGGTGTTTACAGCAGCAGGCTCTAACCACCTGACCTAAGCTCTAACTGCACCGTTGTGCAGAGATTTAAAAAGTATATTTTCTATAACCTAGAAAAATTACAATTAACAAGGAATGCCACTGATGTCTATTAGAGCAGAAATTAGAGCGATGATATTCAGGAAGAGTCTTCTGAATAGTGGCAGTTGCAGAAAAATATTCTTAGTTTTAAATGGAGCTTGGATTTTTGAAAAAGTTAGATTGCATACTTGTTTGTGATGGTTGGCGGACAGACTTAGAATGCAGGAGCGCCTATCCCATCTAAACAGATCCCTAATCAGGGAATTTTAGAAGCAGGTGAGTTTTCTCAGCACTGAATTCTAATTTGTTTTGACTTTGCACAAAAGTACTGAAAGTACTTGAGTTGGAATCCTGTCTTGCTTGTTCACCCATCATACTTCATCTTGTAATTGAAGGGCATCCTCCTGCCTCTCACCCTCATTCCCAAAGCTTAGCCCTGCTGCTCCCCTTGAACAGGAAAGGAAATTATTCCTGAGCTGTATTACTAAGAGTCCCACAGCACAGTGGGAATGCCTGTCCAAAAGCAAAGACAGGGTAGGGTCATCTCTTTCAATTTCACAGTGAAGTTAGATCAGTCAGGGCCTACTGTGAAGCTGCACCCAGAATTTAGAATAATACTACAGGTCTTGAGAGACCCTTCTACTAAAGCCTTCTAAAGCTGAGCTTTAGAGTTCTGTGCACTGTTAGTAGAATACACTGCTCCCAATGGCACAGCATACCACCAGGCTGGAGCACACTGTGTTTGCCTCTGTATCTTAAAAGTCATCTCACTCTTTACTAATTGAGAAACACATGTTGATGATCCAATTAATGACAGATTTAAATTATTTAAAATGAACATAAGCTAGTCCTGTTAATTAGGGAGTCTGCAATTTTACCTATAATGTACCCTAAAAACAAGAGACCATAACAGGTAAATAACTCAGGAATCATAATATGTAGATTTCTTGGTGACATGTTCAAACATTTGTAAAAGCTATGTTTATTTGTCTCATTTGGCAATTAACATAAAAGAAAAATCCGGCCTTTGATTGCAGGCTTGCTTCTAAAGTATTCAGCAGGGGTAAATCTGCTCAGCATTTTAGTAAGCCCTTCTTAATGTTATTTAGGCAGGTGTTTATAGCACAAATGGAATATTACATACTGTGATGAATTATCACTGTGACTATTTAAAAAGTCATATTTTAACACATTCTTCCATCATTTATTTGTATTTGATTATGCTCATGAGTTTGTCAGTACTGTGACACAACCTAATTTTGTCTTCTAGATATTTGAAATATATAAAAATGAATAAGATAAAAACAAACCTGGTACTGAGTTTGCTTTTCATGCTTAAGGCCAGATTTCAATCAGTAAAATGATAAAAGCCTGAGAGCAGCCTAAAATATGGAGCCCAGAGAAGTTTAAAATAACTTCTCTGTGTGGCATTTTGCATTAATATTACACTGAATGGTAAGTTTACATGGTTTTCTTCTTATTCTGTATTAATTTCAATTCCAGCTATGTCTTAATCATCACTTCAGGGAATGACTGCAGTTAAAATCAAATTAGGAATGCATGTAAAAGCAGGAGATTATGAGTTTTAATGATACATCAACTTCTAACTCTATTAGTTCTTCAAGTTTGGCTGTTTTCCTGTGAGCAATGGAACAGAAGAAAAACTATTAGTAATTTCTAAATCTAATAGTAACATGTTAGGACTGATAAAAGGAGCTACTCTGTGCTTGTTCAGTTTCCTTTGTGAATTCCTGGAACAAGGGAAGCACATTTTCAGGAATTCCCAGGAATCCCAGTGATAGAAATCACCAGAAGTCCTCTAGCATTAGCTGTCAGAAGCATAGCAAACTCTTTTCTATGATGCCATCTTAAATTTAAGAAGAACATACAAAGACGGACAAGGAAACACAAAGAAAAAAAATAAAACACAGACATTTGTCAGTATGACAGACTAGTTCCCCAGATGTCTGACTGTTCTGAAGAGGTTTTGCAGACATTATAAGGCAAGATAATAAGGCATATTTGAAGGAAAGACAAGTTCTTTTAAACGGTAAGGAGTTTTCTGTGTGGGTGTAGCAGCCTAGAAAGAAATCAGGAGGTATATATTTTTTTACTGTCTTTTGAGGATGCCAGGCTAAGCCTAATGTTTCTCCATGCAAATATGTTATTGTTCTCAAGTGGGTTTCAACACTACTGGAAGGCAGACATCTCAGCAGGCTTGTAATACCACACAAATTGCAAAACTGTGTCAGCAAGAGAGACAGTTAGACAAAGCATCACATTTTCAAAGAAAGTATTTGAGTCCATAACATCTAGCTAGAATAGAGCTGTGGTTGTGGAATCTAACTTCTAAAAAAACCCTAAACATCTGGTTTTGTAATTGTTTATCACGAAAAGGACCATACACAACTGAATCTGTGTTGATTCAAATCACTGATTTCACAAAATCTTTTAAAATTGCTGTTGAATAGATCATCTTCTTCAAGCTTTTCTTGACTGTGCTTGGTACCCAGACTTTCTGTTTCAGGATTCTGAATCCTGGAGGCATTTTTGGAGCATGGAGAGAATGAATGTTCCAGGAAATGTTCCAGGGTAGCAGTGAATCGTAGGGCCAATCTGGCATTAGTCCAGAAAGAGAGCAGAGAGCACATCAACTATAATAAAATCTAGCATTATCTCCATATCAGTAAAAGGAACTAAAATGAATCCACTATTTCCACATAAAAAGCAAACTATTTTTTAGTATGGGGAAAGGTTTTCTTCCCAAATGTCACTTGATCTTCCTGTTAATATCTGAAGTAAATTACATGTATTAGTGATTCTACTCTTAAAAGAAACTCTGCCAGAATTAAAGGGCACTATCCTCCCCTTCAATCACTGCTGTCGCTTCAGGAATATAAAGAACAGAGCTGTTATGAAGACAGAAAGGTTCTGTTCCTCAAAAGTGCAGTCAGCAGGTAGTCAAGTTGATCAGATATTGTCAACAGCTTCTTCTCAGTTCTCCATTGTCTTAAGACATGACAGTTTCTGTCTGGGGCTGGTAAGGAGTATATTGTTGAAAAAATGTCTATTCTCTCTGATATTAAAACCAATCTCACCAGTCTCACTGGAGGCTTCTGTCAACTGTATTTCATGTCCTTCTTCATGGGAGGTGTGCAAACTGAGTTTTACTCCCATGGACTTGTTTGACCCTAAACCCTGACCTGGTCACAAGGGTTCTGCTGATTTGCAGGACATGTCTGGGACAGTCTAACACAAGAGTTTGAAGAAAGTGACCAGGGATGTCAACCACATTCTGAAGTTTCCCCATCCAAAAGGGCTTCATAAACCATTTGTGCAGTTATAACCCATTTAGGCTTCTTCCTGCCATGCTTACAGCAAATACAGATTATCTAGGGTAGTTTTGCCTAAAAAAGAATTACTTCCCCTTGAAGTTTTGAGACAGTCAGGTACCTACTCCTGGCCTTCCTTTCCTTTGCAGAAGTTGTCCCTCCATTGTGCTGGTACAGCTGTTTGCATAGTTGAATTCTCAGTCACACTTGTGAAATGAGCTGGCATAAATCAAAATGGCTTTCTGTTGTAGCTATTTTAAGAGTAGATCATTCCTTCAGTGAGCATCTCTCATTTAGAGAGAAGCCACATAAACAGCGGATTCAATTTATCTGAGAGAACAATATTATTGAATGGAGGAGAAGGGAGATGAGGTGCTCCTAAACAAATCACATCTTGCTGCATTAAGAAGGAAAGGAATAGATTTCTGTAGAGAGAAATTGAGGGACTGACTAATGACAGTAGGTTGAACAAGCTTAAGGAACATTATTAACATAATTGAGCTGAGCGCTTAACATAATTGAGCTGGTTCTCTTGGGACATATACTTCCTAGTCTATGGGTTTTTTTGCTTTTTGCTCTTCAGTTTCAGCTGAGACAAAAGTAGAACTCAAGCAGAAGTTTAGACAAAATGTGGCTGTTTAATTTATTGTGTGTCAAAATAAACTGTTCAGCTAGATGCATACAATTCATACAATTGCAATATTTGCCAGGAATTGAAAGTTAAAATACATTTTCAACATCCTTGTGTTTTGAAATATATTTATGGAAACTATTAGCAAAATAGTACCAAGCATTGACCTATAACACAATCAAAGATTATTCCTTAAATTGTAGGCAAATTCAAAATTTGAACATACAAATAAGTATTAAATACCTAATTCTCATTTACTTTACTACAAACTCAATCATCAGCAGTCACCTTTTTCTGTCTGCCCTCAAATTTCATGCCCACTCCTTTCTGGATGTTCACCTTCATCCATAAAGGAGGTTATCCTTTTGTGTCCTGTTGCATTTCTGTTAAAGTAGTCTGCTCCTCTGGGACTAGTCCACGTAGTCTCATTCACTGTCCCTGCCATTCCTTTAGCAAAATAAAATGGCTTTGAAAAGCTATTCAGTTGTGCATTTTTAATATGTGTTTGTGGTTAAGCAACGAAACATAAGCTGCAATCCAGCCCTTAGAATGAAAAATTCACATCCTTATGTGGGAGTAGTCTACCCAAATGAAAGGATGGGCTAATGAACACTAAGCTTTCTCAATTACAAATTTTATTTGTAATACAAGTTACTATTCAGTCTTTCTGACTATATATTAATTTATTTTCTTTCAGGTAATGACAGAATCCTTCGTTTGTGGAATCCTGTTGTTAATTTTAGTCCTACGGGGAAGCTATTCGGACACAAACATGGTATTGTGGAAATTGTGACAAATGAGAAAGATCAACATGTCATCAGCCTCTCCTGTGCAAAGGTAAAACACTTTTCTGAACCTCAAGGAAACAGGGCTGGAAGAAGGATCCAGAGAAGTCCAGGCCTGTCAGCCTAACCTCAGTGCCCCACAAAGCTATGGAACAGAGGATCTGGAGTGCAATCACACAACATATACAGGAGAACCAAGGGATCAGGCCCAGCCAGCACAGGTTTAGGAAAGGCAGGTCCTCCCTGACTAACCTGTTCTCCATTTATGAGCAGGTGACCCACCTGGTGGATGAGGGTAAGGCTGTGGTTGTTGTCTGCCTGGACTTCAGCAAAGCCTTTGGGACTGTCTCCCATGGCATTCTCCTGGAAAAGCTGCGAGCCCACAGCTTGCACAGTGCACCTTTGCTGTGTTAAGAACTGGTTGGATGGCCAGGCCCAGAGACAAACATTCCCAAAATTGAATATAACCTAAACTATATCCATATTAAAGGGTTTTTATTGTGCCACTTTCAACTAAAGTTGCAAAGTAAGGTGAAAAGTAGGGAGTAATTTTTTTTAAATTAAGATCTGCAGTTGTTATGTTTGTTACATAATTGTTACATTTGAAGATTCAGACTGATTTTAAACTTAACGACTATTTTTCTTGAATTGTATTGAAAAGTTCCTTGTCATTGTAAAGATATTTTTGTGCAATGTGAAATGTTCTCACAAGAATGTCTCTGCAGCCTGCATGCAACTGATTTATACTATGGAGTTCGAAATTAAGGGGTCACGTTGGCTTTTGGTCTCAGACTTGTGCTGCAGCAATTCATTGTGGTCTAAAGAAGTATTGGCTGAATTAAAGACTCAAAACGTGCAGTGAATGGTTTAAAGATACCACAAATCTTACAGATCTATTGCAAGAGTACTAGGGGATTTATTTGGTATTATTAACTCTAGTTTCATACTATAGAACACAAATATATATATTGTGGTTTATACAGAGATGTAAAAATTAACAAATCTGAAACTGTGGTTTGCAGCACTAGTGAAAATAATTAGAGATCATAGGAGATTTGTATTATAGTGGAAGAGCTAGTTTAGAAGATTCTTAACTCTAACAGTCTGAACATATCATGAAAAAGAGAGTAGATCCCAGGAGAAGGGAAGGGAGGCATCAAATTTGTGAGGTAGATTCCAAAAGTACAGATCACTCAGCAGACCTTGGCTTTGTGCAAGCCCAGCTCAGCAATAACAAAAGTCTCTCTATATTATCAACCTGTGTTCAGCACAAATCCAAAACACAGCCCCATACCAGCCACTGGGAAGAAAATTAATTCTACCCCAGTCAAAACTAGTATGCTTTACTAGATCATTTCTGCTTTTGTCAGCAGAAGAAACATCTGAGCAGAGCTGTCGTCTTCTTGGAGCAGACTTCTTGATTTACTCTTTGGCATTTTGGGCACTATGCAATACAGCTTTCTGGAAAGCATTAAAGAAATATATCTACAACCTCTGTGATATTTAATCTAACTGAAAACAAGTTGTCCTGAGCCACAAAAAAAAAAATTACCACAACAATTAAGGAACTATTTTAGAATTTGAATTCAAACAATCATTCTATTTAAGAAAATGAAGATTTCTTTAACTATTCCAGCACATAAGCATTTTGTTTGCTCCAACATTATAAGGATTTCTTGATAGGACTAATTATTAGTAAGAAGTTGTCAGGCAGCTATTAAAAATTTTCAATTTCTCCTGTCACAAAAATTCAACTTAGTTTTTTGGGTTTATAACATAAAAATTAGGCAGAGGCATTGAACTGTATATAATTTCTGTATGACTTTCAGTCATATGAATTAATATTTTCATAGTAGTGACATTGAAGTAGAGGGGAGGGCCAAGGCAGGAATTTTCATATTTCTGTGTTGCTGAACTTGCTTTGGAATATAATATTCATGGAAACAAGTTTGTTCTGATCTTCCAGTTTGTAAATACCTTGGAGATAACAGTTTGCATAGGTACAGTTAGAGCTGTAGTCCACAGCCATGTCATTTTCTTCAGCAGTTCAGTTAGGTGAATTTACAAGAAGATCTGATATTGATCTATGTAAATATTGATCTGTGTGTTCCTAATCATAGGAACATTCTCTGAATCTTGTGTTGAGATTTCCCACAATCACAACTGTGTGTTAAATTATATACCACAGACCAACATGAACTACATCCATCACAATTACTTACACTTAGAGTGTGTCTGTCTTGACTTTCATTTTGGTTGAAAATATTTCCAAAAAGTAATTACTTCTAAATTTGTCTGAAGGTATTAACTCATCCCTAGTGCCATTGTATCAAAATACAGACTCAGGTCTGCACATAATACATGGACTCTGCAAAGTATCATCATGATATAGGCATAGATTAGATTATTGGCATAAAAGTAAAAGCATATGTATATGACTGTAAATGCAAATGTATATAACTCTTTGATTGGAATTATTCTGAAGAAGCCACTAAAGCAATTTTCAGGAAACATTTTTTCTAAGATGACTGCCAAAGCCTATCTCTAGATTTATGATTGTAATACCATTGATATTTATCATGTGGGAGCTATAAAAAAAAGAATGAGTGATTATTTTATACTGTTAGAACTATTTTACACCTTTTCTCTGCAAAGTAAAATAATATGGCTTATTCAAGCACTGAAGCAACATCTTTTTTATTGACAAAAAATGCTGGTAGAATACATTAATTCCTTTTAAAAAAGCCGACTATGGATTTGGAATTTCAGCTAAGCAGCATGCTCAGATGCTTCAAGACACACTCAATAGACAATGAATTATGACATCAGTTTGATGTTTCAGGCAGGCAAGGCAAGATTGTCCTGTATAAAGATACTTGATCCGCCACTAATGAATTTTTCTACAACTACCAGTACTCTAAGTTAATAGAAATTGCTATAGTTGCTTGGGTTTTTTTTTTTTTCCTGTTGGGCCCAATAAACAGAATAATTACTGTTACAGGGTGTATGGTAATATGATAATAGTCCATGGGGTAAAGAAATAATGGAAAACTGACTTGATGCTTCAGCACAGATAGAAGAATACTGCATAGGAAATCTCTTCTGTGTTGATTGTTTTCCTCTCCTTCATGTGACTCGGTCCTTCATTGCCCCTGTCTCTCTATAGTTTGCCCATTCTTATTTTCATCCTGCATCAAGAAGCATTTATTACTTCATTTTTTTTCATATTACAGAACTGATTGAATGCATTCAGGAAGCATCAAGGGAAAAAAACCCACTTGTAGGCACAGGGGCTATTAAGCCTGGAGATGTGGCAGGAAGCCGGCCATTATCTGAAGGATGATCTTACACTCTGTGGAAACAAGGAGGTTAAGGCTAATGGCAGAGACCAGACCTGACCAGCTATTCCAGACTGACAAGAGCTGTTCCAAGAGGAATAGCTCTTGTACTGAAAGGCTGGGAAGCAGTGACAGCCACTCTCTCTCAGTGCAGAGTAGGGATTCACAACTTGAACAGTGGAGGCTACAACTTCGTGTCTTGCCTACTTGAGTTGTCAGCGGAAATCAGAAAGCCAAAATTTACTTCACCAGGTGTCTCATTGACATTGTCTCTCAACATCTCCAGTGGTGGGTTTGGTTGATTTAGACCACCTGAGTGAACAACATTTCAACCTCCAGGCTTCAATTCATTAAAAGTTTTGTTTGATGATCAATAGGGCTAATATAAGGACTATATTCCCAGTCTTTAAAACACTGTACAGTATCATTTGTAAGCACAAGCCCCTTGTTTTAAACAAGTGAAATCATTGTTCTTTTGGGTTTTTTCTTTTTAAAAGCAATTTCATTTTTGGTAGCTAAAGAGCAATACACACATTTACACATGGCAGGAGAGTAGTGCAATAAGTAGGAATTTCTCATATCTTCATTCCGGGGCATGGGAGAGCTTCATTCCATTCATAATTTCTTTAAAATCTAATGCAGCCAACATGATGCAACCACATAGACATTTCCTTGCTAAAATTTGCCTATCCTAAAGTAGCTCTGTTGTACACGTTAGCTTTACTCTTACACAAACTAAGGGTAGATTTTTAGCATTTCAGAGAAGATAAAGGGGAGTAAGATATGTTATTAGTTTTTTCATTTTCTGACTTTTGCAAATTTACTCAAGCCTTGATGTTATCAGTCTCCTGTCCTCTGTCTCCTGATCTGCTTAATATCGGCTGGGTGATATCCCTGTGGGAAGTCATAAGTGTCTTTGTCAGTCTGGAGCTGAGCAGGTGATTTTATCAGTGCCTGTTAGTGTGACTGTCTGTCTAACCAGTTTTGAAAGCACATGATATTGTTACAAGGATATATTTATAGTACAGTCATTTGTCTTCCTGAAAAATGAGAGCAACTGGGCTGGAAACACACTGCTTAATTTATGTCAAACCATTGCTAATCACGGCCATTACTGGAATGTACTGTATAACAGTATTAAATTTAATCTAGATAATTTGAAAAAGAGGCACTTGGGAAATCTGTTCCAGTCATCCTTCACAAAAATGTTGTGGCCACATCTATATCAGACACATTTTTTGTTTACAGCTTTGAAACCAAAGTTTCCTTATTGCTGTGCCTTTATTCTCTTTGGTTTGTTTGTTTCTCCCAGATATTAAGAATTTTATTCTTCTCTTATATTGCATAATCCTTCAATAGCACTGAATATTCTTCAGACTTTCCATGTAAGATACTCAATTTTCTGTAATTTCCTGTCCCATTTTCTAATATTCAAATCACTCTGTGCCTTAGATAGTCCAAAAATAAAATAAACCAAACAAACAAACAAACAAAAAAAGCCCAAACACTACAAAAACCTACAGAAGTCTCAAGGGAGATCTCTTTCATATAGATAAATATTGGAAGGGAGAGTGTAAAGAAGATGGCACCAGGATCTTTTCAGTGACTCCCAGTGACCAGATAATGAATACTTAAACAGGAGATTCTTTCTTCTAAAGAAAGAAACATTTCTTTATTGTGAGGGAGACCAAGCACAGACACAGGATGCCCAGACAGGTTGTGGAATCTCTGTCCTTGGAGATATTTCAAATCCATTTGGACATGGCCTTGCTCTATGTGAACCATGGTATAAGACAAGGTTTATCTCCAAAGCCCCCTCCAGTAACAATTGTTATTCCGTGAAAAAGTAAAATTACTTCAAAAACTTTGTCTAAGGTGAGATAATCATTCTAAGATTGGTTGAAGATTGATAGGAGAAAAATGACTGGTTTTTAACTCTCCTGATTCAGGTATCCATGGGCAGCCACCTCTGTTCTATACCTCTAGTTTCCTGTTTCTGATCCCCACACCATCTACATATCCACAGAAGCTGTTCTCCAGAAGTGTTGAGTGTTATTTTGTCTTTGCAGCAGGGATCAGGAATGTCTATTGTCAGCACATCCTGTACACAGTACAGAGACAAGACATGCAGAGATTTTACACCCTCTCAATAGCAGCACCCAGTAAATATCCTTCAGGCTCATTACTATGTAATTAGACTCACTACTGCATACAAGGGTTTGATTTCTTTCCAGCAGCCCTTCAGGTTTGGGAAAAGTGAGTAATTTTATATACTACCCCATTAATGGTATTATCTGAGAATGTGATTTGAAATCCTCATAATTTTGAACTTTGTCAAGTTGCTATCTCAGTAAGGCAGTAGATATAGTACTGGCTGCTGCACCACATTGCATTAATGTGATTAGAACTAAATCCTCCTTGCCTTAACCTCACAAGTAATCCCATGGACATCCATTTTTTTCCTAAATCTTCTTACTGTGACAGGGAGTTGTAGCACCTTGCAGGATCACCTTCAGGGATCACAAGACACATATAGGCACTCTCTGCAGATAACTTAAGTAACACAGTCAGCAGAACTGCAGTTTGACATTCATGCCTGGTGATTTTTGTCTTTGAGGCCTCCGACGTTCTATATGATTTTGTGAATTATTTCATTTAGACCATGGAGCCTTAAATGACCCTCTCAAACAAGTGAACAGGGTAGCAAATAGGAGCAGATAAACGAAATGCTTCAACAAAAAATCCACCTCAATTGGTCCTCACTCTTCCTGCCTATGCCTACAGTGAATACTGTGGCTAGCACAACTTCTTTCTGCCCCGTGAAAGTGGTTGGATTTTGGATTTTCCTGCATGAATGTTTTTTCATAAGTCTTTTTAAAAGCTTTCAGTATCACCATTCTGTAAAACTGAGGAAAGTTGACTTCTTCAGAAAACAAATATTCTTTAACTTTCAAAAAGTATCATCAGAATGTGAGTTTGGAAGAACTAAAAGAAAGTTTCTGTTTTCTCTAGAGACTTACTGAGATATTTCCCATAGAACAGTGTTTTGAAGTCACTTATTCTTAACTAGCAGAAACTGGAAGGGATTATGTTTTGATGGGGGAAGGGGAAGGGGCAAAAGCTGAACTTCTTTAGTCCTTATCTATCTCAGTAAATTGCAGACAGAAAGGAGAACAGGATTTGCTTCTTCCAAAGTCAAAGCATGTTCCCACAGTAGTGTCTTCATAGAAACCTGGCAAGAGATAAGTGTTCCCAAGCCTGTATTTTATTGTAGTGAGAACAAGTAAAAATTTATTTACCAATTTTTCTGGCCTTATTTCTCATATTTTTTCTATTTCCCTCTGCTCTTCACATTTTAATTGCTAAGAATGAATCTTTTGTCTTCTGTCTGTCTTTGAGTGTATTGACAAAAATAGAAGAGAGGTGTGTTACTAGTTTTACATGCTCATAAAACAAAGGCTTCAGAGCCAATGGAAAAGATTGCTCAGACTTTTTTCTATGTTCTGAGTTTTAGGGCATGAAGGAAGGTCATGCTCAAGAGGAAAATGTTTATGAGCGCAAATATAGGCATGTACATTTTTCAGGGGATGTCAGAAGGCTCAGAGTGGGTCCCAGTGGCAAGAAGTCCCACTGAACTCTGGGGGGATTTGGTTCCCAATTTTTTATCAGTGTCTGTGGAAATTCCATCTGTAACTATGTGATTTTGCCATTGGGTTGAAAAATGAATGACACAAGAAGAGCCCCTGAGAACAGAGGGAACTGTTCCATATTGCAATCCTGGAGGGGATAATAAAGTGGTTTTCTGGGGCTGTTGCAGCCAAGATGGAGGAAATAGATGCAGTATGCATTCCTTGAATGCCCCTGTGTGCCAGATACCAACTGTGTGGAGAAGGCTGGTCACTATGTGGGAACACAGGCAGGTATCCCTGCTCTGCTAACTCTTAAAAAAGTCTGTCTATGGGTCAAAGCCAATTCTGCCAACAACTAAGTAAGCTACTGTTACAGAAATAATGTTGCTGGAAGTACAGCTCAGCTTTCCCTATAAAGTTGAAGTTGTTGTTTCCAATAGCACTTGAAGCGCCTTCTTTCCACATTCCTTCTCCTCCCTAATATGTTTTGTTTGCTTGTATGTAGTCTGTATTTTGCATTTCAGAAGACACAGTCCAAAAGCACTTTGCCATCAAGAATATGCTCTCAGAGGTTTTCAGGGATTCCTGGTATTTGTCAGGCTGCTGTGGGAAAATCTTCAATAAATAAGTAGGACAGTAAAGTTAGTATTAACACAACACTCCTAAGGCAACTGCCCCTAGCCACTTGCTAATTTCTAAAAAAGCATGCCTTTTGTTGCCTCTCTTCATGCATGGCTTCATGCACAGTCTGTGGCTGATGTGGATGAGCAGCACCGACACTGTGTCTTGCGGCCGCGCTGGTGATGCCCTGTGTGGGAGTTACTCATGTGGAACGGTGGTTTGTGTAATCTCCCCATCCCGGCCCACGGGCTGCGAAAAGAAGGCAGCCATAAGGCAGGGAGGAGATTTATGAATGCTACAATGTATCCAGGTTTTGTGCTGTCACTTTAAGTGACTGTATTTTCTTAATGTGCTACTAGCCTTAACAGCTGAACAAGCAGCAAGATATAGCACAGGAAGCTCTCACTTATATGCTCTTGTGCTATAAAAACATCTTCTTTTTATTGCCTTGATATTATATCAAACCTATGTCTCACTTTTTGACCAATTGAACTTGAATAGTCCATTACACTATTAGAATTGTCTTTCTTCATTTTTGTTTTGTGTAATTTGACTAACACTGTAACATATCTGGGTAATGCTTATGGGAAGGTTTATCTTTATTCAGTGACTTATTATTTTCATCTGACTGTAGTATCTCCACACATACCTACTTTTACTTAATTTTCAGCTCTTACCCCTGTTTTACATGCTCTAATTGTGAGTGTATCAAAATTGACCTTGGAGATCCACCTATGATATTGCCCTAACTTTCTCAATTCTCATCATCGATCCTTCTTTCAATTTTTGCTGGTCTATTGTTCAGCTGGATAAAGGGCATCATGATTTTTTCCTATTGAAATAGATTTCCTGTTTCAAGGCTTCTCAATGACTGTTTTGCTCTTTGTAGGCTTTAGAAATTGCATGTCTGAGTAAACTCTGAAATGTAATCAGAAGTCAATCAGAGGAATGTGATGGACATGGTTCTTTTGACTCAGTACTGTCTCAGGGAAAATTTATTCTCAGTAAAAAGTTGTTTAGAGTCCTTTCTTTTTGAGTTTTCCTGAAAACAAACAAAATTTTAAGGAGAAATTCTCTTCTACTTAACATTCTGAAACACTCATGTACGAATTTCTCTCTGGTGCCGCAGGTGATTTGTTTAAACACTGACTGATGTATCTGTTCCTTTTCTTCCCTTCCTTTTCAGAATTCTGGTGGATCCACTGTAACATCCTTTAAAATCAGGTTGTGACTTTTGTCAAGGCCCACAACACTGAGAGTATTGATGAGAGTGTTGATGTTGTACCGACACGTGTCTTTGTATTAAAGTCCCAATTAAACATGAAGCCATAATAATAGTACAATTGAATGAATAAAATAACTTGCACAAATGCCTACATACCATTCACCAGTTATGGCAGCTGAATAAGCTGAATTGCAGGCAGATGCAATGACAGAATAACTTTTGAGAGCAAAGTAAAATTATCTTGCAAAAAATACACCACACTAAAGGCCATGGGATCTAAAGGCCACACTAAAGGCCATGAGAAATTAAGTCATGATTTCTTGAAGTACAAAAAATAATTGGCATGGGATAGCAGTAAGTTCAACACAGCTTTTGATCAGGCAGGATGAAAAGCACTGCTAACATACAATTATTCTAGAGTTCAAAGCAGATGCTGTGCTTTCCATTGAACCTTAAGGTAAGAACAAATACATCTAAATACATCTAATGCTCCTTGCAGGATTAGATTGCCATTAGAGTGCCATTTCCATAAGGAAATGCCATTGACCTTACTGTGGTCAATGGCATTTCCTTATGGAGAGCACAAGAACTTTATATGCATAAAAATAATGCTTATGCAGTGTGCTCTGATACTGATTTGGTCCAACATTTGCTGTCAGTCAAAGGTTTCAGGAATTTCTTTATCCAGTATCCCCTGAAATTTATCTTTGTACTGCTGCACATCATTTCATACTCCAGTTCAAATACAAATTTTTAAACCATTGGCATTTATCTGTATGTTACAGAAAAGTATGGCACACAATGGAGACATCTTGTCATTAAGGAGTAGAATCAGTTTTTATGAGATCTGGTTCTGCTGTGGGCTTCTCAGGTGAAGACTACAAAATTCAGCCTTTCTGTGCATTTTATCCTAGTAAAATGGGAATAAAGATACCTTTGTTGTTTTTCTTGTTTATTTTGGGATGTACCATTTTTAACAATGTAATTTTCATTGGAGGCTATAATATTAATGTCATAGAAACCAAATAATTTAAAATCCAGTCAGGCTACAGCACTAGATTTTCTCATCTCTCTCCTCCTCTAGGTTTTTAGAGTGTGGGATATACAGACTCTTTCACCACTGCAGGTCTTCTATGAAGCTCATGGGACTCCAGAAGAGATGAATGCCTTTCCCATGGTATTTGACAATGACCATGGCCTGCTTTTCACAGGTATGTTATTGCAGTTGGTGTGTGAGAGCATGCCCCTTCTCTTAGAATCCAATTTTCTTTATGATTAAATACAGCTGAAGTTGAGTACAGGAGTAAGGTATATGAGAATATACAGAATACTGGGAGACAAGGGAATTGCATATTAAGACTGTCTTAAAGTGGGTTATATATTCAATTTCAATATTGAAAATGGCATGAAAATATGCAGCATGGGAATTAACAGCAGGAACCAAAGGAAATGAGAAAGGCTTCTCTGAAGGCAAGGTGAGCTTCCCACAGCAAAATTAAACTACAGAGATTGTTATATAGACTTGTAATTTCTTGAAAGCTGTTAAGTTATTGATCTCCCCCTAACTATTCCTCTAGGACCTGCCTCCTGTTTGGAGATGAAAACAGCAGCATTCAATCTCTGTGGAGCCCTCCCAAGTATATTCAAACTCCTTATTTAATTCAGTGGCTAAAGACAGCCCTACAACCTGAGGTGTCAACAGATGCACTGCCCAACTGATTAGGAATGAAATATTGTGGGAGCTCAACCTGGGGTTTCTGGGCTCTGTTTCCTGACTTTGTAGCAGGGAGTCTGACACCTCTGAGGGACCAGAGCTTTGCATTTGTCACTAAGGATGTTAGCTTTTTATATCTAAGGCAGAGACTCTTGAAATCAGCGCAGTTTGTCTGCCGCAGAGATGCAGTCACAAAAAAGACAGCTTTGAACATGTTCTGAGACCTGACATGTACCAGAAAAATAAGGTAATTGTCTTTGGAGACAGCTTTTTCTGTCCTTGGATTAGGAACAAGGCACAAAGCTTAAGCTTACAAAGCTTGTCAGATCTGAGAAGACAAATGTGAAACATTTTGTTTTCAGTGACCTGAGGTTTCTACTGAATTTTTTAATCACTAAAGGGTACAGATACTGTCCTCATTTCAAATTTACGCTCGTGAGATTTTCAAGGCTTAGCAATGTCGGGAATTTATACCGGTTACTCCTTGACAAAATGAGGTAATTTGCCTTATAAACAATGGTTCTATAAGTGCCTGAATATTTGTAAAAGTCTGGTCCTAGACTCTGTTAATGATTTCATTAAAAGCCTAAGTGAATGTTTCCCTGCCCCTGAAGAGGCCAAGAGACTGAGTGAATTCATTCTCATTACTATGTACCTGGCTTCACAGAGGAGATTTTCACTTAGTAATTCACTAGCATTCATAAATCACAGCTCACCTTCATGCTTTATTTGAGTATTGCCATAGCTTTCCTTCTGTGCCTGTTTCTAAGCTGCTGACCTCTGGACCTGGATTTATGCCAAGGATTAGGCAATTTCCTCCTTTGCTCTGGACTCATTGCTGCTCCTCTGCTGGTAGATCAACCAGGATACCAGGGCAGGGATACTGGAGCTGCAATGAGAGACTGCATATGCACTCTGGTTTGAGAGCACTGTACAGACCTTATCCTTTCTTTTTTCTTATTGTCCCTGTCTGCCTCTGCCTTTGCAACCCCTGATCTAAGAGCACTGGGAGGTGTTTGGAAAACACGATTCACAACTGCAGTGCTGTATAGAGAAGGTACTGGAAAGAGATCATCGTTGCCTGCAGTTTGCTTTATCTCTAAGAAAGCAGAAACCAGAATTTATTTGAGTGATAGCTCTCCCAGTTAGAGTTTTATGTATTACAGTACATTCCATTTCAGGCCAACAAACTCTGCAACTGGGGGATTTATGGCTTCTCCTAATTTGCAGTCAGGATGTGAATCTCATCAAAGGTGGGTAGAGGACTGTGTAAGACAGTTAAATACTTGGCCATTGTTTGACTGGTACTTTTTGGGGACGGTGTGAGAATGTTTTCTGCATCAGTGAACATGTATTCTCAAGAAACAGACAATATTCCGTATCCTCTTCAGAAGAACTCGTATGAACCCAATGGTTTCCATGAAATCTTTTAATTTCCAGGAAAATTATGCTCAAAATGTATGTATTCTCACTTCTCTCACCTCGTGCAGGTTCAGATGTCATTGATATTTATCCCCTAGCTAATGTGACACAAGGTTCAAAAGAGTTGCCTCAGACACATGAGAGGAGCCTCAATGTTCTGCTTTACAACAGGGCTTTTCACCAGATTCTCAGCATTTGCACTGAGTCAATACTAAAGGTGAGTGTAAATTGTCACCCTTTATACTGAAAAATAGAAGTCTCAGCTTTTGTATTCAGAATAAGTTATCCAGAAATTTGATAAGTTACTAATATTTTTTATTCAAAGTGTTGTTTTTGTAGCTATTTTTGGGGTCCAAAGAAGTGGTAGTCATGGGTTCATTTGGGTTCAGAAGATTCAACTTTTCTTTTTAACATAAATACAATAATATACAGTAATCTACAATAATCTACAATACATTTTCTACAATAATCACAAGAGGTACTGAGAACATGTAGTTTTCACCAGCTGTTGGTACATTAGATGGCAAAATCTGTAGGGAGAGGTAGCATCTTTTATTGGGTCAGTTGGTGATGCGTGGCATTTCTATGGAGGAAGGCTTGTGTAATGGTTTGTTCAGTTTATACTCCCTCCAAAGATGTTATTGTCGCTGTAAACCCTGCCTTCCTTAGACCACAATGGCTGCAACACTATTACAATCACAAGATAATTTGGAGCACTTGGTGCTACAGAAAATCAGATATCAGTACATATGAAATCAGCAGCTACTTGACAAATCCAGTTGCATCTGAGCCATCCCACTACAGTGACCAAATTTTGTACTGGTATTTCATTAAAAGGTGTTAGGTGTTGCTTAAATTTCCAAAAGGATTCAATAATGATCAGAGATAGTTGTTTCTATGTTTTTGGACCAAATGTTTATGAAAAGCCTCATTTGTATATTCTGCAGAGAAAGTATAACTCAATTCTTTCTAGTTAAATTTCTTTTCTTTCAAACTGTAAAAACACTTTATATTTAATATCAGTCTCTCTGACTTAACAAGGACCTTTATCATAGCATACATAAAAAATAGAGCCTCCCCTTGCCTGGTTGGCTTCCCAGAGAGAAGGACATTTTCAGGAAAAATACACTGATATTTCAGTAAAAAATTTTGCTATTGGCCATAATTTCTCCTATTACACTAGAACACATTGTGTGATCAGTTTTGAGGATGTATTAAAAATAACTAATTTTTTTTTTTTTTTTTTAGGTCTGGGACCTAGAAACAGGATCTCAAATATATCAAATAGAAGATGCACATGGGCTGAATACTGAGGTGACCTGTGCAGCCATTGAAAGAAATGGGGTTTATCTTGCTACTGGGGCATGTGATGGTAAAGCAATTAAAGAATTACTACCTTTTTTTTTTACCTTTACTACTTTTTATTACCTTTTTTTTTTTTATGGCATATTACATTAGCAGACAGAACTCTTTGCCTTGACTGTCTCAGTGACAGAATTAATTTTGATTGCACAGCTGTCAGTCTGTAGAAGGGCAGGGTGGATCTTGGTTGGGTTCTCTTTGATAAGTGGTTCACAGAAACATGATTTTGAGCTGCTTGGGCTCTGGTTCTTTTTTAGCCTACTACTCTTTGAAAGACTGTCTTCAAAGCTCTTGGTCTGAAAAGTTGTTTCCCTTGTAGTACTTAGGACCTAGATGTATAACTAAATGGCTGCAGATGAAGAATGGTAGTTTTAAAATTTTCTAGTCTCTAAGCTCAATTTTACAGTGTTGGAAGTAATTGAACACTAGAAGATAGATAGATAGATAGATAGATAGATAGATAGATAGATAGATAGATAGATAGATAGATAGATAGACAGAGATGTTTCCTGTACTTTTCATGTCTGTTATTAAGGGCGTGAGTTTTAGGTAATGTGACCAGACCTCTCCACTACACAAGTGCACATTGAATTGTGCAGGAAGCTTTAATAATTTTATAATCTGTTAACATGAAAGAATAATTTTTCTTACATTAAAATGTTAATGTTAAAATGTTATGAAGACATACCTGAATTTCTAAAACATGTGAAACTTATGAAAGCTGCCTCACATGAAGAGGAAATGATGGCCTTTCCCACACATATTGGCTAATATTTCTTGTTTCTACCTGGGAACATCTTTCATGGATCTTAAGACCACAACAGAAAGTGAATGTTGTCAAGTCTTACAAAAGAAAAGTCACATATAACTAATTGCTTTACTTAAGAAAATTCTGTAGCTCCTTCTCCCCAGTAGCTCCCTGGGATAAATCCAGCAATCAGGCCCCTCTGCTCATTGCTGTCACTCAGAGCCCAAAGTCTTCTGCCAGATAGTCCACACTCTACTCTCTGATAATGTTATTCAGAAACTGTAAGTAAGATAAGCAGAGATCTTTTATCCTGGGCTGCACAAAAAAAATAGACATGGAATAAAAGATGGAAAAATTGAGAGGGTAGTGGTGTTTTCTGTTAAGGTTTTTGGCCCTACAGCTGCTTTGCTAAGAAACACACAGTTACAATTTTTGAAAGACCAGTGACCTAGCTCTTGATCTCAAATTGGATTTTCTCTTTCTTTCTCTTTTCCCTGTTTGGTCTTACTTAAGATTCTGGATTTGCAGCACAGGTTATTGCTTAAAGTTCATTCCCTTTTCTACATTTTTGTCATCCCTGTGTAGGAACAGTGAAAATCTGGGAGTTTGAAAGTGGACAAGAAATTAAAGCCTTGCCTTTAACACAAGACAGTGATGATGAGCATCGTGTGCTGAAGATAGTATATCTGAAGGCTGATGAGGGTCAACATGCAGTTATTGTTTTGGAACAGAGAGGGAAGATAAAAATAATTCAGGTTTTTCAAATATGCTTCCTTTTCCCCCACTAATTTCATTAGGTAGCCCCTCATTTCTGAGGTAAAATAGGACTTTTTTTATTAATTAGTAGATAAACTTATAGAAACTATCAAGGAACAATCTATTTTTTCAACGTAATCAACTTAGCTTTTTGCCCTTCTGTCTAGTGCTAAAATGTTTATTAGTCCATCACTGGTTTCCAGCATTCTCATAATTTTTTTCCTCAAGTTTGCTTTTTCATTTGTGATTGAGGTTTCAATAGTTACAGATCCTTTGGGGTAGCAGCTTTAAAATATTGCTGTTGTTACTACAGATAGTGTTTAGTCTATTTAAAGAACTTCTTAAGATGATATTTTGGTGAAAGTATACCTTTTTTTTTTAATTAATAGATTAAGACTCTGAATTCTTAGGAACTGATACCAAGAAACAAGGCAGTAATAAATCAGATTGACTTGCTTGGCTTGATTTTGAGCATCTACTCTGTGTTCCTTTCAGCTAAAACTAGCAGGATGCATTTGCAGCTTACAGTAATTATGGCTTACAATAATTATGGCTGACTTCTCAGACAAACCTTATTTCTGTGGAATTAAATTCTTCAAATTGGAATTTTTAACTTGGAACAAAATTCTTCTGAAACTTTAAAGCAGCTGTGTGCAAGGTAGAAAATGTGGGTTTAGACAGGTGATATATTTGAGAGTAAAAATAAATATACAGGCTCTCATCTCCATAAATAATATATTCTTTCAAGCCTGCTAATGAAAAGCTGCTTTATACAGGGTTTTCTTCTGTTATTCTGACTGTTTTGAAATACTCCATCACATTACTTGCTCTTCAGCATTATTACTGAAATGACTTAACAATCCATTAAGTGTAAATGATGTAAATGTATCCCTTGACAGGATTGGTGAGGAGTTGAATCTCCTCCAAGTCTTTATGAAGCTAAGTAGATTAATACTGTTTCACATACTTGCAGAACTACATTTTTCCACAAACATTTCTGTGATAATGAGAAATACAGGTTGTTTTATTATTAGCTTTGTTAAAGGCTTTAAATATAGTAGTTAGCAAGGTGAATGGCAGTAGCAGCCTAAAACAGTTGATCCTTTGCAGGACTCTACTACAGATCTCTCAGTTTTTAGTCCTTTCCTAAAGGTATTTCTTGTTTGATTAACTCAATAGCATAAGATTTACTAAAATCTTAATTATTGCTTCATTCTGCAGCTCAAGACATCTATGAAAACACTAGCAAACCTAAGGAGCTGATTTCAGTGACACTTCTCAAAATGGACATAAATGTCAATGTCAGAGCAGGAACTAGATACTGGAGTGAAACTGTTATAGTTGGAAAAGCATCAATGCCTCTAGGCACGATGGGGAGGAATCAGAGACTCAGGGCTTTAGCTGAGCTGTAGCTTCTCTTCTCACACAACTGCAACAACCATCACTTTTGCTGGATGTTTTGGTAGATATGAAATGGAGAGTAACAATGTTTGTGAAATAAGCAGCTAAAACTAAGGAGACAACTTACTTTAAAGAAGTAGTTAAAATGAGTAAAATCAATAGCTCTGAATTCCACAGCTGCACAGCTTCTAATTTAACAGCAGGTAATTTAAGGGGAGCTAATATGTCTAGATGAAGCTTCAGTTTGCAATTTAGGCATATGCTAGTTAATACCTGTAACAGTTTTTGTAATTTGTCAAAGAAAACAAGCTTTTCATACACACTTACTATAATTATGAATAGAGAAATTCTTTCCTTCCTCTTTCATTAAGTCTGTTATTTTAATAGGGTGACTCAGCTCAAACAGATCTATATGTCACATGGGTGCTTCCTGAGATAGTGCCATTTCCACAAAGGAATCCTGTTGTGTATCTGTCACTGAGGCCTGCCCCCTTAGAAACACAAGATTTTTTTCCAGAGATTCGGCTTCTATGTAACACCAGTTCCATGAAAAATGATAAAGAGGTGAGAAACACTTCAAAGTTTTGCAACATTTACAGAAGATTATAAAGTAAAATGTTTACTGTGCTCACAAGGATTTCATGTTTTAGCCACAGGACAACAACCAAATAATTATTCTTCACTGTGGTCCCTTACAACCTTACACGTTCTATGATTCTGTGATTCCAAACTTTTCAGTATACTGAAATAAATACACAGAATAAATCATGTTTCCAAGGGCTATATCTTCCTAGAAGTCCATTGCATGGTTATCACCATAATTAAGGAGTTGCTCTGGACATAAACTTCACATTCCTGTACAGTATCGTAAGTTGAGGTTCTCACATAAACACCTCTAGAAATGACATGTCTTTCCTCCTATAGCTAGGCTGACCTTTAGTAGTAGTGGCACATTCAGATCAAGCTGAGTGATTCCATTTTCTCCTCTTACTGCTTCAGTAAAACAAAATGTCAAATTTATGTTTCAATTTAACTTGAGTAGTCCACAAGACTAAAGTTCTGTCTTGTAAAATTTCACTAACTTTGTAACAGGTGTGGATGGTGTTTATGGAAAAATCATTTTATCTCTGTTCAGTGACTTCTTCCATTAACTTGATTAGAATATCTCCACAGATACCTACTTATGAGTAATCTTCAGCCCTTACATTTGTTTTTAAATGCTCAAATTGCAACTGTGCTGTAAAAAGCAGGTCAGGTTGGAGGCCCCTGTCCTCTGCAGCTGGGAGTCTCCCAATACTTTCACTCCCTTGTTTTCTCTGGTGCTTCTATATAGTTAAAATACAATAGTATTAAAATAGCATCCCCTGTGCAGTTGTTGTAGACACTGTCAATTTAGGCATTTTGTTCTATTACCAGTTAAAATATTTCACTGCCTATAGTATCCTACTGTTACTCCTACTCATTTTTTTCTTTTATTCTTCTTTGTAGACTTTTTTATCTTCTGTGGATATTAGGTGTTTTGATGTTTTACAACTAGAAGGAGGCAGATTGATAGCTACAGGAAGTGCAAATGGTGAAATAAATTTGTGGGATTTTGAATCTGCCTCTGTGACATGCCTGTAAGTATTATTTTCATGCCTTTTGATCTCCAGTATGTCACACAAACTTTTCAATGGCATACTAGAAATTCCGATATGCCCAAATATAAAGGGTGATTTACAAGCAGGAATTAAAGTAGCAATTTATGTGGGCCCTCCTTCCTCCCACTTCAAATTACTTTGCTAGCTAGTCCTGACATTGCAGGTAGGAGAAGTGATCAGGGCAGTCACTGGGGAAAGGGATGATGTAATTAAAAATAATGTTTTAATGTAACTCAGCACTGCCATTGAAGGAAGCTCTCACTATGTAAATCACTCTAGTCATGGACTAGAGGCTGCTGCTGAGCTGTAGAAACATCCTTATTTTGGAAGCTTTGTGTTTGGGAGGACATTTGGAACTAATGCTACTTCCGATGATAATTGCAGATGTTCTACATTATCAGTATCTCAGTCGCTGTCCATACCTAGAAGACTAGAAGTCACATTCAATGAGGAGAAACATGATGTGATTTTGGAGGTTTGAGAGTAAAGATCTTTCAGAGAAAGTTACAAAGAGTGATCACAGGATGGTTCCAGATACTCTTATTACCATTAAGCTGCTACATCAGTAAACTGAACAATGGCAATATATCTGGTTAGACTGAGTGGAGCAGCATGACAGTATTCCCGTGTTAGTGAAGGAATACATGTCTTTTAGGACCATACAAAGTCAATATTTAACTATCCTACCCAAGAGTTTCACTTCATCCTTCATGTGCAAAATTGGCAAATTTGTGAGAAAGTGAGACAAGTTTTCTGTACCATGAAAAATAATCAAAACTTTACTGCAGTTCAGACAGTTCAGAAGTGGCTCTTTCTTTATATTTGCTTCCCTGTATATGAGGCAGCCAATTCATATTGATGCATGGAAGACAGGAAAGTCAATGTTAGTAGAGTACTTTACCCAAGATTCACATCACTGTTTGAGTGCCAGGAAAAAGGTGCATAGCTAACATTAATTTAGTTAGTTAAGTTACTTCACTTTCCTCTTAAATACCAATCCTCAAGAAAATACTTGGCTGAATGAAATTTTCATGATTCCATCAGGTACCTTTTTTCCTGCGACAGGCACGTTCTGTATGTCTTGCCCACTAACATTAAACCATCATAACTGATTAACTGATTCTGAAAAACTGTCTACAACTTTAGGCTGCATGCATTCTGGGAAATGTAAAGTTTAATTTTTTTAAATTACAAGTTAAATGTGAAACGTTTTCTGGAACAAAACACAACCTATCTCATATATATAGGTTGTATATATATATCCTGTACAAATATCTTTGTTTTCAGGCGTAAAACTACTGAAGACAATGAGGTCTCTGGAGTCAATGCCATATTATTCCTTGTACGTAGTGTTTCCTCTTCCAGGTAACGGTGCATTTTATCTTCCTTGGCACAGTAATTTGGTATTTTGTTGTAGTAAAATGATGCAATGTTTCTCCAAGATACATTATTTGAATTGAGATTTTATTTGTAATTAATCAATTCAGGTCCATACAGTTAATTAACTTTCCAAGTCTTAAACTTTCATAATGCTTGTCAAGCAATATGATATGTTAGTTTTTCCACTCAGCTCTCCCTTTTTCCTCTAAATGGTCTCATAAGTCTCAGTTATGTTGAAGAATTCAACAGAAGGTAGCTTTTGCCCAGTATCAGTTTTCCAGTGTACCATAACTTCTTTTATCTCTATGAGATAATTTTGTGGCAGCAGACTTTTTCTTTATTTTAAACCTGATAAAATCCTCCTGCTTTTAGGTACTCTCAGCAAAGAGGCAAGCACATCAAAGGGTGTAGCCAAAAGATTCCTCTTAAAACAAGCTAGAAGCTTCCATAGATTGGTAGTATTGGATAAAAAGAGAATTTTAGACAAATATGCTCATTTTGAAAGAAAGGCATTGCACCTGTATCTCACTTCAGAAACACTTGTCTTCCCATGGATATGCAAAGGCAGTCGTAGCCAAAAGGATTCAGTATTGTTTAAATATTTATGAAGCTTTAAGTTTTTAGCAATTCGACAGCTTTTTTGCTCTTGTGAACCATAAAGCTGGTTTATGGCCTTATGTTGCTTTAAAATCTTCAAGAAGCTTATGCGACTTGATTATCAGTACTACTTAATTGAATGTAAATTCTCTTTTTGACATTATAACTTAAGGATTAGTTTAAGAAATCCTTGCTAAATAAAAGAAGGAGTGATTAAAATTCATAAATAGATTTTTTTTATAAATGAAGATGAGCTTTTGCTATTCTTAAACAGGAGAATCCTATAATGATTTGGAAAATCATAGTCTTAGGATGTTTTGTATTTACTGGGAAGATACCTGGATAAATTTGTCTGTGATCATACACACACACACAAAAATGGTCAAGCATGATAGCAAATCTGTAAAATCAAACACTGAAAATTGCAAACTTATAGCCATAAGTCTGACCAAATTTAAGTGGACTACCCCAGCTGCATACTTTCTACCTATCCCAATTATTCAGATACTCTTGCCAAAAGCAGAGCAGCAGTGACACTAGTGTGTTATGTGGCAAGAACTACTTATTAACTCAGTCAGAATTTTTCATGACTCAGAAACAAAACCATTGCAGATCACATACATTTTTTTCATTATTTTCTTCCACAAAACCACCTTATTGAGAGTTTTCATAACACTTTTAAAATAAGTTTTTATGATTAATTGAAAACTATTTGCAGAGTAAGTACTGTGTAAAATGAAAGGGAAAAAGCCATTGGCAGGCAGTTAATTTTTCCTTTTTGTGCCCTAAGGATGAATACCAATGTTACTTTTCAATTACTATGGATTCCATTAGCTCAAAACTCCTGCCAGGAGAGGTTGGCTGTGTAATATGTAAATATTGCCTTAGAAAAATATATAAAACCAATAACCCTTAGTCTAATTAGTCTAACCAGTTTAAGTGCTATTTTATTATGCTTTTTAATGCTGGGTGATGTTGATTTCCAGGTATCAAATAGTATTTTCAAGAATATCAGTGATCTTCAATAATTTCTTTCACACAGGAAAAGAAGTTCCGTGTCCTCTGCTCATTCTGTGAGGAGTGATGCCAGTGCCATTGCAGAGCACAAGGAAAGTTCTTCAGACCTACATGAGGTAGGTATGCTGATTTGATGGATTTGGTAGCATTCAAAACAAATTTCTGATGTCGTTTTGATTTTAAAATACTGCAACTTACTAAAATAACTCCCTAACACCATCCACAAAACTAAATATCAAGAATTATGACGAAATTATGAATGATGAATTATGAATGAGTTATGAAAAAATTAATAATTAAGAATTATGAATAATTATGAATAATTAACAAATATTTGTTTAGTTTTGTAAACTGACTGTCACAGTGCATGCGTTAAGAATCCTTTGTTAGTCAGCTGGCTCTGTGACGCAGCGAATAGCTAACTATCAAAGTGTTTGGCAGATACTTATCACAAGCAATTCTGACTTTCAAATGGGGGTATACAAGGATTCAGGGTGAAAGGTAAAATAGACAAATCATGAATAATTGAATAACTTGAATAATATTGAATAATAGCAGAACCACTTCAACATTGCAGCTGCGTTTGCTTGGATACACTCTCTCAAATGAAAGTATCTTTTTTTTTCTTTTTCTTTTTTTTTTTTTTTTACCATCACTGTATCAGTGTCTCAATCTGGATATTTTTGCTAAGGTTAGTGTTATGGGTTTTGTGACACTTTTTGCCTTTCTATGCCAGAAGGACATGCCATACTTGCAGAGCAATAAAAATTAAGTAGGCAAAAAGAGGAAAATCCTGCTGCCTCTCAGATTCTTACCAGCATGTTGTTTCAGGAGAACATGGCACTTGGATAGATTCCCAAGCAAACTCTGACTTAATTGCCATTTACAAACTAATGTATCCAATACACTGTGCTGTCTCCTCATTAGAACAAATGGAAAGTGATTTTCAGCCTTTAAAAAAATCCCTGAAAGTCACATACATTAGGCCTTACACATAAATGTGTAGGATGAGATTTAAGTGACTTGTCTGAGATACATCAAACACTCGACGCCGCAGAGTTTTCCCTGCCTTATTTGATTTGGCAATTTCTGAGGTCAGTATACTGATTACTGCCAGCCTTGGGGATCCTCAGAAGCCTGTAGCAAGGCACAAATGAGGATTTCTGAAAATTTTCTTACTGAAAATGCAGACATGAGTAAATGTTTATATATGTATAAATATATTTTTAAACTTTGTTAATTTTTGCTCAAGGCAGTAACAAGACTATATGCATGTTCTGAATGACACTCTCGAAGAGATCTCGGTTACATTCACAATTGTGATTGCTTGTCTTAAGAAATTAAGGCTATTCAGCCAAATTGACATTTAACATGCTTCTTAATTCCCATTAATTTTGGTTTTGATTTGTTCATCTGTTGATCCTCTTCAAAAAAGTGTTTCTTGTTTACACTCAGTGGAAATTGGAGAAATATTTGAATAATCAAACTAAAAAAATGAGTTCTTATAATAATTTTAACTAGTGAACTGTTCTGTAGTTACATCCAAATTCCACTTCCTAATTCTCTTACATTTCATTTGTTTCTTTTAGAAAAATGCAGAAAGTGAGGAAATTAATACTGAAATAAGTGATGAAATTAATACTGAAACAAGTGATGAAATTAATACTGAAATAAAAACAGGTACAGAAAGATGTTTTTCATTCTTTTTGATGTTGATCCATGAGTTCTGCCCAGATTATTGTAGAAACTGAGTTTGTCAGTTTGTCTGGCAAACTTTGTTTAGAATAATTGGGATACCTTTGGTATGTGGAAGACAGATCTCATCATCCTCTTCTCCCTCCTGATTTGCATTTATTTCCCAAAAGCCAGGCCAGGATGCAGGATATGCAAGACCTTAATTGCTTTTTTCTTCAAATTGACATGAAAACACTTTCAGAGTTTGGGAATGTCAACTATACACACTTTTCTTCTACATAAATATTCAAGCAATGAATTATTGAAATAGTATAGCAAGAGCCAGCTTGAGTCAAGCATCAGTAAATGGCCCCACAGACAAAAGCTGTGAAACTAGGTGAAATTTTTGAAAGAAAATTCTTCATTATGGTGTCTATCCTTGAAAAATCATAATCAAGAGAGAGCCTAGTGCCTAAGAGTTAAAGCTGTGGAAATGAGTCGGTGAATTTGCAAGAAATAAATGCTCTAGATTCTTCTGAATCCCTTAGAAATTCTCTGCTGGAAAGCAGAATTTCCCAATAATAAGAAATTTGATCATCTGCAATATGGATTTAAGACCAATTTATTTGGGGAAAAAGCATACCCTAAAACCAGAATATTCCTAAGCCTTGTTGCCCAATGAAATAGACACTCATGTTAGGTCTTGCATCCACTGAATGTCTATGAAGGTCCTGCCAGCATCTCCAGCTCTGGAAAAGTCACAGCAGAAACTCAGAATGGGTCTCTGTGAACATCCCCTTGCATCTAGCAAAAGTTTTCAATTGGAGAAATAAGTATAGAAATCTATGATTCCGGAAGTGTTAAGTGTCATGTCATTATTAAATTTCATTGCTGAATTCATTGTTATCTCTAGAAGCCTCATGCAGAGGCTGCACATCTGCCTGGTAGCTGTCCTGATGACCACTGTCCTGCACTCCTCCTCTACTCCCACTTGTGCTTGCAGTTCCTGTAAAATCTATAAAAATCCTGTAAAATGGCTCTCTTCTAATTAAGTTTCCCCTACATCACTGAGCAATA
The DNA here is from genome assembly GCF_037042795.1 of Molothrus aeneus. Taxonomy (NCBI): domain Eukaryota; kingdom Metazoa; phylum Chordata; class Aves; order Passeriformes; family Icteridae; genus Molothrus; species Molothrus aeneus. Next base: position 45,787,410 of record NC_089648.1, read on the forward strand.
GTTCTGGCTGGTTTAGATAAGATAATGAAGATTGTTCCCATTTCTTTTCAATTACCTTTATCTATGCCTCTAATGTTTTTAGAGTAATGCCAGCTTGATGATGGGTTTTATTTTCAAATGTAAAATAATTATTTTTCTAATGTAAAATAATTATTTTTCTAATGTTATGTAAATTCTGTGCATTGAAAAGTAATACTGAAACTTTTTGAGAAAATATATGATCATTTGTGTTCCAAAGCAGAAGAAACAACTAGCTGTAAGGACACCCAAAATCCAGAGGTGAATGAGCAGTTGTTGAAGGCTAGAGCAGGACTATCACCTCTACTGGCTTCTGCTCATGAAAGTAGCTGTATCCGCCTGTGGAGCATTCAGGTACCCAACTGAATGTCTTTGGGAAGGGACTGGAAGACTGAGAAGATAATTCCACTCATCTTTGGAAAATTGGTCTTTAACTAGCAATTGCAGCAGCAGATATTTATTGCATCTTTTGGTAATCAGTTTCTTCCATGGTCACAAATTAGTTCTGCTTTAGTAACTGCAGCAGGGCTCAACGGCAAGCGGAAAACAAGGAAACATGACTTCAAGTAATTATAACAAACTGACTCTAAATTTTTGTGAAAGTCTAGAATTTGATTATTCACCCACAACATTTACTTTCTAAGACAGGATGATAGGCAAGGCAGAGTGTCCTACTGTCAGAAGAGGCTAAATATGTCTGGAAAATAATGCCAGCTAGCACTAGTAGGGTAACAAACCAGGAGAGAATAGTGTCCTGGTTTGTTAGAATATAGTCCTAACACAGAACATCTCCAACTGTTATGGGCCTGAAAAGCCAGTCATGCAACCAAATGGCAAAGGCTTATTTGTCATATCACCTCAGATCTAGAAGACTTTTCCAGGTATCATATTACTCTAAATAAGATACACAAAGTAAATACAGCAAGAAGGGAAAGTACCATGATATTATTGGTTGATTGGTAATATTGCTCATTGTGACAGACAGTGGTCATAAAAGGTCAGCTATGTAAGGCTTGAACAGGAATCCCAGCTAAAGCAAGTCATAGGAAGAATTTTTCCCATGGGAAGAAAGATGGTGAAGGTAACCTTGCAGATGTTTTATGCAAAAATAGAAAATTATGGTAAATGTATCCAAGTATTGCAGGTGTGAGCTTTGTTGGGTTTTGTTTTCTTCACAGTTGATATATTAGTGTGCTTAGATTCCTACAGGAATCTCCAAATTCATATGCCAGTGGTGTCATCATTGGAATGATTGTCATCATCATTACATGGGTGACAAAATAAGAATCTCCTTATCAGCAAGACATTCTCCCTCACACCCTCCCAGTCCTGAAGAGGCAATAATGGAGGAAGTCTGCTGGTGCTAACTTGAAAAATAGAACAAGTTGGTGAAGGAGATATTATGGGCCCATTTGCAGCAAAAAACAGTGTTTCAGTAGCAAATGAGGGGCATACTGATACTATTCCATAGCGAATGAGGGGTAAGTGGTGAAGTAGGGGTAGGTGCAACTAGACTGACTTGCCTGAAGAATTAAAGAGCTTGTCCTTTCAGTGTACAAGAGACAGCAACCCAGAATAATACACAGCTATTTTTGTCATCAGTAGATTTAGGAATTTACCTTCTTAGCAGCTTTCTGAATAGATATGAGCTCAGTAATTTTGAATAGATAAAATCAATGGCACTCATATTCTGATGAAATAATATTTTTAATGTAGGTATTATAAGATAAACATTGTTTGTTTGTTTGTTTGTTTGTTTTAGGGAAACTTGATGAAAGAACTTCTGCCATTTGCAGGACGTCCCTCAGGTCCTCTGACAGCACTGTGTACAGACACCTTCACTAAAATTCTTTTGACAGGCAGTAAAGGTGAGTAAACATTTTAGTCATTTTGTTCAGGACAGTGAGTAGGACAAGAAAATATCATTGTGTAAATGTGCCAGAAATGTGGAAATGATGATCCAAGTGCTGCCAGGTTTTCTCCATCAAAGCTATAATTAAATGACTGTAAAAAGTGTTTTATAAAAGGATGGTAGATTAAAGGTTAGTGTCATAGTATTATCAGTAGAATTGTTTTCATAAAAGACATTAAAATTTTCTTCATTCATATGCCCTGAATATACTTTCCATCTAAATTATGATATTGATCCCAAGGGCAAAGATTACTGCTAAGAACAAGCAAAAATTTCAATTCCATGGTAATAATACTAAATAAAAAGTTGCATCTTGGGGTGTACCAAGAGCTGTGATTCAAACACTCATACAGAGTGCACAGTAATGGCTCCAGCAGTACACAGCTGTTTAGGAAAAGCACTTGTCAATGCTAGCAGCTCATTGCTAAACCTTTAATTTCACATGAAATCTGACTTTGCTTTGGCAGAATGTTTATCTGCTGTCTGATTCTTCTTCAAACCTTTGGAATCACCCTGGCAATTTTCCATTTCTGTGTCCATCATAATGTGTCACTTTTCTTTTAAAATACATATTAGAACTCTTTTCTGACAACTTCCTGCTCCTATGTGGTCAGATATTGGATGGAGCAAGGGATTTTTCCCCTTTTCTTTCAAAATTGAGCAATAATTTGACTTTTATACTGAAAATGATGAGTTTCCACTCCTCTCGGATTCAAATGAGTAAATGAGTTCAGAAAGGCAGCATGCACTGAACAGGATTTCAATTAATTGTGGAAAAGTATCCACCCTACTACCTATTCATTTGATACTCTCCCTTTGCCTTTTTGTGTTTGTGTCACTGTGTATTTGCTTTTCATGCTTTCCACACTCTTCTCTTTTATCTGCGGTGCTGCTACCAATTTCCTTTCCCCTCTACAGATTTTTCCTTGTTATAAAAAGGTCAGCTTCTCTGCCTGCCTCCTCCCTTGCTTGCAATTTACAGTCCTAGAAATCAAAGGTTACTGGTATGAAAGTTGGAATTACACAAAATATTCCTCTGTCTTGTAGTAGAAATGAGAAGTGGAAGGCAACTTCATCAGGAAAGGGGGAGCCTAGGCAGTTGTTGGCAATAAGGAAAGTAGTTCTTTGATTCTAGTTTCACATGAGTGCACTAAAAGGTTGTAAAACATTAAGCATTCATCATGTATACAATTAATTAAACTTTGTCCATTTTACCAGGATTGAAAACCAGTGTAATCCCCAGGAAGCTCATACCTCAGCTGTGCAATAGACAACTGTCATGATAAGATGACTTGTTTTTCACTCATAATTTAAAGAAAAATATTTACCTTACTTCCATTTCAAACCTACCCAATTCATGACACATTGTTCACAACTTGCATATGTTTCTTTGCATATTAATGAACAGTCCATTATTTCTACTCTGAGCTTGACAATAAAACAGTTATATTCACTGTAAACTAACTGACCTGTGTTCTCTGCTTCATTCTGCCCAGTGTCTACTGAGAGTCAATGGTAGCAACAAGTGGAGGTGTAGCACTAAAGAAACTTACTGATGTTTTGCTTTCTCCTTTCTGCAACAGAGGGATATATTTTTCGCTGGAACATGGCCTCATTCTTAGAAGATTCACGAAATATAAAAAATGTAAGGAATTATCTTTCAGATCTTCTTAACTTGAACAGTATACCCAGACAAAGAGAAAAAAATAATGCAGAGATCTACAGGGATAAAAATGTTTTCTGCATATAAAGATCATATTTTGTGCTTGAAATGATAATTTGATGCTGTGGAAAAGAAAAAAAAAGAAAAATATAAGTAAAATGGTGTTAGCATTATTTCATTATGTTCAAAGAAGGTACATTAAGAATGAATTTATCCATGTTCCCTGGATAGTGTTTCTACCATATGCCATTTGCAGGCTGTTTCATGGAGGGATTATTTTTTCACCTCTTCTAATTTTCTGAAAGACATGCTGATAAATCCACTAAGCTAGCAACCATGGTGGGGTACAGAACTGCCTCAAATGTGGTTATATTGCTTTTTTCCCCTCAGGCAATAAAGGAGGAGCTCTGCTGGAGGGCACATGCTGCTGAAGTGGTTGACTTATTTATTGAAGAGGAGAAAAATGTGGTAGTGACAGCATCTGTTGATGGTTCAGTCAGGTATAAAATGACTGACACTTCTTACTGCTATAGCAAATCAGTTGAGCTATCTTCAAAGATCCTTTTCTTGCTGCACTTGCATATAGGCTAGAACTTAAATAAAGTGCATTTAAATAAAATGCACTAGGTGCATTTTCTGTTCTGCACCCGAAAGAGATGGTTTTAATGTAGCACTTATCCAGAAGTCAGATCTTTTGCAGACTGTCATTTTCTTTCAGCCCTTGATTTACTTTGAACACATAGGTAATGCCTACAAAATTTTAAAAGTTGTCTCCTGTTCTAATCCTATTTTAGCTTTCAGTACTTGTTAAATTGACTTGGATCCTAAGCATGGCATCTAATCGATGTGTATGCAATTAGACCATGAAAGCTTGAAGATACTTGATAGACACCTATAATTCCTTCTCAGCTAACAAGTACATTTGAAGGAGTTTCTCTTGCTTTTCTGGAAGTATTAAATGAAGAAATTTTGTGTAGATCCTGCTCTGGTGACAGCACTTTACTGCAGGAACAATTCAGGATTTTCGTACATTTACTGCTAATTTTCAGAAATACAAACATGAACTGGGTTTTTTTCTGTTTTTTTGCAACAACCTTCTGATTTTTTTATCACTCTCAAATTATTTAAATTATAAAAACAATCTCATTGATGTTTTTTATGACTAGCACACTGAACTCTAGAACAGTGCTGCGGAATTTGATAATGTACACAAATAATATCTCACTTCTGTTCCACTTCTAAAAATATCCATTTTTCTTTTCTGTCCTTTTGCACTGCTTCTACTATGTCTGTAGGCTTTGGCATGCCAGGACTGGATATTATTTTGGTTTCTTTGGACAAGCCAGGAAGTTTGACTTAACAGATACCAGTCGGTTGATTTTGCCTTCTGATGTTAGTGATTTTTCTGCTATAATTAAAGAGGAGAGAAAACATACAGAAAAGAAGAAGATTGTATATCCTCTCATTCTGGACAGAGACAAGTAAGATCTCATACATTTACATACATGTATGATTGGGGGAACAGTTTTGAAAATACGCTTTAAAAACACCTTTCATCTGAAGGTCAGAAAAAATAGTACTATTTGTTATTCAGAAAAATCTTTTTAAAGTTGGTTTTTGACCCAGTATGGATAAATCTTTTCCTTTTTATGATTGGTGACAGTCAGGATTAGGTGATGTTCAAGGTTTGAACTCAGTTTATAGTGATGACTAGACACTTGTCTCAGCTTTTAGTCTAATTAGAGGTTTTATATTATATATGCTGCTCAGGTTAACAGCCTGTTACCTGAACAACTTGATGTGAATAGTTTTGAGCAAAATACAAATCCTTCTAGAAGAATAAACCAAATTTAATCTTTCAGTTTAAGAAACGGTCATCTTAAACTTGCTGGGATGTTATGGATACATTCACATACATGGGTAGAGGATTCACAGATCATGGCATTCTGAAACTAGCATAAATGTGTGTTCAATAGCAGTGTTGAGCTTTTCTTCTAGGTAGAGTTCTTAAGGGAGATGGGTTAGTTACAAGCGCAGTCAGAGAGCCTTGGCCTGTTAGTTTAAGTGCATATTTCTAGTCCTGGAACACTCTGGTTCATTAATTAGTGGATTAACCAAACGAACAGAAATATTGAAAAGGGCATCTTCAGAGGAAATACATGCAGTGTCTTAAGTAACAAAGCAATCCAAATATGGGAAAAAATATTTAGGACTTAAAAAGTTGTGCATTGTTTAGTGGTTAGGTTTCATACACCATGTCCATTCTTAGGCTGCCTTTCAACCAAAGCAATTTGGGACAATGGAAAATCTCTAAGGTGTTTTACTGTTACCTCATTTAATTTGGTATCCTGCTAATAATTATTATTCCATGGAGTTCTTACTAATATAAGTAGTGTCACTGCAGTCAGAACAGTAACTCATCAATACAGAGAAGTGCTTGGCTGTGTTTGAAGGACCCCTGTAGTTCCTCTGAATAGTCAGCAGCCAGTTTGAAACCTCTGGAACCAAAGATATAATTATTGAGTCAGCTAATCTGAAGGAAACTTCCCATAAATTACACGCCTGTGTCAAACTGTGACTACTTTTTGAGGATTCTTCAAATATTTCAGTAAAGGAGAATGGCTATCATACCTTTTAAACACATTAACTAAACAGACAATGAGCAAGAAAATGAGAAATGCTTAGCTGTGTAGAGAACTGGGGGAAAAAGCAGCCACCACTCCATGCAATAGAAAGTTTCAGTCTAATTCTAAAAGCTTTGTGTGCTGTCACCTCAAGTGTGACTTGGTTCCTCTGGATTTACTGTACCAAATATTGCAATGGAGAGCTTGCCAAGCATCATCCAAAAGGCTGTGTTACTTACAGATGGTAGGCTTTGTACTCTGCAGGATGCAGACAATTGTCTTGGGACAAGTCACTTATCTTTGTGATGCTAGTATAATTCACTTATTGGATAACTCATACGATATTCATCACCAAGATAACATTTTAGGATCTCGATTAACAAATCATGTTATAAGTGTTATTAACAGATATATATTCATTGAATCGTAGAATCATTAAGGTTGGAAAATATTTCTAAGATCATCGAGTCCAACCATTAACCAAGGACCACTATATTCACTTATAAACCATATCCCTCAAGTGCTACATCCAGATGCCTTTTGAACACTTTCGGGAACAGTGACTCCACCACCCCTCTGGGCAGCATGTTCCCATCCCTGACTACCCTTTCAGCAAACAAATTTTTCCTGATATCTAATCTAAACCTCCCCTGGTGGAACTTGAGACCATTTGCACTTGTCCCCTTGTCATTTGGGAGAAGAGGCCAACCCCCACCTGGCTACAGCCTCCTTTCAGGCTGTTGTAGAGATCAATAAGGTCTCCCCTGAGCCTCCTATTCTCCAGGCTAAACAACTTCAGCTCTCCTATCTGCTCCTCATAGGACTTTCTCAATCGTTCATCAGTTCTGTTGCCCTTCTCTGGACTCACTCCAGCACCTCAATATTCTTCCTGAATTGAGGAGCCCAGAACTGGACACAGCACTTGAAGTGTGCCCCTACCAGTGCCAAGTATAGGAGAACCATCACCCATAGTCCTGCTGGCCACACTATTTGTATATGACAGATTGAATATCCCAGAATATTCTGAGTTGGAATGGACCCACAAGGATCATCAAGTCAAATTCTTAAGTGAATGACCTGTACAGGGATCAAGCCCACAACTTTAGCATTATGAGCACCATGCTCTAGCCAGCTGAGCTAGTGACTGTGTGCCATTGTCATCCTTGGCCACCTGGGCACAGCTGGCTCATGTTCAGCCACTGTGGATCAGCACATCCAGGCCCTTTTCCATGAGGCAGCTTTCCAGCCCCTCTGCCCCCAGCCTGTAGTGCTATCAGGGGTTGTGTCACCCAAGGGCAGGACCTGGCACCTGGCCTTATTGAACTTCTTACCATTGGCCTTAGCCCATTGGTCCAGCCTGTCCAGGTCCCTCTGCAGAGGTCTCCCACTTTCCAGCAGATCAACATTCCCATCCAACTTGCTGTGATCTGCAAACTTACTGTGGGTGCACTCAATCTCCTCATCCATATCATCAGTGAAGATATTAAACAGAACTGGGCCCATCAGTAAGCCCCAGAGAACACCACTTGTGACTGGGTGCCAGCTGGATTTAACTCCATTCATCACCACTCTCTGGGCCTGGCCATCCAGTCATTTTTTACCCAGCAAACAGTGCACCTCACCAAGCCATGACTAGCCAGCTTCTCCAGGAGAAAGGTGTGGGAAAATATTCCCCAAATGTGCACGTACTTGAAAAGACACAAACCCATCTGAGCAGCACAGGTGGTTACAGTTTAAACAAGCATCTCAGGAGTTTGAAAAATGATTAAAAAATGCCAGCAGGTAGATGGAGTCATATAGAAGAATGGTCTCAGTTTCTCCCTGCAGTTCCTTAGCTTGTGTGACCTGACCTTTTTTTCTGATTATAAAGGCAACTGTTAATCTGCACTAACAGACACTCCAGATAATTTCTTCTCATGACTAAATTTGCAAACCAGACATATCAGCAGAGGACACCTCTGTTATGAAAGTCACATTCAGGTGTTCTAGTCAGAACTTAAAGAAATGCTAACTCTCGTTATCAGAGAGTTAGCACATGACTCTTGTAAATGGTGTTTATATTAAGATTTCCTGCCTTCTACAGGTGACAGTCATACCTGGATTGACAAAATATTAGTGACATTCCATGACACCTAGGAAGGTTCTAATATAAATTATATTTTGAATATATACAAAATCACTTATACTTCAAAATAATTTAATTTTTGAGTCATATATGAATATTGTGTTCATAACTATCATTTTGATAGGAATTTCAGGATTTTTCTGTCTTGTACATACAGGTTGAAGTCACTGACTGGATCACCTTCAGATTTAGAAAAGGATGGAGATGAGGAAGCAGTTCACAACTTCAAGTTTTTCAGAGCTCTGGCTCCTGAAAAGGTAGCAAATGTATATGACAAATTTATGTTCCATGCGACATATAGGAAATAAAATTTTATTTCTAATTTAAAAATTATCCATAAATCTTTCTCATTCAATGGACAAGCTAGAACAAAAATGTAAAAACAGAGGGATCTAAGAAATGTCTGTGGTTTTCATTCTCATTTTTCACATTGTCAAATTTCAGTTTAGAAGGTAGCACAAACTGATTCACTGGTTTAAACATGTAAAAGAAACCCTAGAATTTTCCTCCACTTCAACAAAAAACCTAAATATCCTAAGTTTACTCTAAGGATGTGTGAAAATATACTAGAATAACAGTGAATCCCTGGTTGCATACAATAGTTCTTTCAGGGTTCCTACAAAATCAGAAGCCAGGAGAGTTAGATTTCATTACATATACTTTCTACGGCTCTAATTGAATATCAGTAGAGCTCTTCCATCTTTACCTGGCTTTAACCTTAAAAGTCATGGGAATATAAAACTTCTCTCGGAGTTGTAGTAAGAATGTCTTAATTACCTTTTGTCTTCAGCTACTAATGCACTGACTTTGGCTTCCCTTGGTCAGCTAAAACCTATGGAAACTTTTGAGTTTGCAAGCAAAGAGGCTGGTGCAGTGTTTGGGTTTCTTCCTATATATGAGGTAAGCACAAGTGTTTTCCACCTTTTGTGGTGATGTTCATAGCTCAGAAGCCATTAGGACTTGTACGCTATTACAGTGACACAGTGACATTCTGCTGTTAATTGTCTGCTTCTCAATTTAATTTTCTAACATGATTTGCATTACTACCTATCCAACTCCAATTCAACTTTGGTGGAAGCTTGAGACTCCAATTGAAGTGAGCATGCCAAGCAGTGAGTATTGCAGATGTTTACTCCTCCTGTTCAACCTCATGTCATTAATGTTTTGCTCAGACTGGATTCTTTTAACCAGCCCCAGCCTATTGATTCCCATCTGCCCGAAGCTTTGAGTATTGTAAGGCAGTACTATTTTATGGGTATTAATGATCTGATCTATTGCAAGATGTCTAGCAAAGCTTCCTAGGTTTTTCTTCTATGGAGCAAGACCAGAGTATTCCACAGGCTTGTCTATCCCACATATCCTAGGATGAAAAGAATCACCCCTAGCAAAGGAGCTGATCCCTTTCTGTAGAGGGTACCTAGAGAACTAACTTGGATCAGAGTTAGATGCTACATGGCTGGTTATGTGGGATTAATAGGATACTTTGCATTCCAGCTCTGCATTCCAATACATATCACCTAGTCCTTGTGCATGTAGCATTACAGCATGTCAGAAAAAACTCAGGAGCACAGTGTTCAAGTAGTTGGCACATATGCTATTTTTCTGACCATTAATGTACTTTGGAAATCTGTCTTTTGTTTTCTTCCTGAAGAAGAAAATAAAATACTCTGAAGCCAATGGCACTGCAATGGATTTACAACAAAATGAAATCAGACTTTTTCTGTAAGCTATGTACACAAAAAGATATTTTTTGTCTTTGCTGTTACAAAATGCTGTCAGTCTGGTCTATTCACCTTAGTATGTTAATTACTTCTTGAAATGTTTTAAAGGTCTTCATAGGATCAGAGCTGAGAAGTCCAGTCACAAGGGACGGGAAAAGGATCTAGAGTCCATTGAAAACTTGAGTCAAGAGAAATAAATATAGTTTCATTTCTTCATTTAAGTGGATTAGCAGATTTCTTTTGTTATTTTTTCTCTGTTTTTCTTTTCAATTCCATTTAAATCTATTTCATTATTAAGTAGAACATATAGAAAACAGATCTTCTATTCCAATCCTTCATGCAAGGAATAAATTCTAATAAAGCCAGTGTATAACTACATATTGAAAAGCCCCTTTGACTTAATGTATATTTGCTGACAGTTACTCTCTATGTCAAAACTACTGATTTCCTCTCTGCTTCTATTTGTCCAGTTTGAATTTCTGAATATTGAATATTACACTGCTTTTTTTCCTGCCAGATTAATCATAAAGTCAACAAAGAGTTAATATGCCCTGCTGTTTCTGCCTGTTTGTTCCTTGCTTAGGCTTTCAAAGAGTGTGTTCACCCTCTAAGCCAGAAAAGTGCTGCTGAACTCATATTCAATTAATTATCCATCATGATTCTGCAAATCTTTTCTTGCATTTCAGCATTCCAGGACAATGTCACAACATGACACAGAGCACAGAACACATTTTCATCCTTTGGCTAAGCATACAAATGGTGCCAAGTGTCTCACTTTAGTGAGAAACAAGGTAATTGCATATGCATATAAGTAGTGATAATGCATATAGCTAGTGATATTATTACCTACTATTTTGGGGGAAATAGCAGGTTTTCTATAATACTGGTATTGAATGATGTTTGATCTGCTGGCCTTCTTAAAAAGACATTCTTCTCATGAACTGAATATACAATGACTTGCAATTATTTACCTGCCTTCAACTTGTTTCAAGGCTATGATGGATTGAGGGGTAGCTGCAAAATATCTTGTGGGACTATATTTAAAATCCCTATGATCAGCTGTACCACATCTGGCAAGGATTAATGTAATTTTCTCCATAGCAGCCTCTATGGTGCAGTGTCCTGGATTAGCAAATAAAAATGTTGATAACACACCAGTGTTTTGGCTATTGCTGAGCAATGCCAGCACAACAAGAAGGTGCTTTTTTTCCCACACCCAGTGAGTAAGCTGGGAAGGGACACACCTGGGACAGGTATGTACCTGTATATGTATGTACCTGTATACGTACCATATAACATCTTCATGGAATGGGGGAGGGAACCAAGATGTCCATGGTTATAGTGTTTTTCATCCCAAGTTGTCTTCCCATTATGTGTGCTGAGGCCCTGTTTCCCAGGAAGCAGCTAAACAAATATCTGCCTACTGGTGGTAAGCAGTGCTTGAATTACTTGTTTTGCTTTGCTTGCACATGCAGCTTTGCTTCACCTATTAAGCTGTCTTCATTGAGGCCCAAGAATTTTCTCACTTCTGCTCTTCCACATCTCTTCTCCATCCCACTGGGAGAAGTAAGGAAGCAAGAAAGAAACTGTGCAGGCACTCGGTGTCTTCCAGGCCCACCACATTAGCCAACCTTTTGATCAAAACTAAAATCAGACTTGTCTGACAAACCAAGTGGCATCAAATAAAGTGTGATTTGCCATTTACTACCTCTGTTCACTTCATCTGACCCATGATTTAGCAGTTAGTGTATGAAAGGTAACATTCTTGCAATTCTGAGTCCTGTATCATTTTGAAAGCTACAAAAATCTCTTTCAGTTACCTAAAAATTGCCTATTCTTCAAAAATTATTAAAAATGCACAGTTCAGGTTCAAAGAGATCCTTACCCATTTATTTTGATGCTCATATGTGTTATGTTTTATCATATGTAATGTAATATTTCTCTTTGGCATTGTCCCTAATAAATACCCTAAATTATTTTATTGTAGTTGCAAGATGGAGATATCCCACTTCTCTTCAGTTTATTAACTGACTATTTAATACCTCAAAACTGACTATTTACTCAATAATTTCTTTTTACCAAACTTTTAGCAGTGCTAGGATTTCAGAGGTTCTTGATTTTCAAATTATACCCTTTTCAGTCTTGCTTCCTTCTCGCTTCAGATTTCTTTATTAATTGCCCATGTTTTCTAGGAGTTGACTTGTAGTCATGGCTATTCATGCCACTGTATTCTCCACTGTGCAGAAGCTATCCATAATGTAGTACTATTGCCAGTAAAAATCAAGTGTTTAATCCTATAGTGAGTGAAATAATGGAGAAGCTCTCAGGAGGGAAAGGAGGGAATCATACTGTAAGGAAAACTGTCCAAAATGCATGATGTGTGTGTGCTATCTTTATCAGCCTTCCACCCAGTCACTACCTGATTGTTATGCTATTTAAAATGTGACAAAGTTAGAGTGCTATAAATGCTATCAGATCTCTTTTTCATAATTCATTATATTAAAAAAACTGGGGTAGATCAGACTGCATGTCATTGCTCAGCATTACTGTTTACTTCCAAACCCTAGGGCTTTATAAGCACCAAATGGAAACTGGTCCTGGCCCCAAACATTTTATACAGTGATATTATCCAACTACCTTTCTTAAAGGTCAAAAGAAAAGCAGAGACATTTAATTTATTTGAACAGATAATCCACTAAGGCATTGCACAGAATTTATTAGAAGATCAGTTGTTTATCATGAGATTGGAAAGAAATTAAGCACAGGCAAGTGATGCTTGCACCCACTTATCTTACAGCAGTCATTTCAAGGCTGGGTCTAGTACAAAGGTGTGTGTTAATTTTTGGGTTGGATTTTCTCTATGTTGATGCATTCCTTTGCAGGACATTTTCTTTCTACCAGCATTCACAATTATACTGCACTTCAATGTTCCAGGTGAATGAGTTGTTTGATTGTTCCAGATCACTACTCTATTAAGGAAAGGCATCTTAACAGGACAGCCTCTTTCAGCATGGCAGAAGATTGTGCTTCTGCTGGCTGCAGTAGTTAGTTTGCCAGAATTTCATTACAGCCCTTGCCAGTGCTTTACAAAATTTGTGACGCTCTTCAGCTGCCCTCACCCACTGGGGCAGCTCAAGCTGAATGGCATCAATGGTGCCAGAACTCCGGGAACCAAAAGTCTTTGTTATGTACCCACCACTATAATAGCTTCCGTTATTTGGGCTAGGATTGGATGGAGAAGGCACACAAACATAACTTTTATTTTGTCCTTCAATATATTTACCCAAACTTCTGTTCCCTGCAACCAAAATCTCAGAAGACACATTCACCAGCTGACTGGCCAGATGGCTAATTGAGGAATTCAATGCAGAAAAGACACCTGAGTTAAGGGAAGTTTTTGAAAGCGTGTAACCTAGTTCTATCCACCTTTCAGGATGTGCTTGTCCATGGATATCCAGAATTAGGCCCCCTAACATCTGTGATTTTGCAGTGGTCAAAAATCCCATATAGTCCTCCCAGGCCTGTTCTGCTTGGGGAATTCCAAAGGAGGCTTCTTCCTTTTCCCTGTTAGCATCCATCTTGAACCTCTGTAGGTGATTTATGATGATATGTGGGAAGAAGCCACCAGTAATTTTGTTGATTTCTTCAGCAAGAGCCTGAGCCACCTCTATAGTATACCTGTCTTGGTTGGTAGACACTTTGCATTTCATAGCATTTTGAATACTTCCAGGAGGACAGTCATGAGAGAAAATACAAGAGGATGTCTTCTCATCCCAACAGGCAGCCTCTCGATCAGGGATGTCTTTAGGTTCCAGTGACCCACCATGTGGGACAGAAAGAATGAGGTTCATGTTGCCCACTTGATATTCTGTGAAATTATTATAACCAAATATAACATCTTTGGTGCCAGTGACTTTCAAAAGCAAAGGTAAAATGGAAAGGAGGAATAAATACATAATCTTTATTTTCCTCTAGAAGACTCAGCAATATGGAATATATCAGTACCTACAAAAAAGCAAAAAAACAGAGTATAGATTACTTACAGCTGGGAAAACATGAGACTGTTCAGCTGCTATTGGCATAATTAGTTAATGATTAACCTATTTTAGTTTTATTCTACGTAGCACAAAGAAGAACACTTATATGAGAAACAGAAATTAACAGGGCACTTAGTATGGCTAGATGTAACAGATGCAAGGGAAATGGCAGGCTACTGGACCTCCCCCATTTCCCCAGAAAACACAAACAATATTTGATCACCCTATGTGATTCCAGAAAATCAGCCCAGCAAAATATCTGATTTTTTTTCTCATCAAAGACTTTTTTTTTTTTTCATCTTTGAAATGTAAGAAAATTCTAACAGAACTTGATAAAACATCTGTATGTCACTGACCTGTGTGAAATATTTTTGTATTATTGATGTGGTTATATAAACTGGCAGCTATGTCAGTCCAGACCAGCACTTGTGTGACCAGCTTGTGTAAAATAATGAGACTGATAAAAATTGATTGCTGCCAAGCTCTGTCTCTAATTATGCTCCAGGCTGAGTTACCTTAAGGCCTTTATAGATAGGTATTATTGAATGAATTAAGTAGTGACTCTTTTCTTTACTTTGCAAGTCTCCATTCTCTTCAAGTGACCAAAGATATCTTAAAACCCTTGCTAATTATGCCATTTTTTGGAAACTTGGAATTTAACAAGATGCTGACAGGTCTTTCTGATTTGAAGAGGGCAAACTGCCACTGAGAGGGCAGTGAGCACTGTGGAAGCACTGCCATCAGCTGCCTACTCTAAGAAAGGGAGTAGGCAACTTCACCCAAATAATGCAGCAAAATATGATTTTCCTGCTAAGGGGACTGCTGCTGGATTTTTAGAGACAATTACTCCTGCCCACTGCACTGCACTCTGAGGAGCCTGTAGCTAAAAAATCAACATCTATCTTCTGCTCTTTTGTCTGGGCTGAAAGGCCTATAAAAGTCTGTGAGCTAGAAGCAGATCTCGGAGAATCTCAGATAGTTTTTCTGTTTTTGACAAAAGAATTTTTTTGTTTCATTTTAAGCTTTCATTTACAAGGTCCTTTTAGTTGAGCTACTGGCTTAAAACAAGATTTTATCCAAGGCCCTGTATGGTTCATGGTTCCATAGCCTTCCTGAAACACAGACATTCACCTGCTAGTTCACTGCATGCTACCAGAAACATTGAGGAAAGGAACACTGTCAAACATTATTTAAAATCCCTTTTCTCAGAAAAACAGACTACTTATGCAGAGCGTGTAAGTCTAAGAATAGCTTACCTGATGTGCAGAGTGGCCCAGCACAAAGATAAATAAATCAACAGCAACAATTCCCCAGAGGCTGCTCACCTGTCCCAGGAGGACTCGAGTTTGTGCGTCTCGGACTCTCTGTTAAACAGGATGGCACAGCTGCTCCTTTCCCACAGCTTGCCGAGCTGTTTGTGGTTATCGGCAGCAGTTCGCTTGCTGCAATTTCCTGTTAATTATTGCATCAAGCTGTTAATGCTACTAGATCATGCCTTAATGATCTATGGAGAGAGAGCTCTGTATAATCCCCAAACTGAAGAAGTCACCCTTGGCACAGCTCAAGTTCTGGACAGACTTGGAGAGTCTGGAGGCACCTGTGTTATTCTGAGGTAAAAAAACAAAAAACAAAAAACAAGAGTAATTTAAAGTGGTAGTAATGACTGCAGGACTAGTTTGAAGATTTACCTACAAATTAAGGGTTTTTCCTGCCTCTGCGCCTCCGAAAGCGAAACTGAACTGCCGTTTGCACTCGGCTGCAGCTGAGGCTGTGTCCCAAGAAGCCTCTAGGGGCCAGGCTGAGCCATGCAGAGGCTTCAGCAGCACCTGCATGTGTGATTTCACAACGACAGATCACAAGGGAGAAATATACACTGGGATACCAGAGTTTAGCATGCTTTTGTTCTCTATATTGACATTACGTTTCCAGAGATAAAAAAAACTTGCCTCAAGCAGCACAGCCACGCTTAAGTTCAGAATAGCTACTACACTAACATAATCAGCAGATACCCAAAACAAAACTGTTAACTAGATAATCTAGGTTTTTAATAACTTTACTAACACTATTCACATAATATTTTCGTGATAAATGAGGAGCTTTTAAAAACATTTCCTCTGCTACTAAATATAGTTTAAGGATGTAATCCTCTAAACTTCTCTCAAGTGTGTACAACTGTTCATAAATTTGCTGGTGGTACTAAAGTCTGGCTTCTTAACTAAGCCAAAAAAGCTATGAGAATACATACTCCAATAATAGAAATTTCTATAAAAGACAAATAAAGGGTGCAGTGAATGTAATGCTGCCACCTATCAGAGAAAAATCAAATTTCTTTTCTAAGAAATTGATTACATAGTTCAACTAATTTCCAAACCAACTTTTTGAGATAAAAGTGATCAGCTTCTTAAGCAGTGAAAACAATATAGTTGCAGTAATAAGAAATTCACTGAAATTTTGGAAAAATTAGTGTAAACCCATAACCCAGTCTACTAATATCACCAAAGCTGATGGTCTCATTGTCAGCTTCAGCAAAGTGCTGGTTTTCATTCCAAGGATTTTAATTTTCTGCATGAAGACACTTGCAGCTGTGCCAGACACTGCATGGAAGGAAGTTTAGTAAAAATCTGTAAGATGTCCTTGCCCATTGTAGTGCACAGTGGGAACAAATTTAATTTTACTTTACTTGTCCATGTAAAAGCTAAATGCTTACATCAGACAGTGATCCCACTTGCTCTCTTTAGGAGAGCTGTGTTGAGAAAGAAGCAGTTCTAGACGTTCTTCAGTGTTTTTAACTTAGACACCTATCTCAAATTTCTATTAGGGGTCAGGGCTATACACACAATGGCTCTTCTTTTTTTATTACATGACAGAAAACAGTTGCAAAGAAAACAAAATGTTTCTGCTATACTTTCCACTTCAAGATCTCTTTAAAATGCATTCTGCCAGTCACTATTACAAAACTGCTCAAGGAAAGAGAAAAACACACAGCAGAGATTTGGCATAGTAATTTCTAGTCTTACCAGTTCTCCTGATACAGGAGCTACTTGTGAAAGAAAAGAATTCTCTATATTAATATAAGTCAACTAACCATGATGCAGTGCTGCTTCCCTGTTTCATCTGGTACCAATGGGAAATAAAACTGCAATGCTACAGTATTCTTCAAGGGAATAACTCACCAAAATGTTACCATCTGACTACTTTCTTCCAAGAGACACTGTTGAACTTAAAGATTGGTATCTTTATCCAGTTTTAAGTCGAGATAGCTCTACTGAAATCAACAAAGCCTTTGACTCATGGTATCAAACTTCTGTTATCTTATAGAAGTTATGAGATGTCATGAGGGTGGGTCACATTGATTCATACATGGCTGAAGATATTTGTAATAAACTGAATGTTAAGGCATGTTGTGCTAACTCTTCAATTCCAAAGTATCCTTCCTTTCAGGTGAAGGAATTGAAAAGGAAAATCAGAGCTGGGCAAGAGTTCTGTAGCGCTGGCTTCCTTCAAGACAAGTTCATTGGCTCCAGTGCTTCTGACTCTGAGGTTCACCTTAACTATTTTAAACTATTTTTAATTTACAGAAAATAGTCCAAAGTGTTTTTAATTGCATACAAGCTTTTGAATGATATTGGTACATTATATTGTCTACTCTAATTTCTGTTCTTCCCATGAGCACAGCAGTTTAACAGAAAAAGAAATGTCAGAAATGATAGAAGAACATATTCTTAAGAGAAGTGAACCTAATCCAAATGGATTCTAACTGCAGTTGGATTTAAAACTTGTGTAGTGTCTCGTATGTAGTCAGAATCACGGACTGAAAAAAGAATTGGCAAAGCAGAATTCAATCAATATTTTCAACATTAAAACATCTTATGCTATCACTGTGGCCTAGTTATTTCTATGCATTTCTTAGCTGAGAAATTGTAATTCAGATGTGCTCTTTCCAGAACACACTGAATTTAAACTTTGCTTTCCACTGTCTGGAAACATTGCTTTCTACACAGGTGACCGAATCATCCACCTCACCAAGCCAATCTAAGAACTGCACAGGTTTCCAAATGGCATGTAGAATTAGAAACTTCTATTTGGTAGATATTGGCCTACATTTACATCTAACTGCAAGTTTTGTTTCTATTATGCAAGCAAACCCTTACGATAACTGACAAGAAGAAGAACCTGTATCACATAATTGTAACTTCGACCATCGGTTCTTACATTAAGTCCGGGGTTTCAGTGCTGTAACAACAACATCCGTACCCCCTTGATCCTCGGCAGGCAGAAACCCGCGTCAGCGCCTCCCTTCCCCTCTCCTCTCACGCCGTTGGCTGCAGTCCACTGCCCAGTTAAAACTCTGCGGGGCCTTTTGATTTCTGCGTATTTAACGTTTATAAATGTCACGTTCCTCTTGTTATGCACGAGCGGGGTCCGCCACACGCCGGCTGTGAGAAATGCCAGGAAGCACTGCCCCGCCCGCGCGGGGCACCTTGGGTATCGTAGTCCCCGCGTGCGGGGCGGGGCCACCGCTCTCAGCGCGCGCTGCTTGAAAGCCCCGGGCGGCTGCCGCGTGCCGTGGCCGAGCTGAGCCGGAGCTGAGCCGGTCGGGCCGGAGGAGCCGCGGCTGCCCCGGCGAGGTGCGGGCGGGGCCGGGCAGGGTCTCCGCGTCTTTCGCTCGTCTCGCCCCTCTGTCCCTCTCTCGCCCCACTCTCCGGGCAGCACCGACCCGCAAAGAGGTACGGCCGCCACTGCCGCGTGGGGAGGCGGCCCGAGCGGGATGCGCGGGGGCAGCCGCAGGAGCTGCTGGTGGCCCTGGCGCGGCCCAGCGCCCCGGCTGTGAGCTGAGCTGGCCCTTGAGCCGAGATCGAGAGCGAGCTTTGAGAGCTCAGAGCGCTCGCCTTTGTGTTGGCTCCTTTCTTTGTTTCCCGCTCTGCGGCATCATGGGCATCCAGGGCCTGCTCCAGTTTATCAAGGAGGCTGCCGAGCCTTCCCACGTGAAGAAATACAAAGGAATGACGGTAGCTGTGGACACCTACTGCTGGCTGCACAAGGGCGCCTATGCTTGTGCTGAGAAGCTGGCCCGGGGAGAGCCCACGGATTTGTGAGTCTTTCTTATGTTTCACTCTCGGCCCTTTTGCAAAGTAAAGTTTTGTCAACTTGGTGTTTCTGGAACTAAAAACTAAGTTACAGAAGTTTCGCTTCTTGCTGTTGATTCTGAATTCTGAGTTGAACTCTTTAGAAATGGAAATTTTTGGCGATAAATAAACAGCTTTCCAGCTGTGCAAAATAAATTTTTAAAATGTATATATTGGGGAAAAGCTCTAATTTTTTTTGTGTTGAAATACCCAAGGCTGTGTCAGTTAGGTTTTTCTTCCTAGCATAAATTGCTCTCAACTATAATCTAATTTCTCTGATGAAATTCTGTACGTGGAATTCTTTTCACTTCAAATTTAATATTATTTTCAGACACCTTTTTTGTATACAAAGAGACTTCGTAAATACTTCTGTGTTAAAGGTTGTAATGATGCCAAGGAATTTTGAGGGATGTGTTGTGGTCTGAATAAGGTGTAAGATTTTTTGCTGAACATAGTACGCTCTTAGTTAAAGTAGCTTTTCTAAATCACGTTTACACTGTTATATTTCTAGGGAAGGAAATGCACAAAAATTTGTGGCTATGTTTCAGATTAAACTCTACACCTTAGATCAGGTTTGCATTTCTTGCCCATCTCTGGAAATGTGGCTTGAACTCTTGTTTTAGATTGGATATAGGTAAGGCTGGAAGGGGCCACAGGATGTCATCTCGTGCAGGCTCCCTTAGAGAACATTACTTGGGGTTGTGTTCAGATGGCTTTCCTCAGAAGGAAGAGACTTGAAAATCTCTCTGGCAAACCTGTTTCTGTGCTTGGTTACTTGCACAGCAAGGAAGTTCTACTTATATTCTAGTGGAATTCCCGTGGTTTGGTTTCTGCCTGCTGCCTCTTGTCCTATTGCTTGGCACCACCCAGGGGCCCTTGGATCCATCAAATGTTTGATTGGAGGCAAGAGAGAGCTGGTGCTTTGCGAATGGATTCAAATGTTTACTGCTGCTTGTGTTAATTTGAAGAACTGTGCAGTTTCAATCCAACCCTGTCTTGAAGGTAGTGGAGGCTCCTCATAGTCCTGAGAATAGGATACACTTCAGCTGAGGAAAAAATTGACTGTCAGGAGAAGTAGTCATAGGAAACTTTGGAATGGTTGAATTTGAATACATGAGTACTTTATGGGTAAATCTTGTTCCCATGCACATATGATCCTAGACTGGCACCTTAACTATAGTGTAGAGTCCTTTCATACTTTAAAATTCATCTGGATGAAGGTTTATATAGCTACAGTGGTATTTGCTCCTGTCTTTCAAAAATCATAGTTATTTTTCTGCAGCTCTAAATCTAGTTTCTTCAGTGCTTGTATCCTTGCATTCTAAATGCTTCCAAATCCCACTCTCCTTCTCCTCCCTTCCTCTGTTGATGGGGTTGCTCTTGCTGTTTTAAACAGTGTCCTTAAAATAAAAAAATTGATTTTTTTTTTCCTTTGGGCATTGGATCTACAATGTGCTCACAGCAGTTATTAGATTCTAGTTCTGTGCTGGTGATAAAATGATCTCATACAGATCTGTAGAAATTACAGGTAGGAAGATGAGAGGTCTGAGGGAATAAATAACATCTGGAACACCCAACAAATATTTTTTCAAGGGATGGGTTTGAAGACTGGCTGGTTGCCTCCTGAGCCATATACTATCTTCACAGTTTTTACGGAAGGGAAGTTTTTCTGACTTTCGGAATATTTTCAGTGCTGTGCCTGTATTTGTAGTGTGGGAAGATGCGTTTGTATGTCTTGTCCATAGGATATATCCAGTATCTGGAGGGAAGAGTGGATAGTTCTACAAGGAGAGATTAAATAACCCCATCACTTCCAACTCTACCAAGTGCATTTAGTCTGTATTTCTGGGGAAAGGCAGACTTGTGCTAGTCTGCTTCCTGTTTCCCTGGCCATTGTGAATTGACTTGCTGAAAGTAGAAAGACAATCCATGTTTTAACTGGTTAAGTTTTTGTCAGTACTGAATCCTAATGTAGCACAATCAACCAAATTATACTTGAATTCTTATTTCATTTTGTCTGGGAGAGAGGAGCAGTCAACCCAGTTCTGAATTGGGAAGTGGATTGTTTCTCTCGGTAAAAAAATCAACCAAACTGCATTCAAGTGTTCTTAGTTTTTTGTGATGCTAGGGGAATGTACAGCCTGTTATGATTTTTGAACAATAGTTAGTCCTAAACTTATAGCTCTCCTTTCCTGCAGCTGGAAAATTGTAATAGACTTGTGATTAACAATAAAGTATCTCTCTTTTCTTACTTTTGTTATTGTTGATACAGTTATGTAGCTTTCTGTATGAAACTTGTTCATATGCTCCTCTCATTTGGAATTAAACCAATTTTGGTATTTGATGGATGTACCCTACCCTCTAAGAAGGAAGTGGAAAAGGCACGACGAGAGTAAGTACCAAATTATATTGATTTGCAAGCAAAGCAGTTCTATCACTACAGTAAAAACCAAAAACCCTCCAGCTAGGAAATAAGTTCTGGTAAAACCCCCTGCAAAGTAGTGTGATATTTTTTAATTTACATCTAAAATCAAACAAACTTCTTAGAGGTTTTATTCCAAAAATAGAGATGCACTTCATAAATGAAAGCCTTTTTATAAAGGAAGGAAGTAAGCCTTTGAGCAGTAGTTCCTGTAATGTATTAGAGGCTTTTTTTTAGTTTACCCACACTTGTGATCTCTGGACAAAAATATTTTTTCCCAATGTAATTTTATTTCAAAATACTACCCCTGTCCTCATCTTTCTCTACAACTAACAAGATAAAGTTGTTTCAAATTTGGATTCAGGTCCCTATTAATGGGACTTTTCACTGAAGCTGTGAGAATTTTTCAGTATTGGTTGTTATTTATGAAGTCTCATGAGACACATGCTTTCTTCAGCATGAAATGAACCATTTCTGATTTATGAAATTAAGTAAATTAGGTTTTCTGTCCTCTAAATCAATAACTATCTAGTGTCAGATACTCCCAACTCCCACTAGATCTATTTTACTGCAAGCTGAGTGGGTGCATTTCTTCTTTTACACTGCTGATTTCAGTTGCTATTTGTCACTTTTTTCTGAGAAAATATTATCAATTTCAACATTCAAATCTAGTTGTCCTTGTCTTTGCAATGACATAGTTATTCTTTTGTTTTAAAAAATTATGCAGTAGCCCAGATTTGGAAGGTGTTATGATTTTCCCCCCTTTCTTAGCTGTTTCTCTTAGTCCCTTCTGCTGTTTGTTTTTTAAATGAACAATAATCTGAGATTGGTGATATTTTTATCTTTCTATTAGGAGGCGTCAAGCCAGTCTCCTGAAGGGGAAACAATTGTTGCAGGAAGGGAGACTGTCAGAGGCTAGAGAATGTTTTGGGCGAAGTGTAAATATTACCCATGCTATGGCTCATGAAGTTATTAAAGTAAGTTGTCAACATTATTGATAATGCCAGTTAAAAAAAAAAAATCTCTGCAATAGGTAGCATATCCTACTCTGCATTTTTGTGGCTACATCACTGCTTATTCTATATAGGAAAGAAAAGTATTCCCACCTGCTCACTCTGTAATGGACTTGCATGTTATTGGATTGTGTTAGGCACAATTAACAAGCTTGAAGTTTATTATGCCCATTTGTATAAATAATGATGTGTCAAACAAAACACATCTCTTCCTACCGCTATGAACTGAATTTGAACCTGTTTTACTTTTGCAGCACAAAAAAAAACCTAATTTTTTTTTTGCATTTTTTTCCCTTGTCTAGTTTCTGAGCATAGACTACAGAAAAAAAACTGGCTGATTAAAAACTGTTCTAGTAGTTTTTTGCTGTACTTTCAATGCAGTCAAAGGGTCTTCATCAAAAAGTATTAAGTTTGTTCTAGGACTGTTCTCCTTTGTCCAGAATATAATTTGCATGAGTTCAAAGCTGTCACCTGTGGTCAGATGTAGTGGCAATAGTGTTATAGGAAAAGTTGTTTTTGTAAACCATATATAGACCTAAACCACTTTAAAGTGGAGTTTTTTAATATGAAGTATTGGACTCTTACTGGGGGCAGGATGGGTATGTGATTAAAAAGGTCATGGTTTTGGCTTTTTAATGTAGAGGTTTTTATGCTTTCAGATCTCTTAGGGTAATTACTGAAAATTAATGCAAAGTACTTGTGTGCTTCTTGTTTATGTACAGGCTGCACGGGCCCAGGGAGTTGACTGTATTGTTGCTCCTTATGAAGCTGATGCTCAGCTGGCTTATCTTAATAAGATTGGCATGGTTCAAGCTATAATTACGGAAGACTCTGATCTTTTAGCTTTTGGATGTAAAAAGGTATGGAAGAAAATACTAATAACCTTTACCTCTTGCTGATATCTGAAAAGCAGGGTTTGAAGTTGCCAAATGTGTTTGATGTATCGATTAACTCTTCTACAGTAAGAAGAGGGAAACAGAAGAGATGAGAATAGCACCTTTGTGCTCCTCTCTTGTTTCCACCAAGTGCAATGAACCACCTTATATGGGTGAAAATTATTGTTTTCACTTCCTCTTAATTTTCAGGTGTTTCTGAAAATTGACAAGTTTGGAAATGGACTAGAGATAGATCAAACTCGACTGGGAAACTGCAAGCAGCTTGGAAATGTATTTACAGAGGAGAAATTCCGCTACATGTGTATTCTTTCTGGTTGTGATTACCTCCCTTCAATTCATGGAATTGGGTTAGCTAAAGCATGCAAGTTACTAAAATTAGCCAGCAATCCAGATATTATAAAGGTAAACTCAGTTTTGCTTTGAGTTTTGTTTTTTAGCAGTCTATATCAGTATATTTGAAATTTAACACTGAACTGAAAATATTAAGCATTCTTGTCTTCCTCCATTTTGAGGAGAATACTAAAAAGTATTTTTAGTATTCTTAAAAAAGATGTTGGCCTAAACTTGCTCAAGTATTGAAGCTGATATATATTTATAAGAAAAATATCAAAGTAAGCTTAGATAAATAATTGTTTTAATCCTTTGAGGGTATATACTGTTTGAAGGGAAACTTAATTTTTAGTAAGACTTTGATATTTTTCATACTCCACCCCCTCCCCCTGGCCCCATACTGCTTTCTTCTGCTTCTGTGGATTAGTTATTAGAACTGCTCAATGAGCTGTAACTTCTGTGTAAGTACAGATTTATCAGGGGAGGGGGGCAGGACTGCTCCTCCATACGTATTTCTTGGCATACGTATGGATATGGACATTTCTATATTAAAAACTGTATGGAAGAAAAGTGTGATATGATGCCAAACAAATTAATTGGTTTTTTTCTTGTTCGGTGTATGAAATTAAAACAAATCTTGTATTAGGAAATACAGAGGCTAAGAGGGTGGAAATAACTACTTCTGTAAGTAGTATGGGTAGTAAGGGAGTAGAGAGGTTAAGAGCTAATAACAATAGCTCATGGGTCTGTCCTGAAGGAGGTAAATCTAATCCATAAAAGCATTTTAATATGCAGTTTAATTAACTTAGTGTGTTAGCTTCTATCTTAAATTACTTGTGTGTTTTAGTGTATTTTATCTTTTTCTCTCACAGACAAAGAACTATGATTTTTAATTTTAATGTGTTTTGTATCATATAGAGCAGACATCAAAGTAACTGGTTTTGCTTTTGAGGAAGTAAAAGGGGAACTTTGCACTTTTCCCGTGCAAATCATTATTTGCTTTAATGTATCTCTGAGCAAAATCCCAGAGTTTATTCTGGTTAGTTTTGCTTTTTTTTTCCTTCTTAAGAGCACCCACATATTGCTTATATGTCCTGATAATATGAATGATAAAAATTTCATGTGCATTAGTTTAAATGAATACACCTTAAGGAGACTGTGTTTTTCTGATCACATTTTTTATTGATTTATTTATTGATGGAGATGTAAAAATTGAATTGTTATTTTTGTAATTGTAGACAATTTGAGTGGGAAAAGAATGTACAGAGTTCTATTTTCTTTCCTTCCCCTATTTATGTTGAATCTGCTTGTTGCAGTAGGACACTCATTCTACATTTAATTATAAGCAAAGATAATTAATAGTTGAAGTGTATTTAAACTTTCACATAACCTGTTAAAATGAAACAGTTGAGTAATTTTTTTTTTGACAGGTTATCAAGAAAATGGGGCAGTACTTGAAGATGAATATAACGGTACCGGAAGAATACATACAGGGCTTTACACGAGCTAATAATACATTCCTGTACCAGTTAGTTTTTGATCCTGTCAACAGAAAATTAGTTCCTCTGAATGCATATGGAGATGACATTGATCCTGAAACACTAACTTATGCAGGACGGTATCCTTTGTGTTTAAAGGGCAGAATGGGGAAATAAGGGTGAGCTGATGTGGTATCTTACAATTTTCATTGCATCTGTGGTGTACTTAGATTTTTTTGTTGCATCGCTGCTTTGACTAAAGTCTGGCTTTTCTGCAGTCTTAAGCTTTTGTGGGGATTTTCTTCTTTTCTCCGATTTTAATCAATTTTTTTTAAATGCATGGGTAACTAAATGACCTCTTATTGATACGGGCAGAAGTTATTGATCTGGTTGTTTCCTTTAGAAATAAATTGTTTAATACAGTTTAAATATAAGCTGACTGCTTTGTGGCTGTCTTGAATTTCTGCCTGTGTTGTGTGTTATAATCTCTTCCAATTTAATTCTTGCAGTTTGTGCTCAACTCAGTCTCTCATCTTAGCATTTCCTGTTATACCAGATCCCACTTCCTACAGAAAAGGTAGCATTTTGCCACATCTGTGCAGTGTAAATATCAACATGTAAGATTAGGAAAATGAAGGAAGAGAGGGGACTGCTAAAGTAGTTACTGGCTTTGTGTGTTCAAGCCACCTGATCTCTGGCATTTGCAGAAATTAGGATGGAAATAGCTGGTGACTCTGCTGCTGATAATTGAAGGATTTAATATTGACTTACATGATTTGCCAAAGGCTGCAGATCTATTACAATTGCTGTTACATCAGATTGAGCCAGGAGTAGTAGTATTAATCCTTCAGGTTAATATTCTAGCCATCCTTTTTAGCCAAAAAATGGGAAAGCGGCTGTTCTAACTTACATTCTATTTCAACAAATATACCATGAAACATTCAGATATTTTCCTTTACTATGATGGGAACAGACATTTTGGTGATGATGCTGCTTTTCAAATTGCTATTGGCAATGTTGATATCAATACAATGGAACAAATTGATAATTATAACCCTGACATGGCACAGGTAACATCTTTATTATGAAGTTAGATATTGAGAACTTGATGTGGGTCTGAATGTTAATGGGAAAATGTGATTGTTATCCACAAATGAATTGTCAGTGAAAGCTCTCATGGTATTACAGAAACTGTGTGCTTCCACACACGTAATTCTCATTTTTTTTAAAGGTAGAGTTTTATTTTTCATGGCATTTAATATCTGTTTTCCTTTCAGACTTATTTGCTAAGTCCTTAAATTTACTTACAGAAGTAACTGGTTTAAAGAGAAAATTCTCAAAGAGTCTTGGATTTCTTCCAAGAATAATCCTCAATTGTTTCCTGAATGGAAATAAATTTTAAACTTTAAATTTAGTCTGAGATAAGCAGTTAGTCACCTGTGCCATATTGAAATGAAGATATCATGGGAGCACAACAGAAAGTATGAAAAGCATGAGAATTGTGGGAACAAAAAAAATTGGTTTGTGTGGACTATGTCACTAGATGTACAAATGTCAACATTTCCTTCCTTGCATGCTGAGTCAAGAAATCATATATAGAAGGCAAAAGTATAAACCTGTGTCTTGGTTTTTAATTGTTTTTTGTAGCCTGTGCAGCAGAGAAGTTGTGGCTGGAATGACCGACATGATGATAATCATATCAATAGCATTTGGAGCAGAGAATACAAGTTTGGCCCCACTGAAGATCCTGCTCCTCCTAAAATGCATTTCCCAGAGAAACCAGTAACCAAAGGCATGGAGAAAATAATTAGTGTTAAAGGACTAAAGCTTGCAGGCAAAGAGCTCTTGTCAAAAAGGCCAAGGAGTGGTATGTTTATATTAAATAAGTATATGAACAACAGTAGAAGGCTGTGTGATAGAAAAGAATTTATCTTGTACTTTATGGTATGAGGCTTTAGAGGCTTAACTCTTGAATGTTATTGTCTGTATTCTGATTTCAACAAGCTACAAGACTAACAAGCCATAATATTAAAGCCTTGATGATGATTAAGGGTGACAGCAAACTTTCAACAGGACTTGATCTTAATCTTTGGTTTGCTATAAAACTCTGGTGGTATCAAATTCAGCTTATGTTTAATACAAGCTGTATTTTGATATAGTTTTGGTTTTAATTTCTATCTTAAAATGGCTTGTGAAGAAGTTAAAACAGCTTGTTTTCCTAGCATTGCTCTTAGGCCAGACTGAAAACATAAACAATGTTATCTGTACTCAGATTGTGCTGCATCTATCCCCTGTATAGGTGCTCTTTATGCCAAATTTTTCACTTTCTCTAGTGCATCTGTGTTATCTTGTCTTCCATGCCACCTGAGTTATATGTGCTCAGATAAACTGTGGGCTTGTAATAGAAGAGGCACTTTTTATTCCTACTGTGCTTTATTTTAAGTGTTTTCCACTGCTTCCTTTGCTTTCTGATTATACTGCTGGAGTTTTCTTTTTTTCCTTTGGTATTCCTGGTATCTTCCTATTCCCTTGCTTATCAAAGTCTGTAGGTAGTTTAGCAACCTGCCTCTGAATCAAATGTAGTTTCATTGTAGTTGTTCTGCCTTCCCTCCATCTACCTTTTCACTGAGTTATTTTCAAGGCAGTGTACTAGAATACAATGGCATTAAAGACATCTAAACTCTATTTTCTTACCAGACCTTACTAGTATTTTTAAGCCTGTGAGAGTAAATATGTAATGTTTAGTTGTCTCATAACTGGTTAATTGTAGCATGTGCTTTTACAGTGATGCTTAAATTGTCTTTAGATTCAGAAGAAGTCTCAGATGGAGATCTGTTAAAACAATATTCATTTTCAAAAACAAAAAGAATCAAGAAGGAGAATGATAATGATGGTCAAGCACAAAACAGTGTGTCAGCAATACAAAGCCTTGATTCTCCAGGCATTTCCATCACTCAAGAAAGCTCTAACTCCCTACCCAGAGTTAGAAATAAATTTGCTTCATTTTTACAAAGGAAAAACAAAGAGAAGGATGCTGTAATTGTTCCAGGAACAAGAAGCAGGTATGCTTATGTCACATGTTTTCATGAGTAGCAAAATATTATGTGCTGACCTGGTTGCTAAAATGGCCTCAATACTGGAAATAGGAAAAGTGCTACCTCAAACTTTTTATGCACCTGTATTGCATCTCAGCCGAGATGGTGGATCCCTTGTGCCAGGCATGTTGTCTTTTGGGGGACTGATAATGTTCATTTTTTTACTGTCAAAGTGAAGACTGAGACTATTCATAGAATAGTTTGGTTTGGAGGGGACCTTAAAATCATCTCATTCTAACCCCCCTGACATTGTCAGGACACCTTTTTCTAGACAAGGCTGCTCAGAGATCCATCCAACCTGATCTTGAGCACCAGTGCACTACCACACTCACATTCACCACAAGGTGAAGAATTTCTGCCCAGTATCTAATTTCAGCCTCCTTCAACTTAAAATCATTCCCTCTTGTCCTGTCACTACATGCCCTTGTGAAAGGTCCCTCTCCAGCTCTCCTTTAGGCTCCCCTGTAGGTACTGCAAGGTGTTATAAAGGTCTTCTGGAACCTTTTCTTCTCTAGGCTGAACATCCTAGAGAAGAAAAGCTTTCTCAGCTTTTCTTTATAGGAGAGGTGATCTGCCTCTGTGATCAATTTGGTGGCTCTCAAGAAAATAGTTAATATCTCTGGGTATCAAAATCAATTAGGGATTGGCTGGGGTTTTTTTCCAGGTAAAGGACATGTGATATATCTCAAAAAACAAGGATAGCTATTTGTGGCAAATATATAAGCAGTTAATGAATTCATGGACTTGACGGGGCTTTTTGTTTATTGCAGTAAAGCTAAACCTGGTCATGCTCAATGATAAATATCTATTCTTAACCCATCCCATTCAGCTGACACTACTGATCTCTGCAGGATCACTTTGAGAACAGGGACTTTATTAGGTTTGAGGTTTTTTTCATTTAGTCCCGTTTGGTCACATCTACTTGAATTTGTTTTACAAAACATTATCACAATTAGGTCTATTATTGTGTAATTTTTATCTTAAATAATCTGAATATTTTTGAGCAGTGCAATTTTACAGAGTAGTCTTAATACCTTAGTTGTAAAGCACATCTTTCTGAGCTGAAAGTTTTGGAAAGTTTTTTTATTGCATGAAAAATTAAGAATTGTCACTGATTATAGGTTCTTGCCTAAACCTGTTCTCAGTATTCTCAGGAACTGCTGCTATAGCATAGAAAAAAAAGTATTAAGGTGCTATTTTCTTTGATAAGTGGTGCTGAAGTATTTCACTACTAGCTTTATCATCATTAATTAATATATTCTTAAATTTGGTAGGCTTTCTAGATGTTCCTCATTCAGGGGAAGAATCTTCTTACCATTTCAGTCAAAGAATACCTTTTTTTACAGATGCTTTTTCCTGTGTGGTTTGTTTTGGGGGGGAGGGGGGGTGGGGTTTTTTTTATTTGTGTTTGTTTGTTTGGGATTTTTTTGGTTGGTTGGGTTTTTTTGCTAAATGTCTCCCTGAGGGACTTTTCCTGTTGCCAGAGTAATTTGTCTGCAAGTATACCTGGAAAATAAAATTGATGGATAGAGACAATGATGCAAAAGAGTATGTCATCATCAAAAACTTTCTTCCCCCTTGATTTCACCTTTTGTTTTCCTTTTTTAGGTTTTTCTGCAATGATGCAGATATGTTTGACTGTAGAGCAAAGAAGGAAGCTGCTGATCTAACTCAGGATGCTGAGCAGGACTGCCAGAAACAGGAAGCAAAACACGTAGCTGAAGATGTTTCTAGGTTTTCAGAAACTGAAAAATCATCACGGACTGTCTTTACACCTCCTGGAGAAATGCAGAAAAGTTGTTCCCAGGGGTTTAGCAGCCTCAAAAGTAACTCAGGAAATCTTGGTCTACCTCACACTGTATTTTCACAGGAGTTTCACCAACAGAAAAACAACTGCATTGTATCCCAGGAAGATCAGATTAATGCAGCAGTGTGTGATGAATCAGAGGAAGAGTCCTCCCCCTTAACAGAACTGGAACAGTCATCACAGTCTCATGGGTCTTCTGAGCCATCAGAATGCAGTTTGGAGTCTTCAGAAATTCTGCAAGTGTCCAACAACAGCTTAGGTGCAAAGGTAAGAAAATTAGACATTGTTTCAGCATTTGTTTTCACTTTAAATTATAAAAGAAATTATTTAGTCAAGTCTCCTTTTCAGAATGGTGCCCTACAGATGACGTAGCTTGTGCTAACAAAACTTATCTCTAAATAGAATCACAGGATGATCATATTCTTGTCAATGCTTAACATAATTGTACAGAATGGATTGACATACTAGCTTAAGTAAAATCTGTTCTCTGGTTTTAGTTTGTTCTGATTTTTCTGCTGCTATCACTGCAGTGCCTCATAAACACACCTGGTAGGCAACCTTTTGTTCTCTGCTTTTAGTCCCTGAAGTGCTTTCAGAAGCATATGCATGCCTTTGTAGTGTTGCTTGCTAAAAGCCAGGTTTTTGTATGAGTTCTTAGAACTGCTGAAAACGTTGTAGCTTAAAGTATATACATGTAGCTATGAAAGCATATATTGTGTTTACAAAAAGACAACCTGTTTTAAAAAGATCAATTTTCTCTTGAAGGAATCTGATTCTAGTTCAAAACTGAATGATGATCAATGTTCTCTGTCTGTGCTATTTTCTGCTGGTCAAACTAACAAAAAAAATACAATCATAAAGACCAAGGTAAGAATTCTTTTAATTTTATGAGCTTTACTAAACTCTGAAAATCAGTTTCTACTAGTTCATTGTAGAACTTGTAATGAAAGACTTAAGCAATGTAAATGTTGACAAGACAAAGCTTTATTCTTGTTCATCTACCCTGGAGCTGGGGTGAAATATAACCAGCTATAATTGATTAACAGAGTTGCAACTTGTCTGGGGATTTTAAACACTTCAGTGTAAAGTAAGCCAAGGTAAGAAAATCCATTTCAGGTTCTATGATATAAATTGCAGTAGTGTTCCCAGTCCAGATATAGTCACAAGATGCAACTGTAATTTGACTTCTCTGTGTTTGCTTGTATGTACAAGAATAAACTTATGTTCCTGTTCAGTGGAACATTTCTAAGAGCTTAATATATTTATCTAGTTGAAAACTTCTAAGACTTTAACAGCTCTGACTCCTTAGGTGTTGTCATTAGAATTGACCAAAAGATATAAGAGGCAGACGTTTTCTATGTATGCCCCCTAGTAAGCTTTTGTGTAGGGAGACTAAAAATCAAAAGCTTCTCTCTGGAAGACAAGAATATTGTGTGTTTTGTAAAATAGTGACATCGTGTGGTTATTGTTAGGAACTTGTTTTAGGAGCAAGTTACATTTGTATTTTGGAATATTAACATTTTTCCTGCTTTTCCTCAACAAGACTGAGCAAGGAAATTGTCCTGGCATTAAGAATTTTTATTGCTTTGGTTTTTAAGGCTGTGTTTAATATGTTTTACATTATTTTGCTCACCTTAGAAGGTATGTTGGGAGAATGAATATATTAAATACTGGGGGATCACATTATGGAAGTACTGATGTAATATAGGCATTATGTAAAAACAGAATTTCAGCATGCTTGGAGCCCTTCAGAAAATGAAAGCTGCTGAAAATCTGTGAGGATGATAGGGTTAGTTTAAAACAAGTGGCTAGTAGGAGGATTTCCACCACTTATTGCTATGGTCGTGAGTTCTCTCCTCTTCTGTTGTGTGCTGGGAATAATAATTATAAAGAATTACATCAGCAAACTGCTTGGCCAAAAAGTAACCTGACAGCAACAACCAAAAAGTCAGTGATGTGGTAACTTGGGCCCACCTAGACTCTTGGGCTCCTGTGAGTTGTCACACCAGTGAGACCATGGGAGAGTGAAGGCAGAGATAAGGAGCACCACTTTTGGCTCAGTTTTCTCTTAAAATTTATTAAAATCTTGTTAGGATGTTTATTAGGATCCTGCAAGTGTAAAAAAAGGGAAGTGTGTGCTGGTGTTAAATGCAGCAGAAAATACCAAAGGGGAAAATGAATTCCAGATTTAGGGAAGAAGCAGTTAATCACAAAATGCATAATTTCTTCTGATTTCGGTAAGCTCAATATCAGCTATGTAGATTTACTTAGAGGAATTTAATAACTGGGGGAGGCAATCTGAAAAGTTTGTTAGCTCTTATAGTGATTCCAGTCCAAAGTAGGAAGTGCTACCTATTTAATTCTAATATCAAAACTAGTAGAAGCTTTTTACTAAAAAATGTCTGTGATACAGAGCTCCCCAAGACCTCAAGTTTTTTCCTATGATACTATTTCAGCTGTGCTTTTTACTGCTAATTATTTTTCACAATTACTGTGAGCTCAGCAAAGAGTCTAATACTGATTATAGAAAAGAGCATTCTGCTCTGGCTTTAAATTTCTTAGCCTACTTTTGAGATGGCTAAATTAAGTTCTAACTCAGATGTAATTCAGAACTATAGGGATACGTAGGATTTAGGTGCTTTATTTTAATGTTCCTAGTATTCTTGTTCCAATTTTTAGCTCACATTATAGACACTTTTTTTCCCTCCTTGGAATACCAAGATCTGCTTAATATATTTAGGTAGAAACAGTGCAATTTCAATAATAGAATCATAGAATCATTAAGGTTGGAAGAGACCTTTGCAGTCAGGTCTAGCTGTCAACCCAGCACTACCACGTTCACCATTGAACTGTATCCTGAAGTGCCATATCCACACAATTTTTGGACGCTTCCCAGAATTGTGATCCTGCTACTTCTCTGGGCAGCCTGTTCCAATGCTTTATGACCCTTTGCAGGAAGAAATTTTTCTGAATATCCAATCTAAACCTTCCCTGGTGGAACTTGAGGCCATTTCCTCATGTCCTATTAGTTGCCTGGAAGAAGAGGCCAACCCCCACCTGGCCACACCTTCCCTTCAGTCAGTTGTAGAGAGTGATGAGGTCACCCCTGAGCCTCCTTTTCTCCAGGCTGAACACTCCCATCTTCCTCAGCTGCTCATCATCAGACTTGTGCCCAGACCTTTCACCAGCTCTATTGCCTGTCTCTGGACTCATTCCAGTGCCTCAATGTCTTTCTTGTAGATAGGGACCAAAACTGAGCACAGTATTTGAGATGCAAAATAATATATAACAAATGTGTGTGGTGGGGGGATGGCAAAATGCCCTGATGTTTCAGAAGGAACTAAGCTATGAATTCTCTTTGAAGAAAAGGCTGCTGAGATGTTCCAATTTAAGTCTGGTTGTATTTCAGAGAGAGATTCTGGCCAAGCACAGCTTTTCTGAGCTCCTGGTGTAGAAATTGGATAAGGAAGTCCAGGTAGAGGTTTAATGATCCTTGGGGTCATCGTATTGTTACCTGTGCTCTTGCTTATGGCTCCGTCTTCATGAAATCCGAGTGAGACTCACAGGGAGCGCTACCAGAGAGTTGATGCTCTTAAAATTCTGAAAGATGGCATCACATGAGAGCACAACAAATAGTCTTCAAACACATGAAGAAGTAATTATTCAGTAGGTTTTAAAAACTGAATTCAAAATAAATTAGTATTTACAACCTTAATATGAAGACTTATGGAAGCGGGTTTGCCAGTTCTTACAGCTGCAGGATGTCTTGTGTTTGAGATATCATGTTTTAGATTATAGACTATCTAAATATACTTTGTTGTGGCATTTCAGATTGCATTATCTCAACACAATGAAAAACGCTTTATTTCTTTGATTATAAGCTTTGCAGCATGATATCTGTTGCTTGCAGGTTGTCATTTTAACCATGTGCACTGCAATTTTAAAATCCCACAGGTTCCTGGATTACGTAAATCCAGTAATATAAGGTCACATATGGTAACAAAGCTCAAGCCATTGATACCTGCTAAAGTTAGTGGACTAAGCAGGAAACTGTCACCTGTGCAGAAGAAAAAGGACTGTGATACTGAAAATAAGCTGGGGCTGCAATCCACTATTGGGGAATTCTGGAAAAGCTTCCAGTTTAAAAGGTGAGTTGCTTTAACCCTTTACTTAGTACACTGCATGCTTTTTTCCCAAAGAAACAATT
Source organism: Molothrus aeneus (assembly GCF_037042795.1). Classification (NCBI taxonomy): domain Eukaryota; kingdom Metazoa; phylum Chordata; class Aves; order Passeriformes; family Icteridae; genus Molothrus; species Molothrus aeneus. Next base: position 45,821,884 of record NC_089648.1, read on the forward strand.
TTCAAAACAGACTCTATACATGTTCTCCATACAATTCAGTAAGGATAACAGTGCAAGATTAGATATTTTCTACATAGGATTTATAACTTCCTAAGCTTGATGTAAACATGAAGCATGGTTTTATGTAAACATGTTTTTATAATTAGTTTTTTCTTTCTAACCAGGAAAAACTCTAGATAAAATTCACTTACTGAATTTTATTGATAATTACATTAACTTTCTATAGTTGATATGAAAATCATTGCCATTGTTTGTCATCAAACACCAAAAATTATTTATTGACCTAAATGCAAAAGCTGCATTAAAGTTGCTAAATTTAATTGAGTACAAGACTGCTTCTATTTAACTCCATGTCACTCACATTTGGAGATGGCTGATTGTCAGAAGTATTCTGCTTTCAAGATGACAGTGAACGGATGGAATATTTCTGTTAGCCGGAGTATCTGCTTACAAGAGACATTCTTGCAAATTCTGTTGCTTTTCCTTGTGGAGATGACTTTTCTAATTTGAACTTTCTGCAAATAGCTTCAAGGTTTGAATTTGAAGGGCAACTAATATTTTTAAAAAGTACAACAGAATCTGAAGTGTACTTATCCTGACTTACACTTTGTCCATGGGCTCAGATAAAAACTCCTGGTGGCAAGGTTTCCCAGCTTTAAGTAGCAATCTCAACTTTTAATTCAAAAGTCTTATTTAAATAAAAGTATTTTCACTAACTTGAAACCAAATGTGAGTAGGACAAAAGTATTCTTTGCACTGAGTAGTAAATGTTGATATTGGTGAGCGTGTGTTAATTCAGATGAATGTATTTTAGTAAGTTTGGGCCTTAGGGTAGATTATTATAAACATACAACTGTTTTCTGTTTAAAAAGTATGACTTGAAGTATTTACATTTTCAGAAATTTTACTTTTTATTTTCTTCTTATGGGGTGTAAGAATGATTGACAGTTTCAAGGAGGAAGTGAAAGTGTTTTTGTATCTATTGCTTGACCTCTATTTGGGAATGTCTGACCAGGGTTGCTCACTGGGAGAAAATTCATAAATTTGGATTTATCAGAATACAGGCAGATAGACCAGTGGGAGCCTAGGTGGCACTCTCTGCTGATGGTTGCAAGACTTGGCTCCCACAATGCACATTTTATCCATCCAATTTTGGCTGGTTTGTAACCTCTGGCTGTTTATACTGGGGATATATATTTTTCTATTACTTCTATGTAAGCAATAATTTCTTAGCTTTTAGGGGATTTTTTTTCTCAACACATTTCACAAATTGGGCTTTTTACTGCTAGAACTTGCTTAGCTCTATTTTTTTCAGATTTTAAGATGTTTCTAAATTAGCCTTATGTTTTAATAGTTGTTACCTTCTGGCAAATACATCATGTGGGACACTAACCTGTTCTGCCTCAATGTCAAGGCTCACAGGATAATAATATAAAACTACACCTATTCAGAAGACCTAAATGTTAAGGAAGCAGGTACAACCCCAAGCAGGATACGGTACATACAGTCTTTCATAAGTAAAGCTAACAGCTCTCATTCTGTTACTTTCAGTGAAGTTGTTCAGTTGTACTAAAATTGAAATTAAAACTTTTCATCAGAATTTTTTTTTTTTACTTATTCATAGGTGTAGTGGGTAGTTAGGTGATGGGTCTTGCTCTGTTTTAACCTGTATATTCTTACAGGCCTGTGGTTAGCAACACAAATTATCATTCTTCAATTTTGTTTTGTCTTTGGTTTTTTTGTGCAGAGAGTATGAAAAACTTCCTTCTTGTAGAAAGTCAGATCCTTTGTCTCCAATCAAAGATAATATACAGCTCACTCCAGAAACAGAAGAAGAAATCTTTAATCATCTGGAACGTAGTCATGTTCAAAGAGCTATATTCCAATGAACTGCATGCTGTTCATGATGGGATGGATTTTCAATCATTGTCAAAATTTACCTTTTGGATATTTCATCAATATATAAAAGATGCTTTGGAAACCAGCAATGTACTTTAGTCTGACTAGTGATTTATCATCTCTTTTATAAAAGCATGAATTCAAAGGTACCGTTCTATACTGTCTGGAATAAAATAATTCAGATTCAGATTCCTCTGTTCTTTTAGTCAAAGTCCCAAATGCTAAATTTTTGTCCAAACACTTCTAGTTGCCCCTGGGCATTTGTGTGTCTCACATACAATCCAAGTTTCTACAAGAGCAGCAGAACAAGTTTGTGTCTTAATTTGTAATAATTAATATTTTTTGCCTCTTTCTTTTTTCCTCTTGAGGTTAATCTGGATTCACTACAGGTTTAAAACTGCTGTTAAGTGTGCATGACAGTCTGCAGTATACTTCCAGCAGTCTGATAACTATATCTTTTCCCTATAAGGTAAGATCTGCTCACTTGACAGTTGGCTTTCTGTTTGGTTCAGTTGTGTTGGCGGTAGGAATAACTGGGGAAAGGAACTGCAGAAAGGAATATCACAAATATCTGGTCCCCAAATTGTCACATTAATAGGATGCAATCCAAAAAAATATAATGTAGTCTTCAGTTTAACATGTCTGTTTCACGTTTATATTCTCCAACTACAGACACCCAAAATGCCAGTCCTCAGAGGTAGGGTTACAAAATAGCATTGTCATCACAACAGGCCAAGCTTCAGTGTTCAACTAAAGGAAGAGAATGCAGGAGACTGGAGCCCTTGCTGTGTTTGACTCAATTACCATGAAATAGTATGATGAGATTTCAGATTTTTACCCTGCAAATCAGGATTTGAGTCACTGTTAAAGGTATGTTTGAAACTTTCCTATTTTTAGGAGTGATAGTATTTCTGCAGCAGATGAAGGTACAAAAAGATATCTTAACCTGTGAAATATATAGTTTCCATTCCTGAGATTAATGCTTTCCCTCAGCCTTTGAGCTTTTTGCAAGAGTTTCAATTTTGAAATTACCTCTGAGAGGCAGAGGTTTTCAGGTTGCAAAGTACTTTTTTTTCCTCTCTTAAGAGAATGTCAATCTATGAAACTGAAGTGACCACCTGAATTAAATTACAAAGAAGCTGCTTAAAAGAAAAATTTGATTGCAAACTTTGTGGGATCAGCCCTCTTATTTCTACATTTGTGTTGAAGGTATGGGATACAAGGAATTGAAGCTAAGATGCTCTAGGACAGGCTTTGTCTCATATGTGCACCACCAGAAAGTCCCTACCACTGAAAAGCAGTATTTTAATGTTGATCTTCAGAGAGGACTGTCTCAGGTAGGATGTTACAAATGTAGGCCAGGGATAAATGTTTGTGTTTCCAGTCATAGAACTGTTGCCTAGGATGAATTTTTACATGTTTCTACAAATAAAATAAAAATGACAGAATGAGTCTTTAAAGGGAAAACAGAAAAATAGTCTGTTTTCATCCATTGCTTATTTATTGGTGTGGGAGTTGCAAGGTTTTTAGTACAGTACATCCTTGCTTTTTTCCTGCCTCTTCAGTCAAAGGGCCACTTGTTCCTGCTTTAGTGGATCATCATAGGAGACAAACTACTTGTTTTTGTGCTAGCAAGGACAGGTGATTTTAAGGGATTGTCTTTTGTGACAGCTACATTGTATGTTCTTAAAGCAGATTTCTTAAAAATACTTCTGTATAGTTCCTGATTTGTGTTTTGGAGATCTTGGGTACTGACTTCACATTACAGAGGCTTCTTTTCAGGAAAGATGCATCTGATACATTACATGTAAACATGTAACATGTGTAAGCATATAATAGCATTTAAGTTTTATACTTCTAATGGGAAGTTACTGTGTTGGTGTTTCCTCTGTGGAAGGTACAAGAACATAAATGCAAATGGATTAGTGCAAGACTTTATTCCTGAGTTTAATAGGGTAAGGTAATATTCTATAGTAAAAATTATTATGTATCAGGATAGGAGAAATTATTACACGTTATGATGGCCTGGGGAGGATAAAATATAACACAAAGAAAAGAAAAAGGAAAAAAAAAACACAGAGGAAAGAGAGTTTGGTGATTGTAAAAAAGCAGGCGTTTAAGAGTTGGGTAGTTGGAAAACAGGTGAGTAGGAGGAATTGAAAGCAAATGGCAAACAAGGCATAACTGTGTGTTGCTTGCTTTATAATCTCATAAAATAGTAAATATACCTTTTTAATATCTATTACTAATATTTCTAATTTTATTGGCAGGACTTCAGAGTATTTTTACAAAATTGATGGCATTGCTAAACCGTATTAAAAGGGTAAATCTGGCCCAGAAAAACTAAATTTACTAATGGTGGTCTAATCAAGCTTCACTTTTGAAAGTGCTGGCTGGCCATTCCTTCATCAGAATTCTCATATAAATATGCAGTATCACAGAGAATTAATGTGAGCGTGTGATCATCCAAATCCAGTCATGGTTTTGAAACTGTAGGTGACTTGTCCAAATTCAAATGAGTATTTCTGCTTAAATCTTTTTATTCCTTCTCACACAAATCAGTACAGTAGAGTCATTTTTATGAATGTATGTGAATAAGGATGTTTTGAGGTCAATTAGCAGCTCTTAGCATCCTTTTTTTAACAATAAGCTAATTCTGTTAAATGAAAAACAATTGTAGATGTTTCACCTCACCAATTTTTCTCCAATTAAGATGATTTTAAATTAGCTAATGCTAACTTTAGTGTATTAAAACCATTTTCATTAGCAAACACAATGACCTTCAATATTCACCTGAATTACAATGAACTTTTTTTTTTAAAGTTTTAGGTAGAACATAAGTAACATAAGTATTGATTTAAAAAGAATTTCTAGTTTAAATATCGAGAACACTGACTTCTGAGATTATGGTTGCTAAATGCAAGAAAGCATTGAACATTTTTGATGGGTTTTTGTTAGGGGATTTTTCTTGTTGTTTGGCTGTTTTGTTAATAAGGTAAATTGCTAAACAAAGTAGAGTTCAGTTAATGGTCTAAAATCTGATCAAAACTAAGCTGGATTGTCCTGTCCAATATTATATGCATGTTCACAGGCTTAAATAAGCTAATATTTGTATTGGCTTAAAAGTCTGCTTTTTGGAGGTCAGTCACATTAAGAACATCCATCTTCTCACTAAACTGTAAAAATGATACAATTTTGGAGGCTTCTGTGGTTTGTCTTGTTTTTCTTGGTTTCCTGTGTCTGGCATGCACATTTTGACAATGCCAGAATCCTGAAGTGTTATCAGTTGCACAAATTTCTGTCTGACAATAAAGACCAGGAGACTGTCAGTTTTCTTCATGTTAATGTGGATTTTGCCCGCTTTGATTTCACAACTTTTAATAGCTTTAGACATGCAAGAACATTATGCTCCTATGTTCTGGTCAGTATTTTTAAGTCAAATTTCAGCTGGCTTTGAAGAAGAAAAAAAAAACCATACCTACTGGCAGTGCTTAGCTGAATAAATACAAACTACATATAAATATCACCATAATTGTACTAATGCATCTTTTGCATATCCTCAGGTTTCTTTTTTAAACAATTCTTTAAAACACATAAAAGCTTTGCATAATAGATAAGTTAGGGTAGTCAAAGTGTAGTTTTGGGGTTGGGTTTTTTTGGTTTGGGTTTTTTTTTAGCTGCCATTATGCTATTTCCTCAGCAAAAACAACATGAAAGACTCCCCTTCTTTGCCCTAGCCCACATTTTGATTAATTTAGATATTAAACCATCAAAATGCTTTCTTATCTGCTTTTTAAGCCAGCAGTGGCAAGTGGAGAGAAGGAATTTTGTGAATTTTCTGGAAAAGTTACGATAGCCTGCAGTAGCAATTTCCCCAAAACTAATGATTGTTTGGTCTGTCTTCAAAACAGTCCACAAAAGATTTCTGTAATTTCCCAGGTTATACATTATTATTCTCATCTTATTTACTCAACCTTGAAGTTAGTTCACTGAAGTCATTACTTGTCTTCAAGGGAACACTGACTACTGAGCTTTACAGCTAAGAATTTCTGTTTTCATTCCCTCTTTCAAGTTTTTGACTTGTTTCATAATGATGGCATGAAAGTGGAATGGTGATTTAAAATATACTTATTCTACCTCTCCTCCTCTACAGCAAAGGACAATATTTGATGTGCAGCCCCACTTTCATTTTCCCATGCAAAGCTGTAACTAAGCACTAAGAGACTGTGAGACTAGATGCCTGAGAAAGTTCTATTTTACCTGAGACTCACTGACTTCTGTGGATCAACACAGGTGTTTAAAAAACCAGCCAAACTTGCTGAATTTGTTTAATGTTTGCCCAGTACCAAGTCTAATAGACCACTGACCTCTGGTGAGTATTTGAAAAACAAAATCCTTCAAATTCTGCTAGGAAATCTCATTAAGATCTGTTCCAAATCCTCTTAATAAAATACAGCACAATTTAAGGCAATACAGCAAAGTAAGAGTAGGGGAGGTGTTGCCAATTATTAGAATTAATATTTGGACTACACTGGTCTAGAGCATTAACTAAGACTATTTTCATAACAAATAAAAATAGTAAATAACACATTGCTATATTAAAGTTTTAGAGCCAATTGTGAAATCCAATTAACAGATGTTCAATTGCTTTTCATGAAACAGTGTTTCAGCCTAAAAGTACAGAGTACTTTATTTTGCACGGTAAATGAGAGCTTACTCCTCATTTGCTGGCATGCCTTGTAATAAAGGAAAGGACATATTTACAAATTTCTGGCCTTAGGACCCTGATCACAACTCTATACCTGAACTCAGCTTTTACAAGGAAAGACTCTGAACATACATCTTCAGTTGAACTGTTCAAAAAGCTCCCACCAACTATCACCAATTTAAAGCCAAATAAAGCAGTTCTGGAATACAAGCATTTTATGCAGAGTGTGTAAAGTGCTTCTTCCACTCTTCTTGACACTCTCCAGTAGCAAGGAGTACTGTTTTGGGCACCATACTTGAAAAATGTAATCACCCTGGAGACAGTCCAGCGAGAAGTAAAAAGAATGAGTAACAGTCTAGAAGGCAGTATGAGGGAGGGTGGAAGGAATTGGCATTGTTTAGTCTGGAGAGGAGAGAACTAAGGAAAGATGGGATGTCAGCCCATAAACAATGAACACTGTTTCTGCAAAACAGAAAATATCAACTACAGATTGGGAGCCAAGCAATGAAAAGTACACAGCAGGGGACCTTCAATCTTGTGGCTAGAGTAATTTCCTTAAATAAATTGGTAAAACGCTTAAGGTTTCCTGGCTGCATTTCATTTTCAGTTTAAAAATTAAGTACTGGTATCTGCAAAGATGTAAAGCACAAGTAAACTCTGTATATAAGCTGTAACTTGTAGGCCAATTCAGAAGCCTTAACAATAAGCTTTCTAGGATGTCTGGAAGATTGATTTTATTAAACTTGTGCCTGCAGTAAGTCATGCCCACTTAGCATGACAGGATGCTAGTTGCTGAATGCAACTGAGTTGTACATAATTAGTGCAAAGTTTATAAGTAGCAGGACTCTTTTTTCATTTGGGTTTTTATTTCATTTTTCAGACCAGCAAGAACTGGTCCCCTGGGGGGTGGAAGTGGTTCCATCCCAATTTTAATAGAATTCTTTTCTTCTTGTGGACCACTGAACAGAGGTATTAATTTTGCTCACAGTTGGTGTAGTTAATTTTGTGTAAGATCTAACCCTCTTTCTATTCTGAGTCTGTAATGTTTTCAGAATTGAAAAGTGGCTTTAGAAACTTCTAAACCAGCTGTTACGAATCTTTTCATGGTCAATGAGGAAACTGGTTTTCCCTTTTTAGTTCTGAATGTTTTGGACCTGAGTTTTCAGCCCTGTCTTCTTGCTTCATTCCTACTCTTTTCTAGGGATCTAAATAATAAATTCAGTAAGTATAAGTAAACCAGAACATTGCACCTAGATATGCACATTGAAAAATCATAAAATTAAAGGATATTTTAGGCTCATATCCTTCTGAACTGAAACATGGAACTTTATACTTCTTGTGCAGGGAGGAGTATTTATATCACTCACATTTATTTTATTTGTGGTTCTAGAGACCTAGTAACTTGGAAGAGACCATTTACCAGTGATTTGCAAATGCATCTAGTCAGAAAAGAGGCTCAACCTGGGCCCCCCTTTCCCCAAGGGCTACTAGAAATCATCAGATATGGCAGGTAGAGGAAGTTACTCCATCACAATTGTATTTTACTTTTTGTGTTATATTGTGCCATACCTTCATAACTCCTTAAGGATAAAAGTTTTCTGAAGTACTTACCTGCTTGATAGAATACATAAACATTCAGCTCTCACATACAACTGTAATGAGAGTAAATTCTGAGTTGCAGTCATTTAGCTTTTATAGGTCTCAATAACAGATCTCAAAGCAACAAAGGTCAACAGTACTGTCCTCATTTTTTTTTTAAATAGAAACTCTCTTTGAACTGGCTTGGAGGATTAGCCACTGTTCTCCTCTCAAACCGTGAGAGAGTAAAAAATAGCACATAGATACTTTGAATCACAGTTCTGCACTGTAACAGGGAGGCGTCATTCTGAAATCATCTGAAAGCACCTTGAAAAGTATATCAGCAATGAAACTTGATTATAAGACTACTAATGTGAACTGCAGGGGTCACAGATGGTCAGAAAGGAATAGTATAAACATACAAGCCCAGAAATGTCAATTCATAAGGTTGACTGTAAACTTAAAATCAGCTTTTAGGAGATCTAGGAACACCACTGCCTCTTGATTTATTTTAGGTTCTGCACCAGTAAAGCTAAGCAAGAGGAGTTGAATAATAGGTATGTGTAAAAAAGAAGAGGAGCAATGTCCAGCCAATTAGAACTTGCCTCTAATTACAAGAAAAAACATTCATCTCATTACCCTTCCCAACGGGCCCTGCTTGCATATAAACAGGTGATAAAACAATATTCTTTGAGAGCAGTTACATTTCAGCTGGAGAGCAAAGATGCACGTTTGTTCTGTACAATATTAATGAACAGACAGCACAAGAATGCATCAGTACAGTGAGTTATACCTCTAAGCCTCCATTGTCTGGAGTATAACTTATAAAGCTGCTTCTGCACTTGAGCCATGTGCCTAATATAGCTGTGGGTGAGAGTGTCTGAACATTCCTCAGCTGTGCCTGCAGGAGGAGGAGTGCAAAAATGTTGAATCTCCCACATTTATAGCTGTTGTGAAATGCTGGTGTGCTCTAGAAATCAGCATTAATACTTGAGTTTGTTTTGTGGATTTCTTATTTAAATGACACTAATTTAAGTTTGAAGAACTTAAACCTCCTATTTGTGATGTGGATTTAGATGTGAGCATGCTTGTGTCTGTATGAATGTTGAAGATTAAGAAGTTGAACTAGGAGATTTCTACAACTCTTAAATACCTGTGGGTCAACCTTTAAATATTGCACATGTGTAATTAACTTCTCTAGTTAATATAGTTATTATATGCTGCCTTCCTGGGCAGCTGTAGGCTGTATAAATGTAGGTTATATGTAGGTACAAAAACAGATGATATACACTGGTTTCTATGATGCCACTGAATTCACACATTCCCGAGTTTAATCATCAAGATAAACATTATAACTTATAAAAATGAAAACAAAAATGACTTCTGAAGTGAGACACTGCAGTGTATTTTCATGTATGTGATAAACTATTTCAAAGAAATTACTAGCCAGTGAAATCACTGAATTGGCTCCATTTGTCCTTTTACAAAAATAGATTTGGTGTTGTGCACTGAGAAGTCTATTCCAGTTGTGCTGCATGAGAATCCATTATTTATAATGGACTTTTAGGGAGAGGTTTTTTCCAGGACAGATTAAATATTTGGACTTCAGGACTGTGGGAAACCACACATCAGTTACAATGACTGTCTGTTGTTTAATTCAGGTATTGGCTTGTGTCCTGGGGAGTTGCAGCACTTGAGGACTTTGAATGTCATTCAAACCTACCTTAGTTCTACCCATCAATCTTTCCTAGACCCTGACTTGACTGGATCAGACATTCTGGCTCACAAAGTGTCTGTGCAGCTTCTGGAAAGCATGGTAGAAAAGATAATTGGTGGGGTCTTATTTGTATCTATACATGTGGCCCACTGAAGGTGAACTCCATTTGCTGGAAAATGGTAACATCTGGCAGATTTGTTTTCAGTCAGAAATTTTATTATTCTTATTTTTCTTTGTGACTGTATTTTTTCCAACAAAACCTTACTGTTTTCAATTGTTAAGTGTTTGAAATTTGCAAGAAATTTTGCTTTGAACAAGTCACAAGAAAGCTGGACATTTCAGAAAATATTTAGAAAGGTGATATATATTGGGTAACAAGGGAGGGTAAATGCACCAACTAATGCATTCTATCAATGTTATTTAGCACTCCTATGGAGGAGAACTCTAGAAAATGACCTTTTGCCTCAGCTTGACCAGATTGTAAATGTCTGGCCTCATTAATCCAGAATGCTAGGTTAGCCTTTGTTCTAAACTCCCTCTGATCCATAAGAAGATATCCTAGGCCATTGTTATGTGGTTGCTTTAATCTCCCAGATGTCTGCACTGCTGCCAGAAAAGACTGGCCTTGTTTTTTCTTCTCTCCAGTAACCCATTGCCTTTTGCCTGCTGGTTTCCATGTCCTACCTCTAGTGTGCACCTAGCAGCTGCCTTTTGCATCAGGCCAAAGAACATTATCTGTTTGAAAACTAGTATCAAGGAAACAAAAAAAATCAGTGTGCTGACCCACAAAGGTCATACATTCATCTGCTGGACTGAAGAACCCATTATCAATTCTTCTGCTGAAACTATTAAGGAGAGAAAACTATTTAAAAAGAGTAGTTTAGGCATCTCTTATCCATAGGTAAAGTAGGTGGTTTTTTTTCTCACACCAGAATCATTCTCTTGACAATTCTTTGAACTTTCTCCAAGTTGCAACATTAATCCTGAATTGTACTCACTAGACTGAGTGTAGCAGCAGCCATTCCATTGCCAGGTGCAGAAGTAAAGTTAAAAATCTTCTCCTTGTACACATATCAAAAGGATTGTATTAACCTTTTTTTTTATGACTGGCAACACATGGTAGCTACTGTATGAGTATTCTCATATTCTTCTAGAAGAGAAGGCCCAGCAGCATCTCCTGTAGTTACAGCTGTAGTTGGATTTTATACATGACTGCACTGTTACAACTGTATGTGCTCATCTTCACAGCACCCACTAGCAGTGATCTGACCTTCGCTTTTTATCACTGTCTGTTGCCCTGTAAAATATTTACAGTGAGATGGTTCTCAATCATTGTTACTCTAATTGTATTTGTGCCCTTGTGCTTCTTTTGAACACATAGGATCCAGATAGAGAGCTTCCATGTATGTCATGTCCCTTTCTGAGCATTTTCTTATTGAGGCTAAACCGCCTAAGTTTGTGCAACTTTTGTCATACTAAATTTCTCCTCATCATCAATAATCTTTGAATTCTCAAGTGGTTCACATTCTTCTTGGGGTGCAGTGCCTAAACGATACACAGTATTTCAGATGAAGCCCTGCTGTTGTTAAGTACAGCACAGAACAGGCTCATGTCACCCATCTTGCAGGCTCTACTCTTGGTTAGAAATCTCAGTATTGTGTTTGCTTTTCTCACAACAGCATGATACTGTTGACTTCTGCTTAGTTTGTGATTCAGTACATCCCATGGGGTCTTTTAAGAAGAAATGCCACCAGCCACTTGTTTTCCACCCTATATTTATGCAGCTGGTTATTCTTGTCCTAATGTGGGGTTTTACATTTATCCCTCTTGAATAGTACCCAGGCAGTGATGACAGCCCTCTTCATTCTTCCTGTAAGATCTTTGCCAACATTTTTGTGCTTCTTATTGCAAAACCCACAAGATACTCAGGACTAGCTATTCTATGGAATTTTTTTCTGCCTTTAGATTCATATCTTTATTTGTTTAGAAGGCACAGTGAGTAAGGGTGTTAGATAAGCACCAGCTCCATTAGCAAGTACTTTGTATGTGGACAAGGAGACAAGAGAAGAAACTTCTCAATTTGTGAGGTAAACTCCATAAATTCTGATTTGTTTAGCCAGAGATTAAATGTAGATGTGAAGCAAACAGCATTAGAAGAAAAAGGCAGGAGCTGACATTGGTTAAACCTTTGTAAAATTCCATGACGTCAAGCAGATGATTAGAATTTCGGTCAGGAGAAAGACCTCCAGCATGTATGGATTTCCTTTGTGTTCCCTTGCAGTGCAATCATGACTTCTCATGCAAAGTCATCAAGGAATTAAATATAAAGAAAGCATCTCTTCTCAGTACTTTTTAGAAATAGGTCTTTATACAGTATTTAGCTCACACTTAATAAGCAGAAATAACTCTTCAGCAATTTATGCTGGAGCCAAAACTGATTCTGAGCACTCCTGAGAATATGGCAGAAATAAGAAAATGTGTGTAAGTAAAAGTATCATTCAAGGTGGGTCTATGCACTGTTTTTATATCACAAATACTTTTACTGGTAAATGTAAATATTTGGTTTTAGTAGCTGATTAAATTTAGCATATTTGCTTCAAATTACAAAAAGCACCAGGATTTGTTTTGACCTCACTTCTACAGTTTTGGAATCACTGTTCAACTACTCTTTATTTAAATTTAGTAAAACCAATACTGGGACAAAATGGGAAAGACACTTGTGTTTTGAGCACTGAAATGGGTCTGAGCTTTGACTTTTGGCCTGCTCTAGATGCCAGGGTTTTGTTAATTTCTAATTCATTTCCTCCAGTAACCCAGAAGCAGACCAAGAATAGCTTTGAAGCCCCTATTTTTCTATTGTTTGTATAATGTACCATTGCTCAAAAAATCATAGTTATTGATTAAGGTTGTGTAGCAGACTTCAGTGTGGCATTGACTTTGATAATCACATAAATATAAGAAACAGTATTCATGGGCCTAGTCACAGGGTCAGAAAATACAAGTATAGAGAAAAATTCTGTCCTATTCAAAGGATTTTCTTTTCAAATTTCATTATACTCACCCTGCAACGTAGACTCCCTATAGCATTAATCTCATAAAAACTGAGGGTTTCTTAACAGATTGCCAGAAGTGTAGGCCCTACATCAAAGGAAGAAGATATACACACACAGTCCTGAAGGATTAGGTTTGTAGTATGACTGTCTTTTTGAAATTCAATTTGACTGTAACATCCTCCAAAGAGTTTGCCAGCAATAACCTACTGAGCTTCACAGTCCATGGATAATCAGGTGATGTTGTACTCTTGCTCTTCTGTTTGCTAACATACTGAAGGCAGCCTTGATTTAGTGTTTTCTTACATCAGTAAGATCATAAAACATAGTCCAACCAGAAGTGTGTGTATCTCATTTATATGTAACCAAAATACATCCAAAAACTTCACAAAACACAAAAAATTCTATGCTGAGAATTAGCAGAAAGTTCCACCTGATTTTGAAATGAGATGTCTAAAATGGAATAACCCCTCTTTTGGCTTTTCAGTGTTACCTGAGTGCCTCTTGGCACATTTTACAAATTTTTATGGCAGTTACACAGGTGTAATTAATAGTCAAAAAGATTTTTTTTAATTCATCTTTTCTCCCATATAATATAAATTGAGATTTGGGTTTTCCCTTTCTGACAAACCAGCTTAATGAAAATTATTTGATGGGGAAAAAATAGTTTAGTTTGAATCAAGAAACAAGATATACGGCAAAACTATTTTGAAGAAAAACTTTCCAGAAACTTAAACATAAAATCTTTCATGTCTGCTAGAGTGCTTGACCTTTCCTTCTCTCCACTTGTTGTGGATAAATGCTTCCTCACATGAATTGTAACATGGTAGCTTTAGCTCTGCAGCCTTTATGGCTCCAGCCACTAATTTCAGTGCCAGTCCCAGCTTCTACTGGAATTGCTTCATTTATTTTACAGGGTTTTGCCTAAATTTTCCACTAGTAAAACTGCAGCCTCTCACAGATCCTGCAGTTGCACAGTTTATTTTCAGAAAGACAAAGGTAGGCTGGGGGTTTACTTTGGGAGCTGGGTTCAAGCCCCTTAGCCACACACCTCTGCTGTCACTCTGGGCTTTACCCTAGCTTCTGGCAGCAGAAGATAATTTGCTGTGCTGGGTCCAGGGAGACAGGAGCTACTTGGAGTGCCCAGTGTGAGTTTGTGGCTCAGAATCTTCAGGGAGAAAAATGAATTCTAGCAGGGTCTCCCCAGTTCTTTATCCATTGAGTTATAAGGATGCTGCTCTGTGAAGCACATGACAGTAATCTTGCTTAACACTTGCCTAGTGGACTGCCTTGGATGTCAGAAGCAAAGGAAACCTTTCTGAAAGGAAGGGCATTTGTGTAAGAAGTCCTGTCATGGACTAGCCTGCAGACCCATATAATCTTCAAGGTCTACCTATATCAGCAGCCATTCCGCCCCTCAGTTTCTTGTGACAACCCTCCTCTGCACCAAACCCCTCCTGAAAATTGTCACCTCTCACCAGCCTGCACTGCATGGCATCCTGCTTCTTTGCCAAAATCACCTGGATGAGCTGGGACATGAAATTAAGCTGCTACATTAACCTATCTTCTTGTACCTCTAGCAGAAATGCTTCCCATTGGTGAGCAAGGCTAACCCACACAGCTGTTCTTCAACTGATTCAAGAAATTTTGTCTCAACAGAATTCACTGGAAGGGGAGGTTACCCAAATAGCAGTAATGGCTGCAGCCATCTCATTTAAATTGCTGCTCCAGCCCTGACAGAGGCTTAGAGAGCTGAGTGACTGAGGCACAGCCAAATTTTGTGGGTTCAACGTAGACTGAATTAGAATAGCAGAACAGCTATGAATTATCATGCAAGTTTGTTACATGGCAACTAAGGTCATATTATTTATAATTTTCAGCAATCTTGGAACCTGTACCCAGGTTCTGCTAGCACAGAAGGCCTGGTCCCTTTCCAAAGAAAGAATGGGAACAAAGTCAGTGTGCAAGAGGATGGCTGAAAGAACTGAGGTTTAAACCAAAGCCAGCTGCCTCCCAGGAAAATGCCATTTCTCCTGAAGCCTCTCTTGACATTTTTGACAGATTTATAGCAGAGCCAATATCATTTCCAACAGCAAAATTATCTTCATAACCCCTGCAATGCTTGGGTTACCCTGACAGTCTAGACAGCACAGATGTTTCTGCACTAAGCTGGTGATTCTGCCCTCACCTGCAGCACGGCAGCTGTTTTCTCTATTGATGACTCTTTTATTCTGTAGGTGACTAATGCATCAAGCTGCTGGAAAATGAGTTAATCTTCCTCAGCCAGTCAGCATTCAAATATGCAGCTCACATCTCAATCTGATTTTTAATTTTTGAGCACAGATGCAGCATTTCTAGGGAGAAGGGTCAGACAGAGACCATATTACTATCCATCACTTGACATGAAGTTTTTAAGTTCTCAGAGTAAGGGCCAAGTTGCCTTGTGAAGTAGTGCCAGCACCAAGAATAGAATTTCTTTATTTGCCATGTCTGCCTTTCAGCACCGTTCTGTGTGGTTTTTTCCATTGACAGAGCTCACATTTTGTTCAGGAAAAGGCTATAGCCACTCTCCATCTGTGAGCACGTGTTTCCTTCTCCTAAGTTCTCTTTGTAAGCTAATGGGTGTGATAGTCACCTTAGTGAGTTCACACTGAGGCTCAGGCTTTCCAGGCAGTCACAGGGAGGCTTGTGAAGAGTACGTGGTTGTAGCTGCTTTGGGTGGGAGCACTGATATGCATGCTTAACCCCCTGGCTCACTCCTTCCCCTTCCCTCACCCACTGGTTAGCTGACCTAAAAATTTCCCTGGAAATCCATTTGTCAGCCTGTAAAGTCTTGGCTCTGTTTTTGAGAATAAGAAATAAATTTTAGGTCTACTTAGGCATGTCTTGGTCAACAGGATCAAGGACCATGCAATCAATAGCATTTCTGACATAAAACAGGTTTGAGCTGAAGGTCTGATTAAGATCCAGACCCTGCTGTTATATACAGAAAGAAAGTAAAGGCAGGGTTTTGAAATATTTGCAAAAATAAACACCAGCAGCCAAGCCCACCCTGCAACAAATCATAGGCAGCCTCATAAAGGCCCTTTACAGTCCCTGACAGACATGATGTAAGTGCTGAGTGGCCCAAGCAGCCCCTCCTCAGTCCCTGCCTGCCTGCCCTGGAAGCTCCATGTGTACCCAGGCAAGCAGGGACTGAGGAGGGGCTGCTTGGGTACACATGGAGCTACCTATGAGGGTCTGCCACTGCAGGAGAAAGGACAGTGCTGCTTTTTGAACTCTGGCATTGAGACTTGCCCTGGGTTCTTCAAAACCCACCTGGACTGCATTGCTCCAGTTGTATGCCATAGGTACATTGCAGTCACAAGAGAGGCACCACATGAAATACAGGAGGCAGGGAGTGATATGACTTTCTGGGGACAAGCTTTAAGTGCATTACTAATTTCACTCATGTCCCTCTAAACTAGGGCCAGACTGTTATTTATTGTTTGGACCTAAGTGCCCTTGCATGTTGTCGACTGTACAGGAACAAGTAGTAGCTAACCTAAACTCCTAAGAGGCAATCTAAAATCATCAGGGGAGAGAACTGGGTAGAGCTAACACTATAAAGCAACAAAGCACCTAAGGAAAGCTAAAGAAACTAAGCACATATGTATAGGGAGAAGTCTGGGTTTGGGTTTGTTGCCTTTTTGTTTTGGTTTTTATTGGACTTTTTTTTTTCTCTTATGGGTTGATTCAAAACTATGAAAAAAAGGGGCTATTTTAAGATTCAGGAGATTTGTCTCAAATTATTTCTGGAACAGTGGTTCTTGAGGGAAGTATGTATGCCATTACTAGTTTTGTATATTGGCACTGTGACATATGAAATCACATTTCTTAACCTCCCTCAAGGAACTCTTGAAGGTTTTCCATAGAAACCCTTCCACTCTCCCCTGTTCTATTTCATAGTGCATAGGTTAAAACACATGTTTTCAAAATGTTTCTGTCCTGCTTAGGTCTTTTTGTTTTCTCCCTATAATTTCTCTTCAGGTTTTCTTGAAAGAATACAGCAGGGCAGTTTGATGCTGAAAGTAAAATATTCTGTCCTATTATCTCATTTTATCTTCTTAATTTACTGTATTTCACCTAAACAAAGAAACTTATTTGCAGCAGAGGATACCATCTGTCACTTAGTGTGTGTAAAATATTAAAATATTTTTATCCTGAAACTACCACCATCTGGAAATAGTTAGCATGGGAAAACAGTAAAAAGCCCATCTAAGTTCACAAGTGTTATTGCCTTGAACAAGAAGATTAGTGTTCCCATTCATTTATTTATTCTACCAAAACATAACATTAAGTCATTTTTAAATCCAAACAGTTTGGAAAGCTCCTGATGTTGCTTATGTGTGCTAAAGCCCATGCTGAGGTTATCATGTTTGCCTTGTAGCACCAAATGTCAATTTGCACTCCATAAAGTATTGTGCACAGGTTGTAGGGGGCTGCAGGACATACTTCCCTCAAGGACCACTGTTCCAGCAAGGCTCTCATACCACTCTAATATTCCATATCCTTCAGGTTGATTTGGTTTATATTTGAAGCCAGAGCACTGAGCATCTTCTGGGATTGAGCTGGCAGTCTATGGAAGAAACAGAAGTATCCTCAGAATGTTTTCTGTACTCTGGTGGATATCTTTGATATTAATGAATACAAGTCGATATCATGAAGATAAAACTTTTAAAAATAAATGGCATCTCTGCAGTCTCTTTTTACATTAGTGGCACACTGGAAAGAAGCATAAAATCTGCTTAACACAGCATTGTGTCCTTCATTGAAAAAAAAATATACCTGTTTCTAATCAGTATTTGCTTGAGCAAATATTAGCTCTTCAAACAGCAGCTACATTGGAAGTAGCTCAGCTATCTCAGTTGCACATGTCAGTCAGAGAAAAGTTTTTCTGTTTGCTTATTTTCTAATCCTTGTTCTTTGTACTTCAAGAGAGAATAGGTTAAATTCAAACCTTCTAATCATACCAAGGCAATTCCACAAGCAAGACAACAGAATTATTTGGGCATGTAACTCCTAGTTTATTCTTTTAAGACTTCATGAAAACTGTCTTTGATAGTTAATATCCTAACTTCTTCAACATCTGATAGAAAAGCAAGTCTATTGCTATTACCCAATGATGCTTTCCCAATTCACAGGACTTCTTTCTAGGTTCATCAGGCCAGTTTAAACAAGTTTATAATGATGCTCTTTACCTGCAAATGACCTTCTCCTTGTGCAACTTTTTTGGCTGGATCTGTGACTCAGCCTGTAGACACCATAGCCAAATGTTATTAAATGCTGGAGGGATCAACACTTGCACCTCAGCCACTACATTACAAACCAAAGAAAGATGGCTGTCAGACAAAATTGTTCCAGCCAAGAAGCTGTAGTGCTTGTCTCTTCATGCACCAAGTATCACACAGGACAGGAAGACAGAGGAGCCATTGAAGCAAAATATTAGCCCAACTCTAGACTGGCAAGAGAGCTTGAACACAGAAAGTCTCCCCTTGCTCCTCCCACCCCAAGGTTCCCACAGCTGTTCAGCATTTCTGTGTAGTGCTGCTGCCAAGCAGGTGTCTCTGCTTCCCTGAAGGGCTGGTGACAAATGACTATTCAATTTCTGCAATGGAAACTGTTTCATTACAAGTATAAGTGAAATATATCCAAGAACTGATGCTGGGATCCCAAAGCCCACATGTTTTTATAACCTAAACCATCATAGCCTTATCCTTTCCACAGGTCAGGTCAATGATTTCTTTGTTCCTCAGCTCATGAAACACGAGTAGGCAAACATCACCTCCACTACAGCAGGCACTCCTTAAAACTCCAGGTTTAGAGGCTCAAACCCAGGTCTGCTTAGAACTTCATGTTCAAGAGATTATTAATGCAAGAGAACCACTGCAAAAAGCTTACACACACATTCCTTCCTTATGCATAACTTAAATACTGTCAACACTTCTTTCTTTGCAGTCTAGTTATTCCTACATTAATAATTCTGCAGTTTAGTACTGAACAGAAGAACCACATCATATTGTAACAATTTGACCAATCCTAAAGTGAGGCTGCCACAGGTTGATTAATAAACTGCAAACTGTGACAGATTTTTTAATTACCTGGTGGTTTTAGTTGATCATGCATGATCAGAGCATTTCCAGCTTTACAACACATCTCTCACATACAGGGAAGCCAGCTTGAGCTATACTTCGGTCTAAGGCTCAAGTGTTACTTTTAATACATGTTTATAGGAACCAAGCCTGTATATTAAGATAAATCCACATTTTACTACATGGTATTTTTGATATTTTCAACATTTTCCAGAAACACTGGACTATCTCTTAATCACAAGGCACATGTCTCGGCTCCATTGTTGAAAGAAGGCTCACTGAAGTGCTTCAGGGTACCTGACAAGCAGGTGGCTGTAGGGGATGGATATGACAGTATCTAGAGTAACCATGCTAGCAAAATTCAGCAGCAAGAAAATAACTCTTGAAACTTGATTACCCTTCAAGTCCTGCTATCTACATTTCAGTTAATGCTGACTAGCAATCAGGTTGCTTATTTAAACAAATAGTTATCTATACCACAGACAGTGTTTTCTGTAACAGCTGAGTTTATTCAGGTGTTAAACTTAACACTGCTCTGGCACTCCTATTTAATCTCACAGCCCAGATACCTACCTTAATGAAACTTTTATAGCTATGGTTTTGCTCATGGGTGACACAATTTAAACTTTGATATTTCATTGAAAAATTCAGAGTAGCTGTGCAAGCAGTGTTTATTTAAAAGGCATTATGCTCAAATTCCCAGAATTATTATAGGATCTTCTCCTGGACAAATTTTTACAAGTCTTGCCCCAGATTAAAAGTAACATTCAACTCAATACTTAAAAAGTTCTTTATTTTTCTCTTAGACTTAGGCTTTCAGGAAACCTTAAAAATCAGTTTCATAATAAAGATTGATATTACAAAGCAGTGGGGGTGCAGTTCAAAAGACAAAAAAACCTAACCCATAGTGTCTTCAAATATAAAAATATATATCCAAATTATTACCTAGGGAAAGTGTACCACCATTTCTGTCTTAAGCTGGTCCTGCCAGCTTTTGGGTCATAACTCCCACTACAGAGCTCAAGAGCTCACACTGGAAGGAGCATCTCCAAGATTCATGTCACAGGCATGATTCAGAGCAAACTGCTTTGCTGCAGCATATGAACCCAATCTTAGATTTTCTGAAAGCATTCCGCAGTTTTCCCTTGGGCAGTGGGTAATAAGCATCCAAACATCTCCTGGGAAGCATAGGTCATATACACAAAGCCATCTTCATCTTTGTAGTCCCTGTACACTTCTGCCATTGTCAAGGACATACTGGCTAGGCTTTTGTTGTTCACCAGCAGGTAGAAAGCTTGTGTAGCTGTCAGAGCCATCCTGCTTCTAATTGAAAAAGAGGATTAAACATTAGCAAGTTGAATGTGGTTTCAACTTCAGTCTATGACATACATTAAGCAGAGCAGTTGCATGAAGTAGGGACAAAAAATGCTGTGTAAAGTTATTATGTGGCTTATTGTCTCCATCAGCAGGAAGTTAACTGGAAGCTCAAAGGCAAGGCTTACATGGCTACACCAAAGGTGCTGGGCATGGGCTTGGAGTTCCCAGTTACCAGGGAAAAGTGTGAATAGAAACCAAAAGCTTCCATAGTGCAGATTTTGCAAAGGATTTCAGCTCCAGTCTGTTACACTTACTGTAAAGTCTATCTTCAAAAAACAAGTCCTTTTCAGAGACATTACATGCAAGGATTACAATCCAAGTTGTCCAAGAGCCAAAAGCATTTTTTACAAAAGTTACAATTTAGAAAGATCTTTTTCTATACTTTAAAAACTGTACTGAAAAACATAGCTTTCACATTTTGTCAGAAAATACCACTGGATATTTTGGGTGATTTCTTTGCTGTAATGTTTCATAAAGAACAATTTGGCAACACATTTCATTTCACTCCCATTCAAGAGCTGCTTTGAACGAGAGCAAACTCAGCTAGGTGCAGTAAGAGAGCAAGGCAGTGACAGTCATAAGCAGAACACAGAGCCCCAATACCTATTCCACGAGGCAGGGAGAGAGCAGAACAAGAATTTTATATATTCTTTTTTCACTACAGTTAGGGAGAAGGGGGAGGACTGTGAACCCAAAAAGACCCCATTTTTCCCAATAGTACACCTGTCTTCGAACCCTTGCAAGAGAGGGAAACCAGTACATTACTAACACCTTTATCCTCCTACCCACCGAAGGAAGCAGCACACTAGGAAATGCCTTCTTGGGGACCAGCAGCCAAGCCCAGGTGCAGCTCCAACCCACTAGTATCCACTACCCACCTGATGATGGTTATGAACTGTGCCATGGTCAGCTCCTCGGGAACCAGAAACTTGGTTTTGTCCAAGACAGGAAGGTATTTCTCTTTATGGTATCTCTCAACAATTACCTGTTTTAATTAGAGTCATACTTAGCAATACCCAAAATATCCAGGTCCCTTTCCCTCCCCTCAGACGCTTCTTTCCTCAAACAGCGGCAACAACCTCCGCTAACAAACCAGAGACTTACCGGGATTTTTGTCGGGAACTTGGCTCGGATCCCTGCTACTTCTTCCCGCCGGCTGGCTGTGGGGCAGAGGGGAGAAGAGACGCGTTACGTGTGCGCGCAGCCCCTCCGACCCGCACAGCACTGCGCGCCCCCGCCGCCCCTACCGAGACTCTTCCTGAGCTTGAAGGGCCGATCCGGCTGCGCCCCGGGCGCCGCCCGCATCCTCCCGCCTCGGGGCCGCCGCTGCGCCCGCCGCGCCCGCGCCTCGCACGGACCGGGGCCGCCCCGCCCGGCAGCGGCGCCGCAGCCAACGGGAGATGTGCGGCGGCTGATCCCGCCTCTCCCGGCTGTCCCACAGCTCCGTGCTGCGCCCTGCCGCCGTGTGGGCGCCGGCGCCCCGAGGCGTTCTGCCGGCGGGGATAGCGCGGTGCTCGTGAGGGGCTTTTGACTGCCCCGCCCAGTGGTTCAGGGGTGCAGCTCAAGGCTGGAGTGCCCCCAGCTGTCTTCCCTTTGCACGTGGCCAGCCTTCGTCGTACCAGCAAACTGCTTTCGAGCAATTCGTTTGGTTTAAACAGAGAACAAGACAACCTACCTCACACACACAAAAAACTCCAAAAACCAAAACAACTCACCCCACTCAAAAAACCAACCACCCACCCCAGTCCTTTTTCATCTCCTCAGGTGTTATCATCATATGGCAGGGGTTCCATACTGTTGTCACTGATCACAGAAGTTTCATACCTTTTGGGTGTTTTCTCATGGGCATCTCTCAGAGCACTGCCTCTTCTTCACAAAGCATCCAACTAACTCCAGTTTCCCTCTCAACTAGCCACCCCATTCTTTTATAGCACTCTTCTTCTCACTGGTTGCAGCTGTGGCCTGTTGAAGTCAGGCCTGTTCCTAATCTCTGGTAATTGGCCCAGCTGCAACTCCTTAGGGGTAAGATTATTTTCTACACTATCTTTATTTTCTTGTATTCTATCCCCCTATACTCTGGCTACTAGACTGCTTGTTTTTTGAATGACTTGAGAGCTGAGTTTTAGCTCTGGTTTTGTCTCTGAGGCACAGCTGCAATTTTAAGAGGTTTCAAGCAGACTTCAAGTCCATCTATTTGGTAAATACAATTGGACAAGTTCCTTGCCTTTTGGATTGCTGGTTTACCTGTGTTTGCTTCAGCTGTCAAGATGGCTTTGCAGACGAACATGGCTCAGCAAGGGGTAAAGTTGACTCCAGTCTGGTGGTTGTGTTTATAAATCATCTCAGTGGGGGTCTGGAACTGATCCTTATGACTTGTTTGCTTTACTTATCCCTTTAAAATACAGGAATTTTTGTTTTATTTGATCTATCATTCTGGTCATGATCTAGTTGATGTGGCATGGCTAGGGACATAGTTTAGTGGTGGATTTGACAATGCTAGTTAATGGATGGACTTGGGGATCTTACAGGTCTTTCCAATTTAAGTTCTATTATTTTACCAGGCTAAGGGCAACTGGAATTTGCAAATTTTTATGAGTTACAGTATATGAGCTATGGCAAAGTCAATGATTGTCACCCAAGATAATTTTGAAAAGGAACATCTTTATTAAAGTGTGTGTGCACTATCTACACATGTGTCAGCTTTTCAGCCAGCCTCTCCAGAACAGTTTCCAGTAGCTGCAGTCCTTAGCGCTGCTGAGCTGTCCCTTTCTCTTGATCTGGAAGCAATGAGCATTAGCCACAGCACAAGCTCCCCCACGTGGCAGCACAAATTTTATTTTGCAGAGTAGACACTTGGGTCTGAGGGACTCATAAGCAAGAGCTCTGAACTTTGAGAAAGGCCTTGAGCCTGTAATGGAATGGTTTGGGTACAGCTCATCCCTATGATTTGATCTTTGCATGAGGGCAGTTAAGCACAGGGTTTGGCTTGAGTAGCTGGGTCTAGCTTAAGGTCTTTTGAGTAGAGGTGAGGTGACAGACTGAGGAAGCCTGAGGGAAGGAAGACGTGTGCCACAGAATTGACACAGTGCGATAACTCAGTATGGTGAGTTGTATTTAAGAAGATGAAGAAAAAGAGGAATAATTTGAAGGGTAAAGAAACAGCACAGGAACAAAGCCTGTAGAAGACAGGAGGATGTGTGGAGACCACAGAGTATTTCTTTGGAACTGTGGTCAAGCGTGGGGCTTTCCAAAGCTGTTCAGGAAGTGTATCAGTTCTTCCACACCCTCGTTCTGGTTTCTGCCCAGTAGATTCAGTGGAATGATCTGTGATCCACTTGGTGTAGAGAAGAGGGAACCTGCTACCCCAGTGCTCTGCTTCCTGTGTCATCTCTTGCTGCAGGGGAAGTACAAAAGTGTGGCTCCACGTAGGTATCAGGAGCCTTGCTCGAAGGGAGAGGTGCTTTCTCTTCATGTTCATAAACTCCTATGGCAGCATCTAGAGAGGAAAATGAATACCTGATAAGACGGTGAGCCAAAGAAGACAAATTCCCAGTAAGCCTGGTGATCAGTTATGGCTGTAATGTCTGTGAGAGCTAAGAGTGAGCAAAAACCCAGGCTTATTTGTGCCATGTGCTAATGAATAATGTAAATGTGTCACATTTTCTGGGGGTAGAGGGAATGGGATGTCTAATGTGTCTGCATAGCACTTATACTTGCTACTGCAGTGAAATATCCAATTTCAGACCTAAATGTGGAATTTATTCCTTCTTACATCCTTTCCCTTGGAAGTTTTTCTTAAATGCACATAATTAATGAACTGATAGAACAATTTTGTGTAGAGAATGGAATACTCAGAGGATCCTATTGATACAGAAATGGAAGGACAAAAGGGAATTATTATTCTATTTCTACCTGCTTGAATGTCCAAAGCCAACACTTACAGGCATCCTGTAAGTGCCTGAACATTAAAGCACAAACTCAGAGTTCTGTATCTTATCTAGTCCAGTTTCATTGCCATATTCACAGCCTCGTCCAAAACCCAAGGTCTACAGCTATGTTGATGAATTCTCATGTGTCCACTGTCTCCGTATGGAAGTGATCTGCTCTGCAAGTGCTCTCAAACAGTCCAATGTGTCCCAGGGACTCAACAACTTAGCCAAAAGCAGGAATCTACTTTTTGAAAGTGCTGTGAGACTTCCACTGCTTGCATCTGGATCTGTGAGCTACTGTAGAGGTAAGGGTCAAGTTATCTGTAGACTAACGATTTAAATATGAATGATACAGTGCTAGAGGGACTGAGATTTATTTATTTAAGCAACCTAACTGAATGGGAAGGGAAGCTGCAGCATGATGTTCCTAGGGGAAAAATGTGACTTGGCAAAATGAGGGTTTATTTGCCGCACTGCGAAAGCCTGTGAAGTTCTACAGTACTATGCATGCTTATCTTAAGTACATGTCTCCATGAGGGTTGTAAGTGAACCATGAGGCTGTAAGTGAAAATAGGAGCTTTTGAAGAGCCCTCAAGCAGTCAGGCTCAGCCAATCAATTTAATGGGTTTTAAAAGAGACATTGTAAATATTTGCATGCTTCCTGAGCACAGGTAGTTACAGATGGGGAATCCTTTGCTTCCTTCTTCTCTTCTGCAACTCTAAATCTGTCTAAATCTCTTCCTGTGACACAGAAGCAAGCCCCCTCTTGTGGATAAGCCTGAAGTAATTGTGTGCCAGTAGCTAAATTTCTGAATTCATAAGTCTTTATATCAAAAAGCTAGCTGGAGTATTATGTTTAAGGGGATGCTTAGTACTGTATCTCTGTTTTTGGTCCAAACTCACCCACTAATAAGACTCAGATTATAAACTTGTCTCAAAATGCTGAGATAAGTTCAAAGATCAGCAGTGGTATTTCTCAATTGATTGGTTTATAAGTACTTTTGGCTCTTTTTCTTTGTCTCTTGATTTTTTAACCCTTATATTGAACCTTGGTCATAAATCTGATGATTTTTTTTGTGTAGTCACAAGGATTAGAAATTATTTATGTTACTTTTAAACCAGAGATTACATTACTGTTTTGTACCAGAGCTTGAGATTTTGATCTTAAAATGTCTCTTCTGCAAAAGAAACTTTTAGTTAGACTCAATAATTCTCTCTTTACCTGTATGCCTGGTGTTCAGCTCATTGTGATGGAATAATTTCTTTAAGCTAGTATTTGGATTCAAGTGCACCAGTTGTACTTTTCTCGAGTGCTCTGTCTTTCATTTCAAGATTTTTAAAATTGCTCTCAATATTAATTAATTAAATTTTCAACCACATTGAAAGAGCTGAGCTCTAGTGGGGTATCCTCAGTAGTGTTTAATTTCTTTCACTTGTAAGTGCTCCTGGTTTAGCATTTTAAATTTTACAAGAATTTGAGACCTAAATTCTCAGTGTTTTTCATTGCTCAAATTGGTGATTCTGACTAGACATAAAGTCAAAAATAAATCAGTGACTCTTTTTGAGAAAAGCTGGTGTGAGCTGCCAACCTGTTGGTCAAGGTCCTCTCAGGTACATCTTTGACTTTCTGTTTCTTGCTGTACCAGTGGTTCACTGGCTTAATGCCCTACAGGGGCTGAACTCAAGGTCTAGGCAAATGTTAAAAAGAGAAAAACATTATTGGATCTTCCTTTCCTATCATCTGCTCTCTTGTTATCATTAATAAGATGCAATGTTTTACGCTTTCTGTCTACAGAAAAAGACAGAATTGACAATGTTGTTACTAGGTTGATGTTTCCTTGATCATCTCCTTGAGAACTTACAGCAGTGTTCTTCTTGTGGACTGGAATTATGGGACACAATATCTTTCTTATCTTGTTGTCTGCTGTTTGATGTGGTAGAACATTTGCACTCTGGTTTGCTGGTTTTAGTAATGCTCCTACTATGAGTACAGATCTTGGTGCTGGTGCCTTGGTGAGAAGTAACAGCATCACTTGCTCTGCAAATA
Source organism: Molothrus aeneus (assembly GCF_037042795.1). Taxonomy (NCBI): domain Eukaryota; kingdom Metazoa; phylum Chordata; class Aves; order Passeriformes; family Icteridae; genus Molothrus; species Molothrus aeneus. The sequence continues at coordinate 45,848,320 of NC_089648.1, forward strand.
TGGATATAAAACTTACTCTTTGTCCAAATATGATCATAATATTGTTTGAAGTGATTTTTCTTCCACATAGGGCTTTAAAGTATTTTGTCCAGTGTAGTTCAGTTCCTTTCAGAACTTTGGCTTTATGTCCAGACTTTTCCTGGCCTCCTTGTTGAGGCTCCCAAGAATGTGTCAGACAATGCCAAAAGTATCCATTGGGTTCTGGTTTGTAGATACTGGAAACTGGTTCTATTTTAGCCTCCAAAAAGGGTGTTATAACTGACAGGCAGTAGAGGGGGTTTAAAAATAGCTTCAACGTGTCACTGTGAAGCTGGCAGCTTTGTTGTTTGATCCTTCTGACAGAAGGGTCAGGAGAGTCAAGCTCTCTGTCAGGGTTGAAAGCCTCATCAGGATAGCAGTGCCAGAGTTTCCAGGAGTGACTGTGACTCCTTGGATACCTCTTTTCTCGGGTAGATGTGTAAGAGGCCTGACTCCTTCTGGGAAATTGTTCTATCGTTAACAAAAATCTGCACTCTTAAGGTACCCCCATTTAGGTACTCAGAAACTCCAGCTCTCAGGACTTGAAGTCCCTTTTAAATTACTTCAGCAGAAATGTCTAAGGCTTAGACAGGTCCAAATCCAAACACTATAGAAAAAAAAAGTCTAAGTATAAAGGAAAGATTAGATTCCTTCTCTACAGTGTCAAGACTATTACTTTGTTTCAGAAATCTGTTTAAGTTGTTAGGAAAAATGCCAAGATTCATGTATGTAAAAGAGAGGGATGTTGCTCAGCTATTTTCGAAGAGAGACCCCCAGATTACTATTCTTGGTGGCTCTACTGAGCCACCTACTCTACTTCTGTGATCTTGAACAAGTCCTGGGAGTCTGGCCAAGCCCCTGAGCCATATCACGTACTTGGCTGCATAACAAATGCATTGCAGAGCTCAGATCATACTCATGTGCTATGAGCGAGGCTCTGGAGAAATGGGAACAATTTATTGGATATAAAAATGCTGACAAGTGCTATGGACTGATATGGGATTAGTGTAAATCATAGCCCAAACATGTACATTAGCAGATACACAAAATTATCTGCTTCAGGAGTCTAACCGGGGATGATGAGGTCCAGAGCCCTGTGTTCTTAGGTGCTGTGTATGGCCAGTGGAGAGAGGGAGAGAGAAGCTCTTGCATTTGGAAAGCAGGTGACTTTCACTACCTGTATGCTTTCAGGTTCCCTATCCTCTTTCAAACAGTATCTTGAGAAGCAATGCAATGCCAGTTTCACAGTGCAGCTGACAAGAGCCGAGGTCAGGAATAGATCTGCAATTGTTACTGTTGGTGGCTCTGGCCATACAGTGGCTGCCAGCACCAGAGAATGGCCTTTGCCCTGACACCTCAATGTTCCTGAGGGAGACTCTCAGAACAATAAGAATCCTGCATGAGAAATGCTGCTAAAGAGGATTTTTTCCCATGTTTTAAATTAAAGATTAGGTAAAACAGATCTGAGATCTGATGAAGGTCTCATCCTATAAAAAGATGGAGATAGGGTAGATGTGGTGGCTGGCAGTTGTGGAATATTGAATGGCTTCTGTTAGTAACCTCAGGGAGCCCATACAGAAGGATCAAATGGCCCAGAGTATTGGTATCTGGGTCACTCATTGCTAGGTTTCTCATATGGATCCTTCATGCTGTCAATATCTCAGTTTGTCTGTGGCGAAGACCTTTGGAGCAAATCCATGGGATAGTGTCACTTTGGTTTCTACAGTGCCCAAGTAGCATCATTTTTAATAGAGGACAAGCACCAAGTGTAAATTTTCCTCTAGTTTTAAAGAGGACCTTTCAAACACAAGGTTGAACCACACATTATTTTATAATGGTGAACCACACCATTATAAAATAATGGTCCAGAAGGAGCTACTGAAGTTGCCCACAAGTGGTTGTGGACAAATGCTAGGTTCATGGACCCTCCTGAGAAATGCAAATCCTCTCCTCTCACATGCACACTTGGCTGTTTGCACTAGCATGATGGATGTTTTATGCTACTACCTAAGTCTCTTGGGCTCAGCAGTAAGATGTGTTCATGTCTGAAACTATCTCTGTTTGCAGGCTGGGGGTTTTCATTCAAACCGAACAACTCCAAGATGGCTGTGATCAGACTGCAGAAGGACACATTAAGCTTTTAGACAGCAAATCTAGAGTTGCCCCCCATTATTCTTCCTCAATAAATTCTTAAATATTTAATCAGGTGCTTTTCTGAGTTTATAGTATTCTGTCATTCAAAGAGCTTTTTCTTTTTCCATTAGTTCTTCATATACTGGCTTTCTTAAATCTATCTGTGAGAACAGTGTCTTGCTACACTGAATTATGTTGAATATTATCCTGAAATATAAATACTGAAGTGTATTTCCATGTATCACTAAGAGCTTATTGGGAAACCAAGTTAGCTTTGCAACAGCTGAGGCACTAATTTCCATCACTTTTTACTGTGGAAAATCAAACCAAATTACTCAGGCTGACTCTTGTCCCCATCCCTTATGTAGCATTGACTCCATGCAACTGTTAAGTGCAAAATCTGAAAATAAATGTTTTATTAACATAAGAACTCTTCTTGCCCTTTAAATTTCAGTATCCGCTGTGACCGGAGTTAATTCTGTTCTTGTATTTTCTTTATTGTAAGATGAGAAGCTCTAATCACATCAGACATTGCAGATTTTTTCTGTGCATACTTGTATATATAAATATGTATTATCATACATAATTCTAAGAACATACTTATACACACAGATATATATATATATATAGTTATATATATCTATATATATGTGTGTGTTATTTCTTCTTTTCCACTGACAATATGAAGTCAGATACAGACAATGGATTAAATAAGTTGCTTTGGAAGTAAATGATACTAAATGTTTAAACAGCCCAGCTGTCTGTGGTCAAATGCAGCATCTCACCAAACACTTCTCCAAAATTAAAATTCTTCCAAGGAATGATTTATAATTTAGACCCGTAAAAAGGTTTCCTGGACAGCATTTTTTTTCCCATATGTAATGTGGTTTTAAATCTACTTTCTGATCCAACTTTCTGCAGTTGTCTCTGAAATGGGCTTGGTGACAGACGGTGGCAAACCGCCTAAAGATGAGTAGATATTTTGACTCTCTAACATTCATGTCCAGAGTGGTTAGTTAATGTCTAGCATGGTAATGTCACAAAGAGGAAGTGGGCTGAGAGAATTGCTAATCAAGAATTACTTGTGCTGGACTCACAGAAGAAAAGCTAGGCAGCCAACTGCCCAGACTGATTCCTCTTATTCCATGAAGATTTAAATCTCTTTATAGGAGAGATTGTGTTCAAGCAGAACGCCTTTTGAAGTTAGTTTTTACCTGAACAGGAGCACATGAAGTCCCACTGGTGAGGACACCAATACGTGAAACTGCTTCCCTCTCTCGGGCCAACACAACCTCCCACGCAGTGCAGTTTGGTAACTGGTGGCGATATTCTTACCACTAAACTCCATTGACCTGGCCATCTTGCCACTTTTGTATGGCTCTTTTTTTTTTTTTTTTTAAGCTTCCCATAACTGCAAGTACAGGAAACTAACCTGGGTCAGTTCCAGCCCACTGTGAGCTGGCATTCTGGCACCAGGCAGAGATCCTGAGAAAAAGACACTTTTGTCTACCAGTGAAGAATTGGCACAAGAAGGGTTTGCCTTATGTGTAAACTGAACTCTGAGACTGGATTAACTTCCTAGCTGTGTCACAGTCAACCTGGGTACCTTTGGAGCCTCTTTCACTTCTGATGGGATTTTCAACAATATCTACAAAAAAGAGGTGCCAAATTTCTTATTGGTACTTAGTGCAGTGATTAGCACAGCACTACTTTATCCTCATTTGGAATACACTTAATGTCTTGAAATCCAAAGAGAAAGAAGTGGATATTATTATTTACTATGCTCAGAATTGTGCATATCCTATGAATATTCTCTCTAGAAGAATGATCTTGAGAAGATAATTTCTCCATTAAAAGATACAGCTGCATGTTATGACTTGTGCATGTACTTTTACATTATGGACAAGGTAATTTTGGCTGATTGTTTGAATAATGAATAAATTCAGAGACTGAATTCAGACTGAATTCAGACACCTAGTAATGATGCAAGAGCAAAATTCATCAAGGTAAAGGTTTACCATGAGTTATTTTCTGTGTTTCTGAGAACTGTGTAAACTGCACACACCAGTGAGTTGCCTGGCTGACCTACATCCCCTTCCATGCAGATGCCATGTTGGTGTCTCTGTCCCTCCTCTGCCTCAGGTCTCTTGCTGGTGGCAGCAGTGATCTCCATGCAGCATCGCCGATGTCTCAGTCCAGTCACCTTCCAGTTTGTGGCTGTGGCCAGTATCAGTGGCCACCTGTAGCCAGCACTGCCTTTGAACCCTGCCTTCACTACTAAGTTGAGAACACACTGTGGAGCTAAATGGACCTTGGGTCTGACCCAACATTTTGTCCTAACATTACTAAAATGTCTACCGGAGCATGTGAGAACATAAAATTATACTTGTCCACTCTCTGCCATTTGAAGTGCAATAATTTCCCGAGGCAGGGATAGTAGTTAATACCCTCAGACATCTTTCTATGGCTCTGTCCAATAGCATTTTAATTATGCTGGTATAAACTGAAGTATTTGCAAAAACCTGCTAGCAGTGATTCCTACAACTTAGCTACGCGTGTCATGAGGAACCACCTCCGCTTGTTTATTCTAAACCTTCTGGTTGTTAGTAGTTTAATCCAATGATCCTTCATTCTGGTACTTAAGGAAAGGACAATCATCCCTTGTTCACCCAGTCTGATGTACAACTCATCTTTGTAAATGTCCCTGCAGGGTGAAAGCAAAACACTGATTTTATTCTTGAAACAACTGTGAAAACCAAATATTTTTTACCCTGGGTGATCAAATTAAGCAACAAGAAGTGACTTGCCTTTATGAAGTTGCCCTGCTCTTCAGCTTCCAGATAAGACTGTTGATTTAGGTACAAGTTGTTGTTCCTGTTTTCTAAATTCGAGTGCCCAAGTTACAAGAGTTTTGCATACTGTTTGACTGACCTTTCAGGGTTATTTAAAAAAAAAAAAGAACATGGGAGGTTGCAGTTTTCACAGTCAGCACTGACTCAGGGCCATGAGAAGCAAGTCTGCAGAGGGAGAAGGTGGAATTTTTCATATGTTTTCTCACGTTAACCACACTGCAACAGTCTGTAATGAAAACTCAAAAAACTTCAGTCAGGCTCTGGCTCTGTGCAAACCTACAGGGGACATTTGTGTTTGCTTGATAGGCAGAAAATCATTTAGAGGCTGGGGGTTCATTCCCTGGAGTCACTGAACTTCCAGAAAAATATGAACAATATGTGAGTGTGCTCCAGAATGATTTGGGCTTCAAGCATGTAGTGAGTAATATTTTTTTCTACTAGAAAAGTAGGGTTGTAAGAGGTCTTCCTACATGAAGGTCTTTAAAAGACACAGAACATTTTTTGCACAATATTGAATATCAGATGCAAGTTCAAACAATCCAGGATGTATGTGCTGCAGCCCAAGGTTCAGGTATGGTTTATTTAGAATAATTGCCCAGTAGGATAGCTGTCCCTTTCTAGAGTGCACTGGAAAATCTAAAAATACTAGAAGTATCATCTTGTAAGATTTCTGAATACCTCTGTCAAGATAACAAATACCTTAAATTTTCCCTGGCTTCATAGTCAGCAATCTGCTAGACCTCAATCTCATGCCTATGAGTAATACTCTTACCTCAGAGCTGGACTGCTAATTAAACAAAAAAAATCCTTTATATCTCCAAAATAATATAGCTGAATACCCACCTGTTACAGAATTATATATGTCGATAATGGATTTAATTCATGGGGGGGGGGGGGGAGGGAGTATTACTTGTATTTTCTTCTTGTTAGTGTCAGCTGAGTGCTAAAGATCCCTCTTGTGCTGGGTGCAAAACATACCCTGTACAAAAGGAACATCTTGTCATGGTTTCCACCCTGAGCAGTGGAGAAGTTTGTTGTGTTTGTAAGGGGCAAACGAAACAGTAAGATGTCTTTGGGCACTGCCTCATATGGGACAGTGGTTTTGGAGTGCAGCCAGCTGAAGCTCAGCCACTCTCAAAACATCACACTTAAAGAGAGACCAGAAAAAGATTCATGACACTCAAGTATGTTCTGGGAGTTTCCATAAATTGAAACTTCAATTCCCATTGTTCTTGTTGCTATCACAACTGCACAAATGGTTCTGTACCCGCTGTGTTTCTCCTTTGTGTTGTGAAAATTGGTGCCTTACACAGAGCTTCCAGATGAAAAGATTAGGTTTAAATTTTCCTCATGGAACAAATTTCATTTGAGAGAGTCCATGTTTTACAGTCTAAAATTTCTTGTTCTTGGTGAACTTTTGCTGAATGTCCAGAATCCTGAAATAACCCCACAGCCGTTCCCCCTGGGAGACAGCCAAGGAGTCAGGGAAGCCCCAGCTTTCAGTGGTGCTGATACCTGGCTTGGCTGTTGGTAATAGAGGGAGCTTAGCTGAGCTGTTCCAATGTCTGAGCAGCTTCCTGCTGACTGGAAAAGTGGGGAGAATAAAAAGATTTCATCTAATTCTGACTGAAACCAAAATCTGAAAAAATGAAGTTTCCAGTTAGCAGGAAACCCCCTTTCCTGGCTGTCCTCCGTTCTAACTTGGATGACTTCACCCTCTTATCTAAACTCAGAATGCTTGTGCTTCTTACTTTGGAGTTTCTGTACACAAAGGAAATATATAAAGGTAGTGGATTATAATGATTGATCTAATGAGAAGCACAGAAGGGAATCACCTACATTTAAATTCCTAATGTGTTTCCTAACACTGTTTCTCTCTAAATAACTGGATAAATCAGACTAGGTTTTAACAGATGGTGTTACATATAGTTTCAGAAACGAATACTGACTATTGTAGTTGGAAGGGAATTTACTCTGTCAAAGTCTAGACAGGTTTTTAAATCAACGAATCTATAGTTATAAATCTATAAAATATGTAGGCCAGGAGCAAAAGTTAGGTCTATCCCTCTCACATGTAACACAGGGAATAGATTTTTCACCTGTTTTTCCCCACATTTATAGCAGCCATTCTTAGAGCAGGAGGCTCCTGCAAAGTTGTGCAGGTGGCTCTTGTGGGAGAGGACAGAGGCCTTCCATACAGCAGGGGAGGAGGAACTGTAGAAGATGGAAACAGCTTGGCCCCTGGCCAAAAGCTGCAATGGTTGGTAAGTTCAGCAACTTTATCATCCTGTGATTGAAAGTGAAGGACTCTTCCCTCAGGATGCTTATTAGAGCTCCCAACAAAGCTACGTGCTCCTGTGTGTTTTGGTAACGGGACTGAGCCAAAGGATTTTGATGAAGCACACTACCATTCGCTAGAATTAATAATCATATGGAATTCCAAACTCAGGTAAATAATTTAGGCATTGGTTCTGTGTTACATTGTAAGTTCCAAATCATCATTGGTATGTCCTGTTCACAATACCTTGTAATTCATACTTCCCTATCTCCATGTTCCACAACCCTTTGGAATCTGTCATTCTCTTGCCCTCTGGATGTAACCTACCTACCACTCTCCTCTTGCTCCATCAACCTCTTCACTCTTTGAATACTATTGTTTATGTATTGAATAGTAGATGTGTTATATATTCAATTATATCCTTACCAATTATTCTTCCATTTAATTCCATGCTGGTATATGATGCTTTTTTTCCCCCTGGATGTTCCAGTTCCTTTGATAATAGCTATTATTATTCTTGTAAATCATGCCTTGCATATAAAACAAAACATTTTGTACAGGTGTTCCCTTTAGCCAGGGGCACTTGGATTTGAAAGGTCCTCCATCAAGATTCAACAAACATAGGTTAATCCCACTGTCACAACCTCTACATGAGCTCAATTTTCATGAAAGAAACCAGAGGAAGATAGAAAAGAAACGGTGAGCAACAGCTTAAAGAAGATGGAGCATCTTTTTATTACTTGAATGACTCTACATGCAAAGAACACAGTCTGTGTTCTGTGAAATGACAGAATGTAATAAAATGAATGTAATCTGCAAAGGAAAAGACATGGCAGCAGAAAATATTGAAAAGCAGTCACAATAACAGTTCAGGTTAATGAGAACTAACACTAATAACACTGGTGTAACTGAAACGTCTCAATAGCAGTCCAGCAAGTAGAAGCATTTGTATAAAACAGCCAAAAATTAAATATTTTGCTAGGTATTTGATCTTATTTGATTTCTGGAACACATGTTGAGAAATTATAACATGTATAAATGGAGAAACACCATAAAAATTTGATTATCCCAAGGCCTTGGCATATTTACTGGAAAGAAAATTTTAGGAGAAATGACAGCCAATACTTGTTTTATTACTTTCATTTGAGTACTGGCACAAAGAAAAAAAAAATCTTAATCCAGGAGTTGTACCTGTGGTTTTTTAATATATTCTTTTGAGAGTTTTGCTCTACCTGACCTCAAAATATTTCACAAGAAGACACAGTATATTTTCATGAATGCTGAGGGTACACCAATGATACTCCCAATTCAGAAACAACAAAAACAGACCATTCTCAAAGATCTTGGAAAGGCTGGGTGATGATGGCTTAAAATCCAGTTGACAGAAATGGAAGGTTAGTGCTGGATATGAGATAATAAGCAGATTGAGGAGAAATGCTGATTTATTATTCATCGTTCATTTATCAGTAACACTTGAAAAAAGGTATACAGGATTCTGGAAATTTATGCCCAGTCCACCTGCTGAAAAAATCTTTAGAGCTTTCTTGTAGAAAAGTACAAAATGGACACAAGAGCTGAATCTGAACTGATAGTTTGAAAATGTCAGGGATGAGAGAAAGCAAACACCTATTCCCAGAGGCTCTGATGATACCAGGCAAAACTGCCAAATAATACTTCTAAGCAAAGCCCTGGGGCAAGCTTTCTCAAAAGCAGGTCAATGACTATAAACACGTGGCTTGTGCTTCTGGCACCTTCACTTGAAATGAAGAGCAATGCTCAAACCAGAAAAAGCCCAGCACAGGTAGGAAGAGCTTCCTGTTTCTGCCTACAAGCCACATGTTGGCACAGACAGACTGCAAACCACTGCTATCAGTAAGAGCTCAGCAGGCAGTTTCTCTACTTTGCATTGCAGCTGTATGAGTGCCAAAGAGAAGGCAGAGTCAGAAAAGACTTCAGCAGTAGCCGGCATTTTATCTGCACTTTTTGGAGAAAGTCCTCGGGGGAGGGGGGAAGCACCAGATCCTGACATTTTAGAAGTAGCTGTGGTGAGGTTCTCTAACAGAAAACGTTTTATGTTATGGGGTTAAATGCTCAAAAATGTTGAAATTTATACTAATGCTCTATCATAAATACTTCAAGGTGAAGTATACTCTATATTTGTGTACAGAGAGGTATGCATGTGTGGCACTTCCCTCAGTTCTCTGTCATAATGGTAACTTTTCTTTTCAAGTGCAGAAGGTTTGTCTGTGAAATCCTTAAGCTCAGAGGCACTTAACCTGTTGAGAACAACTCTTACACCTTTAACAAGACCAAATTTCTTTCTTATTTCCTTGTCGTTATCCCAATGTGCTTTTTCATCATCTCTTTTTTGCAAGTCTTCTTTGGATAGGAATGCAGTCTTGCTGAGGAACTGAAATGGGAAAGAGTAAAACTTGACTTATCAGGAAGTGAATGTAGTCTTTTTTTTCCCACCCCAGTTTATTTTTACAGCTTTTTTTCTACAGTGTCACATACCTTGGGCATGTGGCTTTGCAAGAAGAATTTAATTCAGGAGGGATCTTGCATGCCAGCCCTTTTCTGTTCTTCCATTGTTACTTTAAAAAATGATCACAATGGCACTCATCACCTGTTTTCAAAAACCCAACCTTCTCCCTTGGGAAATATCTTGCTATTATATTAAATTTGGCCCTACTGTTCTCTAAATAGCAATGGACCGCAATGCTTTTGTTCTGTTCAAATACTAGAAAAATCTTGGTATAACTCAAGACGTATTTTTTCTCAGCATTATTATGTAATTATATTTTTTTAAAACAGTGAAGTCTTATAGGCCTGCAAGCCTTAATTTCATTTCCTCTACAGTGATCGTATCCGCTGGACTTTTGTTTAACTTCCCCAGCAAAGCTGAGAAAAAACAAGTCACTCATCTTGCACAGCCTGTTATCAATATTCTGAATACTGCATTTTGCATTCAGCTATGTCCAACAGGGAGCAATTTGCTGTTCATTCACAGAGGCTCACCTGACCATCATGGGTTACCACCTGCTGCCTTTTCCCAGCAAGACTGAAGCAGTCCTCGGCCTGAGAGATTGTAGTCCTCTTGTGTGAAGAGAAATGTATTTCATTTGATGTTTTCTCTTGGGTTGTGGGGGTAGCACAGGCTGTAAGACATTTTATGTCCTGTTTCACAGCATCCTCTCTCAACAGCAGTGGATGTGAATCTTGGAATGTTAGCTCACGGACAGAGCGACACGTAATGAGACAAATTATGGTCTTCATAAACAACATATGGTGGCCGGATATTTTCATTTCTGCTGCCAGGTCCTCATGCCTCATTACATACAGAAGGTAGACTTGATGATTATAGATCATTAGAGCATTTCCCTTAAAGAGAGGAATTTCCAGTTGCTCTCCAATAGGACTAATAGATGAAAGTGCTAACTTAAAATCCTTATTCTTCATATTGGTGAGTGACTTTAAAATTTCTGAAACAGCACTGTTAGATGACTTTACAATAAGAGGATAGAATTTTGCTGTCTTTTCATCTGGCTCTTCTTGCACAAGGTCTTTCACTGGGGTTATTTGGGAACATTTCTCATCTTCAGTTACATCAGGACTAGAACAGGGTGTGGTTAAATCTGGGCTGCTTGGTATTAAAGACTTTGAAAAATTGTGCCAGAGGGATATGGAACTCTCTTGCATCCTTATTACTGGCCATATGTAAATTACAGATTGTGTTTCTGTAGCTTGCCTTGCTTCAGAGGCGCTGCTCGCTGCAGCTACAAGGAGTTGCTGTAGTTTAGATGGGAAAAAAGATAGTGGTATTGATGTGACTTTGGCTTGATGTGGTATCTCTAGATCAGGTTTTACAATCTGTGCCTTTGGTTCTTCAGTAACTTTACAAGGATCAGAGATTTCGGAAGTGGGTACTCTGTCTTCTTGGTTAGCATGACTTAGGGAGAAACCTCTTTGCAGAGAGTGCCTTGCAGCTAAGTTTTCATTACTTTGTGCCTTAAAATCGGTTGAGAACTTTCCTCTGCCAGCAGAGGACATGACACTGTTTTCTAGCATGTTGACATCTTCTTTGCTGCTCATTTGCTGATCCTCTCCAAGCAGGGCAGATGGCGCCCTGGTATCCACCCCCTAATTAGCGCTGTGGTTTTACTCAATGGCTTCTGTTTAGACAGATAAGCTTTTGTGAGGGGCAGTTGTACACGTTGGAAAGGCTTCTGGAGGAAAGAGAATGCAAAAGGACTTTCAGCAGGTCTCATCTATTTTCACCTCTTTCCTGAAGGGCTTCACTTCTGCAGCCTGACATGCTTAAAATAAAAGTGGACAGAAATTAACATGTGATTACATGTTTGTAAATGCCGACGGGGATTTTTCTTCATTACATCAAAGAAAATTAATAAACAGAAACATATTTGTCATGTAAGTATTAAACACAGCTCATCCAGCCAGTAGAATTTTTCTGCAATAGCAATTTGCTGTCAGATACTTCCAGTCTTGACTTAAGTTGGCAGTGAGTTTCTGCTTGCTTCTGTAGGAATTTACCCAATACTGCAAGCTGCTGGTGGACAGGATCTATTTTGTTTAGATGTAGCACTCCCTCGTGTCAGAAGATACAATCTTCTTAGACACAACACCATTGAAATCAATGCACATTTTTAATAAAATGGTCTTAACCAAAGGCCTTTATAATCAGTTCTGTACTTTGCTGGCAGAATGCTTTAACTTCAGCATTCAACCCCAGCCCACCCTACTCTCTGCTGTAGCAGAATCAGACCCAGTAGCTTTGTCATAGCTTTTAATAAAGATTTAAAAAAATTTAAAAAAACCACGTTCAGATGTTTATCTGATACATATTACAATCTTCTAAGCATCAGTGAAACTGCAAAATGCTAAACAATAATAAAAACATAGTTGAATGTACAGGAGAAGGAAACATGAAATTTAAATTTCTATCCTTTGTAAATTTGAGAGAAATCAACAAATTAATTTGAATTAACTGCTGCTTCTCCAGTGGTTATATTCTTCTAGGAATAACCTACTCATCACTACAGACTTGATTTTGTAGAAAGGAAACATTCACACTCACATTATTTGCATGTCAATCACACAACTCTAAGGTGTTTTTTAGCCTTCCTAAACATTAAAAACCACAGTGAGTTTCACCTCCATAACTGAAGAGATTCTACTACTTAACTTACAAAAAGAAATGTAATAAAGACAAGGTCATCAAGCCTCTGTTTAGGATCATGAAAATTAAATTTTCAGAGTCTTTTTATCTAGCAAAAATGAATAAACTGAAAAATAAAATGACATTTTGTCCTCATCTAGGCCGTATCTCCTGCATTTATGATGCATACATCAAGATGTAATCACCCAGTTCCAGGACTCTAATCAAGAATTATCAGAAATAATTATATCAATTGTCAGCAAGTTATTTGAATAATCAATTGTACATATAGGAGGAGTGAGGCCTTCCGTAGAAGCAGACACTAAATCAATTCCTTTGCTTTATCTGATGAGCAGGGGTTCTTTTGTTCTGCTTTTTCACTTCTGAGGTTAGGGGTTTTTTACTACATCCAGCGCTGCAGTGTGATAAAGCTAGGGCCAGTCCTCTGATCTAGAAAGTCTCTTGGCATCCTAAAAAAACCTCTAGAAACCTAGAGACACAGCAATTAAACTAAAATTAAAAAAAAGGTTTATATTTTTGAGCTAGAAAAATCCTGGTTAATTGCGAAGCCAGCTGAAATAGAGGCAAATATCACTGCAGAAGAGAAAGTCTCTGATTCTCAGAAGTCATAGCTCAAATGTGAAAGCTCTGAACTAATTGATGAAGTGATGGAGCTCATCTAATATAGTCTCCAACTTTGATGATGAATGTACTGTACCTTACAGTGCACATCTTAATGTACAGTACTGACCTTGGTTGTCTCATTTTGTGAATCCTTGAGTTTAATATATTAACCCTTGTGTCATGGGTCTCAAGGTTCCCAATAATACTGAAAAAATAATTACTATATTTACATGCCTTAAAATGTCCTTATTTACACACAAAAAAAAATCTGAAAGAAACCCTTCTTTCTTCTTCCACCTTAAAAGCTGCAGCCTGCCAAGCAGAATTTCACACTTAGAAGCTGAGCAGCACAGATTTCCCCATTACTTTGATTTCATGGATATAAATCTTTTCCATCTGAAGTGGTCTCACAATCTCATTTTTATGCCTGTGGCTCACCATTGCCCTATCTTCACCAGAGATGAAGACAGCAAAGAATCTTAAATGAGCAAAATTCATATTTCACATTTTATTTTTGATAAAAATGCGTCATGCACATGCAAGGGGTCCTTCTAGCCCGGTCCCTGCCTCTGCTGGTGGCCAAAGCGAAGGCCCACCAATAACCCGAGTAGAGGCCATGCACATGGTGACAATTCCCTGGGTGTCCCCCGGCTCTGAGAGTGGGAGGCACAAGGCCCTTCCGAGCCAGCAAGGCTTTCTCCATGGGTTTCCTGCTGGCACCAGGCCCTGCTGTGCAACACCCTCAGTTTCCCCATCAGCCTTGACCCCACAGTGGTGCCCATGGGGCTCTGTTTGGGCTCCTGGTGTGGGGTCAAGCCCGGCTCTCAGCAGGACAGCCAGGGTGGGCGGGAGGAATGGAGCAGGGGGCTGGCGTTTGGTTACCATTACACCAGAGTGAAGGCACCGCGCTGGAAATGCAGCCTCCAACTGCAGCAGCAACTGCTGAGGCAACTGCCATAACTGCGGAGAGCCTTCCAGAACCTTCCAAAGGCTGCTGAACACCTCTTGTGCTGACTCGGGGTGGGGGGGGGGGGGAAGAAGGGGGCAGGAAACAAAGAGACCACTTACCCAGATCTTCATGTGGCAACAGAGAGAATTTATTCCCCAGCCCTTCCTTATGAAGCGAATTTGAAAAGCCCAGCCTGGATACTTCCATTGGTCTGATCCCTGCGCCCCGTCAAGTTCCAGCCAGTGACATCCCAGCAGCCTTGGGAGCGATGTGACTGGGCGAGGCCCCTGCCAGTCAGCCCAGGGGCTGGCTAAGTCACACTGTGCTGGCCAGCTTGTGCTGTGATACATGGCAACATCTCACCCTTCTGTCTTTATAAATTTGTGATCTGCTCTCTGTCACCCATCTGAAAGGGCCCTTTGCAAACGGGGGCACAGAAGACAGCATGGGTCTAATTTGCACTGGAGCTGCAGCATTCACATCCAGGATCTGCCAGGCAACAGCTCAGGTTAGCATTGGTCACAGGCTTGATGTTTATAGTTTACAACTTACCTCTAAAACCAAGAAACTACTTAACTTTTAAACCATTTATCCTGTAGGGGAAAACCCAGCTACTAGAGAAAACAATCGGCAAACAGAAAAACAGTTTGTAAACAGGAAACATAATTTGTAAGCAAATCAAGCCCTTATATGAACTGACACTTCAAGACTCCTTTCCATGAGATAGGTCCTTGTGATGGTTCTTGAGAGGACATCAGGATAAGCAGACATAACCAGTATGTTCCAGTGTCCATTGAAACACATTTATCATATTTAGGCAGCTGATTATCATAGGATTATTGTGCTGTTATATGATTGGTTGAAAGACATGAGAACATAATGCTACGTGAGACTAAAAGGGGAGGGGGAGTGTACATTCACCCAACCTTTTTCCCCTTTTTTTCTTTGTATTAATAACTAAAAATAGGAACAAAAACATGGACTTTGAACAGTATTAATAAGGTAGAGGGTTGCTGAGGGGGTCTCTTTTTCACTGTGAGGACTTGAAGGAACCTCTTCTGGATGAGGCTTTCTCATTTATCTCAAAGGAAAAAGGGTTTAACTTTTGTAAAGTTTGTATACTAATATATTTTTCTTAGAGGTTTTCTGTATTTTTTTTAAAACAAGCTTGTGTTAATATCTAGTGCAAACCAAAATTTTTAACATGAACAACTTACGAATGATTGAAGAAATATAGGTATTTAAATTTTCTAGTTAATATGGTAACAGTGCAAGCAATATTAACAGATGACTTTTAGATTTTTGGGGATTTTTAAAATGATGACAGGTGGTAAATTCTCAGTTAAAAAGAAATTTGTGACTGAAATTTGCTTATGATATTTCTAAATTAATGTTCTATGTATGCTTTAGTGGATCTAGAATGATTATATTCTATATCTAGAATGATTATATTTAGTGGATCTAGGATGATTATAGTCTTTGAATCTTCCAGGTCGATCTAGATGTATTACAAGAAATACAATGAGAAAACTTCTTATTAAAATATGTTCTAGGGTCTCTGTAATGCACTGTAGCCCATGTCTGAGACAGAAGCATAATATTTTCATAGTAGCTGTCACAGACTCAGTTATCAGAGGCTTATTAATTTTTGTTTTAGCTAGCATAAACAACAATAATAAATATTGTACTGTGAGTTCTAGGACATACTTCTGTCCTGGTTTGAAAAGACAGTGTCTAATAAGGAAGGCAGGAGCCTCCCCTGAACAGCAACTGTAAACCCCCTCCCTCCAAATTGTTATAAATTTGAAATTAAGGGAAGCTCTCAGGCAAAGATATGGGAGCAGGAATAACAGTTCTTTATTAGGGAAGAAAATTTTAAAAATAAAATAAACAATGCAATTAATCAAACAACACTGACAGAATACAACCTGACACCCTGTTGTTGGTAGCAGTCCAATTGGAATTGTGGCTGCAGTCCTCCTGGAGTGGCAGATGGGGTTCTGTTAGAGCAGTGATGCTATAGAAGGGTATAGTCTTCCTCTGAAGATCCAGTGGAAAAGGCAGCTGCTCCTCTGGGAGCCCAGTGAAAAGGCTGTTCTAGTGTCCCACAATCTCAGAGTATATCCAGATAGGAATGCTTAGTTGGAATGCTTGGTTCTTCCCTCTGGGCAGAGCATCTCACAATGGGTTGCTGTAATTTTATCAGTCATGCTATGACACTCAATGGCCCATTGACAGCA
The DNA here is from genome assembly GCF_037042795.1 of Molothrus aeneus. NCBI lineage: Eukaryota > Metazoa > Chordata > Aves > Passeriformes > Icteridae > Molothrus > Molothrus aeneus. Next base: position 45,864,590 of record NC_089648.1, read on the forward strand.
GATGTCTCCCCTGTCTCCCCGGAGGGAGGATTGGTTTGTGGAAGACATAAAGAAAACTGCCCAATTAACAGAAGATAACTGGTACACTTCTAACAGGTGGCAAACAGAGTACACATTGCCTTGCAATCTAGGACAAGTTCTTAGGCTGTTGTGCAATTTTGTAACCCTTGTGTGACACTCCTTCAATATTTTTACCCTTAGCACATGTTATTAGTCTGGAATATGAGAACCTTTCAGAGGGGGACTGTGAAGTTTCATTGAGGTTTATGGGGTAGAAACTTGGTCTTAGTTTGCTTTTTCACTGCCCATATGCGGGGAGGTGCTGGTTTCCTGCTGGACTTGGTGAGAGAGTGACCCTCTCTCAGCTGCTGTGGAATGGCTGTGCCATGTGGCCAGCACCATCTTTTCAGGACAGTTTGGTTGCTGTTATTCCCACAGCACCGCATGCCTGCACATTTCCTTCCACTGCTTTTTGCTGGGTGGGCCCCCACAGGAGCTTTTCCCACACTCTGCTTCTGGGTTTGGTGTCTGCAGCTCTTCTCAGGTGCCAGGGATGGCAGCTCTCCCTGTGGCTCACCAAACCTGTCCCCACCTTTCCTGGGGGAGCCCTGGAGGCTCTGTCCGAGCCCTCCCCATTGTACAGCCTGGCCACAGGGTCTTGCATGGTCCACAGGTCCTTCAGATGTCCTTGTCCTCCAGCCAGTGCTCGGTGGCTCTGGAAGGGAAGGCATTAGCAGCTCCAAGCCTCCCTCCTGGCCTTTCCTGAGCACTGTTTCCCTTGCATTGCCAAGCAGGGCTCAGGAGCGGAGGCAAAAACAAGCCCTGTGGCCAAGGTGAGCAACAAAGACTGTGCCCCTGGCACACCTGTGCTGGCCCTGCCCATCCCAGCCCATGCCATTATTCCCTGCTGTGGCCCAGCTCAGCTCAGCCCAGCCCTGCAGGAACCTGGGTGACAGCCCATCACTTGCTCTGCTGCCAAGGAGGCTGCAAACGAGGTGTTCCTTACCTGCTCACAGCTTGGAGAAGGGACAGAAGGTTTCAATGTCAACCCTCTATCTGGCTTTTTCATACTGATTTGGGAATGTGACACAGCATGTCAGACAATGAATAGAATTAGACTTCATATTGGTTTTGTTCGGGGTTTTTTTGTTTGGGGTTTTTTGGGTTTTTTTTTGGCCTGCACAACAGTTTTATTTAAATGCCTAGCAAAATAATCAAATTTATTTCAGTGGGTTCTGGACCAAGTCCTAGCATATCAAGCACTTGCTCATAATACACTGTGTTTATTTATCTGTTTCAGTTGCTGAGCTTGACATATAAATATGATATATACTGGACCAGTTTTGAAAAGAGGTGGCTTCCCTCAGCTTGTGACAAATCCTGTTTGGAAACAGTGCATAGCCTCCAAGGGGAAACTTGAAGAATAGGGAAGGGCAAGCACCCCTGTACAGCGTGAGAGAGTAAGCTATGACCACATGCAGCACCAGAACAAAGAACACCACACAGATATGCTTGTGGGCCTGCAAGGTACCAGCTAAAGTCTGCACATGCCTCAGAAAAATATGGGTTTGTAGTGTTTCCTGCGAGCAGCTATGCCCTGCCATCATGCCTGTACAGCACAGCACAGGCACTGGAACGCATCAGCTGTGTCAGATGGGAGTGCTGGGGGTGTGAGGTGCCCTGCACAGCTCCTCAGTGTGTCAGCACAGCCTCCCGTGCCTCTGCTGTCAGGGTTCTTCCACCACCCCGGGCTCCAGGGCACCTGAGGTGCTCAGTCCAGCCACAAGCTGGCAGTGTCCCTGTTCTTGTAATGTGTGGCTCTTACCAACATGTGGCCCAAGAGACTGAGTGGACTGCCTGCACTCCTTGAGCAAGATTTTTGGGGCCTTACAGCAACCTAGAAGGGCACTAAGTAAAGCAGATGCTTGGGAAGCTCTATTCAGTTGTGAAAAATGCATGTATTTTATGATTGGCTTTTCGCAAATATTAAAATGAATATTATATGTGTTGTGTTAGAAAGTAATGCTGTATAAATTCTCTTAAGTACTGTGTTAAATATAGTCTTAGGTTATAAAAATTGTTAAAATAGAAACGATGCTATGTAGGATACTTTTTTTAAAAAGAAAGGACTCACAGCGAGATAGCAGCCACAGGACACCTAAATCTTCCAGAGAAGAAGAATTTATGGCCCTCTTATCAGAAGAAACGAACTTCTTCCCGCCTCGAAGGCACGGTTAGGATTTGGAGGAAGAAGTTGACGATGACCAGACAGAATCCTGTATTTGAATGGAATTTATGCATCATGTATGAAGTGTATGAATATGCAACAGGCTATTGTTTTTAAGAGTTAATCCTTGGGGTCCTTTTTTGGGCTCCTGCTGCCCAGAAAAAGGTGCCCGGACGTCCGTAACTCTTTGTCTTTATTGTCTCATATTGTCCTAATTCAGTTTGTCCAAATTATTATTACTCTAATTGTATTACTATTTTTATAACCATTTTATTACTATTAAACTTTTAAAATTTTGAAAACAAGTGATTGGCGTTTTTAACACAGTGAACCACAATTAACTTAATCTCATTATTTCTATGCAACTTCCATAACTGAACAGATATTACATTCAAATATCTTCCTTTTCAGATGATTCCACATATTGCAGTCCTTAGCTGATGCCTGCTCCTCATTGATTTTTACAGTCACTAACTAGATGCTTCATGGTCACCAGCTGTGTGAGGAAGATGGCAGAATTATGTCTCTCAGTGCTAAAGTCTGATGTTTGATGTCTCTCAGCTTGGGTCTGCCAGGTTTTCATGATTGTAAATCCAGCTTCTTGTGCTTGGGCACAACAGTCCAGAATGAGTCAGTAGCTTCCAAGAGCGTGGGCTGGGCTAAGGAGTGCCCAGGGAGATGGTGGATTCCCCATCTCTGGAGGTGTTTAAGGAGCGACTGCGTGTGCCAGTTATCCTTCAGCTTAGACTCGATCTTAGAGGGAGGTCTTTTCCAACCGGATTGTTCTGTCTGAAAGTATACCAGGATCTTACATATCAAAGAACAGCCTGCCTTAACTTTTACACGTTCCACATTTTGCACCGCGGGCACCCTCAGGACTGCGGGGACGGCCCGCCCCGTCCCGTCGCGCCCCGCCCCTGACGGATCCTCCGCGGGATCCTCCGCGCCGCCAGAGGGCGCCAGCCGGGAGCGGGCCGGGCTGTTCCATGCGCGACCATGGCGGTGCTGCTGGAGACCACGGTGGGCGACCTGGTCATCGACCTGTACACGGAGGAGCGGCCCCGCGGTACGAGCCGAGCCCGCCGGCACCGGCTTTCCCTGGGTCCCGCCGGCACCGGGCTCGCCCCTGACCCCCCCGGCACCGGCTTTCCCCTTGCGCGGGCGGGTGGCGGCCTCGCTCGGCACAGAGGCCTGCTCGCGGCCGCAAACGTAGTATCTGTAATATCTGCTAAATAGAAGGGTACCGTGAGCTTCTTTCTCAAGCGTTTGAAAAGAAACGGAGGGGGGAAGTGTGTTTCTGTATAACCAGCCGTGTTTAGGGTTTTTTGAATCGCTGTGGAGATGGTTTGTAGTAAGGGAGGAACTGTTACACCTCTTTCGAGCATTTCTCTCAGCGTTTATAGGCTCTACCCTGATAGCCTCGGTACAGTCTGCTCCAAAACCACTCTTCTGCACGTTAAACTAGGGCTCTGTTCTATATATTCTTATTCTATCTGGAGTTTCCTCTGTAAATGTTGCTATAATTTCTTGCAGCTTGTCTGAATTTCCTGAAGCTCTGCAAAGTCAAATACTACAATTATTGTCTTATTTATAATGTACAGGTGAGTATTCTCAATTCCTTTTTTTTGGTTGGTTTAAATTCACAAACATGAAAGCAATATCTTATGTGATTCTCCTTTGTGACAGAGGGATTTTATTATACAAACTGGCGACCCCATGGGAACTGGTCGTGGCGGGGAATCCATATTTTGGTAAGTGTTTATGTATACAAATGATACATACATATGTATATATCTATATATATATATCTCAACAGAGAATTTGTGTGAGGGAGTAGGTTAGATTGTCTTCTGGTTAGATTGTCTTCAGCTTTCTTGGGGCAGAATTACTGGTGGGAAATAAAGATGTTGATATATAAGCTTCTTTGGTTTTCATACTTAGATACCTTTTAAATTTCTCTGCTGCCTTTGGCCATTCATTGTTTTTTTCTTGGACATTGTTCTGTCTCTGACCTTAGAAGTGAAGTTACAGGTAACAACTTGTACATACGTTTCTGTTTGTTTAAAAGCTGGCAAATAACTATGTTTGGTAAGAAAAGTATCATGACTAAATGCTCTGTTGAAGACAGAATCAATTAGCATTGTTAATACATTTATTCTTATAACAAAATGTACTAAATTAAGCATGAGTGGAGTATAGAGGCTATGCTTGATTTCCTCTTTGTATAAGAAAGTGATCTCCTTACTTGAGTTTGTTTTAGTCATGTTGGATGTTTATAAGGAAATTGCTTTTCTTATTTGTTCAGGAAGTTTTCAGTGGTCATGGAGACGAGTTGAAGAAGTCATTCAAACAGCTAGGATGGAGTCAAAGTGCATGTGTTGTGTATGATTTGTTTGAAATAGTTATTAAAAGTAAAATTAAAGTTACAGAACAGAACTAATTACCAGGGAGATGTTGGGGAACACAATTTACAGCAATAAAAGAGTTCAGCTGGAACAGAGACAGTGTTTCTAGACTAGTGTCGGCTTTTGTAAGTCAGTGTGTCAGAGCCTCATAAATACAAAACGTGGAGCTCATGGATCCATGAATCACCACTCCAGTGGTGCTGGAAGCAGTGTACCTGTGATAAGCAGATGCAAGTCTAGGTGGGTAACCTCGCCAGGCTTGCCTGTCTCTGCACACAAGTAAATTAAGTTTTTTTTGATATGATACAAGTCTCCTAAGATTTACTGGTATGGCAAATAGGGAAGTACAGTGTGATGAGAGAGTGTCAGATCCTATCTGGCAATAGCATGGAGAAGGTCAGTTCATCTTTTGTACCTGTTTACAGCAGGTACAAAACTCCAGTCCATGGGACTGGAGTTTGTGTTCTTGCAGGCAAAGTTTAATTTGAATCATATCTTCATAGAGGCTAGCACCTGCTTAGCAGAACGAGTTTGAACACAGCACTATCCTTACTTTTGGGCAAATATGGTCATTCATCATGCATCCGTCAGTTTATGGAATGAGACAAAATAAGTGATAGCAGGGTTAGACATAAAAAATAAAAAAGAATGCAACAATTAGCTATATCCTGTATATCCCAAATTACTGTATGTAGTCCTGTCGGTGTGATGAACTGATTTTGCACATAGATGTATTGCTTTTCTGTTTCTCTTGGGAGATAAATTTTTGATGTAAATAAACACTGCATTTCTACAATGTGGAATAACTTATTTTTGCAGAATCTACTTAAAATGTATAGTTCCTTCATGCCTCAGAAAAATGCTACATACTCTACTTAAAAATATATAAGTATACCTTTCCCAGCCCCCAAAAAACTCTGTGAAATGTCCAGAGAAAAATTTGTTGTTCTTTGTACTATAAATTGTGGAAGTGTACAGGTCCATAAATACGTTCATAAAATACAGGTTTATTTGAAGGCCTAATGTAAATATGAAATGTAAAAATTTTTTGAGATGTCATTTAGAGTTTTACAATGTTTGGTTAGCTCACTTTTAAAAATTCATTTTTCTTGTAACTTATTTGTTATATATGTTTTTTTAGTCAACTGTATGGTGATCAAGCCAGATTTTTTGAGGCAGAAAAGGTGCCGAGAATCAAGCACAAGAAGAAGGGAACTGTGTCCATGGTGAACAATGGCAGTGATCAGCATGGATCACAGGTCAGCACTATGTTAATACTTTGATGTGATTTTGCTAATGTATAAAATAGTCAGGAAAAAAATTCTCTAGTTAAATGAAGTGAAAATTAAGGAAACTGAGTTTTGAAATAATGTTGATATTTTCTGGTTATGACTTTGTGTTAGTTTGGAAATTGAAATAATATCACAGTTTCTCCTGTATGGTTACTTGAAAGGGCATTAATAGTGTAAGTTTACAGTTTTACCCCAGTGCTGGTGTAAAAACAGTTTTCGAAAGTGGTCTTGTTCTCTTTGCTGTTCATGTGCACAAAGATTTTGCTGTAGGTAATTCTTTTTACTTACTTTGTAAGGTTTTTTTTTGTTTTTAAAGCTCATAGAACACTGTTATTTCTGAATTATTATTATTATAGGTGCACTGTCACTTCTGTGAATTAAAATGCCTTACTTGTAATATCCATATATTTTAATTTTTAAAAAGAGGGATTTTTGATAATCAAAGAACAATTTTTAAAAAGGCAGGATTTTATTCGAGCTAGAGCTTATAATATATACAGGTAATTATGGTGCTTCCCTGCATTGTATATATAAAATGGCATAGTTGGGGTATTTAGGAAAAAGAGATGACAAGAGTATTTATACTTAAGATGCAGCCTGTTGTATATGCAGGCATGTGGGAATGAATGCTGATCCCAGGAACATTATTGCAGCTTCTTCCTTGGGAAGGAAAAATTCCAGAAAGGAACTACATGGAGTTGCCTTACAAGTATAGTGTAGTTCAGTGTAACCTTTACCAAATACTAACCAGTCTTAACTGTGCTGTAGAGAGAGTGAGGAGTGGGATGTTACCAGTCAGACTGTAAGGTGTGGGTGCAGCAGTTGTGTCCTGTTATTTGTGAATATCTGCCTCTTCCTCCCTCCTCCATTACCAAGTGCCCTCTAGAATTTGTTACTAAATTCTCAGTTGGTATCAATTTTCAGTTTCAGTTTTACCTTAAGGTGAAGATCTGATTTGTGATAAGACAGTGCCAGTTCAGTTGATCTAAGTCAGTGTGTGTTAGTACTTCTCTCAGTGCTGCTGCATGCTGTTTTTCAGGACACAGGGGTTTGTGGGAAGAAAGGAAAAAAGTCTGGATAGAATAGGTAAAGATAGTAGGTAAAGGTAGTACTATGGGAGTTAGGTAAAGATAGTAGTAGGGTGTTTTTGCCAAATTTATGAAAAAGTACCTGCCGAATGCTGCTTGGTGAACAGGTGATTTGAGCTCAGCTCACAAGGGGTAGCCTTGCTCTTTCTGTCCTCTCCCTTTCATCAGCTGTGATGCCAGTCACAACCTTTGCTGGTCTTGCTCACCAAACCTCCCCAGCAGAGATCTCTCTGCTCCTCCAGTGCCCTTGTGCCCGATTACCAATTCACAGAAGGGTCCTGTGAGCTGCACCCACAGGCTCCTGCAGAGGGAGATTTCCTCAGGTAGTGGCTATGAGCTGTACATTATTGGCTCACCATGTTCCCAGAGCAATCTGCTACAAAAAATGGGAAGAGGTTTTTTTTATCCCCTCCCACTGAATTTTTTGAGAGTGTGTTAAGGTAAAAAAAAAAACGCAACCTGAATTTTTCTATTTACTGTTCCTAGTTTTGTATCTTCTTTTGTAGTTCCTCATTACCACAGGAGAAAACCTGGATTACCTTGATGGTGTACATACAGTATTTGGAGAAGTGACAGAAGGCTTGGATGTGTTGAAGACAATTAATGAAACCTTTGTAGATAAGGATTTTATCCCATATCAAGATATCAGGTGTGACTGCTTTTAACTTGACTTTTTGAGGAATACCTTACTATTGAATGAGTTTACTTCTTTTGGAAACTAGATGAATATCATGATGTCAGGTGACCTGTACGTGCTATCTTAAATCCTTTTTTTCCCCTAGTATTAGTAGCAAAATCAACAAGCACTAAATAAACAAATATGTACAAAAATATTTAGCCATGTTGCCCTTCCAAAAGCATCAGTGCTAGAATTCACAAGCAAACAGGATATTTGGCTGTTTGGGATGCAACTGAGATTTAGTGGGGCTGGTCTGGTGTTAGTTGGGTAAACTAAGTTTTACTTGCATGTAACCAATGCTGATCTTGATTTTGTTTTCTCTAAGGATAAATCATACAGTAATTTTAGATGATCCCTTTGATGACCCACCTGGGTTGTGTGTTCCCGATCGCTCACCAGAACCTACAAAGGAGCAGCTCGACGTGAGTGTTCGCAACAGGGAAAAGTTGGAAGAAATAATTTAAAAAGTTTATCTCAATTAGTGTCCAGCACAGATTTGGCCAAAATAACAAATCAGTCTTCAAGTTTTTGTGTCTCAAATCTGTGTCCTAAAAGAGCTACACATTTTTTCATGCAGGAGGTGTTCTTCTACTGTGCCAGCTTGATGTGTCAAATGCTTGTCAGTTATTTGGGGCTACTGCTGTGTTTAGTCAAATACAGTTCCTTAACCTTTCAAGAGAAGGTTAAATCATGACTTGGGTGCTCTCCCCTGTGGCTCCAGTGGAGTTGTGTTTTAAAGCTGTATTTTAGGTTTCTATTTACAGTGTAGATAAGCAGAACATTCAGAATATTCAACACTAGTATTACTGGTTTTCTGTGTACTCTGGTAGAAGACAAAGTATAGCTAACATTATCAATATTAAAATGGTTACTGTTGTTTTCCTTTTAAATGTGAATAGGTTGTGTTTCAGTGGAAGTAATCTTGGTCATTCTTGAGTTATATGTGCAGGCACACATACTGCTATGGGCTATTTGTTCAAACAGAAGGAATTTTATAAAAAAAATATTTGCAGTTATTAATAATTTACTAATGGTATGCAGTCACAGAAGTTATATGTGAGATTATCCCCTTGTATGGAAACAGTTGTTTCTAGTAATGAATTAATTAACTAGAGAAAATATTGTTTCTTTTTAAGCTTAATAGATACAATTGCAAGATTGAAATTAGGGTTTCATGGTATGTGTGCACAGTGGTTGATCTCTGATGTACCTTCAGATATGTTAAGAATAAGGTATTTAGTAGCTCACTGCAAGCAGCATAGAGATGTGAAGACTTGTACTGAATTTTTTTCCTCCTAGCCTGTCTGAGGATAGGCATATCCTCCCCTTTTAGCATAGAAATGTCTGTAAGAAAGGCAGCATTCCAGAGATGCTGGTGAGGAGAAAAAAATAAACCTCAAGTCCTGCCTAGGTACAGATGTATAAAACCAAAATTATTATTGTGCTATGCTCTATTTAATGTCTTGCTAGACATAACAAATATTTGCAGTGTTCCTTACCTTCATTTGTGGCAGGAGTTACCTGGATGAATTGATATTTGTGGTGAGCTGTTGAGTGGGTGGGTATATATAAAATAATTTCGAATACCTAACTGAATATGATTCAGACTAGTCACAGAAGTTCAGAAATAGTTCACAGTGCCTAGAAATAGTTCACAGTGCCTGAAATATGAAGATAACATCTTCTCTTTTTTTCTTCTAATCAAAGTGGGAAGAACAGAGTGAAAGCCCAGTTCTGCAGACATACAGTGCTTAAGCATTTTTTGTGTCTTGAGGGGTGAGGGAAGAGGTTGTCCCAGTAATGGTTGGAAAGTGAGAGAGTTTTTGGTGATGGCTTGGTAATAAATATCCTTTTCCTTCATTTTTCAGAGTGGCAGAATAGGAGCAGATGAAGAAATTGATGACATGAAAGGACGGACTGCAGAGGAAATAGAAGAAGTTCAGGCAGAAAAAGAAGCAAAAACTCGTGCCATTCTTTTGGAAATGGTGAACATCTTTCTGTATTTACCTTTTAGATCATATTCCTCTCTATGTGTGCGTGTTATTAAGTCTAGGAGGATGTGTACTGTTTATCTTGAAATTTCCTATCTGAGGATCATGTCATGTTTCAGAATCTGCTGTTAAATATCTGTTGTACAATGAAAGAATTGATCATGAGCGTTCATGTTGTGGTTTTCTGATAAAACCAGTGATACTTCATTGTCAGAGTGGTCCAGTGGAGGCCTTCTAAAAACTTGCTAGAAATTAATCCAATTAAAAAATGTAACAGACATGGTATGCCACTGGAATACCTGCACTCATTGAAGAGTTTTAGCATGTGTGGGAGAGAGCTGAGCTAATTTGTGACAAACTCCTCCCAATGCATAGAGTGGTAACTCCATAGTAACAAAAATTGTAAATAGGCTTTGAAGTCCTTTTTCTTTTTTTTTAAGAAAAAAGAAAAGTAAATAAAAAGTATGCACCATTGAAAGATGAGTGAATCCATCTAACTTCCTTACAACTACCAAATTCAAATTTGTGTGAATAATTTGCAGCAGAGACTTATTCCAAGATCAAGCCAGATCTGGCCACAATGTTGCAGAAGATTTGTAGGGACAAACAGGGTACACTTCCACCTTTTGGAACTTTTTTATGCTAAGACCAGAAAAAGCAAAGTAGAACGTATTTGTGAACTTTCGTGAATTCCAGCAGTGGAATTGCAAATAAATAGTAAATTTTAGGTGCTATAGAAAACTTTTTTTTTGTGACACTGAGTAGCAGAAATATTTAATAAAGTTTTGATTTTGTGATAGGAATGTGAGATGACACAAAAAATGTGTTCCCAGTGTGCTGTGCTATCTACAGAGAGCTTTAGGCCAAAGTGATGAATGTCTTCTTTCTGTATATCCCAGGTGGGAGACTTGCCAGATGCAGACATCAAGCCACCAGAAAATGTGCTTTTTGTTTGTAAACTGAATCCTGTGACCACAGGTGAAGACCTGGAGATAATATTTTCACGATTTGGTCCCATTAAAAGGTAATTATGATAAAAGAGAAAACCTTCTTTGTTGAAACTGAACTTGATTCCTCCCAGTCTGTTTAGGTTTGGCTGTAAAGGAGTAGTCTGGTGTCTCAGGAGAGTTATGCTCTGTTTGGATAGAGACCACAACAGTGGGGATGCAAAGGCAGATCTAGCTAGACAAGTAGCCTGTCCTGGAGTGGTTTAAGGAAAGCCTAAAGAAGTGTAGGAACCAAGAAGGCATGTGACACTCCTCTTTGCCCCCATCCTCTCACTCCTTTCAGCAGATTTTATGTCACATTCTCAAAGAGCTGGATAGAGTCTCTGGGTTTTTCTTTCCTGTGGGAGTATGTGTGGTGTGGGGTAAAGCACCAAACATCTGTGGCATCTGATACACTTCTTGTAAGGTGTTCCTCATTCCTGCTGCCCTTCTCAGTTTTGATCTTGGCTTCTAGTAGTTTCAGCTGATTCCTTCTAGTACTACTATCAAAATACTGGATGGGCAATAAAATCTTATTTCCTACACTCCTCTATCCTACACCCCAAAGTTAATTTTTTTCCTTGCCAAGAGCACTAAGCTACATATTCATGCTTCTTCATAGTAGAGACTTAATTACCTTGTTTCACTTTTCTTGTCCTTTTCCTGTTCTTTTGTTTTCATCTCAAGGTGACAGAACCCAAACTGCATGCAGTTTTGAGGAAATTACAGATTTATAGTGGAGCAGTTTTGTTCTGTTTTACTCTTAACTCCTTTTCTAGTGAATGATAAAGTTGTTTTTTTCATTGGGGTTGTTTTTTTCATTGTTTTTTTTTGGGTTTTTTTTACAATATGCAGTTAAGGTTCCACCCATGGTTATCTTGTTGCATGTTTATGGATGCAAAGATATTCCTTATGCCCTTTCTGCTTACTTTCCCCAAAGCCTTTAGTGCAGGAGTTTATTAGAATTTGCAGAGGGATTTCAAAAGACTTCATGGAATGGATCATAATCATCATCACCACACATGAGCATATTGACTCTGTTAGAGCATTTCAGTTAAGTTTATTCAGCTGGTCTGGAGTAGGCCCTGTGTATTGTTCTGCTTAGAGTTTCTAGCAGTTTGTGCAGTACTGGCACACAGGTCTGCAGGCTTCCAGATCCTAAACTACACTGGGGGAGGGGGGGAGGAAATTGGCACTGTGTGCCGCTCCTACTACTCCAGCATGATTTCTCTATGCCGTAAGGATTTCTAGTTTTTTATACCTCTGTCAGAGTTGTCACTCTTCTGCAGTCCTTCCACTTTCAGATAGGTTCTCTGAATAATCCATGAAGGAGAGTTCTTGCACAAAATCATTCTACCTTCTGCTGCAAAGAATTCCTGCAGCTTGTCTGAATAGCCTTACGGTTTGCTTTTTTTCCTTTTCCCTCCCAGAATTTTTTTCTTTCAGCCTTGATCATCTTTTGATTCCAGATCCTGATTTGTCACTTCCTCTCTACATGTCTCACATTATTCTCGCCTTAATGCCACATATCCTGCCCTTGCTGCCTGTGTGCCTTCCTCCAGCATCCTGTAGTCAGAATTCTTACATCCAGTACAAGAGTTGTGCAATACTGATACAATACTATATTCTTCCCATTTTGCACTACTTACTCAATACTTTCAGGCTTCTTATTTTTGCCCAGTGACCTGCATGATAAAAAGTTGGGCTGCTGAAGAGATGCTTGCTAAGAAGAGGAAGTTTGTCACAGGATGTTTGTTTAAAATTTGCTTAAAATGACAGAGAAATGAGAATGTGGAATTTCTGGTCTTGCATTAGTGAAATGCAAAAAATTAAAAACAATCAGTAATGTTGGAAAATATGTTTTGTTTCATTAGAAATTCTCTAGTTTTGTGCCTCATGGTAACCACATGAGAGTTCAATGTAGTTGCTCAAATCAATGTTTTTTGCTTTAAAAAAGCACAAATGCAATCATGCATTTCTTCTTGCAATAGGGGGTCTCAGAATCAGGTGTTTTAATACCTTCAAGGTGTTTAGGTTTTGTGGGTTGGGGTTTTTTGGGTTTTTTTTTAACTTATTCATCCTTTTAAGCAGTGCTTTTCTACCCTCCATTTTTTGCTCCAACAGTGTTGACATTTTAATTTCCTATCATTTTTTCAGTTGTGAAGTGATCCGAGACTGGAAGACTGGTGAATCTCTTTGTTATGCTTTCATTGAGTTTGAAAAGGTATGGGTTTTAGGTATGAACTGTATGTAGGTATGAACTGTATGTAGATCCTGCTTGTAAAAGCCCCTTTTTGGTATACTTCTGTTTAGGAAAAACACTGGCATCTTCAAGTGTGGAATAGCAAATATTTTCTCTTACTGAGAGAAGCTATAACTTAGTTATAGAAGTTGTAGGTCCTAAATGAGTCAAGCATGTAAGTCTGTCTCTGTTTGAGCAGCCAGTACAAAAATGCACTTAGACTGTCTTGAAACCATGGGAGGGGATCAGGCCCTTTTTTCCTCCAGAGTGCCTTAAGTCTTGGAAGCATTGAAGAAAGGAGTGCTAGGAGCATGCAGCATAAAGAAAGGAGGGTGTATGGAATAAGATGGATCCATGTTTTCAGTGGTTTTCTCTTCTGGGATTGTAAATGATGCCCACTGTATCAACACACTGCTCTTACTGTGAGATGGATGGCAATAGTTCTCTTGGGGTGGGTAGAGACCACAACAGTGGGGATGCAAAGGCAGATCTAGCTAGACAAGTAGCCTATCCCGGAGTGGTTTTAAGGAAAGCCTAAGGAAGTGTAGGAACCAAGAAGGATAGCTTTGGGGTGGGTAGCTTTATGTGTGCTGGTATCTCTCATCTGTGAGGACAACACTGGAAAATGGTCTCACTTTTCTTTAGCCTATTTATGTAGTTAAAATTTTATCAGTTGTTCTGTTTTCCTTTTTCCCTGAGTGTATTACATGTGCCAAATATGTAGCTGGATGGGCAGTTTTTTAAAATACTGAAATGAGCTGAAGAATTGGGAATTGAAATGCTGATGTTCAGAGAAAGCATAACTATTTCTTTTGAAATAGTACAATTCAAGAACTATGGTGCTTTAGGCAATTTCAGAAAGAAATGTATGCCACTAAGCATTTGAATTTGTGTTTGACCTTTTTTGTGAATATTCCTATGAAATAATCATGACTCAAGATTTTCCTGGTTAATATCAGGAGGAAGACTGTGAGAAAGCCTACTTCAAAATGGACAATGTGCTGATAGATGACAGACGGATACATGTGGATTTTAGCCAGTCTGTTGCAAAGATTAAATGGAAGGGAAAAGGTAGGTATATTTGCAATTCTTTGATCCTCATAACTTAACAAGCCATGACTTCTAAACTAAGCATTATATAAAGAGTTAGGAGTTTAAATCATTTCCTCTTCAGGCATATAAATGTTCCTGGTACTGTAATAAATAGAGCCAACACAGTTGTTAGTTCTTCCCTTCATTTGTTTCATTAAAAAAAGTTGAAGGGCTTCCTACTGTTACATGAACATTGCATTGCCACTGATTACCTTTTTGGCCAACGTCATTTTGTCACTCATTTTTTCATCTCAAATTTTGGACATGATTTTTTTTGATATGTATTACTTACTAGCAAAATAATATGCCAATACATTGTTATTTTCTAGTTTATTTATTCACTGTATGACAGGTGCATGCAAGAAAAAGTCAGTAATCAGGCCAGGGATTTCTGCTCTTCACCTGCTGTAGGTCAAACATACTGCTTGACAGATTGTATGTTACAAAAACCCAGTTTCAGGTGTTTGAGGGTGTTTTGGGAGGAAAAGGGTGGTGGAAGAGGTGGATGCAGTGGTTATTTGAATACTGGGGGCATGAGCAGAACACTGGACTTGGAGAGATGTCTGTGCATTGCACTGGTGACGTTCTTGTGTGTCTGAATTTTCTGACTGAAAATGCAGTCAGCCCTCAGTTGTTGGTGTGCAGTTTCTCCAGGTAGGGTTGTGGCCATGAACACAGAGATACTGGAACTTGTCCTGCACAGAGCTGAGATGACTCTGTATTCTGTCTATACCAGGTGCTGTAGTGCATCCTGTATTGACTGGCTGCGTGGGAAACTTTACCTGGGGTCTAAATTGTCCAAAATATTGGAAAGCTAACTAAATTGTCATCTCGTGCTTACATGTTACCCAAAAAATGACCTTCCCCCCTCGGCGGCGGTTTCTGGCCTGGCCCCGAGTGTTGCAGTTCTGAGCGTGGCCGTGAGAGGGCAGCACGTTGCCGTAGTTCGTTGATCCGTGCATTGGTGCTTCAGTGAATGGAAGCTGAAATCCATCGTGTCCCTCTTTAAATCTGGACGTGAACATTTTTAGTAGTAGTCTTTCACTTGAATTCTTGAGCTGTAGCTGTCTCAGAGGTTTCCCTCCGTGCAGATCAGAGCACAAAATCATTTAATAATGAGAACAGTCTGTGGGCTTTCAGGGTAATACAATTTTAAGTAGTGTGATATAGGACTTGTAATAAAAGTGAGACTACGCCAGTTGCTGAGTCCTGCTTTGTGATCCTCTTTATGTGTTGTCTCCACTGGACATGAATGAGAAATGACAGAAAGCTGGGTGTTGTTTAATGGAATCTGCAAGCAAGAGAAGGACAGAACCTCCCAACTTGTCCTGCTCTCTTCTACTCTGTTATGCAGATGTCAGTGTTTCTGGAACTGTATCCTGCTCTGGAGCTCTCTGTGGTTATAAAGAGCCCCTAAATCATCATCAGAATTTAATGATAGTTGTGGGTGTTGGTTGTGTCTGTGGTTAGAGTGAAATGAACATAGTTTTTTGTGGACAGGTGGGCGGTATACCAAAGAAGATTTCAAGGACTATGAGAAGGACCGTGACAAACCTTCAAAATTTGCTCTGAAGGAAAAGGTTAAACCAAAGCAAGAGTATCCTTTTCTTTTCGAAGGTACTTTTTGAATTAAGTAGATTTTATGAAAACAGCCTGGAAAAAGCCTTCTTATTTTTAAAGCCTGCCAAATGGGTGTTTGCCTTCTAGATCATATTACCATTTGGTGTTTGAGATGGCATTTAATATTTTGTGGTTTTCACTTTGATGAATTTAGTCAAATCAAAATGTGCTGTTTCACTTCCATGTTGCGTGCAGGTAAATAATATTCCTAGTCCACAGCCCTGGAATGACATATGGCATAACAGAGTTCCTAAGTAGTTTCAGAGAGGACCTTCTGCATCCGAAATGAGACCATTCTAGTATTAATAGTAATCATTCTCTAAGATTATACTTTGCTTGTGATAAGCATGAGAGAAAACACCATAGGTTGTTCAGATATCCCCAGGTAGATAAGAAAGGAGAATGCAGCCTGGCTGTATTGCTTAACAGGACAGACTTCAGTGATTTTAGCACAGCTGATTTTTTTGTTTCAGAGTGTACAACTGTGTTCTGACTGAAATATGTGTTAAGTCTTGGTAAATGCTTGTTAGATAAACAGGAATTGGTTTGCTTCCTGGGCTGTTGTGTTCTGCTCCTTAGTGATATTGGGAAACAGATCTGTCCTTAACCAGCACCATCAGTGCTAAGTATGACCTTGTGCTGGATGAGGATGTAGAAGAGTCTCACACAAGTCAGTCACACTTGGCTAAAAAACAGAAAAAGAAAAAGCACTACCACTCTGAAGAAGAAGATGATGACAAGAGGACCAAAAAATCTAAGGTACTTGACTCTTCATGCATTAACTTTACACCCGTTCATTGTTTTCCTCATAAAAGAAGCCAGGAAGAAAGTGTGATACTGGATAAGGACATAGCGTGCAAAGTCCTTGTAACATACAGCAGCTGTAAACCTGCAGAAGGCTGATGTTAATATTTGATTATGAAAGAGGGTTTCCTCATGAACTTCTGTAGCTTGGCAGGTCTAGATGGTTTTTTGCTAAAGCATCCTGAAGAGGCAATGTAGCCTCTCATAAAGTAGGGGATCTTCAGCACTTTGAACCTGTTGTTCATGTATTCCTAGTCATAAAGTAGTAGTTAATCATATTTCACAACTGTAGACTATGTCTCATTTTCTTGCCAGACCATATGTTGGGTTTTTCCTATGTGGAGTTGGGAGCACAATGTCTTTACGTTATCTTTTTGTATTTGTCTTTAAGTGTTTTGGAAGTGTTTGTGTAAAATCTGCATGTGGATTTGCTTGCTTCTGGAATGTGCAAGCCTGTGGGGCTATGGAGGACAGCACCAGGAGACAGCAATTCTGTCATTCATTAGTTCCACTGCAGCCTGTCAGGACAGCATTTCCACATTTCTGTGAGCTTGGGATACTGAAGATAAGGTGTTTTGTGGAAACAAAGTCTGCAGTGAGAAAGTGGAGTGTTAACCACCACTGAAGTGAGCATTAGGAAGAATTGAGCTAAACTGGAAAAGAAAAAAAACCAAACCCCAGTATTTTAACAGTGCAAGCTTTATGAGTGAGAACAAAACTGTCTCTAGCAACTTTGCAGAAAGTGAAAAAGTTTCAGCCACAGCAAATAAGGCTATTGTCCCATCCTGCATTTTGAGCACTGCTGAAAGTTTTGGATACACAAGACATACATGATTCTGTTCTTATACATCACTTCTTGCTGAAATGCTTGAAAATTATTTTTCTCATGAACATCAGCAATTAAAATCTTTCAGTGCCAGCAGTAAGCCCTATTGCTCATTCATGGACCCAGTTTTTTTTGTCACTGCACTAATTCAGTCAGGTTCCTTTGAGTGGAGGGGAGGGATTTGTTCAGGTAAGTAAAGTCCTGACTGCAGTGTGTGCATACAGGAGGTGTGGAACTAATGTTGGTTTAGAATTTCTCCTGTCTGTTTGGCTGATTGAAACTGTTGCTTTAGACTTCTTGAAACAGGTATTTTTGGTGGCAGTCTTTGTTCCTGATGGTTCAGGAGTTACACCCGTGGAACTGGCCGGTCATGCACATTATCAGCAGAGAACATTTTAAAATCATTTAGAGGCCTTTACCTCTGCAGGTGGCACAAGTGCTTGCAGCAGTAGGTTTTTAACATCTGTTCTAATCATTGTAAATGGATTGTGAGACTTCATAGCACAGAAACATGAATGAGAACAGAGGGATTTTTGGTGCTATTTTCAAGTTCTGGAAGAGAACATATTCTAATGCTTGTCTGTGTGATCTCCTCTGTGTTTATGTGTATCTTTTTGTGATTTAGTCACCTGCTCCTGATGTGGTTTGTTCTTGTAATCTGCTGCTGCTGGGTTCTGGTATCTTCTTTCCCACAGCTTTCTTCTCTCTTAGTCACCTTTACCCATTTTGGTGTAAGTTGTTTAGCTTTCTTATGCCCGAAATCACACATGGAGGCTCACTTCTATTCTCTGATGGCAAGCATCATAGTTCCCTCATGGAGCTGTGGAAATTAATTTCTGGGAAGAATTTTTCTCTCTGGATTTGAATATCCTTGTTATTGTGTACTGTACAGTATGTATATACTGAGTAGTATGTACTCAGTCTCACACAGACTCAGTATTTTGGGCATATACAAATTAGCATATTAGCATATACAAATTTTAATTTTGTTTTGTTTTTTACTATTCATACTTTGGGCATATTATGTGAAACTATGGCATGTTCCTGAGGTGGAGTATATTCAGGGGGAATATTGAGTCCAACACAAAGCATAACAGCATGGAAATTTTTTAATGAATGGTAGTATTTTTAGTATAGGCAAACAAAACATTCTCCCTTTACCCTATTTTGTAAATCACTGAATGTATTTGAGGTAAGAACTTTAAAATAAAACAGCAGCAGACCTTCCACAACTCATCAGCCAAAGACCACATTAGCCACGCTTCATACAGAAACTTCCACAATGACTCCACAGCATGGCAGAGATTTTAATTAAGAGAGATATGGGGCTTATAATGGGAAGTTCTGGCAACTGGAGCTGCAGTTTGTGTTATCAGCTCTAGCTATGACTTGAAGGGGTTTTATTTTCTCAATAGTTTCCATGATGTTGAGTTGTTTTTCTGTTCTCTTGCTGGTGTTGCTTTTTTTCTTTAGTATATTTTGACTCATCCTTTTCTTAGTCTGACACCCATTTCCTGAATCTTCAGCCTGTGTGTTGATGTTTCAAGAATATATTTTTGAGTCTTGTGCTGTTTGACTTCATTCCAGTGGGTAGAAGAGGTAGGGTGCTGTGGCTTGCTTTTAGTAAGTAACAGGATGTGGGTCTGGGGCAGGAGGGTGGACTGCCATGTGGGTTTGTGAATAGGATTTGGTAGAGTTTTTTTGAATACAGGACATGCTTCCTCCTGAGATCTGTATTATGACTTTGTTCACCCTCCAGTTCTCTCTGTTTTCTCTTGGATTTTATTTTTTAAGAGAGCTGGATCTGTGAGGTAGTATGGCCTATCCAATAGATTTTTGCAAGACATAGGGACTTCCCAATTTCAGATTTCTCTAGTGCATGGTTTTGGAAGAGGTACTGATTTTTCTGGTTTTGATTTCCCGCTTTTACTGCTTATTTACTGTTCCCTTCATATTCAGGGTCAGGTTTTATCAAAATCTCCCTCCAAAAAAGTCTCTCTATTTGTTTGCTCCTTTTAACCTTTAACTACTGTGTTTAATGAATGTAAGAGATGGCATATGCATTTTACTTCTGTGGCCAGGATATTTCTAGCTATTTCACCTGGGACTGCTGTTTAGTCCTATATTACTTTTGGCAAAATCAGCCATGAACTTCCAGAGAAGCATCTTTCCCTCTTTCCTTATTTCCTTCCTCATGTGTGTTCCAGCACAGCGCTGGACTAAGAATTGGGGTGATGGTCACTTATTCATTGACTGATGAGAGGCTGTGATCCTGCATTGAGAAATACAATTTTCAGCAGTAAGAGAGAGCTTCCTCTTCCAAGACAGCGTGTTTTTGACTTTTGGGCATAAAAATTTGGTTTCAAAATATCATTATTTTTAGTAATTTAGTGTGTTTTAAAAATTGACCTTTTTCCACACCAAAGACTTTAAAATGAAAAATCTTATAAAAGGGGAAATGTAACTGCTAGCAAGAAATAAAGATGCCATTCATTCTATTAATTCAAATTTCATTTTTTTTCCTTTACATTGTGATCATATTAGCTACTGTGGTGACTTTGTTGTGTCACTTTCAGACTTGTCCTGAAGACCTGTACCTTAAATGCTTTTGTGAAGGTCACTGTTGGCGTTTAACTCAATGCTTGTATGACTTCTGATCCTTTCAGCAAGTTGTCCTTTTCTGTGGCATCCAACATGGCCCATTTGTCTGTAGTGTAAAATGTTCACCAACCTGTTCCTTGCCCCCACTTGGCCAGTAGCCTCGTCTCCAGTGTTTACTTGGTAGATTGTCCAACTGAGTGCTGCCCTGCTTTTCTCCTGTTTCTCCATGTGCTGGGAGGAAACTCCAGCAACAAACCAGTTAGAAGGCAGCTGTACACCAAGCCCACCATTTGGTTTTCTGACCAGTATTTTTTGTCTTGTTCCTGTCTACCCCTCCACTAGCATGTCCATTGTCTGATGTTTACTCAGGCCTTGTCACAGAGGGGCTTGAAGCCTCTTGGCTTTTTTAAACATATGGAGAGTGAGACTTTTGGGTACAAGAGTATGGCTGTGCATCATTTTGAGAGTGGAGAGACAAAGCTCTTACAAGTAGCTGGAAGCATCACTGAAACACTTTGGTGGATCCAGATTTTAAAATCTGTACTGAAATAAAGCACAGTAAAGATGTGGAATAAGCATTTGGCCACCAGTGAGATTACTGTACCCAGCAGTAGCAGAATGTTTTTGTTACAGATCAAACCTGTGATTATTCGTGTGTCTGTTTATCCAGAGGGTTTGTGTTGCTTATTGTAACCCTAATACTTTCAGCATTATCAGTGTCATTCTAAAGGTGGTGTTTGCTCTGGGAACCACCCCATTCACTGGCTTTCTGCATAAAATCTCTGTTTAAAGTAGAGTTTTTTCACCATTCTTTTAAATAAATGAAGTTTTCTTCTTGGTACATGGAGTGTAGGTTTTAACCATACAGTTGTGAAGGCTGCTGTCATGGTACATCCTTAGAAAAAAAATATCTGAAATGAGGAAAGAAATGCTGTGTGATTTAATGCAGACGTTCTTCTTAACTCATACTGATCTGTGCTTAACAGTATTATTATTAAAATCCCATAAAATTGTATGTCTCTGTTAGCACATACAGTGATATTAAACTGTCAGCTTGTTCATTTTGCTGAAGCCTACAATTTAGGCCATTAAGAATTATTACAGGTAAGTCTTAAAATATATTATGCATCTGCAGAGCACTGGAATACCAAAACTTAATGGAAATATTTGTATTGCTTAGGTAAAAAAAATCAGAAATCCAGATCTAGCTTACAGACATGTTTGATGCTTGTGAAGAGTTTAATACGATCTGTCTGAATGGAATCCCTGATATAACCGGTTTTGCTAAAGCTCCTTAGGCAGTACAAGAAGCATGGCTGTCAGGTATGCTTTTTTCCATAAACACTGACAGAAACTTACTTGTAAACGTAACTTCTTCAGATGGTTTCAGGGGCATATTCTTGTGTTACCTTCTTCAAATCATCTTGGATGTGAATCTTTTTAAGGTACTACCAGCTGTAACTAAGGAACCAGCCATGCTCAGCTTTTCTCTAGTTCACTCGTGCCTCTGTGTGTTTTCCCCTCTTGTTTGTAACTGCATTTCTGTGCAATTCCTTTGGCAGGGCTCTGAGCGGAAGCACGAAGAACGCTGCAGGGAGAGGACCAAGAGTGAGAAGAGGGACAGGCACCGGAGCCGCAGCCGCTCTCAGGAGAGAGATTCCTCTTACAGCAGGCAAAAAGACAAATACAGAGAAGACAGCCGAGTAAGAGACTGGGATAAAAAAGCAGACAGAAGCAGAAGTCCTAAGAAATCAAAAGACAAAGAGAGGTCCAAGTACAGATGAAGGACAAGGAAAATATGGAGGGGAACTAAAATAATAAATTTAACTTTTTTCTTTTGTGTTAGTGTTTTTTCTGTAATACTTACAGTAGTGTCTGACTGCAATATGCAGGAAGATTTTATGGCTTGATACCTTTCATTGGAACATGATCTGCTAATTCTAAAATTCAAGATGAATCACTGCAGATTGTTCTGCCCTGGAGTCCCTCTGCCTGGATAGGGTATTTCAATGGACTGTGAAGAAAGATAACTTCTTACTGATTCTCTGGAAAGGCTGATACTTAAGGAACATAATCAGCTGAAACTATCCCGTGGCAGAAAATTCTGACTAGGCAGGCCAGATGGGATGGCTGTAATCTCCAGACCTAAGCTAAGCAGGGATACTGAGAGTATTTAATATAGGAACACGCTTTCCAGCAGCATCTGCCCTGTCTTTGCTTTGTTAAAAACAAAGCTGGAGTCCAACATCTTTGGTGCTTGTGGTAATTAGAAAACAGAACAAAAAAACCCCCACCTTCCTGTAATGTTGAAAATAACATAGAAAATGCTGTAGCAGAAGCATTGGCTTCTTCACTTTGACGTAGCTGAGGCCTGTTTGAAGGGGAATGCCTCGTGCTTTTGAGGCTCTTTGTTCCTTAGTTGAAGGCTTAGAAACCAGCTCCTCAGAGTTTTCTATTGGATTCCTTTACTTGAAACAGCTTAAAAATGTGATGTAGACTCAATTGTTTTATTATTTGGATTTGAGTAAGTTTGAGACCTATATTGATGTCACACATTATAGTTCCTTTAGTTCTTTGTAGTCTTGAGCTTAAGTCCAAGATTTGGGCTTGACCAAATACAGAAAGTGTACTTGGCTAAGAAGCTGCCTTTTGATGAATCTCTTACTTTTGTGTTCTTCAAAGCATGAAACTAGAAATCCAGGGCTTCCACAGCTGTCTCCTGGTAAAACATTTCTAACTGCCTGATGCCCTCCAGGGGCCAGTGCCATCCTTGCAGAGTCTGAGCGAGAGCCCTCTGTCCCAGAGGAGAGGTAAAAGGGAAGTCTGTCCCTAGAAGTGTCCTGGGGAATCTGGGGCTGAGGACCGCTCACTATTCCTGTCAAGAAAATTTCTGCCTTCTGTCTGGGCATAACAAGACTCCAAGGAACTGTACTAGATCAGGTGATGGTGCCTGTGGAGTAGTGCTGTGGAGGCAGTAGGTTGTCTCAAGCTCCTCCTGCTCTTGGCCTGCTCTATTAAAGAAACAAGGATTGATTGCGCTGTCATGCTGTTCTCAGTCCTGCTGTCCTCCACACAACATTTTTAACTTGGGAGAAGCACTGGCCAGATTTGACAGGGATGTGGAGTTAGCGAGGCCATTGCGTTCTTGGTTTCTTTAGGAAATGGCAGTCATAGGAACAAACTAAAGCTTCCAGCTGGGGAAAATGCTGGATTCTTGCTGAACATCACAGGTCCTCTTGTTTGAGAGTTGTGGCTTAATATCACCAAGAATTTCAGCAGCCATTCCTAGGCTTCAGCTAGCCCTCAAGCACCTGTGGGACATACAGAACTTACCAATGTTTAGAAACAAACACCCTATTTCAAGTGAATGTGCTCACTTTTCTGCAGCAGAAATGGCTTTTCTTTGCAGCAGGTAAATGCTTAAGACCTGAAAGTTTAAATGAGTATTATATGGAAGTAAATAGTCCATTTTCATTGTTGGCCAAAGAGTCTTCAGAACTAAGGATTAAAAAATCAGTTCATCCAAAAGGTTTCAAGTTTCTGATTTTCAATATGCCTTGGTGCTGTTAAAAATGCACAGTATCTTCAGATTAGTGAAATCACCTGTTTATATTTTTTAGGAGGAAGCTTTCAAAGGTGGATGTTCAAAAATAAGATGATATTAATTATTATATTAAAAATCATTATATATTTAAAAATATTATATATTTTAAAAAATAGGTGATTAAATGACAGTATAGAAGCTCCCAATTTGGGAGCAAGTACTTAATATTAGGGCTGCATTTCTAGGCTAGTCTGCTGACACTGGAGGGGTCTCAGTTCACCTGGCACATAGACAGCAAAGCACTTGGTTTAGATGGGATTTACTCCTCCTGTCGTTGGAAATTATGGTTGTGTACATGGGGTTCTTCTGGGAATGGCAAGAAAAACATTTCCTGCTGTGCCTGTCCAGCGAGAGGTGTTGGAGTGGACAGGACTTTATTATCTGGGAGCTGAAGAGTTGACTTGTTTTAATCTAATGAGAAGTCACACTTCCCTGTCATTTCGTTTTCATCAATGCTTTCTCCAGTCTCAGTTTCGCTATTGACCTTTGGTGCTTGTGGTAGTTGAAAAACAGAACCAAAAAACCCACCTTCTATGTTGAAAATAGCGTTGAAAGTGTAGCAGAAGCATCAACTTCTTCACTTTGACTTAGCTGATGTTTGTTTGAAGGGGAACACCTCATGCTTTAGAGCTCTTTGTTCAGTGGTTAAAGGCTTAACAACCAGTTCCTCAGAGTTTTCTACTGGATTCCTTTACTTACAACAGCTTAAAAATGTGATGTAGACTAAACTGTTTTGTTCTGTGGATTTGAGTAAGTTTGTGACTATTTTGCTGTCACATGTTGTAGTTTCTTAGTTCTTGGTAGATCCCTTGAGTTTGAGTCCAAAACTTGGAGTGGACTTGGCCAAAACCATGTCATGAACAGGATCTGGTGGCAGAGCACTAAAGGCAAGTGGGAAGGGAGGGTAGGTTGCACCAGAGATCTGTCCCTAATCTCATGGACATCACACAAGTCAGTGGAAGTAGCGTAAATGTTGTATCCAAGTGGTTGGCATTGCAGGATGGGAGTTACCCAAACCCAGTCCTGGTACCCCTGTACTCTCTAGAGATAAAGCTCTACCTGCTTCCTTCCACTTGTCAAAACCACACCCAACCCTAACAACCACACAAACAAACCAAACCAAATTCTCCCCCACTCCCCTCATCCATTTGTTATTTGGACATGCATTTTAAAATTTCCAAGAAGTTTAGAACAATTTCTGATTCTGTTGCTGCTGTTATCTTTGTCCATCTCATCCTGCTGTAGCCTGAATTTTTTCATGTAAAACTTGTATGTTGTTGGCAACAGGATTACAGGTTTTGCTTGTAAGCTTCCTGGAGCATGGGTAATGTCTCTCCTTTCTGTCAGTCACCTGTTGCACACAGAGGAGGTGCAAGCAATTTGAAAAACGTTAAATTACTGTCAGATTTATGTAAATACTTGCTTCAGGGTGATATTTTTGTGTAAAATGCTTGGTCTGGCCACTGATGGAATGTGCGTTTTCTCAGTGAGCAAGCCACTATCACCTTGGTTAAATGTGGCAGCTGTGTTAAAAGGTACCAGCAAACTGTGTTGGTTTAGGTCTTATGAGCTTACAATAAATCATTGAAGCTGAAAGACAGTTCCAAGAGCCTTCTGAAATCTTAACCTGAACGGCAGTAAACTTTTGAACTTGAAACTTGTTTGGGACTTTCTGACTCTGTAAAAGGTACTTTTTTATTTTAAACCCAGTGGAAAACAACTTGACTCATAGCAGTATCTTGTTATATAAAAAGAGGAAAATAGATATTTTAGGCCAGCCAAGTAGGGATCCTGCTACATCAGACATTATGGATGGGATTGCAATTTTCCAAGAAGTTACCATTGTTTGCATTATTGGAATTGGTTTTCCTGTTTTTTGTTCTCTCTGTTCTGTGGTCAGATGGAGTGCTTGCTACGCTGGCATAGTTTTGGGGAAGTAGGAAAGGTGGTCATTTTTGCAAGCATGTAGAAATATCTCTTGTAAAGATAGTGGCTTTTTGCCAGTGTGAATACAGGATTGCCTGTCAGGAACTGAACTGGTACTGTAGTAGGACCTGCCGAGTTAGTGATTTAGGCTTTTGGAATGAACACCTGTCTCCAAGTCAAAATTTTCAGTGTCTCCAACAGGGAAAGAAATTCACTGGCAGAAAACATCCAGATTTTGCCTAATAGTAAAAAAAAATGTAATTTAAATCAGGAGCGTAGCTTATACTGTTGAGAGAGCTTGGTTTGAGGGTCTGACCTGAGCCTCCCTGAAGGGAGTAGGGAAATACTCTCACTTGAAGCAGGATGGAGAATATATTAGTTCCACAATTATTAAAAATATTCTTGGCAATAGATCTTTGATGTAGCACTTGCTTTATTCTGACTGTGTTGTGTTCTGCTGGTTAGGGGCTAAGGAATTTTCACTGTGTTACTGTGGCCACGTGCTTGTTTGGTACACAGCAGGTAAACTTTTCAGATGAGGAAGAGGGTGATAATGTTTTTCTCTTGTGCTGATGCAATAGTGACTGTTTCCTTTAGGAAAGCAAATACCTCAGTGAGGCGTGTAGACCAAAACACCTGAGGTGTTCCACAGAACCAGTTTCAAGAGAGTGGTTTTTCCATGCAGGAGTCTAACACCACCAGGAAAGTGGTTTTGCACAGGGAGTCTTCTTCAAAGTCGTGCTTGGTCAACTCTGTAGCCTCCAGGAGCTGCTGCAACAAGGCTGCCCCACTTTGAGTTTGGCAGTGATTGTTTCTGGTGAAGGTCTTGTTGTTTCACAAACCAGTAAATCCTCAGTCCTCAGCACTGAAACATCCATTAGTGGGGAGATCTTCCCCTCTGAAAACCACTCCTACTCCAGCTCTTTCCCTCTTCAACATAACAATGGCCTTAAGCAGCAATGAATCCATACTGGGAAAACTCAGCATGGTTGTCAGCACAAGGGAGCACAGCAGAGAAAGGAAATGTCTATAAAACCACAGCCTTTGGGGCTCAAACATGTGTCTATGCTGGTGAGTGAAAGTGTGTGAGGCCATCTGAAAAGTTGAGTTATTTCTCATGGTCTTCTCTCATGTAGCTGGGGATCACCTAGTAAACAGGTTTCAGGAATTGGCTGAGGGTCTTCCTGGCTGCCTACAATTTGAATGATGTTGAGATCTTTTTTGCTCATGGTTTTTTACAGTAGATGGGCATGGTCATTTCAATAGAAATGAGATTTCTTTTATCTAATTGGCTTCTCTTTTCCTTTTATAATCTCTGGTTTGTTCCTCTTTAGGTAGTGAAACCCCTATTTTACTGAGAAGTAGGGGTTGAAACAACACCACACAATGTAGTGTGCTTTGCTCTGCTGCCTGCCTGGGTTACAAAGACTGCAGCAACTTTCTTTCCAGTGGCACTGCTACGTGGTGGTCTTGTGATGAGGCGTGGGGCATTGTGAAAGCTTCACTGGAGCAGAGAAGATCCCTCCTCTCCAGGGATGTTTGTAGTTTAGGTTGGACTTGATGATCTCAAAGGTCTTTTCCAGCCTAGTTCATTCTATGATTCTGAGTCCAAGGAGTGATGAGTCAAAGGTTGTTCTGCTCTCACAGCTGTTCTGGGCAGCAGGGAGCTAACATGTGTCTTTAGTTGTGGCTCTAGGAACACTTCCCTGTTTCTGTAGCCTTAACCTGCCCAGCTTAGTGGATTAGAGGAAGAGTTGTGCCAGAAGTAGGATGTAGGAGGCTGTGTCCTGCCCCTTTATCCTGTGACTGCCTGGGCACTGCTTTACACAGCAGCAGGGCGTCCTGGCTCCCAAAGAGTTTCCAGGGGTCTGGGTGTGATGTAAAGGTGTAACCATCACTTGGAAAAAGCAAGAGTGAGGCTTGCAGCAACCAGCAAACACTCTTTGGGTTAAACAGGATACCACTACAAAGGCTTTGGCCACCCTGCTTACTCCCACAAAGTGTGCAGGTAGTGGGATTTCTGACTGGGAAAGGTCAACCCTGCTCTGGTGTGCTGCCTTCTGACAGTGGCAGACGTTCTCTCCTTCCACAGCACAGCACCCCAGCCATCCCTCAGGGCAGAGGGCACTGCACATGCAAGAGCTGTCTGAAGCATCCAAAAGGTCCCAGAGGTTGACCCCTCTTGGTCTCCAACCATTCTTGCTGCCTAAATTTGATTTGGGTGTATTTCTTCGCAGCGAGGTAAGGAAAAAACAGAGGAAAACCTCAGGTTTCCATGAAGAAGTGCCTGTCAGACTTTGCTGTGGACAGGCTGAGCATCTCTGAAGCAGTCTTTCAATTGAGGCACCAGCAGGCTAAAGGGGATTGTTTGGATTTTGATATTTCATTGAAGTGTCCCAGAGCAGGTTCCTTCAGACATGGAAATGTTTGAATGAGGCTTTGCAGTATCAGGTGCTAAGCAAAATGTTGGGTTTTTTAAAGTATTTTTTTCCACATTTCCCCAGAGGTCAGGAATTTGCCAGATGCATGGGAATGAGGCTGTGCTAACTTGGTACAGCAACCCTGGTGGAAAATTTTTCACTTGACCCAGAATTCATATGCAATGTTCTCACTGCCCAGTGTTCTGCATCCCTGCTGGAGTGAGTCTGACTAATTTTTGCCCGTGACTCAGAACAGAGGTGTGTTGGGAACCTCTTTTATTTTTTTTTTTCCCTTTTGAAAAATGAAGTGAAAGTCTATCAAACTACGGTTATATGAGAGCACGGCCTGCCAAATGAGGAAGTAAAGCCTTCCTATAAAATGAGTTCTGCCCACTGCACTTATTTGTCTCAGTTACATCAGCCATACCTGTAACTACAAGCTGGTGACTTCCTTGTGAGTCTGGTACTGCTCTGAGTCCAGCTTCTGGCTGGAGGATGGTGGGACAGCACTTGTGGGCCACAGAAAGAGCAGCTGCCAGGTAAGGTGCAGAGCAAGAGGGGTTACCTGTGGGCACAGCTGGAGCAGGGGAAGGTGGGGAAGAAAAAGGCAAATCTTTTCTTAGTCATCAAGACAACAAATTTCTGGTGTTTCTGTGAAGAGTTTATGAAGAGTTATGTGCATCTTTCATTTGTGAAAATAAAAATTCTTACTTTTCTGAAGGTAGAGCAGCCCCACCACATGGCAGGGCTCAAATGGGCAGTCAGTCTTAGGTGGTTTGCAGAGTCATTCTCAGGGGTGAAGGAGGCAGAGGGGTGAAGTGGTCCGGCCCCAAGGTGTGAGGGGCAGCACTGTGGTGGCAGGGAACTGTAGCTGTGCTCCTTGTGCTGCTTGGCAAACACATGAACTTTAGAGAAGACCTTATCCTGCTCTGCCTTGACCAGTGCCAGGTCTGTCTGAGGCTGAATCCCCTCTGCCTCTGCTTGGGCAGAACTGGCCTTTGAGGGGGCTTTGAAGAGCCCTGTGAGTCAAACTGGTCCTTACTGTGGTTCTGTGCCCTGAGGCTGCTGGAGGTGCTGCTCTGACTGGTCAGAAGAGGAGCAAACACCTGGTGGAAGGAAAAATCATTCTTTAAAGTCATTCAAGATGTAGTAGTTACCACCACTTCTTTGGAAAATTGTTCTTAATTATAATTTTCTAATCTTAAAAATCTGTCAAAATATACCAAAGGCAGAAAAACATAAGAGGTTTTAAAATTTTGTTTTGGTCAAAAGTACTCATTGAAATATTAACCTTCTAAAATGTTAAGATTGAAATAGAATTTTGGAAATCTGACTGAAGCCATTCCTTCTGTGTGTGTGTGTGTGTGTGTGTGTGTATCTGTAAGAGGAGTCACAGCAACACAGAGTGAGTGCTTTTTAAGCTAGAACATAGGATGGGCACACCATTATCTGTGGAGAAATTATTCTATGAAATGAGAAGACTTTGGCTTTCAGTGGAGTGAAAACAAAAAGACGTTCCAGTGGGATCAGCTGAGATGAAGGGAGGAAAGTGGCAGGAAGAAATCTAGGCAGTTTGCAAATTAAGGTCATAAAGTTTATAAATGGAATTTCACAACCTGTTTGTGATAGCAAAAGTTGGACTCTGTGATACACAATTTCTCCTCTTGTCATGTTTTACATGCTGGTTATAAGCAGCCAGCTGACGTGCTGGAATTGGGCACACTCCTGACTGTTTACTAATGTGTAAGCCAGGGATTTTATTGCCCTTTAATTCCCCCTTGAGAAGGGTGACCTCAGTGTTTTCTGTGACCAAGGCTTCCATCTGTTTTTCCAAATTATTCTCTTTGTGGTGAAAGCCCTGCAGTGCCTGTATCACCCATTTATGATGTTTGGCCACACTGCAGCAGAAATCCAGTGGTTAACTTCGCAGAGTTGCCACACTGCTGGTGATGGCTGATGCTGCATCACATCAAGGCCAGGCAGCATCCGGAGCTCAGCGCTTCCCAAGCTCAGCAAGCCAAGGGGATTCACTGCTTGCACAGAGGGACCAAGCCTGGCAAAAAGAAGCAAAGCCTTGCAAAAAGAAGCAAAGCGTGCAGACATGGACCACAGGCTTGCTGCTGCCTGGGATGGAGCCAGGAAAGTGCTGTGGTGAACAACTTTCATCCAGCACCTGCTCATGTGTGCTGGAGGCTGCAAGGTGGATGTGGCCTCTGCCCCCTCTGCAGCCGGTAAAATTCTAAAGGATTGAATCCAACCTAATTTCAGGTGAAATCCAGGGCAAACATCCATGCAACACAATGTGGTGCTAACATGGGAAATTGTTCTGATGGTAAAAGATAAGGGGGAGAAAAAAAAGAAAAAAAAAGATAAAGCATCAGAGTAGACAGAAGTACAGGTTTGAAAAGAATAGTAATGGCAATTAAAATATGTGATAAATCTTTTCAACCTGAAGATATACTAAGAAAAGTTTTAATTAGCAATAATTTGTTTTTAAAAATCTAGGCATTAAAAAAAAATGAAGTAGCACACTTTAAGTGTTTGGAACCATGAATTGCATACCTGGAAGCAGGTTTTACTGTGGTGCTATCCCAGATGTGACAGCTTCTGCTTTATTTTGTTACATCAATGTATTTCAGCTCAGACAGTAGCTGTTCCAAAGATGAGAAAGCATTTCAGTAATGAAAAAGCATTTTAAATTTCATCTGTAGCAAATGAATTAAAAACAAGGATTAGATGTAAAAATTGTTACAGAGTACATTGTGAGGAAAACAGTCACTGACTAAAATAAGCAATGTCTCTGTTTAGATGGAAAAATACACATGGTAACTGTTTTCCCCTTACAGTTATGATATATTTAAAGTATATTTTGTTTTATTTATGCTGTTTGTCATTTTTAACTGAGTGCTAGATTTCTCCCAGAGAATACCTGAAATTTATAACATACCAAAGAAACATTGATTTTTACATAGAAAAGTAAAAATCAAAGTTTCGCTGGGTGAAGTTATAACTAATTACCATGTTTTCCTGCTGAACTAATCAGTTTTAAATTAACTGAATCCAGCGTGGATTTCTTCCTCACAGCCTGAGAAGGCTCTTATGCCTTGGGGAGGAGCTTCACTCTGAATCCTCTCCCGGCTGCTTGTTTCCAGTACCTCCATGCCTTCTTCCACATGGTGTCAGCCTCTGGCTCCTGGGTTGGCCACTGCTGGGCAGGGAGTGGCAGGCAGGCTGGGAAGGGGAGCTGGAGGGTGGGATGTGGTTCTGGCTCTGGCCTCAGCACAGAGGGCTTGTTTGGTCAGCTAAATCTGCATCTGACTGCAGCCAGCAAAGGGAAGGGGGCCACCCTTATATCCCTTGTGTGGGTAGAAGAACCAGCCACAGCTTTTAACCAGGTAGCACCAATAATTTCAGTGATGTGACAAGAGATGCTTCAGTGCAAGCAAGCCAACAGTGGCTGAAGTTGTTTGGCTTCACAGATGAGTGGTCACCCTGTATGTTCTCCTGTGTCACCCTTGTTGGGCTTGGCAGCTCTGGGTACCCCTGACTGTGCTGCCCATCACCTTCATTCACTGGGTAGAGCAGAAATTTACATGGTGCAGTTCTGGAGAATATGAAGTAGCTTTTTGCTACTTTTTAACACTCATTTCTGAATTACCTTGACAATAAACGTAAGTGAAATTGAAACTGCTTTCTGGATCACCTGCTTCAAGGCACCGTCCTGATGGCTTTCAAAAAAACAAGCTGCTTCTCTGAAATTAAAAGCCCTCACCAAAATAGCAAATAACAGGAAAAGAGTAGTCAGGCATCATTAGAACTGATGAGTGACAGAATTTCAGAATTTATGTCTGTATACACACAGAAACATAGTAGAAAAGAGGAAACTATTAAAAAAATCTGTTTCCAGATACTTTGCAAACAGCATGTTTCCTTAAATCACTGGATGAAATTTGCTACGCTTGTTAAGTTGCTATGGCATCTGAGCCCATCCAGTAAAACTTGACAGATATTTATCTGGGGCTGAGAAACCACACAGCAGGTTGAAAATCCCCTTTGTGTCATTTCCTGTGAGATAAGTTTGAAGAACCAACTCACGCATGCAGCCTGTCTGCACACAGGCAGCCTGGCATAGCTCACCCAGTCAAGTGACACCTGTCTGACATAATACTGGGAGAGTGACGAACATTGCATGGGACACTCTGCTGCTTTTATAATTAAGAGCGGAGCAGAAAATGCTTTAATGCTG
Source organism: Molothrus aeneus (assembly GCF_037042795.1). Taxonomy (NCBI): domain Eukaryota; kingdom Metazoa; phylum Chordata; class Aves; order Passeriformes; family Icteridae; genus Molothrus; species Molothrus aeneus. Next base: position 45,896,639 of record NC_089648.1, read on the forward strand.
AGAGAAGGCTGGACAGTCTCCTCAGAGGGAAGACAGCTAACCTGCTGGTCTCTGCTGTGCTCTAGGCAAAGGATTGAGATGATTGCATGTCCTTCCTTAATGCTTGTGTTTTGCAGTTGCTAATCTTTCCCTCCCTGAAGTTGATGCCTGTGGGACACAGCTGGGAAGACAGGATCATCAGGCTTAAAGGAGCATAAATACTTCCTAAAATGGCACTGGCCAGTTCAATTTCTAGCAAAGCAGCACCACCACACTCCAGAAAAGTTTCTGCAGCAGGAGTGGAAGTGAACCAGAGCAAGATGGATTTTTTCTGCAAGCTGGGCTATAATAAGCAGGACATCTGCAAAGTGCTGGAGAATCTGGGCCAAGAGGCCCTGGAGGATGATGTGCTGAAGGAGCTGATTCGGATGGGGAGCAAACCTCAGGCTCTGGAGGACCAGGCTCAGCCTTCCCAGCTGAAGCTGGTAGCCCGTGGATCGTGCAGCACCTCAGCAGGGCTGAAGTGGCTTGGAGAAGATGAAAGTGATTCTTCTGACTCCTTGAGGCCCATTGTGATCGATGGCAGCAATGTCGCCATGAGGTAAGCTCCTTTCCTGAAAGGCACCTCTCTTCCTCTGAAGCTTTTGACTTTTAAAACTGATGGCTTGAAGTGTGTTTTTCCTTCAGGTGAGAGGTGCATTGATGCATTTGATGTATGAACTATTGCTTGTTCCTGTTCTTTGGCTGATGCACAGCTTTTAAGGACCTGCTGTCTGGATGCCCATGGATCAGTGTTTACATCACATGCAAACACTGGCTCACTCTGCATTCTGACCTGCTCTAAGGCAGCCTCTGCCCACTGTTTCTGGCAGTGTCTCCCCCTTGGAGCTCACCACTAAATTACACCAGTAAATTACCCTTTCTAAATGGGCACCTAGGATTTCTAAACCTGAGGTGTTTCCAGGGAAAATCTGATGAACAGATAGACAGACCACTCACCTAATCTAAGGAGAGGGGAAATAAAGTCAGGTGGCTGTGGTTTCTAACATTATCACAGTTTTACTGCTTTGTCCTGCAAGTAAACTCCAAAAGTAAATGGAAGCCAAATAGAAAACCAACAAAAATTATACAAGCTGAGAACATTTCCTGGCTTGTATCATTTTTGTTGGATTTCTATTTGGCTTCTGTTTTAGGTAAATATCAGGGAATTGATAGTTGACTGATATTGAATAGATTCATTTCCTCCTCAGTCAGTCTGTTTCTGGGAAATGTCGCATCAACCCCTGCTGGCCAATTCCATTTCCTGAGCACAGCCCTGGCACTGTCTAAGTGCTCTTACAGATGGGGAGCCTGGCATATCCCTGTGGATGGGATGTCTCAAGGCAGCAGTGAGTTGGCCTCTGTTTATCCCAGCAATACAGAGCCAAGAGTCCAGGATGCACTGGCTATCCATCTGTTTTCTCTGTTAACTTCCCTGTCCACTCAGCAGGGCCAGGCCCATCCCTGCAGGCTGGGACAGGGCAAAGGAAGGCTTCCTCCTCCTGTTAGCTGTTCTGTGAGATGAGACGAGACCAAATCCCCTCTGGCTGGAGAGAAAACTGGCCAAGCACATCCAGAGAAACGGGAGGCTAAGCAAATTATGCCATCTTGTGGGTGAAGGGAGAAATCCCAGACAAAGCCAAGAGTTTCCCTGCTCAAGGCAGCTCACTAGGAGTGGGAAATACACAACAGAGCAAATTTGTTTGGCCTTGTCTGGGCCATGTGCTTGGTACCCAGGTGTTAGGATCTCCTGCCCTGCTTTGCCTCTTCACCCAAGCCGCTCCTCAGGGTGTCTTTCTTGCCTCTCTGCAAAAGAACTGAGCACCCACTCAGGCAGTGTGGCTGAGCTGATCACCCCCCCTGTCACTGTGCCAGGGTCAGTATTACCCATGGTGGGCCAAGGGCTCTGTACTCAGCTCTCCAGGCACAGCAGCTTTAAGTTTCAGAAAGGCAAAAGTTTTACAGCTCTTCTCAGACATCCCAAACTCTGCCTTGATAACAAGTCTGTGGATGGTGGAGGAGACTATTGAGCTTGTCAGTTCATCTGGTACTGAAAGGGAGCAGCTGCTTTCCTCTCCTGGATGCCTTTCAAAGTGGTGCTGAATGGCATTTGCTTTGGCTAATGGGGTAGGCCTGGACAGTGCTTTCAGTATCCTTGCTTTAATTTTTGTGGATTGCTGCTGACTGACAGAGAAGGACTGTTTGCAGATGTCAGGGGAAAGGGATGTCAGGTTCCCTTGCTGGGGAAAACTCCATCATCATCAATACCAACAACCATAGAAGTGTAGCAGAAGCAGCAGTTTAGGAATGAAACAATAGAGAAGTTAGAGCTTCAAGGGGCAGTTGTCTGTGTGGGGAAAAATATCTTGAGCATTTATGTTTATATCTTAGGATTGATGTTTCTGGAGCATTTCAGAGTTGGCATTGAGGGCCCACTGTAGAACACAAGGTTTTGAAAAGGAGGAATATGCCCCAGGGTAATAAAGCAACTGGCTCAGCAGACTCCAACCATCAGTCAGCCTACCCAGAGAAGCTGAATGGAAAATGACCTTGCCTTCAGCCAGTCTCAGTCATCAGACATCTCAGGACACTTGGTGTTTCCATCAGGTGTGATGAGAAATTTTGCCTCCTGCCAGCCTATCCATGGGAAGTTTATCAAGGCTGGTGGAAAAAATAAATGGAGTTGTATTAATAGAAAAAGGGAAGTGTCATAACTGTATTCACTGCACACTGCTATCTCCTCTAGTGCTTGCACTTACACCTAGTTTTAAAGCTGTGGTAGCTACAGAGGCCTGTTCCTAGGCCTTTCTGACAAAGCTTTAGCTGATGTTGTGTCATGACCACAGGGAGATTGGGCCATTTGCAGTTTTCAAAAGTTGTTTTGCCTAAACTACCTCCCAAAGGAGCTGGAATGGCACAATTTAAAAAGGATGCTAATGATGGATTAACTGCTGGAGTCACAGAGATGCCAAATCGCTGCTCCATTTTCTGAGAGATGGGCCCTGCAGGTCTGTGACCCTGTGCAGTGTGCCCTGTTGCTGGCAAGAGGCAGAGATGAGACTGAGCTATGGCAGGTCATGGATGGGTTATGGTCCATGGACTCCAGGGTTTTGTGGGAAAGGTGACTGGCAGGAGCCAGTGTGTGCCACACAGGGAGGATGGGAAGCTCCGAGGGCCTTGCTCCATTGCACAGCAGTCCCTGGTGTTCCGTGGGGATGTGCAGCCCCACACGGGGACAGACTCATTCGGGTGGCCCACAGGTCTGGCTGCAGCAGTGTGGCAGCAGCTGGATAAGCTGATAATGCTGAGGAGCAGTTCCAGGTGCATCACTTTCCTTGCTGCACTCAGCCTTTTGGCTGACCCACTTGTGCTCGAGTACTTTACTTTCTGCACAGGATTATATATACAAGTAGCCAATATTTAAGAAAGATGTTGCTGAACTTTGTTTGAGACATGGCATCAAAGATGTACCTGGACTGCCTTTCAAAGGTAATTATCTGAAAAAGTCACTCACAATTCAGCAGTCCAGATGATGTTATGAATATCCTGGAAAGATCCCATCCTTTAAAACCAAACAAAACAGCTGTTCTAAAATGGAGATTAGATATGTCAAGCACATCAGACCATTTATTATTGCTATGGGTTTTGAATGACTTCCTATTGCCTTGGTAGCTCTTAATAGGCAGCCAGGTTTCTTCCTACAAATTGTGCTATTTTTCATCTGTGGTCACCATTTCAGGACAGAAACTTTTATTGGGTGTAAAACCAGCTTTGGTTACGAGGTTGGTGTAGACAGATCCTAGAGATGAATCCCTGGGAGGGTGGTAGGAGACTCATTTAAGACTGTGGCATCACGCTTGACTGGTCTGTCAGTGCAGGTGGGTGGAGCAGCCAAGGGAGTCATTCCCAAGGACCTTTTGCAGAAGTGAAAGCCTGAGTGAGACTGGCAATATTATGCAGCAAAGTCAAAGTACAAGGATGAGCATTCTGTAGATACTGTGAAGGTATTTATCCACTTAGGACTTTGGGTACAAATTTAAATTAAATTAATTTAAATTAATTAATTTTTAAATTTAAATTTCCTTGTTCAGAGGTAGTTCACAAACTACCTTCCTTTACACATACACTGTGCTGCAGTCAAATTTTAGATAAGTGAATGTCAAGCAGTAGGAGCTTTCAGGGAAGGTGGGACATTTAGAAGGATGTCACCCCCACTGTTTTCCTTGAGGTTATTTTCTGTCTGATGCTACATACTGAATTCTTTAGAACCCACCTTGCTGGCACTTCTAGAACACTTGTCTTAGGGCTTTCCTACCTCTCTGTGCAATGAAGAAAATATCCATCAACTAGAGCAAGACAAAAGTGGGCCTTAGGTGCCTGTGGCTATCTCCACTGATGTCTTGTCCCTTTTTTGGTTCTCTGTATTTCCTATCCTGCCTCTTACAGTTTTTCTCCCCCCATATTTTGTCTCATTTTTCCAAAAAAGACCACCAGTGGAGTGCCCTGTGATCACACCTTCAGTCATTAAAATCTCTAATGGCCCTGTTACCACAGAAGAAAATTCCCACATTTTGTTTCTCACAGGAGCCTCATGGGTTTCTGCTTGTGCAGGAAGAAACTCTCACTCCTCAAACCTTTTTCAGACAAGGCATGTGAAGGGTTTGACAAGGCCTAAGATCTTGTTGGTACTTTAGAACTTAAGTCCATCCAGATACAGATGGAAGGAATAGGCTTGGATCACAGAAATGGGGGATAGGAAACCTCTGTTTTTAAGTGTCCAAACTGTTTCAGATAAATCTTTGCTGGAGGAGCTGTTTGGATCTGTCCCACCAGGACACCCTGCCAGTTGTTTTCTTGGAAACTGGTGAATGACACAAAAGCTGTTTATTTTGCCTTTTCATTACTGGCTCAGTTAAAGAGAACTTTAAGCCTCATGAAAGCTTTGCCTCATCATCCCCTCTCTTTCTTTACAGTCATGGAAACAAGGAGGTGTTCTCCTGCTGGGGCATCCAGCTGGCAGTGGATTGGTTTCGAGAGAGGGGGCACACTTACATCAAGGTTTTTGTCCCACTCTGGAGGAAGGAACCCCCTCGACAAGACAGCCCCATTGCAGGTAGGTCACCATCCTGGGGTAATTTGGCAGCCATTAGGTGCAGTTTGGAGACAGAGGGGCTGTGAAGAACCCAGTACAGTTGTTTTTCCTGTAAAGACAAGCACAGTGCAAGTTGTGTATCAGGCTTCCCTCACTTGAATGAGTCATTAATTCATTGCCCCATTCAGTGCTCCTGGCTAGCAGCTAAAACTGCTTACAAGGCTTTGTTACACTGCTTTAAACCTTCTGCTTAACAAGCACAAGGTGCTGCCAAGCTGAGTTAAAGAAGGAGTTTGTCAGCTTGCAATGAGTCTTTGGAGCCTTCGAGGCCTGTCAGGAGACAGTGATGCTCATTACTGCATGGCTGTTATCTGTCAGCCTGCCACCCAACACAGAGGGTGCATGGGCTCCCCTTCCAGGAGAAAAAAATGCATCAGCAGAAATCTGGGGAGGGAAGTGAAACTCAGTTTGTGTGGAAATATTTTGTCTGGAAATCAGCCAGGTTTGTGCCAGCAGCTTGGTGTCTGCAGATGAGGCAGATCTGCCTTCCTGCAGAGAAGGAATGGCAAGAGGTCAGAGTGTCCTCAACAGCAGCAGAAGAAGTTTATTTATGTATTTTATCACACATGTTTTATCTCCATGCAAAGCTTACATCAGGGCTGGTTATGAGCCTTCTGGCACCTAGCAGGGTAAAAAGGGCACTGCAGGGATTCAGTATCAGACTCTCGTGTAGAATTCAAGGCATTCTTTTACAGATAGGAATTAAAAATAAAAAAAAGGTGTCTCAAAATTTACAGGTTTGGTAAAACCTCTTTGTAAAAGACCTGATTTTCAAGTTGTCAAATAACCACCAGATAGGACTGCATTTGAAAATTGCACTGCGAGTTTCCTAAAGTGCTGAAATATCTTTAGATTCCTGTAGGTTTCTAGCAGATGTTTGAGACCTAGCCATAATTAATTAATTAGTTTCTCTTTTATTTTTTGCTTCCCTCATCTACTTTTGCCAATCCCCCCACCAGATCAGCACATCCTTGAGGAGCTGGAGAAGCAATCCATCCTGGTGTACACCCCCTCCAGGAAAGTGAAGGGCAAGCGGGTGGTTTGCTACGACGATCGCTACATAGTGAAAGTCGCTTATGAGAGGGACGGAGTCATTGTTTCCAATGACCACTACCGGGACCTCCAGAATGAAAACCCCGAGTGGAAATGGTTCATTGAGCAGCGACTACTCATGTACTCCTTTGTCAGTAACAGGTAGGAGATGATGCTGTTATAGAACCTAGAATTTAAACATTCTGGGCCAGCATCGGAGTACCTCCCATCAGTAGCAGAATACATGAGCCTTTTTATGGAAGGAATTTATTGCAGCTTTGCTTATCTCATTTCTTGAGTGCCCTACTCCCTCAGCTTTGGTCTTAAAACCTCCCATGTCACTCTTCTATGAACTTTTGAATGGCAGCATTAATGACCAGCTTTGCTTCTTTCCAATCCAATTTGTGATGTTGAACCAAAGGCTAGTATCTTTTACTTTCTATTTCCTGTAAGAAGCAGAATTAAATCCATGAGAGGAGGCTGGCTGGCAGTATTTTTAATTCCCCTACACGACAAAATAGGACTTTTCCCTGTGTTTCTGCAGTCATGGCTTGCTAGAAGAGACAAGAAGCTGGTCTCTCTGGCCCTTCACCATCCCTGATGAGAGAAGGTTTTCATTCTTCCACCACACCTGCAAGGCTGGGCCGAGTGCTCCTCAGTCTCTTCACACTAACCTCTCTTCTCTCCTGGGTTTTTAATAGCTGAGGTGTCCAGGGGAGATGCACTTCACTGAGACATCCAGTGTGCACAGACCTGTGCTCACATCCATGGCTTCTTTTACTTTTCCAGGTTTATGCCTCCCGACGATCCATTAGGCCGGCACGGACCCACCTTAAGTAACTTCCTCAGCAAAAAGCCAGTGCTTCCTGAGAAAAAATGGCAGCCTTGCCCTTATGGTGGGTTTCTCCCCATGCTGTGAAGTGCCCCCTGCTTCCCAGCAGTGCTCTCCCTCAGCCACGTGCTGTCCTGCTTTATGTGGTGAGCGCTTGGGCTGGGGTTGCTCCAAGGTGTGATGCTTTTCCCCCTCCTGCTTGAGTGGCTGCAGCCTCAGCAAAGGCAGCAGATGCTTGTGACCCCTCCATCCCTGCCTGCACGCAGCACCCATGGGCACTGTGGCTGTGCTGGATGTCCTGCCCACACACACTTCTCACCTGGTGGAGTGGGTTCTGCTGTAGCACTTGGGAATGGCCATCCAAACACTTTCCCTCTCTCCCCTCCTGACAGCAGGTTTCTCAGAGGTAAATCGTGCAGGTTTCTCAGAGGTAAATCCCTATGCCATTTTTTAAAGCCACCTTTTGTAGCAGGAGGCCTCCCAACCCACTGAGTGCAGGAACTGAAACATGAATATCAGACACTTCCAAAATAGCTGAGACTTCCTTCCACTGCTGCTTCACCCTGCTATTAATATCAGCAATATTTAAATCTGGAGTCAACAGTACTGAGTTTGAAAATAGTACTTCCTCTTTTTCTGTGTTTGTCACACCCAGGGCTGGGGAGAAGTGTTGTGTGCATTAATTGATGTTGGTGCTAGTGACAACTTCCTGTCTGATTTGGTTCTATCGTTTCAGGTAAAAAATGCACCTATGGCAATAAATGCAAATTTTACCATCCAGAGAGACAACATCAAGCTCAGCTTTCGGTTGCTGATGAGCTCAGGGCCAAAACAAAGGTCCCGTTATCCCAGGGGAAGGAGGAGGAGAGGTGTCAGTGCTCCCCGTGCGACGCCTGCACAGAAACTCTGCGGGAAGCCAGAGGCTGCTCGGGGCCCTCCCGCTGCCCAGGCCGGTCCCAGGGCGGCTGCTCGGAGCAGACATTCCGTGCCTGGCCCAGCAGCGCTGGCTCTGACCTGCGGAGGGACCCGCGCCTGCCGCAGCCAGAGCCGCTCCTGGAGAAGATGTCAGTGGTGTCCATCCGTGAGGACACGTGCGGCTGCAGCTGGTCCCGGTGCACCTCTCGGGACAGGGGGCTCACGGACAGCACCCAGCCCTGCTCCGACCTCAGGCACAAGCTGCTCTCACTGCATCCCCCTCGGGGCTTGGAGCGCCTCGGCTCTCCCGGGGGCCCTTTCCAGCGAGGAGCGCTCCCGACCGTGCCCGGCGGGATGTGCCCGGAGCGCGGCTGGGCTCAGGAGCGCCCAGGGGTGCCCGGAGCAGGACACAGGAGCCGCTCCTTCCCTCGCGGTGCTCAGCAAGAACAGGCCCCGGAGAGCCAGCAGCCTCTTCTGCGGCGGTGCCCGGCTCTGGGCCCTGCCCGGCTGCCCCCGTACAGCGAGCCCCAGCCCCATCCCCATGCTCAGCCCCATCCCCACGCCCAGCAGCAGCGCTGTGTGCCCAGCCAGGCCCCGGGGCAGCCTGCCCAGCTGGAGCCCAGCAACGGAACGGGATTATTCCAGAACGCCCATGCCTACCCCAGCGCCGCTTACAGGGACTACTGGCACACCCCAGCTGCAAGGCCACCCTCTGCCCAGCAAATAAACATACACAGGGAGCTGTGCTCCCCTTATCCGTACAGTGGGATGAGCCAGGTGATGACTTTGTACCCCAGTATCCAGGATGAGGGCACTGGAGCACCTCCCCTATGAAGACAGGCTCGGGAAGGTGGGGCTGTTCAGCCTGGAGAAAAGAAGTTTGCATGGAGACCTCATAGAAACCTTCCAGTATCTGAAGAGAGCCTACAAGGAAGCCAGAGAGGGACTCTTAATCAGCAACTCCAGTGACAGTACAGAGGGGGATGGCTTCAAACTGAGACAGGGTAGGTTTAGATTAGATTTTAGGATGAAATCCTTAATTGGGTGGGTGGTGAGACACTAGAACAGGTTGCTCAGAGAAGTTGTGGATGCCCCATCCCTGGAAGTGTTTAAAGCCAGGTTGGATGGGGCTCTGAACAGTCTGGTCTGGTGAAAGGTGAAAGGTGTCCCTGCCCATGGCAGCAGGGATGTTGGAACTGCATTATCTTTTATGTCCCTTCCAAGTCAAACAATTCTGTTATTCTATGATATTGCCTGCTGGACTTTAATGATTGAAAGACACAGAAATTTGTGAAACCTCCAGAGCAAACCATTCCCAATCAGCACAAGTCCCAGGGCAAGAAGATGCTGAGGCTTAACTAACTGAAGCTCATTCTGAGTCTTAACTAACTGTTTTTAGAGGGTGTTATGGCAAGGATCACAGCTGCTCCAGGAATACAAGCATAAGCATCAAGTCAAGGCAAAGGCTGTCACCCGCAGCAGTGGGATTGCATTCCACCTCCCCTGAAAGAGAAAGGAGGACTCAGGGTTACTGGGCTGCCAGCATGTGAACCTCACTGGTGCCTGGATTGAGGATGGCACAGATTTTCATTAACACCCTGAAACGTTAGATGTGATTTTAGAGTCCAACCTATGGTTCAACTACTTTAAAAGAACTGTGCTTGCTCAGCCAGCACAGAAGGTGATTTGGTCTGTTCCCTAGCACAGGGCTGTGCTCTCTGCTGGAAGGCAGCTCTGGGTCCCTGTCATCACCTGATTCAAGCCCAGCCCGCTGCCAGGGAGCTCTCAGAGCTACATCTCGTGCTTCTAAAGCCATGCTGAGAGCACACAGAACCCCCAGCAGAGGGGCTGCAGGTGCACCGGAGCACCTGAAGGAAGACACAGGTACATTTCTCAGAAAAGGGACACACAGAGCATAAATAAAATCAGGGAAGTCATCTTCAATGTAAGTCCTGGTGTGGACTGAGGGCTTGGGGCTGGTAATTAAAAAAAATCCCGAAGTCCAGATGATGCTAAAGAGAAAAAAAATAAAAAAAGCTTGAAAGTGTCTCCTGTATTGAACAAGAAATCTATTGTTGACTTAACTCTCAATTACCAAACATGGCCCCATAATGCAATTATACAGTAAACTATGTTCTGTTAGGACATGTTTGATTTTTAGTAAGCTGTAAAGCTGCTAATCTCTGCATTATTCCACAGAATGCTTCAGGTTCAATTCAATTAGTAAGGTTGATCCTGGAGGCTTTTTGGCATTATACCAAAGTTTAAGTATGTCAGTATGACATGTTTTAAAATGTTTTAACACATTATAAAATGTATTCTATAACATCTCTAACACTTTGTCCTCAATAATGTCTTCATTTTCTGTGTTTTACTTACGTGGTGGGGGTTTTTTGTTGTTATTTTGTTTAGTTTTTGGTTTTGTTTTCTTTTTTCCCCCAGTCCCAGTCATCTTAGAACTGATGCTTCAACATTCAGGTGGGATTTTCAAGCTCTCTGACCCTGCAGTATGTCATTTCTCTGAAGTGCAGGGTTGTTAGTTCCAGGCAGGAATTAAACACAGTCCTCAAAGAGAAGCTGGAATTCTGTTGCTTCTGCAAAAGTAGTAGTAATTTACCCTTAGTGACATTATCATATGATGAATTTTTTGAAAGCTGTGATAGTTTGACCTGTTTGCCTCTGGAAACCACCACCAGCTTTTGGTTTTCTTTTTTTGGTTTTTTTTTTTTTTTTTTTGGGGGGGGGGTTTGGGGGGGTTTGGTTTTTTTTTGGTTTTGTTTTTTTTTTGATGATGGTGTTTGAAGAATCTGCAGAAAATAAATATAGTGTGTCTATTCAATTTCTTATGCCCCTGAGGTTGGCTCCAGGGAACAACAATTTGCATTTTGGAGGTATGACTTACATTCACAAAACATGACTGTATTTTCCATATCTCCTATGCATTATTGGAATGGCTTACAAATTTATCCACTGCATATTACATAAGGATTAGAAGTTCTAACAAACCAGAAGTTAAAACAAAACTATGGAAAAAATTCTCTGTGACAGGCCTCAAAAAATACTGGAGACAAAATGTGATGCTGAGTGGAAAAATACCTTCCACCCAAACAAAGCAAGTTCCAAATGGCAGCATCCAGAAAACACACACACAGCAATGGAGCAGGATGTAACTGTGCATGTCAACATTAATTTTCATGTCTGGCATGCATGTTACATATTTCAATACACAAAGCATTTAAAAATCCATGGGAAAATTGGCACACTGCCTTTACATGGTGCCCTTGGCTTGCTGGAGATGTGCATGAACTTTTCTCCTTTTCCTTTGAGGATGCACAGGAATTTGGTGGTTGTTCAAAGCCCTCTCAATGTTTAATTTTTTTCCTTTTAATTTCTGTCATATTTACTGAGAATCTTTTTGTGAAATACATAGAATGTGCGCTCTGCTGAGAAAGTGTCTGAGAAAATAAATCAGACTTTGGTGCTAAACAGAACTTGATTTCTCTTGGCTCTTGTGCTCACCAGAGGGTTTTTTCTCATGGGGATTTTGTTGGAAGGGCAGCTCAGCAGCAGCGCTGTGTCACTGCCTGAGAGGAACTCTGCTGCTGGCCAGGAGCCCACAGAAAGCAGGGAGTGCTTCCCTGTTCCACCACAGCACGAGCACATGGGGCTCAGGAGCTCCTGCTGCAGGGCCTTTGGCACTTTCCAGAGCAGGGATTTCTATCTGCCTTTGTCAGCCCCTGGAGCAGGGAAAGGGTTGAGAACAGAAGGGAGGCGGCGGCTCTTGGACAGAGGGCTGAGAGGCTGTTGCTATTTGGTGTCTCTGCTGAGATGCATTTGAGGCCAGCTCTCACTGCCAAGTTGCAAATGAGCCCATAAATCTTAATAGGCTCAGAAAGCCCTTGATATTCTTTGCTTTTTGGTTGTCAAGACTCTTTTAGAAGAAGCTGGAAGCACTGAGAGCAATCTTCCGGGAGATGGGCTGCTTTCCCAAGGGAGATTTACAGAGCTGCCAAGTTCATTTTAAGAAAAAAAAGTCAGGGGAAAAAAAAGCCAAAAAAAAAAAGCCAGAGAAAAAAAAATCCTTTTACTTTCTCTACACTCAGCCCTTCCCCAAAAAGGCAGAAAGCCAGAGACACCCTCCCTTGCAAGGGGCTAGGGAAATTAAACACAAATATTTCACTGAGAAATCTTGGGTCAGCCCTGCAATAGCTCCTCAGCATAAGAAAGAGGAAGGAAGGAGGGTGCTCTTTGCAGTCCTGGGCACCTCAACACACCTCCCACCACCTCTGCTAAAATACAGAACTCTCCTTCACAGAACATGGGTGACAAGCCTACTCATGTGGTGAGCTGAGGTACCATAAGAATTAATGCCATGAAACAGTCTATAAAGCTGATAATCTTGCTGGGTATCAAATACTTGTATTTGCCAATTATTCTGAGAAGTTTTGATAATATTTTAACTCAGTTCCCACAAGAGCTGGCACAATTTATAAGTAAATATTTGAACTAATCACAAAAAACCAAATAGAACATGACTTCTCTCTGCCTTAAGAAATGTTGGGAGGAAGAAGGCCTGTACTTCACCAAGTGTGACAGACCCTTGCACTCACTCATGGACACACAAGACTGCTGTAGGATCTATCTCCCATGCACTGGGGGGACTAGGATGCTTTGAACCCTTGAGAAGAGTTTATTACCACAGCACCATTAGCACTGAGGAAGTGCTATGGTTTGCAATTGATAGCAAAAGGATTTTTTAATAGTATTTTAGCCACATCCCTTCTCCACCCCCAGCTGGGCTCACTGCCTTGAAGTCTTGCAGCAGGCTCAGAGGAGCTCTTCAGTGAGATGTGCTGATGTGCTGACTTTGCAAATGGAGCCCAAAGGACACGGCAGTGGAGCAGAGCAGGGAGAGAACACAGCACATGTGAGGCAGTGAGCCACAGAGCCAGGACAACCCCTGCAGGGCTGGCAGGGCTCGGAGTGGAGTCAGGAAACTCGATGATGTGCATGAATGGTGGCATCAGGATTGTTCACCCTAACCACACTCACAGCTCCTCCTCTCTCCCTGAGTCAAACTGTTTCCTCATCTTCTCTTTCTTCTCCCGTCCGTGTTGGGCTCAGGATTTCCATTGCACCTACAATTCCCTAGTTTGGGCATTGAAGGGAATTACTAACACTGCTGGTTCCATACAGAAGACAAATGGGCATCAGCACACTTGATGGCAGAAGAAAAACATAAACTAGGAGTAGGCAGCAAAATATGGATGGCATAAAAAATGCCACACTGGACAAACAAGCAGATTTTCTCAGAAAAAGAACAAAAAGACAATTGATTACAATTAATTAAATACAATTAATGAATAGTAGGCCTTGAAGAAGCAAGTACTGGATGTCACACATGGTAGGATGAACCTTGGAAAGGACCTGCTGTGCAAAGCAAGACTGAAAAAGGTGTCTGCCACCCATCCGCACACTTGCAAGACCGAGAAAAGCAGGCCCAGCTCTCCTGTGGCTCTCAGCTTGCTGAATTTAGAATCTGTAATTTAATATCTGCAGAGACTCCAAACAACTGAGAAAAGTGCTAAATAAGAAGCAGCATCAGCTGTAGTAACCAAATGAGCTACAACACTGAACACAGAGTCAAGACAAAGATAACTTCACCATCTGGTGATTTTGTTTCCAGATTAGACTTTGTTTTACTGCAGGAATTAAAGTTCTCCTGGCATGGTCGGGAGGAGAGCTGTGCAGAGTCCAGAACTGCCTACAAGGACTAAAGAACAGCCAAGGCCTGCCAAGGGGGCAGCAGGAGAAACCCAGAGGAATGTGATGGCTTTTACCACTTGAACTGGTAAACAGCAAAATGCACTTCATTAAATAATACCACATTCTCCAGCTACAGGGAGAACTAAATCCTAAGGAGTGCCATGATGCCCTGGCAAAGGTTGCAGTCCACCCCACACTGCTCCAAAAGTGGTGCTAAGGAAAATTTAGCAGGGAAGCAGATTTGTTCTTGCCAAAATATACACAGCCATTGGCAGACAATTATAAGTGTTACTCAAAACCATCATCAGAATGAGAAATAGTGAGTTCTCCCCACAGGAGGTCCTGTTAGGAAGAGGCTGAAGCGAATACAGAAGCTTGTAAAAATGTTATTTCCAGCAGGGAAACATTCTCGGAGAACTTCAGCATCTGCATATCCTTTTGTTCATAACGTAATGTATGACATGTGGTGGATTTGGAGCCCTGGCTTCACTTAAAGAAGCAGATGGAAGATCTTTAAATCTTCAGAGCATCTTCCCTAGGTCATATTTAAGCCTTGCAGAAGGTGAGAGGAAGTGAATACCAGTTTAAATTTAAGTAAAATAAACAATATTATGGGGAAAAGGGCAGAGAATCCAATTTTCTACATCAGTAGAAAAAATAAGTTATTTCTGTTATTTCTGTTCTTTTTCTATGATATTGATAAGCAACTGGGGATGGTATTTGGAAGACACTGGTTTAGGTCAGCCTCTGCACTTTGCTCTTTGATGTTCCAATGTTTGAATTTGCCCACAGACAAATGGAAGCCTCTAGGGAATGTCCCGCAGCTGACATCCCTAGACATGCACCCATAACATATTTCTAGAAAACACGGCGGCCAAGTCCGCCACAAGGTGTCAATGTGGCAGCACTAGAAGCCGGATTTGCTGCTCCGAGACCGCTTTGACACACGGCCGGTGCCGTGCGCTCGGGGAAATCCTGGCAGCAGGAGCTGCCCGGGAGCAGCAGCGGGAGCAGCGCCGGGACCCTGCGCGCCGCAGGCTCCGCGGGACGGGCTCGGCCTGCTCGGCACCGACGCTCCCCTGCCGGGGACCCGGCCTGAGAGGCTCCCCCAGGCCGAAGGAAACCACGGGTGAGGCTCGATCTCCCCGGCCGAGCCAATCCTGCTGCCTCCTGTGGAGGCCCTGGGGAGCTTTTCCTAAGTTACACCCCGGTGGTTCCTTCCCCTGTTCCAATGTCTGTTCCTATGTCCCTGAGGCACTCCCTCCCATTTCCATGATTGGCCCTTATCCTTGTACTGCCCCGAGACCGGGGTCAGCCCCAGGCCGCCGGGGAGAGCTGGACCCTCCACATGTGTGTGTCTGGGACCTGAACATCTCGCCGCGCGGCTGAATTTAACATCCGTGGATATTATGCAAAGGCTCTTTTTGCTTCCTTACCTTGGACTGCGCTAGCAGCAATTCAGGCTGCAGCAGCCTTGTGCGAGCTGGAATCGCGGCGCTGTTACCCCGCCACACGCGTCCGGCCTCGTCCCGCGGTTTGTGTCCAGCGGCCCTGCAGGACTCACAGCAGCTCAGGCGGGCTCTGGGCCGAAGCAGGGTCAGGCTGCGGAGCAGTGAGAGACAAATGCACAATAACAGGTTTCAGAAAGGGCGCATTTTACAAAAGTTACCCTTTATTCCATCTCTTTATTCTCCCCTCACCTGCAGTTCAGGCTGTGGCTGCCCTGCCATCAGCGGCTCAGGATTTATCTTGGCCGCGGCCCAGGCGCTGCTGCCAGGCTTTCCTTTCAGGGCAACAGGCCTGGGAAAGTCACTCGGGGTTAAGTTTAGAGTTCCAGGTTGGCACATTCTTAACGCAAGCCAAAAATAAGTGTGAATGGGGATCAATTTTATGAATTTGCTGAGCTGCCAATTATATTTTAAAGCTGAAATCTGAAACTAGGTTTGCCAGTGGATAAGTATCACAGCCAATCCTTAGGCAGAAATTAATTGAAAAAATACTCTGCAGCCCAGATAGCCTTGCCTTACAAATGTTATCTCCCATATCTTTCCTGGTGGACTTTGGACATTGGCAGTCAATCAGAACACAGGGGATTTTAACTAATTAAGTTTATTGGCTTGTATGTGTCAATCAGCAGTTAGGTGGATATGCAACAAATATTCTCAGCATGCGACTGTTAAGCAGCATTGGGGGAGAGGGGGGTGCCAGGGGAACTTTCTCCCAAAATGAACCAGCACAAGCTCCTACTGCATTCCTTTTACACCTTCTTTCCTTGCATTTTTGGGGAGCAGGGTCACCACAGCCATACAATTGCCCAAAACCAGGCAGTTGGGTTATGCACCTACATCCCAACAACTGAAAAAAAAATTCTCCACTCACCAGGCAGAGGCTGGATGTGCAACTCAGCACTTGGAGCCCTGAGCTCACCGCCATCTGAAACCTGCCTGCAGCCTTGTTTCTAAGCTCCTTGCCAGAGGCACAAATAACCCTGTGGGTCCAGCTGTCACATCACCAGCAGAGCAGCAAAACTGGCTTGGAGGCAGGATTTCCTGATGGAGCCTGTATTTGTCCACAAGACAGCAGATGATTCCCAATACTGTGCCATACTCCATTTCATTTACTCAGGCCTGCTTGAAATGCTGCATCTGTGGTGCCCAGCTCTTGGTTTTCAGGGCTCAATACAGTTTTGAATGCAGTTTATCCCATTTCAAGGCAGATTTACATCAGAGCCATTAGCACTGATATTACAAAAATTACACATGCTTTCTAAACTCTGCCATATGTAAAATAATCTGTGAAAAACAGAAGACATCCACATCCTTCTTGAACAGCTTCTAAAGCAAATCTTCCAGAGGACACAGACAAATTTATGACGTACAAAATGTACGGGTCTTATTTATAAAAATGTATATATATATACATAATAAAATTTTATTATTAAAATATGTGAAATAATGTATAAAAAGCATATTCCATTGTATTGACACTGAGCTGCAATCCAAAAGGACCCACCTCAAGTGCTGTGTGCAGTTTTGGTCACCACAATATAAAAAAGATACAGAGCTATGAGAAAGCATCCAAAGAAGGGCCATGAGGATGGTGAAGGATTTGAGACAAATCTGTGTGAGGATCAGCTGAGGTCATGTGGTCTGTTCAGCCTGGAGGAGACTGAGGGGAGACCTTGCTGTAATTATCTTCAACATCCTCCCAAGGCAAAGCAGTGGGGCAGACACTGATCTCTTCACTCTTGAGACCAGTGACAGGACCTGAGAAAATGGCATGAAGCTGCATCAGGGGAGGTTTAGGTTGGCTATCAGGAAAAGGTTCATCACCCAGAGGGTGTTTGGGCACTGGAACAGGCTCCCTGGGGAAGTGGTCACAGCACCAAGCCTGACAGAATTCAAGAAATGTTTGGACAAAGCCTTCAGGCACAAGGTGTGTCCTGTGCAGGGCCAGGAGTGGACTTGATTCTGACGTATCCCTTCCAACTCAGCATATTTACGATTCTAAACACTGAGACTTTTGCTGGAGCATCCCCAGGGTGCTGCCATGACCCAGCCTGGAAACACTGCCCCGCAGTACATGGCCTCTGAAGCGCAGGGTAACCTGCCCTGAGAGCAGAGGCTCACCCAGACTGGCCTTCAGACGATTCAGAAGGAAGCAAGAGGCACCAGCTTTGCTCCTGCCTGCCTAGGGACCAAACACTCCACATTGGGTTAAGAGTTCAACAAATCCTTGCCAGCTCCGGGGTGACTCAGCAGCTCATGTGCTTTACATCAAGCCCTGCCTGATCAAACACACTAGCAGGGAAGTCAAGAGAAAATGAGGAAACACTTGGTTTGGGAGCTACCTGTGGCTGTAATGTGGTATAACCCCTCACAGCACTGCAGCAGGTTCATCTCCTCCTGACTGGAAAGTGCTAAAAGGGCAGGCATACAAACTCCATTGACCCAGGTACTGGAGGCTTGTGAAAAAAACATCTGGAAAAGGTCAGCAAGTGTGCTGGCTCACATTAGGGCTAAAGGACATGCAGAGAGAGCTTAACTGTGCCTGTGTCCTGACAGCTGGCAGACACCCTCTCAAAACACTACACGAAAACCAAACAGAGGCAGCCAACAAAACCTGCAGGTATGGAGCAGCTTTTGTAGCTAAACACACAACAGGAGGGCTTGGGGTGGGGGAAATCCCACACAAAGCAGGCCCTGTCAAACATGAGTGGTGGCTGATGCTTTAGAGGATCACACAGGAGTTGCTAATAGATGAATAATGACTGACAAAACAAGCCTCTGAGCAATCTAATTTATGCCACCTACCTCAAGCCCTCAGGCACAGCTTTTTCACTGGTCTGTTTTATTCATTGGTCTTTATAAGGTTGGGTTTAAATGCTTTTACTCTTAAAATGAAAATAAAAACAATTAGGTCATGGCAGTAACAGCAGGAGCCAATTGTGATGTGAAATGAGCTGTATTACCTTCCTGAGATTCATCTGGAGTCATAAAACCAAAATTCAGAAAAAAGTATTAATCACTGCTTGCCAACATCTTCCTTTTGGCCACAGAAGTGAAAGCCCTTCCATACTAGGCAGGAAACTGCAGCTGTGACCAAGTGATGGGCAATGCCAAGATCAGCCATTCCCTGTCAGCCCTAGGGGCGTGCCAAACACAGGATTCATAGCTCATTAACAGCTCCACAGAGAATGGGAGCATCCTGGAGTGTAGCTCTGTAAACCAGTAACAAGGACACCTCCAGCTGGGGGTGATGCAATCCCTGCTCTGAAGCATTACTAGTGCACTTTGTCTCAGTCTCATGAGATTAATTTCACATGTGAAATGAAAAGATACTGAGCTGAAATCACCACATGGCAGCCCAGCACCTTCTGGGCCAGTACTATGACTAATACAACTGTTTCAAAATCCAAGAGAAAAGCATGGCTGCCATGGGGTGGCAGACTGATGAACAGGTGAGATCTAGATGCTGACTCAAGCCTAGAACTCAAGCACTATGTGCAGTCAAGTATCAATAGGTTAAACCCTACTGCCAAACACAGGAATTGGTCCAGGAAAAGAACAGGATGAAAAGTCAGGAAATTAAATGAAAGAGAATGAAAACCAACATGAGGCAATAGATCAGGAGATGGATGACACTTTTCTATGGAACTATATAAGACATACCTTTGCATGCCGCTTACCTTAAGTCCACTTTGACCTTGGCTGGGCTCTCAAAGTCAGAATGCAAGTTTCCAACCATGGCATCACAGGGTACAGCCATGCCTGACAGTTGTGTTGGGAGTAAATAGTAAATAATATCAGTAGTGAAGTATCTCTCTCCATCACTCAACCCTACTGTTTTTTTCAGGAAGCACTGAGAGCTGGGACACATGACAGTTGCCTTGAAAAATGATGAAGTCTTGTTTCTTCAGAGCAAACTCCACACTTGCACTCCACACTTGGTGACCACGGCTGTGGGGCTGGCAGAAAAACACTTCCTGGTGAGATCCATCAGGACAGCTTTAGGGTCCATCAACAAAAGGAAATTCAGCCCCTGGCCATGCTAGCTGGCTGTTTTGTTTCATTTAGTCCAGAAGTGAAGTTCATGGGGGCAGAACGGAGGCCAGGCAGGCCAGCATTGGTATCCTTAGGGCTTCAGAAAATTTAAGCCATTTGATTTTAAAGTACCAACCTCAGCAGGAAAAAAAACTCCACATTACTAATCATTATTAAAGAGGGAAAGCTTTTGTTATGTCCTTCAGCTCAAAAAACACTAACAAGACATTTTCTTTCTTACATACAGGGCAGCTGTGCCAAGGATTATGAAGAGCTCCCAAAGCCCAGCATCACGCTGCCTTTCCCCCCTACCCCCCTAAGCCCAGCAGCAGCAGCAGCTCAGTTGGGGTGACACAGCAAGATTTTCTACTGAACGGCCTCACTTCTTCATAACCTCAATACTCAGGAACATGCATAGTAGAAAAGATGTGTGCACCTCCAAATGCTTCCTCAGTTGAAGCAGAACTGCACAACAAACACTGCAAGAGGCCAGACTGCTGCTGTGGATCAGACAGACAAAGCCCTGCACAACTTTCACCAGGCCACCAAACAAGTCTGTGACAGGGCATCAAACCACAAGCCATCAAATTTCAAGCTGGGTGTCCAGTGACAGCCTCCAACATCCTCTCTGTGACAGCAAATATGAACCACAGACATTGGATACCAAAGTTTTTCTTGCTGGCAGAAAAGATGCCACATGACAATCTTTTCATAATTATGTCAGGTATCTCTGTCAGAAAACAGTATATTCTTTCCTCAGGTTATGTTTAAATTTTATTTCTGGCCCCAAAACAGAGAGGGAAGAAAAAGGGTCATGAAAAAAACCAGAAGATAAATCCTACTTCTAACCCAAATTTGCACTGCAGCTACTGGATAGTTGCAACAAAACATAGGAAACTTGGCCTGAGTGGTTGTTCAAGTCTCTAATTAGAGATGGAGAAAAGGAAAACTGAAAAGAGAGGCAGAGGTGAAGGCATAATGAATAGCAAAATTCTGGGGTCACAATCTGCACACTGCCAAGGCACAAGAACAGAGCATCTTTTAGAAGCTGAGCCAGTGACAGAGCAATATTGCTGAGATGGACAAACCAAAGGCCAGGCTGGATTGTGCTTTGAGCATCCTGGTCTAGTTGAAGTTGTCCCTGCTCATGGCAGAGGAGTTGGAACTAGATGAGCTTTAAGGTCCCTTCCGACCCAAACCATTCTAAGATTCTCCAATACCTTTGGCCAAATGCCTTTTAAAGCCTAAATGGTATTTCATGCTTTTTCACTACTGTCCAGAGGCTCACAGCCCCAGAGCAGAGGATGGGACACAATGCACCCAAACATATCCTCCCTCAGAACAGCAGCTCCCCAGATGGAGCAACAGTAGCTCTCTGTGACAACAAAGTAAGACACAAAGCAAGTACAAACCAGAGCAAAGCTGCAAAAAGATTCTGTAAAAAAATAAATCCATCCATCCATCCATCCATCCATCCATCCATCCATCCATCCATCCATCCATCCATCCATTGTACATCCAATTTTGTTCTACACAGGATACTGTGAAATAGCAAATATTAAAAATAAATAAAAAAGCCAAAATGACAATGAAAAAAAGGCCCTCAACTCACTGTTTACAGCTAACTATGAAGTAAAGAGCTGCTACCATGAATAAGTAGATTGTAAATGAAGTATTTTTTTTTATATCAGCTGATGAGAGACATTATGTATGTGCAAACATTGCTTTGCTTGTAATCTTAGGTCAACATAAAACTGCTATAAAACAAATTCTTTAAATAAAGTTTTTGGGATGGTAACTTTTGTAATCAAGTTTTCATTACAAACACACATTCATTCTTCCCTCTGAATCATGTTTCCTGTCACCTCAGAAGAGCTATCAATACTTGTTAACCTCTTTCAAACTTGCTTCTAGATTTACTGCCCGAGTTAGGAAACACCACTTTTACAGGTTTACTGTTGCAGTACAATGGTACAAAGCTAACCCAGAATTAATGATGCACGGGCTGTTCTTCCAAGAGTACAAGGTGTCTCTTTTAAGGAATCAGTGTCCAACCTCCAAAACCATGGAGGCTGAATAACCTCTTTTACAAGCAGGCACCTCTTCACTTTTGTGGGTAAGCGCTGTGTACCAGACAGATGAGGAACTCCAGGGACTCACTTCCAACTGTCCTTTCCTCAGGAAAACCTTGTGAATTCTTCCTTGGCACATAATGAAACGTGGCCAGGGCAAGACCTCAGTACACAATGGAGACATGGCTGTCCTGTCAGCAGATGCACAGTGGTGACACCAGCATATCTCTCACGTAATGTCCCAAGTTCCTGACTCCAACAAACCCTATCCAGCTCTGAGGCCTTCTGCTTGCCACATTTTATTTTGCATGTTACAGCTGGGTGCAGGGAAAGCAACACCACCTGCTTCTGTATATGGAGAACCAAGGGCACAGCATTCCTCAGTCCATTTCCTTGATGTTTCCAACACCACATTCTTTAGCCTTGGACCTTCAATCACTTGCAAGGGGAACCAGAATTTAGGTAAAGTTTATAGGCTTTATAAACTGGTAAGGTCTGCTGATATCTATTAATACTAAAAGCACATTAAAATGCTTAACATGCAGCATCTCCATTTGTTACCACATCAGCTACATCAAAATTATTTTGGCACCACACTCCTGTAAATGGTGTGAAAAAAAGCACTGTCACAGAACTCAAAGCTGTAATAATGCACACCCTTGAAAGTGGAACTGGTTTTTAAAGCAACTTCGAATGCTCTAGTAGTACCTGAATTGAAATATTACTTTTCACCTTTAAAATCTGCACTCACATGTGATATGATAGGGTTTTATTATTTTAAATGAACTTGCAAATCATAGGCAGTTTGAACCCCTGTAGATAATCAATCATTTTGGCTCAATGTCCTCTGTAAGTAGACATGGGTATCTGCAAATCAAATCAATGAAGAGAACAGGACACTGGGAAGAATAATCAGCTAAACTAATGCCTGCAGCAGCACTGCACTGGCTGAAGATTGTTATATTTTGATCAAATATAAAAAAATATTTGCATTTGTGATGAAAGCACAATTATATGCACTGCTGGAAATTAACATGTGTGAAGTCTTGACTGAAGCAAGAATTTCTGAGACTTTTACTCAGTGCTGCCTCTGAAGGCAGTACTGTTTGAGTTCTACTGTAGATGCCATCCATACAGAACTGCTCAAAGGAAAAAACAAATTAAAACTAAAGAATCATAACAAAAAGTCAAAATTGAGTCTGATCATATAATTTTCAATGTTCACCACTACTCCCAATTGCTCCTATAGCACTTAAGCTTGTTATAGAGCCTGAAGCTCCCAAACACTTCATATAACTCTTCCTGTTCTCTCTCTGTACTTTTAAAGTAGTTTACACAAAATATGAATCTCACAAGGCATTCTGGACTACATAAAATCAAAGACTGTTCCTCAAAATTAGCAATAAAAGAGCTATTCAAGCAGTCAGGCTTGAAAAAGGAATGCACTGTAATTATTCCACTCTGTGCCAATTAAAGTAATCCAAAGTTTAATTTGTATTTGCTGTTCGACTTATCAGGGTATTTTTAACAAATATGAGATAAAACATCAAATTTTTTTGCTAAAGTTAGAATTAAACATAAGTAATAACTACTGCACATTCACAAGCTGCACTACATATTCTGTTAACTATACTGAAAAGCTTCTGTCCCTGCTTTGTAGCAATAATTCCATTTTAGAATACCAAAGGAGTATTGAAAAAGAGTAAATAGTAGATTTCAATAGATGACTTTTTCTCTAATATCTCTTCTACATCTTTAATCAAGTCTTCCTTTAATTTCTGTCCAAGCTCCAATATACATTGAAGTGAGAGGAATTTGACTGAAGGAATATAGTACTGATAAGGACACTTTTCCCCCAGTCATCTACAAAACACACTGAAGGTAGACACTTTAAGACCACAAAATGGATTAAATTCACATAAATAAAGCAAATAGACAGGCATGAATACTGACCACACAGTTTTAAAGCCAATCTATAATTAGCTTGAGACTGAAGATATTGAATCTCACAATTAAACTAAATTTCACAGGTGCCACACCTGGCCACACTCCTGGACAACAGAATAGCTCTACTGATTGGAGACTGCACAAGACAAAAATTTTTCTAATATATTTAGAAAGTGGCAAGGTGCTAGCTCTGTTTAGTTGCTACATTTCTAAAGTTATCCCAATTTTGAAACTTGACCATGTGATAATCTTAAGCATTTACAAAAAATAAACAGGACCATCTCTAAAAGCAAAGAAGGGTACTCCTTCCTGCTGTATGTGCTTTTTTTTACAGAGATCCCTGACAAAGACAGTACAGGAAAGTAAAACTCATAAATCAGCATCCAAGATAAAGTACTGATGTCAAAACACAAAATTTAACCTTGCTGCAAGTATTAATTTTTTTATGTTCCACCAGGAAAAAAAATCCAGCGGTGAAATCTAGTTCTAGTTCATCCTTCAAACCCAACCCATAATGACACACTACACTGATATGCCACTATCTGATGATATGAGCGACCTGGAGTACACAAAGAACATAAAACTCTTGAAGGGGAAGGTAAAAGTCTGGAATAGACACTGGAGACATCATTTCTCTTACCCTACTGTTTCAGGATCAGTTACTGAAAAGGCTGTCCAATACAAACTCATGTTGAGCAGGTGGCTCTGCACACCTAGCTGGAGCAAGGATGTAAGTATTTTTTTTCCCTTCAGAAAATAAACACTCAAATTCAGGGAAAAGATCAATTATGCATTTTGTAGAATGAGCAGGATTACATCTCACCTATTTCTCCAAATATGGTCTTTCCAGCCCTCAACTGATTGGCATTTCCTTTAAAAATTCAGTTGCCCCCTCACTCCAACCACTATTTCTTATATTACAGATTATGGTACACTAGTTGAACAATATGCATTAAGGATTTTTTTCCTGGATCTGTAGCTAATTTTTTTTTGCTAAATCAGTTTATAGATGTCTCCTGAAGGCCTCTTATACAGCATCAGTATGTCTCAGGAAAGCTCAACTCCACATAACAAATATCTGCTTCGACAGGGTCCATGTGGGAAAGACATGTCAAGGAACACTCCACATCTCACAGCATTTATATCCATAGCACCAAGCTACAGTTTAACTATATTCATCCTTAAACTGTGTTTATATCAACATTGGTTTGTCATCTGTCACCACAAAGCAGTTGACCATTTTGATTTAGAAAAACATTTCAAAAATCATAAACCCCAGAAGCAGGAAGTAAAAAGGGCCTGGGTCTAGCTTATTGCTTTATGAATAAATGAGTGGGTCTTTGGTCAGGAAACAATCTCCTCAGTGCAACTTTATGAAATACATTCCTTATGCTCACTGAATTGGAATGAAACAGAGTAACGCATGGCAGGAGAGACAAGGTTCAACAAAAAAAAGGCTTAAATAAAAACTCTGGTCATAAGAAATCAGCCTACTTTTAATACCGTTAATGCTTATTGTTCCGTTGAGTATTCTGTGCTCCACAGCATGGAAAAAGCAAACAAATCACAAAAGAAAACATTAGAATATATTTTTTTTTAATTTTTATAAATAACTTATCTGTTACAAAGGCAGTTTACCCAGCTAAATCACAAAACCATCAACTCAAGATATCCAAATTAGGTTTTATTAATAAACAGGTAAAAACTGATTTGTCAATCTTCACATAGAACTGCAGATGAAGCTGAAAAATAAGGCCTCATTTTATAAACAAAATGCATTGAATGCAATTGCTTTGGGTCTACTGCCTAATTACCTGGGATTGACATTTTCTTCCCACATAAAAAAAATTGCAAAGCCTTCAAAACAAAGGCCTCTGTGCATTCACATAGATCACTTGTAAAACTCCTAATAAAAGTGTCCACTGGCGGATGTTTACAGTGGGTGACAGTCTACTTTGTCTCTTGCTACATGGTTAGCACTCCCTCCAGCCTCACACTAAGTGCTGCTGCTACATAATTCTTTGTGTGCCGTCTTTCATGCATATTGTACTGGAATTCCATTTTCTTGATCTCGGTTACATACATCCCCGATCATGTGAGTACTTTCCTTAAAAAAATAGATCATCAAAATAAAAGAGATGCTTGAGGTTGCTTCAGTGTTCAAGTCTGTTTGATTTCTCTTTTCCAGCCTTTATTTCAGTTGTCCTAAATATTGCTATCCTTGTTTTCTATAAATATGAGACTTCACCACAAAGTCAGGTTTAGAAACTGGCTGCCAAAACAGGAAAGCATTTAAAGTCCTTGAACAAAGCTGTACGATGCTGCTGCTGTTGATTTTGGCACTTTATGTACTTCCCCAATGAATCTCTCTTCAGGAGTCTGCAAGACACCCAGCAGATGAAGCAAGCGTAACTCGGATGCTGATCTGTTGGTGGGTTGAAAGTTTCCTAGTATAAAATTTCCTCACACCAGACAAAATGCTCCCTTTGTGTCACCCACCGTAAAACTCAGTGTACAGAGTGAACTATATGCGAAACTCTTCCAACTTTTCCTGCACTTTTACCACGCTGCATCTGCAGGTCTTCACAGATCATCAGCATTTACAAGAGCAATGTACAGAACGAGCAGAGGAAAGCTATTTTGTGCATAGTTTTTACTAATGCTCTTATTTTAAGGCATTGCTTCTCTCAGATAAAAGCTTAAAAAAAGGGACATGATCGTGCTTAATCACTTAAAGGGAAAAAAAGAAAGTTAACAAAAAGACTATTACACTATACATACAGAAGTACAAGAAAATAATAAAGGTGAGGAAAAGAAATCACTTAAAGCAGGTTCTAGAGCTATGTACAGTAGGAAAAGCTTTGGGGTATTTCACTGTGTGTATTGTACAGACAACGCATGCAGTTTTTCCTTTTCATCTTTAGATGTGATTGTAATGATTTCTGGCTTCACAGAGATGTTTTCAGGGAAGACAAGGCAAAGAGTACCACTGATTTGTGAAGTTCTTCCCTTTATCAAAGGCACTATGTGGCAGCAAACAGTTTAAATATTTAAACCTTGTTCCTTTTAAGATTTCCTTTGTGCATGTAGTGTTTCACTGAAAGCTCTGAAAACAAAAACACTAGCACTCTATTCCTTTCCCCTGTCAAAATTCAGTAGTGACATTGGGGCAGAGAAGAGGATGGGCGACACCCAGGCACTGAACACGGTGTGTGTTCCTGGTAATACTGTACATGGTTCAGGCAGCTGGCGAGTCTCTCAGCAGATTGCCCTTCAGCCGATCAGCGTCAGCTGCCTGTGACACAGCTCTGAGGTATTGCTTGCTCTGTGGGCTGACATTTAACAATAGCAAAACACCATCTCGTCACACCTTCCATTTTACAAAACCCTATGCATAAATGCTTTTTTTGCCCCCCAATGCCTGGACAATTCCTTGTACGTTTGCTATGGTTTTAGGGAAGGTAATGGGCCTGTTGGCTCAGAAATGCCTGGGCATTTCACACTGTTCACAGCGATTTAAGGCTGGATGGTTTAAAAAAGTACAGGCGGTACAACTCCACTGAGCTCCCTCATCTTCATCTGTGTCTGGAACAGTCTTTGGTGTTTTCACAATGGACCTCTGATCTGTGACATGGAAGAGATAAGATAAGCAGTTACTAACTGAAAACAGCATGGAAAGAATTTTGAGATTTTTTTTTCAGTAACTGAGAACAATCTTGTTCCTCTGAGAACAGCACAGTTATTAAAAGTGACAGAAGCAGCTTTTTACCACCCTCTTGACTACAGCTTGATTGTAGGTAAGCCAAAAGGCTCAAGGTAAAACTACAAAAATCAAGTTTCCCATCCCTTAACTCTGCCTTCTTCCCTTTCTTCCCTCAGTTCAAACCTCTGCATAAAAAGGAAATAAAATTTGCAAATTGATCAGCACAGGAAACATGGACAAGATTTAGAAGTGGCCTATGAAGTGATCTAAAATTCATTACGACAAGAAGTACGTGCTTTGTAACCCTTTGACATGTCAAACTTTTTGATTCTAGAAAGAAGGTAGCAGTTCTTCAAGCCAGCTCAGCAGGCAGATGTACTAAAGAAAAACCATTGCCTGGCTCTGTCATGCTACAGAGTAATCATCCCAGCAACACCAACACATCTTTTTTCATGATGTGTTACACAGTAATCGTCAAATATTTTAAAAGAGAAAAGAAGAAGAGAGAAAAGGAATGAAAAGGATGAAAAGAGAGATGAGTGACTTCTCAAGTTAAGGGTTCCCCAGTTTAGGCAACTGTGAAATCCTTTCAGCCCATTATTTCATCTGGAAAACATCTCATCAGCAATGGCAATTGCTGCAAAATGACAGCAAGATCTCCATAAGTACAACACTACTGATCACAGTTGCAAGAATTATTTTTCTTCTTTTGTGAACAGCAGTAATTCTGTTTTAAGTCAAATTCTGTTTTAGCTACATGATAGCTAAACTGAAGCTTAAAATGAAATTAAAATGAAAGTTAATGAAGAACTAAGATACAGCAGTGATACTTTTAAAAAAAAAAGAAGAAAAGAAAGATAATTGATAGAGGGACTTTAGAGCTTTATAAACCAATCAGGGTCAATTTTGTATTTTCAAGACAGATTGAATGAAACACTTAAATTTGTGAGTACCTAAAAGATAAGCCAATAAAAATATCGATAACTAGTAAAGAAAATTAATTTTTCTTTGATTTGGGTTAGTTTTTATTTATTATAAAAGGAACTACATAATTGACAGAACTTATAAGCTCTTCATGGTTCAGTTGTAAAATGTGTCTAATAGGAATGTGTTTGGATTTAACTTTACTCAGAATTTTCACTACCAACTCAGGTAGTGGAAGGATAAAAAGTGCTTCATAAAGTATGAAAAACAGTATCAGTTTGGAAGTGTTGCAAAAGATCTGCAGGACAAAAAGTTCAATTTATCTAGACCATTTTACAATGCAGAACTGTCAGAAATCTCCAAGATGAGATTCTGTAACAACAGTTACTGCACACTCCAAGGACAATTAACCACACTCATCTATATTATGTGGAGAACTTCCAGGACAGAAAGACTGCACAGAAACACCTGTGGATTATCTCCATGTTTTGGGAGATGGTCTGCCTAAAGTCATAGTATCATGATGCTCCAAGCAAGCTGAATTCATTCTCTGCTTTATGTAAAACACAAGAAGTAATTGTTCTGCTTTGTTTGACACCCTGAGAGCAGAAAAAGCAAGTAATGTGCACACTAATGATAAACAGAATTCTTAAGAGTGGCTAATATTCAGCAATACTGACTCCCTACTGCTCTGCATTGCTTTCCTGTTCAACTACCTAGAACTATATTTACCAATAGTCAGAAAAGGCTTTCATGTACCTTGTTAATAGAAATTCTGCAGTAACCATAAATTCCAGTGAGGTAACCAACCTGAGTTGTTACCACATGTAAGTAAATCTACTCTTCGCTATGGATAATGGTGAAGTCATCTAAGTGAGTTTCACTGGCCCCTAAGCAATGTACGTCATGCTCATTTTTAGAGAAAGATGGATGCCTCCATTACATAAACTGCCTTGCAATATATTATTCATCTTTAACATAACCTATTTAATATACTTCTCTTTCCTGAACGTATGAGTAGAGAGGAAACAAGAGCAAACAGAAGCATACTTACTGCCAATACAAATAAAATGCAAGGTTTGTATGCTTTTGAAGTAATCTATTTCAAAATCAACACTTAAGCAAGATTTGTAAATTAGAACTTGGTATTAGATACAAACCAGGTATTTGTATCAAATCCAAATTTTATCAATACAATACCTTTGGGTTTTGGTGGCACGGGACCAAGAAATCCAATATTATCGTAAAAATTATGAATAGCGCTGGGATTAAAATGTGGTCCTAAAAATAAAAAAAAAAAGTGCAGCAGTTTAAAAAAATAAACTTGAGTAGGGAGGCATATCAGTTTTTTCTGGTAGTAATTCTGTAACAATACTATTATTCACTTATCACCTTTTATATCAAGGTGTAAAGACAGACCTAAGTGAGATATTAGTGATTTCAACAATACACTTTAACAAACTTATTGCCCAAAATATGTAATATAAAGTAAAGTCAGAGACAAGCTCCAGCAAACTAAATGCCTTTAAAGGTATCTTTTTCTGTTACTCTTTAAGATCATTTTATTAGTAAATCATATTTGACTTTTTCTAAATTGCAACTATACTCAGAGATATCTTACCTACTATGCAGTGTATTATACATGTTTAGAATTAAAACTCAAGAGAAAGCTCTAAATGCAATTTACTGTAACCAGCAAAAAAATAATCACCCGCTACTCACTCTATTTAAGGTCAGGTTTTCAGTGTAGCATTACATTCAGCACACCTGTCTGCCTTCTCCTGAACTGCAGGTAGACTGACTGAAGCAGAACTTTTGTGTTCATGTGTGGAACTCATGTCCCAGCTGATCTAACAGCTCACTGCTTCTGGAAGTGGGAAGCATCAATTCCTTCCCTCTCACTATCTCAGTTCTCCCTTCCTGTGCCTCTCCCTCACATCAGCTATAGCAAGCTTTTCCAGCAATGCAAGTTTTAGCTTGGCTTGTTAACAGAATCAGCTCTGCAAAGGGTCTAAAAACTAATACAGAGCCAGAGCTCAGTAAGTGGCAAGAGAGAGAAGCAGGAAGAGAGAGGCTTCTTTCTGGCAGTTCTTGAACTGGCTCAGCTGTCTCATCATTTCACCCCCATGACCAAAGGCTGTGTCCCTGCAGACAAGGAAAGCAGTGAGCCCACTGGAAGTTACAACTACATTTTATATTTTCTAACTTGAGAGGCTAAATACAGGCAGAGGTGGAAGACAAAAGAGAGAGATGAACACATATGTATTGATGTATCATTCAAAAAACTTTCTTTCTTTGATACACAGATAATCAGATTTGTATGAAATAGGAATGACTGTGGAATTAGGAAAATCATAGGGCAACAAAATCAAGAGGCTTTAAAGACAGTTACCACCATGGTTTCATTCAAACTAATGTGATGATTTACCAAAAAGTGTGTATATCCATCATTTATGACATGGACTTTTTTGAAACATGTAGACAGTGAAAAAAAAATCAACATTTACAGTTACTGATGTACTAAGACATACTGTACCTCTTGCTTGAAAAAGATCAATCTCTTTGGTTAGGCAATCTATGTCTATCTGCAGCTGTCTGTTACAACTTCTTAACTGTTGCATTTCTTCCAGCTGAAAAAATAAATCTGCCTGTTAGACTAATTTTCCCAGTTTATGAACAGTTATCATTCATGCATAGGTAGACAACATTTAATTATTTCAGACATGAAGATAAAAGAATCTTCCCTAATGACCACCTTTCTTCACCTTCAAGCATAATCTCAGAGAAAGCTTCCAGACCTACTGAATAGTTGTCTCTGATCAGACTTCACAGCAGACTGAACAACTCCAATCTTCAGTCAGGGCACAGCCAGTGGTCTGGTCCACCAGATCAATGGATGATCATCTAGCACTGAAAACTGGTGCATTAATTGGTTTCTGTGAGCTCAGTATATGCACCAAGACCAAAAGTACTTGGTGTGATTACAGTATGAGTATTAACTTGTAAGGACTATCACATCAAACCTTTAGTGACTGCCTGTAAAAGCAATTCTTCACAAAGCAATTAGCAAGCTGCAAGGTTGTGGTTAAATGACACATTTTTAGCCCTTACTCTAAACTCCACTGTCCACCAGCTTAATTCTAACTATACTGCCTGTCCCTAGTATATTGTCACTATACGAACAAGTCTTCCTTCAATTTATTGTGACAGACCACACTTGTGGCTTAAGTTTATTACCCTATAGATGTTTCAACTTACTGATGGAATTTGGGAAACAGAATTCGATCTTTTCAGGCGCCTTCGTGTTAGATTATTCTCCATTTCATTGACCTCTGATTTTAGTTTATCCAACTTTTTCTTTTGAACCTCAAGTTCTCGTTGAAGTCGCTCCATCCTGGCCTTCTGGTGTACCAGTAAAGCTGCAATACATAAAGTCCCATTTTATCTACTTTATTATCCTTCACATGGCAACATCAGATTAAGAAGCAAGTTGGTACTCTTTTGGGAAAAAACTGAAACAAACACTGCTACAGACTGCTTTTCCAATTTGCTCACAAGAAAAACTCTGCCTTAAGACAGAAAGTGCTGTATTTTTGAAAACAGCACAAGCTAACTACAGACAAGCAAATATGAGAAAGCCATACAATGCAATAAATGGCCATGCAAAATTTAACTGTAATCTTAAAAACCTACAAAACTAACTACCCAAAGGCAGGAACAAATATTTCTGTGCTTATTCATCTTAACCACTGTAAAAAAAGTAGCATGAAGAGGATTTCAGACAAGTGCAATATGGAGCCCTGCATATGCTTATTACAATTAGGATTGGGTCCAGTGTTCACCATAGTACGAACCATCAAATGAGACCAAATCAGAAATAAGCACACCACTAGCAAACAGATATTTGTCAAAAGCTGGACTGTATGTCACTTTACCCCTAAAGTATGATGCAGAACCATTAGCTCAGCTTCTAATTTCTAACACTGGTTACTATTTGTAAAGCAAAAAGCACAAGAAGACCTAATTTAGAAACAATGAAGTTAGCAAAACTTCAGTTTCAAACCACAGTTTTTTAAATGTATAAAGAACCTAAGTAGTAGATAACACAAATTCATGCAATCTAATGAGTTTATTTCACTGAAGGTAGGTTTACTATTAAATATAATCACAAAAGCAGATATTACCGCTCAAAGTAATAACCACCTTCTATAAAAATGTATTTAATTAAATAAACTAAAGAATATTTTTAATTTCTGTACAGCCATTCATTCATCCATTAAACTAGCAATTCCTAAACTGTGATCATTTTCACAGGCTATGAATACTTTTATATCACCCTGGAAATTATAAAGAAGTAGCAATAACAAGGTATTTTAAAAAAGATTGAATTTGCCTCACAAAGTCTTGAAACCTAACTCCAGCTGGAACATGATGTTTAACTCCTCACAATTTCTTCAGGTACCAAAAAATTAGAAGCACTCAAATCTGGTTGCCTAGGTTTCCCAAATAATAGCAGAGGAAAAAAAACCAAAAAACCAAAACCAAAAAACAACATCAAAAAGATGGAATGCTCCACACCTCTGGCAAGCAGAACTGACTTCTCCTGCAGATCCTGCCTACTCATTCATTCATTCACACATTGCATTTTGTCTTCCAGAGGTTCTTTAAAAGGAAAAACCATGCCAAACTATTTTTGAACAGTGTTACAGACCATACTGAGATCCAGCCTAGGCTTTTGAGTCACAAATGTTCACTAGGTACTGAAATGACACCTAGCTTCTGCTACATTTTATTCAAATTGCAGAAGTTTTCATAAACAGACACATTTACTTTGGGTCACAGTTGTTGCACTACAGTAAAAATTGCAGCTGTGCTCATACGTAAAATAAAAACGTAATAACTGAAATCTCAATATAAAGATTTTTGTTGAAGACTTGAAATTATCAGGTAAGTATTCTCAGCAGACAGCCTCTCCTTTTGAAAAGCCTTTTACAAACAGCAAATGAAGCTGCAAGTCTAAAGAAAGGAAATCAAAGACTACTTTGCCTCTACTCTGGTAGAGAGTGTACAAGTCCTTTTTCTTTCTACATTTTATTTCCACTTTTAGACAGTCTCTTCTGTTTTCATTACCTTGGTAAGCCTGCTGAGGAAACACAGCCATGCTCTACTGCCCAGAGCCAGAACTCCTCAGACCTGTCAAATGGTGGATGCAGGCTGCTGGCGAGTAGCCAGTGCTGCTGGCTGCGGCAGGTGGGGAGCATTTGTACCAGAATATCAGGTTGTATGGCATGGCATGGCATGGCCTCAAGAGTTCAACTATGACCAAAACTTTGCCTGTGCATCCCTCATCTCCTTTTTTAAGCTACTTTTGTAAAGGAAAAGAACCCAAGATTCCTCATTTTGATGTTCTCCCACTTGTGTGGTTTAGAAATTCAGCTGTCAGTATGGAGCTGTACAAGGAGAAGGCACTGATGGATGCCCCCAGCATTACTACATGCTTTTCATTTTCATGTCGTGTCTGGAAAGTCATGCACTTTATTCTCCTAGGAACTTTGGGACTACCATCTCACAATTTCAAATCCCAACAGGTTTTAAAAACACACATGAAAAATTACCATTGTGATTAAAGAAGAATCACTTGATACCACTGTGCTATCCTTCTACTATTAGAAGTAACTTTGATAAGGAACTTGAAAGAGATTGGTGTAAGCGGAGACTTTCATATACAATTTGGTAATTTTGCTTCAATACCAATTTGGTATCTGCAGGAAAACAATGATGGGGGGAAGACAAAACCCTCCCTCTATTTCAGCGTCATAATCATGAATGGAAAGCCGCAATTTAAGTATTCAGCTCCCTCTAGTGTTGCTCAGAGCAACTGAAAACGTTGAGAAAAACTGCAGTTCAACTTCTTAATTAAGTGCAAACAGGGTATTTGGCACATTTAGTTTTTTACACTTCTGCACGTTTGCATTCAGCAGAGCGCAGTACACTTCAATGCTCTGGCAGATGCCACTGTTTCCTCTGACAACCAAAGTGCACATTTTTCACATAAAAGCTGTATATCATTATAATTACAGGAAGGAGCATAAAAGCCTGGAGGACAAACTTCACTCTTCCTCTCCCAGAGACCTTCTCAGTCGGGCACTAAATATACCTTTAAGTTTGTAAATGTATGTATAATTGTTTTCTCAAGGACTGTGAATGTGAATTTTAATGTTAAGAGTGTATTTTATTATTTTGAGTGTTTCTAAGATAAATTCTAATCTAGGAATACAACAATTTCACCCTATCGTATAGACCTACACAGTTTTAAAATCTCTTAGTTTGTCAGATATGGAGGGGATTTCTGGCAATGCAATTACACTGTAGCAGGAGGTTCATGAGAGTCTCAAAACTTATACTTGGGCATGTTGTCTAAACCTGTATTTGAAGCTGCACAGAATTCAGTCATCTGATATGCAACTTCAATACTTCAAACTGATTTCTTTGTTCTCTCTTTTCAATAGTCTCTTCACCTAATTTTTTAAAAAGAACATCAGTGAAGAGTGGGGCCTGGTATACAGAGCCAAATATAAGGTGGTATTTTTTCTTAGACCACATGATGCAATGGCTCAGAGCCCCTTGGTGCATAGGCCACAGCTGTATCTTATTCAAGTCTTTTTTCTTAAACATCTACAAGGACTGGCTAAGAATGAAAAAAAGTTGTTTCCTGCAACTTTATTTATTTTTTTTTAAGTTTTAAAGAGCTCCAAGAAACCAAAACAAGAGCTGTGCAAAATATTAATTTACTAATCTAGTTTATAAATTAATTTATTTACATTAAAAACACAGTGGCAAGAATTGCTAAGCAAACATGCTTCCACATATATAACTATAGTTGGTACCAATGATTCACTCAACTTTGGACACTATCCTCTTTCAAGTTGAAGAAAATAATATGAAAACATCAGACAGTCAAAGCTGTATAATATTTAACCAAAGGACTTAAGTTCCCTAGTAAGAAAACATCGACCTAGTGATTTTATTAAACAATTATGTATTTTCTTGAGGGGTTGCCTTCCCATTATACAGATGGAAAGCTATACCCAGAATGAGCAACTATTAAATAACTGTTCAGCCTCACTACTCATCATGTGACATACAGAGCATACATCACAAAAATGTATCTGAGTACAGAATTTTCAATTTCTAACAAGATTCCAATTTTCCATCCATAAGACACGTTATACTAAACTAAATTATACATTGAAATCCCACTTAACTACTTCATATTAATAAAAATAATTATAAATTGTAATCTCTACTAAGTAATAGGAATACTCCTGCACACTGACAGAAGTGATATTGAACACATAAAAATGCATCCTCTTTTGGCTGCCCTTCTGGGCATGCATCTAGCATTACTCTTCTCACAGCATCATGAATTCTTACTGACTTTAACAGCAGACATATGCACTCAACACTTCCACAAGTGAGTCCTCAGTATCTCAGACTAGAATCTTAGAAAATGAGGAACATCCCTCAGCAACCAGTTCTGAAAAGTCTGGTGACAGTGAGTTTCTCAGGATGACAGTCAGTGCCAGAGATACAAGCAAGCATTCCAGGGAAATGACATTGATCTTATCTGAGCAGTACCCATTCCTTTACACATTCTATAACCTCCAGCTTTGGCTGCAAATAAGACAGAGATCTGGGGCAGCCTTCTACTACCCACTCCAACTTTCTTGGGAGGGAAACCAGAAATATCATGGAAGGAGACAGAGGTGCCTACACACACTGCAATTAAGCAAAGCTTCTTTGATGGCAAGCAGCAGCACCTACAGAGAAGTCCAACACATCTTCTGTTCTCCTGGGCTGGACCATGTATATAAATGTAAAATAAATAAAAAGAGCAAAGGAAATTTTATTTGACATCAAAGCAACTCCATCTTCCACCCCAAGGTTTCTTTTTCCCCAAGGCAGTTTCAGTTCTCCCTGCCAAGATAAAGAGCATTCTGGTAGAAACAGAAAAGCTGATGAAAACACATCTTTCTCTAATCACGGCCAGAGAAACTACTCATCTTTTCTGGCTAAAATTAAAATGAAACAAGCACCTTGCATGGAAGGATTCTGGCAGTCTGGCTAAATCATAAGCAGTTTAGAATACAGAAAACATGAAGTAACTCAAATCCCTTTTTGTATGCAAGATGAAAAAAAAACACTGCTAAGTATAAGAAACATGTTTAAAAGCAACAGTTAGGACTTCCAGATATCAATATCATACAGTAAGTCTATCACAGACTTAACTCTCCAAATATTAATTAATAACCAAAATGTAAGAAACACTGCACTTATTGCAGCAGAATTGGAGCACACATGCCAGAAATGCAGAACATCTCTACATGTAAAGAACTTCAGGAGTATTAAGCGCGCTTTCTAGTGAAGGACACAGAAGGATGGTGATTTCCTGAGGTCCCTGAAGTTGTACCAGCCCACATCATAGATCTACACACAATCTAATAGCTGCAGCTTGGCTTCAGGAAGAGCTGGGTACACAGCAAGAATGAGGTCAATGCTTCTGGAACTCTAGGTTGTGTATCAAGCTCGCCTCATCTTGATATGCTTGAATGCTGACACCTGCAGCTTGTAGAGAGGTTACTGTGGCCATCACTACCAAGGGTACAAGAGATAAAAAGGTAGACCTGGTATAAGTCAGTGCCCTTAGAAAGGAAAAACGGACAAAAGGGACAACTCCCCAAAGTGAGCAGTTTTGCAAACCCCTAAAAAGTACCCAACTTGCTTGGGAAGCAAGTTCATGCCCTAAAAGACTGTTTAAAGCCTAAGGACAAGATTTCAATTGCTAAATTTCTGGCATATGAAGTTTTCCAGGACTAAGACTAAAACAGATAGCTGTTTCCCTCCAAAGTAAGAAAAGGAAATATGATCTGGGGGGCAATTTTTTGGCTTACCTACAGATGAATTTTCTGAAGTTCTTTATGCACTGAACATAAGAGAACGTAAGGATGATTAGCTTTTTGATTTTGACACATAACCTTTAGAAACTCTTGAGTTAGGATTAACTATTCCTCACTAAAGATAGTTGTATCCAGAAGAAGTGAACAAGCTGGAATAATTTTTTGATTTACTTCATTAACACAGTACTCTAGATGCAGATCTGCCTTCCAGTGTCCTGATCGCTGTACTGACTTA
This sequence comes from Molothrus aeneus, assembly GCF_037042795.1. Lineage (NCBI taxonomy): Eukaryota > Metazoa > Chordata > Aves > Passeriformes > Icteridae > Molothrus > Molothrus aeneus. Next base: position 45,933,735 of record NC_089648.1, read on the forward strand.
CACAAATAAAATTGTAAGTTCATCTGAAGAATGTTTACACTGGTCATGGAACAGGCCAGTTTTTTAAATTCAAAACTGTTTGCTAGGTCCAGAGAGGACCAGTGAGGTCAAAGACAAATTATTTTGACAACCTATTGTGAATACTGCTTAAATATCCTAAGACTCATTCAATATTTTTATGTAAAAAGCTCACAGAAGGGTTAATAAACCACTGAGTTGGTAGTAAAAGCATGCAAACCCATGAAAACAGAAGAAAAAGATTAACAGGTTATCTCCCTTTGTCACATATTCTAAGTTTTACCCCTCCATTACCGCTGATCCCTTAAAACAGATTCCTTTGGTTTGGTGTTCCTTTTCACATTTTAAAATGTAACAGAAGTAAGTATCAAGACTTTAAGCATTTTATTGTCAGGAACACAGTAGGAAACATGGAGACCAGGCCAACATTTTGTGCCATTAATTGCTTTTGAAGTCTGCTTTTTTTTCTTCTTAAAGAACACTCACAAAAAAAAAAATTATCCAATGTAAACAGTATCTCAACTGATTTAAAAATCTGACAATGGAATTGTAGCTTTAAATCACTAGGACAAGTTGAACAAACTAAATGTTTCTTTCAGAACAACATAAAAATGAAGATGGTATGACTCCACTTCATTAAACAGATAACATATCTACTTAAGACAAACAGAAGAATATCTCCAAGTATTCAGTCACATGTCTTTACCATAAAAAGAAATCTATTAATTGCTTATAAAATGCTTTTATTTATTTAGGAAACACAAATGCTAAAATTAAAGACACTGTATTAACATCAGAAAGGTTACTAACTGTTTCCTGTTCTGCAATCTACACACTGAATTGACAACCTGGTCAAAATCTCTACAATTTATATTAAGAATATTACCTTGCGTGTAGGCAGCATCATCAGATCCCATACTCAATTTCCGTGCATCACTGATCCTATCCACATGTGCTAAAACAGGGTCAGTAAGATGCTGGATACCCTCTGGTTCAACATAGTGATCAGGAAGGTTTAGAAGGTTTGTAGGTTCAAAAGTTGGGGATACTACCCCTGGGGAAACTGCAGGGGGCTTATTTGGAGAAACTGTAATTTTAAAAGTATATTTTGTGTTAGGCTGCGTAACAACCACTCGAGGAGAAGTTGCAGTGGTGCTGTTGCCCACTGCTCGACTCTTGGGTGGATGGTGATGAATAAATGCAGGACCCATGCTTACTTGACCAGACATATTCCTAGCAGTAGTAGATACTCCAGGATTTGTGGATATGAAAAGCGTGGGCTGGTTCCGCACAAGTTGATCATCTCCTGTCGTGGCATTTGCTGAAATGTAGACCTTGGGCTGTCCACGTGTGATCACTTCATCAGTATTTGGAGGACTGGCCGATATGTAAACAGTGGGTTGACTTCTACTTAATGTCTGGCTGTTGAGGGAAGAGGGAACGGTGGAGGTGCGAGGGCCAGTTGAACGCAATTTAGAAGAACTGTTTCTTTGTGGCGGTTCAAGTTTGATTTCAATTTGATTTTTGCGAGGTCCTGTGGATATATTCTGAATGTTGTATTGGCTATGAGCAGAAGATTGTGAGCTACCAGATGAATGAATCATAGGTGCTTGTGGAGTAGTAGGAGAACTGATAGGCATGTACACATGAGAAGTCTGGTGGCCTTGCTGGTTTGGCTGTGTTGAGTGTTGCGATGAGGTATGTGGCGTAGTACTGGATGTAGGAATAGTAGTCCAGGGACCTGGCTGCGAAGGCTGGTAGACTTGCTGAGGGTGCATGGGATTAAACTGAGATGCCCAGCCTGGCTGCTGCTGTGTTTGCCGAGCAGTACCACTAGGAGCTGTGATGTAAGGCCTAATATAGATAGAATTTCCCTGGGGACTGTTAAGTACAGGAGGAGGTACACCATGTATGTGCAAAGATGTTGGGGTATTGCGACCAGGCTGAATGTTTGGGGCTAAAGTTACCATAATGGGGTTGAATCTGGGTGTTTGTTGAGACAAGTTAGATACTCCTTTGCTGCCTAGGTGAAATCCAAGATGCTGCCCTGGATTAGAAGCACTAACTGTATTAGCCATCTCAAAGACATGAAATCCTTGTGGAACCTGCGCAGGTGCTGTCTGTGGTTCCTGCTGAAACAGTTCATTGTTGGACTGACTGGTTTGAAGGTGTCCATCACTAACACTGTGAGCTAGAGTCCTACTTCCATTCATTCTACTTCCTTCTCTTCCATGGTGATAGACGTTCTGTGACTGCAAATCCAAATTAAGAGATGTCATGTGATTTCGTAGCCCAGGAATCCCAGAATCATCCGAAAAACTCAGGTCTCCTTCACCATAGAGATATTTTGTGCTCTCTTGAGAGAGAACTGCACAACAGGCATCCAAATTGTTGTTATTCTAAAAAAGACAGATGAAAGTTTGACATTACTGATAAAATACTGTCACAGTTATGTATGAATACATCCAATCACAACTGAAAAATGAACAATACAACATCAGATAGGAAGCTTTAGGTGGCTGGTATAGCTGCTCTATACAAACAAGGGGCTTGCCTGTGAAGCTCACTGCTCTGGGAACAGTGACTGAGCCAGTGGCACCAAGGGCAGAAGTCTGCATTGCCTCTGAAGCAGTGACTGGGAGATCCTGCACCTTGGAAAGCTAGCTTTATACAGGGTGATACACCTTGGATGAATACTTTCCCTATTCCTTCTCAGTTTCAGAACCATCTTCAGTAGAGGCCAAAGCTCTGGCTTTAGGGAGGAAAATGACAGCAGGAATGGATTTACAACATCTACATAGTATTGATTAATAACTTAAAAACAAAAATAAAAACACATGTTAATTTTAAATGTTTTCCCAAACACTCCAATACCAGTTATGCATTACCTCCTGCTGAAAATAAAGTGAATCTTATGAAGAGAAGAAACACGCAGACTCAAGAAACTGTACATGACTTCAGGAGAAATGCAAAAATTCAGTTTATACAAATACATCAATAACCATTCTTTTGTAAGATCAAAACTATTAACTGAAAACCCAGAGGACATTTGTATTTTCATTTTAAATCACTGCTTGCAAAGCTTTGAAATACTTATATTTGTACCTTTTAAACCCAGTAATAGGATGACTTAGAAAAGAAACCACAACCTAGCTAACTCATTTTTTAAGAACATTTCAGATGCAAACCGCTAATCTCTTGTCCTTTTCCATGTGTGTAATAATATTGTACTCTAATCTTCCCAATTGAGTTTCCTATATAAGGATTGTTAGAAAGAGTGAGGGTGCATCAGTGACCTAATTTTTTCATACTGTGCTCCATCTTTATCACTTTTCACACAGAAATTCCCACCCCTCAAGAAATAAAGGTTAATACTTTCTGCTGGAAGAGCACCTGTTCAGGCCCATGTTATTAACACTAAATAGGTAGTTACTAGAAAAAGTGCATGTGACCAAGGAAAAAAATTGCATGTGCCAAGTAGCAACATTATCAGTTAGTTAAAAAGTAACACAACCAGATAACTGATTCATGCTACATGCTTTCTATTTTGTCTTTTTTGTTAAACTAGCAGACATTTCTCATTCTTCCACTGGATAAAGGTGACAGTGTTGCGCACACATAGCAAGACTGTCTCTACCTGACAGATTTACCAAAAAAGAAAAGAAAAAAGAAAAGAAAAAAGAAAAGAAAAAAGAAAAGAAAAAAGAAAAGAAAAAAGAAAAGAAAAAAGAAAAGAAAAAAGAAAAGAAAAAAGAAAAGAAAAAAGAAAAGAAAAAAGAAAAGAAAAAAGAAAACAGAAGTGCAAGAGGGATAACAAGGCTAAACTTCACCCAAAAAACCAAAACTATGTGCTCATACAGACCAGATACAGTTCTGAATTCTTCCAAATTAAAGGAATAAAAAATCCCAAATAAACCCTAGCCACAGAACTTTTTAAAATGACAGGATTCTCTAAAGGCTATCTATCAAGCCAGCTCTACATAAGGACTGCTGCAAAAAAGTATTCAGTGATATGAAAATGGATCAAATTGATGATACACATATTGGCTCTAGTTTGGAATAAGCACCAGAGGATGAAGTAATCAAAGGAAGTTAGTAGTGAAGAAAGGAAACACACGGACAGAACAGTGGTAAGATAAGAACAATAGCCTGGTATTTGTTGCAAAGGAGAAAAGGGAGCCAGAAAAGGGAAAAAGATAGGATGCCACAGAAAAACAAGCTAAAAAGATCTCAAAGGCAGATTTTGCATGAAGTGAATTAAAATTATTAACAGAAAGGCCAAAAATACCAAACCAAAAAGGAACAGGCCAAGCTTGCAAGGCCCTTACATTCAGCTTGAATGCATTTCTTTGGACAATTTTTTTTTCTTTTTTAAGATCGCATCCAATCAATTCCAAAATTTCAGTGACGTCAATGAGAAAATTGGAGAACTCAAAGGGGAAACGGGGGCACATGGAACCCCTGGCATCTTCTGGCTGGCAGAGGCAGAGTTTCAACCGCTTCTAGCTCTTTACAGATCAGAGAACCGGTTGATGGCAGAACTGAGCATATTCCAGCAAAACAATACCCCTCATCTTATCTCTGCCCATGTCCCATTTGAGTTTAAAATGTTGGCACCCTGAAAGAGAAAGAAAAAAAAAAGAAAGAATAAGAATGTTGGAGGGAAATGAGGAAGCAAGGAGAGGACGTAGACTTGAGGAGCAGGTACAGAATGCTCCGGACACAAAAAACAGAATAACAGGAAACAATGTCCACTGACTGTGGGCACCGCAGTGATTCCTTTAAGTGAGGAGAATGGGAGATCTGAATGCAGGAGGCTTGTTGGGAAGAACAGAGGGATACAAAACTTCTTAGGAATATTCAAGTGCTGTCAGCCTGAGACTTTTTACTACCTAGATTAAGCTGGTTTAGGTTTCCTCCTATTAGCTCTTTGGTGGTCCTCTGCTGTTAGCATGCTAGCATATTGTTTAGGTAATTCAAGGCTATTTACCTTGAGGTACTTGCATATTCTCTTTATCCCTAATTTTTTCATTATAAACATATAATGCTATAAACCTTCCTTTAGAAACAAGCTGTGTTTGTTTACAAAGAATTCATGAAGGATGACTGAATTATCTGTGTATTTTTTCTGCACAATTCACAGTCATCCAAAGAAATTTTCCTTGTAATAAAAGCCTCATCAATAATATCATAAACTGCATAATTGCTTATATTCTTTCAGATTCTCACCTGGGGTATAACTCCTGGCTTAAAAAGAACTTCACCTTGACATATGATGGCTGCACATAAGGTACTGCGGGGGCAAGGCACTTTGTATACCAAGTACTTGTCTTTGACCTGAACTACATTTACTGCCTTTATTGGAAATTCCTTCCACTATATTCAGCTACAAGGTGGCAGAACTCAGGATTCAGATAATGTTCCATCAGCATTGAAACATGTGCATAAGTACTCTCAAATTCTGCTTTTCAATCTTTCCCATCAGTCCAAGTACAAAATTTGTTGGTTTGAAGAGGTCATGTTAGGCAGCTTTTATAAAAACCCCGAACAAATCAAAACACAAACAGACAAACAAGACTCCAAGCCAGAGAGCAGCAAAGCTAGAAGGTGCATCACAGAAACCAGAGCTCATGAAATTTCAAAAAAACCACCAACATGACAGGATTTTCTTGGTGAGTCTTAGTTCACAAAAAAAGTAGCTTTCCAGTGTGACAAATTAGTTTAACAATACTGCACACACAGAACATTAATTAAGACTGTTTTTGAAAGATTCTCTTATGAAAGCTGACTTAGAACACTTCCTCAAAATCTAAACCCTTCCCCATAAATCTGTCATATGGGATGTACAGTATCTTTTCTTCACAGTTGTAAAGCTCTTTTTATTTAAAGAGATCCACTGTATTCAATGTTACAAAGACCACTGACTCTATTAAAGACAAGCATTAGTTTTTCAATTTATCAAGAATTACATTCAAAAGATGACTACTGATGCATTCACTCCATCAAGTCCACAGACCTTGCTGAACAAGCAGCTCTCGTGTTCAAAGAACAAAACTGTACTTGTAGTATAAAGTCCTACAGAGCACTAACAAAAATAGCAGTGTACAATCCTGAGAACAAGTACAGGCAATTTATACTCTGGTTCAGTTTCCTTTTCAGCTAAATAATGAAAAAGAAAGAACTGGAGAAAGCTTGAAACTTCATGAGCCCCAAGCAGAATTTTGCCATCTTGCAAATCAAAACTGATTTTGTTGATGAAATGCACTTTTCACGACTTCTTCCTCTAGAAAGACTGGAGAGTCATGATAAAGTCTTGGCAATATGAATGTTAAATTGTCACAGACACTCTCCCCAGCAGTACGAACACTTTATTTGGATGTATATGCGTGTGAGTACATATACATATGTAAGTATAGAAAAATATGTATTTCATACATAAAAATACATATAAATAGCAAGACAAAAATTAGGATATAAAGAATGTTGAATCATAACCACAGTTGTCCTAGCCATACTCCAAAGACAGTTAGCTTCTGGGAAGCTGTAACATCATTTTTCCTATCAGTGTATACTGATAATCAGTATGACTACTTGGATAATTCTCTTATTTACCAGAGTAAATCAAATGTTGAATATCTTAGAATGAAAAAGAAAATCAGCTATTATGGATGCTTTGAATCGATGGAAAATGCAAAGCAAACATGTCTAAGCAACATAGTTAAATAAGTCAAATCTACCAACATATGTTAACTCTAGGCATTTAGGTGTCCCTGTTGGGCTTTGGAGGGACATTAATTTATATTCTGAAGTAGCTAACATGATACAGAATAAAAAGCTGATACAAAATATGGTATGTGCTCTGATAGTGGCAGCATTAAAAACAGACAGCTGCATGTAGAAGTTGAGAATATGCAGCTTTAGCACTAACTACAGCACTGGTCAAAAATGATTTTTTACTATCAAGCCCAACAAAAATCCAATAATTAATTACACAGACTCCAAAGGTACAGCAAAAAAATAAAGCCCATCCGGCAGCCAAAGCCCTGGGCAGATGCACACCAGTGCCTCATCCCTGCCTCTGGTCTAACACTGTGGAAGGGAGGCTACAAGCACCTCATCCTGCCTGAGAGAGCCTGACTTGGAACACCTGGCTGTGCCCACGTCACACTCCAGGCTTCCTGATGGAGAGGGTACCTAAGGCCACCAGTGCTGGCTCTGCAGGCCAAGGGAGGTGGGAATGGAAAGCATTGGCACCAATCTGCATGCAGGCAAGGGCCCACCTCCAAGACTGATGGAGACCAGGTAGCAAAGTTTCTTCTGGACCTGCTTTAACACTCAAATAAAAATGAAAATAAAATTTCAAAATGCTGCTCGTTGTAGCATTGCCTTAAATTGTCCCTGCTGGACTCAAGTTGGCTTTGCATCCCTCCTTTTGCCACAGTTAGTTTTGGCTGTTGAGATGGCCAAAAGTCATGAGTACGCTGATTGGCGAGACAGTAGTCTCCATGCATACAGCGAATATTGATTTACACCTGATTTACTTTGGACCACCCCTGATTAGTCACGGAAAAACAGAGGCCAATTTAACACGTTGCTTGCTGTGCAATATAAAGAAACTGGCTGAGTATATTTGCCTCATTTATAGAGAAAAACATCAGCTTTCAAAGGAGACGCCCATACAGAAAGCTTAAATTAGCCATGTTGCTTACTCGTACAGCCATGAACAGAGCACTGACCTGTAACATGCATCTGGATACAACACCTTCAGGTACCTCAGGAAACTTCTGTCGCAGGTCATGTAAAACCTGAATATCAATTTGCTGGCTTCCTTGGGCCATTCGTATCTTGCCTGGTCAGGATTGTTTTTCAACAGGCAGTTTTAGGCCTTAGTAAAGGGAGTACTCATCTCTTCTGTCCAAGCATTTTCTGGAAGAGAAAGGAAAGCCTTGAGACACCAAAAGTAGGCACTTCTGATGTAACAAAAGAACACCCCACAAACTGAAACACACATACAAAATCCTTTTTCAATTATGCAGCCAAAGTCTGTACTTTATTTTGATGTTTTCCCATGTGACACTTCTAAGTAATTGTCCTTCACACACTCATGACCTTGAAAATTGCCCATTTATAGACACATCTGACAGTCAGTTTCCTTCTATCTTTGGTTTTATATTGATATTATAAAATACATTAAGAATAAAAAAAAGACTTGATTTACCAAAGTATTAAAATTATTTGGTTTAAGAATAGTATTTTTAGTTATTTTAAACACAACTGAACACAAAGTAGTCCACATCAAATACTGGAAAATAGTATTTGCTTGACTTTTGAATTTTTACCTTTGCCATCATTGTTTTTCTTTACTGTCAGGATATTGTGGATAGAAGTTCAATGTCTCTAAGCTTCAGAATTTACTAGCAATTGTCTACTTGGTTTTCACCCAACATACTTCAGAATATTCTGAAATTATTACTAGAAGGAAATAACACTGCAGGCTTCTTCAGCTAATTCTGTTCCTGCTTTGAAGGAAATTATGAAAGTTATGGATAAGACAATTTCACAATCACCAATCAACACATTCATACAAATGATCTGTCCAGACCATATGATACCTACGGCGTTTACCAAGAAGAATTTCTACCAATAAATCTTCCAAGAATGGACCTGTGTGTTAAGCAATGGAATTGGATCTTCTTCATATAAAATAGTATTATAAACAAATATGACCATATGGTTCATAGAAACCCTGGCATAGTCAACTCCAATGAACATTTGCCTCTTAAATTAGTAAATATTACTCAAGCATCTCCATGAATTTTATTCACTTTCTCTGTGGCAGCAGTAGAGCAATTTTAAAAGTTACTTAGTCTATATCTCACTAGAAGTACATGCGTGTTACTTCAAGAGTTTACAGTGCTAGACTAATTTAAGCAGTGACAAGAATACTGATCTTGCACCTTCTTAAAAGAAATAAGGAAAACACTCTTCAAATGAAACAGCTAAACAATTATATTGTTTATCAAAAACTGTATTGCAATACTTCTCTAATTAAACTTCAAACCCAACAAGACCACAGCAGATCCACAAAACCAGAAGATTCTATTAACAAGAAAACTAGTTAATAGAACTAACTAGCATTCAGTATCAAATGCAATTTTTCCACCCCTCTTCTACTGAGCAGTTCATTAAACTTCCTGCTAAATTTTTAATTCCTCTCAATCCTCCTAAGATAGCTTAATTTTTTTCCAATTTCTCTAGCCTAGAATAGCAAATTCTATGATCTCCATCTCAAGTTCCCTGGACAGTACAAAAATTTTGTATTTACTCTTTATTTAAATTGTACCAGCAAAAAAGCACCTTCGCAGCTGCCACAGCAAAAACTCTGTAGAAAGAGATTCATCCATGTAGTCTTTTCAAAAACCACAGAGAATAAATAAAAAAACCCAGTACTTAAAACAAATGCTCCACACTGTCACCCCAGTGCTTCATTTCAATAAAGTATTTTGTGTTCTAACTCATTTTTCAATGTCTGAAGCCTTAATAAAACACATAATGACCACAGTTCCCATTTAATACTCCAAAGCAGCAAAGTATTGTAACAATTACCTTAAATTTCAAAAGTGCTACAGAAAAACTTGTCTGTGTCTTCATGAGGTGTAACATGATTTATGGGTCATCATTCAATGCTTGCAAAGTTCAATTATTTGTTGGTAGCATGCAGAACTTGGGAGATAGCTTATTTTTATTTTTTCTACAATACTTTTAAGTTTTGGTGGCTTAGCACCAAGCAGATGCCTGCAAGCAATATCACTTTACTAAATTTGCTGATAAATTTTTGCATGTGTGCATCAAATGTCTCAACATAGCAAAATATTTTTACTGTAATATTGGAGGAAGTGAAGCAAAAGGGCTCTGTCCCCACTATTTTAACTCAGAGAAATATACTCCAACACAAAAAGAAAGAAGTTTTTTCCCCCCTAGTTTCAATTACAATAGGCAACTGATATGGCTTCACTGACAATTTAACATATGGAAAATGTATCATATGAATATGAAGGTCTCATTCCAATCATCACTTCAAGAAGAAGAACCCACCGAAGACCTCAAAGATATCAAGAGATTATTAATAAACTCAAGTTAACCTTAAGAAAGGCTGAAGTGACAGGTCATGAGGTCTTTTGAGGCCTCTCTAGTAAAGACAGTGAAAAGTTTTTTTCCCAGTTCTTGATGTTGCAAGAAGCTACAAAAAGGACTCAGGATGCATCTCCAGGGGCAAAATTAAAGGAACTGAAGGTTACTTTGACAGATGGAAGCTTAAGGGACAGACACACCACACTGCTGTCAGCCATGGAACTCAGGATCATCCAGAATATTGTTAGAAAGTTACATATGCAAGTGGAAAATAAAGGCATGAATGCAAGAATGAACAGCCAAGACTGCCAGTAATTAAGACTTCAGAAGAAAAGAGTATCAACAGGAGGCAAAGGAAACTGCTGGCAGCAGCATTTTTGCTTCATTCAGAGACTCTGGCATAAAAATCAAGGCAATACAGCGTTACAGAAATAATCAGAACAATCTATTCAAGAAATTAATTATTGGAAGAAGGAAAATTCAACACTGGTGACTCAGAGAAATAGTTCTTCCTAAAATCATTAATATCAAAAGTTTAATTACAAAAGAACACTTCTAAATACTGGTGTGCAGTACAATATAAAGTTATTCTTGTAGTAATGCCATTTACTAATAGGTTTACATACTGCTTCTAGCTATAAAAAAACCCTCAAAACAACCCCTTCAATGTGACTTTATAATGTTGAAGAGAGACAGAGATCCCAGTGCTCACTTATGCCAGAAATCCTAAGTAACCGGAAGAATTAATTAGCTGTGTTCTTTTTCAAAGAGTATTGGCATGATCCCCAGACAACTTAAAAGGCCTGGCAATTGTATCATGATGGAGCTCCTGTTGAAGCTTTATTCTGTGAAAACTATTGAAACCAAAGTAAACAATGTGTCATCTCCCAAAGACTACTCAGAACCATGAGTATGAGACAAAATACACTGCCTCCCTTGTTTATGAATATATTCAAAGACAACTTAATGTGAAATATAACTCAGATGCCAAATACTAGGCTCTTAGAGTACTGAACCAGTGCTAGCTAAATACATATTTTTTCAAGTCTCCTTTCTTCTGACAGAGCACATGTTTAACATACCACAGACAATTCTTCAATACAAACCTTAATTTAGTATATCACATTGACTTTCCAGAAAATACTTATAAAGCAAGTGTTCTTCAGAGTAGATTCTGCCAACATGGATTTTATTAAATAATTAAACATGACAAAATCTAAACAGACTAGAATGTTATCTGCACTTCTTGCTCATTAGAAATTTTTTCCTACTGCAACTTCACATGCAGTCCATGCCACAAAAATATCAAAGATAATTGTGCAGATTTTAACATAACTGCTGTATTTAATAGTTCCAGTTGGAGTTACGATGCACTCATTATGACTGAAGTCCCATTTATGGTCAGCTACCATTCCGGAAACAGCCTTTGTGTGTTCAAGAGAACAGCTTTTGGAAATACGCAGAACACTGCCACAGTAACCAGCATGCCCTTCACCTTCTCAAAACTCAAATCGATGCAGCCTTTATACCTCCCTTGTTAGTTCAGCTACATCTAGTAAGTAAATTGCTCATGTTTTTTGTGGTTTTAGTCTGATCACATCTGATCTGTGTTTTACTCGGCTAAAATGCTGTAATCTATCTAAAAGCTTACTTTAGAAATCAGGCTGTAAATATTTCTTAAGAAAGTGAATGCAGAAACAAGAGAACATTTTCTTGTAGCATTTATGGTGTAGGATACAGACAATGTGCATAAAAGACTGCTGTAATCACAGGAAATCAGATGCAGCAAGTTGCAATGCAAGCCTGGTAGAGGTTGCTAAACCAACAGCAGAAACACACAAGCAATTAAAAGGGTGATGAAAAAAAACCCAAAACCCAACAAAAACCCCAAAATAAACCACCTAATCCCTCTATACTTATCTCAGGCTCCTTCATCAGGACTAAGACACACAGCCCGTATATCTGTGCATTGGGTAATTCCAAAAAGTAAAATGATCTTCACCCCTCCTCAGTCCATGCTTTCTTGAGCCATACCTTCTACCTTCCCCCATATATTTAGCTACATTTTTTCTGTTATCTTAGCCAAACACCTATCCAGGCACCAAGCCAACAAGTATTACAAAACTTCTATGGGCCCCTTTTTCAGCCTGACGTTTCTGATGTTTCACTCCAATAATTCAACTGAAGACTAACCTTAGTTCACTTTCCATTGAGAGATTCTTTACACTGGATTGCTTGAACAACAAAGTATAGCTGATACTAATATTGCTAGCATTTCTTTCAGCTTTCTTTAAACAATATAATTTCCTCTCCAGTCTACAAGACTGGCGATCACATTATAAATAAATGAATCTCTATCCACAGAAGACCCCTTCTAAGCAGGATCTCCATTCCTTTGACTGTAACAAGCATTGCAAGCTTATTGCCAGTTTGTACTTACTTCTGTGTTAACACTCCCCTTAAAATTAGAAGTATGTTTCTGTATCCCTATTGCTTAGAAAAAAAAATAAAAATCATCAGACAATAAATGTCATATTGTTCTCTTGCAACCTCCCTCTCCAACCTCTTACACTCCCATTTCCACACCTATTCTTCCTTTTCTTCCCTACTTATAATGGAACATTCTTGTTAAACACAAGACTAGTAACTTTCACTGTATGTGTGCCTAGCAAATGGAAGGGGGGAGAAATTAAAGAATTACCACTGCATGTAAGGCCAACTTTCCTTACAGAAATTGGTTCCAAGCTACAGGCAGGACAGCACACTTAACTCTGTCAATGACACCTTGCAGGCAGGAAAAAAGAAAAACCCAAGAAAAACAAAACTAAAATTGTCTGGTTCTCTGAGAAACTACAATACAAAAAATTAGAAATTAAACAGCAAGGAACAATTAAATTCTTTCCTCCTCATTTAGCCCTAATAGACTTTTTCTGAAAGCCTACATGGAGCCAAATATCAGGCAGCCTGAACACAAACTTGTTTTCTTAAAATTAAAATTTAGAGTAATTTTGTAAGGGCAAAAATATAGAAACAAGAACATTCTACCCCAGAGTCCCATATTCTTTCTGCAAAAGAGATTAAGAAGTGACAGGACAAAATCTAAAAGCTTACACTAACATCACTAACACTTTAAATGCATGTTTAAAAAAAAAGTGTGAGAACTGCATGATGGAAACAGGTTTATTAAATATTCCTAGTATAATTTAATTGTTCTAATATATTATTCAGCTTTTCCATGGCCAATTTGAACCATTTCAACAGTTTTTCACCAGTATCTCTGCTTAAAGAATAGTATTATCAAATCCAGATGTTATACTTCACTCATTGCCATCCATCTCTTAAATAAATAAAGAATGAATAAATTTAGCCCATCACAGTTAGTTTCCCATCTCATCCTCAACTTACTAAACAGTGAAACTTCCTTGTAACTGTTTGCCACATTTGTACTCTACACTGTTCTGAATCCAAACAAGAACACAAAGGACATAAACCCGATTTCATTGCATGACCTTAAAATTGATAAAAAAACCCAGAATTGCAAATAAGCATCACTAAGAGTTTTCCCCAAGCACATTACTGAATTAGATCAAACCAAAAGACTTCTATCAAATAATTAATGATGAGCAAGGTCAGAGGAAAATGACAAACTCTGGAACAGTTCAAAGAAGTAATCTGTTCTTATGGAAAATTTATTTTAAATGACCATACCAGGAAGCAATTTCTACCTGGAAGCAATTCCTACCTTGAAGCACAACTTTTTTTTCTTCCTCCAAATTCATTACAAAGAGTAATTTCCAGAAATAAATTTTATTTAACACATTTCATAATGTCTTTTAAACTCCTGGCCGGAATAACAATGTACTTTAATGGGTCCCACAGCAAAAGTGCACACATGAAACATTTAAAGAGGTTTAATCTGTCCGGTATTCCTTGGAAACTATGAGCAGTTACACAATTTCTTTTTCAAGGAAAATTAGTTGGGTTGGACGTTTTTATTGTTGAGCAAATAAAAAAAAAAAGGGTTTGGTTTTGTTTGACTGTGAATTTTTAATTCTTGCTAGTTCAGTAAAGCTAATGCACACATTAAGGGATCCTACTAATGGATTTTACCTAAGTTTGGTTTGGATTTTTTTTCCCTTTTCCTTAAGAGAATTAATTAAAAACAAAGCCACCTTCCTTTACTGCAGGTCATTCTGTCAATTCTATCAAAGCATAGCTGACCTTTTCACAGCTCAGCAATACGCTGGCAAATCTCATACATAAGAAGCACATTAAAAATTAAGTTTCTCAGATCACAGTAAAAATTTCCTCGGGAATATGGTTTTGTTAGAGAAAAACCTATCACAACAGTTGAGCTTGCCTTAAGCCACCATTAGGAGTTGGCAGCTTGAAATTTGACCTGTATTCTTTGCACAGTATGTTACCAACAGAAATTCAGATCTGAAAGCTTTGACATTTGTAAAAAGGGTTTAATTCATTTTTACTGGAGGTGAACTAAAGATGAGGAAAGCAAAATACCTCTAAGATAGCTGAGAAGGTATTTTCAATTCTTCCTACACTTATTCACCAAGGCACACCCAACCATTTAAGAGCAACACTTCTCATGTGCTCTCCTGTCCACACAGTTCTCACAAGACCCCTAAAAGCTCTACAACACTACCCATTAAGTTATACTGGAAATATACGTGAAGATAACAAAATCAGAATTACATTACAAATTCTGAATTACATGTGTATCTTAAATAAAGTACATGATGAAAATCAGAATTAAAGTCCAAAAATGTTATAAATCTATCCTTATGAACCATTTCTTCACCTTAGAAGCAATCATATGTTTTGTATGTGTCTTGTAAAACCCGTTTCATGGCAATTGTAGGATGTCATATGGAAATAAAATACACAAAACTAAAATTGCATTGCATAATCTAGTCAGAGTATTTTTAAAAATTATATTAATGAACTCCACAGTAACTCTAAATTCTGCCTGCATTAGGATTCCAATCCTAATATTCTTCATGTCAGTTTTACCTATATAATCAAAACTCTCTACCTTTAAGGAGATTTATACCCTTTTTTATTATGCAGATGTGTACATTTGCTTCCATTTGTCAGTTTCCCAATGAATGAAGAACCCATTGTTAATTAACAAGAAGGTCAAGTAGCAAGTATTAATCGTCACATCCCCACCTGTGATTGTATCAGGTTTCTTCCACAGATTGACAATATGAGAAAGCTGTCAAGTATTTTATTTTCCTTCTGCATACTTAATTTCTATGTTGCTGCAGTTTAAAGCTTTCATAAAAATTAATCCTCTATGAACTCTCTGGAGTCAAAAGCAGGTGTAGCTATTTTGAAGAGTATGCATTATTTCCAGTGCAACTGTTCTAAGAGTTGAAGGAAAAGAAAAGAACTTATGACAATAAAAATGCCAATGAGAGAAAGTGGTAGGAAAAACTCTTTAAGAGGCAGCCCTCATTAAAAAATCTTGGAAAAGTAACTGAAAACAGTCACAGTCTACAAAGAAACATGATTAAACATTTTTTTCTTTAATTCACTTGACTATATCTCCTTTAAAATCTGCTTTTGATTCATGACTGACAAAAAGATACACGGGGGGGCTTCCTAAAATGAAGCAATGATTTTGAACAAGCAGTTGAAACCTAACTAGATGCTATAATCTCTCACAGATTCTCTGATCACAAAGTGCACTAATGTAAGAACATAAATATCCTGCTGAGTCAAAAAAGGGTCATTTTAGCTCAGTGTTGTTTGCAAGAGTGGCAACAAAAAGCAATATTCAGGAAGAACATGTAAGCCTAAGCCTTTTTTGAGCACATTTCTCTCATTCTCTCTGTATGTGCACGTACAACTGTGTGACTGAGGAAACTTGAGAGCAGTATCCTGCCTATTCTCTCTACAGACCTGTTGATGATGTATTAATCAAATTCCTTTTCTTAACCTACTGAAATGATCTCCTTCTCCAATACATTGTGACAAAGAATCCCAGAAGTTTACTACTCTGCACATTTTGAAATAACAATTCAAAATCAACTAAAAGATCTTCCTTAGACTTTTTTCAAACCTCTTGTCCTACAGGTCCTGAGCGAGTGGTACACAGTTCCAAGCTGCAGGATTTTGTAACAGCTCTGCACTCACCACCTGCATTAATTTTCAAGCTTCACTCATAAATCCTCCTACAATCTTCACCTCTCCAAACTGGTAAGTCTGTCATCTAAATGCCTCCTTGGAAGGCAAGAGCTGTTGCCATGATTAAAAATAAAATAACATCCTCTCAGTACCTTCTCCAACACCAACATATGCTCCCTGAAATACAGGGACTGTAGCCCTTGGTTCTCAGGGGGAGGGCTTACCAGGGCTCCACACAGGAATGACATCATTTCTCATGTCCTCAGTATCTTTCTGATGATGCCCAATATCTCTGCTGGCTTTTCCATCTGCTCCTGAACACTGTACCAAAAGTTTTACATAACTCCTCGCAAATCCAAGACTGCTCTTAGAAAAAATGAGTTATGAATGTAGTACCTATACTAGTTCAGATCAAAATCTTCCTTGAACAAACTGCCCCCAAAAAGCTGTAGATGTTCAGGGAACTCGCCAGTAACCCACTGCCAACAGTAGCAATAAAATTTATATGAATGACAAGTTGAGTAGCTTCAGGAACCTCTACAATAGCTGACTCCAGGCCAAAGGGGACTACCCTGCAGCCTAAGGACACAGCAGCCCATCTCAAAACGCCTTGGTTCCAAACACCCTTTCAATAGTATGAAACCACATTCCAACTGACCTGGATCTGCAGAGCTTGCAGACTTCTGGCTCCACCACTGGAAAGCAGTCCAGCATGACTGGCTGCTTCAGAGCTGCCAATCTGAACTCTAGAATCATCAGTCCCATGATAGCTTCACTGAACCCAAGGAAGATTCAGCTTACACTTGCTAAGCTCATATTTAAAAATCTTCACATAAATGAAATAGACATCTCATGAAACTAGAATCATGACTCCTAGCAACCTACATATTTAGCAGCAGTTTCTGATAGTGATTTCCCAATTTAAAACTAAAACAAGACAGCACACACACCAGATACCAAACCTTTCAGTAAGAGAGGTACAATTACTACTGAAGAGCCATCATGGGACATCAATGTATAGAAGTGGGCCCATAGAAAGGACATGATGCTTTTTATTCTTTGAAGATCATATGATCAGGAATATCTCTGGCTTTCCCAATGTAAAGCTCTATTCAAAATCATACATTAACAATTTATTTTTTTGGACACAGAAATATGACTTAGAGAAATAAATTTAGATAGAAACAACTTGAAATTGCATTTAACCAATCACAAAGAGACTCAAATCTACATTGAAATACATAAGTACAAAAGCACTGGTGGTTTTCATACTGAAATTCCACGTACCTTAGCTTTCATTTTAAAGAGAACAGCAAGAAGTGCCATTGCTTCAATTCAGAGCCAAGTAAGAGTGCAGTTAACACTACACCCTTTCCCGTGACTCAGAAGACTGAGAGAAACACTGCAAACCTAGCTGGTCTGAAACTGCAATAACTCTCAGATTTATTAATGAAAAAAAAAAATCTTCAATTTCATTATTATATTACCAATTCAATGATGAGAGAATCCAAAAGGCTAAAGAAATGCAGTTACATGCATGATTTATAATGATTTTGTTCTAATTTATAGTGACCTTTATAGTGACCTACAGTTGTTGCATGTAAAATTATCCTGTTGTTTGTCACGTTTGCATAACACTGCAAACTCTGAGAGTGAACTTTGTGCCCTTTTAGTATGTTCCCAATGACAATATTACCATATTTCATTAAAATTCACATGAGAACATAAACATGTTGTGCCACGTTTTAGCAGCTTGCCAGGTAGTTCAACTTCTGATATGTATTTTGGGTTATTCAGTTCACAGCAGGAAGCACTGGAAAGCCTCTATACCCAGGCAAATAGCTGAACTTCAGCAGTTCAATACAGAAGCCAACAACAGCACACTACAAATCTCAGAGCTTGCATTATGTAACCCAATCTTCCAGTGGTTTTGCTGATGACTAGATTGGTATTTGAAGGACTTACTTCAGTGTTTCACACTGATACTAAAGCAAGCACCTCTAAAAATGCTTAGAAGTTCCATTATCCTACAAGCATAAGCCAGAATCAGAGATCAAGGGATATGACAGCATTTTAGGGAAAACGTTCCAGAATCAAATCTCAATGATTGCCCATAGCCACAGTCAAAAACTCCTGAAGATGAGGTAATAATTTTAAACTAGAAGAGCATATATTTAGATTGGATATAAGGAAGAAATTATTTGTGTTGAGAGTGGTGAGTCACTGTAACAGGTTGCCCAGGGAAGTTGTGGTTTCACCCCTCACTGGCAGTGAACAGGTTAGGTGGAGCTTTGAGCAACATAAACCTCTGAAAGGTATTCCTGATCTTTCAAGCCCCTTCAGACCTAAAACATTCTGTATCCATGGTGTCCAAACCAAGGACAATTAATTGGATTTTGATGCACTTAAGTAATGCCTTTAGAATTTTTTTTCATACAATTATACGACGTTGTTGAAGTCAGGCTGTATAGCAAATTAAATGCACACAATTACATTAAGAAAAACATACAGAAATCCCAGCAGCAACAAGGCATGCCAATTGTTGTCTTATTCACATTATATGATGTGTCCTATTTTCTAGCATTTGCATTACATTTTTCCCTAGAGAAAAAAATTATGTATAATATTGGCCTAAGATGTTGTTGATAGCACACCTAGTATATAGAAAGTGAGAAACAAAAAAAGCTTGTCCCAAATAATCTCTAAATTATGGTCAATCTTTCTTATTGCTTTGACTGGAAACATTAATTTATGGGAAAAATTCCTAAGACATTTGCATCTCTCTTTCCTTCTTAGGCACACATAATGTACAGGCTGTTTCCTGATCTTACAAGGAAGATTTTCTAAGTATTTGGCTGATTTCATGGAACCATTCTCTATTCTTTACTTTTTAACTTAAATTTCTATATTCTTAGTTGCACAAGCCCCATCTATACAGGGACTCATTTTGTCACAACCTGGTCACTGCAGCACAGCCCAGCAAGAGCAGCATCCACTGTCAGAAAGCAAAGATCTGCAAGTCACATGACAAGAAAACCTGGTTCTCAAATGTTTGTGTGACCATAAAAAGAAACAAAGCACACATTTCAAGTTCAGGTCTAGCTGCACCTTTGACACTCTCTCCAGCTGTTAGAAATTTAAAACAAAACATACATGTTCGTATTTGGAAGATGTTTACATTTGGCAAGTATGGTCTTTTTATTATTTTTTCCCCGTTCCCTTTATGTCTCTTGAATGTGACTAAATGAGATAAGCAGGTGACTAAATTATTGTTTAGACAAGCAGATGGAATTCAAAAGGTCTCAGTACAGCCCCCCCGAGTGACCAATACAAGTGGCCAGAAATTGTCTAATGATTGACAGTTCAGTCCATCTTCTTACTGAGGATAAAAGTGTAAGGTTAACTATAAGGACCTAAGGGAACATAAAGGATATAAGGCTAACTCTTGCCATAAGCAGGAGCTGGGGAAAAAAAATCCAGGTCTGGAAAAATGATTTGGAGGAAATTAACATCTCTGCACTAAGATTTAAATTAACCTTGTTTTCTTAGTAATTACCAGAATACAGCCAACCAGCCAAGAGATTTCTCCATCCTTCATTTATTCTATTGCTCTAAATGTTGTTACTACTGCAGCAAGGGCATCACTACTGGCAATGCTTTTGAATGCAGCTGCGGTACTGAGCAGAAACCTCCCCAGGCCATGGAGGGAAACATATTTTACTAAGTTTCTAACTCAGCCAATGAGATACAACAACATTTCACGTAGCAAGAGAGGCCTCTAGCTTGAGGAATTCTCATTACCAAATTTTAAAACTGAGCTTCTAACAGTAGGTATATTAGACTAACAACAATAATTTTTAGAAAAGTATTTTAAATTCTCATTTCCTGCTACAATAAGGCCACTATGAACAGTAACAGTCTTATGATTATTGCTGCTGGGTCTTTGCCCTTGTAGTCATGTTAGGTACTGTTCATCATATTCTACAAATGAAAAGCCAGACCAACACAGTAACTGAATAAAAGGCCTCAAAAAAGCATGACTGTACCAAAGGTAAATGAATAGCTGTGATATTCTGAATAACATGTAACTGTAATGCCAGTTCAGTCATATAATGACAGCCAAACTCCAGTAGTACTACCTTCTTTAAATATATCTTACTTTCCATTAATTATGTTTCATTTGTATCTAAAACCAGTGTGTACTGTTCATTAGTTGACATATCTACTACAGAGCAGCCTATATTAATGGTGACTTAACTGAGAAAATGTTTTAAATACACATAAAATCACATTACTTTTGTAGAAAAAAAATTATCATGCACTGGGAAGTTAAGAGTAAAAATATTAGTAACATCACAGCTAAGCCTGATGTGATTTCACACACACATTGCTCAAGTCCCAGCTAACATCCTGCAGGAACTCTACAGTACTGCCAGGAAGAGAGCTGCACACTGAATTTAACACACTGGAACACAACCAAAGAGAATTTCTCTCTTCTTATCATACTCCAGTTCATTCATCATCTTTCTCTTGTCTTGCAGTAGGCAAAACACTACATTTCTGAATTGTATCATCTTTCAAACACTCTTACCAATGTAGTCTCCTTGCTGATCTCATTTTAAAACATAGCAGGAATTCTAACTTATTGAAATAACAATAATTTTTCCAGGTCACAGGGTCAAAGTCTCTGATTCCCCATACGCTAAGCAGGCACTTTAGGAAGAACATTAACATTTTGCAAAAATTTACAGCAAGGGCTCTGTCATCACTTGTATACAATGCACTTGTATACAAAAACCTCCATTCAGCTTGCTGAAGTCAGTACATTACATTCATACAGTATTTCACTGTGATTCACTGGCCAATTCGAGAATGCCTGGTTTATACAAAACATCACTCAAAAGAAAAGTGAAAAATTCCTAAGCAGTAAACTGGCTTTAGGGAGATTATCTACTTAGAGAAAAGCAAAGATACCAAGGATAGCTTGAGCAATAATATTTTGAGCAAGTCTGTAAGCTATTACAAGTTACAACCCGTATAATTTAAGAGCAAAACAACTCCATTGCCTTCCATCTTCAGTGCTGTTTCCCGGACACTACAGTTACCTGTACATCCAAATGTACCTTTGACACCACACACAAATGTAGTTGGAAGTTTGGTGGTGGAATTTGTAATCCCATTTCCATGAAAGCCATAGCACAAAGCATTCAATGGATCAGCAATCCATAGCTGTGTGCACAGCACTAGAAGTGGAAGAAACAAGTTGGTTTATTTCTCCCTAGCTGTGATGTACAACCATGAGACCACACAACTTCCTCCTAGGAGGCATGTGTTAAAATATACCATTTACAGAAAAACTGGAAGTAGCTTTGGACTGTTAAAGAAAGCATCAAACAACAGAAGAAAAAAAAATCTATTTCATATACACCAGACATAAGTAAGTATTTGAATAGCTGCTAAGCAGCAGCAGGCTGTGCGCATCGCATCAGACTTTAATGTTTGACTGATATGTTAGAGAACGTTTTGCAAAATCATCTATCAAAAGTTCTTAACTATTTAGCCATATTTCATCCAAAGTGCAGTCTGAAGCCTTAATAACCAAGCACTACAGCAACTCACACAAATACAGATGCTGTCGTGTCACAAATAACTCACATGTGTGCTTTAGTCCTTTGGAGTAAAATAACAGACAACCAAATAACAGAGAAAGCTTTTAGATTTTTGGCAGGGACCTTTTCCCCTATGGATAGAACAGGCTGTCCCCACAAACTGGTATTTACCAAACGTGGCTCGATGATCAAATTACACTTTCTCTGGTATTCACAAAGTAGTGAATGCATGTGTCACAAAAAAGCCACAAGAAATCCACAACGATGAAGAGTAACTTCAAGTATTCCCTTTACTTTCCAGATACTCCTTTCAGAAAGCACTCTCAATTCCTTGATCTATATGCAAAAAGCCCCTTATTTTTATATTCATATTTAAGTAACAAAATTTCACTCACATTAATTAAAATCACTTAAAAATATTCAAGTAACAGAAATAATTAGTCCATGATGGTAATGATACTGATTTGAATGTCTCAAAAGCTGGACCTTTCTTATAATTAAGACTGCCAAACTAAGAGTATCATTTATGGCAAAATCTATATGCACGCAAAAAAGAAAACAATTAATTGCTAAAGAGAGAATTGTGCTCATTCAGATTACGGACTCCACAGGTAACACTCACCTCACTCTTCTTCTTTGCTCTTTCTTAATTAAAAACCAAATAAATACTAATGCAAAACAGTTGTAGTCTTACCAAAACAAAATATTTAAGGCCCTCCATTAACTGCCCTAAGCAAATGATACTTCTAAATATTTAGACAGAATCTACTGGCTTGAATACAAATGAAAGCTGGCTATTCAGCCAACTAAAAGTTTTCTATCTTTCAACTCTTCAAAGTAATTCCAGAATTAAAACTCTAGCCTACTTTCTTTTGGAAAAAAAGTAGAAAAAAACCCTTTCAATATCTATGCCTGAAATCTCTATGAACCTTTTCAAATCAGGGGTAAAGGCCACTCACAGTTCCAGATGCAAACAGGGAAGCTCCAGAACTCAGATCATTAGATCTGTCTGGTGCCTCCTGTGGCACAAGGCTGGTGAAGAAGCCACCTTAGCCAGGAAAGCACAGAACTGGCTCCTTTAGCTTCCCTGAAGACCACAAGTCCTCAACCACTATTCTCACCCACTGTGAGGGTAAGATTTTCACACGAATCTTCCCATGAGAAGACTATGAGACCCAAGTTAACTGTGTGGCAGCAATAGTAAGCCTTGTATGCTCCTTTACTAATGAAGTGCTTACAGATTTAGGGTGAAACTACATGAGAAATCTGAACAGACCAAAATCTTCAGTATACCTTGCCTTTCTCTCGCCACTCTGCTCTTAGACCCTGCAATTCTGCCCTCTTTCTTACTCTGGCCATGATATTTGTCCACCTTCTCTCTGTGACAAATTGAAGAGATCAATCTAGTAGCATCTTTCTTTTTTGTTGGATTTCTCTTTGTGTTTTAGCAGCAATGAGCTGTTGTATATGCTCAAACCATCCTGGATACATTCAACTGTATCACATCCAGCAGACTGGAAGATCCCATCAAGCAGAAAGCCTGAAAATGCCTTATTCTCAAATCAAAGACTTTACTGCAAAACTGAAAGAAATAATGAACTAGGCTGACACAAATTACACCTGCTTTCCAAGAACTGTAATTAAGAATCTGAATTACAGACCCTGTAAGTATGGCTAGACCAAAAGCTGAATTGGAGCAGTGAGTTATGGGCCATGTGCTGTTATTTCAACAGTCAGCATTGGATCAGTGCTATGACTGGACCATTTTTATATCCCATTCCTATTAAAATCCTATGGGACTACATTTTAAACCAATTCTACACCTAGAACAGGTGAGGAAGAGCAGTGACTGCCTAAAAAAAACCAAAACAAAAGCATTTCTAACAAACATGTAAAAGCAGATTTTAGGAAGCAATAATCTCAATTCATGGAGCCCCAAAAAAGCTGTAACTATATAATCTAAGGCTGCTCTGTCTCACAGCACTTCCAACAGCATCCCAGACAAAAGAGTATTGATCTAGAATGTTTTCTATCTTAGGCCTCTGATTCTTGAATACTCTGTAATAAAAACCAACTCTACCATCATAGAATTGCTGATAAACTCAGGTTTGAAGGTACTGACAGAGGTCAACAGCTCCAAACACTATTGAAAGCAGGACTTGACTTCAGGTTTAAACCAGGTGCACGAGGCCTTGGACAGTCAAATTCTGAAAAATCCCAAGGATGGAGATTCCACTCGGTTTCTGGAAAATCTCCTCCACTGATGAATCACACTCACTAAGAGCAACTTATTTTTTATATCCAATTGGGATTTCCCTTGTTGCATTCTATTACTTGTCATTTTGTTTGTTACCTGAGAAACACATTCCTGCCCCATCTTGCCTGTAATTCTATACATCAGTTCATCTTTAGAACTCTCTTCCCCACATTAAGCATGCTGAGGTTCCTCAGCCTCTCCACTTATGTGGCTAACCATCTTATTTCCCTCAGCTGAAGTTGCTCCCAGTTGTCAGCATTTCTTGCAATGGCAGGCTCAAGGCTGTCAGATGCACCCTCACAAGTGCTGAAGAGAAAGAATAATCACATCCTACAGCATGCTGCCTACGCTATTGCTTATGTTCACTTCAAAAAGCCCTTTTCCTTATCCTTCAACAAGTTGACTTACTGAGAAGTACATATTGAGAAGCCCATTCACAGCTGCTGCTTAAAAGATGCTTTTTTAAAAACAAGGTTAATTAACTTGGTGCTTTTACAGTGATTTTGCACCAGCAGTTGAATTATAAATCAAGTAAAGCTAGGTATCTAAGCAAAAACAATAACTGGCATAGAAATACTTTTTCTCTACTTTTACATGTATAATACACATATCTCCCACATCTCACTCTTCCACAGAACACAGAGAAAACCATTCAGATTTGACACCTGCCTACATAAGAACTGAAGTGGGGAAAAACACACAGAGAGAAATTAAAGTTATGGATTTGAATAAGCTAGGAAGAAGAGCAACAGGAAAAATTATAGACCTCAGTGCAATTTGTGACACTGAGTCCAAATTAAATTCAAACATCTGTGCCAAGTATTTGTCTGTTACTGTTGAGCTCTATGCAAATCCTTAATCAGTAGCTTCTGGGAGTCCCAACACTTTTTTTTCCAGACCTTTAGATTCCTCTCCACTAACTAGATGCTTACATACCTTGGTGGAATTTGGTTCCATTTGAGTAAGACTTACTTCTTTTTAGCCCAGACACATGTCCTCTCTAGACATCACAGAGAACACATTTAAATATTTGAAACTGAAATTTTAAAATGCCAAACATCAAAGCCACTGCTAATGTTATTTGCACAGCAGGAAAGTTTTGATGCCAGTATAGAGAGAGGAAAAGCTTTTTCAATATCATATACTGAAGTTCAGAAAACATTGTGAAGCTCCAAATCCTCCCATGTCATCACAGCTGGCAGATCTTGTTCTGCCTTTCAGAAAAAATGCAGGATGGCCACCTATTGGCTACAAGAACAGTAAGCCTTGCAAATGGAAAAGCATATAAGTATCAAAAAGGGCTACTGTGAGTTGTTACTGGCACCAGTCATTATGAAACTAAGGAAAAAATAAAAATCCAAACCAAAACCAAATGTTTTCAGATGGACTTCTTCATTTTCCCCTCACTGCCCTGAAAAGCTGCTTCTCACCCACAAGGAATGGAAACTGCTACACTTTCCATAAAACAGAAGTTACCACCATGTTGCAAATAAATGGTTAGTTCTTTTAAATGAGGCGGTATAGTTAATTCCTTATGTGGAAATAAAAAAGCCAATTAAAAATATTTTAAATGCTCTGGCTTCCTCTTATCCTACAGATCTTCCAGAGGGTCTACTGATTAGTCTAAAGACTGTCATAAAATCCCTTTTGGTCATTACACAGGAAGTCCTCAGAACAAAAGCTTGAATGTCCTTCTACTTTACTCTAAAAGCTATGTTCAAGCTGTAAAAAATGTCAGTGACCTGTCACTGGAAATGTTGTATCCTCATTTTGACACTGTCAGGGTACTCTTTTGTATTTTTGTATCTTAAAAAAGCAGTTCCCTCAGTGACTGAACCACTGAGGTGGCCTTTCCCCCACTATTATTATGCAGTAGTTTTAATAGCACTGACCAAGACATCTTAACTCTTTCACGGAGAGGCACAGAGGACAGACACAGCAGTTAAGGTGCGACAGTAACCAACTGAATCACACCAGGACAAATTCTCAAGACATCACAGAAAGAATTTTGACCATACTGTGCTCTTTTACATCAAGGAGAGTTAGATAGGCTTAGAATGCATGACTGATTTTAGGCTTCCAAAGAAGGCACTGAATTTGTCATAATACAACACAGGTTATAATAAATAAATTAGTAAATCTAGGGCCATTTAACTTCACGATGTTAAAATATATTCTGAAATATTTTCACTTCTTTCATTGTTTCAACTATAGTAAAATCAATCCCTTTTTATCAGCAGTGAGTCCTAACAGGATTGATAGCTCAGTCAAAAGAACCCTAAATGCCACCAACACCACCAACCTGAGAGGCCTTGTATCTTTCAGAAACAAAACAAAACATATTCTGGAAAAATAAAAGCTTCTGTCAACACTCCATTTCAGGCATATGAATTTAGAATGAGGAATTATGAAATGCTCCTATGCATGGGTTAATAGTAAAATTAGTATGTGTAATAGTAGAATAAAACACATCCTACCCACTATAATGTTTCATAGCAAAAACTCATCTAACAATTAATTACTTAAAACTCTACAATATATGTAACTTGCCTTCTAAGAAAAGTATTCCTTGTATCTCAATTTATAAGAGATACAAAAAAAAAAGCTCTTCCTGTAACTTAAAATTCCATAAAGAAAATTCCATTATGAACAACACTGGATGTTAGAAATGTATTTCTTATAGATTTAGCAAAGGAAACCACTATTAATTACAGTGAAATGCATTGCCCATACTCCTTTTTCCAACATCAGAGGAAATTCTGCATGAGTTGTCTTTACAGCTTCCCAACTATTGCATAATTTTCTCAAATATCAGTGACTGGAACAATTTCACTCCAGCACAGATCAGTAAGCTTACCCTTATATTAAAATTTCTCTTCAGTGCATAGGAAAGCTGTAAACAGTCAGCAAAAAAAACCAAAAAACAACTGTCTACAAAGAACAGATTTGTGCTTCCTTTCCAAGCCACAAAACATAGAAGTTTAGGAGCTGCTTCCCTCCCCCCACTTTAATGAAACCTTAAACTTTGCATAATTAGAAAAAGCTCTTTGCAGTTGTTGCCATAGGGACAGTGAACTCTTAAAGGAATACACAAAGCACAAATTTCTACTGTAACATTATCTTTGATTTCTCAATTGATTTGTAATTGCTCAACTTTAACATTACATGATAAATACACGATTACATACAAGGATATTTGTAAATGGAATTGGGTAGAAGGCATTACAAAGAATCATTACCTAATGAAATAAATGAAACTGTTTAACAGCCACACAAGAGCTCAGATATTTGCCAACTTAAGAGAGTAAAAACCATGAAATACTGCAGCATTTTTTTTTAATCCTAGAAATATACTGTTAGGCACACATGACTAAAGGAAGCCCACCTTAGCAGAACGATAACTGTATACAAAGAAATGTAATATCAGCTCTTTTATTCTACACTGTATACTATGCATACCAATATGCAGAAATACAAAATTTAAAAGTAAAGCATCACAAAATTCTAACTAACTAGTCCGAGTAAGGAAAAATACTTGCCTTCCCCCCCACCCATTTATAGCATGAGACTGAGAACTGAAGCTGAATTTAAAATTATTTAAAAATCCAATCAGAAATGAAATTAAAAAATTGAATTGTCTAGGTAGAGGACATTTGACATGCAACAGGAGAGCCAAAGTTTCAGGACAAAGAATTAAAGCATTTTTATGCTTTCTTTCCCAAGGGGACCCATAGCTACAAAGATTCAGCAAAGACCCACCGCTACATAAGAAGGAATTATTATTCTAAGCATATTATCTCCTGAAATCTTAAATCTGTTCTTCAGATCTTTAAGTTGATTATCACATCTACTAAAACACTGTGAATTTCATTTCTTCTAAGACTTTCTGCCGCTCTCATCTTCAAAAACAAAGGCTGAATGAACTGCAGAACACCAGTGGTGTTGAAGATGGAAGTGACTATCCCAGCATTACATATATTCCAAGCAGACAGCATAAAAAAGCAGAGGATGTTTTGATTTTACAGTTCTTCAATTTTCTAATGATCCATAGTAGTTCAAATCAGTTTATATAAACAATAACAAATTTTACACAGAACTGTCAAGACAGGTTTTATAGACATATTTTGACAACATAAATATATCAGAGCAAACCCCACAATTATAATTTTCTCCATTCCAGAGTTAAACCATGCTAATAAAAACTGTACCTATGTGAAGAATATTTTGCCAGCATAGTACAACTGCACCTAGAACACACAGATTAAGGTATAGTTTCACAACACTTTTTCCACTACAGTACCAGCTTAAGCAGTCCTCATTCCTCAGCTGTGCTGGCACAACTGTTTGTGCAGCTGAGCAGTGAGGCCGGTCAGGGAATCAATCCAGGTTAAAAATAATATTTTTCTGATGGTAAATTCCACAATCTGCTTTGCTGCAAAGCCACCTGGCACATTAACTAGTTACACCAGCACAACTGAGGGGCAAGGCAGGAATAAGAAGCTAAGGTCAGGACAGCCCATGCCAGTGCTGACATGGAAAGAAATGCTCATGAAACTACACTCTTGGTCTTTAAATGTTTTGGCATTCCCTGATTAAGTGCATTATCCAACTACCACTGAATAAAAGGGAATACTTACTACTGCCTCATAAGCATGTTTTAAAAAAGAAATAAAAAGGAGGTTTCCACCTACTTTTGAAGAAATTCAATGCAAGGGTTACAAGAAATTCTCTTCGAAACTCATTTAAAACAGAAGTTTCAAACTGCCTCCCCCCATTCCCTCACCATGACAATTTCCTGTCTGTGGAAGAAGTGTATTTTATCATTTACTGTTTCTTTCACTCGTTCACACACAAAACTTGATCTTGGATCTCCATCCTTCAGAAAAAGGGGCAAAATGTAACTGCATTTGTCCTCTTAACAAATCCTAGGCAATGGAAAAGGAGGGGAAAATAAACTGTTAACTACAATTACTGTTAATAACTGTTAACTATAATTGGAACAACTGTTTACAGCTCCTTAGTATGGAAGAAAATCTCTGCTCTGATACAGTAACAAGAATTAAACAATACAATTCACCTCACAATATTGGCTTATCCTATTTCTGTAAGGGCTACATCCCAGCTCCTTGGTTAAGATTTTAAGCTTCCATAGCAATAGGACAAGACTTTCCTTCTGTTAGTGATTCAAGTTTATTCAAAAAGATGTCTACAAGGCCATGAAAAGGGATGAACCCTTGCAGGCTGTGCTCTATTGATATAAGCACTGTCTATCCTGGGCACAAGCTATTGGCATACAAATACTCAGGTTTACAACTACATGGATAAAGCTTCCTGACAGAAGCTGTTTTAGATCATGTTAGCATGGCATGGAGCCATACTCCACACACACAGGGGGCACATGTGTGTCTCAAACACAGTCAAAAGAAGCATCTCTGGCACACAACCTTCTACTTCCTGCTGGTTACAGCCCAATTTTTGAGAGTACTGCAGTTAATATTGAAAGAAAACAAGCTTTTACTTTTTCCTAAAAGGAAAAAACCACTAATCCTGGAAACATTCTATTATTTTGTTTTGTATCTGATTCACACATACATACTTCACACTTAGGCAAGTCTCTGAACACACATCAGAAAAGTCAATAAATAAAATGTATCATTCCAAACATTTAAATTTAAAATATATCAAACATCTATGTCCAACTTTTGTAGCTTCTTTCTATGAACTTGCTTCAAAGCATCCATGAGACATTTTTAACACTATTAACTTAGAGAATAAAGAATAAATGCATTTTTTTCACCCGTTAACTTCAAATGTTTACCATCAGATTTAATTCAAGATACAGTTCATAATTTTTGCTAAGAAATACTGTAATTGAAGAATAAGCCTTATAATACTGATTTGGAAGAATTTTTATCACCAAGTACACACTGTACTCTATCCAGCCATGGTTGGGCAGGGTACTTCTTAGAAATAGGTCAACAAGCCTTGTTTAGTACTTTGATTCTTTATTTACCTCCCAACAGATACTACAATATGGCAAACCAGTAACAAGATACATGAAAGCCTGCTGGACTCTGGATTAATTAAAAAAAAAAACAAAACCAAAAACAAACCTCAAGCAGGAATGACTCTAGTGTTAAACACTGACACAGGCTTAATTAAGTTTAAGACAGAATTCCCCTCTCACCTGAATATAACTTAGTACAGAATCAGTGAGGTTGGAAGGGACCACAGGGTCATCTGGTCCAACCTCCCTGCTCAGGCAGGATCATCCTAGAGCACACGGCACAGGATGGCATCCAGACGGTTTCTGAATGTCACCCGGAGGGAGAGTGCACAACCTCTCTGGGCAATTGGTTCCAGTGCTCAGTCACCCTCACTGTAAAGTTCTTCCTCATGTTCAGGTGGAACTTCCTCTACATCAGTTTCTGCCCTTTGCCTCTTGCTCTATTGCTTATCCCCTCCCAGGAGTTAAAGGTTGTGCACTTCCAGATCTATTTTTAAAAAAACTAGCCAGAAGCATGCACTTCTTCAGAAATTAAGAAACACAAAAGAATAATAAGCAGTGCATTTGTCAGACCTTGCCCAAATAACCCCGAACGACTGATCATCCTGTGGTATAACTACAGTAGCCCGTATCATGAAGGCAACACTACACTGAAGTTTTGAGACAGCAGTCTGGCTTCTCATCTGGTCTGAACACACTTCTTCAGGGGTCAAGTTTCACTGCATTACTGTTACAGTATAAATTCTGATAAAATCATGGTCAAACTGTAGCCTGTGGGAGCCCACAAATATACTTTATTTAGGTACTTCTTCTAGCACCTTACCTGGTCTTGTATTACTCTTGTATTACTCTGATAAAGAGTAATGAATTTTGATGTGATCCAATATATGACCCAACACATGTACTACCTGTTTACCTTGCACAACAAGTACACAGTTTATTAAAAATGCGCATTTCCCCTTACATACGTCTCACTGTACCATTACAGTAACACAGATGGGCCTAACCCAATCTTCCTTCTCAGAAGGTCCTACAATGAGTAGATGAGCAAACAACAGCAGCCTGCTGTCACTCAGAGGGGCTCCTTTCTAAACACCACTCCAGAGCTCTTTTGACAAGTGTCCTGCACCACATCTTGTTGTGCAAAGGTCTGAGAAAACAGTTTAGCAGTTATTATTATCTATTAAAAGCTAGCAAGCTACCTTCAGTGAAGTTTCTTCATCTATTTATCATTTACCAGCCATTTTTCCGTGCCCTCACACCTCCAAGTCAGCCCGGCCCAACAGGTTGCTGCTGCCACTTGCCGGAAGAGCTTAACTCTCCTTTCTCCATCACAAAAACTTCCCTGGATCTTCTGCTCACTGGACACTTGAAAAGGGAAAGTCCATTTGCTAGGTGATCAGAAAGTGATTATCTGGCAGCCTGAATTTGTCTGTAGCAAATGGAGCTGGTTAGAAGAGGTACCTGAGAAGCGCCAATCCAAGCCCATGTGTAGGGGAAGATACACTTCTTTTCTCAACAGGAGGGAATTCTTATACTGGCACTGTATTATTTCCAGTGACAGGAACAAGCAGAATGATTGCTGCACTCTCAAAGCCAACTAGCATGATGCTTGTTATAAATAAAGCCACCTACTATTACCATCAACAAAACTAAACATGTCAATGTTGCTTACAGAAACCATAAAAAAGTTGATTTCTCCAGTCCACCATTTTCACACACACATTTAAAGACACTTGGGCCTTTGAAAATAAAACTCTTAGCTGACTTTAGGCATCTTCTAGAATTCTTGGTCTTGTATCCCTTTGCAATGAAAATATAGTCTGAAGTACAGAATTAATACAAAGTAAAGATCACACATTTGATTTCAAGCTTTCAATGAATCTCCAGGGAGTTGAAACAAACTACTCCATTGTTAGCAACTCTGCTAATACCCATCAGTCTGGTAAAAGAGCAGAAAACCAATTCATCTGTCCACTAAATTCCTTCAAATCTGAATTAAGTCTCCCGAAGTTGCAAGTGAAGTAAGGCATGAAGCATGAACAAAGTAACTGAGTTGTAGAGGTATCTGGTAATTCATAAAGGTAACAACTTCCAGAGTGCCATGGCGATGCATTAGCTTAGACTGGTACTTCATCACTCAACTGTGAAAGCTCCTCAGAACACCAAACATTCCGCTGGGTAGTTGTACATTTTTAACTTTATAACAAACGTCATTTTAGATTAATTGTAGTCATCAGCAGCATGAAGCTTACTGGAATTTCAGTTTTAAAAGTAAGAAGCAGTCATCAATATAGACGACCACATATAAATGGGCTCTGGTTTTCTGGAAGACTCCAGAAGAAAGTCAAAGAAGAAAGAAAGAAATTCTTATCAGTACAATTTATTTTCCTTTCTTTCACTTTGTTTCATTCAAAATAATCAGAAGTTATGCCAGCTATGTTCTTCAGTCTTGAAGGACAGAAGATTGTGGTTTAAGAATATTGAAATTCTAACTTCAGTACTGGGCAAGCACCATGCAGCTCATTGCAAAACCACCGGAGTTGGCAGAGGGTTTCTTCTCCTACTTACTCTTGTCATTTCTTCAGGCACATTCTACCAGGGAACAATAAAATATATTAAGAAACCAACACTTTAATTACCCTATATTCCTTTTTGTCTAATCTCTCATCTGTTAAAGAGCAATCTTCCCAAAGTCAGCAAGACCAAACCAGGTAAAGATGTAGTGTGAAATAGGTCTGGCACTGTAGGCTGGAAGAAAATGCTAAAACAGGTATAGAAAGAACAAAGTGCAGATTCCCTTGTAAAACACTCAGGTAAATCAAGAAAGGAGGAGAAAGGTCCTGAGAAACAACCCACTAATGAGAAAAACATCTTGCATAGCAGATACCCAGTTTCAACAGCAGATCTTTGGAAAGGGACAGATGAGTCAATAATGCCTACCAGAAACAGGCTTTGACTACCCTCTGTTGAATTCCTTTAAAATATATTGCTACAAATCCTACCAAGTATTGTATAAAACTACAACATTCTCAACACAAAAGTCCATATGCCTGCCTACAATGACTTGCTGATCCAGTTCTTAGCAATTTCATCTGCTCTTGAAAGGTAAGTTTTACTGCCTGCTCTGAGAAAACTTTCATCTACCTAAA
Organism: Molothrus aeneus; assembly: GCF_037042795.1. Taxonomy (NCBI): domain Eukaryota; kingdom Metazoa; phylum Chordata; class Aves; order Passeriformes; family Icteridae; genus Molothrus; species Molothrus aeneus. Next base: position 45,967,056 of record NC_089648.1, read on the forward strand.
AACTTAAGACCCCAGCATAGTAAGACTCAAAGCTCAGGTTCTCCTCCCTCTAATTTCAATAATTTTCAACATCTTAAATTTCATTCTTTAAGTCCAAGCTGCCAAGAGAAAACTGCTACCTACATGAAGCTGTACAATGCATTTTGCATGATGGGGATAATAAAAGTCCCTTTTTCCGTCAAGGAAAAAAGCAATCACACATGATCCTAACCAAGAAAAGAGGAGTAAAAAATTCAGACCAGATTATCAGAGAACACTTCCCCATGCACACAGACTCATGTTGCTCACTCGCTATTTGCTCAAATAAAAGCAAATGCCTGCTTTTTATGTATGACATTAAAGGTAAAAACCAAATACCTGAAAGCTACAATCATGGTCCCTTAACAAAGCAAAGATACTTTCAACATCACTCTCCCTAACAGCTGAAAATGAAAGAAAAAAAATCAACTTCTCCCTTATGAACATCTGTGCAAATCAGGCTTCTTAAAAAAAAAAAAAAGTTAAAATATTGGTGGCAAGAAACTACCAATTCCTTTAACTCATTTAAAAAGTGAAGAAATTCAATTAAGAGATTCAAAGAATTATTTAAGCCTAACTGAAAACCAGTTTGTTCAGAATATCCAGGCAGAAAATTAGGTTCTCAAGCTTTTCAAAGAAAACCAAGAAAATAGTCTCTTATTTTTCTTAATATGATTCACACAGACCATATTTCTTTTGCTCAAGAGAATCTTCAACTAAAATGCTTCAGATTACAGATAAAAACCATTTCAAAACACTCACAGCTATACTTCAATCCAGAAAACAAAGTCAGTATACTAAAATGTATTTGTGTCACAGTGTAAATTTTTATCAAACTGAAAGGCAGAAGTGAAAGAAAATCAATCAATTTTTGCAATCAAAAATTTTGATTGCATAGAAAATGATTGGCTAATGCAATCAGTCATATGCTTCTCTCATTTTAATGAAATATAAAGCAGATTTGTTCCAACAGAGGCAAATAGTTTTGGTTATTTTAAGGATTTGGGGACATCTCCACCCAAGAGTTTATTCAAACGGGTCATCTTTTGAGAACAGCAAGCTCAAAAATACAGTAATAACCAAACATACAAATTAAAGATATGCTTGATTGAATAGAACAGATCTTCAGTTTTGCGCATTGCTGTACATCATTTCACCCAATTATTAAAGAAAATTCCTTGAATTTTTCTTGCCAGGCTTCTAATCCAAAATAAACTCTCCTTTTTTCATTTTGGCATGCTTTAAAGTTTTTGCAATTACATGTGGAACTGGGACAGTAGGACAAGCCTCAAGGAACTATCAAATGCAATTCTTTCACTCTCCTCTGGCATGACCACCAATACCTTGTCCTGCACACTCCAAAATGGTGAAATCTCTTATGGTTAACTCCCATACCATAGAGGGGGTAGGTGGAAAGACGCTAATGAGCAAAGAAAAATATCCACCCACTCTTTGGAAGTACACCAATCATTTTGAAAACACTTGCACTTTTCATAATATAATGACAGTACCTATGACTAACAAAGAGTCAAAACAGTAAAATGTGTGCCCACTATCAGACACTTTGGTACTGCTTAGAAAGCCCCGTGGTCCTAATTCCCACAGAAACAGATGCAAGCAGAATGAAAGGTCTGAAGCAGCTGGGCCAAGGAATATGTAGTTAGATGACCAAGCAGCCAAGTACCATGAGCTCCAACTTCCCTCCTGTTCCCTAAAGATAAACCAAGTAACTAAAGGACAACTTCTACTTCCTTCTCATTTATATTTGTGACTCACCTTGAGAACCATCTCCATTTATTTCATAAACTTTGAGATTTTATTTAATTTCCTAGCAACCCTCATAGTACTCTCTCCCGATCAAGGAGCACAGAGGATTGTGTCTCACACACGCTTTTACTTCTGGGCTGGTTGAATACTTTCCTTTACTTCTGGGCTGGCTCAATATTTTCTTTTCCATTCTTCCACCCATTACAAAACTCAAACAATTTCTTTAATTGACGGGAGAGGTGCCACTGGTAAATCCAGTATTTGCGTAAATACCTACCCAGACTGTCAACAAAATAAATTCCTTTTTCATCTAAATCAAGGATTTCACTTGTTTACCAACATATCCTTTACTTATAATATTTTAATGACAGTAAGACTGGGTATTTCAGCCAGTCCTTAAAATGCTGTTCCAAAACAATTCAATATTGCCACTGTCGTTCCTCCTGTTCTCAGGCATGCATTCCCCCTCTCCCTCCCCTCCTGTGAGCGCCCAATTCTGGCACTCATCTGATTCTCCAGCAAGCCAGTTCATGGAGCAAAATCAGAACAAGGAATAATGTCATGTTAATTTTCTGCTAGTTTGGCTTTGAGTCAGATGAATGTGTTCAGGGTGAACACAGGGAAAGAAGCAGAGCAAACTTACACTGATCTACAAATCACACTCTTAACATTTCCTAAGGACAGTCTTGGAGACGGGAGAAAAATCAAGGTTCTCTCCAACACTAAATCAGAGTTTTCTGATTTTACATTGCCTTAGCCCTAGAATAAATATTGAAGAAGTTAAAAACCTAGCCCAATCACACAAAGCCGCTTCTGGCAGCTGTTACAAACAAGCAACAATGTAGACCTGTAGGGTAAGAGGAAGGAGGAAACATACAAGTTCTAGAGAAGCAATACAAAGGGTAAATAACAGCAAACCACTTCCTTCAATTGATAACAGCTATAATTGGAAACAACTCTGTCAAAACACAGCACCTGAACTTACAGGCAGCAGAGAAGTTTCAGAAAGATTGGTAGGACAACACCAAAAGAGAACCTCCCACCAAGAGTTAGTGAGGAAAAGACCTTAGCTATTTAACACAGTATGATAAGCAAAAAAACTGGCCACAGAACTCCCCTTTTCTGACAATCCTCTCCTCTAGAAGGTCAATTGAGATCCTTAGATATAAAGGGTGTCCATATTAGGAAGAGACTCACAGCTGGGCTGCCATAGTTTTAGGCTAACAAAGCTTTACTTTGTATCCGCAGTTATCTTCACCTGTGAAACTACACTGGCAGAAATCCCTGGGGTAATAGTGGAGGACTTTTGACAGCTGCCAGAAAAAAGGGGGAAAAGAAAGGGTGAAGTGTGGTAATGGAAAACTAGTTGTTGTTTTCTCTTTCTTCTCTATTAGTTCCCAAACCAACACATATAAGGACAAACCCAAGAGCACCACTGCAATATTTGCGAGGAAGCCTCTAGTTTCCACTTATTTTCTGCCAAATTTGTTGTAGTAGAAAATAAACAAAAATCCAGCCAATAACCTCCACCAACACTAAGATGAGGTAACAGACACTGATAGGCATGAGTCAAATAGAAATACTCATGGTGGTGCCCATACAACTTGGTTTTCTTGTTACTTTTCTTCCAAGGCCCTACCTGATGCACAAGTAGAGAAAGTAACAGACAGATATCTAAGCAGCTATTCCTCTAGCTCCCAGTTAGCTTCCCATACTTATCTTCTTCTAGAATAAGATACAGGTTTCCCATCAAGAAACTGATAATATATAATTTTTAAAATTGCTATTTTTGTAGGTTACCCATGTTTCACTATGAACTGTCTTCAAGGAAGGTAAGAGTGCCAGTCGTTCTCCATCCTTTTGTTAAGGAAAGGAAAATGTAATCACTGCACTTGCTGTTATGTAATGGACTAATACCACTGATCTTTTTTTCTGCACACAAGACTGGAGGAAGGGGATTACCAAGGAAAGGGGAGAGGAAAGCCAGGAAGAGCTGAAATGCCTCCAGCATTCACAGCTTCTCAGTACCTATTGTTTCCTGCTATTACAACCTTTAAAGGACAACTACTACTCCTTTTACAAAGTAACCTATCATCTACGTTTTTCCTACCTTAAACTAAAATTCCTTACAAGAACCCTGACAACAGATACATACTAACAAGACAACTAGCTAAGCAAAAGAAAAAATTATTAACTAAGTAACCTGCTCTGAAAAAGGTGGACAAGGGAAAAGAAACGGGAAAGCTGAGAAAGAATAGAAAAGATGCCTCATGGCACCAGGCGAGTGCTTTTAGCCTTCTAAGGTCTTCCACTTTTTCACATCACTTGGGAAGAAAAAGAATCCAACAGCAGCAGTAAATTTTACACAAGACTAAAATTCACATAAAAAATCCAGAGGACTTGCAACTAAGATTTTGTCCTTGTGTGATCCCTATTCCAAGCACTCTCTGTAAACTGTGGACAGACAAGCAGAAGAGAAGTGTAGAAATAAACAATTTCTACTCAGATTTTGACTTGTCATTGTGTTTTCTGGGTATTGCCTGGATATATTTTCTGGATATTGATATCAGCTGATAGCCTTTTATTAAGGAAAAAAAAGAGAGGAAAATATAAAAAGTACATACAATTAAGAAGAACTGTTATACCTCAATGTTTCTCTTCTAATCAGAAATATAGCCAGAGATTGTGTATTTTTAGGAATCTAAAGAAAGCAGAGAACCCATTTTATGAAAATAAATATTGAACAATAGCATGGTGAAAAAGTACCTCTGCTAGTCCAGATATCTCTTCACAGCTTTGACATACTAATACATTTCTTGCATTTGCAATAAAGATAAGAGGCCTGTTAATAGAAGTAGACCGACTTTTGAAAGATAAAATGAACAGTGTCACACAGATAAAGCAGCAAAGGATTTGTAACTATTTAGCTCTGTATTTCACAAGAATTCAATTTTTACTCATCCCGATTTTCTAATGTTTGTCCTGCTAAAATACTAAGCTATAGGTTACAGGCAGCATTCTTTAAAGGCAGGCATAATTAAAAAATGCAAATGGGTACTTTTCAGAGGAACTGGCAAGAACCAAGGTATTAAAAAAAACCTTCATGCTTTAATTTTGTGGTATCACCACCACTTCCCCCATAAATAAATAGCAAAGTACTATTCCTTCCACTTACATTCTAACAATAGGTTCAGAAAGGATGATAAAATAGTGACAACAAATTTTTAATTTCATAAGGCAAACAAAGCTGCACCACTAGGCTTCTCCTAAAACAATTTAAAATCCCAGTCAATCCATACATACCAGAAAACAAAGCTACAACAGCCAGAGAAGGTGGCAATAGTAAAAGAAAATGAGAAAGGGCTTTTGAAAGCAGTGAATTTTGACAGTCTGCATAGTCACTGCAGGCATTCTGCAGCATTCATTGACATGACAGTGTAAGGTGATGACTTGCCCTTATCACAAACAGGCAGCAGCTTGAAGCCACACAGACAATGCTGAAATACTGTTTTGTCCAAGACTCTTAAAAACTTCAAACATGAAGACAAATTTCTTTTAACTAACAAGATTCCATGCTAGTATAACTCTGGATATTTTTCTAGATTATTCCTCTCAAACTATATTATGTTGAGGCAAGTTGCAGGTCTCAATCTCATTTGCGTTGGCAAGAATTTCCTCACTCATTGATGGGGAGTGGAAAAATCCTTCCAGAGAGCTGCCCCTGGCTCTGCACTGAAGAAACATAAGCTTCAGTTTGGCCTGTTCTTTTGGCTGGTTTCAACAGGAAGGAAGCCTGTAGCTTCATCAACTCTGCTAACTCCATTAGGTGGTACTTGAAGATACTCTGGTCACAGCAATACTACTGGCAACCAAAATCCCTAAGAAATCAAACAAAACCAATATAATAAACACAAGCAAGAAAACATGAGAGAAACCACAGCCTAAGCTTTAGCTTGAAGAAGTTGCTGGTATCTGCCAGGCAAGAATCTGAACATGCAGGCCAGATTAGCAACTACTGCTGAGTTCCAAAGTCCATTCAGAATCTGCAACTTACAGAAAGAGAACACCTACACACTAGTTTTAATTTACTCATCTTTAAATGAAGCTTTGTATTCATTAATATGTTTGAATAGCAGATTATAATTTAAGAGATTCACTAGTTTTGTCTTATAACCACTAAAGGTTATAAAAGGCTCCAACTCCAGGCTACAAATAATGCTCCCTTGTAGTATACAGGTGAAGCATGAACATAATTTCAAAACATCTGTTTTGCTATCCTAATTTAGCCACATTTTTCCTCAAGAGTTCAACAAGTGCTGCACCTTTCCTCTCAATCTTTCTCTTTCCATAGTTTACATAACTCATTGCACTTACAATTACCTATGAGCCACACTTTGACTAGTTTCAGTGGAACCTGAATTTCCTAATGCACTGCAAAACTGAACTACAGCATTTAAAGATCATAAAACCTTAGGAAAAACCCTTTCTTATTGACAAAGAGAAGATTGCTAGGATTCTTGCAGGCACCATCACTTAAAGCTAATTAAAATACAGCTGTTGAAAGCATTTAAGACTCCTTGATTATGTCCAGATAAAAGGAAAAGGATTACTGTTAGCACCTTTCATCCAGGTAGGTCAGTAGTGAAGATTTTAGTGGTAGAATCCACATACATGGGTTCTGTGGTGAAGTTAGTTCAACTAATGAAATTAGTTCAACTTATGAAGTTAGTTCTACTTTTTGAAGGCTAGCTTTTAATTTACACCATTTCAGTTGGTGACTCTGTGAACAGCTGCAGTACCACAGTGAGTAAGGATGAATCCTTGAGCAGGTCTTATTTCTCTGTCATAGGACCACTCTCAGGTCTACAGTTTCATGAGGGGCTTTCATCATCCACAATACCAGCTTAATTAACTCTTATTTCTTCTATGTATCTATTCTTCTGGTTTTTCTACCATATCTCACTCAGTTTTGCAGAAAAAACCTATTTGTGGGCTCTGAGGAAAGGATGGCAAGTCCATGCCCTGTCACTGAACAACCCCTTCACTGTGAAGTTACAGGAGGCCACCAGACTGTTCCAGCAGCTCCTCGGCACCCAGGACTTAGTCTCAGCCCAGGAGATCACCTAAGTTTAACAGCAATCTGGTTAATTTTCCAACCACCCATACAGAAACTGCCCCGGCTCACAGACAGATGAGACCAGAACAAGGGAGCAGCTGCTTGTGTCAGTGAAAGCAGTCTTCTCTGTTCAGTCACCGCAAAATATCAATGGCCCCTGATGCTCACAAACACTTTGTATTCTTCCATTTTTTACTCTAAACCTCCTATCTCAAAGCCATTTTTTATATTATTTCAAGATTAATTAATGTATGAAGAATACTGACAAAATAGCGAAAGTAGTCCTTTCATGGCAGCTAAGGCCTATTTTTGTATCAATAAACCAAAACAACTCACTCAACGTTGCAGCTCTTCCAGAAAAACAGCACCATTCTGCACACGTGACCACACTACACCAGCAATCTCTGCATGCAGACTGCTGTACCATGGAAGGATGACACTTTCATCCTCCAAATCATGCAGCCATGCTGGTACCTATCCCAGCTTTGACAAAACCAATAGCATCAGAACAGTCAAGATACCACATTGTCAAACTGATATTTTTCCTCCACAGTATGTGTATGAGAGCACTACTGGCAGAAACTATATTTTTCTTTTGATCTGGAAACCACAGGGGTTTTCAGCCCCATGCAGGGGAAAGAAGAAACAATTAATGAGTATTTTCTCTGAACCTTGCTGCTTAACACAGGAGACTGGAAAGAACAGGAATTTCCACAATTCAAACGACAGCTTTCACCTGCTGCTTACAATTTATTTTATTCTCCTTCACCACATATTGTGGAAGAGGAACAAAAAAAAGTGTTGCACTTTACGCATGGAAAAGAAAGATCAACATGCGCTTCTTGTAGAGGCACAAAAACTGATCCTTTAGCAACTTTTTTTACATATATGTTCATACTAAGTTTTAACTCAGATGCAAAACAAAATTACATATGTATTTTTAAGAAATTGCTTGTGGTCAAATTTTCCTTGTATATAACTCATCTCATTCAGAGTGAAGCCCCGAGTGTGTCACAGATGTGATCCACTCTGATAACCAACTCTCAGCTTTGATACACCGACCTCTTCCCTAAGCAGCTACCAATGAATACAAGCTAGTGAGGGTCTAACTCAAGCAATCTCATACCTCCTCTATGAGTTTTCCAGGCAAATATTAAAAGTAATGTCAAAACATCACTAAATGAATTACAGCTATCAAAGACAGTTTTAATTAATATTTAAAGACTGGAAAATTTAAAATTACTGGAGAACTAACAGGCCTAATAAATGACAGATAAAAATACTTTGCTAAATGCCTTTGTCTGATCCAATATATGTTCCCAGGTAAACAAATTTATTATTCATGGGACTGCAAACTCTTCTAGGACTGAATTATTTGATAAATATTTCTACACTGCTTTGCACAAAAGGGCCTAATACACATTAAACTCTAGTCAATACAATATAATAATCTGGTATTGGCAGTTATTACAGTAAGACAGTTTTAAATACACAACTTTTTGCCTACAAAATAATACTATTCCCTTTGAAAAACAAATGCTTGTTCAACAAATGGAAGTTGCAGTTTGAACCAGTTGAGTGACTAGAAAGAAATCGAAGTAGAGAACTCAAGATATTTTTTTTTCTATCATTCTCTCACGAAAGCCTAATTGAAGCAGGGGCAAACTTAGCAATGATACTGTGAAGAAGAGACAAAATGGGAATGAAATGACACGTGCTGAATGAGTCTCTTAAGAAAGATTAGAACAAAAAGAATGGCAAAGTCATGTATAAACAAGAGGCACTAATGTTTCAACTATAAAGTATAGATCAGCATGCCTAGGCAAGGTAAATGCAGAGGATATGAATGACCAGATTTCCTCTTTTCTAGCTCACCTACAAATATGATACAATCTCAGTAAAGGGGCTGAAGGAGATAAATTCTGCATGACACAGATATTTCAAAGAGTAAAGAAAAATTAAACAGAAAACCCAAAAAACTATGAGTGCTGTAAAAAGACAGGAGAGTACTGCAAAGAGATGTGTAGCACAGCACAGATGCAGGGAGGGGAAACTTCAGCTCTTAAGAGTTTAAACACAACATGAAGCAACAAAAGATGCAATTACAGACCACACTGTACAACTTACGTATTTCTTTAATTGTGTGCCTTTCCCCCTATATATAGATAAATTTTAAATTTTAGTTAAAATAGTTAATTTTTTTCTACCTGGGGAAATCAGGCATAGGACTTACACATGGAAAGACTTTTCTGCATTTCTAGCCTTCAGTACAAAACAGAAATCCATTTCCAGAACACCAACAGCTTCAAGAAGAGAGACGATTTATCTGAATGTACATGTCACTCACAGCTCCTGAGGCATCAGATCAGTAACTAATGTCTGTGGTGTAGTTAAATTTTGAAACTTAATGTATTTTTTTAGTTACTTTACTAAACCTGTCTCATTTACCCCGTTAAAAAAGGCATTCTGAGAACATGCTGATAAACTGATGAATAAGCATGGGATTTTTACACACAGTGTAATTTCCTTTGAAAAATGCATTCTAAAGCCCTAGCTTTGACAGTCTCTAAGAGTTACTCCCTAAACATATTTATGCTTGATCTTTCTACAAGTCACTTATGAAAATACCCGATAACACGAAAGCATATTCTTGAGAAATAAAGACGGGCTGCAGCAAATAAAATTAAACCCTTGCTGTTAAAGAGTATTTCCCATCTGCCAGCGAATTCTTACACACTTTTACTAGCATTGTGGACAAAATAGAGGTGTACCAGGCAAATACTTACTTCTAGACTCAAAAAACTCCATAAAATCTTTAGTCTGTAATAAATCTATATTAAAAAGCAAATAATTTCAGGTTTACTAAAACAATTTGATACTACCATGGCTCACCTTCACAAATAAATCAGTTAGACCTGGGAGTTCATCACACGTACCACTGCATGCAACAGCCCACAGAGACATGACTGAAGTATACTACCAGCATGGAACCAACATGTAAGTCACATTACCTAAAGAAACTCTAACTATACACGATGTAACAATAATGTTTTTGATGGTGTATTTTGAGAAAAACATGTATGCCTTACACACTTACGTGACTCCTCCCTCACTCATGCACATTCTTGCCCTGTGCTGCTTCACACACTGTGCCAGTCTGGGCACTCCTGTTGAATCAGATCCACACAAACACAAGAGGTGCCACAGCCCAAGAGGCTCTGTCATGAGTGGAAACAGCAATATCACCAAATCTTTTTTTTTTTTTCAGTCTTCATCTTCTTAAGAACCTATTTTAATGAGATTTTTCTTCAGGATGCTGTCCCAAGAAGTGCAGAAGTAATAGAGTCTCGTTTTCCAGATTTCTCTGTGTCTCAGCCATGCCCTTGTGCTCCAATTAGTCACATTCCACCTCTATCCCAGACGCCTATTATCTTACCACTCTCTCCCAAGCACTGGCCACAATATACTTAACCTGTCACATCCTCTAACTACTGACTGGAGAAAAGAGTACAGCACTTCATACCTGCTTCTTACTCCACAGACAACTGGCAGCTAAGTACAGGTAACTGCTAAATTCATGCAAAACTTTCCCCTAAAGAGAGGATCTTAATGAAGCCATCAACTTTAATGAGTTTTTGTTCAACATTATTATAATGTAAAATCTTTCACACCTTGACCCCTTGGCTAATTTCTCTGCTGAAATTTTGATGTGCTCAAAATTTACTGAGACACAAGATTAAATGAAATATGATTGCTCAAGATTTGTGACTTTAGAAAAGCAAATTAAAGACAGTTAATCACTATACAAATATATTAAACCAGCAACTATTTCTTAAAAACCCCTACAGAAAATAGGTGCATCTCAATATTTTATCCACAAGAGAACAGCTAATTCTGAACTCCCAAACTGCAAAAATTTATTTTCTAGCACATCCAGTTAACTAATGCTTCTTAAAGAAACTGCATTTATGTGTTTTGTTTGTCCTTTTAATAACTACTTGCATCCTCTGATTATTTTCAAGTGCATTTTAAAGGAATACAAAATCCCACAGATAAAAAGGGTTCTACAACTTTTGTGAAAACTGGCAGCTTTGTAGAAAAAAGTAACTTGAATTCATGCTTTCAATGAGAGCAAAAGCAGGTTGAATTCTGCCTTCTCCATTGGCAGCCTCAGAAGACCAGGCAGCCAGCACCACATAGCAGCAGATTTGATTAATTCTGGAACAAGCATAGGATACTTTGCATTTAAGTGGTAATCTACCTTAAGTTAATCATCAGAGCAGTGAGCATATAAAGTGGCTTTGTCCTATTTTTGGCAAATTCTAGCAAACCTAACAATATCATGACTAAAAGGTGTACAGTCCAAGTTGCTTGGGTGATCATTTTTAAAAAATTCACATATACAACCTACATTTTTCTTCTGCTGTGGAGTATTCCAAGGTAATGCTTTTTTAAACACTAAAGGGAGCACAAGGTTTAAATCCATGCTGAAACACTGATTTTTAAATAATGGAAAAATTAAATTCTGTTCATAGTACAACCAGGATCTGGATGAGTTTTAAACCACTCATCACTAAAGACAGCGAAATCTGATCTTCATCTGTGCTTAGACTAGAAAAGAGCTACACATTTTGCACATTGCTACAAAAATTGATTCCACATAACATTTTTCTAAGAGTAGAATGCATATTTCAAACAAAAAAAAAGTATTTGTGCGGTAAAATTGTCTGACTAGGTATAACTTACAATTTTTTTAGCACATTACCAAATTATGCTTGACTTCTTGCACCAACAAAAAAACCTAATACATTCTAAAAATATTATGTATTTAAGTATTCCTTAACTGTACCTATGGCAACAAGAATATAGCAAGTGATGCCGTTCATTTAGCAATGGTCGTGTTCCAAGAATATCATGATACTACACACAAACCCCACAGATCTTTTAACTTTACTTATGTCAGGCTATTTCACTTGGTTTCACTAGAATCCAATTACTACCAATTAAGGAACACCACCTAAAGGCAGTGTAACAGAAACCAGAAAACTCAGTAAATGTCTGTATAGCATTTGCAGTAATTTCTTGATTGAGAGTTTTACTTACTGATCAGTTCAATAAAAATAAATCCCTAATTTTATTATAATTAGGATAAATGTCTACAAAAACTTCTGTCAAGGAAAGCATCAATATTATGTCAGTGATTTTCTGCTAAGCATTCTCAAGAGAGGGTGAAACTGAAACAACTATTATACTGAAAAACACCTGATGACATTGGAAAGTTTATAAAAAAATATTATCCAATCTGACAGCTTCCTTGCTTTCACAGTTGCATTTAAACATGTGAAATCCAAACCAGACCAGGTTACAAAGAAGGGTTCAAGATGCCTTAGAGCATCCAACAGCATTTCTCCTCCTTGAAATAGAAAGCACACACTTGCCCAATTGAGATAACCTACTACACCAATGAAGTGAGAAAAACCCAACTTGAATCACTGTATACATTCATGGTAAAAAAGTTACCTTTCATGTCAAACATTTAAATATTTGAGTTTTGAATGCAGCTTTAAAAAAATCCAGTTCTGAATCACTGGAATTTTTGTTCTGTTTTCTGTAAAAGCACCAACAGTAACATGGTTCAGCATTCCGCTTGCAGCAGTTCAGAAAAGATCAGCCTGATCCCGCAGTCCTAAATTTACAGTCATTTCATAAACTTGAGGTCACGTCTGACCAACTTATTTCTTCCAGTGTTTCAAACCATGGAGATCATGATAAGGAAGGCAGCACTTGCAACAGGATGAACAGTAACATAGTTTTATGTTTCAAAATACACTCTCACAAAGAAATAGTTCACCAATAGCTCTTTAAGCTACCTAGCAAAAAAAAAAATCTTTTTTTTTTTTCTGAGAATAATCTCTTGAACAGATGACAGGTTTAATTCTACAAGACTCAAAAAACAAGTTACCTATAACACCAAAAACCATTACAAAACAACACAAGACCTTGGCCTTCAAAGCAATGCCATGGTGCAGAAAACCACTATCTACTTCCATTCTGTCACTGCTGGAAAAGAGAAGCGTCCACCAGGACACTGTCATAGGAAGAGTGCCCATTTTCAAGAATTCTATTATTCTATCAGCAGACATAAAGGAAGAGAGTAGAACCATGTGACTTCTCTTGTATTGAGAAAGATAATGGTTTGCATTTCACAAAGATGTGAAAAGCTGGCATAAGCAAAGGTAGCATAGCACAGCATAGCAAGATGGCACTGCCCCCACATGTAATGACAGGGATGATCTTTATCAAGTATCTCTTAAACACAAAACTGGGATGACCTAGACTGAGTACCTCCCCCAACCACCTTCCTTACCTCTTTCCCTTTGGAGGCTCTCTCCCCTGTGAAGCAACATGAGAAAAAACACCCAGGTCTTCTCAGTTTTTACAAGAAATTGAGACTCAACTGAGGCTTCATTATGTGGCAGCACAAATCAAGGTACTATCTACAGTTAAGAATACCCAAGTTTAACATGGGGATCACAGTCACAACCGACTTAAATTTTCAGTTAAAATGGAGAGGAGGACTCACTGAAGCTGATGACATGTAAGGTGTCAGTGGAACTTCCCTCTTGCCAAAAGCAGGTACCAGCATACAATTACAGTTGTAACTGTATACACTCACAACAGTATAGGCAAAGAACAAATAATTGAAATTTGTATGTGAAACACAAATGCCCAATTATCTGGCAAATCAATAGCTAAGCTGAAAATTATTCCTGATTTCAGCAAACTGTGGCCAATAGTGAATATAATGCTATTGCTACAGCATCGTTAGCCCTCCTTATATAGTGGTGTACAAACTGTACCATTTGGGTGGGTAAAATCGTGACATGAACTAATTTGAACAGTCTAAGACTCTATCTGACTTATGCTGATGTTTAGAAGGCATATGTGAGAGTATTGAAAATTATATGCAGTACCATTTTCAGCGTTCCACAGGTGAACTTCAGAAACTGCTTTATCAAGTCTGTATCAGATATCCTAAACTTATGACTAGAAAACCACACCTGAAACCCACTCCTTGCTAAGAAGCATCCCTGTGGAATTCCTTTTTTTATGTATGCGCTTACCATCATTAATACAGAAACACCCACAGGTCTGGGAACAAACCAGGCCCTGCCGAGCCACCAGGCACAGCACAAAGAACACCAGGTTTCTGCCCTGAAGGCCTTGCCTGCATCTAACAGGACTGAGCATTCAGACTTTCATACGAGCCTTCCAATGAATGCGACAGAGTACTACACACCTCCGCAGAGCGTTCCCACGTCTCTCAGAAGGACAAAACAGAAAAAGGGAAGAAAACGAGAAGCACTATGCATCTCCACTCTGCAAAACCCCTCTTATCAGAGCCATTTCAAGAATTTCTACTCGACAACTAAATTGACTCGAATAATGGAAACCAACGTCCCAAATATACTATATATGGAATCGAGCCCAGCCAGCCCCCGCAAAGACACGGGGCACAACTCCCACCTCAGACATTCGGGTACTCATCCTCAAATGGCGGAGTCTCGCCCGGCGCACTCACACCTGTCACCTGCCAGGCGCCGGGCCAGCCCCTCCCTCTCTCCTCTCTCTCTCCCCCTCCCTCCCGCAGCCAGGCGAGCCCGCTGGCAGCTCCCGCCCCTCCCCGGGCAGCCGCAGCCCCTCGATCTCTCCCCGCGTCGGGAAGCTCCAGCGACTCGCGAAGGAAAATAAGTTTCCATCTCTCTCCGAACGCCCCGCTGCGCGGAGCCTTCCCGTCCCCGCTCTCCCACCCCGCCCCAGCACGCCGGCAGGAGAGGGGTGCTGGGGCTGCTCCCTCCCCTCGCACAGGCCTTCCCTGTCTTCCTTACCCTGGCACAGCCCGGGGCGCGCTGAGCGGCCGCGGAAGCCCCGGGCCCCCCGCCCCTGCCGGCCCCCCGCGCCTCTCCCTGCAGCCCCCCAGGGATGGGACCAGGAAACCGGCCCGGGGAGCCGCCACCAGGCCCGTCTCGGCGGGGTCAGCCTTACCCTGCTGCCGCTTCTCCTCCTCCTCCTCCGCCTCCTCCTCCGCCTCCTCCTCCGCCGCCGCCTCCCCCACCACCACGGCAGCAGCCGCCGCCACTACCGCCGCCACTACCGCCACCAGCGCCGCCGCCGCCTCCGCCCGGCAGGGGGGACCCCGCCGACCCGACCCTCTCCACAGCCTCCCGCCGCCGTCGTTCCGCTCCGCGGGGGGAGGAGGCGGAGGAAGGAGGAGTAGGAGGAAGGAGGGCAGGGGGGTCCGTGCTGCCGCGGCGGCGGGCGAGGTGGGCTGGGGCTGTGTGAGGGCTGTGTACGGTGGCTGTGGCGGCGCCGCTCCCGCTCAGCCGGAGCCGCCGCTGGGGCCGCGCGCCGCTCCCGGCCCCCTCCCCCCGCGCTCTCTGCGCTCCGAATCAAAATAGAGCGACAATATGGCGGCGGCGGCCCCAGCATCGCGAGACCGCGCCGCGAGCGCTAACGGGGATGCGCCGCGCGCCAATGGGCGCCGGGGCGGGCGTGGGGGGCGGGGGGGGGGGTGCGCGGGCGGTGCCTCCGCCGGCTCCGCCCTCAGGGCGGGGCGCGAGAGCGAGCGGGAGCGGGACAGCGGCGAGACGGCACCGGGACAGAGGGACACCGGGGGGACGTGGGAACACACAGCGGCTCCTTCCTTCCCTGCCGCCACCGCTCCGTCTGCCCGGCGCCACAGGAGAGAGAGGGGGAAGAGGCGGTGGCGCGTAGGTGGGCTGCCCGCCTGGAAAGCAAGCAGGGTCAGAATGGGCTGGGGAAGGAAGGGCAGCATCTGCAAGGGGAAAAAACCCCCTAAGAAAATTAATATTAATTAAGCCCCCCCCCCCCCAGTTTATAACCAAAACGGTTATTTCGAGGGAATTGTCAGACGCTTTCTATAAGAAATAGGAGCGCTTACTCCACTTTACTCAGAGTACGTGATTTCCATCATCCCTCTGAGGTAGAGCTCTGATTAATCATCTCCCAAAAATGTCGCCAGGCGAACAGGGCCCGGTATGCTGGTGAATCCCTCTTCCGCTCTCAGCTCCACCAACACTCTGGCTCAGACCACATTATGCATCCTCAATTTTCATGGGCTGTCCAAGTAGGTCTTTGAATTTCTGTGATTTGGTAAGTTTCAACTTCAATGAAAAGACAACTTTCTCATTAAATTGTAAAAACATCCAGTAAATCAGTTGAGTTTCAGAGTTGTGATACCTTACACTATCTACTCCTTATTCTTCCTATGTTTGCTTTCCTCCTGCATCTCTTGAATCATCCTCCTTCATCCCTGCAGTGAGCAGGTGCTGTCCATGTTGTCTAACAATAGTCCATCCATCTAGTGTCATCTTACTCAAAAAAATACAGACACAAAAGTCAAACACAGAAATAATTTTAAAGTAATCTTTATTATCTATAGCAGAAAGAAATTGCCTGAAATCCTGTAACCTAGAATGGGACCTGGCAAGGAAAGGGACGTACTGAAGCTTTCAGGTCTTCCCACACAGTGGGACTAGGCTGGAATTAATAGGGAGAAAGATTTTCTCCACCACCTTAATTCCCAGAGGCACCAGTGATTTCCCACAGATGCCAGTGTGTGAAAGGTACTACAAAATGGGCAGGCCATAATCATCTCAAACCTTAAAACTATCCCCTGCACTATCCATTTCAGTGGTGTGACAAGAGAGAGCTGCGCTTTCTTTGTAAGACTCAGCTGTTAGACTGGCCAATTAACAATTGCAACACTGAATGACAGAGACTAATAAAAAATCTAGCATGCTGTAGCAGGAACTAAATTACTCATGACAATTTAGGCTAAGTGTTCTGTTACAAGAAATAAAGACAACCTTGCCATTGAAACAATGGATATTTGCAGAAATGATTGGAAATGCATTTTCTAAATGAAAGCATTAATTACTGAAAAAAACCCCTCTCAACTACATTTGGTTAAAGCTGTCAGAATCCCGAGGGAAGCAACTGCAAGGACTGACTGCTTGGAGTAGGTAGGGAGAGAGAAAATACCAAGGGGTCTAATAGTGAGTTGTTATGCTGTGATGGGGGAAAAAATAGAAAAAAGGGGAAGAGGAAGACAGCCTTTTTCCCCTCACAAAATGTGGGAATATAGGGGTGTGTGTCTGTGCATGTATATACATTCCAGTAAGAATCAGTTGCTTTCATAAGCTGCAACAGAGAAGTCTGCAGTTCTTTTGTACATCAGCAGCATGGAGCATGAAATGCCTGTGTCCAAACCTTCTTACTCAGCCTGTCTTGTGTCATGCTTATACAGGGTTGAGAGTCACTGAGATTTGTTTGTTCATTGTAAACAAAATAGTATTTCCTCAAACAGAAATTATTGCAGTCCATTACAGCAATAACGGGTAATGGGGCACCTAGAAAGAAGGTGCAGTGGGAACATCAGGTCACAGCTGTACCAGGGGTTGCCCCACTCCCAGTGTTTGGGTACATTAATCAAACCTTTCTCTTTTGCCACCTATGCTGTAGACATGGTCTGTAGGCATGGTCTGTCTGGTCATTGCTCAAGAACCCCGCTCTTCAGCTCTTCCAGCACAACTGTTTCAAACTTTGTTAAGCCATTCCTGACCTTTCAGACAGATAGGATAATAAACTTACATGAATATGTTTTTTGCACAAGAAACTCAGTTTATTTTGCTAAGTCTAATACCAAGTTAAATATTTGACCCTTTTGCCTACAGTTGCTAAAACAGGGATTTAGCACAGGAAAGTGAGACCACTTCTTACTGTGCTATCAGCAGAATTTACTGCAATGCTTAAGCACTGGGATCATGTGAGTGAGCTGCACTGTCCCCCCCCCGCCTCTTTTCCAGGCTCCCCACACCACATCTATGTCTGAGCCTGTTGCTAAAGTAGCTCTTCTCCTATAGCAGCTAATTTTGGATCAGTTTTTAGCACCTTTCCAAAATCTCAAGGCACAACTATTTAGGAAATCGGGTTTTTGCAGTGAGATTCAGAAATTAACTGTTTTCCTGTGTATCTGAAACAAGAACCAGGCAGATCTATCTAATAGTACATTCTGTGTGTAACTTACCATGGTGCAAATCTAAGCTCTGTCACCAGTGAGGCACAGGCTTTGCATCTTTCCCTTAAGATTTTAGAGATTACCCCCCTTTTTGCCATAGAAGGTATGAGTTCATGTTTTTTAAACCTTCATCAGAGTGTTTATATTTTTCCCTGCTAGAAAATGAAATTTTGAATAGGCTTGGGGAATGATTCTTAATATATTGTACAGAAAAGCTATTTCTACAAAGTACAGTCAATTTCATCAGCTTGCTACTGGCAATTCTGTTGCTGAAATTGCCTGAGAATGCTCTTTATAAAAGGTAAGAGGAGGAGTCCAGTTAAAATCCACAACAACTGGCATAATTATTTCTGCAATTGAGTTTAAAAGTCATCTTCCACAGCAGAAGGTGGCATTGGCAGCTTTAAAGACCCTTTTCCATTGAACATTCAACTGGCAATTTATTTTTTGTTCTTCTAGATAGGAGGTCTGTCCGTCCTCCTATTGAAAGGGTGACAAAAACAGAAGTAACATTCATTGGCCAAGGACAGTCCTTGCAAGCTGCTAGCCTGAGGTTGCAACCACAGCTTCTCCTACAAAAACAATTAGAATTTCAATTAATAACATGACAAGGAAATACAGAAATTCACCTTATTTCACAAGCAATTTCAGGCACTGTACTTCTCCCATTCCACATGGAAGTTACCGGCTGGGTGCAGTTACAAAAAGCTGTTGTGCCTCGATGTTTTCCTTTGCAATCTGCAGAACACAAACAGCTCCTGTTATTACTGCTGAGCCTCCCCTCTTTTCCAGGTTGCTGCCGTCCTTTCTTCAGGATAGCACCGGCTTTTTCACTTCCTAGCAGCTCATCTGTTTGGGAGTGGAGCGCAAACATGACATTTGCGATAAGGATGTGATTAAGAGGTGCCTTGGTCATTCACGAGTTCTAGCAGCTTCACAAGATTTGGATAAGGCCTTTGCTGAAGGAAAATCCATTGAGATTTTGAGGACACCCAGCCTAACCAGGCTTTTCAGTGGTAAAAGCATAGGGACCTGTGTTACAGCAGAGCATTATTGTAGTCTATGTATTAAAATGACATATAGAAATAGCATGGTTTGAGACTTGGTAAGACTTATTTTAATACATTAAAAAACCCACACTTGTTTATATTGATAATGAGCATATTGGGAGAATGTTTACACTTGAAGGAAAATATCTTTGTCTACCCAAAG
Source organism: Molothrus aeneus (assembly GCF_037042795.1). Classification (NCBI taxonomy): domain Eukaryota; kingdom Metazoa; phylum Chordata; class Aves; order Passeriformes; family Icteridae; genus Molothrus; species Molothrus aeneus. Next base: position 45,986,270 of record NC_089648.1, read on the forward strand.
AAATTCTGATTTTTTTTTCAATAATTGTTTTAAAAAGTGGGAAAGATGGTCATAATAAATTATTCTTTTAAGTAGGGAAAAGTGCATCCTTGACACATCTTTCAGTGCTCTGAATAAGAGAATTAAAAATGTGTGAATAAAAGCTCATATGCTCATATGACATACAGTTGAGTCAATAGCTACTAGGGAGACAAATTTAGTATTACTTAATGCTATGATAAACTTTTTTCATTAAACTGTTTTATGATAATTCAACAACATAAAATATAAAAAGCCAAGACCATTTGAGGCTTTAAAATACTTCAGGAGAAACACTGATTATGTTTCTTCCCAAATCCACTGTTTCCTATGCTTTGTGGGAAATAAAGTAGAAAGTAATGATAAAAATGTATTCCACTTTTCTTAAGATTTATGTAATACTGGTATAGAGTTCGTACATGTCTCTAGAGTCTTGATCAGCAAGACACCTTTAGACTCTTGCTAAAGTCCATCTCTATTCAAATACCTTTCAATCACTTGCTTAAACTTTATGTTGTGTTGAAACCTGAGACAAAGAACGGGTTGAAGTGTTTCTGGACAGGTATAACTTGCTGAGTTGAGACAGGAAACCTACCTTGAAGTCCAAACAAATGACTTGCCTGTTCCAGATACAAATCAGGCATGAATGTTTTCATAGTAAAAACCCTTGCAGAATGTCTTACAGCTCTTTCTTTCTCTAGCTACTGATTTTAACCTCTTCTGTCTCAGTGAATTCAGCCAAATCCCTTCCCTTTACACATTTTGTAAATGTGAGAAGTCAGAGTGAAAACTGCAAGATACTTAATCTTACTATAAATGTTAACACACAAGGTGCAATAATTATGTTATGTTTAAATTTTCCTAAATGTGAAGGAGGCTGTTTATAGGTAGCTAGCATATTTTAAAAAAGAGCCTAAAGTACTCTCTAAACCTAAATGTTTAGTGGTATTATATTTCTCTGTCTTCTTCTGGCCACCGCTGTAATTACCTTATCGCCCAATAACAAAACTCTCTGAACAAATCCTGTGCCTGCTATTAAGGAATATTAAAGCTTAGTACAAATTCTCTGCATTCCTTCTTCTCTTCAGCTGCAGTACTTGACAGCTTGCATGGTACAAATGAAACACACAAAGCCTTTAAGCCATCCCACATTAAAAAAAAAGGCAACTCAGAGCTTTGTAATTCTGATAGGTATTAGACAAAGTCAATTTTGAAGAAGAGGGTACTGGGTCCCCCTTTTGAGTGGAAAACCCACTAGTGTAACAAAACAGTCAGTCATGTGAGCTTATGTATGCACTGTACTGGATTGTTTCCTTCTGGATCTTGTGCAAGCCCTTGTTAGGAGAAGGCAGCTTATTCCAGGTCCACTGTGTCCTAGGTCTGTCCGAGACTGCCAGCAGAAGTGAAAATTGTGGGAATATATTTCTCTATGTTACCAGTTGTCCTCTAGCTACTGCATCAGAATCCTCAAGTTCCTGTTATACTTGTGTGACTTTCAAGTTCCAAATTGAACTGCATTTCAGTCATAATCTTCTGTGGTTTCACCCTTTCTGTGGGAAAAGATCACTTGTGTGCACACACAATTAAAAATGTTTCCGTATCACAGAACAAAATATTAAGAAATACTAAACTTCCAAATCATCAGCTCACTAGCATGAAGAAAGATCACCTCTTTTCCAAGGTAAAATTCTTGATGCAGCTAGGAAAACCAATAGAGAAAAGACAGTAATCATTTGTGAAAACCATCAGCTACCACTGCACCTGTTTTCAGCTACTACATTGTAACATAGTGAAAGAAGAGGAAATTGTGGCAACTTTTTTAGGAGATGCATGACATACATATTTAAAGGAGTGCATTCATCTCCAAAAATTTTAGTGTTCACTTGTTGGCACTTTTTTCATCTTAAGATCTTCCGATATATAACAAAATACCTTAAAACTCCACAAAACTCTGTTCTTCCTTCAGGAGGGCATTCATTCTGCAAAACACACAAAGCCCTCTAGACCATAACCCAGAAACTATAACCCCAGCTAAGCCAAACACAAATTTGTACTTAGATTTAGGCATAGGAAAGTTTTGTTGGCTTTATTCAACTTGCTTAAAATTAAGCATATGTTTTAACACTTTACTGGATTAGGGCCTATGTCAGCAAAATAAACTTCTTGGGAAGAAGTAATAAAAATGTAGCTTGCAGTGAGGGACAGCAGAGCCATTCACAGTTACAGAAGCTTTAAAACACTAGCTGGTATTTATACATTTAGAAAAGAAATCAGGCGTGAAACAAAACATTTTAGATAGCAAACCAATTAGTCTGCTACAGAATCACTTTTTAAAAATTTTTCATTTGAAGAAAAACGTTTGTTTGCATCCTTGCACCCCCAAAAGCAAATTGATTTGCACATCAAGGAAAAACATTTTTTGCAAGCACAAGTTTCAAAAGCAATTTCCCCACTGTTTAGTAACAGCTTGGCTGTTCCAGATATACCATTGCATTCCCTAGAGAAGAGGACCAACGGGAGGCCAAGCTTTTTAAATACAGTTTTATTACACACATGCACCTGAATTTACTCATTCAAGTTCACATAATTACATATATATTATAAATGTCAGCTAACTAATTCTTCTGTGTGCATTGTGCACTGGTGTGTATTTATTTTTTCTGCTAAGAATCTTTCTGAATATTTGATGTTGTAGGTCTATCCTTTAAAGAGAACTTACATCATTCTCAAAACCAGAAGGAATACAATTCTACCAGACTGTGTCCGTGCTAATTTTAATTTTTCCAGCAAAACCTTTCTGTTGCTAACAACAGTGGGGCAAAGTATGAATTCTAGTGAAGCTATTTGCTTCTTTGGCATTCAAAGCACAGGGCTATCTGTCATCATTCAGAGCTGCTCTATCTTGTGTGAAGGGCCACACACCCTTCAGGAAACCCAGACTTGGGAGGGGCAGAGCTGGAGTTGCCCTCTCTGTGACGAGGCAACACTTGGATTGAATCAGGCTCTGTCTTTGGTGGGTGATGAACAAGTCAAGAGTTTATAGGTTGGGTTTAAAGAGCAGACTGGTAAGGGTGGGACTGTGTGGTGTTTGCTGCAGGCCATCTGATCACAGGGAGGAAGTAGGTGAGGCCTTTTACAGACAGCTGGAAGCAGCCACAAAGTCACAGGCACTGGCTCTTGTGGGGGACTTCAACCACTCTGACATCTGCTGGAGGAACAACATGGCAAGGCACAAACAGTCCAGGAGGTTTCTGGAAATTGTTGGCCACAACTTCCTGACACGGGTGGTGGAGGAAAAAACGAGTAATGGTGAGCTGTTCATCCATGTACTACCAAATAGGGAAGGCTTTGTTGCATATGTGAGGGCTGGGGGCAGCCTTGGCTACAGCCACCATGAGATTCAGTATCTTGCATGGGGGAGGAAGGGCAGCAAGTAAGAATGCAACCCTGCAGTTCAGGAGAGCTAACTTTCAGTGACCTTCTTGGAAGAATCCCATGGGAACTGGCCCTGCAGAGAGGATGGCTAGTCAATATTCAAGCACTACTTCCTCCAAGCTCAAGAACAATGCATCCCTAAGAGCCAGGAGCATAGAATTGTACAAGATGGAAAAGACCTCTTGGATCATTGAGCCCAACTGTTAACTATCACTTGCAAGTCCAGCATTAAAGCTTGTCCATAAGCAGCAGATCTACGCATTTTTTTTAACTTCAAGGGACAGTGATTCTGCTCACTTCCATGAGCAGCTTGTTCAAATCCTTGACCACACTTTCACTGAAGAATTCTTTCCTAATATCCAATTTAAACCTCCACTGGTGCAATTGAAGCCATTTCTTCTTACACTATCAATTGTTAGCAGGGAGAAGAGATCAACCCCCCCACCTATCTACAGCCTCATTCAAGGTAGTTGTAAAGTGTGGTAAACCTCCATTTCTCCAGACTAAACAACCCCAGCTTCCTCAGCTGCTCCTCACTGGACTTGTGCTCCAGATCCTTCAGCAGTTTCATTTGCAGAAGTTGGTGCATGGGAAGTTTAACCTGAACATGAGGAAGAACATCTATACTATGCAGGTGACTGACCACTGAAACAGATTACCCAGAGAGGTTGTGAAGTCTCCCTCCTGGTGGTATTCAAGAAGTGTCTGGACACAATCCTGTGCCATGTGCTCTAGGATGACTTTGCTTGAGCAGAGAGGTTGGACCAGATGACCTCCTGTGGTCCCTTCCAACCTGACCCACTCTGTGATTTTGCGTTTCTGTATTTTGAGGCACCAGTGGTCACAGCAGGTCTCTGCATTCACACTTTGGCACTTCCCAGCAGCAGGGGAGCTGTACCAGCAACCCTCTCACCAATATCCTCACAGAGAAAATGGGTTAGACTTCCACAATAAGTGTCATCTACTCCTTTAGCATTGCTTCACATCTGAATCACCAGGCAATGCATGTGCGTTGTATTCTGCCTTTTCAAAGGGAAAAATCTTCATTCAGAATTTATCATAATTTGTTTTCAAATTAGGTCCTTTACTGATCTTTAGTAGCTCTGTCCTTATAGCCAGTCTTCCAAAGGTGCAAGGTTGCTGAGTGCACAGCCTGCAGGTGTTTGTGCTCATTCTGCATTGCCAGCTACAGCCTCAGAGCCCATTGAACAGTTTCAGATAGACACGTTTCTAGTTTGGAACTTTTTCAGAAATAAGTGTCTGGGCTGAAAGTAGTATCCTTACAAAAGTGAAGAATGAAGATGGATCTTATCTCACTCTCATGACAGATGAGGGAATCCAGTGGAAACACCAGCCTTGACACACATGAATAGCAGATTTCATCACTCCACTGTTAATAAATTCCTGATGTGACTGGATTTTACAACTCAGGATCTGCAATCCTCTTTTCATGTCTTATTAACAAGGCCCACTGCTCAGTGAAGATTTGGTCATGGTCCCAGTGCCCTACAGAACAAACAAACATTAAACAGTAAATTTATTGACTGCATGAAACTTGTGAGATCACAGATGGTAAGAAAAGTAGCTCCAAAGGAATATTTTCTGTAGTAATCCTTACAGATAGTTATGGGACTCTAATTAGTAGGGTTTGTTAAAAAAAAAAAATATCCATTCTTCCTACCACTTATATCAGAGGTTGCTTTTTCTTCAAAATTCATCTCTTCACCAACTCTTCTGAGGTCCTGTGTTGATTTCTGCAGTGTTGTATACAGATACCATTAATCAGGTTAAAGTTTTTAATAATTTTTGAAATTGCAAGCTTCTAGTAAACACCAGTGCCACCTGTTCAGCTGGACATAAGCACATGTAATGCATAATATCATGGAGAAAATATCATGGAGAGAAATGACACATATGAGTCACATCTCAATTCTGCTGTATGGCTGTCATCTGCTACTGATGGGCAGGAGACCAGAACACACATTGGAATTGTGCAGGTTTTGTGTTGAGACAGGACTGCAAAGGAGCCCTAGCACTCAGCTGCACATTGACTGAGAGCGTGGCAGAAAGGAAAGTTTCATTTATTGGCAACAGCAGCAATGCTGGGGCTTAGTCAAGTTGGGCAGGCAAGCTAAGATGTGCTGAGCTGCAAAAGAAACTGCAGGGAGCAGGGAGCAGGCTAAGGTACAACATGGCTGGAATGACAGTTCAGGTTCACCAACAGTTAACTTAGCGTTGTGTGTTTAAAAGAGCTATAGTAATGGAACCATAAAAACTCCCACCAGTTGAGATCTCAGTTTGGGAGCTTCCTAATGCATTACATATTTCAAAGTTTAATCATCAGCCCTTCTCCAAGCAAAACTCCTACTCATTTCAGTTAATCTTTGTCAGAATTAGTCCCAGTAGTAGGCAATGCTCTGCAGTAAAGCAAAAATAAGTTTCTAATCACAGAAATTAAGTTCTGAAATAGTCTCCCAACAGTAATGGCGAGTGAAAACTAGATTAAAAATGTAATTAAATGTAATAAACAGGCGTTATTGCAGCATCATAGAACTATGTGCAATGAACCATAGAGGTCTATCTGGTTCAATTTCTTAACTACCAAAATCCAATACCTAGTAGTAATCTGAAATTTGTACGTGCATTGAACTGTTATTGATTAAAATAATTGTCACTAAATAATTATTTTAGTGAGACCATCATCCTCAGAAAAAAAAGAAAAAGAGAAGATTTAAACCACTGTTAGTAACTTTTTTAATAAGTAATTTTTCACCTTGTTTATAAATACTTGATGCCCAACAGCATAAACAGACTTTGTTTCTTATTTAGAAAGTATCAGTTTAAATTTTAGGAATAGTATTTCTATCTGGAAATCTTGCTACAGTACTATGCAGAAATTTTTGTTCTGAATAAGGAAGGCAATGCATGTATTAATTTGTCAAAGAACCTGTGCATTTTTGAGGCAATAAATATTCAAGTAATTAGTGTGTTTCAAGTATGATTAGTACTATAGAAACTTAGGGATTTTAAAAATCAGTAGTTTATACTAGCTTTTATGCATCAGCTTATATAGAAGACACTCCAAAATAAAATAAAATACTCAGAAAAGAAAGTACATTTTAGTTATTTTTTGATTATGATTATCCTAACCCTGAAAAAAAACCAAAGGAAGATCACCACAAAATAAAAACAGGTGTGGAAAACAGTTAAGAGATGGTGTTACAATGCTGCAGCTGAGACTCATAAGGTACCTGTATAAAGAACAAGTAACACATGTGCTGCACAAGAGGTGACTTTTAAAATATGTAAGTCAAGATGTCCTAAATAATTGGCTTCCTTTTGATTGTTCACCTGTGATAAAACATTAATTTAATTTATCCAACTTTTAGATTAAGAATGTGTAAGTCATTAATTTTGAGTTGTGATTTCATCTAATTTAATCTACAGCCTTTCTCATAACTGCAGTTTAGATAATGCAGCTTCAAAAAAAGGAATTACATAGACCACATGGCCGTATAACTGGGCAATTTAATTACAAGTGCTCTCTGTTTCTTTGAGGTATGATAAATTATCAAAGAAAATTATATATATGTAGTCACCCTGAAGCAATGTAGTGATGAAAAAAAAACCACCTGGTATAATTTCAGAGTGGAATCCAATAGAAATGCTGTAAAAGGGAGGAGAAAAAATTGTAGCACAGTGTGTAATTTTTTGCTGAAATGAAAGAACATGCAATCATCAATGATGCAATAAAATAATAGCATGCAATGTTAAAATGCCATGCATTGCAATAAAGGAGTTGGCTTGCAGACAGTACACCTACGTTTCCTGTAAGGTGGTGTGTATTGCAATTGTCTCTCAGATCAAGAATACTGGGAAGCAATGGCTTTTATTCATGTGGATTTGTAACAATTCCTAGAGAAAAAGTAAAAAGTAGATAATTTTGAAATTGCAATAATTTGATAAAATTTTTAAGAAAAAATGTGTGTATCACACTGGAAAGTACTTTTAGCAGTATTGTGGTGGAATGACTTCTAGGCACTGAAATTAGGCTGAAAATAGCTATTGAAGGATAGCAGAGTTGCCATATCCATATCAGTTTACCTCTTCTTCAGATAACCCAGTGCCCTGACTCTAAATATGCAGACCAGATAATCATTGTGTTAAAATGTACTCTTAAAATATTTTTCTGAGCAGAGCTCCAGTGTCACTGTAATGTAGCGAGTAGAGATGCCTTCTGTTCTCGTTACCTGGCTATGTATTAAGTTCATACAACTTTTAAGCTTGGTATTTACAGGGAAATATCAGTAGTTAAAAAGCCCATCGTGTTTAAGAAACTAGTTATGCATATTAAGAGGCCTCATTACTGTGTGTTTTAAACAAATAATAAATTTTACAAAGCCCACAAAAGTCAGCAGTGCTGTGAGCACTAATTCCTGGTTTAGTGCTCGGTAGGAAAGCATTTCAAATGTAAATCTGAAGGCTCTTAGTCCTTGCTCTTGTGAAGCTGACTAGTGTAAAATGTAGTGAGGTCTTCTGTTCATGGCTTTACTACAGGTGTTACTGGGCAAAATTGTTCAGAGCATCATCCCGGCTGCAACGCTATTCCAGATCACCCTGTGCAAGCAGGAACTCTTCCATCTGCCTTGTAACAACCTATGCAGAAGAGGAGGCAGGAGCACAAAGCTGCAGGAAGTATGAAGCAGCAGTTTGTGGTGCACAGCTACAATCACAGCTGGCTCTGTAGCCCATCTCAAAATAGAGCCCTCATTAATCAAGATAATTTTATGAGCAGAGTTCTTTCATGTCTCTACTCAACACATAGTACCTGGACTCTGGTGGCAACAGGTACGTTAAAGATACCTCTCTTGAGAGTGATCAACAGATACTGAAAGCTGTACCATGTGTCTTTTAATCACATTTCATAATGCACAGCAGTTACTTGCACGTGATCTAAAGCAAGTACTGTTTATAATTCCTTCCCTGGCAAGGTAAAGGGGGCATTGTCGAGTGTTTATGGTAAAAACAGATAAGAAGTAAGGAAGAAGTTTCTGTCAGGTGTAGTGCTTGAAATACTGCTAATAAAGTAATGTATTGGGGATTGTAATTTCTAACGTTTTAATGCAGTAGGAAGATGCCTGCATTTAAAGTATTTACTTATTCCTGTGATAAGAAAAGTAAGTGCCATGCACCTAACTTGGAGACATTAGAAATGCTTTAATTAAAAGGCAAGCACATAGGACAGCACAGCAACAAACTGATTTGTTACAAACAGATATACATGTAGAAAAACCTCCCCAAAACCACAAACAGCAGCAGAATTAACCTGGGCAAAGGCCGGGTCCTTCCCCCTGCTGCAAAATGGGTTCTTTGGAACGCATGAAGAAAAACTGGTCTGAATGTAAGCACACTGGGAGCATGGAACTTTTGGTACGCATACAACACAAAACAACCTGGAAATACAGAGCCCTCTCAACCTCAACATCATCAAAAGCTGAGAACTAGGTCAAATGCACCACTGCATTATTTCAAATTATGTAACAGGTCCATTACATGAACATTTTTTCTCCTCCATGACAATCTCAAAGTAACATTTCTCCCTTCTACTAGAAAAAATTACAACTATTACTAGAATTCCTTTAGTTTCCAATATGTGGAAAACAAAACAAAATAAATTAAATATTCTACTCATGTTTATTGGTTTATTTCTACTACGTTATTTTCCCTCGACTAAGTTCCAGAAATTTGAGATTGAAATTTATCAACCAACAACTGTCCTTGTTATTTGTGCTTCTGTGTTTCCCTTTAAGACTCAAAACCGTTGCCTTTTTTGTGTGGATTTTTTTCTTCTTATTAACAGATTCTTTAAAGCATTTCTACTAAGGACCAGCTCTTGCTCATCACTCACATTAGTTTGTTTCAGTTCTTTGTTTCGAAAGTGCCTGGCTGATCCATGTTCTCATCTTCATGAAATAATCCTTTTCTAAAACAGGAAGAACTTCAGAGTAAGCAATCTCATATTAGGCTTTACAAAAAAAAGGTCAGCAAAATACCGAAAAGTCAGCAAAATACAGAAAGTAATCTTGCCCTGCTCAGCACTGGCTCAAGTGAACCTTTCTAAACAGTGAGTGCAACAAAAGCATTGCAAGAGCTGGAGTAGTTCAAACAGTTCCACCTTTGGAGATATCTACAAAGAACTTACAGTACAAACGTGTCAGGAATGCCATAGGGTATAGTTCATCCCTTAGGGAATAAATGAAATTGCTTCTCTAAGTCCCTCTCCAGGCCTATTTCTATTACATGTGATTCTGGTTATACAATAAAACTGTGTACTTAAAATGCAAATATTTGTATTAGTTTATCATAACTTTTACCCTTGTGATCATCTCCTTTATCTCTGTAAAACATTACCATGTTATATATATGCAAAAAACACTGTGCAATGTAAACAGAAAAAAAAATCTGCATTCTTACAGAGTCCTATGGTTCACAAAAGGTTATACCCCTATTCTCTACATTTCCTTAAGAGTAACAGGTGATAAAGGAAAAAGTCACCTCCTTTTGAAGTATTTTTTGGTATTACATATAATCATCTGAGGCATTATCAGTAAAAAGACTGGTCAACAGGTATTCTAGTCTATTAAAAAAGGATTGGAAAGGATCCTCTGGGCCACCAGAGCAGCCTTTCAGTCTACAGTTTATCAGTCTTCAATATGTTTGCAAAGTTCTGTCTTAAAATGTTACTTCCATTATACTGGCTGGGCAGCTGTTCTCCTTTCCTCTGATGTTTCAAAATTTCTAAAGTTTTCAAAGTATATTTGTTTAGGGCAGTTTGTGCTACTTGATTCTTGTGCCAGCATTGACTTTTATGTTAAATATCAACTTTCTGTCCACCAGAGAGGGAGATAGCAATCCTAATCTCTCTTTGGTTTAAAGTTAAATTTTTTTTTTTTTTGCCTCTTCTTTAGCTGGTCCATTAGCCACTTTTTGGCTTTTTCCTACAAATTTTCATCTTTAATTCATTAATTTTTTTTCCTTTACGTGTTTTTTTGACATCTAAAGCACTTCAGTCTAATGCTTTACTTGTCAACAAGAAGAACTTGACCAGTGGTAAAGACATATGCCTCGTCACTATAATATAATCTATTCCTAAAGTGTATATTGGATCTTATTTTGAATTTTTCTCAGTATCTTTGGTTATGCTTCATTCAATATTTACAAGCTGAGATCTGATCAATGGATTCAACTATTTACATACATTGTATTCTAGCTTCATCCTAATCATAGGAACATATTTGCTATTTATGCCCTTTCCTTACTATCTGATCAAGTCACAGCCTCTCATTCAAAATCTTTACTTCTAGATTCCATTTCATGTGCTAGTTCTTCAAATTTAGTGATTTTCTTGCTGTATTATCTCTGCCCCACCCTTCAAATGAGCACCTTCAGATCTTTAAACTTTGCTGCTATCTTAGGTGTTCTCATTTTCATTTCTCAGTGTTAAACACCCTTCTCCTTAAATTGTGTATTTCTCAGTAGCTCAGAGCTAATACAATTTTTTACCTCTACTTTTACTTCCTTTACTTGTTTCCATGCACTGTCTCTCCTCAAATTGTTGGTTATTGGCACTTATTTAAACCAGTGGACACCAGCTACACTTTCTGCAATAGCCTACAGGACTCACCAGAAAGGAACCAACTAGCACATGGAGTGTTGCTCAGCCAGAGGGGGTCCAAGTCATTCCTACATGCCTGCTCTGATCACCCCTGCACCGCTGGAAATTCTCATGTAGGACCTCCTGCATCCCGCCTGGTACCCGAGTTACTGCATAGTTCAGATAAAAAACCCTTCTTGGCACCAGAGTGGAAGGAGGAAGAAAGAGTTTGTGTTTAAAGCCCACTGTCAGGGGTTTTGGCAGAGGTGATGCCTGAGCTGTAGTCCCCAGGCTGGTAGTGCATTTCACCCTGAGGCAGAGCAGTAGCACAGCACTGGCTGCTGTACCAGCTTTTTGTGGATCAGATGCACAGAAGTGCGTGTTCCAAGATGAGATTCACAGCAAACCCTGAATGAATGGTAAATCTCAATCCCATTCACAGTTCAGTGCCAGCTGATAGTGGGAGAGAGAGAACACCACCGTGGTGCAAATTTGTCTGCCTTCAGATAGAGAGGCAGGCAAAGAAGCTTACAAAATTACTTCTTCAGCAACAATTTGCAGATAAAACTTGAATCCAGCCAAACTTTAGGAGAAGCTTTATAGCTGTGGACTTTTCTAACCACTTCAAACTCCCTAACCTCTGCAGCTTGCTTGTCTGTAAAGGAGCAGTAACACCCTAGCAGAGTTTATGTAACTGCTACTCAATATTGCATTAAGCTTCCTCCGTCTGACGTGTAAAACTTCCACCTGCTCAGTCACCCAAGTCCTGACTTGAACTAATGACTTTTGATACTACTGGGTTATATTTGCTCCCAGCAGACTGATAGCAAAGTGTACAGAGGATCGCCTGATCCAATTTATGCTATAGTCTGAGATAATAATTATTTTACACTGGTTGTAATTACCTAGCAGCAGAATGAGTTTAAGTTTGTTGCTCTCTAGAGAAGAAGGAAAATGCAAATGTAATGAGAAATCTATGTGCTGTGGTATTTTAAAATGTCAGAGAACCACTACTGTATCATTAGCTATAATTTTAAGCTTTGACAATGCTGTCAATGGTCCTTGGTATTTTGTCATCACTGTACTATTTGAAAAAATCTGTTTCTCTCCATTGGCGGCTTCTTTAAGCTCTGTAGTTGGCAGTGTGGTTATTTGTTTTTCTCTCTAAAGGAAATTCTACAGCTACTGGTAGTAAAGAGTATCGCTATGAAAAATACAGGATTCTCCCTCCTCAAATACATCTCTCTTTCGCTGTTTAAAAATTAAGACTTTATAATGTAAATGAACACTGCTTCCTCCCCCTCCCAATTTGTTCCAAAGGTAGCAGGAGCTTTTAAAATCTGTTTCTCCCTAGACTTACCACTGATATAATTCTGAGTCACTGTGAAAAGTTTCCTTCTGCCCACTCCCTTCTTTTTTGTACAGAGATGTCTTCACAAATCTCCTGTTATCACGCAGTGCTGAGAGTAGAGCAACTGTGGAGTCTCAAAATGCCAGCAAAGATGATCAAGTTTGCAGTGGTAAAGTACGGGAACAAATGAAACATTGTAACATGCTTTAAAGATTCAATCTGCATTTGAGCATTTTCTGTGCTTGATCCACACAAAATAAGTATTAAATAAGCCAGCAAGTACAAAATAAGTCTGTGTATTCCTTTAGAGCAGAATAAAGCAGCTCACAAACTTTCTGTTTAAGCCATTGTAATGCCCTGGTTACCAGGGAGGCTCCAAAGCTTCTGAATCTGGCAATTTTTGTAATTACTGTTATGCATATTTGATCTTCCATTATCTTATTTGATCTTTAATCTATGATCTAATCTCCCCTGCCCCTCCCTTAATGCATGTGCTGATCCTGCTACTCCATGCAGAGTCAGCTTTCTGGATGTTCCCTCCAAACATACAGCACAGCTCACCTTGCCATGTGTAGATAGCTTTATCTGCTCCAAAACAACTTGTATCTAAAGAGAAATGAAGAAAGAAAGAGGTCCATTCACCTTGCTAGAAGCTGGTCACTGGAAATCCATACCAGCAGATCCACAGACCAGAGACCAGAAAAATCTTTGAGAAAAGTGGATCTGGCTCTGCTGTGCTAAATTCAGTGTACCCATGTGAAACCAAACCTCTCAGATGACCAGGGATGAACCAGGTGAATTCAGGCTGAGGTTATGAGGAAGCAGCAGTGGAGGAGCTCAGCTGCACCAGTGGCAGCCACCCTGAGCAGGTAACTAGAAAATTAGCAGAACTAGAAAATTAGAAATGCCCAGACCTCCTTAGATGTGTTTTGTGGATGGGTCATTAAATTCCATTTCAGTAAAGTTTTACACTTTTCCTTTTTGATGTGGCTCTGCATCAAAGGAGATTCATTTTATACTTGGTCTAGGAACTGCAGAAGAGAGGTGGGGTAGAATGTAGCAGTATCACCTTGGCTTCTCCTGCCTCCCAGGTCATTTACTGGTGTGCACTCAGTGGGGATTTTAGCCAGAAGTGGTGCCACAAAGTGCAGGCCCAGTCCCCAGTGAGTACCCTAAACTCAGTTCTTCCAATGAGCAACTGGATACTTCAGTTCTGATCCACAGCTAAATGAGTAACCAAAAGAACAAGCATAAATCTTGCAGGTAGCTGTAAGCCCATCCTTGGCACTTTGACTGCAGTGTGAAAATTTCCAAGAAAACGCAGAAGACAGAAATTCAGGAAAAATGAGAAGGCGTCATGCAGAAAATTACACAAAGTCACCTGCCTGAGTGCTAGATTTCATCATCAGGGTTCCAATTTAGATTACAAGTTTGGTGATACTTTAGGTAACCCCACAATCTGCTATTCCCAAAGTTCTCCTGCCCCCAGTTCTCAGGAAGCATATGAACAACAGGCGCACAGGATTAAAACAAGGAGCGTGTAATGAAATGCCAACTTATTCTGTTGATATTAGTAAGGGCTTCATAAGGAAAGATTTTATCTTGTCAGAAGAAGAGTTTTGTGCCCAGGTTACTTCTAAACTGTAGCATATATCAATGTCCCATACAGAATGGTGTGTCTGTAACCAAAGGCCAGAATAAGTATTTAAGAGAGAAAACCAGAAACGTATCAATGTGAAAGAAAAAGACTGTGGAATAAGAAAGTTTGCTTTCCATTTCTAGAGACACAACGAAACCAAGTGCTTTGCATTAACTACCCTCTCAATAGCTTCAAAAGATTAGGAGCGGGGCATTCTCTTTGTGCACGCGACCTTTTCAGCAGCTTGGCAAATAAAATAAATAAAGAGAATAGGCCAGCCCCAGAGGTGGGTTTATATTTAAACACAAAGTTTACATTCGAGTTTCTAGGAGAAGAGTTGGAACAATGTGATGTAAGGTTGGATCTTCTAATTAAGATCAAATTGCATAGTATTTTTAGACTTTAAAACATGTTTTGACCCAAAATGCAGTTCAAGTTTTCTTTTCATTTGGATCTATTGTGAATTATTAGCACTTGACATTCTGTAAACCAGGTCTGGCAGTCTGGCACAGACTTCAATGGACATAAACCCAGAGTCAGAGGGGGGCTGCTCGGTTGGGTTTTTTCTCTTTTCAGTAAACACAAATTTATAATGTGCCAAAAATTCTACAGATCCCTTCAGTCCAAAGTCAAGGGGGAGGTTTTCAAAACATTCTAGGCTTTTTTATTTGACCCACCTCGTAGCTTTTTGTGTAGGCATTCCTTCCCAGCAAATAGCACAAGAGCTAGCATGCTGAACAAATAAATACAAAAAGGTTACTGAGTGCATAACACTTTCCCTCTGAGCAGCCTCCCTCTACCTTGCTGCACACTGCAGGTTTGAATTGCAAGTGTTATTTATTTCCCACAAAACAAACCAAACAAGGCCCATAAGGATTCAGAAAAAAAAATATTACTGAGTCATAGCAACTTGTTTCATGTGTGAGTTTACTGAATATATAAAAGCTCCAGAAATAACTTCTGCTTGTTGGAACCTTCTTTTAGACCTCACCTTAACCTTCTCCTGTGCATTTTGACCCCTCCACAAGCAAAGATTAAAAGGTTACTCATGGAAATACCAAGTTCATCTTCTTGTGAGATTTTTTTACTTCAGTAAGTTTCTAATAAATGTACCTGGCCCTAGTAGCATCTTGTTCAGTGCTCTTGTTTTAAACCTGAGGCAAACATGACTTAATAAGGCAAATAGTCCTGTGCAGTAAGGTATTGTAAGGTCTTTCCCTAATCCTAAATATGTAACGCAGACTTCATCACTTTAAAAGTGAAAAAACCAAACAGTTGTCAAAAAAAGTTGCTTTTTGCAAGCACACATCATGCTTCACTTACAGTGTTTCAAAACCACACCTCTCAGTCTCTCAGTCTCAAAAACCAAGCTCACTTTTTTCATAACTTGCCATCTCTGAAGCAGGTAAACAGATCCAAGGAATTAAAGCTACTTGCCACTTACCCTAAGTGGACTGGTTCACTGTGGTAGAAAGAGGAACCTTTGTGCCATAAAAGTGATTACTTTTGGGCTCCTAGGACTACACCAGCAGTCTTCAGCTTAAAAAATTGAGAAAAATAGAAGCATCGTTAGCACAGTGTTTCACAGCACCATATCCATACACAAGGTTCACAGCCAGTCCAAGTCCAAAGATAAGTGGTGATCCTAAGCAGGCTGTGCATTGTCAGGCAGCAAAAGCCACTTCTTTGTGTACATGCCTAGAGCCCTGTCCCAGCTTGCAAGGGAAGGGAGGTGAATGGGTTAAACCTCTATTTCCACTGCTTCTTGACAAGGTTATATGAAGGCTGAAGGTCTTAATGAAGCTTTTCTAAGATTTTATGTCATATGTTGGCTTCTTTTTTTTTTCTTTTTTTTTTTTCTTTTTTTTCACAAATAGAATTCAATCTTTGGAAAAGATATTTTTATAGACATTAAAACATACATGGTTAGAAGACTCTGTCCTAGATTTGAAGGTTTCATGTAGAACTGATAAAAGCAGACTAATTGAATTTTCTTCCCTCTATGAAAGTGGTATTGGGGATTCACTGGATGTGAAGATGTGTCAAAGATTCTTTATCTACTACTTAAAGCACCATCTCCTCTTTCTCCATGAGACTGCTGTCTCCTCATGTCTGCTTGTTTGGATGGGGGACATTGACAGGGCAGGCATGACTGGCAGAGGAAATTCTCTATTGCAGCAGTCACACAATGTGATACACCCAGTGACTGCCTTGGCTTTATGCACAGGAAATCCTTA
The DNA here is from genome assembly GCF_037042795.1 of Molothrus aeneus. Classification (NCBI taxonomy): domain Eukaryota; kingdom Metazoa; phylum Chordata; class Aves; order Passeriformes; family Icteridae; genus Molothrus; species Molothrus aeneus. Next base: position 46,002,604 of record NC_089648.1, read on the forward strand.
GTGTTTAGGGTTTGTTGTTACATTTTCCCATGAAACCAGAACTGAAAGAAGACACAGTTAGAAAGAACCTTTTTAACTTGGCCTTACAATCTTGAAATTCAGTATTACTCTGGGACTTGGAAAGAACTAGTAATATGTCAGATGATACAGGTATATAAAAAAAAAATCTACTCTTTTAATTATCTCTGTATTCACTCTTAAACTGTAGATTTTCAGAATAAAGACTGGTAGGGACCTATCACAGTGCAGCACAGGCATTTAGAATGAGTGGTATTGTTGCTTAAGGGATAAGGATGTATCTTAATGATGTGAGATCTAACCCATTTTTTGCCTGTCAGCAAATGTAAATACTGCCGCTAGGGTCTTGGGACAGATTTCTCATCTCCTTTGCCATGTTAGTGTTGTTCAATGATTTCTCACACTACTTTCTCTACACTGATTTTCCGTTTCATTTCTTATCTGACCTTGTGTATTTCCCAAGGCTTGAGCTGCCATTCTTCCTTTAAACAACAAAAATACTAATTTTATTTTCATTTCTCACTCTCCTTCCATTTGTCTTCTATTCTCAACCTCATTTCTTCCCACTGTGTTTTCTACTTCCCATTTCTCTGTCTCAGTTCCTGGCCTTTGTTTCCATCTCATCCCAGTCTGTAATCTTGACTTCTGTTCCTTCTCTCACCCCTTGCTTTCACAGCCTCTCTTCTTGATTTTGCCTCAGTAGTGTGTCATTTCAGCTAGCCTGCTAAGCTCTCAGAGGATACATACGTATACATACATAAATATATATATATACACATATATATCTACATATATATACACACATATATATAACACACTAGAGAAATATATATATACACACATATATATACACACATATATATATATGCACACACACTTTGCTGCCTTAGCAATTGCCATGGGCTATCTTGGGTTTCCCCCCATTCTCCATGACAATTTCAACTCACCAGTCACTTTGGGACTCAGAAATGTGCTAAGGAGGCTGGTTCTGAAAGTGTCCATAATAAACAAAGTCTTTCAACTTTTCCCCTTTCCACAGACTGCTGCTTTTGCCTGGCAGAGCTGTCTTTTAACCCATGAGTCTGCAGATAAACCTGTTCCCTGATCTGCTGTACTGTGCTGGTAGAAGTCCCTCCTCAAGTGATACCTGTACATTCAAAGAAATGGGTGAGAAGCACAAATTTTCTCCCCAGCTGAGATGTTCTGGGGTTGCTGATCCGTGCAAACTAAGCATTAGCTATGAAATAATCTGGTCCATAGTTCACATCAGTTCTTGTTGTCTCTCTAAAATGATCCAAGTCATCTATTTGGGTTTGTCCTCTTGCTGCCTCACTGTATCTCCAAGCCATGGACTCCTTGGAAAGGCTCTGTTGTGCCTGGCTGCAGTGGGAACATCCCTATTGCTATGGCTACAAATGCCCCTCTCTGTCTTGTCCCCACGTTCATCTCAGCTATTCAGAAATGAAGGCCCCAAGAAGAATGAGTAGGCCTCAAATCAATCCTTTGAGCTCAGTGTAAATACAGCCTGGTGGGAGAGAGAGCTGGATCTAGTCCTTAACCAGGCAGCGAGCACAGTAGCGTGGCTAAGTATAGAAGCCACTTAGTTTACAGTACAGTGACCCAATAATTATGCAAGATAATACTGTATGCACTTAGCTGGCCTCTACCATTCAGAGCACTTGCCAATAACACACAAGCATATTTCATTATCTCCTTCCCCAGCTCAGGACTCTCTATAAACAGTTTGTTTTCTCCCCAGATTGCTGGAGCTAGGGCCCAGAGCACTGTCTAGGTATATTTAACCCCACGGCTCATTCCAACATGCTTCTTTAAAAGAAGATCATATTGTTTTTCCTGCTTTCCATTTTTGTAAGCCTAGGCTTTGGCTGGAGGGTACTCTACATATCTGGCTGTAAATAGACTGCTTGGAGCCAAGCAATGCGGTGCCTTGACTAATTTCAGCATTCACTTAAGCTAAATTATTTATGATACTCTCTGCACAGGCTTTTCTCTGTTGTTGTTGTTTTAATGTCGTAATCTCAGCCAGAATAAAGGGATAATTTGCATGCGTTTTCAGCTACTGCAGTAGCTAACACATGGCTGTGAAAACTGAAGCCAACTACAATATATTCAAAGTTTGAACTGAGTGGCCAGAGAAGGGAAATCTTGACGTGCCACTAAATCATGTTCCTAATGGTGAGAAAGCTTAACGTTTTTACTTAAGCAGCTGAAACAACATCAGAAACATTTTCCAATGATACAGTGATTCACTTGTATCAAGAGCTCATCACCTTTGCTGCAAGAACGTAAATCAGGAGGATGTTAAGCTGTGAATGGTCTATTTTCACCTCTATGCTGATATTACGAGTCCAAGAGTCCAAGTGCATCGCCAGCAGAGCATGTCTCCATTGTCATGAGAATGTAAAACACCACGCAGGCAGAGGGAAGAAGTACAACTGTGTTTTTAAGGAGCCTCTGAGTTTCCAGCAGGCACAAGGCATAAGAGATAAGAAAGAGAATAAAAGTTAGAAGGGAGCTCAGAGCAAAGAGGTACCTCCTTCTCCACCAGCTGGTGGCTTGCCAAAGAAAACAACAGAAGTGGGGATTAGAGTTTGCAAGGTTGCACATTATAGGAGGGCTACCTATTCCCTGCCTTTTCTCCTCTGAAAAGCTGCCATGTGAGGAGAAACATTCCTTTTATTATTTATGGGGACAGCCACTCTTGTTTATTATGCTCATGTTACTATGCTACATGCCAAGTACAGGCACTCTTTTTCACAGAGAGGTTTTTCTGTGTACAGAGGGGGGAAAAAAAAGGAAACATAACACACCCCCTGCCCCACTCCCTGTTTGTAGGATTGGTGAGGAAATTAAAGTCAGGGCAGTTAAAGGAGGTCTTTCTAGAGAGTTGTGATTTTGCTTAGAAAGGTGGCAGCAGCAGAGCATTGCAGTGGCCTGACACCATCATGCTCTAGGGGATTAGCAGATCTGCTTCGAGAGCATTTCTGTTTGCCCCAGCACTGCTCAGGCAATCACATCCCTTAACAGCCCAAGGAGTGGAGAACTCACAGCAGAAGAAAGATGAAACAACCTATAATCTGAACATCAGTATTTGTACAGCTTGTAGGAGGTGGATATTTTCCCTCCCTCTGGGTTTGGAACAATGTCGATAGGAAAGAAAGAAAAACAAGTTTATTCCTCACCCCCTTTATATTTTTTTCAAGGCAGCTGAAGGACAGCTGACCTATTTTCTGAGTTGAGCAACAGAGCAGGCTCCCCAGCACCTGATCACTTCTTTGTGCCTGTCCCCTGACGCATGTTGAATACTGAAAGGCCTGGCCCTGGTCAGGGATTGCAAAGGAGGAAACCCTCGGCTGCACTTGGACTGCAGCCTTCGTGCTGAATGCAGGCAAGGATTTGAAACAATCCACTGAATGCAAAGTAAATCCCAAGGCAAAGGGAAGGGAAACTAGGCAACAGTACTTGCTGTGGTAGATGGCAGTGGATTTATTGCCTGGCAGTTCACAAACTGCCTACAGCTGGGGGAAATTGCTAGTTCAATTATCCTATGTTTAATGTGATTACTGGTACTGCTTCAGAGGCTTAATTTCATTCCTTTGAATTCCTCTCCACTAACAAAAACAAAACAATCAAACAGAAAAAAGGTGCAATAAAAGATCTTCAAAAATACAGAATACAAAATGTATTTTTCAAACCAGGAAACTTAATTTATTCTGTCTTCAGGGTTTTTCTTATTTTTAACCAAATTATACACAGAAGGATCTTATTCTGAAGAAAAAATCTGCCATGTAAGAAAGGAGGAGAGTTCTTCCTCCTTTCCCAATGGGGCTTTTAAAGATAACACTGACAGATACTCTTTGAGTTTAGAATCTAGGAATTAAATATTTAGATATGGCAGCAAGATAATCTATTTGCAGTGGCCATGTAAAAACCTGACTTAGCTGGATGGTGAGGAGGTACAACTCTCCCCAGCTAGAAGACTGTGCTAGGAATGAAGGTCCAGACTTAAGCATAGCAGCTCCCACACAGAAGCTTGGTTCTGCCAGGAAGGGATAAGAGAGCAAACACATGAAAAGAACAAAAAGACTCCTATCTCACACATAATTTTTCAGATTTTAGGCTTAAAATACAGGATACAGCCACTTAGTTCTGTTTCAGAAACTGTGCATTGCTTCACAATGGCCTTAGAGTAAGGTGCTGATCAAACATTTTCCTGTTTATCAGCAGCATAAATACCATGTGACAACAGCAATACTTCAGGTGGAACCTTTTTCCTTATTGGGCATGATCTGAGTCACAGGAGAATTCCCAAGAGCCAAAAGAAACATACCATAAAAAAATGCATTCCAACAAATCACGTTCTTCATGGTACAAGGCCACTATATAACCACTGCAAACAAACTATAAGTTTAACATACCAATTTACCCTTGCTTGCAATAGGTGGCTGAGCTTACTTGGATTTCATCCTTAATACAGTATCAATAGTTGTTGTAAACAATGTATTTTATACCTTCTCAAGGCAGGTTGTTGAATCAAAAAGCATAACTTTCCATGCTCTTTCAGAGTTGCTGTGGTGAATTTTGCAGATATGGTTTCTTTCACAGAAAGAACAGGGATGTTCTATTTTTTGTTTTTCTCATGAAACAGCAGGAATCATTGCTTTTTTAGAAACAAAACATCTGCTATATGGCAATGCAATACTGCTCTCCTAGTGCCTGAACTGACCTCCAAGCCCACTGCTGAATGCTGTTTTCTTGCTATTTTTCTTACCTGTTAAATAACTTTTTTGTCACTGAGACTGTCCATTTGACTTAATTTACATCTCACTCTGCAACTATTGCATTATTTAAACATTTACAATTCTGTTTGCCAATGACTGTCTCCATGTTTCTAATGTGTTAATCAACATTTATAATATACCTGATTATATTTTACTTACTGCTGGCTTAATTTACATTGAATGAACCACAAACAGTTCTTACCAGTTTAGCTCATTACAGGAATAATGTTATGCCATTTTTGACAAAAATCTACAGTTAATAACTCACTTCAGTCCCTTCAGCTTCACCACCAGCAGGCATGGAATTATCCTCCTGCTGTTGGTGTCCCTGACTGCACAGCCTGCCCAAGCCAGACATTATCCAGGAGGTTTAAAGATTAATTATGTTCCAGAGATCTTTTTTGCATCATCATCCTATTCTCTCATTCCTTCTCTGTCCTCAGCTAATGAGCATCACACCCAGTCCATTAGCTTCCAGGGAATTACTTTTTTTTAAATATGAAGATGTCTGGGCTTTGTGATCTCAACCCTTCTGCTGCATCCCAACATCCTTGTCTCACTCCAGTGCCCCAGCAGCCTTAGTTGCTTTACTCTATCAATTTTCTCTAACTTCAGACTTACTTCTGGCTTTCTCCACTTGTACCAGCTGAGCCCTCACAGTCCTGCCCAGCACTTTTTCTGCAAAACCACTGATCCCTGTGTTACTCAATCCTGACATTTATACCTGCATTCCTTCTACTCAACAACCTTATTACATTTGTAGTTATGTATTCTAATAGAGGGTATCTGCAGCCTCTTATAACCTTCCTCCCAACCTTTGTGTATTTAAAAAAAAATCACAGATTTCATTTCTGCTGTACTGAGATTATCTTTCCTCCGAGTAACTAGACTATCTCAAACAGAAGTGAGTAGGTGAGGAAATATTGAGTACATGAGGAAATCTCTTCCCAGTCTCAGTGGACCTAGTATCTTCCCTCCTTCCATTAAATTTCACCAGTTCTTTCTCAATTCCTCCCCACTCTCCAAACAGTGGAAGGTCACACACTTCTCTCCTCGAAGTCCTCCCAAACTTTATCCACTGGTATAACTGGTTATCTGACTTAGCTTTTTTTTGGCTTAAGCTACAAATCTGCGTAAGTTCTTGCCTTCACAAACCCTCTCCCTTATTGAGGGCCCATGGTGGTGACTCCTACTGAAGCCCTCACAAGGGAAGAAATGTACCCAGGGAAGAACAGTGGCTGGACTTGCCCTTCCAGCCTAGGTCCTTCCTGTCCCTGCAGAGGGGGTGACACACTGTGGGGTGGCCATCAAACGAAGCATCTGCTGATGCCAGGCTCCAAATTTCATCCCACTTGGGCTGCTGGGGCACTGCTCACCCTCCACAGACCCACAGTCTAAAGGTAGAGAGCCCACTCACTGGCCACCTCTGCAGGATGACTACCAGCCTTTATTTGCTCTGAGAAATGTCCTTTTCCACTCCAGGAAGAAGGGACAAAATGGTGTCCCCACAGCATGCAGACCTGAGTCTGCCAGCGGTTTTTCCAAACCCTCCCTGGTTGTGTTTGCTCATAAATGTACCCCAAAGCCTGGATGTGATTTTATTGTACTGCACTTCCTGGCTCCAGGTCGGCTGACTGTGCTGGGATTCTTCATGGAAGGAATGGTATCAGCTCCTCTGTTTACGAGCCTTGTACGTGCACTTACGATCGTCATGGGGAAGATCTGGGCACCACTACAGTACTAATAAATGGCCAGTAATAATAAAAATAAAGGAATAAACTATAAACAAATAGCAGCAGCAGGAGCTGGCAACAGTCAAGAGACTTGAATGTTTTCTTTTCTTTGACTTTTTATTAAAGTTAGTAAAAAAAATTGTATATGAGGAATCTTTTCCAGGAGAAAAGGCCTTTTTTTTTTTTTTGCTTTTCTCAGAGTGAAAACTCAGCAAACAGAAACACAAATGCTCCTACACCACCAAAAACAAACGTAATCAATTCACAGGTATGTTCATTTACTGAAACAAATCGTTTTAGGCAAATGCAAGCATTCAACAGGATTTTAAAGGTGGTCCTTTAAAAATGTTTAATAAAAATTATAAAAATTAAGAAACCTCAAAACTTAAAAACTTAATAATTTTATTTGCTGTCACACAGATCCAGTTGCACAACTTTTGCTAAAAATTTACAACCTCTTTGAATATATTGAATGCATAAGTGTATGTGCACGTGTACAAATATATACAAATACCTACATGTACTTAACTGTTTCATGGCCTTAAAAAATTGTCATGAACTCTCAGATGTCAAGATTCACTGCACTTGTCCTGAAGCAAAGTCTCTGGAAAGACAGCACCTGTCAAGCACTCACACTCTGGCTACCATGGGGTATATAAGAGCCCAAATGTCTCTATATGGGGTATATAGAGCCCAAATAGGCTGTAATCTGTCAAAAGTTCATCTCTCTTGAAATGGAAATGACAAATGCTTTGCTACACTGAAACGAGAGATGCTGGTTTTCACTCCATTTTGCAAGGTTTGCAGCTTTTCTTGCAGCAGAACCTTGTGAGGGCCACCCATCAAGCAGGTTCTGCTCTGTGCGAGGGGTGCCTTTTCTCCTGGAGATCAGTAATAATCTATTCAGTGGAAATTAACCAGCTGAACTCGTCTATTGGGCACGGACCTCACCCATTTGAAAACTTCCCCCACAGGCCATCATCAGCATATCTGTCTCAAAGCAGCCTTAGGTGACTACTTCATCTTATGTCTGAATCTTGTTTGTGAGGGCTTTGCCAGAAAAATCTCACACAACCAATTTTCTGTTACCAGGCACACATTGTCAGGGACATTCCATGTTTTCCACCTAGTTTTATTCTTTCCTTGTCTTTCCTAAGTTCATCTCTATGGGATAATTTAACTTTTCCTCAGAACTCTGGACACCAAAGAAAGAGTCATGAAAGTGAAGCATTTTACACTTGCAACATGAGGATCTAGACCAAGTCAGTTAGCCCAAAACCCCAATCAAAATTAAGAGTAGAATTCAGTCAAGCAAACTGCTTCCTAGTTAACCTTCTTTTATTAGAGCACAAACACAGCAGATCTTCATATGTGAGGGACCTCTGGGAATCCCTGTGGCTGAAGGCCTTTACTGCCCTAAATTTGTATCTCTGTGCTAGGTACCTCCCTGGCTCCTTCACCATACACCCCTCTAAAAGCTGAGCTTCTTCCCTATTTGCAGCAACTGTTTTCTGCACAGCTACAGTGAAATGACACTTTTCACCCCTCAGCTGCACCTCCTGGCTCATACCTACATTTTGGTCCTTGTAGAGAGCAAGGTAGCTGTGATGAAAAGATGATCACAGCAGCCACTGCTTAAGAATCTGGGAGACAATTATTTGAAAAATTAATTTCAAAACACACTTCCTCTTGGTTACAGATTATGAAATTACTAATAAAATATAAAAAAACCTTTATCCTAAACATAGTGGCTATGGGTACCTGCAAGCTGAGATGAGCTGAGGCAACCCCCAAAGCCAGAGGTGTTTGGGTAACCCACAGGACAAAGTGTCAATGTCTGGGGGCTGGGATCCCCAGGTGCTGAGTTTTAGGGAAATCCCTCCTGCAAGTACAGAACAGCTCTTCCTTAGCAATCAGAAAGCAGCAGAAATTATCTTTTGCCTGGAGAAATCAGGTTGCCACATATTCTAAACATATATTAAAAAGGGCTTTTGTAAGGCTATACCCTCATTTTTGAATAGTTAAAGCATAAGACTAAGGGATAGGATCTAATTATCATAATTATTATGTGAAGATACATGGGGCTTAGTTTCTTGTAACCATTTCTTCAAAAAGGTTCTGAGACTATTTTAAAGGACCTTTTAAAAGTAAGTTGAGTAATTTAACAGATCTGCTTATTTTGAAGCCTTTGAACCCAAAAACTGTCCTAAAAGAAAAGCTAGTTTTCATGGCCACGATTATGCTACATGGGTCCTAGAGGAAAACAAGGCAAAAAGCAGCAGCACAGCACCAATGCAGCCACCCCATTCCAGGGCAGACAATCCCACAGAGTGTGAATTTGAGCTGGTGTTTACCACTTAGCTCTGGAATAATAATCTCAAGTTGAGGTTATTACACTATTTGCACATAACAAGAAAATACTTCAGGAAAGACTTTTAAAGCAATTTACAAACACTGAGCTTCCAGGGAGCCCAGTGAAATTCCTGTTAAGAGTTTTGGAGATAACGAACCAAGGTGCTGTAAGTTTAAATTACTCATTCATCATCACAGAAGTTACTTAGCAGCAGAAGCCCAAAACCCAGAACCCTTTCTGATGCCTGGTAAGCCTGTAATAAATATTATGAGATGACAAAGGGCTCCTGAGGCAGGGGCCAGGAGCTGATAAAGCAAGAGTTGCATTCCAGCCCCCTATCTTGTGTTTACTTCAATCTGACCACTGGGCAGCATTCTTTCTAGTGGAAGGAACAAAGTGTAAATCTCCTTCTTTCCTTCATTCTTAAGGGCCAGGCTCCATTTCTGGGCAGAACATGAAGGTTTGCCTTATCAGGAGAAATTCCCACGTGGCACAGCCAGACAAACAGCTCAGCCATGTGCAACGTGCAGCCATGTGCTGCAGTGAGAAGAAGAGCTGGTGGAAGGTGCTCTACTCTGCAATATCTCAGGGACAGATAATACTGTAATGACAACAAAATCAGGTCTGAATGGCCTGAGAGCATTAATGAGTTGCAGCAGAGCTCTCCGGTTGGGATAATGTGGTGACAGAGTTTGCATGGTCTTCATAGTTCAGAGCATTCCCCAGTGCCTCAGCCCCTGCCAGGCAAACAATGCAAGTCTTAAACTCTCTAGAAAGCACTTTCCATGTGGAAGTCACTGGCCAGGGCTTCCCACTCTTTTTTTTTTTGAATGCAGGAGGGGATGGCATCTCCTACTGATAGCAGAAATAAGTCTTGCCCTTATGAGGAATTGTTTTTCTCAGAGCTGTCAGAAAATCTTAGCAAAAGCATTGGCACCCTGGAAAGCTCTGAGGCAAAGGCCATGCTTCTGTAAATGTGTTGAGCCAGGCAGTGCCAGCCCCTGGCAGAGCAGGAGGTGCTGAGTGTCTCCAGACATCAGTCAGAGGACATGAAGGCTCTCACCAGCCCAGAGTCCTGGGATGCACTCTGGGCAGTGGATCCAGCTGGTTTGGTTGATCTGACTGTAACCATAGTGTACAAGAGCTTTTGCTCAGCTGGAAGGAAATTCTCCGACCTACAGTTCTGTTCTTCCTCCTTTTCAGGACCAGCACTGGAAGAGCCCCTGCCTGCATCACACTGTGCTGCAGAGACACTTCACATCTGCTCATCCTCCATCTAAATAAGTCCCCAGATCAGCTACTGTGGCCCTGCCAGAGAGGAATGGTTTTTTGGTTTAATGAATGTGGTACTTGGGTTTTGCTACTCTTTGTGGATTTTTTTCAGTTTATGAGAGGAAAGATCTAACTTTTGATCTGCATTTGAGTCTGCAGTGATGGGAATCAATTTCAGCAGGAGTCTGTGGGCTCGTGCAACACTGACGCATAATTAGGCACATTGGAAAGTGCAAATAACAGCAACTTTTCCTTTTAGACTGTACAGTGGTATCTGTCAGGCTTTTCCAAATGTGGGAGCCAAGGTGGGATGCTCTAAAAACAGTGGCAACGGCGTATTCCTAATACCCTCTGAAAAAGTCCACAATATCATCTGTTAAAAAGATCTGGAAAATCCACCTTAAAAAAGCCACACCAATGAAATGGCCTGCCAAGCTGCAGCTTCCCAATCCTTCCATTATAAAGAAATTTGCTTATGGTGCAATTTATGCAGGCTCCATATTCCAGCAAAAATACATCAAGTGGTATCAGGTTACTAGAATCAGTCCTAAAGCAACTGTTTCCTAGAAGGGGAGGATAAAAAACGAAGCAGCAGCTTGCTTTACACTCAGTGACACAGGTCTACCAGGAAAGAACAGGAATATGAGAAATGATGGTGGGGTTTTGGCTGGGGGTTTTTCTGTGTGTTTCCTTATGAAAGCCTAATGTGTTGACTAAAAGCAGAGGAAACACCCACTTTTCAAAACAGAACTGTTATCAGTTTTTCAGCAAGGATAATGTCTCAGGCCAGCAGTCTATCTGCCACAACAAAACAATGACAATAGTAATACCCTTCCCTCATCTTTGAGAATTTTATTGGCAAAAACCTTTGTTATATCTTTATCTTTGAACCTCCTTGTTTGAGAGCTTTGATGACCAAAATATTTCGACCCTCTGTTTGGAGTCAAAGAAGCTTCCTGAAAGAAGATCCAACACTACAACCTCCCACTCACCATGGATAAACTTGTCTTCCAGCAGAAACTCACCATTTCAAAGACATGATCTGACATGAAAGTAAAGGTTTACATCTTTTGCTGAACTGCTTAGGTTTTACTGTAAGGGAAGCAAATATTAGCAGAAGACAATGCAGCTGCTACCAAGGGTTGGTGTGGTTTGGGGCTTTTTTGTGTGTGTGTGTGTCTTTTTTTTTTTTTTTGTTAGGAAGCTACATCGATGCACAAAACAAAACTAAACCACATGTTCAATTAGAGGGAGTTAAAAGAGTTTCACTAGAATCCACAGTCATATATTCATCAGCTGAAAGCGCCAATTTTTATACAGGGAAATTTTCCTTACTTTCCCCACTTTTCTGGGGCAGAAACAGCAAGGTCAGATGAAAACTTAGCCCAGACAGTTCCTTGTTTCAGAGATTAACCTGAGTACCAGAAGAGCACAGTTACACAAAGTGGAAGTGACCTACTTAATGACTGTGACTCATTTCCCTCTTTCTTTAGGCTGGTAGTCAGCTGCCATGCCCCCATTCCCCACACCCCCCAAGGAAGGGATCTTGTCTGGCTGAGCATATGTACATAGGTTTAAATATGAAGCATTGCAAAAAGTGCTCTGGAGACAAGGGCAAGCCTGAGGTACCTGGAGCTACATAAAACTTCAGCTTCACAGGAGTCGCACTTTGGCAGGCAGTAATCCTGCAGTTACACAGATGGGTATTATATGGCTTTCCAGAGTAAATCAAGGCAGGCATGTACTTGTTTAGAACATTTAAAACATTAGATCTGCAGAAGATACTTGCTCCTCTACTTTCTCAGCTGATGTGATCATCTGCTCCCATTACCCATCTTCTTGAGCAGTAAAAACAAGGTGATCCTGAAGAGGTGACACCCATATGAGGTATTTAATTTACATACTGGCAACAGCAGCTGAATTTTTAGAGTTGGTGCTGCATTATGTGTTAGGATAAATGTGAGGAGGAGTGTGACACTGAGCAGAAAACATGAACAAGGCTGCAGGCTGCTTGCACTACCCAAACTTGCCCCTCACTTTTACTCCTGTAGCCACAAAATCCCAAGCATGCCTTTTAGTTTCAGGATACTTCACTGCAATCCCTTCATGAATAGTCACTATGCATGCAGAGGAAGAGATTAAAAACCAAACGGTTGACTCACATCAATCTAAAGCCTGGCACGCTGCAAACTCATTAAGAAGTAGCTCTCTGAGCTTCCCACACAAATACTTGCCATGTGTGACTCTGCCCTTTCTGAGAGTCCTAACCTGCCACTGTGGCTTGCAGCTGGGTACCCTCTTCTTCCCTCACACCCAGACCTCCCACTCCCCCACAGAAACTCTCAGGAACCCTCCTCAGCCTTGGCCTGACCTGGTCTCTGTCTTGCCACCACAACCACTGGTGGGACATGATCAATTCTGCTGAGCCATGCAGGCACGGATCTGTCATTGCTGGCAGAGCCAGGCAGGGGGCTGGGTTTCCCTTTGCTCAGATGTCTGTGGTTCAGAGCGGAATGACCAAACCCTCTGCACCATTTTCTATGCACACAGTCCTTTCAAATCAAAAGGAAAAGAAAGGCATTTGTATACTTTCTTTTCCATCTGGAGCCACTGCTTTAAATAGGTACTGAGAGACTCTTTAGTACTTTTCAGTACTAAACTCCTTCAGTACTTTTAGGTAAAAGCCAGGACTGGGGGCTAGAACAGCCTTACAACAACCAGCTGCAGTACATGGCTCTAAACTGAATGAACTAAGAATTTGAAAAAAAATCTGTGTCTCTTGAAGGTCTTCACTAAAAAAGTGTCTGTGAGCAAAGTTATTTTCTTATGTTAACATATATTTATCAGCTAATTTCCTACATGCAATTTACGATTTTACAAGTCAATGTATTATGTAAGATTATAATTATAAATATCTTACAGTATTGACAATATTGCTCCAAAACCTCATCTCATATGGTAAAATCATCTCTCCATTTCAGTTTGTATTTCTGCCAGCCCTTCATGCTTCTTCACCTCATCTCCAGCAACCCTTTCTGAAGAATTTAATTAGTCTGCCCTTCTCTGACAATCACAGCAATCTCTTCCATGGGTCAGTTCTCCCAATCATGTCCTGTGCACCTTTTAAGGTATTAAACATTAATGCTAAATAAATTAAAAAAAAAAAAAAAAAGGAAACAAACCCTAAAAGTACAGAGCTACTTCTCCCTACGTGGAACTCTTTCACCACATATGTTTAGTGCCAAGCTGGTCTTAAAATATACTTCCTTTGATGGTTTATATCCTCCACCCCCCGCCAGACAGCTCCCATCTTATCAGCCTCTTTCATTTTTCAGGTGAGTTTTTTAGATATACAATATAAGAATCTAGTTAAAAAGCAATCAAATTAAAATACTTGAACACTGAATAAAATTTAAAGATTCTACACTGAGGGTGTGAGAACTCAGAGACCGGCAAAGTGCTAAGAAAACCAGATACAGAACCAAGCTTCAGTGGATGGGTTTAGTGATATTTTCAGTGATAGTTTCAAAGACCTTCTCAGAGGAGATTTTGTTGCAGTACAGAAAGTTCCTGAGCTGCTAAACTGAGAGAAAGCATAAAAAAGGACCTTTTCTGCCAGAACATAGCAGGCAAGAAGGAATTTGGTTTCCAAATGCTTTCATTTCTGTTTTGTCTCACTCTAAGTTTTATCTGTTTTTCAAGCTGTGGGATCTAGTTTCTGTTAAAATAAAACTTGGATTTGTACTTAAAAGCTCTTTTACAGTTTTGAGAACAGTTAACTTAAGAAAAAGATTTACTCAGATCTGCCTCAAGATTCTAGCCAGCTTGGAGTCCCATCACACCACCTTAGGTTGTGAAGAACACACATATTTTCAGTGGAAAGTAACAAGAAATAAGCATTTCTAGATGCCACACTTTGTCAAAGTGCTTTGCAACTCGTGAGAGACATCTGTGTCTGCCTTTAAAGAGCTGTGGTATTTTTGCTTGAAGAAGAGACACTTGCTTCCTCTAGTGAAACACAACACAGATTCTGCCTCAAAACTTCACATCAACCTTTCTGTCTGCATTTACTTGCATGACTTTTACTGATCTTTGCTATCCCATGAAGTCTGTATCTTGTATTACAGTGGGGAATCAGAATAAGCAGCATAGGAAAAAGGTCATTGGAAGAATGAACAGATTAATCAAATGGCTTATTCAACCAGTTAAAGACAATGGGTGCAGGTCTTAAAATCCCATTTTTGCACAGAAAGGCAAAATGATGACTTCTGTTGCCTGATACACTACACAATTCCTAAATTTGCAAACATGAAGTCATTTGTACTGGACTTATCACCATCATATTGGACTATCAGAGACTTTTCTTTTTTACTTTGCAGCAGCATATCCAGTTCAAAGGATGGCTGGGAGCCTTCCATTTGTTAAGTGAAATGAATATGCCTATTTAAGACATACCCATTTATGGCACAACATAAACATAAAACTCATTCAGGTTGGAAGGGACTTTTGAACCACCCCACCTCTGCTGCACAAAGCAGGGGTAACTTCTAAGTTCTTAAAGCTTTGACCAGTCAAGTTTGGAAAGCCTCAAAGGATGCATTTCATTTCAGTCAGGAGTTCCCCATTCTAAAGCCAGTCCCTTGCCATGGCTTGTAATTTCTGAGTACTTCTAGTCCAAAGAGATTCTTGAAGGTCAAACAAATGTAAGCTTCTTCACAGTGCTTTATGACAGCCTCCCATGGTAGCCTGAAGAAGATGAAATCCTCTCTCTTAAAGGCCAATATTATCATCCTGCCTACCTTTCTTTCCTCATGGGCTTGAAATTTATCATCGCATGGTCACAGTAATGTCAAATTGTAATGTAAAGCAGGTTACCAGGTAAACAGTAGAACAGTCACAATATCAGCTTATTTTATAGTTTCAAGACAATCCTTTATAGTGTAAATATCAAACTCATAGAAACATTACCATGATGCAATGCCAATGAGAGTGACCATTATATATCTTTGCATTACGTGTCAGTTCAGTTTTACCTTGCAAGTTTTACCCAGCAACGATATAGTTAACAACATTAAAATGCACAGTGCTGCATCATTTAAGTAATAACATGCCATTAAGATGAATAGCAAAAGTTCAGATCTCTTCAGATCTTGCTCCGCCTGCCCATGGACACCTTTGTACTGCTTATCTTTGGCTTGCACTTTCACAACCATCCCTGCAGCCATTTGAGGGCCAGCAGGATGTTTGGGAAACATTAAAGCCAGAGGATAGAGCACAAAGTAGCATCCTCTGTGGGACACCTTTATCTGGTGCTGCCCGTGAGCCAGCTCAAACTGCCCACATAGGATATGTCCACATGATTTATTAACTTCTCTTGGGTCATACACTCCCTTGCTCCTCCCTTCATCTCCCATAGTTT